>NC_133932.1:8567500-11067500 GCF_031877795.1 Strix aluco
GACTCCACCGTGTAGAAAAGCGACTTGTTCTTGTACCGGCTGCAAGGCAAACATTGAACCGTTCTATGTCAAACAGTAGCTGCTTGAATTGCTTTGCTGTATAGCCTGTGCTGCCCATCGGGTTTATTTTTATCTCAGTTGGGGCTGGGGGTTCAGTCCTGCTCTAGAGCAGGGACTGCCTAACACAGCACAGCAGAGCGTGGAATTTTCAACCCCAGTCTTTTCTTCTTGCTCCTAAACCTCTTACGGAGGAGGGATACCAATAAAGACAATTCCTGTGCTTTGCTGTACTTTGGAATTGGGCCTTCATATTGGGGTTAATACCCCTGCTATTGCAACTTCCCTGGAGTTACTGTATTTGGTAATGCTTGGGAGATCTGGGGCTTGTCTGCTCCTAAAACTTATCTATCAACATAGGTACCTTTCAGTACTGGTATTTACTCACAGGTGGGTGAGTTAAACCACAAACCTCACCAGTTAGACTCCCACTGTACACCACTGCAAAATCTTCATATTGGAGAGCTATGCAAAGAGGTTCATCAAGGCTCAGGAAATCCACTGTAAACAAATCTTTAATTTTACAGGCAAGGTTTGTAAAAAGAGGTAAAATCTTTTATTTAACCAGCTAATACATTTGGAAAAATTGGGCCCTCTGTGGGGTGTTTTACATACCATATGAAGATGTCACCCATAGCAATGTGTAGCACGGAGCATCTCCTTTCATAGCTGCAACCATTGATCTATGGCTGGGAATTGCTTAGGGATCTATAGCTCTTGTATGGGTGCTAAATAATTCTGAAGTTACTGACACTTTTGTTGGCATGGCATCAGCCCCGTTACCTCCCACGAGTAATGCACAAAGTAATTATACAGGATAAGGAAGGTATCTCTGTGCTGGGTCTTCTAACACTGTCACTTTCCTAGTGCAGACATTCTTTTTCCTTCTTGGTCAGGTAGTCAGTGCAGAGCTAACCAAATGCTGGAACATCACAGCACACCTTACACAATCAGCGTGACCTCAGAGTACTCTGCCACTGTTCCCTGGACTAGCCCCGACTACAGAGAAAACAAAGAATGTCTCAGACTGAGATTAAAAAAGTGCTGAGAGAATATGAAAAAAATCTGCGCTCTCATACTTTCTGGTCACATCCCCATAAATCCAGAAGCTTGCATGTTTGATTGTCTCACCGATGTGGTGATGAAGGCAGATCAAGTGAAGTGGGAATAAGAACAAGAAAAGCACACCCTCTTAGACCTTTTGTACTATCTCCTCACTACGAGGAAACAAATATGAAACAGAGAAGTGTTTAGCAGGTTGGACATGTGAAAGCTAGAATTCTCAAAGTGGAATACATCATAATACACAGAGGGAAACTTTAATCTGATTTCATGCTTGCCATATAGTGGATTTAAAGTTTGTGCTTGTGTAATCAGAGATGAAGATGAACTAACTTCCCTATGTAAGTTCTGATTCCTCTAGAAAGAAAGTAAGAATCTCCTTATGCTAGCAACCTTCCTTCACGCAATTCTTCGGAAGAGTAGATATTTTTCTGCTGCAGACTGAAATTAGTGCCTCGAGATGTACACAGCTGTAGTCAGTCTCCTTAGTTGAAGCAAAGTATTAGTCCTCAATAGGCATTTAGCTGTCTGGGTACAGAGATGGATCAGCAGGTGTACTCAGCTTGTTCTGCCAGACCTTGTTGTTTCTGGAATTAGCAGCAGTCCTCTGCGTAAATCACTTTGGCTGTTCCATGCCATGAAAAAAGTGATCTGGTGTTTTGGAGTATATTGTGGTGTGAATGCTACTCTGCACCACGGGTGAAATGACAGCCCACTACAAAGCAGAGGTTGGAGGGATTTAGAATATGCAGTTCTAGCTGGATGCTTCTTTGAGATGAGTGACAGGAAGCAAGCCCCAGTACTGGCTGTCAAATCAAAGCTTAGAAATTCTTAGAGTTCAAGGAACCCACCTTAGAGAGACTAAGTTTTCATGGAGACAGACATAAAGAATCTTCACTGGTAATTCAGCCATGTAATGCAGTGAGTAAATAAAGAATCATGCCATGCAGAAGTGATGTGGCAAATTCATGTACTGCACTGAGTATGCTAGCAGTGATTAGATGCCTATAAAATGAAAAAAAATAGACATAAGAGAAGAAAAAATAAGTCCTTAAATGCAAAAGGAAGTATTATTTACAAGAACACTATCAGGGAATTAAACTTGTCAGGCAGAAAGTCTTACCTAGATTCAGGAGGGTTCAGGTAGCTGCAGATGGGAATCTTTGTGTTACAATAGGTTTAAGGTCAGAGGAAAGCAATCTAGATGCTGGACAGGGTGCTTTAGTTGTGTTAATAATGTAAAACATCTGCATCTGTGTAATCTCCATCCATATCAACAGATCAATTAGTGTTATTTTATCTCAGCGTGAGTTAATAGTTAGTGATGACGTCGGAGTCCATGTTTTTCCTAACCAATGAAAAGTTCTCTTATCTGTGTTGTATCTCTAATACTTCTTTAGTCCTATAACTTCTGTTTAGCCTAACCACACTTCAGTGATTAATGCTAAGCTTGTACCTTGTAAGCTTTCCCTGTGCTGTATTAAATGCTATGTCTGGGCCTACTGGAAGAGTTGGGAATATATAATTGGCCCGCTTTGGTCCTCGGTCCGAGAGGTACAGAAGAGGTTAGGCCCACACTGTCCAGGGCAGAGCCACCTGTGGCAAACTGTCTGCATCCGTACAGACCAATGGGTGTAATGCATCCTGGTAAGAGCTCTCTTGGGATCTGTTGTGCTCCCACAGCTCAGCCCTCTCTGGGTGTGCTCCTCCCTCCCTCATACTGCGTGTCCACCATGTGAAGGGCTACATCTGGCATAAGCTGACACCTCCCATGGCTGTTGCTCCCACTCTCTGTGGAGGCCGTGATGCATGCAGAGCTGCCTTTCTCCTGGCTGAACAGCAGTTTCAAGTTGGAGTGCCTCAGCCCTGCTGTGGGATGCGTGTCAACAGCTGGGTGCCAAACACACAGAGATGCACTGGGGATGGCAGAGCCTCCAGTCCTGATGAGCCTCGTCATCCTCCTGCATCTGTGAAACTGGCACACAGTCAGGAATGCTAGCTGCAAAGGTCATGAATTCTGGAGAAGTCCCTGAACAACCAGCTACCCAGGACAAATAACTAGTATCTCTGCTGTTTCCCTTCAAAACTGAGTCTGCAGTGCAAAGCACACTTTGGAAGTGTCCCTCCCCAAGAATGGGAGCTGTTTAGCAGCCACAGAGCCTCCATGATCTCTGAAAAGTGTCACTGCACGTTTTCAAATCTCACTATGAAAGTATTGTATGGCACGCACACACATATGTACATACTTCAAAAGGCCATTCTGGCCGTACACGTACAATTAGATTACCCTGCCTAAAACACTAGAATAAGCCATAAGCTGTAAACAAAAAAGCCCAAACCTTTGCTGTGCCAGGAAACACTTTTTAGTGAGGCAAATTGGTCACATACAAATAAGGGGGAGGAAAGTATTTAGGGCAGTGGTGGAGTCCCCATCCCTGGAGGGGTTGAAGAGTCAGGTTGACCCAGCGCTGAGGGATCTGGTGGAGTTGAGAACGGTCAGTGTGAGGTTAATGGTTGGACTGGAGGATCTTCAAGGTCTTTTCCAACCTAGATGATTCTGTGATCTCTGTGGTGTGACCTTGGTCATGCCAGCACATGACAGGCCATCAGAGTCACCAGGCAGCCAGGGGTCTGGGGTGGTGTCTGTACAGGGAAGAAGCTCCATTTCAGCAGGGCTGTCAAGTCTTTCCTAGACAGAGCCATGGCAGAGGCTCCTGGGCAGGAGGTGCAGCTCCCAGATGAATTACCACTGCTGTTTCCTTGTCTCCTGCCAGCCAGATTTCCTGCTGAGCTGCTGCCTCTGTCCGCTTCTCGGCAGGGCGGCATGCCTGCAGCTCTATGGCTCCTGGGGCTTGTTCTCTGGCAGGCTTCCTTCCCCTCACACCGCTCTCCCACACCTTCTGTTCACTGCTTCTGCTGGGCTCTGTGCCTGAGGGATGAGGGAAGCAAGCAGGCTGTCCCAGCAGGTATCTCTTTTCCCAGGTGGAGTATGAACTGTTCTGCATCTCTGGAAACCAGTGAGCAGTCAGCCAAGGCCTGGAGAAGGCAGTGGGATGCAGCTGAAGCACTGCTGGGTGACTGGAGCATGCCTGTGTATGCAGCTGAGTGTGGATGGCCACCAGAGCCCATTCTGCTTGGAAATCAGCCATTTCCACATTCCAAGAATACCCTTGCCATTTCCTCAACCGTATGCCCCACCCCTTGCCACCAGCAAGACAAGCGGTGACAGTGACGTACTTGGCTGTTCTCTGGCAAATACTGCTTGTCAGAACTGACTGTCAAAGAAACAGACCTGTCAGCCTGCTAATTAAAGAGTTCCTGTGTGTGGTGCAAGCCTCTTGCCACCGGAGTGCCATGCTCTTGTGGTACAAGTCTCCTTTCTTCACTTCGTTATGTAGTCTTGTAAGCATGGCACAAACAAGCCACGCTCCTTCCTGCAAACGAGTGTAATCAGATCGATGTATGAACTCCACAGAGCTGGGTCCACACCTTGTTTCATCCTGGGAGATTTTGACCAAAAGTTCCAGGGATAATTTTAGTGTGTGTATCTGTTGGGGGGAGGGTGTTGTGTCCTTGGAAAAGGGTTCTTCACCCATGTCCTCCCTGTGACAAAGCTGAGAGGCAAAAGCAGGTTCTCAACTCCCTTGGTCTCATACTGAGACTCCTCCTATGTCATATAACAGAAGTTCTGTGGTGGCTTCCCAGAGAAGCATCTGGTGCAGCTGCTCAGTACTGGAGGGACAGAGATGCTGAGCTACAGTCTCAGTAACATTAACCTGGGATAGGATCCTGGTCACTCCAGTCCCCATGTGGCCCCCTTCTATCCCAGTGCTATTATTCTCTTGCATAAGTGAGATGATAGCCAAATAAGCAGGGATAGGCCTTGGAGGCTGCTCATTATCTATTTTGTAGTGTGCCTACAAAGATGAGATGCATATGTCAGGGCACATTGGACTTGTGAGTACATTAGGAATACCTAAGATTGTTCTGGTCAGGAAGAATGAAGCCTGGTGTAGTCCACACTTGCATTATCTGTAGGGTGTAGACCCTGAAGCAAACTACCCTCTCTTTTGGGCCTCACGAAACCAAATAATTGGTTAACTCCAGACTGGAGTCCTGGCAAAACCTAGTTTGTGCACAGCGTAGATGATCAAGGAACCAAGGCCCTGAAACAAAGTAACAGACAAACCAAATAGACAATATAGGCATACGGTCCAATAGTCTGCTTGCAAAAAATATCAGGCCAAATGTTATCTACAAACTGCACAGTAAACCACAATCTGAGTACAGCTTTAAGAGGTGCAGCCCCTCAAGCCCTTGCTTTCCAAAAGCAAGAGGTGCGGAGCTATATGAAGTTTTCTGCAGTTCCCAGATTTAGTACATGTGGCTGCTAGTATGTTTGCTAGTTAATTGTCAGGGCTAATGCAGGTCCTTGCAGTGGAGCCACTGTCTTTTCAGTGGCAGCTAGGAGTCTGTGACAAGTGACAACTTATGGGAGAAAGCTCATCTTCAAGCAGAGTATGATTTTCAGTCGGTTGAAAATACAAGGGTGTGACAGGCCTTACTGAAGATTTGTGCAAAGTTCATTCCATACCTAGCAAAGTGATCAAGCACTGCAGGACAGCCACTGGCTGTGGAGGATAGGGTGGTAGCAGTTACAGGCCACCACTGCAAGTGCTTTATAGCTAGTCTAAGTGATACTGAGAGATCAGTAGCCACTGCTATTGTTCAAAACTCAGGAGAGGTCCTCAAAATGTGTTCCATCTCGTATTATGAAGCATTGACAATTTTCAGATTGGGTTCTCCAGAGGTGTGCTGGGATGACAGAGGCATAGCCTAATTTCTGGATCAACTGACTACCACTTTTCCTCTCTTAACTGTGAACCATCCCTGCCTGTCAGTAGTAGATGCTTGGGCAAGGGCTCAAGACATAGCATTGCTCAGCTGTGGATGTACATTTCTGGAGATTCATTTTCTCCAACCAAGGCATTCTCCAGTTGCCTTGGTGAAGGTCAATATGATGACCATGTCTCCTACGTACTTGGTAAAAAACCTCCTGACCCTTTGCTTCCATGATGTCACTGCAGACAGATATCAGCCCTTCGGTGCCAAAAGACTAAATTCAACTTAATGACCTTAGCTTGTGGTCAAGATTAGAGGGATGCTAAATTGTAGACTCTTTTTGACTCTTCTATATTCCATATTCTCAGGCTCTTGGCTTGGTTTTGAGGCTGGAATGACTCTCGTTAGACTCAGAATTTCTTTTGTCTTTCAGCCCATACTGATGAGAAGCCTACAGTATGCTGCATCCTATCTGCTTTGCTCTCTTACCAGATTATACTAGAGTCCTAGAGTCTCCATTTTTGTTTGCTTTTGATTCGAAAACTGTTGTTCTCCAAATTCCTGCATCTCCAAGCAAGAAATGGATTTTCAAGTTACATAGTTGTTGCCTGAAGAATTCCACTCTCCTAAACATAGCAATTATTTATGTGATTTGAGGGACCATGAGACCAGAACTTTTCTCATCTACAGCTGTTTCAATTTTTTCTCCCAGCTGACTGGGAGTAGTAAACTACTCTGACCAGCAGTAAACTGAGGAAGAAGTAGTAAATATGAAAGTATGATAAATGTTCTCTTACCTACTGCAGATTAAAACCAACTTTGGGGAGACAGAAAGGAGAGCAGCCTCCTGTGAGAGCATAGAAGAGCTAAGATCCCCCTAAATGCAGAAGACATGCTCTTGTATTAACTGCACCTTATGTTTCAGGGCCTTACTATGTAAGAATGGGCCTACTACACATGAGAATGTGAGAAGTAGGCAACTTTTTGAAACATTGTGATGGCTGATTATAGTATTACACTGTGAAAAGACCCCACATATTGAACCAGTGCATGTCTTGTTTCCATTTAAAATTGCTTTTCTGTCAAAAACATGGACAGAACAGGGTTGGCTGAAGACTAAAGATGCTGGGCAAGGACAAACCACTGCCCTTCAGGTTGGACAGGGCTCTGAGCAACCTGATCTAGCAAAAGATGTCCCTGCACATGGCAGGTGGGTGTTGGACTGGGTGACATTTAAAGGTCCCTTCCAACCCAAACAATTCTGTGAAAAAGTACTTGCAGGCATTATAAACACTAGTGATTCATGGCAGGGGTACCTAGCTGTGGTTGATGGTCAGACACAAACTCAACCAGGTTTAATTAAAACCAGCATGACTGTCTGCCAGCACAAAAGCACAGCAATGTCACACAAGGCCCTCCTCAGTCGTGGTCAGCAGGCGTTCTCACCCCACGGCTGCTCGGTTCCAAGGCACTCCATCATATGTCTGGGAAGTGACAGGGTTACCAGTTGCTGGACATAATGCTGCCCAGACTGATGGCTATTGTCTTTCCTGTACTTTCCTGAACTTTTGTTGCTTTTGACTTAGCCCAGTACTGATATATATGCCTCCATATGCTGTGTAGTGCAACAATAAAAATTATTATTCCAGGAGTTTCTAGTGGCCATCTCTTGAATTGCATTGATGCCACAAAACCCATGAAGTCAGGGGATTTCTTTTAAGGATCAGTGAGTTTGAGGACAGGATCCTTTTCTTTCCTGGCCTGCTTCTGGTAGGGGATGCCTTCTAGCCAGAAGCACCTGAGGCTTCTGGATGCACCTGAGCATCAGGATGTCAAGGGCTGCAAGTCAATAAGAAGAAATGGTAGCAAGGCAGCCTTTTCTGAGATCCTGTTCCTTAAATTTCAGTAGTGAACACAGAAAGAAGCAAGGCCCAATAGTGCCTATTAAGGAGGTTGCCAGCAGGTGAAAACGTCTGACCTCAGAAGACTTGTAAACACAAATGGGAAAGGAAAGGTCACCTCCAGACAAGCACAGAGGCAAGCATTCTGGATCCCACCATATTCCTTATAGAGTGCAGCAGCATAGCAGAGCAGGTAGATGTATTCACATCTCCAGAAACAGCAGCAGGCCTGACTCCATTCCAAAAATAATTTGAGTCAATGTTTATTTGCCAGAGCCTACTCACAGCAGCTGTGTGTTCTGTGTTATATGGCAGAGGGTACCTTCTGGAGATTTTTTAAATATGAGGGGCATTCTGTCAGTGCATGAGTGAACAGTTTAAGTTGTTATTTTGCTTCTGGATACATTATGCTATCATTATTCCAGACATAAGAATTTGGCCGTGAGGACAGAATCACAAGCTTTTTAAGTAAGAACTACTTTCTTGGTTCAGACTCAATGTTAAGGTTTTGGGTATTTTCACATCTTTATTAAGATCTGTGTAACTCCAAAACCACATTGCAGAAAAAAACACTTATTTTTGAAAGAGTTAGTATCTAGAGTTTCTCTGAGCTTCTAGTCCCCCATCTCCAATATATCAAAGGGAGAGAGTGAGGAGATGACAACTGATATTTTGTAAGGCTAAAAATATTGTGCCTTTTTACATAACACTGGGAATTTAAAAAGCACATTAACTGCTTGCAGATTATTTTTTAAAATGCAGTTTGAGCAACACCACTAATATAGGTTCAACTGACATTTAGAAGAAGTATCTGCTGTATGGAAACGAGACATTCAGTAGAGAATGAAGTAAATGTTTTTAAAAAGGCAAAATAAGACTCAGACTGCATCAGAGATGTCTGCACCCTAATATACACCTCACATTTATGTCATTGGTGGTGTCTGTTTTCCTAGTGCATACCATATACCCCTTTTTGACCCTCCAAAGCCATCTCCTCAGACCTCCACTCTCGGCACTACCTACCTGATGGTGAGGAACCTGCGCACTCTCAGCGTGACTGTCAGAGATTCACCAAGTTCCATTTCTCTCACATTCCTGGAATCTCCTTTCTTCTTTCCTCCTTATTTGTTAGCATCTGCTGAACCCTTCCTGACAGGGAGGGGCGTGGGAAAGAGTCCCTTATCTGTGAACTCACTCATCTTCCCATTTCATGTGCCACTGGAAAAGCCCTGGCCCATGGCGGAAGAAACTGGAATTTCGGAGCATGACCCAGCCTACTTCCAGTCTCATTCCATGTGAGCAGGCATTTAGCTGGTTCAGACATGCGAGGATGCAGAATAGATTTATGAAAGATACTTGCCAGAATGGTGCTGCTGAGTGGGTGAAGTTTGTGACAGATGAAGCAGGCTAGACTCGCTAATTCTTTGATACTGAGCTGCAGTTCCAGAGAGTGACGGTTCTCCATGCTCAAATAGAAGGTGATGCATGATCACATGCAGTAGGTCAGTGTGCTACAAAGGCATTGGTGAAATGCTAACAGAACGAGCCAGCCACACTACCACAGCTCCAGATGGTAAATTCCTTTTCTATGTCTTCTGTAAAGTCTAGAAATGGGAACTGTATGAAAGATGAGAACTTACTTAATATATATAGAACAGAACATGACACTTCTGCATGACTCTGGATAAAAATCAACCACAGATGAAGATAATGAGAGAACATCCCACTTGCTAAAAATCTACAAAACAGCAAGGTTGTTCTGAAAAACTGTGAAGCTACAAATCCTTAAGAAAAACTAGTGGAAGGAAAATATCAAGATAAGGTGAGAAAAGAATGGTGAATTTATGTGTGTACCAATACGCCAAACCTACGTCTTATAAAGAAAGGTGATTGTATTTTAATAGAATACTGCCAAATAAGTGAGGTCATACAACAGGGATCTTGCAGCAAAGCAGGTATGGGTGTACTGTCTGTTGTTAGATTACAGGTAGCCCACTGCTTGCCTGCTCTTTATGTGCTTGGATGACATACCTCTCCACTGTAGAAATTCTTAAAATTTGTTTCAGAAATGTATTTTTTTTTAAATTCAACCTGCATTGAAATGAGTGTGTTTTTAAGGTACCTGGCTAACATCAAAGTATTTCATTCCTCTGACTGAGACTGTCCTTAATTTGGGACACACTGTCAATGGTAAGTTTCCAATAGATGATGCCAGGATATCCAAAGCGCGTGCCTCTACTTTGGCAGCATAGGCTAAATTGAGAACTCACCATGCAGGGGAAGGGGAAAAATAATGTTTTGGTGCTCACCATTACTCTCTTCAGCAATATGGGACAAAATACCCAAGAGGATTTTTTGATAAATACACTATTGAGGGTATGGATTGATTAGTCCTGTCTCAGCACTGAACTAATATGCTTTCAAAGTTTTTTATGACCTCTGGGTGCAGGCAGAACAAGGTGACATTTGCTCGGACGTGAGCGTAGGTAAGCATGAGCTTATATCACAACATATAATGCAAACATAGCCTACATCTATACCTCTACCTATTTTCCTTTCTAATCTTCAGTTGATTCACACAGCCTCAAATATTTTCCCAGCATGAAAGGACCCAGCCTTCTACTTAAGTCAGATAAGTTACACCACTTTCAGGATCTGAACTACATTGGCACTACTTTTTTCACACTTTGAACCTCATAAAAAGCCTTTCTGTTTGTCTCCTGCACCAAAGTAGCTCTGAACAAAAAAGAACTGTATGAGTCATTTTGCTCTCTCATTTCCTTTTCAGTCCACATGAAAATCCTATCAGTAGCTAATATGGCTTGATGTAGAATTAAATCTCGTGGCATCAACTCCATTACTTCTATGAAGCAATTACAGAGATCTCTGCCAGAAGCAGCATTTACTGGGGAATCCATACTGCCAGTGGCAGGAGGCCAACAGAGAATCATACATCCCCAGAGGATGATTCCTGCCTCTGTAGATCTGATACAGATACTATTTTTGTAAACATCTCCTACTCATGAACTTAATAGGACTCAGTGTATTTTCCACAGCTGAAGACACATCTTGCAAGAAGCATGTAGGAAGTTTCTCCACATCTTTCTGTGATAGTAGTTAGTCAGGCCACAGGATTTTAAATAAGGATTTTAAAAAGGATCAGAGAAGAAGGTGGTGAACATTTTTCAGAGCCTTTTCATGGGAGGATAGACATGGTTGCCAATGAGACCTCTGAGGACAGGAACTAATGTTAGGGTGAATGACAAACAGAAGACATTTTAAATTATTTGGGTGTTGGCAATGTTTACTTGAAAGTGGAACATTAGGTGGCAAGATTTATATTGGTAGTTTTTTTCATTTTAACTGGTTTAAATGGCAGCTAAGGGAGATGATAGGAGCACGTTACCTACTGTGATATAATCTGCATCCCTGATAATTAATTGATGAAAAGAATAAATTTACTCAGCAGGTATGACAGTGACAATAGCTCTGTATTTTATAAGCAGTGTTTCTTAGGAAGAAGCTGTTCAAGATATATAAGATCTTTATATTTATATAGAGTTATAGGAGCTATATTTATATTTTATATTTATATAGAGCTATATATAGAGCTCTAGAAAAATAACGTCAATAGATTCACCAATGGCTTACAGAAAAGATAAACAATGCTGAACAGACATGTCTTAAAAAGCAAACAGTTAATAATTACAGCATAAGCGTGTCTTCAGGGTTACAATGGAGTTGCCTCAATGTGGATTTGGAACAAGCTGCTAAAAATCAGAGCTTGTTCTGAAATTGCTTTGCTTTGTGCCGTTACCAGCCCCTCTACCAGGCACAAAGTCCTTATCTTTAGCTTTACTGGAAGTATGTTTTCCTGCTCAGACCTAGAGTGACCACTCTGCCTGTGTGCAGGGGGTGGGGTGAAGAGACCGCTGGAGGCGTGGATCCTCGTCTGTTCCCAACTCACCTTGGCATTCAATCCCCAAACCAGGTAATACTCACCTAGGAGCATGTGCTTAGTGAGTTGATTATAGCATCTTAGTCAATATGTCTGCTGCATTATTGGCAAAGGTGCAGGAGTGGGGGAAGAAAAAGGTCAAGGGAGCTTTATGCTGCCCTTCCACCAGCAGCATCCTTGACCTAGTTTGGGCAGCCTGGAAGCTCTGCTCTGCAAACAGGAGTTTCTAACGGCAGTGACCTACAGCCCATGACAGCTCGAACACAGCCACGCTCTTCCTTCTTTCTTACCCAGCGTGCCTCTCAGAACATGGTCTGTGGAGGGGGAGGTCTACGGCTCTACAATAAACAGAGGGGCACATAATTTCACCCATCATACAAATAATTTAAGAAGTTGCAAGTGGCTGTTCTTACTGCTCCTTCCTTCTGAGATACCCAGCTATGTAAAGAATCTATGCGTGTTTCTCTCTCTAGATAGTTAAATGTCTCCATCTCCTCACCCTGTATGGAAACTTACATTTACAAAAATCCTTCAGACCAGCATTTAAACCAGCACTTACAAAATGTATTTTGTACACAATTTCCTACATGAAATTATATTAAGAAAATACCCGCAATGCTTAGAGAAAATATTCAGCGCCTGTCAGAAAGTGTGTTTCAAAGAAAACAAAACAATTTCTGTTTTGTCATTTACCTCCTGTTCCTTGCAGCAGCAGTGAGAATCATGTTGCTCAGGTAGAGCAAGGACAGAAACTGTGGGGGACAGCTAGATTTATGCTCTGTTTTAGTCCCTTGTTCCAAGATTCAGTCCTGTCACTTCCCTCCTACATGGTAATTCTCATGAAATCATATTTCTTCAGAATATAAAATAGCTAGTTTTCTTATGCTACTGTATAATGAACATATTTTAACTGAATTTAGGAAGTAAAAGGTAGGTATTGGCTTATTAAAAACTAGAAACTGTTCACTGATGATGAGCTCCCTATTTGCATGGAACCTACTGTATGGAAGAGCCAAGCAACTGCGTCAAAACTGATAGCTGATAGTCCAACAATGTCTTCACAACTTCTAATGAGAATGATATTTACTTTAAATATGGAGATTTATGTACAAGGTCCATAATGAGCAAATGTATGATTTACCAACCAAAAGATGGTGAAGTTGACTATGTTACAAATGGCAGACAAAGCATGGCTGTAGGTGTCAAAACAGGTAGTGCTTCCAGCAGCTAAGTGATATTGGCTCCAAATAAAAAAAAAAAGGAGAGCACTTGAGGCATCACAACATGCAAGACAGTCATGAGACAGGTCAATACTTCTGTGGAGTGAATTAATGGACACTTGGGTATAATCCTCCTCCTTTCCAATTCTCCTCTGCTGTACATGCCTGATGCTCGCCTCACAGCAGCATTGGTGCTTGCCAGATCCCTGCGTAAACTACCACCTCACTAAAGCAGCAGAAGACAAACCCATCAAGACCTGGAAAGCTGCTTTTCAGGTGGGGTAAGTGCTAGGACTTGCTCACCTGTCTGTGGAATCACACCCTGAGGCAGAAGTCAGAGCAGACTGATGTAAATGATATTTTAGCTTAATGAAAAGAAAGCCAAATGTGCACTTGCTAGGACCTGGGGTATGACTTTCAGCTTGAGACAAGCTAAAGCATCACACAGGTGGAATAAAGGAGTCAATTACCTGAAATCTTCACTGGAAAGGAAACCACAGCAGAGATCACTCACAGTGTAGAAAGGAGGTTCACAGAGGAACAGATTTAGATTGGGTGGGTGAGTGAGGGGGAGAAGGGGATTAACATGAAACCAGAATCTCTCTGAACAGAGGAAAAGAAATTGCCCACAGCTGTGTCAGTAATACATCTTCTGAGGCTAGGATGAGCTGCAAATGCTGTTTGGTGGGGTTTGCAGTGAAACTCCTGAGGACAGCTGTCCTGATCAATCTGTCTACAGGAGACTGTGGATGACAGTTGGCTGGGCAGCCACTAACTTACAAAACATTTATCTGAGACAGGCCTTGTGTCTTAATATCCCCATTCCAATTTGCTTTTGTTTCCCCTTCCCTCGCATTTAGCCCTGGAAGTCAAGATTGATCCGCTGAAAACACCTCTCATTAACATAAAGTTCCACCAGATCTGTGGTTTCCCAGCATTTGTACAATGTCGGTTTCAAGAGTACAGATACATTGGGAATAGTATCTTTAGTGAGTCATTTAGAAAGACTAGATGAAAACCAATAGGTTTGGAAATATGTGGGGGAGGTGGAAGGAGGAGTGCAATAGGGGAAGAATTCTAGCTGTGGAAAAACTTCATCCTCAGCTGAGATCTAATGTGCTGTACCCAGCGATAAGCGTTATAGCACCAGAGCATACTCTCATTGGCCTCAGGCAAGGAGGAGAATATGGTCTCTTACACTGCAGCTGTGTCATGTTCACCATACTTAGTAAGTCTTCAATACCATGAAGAAGGGGAAAAAAATACAATAGCTGCATATATTCAGACATTGTGATCTTTTTTTCTGCCCATGTCCTTCCTACATAAATTTTGTAAACTAACTTTGTGTGAGCAGACTTCCTGCTTATTGTTCTTACTGTTTCAGAGGGTCAGGCAAAACACGTTCTATGTGAAGTCTTTTTTTTTTTTAAATCTTTTTTTCCTTCCTTAGGCTGACTCTAAGTTGTGAATGGGAAAATGAATGAACTTACCTATTCCCATTACTGCTGTTAATCAGAGCTGTTCAGCTGCCTTGAGTGACTTCTCAGCAATGCAGACAAAAGCTGAATTTTCCAGGCCCAAGGATGAGAACAAAATGGCTCATTTGGGATCAGCAAAATTCAATTTGCTGTTACTACAGACTGGTGGAAGGAAGGTGGCGAGATCAGTGAAGCTTTTGGGGTGAAGGAAGCACGAAGGGATAGGGAGAAATCATGAGCATTTCAGAGGGAGGGTGGAAGGAGCAGACTGGGGAGAGCCCGTGGTGCTGGGGAAGCAGACCAGGAGGAGGCTGCCTGTTGCTGCTGCCATCAGGCGAGGAAGAATTTGGGAAGCGAAGGGAGCAGATCTCAGGGCACCTTCTCCATCTGCAGAGATCCTTCCCCACTGCCATGGCAGCGGGGAGGGCGCGGGAAAGGCCTCAACGACCTTCCACAGGCTTGAGCTCGCTTCTTTCACCGCTCTACAAGGCGACGGGGAGACGGAGGGCAGGGCCGCCCCTCTGCTCCCGGAGCCCTGCAGCAAGCCCCGGCTCCCCGGCGGGGATCAGAGGCGGGGGGGCGGGGGGAGCGGGCAGATCAGAGAGGGGCCGCCGGGGCCACTCCACGGGCCGCAACCGCCCGCGCAGGGCTGCGGCGGGGCCTGGCCGCTTCGCTTCTCCCCGGGGGCTGCCGCTGCGCGGGGGCCGGGCCGTCCGCCCCAGCTTCGCCGGCAGCGAGAGCGAGATCGCGCCGGGCCCGGCCCCGGGGAAGCGGCCGCCAGGGAGCCGCCTGTAATCGAGTCGGGCCGGCAACTGTAGTTACCGGGAAACCGCGCCAGCCCCCGCCGCCTCTGGCCGCAGCGCTGCCACGGCCCTCGCTGCTGCTGCTGCTTCTTCTTCCGGGGACGCTCCCGCTCCCCTCCGGCCTCCCGCGGTCCCCGTCTGCTCGTACCCCCGCCCCCGGCCTGCGGCACCGCCCGCCGCTCACCTGTGCCGGCCCCCGCCCCTCTGCGCTGCGCTGGGCTCCGCGGCGGGCGGGAGGGGCCCCGCGCCGCCCGCACCTGCCCGCCCGACCGGGCTGGCCCCGGCCCGCGCTCCCTGAGGGCGGCCCGGCCCGGCCCGGCCTCCCGGTGCGGCGGAGACCGGCAGCCAATCGCGGCGGCGCTGCCGGGCCGGGGCTGTTTACCCCATCTCAGCCCGCCTCCCCGTCGAGGAGCCGCCGAGGGGGGAGCGGGCGGAGGGGGGGGGGGGTGTGGGGTGTGTGTGAGCGCGGCGGCGGCGGCGGCGGAGCCGCAAGGGGAGCGGAACAAAGCGCGGAGGCGCGGCGGGGGGGGCGGATGACAGCCTGCCCCGCCGGCTGACCCCCCTGCTGCGGCGGGGGCGCCCCGCGCTCCTCTCTGACCATGACCCCGCGCTGGTCCCCGCTGGGCCACCCCGGCGTTTCCCGCTGAAGGGACCGGCTCCTTCCCGAGCTTCCTCCGCTCCCTCCCTCCCTCCTCCCCCTCCCCGCTGCTGAGGCTGCCGCCTCTCCGCGGAGCCCCGCCGGAGTGATGGGCTGCATCGGATCCCGCACTGTGGGTAAGGCGTTGGCGGGGACGGCGCTGGGGGATGCTCGGGCCGCCCGGGTGAATAAACGACTGGCACGACGGCCCCCGGCACGGCGGGTGTCGGTCGGGTCTCCCCTCGCAGCCCCGCTCCCGGCTGCCCAGGGCCCGCCCAGCGCCATTAGCTGTGCGCGGCCGTTCCCCGCCGCCCCCTGCCCCGCTACCCCGCGGCGGGGGGTGTCGCGGAGCCCCCCCAGCGGGGACGGGGGGAAGCGGGGCATGCCCGGGGCTGGAGGGGGGGGACGGACACACGTCTCTCCCGGTCACCCGTGTCGGAAGGTCGCGGAACATGTGGGTCAGTGCGGTGGCTCCGTTGAAGGGGGTGGGTGCAGGGCGTGTCTCCCGGAGCGGGATCGGGCGGCCGGCGGCTGCCGCCTTTGCTCGGTAGCGGTTTATTGTTATCCGAGGGTACGTAGCGTTGCATGATCTGCACGTCGTCTTCTCTCCCCCTTCCCCCTGCGTAGACTTCAGTGGAGACCAGCAAACAAAACTGAATCCCCTTTTACAGAGCCATTGCGAGGGGACACAGTGGGAGGAATCGCATTTTTCCGCTGGGCCACGCATTCTCTAGCAGAGGATCCCAAGCCTTCAGGCTATGTAACCTAGCTCTCCCCTCCTACACTCATGCGGATACCAAGAGATCCCTTGATCCCTAAGCGCAGGTCTCTACAGGTAAAAACAGCATCCTGTGGCACACTTTCCTCCCCACAGGAAAATTTCTTTCTGTGCAAACCACGTGTGCAGACATCAGTTACATGGGGATGTGTCATTCAAGCCACCAAAACAATCTCTGAGAGAAAAACACAGCTCATTTGGTAGTACATCTCTCTCTCTCAAGCCTTTCCACAACGCACACGGGCATTGTGATGTCTGTGGGAAAAGGAAACCTCCGAGGGCAAGGGAGCTGAACCACCTCCCCAGAATAAATCTGAGGGACTGTGTCAAAGCCTGGTGCTGTGACACTTCTTGGCTCAATGGTAAAGTCCTCTGTGAGCACTTCCATCTACTCCTGCAGCAGCAAACTTTAAACAACAGACTCCAGTTTCTACTTTGGGATTTAATTCCCACATCTATCGTATGTCTCTTACCAGTCTCAAATGTCCTCATGACCTAAAGAAATCTCTTATGTCTTCTGTAATGTCCATGTGGCAAAGATCATTGCAATATTTCCCTTAAGACTCTTCGTGCTCAGCTGGATCTGTGTCTTTATAGCATATCAAAACACATATTGCTTCCATCTCCTGCCTTTCCCATATTCTCCACACATACGCACTGCCAAGGGCATTATTATCCTGTTAACTGCCACATTATCTATACCCATTTGATCAGTGTGTGTCTCAACTAGCAGTGTTAATTCTTGGTCCCTCTCCCCACAACATTGTTCAAATAAAGGACAAACATGCATCTAGTAACATGCACTCTCCACTCCAAAGTGTGGTTAAGCTGTTATACTTAACCACGCAGGTATTTACTCCTATGCATAGCAGCATTTTTATGATCTGTGACCAGGAATCTGTTACAAAAAAGGAATCTGTTACAAAAAAGCCTTGTATAACTAAGCTATTGCAAGTATCATTCTCATATATATACATATGTGAATATATATATATATTTATAAATGTCATACGGATATGTGGGCATAGATGAAAATATAAAAGCATCTATGCATTAAAATGATGATGGGATAATGGTAATTGAAAATTCACTTTGCCTGCAAGTTTCACTCCTTAAATATAGACCTTAATGGTACAGATATTGGACTTCCCATAGCATAGTGACTTTTGGTTTATGCAGTATATGCTCATTCTAGATGGTGAGAGCACAGTGGACATTAGGGACCTATTTATACAGCTGACTGAGGAACTCTCCTTGACCTCGTGTTATGGAGGTGGTGGTAAGACGTATTGCACAGATGTGATTCTAATCTCTATGGGAGTCAGATATGAATGTAGTAATAGTGCCTGCTGCACTGTTTCACTTCACGTGAAACTTTGACACTTTTGCTTCAGCAAGGGCTTCATCTGTTTTGAGTCCTAGAGGTTGGACTGGGTGAAGGTGGGATCCTTGAGTTTTACTTGGACTTCCCCACATAAGGAGTTTATTCAGAACAATTCTTATTTGGCAGCCCAGGTTTTTCACTCCAGCCTTCCTGGAGTTATTGAGAAGATTCTTCAGACCTATTTTGGGAAATCAGTGCTTTTAAGTGCTAGGTGCCTTAGGATGTGGTTGGAAACTAACACCCTAGCATGAGTAGAGCTCTGTGTTCTTGCTGTGTAGTGTATCTGGTTAGATTTTTGCAGAATTAGTTCAATATACAGGCTCTCTATTACTTTTCCAAGACCAGGTAGGTCTGAGAGATAGAAGGGTAGTACACTTGTATTGGTTTTAGCTTGGAATTTTCATGTACCAGATTTTGAACTCAGAATTTGGGAGGTTTTAATTAGTGATAGAAAGCTTGTAATCAGTCACATTTAGTTTATTCACCACACAAGGGCCACTGCAGGATTATGCCCTGAGCTTGCTCCGGGCCTTTTTCCATTCCAGTTTTAAGCAAGCCACGTGATTTCTCCATCTCCCGCAGGGATGTTTTACTATGATCTAGTTAGATGTCATAGTTTGCACATGTTTAGTGATGTGCAACTTTACATTTTCTTTCCTAAATACAAGTTTTCTGGTTATTTCTCCCTGGGGAAAAGTAATTGAGAGGGTCATAACAGAGCAGCTCTGTATGCATAAAATTGAAATGGAGTCATATAACATCTTTCAGTTTTATAGAGGACACCAGAAATCACAATGGCAATGATGAGATTAGGATTTCCTAGGGCATGAAAAAAGCTGAAAAGTGATCTTAAAAGGCTAAACTGATACTAAATCACCCTCTCCACAGGTGCACCCACTCACACCACAGTGTCACACATGTGCTTTGTGTACATTTCATGATACAATTACACAATGAGCACTGCAGCTGGCTTCTGCCTCTGATAATAGCTACAAGTCAGGTCTGTATATTGGTGATAATTACCCCGTCATAGTTCCCAGAGAGCTGCCCAGTGACTCTCATCGTAGCTGGCACTTGATTCCAGTGAATTTAAAGGAGGTTTTCACTGAGGTTGCTGGACGGTTAAGGCTGCAAAATCCAGCTGGGAACTTGTAGATATTTGAGCGCCAACTAAATGCAAAGATCAGCTTGATTACTGTCAGTAACTAAATTAGCAAAATTTAAGATTTCAGACCTGCATATATGTCTGAATGCATTGCAAGTGTACCTTTGACCACAGCTTAGACATCTAATACTGACTGTTCTGACTAGTGTGACAAGATCTCTCTTAATTCCGTGAATGGATTTAAATTAATAGAAAGCTCAAGGCTATTAAGCTCAAGATTGCTCTGCTTTTTCCGGTGGTGTCTCTGATTTCTCTCATGTCTTTGCACAGAAGCCTGCAGCAAACATGTTTCATGAAGTGACATAAAATGGTGGAAAAATATTCCAAGAAATTAAAAACTAATAGTACTTTTGAAGTGTGGAGGAAGAGAAACTAGAGATGCTTACACTGCATATGGGGAGGAACTTTCTGACCATGAGGAGTGTCAAGCATTGGGAGAGGATTCCCAGAGAGGTTGTGCAGTGTCCATTCTTTGAGGTTCTCAAGACCAGATTGGGTCAAGTCCTGAGTAACCTGGTCTAACCTTATTG
The DNA here is from genome assembly GCF_031877795.1 of Strix aluco. Lineage (NCBI taxonomy): Eukaryota > Metazoa > Chordata > Aves > Strigiformes > Strigidae > Strix > Strix aluco. The sequence continues at coordinate 8,587,316 of NC_133932.1, forward strand.
CTGACCCTGCTTTGAGCTGGAGTTTGGACTTCAAGAGGTGCCTTCCAACCTGAATTATCCTGTGATCCTGTGCTTAGGATCTAAAGCCTGGAGTGGTTGCCTTTTTGAGACAGGTTAGATCAGTTCCTTTAGTCCTGTTCTGCCAGAGGACCCCAGGTCTTCTATGTGTTGATAGTACACTCCTGTACCTTCCCCCCAGCACCACTTTCCTTTAACTACTGATGGTACCATGTGCCACAAACTCCTTCACCGTAATAACCCCAGCTGACAGCTGAAGTCCTCCCCATGTATTTTTGGTCTGGCAGTTTTGCAATAAACAACTCAAGTGATAACTGGTTTAGGCTCACGCACAGAGCAGCAGTCACTGGCCACAGAATGGCAAAGACAGTGCTCTTTGTTTATAAATCTCAGGGTCAAATGTGTCCAGCCAAAGCCACTTCTAATGCAGCCACCTTAGATTCATCAGAGTGGGAGCAGGATAGGAGACTAGCAGGAGAGGGGGTAAGCAGCTGGAGCAGTCACTGAACATCCCTGAACTTTGTTTTTTTCCTTACTCATCCCCCTGCAGATCTGAAGGTGTGTGGAGTGAGATCTGGTATGGCAAGTGTATGCCTACATACGTCATATCAAGGGGCCCAGTGTCCAGTTCCTCCCTTCTTCACCTTCAACGTATGAGTGAGTCAGTAAAAAGAAAGAGAGGGAAAAGCCTAGGAGAGGAAATGGTAATGCAGAAGGAAACTGAGTCATGGCATTTGGGATATATTCATTTACTTGCATGCATACCAGTGGAAGGGGAAGGAGCACAGAGCTCTGTGTAGGAACCTCCACTTTATAGCCAATGTGGGTAAAAGAGTGGAGAATACATGAGGAAGGGCATCCAGGTATCTTGTTCCTCTCTTACCTGGGGGAGAGACAAGCAGAACAGAGGGACAAAGGGACACCTTTCCTTCCACAGCAGACTGCTTTGTGCTTGGTCTCACTTCATTACTCCCACTTCTTCCCTTTATTCTTTTGAGAGGTTCTCAATCTGATCCCTTTAAAAACTCAACTAAAGAGCTCTGGCATAAGAACTTATTTCTACCAGTGATGATATGATGTCTCCCAGACATAGCAGCCAATTGTCATGAAGTGTGTACAAACTGATGATCTCCCAGACCCCTCTCTCTCTTGTCAGGGTTACTGAAATAGGCTAGTGGTTTTGACGTTGTTGTGTGGAGAGGACTAACAAATAGCATGATTGCATAAACCTAGCTTTATAAGGAAACTATACTAAAAAATGTGCAAAATAAGCTTATCACCAATGGTAATTAGTATAAGAAAAAGGTCTGTGACATGTTGCTGATTGACCTAAGACTTTTTTTTTTTTTTTTTTTTTTGCTGGACAGCAGAACAGATGTGATTTTGAGAAACAGAACAGAACTGAAGGACAACATACTGAGTTTGTGAACTCTTATGGGCAGTAATATGAGAGAATTGTGAGAGAAATTACAAAGGAGCTGAAGGGAAAATGGAAGTAATGAATAGTATTTCCTTGGCATGACAGAGCTGGGAGTCTGACTTCTGTATACTGATACGTACTGAAGCAGAAAAAGTGAACTAATCAGTAAATACTTTGGGCCTGCTTTCTTGAGGGGAAGTAGGAGAAAAATAGTTTTCAGCTCATTTAATAAGGATATCCTCTCCACAGTAAACAACCATGATTTTAGACTAATACTTAGAGCAGCCAATTCAAGATAACTTGCACTCAGGAGTTTCTAAGTGGTTGGATAAAAAGTCAAAGCTTTGTTTTTCACTAAGTCTTGAAATAGTGAGAAGGATCTGGAAGTGAAGAGCTGGGGTTTTACCACAACTTTAAAAGTTCTGTGAGATGGCTTAGGTGCTTAATTTTGTCAATCTGATAAAATTCCCAGTAAAATATTAGAAGGACAATATGCCAGTCAGAATGGGTTTATGCAAAACAGATCCTGTCAAGCTAACTTCATTTCATGACTTTTATGAGACTCCCTGCAGCCAAGTACTTCTGTGATAGAAGTACCTTTACCTACAATCATGGTAATGGATCTAAAATAGATTGCTAAAAGATAAAAACACTAATCAACCAACCTAGTATCACATGATTCTTTGACTAATAATATATGAATACTGTACCTTTTAAGTGCATCAAAATTCAATAGATAGCAAGATAGTTACAAAGAAAGAATCACTGTTGAAAAGCTTGTGTTTCTTATGTGATCCCACATGTCTCAATACAGTTGTCAGTACCATGTGATTTTAACATATTGCTCAAAATCCTGAGGGAAATCTAAAATACGATAAACTTGGTAGAATCTACAAAGACTGGAAGAACTCCTAAAAATGAAAATACAAATGAAAAGGATAAATCACTGATACGGAACCATTTGATTTGTTCGGAGTACTGAATCTTGACAGTCTGTGTTTCAGTCTAAGCAAACAGGAGCTCATATATCTAATGACAGAGTGTGAACACTATGTTAGGAAGCAGTCACACTGAAAAATCTTATAGATATCTGAACAGCTAATCAGTAGATCAGCGGCTACTACTGTGATGCTGCAGTCGAAGAAGCTAATGTGGTTCTTTGATCTATTAAGAGCTGAGTATTGAACAGGAGGAGAGAAGGTTATATTTTCTCTGCATTTGGCACTTGTGAAAAAATTATTTTTCATCTACTTTGTCTAATTCAATTATTATCACTTTGAGAAGTACTGCAAAGCTGAAGAATGGCCAGAAAATAAACATGGAACTGTGAATGAAAACTTACAGAAGTGACTTGATGACAGTTTCTAAGTGTTTGAGTGAAGAAACAAAACCCTCCAAACCATCTGACTCTTCAACTTAGAAGAAAACGGTTAAGATGTGATAGAAGGATGGCAGATACATTCAGATTGTACATGAGGCAAAAAAATCAAATGGTAAAAATGCTTAACTATTGGAATAATTTACTAAGAGATGTACTGAGTCCTCTGTCACCTGAACACATAAAAATCAAGATTTTTTAAAAAAAATAATGCTCTAGTTCAAGCATAGCAACAGAAAGTATAATTAACAAAGGGAATACCTTTAGCCTCTCTTATTTTAAGGAGGCCAGATTAGATGATCAGGATGTTTCTCTGTGAGTTTAAGCCACACGTCTAAGGACTCAAGTCCCAGAGTATACTAGACTTTTAAAGGAAATGTAGTTTCTATGTCCTGGGAAGATGTGGTTGTATCCACAGATGCTGATCAGACGTGTTTTATGGGGAGTTTCAGTGCAAAACTTCTTAACTAAATCGGAGGAAATAGTTCGGTGATCCAAATGGCTACCATGTGGATTGACATTCCACATGGAAAAAATAGTTTTAGGGATTATACTACTGACCATTTACAATTACTGTCCAGGATGGTGACAGGGAGTTGTGACGGCCAGGGGAAGATCAAAGAGGATGTGAAGGCAGGAAACTCAGTAGTAACAGGGACTTCAGTTAATCCTACATGTAGGCTGGCAGATGTTTACTTCAGGAGCCATTCAAAGAGCCTGTAAAAGACAAAGCCTTGTGCAATGATTTAGTGCATGATGTTACTACTAAAGAGGCTTCAGGTGATTCAAGAGAGATTAAGACCATAGCAGAACCCCACCAACACCCTGTCCCCAACCTCAAAAGAACAAAGAGCAATTTTGTATCTGTTCATTGTGGAGGAAGTTGTGGAATTTTATCCTGTGGAACTTCTTGTTGGGGATGCATCAGAAGATCAGCTTCAAATCAAAGCCTCAGTAAATGAGGTTGTAGAGCAGGTAGACAAAAGAGCAACAAGTCATCAGACGGTATTCATGCAAGACTTCATGGAGAAATTTGCGGCTGAAAGCTGAACTGATTAGTGATTATGATTTGTAATGCCTTCCAATTACTTTGGTACAAGAAGATTGGAAGGTAGCTAATGTGATGCCAGTTTTTAAAATTAGTTGAGATCTGGGAAACTATAGGCTAGTAAACGAGATATGCCTAGCAGGCAAGCTAATAAAGTTTACTCTAAAGAACAGAATTAGTGCACGCATGGACAAATATGATATACTGAGGCAGCGTTAACACTGCTGTTGTTAAAGGTTATCACACCTTGGAAGTCTTAAAACGGGTCAACAGGCATATTGACAAAGGAGATACAATGGCTATAGTCTACTTGGATTTGCAAAGAACATTTGTAAAGGTCACTCACCCCAGGCTGTTAAAGACCTGAATCTGCTGTTGAATCAAAAGGAAGTTCCTGAAATTATTAAGTAGCTGGGTGAAGACAGAAAACAAGGATAAGCATGAAATGGCCGGTTTTCACAAGGATATTTTTTCAGATTTGTGCATATTTATGAATGATATGAAAAAGGAGGGTAAATAATGAGATAACAAAGTATGATAATGATAGTAATCATTTGGGGGAGCAAACAGAAAACTGTATGCAGAGGTTTGCAAAAGGATTTCACAATAGCGAATGACTAGTTGTTAAAATTGTGGGTGAAATGTAGGTAAATGTGAAATGATGCACACAGGCAAAGCAATTCTAGTGTTACGTTTGCAATGATGGAGGCTTTGAGTTTACAATTTCCATGCAAGAATGAGATCTTAGGGTTATAATAAGTAGCTTAATTCTCAGTACCAGTAAAAATGCCAATCAAATGTTAGTAATTAGGAAAAGAATAAAGAAAAAAATGAGAAACAGCATTATACTATGTGTAAATCCATACTACACTCTTATTTTGAATATACTGTGTTGTCCTTGATTGTGCATTCCCATTTCAGAAAGGACATGATTGAACTGGAAAAGATTCAGAAAAGGGCAGCAAAGACAATCAAAGGCATGGTGTGGCTTATATGTGAGGAAATAGGGTTTTCTTAAGTGTGGAAAAGAGGTGATTAGGAAAAATTACAATGGATATCTATGAAATCATGAATTTTCTTTGTGATATGAGCAGTATGGAGAAAATGAAGAGGGGATAATATTTCATTATCTATTTCAAAACAATCTAGACATCAAATGAAACTAGCAAGTTTGAAACAAACAAAAGCCAGCACTTCTTCATATAACAGAGTTAAATTGTGGAACTCCTTGAAATAGGATGCTATGGGTCCTAAAAGTTTTCTTTGCTTTAAAAAGTGAACAGATGGATAGAAGAAAACTCCTTTAAAGGTGACTAAATACAGAGGCAACATCTCTGTCTCAGGAACTACTTGAGGTGTACATTACAGCTGTCTAGGACAAGTATTCTGGGAAAATATCACTAGTTTCCCCTCTTCTTATACTCTTTCTTACACATCTACTCCCACTGATATCCAACCCAAACAAATGCCTACTTTTCCACCAGCCCCCAAAAGAAGAAGAGACTGAAGGAACCAAGGACAGAAAAAGGCAATCACTGAGGTGGGCTTGGGGGTGGAGGAGAAGAAAAGAAATAAAAAAAGAGAATGGGGTAACAACTAACAAGCTAAAACCAGGAAAATAGGGAACCAGAAAGGAACAGTGAGCAGGGCACCCCTGTATTTCCATGGTATTGAGGGACTGGTAGATGCTGCCTAGCGATACCCTGCCCAGAACAAGGGAATAGAAATAGCAACTGCTAGTTGCTGGGAGCTTGGGTTTTCCTCCTGTTGGAGCTGCTGATAGCCAGCTTGGTGAGAAATGGGGAAGTTGAAAAGAGGGCCCAGAACTTAGCAGGCCTTGGGATGGGAACTGTACAAGTAAAGATGTGAGAAGTGCAGCCAAAATCTTGATAACAAGTTCTGGAGGAGTCAAAAGACTGGTATGCTTGAAGTACAGAGGTGCCAGTCTCCGTCTAATTGCATAAGAGACATGAGTCAGGGGATCCTGTGAACAAATTTGTGCCTTCTGCTTGATGGAGGATTTTTCCAGCTGATGTTCCCAGTAGTCCATGGAATTAGTTCAGAGTAGAAACTGGCCATCAGAGTTCCTCATCCTCTCCTGATAATGAGTGGTCCTACAACCATGTATCATGATTGGGTGTAAGGGGGAGGAGGTTGAGCCATTGATGCATGAACATGTAGAGGTGTTCTCAAAGGAGGTCATCTGGTTGCTCAAAGCTTAGTGAAGTGGTGTGTGAGTTGAACAGGGTGTCACAGGTCAAGGCCTCAGAGGTATCTCCATGGTCCTAGGTGTTGGAGGGAACTACCCTCCTGGGGGACTTGCCTGAGGTAGGAGATGGTGGTATAATATGGGTGTTCTATGCTGTATACTAGACAAGCAGTGTTGGGTTGACCACAGACACAGTGGTCCCCAGTTTTAGTGATGCTGCAGGGACAATCATTTCATGCAGTGATGAGGTTTCTGCCTGAACTTGGAGGTGAATTTTGTTCAGCTGGGGCTCAACAGGGTGATTCCCCCTTGTTGGTGATCATGAGGGACTTTGATTGCTCCAGAGAGCTTCCAGGTTGTGAGGAGGGCTTGTAAAACACCTGTAGTTCAAGAATATCTTGCAAGAGGCCTCTTGGGTCACTGGTGTAGAATGACAGACATCTCAGAGAAGATGGGGGAAGACAGATGCCAGCATAATCCAGGCTGGACTGTCTGAACTGTAAAAGACCATCCAGAAGTCCAGTACTTTCTTCTAGAGGCTGGTCAGTGTTGCAGGGGTAGGGCACAGAGTGTTGATGCAGTATTGAAGCACAGTCAGCGCTCTTGGGTTGCATTTCCAAGGTGAACAGGATTGCTGTTCCATCAGACGTAGTGGCATGAGCCTTTATCCGTGAGGCAGCTAAAGTAGACCATGCTTTTCTACCACTGTAGTAACTAAGCTTCACAGTTAGATTGGTGAAGATCTGCAGGAACACAATGGAGAACCCTCCTGCCCAAAGCAAGGAGAGTACCCCGCCCCTACAGAGACCTTACCTCCATCCCATGGGGTTTAATGGTTGGATTTTGAGCTGTTTGACTTGGAGGGAGAGAAAAGGGGGATGAGGAACCTTCTGGCCAGCAGTGGTGGTGCCAGTGGTACCTGCGGTGCTGTATACCAGCAAGTTCTGTATCCAGAGCTGTGGTCTCCGTGGTACAGGGAAGCACTCTGCCTCCTGGGTCCACTTCCCTCCTTGAATAGGGCACTCACTGATGAAGATGAGGTTGTAATCTGCCATGGCAAGGGTCAGTTGCATCTTTTTTTCCAGAGCAATGAGTCTTCAGCAGGTGGCACAGCTTGTCCCTCAGCATGATGGGTCTGAGGAGCTTGCAGACTTGTGTGAGCCTACGGTCCTTGTAGTGCCCAGAAGCCTGTGGACTGGGACATTTCTGTCCTTCTGCTAAGTAGAGGTCCCCCGCCCAACCCAGCCAGTGCACCTGGCAGAGAGCAACAGCTCTGCCACTGACACAAGGATAAGCAACAGAGGGAGTGGGGTAGCCCTTTGGGGATCAGAGGGACCTCATGAACAGCAAGTACTCCCTGAAGGTTGCTCCATGTAGGTGCAGATGCCCTCAGGGGCAGCAGAGAAAATCGTGGGGTGGGAAGTCAGAGTAGGGCTGGGCGCCTGGTGCCAGCAGCTGTGGCTGGTGAGCTCAGCCTCTGCAGTCTCAGTGCCAGCAGGTTTTTGTCATTTTCCCCACTTGCTTAGGGAGCTGTGGCACTCTGTCTGATGAGGACATCTGAAGCCTTGCTGGTGACTTTCTAAGATTGGGAACAGTTTCTCCGTCGTTACTCTGTACATCTGTAGGGAGCCAAGGTATTCTTGGCAGCTGCACTGGGTCACTGGCATGGGAAAGAATGGATTGGTAAGGGAGTAGTCACTCAGGTGGAACCTGTCTCATCAGAGATAGTGGCCTGTTCCCTCACTGGCCAAGGATCTTGAATTCAGTGCTGACTGGAGAGACCAAAGGTGCAAAGATGGGTGAACCATTCTGAGATCCCATAGCTTGAGCCTTCGTAGAGGAATTACAGCAACTGCCTCATTCTTCCTCACTAGCTGTGGCTAGCCCTGCCCTCCTGGCTGTCTTTGAGGGTCCAGCCATGGCTTGAAGTGGACTCTTCTGAGGATGTGGAGGAGGTTGTGTTCTCTCAAGGGATGGGAGATGTTGGGCCCACAGGTGTGCTCTCCATATCTGTCCACAAGACAAGGGCTGTCAGTGGAGAGGATTTGGGTCTCCAGGTAACAGTGCAGAGAGGAAGGAGGCATGAGAGGTAACAGTTTTTCCCTGTAAGCAACCCTCTTCCTCCTTGTGTGGGGTTCCCCCAGGTGGGGTGGGTATCTGCTTATGTTGTGACCACTTCCGTCCTTCATTGTTTGGAGGGCTAATGACCCTTTCCTGGGTCAGAAAGCAGTCAATTCAGAAGTGTCAAGGTAAGCCCTGAATGTCCCTTGAGGAGCTGTGGATGTACGAGAAGATTCCTGATGTTACATGATAAAGGACTCTGCAGCTCTACATGCCATGTCCTGCCCCTGCTGTCTGACTGTCTGGATGGGGACTCGCTGGCAGAGGCAGTTGTCCTTTGCAGCCTTGCAGGAGAGGGCTCATGGGATATACCAGGGGCAAACAAGGGGAGGATTGTGAGGAGAGCAGCATTGGGAAGAGGGATGAGACAGAAGTGGGTGTCACCTTTACACCCAGCACCTGGAGGGGCTTGCGGGGAATGAAGAGCCCCTCACTGAGAGCCCTTTACCCATTGCCTCCCACAGAGTGGCTTGTGTTGCCAGAAAGAAAACCTACTATGGCTTGTAGGCCATTGTCATGGCCTAGGGCATCACTGCCTCTGGAAACTCCCACACTGTTTTGAGGGGAGGGTGGTGAGAGGAAGGCAGCAGTCTCGGTGTCTCCTGGCTGGCTCTAACCATTGCTGCTGTTCCAAAACCAGATGCTTGATGGGAACTGTGGCCGAGCATGTGTTGGCTGTGGTGGAGAAGGATGTTGCCACCTGGTTGGATACTCTGGGGCTGCCAGAGTGATACCCCACAGCTGAGGAGGGTTCAGGTGAGGAGAGTGGAGCCTGGAACTGACGGGCTGCCGCAGCCCCCACGTGCTGGTGTTTTGAGCAGGCTCTTGTTCTGCTTCTTCCTCCAGCTTGACCTGCTGGCTGGCAAATGGTAGTGGGCCCAAAAGTGCAGTTTCGCCTTGGCCTGTTGACATCACCTTGGCAGTGGTGCTGCCCACCCCACAGAGAGGGACCAAGAGTGTCCCTGGGGTGAGAAAGGTGCATTGTGATCTGCCAGTTGATTCCTGAGGGGTATTTGGGGTGGTCCTTGTTCCCCACTGGTAGAGATGAAACTATGGGACGTAGATGTCACAAGTAATGGTATTCTTACACTCTAGGACAGTGCCCATGTGATATGCTGGCCACAGAGATTGAAATTTAAACACATGGAGAGCAACATATGAAATTGCCTGCTGCATATTACTTTTGTAATGTTGGCTATAGGCCAGCAAAAAAGGGCTGCTACCTTGGTTCATATTGATGTTTTTATACTTACGGTGCTGAATGAGGCCCCTGGGGACACATTCTTTGCACTTCAGAGAAGCAGTGACGAATGAGGAATGAACTGCTGTTCATGCTGGCTGATACTTGATCTGTAAATGAGGCAGAGCTTTGAGATTTTTTTTAAAAAAAATTGTGTTAATTGGGTGTTTCATTTTGCAGTACCTCCTTAGTTTAGATTACATCACTGCTTTTCAGAACAGAACTGCCTGTGTCTAACATTAGGCTCTCTGCTCATCTCTTTTTAGTTGCAAGGACACGGTATGCAGTAGCCTTTAGTATTGGTTTGAAAGTGTTTCCAGTCAAGAAGAAAAACGTTGATGTTGGAGCTTTGTTCATTAATTCTATTTCCTAAACAGCTCTAAAAACATACCTGCAGAAAGAGGCAGAATGGTCTGGAAAAAAATATAGATTACCCAAAGGCAAAGCAAAGATCCTGAGAACTGCCCATCTGATTCCTAATCTTACAGACATCTCAGAGCTGTAGGTGTTTTCATTTTTGATTAAAAACTTCAAAGACAGACAGCTGTTTTATGGAGACCAAGACATTTCTCTGCCTTGATGAGCATCAGACTGTTCAGCCCTATCTCATCCATGAAAACAGACCTTTTTCTGTTCATCTTCCACAAGTGATTCTGTTGGTAGGTGCCAACAACAACTAACTAATCTCTATGTTTCCTCATGCAGTACAAGCTAGAATACTCACACAGTTATGTGAATAACTCTGGTTCATTGAATTCTCAGCTTTACCTGGGAGAATTTGAACGCTTCCATCTGAGGTTTATTCCTTTCCTTGATGTTGACCTTTTGGCTAGCTTTGAATGGCTCTCTGTAAACCATGCAGGGAACGAAAAGGTTTCTATGATTATGCTATCCATCCATCTGTCAGTCCTTCCCAGTAGCTTCAGCTGGTTTTATTTTGTCCATATTTGACAGGACATGATGATGTTGTGTTTGACAAAGATACTACACTCCCACGAGTATCATGAAAACTGATATCAGAGAAAGAGCAATTTAAAGACTGATCATAATCACTGCAATTACATTTGTTGTTTTCTTAGTTGTTCAGGGAAAAGAAGGGAATGGAAAAGAATAATTGAACCATATACTCTAAATATTATACTCTTTACCAGCATTAACATTGGCTACCAATATCGAATGATAATGTTTCTACTCTCTGCTGGGAAGTAAAACCTGAGAAACAGAAGCAAGTTTGTTAACAGTGGATAATAGCAGTGCTGGAAATTCACTGTTTAATTAATATGTTTCTTCTTACGTTAATTGGCATGACACATCAGAAAGCAATTGACACAAATACATGTTTGGTATATGGTGTTCATCTTCACCAGCATCATGTCAGGAAGGAAAAAACAGAATTTAAGACTCTAAAACTGTATTTGTCTACTTAATGTGGAACAAAATAGAGAAGACAGAGAAGATGCTTAGCATCCAACACAGAATTTATAACAAAAGAGATTATTAAAGTCTTCTGCATAGATGCAGATACCTGACTCAAGCATGTACCTTGATAAATGAACAAAAGACAGGCACAGGTACCAAATATAGCATCAATGAATACACAGTGGTAACAGGAATTGAGAATATGTCAAGAGGAAACCCAAGGAGAATGGACTTGTTTAGATTAAGTATTTCGAAACAAGGTGGATTTCCTATGATCACAGAAATGCAAAGAAACTCAAAAGATGTCCAACTAAAAAATTCTGTGTCTCCATGATAAATTGAAGTATGTGGCAAAATGAGCTACTGAAATAGGAAAAAAGTAGTAATATTAGATCAGCAAGGTGGGATACAGTCATCCAGATGGCTTCTTGGATTTTTCTAATGCATTCATCAAAATGGTCGTTATTTCATATTGCTTGAGAATGCTTAGTGCACATATCTTCTAATTTCTGAGAGTCCAAAATTATGATGCTCAAAAAAAAGAGAGTGGGGAAAAGGGTATTCTCTTTTCCCTCATCTTTTTTCTTGTTTAAATGTTTTTCATCTTTATGATTTAGAAAGGCCCGACTTAAAAATAAACCTTGATTTTTACCTTAACAGTAGTGTAACAGAAAGAAGGATGATATTTTTCTCCCAAAGGCTTAGGGGACTTGAGTTGGAACATTACTTCAGTTGTGATGGAGACATCTTTTTCTGATGAGTGTTTGTCAGAGTTTTTTAATCAGATCTATGTTAAAAATACAAAGCAACCATGATCTGCAAACAATGTGACTTAATGTATTTATTTCAACTGCTTCATGTAATTAACTTCCTACTTGTTCAGTCATCTACTGAGTCTTCCAGAGCAAGGATGGACTTTACGATGTTAAACCCAAACAAATAATACTTTTTTTTTTTTAAATCAAGAAATTTTTCAAAAATTCAATGAAAACGAAAGCCCGTTATATCCTTTCTATACACACCATACAGAAACAATGACAAGGAAATCAGAAACCCAGTTATCTTTCAACTTTTATAATCTCATTTTACAGCATTTCAATGAGATATTCACTAGCATGTGTTTGTAAAAATCCCACTTTAAAATTAGCTTTATGACCCACTCATGTTTTAAAATGCTTATCAGCTGTACATGGAGAGAAGCAAATACCATTCTGTAAGAGGTGATCGATGATAGAATTACAAATGGAATAGTCATGATGATTAGCAGAAGCTGGAATGGAAGATGGGTAAGAGAAAAGAAATTATATTGGAGAAGAAATGTACCATTACAAAAGAAAAAAACCATACTAAGTGGAGGGAGAAAGAGGTTGACAAAAGTCTGGATAAAAACAATACTAAAATGTAATGTATTGCTTTCAGTTTCTTTTTTGACACTTCACTGTCCATACTTATTTCTGATTTTCCATGTTTCTTTCCTTCCATCTGTCAGAGCAGATCTTGATCTTTCGTGTCTGTGGATTAATGCTGATCTTGCTATTTCTAGCAGAAGAGAAGAAAACCCGCTAACCTTCATCCAACTTCCAGTAAGAGGAAGTAACATTGCCCCAGGCCCAATGCCAATTAGAATCCAGAGATTTTCCTTTCAACCAATGTGTGATGTTGTAACTCTTCAGTTGATATTCCTTCATTTAAAAGCATTTAACAGATATTAGAGTTATTTTCTCCCAATGTATTTCTTTCTTAGTACCTGTGAAACTGTTTAGACCAAACATTTTCAATAATTATTCAGTCTTTATGACTATAGTGCATGCAAGATCACATTCTCTTCCCTTGTCTAGATAGATGAGATATTTAAACTGGAGAAAAACAGTAATAAATAAATTTTATAGGCCTTTAGTGCTACTATTATGGGACAGGTGTGGACTTTGAGACAAATAGTTGTTTGATGTTGATGTTATTCAACCATTTGATGTCACCATCTGCCAGAATAATATTAATATTTTCCACAGTCTGACACTTCATGGAAACCATCACTGGGCTAGCAGAATTGACAGCAAAGGTTGAATGTCATTTGCCAGACTTGGGGGCTGTCAGGTTGTTGATCACCAGATTCCCTGAGGTTGGTCTCTCTCTTTGTCTGGGGGGTCTTTGCAGTGCATTCACAGAGCAGTGCTGCAACCTGTTTTGCACTGTGTGCCAGGACGTCTAGCTAGAAGGGCCACAGCACTGTGCTCAGAAACAGCTGAGAGTACAAGAAAAAGACCTAGAGTAAATGGAGATAAACAGGCATGACACTGCTACCTGCACTGAAGGCGTCTGTACAGCTGCCTTCTGCTCTGGAGAGGTGGCATCTCTCCTGCCTCTCCAGCATCACTGGATCAGCTCTGTGGCAGCTTCTGATGTGAAGGGTTGCAGATGGAGGGAAGGAGCAGGGACTGCTTCTGTGGGAAGAGGCAACTGGATCCCAGTGTGCAGGGGCAGGGTCCCGCTCTGCTCTTAACTCCAGTTTCATCCTCCCACTGACATCTGTTGATCCCTCAGCTCACCCTGACCATAGTCAACCCCTCCACTCCTTCCCGTACCTGCCCTCTCTAGATTTGCACATCCTTGCAGTGCCCCTTTCTTCTCCCCTTTGCCCCTTCCCTGTTCAAGGAAGACCAAATACAAAAGTATTTGATTCTAAGCCACAAGCAAACCTTATAGCTGATGCACCTGGGGCTGACAGTTGGGCTTTCCACAGCTCTATCCAGCACTCCCCTTTGCCAGAGATATTTTTAGCCCTAGGAGGTTTGCTTGCACCCCAGATCTCCAGCCACGCTAGGAACGGGCAACCCATGAGTGGGCCCACTAAGGCCTTGCTCCTCTCCCTTGAATCCAGGCACACCCCAAACCTCCCTCTTGCTTTGCCAGACTCAAGATTGCCAGTCTGATAGGTGGTAGTGCAGTCAGACACAGTTTTTTGAAGCAAAATAGAAAGAAAAGAAACTCTTGTCAAATGGGGAGTCCAAAATCTAATCAAAGGTTGGGTAGAAGGTAGCAATGACATGTCTAGGCTTTATGCAGTGATAAAAGAAGTGTTTGCTCAGAGTGGGCTAGTCGTGGTTGTACTCCCCAGCCAGAGGGAGCAAGGGGCCTGTTCCATCCAGGCTGGCCATGACAGAATTAAGAGAAAGATTTGGCAGCCCAGCTCTGGGAGCCTGCCGAGGCCTGGGAGTGGTGATGTTTTCAGACCTGCTGGGAAGCTCTATGCACACCTTCGAGTGCCCTTATGTGCTAGCAGGGGTGAATCCGGCAGCCCAACAGAGGCAAGGTGGCTGCAGCTCCCTGCCCCTGGGTGCAGCCAGTATTCCCGGTATGCGTACACATAAGCATCATGCACAACACGTATGTCACCGAAATCGGGAATAAAGAAACTCCTTAACACTAAGGCAGTATTAAGAAGCAGGCGTTCTTTATTAATGGCTGGGCACATACGGGAGTTGTCTCACCAACAACACACACCTAACTCATGTAAGACACAGATTACGTAGGATACAGTAATACATAATAAACAAGTTCTCATACATAAACATGCTAATTCCCATAACTCATTTTCTTATTCCCACCTCTTTCTGGTCATGCGCACTTGAGTCCTGAAATGAGTTGGGAGGTGCTTGTGCGACCACCACACACCACCGACTCGAAAGACCCCTAAATGTCCTTCTCTCAAGGACTTTGGCTTGAATTGCACTTTTAACATGCTTCAAGGCTTCTTTACAATGTGTCCTCAAAAACATTCTGATCAGTGTGGTAATAAATTGTTTTCTAGCAGGCACCTACACAATGGTGTTTGTTACAGAATCATTCTACAAATAGATCACCAGTTAATGATTACTTTAGTTTAAGATTATACAGAAGTTGCTAACATATAGCAACTTTAAAATTTGATTTTACCTAAACATTTCTTATCCAGCACTCATTCCCCCCTTTTTATTGTAAATAATCTACTTTTTATAGATTCCTTTACATAATTTTTAAAAGCATTCATTTTACCCAACTAATAGCTATACATACAATCATAATTACTATTATGATGACAATAAGAGTTTCCAAAAGGCTTGCTAGCCACCCTGTTAGGGAGAATCCTAGTCCATGGAGGATTTTGCTTAACCATGAATTTTCTAATCCAGTTCATAATTCTTTACTACTTTGTGCGACATTTTTGATCCTATACAATTGTAGATTTAAATTCTTTGTCACATTTGATATATGGATGCAGCAGGGGTCATTTATTAATCCTAAGTATTGACATACCCCGTGTTCCTTAAGTAACAATAAATCCAAGGCCAATCTGTTCCATAATGCCATCTTACTGCTTGCCTGAACCTGAGTATTCAATTCAGCCAATCCTGTGTGAGTAGCATTTGCCAATATTGCTACTTGTATTGAAAGATTATGCAACATAAATTTGTTTTGTAGTGCTGATATTCCTGGTAAAAAGCTTGATTCTAACACCCATCCTACTGTGGTTCCAGTACTTGGGGATTGCCAGGTGTCCTCTTCTCTTTTTACTCGAGTCCACTCTGAAGGTCTCAGTGGTGACCTTCTCCAAAGAGGGCATAATGTTAATAATTGTAAAGTCCATTGTTTGTTTTGACTTTTCACTGGCATATGGGTATTCCATCTTCCATCACTGCTTACCCATACTGTCATTCCTAAACTTTTATTTGTCCCCTGACACAGTCGATCCCTGGCCATGTTCTCCTATCATTATTCAAATGCGACCAAGTATCATTTAGAGAATTTCTATAATTTCTACAGGTACATCCCCATCTTAGAGCCTTGACTGCTGGGTAGAGACGTTGAATTTCTGCATCTGATGAATTGCAGTTATATTTTTTTGTACAGTTCCATTTAGGGTGTATCGTTCTATCTTTTTGCTGAGCTTGTTCCAAATTGTCATAAATTGCACTTACTCGAGGAGGGTCTGTTAAAGGCCTAAGTGTTCCTTCAAACTCTGAACACCATCCTACATTTTGAATATGATCCCAAGTTTCTTTTGGGGGTTTTTGCCAAACCTTGGGAGTTGGCAGCCCCATGGGGTATTAGTACAGGCCTCTCCAGATGGATGGTATATAAGTTCCTTTATCCAAGAGGTGTCAGGTTTTGTAATGTTACACCCAAAGGCAGTTTCATTTCTTCTATTAACATTTAAGGAATAATTTCCTTCTGTCCCTATCCAGGTTAATTTGCTTAAGTTTCCTTTTCACATCTTCTCCCATGCTATCGTTAAATCCATGGTGAGGATTCTCCATGGAACAGGATCATTGGCTGATTTTGGTATCGGAAAACAAGCTGTAACGGAGGTCAAATTTTGTACCTTTGCAAACCCTTGTATTAACTGCAAGATCAAATTATTTTCTAACAAATTCATTAATGCACAAAAAAATCAATATATAGTCTAAGGTTATTTTCCTCATGTTGTGGCTCACAATTTTACATTATTTTATACAACAGTCTCATAAGATTTTTAATTCTTGCTTCCTTGGTCTCTTCCTCTGAAATGTTAATTTTTTATTAAACAATTTAAAGCATATGATAAACAATAGAATAATTATTCCATACAGAATACCCAATAATAATCCTAAAACTATAAGTTTCCCGTAGTTATTTCCCCAAGTACAGTATATTCAACTTAAGTCTTTTCCTTATAAATTTTCAGTTTCAACAGTCCAGTTTTATCAGACTTCCAAACTTCTGAAGGTGCCTTTTTCACTCTGGTATAATGTATCCAAGGTTCCAATCCTTGCACCTTGACAGCAGTATATGTAGTCAACAGCACCTGATATGGACCTTTCAACTTCTCTTGCAAGGGTTCTGAGGTCTAGTTTCAATGTAGACCTAATTTCCCAGTTGAAATTAGTGCACTGGAGTGTCTAATGCTAAAGGTCCAGTCAAAACTATATATCACCGAAGAGCTGCAAGGGTTTTCCGTAAAGAAATTAAATACAATTTAAAATCCGCATTTCCCTCTGTGTCCATTTGTCCTGGGATTACTGGTGTCTGGTATGGTTTTTCATACAATATTTCATAAGGACTAACTTTGGTTTGGTTGTATTTGGTTGCAGATTTTGGTTGTATTCTAATTCTCAATAAAGCTAATGGGAGGGCTTGAACCCACTTTAGGGAGGTTTCTTGGCATATTTTACTAGTTTGTCACTTTAGAGTTTGATTCATTCTCTCTACCTTCCTACTTGACTGAGGCCTCCATGGAGTATGTAAATCCCATTTGATGCCAAGGATTTTACTTAACTGCTGGGCGATATCTGCCACAAAATGTGGGCCTCAGTCAGAAGATATTCCAATGGGTATTCCAAACCTTTGCATTATTTCCTTAAGCAATAGTTTGGTCGCTTCCCTAGCCTTGTTGCTGCGACAGGGAAAAGCCTCCAGCCATCCTGAAAAAGTATCAACTAGGACCAAAAGATATTTATAACCGTTTTGCCTTGGCAATTCAGAAAAATCAATTTGCCAATAATCACCGGGAGAATTTCCATGTTTAATAGTTCCTTGGAGAAGTTCTCTCTTATTTAAAGGATTGTTTTTCAAGCAAATACAGCATTTCACCATTATAGACTTTATTATTCCTGTCATTCCTACCCATATAATTAAATTTTGAAGACTGGAAATCATAGCTTCACTACCCAATGAGTTTCCTCGTGTTTTTGTTTTACAATTTCAGTCATAATCTGTGGTGTAACAACAGGGAGTTATCAGCCAACCTGCCTCATTTGGAGGTGCTTTCAACAATGACGCCCATTGTTGATCTCTCTCACTATACTTAGGTATCAGATTCAGGAGTTTGATCTGCTTTACTGGTACTAATGCAAAGATGCTTTGTTCAGCCACCTCTTTAGCAGCTTTATCAGCTAACCTGTTGCCTACATTTATTGTGGTTTGTCCAAATTGATGTGCTTTACAGTGCATTATAGCCACCTCCTTAGGTCTCTGAATATCTTGGAGCAGCTGAAGAATTTCTTCCTTGTATTTAGTGGGAGATCCTTGGGCTGACAATAATCCCCTTTCTTTCCAGATAGCCCCATGGGCATGAACTATTCCACGTGCATACTTTGAATCAGTCCATATGTTGACTCTCTTCTCTTCAGCTGTTTTCAAAACTTGTCTTAATGCCACCAACTCCACTTTTTGGGCCGATGTCTTATCAGGCAAGGCCTTCACTTCCATTACTGTTTTGCTGATCAGGGATATCAATTAAACTCAGACACCAGAGTGAAAAGAGCAGGCATATTTTACTAGAAATAACTAAATAATGTAACAGAGTAATACAGAAAACATACAGTAAGAAAAGACAGAACAGTGCACTTAAACAAATAGGAAAATACAGGGTAATGCATCAAATCATTACTGCTTGAGAGAGAGAGAGAATAGTGATTAAGAAAGATACATCACCACTTGCATACTTTACCATCATCCAGATCCGCAGTCGCTGGGGAGCCCCGGTTACAGCGAGGATTTGGAGAACCTTTCCCTGCAAGTGGGAAGTCCTACGCGGTGCGTCCACCCGTAGGTGAGGCTTCCAAAGTCGCTGTGAGCGGGCCCAGCCTTATATACCTAAAAATCAGTAAGCCAGAATAGCTGACACCTTTGTTTTAAGCGGAAATATCTGGTTTTCATCTCAGTTAGGTTCCCCCCAGAGCCTGGCCAGGGCTTAAGGGAGAAGCTAAGGGAGTTTCCCTGCTTATCTAGTTAATTTATGAGCAAGGTCACAAATCCAGACAACTGTTTCCGTGGCCTTGTTATCTTGCTCACACATAAAGAAATATAAGGATACATTCAGGATAGACATGTTTTATGCTGTTTAAACTACATCTTCTATGCATATTTCACTAATGACTACATACAGAGTTAGCAGTTTCAGTTCAGGGCCTGTTGCTCAGGCTTCAGTATTCCCACCTTTTACATCAGAACAGTTGGTTTGCTATAACTTAGTATAATACCTAATAGCACAATGGTTATCAGTTATAAAATGTACAGGATTCATCTATAGGTCAACTCTGGCTTGGGCTTATTGTCCAAGCCTTAGCACTTCAATTACCTGGGTAGTTGTAACCACTGCATATCCAGCTATTCATTTCCCATCTCGAACAAGGCTACTTCCATCTGTGAACAATTCCAAGTCAGAGTTGGTTAATGGTCCATCCTTTTAATCTTGTCTGCTCAAGTACACATGTTCAATTGTTTGCAGGCAGTCATGGTATAAGGGCTCAAGATCTTTTGCTTCTGAATTTAAAAACATTGCTGGGTTGATTGCCATAGTGGTCTTGAGATCACCATCATCTTGTTCCAACCAGATAACTTGATATTTGAGCATACGACTTGGCGACAACCAGGGTCCCCCCTTTTGCTCCAAAACAGAAATCACCATATGCGGAACATAGACAGTGATCTTTTGTCCTATTGTCAACTTTCTGGCTTCTTGGATCAAAAGGACAGTTGCAGCCACAGCACGCAGGCATCCTGGCCATCCCTTACTTACATTGCCTAGTTGTTTGGAGAAATATCCAACAGCCCTTCTCCAAGTTCCCAGTCTTTGAGCCAATACACCCAGGGCAAGATGTTGCCGTTCATGTACAAAAAGTTCAAAGCATTTCGACAAATCAGGCAATCCTAGCGCAGGTGCTGACATCAGTGCTTTCTTTAAATTTTTGAAAGCCACCCAACATTTGGGAGTCCATAATAGATGATTCTCCTTTGATTCTTTCAGAACTTCATAAAGGGGTTTCACCAGAAATCCATAGTTGAGGATCCACAGTCTGCACCACCCAACCATACCCAAAAATGGTCTTAGCTCCCGTATGGTTCTGGGCTCTGGAGTTTGGCAAATTGTATCCTTCCTGTCAGCCCCCCAATCTCCATCGTCCTTGTGAAATTTCAAATCCTAAATAAGTCACAGTCTGTTTCTTTATCTGAGCTTTGTTCTTTGATACACGGTATCCTTCTTGTCCTAGAAAGTTCAGTAGACTTATAGTCATTTGTAAACATTCCCCTTGCATCTCTGCCTCTAATAGGACATCATCTACATATTGCAGTATTATTCCTTCAGGATTTCTCTTCCTCCATAATTCCAATTCCTTTGCCAACTGATTGCCAAATGTCGTTGGACTGTTTTTAAACCCTTGAGGTAACACCGTCCAAGTAAGTTGTGTCTTTCATCCTGAGGTAGGACTTTCCCACTCAAAGGCAAATATTGCCTGGCTGTCTATATCTAGAGGTATGGAGAAGAAAGCATCCTTAAGATCAAGTACAGTAAACCACTTATGCCTTTCCTTTAAAGATGTTACCATACTACTGGGTGAATATCTTGAACAATTTGATTTATAGCCCTTAAATCTTGAACTAATCTATGTTCTTTATTGTTTTGGTTTTTTACTGGTAGTATCAGAGTGTTATATTCTGGTTCGCACTTTCTTAGCAATCCATAATTTAAGAATTTTGTAATCAATTCCTCCAATCCCTTCCTTGCCTCCCATTTAATAGGGTATTGTTTTTGTCTTACCGGTTTAGCTCTATATTTTAAAGTCAGCCTGTAAGCTCTGCAATTTTGGATCATCCTGGAATTCCACTTGCCCATACCAGTGGTATCACTGCATTCTCTACTTCCTTGGGAATCTCTTCTGTTTTCTTGTCCTGCAATATAGAAGTTCTTGTTTCTGGAATTAGTAATTGTATTTTGATTCTGGAATTAGTAATTGTATTTCTCCATCTTTAAATGTAATCTGAGCTTCCAAAAAAAGATCTCTCCCCATTAAGGGAATCGGTCAATCTGGCATATATAAAAATTGATAGGTTACCCATTGTTTGCCAACTTTAAATTTTAATGGTTGGAGGAAAAGCCGCTTTTCCACTTTACATGTTGCACCAACAATGTTTACTGATGTTTGGCTAAAATTTCCTTTACAAGTATTAAGAACTGAATATGTGGCTCCTGTATCTACTAAAAATTCAGTTTCATCATTCCCCAGCTTTAATGTAGCCCGGGGCTCAGCTGAGGATGATGCCCCCAGTCTCCTTCATGATTCTTCATCTAAGGTCATCAGTTTAACAGCTTGCAAGGTCGGATCTAAATTCCCTGCTTGAAGGCAGTCCTTTTTCCAAGGTCCTCTTTCCTTACAAATTGCACAATTATCTTCTGCAAGCCGAGACTGTACAAAAGGGGGTAATCTTCCTATTGCCCTACCTCTTCCAGTTCCTCTGTACTCCCTTCCTCTTCCTCGAAATCCTCCTCCAGAAACCCCAGTGAGGGCTGCAATCAGTCTCACATCTGTTATTTTCCCTTCTAATCTGCCTTGTTTCTTTCTCCTTTTCTCTATTATTAAAACTTTCCATGCTACATCCATCATTTTTTCCAAATTTCTAGAATCTGCCTCTTCCAATTTTTGAAGTTTCTTTCTTATATCTGGTGTGGATTGACCCATAAAAATGGAGGCTAACTGAACCGCCTCCTCAGGATTCTCAGGATCCAAACTGGTATATTTTCTAGCTGTTAATTTTAACCTTTCCATAAAGGCAGTTGGGGATTCATTTGAATCTTGTTTCACTTCGTACAATTTAGACCAATTTATTGCTTTGGTCATAGCATGTCTTATTCCAAATAATATCCACCTTTGATACCTTCTTAATAATTCCCAGGGTCCCTCCCGGTTTGGATCCCAATTTCTGTCCACAGTGGGCAAGTTCTGGTCTACAGGTCCCTGCAGGTCTCCATTAGCATGTGCCCCTTCTTGTTTTCTGGCAGTATTTAACACCATTCTTTTCTCTGTACTAACAACATATCTAATATTACTTGTAAGTAATTCCAATCAGGATTTTGAGTTCTGATTATAGTCTTGAACATGTTTGCCACCTTATCTGAATCCTCCCTATAAATCCCTGCCATCTCCTTCCATGATCTTAAATCCGTCATGGAAAATGGAATTTTAGCCATTACCAGTTCCCTGCCGGAGCGGAGCCTGTATTATTTCCCCCTGTCTGCCCTGCGTCCTTCCCACTACTGGGCTAAATTCCTCCTGTCCTTCGTCATTCTGCTCCTCCCAAGCTCTCCTGACTCCTGCTTCTTCTAACTGTTCGTTATCATTCAGGCCATTCCCAAACCTCTGTCTTGGCATTGTTACCAATTCTAAATCATCATCTTCTTCTTTCTCACACTTTAAACATCTCTTTCCAATACTACATGCAGAACAACACCTCTGTAAATGTCCTTTCCTGTTTACTTTTTCTTGTGCTAACGCCATGGGGTCAGGTGATTTTAACCCACACTGTCTTTGCCACTCCAGCTGATTTCATAAAGAGAAAAAAAGATCAACATATAGTACCTCATCCCATTTTTCTTCTCTCCTACAAAACAACATCAATTGCAACGTGGTATTATATTTTAAAGTTCCATTTTTTGGCCATTTTTCCCCATCATCGAGAATGTACATAGGTCACCAATGATTACAATATTCCTTAAGCTGCCTATGACTAAGTAGATTCCCTCCCACCTTTTTTCAGTGCTTTAAAATACATCCTAAGGGATATTGTTTGGGAATTCCTTCTTCCTCTGATGTTGAGTTTTTCCCCCCTCCTATAGAAGCCTTATTCTCCGTACCTCACCAACCTGTTTACCAAACCCTAGGTATCCCACAGGCTTTCGCCTAGCAGGTTCAAAACCTCCTTATGTAAGGCACCTTATTCTTAGCCCAATCCTGCAGGGTTTTCACCGTGTCTTATGGACAGGCCTTTACCATCATAAATGATAAAATGCCTTTACCTTTTCCCAGGGAACTTACTTGAGCTCTGTGGTCTGAGGATTGGAGGTTCTCCCTGAGAATCCCTCAGTGCCAGCTGGGAGTCCCACAATCCCAAGTATCATGAGGTTCACGAGCAGTGTCCCACCTGAGTCACCAAAACTGTCACCCAATTTTGGTGACACATCTGCATACATATATGCACATAGATGCCAGCCACGCAGATCAACACAGACAGACACACTCAGCCCTCACACAAACAGCGCCAACAGCCTCATCCTGCTCCCATCTCCATCTGAGCATGATGGAGATCCACTATGAGCAGCATGGATCCCTCCTGTCGCAGGACTGCTCAGTCTGCCCAGTAGCTGCCCCTGGATCCCGGCGTCCCCAGTTCCTGGCACCTGGCAGCCCCTGAGACCACAGCCACGCTGCAGTTGCTGGTGCAGACTCCTCGCTCACAGATGCACACACACAGAGCTCTGTCACAAGTGGCTGGGACTCCCCTGATCCTTCTAGTAGCCCACTAACCCTGTGGCCTCACCCTCAGGGGCACATAAGGGCACACAGCTGGCACTCAGATCACTTCACCTTCATTTTGTCTAGTGGCCACGTGCTCATTCACATGCCCTCACTCACTCCAGCTGATTTCACTCACTCTGGTCTCTCCGATCCCTGGCACTTAGACTTCCATCATGAAACACATGCACCCAGAATAGAGCATCCTTCATGCTAGAAAATAGTTAGAAATTGATTTTAACAAGAACACAGGACAGACTGCACAAAATAATCACAGAATCACAGAATCATCTCAGTTGGAAAAGACCTTGAAGATCCTCCACTCCAACCATTAACCTCACACTGACCGTTCTCAACTCCACCAGATCCCTCAGCGCTGGGTCAACCCAACTCTTCAACCCCTCCAGGGATGGGGACTCCACCACTGCCCTGGGCAGCCCATTCCAACGCCCAACAACCCCTTCTGCAAAGAAATACTTCCTAAGAGCCAGTCTGACCCTGCCCTGGCGCAGCTTGAGGCCATTCCCTCTTGTCCTATTGCTTGTTCCTTGGTTCAAGAGACTCATCCCCCCTCTCTGCACCCTCCTTTCAGGGAGTTGTAGAGGGCGATGAGGTCTCCCCTCAGCCTCCTCTTCTCCAGACTAAACCCCCCCAGTTCCCTCAGCCGCTCCCCATCAGACCTGTGCTCCAGACCCTGCACCAGCTTCGTTGCCCTTCTCTGGACACGCTCGAGTCATTCAGTGTTCTTCTTGGAGTGAGGGGCCCAAAACTGAACCCGGTCATCGAGGTGTGGCCTCACCAGTGCCGAGTCCAGGGGTAAGATCCCTTCCCTGTCCCTGCTGGCCACGCTATTGCTGATACAAGCCAAGATGCCATTGGCCTTCTTGGCCACCTGGGCACGCTGCTGGCTCATGTTCAGCCAGCTGTCAGTCAACACCCCCAGGTCCCTCTCCGACTGGCAGAGCATGCCAGACAACCATACTGATCAGCAACCTGTTTACATGCTTCCCGTCCCTTTTATCCCTTTATCTGTTTTCTCACATTTGTTTCTTCCCAAACTACCTAGATCCCCCCCTTTCCCTGCTGTTGGTTCTTCCCCTACACATCAGATAAATCTAGTGCAATCCTCAAATGCTCTTCTCCTGCATCCCATCATGGGTCCCATACCCCTGGGCAGTAACTGCCCCCCTCAGTTACGAAACTGCTTCTGAAAGCCTCTCCCCTTGACTGATCTTGATGGGCTTTCCCCTGAACCCTGGGACTGAGGCTGTCCTTGGAGCAGCCCTGGGAGGGACCCGGACAGGGTGTCCCTTCTTGTGAGTCCATAATTTGGGTCCCCACCTGCCATCGTGCCCTGTGCTCCTCTGGGCTTGTGGAGATGGGCCTTGGGTGGGCTGATGGCTCCTGGGATGGGCCTG
Source organism: Strix aluco (assembly GCF_031877795.1). Lineage (NCBI taxonomy): Eukaryota > Metazoa > Chordata > Aves > Strigiformes > Strigidae > Strix > Strix aluco. The sequence goes on from NC_133932.1 coordinate 8,611,892, forward strand.
GGAGCAGCCCGGCAGGGTGCTGGCTGGGATCCCCCTCCTGCCATCGTCTCCCTGTGCTCCTCTGTGGGTGCGCAGGTGAACTTCTGCCACACAATCTAACATTATCCCCTGCAAAGTGGGGTGCCTGCAGATGGGAGCCAAGTGATCTGATCAGAATTTAACACAAATTCAGCTCTACCACTCATAGCTCATGAATTGATCGTGGTTAATAGTAATCACAATTATAAATAAATAACTGAGCTCAGTAAGGCCAAATGCATGCATGTGCTGGTCAAGAAAATCAGTCAAGAGGATCACAACCTTGAAAGGTGGTCTTTGTCATGCTCCTCATAGCCATGTTGTGCCTTCTCCTGAAGTCTGGCTGTGTCTGACCTCTGTGCTCACCTTTGTAGCATACAGTACAGGAATGTCCTTTTTCCTTTCTTTACTCAGCCTAGTCAGAGGCATATGGGGAATGCTATTAAAGCACTTGATTTTAATTATCCTCATGAACTGAAACATAACCTCAGGTGTGAAGGGCAAAATATGCCTTGGTTCTTTCAGAAAGGGAGATCTTCTTGCACAGTAGAAAATTATGAGATGTGAAGGTGTAGTGGACACCAACTCAAATAGCATTTGCTTTCTGCTGTTTTTCATCTCTCCATGTTTAGCCTTTTTAAGGGACCAAATTATTTTTTTTCATTTTGAATTCTAGCTGATGAGTGCCTCAGGTTTCCCACTCATGAGTGCCTACATGCCTCCTTGCAGGCCTGTGTAGGGTGAGCACAGCATCTCTTGCCTATCAGAAGATTTCTATCTGGGAAGAGCAGTGACGAGCCAGTGTAAATATGCCAGAGCTGCTAGAATGAGAAAGGGGGTTTGCATATGTCTGTGGAGGAGAAATTTGCTATAAAGAGTAAATAAAAAGCTAAAAGCTAATGAAAATGGAACCATTCACATGAGTGGCATGTACTCCAAATAGACTAGATATTGCTGAATTGATCCCAGGAATAGATGATCATTTTGGGAGCTATATTTCTTACCAGGTTCCAAAAGGCTCAGGTTTAAACACAGTACAACCTTTCCTCCATGACGTGGGAGCAAATAACTTTTAACAGGGTTTGAAGATGGCACAGAAGCTGAAGGCAGAGTAAATCACTAACTGGACAGAGCAGTCACACAGAGCAGTTCTGGTTACTTGGCTGGCTCTTTAAAATGTGCTACTTTGCATTTAGTTTCACTTTTATTGCAATTCGATCTTATTGAATAATCTTAATTTTAATCTTTATTAATTAAATTTTATAATTTCTGTTTTATGTTATTAATATTTAATTTTACCTGATCCTTTAAGTTGTATTAAATTGCATCTAAAATCAAATGGCACAGACTCTGCTTTTGAATGGGTGACAATTCCAGAAAGCTGTGCGAAGTACATAGGGATCTGAGTGAACAAACACCTGAATGTGAGAACTGTGAGGTTATGGCACAATGGGTTAATGTAAAGAGGGGCAGTAAGTAGCTATTTTTAGTTTTACTTACATTACTGTGTATACTGTTGTGTCCACATTTCAAAGAACTGAAAAATTTGAGATGTCCTTTAAAAAGAGACACAGATTTATTAAGGGGACTGGAAAAATGATCTACAGTAAGAAAACTAAAGATCTCAGTCTGTTTAGTTTGTCAAGAAGAAAAGCAAGTGTATGAATAACTTTCCTGAAATGTAATGGCAGGTATTAGAAAGGTCTTTAATCTTGCTGTGAATGGCAGAGTAAGGGCACCAGCAGCTCTAAGTTGATGTCAGACCAATTCAAATTATAAAGGAGAAATGCCTTTTTAAGTGATGATGGTTTAATATTGGAACAGAATATTTAAAGAATTGGTTCTTTCTCAGTCACACATCATGACTGGATGCGTTTTTCCTGGGGAGCTGTACTTTAGCCAAGCATACATTATACTTGAGAAAAACCCAAATGACTGGTCTTACAGAGATAACTGTGTGGAATATTGCAATAGTTGGTGATGTACAGGTTGTCTGACAAAAATCGGGGGGGTCTGATTTAAGGCTGTTGTGTACGCTGAGCTGAGTTGGCTTAAGACTGCTAGAACAAATTGTAGTGGCATTCAGAAGCCTGACTAGATGTGTTCCCACAGGAAATGAGGTGATTGCGGTAGACTGGAAGGGACTGAAAGATGTGGACCAAATCAATATGGACAGCACCAGTTCACTGCATGGCAGCAGTTTCCATCGACCTTCCACTGAGGTGAGTGCCTGTCCCAGACCCACTTACCCAGGGGGATCAGAAAGTTTCAGTTCTGTCTGAGTTCAGAAATGGGTGTTGTGCATCATTGAGGTGTCATCTGGGAGAGGACCAGAATACCAGTGTGCACCTGAGGATCAGACTTTCATATCTGCAGTTTGGCTTGCCTTGAATAGAGTGGAGTCACTCTGTTCACGATATCCATAGTGAGTAAGAATTTGCAAATGAAAGTGCTTTTAACCACTCATGAGTGGAACAGAACATGGAAAATACTGTGGCAGTTCTGACAAGCCTGTAAGTCTGCATTCCTTGAATAATGGATTCACTGAAATGTCCAGCACTATGTCTGTCCCAGATTCTGCAGCACAGCCATAAAATCTTTTGAAGAAACACATTTGTCTCCATTTTGATTTTTAGGGATGCATTCACTAGTAACTCACTGCCAGTTGATTCACCATGCAGTATCTCAAGGGCTGATTAATTTGCTGTTCTGAATTATTGCAGCTTCTGCAATCTTAGGTACCTGAATTTTCAGCTCTGTAAGGTTCAGTGTGTGCAGTCATGATTAATAAAAAGATCAAAGCTATGTTAAACACGTAATATTTGAGGAATCACAAATAATGTTCACAAATAACATTGAAAAATAACATACAATTTGCAAAACCTTACAAAAGGCTAATGTATAGCTATTTTTATTTCCTTGTTATACCTTGATGGCCTGGAATGTAAGTTCAAGAAACTTGGAGTTTCATGGAATGCTGGCAGAAATTGTGGGGCCCAACCTTGTATGGAAAATTCAGTTAAAGACAGATCTAAAAGTCAATGGGCATAAACTATACCTCAGTAAACATTTTGATTTATGTGAATAGGTACCATAGGTGTAATTGATTAATCTAAATTTTCCTGAGTGTCCACATCCCCAAAACCAAGATGTTGAGCTGTGACTCCTTACAGCTGAAGGAAATCACTATGAATTAGAACTGTAATGGCTGAGATGGATCTAGTTTGCAAGGGGAAGGTGAGTCAGACTGGACAAACTGAAATACTACAAGAGAAAATAATTTCAGCAGAAAATTATTCTGTAACTGGCTGTATTATATTCAAAATAGATAGGTAGTGTAGCTCCTCCTTGTGTTAGCCTCAAAGTGGTGCAACTCCCACGCAGGGGTGCCAGCATTGCAACATTTAGCAAAGAGCTGTTAGAAAGGGAGCCTTATGAAAAAGGGGTTGTTTTTCCCTCTCCTACTCTCCGTATGATCCTCTTCACTATTGTATCTTTAAACACCATGATACCTACAGACACCCTAATCAACAGCAGGGAATGAAACCAGCTTGAAAGACACAAGTTCTTTTAATATATCAGATAAAGTAGTGGCTGTTGATTATGGCAAACTACTAGATAGATGCATGGCTGTTTGCAACTTGTTTGTTACACTAATATGATGTCCTTCTTTGCTTTCTTTAGCAAACACGGACAGATTTCTCCTGGGATGGTATCAATGTGAGTATGATACCAGGATTAGAAGCTCCAGTTTTGGTAGTATAATAATTTTAAAATTGCAGATACTTTCAAAACTTTTAAATGGCCGTCATTTTCTCGTTCTCTGTGGTTTGAAAGCACTTGGGACACTGCATATCAGTGGGATGTATTTTTAACTAACCCTCACCCTACTGACATCCCTTTCATTGTGGCACTTGTGGCTTGGGATCTGTTGCCTAGGGTCAATTAGAGAAACAAATTGTGCAGGAAAATAATGGTGCATGCAGCAACTGTCTAGAAGAAATTTGTCAGTTTTTTCCTCACTGCACCTCTGTCTAGCTGAAAGCAAGGTATGCAAAGTCATGTTTCCTTAAAGATAGTAGAAGACAGTTTCCTAACTTGCAGCTTCCCATTTTCCAACCCATTCTGAATCCATGGAGCTCTTTCATAATGCATCTCTTTCTCTTTCTCGGTGTAATTCCATAGATTTTCTTTGTTATCAAATCTGGCTCATGAATTTCCTTCCCTTCCCTTCATTCCTGCCTTCATGTCATAGCTTTCCAACCTCATAGCTCTTCAACGTCATAGCAATAGAGACCTGCAGTTCACTTTCTTTTCTGGACTGAATGCATGGGGTGGCTCACAGCACAGCAGCAAATGGGTGGATACTGCACAGCAGCACCCAGGCAGGAATGACCAGTGGGGGCACAGATGGACAGTCTTCACCCGGCTTCATCACCAAAGGAAATGCCTCATGGAACAAGGGCTGTGTTCTCATTTTTTATTGTTTTTCCCCTGCTTTCTGATTTCTTCAGCTCACATGTTACACACAAACATTCCTGGATCCAAAGTTACAGGTTGCTTTAGCTGCTTCATTTGCACTCACTTTCCAGAGAAACTCACCTCTCCCATTTTGGCCGTTGACTGGAATTATATGCAGTTCAACATCTTTACAATGCCTGCCTTTGCCTCCAACTGTTTGACTGCCACTCACCTTTTGTGAGGTTTGTGCCTATGACCAAATGCTTGCTTCATGTCAGAATTTAAAATTTCCAGTATCATGGCCACTACTTTTGAGTATCTTTGTGTTTGAAACATGCTGGACTTGATTTTCAGAGAGGTTGAAATGAAGAGCAGAAGCAATGCTTGTTTAGCCCTTGTGAAAATTATGCCTTGTATAAAATGCCTGGGATCTCTGAAGAAGGCTGGTGAATTCATCTTGAGGGGCTGTGTTTTAGGTTGATGTTTGTGACTGCTGCCTATCCCAATAGTTTCTTGTCCTTGTTATTCAGGGACTGAGGACTAACATAGAGAAGAGAGTAAAGGGAATTAAGCAGAACTATAGATGTCATTTCTTTACGGGTAGTTGTAGGTGCTTGAAACAGGATACATCACTGATACGGTCACGTTCATTTTATTAAGACCATATGAGAAGAAATAAAAAACAAAAGTAACATATAAAAATTAATATCTGTAGTATGATGCATATGTGATGTGTTACTAGGTCTTGCCTATCACATTGTCAACTCCCCATAGTAAACTCCCCGAATTGTCCATCAGCCATGTCTTGCATCTCTAACAAAGAGTTGGGAACAGTGCAGCATGTCCATGGAGGACTGGCAGCAACCAAAGGGGAGCCTCTCACAGCCTGCTTCTGCCTCTCCCTCTGACCTTGCCTCACTCAGTCCCAACGCTATGCAATATCCAGTCCTGGTTAAACAGCCTCTAATTTTTGCTTCCCTTCTTTTGTTCTTTTTCTTGTTGCTTGCTTCTGCTCCTCATCTTCCCCCTACCTTCTGGCATCCTTACACTGACTTCTCACTTCAATTCACTTCCTTTTCTCCTTCCTGTATATAATTTCTACATATTGTCTCTCTTTTCAGCTCTCCATGGAAGATACGACCTCCATCCTCCCCAAGCTGAAACGCAACTCCAATGCTTATGGGATTGGGGCTTTGGCTAAATCATCTTTCTCTGGTGAGGTCCTCAAAATTTGGCTTTGTCCTTGGCAGCTTCTCTCCGCAGGCCTTTGTGCCTCTTTCCTCTCTGTTGCTGTCCCAACTGCTCCTTTCTGACTCTTGCCTTTTCAAGGCCTTAGAGGAGTCTCTACTACCACGATTCAAGATACAGAAATCTCTTAGTTGTTGCCCTTTCAAAGAACAAATTTTCTTACTCCTGTTGACCTCTAACCCCAGCTCAGACATCTTTAATTGCTTCCCCTCAAACAGTCTTGGGTTTAAACCCATTTTCTGTATCTTAGTTTGTTCACTTCCAGTCTCCATCCTTCATGCCCAACTGTGTCCTAAATGGATTCTAGGCAAGGAAGGAAATAGTCTTTCATATTTGGAGTTTTCCTTTTTCCCCCTTCTGAGACCCAGTCAAAAGAAAGATGGGGAAACTCTCCTAGGGAGTGATACAGTGAAAGGTGGGAGACACCCAACCCCAGGCCTGAACCCTGTCAGGAAGGGAGGGGAGAAGAGAAGCTTCACTTCCAAGAGAGATAAACAGCATGGCAGACAACCCTGGAGCTGTGTAATAGCCCCTCCTTGTTTTCTAATGTCTGGCCCCTTAGGGATATCTCGCAGCATGAAGGACCATGTCACAAAGCCAACGGCTATGGGCCAAGGCCGTGTGGCTCACATGATTGAATGGCAAGGCTGGGGCAAAGGTAACAGCCAGCAGCAGCAGCACACGCATGAGACAGCACGCAAAGACGCTGATGCCTACTCAGACCTGAGTGATGGTGAAAAGGAAGCCCGGTTCCTTGCAGGTAGTGCTAACTTTTTGGCATGTGGATTGGATTGGTTGGGATGTCCCAGAACAGAATCCCTGTAAGACCAAAGTGCAGGAATTTGAAAAACACACTGTGGGTGGTTCAGATGGCTGAAGGAGAGAGAGACTGTGGTTGGAGTATTGCCAATGGAATGCAAAGTGGAGAGGTTGAGGGCCAATTTTTGGTGATGGGTGTTGCTGAGATGGGACAAGGTGTGACCAAGAGATGAGGTTAAAGAGGGCGGTGAGAAGTGGGGACTTACACATCCCTGCTTCCCCTCCCTGTCTCCTTTGCACAGGAGTGATGGAGCAATTTGCTATTTCTGAGGCAACTCTCATGGCCTGGTCTTCCATGGATGGTGAGGATGTGAGTGTAAACTCAAATCAGGAGAACCCAGCAGGCAACTACTCTGAGAACTATCAGGAGCTAATGGAGAGCCAAGGTGAGCTCCACTGCCTCTTTCTAATATTGAAACACAACGCTTGTCATGTTGCTCTCTTTACCTCTACCCTGTTTTATTCTGTGGCCTCAAATTTTGAGGTTGGGATCTAGCAGAGGCATCACCTGTTTGTGGAGTTGTCTAAGGAGTCTGATCTTAACAGGGAGGCTCTAAAGCCCAGTTCCTTTGCCTTTTTTGGTCACAGCTCTTGCAGTCAATTGTGCGTATAATCAAATTCATCTGCCTCTGTCTAGAACTGCTTTTTCTCTTCACCCTTCTCCCCTCTAAAGGATTTATCTACCCTGTACAGTACAGTGCCATGCACAGGCACACAAGCTATCTGAATGGGCCAGCTTGGCTTAGAGAGAATGTCTAACTGTGCATTGTTTCCCTGCTTTTCTTGCAGAGCATATGGCCCAGACACAGTATGATAGCTGGCCTCATTCCTACGTCTCGCAGGGCATGTATTGCTTAGGTTCATCCGATGCCTGGGAGACCAGCGACCAGTCCCTCATTGCTTCCCCAGCAACTGGCTCCTACTTAGGCCAGAATTTTGATGAGTCCCAAACAAACCTTCAGGAAAGCATTTTGATTCAGAGCAGCCTTCTCCAGCAGCAACAGCTGCAGCAACAGCGGCAGGAGCAGAACTTCATCCAGAGCACGGGGCTGGTCCACGTGTGGCCCCTGCAGACTGCACAGGGCGGGGGTGGGGCTGAGTCTAGCACGTACATGGAGGACCACATTGAGGATGAAGGGAACCCACGGCTGGAGAAGGCTCCTCTCCTAAACAAGAAGCCCTCTCCAGAGGAGGATGATGCAGTGTGCCGGGACCTGGAATCACTGTCTCCTCGAGAGGAGATGGAACATGCTGCACTGAGCCGCAAAGTCTCAGATGTCACCTCGTCTGGGGTGCAATCCTTTGATGAGGAAGAGGGAGAAACAAACAACTGATGCTTTCTGTGAAGTTGTCATCACTGCTGAACAAAGAGAGGGGTGGCAAGGAATGAAATTACAGGGATTCTTCTTCCCAGCTCCCCATACTTCTGAGCAGACACACCTTCCATTCCTGACATTTAATTATTTTTTTAAACAAGAGGAAAACCTGAAAGTGCTTGACACATGAAGACCTCTTCTTCCCCTCCACCATGGACACATATTTTTGATTTTCATTGCTCTGGGCAACATATGTGAGGTGCTTGGAGAGATCTGGATTGGTAAATCATTTCTAAATCTTTTTAATACAAAGTCTTGGCTGTGGATACAAACTTTTCTGGTACTGGGGATGTGGCTGATGAGACGGGCTTGGTATAGGGAGCAGCTGTGTGGCTAGAATCCATCTTGGCAGAATGGATGTTGCTCTGTGGACATGGTCCCCTTTGATAGAATATATGAATATAAACTGGTATAAAATGAAGATATGGCTTTACAAATATAGATAGCACTAGTATTGTGATTGTGGCTGATACAGAGGATAAGGCTGTATTTGATACAGACTGTACTGAGATGAAAGATTCACTGTGTAACCAGGTCCTCAGCATCACCTTGATATGAAATTGTAGGCTCGATGGATACGAGCTCGGCTCCGTGGGCACGGGCTGTGCTGCAGTATAGATGGTGTGGCTCTGTGGGCATGGCTCTGCTGTGGCATGGAAGAATGGATGCAGATACGAATCTAACCCTGCTCACAGATACTCATGCTTTGGTCTCTTTCTAATCTTTCATTTATTTGTTTATCTTTTTGACATTTCTACCTCCCCAGGAGCTGGCAAGAGTGGTGTGTCCTTTTGGCATTGGCACTGCATGCTGGTGGAAAAGACATTTTCAGCTATGGAGACAGTCATAAAAAGCTGACTCTTGCAGGGGGCTTGAGATTTGGTGCTGCTGCTGTATCCTTCTGTCTTTTCCCTTGCCAGCAGTATGGGGAGACCCAGAGAGTAGGCAGCAGATCCAGGAACAGGGTGTACAGCTACGAGATCACAGATACCCAGTTTACGTTGGAGTTTTCAGTTTTTGCTTTTTTTAACCTTTTTATATTGCTGGGTGAGTGTTCCTAACAAAGCAGTTAATAGTGGGAAAGGCCTGTACTCCAGTCACCACTTAACAGAAATATTGCATCTTTCCCATTTCTGCCACTCCTTCTTCAGTGCCAAATGTAGCTGGAGAAAAAAGGGTGAGAGGAAGTTTTGTCCTCCTATTTATTTCTTCTTCCTGCCTATATTTTCTTCTTTTGTTTTCCTACCCCCAAGCAATATAAATAATGCTCAGTACTTGGTCTGTTTGTTTTTACCTCCCATCTCTTTTTTTAGGCACTCCTAAAAAGCTGATTTCAGGAGTTTTCCCCATTTGTATGGGTTCTGTACTTCTTTTGTTAAAAAATTATGGTTTATTGACCAGGGGGAGTTTGGTCTCTTGCAATTCCTCGCCATGTTTCTACAGACCTCCTTTTGGGGGGGAGGGGTTTTGAAAGGAACAAACACTTCCTTTCGAGATCTTACCAGAAAATAAAAGAGCAAAAGCAAAAGAAAAAATTGTACAAGGCTATCAATTTTGCTGGAGGACTGAACAGAACCAGCAGAGATTACCCAAGTGCTGGGTTTTAATTGCGATACCTCTTGCAAGGAAGCATCAGCAAAGCATGGGTTTAGATCAGATGATAGATCTGATGAGCTGGAGAAAGGAATTTGCCTGGACACTGCCATACTGTCCCAGGGGCAACTCTTTCTCACTCTGACTCATATCTACTCTGTTTCACTCATGATACATTTGTCTCTTCTTTGCCTCCTCTTCAGGCTTGGTGTATTTTTTGGATGACAGGAGAGTGATGCATGCTCCTTTCCTGATTCAAGTTTAGTCCTAGCATATTTGCAGGGAAGAATGTCTGAAGAGAATAAAATGTGACTGAAGTAATACCATCAAGTGTCAGAGTTCAGACAGCTCCTGGCAAGCAAAGCAGATGATGTCCAGAAATTATGAAAAGTACAAATGGGACTCTCAGGTAGAACTTTACCCCACTCAGCTTTCTCCCACTTACACAGGCAGCTGCATGAAGAGGCTCTATGAAAACCCAACTCTTTCCAGCCAAGTCCACTTCAAGCGGATCTGTCTTCCCTCACCATTGCACCTCTAAAGGAAAGACCTTTGGGATATTTAAGTAAGACTGGTAATTTGGTGTAGGTAAGAGATGATACAAGTTTTTGTGACCATCTTTTTTTTACCCATTTGCTTGGGCTTGCTTACATCTCTCTGAGGAGGTAGCTCTTCTCCTGAATGATGACCTTTCAATATCTCTTTAAAGATGTTTACACATTCAGGTGCTAACCTCCCCTGGGCAGGATGATCTCCTACAAAGATGATCTCCTACAGTTCTTGCGGGGCCAGTGCAAGCTCACTGTCCTGAATTGGTTTGGGTCTAGCCATGGAGCAGGGCCTAGGAAATCACACTAGCCAGAACAGGGAGACAGGGCAAGTGCCAAGAGCACCTCAGCAGATGACAAATGATTAAGTGTTAACCTTTTCTTATTGCTTTTTTAAAAAGCCTTCAGGGAAACAAAAATGGTCAGGTATGTTCCTCTGTGGGAGAAGATTTGGGTGGCTTGTTGCTTTTTTCTCCAAACCATTTTGTTCCCATGTGCCTCTCCCGGACCAATCTGGATGTTTACGGTAACTTTCAGAGTAGCTTCTCATGATCCTTCTGTGTGGTTTACAGGACTGGGACAAGTGGGTCAACTTGTCCAGGGCTTCTTTTTCTTTTAATGTGGACATGTGCTACATTTACTAAGATGTCTGATTGATGTCTAAAAGATGTACATTATCTCCATGCAGGGCAGTGACAGGTAAAAAGTGTGAAAAAAGTTGACCTTCTAGAAAATTCTGAGGGGTTCAGTAGAAAGAGAAAGCCTATCTGTAGAACTTTCTAACCTCTGTGGAATGGGATAGAGGAATTATACCCTCCTGTATAATTCCATAACTTGATCTTTAGAAACTTGTAGACGCTTTCTGTGAATTCAGACTGGTTTGAACACTACTCTCTACAAAAACTTTCAAGCTACTAAATTCTATAAAATTTTTTCATAAACGTGTTGACTTTCTGTGAATAATAAAAGTTCAGCCTTTTTCTGAAAAAAAGAAAAAGGCTGTGTTTCATGACCTCTCCACAATCCAAAAGAGAAATTGTATCTACATTTGCCAGGAGCTTGACTGCAGAGAGCAGGTCTGCCCATCCACACTTGCTATCTGAATGAGCATCCTGAGCTGAACTGGAAAGGCAGTTTGAATCTCTTGGAAAATGGTTTGTATAACCTGGCCTTTTCTTATGTAACAGGCCTGCTGCTTGTGTGTATCCAATACCATAGAAAGGGACCTGGAACCTACTGTACATTTCCCAGAAAAGCTGTTATTCTATAGCTGCACCTATTGAAGCATATGGGAGGCACAGGTGCTCTGTGAGCAAAATTTGGCCTGCAGTTCCTTTATCCTGGTGAGAAGGGATGAGTTGGATAGAGTCCAGCCAAATACTCAGAGCCCAAATGGAATTTATGAGGCTGAAAATAAGAAGGAAAGGTAAGCTCAGTATCCCTGATCTACAGTTATTAAGAAACTGAGCCCAGCTGTTCATTTACACAAACCCTTTGTAAATCAGACCTGCACTACATAAAAATTTTGGATTTTCTTGAAGCAGTGGAGGTAGAAGATTCCCATCTTTCTCCCCAAGCCTTTGTCCTCAACAGGAACTTGTTGAAATTATTGTGCTGAACATGAAGAAAGGCTTAAACACAAGTGACCCTAATTGAAAAAGATCTCAGATTCCACTGCAAGAAAATTCTTGTTCCTTTTCCTGTGATTGCTCATATCTGATCAGTTACACTATTTCATAAGTTTTTCTTTTATATAAATCTTAAGCTTTCTTTACAAGCCTTGTGAGTTCTCTTCAACTCTATTATCTCAGGCTCTGGGATGGAGAAGTCAATCTGCTTCTTTCAGTTTCTGTGCCTCTAAATCACCATCTTCTGGGAAGGTGCTGACAAGTCACCCACTTGCTTTTCCCCCTTAAAAATTTTAACATCACCTTTTGTGATAGGTTTGCAGCAGAGAACAGAACCATACCTCTAAGGTGATCAAAAAGTGAGCTGCTGTGAAGGAGGAAGCCCTCTGCCCTGACTGCTCAACTCCCACAGTGCTTGTGCAGATGCTGATGCACAGTTGACCCCACAGCTAGCCACTGCACTTTACCCCCTGCACCCTACTATAAAAGCGAAGAGGGACCAGCTGTGAGCAGAGGGAGAGAGAAAACTATTCTCAGCAACTGGCCTTTGTATCAGGTTAGGGAAACTGGGAAAGCGCACATCGAAATGGCATCTTCATGATGAGACTAAGCTGCTAAAAGGAGCTGTCATGCCTCCTCCCTTCCGTCACCACCAGTTGTCTATTCCTACTGCCCAAGAAGCACTAGTGCTAACACTCATTTGGGTGCTCAGGAATTGGTCCCATTGAAAACTAACCCAGTCCCCTATCAGAATAAGGGTTTCAGTGGGATCAGCTCCTTGTATTGTTTCACTTGGTGAGGCACGCATCACTGAGGTAGTGAAATGTGCAGATGGTCATGTTGAAGAATATTTCTTTGGTTGCAGATGTAACTTAAAGGTGTAACTTAAGCTGATCATGAAATATCTGTTTGAGAAGAATAAACCCAGCTGGGGTACCAGGGAGGACATATTCCCCTCTTCCTTCCATACCGTTTTTCTTAGAATTTCTAGTATGCTTTTATCTGATTTGGTCTCTCTTGTTATTTAATGCCTTGTTATTTCCCTCACTATTCCCTCCCATTCCACAGGCTCCTTTGAGAGAAACCCTTGCAATAGGGCAGGAGGAGATGAGTAACTTGATATATGCATGGAATTAATAAAATTAACATGCACAAATCTCGTATGCACTCAGTGATTACACTCCATGACAGCTAAAGATGCTGATAAGTCTTCTCCTGTAATTGCAAGAGGCAGAGCCTTGTGCAGGAGTGAAGCCCAGTTGTTGGAGGTGAGATTTGTCCCTATCTTTAAGCCAGTTCCAATCTAGTGTGAGATCCAGAATGGTGCTTCACACCTAAACAGAGTCTGTGCATGAGGTACTGTGTACAGCAAGAACTGAAGATATTAGTTGTAGGCCCAGAGAAGGGAACTGGAGAGAAGGGAATGTTTTCTTCATTTGACAGAGATATGAGGTATGGTGGTGAGGCAAGGTAGTGTGCAACAGTACAGGCTTGTGGACAACTGTGTGTGCTCTGTGCAACAACAAGTCTAGCCACAGAGGGAAAGACTTTGAGAGAAAGGCTTGGGAAAAGGATCAAGAAAAGCTTGATGACTTATGTTCACGCAGCACAGGTAGGAAGCTTCATGGCAGACTCCAAACTGAATGGGTTCAGGTACAGAATTGCTACACAAGCTGTAGCTCCAGGATTGCTGCAGTTTATGGTACACCTTAGTCCAAGCCACACTTCTTTCTGTAAGGCTGGGTGATAGGAAGGAAACCTCTCTGAATTTGGGCACCTGCTGGCTTCTTTTTCACCATCGTTGAAAAACAGTTCACAATATGCTTAATTCTTCAGGAGAATCATATAAGAAATACACCAAATAAGAACTTAGTCATTGTCAAAATGAAGTTAATAGGAGTTCTGTTCTCACTGGAAAGCCAAAATATCTAAATTTAACTCAGTTTGCCTTAACTGTTATATTGGTAATTGCCTAGAAGGAGAAACGAACTAAAATAAATCCACCTCTAAATGTTGTAGAGAGCAGAGCAATGTTGGCATAGTCTAAGCTCTTCCTTTTAATTTCTCCCAGATGGAATTTCCCATGTTCCTTGTTCAGGCAACTCTAAACAATCTGGCATTTCCCTTAAACTAACTGACTTTTTCCAAAAGAAAAAGGAAAAGAAAGGAAAGAAGAAAGAAATCCATCCAGTACAGAGATTATCAGCAGTCCCCTTATGTGTAGAAAAATATAAATAAGTAACAGTTTCATCATTCTCCTTCCCTATAGCAATCTGACAGGGAAGGAGACTCTATGCCATGGCTCAGGGAAAGGAAAAATAAACAGGGAAAATGTGAGTAAAGTAGTGCCTATTAGAACTAAACGTATGTGTAGGACAGCCTACAGTCTCATTAAAGCACAGTCTCAAATATGAATGCAAGCTATAAAGTCAACATCAGGTGCCTCTTTTGTTTCATAGGCTTTTCCCAGGCTAAGTAGTAGTGAACCTGCACAGGAGCCGAAGAGAAGAGCTGGACATCTGTGCCAGATCAATGTCTCTCTTTGTCTCAGAACATGCCATGGAGCCTGGGCCAGACTGTTGAGGACACAATGCTCTCTCAGTAGCATAGCCAGCTTCTTGAATTGACTGGGATAGGGATGAAGACAAATGGTTATTATGTTAAGAAATGGGCATGGAAAACCTGTGCTTAGAACATTAGGGTCTGTTTACATCCTTATACTGACATTTTTCCTCAGCATGGGCAGATCAAAGTATTATCTTTTCCTTGGAAATCAAGAGAAGCTCTATTTGTCAGTGTTGGTCTGTGAAAAAAAAAACCAAAACAGCGGTGTATTTTTTCAATTGAGATACACATTGTTGAAAGAGGAAAAATTTAGTCAGGCTGTGACTCTCTGAGAAAGTGTATGCTTACTAAAACTATGAAGACTTGCTCAAGAATGTTCTCAGTGCAGATATTGTAGAATCATAGAATGGTTTGGGTGGGAAGGGACCTTAAAGATCATCTAGTTCCAACTCCCCTGCCATGGGCGGAACTTACCTACTGATGAGTAGTAGCTGCTATCTTCTAGGAAGAGAGGGGTTGCAGTGTTCTGTGGAAAGAATGCTACTGAGGATCTTCCTCATCTTCCTTTGACTGGGGACATTTTAAATGCCCTCTGAAACCTAGTCTTGTTTTTGCTTTCCCATAAGGGATCAAATGTCCATGCTAGCAAGACAAAAAACATCTAAAAAGGCTCTTTTCCATTATGGAGACAAGACTGTGCACCAAGATTTACTTCTAATAAGCTAAAGGCATCTAGTCCACATTCACTGGCCTTCTGGGTTCATTTTCGTTGGCCATGAAATCCAGCTCTACCAGGGCTCTGCCAAGTTCCTATGAGGCAAATACAGGTGGACTTCCCATCTTTTCAGATACTGCATGTGTGAGCAATGTAGCAAGCCAAAAGCTCTTTTGCAGTTATATATTCTTGTTTGGCTTCAATTTTTCTTCTCTTATTTGTGGATGTTGTGCATGATTGCAGGTCTCTGGGAATTCCTACACTATAAAATTTTGACTCAAAAGTAATTTTACAGAGAACAGGATTTCTGTTGTTTCAGCTCTTTTCAAATATGGGAGGGTACAGACTGAGGATTTGGGAGGTATAAGGGGATGGGAGTCTGAGGGGTGGCATGTGGAATGGATTCTTGAAGCATGTTTAAAAGTAAGTAAAGGCTTGGGTCTTTAAATGTTGTATTCTCAGTGTGTGAAACTGCTTTAGCATAAGCGTATGGGACAACAGAGGTTGCTGCAAAGCAATTTTAAAGAGCTTCCCCCAAGCCTGTACACAATTTCTGTAGGGGGGAGGCTGCATGGTGATTATATGTATTCTTTCAAGCTAGTGTTTACAGAGGAGCATTGATGTTTGGGGCGGGGGGAATGTACTGAATGGAAGTAAAAACAAAAAGGGAAAGTGACCCACTATTGAAAGCTTTCATCCTTACCTTGTCCCACACTAGCCCTTAATAACTAAAATGAGTCTGATTTGCCTTTGGTCTTCCAGCTCCAAAACATGTTTGCCTGAAAATTTTTGTTGGATATACTTCGCATGTTTTGATAATGTGACTTATAGCACTTCTACAAAGATATATATAAATACATACATATACAACCACATACATACATGTACACACACTACATATAGACTTAGGAAACTATATGGCACTATACACCTCCATGCCTGTATGTGGCAGCAACCACAGTAAAGGAGGGGAGGTAGCTCAAAATAGCATGTACAGTCCTTTATGGAGTTGTTATTAAACAGAATGTGGTCTTGCCGTCCTGGCTGGTGGAAGTGTTTTATTTCTGTGGGACTGGTTCCAGGGGAGTTGCGTCTGAGGAAGGAAGATCCTAGGAAGACGGGGTGGGTCTCAATGAGATAGTCTGACGGAGGGCATTGAAAAGCATCCATGGTGGCTTGGAGAAGCATCCCAGAGTAGGAAGTATATGACACACTATTTCTCATTAGGAGGATAAGAACATCACATGTTTAACTATACAGGGCTAAAATCTCATGTGTGCCGGTGGCTACCATGACACAAATCCCAGGCCATTGTGGCAGATTTGATGAGACACAGCATCACATCAACACGATCCTCTAGTTTAGCATAGAGTGAGTTTTCCTGTTACACTGAAACAGCATTTTCCAGATGATATATAAGTTTTGTCCCGATACTGGTGACATGCAGACACATCTGGTACGGAGTTGGACAAAAGTTTCACAACAGCAGATTAGGACAGGACACAAAGAGGAGCCTGATGCTGGGGTTGTAAAAGGCACTGACACTGGGTAGCAAGACTCTGAGTTCACATTTCACTTTTAAATCGGCGCTTCTCAGCCTGCTGTCTTCATAGCAGGTTGGGGAATTGGTTGACCCAGAGGGAAAGGAACATCTCTGCACTTCCAACATTGTTGTATCATCTGCTTCTGGTTTAAGACATCAGGCCAGATCCAGTAGCACTTTGTCTACCATATGAGAATTTTAAGTTCTAGCCATAAAAGATACCTATTGCCTTGTGAAGATACTTGTACTTTTCTGCCAGTTCTTAGAGGGGCTAAGCAGTGTCACTTGCCCTGCTTAAGGCACAGTATATTTCACAATTGGGGCTATTTAGCTGATCATTGCTTTCTGTGTTCTGTTTGAAGTTAGTTTACTTTCTGCCAGTTTAGCTGCCTTTGCTACTGAATAGATTCCCACCTACCCCTTGGTATGTATGTCTGCATAATTATGTTCAATATAATTAATTGTGATTTACATACGACACACATACTTACCTCCTTTAGGTTTTTGGGGTTTTTTTTTGTCAATCCTGTAAGTCCCCTAAAGTCCTCTTAAGTTTGTTGGTTTTTTTTTCCAAATGGCCTCCAAATTGTCACCTTTTTTTTTTTTTTTTTTTTTTAAATGTCGTGTGTCAGATGAAATCAGTTATTCCACATATGTTTAAGACTTGAGTCCCTGGGAAAATAACATGTCTCTGGGCCTGGAAGTCATACCTCTGCATAGGAAAAATGTCTTTTTTTCTTAATTTCACATTACACTACAAAGATGGTGTCCAACTGCTGAGTGCTTCACCCAACAGAACTCTTTTACCATCATACTAATCTAGATTTATCCCTTAGTTAAATACATCTCCTCTAGATTTAGCTGCTTAGCCCCAACGGGAACCTCATTCTGTGGTATCTGCCCCAGTCTCTCATCTCTCTTTTCTGCTTATTTCTCTGTTTAGACTAGATGGCAAATCTACCATATGTTTCTCTCATGTTACTGTCTTACAAGCTCTCCTATGTTACTTCCATGTCATTAATGAAAACAGTAAATAAAAAGGGCATAGGACCATTCTTATGCTGCACACCTCACTGGCTCTGCACTTTGCCAGCTGGAAGGGTATTTTCTGTACAGTCCCTCAGACAGTTCATATCTTCTGTGCCAGAGAAACTGCAAATTTGATTTAAGCATAAGATTCTGTGACATGTTTGGTCATAATCCAACCATCTCACAGCTCCCATTTCTTTTCACAGCCCATTTCCTTAAGTGCACTATAGAAGTTTGAGGGGGGAAAAAAGCAGATTAATTTTTTTTGGCAAATGTATTCCTCATAAACTTTCCATTACTGTCTTTTGCACTTGTTTCTGTGTGGAAAAACTGGAAGTTTCCAACTTGAGTGAGTTTGTGTGAATTTAATTCTGAACATATCTTAGTAGGTCTTGTATTTTTACCTTCTGTTCTTCAAACTAAGTAAGTAGCTATTCAGTAAATAGCCAGATATTAGCAGCTTTTAGATTGTCGCATATAAAGCAGGCACTTCACATTTTAATTTCTCTACATCTTTCCTTTATAAATTTGCTACTGGACTTTTTCTCAACATACTTTGTCCTCCATATCAGGTGCAATCCTTCGAGTTGACTAGATCTGTTTCGGTAACTGGTTTTACTATGGAGCACAAGCTGTTTGCACAAGCAGCACACCAAAGCCGCTGGGATGTGAGCAAATGCTCATTAGAAAGGCCAGTGCTTGAACTAGTAATAGATTTGACTGAGACTGGCTTCATTTAGCTAGCACACTAATTCCAGCAGTGTCCACAGTTCAGTCTTTAGTACTGTGTGGCTGCATCAGGACTTACTCACTTTCAGCAAGCTGAAATGTGGCTCAAAGCACAGGCACCCCCAATTGCAGAGCTATCTACTATTGCACACCTGGGATTTGAAAAAGGTGGTGTTTGTGTGTGTGTGTGTGAATACACATGCACAGGGTTGTCTGTCCAGTATGGCAGGGGCACACAATGAGAGCCTGTGGTTTATGGTCAGGGCCAGTTTAAGCTTATCTCCCACAAATAAAGCCTTAAAAAGTTTTGCATCACATGGCTTAAGATAAAAAATGTTTTTCTCTATTTGAGAACACTAATGCTCAGGGATGGCTTTTGTGTGGAAATATTAATTATTGGTCTCCACTGTTGATTAAATTGTTATGGGAGCTGGGCCCAGATCCTTGCTTATGTGGCCATGAACAACTTAGTACTTGCTGTAACAGTGTTTTTAATAGTGTGTTTTTAATTATACCCTTCCTGGGGTTGAACTAATTTGGCAATGAGGACTCTTTACTTGCTCAGCTGGTTATTGCCCTGTCTTGTACTCTTTGGCCACAAACCACACACTTTTACAAAGTGTTTGTATAACTGGGGAGAAAGGGGGAGTTATGTTTTTATGAACTCTTGATTCTGTCTCTATTTCTGCTTGTACTAACTGGTTTTGTCCATAGGGTTAGCAAACTAGAGGTTTTTTTAATCTGAAATAATTTTCCAACAAAAAAAAGTTGCATTGTTCAGGAAAATTTTTCTTGTTGTCCAGTAGTCCATCTCCACGTGTTTTCTCCTTCATCTTGATCATGACCAAGTCTCTTAGCCTTGTCATAACTACCCAAAGTAGCCAGTTGTCTTGACTAGCTGTTGTCTTGTCTAGCTGTTGTCTTGTCAACCTTAAGTCTTCCTTTTTTTTTTCCAATTCTTTATATTGATTTTAAAACCAAGACTTCTTTCACATTTAAATGCCAGGTAAAAGGAAGAGTTCAACTTTTTCTAGACTAAAATTTAATAGATAACTTCTTGCCTTCATTAACTGAATATCAGTAAACCGACAATTAGTTGAGATTAATGCTACATTTATCTCAAAGATACAAGGTCAAAGGATTTTTTTCTTTTAGTTTTTTTGTTATTGGTGGTTATGTTGTTGTTTGTGTTTTCTGCTCTGACGGAGCTTTTTCACTATCGTGTTCTTCTCAGACTATTATTTGTTGGGTACCAAATGTAGTTCAGCAGGTGCTTGGAGTTGAAAAGGCTGAACAAGATCAGCTCTATTTTAGTGCTTTGAGTGGTAGTGGCAAGCTTGGTGTAACATGAATCTCTGCCCAGAACGATGATTCTAAGCAACTGCACATGTTATTTAGGAGAAAAGCAAGCTTCTGTGGCAAAACAGCCTGAGAGCTTCTTGTTTTTCAAGGCTTGTGCTTGGTCTTTTGGGGGCAGATCTGAGATTTGACTTTCTAGCTGAATGGGAAGGCCTCAGTGCTGATACATATTCTGGGGATATTTTGGGTTGGGGAAAAAATTATTTTTGTGTATAGGTAGCTAAGTCTGTGCTACTTGGATAGGATGAGAGATGCAGGTTTTAGAGTGACAGATCAGCGTGACTTAGTTTGCTGGACAAAGGTTTCAAGTCTGAACTTTGAGGGAGCCTACTGGGATTGCCCGAGAGGGTGCATGCTTAGAGTTCCCTTGACAAAGGTTCAGTGTCGGTTTACTGCACATTTCACACCTATTAAAGTACTTGGCATCAGCTCAGTGGAAACATCTTCAGTCACTGAAAACCATCTTTACAGTATGTGTTTTGTCCCCTCCTGGCTCCCTATACACATTCATGTATGCATACTTCTTCCCAGGTGAGAAAATGGTGCAGATGAATGATGCTTCTGCTCCAAGGATGGTGGAATACCTGGAATGGATTTTCAGTAGTGCCTCCAAAGATCAGCAGTAACACCCATCTTTCAGCTTCCCCACAGAGAGCAGTCCAGCTCCTCATGGTAACTCTGGGACAGCTAGAGGCAATAGGAGTGGAGGGATGTGTGTGTGTGCATGTGTGGGCACCTGTGTGTGCTTTTGTACACAAACCTCAGGATACTTTCCAGGTTAGCTTGTGTCTTACTCTGAGCTCCCCAAGCCTCTTCATGTGCATTGTTGTTGTTCCAGCTTCATCTCCCCCAGCTCACAATCTGTCTGTCATGACTCACATGCTCTCTGGCTTTGATTTAGACTCCATCTGCTTTCTCAGCCAGTCAGATCCCAGTTCTTCTGCGACACACCATAGGAGAAGTGTGGGACTGAAGCAGAACATATATCTGTATTCAGGAGAGAGGAGGGGGAGGTGTATTGACTCCAGCCTCAAAGTTTCTCCTTTTTTCCTCATCTGTCTCAGTGAAAGTGTTTGGCTAAGCTGCAAAATGTAAGTCTGTACTTACTAGTGATAAAGCTGGGGCTGAATTGGAGAAGCTTGTCCTTCCTGAGGGTGTGTGGACCTGCTGATCAGATTTGGTCTCAGAGTGTTGCCACTCACCGCACATTTACAGTTTTTTAAAAGGAACATCCTTTCTCCCCTGCTTATTTAAAAGACTATCACAGTTCCCTGAGACAAAAATAGCAGTTGTTTGACCTCTTCTCTGCAGGCAGGGGAAGGTGACATAAAGGTATCAGGGAGGCTGTGTGCTAATGCCTGACAGCCAGAAATGTGCCACAGCCCTGTCCTGGTGGAAGCAAGCAGCTGGTGTGCACAAGAGACTTGCCCCCAGATCACCACTGTCTTCTCATGAGGACAAGGTGACCCTTGGGGGACTGAAGATCACTTAGGCAGGGACAGGCTGTCCCCAATTAGCTTATAGAGGGGGATCATGTGTCAAAGACAATACAGAGCTGGTGGGCTCTGAATTCCAGACAGCAAAAATAAATCTCTCCCCCTTCAAGAGGCTAGCTGTGGAGATTTCCCTCTGTTATAAGCTTGTCACAGAGTCTACCACCCATGAGCATCATCAGAGAGGAATTGGTGCAAGGTCAATCCTTGGAATTAAAGCCAGGAGGGAATTTTCCTAGGGATACTGGATTAGAGGTAATGATATTTTTTACTTGCTCCTGGGACAGCTTATGAAAAATAACCTGTTAAGGTGAAACTGGTCACTCTAAGTTAGGTAATGCTTTACTAATACAGGGAGAGGGGATGAGGTGCAACATCTGGGAGAATACGCCCAAGAACGTATTCTCAGAGCCTGGATTTCTTTGTTGCTGATAAGTGGAAGCACATCCCATAGGCTGCTTGGGACTGCATCTAAGTGCCATGACACACTAAAAATGTGACAGAGATGTAGAATATTAAGAGGAAAGCTGCAGAATACACAGAATTTGATTTTGCCTATTTACTGAGAAAATCTCACAAGGACAGCATTAAACAAAGCAGCATCTTATCTTCAGATGCTAAGGTTTTGCATGCATGACACAAACTGACAAGACATCTTTTTGTAAGATACAAACCAAGATCTGCTCCAGATTTAGAACTGGAACAGAGAGGGATGCTGCAGACAAGGGTTGAGGGCTCTGCTGTTAATCACAATGGAGACAAGCTGGCAAAAGTGAGAGCTGGAATTCTCAGATCTGAGGTATGCAGTAATATGTGGAAAGTAGGCAGGGTAGAATTACCAGGAAAGATAGCAGGAATTTTCAGAGAGAAACCTGTTTTCAAAGTGTAGAAAATGTGGTTTCTCTCTGCTGTATTTCTTGGCAGCCTGCTAACACTCCATAATTGTTTTTTTGAGTTCCTGTATTTTAAGACTGTAACTTTGTAAAAATTGTGAACAGTGACTCAGAGAGACAAACACAGGTATTTGAAATGTAGGTGATACATGCTGTTTTACTCCTCTTTGTCCAACACTGAGGATGCCCCCTCTTAAGATTTTCCCTTTCTATTTAAAAATTCCAGAGGTGAAGGGCAACAGAGAGGCTTTCCTCCCTTCCAGTGCTTTTCTTAGAGCCCTGACTGAATTCAAGACATGAAATGTAAACCAAATATTTTCCCTCCATCTGTTTTCAGGGCATGGCTCAGCTAAAGGACAGAGGAGAAGCTCCTAACTGCACCCCCATCCAGGAAAATCCCAGAGTAAAAATTGAGAAAGAGGAAAAATGTTCTACATGGGAATGTTTGGGGGGGATGCAAGATAAGAGCTAGTGAAAAGGAACTGCAGCAACATGGACAGGATTGCAGTCAGAAGTAGCAATATGCTTCCAGGCTGAGGCCTAGCTGTGTTTACGCTGGTGCATGCAGGTCAGGTGTGACTGGAAGGATGATACCAGTGGAGAATGAGAGGAGCTGCTCCTCTTCCACCTTCCACGTGGCAGATTGACCCAGAGCATCCTGACTGTGTCCAGCGGTATTCATGTGCTGTTACAATCCCTTCTGCAATGTTATGTAGAGATGGCAGAAGCCTAAGCATTACCAGCCTGCCCTTAGCCACCTTGCAGTCCACATCTGACTCCTGCACACACCCGTATAGTCCAGCAGCCTTTGCACAGAAAGAAAGCAGCAGAAGAAAGGGTCAGCCTGATGCCCCTTCTCCCAGCTGAATCAGTTCTCTGTGGGATTGCAAAGACCATCCAAAAGCTTCTCTTTGAGGAGCAAACACAAGAAGACTGGCTCAACTGAAGAGTGTGATGGACTATTCCCATCACACCAGCTATAAAGGGACATCCTCATCTTCTTCATCCTCATCCAGGTCAGTGGAGTGTATGCTTATGTCCTTGAGGATGTCTGAGATGTTTTCAGCTACTGGCCCTGTTAGCTCCATCTCTTCCAACTCAGTATCAGTGGCATAAGGGGAGCACAGGACTTCCCCCTCTTCATGCACATATGAGGGCTGAGGGAGGTGCATGCAGGGAGGCAGTGGGCTCTCTGTGCCCAAGTCTGCTGCTTGCTGTGCTGCCACCATGCAGTTGTCCTGCCGGCTCCACACCTGAGTGGCCTGACCAACCTTCTCACTGCTGATAGAAGTCCGGTTCGTATCGCGGAAACTGGCAAGGGGTGGGCGGAGGCGAACCCCGGAGCGTGTGGAGCCCTCTATTGCCTTCTGGAGCTATGAGAAGACAGAAAGTTCAGAAAAAATGGATGAAAAGGGGGCTGATCCAGCCCTACCCAGCAGAAGTTCATCTGCTCTCCAGGGTAAAATCATCACAAACAGAGAGAGTCACAGCTCTACCTCAAGGGGCCTGTGGAGAGCATATTTTATGCTGATGGTGTTATTTTTTATTCCATGGTAAATAACAAATTCCACACCACTTTCAGAGATAGTCATAGCCACTCAGTTAAAAGCCCTGTGTTCATGAGAAGGATGAACCATCTAACATCCCTGTAAACAACACCTGCCTCCTCTGAAATACAGTCATCCATTCCTCTACATGGTTTCCAAAGGGTTGGCTCAGAATTCAACACTGGATTGAAAATGTAGCAATTGCAGTTATATATATTCCCAGCTGGATCCTCCAGCACCTGTAAGTTATTGCAGTGATCCACAAGACATTTGCAGTTGATTAGGAGGAGATGAAAGGATCTGTACTTACCTCTTCCAAAGCCAACACTCCCCTCAGCTTCCCCATACTTGTTACATAGGCATGGCTGAGGCCCAGTAATGAGAACAATGTATGCGTCTATGAGCAAAACCACAAAAAAACATTTCAGGGACTTTGATACAGGGACATGATACTTGGTACTAGAGCTGGGACTTGGGATTTAGAAATGGGAATCACAAAGGAGCACAAGTCTGCAGCTATCCCAGTGAGAAACTACCTCTTCCCCTTTTGTACCCTTTGGGCCTTCTGCTGTGCAGCCATAGTTGGGATTGGTTTGATGATGGAGAGCACATTCTTAAGGTCACTCCCATCCTGCATCTTGCAAACAGAAATTCACATGCAATACCCTCTGTATCTGGGGACTTACACAGATCCTATTTCATTCTGGGGCTGGAAATTAAACTATCATATAGTAATATGCAAAGTCAGAACCTGCTTGGATTATTTATTCCGGTGTTTCCCTTAACACTACAAGATTTCTTTTTTCCTGTTCCAGAATATTTCCTGTCAAAACTTAAGCTTGTTGCTGCTTACCCAGTGCAGTGGGAACACTGAGAACAAGTTATTCCCAAAGCTGCCTTAAAAGGACAGATACCACACTGCTACCAGCCTCCTTTTCTTCAGCCTAAATATACCCCATTATTCTGCTGTTCTTTGTAGATCAGGCTTTCCAAAACTTTCAGCATTCTCAGTGCTCATCTGTGGCATATTTCCAACCTCCAAGTTCTTTAAGCTGAGCTCTAGCTGGACTTTACCTGTGGCCTTAGATTAAGTCATTTTTCACAGCTGGAGTTTGCCTTTTTTTTAACATCACATGAGATACTGAATGTCACGTTCAAGTGTAAACTAAGGAAAATCTCATTTCTCAGGAACAGGACATTTTACCCTAATCAGACTGGTTAAATACGATTTGATCATGATAAGCTGTGATATTCTTGCCATCATCAGTAGTCTCACGTTTAGCTCTAACTATGCATACCCCAGATATTTGGTTATTTATTCTCGCACTTTTTGTGCATCCAAGCTAAGTTGACTTGTCTGTTTGTCAGAGTTTCTCATTTGCTCTTTTTTTACAAGAGGTATTTACAGCCTTCAGGTATAATTTCTTGTAACCCCTGTATTCTCAACGATAAATGCTAGTGGTTTTCAGATCACTTCAGCCAGCCCTTTAGAAAGCACCAAACTTATCTTAAGTATATGCTAACCTGTTCTTATTTTGCTCAAAGCTATCTTATTGCTTTGATAACAGTAATTAATTAATTTTATGCAAGGCATATGCTGACTGTTCACATTAATTGAATATTGATAAAAACATGCACTGTGCACTTCTACTTCAGTAGACTGCTTCCCCTTTCCGTGAAAGCCCAGTCCTCTCTTACTCCTGATACACAATGATTGCGT
This sequence comes from Strix aluco, assembly GCF_031877795.1. Classification (NCBI taxonomy): domain Eukaryota; kingdom Metazoa; phylum Chordata; class Aves; order Strigiformes; family Strigidae; genus Strix; species Strix aluco. The sequence continues at coordinate 8,637,176 of NC_133932.1, forward strand.
TTATCTCCAGTCATCCTGTACTAACTCTAGAAGTTGTGTGATCCAGCTTCCTCTTTCCTTGTGCTTCAGTTCAATGAAAAGCCTATGATATAGGGTGGTTTCAAGCAACTCTTCTCATGCACTGAGACAGACTCTACACCCTGACAGAAACACCCTGAGAAATCCAGGAGTACTCATTTCAGTGCCACACACTGACAAAGCAGAGTGTAAATCTCGGTGTAATGCCCCCAGCAGCAAGGCATACAATGCTTCTGTTAATGTAGTAGCTGGAAAATCCTATCTGGTGTCCAAAAGCTATTTTAATAAATGCACTCAGACCTATTATCATGTAGCCTTCCATTTTGCAGGAGATTAAAGGTACATGCAGCTTATAGGAACAAACTGACTTTCTGTAGCTGGATGTGGGAATAGCTGGTAATAGTAGTTGTAGGTGAAGACAAGGAGAAGAAATAAGTCTTAGACTAGACTTGCAATGATAGATAGAGTGGAGAAAAATTGTGTATGCCTCAGAGAGACATCTGCACCCACCTTGTGCAGGGAAGTTCTCTCCACCAGTTGGAAAGGGGAAGGGTCTATGCAGCAGCTGTCAAAGCACACGTTCTTGTTCAGCTCCTCCTGTTCCCAAGCATCTATCTGACACAGGAAAGAAGGGGAATCACTTACAGTAATCAGCAGTGTTGCTGTTTTATGTACCCGAACTAGTCCCATTCTACTGTTAATGCTTCTTCCTTCCTATGTAGATCATTCATCTTACCCATTATATCACACCCCTCAGGTCTCCCATCCCTTCCTTGCCAGATGTCAAGTCCCTATGGAAACAGAGCAATTCCAGTACCTCAGAGGTTTTCTGGGAGAGCGAGCTTTTGCTCCTTCCTACTTAAGAGGGAGTGAACATGTCAGCTTTCCTTTCTGAGTGCATCTTCCCTTTGTCTAAAAACTAAAGGAACAACATAGACCCACAGAAAGATTTAGGTGAGTGGGGACCTGTGGAGGTCTCTAGTCCAAAACCCTGCTCACAGCAGGACTGACTTCAAAGTTAGATCAGATGAGTCAGAGCCTTACTCAGCACACCTAGCAGAACAATCTCTTCTCTTACTGGGTGAGACTTGTCCACTGTGCAACTCTAAGAAGAAAATGGCTTTAGCTATGGCTTTATGTGGCAATCACTGAGGTTGTTGGAGCTCAGGAAGTATTGCAAGTGATAGGCAATAGGCAAAAGAAGCACTCGATTGACCTCACTTCCTTTCTGCACCCAGTCTTACCTCTTCTGGCCTCATTGTCTCAATGACTTCCTCCGGCTCCTGTGGGAGAAGACACTGTTCAAGGACAAAGAACGCACAGTTTCACAGGGCACAGAAAGGAAAAATTTGCACAGCCTCCTCACCCTATGCAGTCCCCTTTTTGTTCCAAATAGTGTATTGCTGAGTGTTTAGATATTCTTTATACTTATACATTATAAGGTGTACTCTGTACTTGCTGTGCTTCCCTGGCCAGTAAAGATTGACTATGGAATACTGGTGGAGCAATTCAGGTGCCTAAACATGGTCATCTAGTACTGCTTTAGATGCTCTCAGATATCCCACTTGGAGTCCAACCACTGTCCTAGAGTGGATGGGTTTCCCATAGGCTCTGTATGATGTCCACCAGCCATGTGCAGATATGTCAGATACCCAAGGGCATCTAACATGGCACAAGGCAAAAGCATTTTTTCATTTTTATCTGGCCAAAACTGTTTGCCAAATGGAATAGAACTGCATTTTATTCCAAGTTAGCCAAAATAGCAATAAGTTATTCACTGAGAAAGATGCCCACATTCAGTCATGATGGTAGCCTTGACACCTAAGAACAGATGGCTCTTTAGGAAGATGCACACTGCTTTACAGTAATCACACCCTTTCTCCTTGGAGAGAGTTCCTCACTGATGCCGTCAGAGTTCAGGACCATAAATATGTCCACACTTTGGCGAAATGCTGAATGGCTCTCAGTAGTAAGCTCTATTTCCATGGCATTCCCTTCCCTCTTCAGGGTGCTACTAGGCTCTCTGTATCACTAACCTGGACGGCACTCTCTGTTTCAAGTGGACGGTTGTAATGGCACAAGAGCTGCTGGATCAGTTGCCTCAAACGCCTGAAATTATCTGAAGGATGAAAACAAACACATATATAAGAGAGAAGAACAAGTGAGAAACAAAAATACAAAACCCCATGCCCACTCCCTTGTTCTTCCTTGTTCTAGGCAGTCTGGGAAATAATATGAGGGACATAGTAGATGGTATATGACAGGGCTGAGCAAGTCACAATCTAGCATTCAATTTGTAAGATGGTGTCTGGGACATGCCGGAATAAATACTCCCATGCAGTATCTTTTCCTCAAGCAGAGGAAACAAACCATTTCAAAGTAAACCTTGCAGACAATAGTCATAGATCAGTGTTCCTGAAGAAAAGAGAAAAACAGTCCACAAGCAAGACTACTAACATAGCAAACAATCTGATACAAGGGATAAACTGCTGTTATGAGAGGTTTCTGCGGTCCACAAAGAGAATGTGGTTTGGAGGATGCGTATGGAAAGGGGTGATGAGAATTTGGAAATTATTTCAAAGTCAAAATGTATCCCCACCATCCTGCATCAAATGTACGTGATATATGAATCAGAAATGAGCTATGAGTACAGTCTTGGAAGCAAAGCTAATATAGGCTGGGGTGGCACACAAAAGAACACAATACATCAGTATTTGTCCATCATATTAATGTAGCTGAATCGGAGATGTGTGTCCAAGGGAGGAGCTCTTCGGTTTTAGAGATGGCTGAGCAACAGCCTAAGCTACTCAAAAAACAAGTGCAGATGTTTAGCTCTCAGGCTCCTTTCCCCAGGGAAATTCATTCATGGGCTGAAGGACGCAAGACACAGGACCCTTCCAGACACACTCTCCAGAGTAAGTCCAAGGAGATATTATTGCAAAGGATGGAGTGGGGAGTACTGAGAGAGAGGGAGCAGCCTGAGTGGGCCTACTTCTGCCGTGCTCTCTGAGGCATCACAGACAGAAGATATTTCCAAGTACATTACACTGCTGTTGAGGTGCATTAACAAAGTACCTTTAATACAGGAACAGCAGAGAAAGCTCCTTCTCTGAGTCTCTGGGAAATCAGCATCTTGCACAGGCATGTACACACAGCATGAAAGCTTCCACAAGCTGGCTAGGATGCGGCTGAGGCATGCCAGAAGTTACCATACCTGGGAATCGCCGTGGCTCCAAAGTTTCAGGCGTTTGTTTAAGAGGACTTGTTGGGCCATTGGGCTCCTCTGGGTAACTGGGAGTGGGACTTGGGGGCTGTTATGGAAAGGAGAGAAAATAAAAGTCCACCCTGTGTCATTTCTTTCTCAGCCTCTCCAAATGCCTTATTGCTTCTTATGCAGTCTTTGTGTTGCAATCTGTCCACTTCTCTCCCTCACCTCTCCCTTCTCATCTGTATCCTCATCCTCATCAACATAAGCAAAAGATTCGTGCTTCAGCTTTGGCAGGGTTGTCCACGGTCCCTTGCTGTGCCCATCGTAGGCTGCCTCAGACAGCTTCTGCTGCATTTCTTTGTTGAGGAGCCGCCGCCGTTCTGGGCTTATATGTCTCTGGAGGAGAGCTTGCAGTTCAGATCGCTCTACGGACCCCAGAAGGATCATGGTCTCTGCATAACACAGAGCGGAGAAACCATTAAGCCGCTTCAAGGTTTTGAATGTCCCCTGCCCCTTCCTCCCCCCAACCTCTTCAAAGTGCCAGACTTGTACTATCTAGAGCTATACAAGAGTCATTGACCAGCCCTGCTAGTTGCTCCTAATACACCGTGGGGCTGTGGGATGTTCACCATCCCCGAGTTGTGCCCCGCCTCAGCACCACATCAGAAGCAGGCTCTTTACTCATGCAAGATCCATGCCTGTTGTCACAGTTCAGTCCACAAACTCCCCCCACACCTCCCTTACCTGCTCTGTCTGCTCCTCAGCCCACACTCCAGCTTACCTGTCTGACCAGCTGAAACAGCCTTCTGCCATACATCACTCACAGCGGAAGATTTTTAGGATGATTTTTTTAGGTAGTGGGTCACACTGTCTCCTTCACAGCATGTAATTTGAAAACTAGTTTCTTTGGCTCTTTAAGCTGAGACAGTCTTCAGGACCAGTTTCTCCACATTGCTTACCTGCTGAGTCCACCAAAGGCAAAGTCTTAACAGTGGTGCTTTGGAGTAGAGTTTGCAAGTCTCGGTATTTACAGTTGGAGGAGACGAATTTCACATCTTGGACCATGATATCCTCAACAAAGATATTGTATTTGCTGTGAATTTATGGACAGTAAGCGGAAGAGTTAGCGTATTAAAATGTCTAGCAGATAAATTCCTTGAAGAAATATATAAATGACCACTTCTTTAAAAAGTGTTCTCAATAAAGTTGCTAGATATTCTTCTGTGGGAGTAACCAAAGAGGACTTTCCAACAGGATCAACACAGATTAACTGGATTTTCATTACAGGTGTATTCCACTCCATTACCCCTCACCATACAAATGCACACATATATATACATATACATATAGATGTTCTATACATACATATCTATGTACACTAGAGAGAGGAAGACAATGTATATGAATAACTGAATTTTGTTTTAAGCAAAATATCAAAATAAAATGATATTTCAAACATTTGCTGGAGAAAAAAATCCAAACCCCACTATACTCAGAAAAACATGGAAATGAGACATTTGATTTTTAAATTTTTAAACTGAAACAATTTGGCAATATTAATACAAATTCAGTACTGTTGCAGATTATTCAAACCTGTGCTTTAAGTGAAAAAAAGAGGACTTTTCTCCACTTCTTTGTACAAACCCTAATTCTACTCCACCACTTGTTTCTTCTCACTGCAGGCCTATTCTTTGTAGTACTATCCCTTTTTCATGACCTTTTATTCTCCTGTGGTCTCATGTTCTGCTTTATTTCTTTGCCACTCCCCACCTCCACCTCTGTTTTAGTACTATACCTTATGTGATTCCAGCCCAGGTCTGGCAGGTAGGGCAACTTCTTCACCTGGATGATGCTATCATAGAGGCTGGGCTGCAGACTCTGGGCCACCATGTTGGCAAGAATGACAGCCACCATCATGGGGAGGATGTGAGAGATCTGACCTGTCAGCTCGAAGCAGATCACAGCAGTGGAGACAGTGTGGCTCACCGCTCCTGTCAGAGCTGCTGCACCTTTCCCAGGTAGGGTGGAAAAGGAATAGGGAGAGAAGGCGGCTGTCATACAGAAACAACATGTCATGTCAACCAGGAAAGTCATGGGGATGGGACCAGGCAAAGAAAAAGAAAGACATGGAGACTCACCAATGACAGCATACCCTCCAGGTAAGATCTGATAAACTATACCATCGAAGATGATCCCGTTGGGAAAAAGTGATGCCATGATTTCCCCAATAAGGCGCCCAAATGCAGCACCTGGAAAATATCGCTGACAATTACAGAATTAACATCTAAAGAACACCCAGTCTGTGCTGGGCAATTACTTGGGTATTTTCTAAGAGAAACAAAATCAAAACTTACATTAAAATGACACCAAGGACTTAAGAGTAGTTCTCAGTTACAAAATATAGAAGTTAGACTCCAAGAGGAGAAAAATGTACTACAATATGTAAATACACTTGATCCCTCATTCTTCCACTTAAGCACACCAGGCACAGTGGTATTTGTGATTTCCAGGTAGGAGAAAGTATTTTCAGAATATGTACAATGTCAATCCAGATCACAGTTGAGGCCTTTCAAACACTCATTCTATGAATGTCCAAACACTGGAATTACAGCTTATGGAAGAGTTTAGGTGGGAAGAGGCTTTTGGAGGTCTTGTTCTGACCGCTTCTCACAACAGGACTAATTTCAAAGTGAGATCAAGTCACCCAGGGCCTTGTCCAGACAAGCTTTATAAATCTGCAAGGATTGAGATTCTCCAGCCTTTGTGAGGCACGTTAACCAAGGAAACAATTTTTTTCTTATGTCCCATCAGATTTTCCCCTGTTGCAACTTGTGCCTTTACCCCCTATTTACTGTGTGTTTCTTTCTATCCTCTCTATCCCTTGCTGCATTAGGTGATGAAGGCTGCAGTTAGAACCCGTCTTGGCCTTCTCTTCTGCAGGATGAACATGCCCAACTTCATCAAGCTCTCCCTTGTTTGTTTTGTGCTCCAGTTCCCCAGCAATCTCAGTGGCCTCCACTGGACTCATTGCACTTTATCAAAATCGCTTATATTGGTGGACACAAAATGGCACAATATTCCAGAATTGTGTCCAAAACAGTGCATGCAGGGAAATAACTAATTTATTTACTTCGCTGGCTAGGCTTTTCCTAATACAGCCTTGTTTGTGGTTAGCCTTCATCACTGCTAGGGCATGCTACTGACTCACATTCAGTTGCTGCCTGCCAGAACCCAGAGGTCCTTAGCTCACACCATTTCATTTAAGAGCTGTGGGTTAAATGCTGAACTTCGTGAGCCTTTATACTTTAGTCTAACATAGTCTCTCTTTCTTAACATTAGAATCATATTATTTTTATTTTTTGGTCTTGGAATTAAAACCAATTAAAAACCAGAACTCCTGTATGTTACCATATTTCAGTCAGAAGAAATGAGTAAGTTGTGGATTACATTGCAGGTACTAGTTTTGAGGTTATCTCTTCTAGCTGGATTTTAGGGGTGAAAGGAGCAACTACTACTAATTGTAAGATGAAAGTTTCTCTGTAGGTGAAGAGGCAGAGAAATTAGAAGGCCATGGCTCAGCATGCCTCCCCACAGTGTGGCTTTCCTTATGTAAAAGGACAGGGATTTCCTCTTCAGCATTTGGATTTGACAGATGAGAAAGTGACAAAAGCAGAGACTCAGGCTGCTATACGGACTGTTAACCAAGTTCATTATAGACATACAACTCATCATCCACTGGAAGAAACCTTCTGGATACGTGCGCAATGTCTCTTCTATCCTCTCCACCCGTCAGACCTATATGCTGCAACACAAAGTTGAAACTCACCTAGAACAAAAACAGGCATGAAGCCTCCACAGGGGATTGGCATTGTGGTAGCAATGACGGACATCCAGAACTAGAACAGAGGCAGAGGGTGCGGTTGTTACTGAGCAGCAATAGCATTTCCTGCAGCCCCACTCTACTGCCCAGCCTGTGAATCCCTAAGGAGACATGTTCTGAGGGATCTGGCAGTTCAGACAGAAAGTGAAGGGTAAAGGGGCTGGTGGAGTGTGAAGGGGAGCTGGAGGGACTCTGGCAACACAGCATCACTGACACAGAGGACCTCTGGGTGACTGCTGGTGGCAGAGAAGCCGAATCACTAAGGGGATGGATGAACATGAGAACTACTTTGCATTGAACTTCAGAAGTTGAGATTTCCTACTGCTCCAAACAGCTTGGCTTTTCATGGAACAAGGCTGTCAAAATTATACAGACTCAGAAAGATTTCAGTGTGAAGGGAACTCTGGAGGTCTCTTCCCCAACTCCCTGCTCCCAGGAGGGCTAATTCCTAAGTTAGACCAGGTTACTCAGGGCCTTATCCAGCTGAGGTCTGAACATCTTGAAGGGTGGAGATCCCCCAGCTTTTCCAGGCATTTGTGCCACTGCTGACACACACTCAGGTGAGAATTTTTCCTTGAAGTCCAACTGTCATAAATTTCTTTTATTCTAACCTGTGTCTATCTGTCCTATCACTGCTCTTGTCCTATCACTGTGCTGGGCAAAATAATGAAATCTGTCCTGGTACTGCTAAGACCAATTCAAATGCTGACTTAGCCCAGCACATACAGACTTCATCTTGAGGCAACAGCCTAATCTTACACCTCAAAGGCCAGTATGCTCAGACTTTCTCAGGCAATATGACAAGAGATTTCCACAGTTGAGGGAAACACAGAGAACGCTGCTGTTTCAAAAGCTTGTACAAAGTGTACTGGCAAGATGTTCCTTGCTGCAGCAGTGTCATCCATAGGAGAGAGACAGCTATGGTCCAGCACATCAAGAGCAATACTTTCAGGTGTTTCAGGACCATAATCTCAAAGTGGACAAATCCTTCCTGTTCAAGGTCCACCTTTGAGGAGGTGATGCCTCTGCAGACATTGTTGTAGCTGTAGACAGATGAGATACTAATCTGTAGACAGTTTGGTGAGACAAAATCAAACCCAAGACAGCTCTTCTGCTGTAACTCTCACAGGATGGTTGGCATAAAAGGGAAAATGAAGCCAAGATATAGCCTGACATTTAGGAAAGCCCTCTACAAAGGTAACAAAGAGCCAGCAGAACAGCAAATCTCAGTCTATGGTAGAGGAACATGCTGTGAGGATGGGTTGGAACATCAATTTGATACTGGCTGTTGCTCTTCCTTCCATAAGCTGTTTGAATGTTCCTGACTAGCTACAGAGGCCAGCAAGCTGCAGAAGTGGAGTACTGCTAACTAAGCTGTCTTTGCAGTACCAAACCCAGGCCAAATAGAGCTGAGAACTGGGACTACAGTGCAGTGGGGAATCAGGCCAAGTCTTTGTCCAGTGTCGAAACAGCAGTTTCTTTATTATGTGGTCTGTTCCAACTCTGAATATATCCAGATGAAAATAAACTGTTTGGAGCAGTTACCTAGTGAGATGAGAAAGCCTTTAGTTGATGGGACAAAGCCAATGAATCTAGTGTCTGAGGATACAGCTCCTCCAAAGGAGAACAGATGGACTCAGGACAGATACACTATGTAGTCCATCCCTCTTTTATTTAAGTAAATGAGACCTTATCTGCTTGATCCACTATAATCAGAGTTATCACAGAAGCAGAACCCTTGAGTGCCTGTCAAAAATTTGATACAGTATTTTACTTTAGGTGGAATCAGCTGTGTCAATCAATCATTGACGTCCATTCCTGATGTACTGGAATATTCAACTGATATTGCAAGGTGGCCTCAGCTCTTTTGCTCCTTCGCAACAAAAAGACCTCACCATTTTACCCTCTTATCTCTTTTTTCCCCCTCTTAGGAAAACCTCTTTCTTGTTGGAAAGAGGAATATAACTGGAATATAATCTTTTCTTCTTTCAAATCTCTTCTCTTGCTCTGTCATGTATCAGCTTCAGAAGCTGAACAGTTGTGACTTCCACAGACCATGTCATCTCGGAATATTTATCTGCTGTTGCTTTATGAGAAGTGAGCAAAACTGTTTTCAGCTGCATTTCTCCATCAAGTTATGGTACTGCTAACAAATCCTTCAGCCTCATGCAACTAGAGATTGTGCTTGCATATTCTTATTTGTCACTTATCTGTAGTCAGGAATATCAAGTAGACTGTATCAGATTTTATTTGGACCAAATATAAATTATCTGAGAGCTTTTTACTCAATTATTTGTTTTTGTGGAACTTGAGAAATCTTTCCCTACCAACTACTACACAGTGGGTACCAAAGGTCATTCAGCAGGATGCATGAGGAAGACGACCTAGGGAGCAGTGAAGGAGGTCACTATATTAAGGCCAGGAAACTATTCCCTAATAATTTTGGTAATCTTCCATTCAAGGTGGGCAAACATCACATCAAAATATGTAAGAACCCGTTGCAGTTGTTCTTCATTCAATACCCAGCAACTACCCATTGGCAATTCAAAAACTATTTTACAAAGGATCAAGAACATTCACTCTGAGTAGAGAAGGGTTATTGGTGAGCTGGGTTTCCTACCTTCATGAGGAAGAAGAGCAGGATGATGATGAAGACGCTGACTTTAGGATGGATCCAAGCAGCGGATTTCCCTAGGATCTGAGGGTCCCCTGTGTATTTTACCCAGGTATAGTTGTCAAAGAGAGAGCTGATGGCTTCCCGTGGCATCAACTAAACAGCAAAAAAACATGCATGAGCCATGAGATTAGACAGAGTAAATGTTCTACCTCTGTTCCAAGAAAGTGGAGGAGATTTTTACTTCAGTAATTTGTGATTATGAGACTTAATTCACATTTTTAATCTTCAGGAAGAGAGGTGGGACTTTATCTGAACTGATGAAAGGATAACTACTTTTACACACAGGGTAACATCTTCATTATTACTTGCTTAGGAGAGTCGACCTTTTTCAAGTTTTATATGAAGGACATAGCAAAGATCAAGAGTTTCAAAATATAGTCCCTCCTCAGTCCAAACTCCTCCCATTTCTTTCTTCCCCTTTCCATGACATAAGGTTATTGGGACACAGGATTAAGAGGAGACTGTTCTGCAGAATTGCACAGAATTGCAAATACACATCCCACTCTCACCTCTCCTGCCATGAACTGCCCAAATCCAGGAGGAAAGGTCACAGTTGCTATAAGGAAGGTTATAACCCCAGGGTATATGAGACGGCTGAAAATAAAGAAAAGTTTATTAAAATATAAACCCACATTCTTTTCTTGTAGCACTATCACTTCAGGACTATGAATGCTATGTCTGTGAAAGATCTCTGCCACCTCTGTATCCATTGCTTTGGAGTTCTGTTACTGGCAATTTAATGCCCTGCTCCACTGATCATCATGATTCATAGAGACTTCAACTGTCAGCAAAGCCATTTTTCCCATCAGAATTGATGTAATGGAAGGGATGGAAGGAGAGAGGGATTTACAAAATACACAAACTTGAATACATGAGGTGTGGGATGTGTATTTACAATGATGTGTTGACCTGTTGCCAAAAGTCAGCACCTCCTCCGTTTGTCCTGATTATGCCAGTCTTGTTTCTTCATCCCTCATGCAATGTGTCCTGTCTTAGTGTATTTAAATGTACATTTTTTTCATACAATTTTGCATCCCCCATTGCATTAATTCTAATGAGAAAAACTGCTTTCCTTTCCATGGAATTGCTGACCATCACAATTTTTGTGAAGGAGCTATTTGAAACTATTGGGGATGATCAAAAAGAAAATCCAGTGCAGAACAAATTCTCTTGATGCTTGTAGATATCTTACTCTCATATAATTTCAGTTTCTCATAGTTTTACTATATTACATGTGAAATAGTTCTACTAGCTTCCAGAAAACATTTGTTACTGTCCAATACTGGTAGGGTATAAAAATCTGATCCCTAAAGAGAATATCTTAAGAGGCACTCACTATTTGGTGAGAAACTGGCTCAGAGCTGTGTGACGCCGGATGCATAGGACCACTTGGCGATTGAGATAAACAAAAAATGCTCCAAGAAATCCAGAACATATCCTAAAGTGGAGAAAAAATAAATAAAATTGTATCAAACAACAGATAATAAACAAACTATCAGTCAAGAAAATGAGTTTAAGTGTTTTTCATAAAGTCTTTTAAATGTCACCTAGAGGGTTACTCCTACAGCAACTCACTTAAAGACGTTGACTCCCTGATGAAAGGGAAGAGATTATTTTGGACCTCTGTCACACACACTGCCATTTCACCACTTAAATTATCTGTTACATAGAGGGGGAAATCTCCTCTATAAAAACCTATAAAATAATCTATAGAAAAAAATCTATAAAAAGGGACTGACAGATCTCAGTGGGGGCTGACAAAGAGCAACAGGGCAAAGACCAGTATTGTCAGAACTTAGACATCAAGCTGGAAGAGGAGATAGTAAAAATGAAGGGCGTTTAACTCTGATTTAGCAAAATTATACACCTACATCAAATATTAAAAGTAATAGCAACTCTCGTGCCTAAAGCAAAGTATGTCATCTCTATGATCCTAATCACTTGGGCCTATGTTCCTGATACTAATAAAGCCAAAAAAACTATAGCTGTCTGAGGACTAGCCTTGATCCTTATGCTCTGTAGCTTAATGAGACCCAGATAAATAGGGCCTAATACTCAAAGGTGAAGTGAAAAAAATAAGAGTGAAAAAAGAGTGCATTTAGAATCGGTAAGGGGAAGTATTATTTTATGTGGTAAATAATTAACTCACAGAATACTGAGAGTAAATAGATAACATTTTCATTCTATTAATCTTTAAAATTAAGGGAATTTTCCTTTGTTATATGGTATTCAGACTTTTGCCAAATCTTATTCAAAGATTAATTTAGCTTACTTAAAAAGTTGTATGTTGAAAAAGTCCTGCTTGATCATTTAAAAATTGCACAGAAACAAGTTTAAACTAAGTATGAAGCTGTTCACAAACATGCCCAATGAGCTTTTCTTAAATATTTTAAGCCAGCACTGTTTAGCACTATTGTTAAAATAGACCAATCCCTTAGGCAATATAAGCCTAAGGGCTGCACAGTGAACTGAATTTCTTTGTATTAATTTATATTAAAAAATACATCCATCTCTGCCTATCAATTTGCCAATAAAATAGAAGTGCTCCTCCCGTATATATTTTGCAAATTAACATTTGCTGACACAGAAGAACAAGATCTACCTGTTGATAGTGCTTGGGCTGGCTCAGTTTTTTTGTCCTACCTGAAAGTGAAGAAATATGTTGGATAGAAAGAGTCCAACTTTGAGACTCAATGTTAAGAGAATTCAGAGCATTCTAAGTTGGCATCAGGACTTTATCCAAGACTATCTAAGTCTTCAGCTTTTTTTAAAAAAAAGATGCCATGTTGAACACCCAGGCATTTGAAAGCATTTTGCAGTTGTCATACTCCTTTTGTAGCCTATGTGCAGTACTGAAAAAACCCAGGTCTGCCAACTCTGTTCAAAACACAATAATAAGTTTTGCATTCTATCAGCTGTAAATCATAAGGATTACCTTCTTCCTTGTCAATCTAAACAAATGGATTCCCCTGAGTTCAGCATGCAAGTTTATTTAAGGAGAAGAACAAAGTGGATACATGTCACTAGCAAAAGCTCCTGTGTATTATGGATTTTCAACATATCTGATGTCTTCAAAAGATCCCACTTTAGTTCATATTCAGGTAAATGAATATGAGGTCAGCCTACTAAAGGGAGCTGGGAAACCTCAAATATATTTCTGGTCTTGGATCCAGGTCTTGCAACAGAATACGTTCACAACACCAGCACAAGTATTTGTTCCTACACAGTGTATTCCCTTCACTACTACTCTGCAGTGATTTCCCTGGAGCCTCTCTCAAACTCTAACCCAAGACTTTTCCTCACAGCAATTCCAAACTCAGTTTTTCTCTAGTATTTCTCAATTCTCTTCTCATTTTTCTTAAGTTTATTCTTTCATTTTGCAAAATTTCCTCCACAAATGAAACCAACTCAGATATCTCCATAAATTAAATAAAACTGACACTCATCTTAATAAATTAACTGTTTTCTCACTGGTTGGGACCAGTTATGGTTCAGTTACCCTTGCCACCATGTCGAGTACCAACCTCTCTTGAAACGGATAACCATTCTGACCTTGTAAAAGGGAAACTTCTTGGTTAAATCTTTTGTCCCATTTTTGTCAGGTGAAAAGGCCATACTTGTTGGGTCAGTTCATTTGGGGATGCCATCAAAAAGGTTAAAGAGCCATTCAGTAAAACTATGCCCAGAACTTAGACCAAGTTAGAATTAGGGTTTTTTTTTCAGAACTTAATTTCTGAAAAAGATCTATGGAAAGGAAATAACAAACAGCTTGATAATACCCACATTTCCTTCCTTACCCATTGTGCTACATGGGCACAATTTCTGAAGGAGGAATGCAGAGGCCTTATTTGTAACAATCAAAATGTCTAAATGGGATGTATGTAACTGTTTTGCAAAAGAATTCCTAACAGAACTCACATGATAACCTTTGTAGAGCAAGAAGCCAGGTTCCTGGGAACTTACCCTATTACAGCAAATGCTGGCAGCTCTTGCAGATCAAAGGGGAAATCCATACGAAAGTTCGTTCTGAACAGGGCTGTGATGGTAACTGTGAGAGAAGAAAGAGGTAGAGGAGGAAAGGGAATAGTGAGGTGAGAAGTTAAATGTCATAAAAGCTAAGGGTAGAGATGGGACAGGGGAACTATTGTACATGCTCCTCTGTGGTTTCATGACATTATATACAATATTACAGATTGGCAGACTGCTCTGATTTTAGTAGTGCCTATTTCTGAGCATTTGCCACCCTAGCACTCTAGTTAGTATAGGTTTGTTTTCAGAGAATGTATATATTTTTTTAGCTACAATCCCAGATTTTTAAAGGGTTTTATTTTCTTTCTTTTCTTCTACCATCCATTCTCTAGGAAATAAGAACTCTTCCTACTATACTCACTGACTCTGAAAACTCTCTTTGCCAAGGCAGGCAGTGCTTACATATCTGGAGAAGCTGTGTCATGCACAGTTGTAATTGCCTTCTAGAAACAAAATTCAGATCATCTCTGAAGTTATATCTGCAAAATTTTTGGCTGATACCAAAAGAATGAAAGCCTTAGAAATCAGAGATGGAAAATATCAGCTAAACCTCATTTTCTCTAACTCACCTCTCCTGGTAGTGTTGCACTGCTAAAATGACGCAGATGTTGAAACCTGTCCTGCTTTACATGCCTGGAGGTACCTAATTGTGTGGAAACGGTAAATATTTGTATGCCAACAGGTGAAGTACAAATTAATAATCTAGTGCAGAGTAGAAATGCAGCTGAATGAGGATGGATATAAATCCAAATTTTCCCTGGATGAAGGAATTATTCACACACAATGAGGACAGAAAAGAAGCAGTGAAAATCTGGCATTATATGATAATTACAGGAGGCATTAATTACTTGTTAACTGGTCAGACAGGACTAGGTTTAGAGCAATGATTTAATCAGATCTCTGTGGGTTACATTACCAAAGATATCTAAGCCTATCTAACTTCATGTTACTATCCAAAATGGGAAGATCTTACTTGCTGTTTCTTCACCCCATTCCTTCCCTCCCAGCCGCACTCTTCTCCCCTCCAGTTGGGCCCACTCTGACACATGTTAAAGCCTTCATTGAGTTCTTTTCACCTCATTAAAACCTACCAGAAAACCTATCTGCTCTTTTCCTGGATTAGTCCTCTTCCAGGAAAGTGAGTTGAATGGAGGGGTCCAACAAACACAGAGATGGTACAAGGGAGGGGGTAGAACAGTCAGGGATGGAAGATGGTGAAAAGCAGGACGTCCTCTTCTTTGTTAGATCAGCCCAAGAAAGGGATCATCTCAATTTAGTTTTAGGAAACAGATAGTCCATGTCATTAAATGACACTGCATTAAATAGTATAGTAGGGCTCAGTGAGTTTATCATGTCAGATAAATAATGATACATGTCATAGTACGCATGTGGCAGGAGTTGCTAATTGTTGTCTTGGGGCCCTGTGGGGTTGAATGGATTTCTTCAGAGGTCAATATTAGAGCTGATTCTGTTTAACATCTGCATCAAGGTCCTAGATGATAGGATGGAACTCACTCACCAGTGACCATACTGAAATGGGGAGGGAAAGAAGGGGGTGGTTTGTCACCTGGAGGGCTTCACTCAGAGTGGCCTCCACAAACTGGAGGAGTTGACCAGTAGGAACATCATAAATTCAACAAAGACAAATATTTAGTCCTGCACCTGGAATGGCAGGTGTGTCAGTACAGCCTGGGGGGCCTAGTGAACAGGAAAATCTCTTATGCCAGTGTGTCCTGGTGGATACGATGCTTAATGTGCACCCTTGTGGCAATGGAAGTTAACTGCATACTGAGCCACATCAGCAAAAGCACAACCAGCTGGTTGAGGGTGGTGATCATTTCCTTCTATATAGCACTGATGAAGCCACATCTAGAAAATCCAGTACAAATGAAATGTTACAAAACTGGGGAGAGTCCAGTGGTGAGCCTCAAGATGGTCCAGGGCATGGGCACAAGGAGAGGCTGTAGGAACTAGATCTACTCAGCCTGGAAATGAGAAGGCCCAAGGGGGTTCTATCAGCAGTCTCCCCTACCTCATGGGGAAGTTCTAAAGACACAGTGAAAGGAAAAGAGGCAATGGGCACAACTTCCAACAGGGACATTTTGTCTACATATAATGAACAAATGCTTCTTTTTAGGGAGGTGGTTCAGCACTGGAACAGATGCCCAGAGAGGCAGTGGAAAGTTGTCCCTGCTGTAAGCAGGAGTTTGGAGTAGAGAGCTCCAGGGGTCTCATCCAAACTAAATATTTCCATAATTCTATGATTCAGAGTTTTCTGTGGAAGACAGCAAATTCTGCATGTGATTCTAAATCAGTTTACCCTGGCTGGAGGCCAAGAGGACTGCATAAGAAAGGCAATGTTCTGTTGATGAATGCAAAGTAATACAGTTGTGGAAGACTACTGATACATTAGAATGGAATCTAATTTAACAACAGTATTTCAAGAAAGAGAGTTGGATCAGTGTAGACAGCTCTAAGAAAATGGTCTTTTTACCTTTTTCCTAACTGCAGCTGCTAGAAATGTGCAAAAGCTGCATAAAAATGATATCATAATGCACAGTATTGCATTGCAATATTGTAAGGGCTTCCAGTAGATCCATGCGATAGCCACACCTGCTTGGAAATCTAATCATTTTATCCCAAAAATGTTCTGGAAGACAGCAAATGCTTGCCTAAGCAGAAAAAGTAGTTCATATATTATATATGAATTTGCAATAGTTTACATGCTCCACATGAACATTACAGGTAGGTGCACATAGTGCACATTAAGGGAAGCAGTTTCTTCCACTTTCAAGTACATTAATCTACCTCATACAAAGGCTTTATTACTGTGTGATAGTAGTAGCCATACAGAAAACTAGCACAAAGACTTCTGCTCATCTACCAAGTGTGTAACTTCTGGGAGTAGATGAGATTTCAGCGACTGTGACCATATCAGAGGGGGGTGGCTAAGAAAAACCCTTGCATGAACAAAGACTGAAAAGACCAGGCTTGTAACATTCAGAGGGAAATGAGCAAGGAAAGACATGAAAGATAAGTTAGAGCAGGCATGATAAAAGATCATAAAATAATGAATGACTTAGCTAGAACAAAGTTTCTAGTTCCTTAATACAAGGACAAGGCAACACAGACAAAAAACCATCAGGACTATGAAAAGGAACTGTTTTTCATAGACAATTGGATCATGGAACTTTTTAACCCAGACAGTCAATGAAACAGAATGTAAGGAGCCATGGATGTGGGTATTAAAGCTGTCTGGATGATTTTGAAGAAGGGACAGTAATTAAGATCTTTCAGGATTAAGCTAATTTCTAATGATTTGGGAAATCAGCAAGAGAGCTAGAGTAGATAAAGTGAAGGATGGGAGATTATGTCCTGTCATCTGTCTTCAAATTTCTTATATTTTCCTTCGGAAAGAACAGAAAGATGTGGGGGGGTTTTGTGACAGAGCTGATGGTTGAATACCCCTCAATATGAGGCAGTGCTTCACAAACAAATATGTAATCACTTTCTACATTCAAGTAGAAAGTGTCATCACTTTCTATATTCAAGAGAATATTCAAGCCAAATAATGATTTAGCACAAACAAAAAATGCAACCCTGTGAATTCAAGAGACATAAGTTATAGCAGTTTTAAGTAAAGGAACTGCCCACATGGAGCTCAGATCAATAAAATAGATACAACTGTAAGAATAAAAGATGAAGACATTATAAACAAGAAGTTTACAAAGAAATGGTAGCCTTCTGCATCAGCTGGAACTCCATTCCCACAGTATCTAAAATACTCTCCTGAACAAGCTTGTCCTGTGCTATTTCTGTCTGCACAAATGTTGTGCTCACGCTTTTCAGTTACTTGAGACAGTTATTTTTTCAGGACCTCCAGTCAGACTCTACCAATCCTGTAGCCTCCTAATCATTTTATCATCTCAGTTTTCTAGACTATTTTCTTTTTATGCTTCTAGTCAAGAGATGACCAAAGCAGACCATGGTATTTCCAGCAGATAGCAGCAGCATACACTACAGTACATATTACATCCTCTGTGATGGGATACCTCTATGTTTGCAGCCTTGACATTATGCTGAGTGGAGGCAAAAATACCACCTCAGGGGCCCTCTTGTTTGCCAAGGACTCATATTCAGTCATTTTTCAGTCATAACCTAGGAATAGGTTGGGTTATACAATTGATGACACTTCCCCTTCTCTTTCTGTCTGTACTGCTGGAAGTCACACATCATGGCAGAAGTTTCAAGCATCATACAAGGTTGTAGTTTTGAGGAAGATAGAAAATAATAAATTAATAGAGCAACTTTTTTACAAAGAGAGTAGGAATGGCTCTTAGCTTACCTGCATCCTTGTTCCAAACAGCAAGGACTCGGAAAATGAAGGCACTAAAGGTAGCTGCAAAGAAACCTCTCCAATAATTGCGCACAGCAAAGTAAGTAGAAGTGACCTCAATGCTGAAAAGAACCCCTGGAAAGAGGTGGAAAGGGAGCAAAGTTAAAATCAGAAGTGTAATGTTAGAAGCATGAGAGAGGCTTCTAAGTAGTCTTCTAGAGCAGTGGTATCCACACTTCTTTGATCACTCACCCCTACCAATAAAAGATTTTTGAGCATGTACCCCCCAATATATGTGTATTTATTTAAAAATTATATACATGTACTACTGTACTACTATATTATGTACAATATAAAACATACACAAAAAATAGAAATTTTAAAAGGATGAGATAAAAGAGGAAATAAAATTTTTAAAAAGAATGTTTTATTTAACGGAACAAACAAATTTTGTCCTCACTAAAAATATCGATATTGATAATAATATTGATATTCTTCTTTGGTTTTGAAAATCTTGGTTTAACACTTTGTTACATGCTGACAGATGCTTGTCATCATGGAATAGATCATCAGATTTTTCGTAGAAGAAAAGGTCTTTAAATTCAACAACTCTTTTAATGAGCACATGTCTGTATGGTACAAAGGATTGTCATGGTCACTCCCCATCTCATTATGAAGTATTGTAAAGATTCTACTGTTTCAAGGTCTTGTTTTTATGAAATTAACCACATCGATGACATTCTGTAGCACTTTGTGCATGTCTGGCTCCCATTTCTTTGCTGCAATAGCTTGCCTATGAACAATGCAGTGAATGAATTTCAGGTGTGGTGCTATCTATGTAACCTTACCATGTAATCCTTTTCTTATGCCAGTCAAAGCAGCTGCTCCACTTGCACAGCTTTTCATTAAAACATTTTTATTAAAGAAGTAATTTACTGTTGAGAGTATAGCTTCTCTCGTAGATCTTTCCTTTAGTGGCTCACAGAAAAGTAGTTCTTCATGTATTTCACTATTGAAACAGAATCTAGCAAATACCATAAGCTGAGACATGTTAGAAACATCTGTACTTTCATTCAGCTGCGTAGCAAGCCTCTCACACTGTGTAATTTGTACTGATACTTGTTGCTTCAAACCTTCAGCAATGTTTTCTATGCATCTTCCAACAGTGTTTGCTGACAAAGGAATGCATTTATTTTGACACTGTATTGTCTTCTGTGTATTATTTCAGCCATTTTTACTGTGGCAGAACGAACAAGTGTTTCCCCAGTGGTATGTGGCTTTTTGTCTTTTGTTACAAAGCAAGAAATCTCAAAGGAGGCTTCTATACATGTATCATTAAGGTCAGTGGAATTTTGTAAGGTACTGGATTTTTTTGTAAGGTACTGAATGTCACATAGCTTAAAACATTGATGAAGAAATTGTAGAGATTTGTCTTCATGTTCTGGATGCTTAGTTTTTAAATGTCTTGCTAATTCCGATGGCTTCATAGTGCCATTAGCTAACTTCCCAAAGCACAATATACAGTTAGGGTGAGGTTCGTCATTAACAATAGTGCATGTAAATCCATATTTAAATGTCCTTTGATAATTTTTTTTTCCCAACTTCTTGTCAGACCTGATTAGCTGGTCATTGTTTGTACGTCATAATGTGGCTGAGCCTGTACAAGGAGTAGGAGAAGTGTCAGCTCTGCTATTTTCTTGTCAATCATCTGTGCTTGCATTATTAGTATTATCTTCAATCTGCAGTTTCTTTGAAGGAATCTTTTTAATCCACTTGTCCATTTTGTGAGGGTTAGTTTAGTTAACATTAGATAATATAATCCATAAATCACTTAAGTGGGCACACACTGATGGCAATACATTGCAATATGCCGAAAGTGAGCAAATGAGTGAGCCTCCGCATTGTGACATCTCATGCACTGTATGTGACAAGTGGCCATCTGACATACGGACTGAGTGAGGACACCACCGCCAATATGCATACTGAATATTAGTAAATCTTAATTTATTTTTAATTTTTTTAAGATTCAATAAAAAAATAAAAATTCCAATATTTCCTTCCCACACCCCAGTGGATCATCTTGCGCAGTCCCTGGGGTAGGCACATCCCAATTTGGAGACCACTGTTCTAGAGAGCCTTCCCTTCTTGCCTCCAGAAGGCTGACAACATGGAAGAAAGACTGTGTCAGAGAAGCTGGGAGGTTGGTAACGCTAACAGCAAGCTTCTTTGTTCAAAGTAGACGACAGATCAAAATTACAGTGCAGGAAAGGGGAGAGGAGAACAGGACTAGGCAGGATAGGATTTAGGTACCTGAGAAAAAGGAAACAGAACAGCCACTTGCCTCCAAGTGGTGTCCCAAAGCAGCAGCCGACCCCCACAGCACAACCCACAGTCAGGACATCTGTGTAATAATATGGCTGCTACTGGTGAAAGAGACAAAGAGAGACAGACAAACAGAAGAAAGAAGGAAAGAAAGCAGAGAGTGAGTAACAGAATTGGCAGGTATGCTGTCACACAGCTTTGTCACCAGTGTCAGAGTTACAGCTATATTTATCTTCTCCCTTCTGGATGGTTTCAAAATACTCAAAAGACAAGACCTGGCACAAGACAGGCATATACCTGGAATCACATCTTCAAGACATGTGGAGAAGGCAGCATCTACTCTTTCACTGAAACATGCACATTTCTATCACTGTAGGAGAAATGTCTCCTGAAAAATCCTCCAGAGGGTGGAGGGTGCATAAGTATGTTTTACTCCATCTCTTTTACTTTGTCAAGCAATCTCAGGATACACATGTTCCAGAGAGTGCCTCAAAAAAGCCACCCTGTGAGTTTGTGTGCACAAGGAGCATGCATGTCCAGAACTGAGTGTGGACAGATACCGAAGGTCCTGTCACCTCAGGTGGGTGAGCGGGTAGTAGATCACCTAGTAAAGCATTGTGCTGTCCTGGTGAAAACAAACATGATAATAAAAGGAAATGTAAGGTATAAAAGGTAGAGTCTATCCTGAGACAGTTTTGGAAGACATAGAGCTGTTGAAAGGGAAAAAATACTCTTCCACTCTTTCTCCAAGATTTGTCCCTGAAGTGCCTAAGAAGGGTGAAATGTGAGCAGGTAGATTTTATTTTATTTTGTCTAAATTCTAGGTGCTGTGTAATGCACCAGTGTTAAAGCCTGTGTATTTGGTACTTTCTACTATCATATGTTCCCAAAGTAGCCTGTTAGATTTCCCACGAGAGTTCTGAGAAAGGTTGGTCCTGTGTTATGGTGGGAATCTCAGTGGCCACACTAAATTCTAATGCCACAACACCATGAATTCCTGTTTACCTGAGCAGGTGTTTGATAGAGCTTCAACCAAAAGGTATCTGAAGGCTACCTCTGCACAACCCAGCATAAAAGGGCCATGGACCATTCCCTGTCCTTATCCACAGCTTTGTCCTAGGTAACTTGTGGGCCCTAGCAGTTCCTCTGTGGCCTTAAGACATAATCATGTCCAGAATAGGGGTGGCATTCAGTTCAAAGTGTCTGGAATAGTGGGAGGGTTGTGTTATAGCCCACCAGCATAGTGATTAACAGCTTGAAACTGAGGGTGCATGCAACGTGGCCTGCAGTATGGCAAGAAGTTGAAGGTGCAAATCCTGATGGGACAGTGTTGATGAACAGCATGAGATAGAGAGACCTATAGCAACCACTGAGAACAGCCTGTGGCATATGGCATCTTCCAGGACCCAGCACTGTGTCAGAGTGATGGTGCTGTGTGGCAGTATAGGAGTAGCCAGACAGACCAAAACAAACACAAAGAGTACCAGAGTGCACTCAGAAAAAGTAAGCTGGGCACCTTTTGTTTGTCAAGGGCTAAATTGGCTTTTCAAATCTGTTTTGAGGGCTCTTCATTAATACACAGGGTGGTGTTCACACCAAGAAGTTATACACCATGGGCAATACGATGTGAAGTTGCAAGCTATATCCTGGACTAATGTCAGCAAAAGATTACATGACTGCCAGGTAATGGAAATCACATTCGGCAATTTGGTGTGAATCCATAAGAGGAACCCAACTAGGGCTGCAAAAGCTGTGATAATTTTCAGTTTGTTCCCATACTACAATGTTATCACAGACTCACAGCAAGTTTCAGTCTGGAAGATATGTCTGAATGCTTCTTCTCCAACTCTGCTCAGAGCTGGGCTAACTTCAAGGCTAGATCAGGGTGCTCAGGATCAGGGTGCTAGGTGAGCCTAGGTGTGGAGATTCCTCAGTCTCTCTTGACACCTATGCCACCCTGAACCACCTTTGGGGAAAGGGGAGAAATTTTTTTTATGCATAGATAGAATTTCCCTTGTTGCAAGTTGTGCCTGTTGTCTCTTGTCCTTTCAGTGTTCTCTGAGAAGAGTTTGACTATTTTGTCTCTCTAATATCTCCTTTAGCTACAGAAGACAGCAATTAGACTACTTCCCTTTATCCTTCTCTTTTCTTCTCTAGCCTCTCCTAGTGAACTATGTATAATGTGTCCTGCGGTCTTGGTGACTATATTCATTCCAGGTACAGAGAAAGAAACAAGAACTGTAGGCTGTTATGCAAGGTTTTGGGGGGTTGGGGTTTTTTTTGCATTCTTTTTTCACCATTAAGAGAGATACCATTCTCCTGCATACTACCAATGGTTCCACCTGACTGTGGTCTAATCCTTGGTTCTGAACCTGGTTTCTCTCAAGGTTTTTGGCAGACTTAACAAATTTTGCCTTGAAGCCTCAGGCTTCGGCTCAGGCTGTCCCCAACTTGCCATATTGCCCACATATACACAGCTCTCAGCCTCTCTCTTGCTGAACCTGATTTTCTTCCTGGCACATCTTTTCTCAAGTATTCAACTGAGGAACCTCCGATTTGTAGCTTACAAACAATGTTCCTTTTTTTTTTTAATAACAAACCAGAGTAAATATCATTATTATTGTTTATGCAAGACCATGTTGCTTTGTCAGCTAACTTATCCATTTGAAGACTAACAGGAAAATAGTGCAAGGAAGAAATAAAAACAACCTAGAAAAAGCATCACGTTTCAAAAACTTCTTAAACTTCTGGGCACAATAACTGTGGAGAGAGGTTTGGTACAGTGCATGGGGGGAGAGTGAAATGAAGGCACAACAAAGAATGGAGAACATTTTAAGACAAACTATTTATGCATATATTTCCACTGTTTTAGGAAGTTCCTATGTGCCTCTGGCACATATGCTGATTAAGGAAATTTCATGAATGAGAAGACTAGTACAAATGTGAGGGGAGGTAGGCAAATTTCCACATTTCTCTTTACAGCAGGATCATAGAAAGGTGGGAAGGGACCACTGGATGTGTCTCCTCCAACTGGCTGCTCAGAGTTGTGCTAATTCCAAGGCTATATCAGGTTCTTGGCCCGGTGAGTCCTGAACATCTCCAAAGATGGAGATTCCCTGGACCCTCTGGGCATCTGTGCCAGTGCTGAACCACCCTTGGGGGAGGGGAACATATTTTCTTTATACACAGTCAGAATTTCCCTGGTTGCAAGTTGCGCTCATCGCCTCTTGCACTCTGCTGCTCTGAAAAAAGCCTGGATCAGTCTTCACTAAAATCCCCTTTTAGGTGGTTGATGACATCAGTTAGACCATCCCCCTTTAGCCTTTTCTCCTTTAGGCTGAGCAAACCCAGCTTCTTCAGCTTGTCCTCATATACTGTTACTTCAACCTCCCAGCCATCTTACTGGCCCTTCACACCTCTCTTATATGGGGAGCCCAAAACTTTACACAGTGATATTTCTGTTCTCCAGTCCACTGATAAACTATTAATACAGTAGTTTCCTGTTCACATTGTCACTTCTTGTCATACTTGCCATCATCTCCTGCCCTTAGATGTTGCTACTCCTTACATGAATTTTTTTTTAAATTTCTGTCCCCTAGTAGATCCCTGTTGATTTTCTGTACAGCCCTTGGTGCTCTCCAGGTTGAACAATGTCCATGGCAGGCAGGACTGAACAAGCTGTATCATTAGAAATCAGCACATTAATAGGTGTCACTTTTCCTATAACCTTCCCTTTCTTTCACTGCCACCAGTTACACGTGAAAAGACAGAACTCATGTTGCTAGAGTGGAGAGGTATCTGCGGAGAACCTTTCCTGAGACCAGGAAATCTCACAGCAAGAGGCTAAATAAGCTGTACATTAAATGTCACATATAGGAAGACACTTGCCTCCAAGAGGAGCCCCGAAGCAACATCCAACTCCAACTGCACAAGCCGCCACCAGGAAGTCGAACTGCCTATGCACATTCTGGAACAGAGAGTGCAGCCAGAGAAGAGCATGCTGGGGTTAGAGGAAGCAAAGCCAGGGGGTTAGGATCCAGAACAATGAAACAAAGCAACAGCCAGCAGCAGATTCAGCCATTGCTATTACAAATAGCAGACTCTACACACTTTAGTGCGGTCTTTAGTACTGTCAGCTGGTTTTCAGCAGTGACACTGGTTCTTATGCACATACAGGATCTACTCAACTAGAACAGCGCCTCCCATTGTTGTATTACACAGCCAGTTTCTGCTAAAAAAATGTATGTAAAGCAGTTCCTACGTTTATCTATATATGAAGTTAATAAATTTTTTTTATACAACTAGTCAGTGATCAGCCTGCAGAGGCTGTTCTGCGACAGCAAAAGCCTAGAGACAGTGTCAGTGTCTATAATTACCAATGCCGTATAAATTTGGCTTAAAGACAAATTGATCTTTGTCTGCAGCTACTTTTTTATACAATGATCACAGCTCAAAGGTATCGGCATCATGAGATTGAAAAATGCATATTCCTAACCAGCCTCTGTGTAATTGGTAGGTACCATTGGTGGTCCTGTACAGTTATTTGACTGTATATCTGGCCTCCCACTACCACTTTCTTTGGCTTGTATTTTACTGCTCTAAAGCAGCACAGTGAACTTCAATCCATATGTTTCTTCTGTATTTTGTGGCCTACCAATACTCTCCTATGTGTCTTAGGAGTTCAACCTGTGGAAAAGCTGTATGCAGAGACATGTGCCTTACCTCATACACACCACAGAAGATTGACATGAACTTGCTGAGTACTGCTGCACAGATGCTGGCAATATGCACAAAAGGACCCTGCAAGAGAAGGGGAGGAGGAAATCAGAGAGGGTTACCCTCTGGTTACTGACAACCATTTAGCCATTGAAGATCTCATAATTTCTCTTTGGTCATCTCAGCCAGTACTCCAATCTTCTTTTTTTCCCCTCTCAAAGATTACCTGACTTGAGTTCTTTGATGTTTTCTATATCAAGCCTTTCAAAGTGGAAGGAAAATGGCCAATGGAAGATAAGCATTGCTGGAAAGAGCAGAACTTTGAGATGAGAAATGGTGGCAAAAGAAAGAAAACATTTATAGACTATTCTTCCACAGACAACTCCTCCCACCTCCCAGACCATGGCCACTACTGCACATGAAAACATCAATATTTACCTCTTTCCCCACAGGCATGCCACTTCCAAGCCCAGCTGTGAGGCCCACAACTTTGGCCAAAAAAGCTTTGAGAGTGAGATACTCCTTGAGGACCACTCCCCTCATAATGGTCTTGAGCTCTGGGATCCCAGACCCTGAAAACAACAGCAGAGCAGGGGATGAACAAAACCTGCAGGCAAATGGAATAAGAAAAACGAGACAGACAGAAACAGATCTTGCCATGCCTTCTGCCCTCACCAACAGCCTGTGGAGAGACGAGGTGGCAGAAAATGGCCGCAAACAGAATAAGAACAAGTGGGTACGTGACCCACGCCAGATACTGCATAGGAACATTCGGGTGCAGCGCTCTGTACATCCACTTGTAGGCTGTAGACAGACAAACAAAGAAGTTGTCAGTAATCACAGCTGCTCCAAACAGGTTGGTAGACATCAAAGAATCACACACTTGCTAAATCTGCCCATGCTAAATCTCCCTGAGAAATGCTATCCTAAAGTCCTCATTTTCTAAGACAAGCCTTGTTACATTTTGAGTATGAGTTCTCAAATAAAGCAGGCATTTTGCAGGAATGGATAGAAGTGGCTCCCTGTTCTGAAATACTATTAATACCTGTGCCCAAATGTGGTGTAAGAGGGGTGTTACATGCAGTTGTGAGAATGAATCACTGCACAGCATCTTTTCATTTGGCAGCCTGAGGGCCTTATGTGGGTCCTGAAGGACAGTAAAGTGGTCCACCAATAGCTAGTGCCCTCTGCTCCATCTCAATCACATGAAAAATCATTCCTTCATAAAAAACTATCTTAAAAGGCTGAATTTCATGAAGGGAGCTATGCCAACTGTTAAAACAGCAGTGATACCATTGTTTAGCTAGGCACAACAGCATGAGCTGCCAAGAATCCAAACTGAACTGCAGCTCCTGTGCAGTTCATCTTCTTTGTCTGAGCCGGCTCCACACACAACAGGAGGCTGAGACTTGGTGGAGGGAAAGGAAAAAAACCACAAAGGACTCTGCTGCAGTGAGTATAAAGGACAGGGGCTCTCTGAAACTGGTAGGGTAAGCCAGATGCCTGGTAGATGGGGAAGCTCTAGAGGGAGGAACACGGGACTGAAGGAATATTGGGAGCTTTGAGGAACCGCAGTGTCTGGTGGACATGAGCAGCCAAGAGTGCTGAGAGGAAAGGGTTTGTGAGCATATGCAGATGAGGACTGGGACACTGAGGTTAAGGACAAAGAAAGAGTGCACTTAACAAGATGGGGGCAATGTGTGCACACTGAGATAGGGTCAAGGGTACTAAAAAATCTTGTTATAGCTGGCAAAGGGGAAAGAGACCACAGCAAAAATGCAGGGAAGGGATATAAGACAGTGAGTAGGAGATCTTTGTGAAAACAGCCAAAGGAGGGAGCATTGTGTGGCCAGGTAGCAGGAAACTGCAGGGCAAAATTGGAAAGAACAATAATGAGGTAAAGGCAGAAACAGTGTCAGGAGGGCATCTAGGAGCCCCTTCCCCTCCCCATCCCCTGTGTGCTCAATATTCCTGGGGACAATGGGAACCAGTATAATAGGAAGGACCACAGTACCACTTCCCTGTGCCCTACATATTTAAGGGAGCAGGGGGGAAACGGAGTCAAAATAATGGTTTGACTCATCATACATATATCCTTTGGTTCTGCCTGCTTATTTCCAAATTTTTTCCCGCCATCCCTTTAAAGAACATTTTCTTTACTATATTGCAAGTACTTCAAACTTCCCAGGCAGGGAGGGGTGAGAATGGGACACTGATATTAAAGGAGGAGGAACATTGGTCACTGGGCTTTGTAAAACATTTGTATCATCTACAGTGTGCTTTTGCAACATCTGAACGGGACCCACCCTGTAGGCTCTTTGCACTGGCATAGTCCATTCCCCAGCTCACCAACGCCATGACCAGACCCAACAGAATCAAGAAAATCCAGTCTTCTCCAAGCTTCTTGGTAACATATTTCTGGATGCGTCTAGCACAGTCTGTGGAGGGGAGAGTGAACCAGAAAAACTGAGGAAACATAGATGAAGCCTCTCTGTCTCTCCTCTCCTATGCTGAGAGTTGACTACAATAAAGATTTATTTGGAAACATTATGTGCTTTGTGTTGAAGGACTGGTACCCATCCCTCTCTTATACAGTCCTGCAAAATCTTATGCTGCTTAAAAAAAAAAAAAAAGGTGGGGGGGAGCAGGGCAGAATTCAACATCTTAGGCACTAGCAGCAAAAATTTGACACAAGTCCTTTTCCTCCTGTTACAGAGATCTGTTGTAGAATAAATTATTAACTTGGGACTGGTCTTTTTTTCCAACCAGATTTTGGCTTTTCCTACAATGAAACCTTCTATGAAAAAAACTTTTCAATCCACTGTGATTCCTTTTCCTTCCTTCCCTGCTTCTCCCCAGTCACAATTTTCTTGTCTTTTTGGCCTTGCTTAAATTCCATCTCTATGGCTGGCCTACCCAATAGCTGGTCATAGGGCAATGAAAGATTAATTGTCCCTACCTTGACATTTGGAATATTGCTCTTCTTTGATCTCTACTTGACTCTCATGTTTCAGGGGTCTTTCATTGTTCTTTTGGACCTGCTTCTTATTCAGTAGTTTTGCTGCTTCCTTCTCTGCAAAGTCGGTTATCTGGTCTGTGTATTGGCCATAAAGCTAGAGGAGCAGAATGCAAGAGAGATCAAAAGGCAAGGCAAGGCAAGTGCTCCTTCACAAATAGCATTAAAGATGAAAAGGTAGATCTACTAAAAGTCCGAGGTGCAGACCCAAATGTACCCAAGCAGGGAGACAGAGACACAGAAGCTCTCAGACAGATGCAGCTCATCTATTATTATTTTTTTTTAATTTTATTTTTCCTTTCTGGTTCTCTCTTCCTTATCTCTCCAAAATCTTTTCATCACCTTTTTGGGAGTACAAGTTATGATCACAGAAAATTAATTGCTTTCAAACATTCTGAGAAAGAGCTGGGTGTGGTATGAAGAGATCGAGCAGGCTTTCTGAAGGTACAAAAGAAGGTCAAAACTGTTCACATTAAGGCTGCCACCCCCAGGGCTGTCTCACAGATTTCAGCAGCACTGTAAAACATCTCTAAAGGTTTTGAGAGGTATTACACTATCAAACAGGCTGCAGAAATGTCCTGCATCTGTTCCTCCTGCTGCCAAGGAATGCTTAACAGGACACCCAGCCACTGATGGCGCCCGCAGAGGAAAAGAAGCAGCATCAGCTCAGAAATATTACAGGGTACTGCACACATCCTCCCATTATTTACCCAAATCTTCATGGTAAGTCCTCACATATCTCCAGTTTCTCAGAATTTCTAACTACTTAATCTAGTCTTTGTCTTCATATACTAATCTTGACATGCAATTGGTTACATGCATTCACAACTAGCTACATGCATTTACCAATGACATTTCATACACGGATCTGTAGTGCACTTGGCAGTTGTGCCGTCTTGTCAACAAGATCTCCAGGGAGCTTGAAGGATCCTGACTGTGTCCCCGTGTTTGTTTATCAGATTCCCTGAAGAGAAGCTATCTTACCTCATTCTTTCAAAGTATAGGTGGGGAAGGTTGGCATTTGACAAGCAGAGAATAAGCCTCTTTACCTCACATCTCCTTCAATGAACCAGGTTTGGCTTTACTTGAGATCAGGCTGTCACCTGATGCATGGCACTTCCCACCTGCAAGAAGGTGACTCTTTGCTTCCTGCCCAGCACAACATCTGCTTCTCTAAGATTTTCTGAGTGGCAGCAGGAGTGTGAGAAATGCCTTGATCAGCAAAACCAGACACTTCAGCTGGAGAATTACAAGACATATGAGCAGTGCCATGCACTTAGGAGACATTTCTATTTGACAACTTTGTGTCTCCTCCTTTCAAACTGACACAGGAGATGTTGCTGCTGTTACCTTGAGATCAAATAGATTTAGAGACTCAAAGAAAGATTTACACTGGAAGGCACCTCTGGAGGTTTCTAGTCCAAGCCTCTGCTCATAGCTTGTAAACTGCAAAGCCATATCAGGCTGCTCATGACCTTGTCCAGGCAACTCCTAAACATCTCCAAGGGTAGAAATTCCCCAGATTCTCAGCACCTGTTTCAGTGCTCTACCAATTCATGTTTCCACGTAACAAATATGACCAAAGGTCCTAAGTAGTTTATTTGCATATATTCCTCAAGAGACACTTGAATCATGTGAAATAGCTCCTTTCAAAAAGTGTTTTTCACAGAACACACACCTAGGCTTTTTAAATCATCCTGTTCTTAAGGTGGCTTATCTGCTGTCTCTTAAAGAAATTGATCCTATATGAACATCTGAAAGTATTCTTCCCTTCATCACTGATTGGAAGCTGACAAATTTAATTTAACCACATGATTATCAACACACTCTAGGCAAACTAAGCAATGCATACTCTGCAGTGAGGCATGGCCATGGTCTGACCCCCAATAATACAGACAGGACAGTGAAACATCAGGTTGAAGAACTTCATATACAAGGTAAGCTGTCATATACAGAATCCAGTCCTAAACAGCAGACTGCTCCTTTTTTTCTCTCACTGTGTCTGTTTCAGCCAGAAATGCCAATTACTAGCAGATTTTAGACAAATGCATCTTCACATCACCTCAGCTAATGTTTCATTGCCTTTACACGGTCATGAGGGGTGGATTTATATCAAATACAGATTAATCCAAACTATGAACTCAAACCCATGCCAAGTATGATGTTCAAATTAGAGTCTTCCATCTGCCCAGATGGAACAGCATGGCAGTATAATAGTATGACTGGTAAAAATCCTCATACTGTATCCTAGTTCACTGCTTCTATCTGGCTGGAAAACGGTGCACTCAGGATGTTGGAAAAAAGGAGTTAGTCTCCAGACATAAAAATGAAGGTTCTGTCCTGGAGAACAAGTTAGTCTCAACTCACTTAAAGAATGCTTCATACATGTGCTTTGCTCCTCCAGGACTTTGGCACTATTTAAAAGGGTAGGAGATTTTGGGACAGAGAAAGAATTTGGAAATCGGAGGATGACCTTAAAGCAAAATTAGGTTAGGCAATAAATATGCACTCCATTAGAAGACATGTAAAACTAAAAATATAACACAGTAGGACTTAGACTGTTCCTTCTTCTGATGCTCCTTCTCTAACACAAGGAACACAGGGTTTATGAGCACCAGAGAAACTGGAGTGAATTTTAAAATGTATCAATTACCACTTAAAGGGTTGAGCCAGAAAAGGTACTACCATGCCTAGCTTAGCTAAATGCTGAGTGATACCATGATAACAGTGCAAAACCAGCTGAACCACTAAAGGGGGGGGGGGGGGAACCCCAAAAGCATCCAGGGAGAAAGCACAACCAGAGTAAAGTTCATTTTGAGGGAGGAAGCATTTAATAATTTTTAAATGTAAACCAGCAGGGTTTGTCTTTCCAAAAAGATGGGGAAGTTTCATTTCTTGAGTAATGGGGGAAACACCACACAGAATCTGAGGGGGAAAGTATGTACAGCACCACAATCTCAAGACTTTTCTGGGAGCTATTTTCTGAGAACTCAGCACCTGCATAAAACTGCCCTCTCCTCACAGGCCAAAGCCTAAGCTATTTCCCATGCCATTCAGATTGAACAGTATGTTCTCCACAGCATACTCCGGTCCTGAAATTCCTTCCCCCAGCACTGTCAGTGCATACTGTTTTTAATCTGCTGCTCCTGGCCATTGAGGCAGCCTTGGGCTCTACTGCTCATCTCTTGCCCACCTTGCAGCCATCCTGCTATTCCTGAAACGATCCTCCTTATTTTTTTTTCTGATGGATCACAAAATAGTTGCCATATTTGGTCTCAGAGGTGAAACTTCTCAAAACTCACTTCGTAAGTAAATTTAAATGTCGGTTAAAAGTCTAGGCTCAACTGCTTGGACATAGAGCCAATGAGGCACATATGAGGGGTGGGGACAGGAACAAAATAATTGTTCTTACTGAAGAGCAGGAGGCAAAGGGGAGATCTAACAGCAGTCCCACCACCTAAGGGTGAGGTGAGTTGGAGAGTAACATCAGAGAGAGAGTTCTCGGAGGGGCACAGTGAAGGACAAAAGGAAAAAGGTATCATTTGCAAGAAAGGAAAGTCCGTGCAAAAGGAAAACATGTCCCCATCCACTTGGGGGTGGTTCAACACAGGAACAAGTGCCCAGGGCAGCTGGGTAAACTTCAGTCTTGGAGATGTTCAGAACGTTTGTGGACCACTGACTGGAAAACCTGACCTAGCTTTGGAGGCAGCTCTGCTGTGAGCAGGGGCTTGGGCTAGCGACCTCCAGAGGCCCTTCCAACTTACATCTTTCTGTGAGTCTGTTATTCTGCATTACTGCATTGCCTAATTACTTATTACATATCCCCCCCTACACCCCATCTGTGTATTGCTGAGTGAGCTCTTGGCCATGAACACCTTTTCTATAGTCACGAATAACACAGATTCTAAATACTTCACCAGCTGTAGCTGCTTTCTCATGCAGAAAGAAAACAATATAAAATCCTACAGTGTGTGAAAATTATATTTTTATCAATGTATATTACATCATCTATCACATATCTGTCATCTTAATTGTCTAAAATTATGTATATATTACTATTATCCTAATTATTATCTATTAACCACTATTTGATTTTTGACCATCAGTTATCTGAAGGTCCCAGGCCAAAGACCAAGATTTCACTGTCCTGTGGCCTGTGTAAACCCAATCAAATCAGAGAGCCAGTCTGAAATAGCTTGCAACCTACATATAAAACAGAAGGCAACAGCTAGCAAAAGAAAAGGCCACAACAGAATCAAAATCTCTCTCACCAACTGTTTTTTCACAGGACAGTGGGGAAAGAAATCTTGATGGTTACTCTGCATAGAAATGGATGAAAACATGCGCAGCAGGTTGTTTTTCATGCTAATAATGTAAGTGTGCATGTCTGTACAAGGTGTACCTTTGCATGCATATTTATACTTTATCTGCATGTGCATGAATGGCTAGCAAAATATACATATGCACAGCAAGCCTGGTTTTGCCAGAGTATGTCTGCATACAGAGTTTCATACATAAATGTACATCCACATGTGTACGTGATTATGTAAAAGTATTTCTAGAGCATATTTTGCAGTAAATCTATAAATACGGCTGTCTGGTTTTTAGATTGCACATTGTGTTCGCAAATGCATGCTTGCTTGGGGACATTACTGCCTGAAGATACGCATGGGAATGCACTTGATGGTATGCTTGTTTGTGCATGAGGGTGTCTATCTACATGCATTGACCAGGTTCCTCGGTAGCTGTGAACAAAACACTCCAGTGCCAGATAGCAAGAGCACAGAGGTGGGTTGTATTGCCTCACTGTGTCACCTGCACCTGCTTGTGAGAGTGGCTTTAGAAGTGTGGCACTAGCATTTCAGGTGGATTCATGTGAACCGAGATGTTTTTGTGCATGGATGCGCTTTACTGGAGAAACAGTTTGTATCCCACAGCTCTCCCCCCCGCTCCTAATTTAACAACAGTTCGTGTAGTACAAGGTGCATTTCCTTAACCCACCTCAGCTCTCCAGCCCTAGGCATTGCTCCACTCACACCCCACATCTCCTTCCCACTGCCTGCCCCTGCCTCCGGCCTTGCGCAGCAATAGATGGGGATTCAAAGGCTGAATCCCGGTGGAGCTCAGCTCCAGCTGGGTGCACACACCCCTCCATCCCATCCCGCCCCACAAGCACCCTGTGAGTGTGGCTGTTGCAGCCAAACCATTGCCTTGCGTTAGTGTAAATAAAGCATAAACTGTTCCAGTCAGACCTCTGTCACGACACCTTCCCATTTGGTGCTTCCAAATCAGCCAGGGAGTGGTTTTGGAAGGGTTTAGCATAGGAGACATTTGCAAACTCTCAGATGTTTTAGACAGTTTCCAAAGAGAAATTCCTGAATATGGCCACGGAACTGATTTGTAATCTTTTGCAATGTAGCACATATAATCCTCACTGGGATGCTTATCTACTGGAAAATACTTTATTGGTGGCAAATGTGACTTTTTCCCTATCAGCAAATCACAAAAGTCTTCAGGAGATGATGAATGCATTCCCTCCCTCATCCCCCTATCATTCACCTAAGTATTCATGTAAGGGGATTTTTATTCATGTAAGGAGAAATATCCATTCTGTATGAATTTCACTTTCACACGGTCTCTCCCTCATCATTTGACTGGATTCTTCATTGCTCTAAAGCCCTCTTACATCAGCTTAGTCTGAGCAAAGTGGTAGGAAATAAGACACCAGGACTTTCCTGTAAAACCTTCCCTTTGCAGGAAGCCGTCCCAAAAGGAGAGGTAGAGGAGATACAGAGGGTAATGGAACAAGAAGGCATAACCAGAGTACATCTATGTCCCAGATTTTTTCTGAACCGCTGATTGTATGAACCAGAGCAAGTGTCAGGTCAAATTTAAGGGCTAGAAAATCCCTCACTTACAGCTCCCCTAAGAGCTACCAAAACTATCAATATACACATATGGATCTGTGACCATGAATTGCTTTTTGGTCAGAGAAAAGTCAGAACAGAGCTCTGCATGACTTTGTCTATCCAACTGTGCAGATAGATACCCATCTATATACACCACTGCTCTCTTTGGTTTTATTCACTCTTCTGCTCTACTTAATATCACTGTGTAGCTGAAGGTAGCTGCAGTTTCTCTCTGTTGTTAGAAATACATCAATGGTCTGGCTGATTTTCCCCATCCCAGCTTGCCCATTCTAACTCTCTTTGTGCCCATGGCAGGTGAAAATGGCCCCTGACTGGAAACGCTCATAGCACTCCTGATGTAAGTACAACCATGAAAGTCAATGCTTGACCTGGGACCCAGCAGGCAAAGGGGAGAGTTGCAATGGACAGGGATGTGTGCTCTACCAGTACCATTCTGGGAGCCCCAAGAGACTGTGTGATCCCAGGAAAACCTGTGCTGCCACAAACGTCCCAGTTGTCCAGCCCTACCTGTGGGTAGCTGAGAGAGTTCTCCAGGTAGTGCAGGTCGTCCCCTGTCCCCCCGGCCTTGCGTCCTGCCTCCAAAGGTATCCCGTAACGGGTGCATTTCTCAAAGCAGACATAGTCGTATTGCGGTGTGCCCCCCCCCAAAGCTGACTTCGATCTGGGGTCCTGCGTCATGGTCTCTGAGCTCTCCATGCCTCTACTCTTCCACACGCTTGGTTGTAACGGAGCTGCTGCTCTGGGCCTTACCTAGAACCACCTCATGTTCTGGCCAAGAGCATGGCCTCCGCACTTTCTTCTGCTCCCTCCTTTCTTTCTCTCCTCAGACCACTCTGACTTGTCCTGTTCCTGCCTCACTTTCTCTCTGCCCCTCCTCCTCCTTGTGCCTGTCTCACTTTCCCCCTCCCTGCCCAAAGGCAGTGATTGCAGGGTTTAACTATATTAATAGCAACCTTCCTCTGCCACATGATTCCCCAGTGCTGTGTCTGATCTCAGCAAAAGGCACTGACTCTGCTGGGATTGAATATCAGGTGTGGGCAAGAGGGGAACTCCTGAAGGAGAGAGAAGGGGGAGGGGGGAAGGGAGGAAAGAAGGCGGTAAGACAGAGCAAGCTAGAAGGACAGAGACAGAAAGCAGTCAGGAGGAAGCAGAAATGGTTATCCGGGAGATCTCTTCTTTCCCACCTCCCCATCCTGAGCAAGCCATATTCACAATGAGAACAAAATTCAGTGGACTTCCTCTTTGCCTCTCCAGATACCAGATGTCCAAAGGACTGAGTGACAATCATAAAGATGCCATCAACTGTGGTGAGATAGAACAAGATGGGTGTACACTCAGTGTCCCAATACAATTTTTCTAAGTCCATGGTCCACAAGAGAAACAGCAAGCCCCAACGGAGAAGTCAGGCATCCCTGTAAACTGCTGACCATTACAGCCTTCCCATGTGCCCTTATGAGGAACACTTTACACTTTTGAAGAATGTCACCAAACTTCTCCGTGGGTATTCAATTATCGGTATATGCAGAAATTTATTCTTCTTGATGTTCACTTTTCCACAGGCTGTAGCATTCAACAGGTTTTCCTCTCCACTCTGCCACTTGTTTCTCAGCCAGGCAAAAAACCAGTGAGCTCAGCCAACACCAATGAGCTACCAACCAGTGACAGAAATGAGAAGCATGTTCCAGCAACATGGTCTGGAGACACCTCCCAGTACTGTCAGTGTGCTGCTTGTAACCATGTTTTTGGTGGCTATCAATCAATGAAGACCAGTGAGTTCAAGCTCCTAGAAATTGTGTACAAGAAAAGAAGACCCCACATGCCTCAAACACAGTCACTAAAGAGCTCCTATTAACTCCTTCTTTCTCCTCTTGTGCACTATCACCTCCCCAGAATAATCGTTTCCAACCTCCTCCCACTGCAGGATCAGAGTTTTGCAGGCAGGATGAGGGACAGAGAGAGGCAAAACACCCTTCTTTTGGGTCAGAACAGTAGTGTCATTATTTCAATTTGAAGACCCCTGTAAAACATGTTTCCTGGAGGCTCACTGTGCTTTTTCTCAGTCTGCATAGTCCTTGAGAGTGGGGTACAAAGAAAGTCTCCAAGAGGAACACACACTTAATTTCCTCCATAAACCACCTCCCCACCTCCTCCAATGTTTCTGCTAACAATATCCATATGGATATCCATTAGCAATAGAATCCATGTGGGTATTTTTAGTCTGTACAACCCACACCTGGCGACAGGTCAGGCAAGCTCTGAATATTTACAAAAGCAGTGTCAGTACTGCCTCAAAACATATAGGCATAGTCTCATTCTCACCAGCACTCACTTTACTTTCAATAAGCAATGTTTCCTGGAAGAAGACTGTGGCCCATCAGTAGGACAAACCTGGTAATGAACCACCTTAAAGAAGACTTTCTAAGTGACCGTTTCTAGGAAATCAGAGAACATTTGGGTATCCTTAGATTTCAATCATAAAGGCATTAACTGCTCCCAACCGACTGAGATGCTTTTGGAAGACTGGTGTCACTATGGCTTACATAAAAAATTATGTATAGAATATACTATATAGTGTATAAAATATAAAAAACTCTATAGAATATAAATGTACATCATATGTAGAAAACCTAAAGATCAATCACAGTAAGCCCCAGCAAACATCAAAGCTGTAATACAGCACCAGATCTTCAGTTACTGTTACATTTACGGGAGGAGAACACTCATCACAGCCTCTGGAGAAAACTAATAGGAACAAGGTGCACACTTCTAGCTCTTGTTTTTCAAAATGCACAAGAATAGCACATCAGAAATTTCTTCAGTATAAAAAGAACCCCTACTGCCAGCTAATCAAACTCTACTGTCTGTCTTGTATGATACTGTCATAGAATTTCCATGGAAAATAATTATATAATTATAGCCTAAAATAAGATGATCCTATCCTACAAGGTTTTTTCCAAGAACTGTCCCTCTCAGCCTCCAAATGGCTCCAGCCTCACTCACCTCATCAATAAAAGCATGAAGGACACCAAGGCCAACATTCACAGAATGGCACTAGATGCTACTCGAACAAGAAACCTTTACTATCCTCATGAGGAAGACAATCCACAAAAACCCTGCGTCTTCACTCGTACTTTTCACAATGTAATACACCTCAGCCAGTGTACCAGGTGGTAGACTGATGAATATACAGATGAAATGGAGCAGTCATTGTGCACACAGTGGTACATGTGTACACTCTAAGGACCTAACTCTAAGGACATCTGCAGCTAAGGACCTAGCATTTATCTAATTCCCAGTGGGAGAGAACTTCTCATCAAACGATCTCTCTACCTCTCATCTCTGTACCCAGATACTGTCTACCAAGGAAAAGACTGAGAACTGACATTCACCATTCCCGTGCATGACAAAATATATCTGTACAGATACTGGATTTATGTCACATTATTTCGACATTCACCATTCCCGTGCATGACAAAATATATCTGTACAGATACTGGATTTATGTCACATTATTTCCTGTGTCCTGAACACTAATCTTATCATGCTCCACAGCTTATAAATCACCCCTCTCCCTCTTTCCCCTGGGAGGAAAGCACTTTGTCAGCTCTCTGAGCGCTATTAACATCCTCTCTATTCCACAAGGCACCAATAATATTTTGTCACAGCCTCACCGACACTAGTCAAGTTAAATTCAAAACGGCTACTCTCAACTTGTATTTACTTTGAGATCTGCTGTTTCTATTTCAGACTCATAGAACTTGTAGACTCAACAGCTTGTCAACTTTTTTCCAGCTGGCACAGGTGACCTAATGAAAGGTATTGTTCCAGCTCTACCCATTGTCTTGTCCACGTTTTCAGATCAGCAGAATCCCAAAAGTACAGAATACCGAGCACATTCTGAGAAGCCTTTCTGCACTGCCTAGCTACTGCTGTCACCCAGCAACTGCTGTCAAATATCCCTTATCACTTTTCCTGTAATTTCCTGCCACAGTTCTTTATGCATTTTCTTTTCTGCTCATCTGTCCTGCTTTCTACTACCAAGGCCTAGCTCTGCCCTTCTACCGGGACACAGCAATGTAGTACTGCTGTTGCTTGAGAGGTTAACAACAGACTCAGGAGACCAGCACAGAAATTGAGGAAGATTTTAAAAAAGAGGAAGATTTAATAACCATCTTACACTAGTCACAAACACAGATGACCTGTACATGTGGCTTGACTCCTTGGGTGCACCTAAGACTCTTGAAAGGGCTCACAAAAGTTTCTAGATTGCCCCACAGCACACAAGAGGAAAGGTATACAACCTGCTCACACACCAGGTTCTTTGCGTATTACAGGTCCTAGAGGGACTCCAAAGTTTGGTTTTGTGGTACTTCCTTCAAGAAGGACATCTTCATGACAGATGAAACTACAGCTACAGCCCAAATTAGGGTCTTAGGTGAGGAAAAAGAAAGGAATAGAAGTTAGAAGAACTCTCACCCAAGATGGGTCTCTTCTCCAGTCAGCCATCTATCTTTCTCTCTCCTCTTCCCAGTTTTCTCTCAGGTCTCCCTTTCTCTGCCTTTATTTTTTTCTCCTGAATGGTTTTCAGGACACAGAAATATAATTCCTAGTCTTCCCATCATACTGCCTTTATAGTGAAAACTCTGATAGTATAGGGGGAGGGATGATTGAAGACTCGCACTTCTCTCATGGAGATTTATCACCTGAAATCCCATTGCTATTAACCAACAGTGACAAGCTTAATGTTGTTCCCTGTGCCCTGCCCACAAAATTATCAGACATCATACTGAGTCTTCTGCTTATATTAGAGCTTTTTTGTTTGCTTGTTTCTCTAGCAGATTTTTCCCAAAAGATCTAGACCACTTCATGACCTCACTGTATACAAACCTTATGGCCCACCACAAGACTGCAGCTTCCTCTGGAATGAAACATAATGCCTATTTTTCAGCTGCCACCAATACTGCATACACAGACATTATAGCAGATAGTGACACAGAGCCCTGAAAGAAGTTGAATTTGTGGAGGCAGTTATTGTTACTCAGAACCATGCATGCAGAATAGAAAAGCAGTCATTTAAGAATAAAGAAAAATAATATTCTGTGCTTAAGATAGCTCAGTCCAAGAGGTCCATAAGACTGTGAAGGAGATAATATAAAAGATGAGCTATGAGACAAAAGAAACTGTAAAGGTGAGAGGGGAAAAGGGAGTTTTGAAGGAGGAAGAGGAGAAAGGTGACAAAAGGAGGACTACTTAGCAGTAACAAAGGCTCCAAGAGACAAACACAGAGGCAATAAGAGACAAAGAAAGCACAGAAGGACATGAGGGGATGAGATGCAGGACAGCAAGAAGTCACAGCACATGTACTTTGCCTCAAGCAATAGCTTCAGATGGAGCAAAAAAGAGTAAAAAGGCAGGAAAAAGACTTCAGTAGACATAAGATAAGGAAATGTCTTGTAGATGAGAACAAGGTCCTTGAATGGGACACTTTATTAGACAAGATACCCATGGAGGCTTCAAAGAGCCACAGGAGATAACTGGATCTTTGGGAGAGAAAGAATGCTGTGAAAAGGGTTAGGAAGAGGGAGGGAGACTGGGAGAAAAGACAGCTTTTATAGTGAAAGAAAGAAATAGACCATGGACTGAGGCTTGAATGGTAGCAAAAGATAGAAATTTAAGCTGTGCAGGAGCACATTGTAAGCAAGGCTGAATATGGAGAGATGATGACAGAGAACTCTCACTTGAAAGAAGGATTGAGTTCACAGTAAAAAGTAGAATGAAAAAGTCCAGAAAGTTTAAGAGGCGAAATAACAAGATAATATGATGATATTCAAGAGGACATGTACTGACTAATACTAGACTGGATAGAGCAGAATTGACAGAAACAGGGCAGATTTTGAGAATCATCAGCTTCTGGTAACTCAAGTAAGGGGATGATGATGTTACCAGGAGAGAGGCAGGATGGAAAAAATAAAATAGATCTCACTATTGAAAGCAAATAAATACTCATAGGAACACGGGGACATGGAGGATCCATTGAAGTAGATGTTGGAATAGATGAACTTGGAAGGAAACTTGAACAGATCATGATGTGACATGATGACACTGTGATATGACATGATATGACAGTATAATATGCCATGACTTGGCAAAAACTAAATGAGCTTTAAAGGGGCAGGGTTATGTCCCAGTTACAGAAACAACCGCACTGTGACAATTTTCACAGAGCACATTGTGAATTCACCCCAAAATTAAATGAAGCAAAGCCATATCTATGTTGATGCTGGTACCTAAGGTAAATTACTTGCTAATTTGAGGTTGTCTTATCTTACATCTCAGTGTGGTCACAGTTTAGAACTGAGAGCAAAAAGAACAAGCAGAGAGAACTTAAACAAACACAACAGCAAGACACAGAAAATCAGATGGAAGAGAATATATCAACATTAGGTTTTATAAATGGATCCCAATTCATCCAGAACTTTAAAGTGAATCTCACTAGATGTCCTGGTGAGGTCTCCGGTTAAGAACAGCAGGCTTCAAAACTCAAAATAGAACAGTCTTTGCTAGAATAAAAATAAGATTATTTGATTTTTTTAAACAGGGAAAACTTCAGGCGTGTAACTCAGGAAGCGCAGAAGTAAATATATAGTTTATACACAACTCTTCGCCACCCACTGCAACCTTGGTTGCAATTAACTCCGTGACCTTCTGAGCTGCTAAAATTTTGTGCTCAGACTCGATTGCCTAGGAGATTGTTTCCGCACCTTCACAGCTTGGATGGCTCCTCCCCTACAGCTGCCCCTCTTCTTAAATTGCAACCCTCAATTCCCTCAGTGACTCTTTACCCTATAGCACCCTGTAGCCTCTACTAAATAATTTCTTCCTTGCACATGCTCAACAGCTTTCCAAAGGAAGAGGTGTCTTACTGGTGGGATAGAGATCCGATTGTCTTGTCTTAGAAAAAACTAAGAGCAAATCAAATAGGCACAGTGCTTATACAAGTATCAAAAAATTAAAGAAAAAAAAGGAGATAAAAAGTAAAATCAGACTTCTGAGAGTCAGAAAACTTTTTATAACTGGATTATGCATCCAAAAGCAGCTAAAGTCAATAAGAACTAGCAAACACTGAATGAACTGTTTGAAGTGGGTTCAGTGGATTTCTTATTTTCTAGGAGAATAATGTTGCATCACAAACATTCTCTGAAGTAATCAACTTGAAGACATTTTTAGCAGAAGAGACTACAGAACATCTAGGAAATACAGATTCATCCCTAGTGATCAAAACATATTATGGATGCTTCTAAGCTTGCGAATTTATTATTATTCCAGTACAGAGAATCTACAGACTCTCTGGGAAATTGCTCTTTACCTGTGTATTTATCTAGATGATGATCTCTGATTACAAATGGTGAATATTCCCTAATAAGTCACCTGCACCATGACCTGTATTTTGCTGTCAGCTAAAACCATCCTTGAGAGATGGTAGGCAGTGCATGGCAGATAACAAGTGCCTTTCTTCCCTTCCTCTCTGTACATTGCTTGTTGCACAGATAAAATACATAATTGCACATTCAATCTGTCAGTCGTGCAATTACACAGCAGCATGACTGACATCATGAGGGTGGGAAGAAAATGCAGTGATGAGCTGTGTAGAACTGGGCTGGCACAGGCTGTGCTAGGGCTCCTGGTTTTGTATTGGACTTAGCCAATTTCAAGAGAAGAATGCTGCCTCTTATGTATGCCATGGCCAACTAGGAAAAATGTGGTCGTAGCTGAAAAGTTTAGGAGGAGGACTGGCTTATGAAGCAAAATTATTTGCACTGGGATGAAAAGGGAAGATTTCAAGGACATGTTAGGGGTATGCTTGATCTGAGGTTGGGCAAGAAGAAGGGACCTTGAGTATGGACAGACATCTCCAGGAGGCCATGGCTAGGATTAGACATATGTAAGAAAAGAAATAATTTATTTCATTTTCCTGATACATGTTCAACTTTCAAATGCTTGAAAAGTCACTTCTTTGAGGCCCTAGAATCTATTGATCTCTCTGAGAGGGTGATCACACTACTGATTTAGGGGACTTAAGGAGCAGACTGGTTGAAAAGGACAGTCCTAATTTGTTATGTACTGGAACTAGTGATCAAGATGCAACAAAAAATCAATTTTCAGCTAGGTCAGCTCTCCGTTCCAGCTGATGCATGGCCACGTGAATGTTAGAAAAGAAGGGGTCAGGAACACACCTAGAAATGAGGAAAGGGACCGTCTTTTCTGATTGCAGCAGAGACATAAGCAACCATAAATCTTTTCTCAGTAACACTTGGGTCTTGCTTACATTTCAGACTTTCACCATTATTAGAACAAATGGTATAAACTCCACGATATAAACTCCAAATATGAACTCCATGGTTGCTATTTAGTAGTTGCTGACTGTACTAGTTTGTCCTGTCCTGTCTCAGCTAACTGAGATAAATGATATCAATATAGAAGTTGTAGAACAGACATTGCTACCATTAAAGATTTTTTAAATACCTTATTTACTATCAAAGTTATACTAGTAAATCTTGTAGAGATTTGACTAAGCTTCCTGTTTTTCTTCTCGTTCCCCCATCCAAATGCAGATACCCATACAAAAGCACTTTAACCCTCCTGTACAGCAGGGGTCTTGCCTGTTTCCCACAAAAAAACCCTGGTAGTAGTATGAGATAAAGACAAAGGTAAACAGAGGGAAGATAGTAGTTCTCTTGGCAGTCAGAATAATAAATCCATCACAAACGAGGGCAAAGCAATTCCCCCGTGACAATAACCTTTGCTGTTATCACTGGCTGCTGATACAGGGATGATAGTGAGAGTCTGCATGGCATTCACTGGACTCCCTCCCTCTTTTATCAGTCCCCTGCCTTGACTTGTAGGAAAGTGTTGGGGGAAGGGAAGAACTGCATCGAGCAAGCGCATCCAAGTTGAATTACTGGGTCACACTTTGGCATGAAGGCTGCAGAAAGTCTTTTCTCTGTGGAACTCATTAAACTGAAGCTGCTGTATACTTACCAGCAAGAGCCAATTTTGACTGTCACAAAGGGAAAAAGGTGCAAAAAGTACCCTGGGGCCGTGAGGGAGCAACAATTTCCAGATGTCAAAAAGACAGTATTTCAAGCCCAGGACAAGATAAGTCAGAAGAAAGTACACTAAGTGCCCCACAAATGGCATTGTGTCCCAGGACTGCCACTTAATGTCCATGCCATCTAGAAATATTAAACCTGGAACAGGAATCCAGGGAGTGACTGTAGATCAACATTAGAAGCTATTGACCAAAGTCAGGAGTGGTGGAGGGATGAAAATGAAAAAAGAAGGTGCAGAGGATAAATGATGGGAACTATTCCAACTTTCATTCAACTTGAAAAATGAAATGAATTCTAGAAGCTGCTAACTCACATTGTTTATGAAAAATTACTGACTGGATGCCACGTTTGTATGTTTAATAACATCATTCACAGTCTTGCTCATGTGCATTATTTGGTGTTCAGAGTCAGCAAAAATCACTGAGAGTATTTGTGGTATCTTGTTCAGACACTGCCCTTGGTCTGGGATGTAACTCAAATTTTGCCTATCTGTATCAGAGTCATATTCTATCCCACAAATAGCATTATGTCTATAGCATATTTTGATAGGGATTAGTCAGAAAATGAAAAAAACAGAGATAGTCCTTATGAAATTTTTCAAATCCCACTCCCTCTGTTGCTTATCCTTGTGTCAGTGGCAGAGCTGTTGCTCTCTGCCAGGTGCACTGGCTGGGTTGGGCGGGGGACCTCTACTTAGCAGAAGGACAGAAATGTCCCAGTCCACAGGCTTCTGGGCACTACAAGGACCGTAGGCTCACACAAGTCTGCAAGCTCCTCAGACCCATCATGCTGAGGGACAAGCTGTGCCACCTGCTGAAGACTCATTGCTCTGGAAAAAAAGATGCAACTGACCCTTGCCATGGCAGATTACAACCTCATCTTCATCAGTGAGTGCCCTATTCAAGGAGGGAAGTGGACCCAGGAGGCAGAGTGCTTCCCTGTACCACGGAGACCACAGCTCTGGATACAGAACTTGCTGGTATACAGCACCGCAGGTACCACTGGCACCACCACTGCTGGCCAGAAGGTTCCTCATCCCCCTTTTCTCTCCCTCCAAGTCAAACAGCTCAAAATCCAACCATTAAACCCCATGGGATGGAGGTAAGGTCTCTGTAGGGGCGGGGTACTCTCCTTGCTTTGGGCAG
Source organism: Strix aluco (assembly GCF_031877795.1). NCBI lineage: Eukaryota > Metazoa > Chordata > Aves > Strigiformes > Strigidae > Strix > Strix aluco. The sequence goes on from NC_133932.1 coordinate 8,681,563, forward strand.
GAGGGCCCCTCTCCATTGTGTTCCTGCAGGAGACCTTCACCTTGGCGATCCAACTGACTTTGTTGCAGGACACTTGGACAGACATGTCTTTCTATACAACTTCATACTGAGTTTTGCCACACTGATCATTACAACCCTGTCCTCTCTTGACCTATAGTCTTGAATGCTGAGGAACACGATCGTTGTACTAAATCAGCTGCTGCACATTCAGATCTGCTTGGAAGTGCATTAACAACTTTATTATCTGTGTTCTGATACCAGGTCTGCAATGTCATTTTTATCAGGATGCCTTCCTCATCAGTATCAGTCCACACGAGTGTCTAGTCCTGGCTGTGAATTTTGCTTCTGCCCCACTCACAGAGCTGCAGTAAGAGGCAGATATCATCAGGAAAGCAGGAAGTCAGCACTCCCTAAAGGATGCCTGGTATCACCTCCAAGCAGATAATAGTGTTTGTTTCACCTATATTCGAGTGGAAGAGATCAGGACGAGCCACTCCTGACTAGACAGAACCTGCATCTTGCACTGGAAGATCTCACAGACAGCCTCTGACACTGAACTGTTGTCCTTCCCAGACAACCATCCACTCTCTGTGAGGGTTGTTGTCACTTCTTGCGGCCTACTGGCCATTTGAACATGGGCATTGTAGGACCTGTGGGAAGACAGGGGCAAAGGCTTTGGGAAATGGTGAGTGCCTGGCTATTTTGCCACAGCTACACATAGAGGTGGCTGCCAGCAGAAGGATGTGGCAACAGGGCAGCTTAACAGAAGGTTTTGGAACTGGATGGGTGTTTGCCTGTCTTGTGATCCATTTTTCTATAGTGAGTGTTGGGAGAAGTGGGATAAGCTGTAGGATTTGGAAGTTTGCTTGTCCTGGCGTATTTTTTTTTCTGGTCATTCGTGTAGCTCCTTTGGGACATGGATCATACCACACATTTCCTCTACACCTTGGAGAAAAAGAGGGTTCTAGGAAGCATCCTGGCAGATGACAACACTTCTTTTAAGGATCTGAAGCAGATGAAAGGACTGAGGGTTTTCTGTGTGGACCTGTTCTCTTTAGATACCAATATGTGTCCTTCAGTAACCCCTGTGTCTCTGGAAATGTTTAATTTTTTTAGTCATGTCTCTTAGTTGATTAAAAGACTTCTTAATTTTTATGTGGTTTTCTGTTTGATCCATTCCAGTTGATTTTCTGATCCTTGTTGCTTCCACAGGGGTATTGTGGTCAAGCACATTGTGGTCACTATGAAGTAGTGGTTTCAACTGTGAAATTGTTTTGCGTGGTTATCTGGTCACAACCTTTTGTGGACTTCCTAGCTGACTATTCCACAATCACCATTTGCATCTACTTCACATCCCAGTGTGACATTTGCCCAACCTATATGGGGGTCATTGCAGTTTTTTGTTACTACTGTAGATTCTGCCCTAGCTGATTCTCTGATCTCAATCAACACATCACAGCGTTGCAAGCTAGGTTCAGAAAGTGGTGATGAAGATCCAACACCACACACTTCCTATTTAGGTCTGAAATTTCAACCTATTCAGATGCTGAGTTCAGTAGTTTGATACAGGTTCTCATCAGCATATAGTACTACTCTATCTCTAGTATGGTTTACCTTATCTTTCTGCATATTTTTTATTCTGGTATTACCTGTTAATTGTCTGCCACAAAGTTTTTAAAATGACTGATGTATCTCCTGTTAGGACAAGAGACTGGTCCTGCCTGTTATTTTTCATAATTCTAGCATTTGCATAGAAGTAGGTATACTACTACTTTGGTTCTTGTTTTGGCACTCTATTTAAATTGAGTCATACTTGTTTTCTGTGTCTAATTTGATTCTGATCTGCCCTGCACTTGAGGATACGGAATTTTTGTAACTTTGCTATCCTTCATAGAAACTATCTGAAGAAAATATGCTTTTGCACCTGTTATCTTCTCCTCAATCTTCAGTCTGAAAGTGTGCTGACAATCTTAATGTTCAGCATCAGAAGCCTGATTCTTGCAGCTGGTCTGTCCCTCCTGTACAAGGTCACTTTTACAACAGTCCATAGCAAGAAGCTGTATTAACAAACAATTTTCTCTTCCTTTCATGGGGTCTGAGCAATCCTGTGACTGAGAGGTGACCAAGATGGGTTGATGGACAACTAATTGTTTTGATGGGTTAGATTTCTGTTCAATCAATGGACTGAGCTAATTTAACATTGCAGTCATGGACGTTAGAAACATTATGACAGGGACAGTAGGAAAGCATGTCCAAGAACAGAGGAAAGAAAATAGGTCTGTCCCTTTCCACAGCTACCTGCCATTAGATCATATATTATATTGTAAAACTTCACCCTGAAAAGCGTAGTCAGCTGATACACTGTTATGGAATCAGCTGTGTCAGTCCCACAGTCCTCCACATTCAGTAGCAAAATGTCATCAGCTGATGATTGCTCATTCTCTTTAGACAAGATCCAATTAATACAAACCCAAACATAATGATCTAGGAAAGTGGGGAGAAGGGGAAAGAAGCCTGCACTCATAAAAAGGGGTTGTGTGGAAAGTGGAAACAACTAAACGTTCGGAAGAGTCAAAAATCCTTGCAGAAAGATTTGAAAAGGGTGTGCCAGAGTATCTTAGAGTTTTGTTAATACATTATACTAACATTATACTATGTACTTGCTATAAGGGTATCAGGTTCTGTAAGGTATCAAGAGTTAGGTGGCTGAACAGAATATAGAATGAACAAGACTGACAGAAACAGCACGTTAAGAAATAATAAGCAAGCTATACTCAGTGAACCTCTTGATGCCAACTGAGGATATATAGATTCCCTCCATTTCTTTCCCAGGACTGGCACTTTCAAAGGAAAAGGTCAACTCAGTGCTTGTCCAGCCGCTGGGGTTCTTTCCCTAAGATGCTGCTGAGATGAAGGAGTGGGGCAGAGCTCACAAGGGTTGACCCAGTAGGACAATTTGGGCAGTTGTTGGAGCTGCCTCATAAGTTTGAACTGTTGTGATTCATGCTTCAGGGGTGGTGTTTCTTTAATATAGTTATGCCTATAGATAGTCCACGTAGCATTTGAGCAATTTCCTACTGTGATGGAACAGTAAAAGTAAAGAGTAAGGGTGACATGGGGTAGCTCAGAGCTAGAACTGAATAGAGAGTGAAAGGTACTATGGGGAGAGTCTGCTTCCTGCAGATATTCTGACTCTCTCTTTCTGTGGGCTTGTGGTGAAGGGCTACTAGTCAAGCTGGAAGAGCCCACGCTACTCAAGCCCTACGCAGAACACACCTGTCACACTGTGCACCTGCCTGATCAAAAACCAGTTATGCATCAGACCTTGAACTTCTTAGTCTCCCTCATTCCATATTTGTAGATAAAGTGTTAAATCTGGTCTTTTATTGGAACTCTTTAGGGGTCATGGGGTTAAGTAGTTCAGGCTACTTTTGAAAGATAGACAAGAGGCTGGGTTAAAGAAGAGAGAACACATAGCAATTCAGTGTTGGCCTGAACCTTCACAGCTGCCTCAAAATTGTGAGTGGTATAAAGGACAGTCATATTCCCTTCCTTGCACCACCTCTGATATGTCTGCCCTTAGCATTGTGAAAGGTAAACTGATGGAAAAAGATTCATGTCTTTATGCAGTTAACTGCTCAGTGTTGTGCTCGGAATGGGTTCACCACAGGTCAGGGAAGCAGCATTTAAGTAAGAAGCTGTAACACGTGGCAGTCAATAGATCATCTCAGATACAGCGTACACCCTCACATGAAGCATTAAAACACATGCTTAGGCAAGAAGAGAACTTTACTTAGCCCTTGCTTAATCCTCCCTACAGAAAGATTTCCATGTACCTCTGGAGTAAAGTTCCTACAGCACACTGTCTGTTTCTTCTGTCACTACTATGTTACACGGCTTTGATGCATTTAATCTTGCATTTGCTTTGATCATTCCTAGAAAGCTTAGGTGAACCTGCCTTTTCTTTTACCCTATGGGCCTGGAGCATTATGGACTTCCAATTAATGGAAATGGGATTCCCAACATGTCCTATTTCTATATGGAATTGGAACTAAAAGCAGTGTACACTCAGTGCCTCGTCCTCTACCACTGATAATAAACTTGACGCCAAGCAGTGTAATAACAAATACCTATCTGGTCTGGAAAAGGGCTCACAGTCTGTTGGCAAGATATTCAGAGGAGTAAAAACAAAGGCTGACTGAAGAATTGTATAAGGACCTTAACAGGATGACTGAGTGATGACAAATTAAACAGTCACAATATATATAAAGTGATGACTGTGAGGAGGAACAGATGTTCTAGCTTTGCATACACAAGAATTGTCCAGCCGACTTTTACTGTTTAAGAATAAGATCTTGGGGTTAAACAGAGTGGTCATGATGATGAATCCCTCAGTATTTTTTTAGAACCATAGGTTAAGAAGTAGGAAAATAAAGCAAAATTAAATGCAATGTGCAACTACATCTTGAATAATATTTGCAATTCTATTTCCCCCAGACTCAAAAAGAAGAGTAGAAATGGAAGAGTTTCAGAGGATGGTCAAAATTATGGAATAGCTTCTGTGTAAGGAACAGCTAAACAGACTTGAACCTCCTAGGCTGGAAAGGGCAATGAGGGCTGGACATGAATAAAATCATGAATGATACAGAGAAAGTGAACTGAAAAGGTTTGTTTTGCTATATCTCAGGAGGTAGGCTGACCAAAATAACTCGTTGGTCAGACAATATGGACCTTGTTCTATTAAAGTCACAACCTGGAATTTAGATGCAGTTTTAATTTGTTTTTCCATAATAGAAGTAAATGCCAGGTTTTTTGTGAGTCCTTTAAAAATAAGGGTAGATAAGAGAGTTTGTTACAGATGAGGAATTAAAAATAAATTCTTCGCTGTGATTTTGTGGTGATTCATAGCAGTAGCTGAATTTACCCTGAGTATTTGTATTTGCTGTACACTTCTGCATTGATGCATTATTTCTCATGTACTGTACTTTGTATGCCACCTGCTGTACAGCTTGGGCAGTAACCACTGTATTCCAGTTGCCCCTCTACTACTGTTGCTGACAATTTTATTAGCAATAGGTCTTTCTGAAACATCAGGAATGCTAGTACATTGTCTTTCTGTCCTCATCCCTCCCACCCCAAACTTGTCTGAGATAACTTAATCTGCTATACTTCCAAATTAGCATGCAAGTATCAGCTGACAAAAGAATAATGTACTTTCTTTGTCCATGAAAAAAAGCTTATAGCATGCAGCTACCCTATCAGGTTTCAGACAAATGTGGGATGTCCCCTTATGCCATTTGCACACAAGCAGGTTGTTTTACTTTTTACAGCACCAGATCAATGGCAAGGGTTAGATCGATCAACATGCTGCCAGCCCTTGTCATGTATTTGCTTGGACAGGAGGTCTATACAATTTATGGAAAAGCTTAGATTTTATAACATCATAAGTAAGGGACACACAGCTGGACAAACTCACTGAAGTATAAAGATATTCTTACTGCTACTGTGCTATAGTTGCGACAGCTTTCTCAGGAAAAGACAACTGCAGTGCTGAGAGAAAACGCCACTGCTATTGAGCTAGCTCCTGGTATGTGAGATCTCCACTTTGTGCCTGGACACCTTGGATTGTTTGGAAATAACATATTAAAACATACAGTTCTGGACACCGTCATGACAGAACCTGAATAATGTTGAAAATGGGTGAAAATTTTTTTTTCTGCCAATAGCAGAAAAGGCCCCTTGTAGCACCCTGCCAGGATGGTGCCATCTGGGGTAAGGTGCCTTCAGGCAACCTGCACCTCTGAGGCTGCAACTGCTCCGGTTCAGGACAAGAACAACATGGGCAACAGTCAGGCCAGGTAGTACTGAGTGGCAGGCAAAGTCTTCAGGGCTGTTTCTGCTGCACATCTTACTGTTAAATCAAACTTTCTCCGTGGGAAAAGCATTTAGGTCAGTGGTAAACAACACCAGCATGCAGCTGTGGGTGTCACCTTGGGAAGTCTTGCTTTGGTTGTTGACTGAAGAGGCTGAAGGAGCTGGGTTTATTCATGTGGAGAAGAGGAGGCTGAGGGGGATCTATTTGCTGTCTGCCACTACCCAGAGGGAGAGTATAGACAAGACAGAGCCAGGCTCTTCTCAGAGAGGCACGAGGAAAGTGCAAGAGGTAACAGCCATGACTTACAACAAGGGAAATTCATGAGCGACCAGGGTGTTGGACTGGATACTACCAGAGGTCCTTTCCCATCTAAATCTTTCTGTGACTCTCTTTTTTTCACTTTGATAGAGACAAAACCAAAATACTGGCAGACAAACTTTGATTATTAACAGAACTATGAAGACCGGGTCTGCTAGCAATACAAACTGGAAATGAGATAATTTCTTCAAGAAGCTGCTAGGTCTCACAGTGGAGCTTATGGCCACAGCAAAATATATTGAAATTTCTTATCCCCATGTTTTAAAGAGGTAGGGCAGCTCTGAACATCTCTCCCATGCCGTGATGGACAGAGCACTACTTTGTTGTTTGGGGAAGAGGTTCTTACATAAATTATTTGCCAACAGGGTGAATAGGACAGACATGAACAGTGCCTCATGATTTGTCACTAGGCCCTGGCAGTCTGGAGAAGTAGATCTATACTCAAACCACCCTTCAACCTGCTCCTAATCCAGAAATTAATGCCATGCGTATTCTACCTCACTAAAATCTTAAAAATAAAATCCATGTTACTTTAGAAAAATAGTTGTTAGTAGGCCTGTTCTCTTTTTCTTTTCCTCAGCCTTCCTTCTGGCATGCCGGGTGGCATGGGAAACATGCGGTTACTCACTGGAATTCTGAAACTGGCCCATCCCTCAGCTAGGAAAGTCCAGGCACAGTCCCACAGCACAAAACCAGGAGGTCTGTTTGCCCAGTGACTGGCTGATGGTTACAGAAGAGGAGCACTACAATTTCAGGGAAAAGCCTTTTAACTCCCCAGGCATTTGTACCATGCAGCCAGGTTTCTTCAGCGAATTTCTGACAAGGCAAGTTATTAGTTCTGTGATCCCTCTAATGGGAAGTTGGGAGAGAAATCAATGCAGATCTTCAAATATGCCCATTGAACTGATGCCAAAGCAAGGGGAAGTAGATAGCAAGGTGGATATGGTGGATAAGTGAATAGGAAGCCATTAGCTTCAGTAGATACTAAATTCCAGTTGACTTATGGGAAGATGGGCAATGAACCTTTTCTCTTTTCCTCTGTTAGCTTCAGCAGAGGCCAGCCTGCGAGCCAACAAATACTGCCGGTATACAAGAAGTGATTCTCTCCCCTCAAAGACTGAATATGAGAAGCTAAAAATTGTTCCCTAATAGGTGATGCTCCTAAATGCCTGCACTTTTAATCAGACAGCAAGAAGCTGATAGAAAGAATTCCTTTCTTTCTTTTCTGTTCTCATTGTCAGCAGCTCGCATCTTGTCCTGTAGAGCTTGGCCCTGTATTCGTCTGCATCTTTTGTCCTCTCCAACTTTGGAATTAGCAATAGAAATCTGCACAAGTGATCTTTCTCATGACCTCAGTTCTCCAGGTCTCTTCTGCCTTCTAACATTACTTTCTGTATGATTGACAGCATCTTCAGGAAGAAAAAGAAGAGAAGGGGGCAGTGGAGAATCCCCCTGCTGCCTTGGGACAGCACAGGGAAAGGGTCACATGGGATATTTTTAGAACAGAATCCAATGGCAGTGATGTGAGGAAGGCACAGGGAAAAACACAGCTGTGAAACCTAACACTTGGCTTCATATATACTGAGAGCAGGAACAGCAGAGAAACAAACTGAGGAGACGCAGCAGAAGACAAGAGTGAGAAAAAGGTATGTGAGGATAACACAAGAATGGTAAAAGAGTAAATAACAAAGAGGCAATGAACACCTGGGAAAGAAATGGCTAAAAGAGAATATGGGAGAGAAATGGCAAAAGACTGAGCCGGGACGAGAAAAATTGAATAAAGTGGCCATGTTATATAAATAAGCAGAGATACTTCAATCACAGAAGGGATTGAAGGACAAGAAATGGTCAGCTATGAGTCAGCACTCTTATGGAGATGATTTGTGACCTGCAACTGACCAGCAACTACCCAGTCTGCCATCTTTCCTCATCCCAAGGTATAAGGGCTTCATAAGTGACTTAGGTTTTGCATTGTGACACGGCAATAGATTTTCTAAATCAGAGGAAAACAGAAGTCATTCCCACAGTCTTTGAAATGAGGTGATGACCTGCCATCTGTCTTTTACTACAGACCAGCATGCCCAGAGAGCAGTGATTGCTTTATGTATGAAAACTGATGTATATTAGTTTGGAAGTGCTCTCTGCTACTGTTTGCTCACTAAAGAAGAAAGAACTAACATGACTGACTACATGGAGTGGTTGGTGGTAATGTTGATACTTGATAGGAGTATGTGCCTAAAGATAGCATTTTAAGGTATAAATTGCTAAGACACTCAAATCCCAAAAGTGTCTGGGATCCACTTGAGGCACCTACATCCAGAATTACAGTCCCTTGTTCTCTTGCTAACTAATCCTTATAACTGTTCTTCATTCTCCTTGTTTTGATAAATAATTCATCCTTCATCAAGATTAGTGATTCAGCACACCAAGATTGGTGATTCAGCACATCAAGATTGGTGATTCAGCATGTATTTAGCACTAATGCCTGGATTAGATCCAGGAACTAGCTGCTCTCAGTAACTAGCTGCTACTCTGCCTGTGATCCCTAAGGACCCAAGTATATATGGTCATTCTCAAAGAATTCCTAAATTTATAGCCACCTCTTCAATGAAATAGGTTGTAGCATAATTGCCTTCTTATCATAAAGCTCATCAGGGATGTGGGTGACTTGAATTCAGTTAAAGAAGTAAGCATTTTTGGTTTATCCAAGCAGACACTTGACTTGATCAAAGAGCTACCACTTATTACACAGTTCTCTCCTGTCCAGTAGCCAAAAAATCTCTCAATGGCAAATATTTCGGACAAATTTATGAATAAATGAAAATCATGCAGTCCATTGTCTTCCTTCCTCTCCTGAATAGCTATTTAGTAATGTGTAAATATTTTGTCAAAGACTTGCCTTGACTCAAGAAATCTGATACTAGTTGTGTCTTCCCACAAGCATTCAAGAAAACTGTCAATAGTCTAAATTCTCTGACTAGTCTAGTTCTAAACTAAATAACATAAAATGGAAAATTCTAGAGATTCATGAGTTTGTTACAGTTACAGAAGAAATATAGTCATTTTCCCCAAGTAGCATACTCTCTATTTCTGCAACTTTTGCTGTCTCATCCTCTCTTCCTCACCACTGCTTTTATTCAGGTTTGCAGTATTTTCTTACAGTTCAGCACTTCGTGCAATTTGATCAGCTCAGAAACCAACTCAGTTTGAATATTTGATCTAAGAACCCAACTCTTGTTCTCCCTCCACAAATCTTACATGTTTGCATACTGTGCAAACAGGTCACTGTAATCCCATTATGTTGTGTATTAGGCCCAGTCTCCATTGTCTAACGTCGGTGCTACTCGATCCTGACACTGAGGATGCTACTTTTTTTGTATTGGACTACAGAAAGCCAGGACAACAGAAATTAAATATTTAATAATCTAGCCTTTCTACTGTAATGATTGGCTTCTTCAGCAATGTTAATACTTGACGAGTGATAAATAGCATTCTTAGTAAAACACTGTTGAGCTGAGGGCATGTGCTTGTGATGTGCCTATGTGGAGCACTAAGAAATTTACATTAATTACATAAGTCTGGATTTGAAATCAAGCTTTCAGTCATAAAGGATTATATGGTCACACTAAAGATCATACAATTCTTCATTCATCTCTAAGGCACTATGCCATACACGTAGGGCTCAGCAACAGAAAATGTTGGACTGAAAGCTACTCTCCTGGTCTTCACCTCAGTTTTCTGTTCCCAAAGGCAACCATACCTTCCCCTTGATAAACTAGGTGTTCTAGCTTCTAGAAACAGTCTCTCCATATTTCTTTGCAGTAGCTCAAAGAAGATGAGATTTCACGTTTCCCTCAGCCCCAACACAGTCTTATTTGTCTCCAAACACTACCACCAACACTTTACATGCTCAGGTACAAACAGGCCACCATTCATTTTTAGAGGCTGGGATTCTATTCATGCTGTTCCTTAGGCAATCTGGAGTGTATGATGCTAATTCTCACTTCAGGGACTGAAGGAAGTGGCTTTTTAGATACAGTACAAACTGCTACCTCAGCTTGTCCAGAAAAGCATAAGGACTCATGAGGTGCAATAAATCGTAGTTCTCCCAGTTGGCAGTAATCTCTTAAAGTACTTAAACCAGAAGGTGAGGCAGCAGCCTGCATTCAAATACCTCTAAAACAAAGCAGTGCAAGACCCCACTGGGATGTGCCCAAAAGATGCCACAGACAAAATGCTCTGTGCTCTCACAGCACCTTCTAACATCCAGCATGGTAGAATCCTAACCACATCTTCTTAGAGCTGTAACGAAAGGCAGGGAAATGTTTCAGTGCCTTATCTGTGGTTCTCTGGAAAAAAGGAAAGCCGTTCACAACCAGCAGTTGCATTTCTATACATCTCTGCAGACTAGGTGTCCCTACAGACTCAGCCCTAAGTCTCTCCAGAACTTTCATCCTTGTCTGGTGAATTCAGTGATGTAAATTTTTTGCCCATGGGGATCAGGAACAATTCCCATTTTCATAGTGAGAAAAGGAGAATATGGCTTCTTTTTCTTTTGGAGGAAGACACTACTGGAGCCTGTGGTCAGTCAGAACTCTCACAGATTCTTCCTAACACAAACAGGGAAGGATATTTATAGGCAAAGAAAGTCTTTAGCCCCTTAAGCAGAAAAGGGAAGAGCTATTGTGTAGGAAACATTCTGTCCTCCTGCAGGTATTGTACTCACCAGGGTTTGTTGGTATCGGAAGGCTTTAGTTGGAGAGCCATCCACAGTCATATCCTCAGAGACAATGTCCTGTGGAGTAGGGGTCGTTCAGGGCAACGTCTTCCCGTCTGCTCTCCACAGCAAAATCATGGAGTTGAAACAGACACAAGGTTTCAGCAAAAATCCCACAGAGCACCCTGAGAGAGAAGGTTACTGGTGAAGGAAAGACGGAGAGGGAGCGTGTAATCAGAGACTCCCTGCCCCCTCCTGTTCAGTCTGTGCTTGGACACAGCAGCCGCTTCCCTGCTTTAATATCTCTCTGCTGCTCTGGCACCAGGACAGCTCAGTAAATTAACAGGAGGTAAGGTTTCCCTCTCCTCTCTCAGGCAGTATCATTCTCCACTGCATTTGGAAGGGGTCAGAAGTGGGACCATAGAAAGAATGGGGCTGATGACAGAGAGAGACTAGGGAAGAAGAGGATGGAAATAAAAAATTACCACAATTAAAGAAAAGAGAACCATCCTGCAATTTAAGCAGGATTACTCCTACAACCTGTTTCAGGGACAACTTTGTGAAGTATCAGAGTCTGAGAGGGCAAATTCTCCTAGCAGGCCTTGGAAGACTATTCCTTACATAAATTACATGGCGTTCTCACATTTAACTTAATTTTTCTTAAAGCATACCCATTATTGATGATTCCCTAGCCACAACACCTCACCACAGATAAACAGCCTTCCTCACAGTCTTTGTACCTTCATGAACCTTCATCCACTGGCATAGCCAACACTCAGTATCTTTTTCATAGAGAATCACAGAATGGTTGAGGTTGAAGAGACCTCTGGAGGTCATCTGGTCCAACTCCCCTGCTCAAGCAGGGCCACCTAGAACCAGTTGTCTAAGACCAGGTCCAGACAGCTTTTGAGTATCTCCAAGAATGGAGACTCCACAACCTCTCTGGTTGTGTTTCCTGATGTTCAGATGGAGACTCCTGTGTTTCAGCTGTGCCCGTGGCCTCTAGTCCTGTCACTGGGCACCACTGAAAAGAGCCTGGTTCTGTCCTCTTTGCACCCTCTCTTCAGGTGTTTATAGGCATTGATAACAGCCCACTGAGCCTTCTTTGCTCCAGGCTGAACAGTCCCAGCTCTCTCAGCTTTTCCTCATATGTGAGGTGCTCCAGTCCCTTCATCATCTTTGTGGCCTGTTGTTGGCCTCTCTCCAGTATGTTGATGTCTGTCTTCTACTGGGGAGCCCAGAACTGGACACAGGACTGCAGATGCAGCCTTGCCAGAGCTGAGCAGAGGAGAAGGGTCACCTCCCTTGACCTGATAGCAACGTTCCTCCTAATGCAGCCCAGGATACCATTAGCCTTCTTTGCAACAAACGCACATTGCTGTCTCCTGTTCAACTCGGTGTCCACCAGGTCCCCCAGGACATTTTCTGCCAAGCTGTTTCCCAGCTGGTTGACCCTCAGCATATATTGGTGCATGGAGTTGCTCCTCCCCAGGTGCAGCACTCTGCACTTCCCCTTATTGAACTTCATGAGGTTGACTTCATGAGGTTTCAATTTCCTTTCTAATTTTTTTTCCCATCATCCTCAGAAGTGAATTTCAAATTTTGAAACATTTTGTGATAGACAGATACACTAAAAGAATGCATATTCTAACATCTAAATATATGTAACTGCAGTCCTGAGAACTACCTTGAAAAGATCACATGTTTTCCTCTTGTGATAATGTTGGGGTTTTTTTCTTAATGTCTGACTAGAAATGATGTGGGAATGTAGAAGACAACAAAAAAGCTACGTGTAACCAAATTTGTTATACCTAAAACCAGCCAAAGCTGCTCAACAGCACAGTCAGGAAGAGTTTGTGGGATGTTGAGGATTCTAGAACATCAGTAGGGGTGCAAAGTAAGGAAGTCCTGCCTCCTGCCCTTCTGTGTGTTCTGGGCCTTTGCCACAAGGAAAGCAAGGAGGAACTAACAGGGTAGAAAGGGCAAAATCAGGGTGCTGCTCTCAGCTACTGCCTTGAGAAACAGAGCAGCCATGGTAACTGCTATGTCCTCAGCTGAGTCGTAGAAACTGTCTACTGTATCCTGAGGCAGCAGCAAGCCTGAAGTTCTGTGGGGAATGGAGCAGATAATACAGGAGACAGCTCTTTTCACAGACACCTGCTGTTTTTTTTCCTCTGTTATCTGTAAAGCTTTTCAATCAGGGAAATTAATAAATTTGTATCTAGGCAAAGCAGACAGTTACTTAGGGTAACATCATGAGACTAACTGGATGAGGCCCTCTGTAGAGAGATAGGAGCAGTCTCATGTTCACAAGCCCTGGCCCTCATGAGGGACTTCAACCACCCCGATATCTGTTGGAGGGACAACACAGCAGTACATAAGCAATCCAGGAGGTTCCTGGAAAACGTTGATGTTAACTTCTTTCTCCAAGTGATAGAGGATCCAACAAGGGGAGGTGCTATGCTGGACCTTGTTCTCACCAACAAGGAGGGGCTGGAGCGGAGTGTGAAGCTCAAGGACAGCCTTGGCTGCAGTGACCATGAAATGGTGGAGTTCAAGATCCTTAGGGCAGTGAGGAGGGAGAACAGCAAGCTCACTACCCTGGACTTCAGGAGAGCAGACTTTGGCCTCTTCAGGATCTGCTTGGCAGGGTAACATGGGATGAAGCCCTGGAGGGAAGGGGGGTCCAAGGAAGCTTGTTAATATTCAAGGATCACCTCCTCCAAGCTCAGGAGCAATGCATCCTGGCAAAGAGGAAGTTGAGTAAGACCATCAGGAGGCCTGCATGGATGAACAGGGAGCTCTTGGATAAACTCAAACATAAAAAGGAAGAGGGTGGAAGCAAGGACAGGTAGCCTGGGAGGAATACAGAGAAACTGTCTGGGTAGCCAAGGATCATCTTAGGAAGGCCAAAGCCCTGATAGAATTAAATCTGGCCAGGGACATGAAGGGTAACAAAAAAAGCTTCTACAGGTACATCGTTGATAAAAGAAAGACCAGGTAAAATGTGGGCCCTCTCCAGAATGAAAGAGGAGACTTGGTTACCTGGGATATGGAGAAGGCTGAGGTACCCAGTGACTTTTTTGCCTCAGGCTTCATCAGCGAGGGCTCCAGCCACACTGTCCAAGATACGGAAAGTAAAGATGGGGACTGGGAGAAGGGAGAACTGCCCATTGTAGGAGAAGATCAGGTTTGAGACCATCTAAGGAACCTGAAGGTGCCCAAGTCCATGGGACCTGAGGACATGCATCTGCAGGTCCTGAGGGAACTGGTGGATGAAGTGGCTGTCCATCCTATTTGAGAAGTCGTGGCAGTCTGATGAAGTTCCCACTAATTGGAAAAGGGGAAACATAACCCCCATTTTTAAAAAGGGAAGTAAAGAAGACCCAGGGAACCACAGGCCAGTCAGTCTCACCTCTGTGCCTTGCAAGATCATGGAGCAGATCTTCCTGGAAACTATGCCAGGGCACATGGAAAATGAGGAAGTGATTTGTGACAGCCAACACGGCTTCACAAGGGGTGAATCATGCCTGACAAAATTGGTGGCCTTCAATGATGGGGTTACAGCGCTGGTGGATAAGGGAAGAACAACTGACATAATCTACCTGAACTTGTGCAAAGCATTTGACACTGTCCCACACAACATCCTTGTCTCTAAATTAGACATGGATTTGACGGATGGACCACTCAGTGGGTAAGGGATTGGCTTGATGGTCACATCAAAGAGTTGTGCTCAACAGCTCCATGTCCAAGTGGAGAGCAGTGACGAGTGCTGTTCATCAGGGGTGGCTGTTGGGACCGGTGCTGTTTAACATCTTTGTTGGTGACATGGACAGTGGGATTGAGGCACCCTCAGCAGTTTGCCAATGACACCAAGCTGTGTGGTGCAGTCACACGCTGGAGGGAAGGCATGTGCCATCCAGAGGGACCTGGACAGGCTGGAGAGGTGGGACTGTGCAAACCTCATGGAGTTCAACAAGGCCAAGTGCAAGGTCCTGCAGATGGGTTGGGGCAGTCCCCAGCACAAATACAGGCTGGGTGATGAGTGGACTGAGAGCAGCCCTGTGGAGAAGGACATGGGGTATTAGTGGATGGAAAACTGACTATGAGCCAGCAATGTGTGCTCCTCACAGCCCAGAAAGCCAACCGTGTCCTGGCCTGCATCTAGAGAAGTGTGGCCAGCAGGTCGAGGGAGGGGATTCTGTCCCTCTACTCTGCTCTCCTGAGACCCCACCTGGAGTCCTGTGTCCAGCTCTGGGGCCCCCAATGTAAGAAGGACATGGACCTGCTCGAGCAGGTCCAGAGGAGGCCACAAAGATGCTCGGGGGGGCTGGAGCACCTCCCCTGTGAGGACAGGTTGAGAGAGTTGGGGGTGTTCAGCCTGGAGAAGAGAAGGCTCTCGGGAGACCTTAGAGCAGCCTCCCAGGACTTAAATGGGGCTACAGGAAAGGTGGGGAGGGACTCTTGATCAGGGATGGTAGTGTTAGGATGAGGGGTGTCAGTTTTAAACTGAAAGAGTGTAGATCTAGATTAGACATAAGGAAGAAATTCTTCCCTGTGAGGGTAGTGAGGCCCTGGCACAGGTTGCCCAGAGAAGCTGTAGCTGCCCCCTCCCTGGAAGGGTTCGAGGCCAGGTTGGACGAGGCTCTGAGCAACCTGGTCTAGTGGAAGGTGTCCCTGCCCATGGCAGGGGGTTTGGAACTAGATGGTCTTTAAGGTCCCTTCCAACTCAAACCATGCTATGATTGTATGATTTCCTAAGCTGTTTCTCCCATTAAATAAAGATGGGTTATGCAAGGGTATGTGAAAGATGAAAGCATTTCCTTTATTAAGGTTATCTAGCCAAGGACCTTTTCAATGCAGAAGATGACAATAAAGAAAATAGGGAAGCCACAAACAAAACCACACAGAGACCCAGACCTGAGAGACAAGTGTTAACAGAGATCATGCAAAAGACCAATTGTCTCCAGCCACTATTTGATGAGCCATTAGAAAGTACAGGCACAGCTTTGGAGACCAGCCTAGACTTTGTAACTAGTAAGAAGGGGGAAACAAGAGCAACATAAGGATTTGAGGTATTTTAACTCGGTCTATGGGACTATGCAAAACTTAAGGAAAAGGGTTGGGGAGGAACAAAGCAGGGAATAGATGGAAAGGGTCCGGTTTTGTAAAAACCAAGGCTGGTCAGTGTACTTGTCTGAGTGCTGCTCCTGATCATCAGCAGTCTGCCCTATCTTCTTATTAAATCCTTCCTTAACTATCTTTCTATGAAATCTCACTACCCCATGTACGTGTGCTATAAGGTTGAGGTGCCAGCAACTGGTGAGATTGGAGTGAGGGAATTTGGGGTTCGAAACTGCAGTGAGACTGGGGATATAGGGGCTCTGGGGCCAGCAACTGGAGCAAGTGGGGTCTCAGCATAAGTAGCTGGAGCAGCCATAGGTCTCTGGATCATCTCACTGGGTGCCCACAGTGAGACCTATAGGTCAGACCTATGTGAGGGGACTTGGTGCCAGCAACTGGAGTCAGACCAAGGGTGAAGGCACCGCAGGCCTGTGGTGTCAGCAGCAGGAACGCGTGAGTGTCTGCTCCAGCCTCTAGGACGGGAGTAGTGCGTGTCCTAGGCACAGCATGAGCAAGGTAAGGTGCGGGGGGGCTCAGCACCAGGAGCAGGACTGTGGTTCACAGCCCTTGTGCTGGGTGCCAGCTTCCGGGGGGGAGTATTTGTATCTTCCCCAAACCTGGGATGTGTGGATGTAATTTGACAGCAAACTTCAGCCTGGATTCAAAAGCAAGCAGGAGGCCCTGGGTCCCATCAGGGGTATTAGATATTACAGAATCATCTTGGTTGGAAAAGACCTTGAAGATCCTCCACTCCAACCATTAACCTCACACTGACCATTCTCAACTCCACCAGATCCCTCAGCGCTGGGTCAATCCGATTCTTCAACACCTCCAGGGATGGGGACTCCACCCCTGCCCTGGGCAGCCCATTCCAACGCCCAACAACCCCTTCTGGAAAGAAATACTTCCTAAGAGCCAGTCTGACCCTGCCCTGGCGCAGCTTGAGGCCATTCCCTCTTGTCCTGGTGCTGGTTCCTTGGCTCAAGAGACTCATCCCCCCTCTCTGCACCCTCCTTTCAGGGAGTTGTAGAGGGCCAGGAGGTCTCCCCTCAGCCTCCTCTTCTCCAGACTAAACCCCCCCAGTTCCCTCAGCCGCTCCCCATCAGACCTGTGCTCCAGACCCTGCACCAGCTTCGTTGCCCTTCTCTGGACACGCTCGAGTCATTCAATGTCCTTTTTGTAGCAAGAGACCCGAAACTGAACCCAGTCATCGAGGTGCAGCCTCACCCGTGCCGAGTCCAGGGGTAAGATCCCTTCCCTGTCCCTGCTGGCCATGCTATTGCTGATACAAGCCAGGATACCATTGGTCTTCTTGGCCACCTGGGCTCACTGCTGGCTCATGTTCAGTAGGACCCATGAGTGTGGGGTACCTGTGGGATGAATGTGCTAGCAAGCATCAAGCTGGACTAACCAGCAGGTAGCAGACTCACAGCGAAAATAAGAAGGTCCAAGATCTGGGCAGGATTATAGGATAGACAGAGGAGCCAGGCTCTCTAGCTAATCAATGGATCCATGATAATGAATAGACTGCAGCTTAAAATGAGAACTTTTAGGAGTAACAAAGGAAAAAAATCAGTGTAAACCACAGCAATTCCAGTTGTTTTTCTTAGAGAAGTCTGAATACAACCCTGAACTCTTTCAAAGATGTAGTGATTTATACAGATGTCTTCGTAAGAATTTGTGCACACAGGTGTAACAGTTTATGCAAAAATACAGTCTGGAGACTAAGTTACACATAACAGTGACCATAACCAAGGTACCAAATGGGGATGAATGGAAACAAAATAACACCAAACTTTCACATGCGAGAATTCTACAAATAGTATTGGCAAAAGCAGAAACACTAAGCCCAATTGCACTGTGTAGGACTTAGTACTCATTCCTCAGGAAAACAGCCTCACCAAGGCAGCTGATCCTGTGACAATAGTTGATTATAACTTCTCTGGAGATCATTTCATTCCCTTCATTTTAAAGAAACTGTTTTCTGTATGCATATGCTGATGACATCATCACAACGTAATGAACATGATCAATTACATAACAATATCCTCTTTTCTTGCATTTCCTTTTCCTAACTTAATAACTTAGTGTTGTGATGTTGCAAAGAATTCTCACACCCTGAAGACAAGGGCAAGAACACATTGCACAACACAGTGTATGTTAGGAGTCTCAGCCTGGCATAAATTTTATTTTATAAGACATTTTATAGATGTTTAGCCAAATCTTTTGCTGTTTTGAAAAGCTTTCCCTCTTCCAATGCCATTCTGTTCCTCCCAATTTTTAAGGAGATTAATGACTATTTTTACATAGTCAAATTCTTTGAGTATCTATCCATTTTCATAATGGCAAATGGGGAAACAAAACCAGTTTAGAATTACTACAATTGTATTCATTTACCAAACTGTTCTATTAATAAGTACAATGAGTTTAATTCTGCTCAAGATTTGTAAAATACCCTGTCTACATCACATTCACTGTTTTCACTCCCTGTACCACAAAACAAAACTTTTGACCTTATTATTCTTTTGGTTTCATGCCAAAAAGTGCCTTGGTTAGCACTTTCCTACTATATCAGCTATTCTAGCTATTAGTCATTCCTTAAACTACAGTAGTAGCTCAAAACTTACTTCCCTGAAAATACAAACATCTGTAGACTTCATCTTCTGGCCTGCTTCATCATCTGGACTACTAGAAACACTTTCTGTACCGGTAGACCTTGGTAATTCCACTGCTAATATTACTACTAGATTTCCTGTGCCAGAATTTGGTATTATGGAAAAAACAGTGTACTCTTTCAATAAAAAGAGACTTTAGAAGACAGAAAACACCCTTCTAAGTGTCACAGATGAGACAGAATAAATGGTAACCTCTAGTGGGTCTGGACACTGGGGATTATTTACCTTCTTATTTCACACTCACTCACTGGCTTTCTCCCACGTGCATTCACACTGAGATTGTTGCTGGTCTGTGAAGGTTGGGGGAAAAGTCATGCTGGTTCTGTGCTGTACAGCTGGGGCCCAGTTACCAGTCTTGAGCATTACAGGTCAAAGCCTCTGGGCAGCCCCTGGCATTCATTCCCATGCAGCCCTTTGATCACCTGGATTTTCCTGCACTTCCAGGATCTCTTCTCTAGCTGGTATCTTCACTTTCTTTCTGGGCCCTTCCTGGTTTTTTTCAGGAACCCTTCATTTTGGCACCAACTCTTCCTTCAAGAACACCAAGCCCACAATTTTCCCAGTCTAAATATTTTATGTGCTGAAACACAACGCAATCAGAATGGTTTGAGTTGGAAGGGACCTTAAAGATCATCTAGTTCCAACTCCCCTGCCATGGGCAGGGACACCTTCCACTAGCCCAGGTTGCCCAAAGCCCTGTCCAACCTGGCCTCCTACTTGGTGGTTCTGCCTCATATCTCTTTACTGATGTATTAAATTTTGTGTATTTCAGGTGCTACCAAAATTTACAAGCAGCCCATACTGGTTGCAGCTAGCAAGTAGCAGGCTTCTGCCCGAGAGTTCAAAAGCACCTCGGAAGGTACTATCTCAAAAAATTATGCAAAATTCTCTTTATATAGAATCTCCATTTCTGTACAAAGGCATAACTCCACAAGTGGAAGATACTGCACATATTAATCAAACAAGAATTCTTTATTTTGACATTGCAAGGCAGTAAAATACAAGTATACAAAAAATATAAGAAAGTGGCAGTGATGATGCAACTTGATGTAATCCTACAGAAATCTAATCCAGAGTGGACTGCTTCATCAATATATGGATCTTAAAATATTGCACCTTTTCAAATAGGGAGCACTCAAGAAGAAAGTGTTTATACTCCCGGGAGGTACAACAGCCCCTAAACTGGTATCTTAAACTTCAGAGTAAGGCACCAATTGGCAAGTGTGATCCTTGTTCTGTTTAATCACCTTGTGTGTAAGATAAGTGCAAGATGCATGTTAATGCTGCATCTTTGTCAGCTGGAGGAAACAGCCTTCATTTTCCTAGGCAGGACAATAAAAAAAAAAAGAAAAAGCACATGCCTAATTTTCCAGCCTCCCTCCATATCCCTCTGTGGTTCCTATTCATAAGTCTATCTTGAAAAAATATTTTAAAATATTAAAACATATAAAAAGTCACATTTACATTAAAAAGCCAGGAACTATGCCAACTTACTATGCGAGGACTGAGACTGAACAGTGAACAGACTGTAGTCCATATGTAACCCAGTTTATCAGGATTTAGGCTCTACCACAAAAAGAGAACAATGCCCATCTCCCATATCACATCAAACGGGAGTAACTGCATCTGGACACAAGCAAGAGAAATCAGAACATGAAGAGACTGTGTAGGAAATTTCCAAAATAACTGATTGATTATGCCACAACTTTTCTTATTGATCAGTTAAAACAAAACTTTGCAAATATTAGCTAAATAAAGAACTTTAAATGATCATGGCTGAAGACAGAAAACTCACAGAACAGGGTAGTAATGTGAAAATCTTCCCTTTCATTTAAAAGGGAAACAAATGGCAGTGATAAATAAACCAAGCAAAAAACGCTTAGACTGTAAAGAGCTGCCCTGAATATTTTTGTTAATTAAAAAAAGACAAAAGATCCTTTTGTACAAGGCTGTAGGGTTTTGGGGATTCAGTTTTACAGTGCAGTTTATAGACTCCTGAGAAGTTGGTGGATTGAATGCTATGCCTGTGACACACAGGTACTATGCCAAACAAATTCCTCAAAAGTAATATTCCATACAGTTGTTCACTCTTGGGACTAAGGGGAGCTAATCTAGAAATTCTAGATTCAAAACTGTATCTGGGGCAGTTTATGGAGGCTTACCTGTCTGTATGAGAAATCCTGGATCTCTACTTGCTTTGTTGATAACCTTGGATATTTTGTAGTTCTCTTGATAATTTGGCTACAGAAGAAACGTGCAAAAATAGACTTTTAAGGGATCAAGATGGATAGGAAAGTGTCAAGTACTGAAAACAATAACCTTCCATTTTAGAGACGGTAAGGATTCTCTTTCACAAGGGAGCTCTTTTCTAATGCAAACAGGAGCTGATTGTCCTGCATGAAGAACCAGACAGAAAGTATTTAAAAAATTTAAGATACAAGCATAAGTAGCATTTTATAATTTTCCTTTCAGAAAGGCTTAACCTTTTTAAAAGTTATATGAATAGTCTGTTTCCCTTTCCACATTCACTTTGCTGACAAATGTCCTTATGTCTCCTTCCAAAGGATGTTCCCACTTCTTCCCATTTCCAGTGCTGATCCTCTGTTCATCAATTTCTGACCGTATGGAATAAGTCAGGATATTAGAATTTTAAACCCTGAACTGAATCAGATTACAAAGAGAGTTGCCAGATTATTTTAGAAGACGACATCAAGAATTAGACTGGCTGGATATAAACAAGCATTCCTTGCTTGTGCATGTGATGTCACAGTCCATAAACGTAGACATCCATACTCAAAGTTGAGCTTTGGCAGTATCTGTCTTCCAACAGAGCTGGCAGGGTTATTTTCCTGGCAGATAGCCAGGAAACAGGTAAAGGTCCCGACAGAGCGTGCTACAATACTCTGACATTTCCTTGCAGCGGTGAAATTCTGTGCCTGGGGCATAACCTTCTCGTTGTTTGATTTGCCTGTTCACCTGGATGTGAAATTAAAAAAAATAAAATGACTGGAAGGATTAAGACGACAGAATAAAAACGTCATTGCTTTCTGTACTCATAGTTTATCTTATTAAGTAGTCCCCTATGTATTGTCTTTCTATATTATAAGGAGGATAAAGAACTGGGGTGCAGTTCCACAGCAGCTTGTTGCCGTGGTCACACTGCTGTCTTCACTCCCTCTTCCCCCATTTTCTTAATCTTTACCTTACGTGAGTGCAAGTGCTTGTGCAGCTATGTGGTAAGCAGTTCAGGGAATGAATCCACCTGAAAGAAAAGCTATTTCTATAGAAAAAAAGTAATTCTTGACAAGCCAGATTAATTCTTCTCGTAAGTTCACCATGAGCCTGCACAAGTGAAATGGAAGGAGTCAAAGAAACAACATTTTTACTTTGGTTAAACTGCTGTGAAACTGTGTGTGTATATATATGTATACACACGTACACACAAAAATGGGGAAAGTAGTAATAATTTTGCTATGAAAAAGGCAAGAACAATCACTTTGATAGAGATTAATCCTAACAATTTTAAGCACTGGAAGGCTCTTCAGAAACCAGGTAAGTCGCACCTCAATGACTGGGTTCAGTTTCAGGCCTCTCGCTACAAAAAGGACATTGAATGACTCGAGCGTGTCCAGAGAAGGGCAACGAAGCTGGTGCAGGGTCTGGAGCACAGGTCTGATGGGGAGTGGCTGAGGGAACTGGGGGGGTTTAGTCTGGAGAAGAGGAGGCTGAGGGGAGACCTCATCGCCCTCTACAACTCCCTGAAAGGAGGGTGCAGAGAGGGGGGATGAGTCTCTTGAACCAAGGAACAAGCCATAGGACAAGAGGGAATGGCCTCAAGCTGCACCAGGGCAGGGTTAGACTGGCTCTTAGGAAGTATTTCTTTCCAGAAGGGGTTGTTGGGCGTTGGAATGGGCTGCTCAGGGAGGTGGTGGAGTCCCCATCCCTGGAGGGGTTGAAGAGTTGGGTTGACCCAGCGCTGAAGGATCTGGTGGAGTTGAGAACGGTCAGTGTGAGGTTAATGGTTGGAGTGGAGGATCTTCAAGGTCTTTTCCAACCGAGATGATTCTGTGGTTCTGTGAAGTGTGGGAGAAGAAAGACACTCCAGCTCACCTTCACCAACATGTCAGCCACATGAGTGTCTCGGGAGTCCTCTGCAAACACAGCGGTGAGAGCCTCGATATACCAGGATCCACGCTTGGTGTTCCGCATGGCCGCAGTGCCTGAGAAGAAAGTGTGTAAGATGAAGTTTCTGGGGAACACAGACAAATAAAACCTCCTTATGCCCCAACACTTAGGGCCTCCCCTCCATACCTTTCAGACAAGCATATCCACAGATCATATCAGAGCATGTAGGGAGACGCAGCTTGAGATTTTCTTCCTTGTTTGCATCACTTTCCTCACAGCCTGGGGAATCTGACCATTCTTTCCCATCTCTTTGATCCACTCCCCGGTCTGTCTCATCTGGGTGGGGGGAGGAAAAAGAAGAAATTATCATGAATTACTGGATATAGTTTTCCTGTACTTCTTTAGCTTTGGGCTTTGGTCAGCAATGCCACGCCTTCTGTCAAGCAGAAAGCTTTTGCACGAACTTTAAGCTTTGTCAGCTGTTTTTAAAACTCATCTGAAAGTTCTTCTGCACAAACTAATGCATATACCAATAAGTGCTGAACCTACTCAACCTAATATGACTGTTAGTCCGCATGCCAACTGATTTTCCCCCCCCCCCTCTTCTTTCCTATGCAATCATGGGATATTTGGAAAGCAAAGAACTTTCTGACAGTTCTTCACCATGCACAGTAGGATCTGATGCCTAGCTCTAAAAGTTTCTATTTTCCACTTTTACCTACCTTAGAAATGTCCAAAAATGTCTAGTCTAGTTTGCAATGCTAACTACCTACTTTTTGCAGAACTCAAAATGAGAGTTATAATTTTAGTGGCTAAGGTCTGCCTCCAAGACATCCAGAAAACATGGGCCAAATATCTCCCCCAGTTCTAAATCCTGACTATAATATCACTTGTTTCAATTAAAAGCATAAATTGTGCAATAGTAAAATGCAAAATAATTTGACCCCAAAGACAAGAGAAAGAACTTGAGTACATGAAGATTAGTTTATAACCTGGAGAACATTTAATGCCCTTTCCAGGACTCATTAGTATGTATTATGACAAGTGTACATATTCTCAATTGCTTGTTTACATGATGCAGAGTTTTCACTGTAATATAGACTAACTGCTTAGTGGCAGTAACTTTAATAGTCCAGCTATGCTGTAGGAAAAGTAAAACTACATTTTACAGGTTTTCTATATAATTTTGCCCTTTTGTTGTAAAATGAGAATCTACTATTCTACTTACTTCCTAGTAAGTAGACGCTAGTCTTAGGAGGCACAAGTGTCCACTTCAGAGGCCCTCCTGTTATGACAGCTCTAGGTTTTTGTTGCCAGGTCATGCCTAAGAAATGCATTTGGATTTCTAACACTTTTACAGGCAGTGGCACTGAAGGCATCTCATAATTATGCATAGGTAATGGTCAGTTCATAAGTCAGCAACGTTGTTGTTTTCCTCCAAGCAGCAGTGGGAAGGGTGTGATTGTCTGACAGGATAGATATACCCTATAATTAAGGCTCCATAGCTCAAAATTTCATGTTTATTTCCATCAAGTTCCTTCATCATCTCTTTAAGGTAGCAATGCAAATTTTTCCACTTTTAACCGCATTTTTTCATGTCTTATCACACTTCTCCAAATCCTTTTAATTCTGTATCTTCTTAAAAATTTAGTGTACTGTTCACAGTGTATGCTATTTCAGATAAGACGGGTTGTCACCCCATAATACATAAAGTCAAAACCTTTTTGATTAAAGCTTCAGAATTAGATGTCTTCCTCATGCATTTGTCTTCAAACACCATCCCAGTCAACTTACCAACAGAACTAAAAAGTGTAAAGCACTAACCCTATCAGGATATTCCTCTGCATACTTAACCTCTAATTTACATCACCAATCACTGCCACCCAGCTTGATTAAGTCTGTTTAAATTTTACTGAAGCTCCCAGATAGCAATTTTCCCATCTGATTTAAATAACTGCTAGCTACCTATTTGTCATTATTTACCACAGTTCTTCACTCTTCTGGATCAACTACTATATTAAACACAGATGTTACGCAGCTTCAAAGTGTGATTTTATGTCATACTGAAATCTATTTGTCTTTTCCCATTGGTTTCTGTTGCCACTGGTTTTTAATCCGTGACTGTAGGTGGACTATTTCAATTCTTTAGTAGACTTCTGCCAAAGACCCTTTGGAAATTAAGACGACAGTACCAACTCCTCTTTATCTACATTTTTTAGTGTGTCATTAATAGAAGATAGATAAGGCCTATTACATAAATGTAGGGAAAAAGAATAACCTATTCATTTCTCATTTTGTTTCAACAGAGAGATTGACTACTAATCTAAAGTTGTCCACACTATTTATACAGTCTTTTAAATGCTGCTTTTGAAAAAAATTTGTATTGGCTAGTCTAATCTTTGAATGCTAACATGAAAAGGTACACCTATTTGTTGACAGCTCAATTACTCTGTAACTAGCTTTCCCCTCCAGCTAATAATAAAGATTTAAAAGAGAGGTTAAAAAAAAGTAGATTTTGGCTTTTTTTTTAAATTGAGAAAAGATTTTTTTACTTTTCATTTGCTCAAGTCTCAATCCTTTGCCTATTGCAGTATCCCAGTTCTACAGCATTTTGCATAATGAGCCTACCACTCCTTCTTAACTGATACCTTTTTGGGAATAGGAAGGCCAAGCCTGATTCATTGATGTGAACAGACCCATTATGGTAACCTTACAGTCAAATAAACCTAATTACCTAATAAAGTCAGCTGCAAAGCTTTGGCTTATTACACTTATTTCCACAGTGTTATGAGTCTGCATTTTCATGTTTGTTCAAGAGTATCTAAAGATTCAATAACATAAGAAAAGCAATCACATTCAATTCATATTGTAAACACACACATTACAATATTTCCAAATGCTTAGAAGGATCATATATTTCTGATCACCAAAATACTTCATGTGACTAAGTTTTTCTCCTCACTGGGATTGAACACAAGTAGGTAACAGGTGAATGAAACATCCTCTTGGCTAGAGGACAAACTATAAAGCTCTGCTAAAAATGAAAAAGAAGGGAGACAATTGCAAGGAACGAGGGAAAAGAAGGGAGAAAAGCATACACACTAGAACATCTCTATCACAACAGAGAAAACAAAGCTTTCTAAGACAGAACTTTGCGTTAGAGTATCCACAGTTTCACAGTGATATCAAAAAGTCCAAATACTTTAGTGAAAAACTTGGTGATTAGCAGATCTGAAAGGTATGTACTTACAGATGTGTGTTTAGTTACAAAAGGAGAGAAAATGAATAGCACAATTTCAAAAAAAAGGAACAGAAAGAGTGGAAAAAAACAAGTCTATGAGAATCAAGAAAAGAATTCTGTACAATAGTATGTAAAAATTCTACAGTAGTATGTGGAAGAGGGTGTAAGGAAAGGTCATTTGGAGGTTGAAAACAGGATAGGGTAAAGGGGAAAAAGAAAAAAGACAAAGACAAAAAAAGACTTTGATCCAACTTTGATAGCTCAAGAGACAACAGCACAAGAGACATAACACATCCAGGATCAAGAGAAAGACAGGACCTCAGACAGGACTCCATTGCTAGTGTACCACTCCATGCTGTGCTGCAATTTGATGCACCATATGCCCCACTCCCCCTACTGCAGGCAAAGCGAGAAAGCCTCAACATACGAGTGGGATGTGATAAAAGTTTGGTATCATTAAGGTGCTCTGGGGTCTGCAAGTCAATGCACACACCCCATGCAGAGCAAAAGACACTTACAGAGCAACAGATGCAGTGGCAGCAGCAGGGCAGAGGGAGGTGAATATGGGTTCCACTTACACCTGAGAGAAGCAAAGACGAGAGTTGACAGCAAGTTGAATGTGAGGGTGTGTCTGTGAGTAAGATGAGCCTTAATGGCATGCCCAATACATGGCTTTCAGTATTTGGGCACTCACCTCCCCGGCAGGCCTGAATAAAGAACATTTTGGGCTTATTCTGGAGATTTGGACAGTTTGCATTATCAAAGAGCCGGAAAGCCTCCTGCAACTGAGAGAAGAAAGAAGATAAATATTCTTCTTTGCAGCCTTCTGTGAGCCAAACCCAGTCTTGCCTTGTTTCCCTGTATTTTGGTCATTACCTCACCAGTCTTGATATTTTCTCCTTTAGCTCCAAACTCACCACGTGACAAACACATACCTTTCCTACCCTCTCCCTCAGCTCCTACTAGTCAGAGTTCATGCACTCTACCTAGTACTTGTACAGGAAGAGAGAATGAAATAACTTTCCCTACTTGCCCTATTTCTATGCCATTCTTTATCCTACAGACCTCCCATAGACAGCCCCCTGCCCTTTTCTTCCCACAAGAACTTAGTTTTTCCTTTTTAAAAAATGTGAATTTTCAGTCTCCCATCACTTCTTTTTATTTTTTTTTAAATTCTTTTCCCTCTTTCCATTGATACTTTCCAAGAGATAACCTACAACACCACATCAGGACACAGCAATATACCTGTAGTAGTTTGCCATCACTGCCGTAAACCCCACCCTCCACACCGTGAGAAAGCAAAGCGACAATGCAGGAATCCACATCCCGATGACCTGGCAGCTTAGAGAACCTCTCCAATGCATTCTGCATCTCCTGGAAGAGAGAATAAATAAAGAAATGTTTAATGCTTTCCAGACTTGCACAGGGGAAATGGCCCAATATACTGGGAAAAATACAAATGATCCTCCTGTTGTGAAATAAACCTTACATACGTCAAATTTACAAGACAAAAGACATGTCCATAAAAGAACAGCAAAATGTTATGTAATATTCAGTCCTAAGTATAACATTGTGAAGTAGGAATCACTTAGGCCAACAGGGGGGTGCAGCAAGTATCTTGAGTTGGTCCACATGGATTTAACGTAGGAGAAACCAACTGATATTTTATTGGGTTTTACACTGACACTTGAATCTGGCTGGGATATTGGAGCAATTTAACAGATACATACTCTGGTACTTCAGGCATTCAAACCTAAAGATCAAAACACGGTAACAGTTTACAAACTTTAGGAACTCTGACAACATGGCAGGTGCAAAAGCCTTACTTTGATGTTGCAAAAAGTTGTCTTCTTTAATAAAACACACTAACACATTCTGTATCACTTGGTTTCATTAAAAGGAATAAGAAGAAATGAGGCTGGAGAAGGCAGCAACTGCATTCCCAGGGAAAAGAGAGTGGCTTGATTTAGTTGTGGAACATTACCAATTTTCTCAAGTCAAGCACGGCCACTTCTCTAGCAAAGCAAAGAGTGAAAGAGTGGAACTTAACTACAAAGACACTAGAAGACTGATAAATAGGATGGCAATTGACTCCATCAGTGAAAGGACATGAAAACATCACTTAAAATTGCAAGACTAGGTCAAATATTTGTAAAATTTAACTTCTAGGATAGCAGAACACTGGAAAAGTCTAGATAAATTGCAGACTTTACTAATTTGTGGTTTTAACACACATGCCAGGTGTGGTCTAGAAATTCTTGCCCCTTTCACTAGAGTCAGGCTAGAATAGTACCTCTTGTAGTCCCTTTGTGATCCTACTTTCTGTCGTAAGTCCTCTGCCTTCCAAGCTTCTTCAAATTTATCAGTATGTGAGCAGACATCATCCCATTTAGCCTTATTTTCTATTCATAAGTGACCGTTCGCATCTTCCTGTTCCAGCTTAGTTACAACAAAGGGAACCTCTTAAGACGTTTATATAACACTTACAAACTCTCATCCATACTGGATATGAAGTACTGGGATCCATCCCCCTTACCCGTGCAGTTTGATCATGACAGACAGTCACTTGATACCCAAGATGCTTGAAAAGCATCTCCAGGGAAGTACAGTCCACATCTCCCCCTGCGCGGTATTCCAAGTCCTTCTCACTGCTGAAATGGACATTGCTGAGAATAAGTGCTAAGCCTCGGGGCTCTGATATCAGTTTATATGCCTGAAAAGAAGATTTAAAATTGGTAAATTTAGACTACACAAGGAAATAGAGTAGAAAAGCAATCTCAACCTGCCAACTTGATACAATATGCAGGATTTCTTGATTGAGAGCAAAAAAACAGTAGAGGTCAAATTTTTGAAGGGGTTGTGGGCTTTTTTAAATAAATAAAACAAATGTTTGTATTGCAGTGGGTCCCAAAAATAACTGTATTTGCAAGTCTCCACAACTGATGATCCTACAACATTTATTAAGATGTTATACTAGCTTGCCTTATTCCTCATTTTAAAAGAAACACAGCTTACCCATTTCAAACTGTGAATTAGGCCTTGCTGGCTTTTTTCCCTTTCCCCACCCTCATCCCAGCACGGCCCCATATATTTCTGTCATCTCCATCAAAGGCCTTAGAACAACACTATGTAAAATCTCACTAACATTTCTTAATTGCTGTTGGAAGCAGACAGAGATGTAAAATAGCATGTGAGTGCAACTGTAACAGGAAGGGGCTGTCAGTCACGGATCCTGAAAGTTATGCGGCCAAAGGTCAACAGGGAAAGAACTAATTTAAAAGGGGTGTCTTCAAATTAAGTTCCCTCTCTGACCCTCCCACTCTAACAACAACAAATCAACAGTAAATCAGTTACTAACACTCCTGTAAATTGGAAGTAAAATTTAATACCAAAGGAGCATATCAAATTAGGTGTATCAAGGCACAGCTGTAAAAGGAACCAAGTCAGGGTCACACTGACGCTACCTAATTAGGTCTCCCCAATAGACAGTTTAAAATAAAAATAAATCTGTTTTGCTGTACACAGAGCCTGTGACAGTGTTAAGTGTTAGCACACTGTGTAACTACTAAAGCGTCTGCCCCACCACAATCTATGCTTTACAAATAGAATAAACAAAAAGTAATTAGACTGCCTACTTCAAATGCTGCAGATTAGAAATTCAGGTTGTCCTACACAATACTATCAGCACAGAATCATGATCTGGTTCTTGAGCCAAAGAAGGCTGTACTTCTGGGTACAGTTGGCAATTAAAGCAGCCATTAACACAGTTCTAGTATTTTACAGTCATTTGCAGGGTGTGCCATCACACAGGAGATGAGGATGCAGACAAATAAACAGGAGGCAATAATACTGACAGCTTACACAGAGCAACAAAACAGAAGGCATTTCACGAAGATCATCGTGACCAAAAACCAGAGGCAGAGATTTGTAGTTACAGAACTAGCCATAATTTTTTCACTTGTAAATAAGAACTACATCAAATTGAACATGACTGGTAACACCTTTCAGTTACACAAATAGCACAACTCTGATCCACATCCCAATGAAGAATGTGTTTCAACTCAGTTTTAAGTAGCACGTGTTCAGTTGATATATCCAAACACCTCACCTCTTTCACATCTTAAGGAGATTTTCTCTGTCAACTACTTACCAAGTGCTGATGATCACGATAAAATTCAGGAGAGCAGTACTTCACTGGAGGAATTGGCAGACCATCTCCATTATCCAAGGAATGTTCCACTGGTTCTGTGCAAAACAAACAATAAAAAAAATCCCCACTACAAAGCCTCTGCACTAAGGTAGTAGCTTACAAATTCTGAACTATGTTGTCTTAGTCATATTCCTGTACTATGCTATTCATACCTCTAAAAATCTTCCTTGATCAGGGACTTCAGACATAATCAAACATAGGAGAAGAAAGAAAAAGTACTGGAATGGTATTCTTATTTCTTTATAATTTTAATTAGCAACTTTTTTGTCTTGTATGTGGATGATACTTTCCTAAGGTCTAGTAAATTTGGTTCTACAGAGATGAAAACAGAATTCTTACCTAAAATTAGAGCTGTGTGCTTTCTGTCTTTTTGTACAGTATGTTCACAGTTAGGCTGACAAAATAGCTAGAAATATTCAAATAGAATAGTGCTTTTCCTTTCATAAAAGGCCTCCCATGCTCACTGGATACAATTATTTATTTTTTGCTGAACACATGCATAAGTGATCAAACTAGACATTTCTAACTTCCATAAAGTACAATGCCCTCTTACTTATCTGCCTCTGAACAACCCCTTCCTCTAGATAACAGCAGATGGGGTGAATCATAATCAATTATTTGTCATTCGCAGACAAACACTCACTCCCCTATCCTGAAGAAACAGAGCTAATGACATTCATGATGTCCTTTGAAATCCTTTTTCAGCCTTTTGAGGCATGGCTTCCCTAGTTGAAGGAACATATGCTCTAAAAAACCAAGACAACCCAACCCTAAAACCTTTCCACCTAAATGAAAAAATCCTTCAAAATCACTTGTTCTTTAACACCAGAGAGAGCTCCCAGTAACCAGTACACAGTTCAAGCTGCAGTTAGGGAACATGAGTACTCCAGGCATTACCAGAGGCAACATAAAAACTACCAAGAAGATTCATCCCAACTAGTTCCCTGATCTAAGTCACAAATGCTTGCTATAGAAAAGATGATTTGCTGCACTCGACAGAAGCTACAGAAATCTGTTGGGCCCATGTAACATATATAAGGCCTTGTACTTAAATTTATTTGCTAAGAAGGAAGTCTAAGTTAAAGAATACTGTCCAAAAATCAGTATCTTCTCAGTTTTAGTTCAACTAAACTCTATTACAAACCTTAAAGAAGAAAATCTTTGCAGAATCTAACATTTTACTGACATGTACTGTTTAAGCAACCAAAATTCCTGTAAGAATAACTGAAGCTGACTAGGAACTGATTGAGTTCTCTCTTCCAGTATGCTATTTCACTGTCATTTTCTAGCCTAATTCTGCCTCCTGCATCTGATCATAATTTAGTCGGTTCACTGTCAAGTTTGTATTCCTTGAATGATCAAAGTGGTGGTGAGCTTATTTCTAGAACTGAATTAAGAGAATATTAAGAAATTAGAAGCAACCAACCAGATAGCAAATGAAGTATTTACAACGTCATGTGTGACTCACCAGTCCAGCGTGGTCTCTTTGAATTACACAACTCACTGGCAGGGAATGGAAGATTTGATCCATAACAGTGTTCAAGCTACAAGACATACAATAAAACCATGAAAAAGTAGCATAAACTAGCTATTTTTTAATCTACAAGCCTGTACTGTAGAGAATCATGGAACAAAGATACATGCGTTTACATACACATATATATGACTTAAAAATTGTTCACATCCAAATGAAACATCCTGACAAGATGGCAGCATTTTCTCTCAATGCAAAATTCCTTCCCTTCTTTGCTCATCTCCACTTCTACCAAAATTCCCAGTTTGGAAACCTTACAGCAGTCATCTTGTCCTCCTTGTTTTTGCCAAAAATTGATTTGTCCAGTGATTCCTATCTTTTTCTTTGCTTTCAAGATTTCATTGTTTGTATAGCAAAGCACAACTGAAAACAAAAAAATAGAAAGGGTAGTCTAATAAATTCTACATTTTAATAAGGGAACATCTCTCTTCAAAAATATCTGGTCTTCCTTCCTTTGTATGAAATATGTTTACTGCAAGTTTCTGTCCTTGTCAATACACTAAGACTATTGAATCTTTGCTAAATTCTTCCTTTAATCCAATGCTAACAAATGTAGATAGAATGAAGTAAAAATAACAAAATAAAGAAAAGTCCCTCTCTCCTCAACAGACAAGTCTAGCTTTTAGTAGCTTTCTACTCAGAATCATCGAACGCTAAAAGATTTCAGAGAAAAATATTTTCTTTGCAGCTTTTGGGTTCTTGAGACACATCCATGAAGAACATGTTGGATATAAGAACATCCAGGAACCTTGTGAAGTTCAACAAGGGGAAGTGCAGAGTGCTGCACCTGGGGAGGAGCAACTCCATGCACCAATATATGCTGAGGGTCAACCAGCTGGGAAACAGCTTGGCAGAAAATGTCCTGGGGGACCTGGTGGACACCAAGTTGAACAGGAGACAGCAACGTGCCTTTATTGCAAACAAGGCTAATGGTATCCTGGGCTGCATTAGGAGGAATGTTGCCATCAGGTCAAGGGAGGTGACCCTTCTCCTCTGCTCAGCTCTGGCAAGGCTGCATCTGCAGTCCTGTGTCCAGTTCTGGGCTCCCCAGTAGAAGACAGACATCAACATACTGGAGAGAGGCCAACAACAGGCCACAAAGATGATGAAGGGACTGGAGCACCTCACATATGAGGAAAAGCTGAGAGAGCTGGGACTGTTCAGCCTGGAGCAAAGAAGGCTCAGTGGGCTGTTATCAATGCCTATAAACACCTGAAGAGAGGGTGCAAAGAGGACAGAACCAGGCTCTTCAGTGGTGCCCAGTGACAGGACTAGAGGCCACGGGCACAGCTGAAACAGAGAAGGCTCCATCTGAACATCAGGAAACACCTTTTTACTGTGAGGGTGACTGAGCACTGGGAGAAGGCTGCCCAGAGAGGCCACAGAACCTCCATCTTTGGAGATATTAAAAAGTCACCTAGATGTGGCCCTGGGCAACCTGCTCAAGGTGACACTGCTTGAGCAGAGGCTTTGGACCAGATGACCTCCAGAGGTCCCTTCCAACCTCTGTCATCTTGCAATTCTGTCTGTAAATTCTGTTCTTCCCAAATTCCTTTTCCTCCGCTTTTACTAAGGCTACTACAAGTTTCAATTTGCAACAAAAACCCATCCTATCCTTCATAAACAATTTTTGGGGTTTTTTCGCCATTTGAAAAAGATCACTTTGTGCCTAAAGTCAATCTGAAATCCAGTCCATCCATCCCTCTTTTTTTTTTTTTAAAAAAACCTGTTGTACCCTTGCAGTCCCATGACTCAGGTTGGATGTTGTCTTCAAGATCATTGTCTCCAGATGCTGCTGTTTGGTTTCTCGTAGAGCTTCACAGAAGGCTGAGAAGGCATTAGGGC
Source organism: Strix aluco (assembly GCF_031877795.1). Taxonomy (NCBI): domain Eukaryota; kingdom Metazoa; phylum Chordata; class Aves; order Strigiformes; family Strigidae; genus Strix; species Strix aluco. The sequence continues at coordinate 8,715,227 of NC_133932.1, forward strand.
CTCTCTTGGGCAGCAAATCAAGGAATTCCACATTTTGGCTGAAGCTCCCAGACTTGGCCTAGATTCAGAGAAAAAACAAAATCCACACTCAAAGTAACACCCCAACACAATTCATTTTCAATGAAACTTCAGAACAACTAATTTTTTTTTACTTCATCTAAATGTTTCATCACCATGCTTAGCTGTGCTAGATCCATTTTTATAGTCTTTCCTAGCTGATTTCACTCCTACTACTCTATTCCTACTAGCTCAAGGGGGAGAGTATATGACAACACAGCAAGCCAACAATTCATATGTTACTACACACACAGTAATATGCCCTCTTCTCATTAAACTTTACTCCAGTTACTGTTGGAATAGTATCTATTTCCCCCCATTGAATACATGAAGTCCAGAACATGCTTCCATTACTGCCCAATAGTTTATGGTCTCATGCGCAGATATGCAAATCCCTCAGAAAGCATTAAGTAAAATACTTATTATATGCAGTCAATTCCAAAAAGACACTACATATGTATAGACTGTAACATATAGACCAACAAAGCAATATATAGTAGTATATGAGAAAAAGTAACAATCAAATATTAAACGTATGTATCTGTAAGACATTCTCAAGAAGTTCTAAGTGTTAGAATATTAACAGGGAATTTGCTGACAAACTTCTTATTTTCTACAATAATAGCCTTCCCTGTGTAATGTAAAACACACCAAAACATCACATACTAAAATACTGGGTATCAAAAATAAATTTTATCAATTGTATGGAACTGATCTTATATTTTTTGAATTACCACTTAGATCCAAGATCTCTTCTTTTGGAGGAAGCCTTGAGTCACATGTGTAAATCCTCTGCTACAAAAGATTTCACATCATCTGGCTTCTTTCATAAACTTTTTCAAGCTTGGTGTTAAAAGCTGTTTGGCTTTTGTCCTATCACATTGTTTGGAAGGTTATTGCAAAATCTTGTTGATCCAATGCTTATGAACCTGTTCTGAAATTTCAGATCTATGTTCATTCATGACTGACTAATAGCATTTATTTTTGTATCAACAATGTCCCTTGACTTCAGTGTTCTCCTGTCCTTCCCCTTACTTATCAAACTTCTTTCTATAAATCAGTCTAGATTTGCTACAGTAAACAAGCTACTTTCTTTCAGGCTCCTCACCAATGGCCTCTTCCCCTTGATAATGCAGCACCCTTTCCTATTCCCATGGAAACCTCAGCTTTCAGAGCACTGTTGACTAGAAGTGCATATAGTAATATCTCACCTGTGTCCTTCCACAAGTATGAAAATACTTGCCCCTTTCTCCTGGTAAGACTTCTCCATTAGTCCATAGAAGATAACCAGCTCCATATACTCATATCTTGCTGTAAGCCCACTGCATTTTATTTTACCTGATAAAGTAAATTGACAGCTGATATTCTACAGTACCTATTAATTGTTTCTTCCTTTCTACTAGACCTGCAGCTGTTTATGACAAGCTCTTCTTCACTTAGTCTTCATAGTCTCTGACTAAACCATGAATCATAATTAAGAATACAAGCTGACCTCAAGAATTGGATCATAAGTTTTACTGAAAAGTTCAGAAATTTCCATAATGTTCATATTCTGCACTTTGTATGTGCAGTAGTCAGCTTCTGGCAGACTTCTTCCTTAATGCTTCCTTAAATACCCAAAGTGCTGCACCTCCTCATGTGACTTCCACATCAACAGCACATTTAGGTTATACTAAATAATGTTCAGCAATCATTCAGAAGTAAAACTTTCATAAGACAGACTTCTTTCATTTTATTTTCTAATACATCCTTAATTTATTTTTGTACCCTCACAGATGAGTTTGATAATCTGCATAACAGTAACTGGTTGCACGATAAACTCTGAATTCCTGGCAAAATCCCATAGTATTAGTCTTCTTATTGAGCCTGAATGTACAAGCAGAATCTGTGGAGAGAGCATATATATTTGACAAACATCCTCGTCAAATTTATTTCACTTTGTCAAAGCCAGTGATCCCTTCATTACTGTCTAGTGATCAAAACAGAGCATTTAAATCCCTGTATCTACACAATCTGATAGTCTTTGATTACAATACAGAGTATTGAACTTGTTTAAAAAGCAAGAGAAAGCTCTTGCTATCATATCTGCAGTTTTGAAGGTCCATCCCAGAGCTCTGGGAGAACATCAGATCCTCTGACAAGATGGCATTAATGAAGTGGATTTCGGACTTCATCTTAAAAACAGCTGTTTTCACTGCCCCACTTTATTTCCACTATCTTTTTTGTTCTGTGTTTGAAATCCCTCTCTTCTGGGCCTTCATCTAGATAATTTACATCATATTTGCTACACAGTAAACACAAGGGCTTTCTTCCTTATTCTTTCTTTAAAATATATATGTATCATTGAGAAAAATCTCAAATTGTTTAGTATCTTTCTTGAGTGACCCAATTTAAATTCATTCCAGTCAGTTCCTACTCTCTTTCCCCACTTTGGACATCAAAGGAAGCTGCTCCTACTTATTAATTTTTCTCTAGTGTACACCTACAAACTCTTTACTTACTCTTCATATTCCTTGTGAGGTCTTCATCCAGCTCAACCACCTCTGTCTTCAGTGGCTCTTCCTCCAATGTCCTCCTCTCCACCTTTTTCTTACATGTAGTAAAGTTTCAGTACTGGTTTAGCACCTCATACCTGAAGAAATTTCATGCTTCCTTTATCTCCCTGAGCTCCTTGGTTTATTTCACTTTCCTTAGATGCAAAAGTTTACTTAAGTAAAGCGCCCTGTTTCCAGAACCATTTTCTATATTCTTCTGTTTAGTTTAAATGAAACCAACAGGACCAGTATCACTGTTGTGATTTTAAGACAAGAACATTTAAAACATAACTATTTATCCAAATTTCTTGATTTCCCGACTTTTTGGGGGAGCAGGGGGATATACAGAATCAGTCAGTTACAGCATCCAGGAAAATCTACGCTCTATCATCAGACGCAGCGGCATTTGTCTCCTCCTATTTCCACTAAAGTACCTGATGCATCACAATACATTTTCAAGAATAGGCTACCTAACAGCTCTTCTAAAACCTTTGTTCATATTTGAACCAGAGTGGAAGACAACTACAAATTCACAGACTTATTATAGAAAAATGAAAGGTAAGACAAAGTGGTTTTGACTCAGGTGATTTTTTTCTTTTTTTACCCATGTTACTTTTTGTTTATCTATAGCACTGTTATTAGTACTGTACTGCAAATGTTCCCTTCATTTCTATCCTTCCAGTACAATGCATATTTTTGCAGTATTACTGTTCCAGTTGTGAATGGTTTCCTCCTACCCCTGCCATATTTCTCTTTTGCTGCGATTTCCAGATTCATACCCTGCAACAGTAGTTCAAGTCACTCTGTTCTCTTGCTCAAGCTGCTACTGCTATTTATATACATTTAAGCTCTTAGTTATGTGTGTATGTTGGACTAGGCACAATTTTTTCCACTACGCTATTACTGGCTTATCTATCATACACCTCTGTCCTTACTGATAATCCATTACTAAGTATTGTTGCATCTCCTTTTATCCAGTTACACCTGAAGGGGAAGATTCCCTTAGTCTTCTTTCCCTCTGTCTGTTTAATGCTTCTTAAATACAGCTGCATTTTGCCAAAAAGACTATTTTCTCTGACATTATCCTACCTTTGAGAGGGCTGCCTTTCCCCCCCCCCGCCCCTTTTCTTCCCCTTCCCTTCCTTCCCCTTCAGTGACTAACTGCAGGCCAGCAACTAAACATCCCTACTAACCACCCATACTTCAGCAGTGTCATTGTTTAACTCCCAGTTGGCTGCTAAGCACCACACAGCCATTCAGTCACTCCCTCCTCAGCAGGATGGTGGGGAGAATCGAAAGGGTAAAAGTGAAAAAACTTGTGGGTTGAGACAAAGTAAGTTTAACAGGTAAAGCAAAAGCCGTGCACACAAGTAAGCAAAATAAGGAATTAATTCACTACTTCCCATCGGCAGGCAGATGCTAAGCCATCTCCAGGACAGCAGGGCTCCATCATGCCTAAGTTACTTGGGAAGACAAACGGCCTAACTTCAAACGTTCCACCCTTTCTTCTTCTTCCCCCAGCTTTTATTGCTGAGCATGATGTCGTATGGTACAGAATATCCCTTGGGTCAGCTGTCCCAGCTGTGTCCCCTCCCAACTTCTTGTGCACCCCCAGCCTCCTCACTGGAGGGGCTGTGTGAGAATCAGAAAAGACCTTGACTCTGTGTAAGCACTCCTCAGTAGTAACTAAAACACCCCTGTGTTACCAACACCGTTTTCATTACAAATCCAAAACACAGCCCCATACAAGCTGCTATTCAGAAATTAACTCTATCCCAGCCAAAACCAGTACAATCAGTACTTGATTCATTCTCTGACTTTCACTGTCCTCTTTCATTAGGGACTGGAGCTATTTCAGGTAAGACTGCCTGCATCTCCCACAACTTCACACAGGTATCCATGACAGGTCCCATGAGGAATTTCACATTATCTTTGACACATAATGAGTCAAAATTCATCAGGAAGTTAGTTCTTCACTGCTTTCAAAAACCTTATCAGTCTCAGGTTCATACCTTCTGCACTGGTGCCCAGCAAAGAGCTCATAATTCTATTTTTCAGCACCTGTTCTTATGACAGGACCATCAACCTTACTAACAGACTAAAAAGTCCCTCAATTGCTTATTTGCATCCCAAGATGCACTTGATGTGCACCTTCAGTTCTTTTCTTTGCAGTTTGCTTTCTCTTTGAAGACCTGTATCTCCATCCTGCAGAGTCTTCAGTGCATTACCATACCTCTGGGAGCAATCCCGAACTATTTCCAAAGACTTCTCTTCACAGTACCCACTGCTCAGATTAAGTATCAAAAACCCATGAACGGCATTCATCAGCTGAGAGTAAGTCTTGGCTCACATAGTAAGGTTCTTCACACAATTTACAAAGACACATATGACATACAAATTCTTTAAGTGAAAGGTGCCACAACAAGCTGGTTCATAATACATTCATTTACTTACTTTCACGGTATTCTCGTGGAAATAGGTATTATTCCTACTTCTACAAACGAAAAAAAAGGCACAAAATGATAACAAAGGACTGGAAGATACCACCTGACTCACAAAGCACAGCCTGCCACAACTACATACCAGCATGCAAGCCAACACTTTTGTACATCTCAGACAAAATCCGTATTGCCAAAAGCAGCTTACATTCTGTGTGTTGCAAGCAAACCCTACACTGCTTTGCATGTTCTCCAAACGTAATCACATTAAAATATGCAGGTAAAACACAGATGAGTTCTATCGTGCTGCGACTGCCAAGAACGACACTGAGCTTAACTAGAACTAAAGCTCACAGTGCAGAGGAGTACAACCTGCATACCTGTATAATTTCCATCATCTCCGTGGTGATGATATCCTTCTCTATCATATGCTCCGCCAATTCTTTCAAAATCAGCTGTTTTGCCAGCATCACCCGGTTCTTCTTTAGCGCTTCCTGGTGACATCGCTGCATGCCGCACGCCACCAGCATCCTGGCAGGAGAGGGGAGACCAAAGCCAAACTCAGGAGCAGGAGCCACGCTTCACCCTCCCAACTTTCTGCTCGGGGGGGAAGCAGACCGACCCCGCGGGCACCCGCCACCTGACAACGGGCGGAAGAGGCCTCCACCGCCCACCCCACCGGGGATGGGCAGAGAAGGGGGCGCTCCGTGCCACCCCCGAGCCCCGAGGCGGCACGGGCCAGGCGGCGGCAGGCCGCGGGCCAGTGCAGGCCGCGGGGCGCTCCCCTGAGACCAGCTCCCGCCAAACAGCGCGCGCCCCTCCCGCCACTCACCCCTCGCTCCGCCGAACGCGCACGCGCGCACACTCACGCACACCCCTTCCCGGCGGCCCCGACGAGTCAAATCGCGAGACCCGCTGCCTCCGGTCACGTGGCCGAGGAAAGGCCCCCGCCCCGCAGCCCCTCCCCTTGCGAAAGCCAAACAAAACATGGTGCCGCCGCCACCCGTTTCGCGCATGCGCAGTTAGGTCACGTATCTTCCGCCGGGGCTCGGGAGCGGGGGGCGGGCGGCGGGCCTTGCTCGGGGCCTGTCACGGTTGTGGTGATATTCTGCGCGCGCACCCGGCGGGCAGAGGGAAAGCACAGGGGTTGAGGTTATGACTGAGGGCGTTGCAGTCCTGCATGTCACAATAACGGGAGGGCTTCTGCCTTTAACCAGAATTAATAGGTACGCAGCTTTCCTTGCAAACATACCGGTTCTGGTTTTGTTTTTTTTTTAATTTTCAGAGCTTTTGTTACGTGTGTTTTGTTGCCATACGTTTCAGCTGAAGTCAAAAAAGGGCTCAACGTTCTGTAATTAGAAGGGAGAAAGGGAGCGCACAGGATATGCAGAGCACACCTGAAATAGGAGGGGGAGAGCAAGTGAGCATCCTTTCAGCGGAAGCAAATTTACAGCTCCTGTCATGTAAAGCTTCAGACAGTTGTTCCTTTTCCTGAGGGGTTTCACATACTAAAACTTAACACAAGTCCCAAGGCTTGAGGGTTATCCCTTACAGATGCTGAAGACAAAATCCTAGTGATCATAACTGGTGGCATTCTTGGTCTTTGTTTTGGCTAGCTTCTGTCTGTGCTGGTCACCTGAATTTCTGACTCCTGGCAATTCAGTGCACACAGAAAGGTCCTGGGTTGCCCAGTTTAGATGCAAAGTTTCTATTCCTATGTGGTATACCTGTCTGCTTTTTACTGTGGTTTGTTCTTTCATGCTTGCAGATACAGGAGGGAAATGCAAGAACTGATTGGCTTTAAAGAAATGTCATTGCCTCTATCAGCAAATACGTCTCTCATAATACTTTTATGATAGAGGTGTTATAGCTGCTTCATAATGATGTTAAAGTGATTCAGCTGTGGATTTAGAAGTGGAACTCCTTTTTCTAAGCCAGGATTATCAGATAAGCAGAATGCAAGCAAAAGCATGGAGTGTTTCAGAAGGAAAGACTAATGATGCCACCAGGTATTTTTAATGTAGTCCCATTTATTTATAAACAGCATAAAAGGTCATTTTTTCCTTTGAACTATAAAGAACAATAAGAAATAATTTATTTGCTTCTAGCCTATGGATTGATGGTAGCTCATATGAATTAAAGATGATGCAGTTGTATGAGACAAGGCTGTGATGATTGCTGCTCTCCTTCATAAGGAGATTCAGACCACCATATTTCTTTTTTTTTTTTTTTTATTTGAACATTCACCAGACACGAATGTCTCTTTGCATACTGCAGACCACTTTAGCGCTGCAGAGCCTATCAGTTTAACTCGCCCATTTTCAAAGACTGCACAGCATCACTGATCAATGAGAGCTAGAATCTGGCTCCAGCCTAGAGTCATCATGATGAAGACCGCACATGCTTTGGGACTGTTATCCTCGGGTGCTCCCCACTGCAGCTGTGCCCTTGGCAGACAGACTGGCCCTTTCCCTTCTCTGGGGAGAAGCCTCCGTGCGTGGCATCATTACGAAGAACTGGAGGAACGCTGACCTTTCTGTGCGAATGCTTGCCATGATGACAATAAAGTATCTCAAGCCATCTGTTTGGGGCTGTAGTACAGCGGAGAAATACACCTTCCTGCAGAGCTGCGAAGACTGGTGGTCCAGGCAGAGGATATGTATATATGTATGTGTCCCACTGCCGGCCTCTCTTATTGGAGAAAAACTGCTATTATCTCCCTCTTGTCCACCACTGCAGGCTGTGTGGGATGAGAACCTTGTGAACAAAAGTCATTTCATGGTGCCATTCTTGCTGTCAGCTTTTCAACCCCAAGTGACAGGTATCAAGGTGGTGCCAGCTTCCAAATGAAGACACACACCCTCCCCTCAGTCACGCTCCAGTACAGCACAGCTGAGGACATGGAGCAAGAGTGGCAGAGGGGTAGCAACAAACAGCACAGACCATACATTTGCATTGCTGTAAAACAGTAGCTCGGGGAACTGCAGCCTCAGTCTCTCAGTAGGGATTTCAGGGTGGCTGATGATTGCACAGCTCTCAGCAATACTGCTGTTTGTAACACACAGGCAGAACCTACTTAGTGCTGTTTCTATTCCTCCCCTTTCCCAGGCACCTTCTCCTGGCTGCACCCTACAGTCCTTCTTCAGAGGTCCTTTGGCAACCTTGTCTCTTCTCATGATTCACTCTCCTGCCCCACAAAGGTGTATCTCCAGTTGGAGAATTGTTGCCATATATAACACAACTTTCCTTACAGTGCTTCTATGCATCTGCCAAGACAAAGCATTATGGTATTGCATTGATTTATATTTTGTGCAAAAAGATTCTAGTGACATCAGAAGCTGAGTCTGTAGTTCAGCTCTGGTTCAAAGAATGGTGAGACAAACTTTCACACTTTCAGGCATGAAAAAGCTCTTTCACCTTCCCTCTTGGAGTGCCCTGTATTCGGGTAAGGGTGTGGTTCTGCATTCATGGAAAGTGAAATTAATCATAATACGGAGGGCTGGAAAGCATCTTCAAAGACCTCATCGTTGATGGCACTCTCATAAGCAGGTGGTGGAGTGAGTGGCTCTAGTGGCTCAAACCTCTCTTCAATACCTTTCACTTCATGGATGTCCGAAACAAACCGCTGCAGCCTCGGGGGCAGCACCAGCTGCAATGGCATCCTGGAGCCTGTGTTTGTCTCAGAGGTGCGTGTTGTGTCTGATGCCCTGAGAGCCTCCACCATAATCTCTTCTTGGGCAGATGATTCAATAACTGCGTTGTAAGGAGGAGGCTCGTTCAGTGGTGAGGGCACTAAGCCTGGATTGGATGCAATCGTCCATATGGCTGGAACTGACATGGTCATCACCTCCTCGTAGGTGGGTGCTTCGTAGGCAGTGTTCACCCTGTGCACAGAGAGGAATGGCAGTTACACTGGTTATTTTACTGTTTAGTTTACACAGAGGCAAGTAGTCTGGATGATGTCCTATAGGGACCATGCTACAATCAATAGATGGGACTGAGACAGGATCTCTCAAGTAGTATTACTGTATGTGATATTCTGTCACTGCATCAGCTCACTTGTCCAGCCAACTTAATGTCTTGCTTTTTGGTCTAGAGAGTGGCTCATCTGACTATTTTCCCACACTCCTCAGAATAAGTGAAGAAACTCACAGTGTTCAGTTCAGTATCCTAGGCTTAGCTTGATGTCCGTCATTTAAAATCTCCTACCAGTTAAAATTTATTACTAAGAATTACTAACTACTGATTATTTCTTGGAATAAAACAGGACCTTGCATTTTTAATATATTAGCTCAATGTTCATCTATTTTTAAGAAGTGGGGAAAAGTGTTTGCATTTAGTTTAAACAAGGACTAACTATTCTGTATTAGAAAGAGTATCTGCAGAGAAAAATGTTCCTTTAGAAACATCTTCCTTTGTAGGTCATATTTTTAAATAAACAGATACTAATTTTCTTCTAGCATGCCCCTGAGCTAGCAAAGCCCAATGTAGACTGCTTTTATGTACTCTTTCTAAAAATAAACACCCTGCAAACCTACCCTCCTACAAACTGTGTTTGAGAATGTCAAGTCATGTATGGATGTGGATAATGATTACCTGGATTATACAGACAAGGAAGCAAAGAGACAAGTTAAACTCTTCAACTACACTAGGCAAATTAGGGTTAAATTAGGTGATGCTGAGAACCTGCAAACATATATGAAGCCAAAAAGATGTGGGAGTATTCAGAGCCTCTCAGAATCAGGGTTTATTAGTGTGTCAAGTTGGGTTTTTAAGACTGAAAACACACCCAGTTACAGGTTCCTTTTTAAAAGTTTACTGGGGAACAGTTGCTCTGGAGATAAGGTTTATAGAGCTAAGCCCGGCTAAGATTCAGTATTGCTTCAGCATTTTTCCTTTTTCCTTGTCTGACTCATTGTTTGGCAAGACTCGATTACTCAAAGAAAAATAAAACTGGGCCTGGATCTGTTTAACCTTGGGAACTGTTAGTGTATCAGTTCACAGGGGGAAGAAAATATATATTGGACAAGATACAGGACATACATGGTATAGACGTTTGCAATCTCCACCTGAAGAATGAAAGAAAACAAGCTAAAAAGAACTTTTGTCTCTGGAATGGAGCCTTAGGGGAAGGGCAGCAAAACAGTATGTAAAATGGCCATGACTGAGAAGAGAGGGTTAAAGTAAGAGGAGTAACCAGGTTGCTGCCTACCCTGCTTGGCTTTGCCTGTTTGTAGGTATCTCATTTGCATCATGTCGCTGATTCCGCAGGTAACACTCGACAAACACACTCAGCAAATAGCCGATCAGGCACACTCCCCCTACCCCTAGGAAGAAATAGCCTACTGGATTGATGTTAGATGAAATGGCCAGCATGGTGACCCCAATGAGAAGAGCAGCAGTGAAAAGAAGCAACAAGGTTTGGCGGATGTTCTTCCAGTGTGTCTCTAACCACATGGTAGTATAGATGGTTGTAGCAGACAGCTGAGAACAGATGAGCAGTTAGGGGGACAGACATCTGTGGGAGACACAATAGTTTTTTCAACGTGAAGCATGAGCATATAAGCACATTATCAGGACCAAAATAAGAACATACACACTCAAGTACATGCCATCATGAGAACATGCAGCTATGCATATGTGTAATAAGCCTGGGAAATCTATGCATAAATGCATGTCAGTGTAAATGTACTAGACTTTCCTATGTGAATGCATATTGAATAATGGAAATGCTCGGACGCACAGTTGCAAGACAAAATGCATAAATACACCATCAGCACTTAATTGTCAGGCTTATGTAAAAAGGTCTAGCTTCTTAATAGAACTTAGACCAGTCTAGGATGCAGATTTGAGGTTACTGTGAAAGTGAAATGCCAAATGATTTTAAAGGTTAATTCTAGGGCATTTGTACATTGCATAATGAATATTCAGATACTAGTTCAGATCAGGGAAGAAAAGTAGCCTTATTAATGGGGCTGTCTGCCCCAGTAAATTGAGTGTCTAACTTCAGTGTAGCATTATAGCAATAACGTGACTTTAGGTTCTAGATACAGCTGGTGTATGTTTTTGCAAAATGTAGGCGTGTGTTTGAATATTTTTCTACATCCTCATTGTTTTTCTGTTGATGTGCTTTTTTGCACCATTCTCACACACGAGAGCCCCTCCTGTCCCCCATTCCAAAGCTCATCTCTGTGAAAGAGACAGCAGTTGTCACTGTGTGCAGTCAATATGCAATGGGTAACGGGCATCTGTGGTATTCAAGAATACCATAATTAAGGAGTCATCTTGCATGTGTTATAGAAACCTACATATATCCCGCTGTTTTGATGAAGAAGCCTTTGAAGGAAAAAAGCATGACAATGGGCATATTTTTTATGACTATGCATCTCCAAAAAATATACAGTTTTATATAGTTCCATGTTACATTGTGTGCTTTTGCACACTAAATGCGTTCCCTTGTTACAGCAAAAATAGATAAATGTATAGATACAAATGCCAGAAAAAGAAACACATTGTTTTTCAGCTATACTTACCAGAGAGAGGTTTCGGTAGGTAGGAGCAGTCATGTTTTAACTTCTGTCTTCATCACAAGGTAAAATGTGCAAGCTCTTTTGTTCCTGCTCCTTCTTCTGACCTGAGGATGGGACACTGGTAAAAACTCCCCCTTCCTCCTTTTGAGTTTTCCTGTAGGGAGACGATGAAGATTTCTTTTGAAACTAAAAGCTGGAAACTAGTGAATATGGGAAGGTACCAAATGATGGGAAGATCCTGTTGTACGAGTTTTCTGTGGGAAACTAGATCCTCCTTTTTTCCAGGTTCTGAATCCAAAGCAATTTCTGGACGATCACATACCTTCTACTCTTTTGCAGCTCTTCTAGGTCTGTCCCACAAAAGCAGGAAACTCATTAGGAAAGAGGGCGGAGTGAGCAGTGGGGGAGTGCTTACCTGTGTTGGATCTGTTTGGTCTGTTTTACTTTAATGGGAGAAGCTGCCCTGAAAATTATGTTTTCCCCACCGCGTAGCAGAGGAATCTTGATCTCTGCCTCACAAAGCAGGAAGGACTGCTGGCCCAGCCCTCATCACATGGCATAAATATGAGTTCTGTAAAATGTAAATCTATACATTTTTCTGTCCTGATTGGGTGCTGTTTGTCAGATGTTGTTTTATTTGATTTTACAAACAAAAGGAAAAAAAGGAGGCAATGGGTTATTATTTCACAGAGGGCTGAGTTAAAATCCTTTTTACTCCCTGATATATCTGGGAATGAGGAGTACTGATAAGCAACAGAACAGGTACTGAATTACTTCATGAAACCTTTTATCATCTGAACCTTTAGTGTGTGTCTGAAAATGGAATGGAATGGAATGGAATGGAATGGAATGGAATAGAATAGAATAGAATAGAATAGAATAGAATAGAATAGAATAGAATAGAATAGAATAGAATAGAATAGAATAGAATAGAATAGAATATTTCAGTTGGAAGGGACCTACAACGATCATTTAGTCGAACTGTCTGACCACTTCAGGCCTGACCAAGTTAAAGCATGTTATTAAGGGCATTGTCCAAAATGCCTCTTAAACACTGACAGGCTTGGGGCATTGGCCACCTCTCCCGGAAGCCTGTTCCAGTGTTTGACTGCCCTCTTGGTAAAGAAATGCTGCCTAATGTCCAATCTAAACCTCCCCTGGCACAGCTTTGAACCATTCCCACACATCCTATCGCTGGATCCCAGGGAGGAGAGCTCAGCACCTCCCTGTCCACATCCCCTCCTCAGGAAGCTGCAGAGAGCAATGAGGCCACCCCTCAGCCTCCTTTTCTCCAAACTAGACGAGCCCAAAGTCCTTGGCCACTTCCCATAGGACATGCCTTCCAGCCTTTCCACCAGCTTTGTTGCCCTCCTCTGGACACATTCAAGGACCTTCCCATCCTTCTGAAATTGTGGGGCCCAGAACTGCACCCAGTACTCAAGGTGAGGCCACACCAACACTGCATACAGCGGGATAGTCACCTCTTTGACCAGCTAGTCATGCTGTGTTTGATGGACCCCAGGATGTGGTTTGCCCTCTTGGCTGCCAGGGCACACTGCTGACTCACACTGAGCCTGCTGCCGACCAGCACTCCCAGATCCCTTTCTGCAGGGCTTCTCTCCAATCACTCCTCTCCCAGTTTATACTCGTGCCTGGCATTACTCCATCGTAGGTGCAGAATCCAGCATTTCAACTTGTTAAATTTCATGCCACTGATGATTGCCCAATGTTCTAATCTATCTAGATCCTTCTGCAAGGCCTCTTGTCCGTCAGGAGAGTCAACAGCACCTCCCAGTTTGGTATCATCAGCAAACTTGCTAACGGTGCATTCAACTCCTGCATCCAGATCATTGATAAAAATATTGAACAGAACTGGCCTTAGAATTGAGCTCTGAGGAACAGCGCTGGTGACCAGTCACCAGCCAGATGTAGCCCCATTCACCACAACCCTTTGAGCACTGCTGTCCAGCCAGTTCTTCACCCAGCACACTGTGAACCCGCTCATCTCACAGTTGAACAGCTTGTCCAGAAGGATGCTGGGACAGTATCAATAACCTTACTCAAATCCAGAAACTCTACATCCGCCGCCTTCCCTTCATCCACTAGGCAGGTGACCTTATCATAGAAGGATATCAAATTAGTCAGACAGGACTTTCCCTTTGCCTGTGCCTGATGATTGCATTGTTCTTTAAATGCCTTTCAGTAGTACCCAGTATAAGTTTCTCCATAATTTTTCCAGGAAGTGAGGTTAGACTAACGGGCCTGTAGTTCCCTGGTCTTCCTTCATGCCCTTTTTGTAGATTGGAATAACACTGGCTAACTTCCTCAGACTCCCAAGACCTTTGGTAGGTGATTGAAAGGGGTCCTGACATAACATCCACTAGCTCCTCCAGTACTCTGGGATGAATCCCATCAGGCCCCATAGACTTGTGAACATTCAGCTGATACAGCTGGTCCCTTACAATTTCAGTGTTTACAAATGGAAAGTCACTGTTCCCACACTTGTGGTTCTCCAAGGCAGGGGACTGGGCAGCCCAAGCTCTGTCAGTATTATTAAAGACTGAGGCAAAAATGCCTCTGCTTTTGCTTCACCCCTATTAGTCAGATGACCATCTTCAACAGGTATCAGTCTAATGTTTTCTTTAGACCTCCTCTTGCTCTGAATGTACGGTTTTAATTCTACTTGAACTTTGGCCTTTCATGTCTTCTCCCTGCATATACAAACCACAGCTCTGTAATCTTCCTGCAAAGCCTGACCTCGCTTCCAGAGATCATACAATTTCTTTTTCTTCTTAAGCTCCATGAGGAGTTCCCTGTTCAGCCAAGATGGTCTTCTGTCCCACTTTCTTGAGACAGTGGAATTGCCTGCTCCCATGCTTCTAAAAGGTGGTGCTTAAAGACTGACCAGCACTCATGGATTCCTAAGCCCTCAAAAGCAGATTCCCAGGGTACTCTGCTAAATAGCTCCCTGAATAGCTTGAAGTTTGCTCTCCTGAAGTCCAGGGTAGCAACTCTACTGTCCTTCTTTCTTATTACACTGAAAACCTTAAACTCAATCATTCCATGATCACTGTGGCCAAGACAGCCACCTACCATTGCATCCCCCACAGGTCCGTTGCTATTCACAAACAGCAAGTCTAGGAGGGCATCTTTCCTAGTTGTTTCACTGAGTGCCTGTGACAAGAAGTTATCTCCTACAAACTTCAAGAATTTCCAAGAACTGCTTTTCTCAGCAGTATGATATTGCCAGTTTGTCTTGGAAGTTGACATCTCCCACTGAGATTTCCCATAAGGACAAGGGCTACTGATGGTGAAATTTCTCTTAATTGCCTATAGAATAACTCATCAGTGTTTACATCATTGAAAGTTCTCAAACATTATAATGTGAATTACCTCCAGGAGCTGGCTGCAGCTCAATTTTTTCTGTAATAGGAAGATGTCCTACTGCTGAATGTTTATTAATAGTATTCAGGTTGGAAGATGGGACCGACAAGCATGAGCTTTAACAAAGATAAATGTAAAGTCATGCATGGGCAGAATAATCCCAAGCAGCAGTACAGGCTGGGGTCTGTCCGACTGAAACAGACCTGGTGGTCATGATGAACGGCAATTTCAACAGGAGTCAGCAGGGTGGCCTTGAAGCAATGAAGGCAAACTGTGTCCTGGGTTGCATCAGGAAGAGTGTAGTCAACAGATCAAGGGGTGTGATTATTCTACTCTACTCAGCACTTGTTAGGACACACGTGGAATATTGTGTACAGTTTTGGTCCCCCCAGTTCAAGAGAGAAATTGAAAAATGGGATATGGTCTGGGGAATTGCCACTAAGGTGATTTGAGGGTTGGAGAACTTTGACAGCTTCAGGAGCTGGGTTTGTACAGCCTAGAGAAGAGAAGGCTTGGGCAGGTGATGAGTGTCTGTTCACAGTTTTCCAATGTCTAGCAGGTAGTTACAGAGAGGAGGGAGGTACTATTCGTGAGGGTACATGGTGACAGGACAAGAGGCAATAGGAAAGAGGATAAGGGCCTCTAGATAAAAGAAAAAAAGTCTTCAGTGTGAAAACAGAAAAACATAGCAATTACTTGCCCAGAGAAGTGGAGGAATCATCTTGGCTGGAAATATTCAAGATGCAGCTGAGTCTAAGGCCCTGCTTTCAGTAGGACTTTGGACCAGATGATCTCTTCTTCCAGCCTAGACTTGTCAATGTTTCTATGTTTCGAGTATTTTTCCCTTATAATTGCCTTTTTGGCTGCTGACAGATAAAGGACCTTCAGCTCTGATTGTTATACATTCTTTGCTTTCAAGAGACTTCCTTTGAAGATGGCAGACTTAACATACACATAAAGGGGAGGAAGTCAGGCTTCTGGTGTGTAGCATGTTGTTTTGCAAGACTGTCATTTAAATGGGAAAACTGATTTGTTTCTTACAGTTCTTTCAATTTTGGGGTTGACTAGTGTTGAGAACACCTTAACTGCTAAGAAAGATTTGACAAAACTGTTTTCACAGCCTCTCTGCACAGAAAGCATGCCTGATTTGTGGAATCTGGATGCCTGTGTACTAACAGCAACTTCCTTCTAACCAGGGTAGCTGGTGGTTGTTAGACCTGTTCCTTAGAGATAAAAGATTATATCTTACTCAGCTGAGGAGTATATTAAAATATACTACAGACCTTGGCTAAGTGTTCTGTTTACTGAGCTATTGTAATAAAAGAGCATCACTACTATAAGAATTACAGGAGCGAATTTTCAAAGAAAAGGGCTCAGCTTTTTGAATGAGCAAGTGAAAGTGTGGTTTGACAAGGCAGCTGAATAAACTTAATAGGTAATTGCTATGGAATATAGTAGTCCTTTCTCCTTCCTGCCTCTTCTCCATCTCCTCCTGTCCTCCTTGCAGTGATTCTTGTGCTCAGCTGATATCTAGCTGAGCCAGCTCAGATATCTCAGCTAGTGGGAAATTATTTACATTTTCCAGAGTGAATTTAGTGGGCTGAATCTAGTCACCAAAGCATCATCTAACCACTAGATCCCCATTCAAGGGAAGCAATGGGAATGCATAGCTGGAGTGGTGGAGGGGGAGGGACAGAGAGCAGGAATAACTTTCAGGGCTGCAGTGGGCACTGTTTGATAGCCTCAACCCAAACCATTGGAACAGAAGGAAGTATTTCCTTCTTTGACTGAGTAAGCCCCAAAGAAAGATATAGAATCTAACACCCATCTTGTCCTCAGCAAATCCTATTAATTTTATCAGGGATTTCCAGCTCAACCCAATGACTTTAGGCAATTCCCAGATCTGGTATGTACACTATTATCAAATCCCCCCAGCAATCTGACTATTGTTGAATCCCCCCAGGAATCTGACTGTCATTGAATCCCCTTGTAAGTACCTACAGAATGTTGCTTATCCTGCTGTAAGCTGTGTAGAAGGAGCCAAGGCACTTCGCTTGTCTGCACATTCTCCTGTGGGGAGTAGGCACATGAAAACTGCTTTGGGGCTAGACCTTTTTGCTAAGTTAGAAGAAAGTCAGAAAGGTGAAAAAAATCTTCATTATTTGTAGAAAACTAACTCTGCGATTGAAAGGCTGTATTTGATTTGTGATAGAAAGATAGAGGTTTTGCTGAAAATTTGTATAGTAGTTTTGATCCATGCACCATTTTTAAAAATATGTATAGACATAGTTATGAAATATCAGGAAGAAAAACGCTAAAAATGGTAGGTATCTCTGCTGTATTAGTTGTTGCTTGTATTACTTCAGTTTATTTCAGTTGAAATTCAGAGTTCGGTAACTCCTGTATATTTTAACCATGGAGTTGCATGGATGACAGGGCTGAATCTTTAGGAATGATTTTTATGCATTTACAAGAATGATACTTTGCCATGCAGCTGTGAATGCGTTAGTTGAACATGTTTATGAATGTGATACTGACTGCTTTGTGGATCTAAGGATACAAAGCAGGATGAACTTCTATGAACTAACGTTTGCAATATGAGTTCTAGCAACATAGAGCTTCTACATGAGGCCCTTTAGCATTTCTGAAGGACTTCTGAAATTTTTATCTGTCTGCCATTTTGATTGTCTCCATGGTCTGGTTCAGACTGTCATTGATTACAGTAGTGTGGGGATCCATAACAATGAAAAAATTGATCATGTAGCTGCATCAAGAAGTTTTTGGTGATGGCAAGATTCAGAAAATGCAGAGGGGCTTGGGAAAGGCCTGAGAGGTATCACTAGGCAGTGTTTGTGAAAGAAGGCATAAAAGTCAGGGAGAGTAAACACGGACATTTATACTGCCATCCTAAACTGCCTCCCTTTCATGTGCAGTAGAGATGTTTTTTATAGAAAGCTTTCTGTTCTCTGTTGTTTGGTCATGCTCTGGGGACCAGACTTCTTTTAACAGCAGATTTCTTGAGGTAAGACCACAGATTTCCGTTTTTAAGTTTTCTTTCTTCCTCATTGTTGCTCTTTGTTCTTCATTCAGTCTCTAGGAAGCATTTTACCTTTCCCCTGCTTCATTTCACTATCTACTCTACCTCCTGCCCAGACTGCTACTAATTAACTTAGTACCTACAGTAAGCTCACTTATCAGCTTGGTATGCAGAGAAGCTTGCTTTATTCCCAAGGGCTTGTGACGTACATACCACAGCACGATTAATCTCTCTGTAATCACTAAGTCTATTCTTCCCTATAACCTTGTCCTGAAGCAATTTCTGAGAGCCTGAGCAATTACTGGGGACAAAGTGCTATTGAACCAACTTTTCCTGTCTTGTCTATCTCTCCTTTTGTCTCACAGGTTCTGTTTAGTCACCTATGTGAAATATGACTTTGATTTTTCTGTTCAGGAGCATGATTACGTTGTATCTACAGAGGTCGTGGGGCAGCCATGAACTATGGTTGATATGTTTCTGGTCAGTATAATGTCTTGAGCAGGAGAAAGCAAAACCCCAAGGAAGCCTGTGCTCAGATGTTCAAAAAATATGTGTAACTTTGAGAAAGCCAGTTGTGCTTGACCTGCATAGCTGAATGTTCATGCATTTCTTGAGAGCTGTGAATCTCTTTTTGTCTTCCAGTTTATTCCAGTTCTTACAGGACAATGGTTGAAAGTTATCGTATGTGTAGTCACAGTAAGGTGGCTTTTTGGCATGGCTGTCTTCTACCTGCAGTGGTTTTTCTCTATAGATCAGAGTTGAGATGTGGTCACACAAGGACTGATACTGCAAGGAGAGCTTCTACTGCTGGTACTAGTTCCTCAGCTGTCCCAGGGATACCTGAAAAGCATGTAACTACAGAGACTGAGACAGAGACAATTGTTATGTTGTGCAGAACTAATGGATTTCTCTTTTCTGAAAGTGGGGAGTCTCTGCCTTTCATTCCATGAATATATTTACATCAGTTATATCAGTATAGTTATCAATTCCTAATATTCTTTGAGAAGGAAGTAAACATCTTGTCCTCCTTCCATTATATTTTAGTTTTTGCAGCTCTACTTGCTCTTAGAAGATTGCTGGATTTTCCCTGTTCTCAGTTTTATGTGTCACCGAAGTGCTGCTAGTGTTCTTTATTTCAGGTCTACAATTCATAGCAGTCTAGAAATTGCCGGATGTTCCTATTCCAGCCAAGTGGTCATTTGCTGTCCAAGAATGGCTGGATGCTTTTTATCCCGTGCCGATTTCACTGCAATCTACTAGGATTTTTTTGTTGTAGCAGTTCAGCTCCCTGCAGTCTAGGAATTCTACTGGATCCATAGTGCTCTATACAGGCTGATTTTCCAGTGGTGCTCAGTTGTTTGTCCTCTTAGTGCTATCCAGGCTTAATAAACTGGTCCACAGAATAATTTTTTTCTTAGTTGTTCTGTCATTTAAGTTTGATGTGGAAACACTATTTTGTGAGACATGTTGTCTGACAGTACTCCAAAAGGTTTAGGGAGCGCTTACGTAAACTTGAAGCCATAGATTCAGTTTTTATTGCAGGGCTGATAGACAGAATATATTATCTATTTTATAACTATATGTGTACCTATACTGTATAGCCCACACATGCCAATTGGAACTGTCCTATTGTGATATGTACTATACAGACACAGTAGGATATACATTTAGCCATTCACACCAGCAAAATGTCCTCCATATTCTTCATTA
The DNA here is from genome assembly GCF_031877795.1 of Strix aluco. NCBI lineage: Eukaryota > Metazoa > Chordata > Aves > Strigiformes > Strigidae > Strix > Strix aluco. The sequence continues at coordinate 8,734,917 of NC_133932.1, forward strand.
ATAGATTTTCTGTGTATTTAGGGTATTAATAGATTTTCTGGGTATTTAGAGTTAGTGTATGGTTCCTAAGTGGTAGACATTTTCTTACTGAATATCATGAAGCGATTGTTTTTAAGGTGTTATCTATACCAAGTATTTGTCAAAGCAAGTATTGGCTGTTCTCTATGGTCGTACATACTTACACTACTAGACCCTCCTTATTCTTTATGTGTCCTTACTGGTTAACAAATAAATGATCCATTATTTTGTCTCCTAACGCTCTGCATAAACCATCTTTGCCACTTTCCAGGTGGTCTGTCATTGTGGAATAATTGGTAGGTGCTTTTTGATTAAATTCTCTTGAGGAATTAATTGTTAGCAGCCTGCATATCATTTGTTTACCATCCTGATTCAAGTATAGTATCGATGTCCTCCCCTTCCTGTAATTAATGAAAGGCACTGTATTGCTTTTCTTCTGTTGGGGAATAACAGCAAGGAAAGGGAAAGCAAGGAGACTGTTCTTGTAACTGAGAAACTGATCTCTGATTCAGGTAATCTCAGTTCAATTTCTAGTTGCTACAAACCTTTCAGCTGGGACTTTAAGCAAAATCCCTCGTTTCATTGCAAGTCTCTTGGAGAAAGAATATTTTTAGAATGGGGACTGACTTGTATTTTGTGCCTTGCAAATAGGGCCGAGGTTTTACTGAGCTATCTCCCATCCTCCGATGAAAAAAAGGAGTAGAAATATTTCACTTCAATACATTATTTCACAACATTTCAGGTGTTGATCAAGTCTAAGAAATTGTCAGTAGGAACTCCGCCCTCCCATGTATTTCTAAGGGATCTCTCGTGCCTCAGGGTGTAAATCCCCCTGGGTTTCCCAAACATTTTCCCCGCGCCGCAGTGGATCGTGCGGGACACACTAATAAGCGGCGGCTCCCGCTCTTAAAGGGGACGCGGCACCTTTCCTATTTCCTGGGATCCCGCCCAAAGGAGGGGACTGCTTTAGAGGAGGGGGGTCTGGGCTGATGGCATCCGATTGCCAGGGATTCCCCAGCCTGAGTTGGCCTGACAGGGGCCGCTCCTTGCCACCCCTTGTACTGCAGGGTGCTTTAACCCCTTCTGGTCCCTTCAGAATTTCAGGGTGACATGAGATGTCTGTGGGGAATAGTCCCAGCTGCCTCATACTATCTGGACAGAGAGAAGCTGAGAGCAGCTTTATCCCTAATTCTGCAAAAGAAACTTGCTTGCCAATTGCCTTTCCATCAAGGCACTCCCCTGTTGTCCTCCCCTGCACTGCATCCATCCAGGTCTGACCTCTCTTCCTCCCCATCCTGGGTATCTTTCTAGCAGTCCCAGTCTGGAGACTTGTGGGTACATACACAGCACAAAAACTTTGCACGTGCGCCCTGTCCTTCTGCTTGGATTAGACCACTATTATTCCCCTTGTTTGAATACCATTTAATTGCTGCAAACTGTTAAACTTGTTGACCCAACCCAGGCCTCGCCTATCTTCAGCCTTTCCTCACTCTAATGACTAGCCTCTTTGCTGTAAAAAAGTCTGCCCATCAGTCTGTTTTAACATGACTCTGGCAATCCTTCCACTTCTCTACCTTGATGTCACATGTAATTCACGAACATGAACTGGCTTTGTATATCCATATATTACTGCCTTTGAGGGACTGGGCTGACTCAGTATAAAGAAAGTTTTTCTTTGTTAAAACTATTAGGTAAAGCCAATTATGAAGTTAATTGTGCAGTAAAGCCCAGGAACTAAGTCCTTTCTCTTAAGCATGATCATTATATAGATAATGCACTACTGTTTGCAAAATATGGGTTTATTAGTGTGCCTTCCTCTGCTAGATCTGTCCTCACATCTCATGTTTTCCATCTACCCGAGTTATCCTCTTGTTGAGCACTTGCGATATACTTCCAGGGCAAGACTTGCTGGATACTAAAAACTCTCTCTGATTTTCAGAGTGCTCTCATATATGCCAAGAAAATTTTTACCTGCTGAACGATTAGAAGACTTAATGACTTCTGGGTGGAAACCGGTGGTGAAGAATTTTGGCATGGTTATGATCTGATACACTGCAGAACTTGAAGCTCTTACATTTCGTACTGAAACGATGAACTTGAGCTTTTGAACCTCCCGTGCCACAGGTGTTCTAATGTTACTGTAAAAGCCAGCAGAGGAACTCTCTAAGACTCGTTTTGGAGTTTTAGAAAGCAGGCATTCTTGATTGCAGTGTTGGCTGGCGCACACGCGAATAGCTTCGCAAAAAATTGAGCGCACCCTGGATCTATAAGCAGCAGCTAATATAGAGTGAGATTATGCATATTCATAACTTTTCCAAGAAATGAGTTACATATGAATTATATTTCCTGGAACTAATTATAATATTTGCATCTTAATTACACATGCACTTTCTTGCTGGGTGGTAGTCTCAGGGGGTCTCTGGTGGTCATCAGTGGTCTTCCTCACCGTGTCTGCTGGTTGACCTCAGTGCTCACACATGCTCACAAAGGTCAGTTTAAGAGGTGCTGTGCAGCTGTATTGTGTCTTGAGCTGGTTTGTTTTGATTTGTCCCATCCTTGTTCCTGTTATCTTCAAGAATAGGCCCCAGCTGTCTTATTTATTACTCTTATCTTCAAACCCCTTTCTTCTTTATGAAAGCACCAATCTTCAGCTGTGTCTGCACATTCCAGAAGCTACATTGATATTGACCTACTTTATTCTCGGTAAAAAATATTTAGCAAGACGAAAAGCAAGACAAAGAGGAAAAAAAATGTTAGCAAGACGTTTTGGCTTACACTAACATGCAGCGAGTAAAATCGTAGAATAAATTAAGATGGAAAGGTCTCATTTGGGTCAACTACCCTGTACAAAATGGACAACTTTAAAGCTAGAACAGGTTGCTCAGGGCCTTGTTCTTACATTTTCTGAAGACCTCCAAGAATGGAGATTACTCAGCCTCTCTTGACACTTCTTCCCAGTACTGAACAACCCTCATAGAAGGAACTAACTTTTCCTTACATATAGTTGAAATTTTCCTTGGTGCAACCTGAATGTTACCTCCTGACCTTCTGCTGTGCACATACGTGAGAACAGAAGTCACTTCTATGGAAGAGCTGCTTTCTCTTTTCTGAATTGTGGCCATTCCAGTCATCTCTGAAATTAGCAAGTAATTCCATAATTTCTGTCCATATGAATTTTCCCTGTTGACAAATATCCAGGGTTCTACTGCTAAAATATAATCTAATTTATACAGTACTGACAGTCGGATAAATTAATAAATATTTCTCATATCATTAAGTTCTAGTAGCAGGCAACTTTGCTCAAAACTTGAAAATAAACTGAGTTGTTTTCTATGGGCTCTGCCAGGAGATTGATGATGCAGTTTCATGGGCCAGTTTAAAATATTGTTGCTTGTAAAAAAAATATCCATATCCCATTTCCATCCACTTCATTGCACCAGCACTAGCATTCAGGATGTCGCCGCACTCAGCTGGCTGATCCGAGTGGGACTGTCCCCGTGTCAGTGTGGTACGCAGGTGTCTCAAGCTGTTTATGCAACTGTACTAAAGGACTCCGAGCTCTATTTCCTTTTCCCAGCCCTGGGTGACAGTGAGGTTTAGTCTCTCTGTGCCAGTTTATCTGTATGTGGAATAGTGGTAATAATGGGAACCAATATCAGTGACATCTTCAAACAAAGGTGGCAAGGAAATGTGAAGTGTTAATGCTCATATGGAAACAATTTCTTCTAGATTCTTTATAGACAAATGTGAAGACCCAGTCAGTTTATAATCTAAGGGTGATTTAAATGCTTGTAGAAATGTCAGGATGTTATAATTTTATTAATCAGGTTATGAATAATACTTATTTAAAATTGCAAGATACCATAATAGTCACACAATAAGTCCAGTATCATATTCAGAATAAAATGCATAAATATGTGTTCCTGTATCTGTAGGTAGATATACAGATATTGATAACTGCTGTTTATTGAAAAGCCAAACATGACTGTTTTTCTAATATTTATAATGCCAGTTTTCTTACTTTTATTGAGTTTTACCATACTTTGTTCTTAGCCTACTTTTCTGGAAACAAAACATGTTTTAAGACAGTTTGTGTGGGTGTGTCCGCACACCATTATCCCTTAGTAACCTTTGCAATAGTTATCTTCTTCCAAAATTAGGGGATGGAGGTCTCAAAGATAATTTGTTAATTTGATAATTTTCTCAAAATTATATTTTATAAAATAATATCTCTTTGATATATCTTTGATAATTATCTCAAAGATCATTTGTTCTCTCATCTCAGAAAAAACATTCCTATAAACTAAATTAAAATAGTCAAGGAAAATAAAATTTCCCATAAGTGTCCCAAAAGAGGGAAAGGTTGCAAAGTGAGCCTCATCAAAGATTCAGCACAAGAGAAAGGTCTTGTAAATGCTCCAGCAGATTCAGTCAGTTCTTAGACCTGGAAAAACTACACAAAACAAATCCATGGGAAATTTGTTGTTGTTCCATCTATAGAACTTTTTGTTTCCCATGGTCATGTGAAAACAAAAAGGTGCAGACTTTTTCTTTATTTAAAATAAAGCTTTTCCACCCCGCATAATTGTAGAGAAAAGCTTGACAAAGCTTGATCCATGAAGTTTTGAAAACAAGAACATAACTAAAAACATTTGTAGGTACAACCTCAGTGCCCTCTTAAAAAGTGCTGCCGGTTTTCAGGAGTCTTACAACTAAGGTTGCAATACCAACAATCATTATACAACAATTAGGCCCTTTATTTTTAATGTAATTTCAGGAATCTCTTTATTGCTTCTGGTAAAATTCCTGCACATATTTTTTCAAGATATGGGAAAAGTTAAACAGGGCAGGAAAGCCAATCATGACCTACTGTTTGAGCACCCTAGTGTGCTTTTTTGTGTGTCCGCAGTGCCTCTGGCCTGGCTATGGTCATGGGATGAATTAACAGAAGAAACTACTGTGATGTTTGAGATGACTTAGAAGGTTCCCCCAGCTGACTGATGATACCAGAATGAGTCAGGCTGAGTTAATCCAGTGCAAAATGGAATGGTTAATTTGGCCTGGGAATTAAACTTAATTTTTCTCTGAGACAGATCTAAAGCGCTCACTGAGTTGTAGGTAGTAGCCCTCTACAAAATGCTTTAAATGCCTTCACCTAGGTCAGCCAGAACTCATTTTACCATTGCCTAAGGCTGGTACCACATAGGAAATTCTCTAGGTATCTGCAAAAATTGTGACTGAACAATCATTCCAATCCACAGGTCAGTCTCATGACTCATGATTACCAAAAGCATTTGCAGAAAGTACCATGTCATCCTGTCCCCTCAGATTATCCTCTTCAGTGCCTTTGCCATGTGACTAAATCAGTACTAAGTAAGCAATTTTCAGATTTTTCCAGTCTGCTACTTTCCCTTCCTACTCTGATCATGAATCCACATGACCCAATTCACTGCCACCAAATAACTGTCATTATACTTGAGAGTACTAAAAAAAAATGTGGTTTTAAAAAAAACCCCCCAACTCTCATTTTTAAAGGTCACCCCTGCAGGTCTGGGATTAGCAGTGCAGGGAGCAGGATGCGGGTGTGCTGCATCTATGGAGCTGCCAGTCTGACCCCTTCCCTCAGGGCCAATCTTTGCTTAAGAGCAGGGCTGCTCCCCAGACCGGCTGTTCGATCGACAATGATCTCTAGTTTCAAATCCGACAGCACCGACCTGCTCGCTCTCCGCTCATCAGCAGGTGGGGGCAGCGGAAGAGAAAGGGCGGGAGGGAGAGGGAGGACACTGCAACCTACGTGAATAATTGATGGTGCAAGGAAAGGAGAGCAGCTGGGTTCCCTGCCTCCATCCGCTCACCAGCTGGGGATGAGAGATCCTTGCTCAGGTAGGGGATGAATGGCTCAGCTGCTTTTATTCTCGTCTTGCCTGCAAAGCCAATTAAAGATATTTTGCATCTAGAAGGAATAGGAGCAAAGGTAGCTGGGGGAGGGTTGTTCCAGATCTTCTCTGCTGCTTGGTTGTGTAATGGATGTACCTTGGGGCAGTTTCTGCCTCAGCAGGGAAAGTGACTATACTTTTTAAAAGACATTGTGCTATACTGCATTGTGTAGAGAAGCAGCTGGGGAGAGAGAGAGAAGGAGAGTGGAAGTGGGGATATCTGTGTAGGTAGTGAGACAAACTGAAGAGACAGGGGCATGAAAGAGGGTCTGTCCAGACTCAAAAGAATCCCACCCTGATTCTGTCAACCTTCGACATAAAATGATGAGTCCAAGTGGGCAGTGGGAAGTGCTGTCTGTACACACTGGCTGCTATATTTAGAAGCTGTGTGCATGGATCTGTGGAAACAGTTAATGTGAAAACATGTATGTTTCTATCTGTGGGTGCATCTATGAGTTTGTAACATCTGAGTGTAATATTGTAGTAAAAAATAAAAAAAAAAAATACAAATTCTGCCCTGAAGAGTTTACCGTTGGAAGGATATACTGCTGTGTTCATGTGGTACTGTGCAGCTTCTGATGTTCTTACAATGACTCAATTAATAACATTGCAGAGATCAGATTCTGTGTTACAGCTAATACAGACTTTTCCTGTGTGAGCAAGGTACAATGCTAATTCAGTTACAAGAATGAAAAAAGTATTTTAACAAAAATTAGGAAATTACATAGCAAAATATATAGACATCAATTACTGTAATACATATATTAACATACCTGAAGAATACCTGAAAGAACAGAAGCTTGTGTGCCAGTCCCTAAAACACACAGAGCTATAAAATGCATAATGATCTATGCGAATATAGACATATATGTCTATATATAGTCTATATGTCTATATGTATATATGTAGTCTCACAATGTGGGACTATAAGTATTAGTCATATAAGAATGCAAGTATCAACAGAAACAAAATCTACTTAGTACAACTAAAGGCTTATATTGTTGCATCAGCTGTGTAAATAGTAAAAATTGTTAGCTTGCTTATAAGTTGAGGAACAGTAAGGGGAAAGGGGGCCTGTGATTTGTTTACATGTAGAAAGGATTTAGTCATATGATTATTGCTAAAGGAGGCTAATTAGAACAGTAATTAGGGTATCTAATAATTGTTCACTGGTTTGCCTGTGGGTCTTGAGGGCTTTGTACACAGGTGGAGTTGCACAGGAGGTTAGGTAAAGCTGTGAGGCAGTTAAATGAAAGCTGATCCCAGTGTGGTTTTGTATGTGAACAAAGTTGGCTCTTGTCCGTCATGGCAAGCTGATGAAGAATGGCAGAAAGACCTGAGCCTCTCTATGTACTTTGCTTTCACCACGGCCAGGCTTGCTATTGCTGCTGCTAATGACTCTGGGATGGGGGAGGGCAGTAGTTACTGCTGGCAGCCCTCTCTAGCAGCAGAAAATAATGTCTCTTCCTCTTTCCTGGATGCAGCAGAAGTGGCAAGCTTGGCTCTTTACCTTGGCCCAGTCACAACTCTGCTCAGAGATCCAGGTGAATGAATAAGAACTGCTTGTGCAGACAGCAGCTGCTGTATTCAGTGCCCTGGACACATCTGGGAGGCATCTGGAGTGAGGAGGGGGCTGCATGCGTTGGCCCATACTCTAGCATCAGATCTGCTGTGGGAAAAAAAAAAAGAAAAGAGGGTGGCAAGAGGAAAATGAAACACCTGGCCTCCATGCAAGTTCCTGAAACCAGCAAGTGGTTCCTCTCTTTGTCCATTCAAATTGTCACCTACCTTGATTGATTCCTTACTCCTTACAGTCTCTTTTCCCACCCACAGACCCTTGAAGCCCCCGTAATAATTTATATCCAGGTCTTTCATCAGTAGGAAGCATTAGGATGAAATTGCTGCACTCTTATCCCTAAAATTTTGATGTAGCTGCTTGCTTACTCTCTTTTTGTTCATCTGTATCAGCTATCTTGTATTTTCTGTCTGGTCTCTCCATTCTGCTTTCACTTGTCCTTTGTATCTTTTCCTAGCTGTCTGGCTCCTCCCAAATTCTGTCTCGTTCTGTGGTTCCTACTGTCCCTTTCATGAATTAGAACAAACCCAGTGTGAGGCTGACACTTGGCATAAGGTTGTAGCTGCTGCCTTTATAGGCCCTGATGTAAAGAGGAAACATTACATCATCCGATGGAATGAAACAGGGAATCACAGGAAAAAAGTATGTCCAGAAGAGCTCCGTGGTCTTATTGAAACACAAGTACATATGTACTCTTGCAATGGAAGATTCTCATCCTCGGTTTTCATCAGGAATGATAATCTACTGATGAGTGAATGCAAATACATTCTCTGAGGTTTCGAGGTTTCTGACCCCCCCAAAATTTGAGCTTCCCTAGAGAATAGCTCACATGTTAGATCAGTGAGCTATTTCATAAGGGACACGTAGAGCCAAATCTCTGTAGTACTTGATGTAAATCAGCTCCAAATACCAAAGGCTAGCGAGTTTGTTATCTTCTTAGTCTTCCCTTGAAGGGAATGGGAGGTTGTGGGGGACTGCCTTGATGCCCTCTGGATACTGAGAGCTTCGGGAGAGTTGAGTAAGGGACCCCTCTGCCACCCTTGTTCAACACTGCTTGTGTTACCATCACTGACAGCCCGGAGTGCGGCTTCCTCGGCTCGGCTGTCCCGGCAGCCTGCCTGTGGGCTGCGACCATCCACGGCTTCCCCAGAAAGGGGGGGATCAAGGGGGAACTGACCTTCCACAGCGGAAAGGGGGCAGAAGTCATCATCCCACCCCCCGTTCTCTCATCTTTCCCCATCTCTCCTCCTCCTCTTTGTCTTTCCCGGGGCCGCGGCCCGGTCCCCACTGTAAGGTGCCCTTGCGGTCTCTCCTTTGAAGCCCGGCTTGGGAGGAAGAGGAGGGGTGGGGGCGGGAGCCGGGGCTTGGGAGGCAGCCGGGGCCCTTCTCCATGGCGAGGCAGGAGCAGAGGAGGCTCCTGAGGGGGGAACCCGGGCGCTGACTCAGCAGGGCAGGCCAGCATGTTTTCCCGGGAGCACGGCGTCCCTGCCGGAGCCTGCAGAGGGTAGGTACCGGTACTGGGGCTGGTACTGGGTGGCCCTGTTCCTTCCGGGCGCCTGGCTCCGGCCCTTCCCTTCCCCCGGCAGGGGCAGGGCAGGGCAGCGGCTGCGGGCGTTTGGGGTGAAGCGCTGGAGCCGGTCCCGACCCCAGCGGCTGCCGCCGTGTTGTGGGAGGGGGAGGAAGAGCCCTCGGCCGTTGCCCGAAAGAGTGGGGGGCCGAGGAGAGGGAAGGTGATGGCCGGAAGGTCCGGCTCTGGCTTTGGGGGCCCCGCTCCGGGCGGGAGGAGGGGGGTGGGTGAGCGGCTGCGCCCCTCACTGAAGGGAAAGAAGGGGCGCAAGTGAGCCCCTCTGGCTTTACCCCTGCCTCCCTGGGAGGGGATGAGTTCTCCGGTTTGCTCTTCTCAGGAGGTGGGAGTACGGGTGCGCGGCGAGATTCATTTCACTCGGGAGTTCTCCTTTCTCCTGCCCTGCAGGGTAGTGCCTGGTGAAAGCCAGCCGGGTTCTCCGGGCCTTTTCCATACCCTGCCCACGTTGTCGGTGCCAGGAGAGGCAGATCCTGAGCAGGGATTGCCCGCATGTGGGAGCAGAGGCTCTCAGGGAGGCTCCCCAGTAGCCAGGAAGGGGCGTGCAGCTGGAAGTCAGAGTCTGTGGGCAGAAAAGTTTGTGACCGGCTGAGGGCAATCCTCGTCTCATTTGGAGTACTTGCTTCCTTTTCCTAGTTCTGTCTTGGTAATTCCTTCTCTTGAATTTTAGGAATCTGTGTGAGCAAAAGTCAAAGCCGTACAGGTGTTCGTAGAGTAAGGCTATTCATGTCATGTTTTCAGCTGTTTTCACTGAATACCTAAAACTTGTATTTGGTAGAGCAAATACGTCCCTCTAAGGGAGGAGCGAGGGAGTGAAAGAGCTGTTGGTCAAGGGAAGTGGTTGCTCAGAATTTTCCATATGAGCATTTCAGGACTGATCTTGTTTCAAATTACCTTCAGTTCTGAATTGCCTGTCCTGTCTAGTGTGGGATTTAAAAAACATATCAGTGTCTCATTGCAAGAATCACTCATCAGGCTGGGATGCTAGTTATTATACTGTCATTCCATAATTAGCTGCAAATCATGCTGTATTGTTTCTCCTCCTGGAAGGTTTCCAGATTAGCAAAGGTGTTTACAATAGCTATGCACCCACTTCCCTGGGAACTTTCAGGAAGACAGTTACCTGAAGATTTGGGGCGCTTGTCTATTCAGAGTGTCACAGATGCTCTTTACCTCTGGAATACTTACGAAAGGACGTATGAAATCTGTCAAGGCCAATTTGTGTTTTTCTCAGAACAAACGTTTGCATTGATTTGGTTATTGAACTGGCTCAGCTATAGCAGTTGGGAATGATTTTGAGAGAGCTGTATAGGGAGATCCCAGGACTGAAATAGCAGAGGATGCTGCAAGACAGGAATACAGGGTGTGAGCAGAGTTGTACGTATGGAGATAGTGGCTTAGAGGTCTGCTAAGGTGCTTCTCGCACTGTTTCACAATTGAGAGTGGTAGATCAGCAGTGTCTACTTTTAGCTTGGCTACCTGATTGAAATTAATGCGCTGATTACTGGCACTAGTAAAATCCTATTTTAGTTTTCAGCATTTTCCAGGCCCTCTGCTTCTCTTTGTTGCCATTTCCTAAAAATAAAGCTTCAGCAAGTATACATTTGCAGATACATATTCCGCTCCCAGTCTGCAGAATTGCTTTTCTTTTTCAGAAGGATAATATTCTGCTTTTCTGTGATCAAAGACTTTGAAGGTCCAATTTGAAAAGAAGTATGTTCTCTTTCTATAAATGGAGCTTAGTGCTTTTTATTCCAGAAGTTCAAAATTCACAAATGGACTTTCAAGCAATAGTTACAGTGGCCCCAAATTTTTGTGATATTTTGTAAAAGATAACATAAAATCTAAGTCGTTCTCTTGGATTTTTAAAGTCCCTCAGCACATTCCTAACCTGAGATAGTGACAGAATTGAGAACATCTCTAAATGAGACTGGTGATTTTGGCGTCTGCTGGAGTCATTTTGACAATAGAACTGTACTACAATTGAACGGTAAAGAGCAGTTGCTGCATGAAGTGCTCTGGTCAGTCCAAATTGTAGAGATGAATTTGTGCTGAGAGAACAGGGGCAGGACTGGCCACGATGACATCATGTAGGAGCTGCTGGATTTTCGTGTTGCAGGTGTGTGTTTTACTGTTTTCTGAATGATTCAGGATTCAAACCAGTGACATGCCAAAGAAAAACACTATAGCATGCAACAAGGCCCCAGGGCATCCAGTTTCACAAAAGTTCTACTTCTCTGGAGATGATTAGTTGCTGAAAACAAGAATTTATCAAATTGTTACCTTTTTAGGGCTCACAGGAACTTCAGATTTCTAAAAGAAATAATGAAAATCTTTCATGTACTGCCTTGGACATAAATTTTATTAGTCACAAACATGCTTCAAGTAAATGAATAAGATGATAAATAAAGCATGTGTTAGTGTAATATTAATACTAATTTAAAATACATTTGCCATCTAACTAGTCCAGTATTTATTTGAGAATGTCAAGACTAACTCCTACATCTTCCCTCTCATATACATTATGGCTTTAATCTCTAGATGCATTACACAGATGTCTCTCATCTGAATTTTAGGAGAAAATTGTGGGATGGAAGCATTGTGTTACTTTGTGTAGATCAGCCTATATACAAGTTACGTGATGCCATTGGGTGCCACTGATGCCAGTGATAACACTGAACCATGCCTGTATCTCTCCTGCAGGGTGTATCGGTTCTGTTCTAGCACCATGTCTGTTATGTTCCTGTCTTGGAGACTAATACCCAGGCTGTGGCAACTGGGGCTGTCCTTTAGGTGCTGATTTCAGTGATATTTGAGAACTTTCAGCTCTTTTAATATGGCTCAGCTTTGAGATCTGATCCCAAAGCTTCCCGTGAGACCTATCTGTATTCTGCTGCCAATCTAAGATAGAGGAAGAACTTGGCAAAAAAGATCATTCAGCACTTACATGACAGTTGTGAGGAAAATAGTGTGTGTGAACAGAGACAGAGCAGTCAGGGCCAGAAGATTTTTGCTGTTATATCCAGGATGTTTGCAGGCGGCAAGTAGTAAGTTAAGACAGCTCAGGGTATCTCACAGGGAATGACAGCTTCCTCATAGGCAAGAAGTGATCTGGGGAGAGGAAGCATAAGCAGAAGACAGCAGAAGGAGGCACTGCAGGCAAGCACTAGCATCTTGAGTTCTCCGAGAGTTAGAAGTTTTCTTCTTTTTTTTTGTTTTTCTCCCCCCCCCCCCTTCTGCCTCTGTCTCTTGCAGGAGGTCTGAGGAGGGGGTGTGCTGCTTCAGTGATGTTATAGACTCACCCACCCAAGGTTTTCCATGTGCTCTTGCTGCTGCTGTCCCCAACAAGGTAAAGGCAGTCCATGTTCCTCTGGGTCAGGGTTGGAATGTGCCTTGAACCACTGAGCAGAAGAAAGGACTGAAAGCAAGCTTGTGTGCATGCGTTATAGCTATAGTTGCCCACTTCTGTGAGAATCCTACACTTGTTCATTTAATCATTTCTTATGCTATACTGTATCACGTCAGTAGTCTGACCTGTTGAAAGAGAGAAATTCATGATAACCTGTCTGATCAGGTTCCAGGTCAAGCTGTTGCAACACAAGCTGAAGACAATTTGGCCAGTTGTATTGTCCATGCTATCTCTTAAGGAAGAATGATTCTACCTTGTCTTCAGTGAGCAAGTAGTATCTGTGCCAAAACATGGAAGGAGCTGTTGGCTTTGGTATCTGGGTTACCACAGAAGATAATGTTAGCTTTCGCACATGTTAAATTCTTTTCCCTGTTATCTTTTCACAGACTGTGGACTTGTTTGAGATGATTGAAAAAATGCAGGTAAGAAGAAGCTATTCTGTCAGACTTTGGTATCTCTTGATTTTTCATAGCTAAACAAATAATCAGCTGTTATTTGTCTTGTCACTTCACTTCCAATACCCTTTAATTTGAGCTTGCAGAATATTTAGCTCTTCTAGGCCCAAGCTCCTATACCTACTCTTAAATGGGGTTTCAAAAGCATTTTCCTGTGTTCATTTTTCCAACCAACATGATGGAAGGAATAGATTCAAATTATTATAATTCTGTCCTTTGCAGAAGTGTGATTCTGAGAGAAAATCAAAGTTGCATTAAGGTATCTCTGGCATCTTCTTCAAGAAACTATGTTTCTGCTGGGTAGCAGCTGCTAATGACAGGTGATTAATGGGATATTAACATAACTGCATTTAACAAGGTCAAACAGTTTAATAAATACCTACTGTAGTCCCTATCTTTAACTTGCACAAGGAAGGACTCTGGCTTAATTCTCTTATGGAAATATGTGCATTTAGTTGCATATATTAGATTACAAAACTAAAATAAAGTAAAAGGGGACAAAACCCAGCCCTGCCTTATCAAGTAAAGAGATAGTAATGTAATAATATGTTATATATCTAACAACAAAATCTGTAAATTTTTCAGATGATCTCTTCTCAGCACATCCTCACAGACTACCAATATTTTCTCCAAGTGGTACACCTTCTTTAAAATACTGTGGTTAACTTTCACCTAACACCGCGTAACATGGCACACAACTCCTGCCTTTTATTATCTGCAGGAATAAACTTATAAGAAACAATTAACTTTTTTTCTGGAATTTGGGTGATCAAATTATGGATATGAGGAAAATGCAAGACTTTGGTGGGACTATAAAGGTGAGGAGGTGGAAGGTGGCAGCAGAATGCTGAGTATAGAGTTATGAGGCTGAAGTACTATTTGGCAGATGAGAAAGGAGAAGTGGGGGAAAGAGGGGCTGGGGGTGTATCTTCTGTATATTCACGTGTAGACAGACACGGACCTTGTTTGGTTTTGTTTGGTTTTTAATTTAGCTTGCTTTGTAACCTGACTTGCACTAGGAGAATTAATAACTGCTGCTTAAGTATGACAGCAATTTTTTTGAAAGAAGGGAAGAGCGGTGTTTTCCAAAAGAAAAAAACCTCCCCACTCCAATATTTCTTTTTATTATTTGTTGTGATCTTTCTTCATATTTTTCCTCATTATTTATTCTTTTCTGGTTTTGCTTTCCCTTTCCTTCCATTTGACTTGCTATCCTTTAGATTTGTTCAATCAATCATTCTTGAAAATTAAATCTGGGATTTTCATTAGCAGTCCAGTGAGTAAAAGGCAAAGCAGGAGACTTGGACATTTCTCCTGTAAAGTAACAACAACAAAGCCACAGGTTAGAATTAGTTTTTGAGTACTTTAACAATCAGGTTGGAGTATAGTTTTTTGACTGAGAATTAACATAGCCGTTTTGCACTATGTGTGATGAATTAACAGGTAAAGTTGTGCTATCTTTTTAAACTGAAACCTGTCCCTGAGATCTGGGAATGAAGTTTGCACCCCCCCCCCCCCCCCCCCCTTTTTTTAAAAAAAAAAAAATCTTAATATCATTACTTGAAGAAAATGGGTTACTGGCTCCATTGTTCTATGTATACGGATGTAGTGAAGTCACAGTAAATACTTTGTTAAGGACACTTAGGAATACATTGTTCCTAGATTGTTCCACAGTTCAAGCAGTTGAAAAGCAAGCAAATCTTATTTCAGCCAATAAACCCAGATGTTTCAGGTCTTCACATCCTTGCATAGCCAATCCCTCTTCTCTTACCTGCTTTTGTCTTTATTGGTGTGATGTTCACTACCTCTAGTCTGCATTTGTACAGTTTCAACATATCTTTCAGTCTTATTTTCTCACACCTCCTTTCATGTTTTCTTCTTGTGTCCCTTTTATATCTAAGTTGTCTGTTCTGAGACTCCTCAAGGCGCTGCTCTTTCCCCTTAAAAAACACATCATAGCATTGTTGTGCCATGTTGGACCTGGCTGAGGGTCTGGATGGCTCTTTTTTCTGCTGTTCATTCTTTCCTCCTGCTCAAGCCAGGTGTCTCCCCTGTACAAGGTCCTGGGAATATCAGATTCCCAGACTGCTGCTGTCTCCAGTACTGCCCAGGGAGACAGTGAGGGAAGGTGTTTCCCTAAAAGTGGTGCTGCAAGCCAAACTGGACCAAACCAGAAGGGTGTCTCAACAGGTAGCTGAGACTGCTATACTTTATGCCTGTCCTTTTTGAGGAATGACAGTGATCATCAACCAGTTGTTCTGCCCATGCTTTGACACTTCAACAGCTTATGCTTTAAGTTCCCTGTGGTCTTGCCTAACCTCTAAAATAAAGCTTTGGACTACACAGATCAGGGCTGCATTCAATCTTTGCCAGTATCTTAAGCTTCACTCTGTCTTCTGTTCCCAGGCTACCAGGAGCTCCTTGAACAGTGCAGAGTTATGGAATGTGCTGGCACATTCCTCCACGCTCTGTAGAGGCTCTGATACAAACAGCAGCTCCTTTACAGCAGCCTAGGAAGTTTTCCCTCAGGCCTCTCTGAGATGCTGGTCTCCTACCAGGACCTCCTTTGAAACTGGAAAGTTTCTGCAGTTATTGGATCTGCCAAAAATGCCAGGAAAGGGGAGAGAGATCTTACAGAATTGCCATTTCCCAATCTTTGTTTCTGTGTGCAGAAGCTCCCAGTGCATAGCAAGTTTGTCATGGTATTTTCCACAGTTCATTCCGGAAGACTTGGGGATGCTTTGTACCTACATGTTCCTCCTGTCTTAATCCTATTTAGATAGAGCATAGGACTTGTTGCCCCAAAGAACTGTTCCAGAGACCCCTATTTCAGAACCTAGCTTTCCTCATGAGCCCCAACACACTAGGTTGACAGGTGAAACTCCAGATCACATCAACAAAACATCCATTTGCACTTTGTCATGCACTCCACTTTCTTGGATTTATGACTTCCCCAACTGCAAAATGGTTACTACTACCTCTGGAAAAGGTAAAGATCGCTTGTCAGCCTCTGTTCCATCTTAATTTCACAACTCGCTGTGTCCTGGTAATTTGTTGTTCGTTTTGTCAGTGCTGTCATTGCAATTTGAAACAGATCTTCTGATTTCCCTATGAAGAATAGTTCTAATCTTATTCAGGCTTCTTTGTTGAAAATACAAATAAAAAAGCTCAGCTTTTATAGTTTGATCCTGTGTCACCCCATAGACAGTCTGGCAAGCTT
Organism: Strix aluco; assembly: GCF_031877795.1. NCBI lineage: Eukaryota > Metazoa > Chordata > Aves > Strigiformes > Strigidae > Strix > Strix aluco. Next base: position 8,751,113 of record NC_133932.1, read on the forward strand.
CTTTCTCCTAATATAGTTAAGGAAAATAATTTTTTTTGCTATTGTTATGTTATCTGAAGATTGTTCCTTACTTGCTTTACTGTGTTTCTATATTTAATCAACTAAAATTGTTACTGCTATTTTTTGTTGTTTTGTTCAGACCTATGAAAAATGCCCTCATGCATCTACCACTAGTCTCCCTTACCCTGGAGTTTAGCCATACTGGTTTACTTTTGGTGTTTCTAAGAGTTTTTTGAAGGTGTTATGTATTTGTTGTGAGCTCAAGGTCTGGCTCCTCATCTTTTCATGAAGGTTTAGCTTTTTTTATGGCTCATTTTTTAGGTTCTTTTAATAAGCTTTCTCATTTTTTCTATAACCTCATTTTTATGTGTAGCAGATACCTTTTCTTTCTTTTTTTTTTTTTTCTTTTGTTGCTCCTGCAAGGAGCATCCTGATCATTATTAATCCTCAATGTAATGTTACTATTGTTCAATGCTAATGTTGCTATACTGGCAGTTTTTTCAACCTATATGGCTGGAACATTGGTACCAAACTTTTGCTCTTGAGCTTCTTAAATTTCCATGGTAGAGCTCCACTGAGCTTTACATATTTCTGCCAGATCCTAGTTTACAGGCTAGTTCCACTGTAGAATACTTGCATAGACATAGCTGTTATAAATCAGATCCTGCTCATTTTCAGAACAAAGTCAAGAGCTGCTTATCCTGTTTGGAATCCCTGATTAGCCACTCCATTAAGCAGTCACTGATGGTATAAAAAATGTAGTCTCAGCATCATGTTCCAGTATGAGAGTTACAAGATTTAGGGGGCAGTAGTTGAATACTCATGTATTGGGTATAGGGGAAAGCTACAACTTGAATCCTGGTCTTCAGCTTCCAATGCAAATTTTGCCTCTTATTCTTCTGTCTGTATTGATGCCTACTGGGAGTACGGCCAGCATTTTATGCAGCCTGTTGGCCCCCATATCTTTTTGGCTTCTTGTATTCTGGGCCTCTGCTCAGTCTGTGTTGGGGCTGTTCTCACTAAATTTTTCCTGTTGTGTGCTTCTGCTGTGGAAGTGTGGTGGAAGTGAGCTACTGTTGCCGTGGTGAGAAGGCAGAGGATATAATAGCCTTAAGAAAGAGAATCAAGTCTGGATGCCAGCTGCTGATTCAGGAAGCAATTAAGCATCCAGTAGTCTTCTGCCCTGCCATTCCAACCCAGCTGACAGTAACAGTGCCTAGGAAAGCAGATGTGCAGGGCTTTGCTATGTGGCTCCTTGCTGTTGCACTAGTCAGATGTATAGATGGAGAGCGGCTCTGATTTTCTGTCTTCCCTCCAAGAGACAGATTTGTACCCTTATGTGGATGGAAGCAAGGCACATAAGCTGCTTAATAAGAAGAAGTCTTCTTGCCTAACCTTAATCCTCAGAACAAGTGTTTGTTACTTCTCTTAACCCTGCTCTGTGGTTCTCTATACTCTGCTTGACCGTATCTTCAAGGGAGAGGGAGGAGTAGAACAGGAATTAATGGTCTGAAATGCTGTTCTTTTGTGTTCTTTCTCTTCCTTTTTTTTTATTGCTTGGGCTAGGAAGTAAAGTAGCTAGAAGAGATTAGGAAATTAAATAAGAGAATCAGTTTGGGAGTTAGTTGACAGAAATCAAAAGTATTCTGCTTTTTAAGAGATGTAAGGTGGGGGGGAGCTTGTCATTTTTAATGCCAAACTAGGGGACTGGCCAAGTTCTAGCTTTACTCCTCCTGTTTATTCCAAACTTGCATAAAATAGAAAATCATATAGAGAGACAAAATATTCATATTTGGGATACAGAGAAGGACACAGAGGGTAAGTGAAACAGACATGCTAAACCACAGGATTCACTGTCTGTGACTTTATGTTTCCAGGGGAGTCGTCTGGATGAACAAAGATGTTCCCTTCCAGCTCCTCTCAAGGTCAGGCCAAGTTGGTTTTTGCCTCCTAAATTGCTGAGAATGGCAGATAATTACTGACCTGTCTTGCAGTGTATTTTCATCTTGGAGTGAGCAGGGTGCCTACAAACAGCCCAAGAACACACATATGCTTGTTTGGTTTTGGTTTTTTTTTATAATGTTGCTGCACAAGAGGGTGAAACTATGTAGCTGAAATAGAATCAATACTTCCCTTTTTCAGATTTAAGTGGTTGTTATTATTAGCAATCTTAGTTTTGACTAAGTAATTTCTTAAATTTTATTCGATGTAAGACTATAATAATACTTGTGAAGCCACATTGCATTTATTTCAGTAGTCTGCTTGAGGACTTGTGTAGATGCTACTAGAAACCTGGTCTGTTTCCCTCAATATTAGGCCAATAAGAACAGATCCCCATCTTTAAATTCTTAACTCTTCCTTCCATTCCTTCAGTCTCAGCTCAGGCATAGTAACCTTAAAATCAGCCTTGACCTTGAATTTAATCTTGGAATGATCTTTAAAAAAAGCCACGTAGAGAATTGATACAGCTCAATTCTGACAGAGATGGTCAGTGCTCTTTGTGGTGATAGAAGGGGCATCCAAGAGGCATAAAGTGGCTCAGATGCTGCTCCTATTCCTGCAGTAATGCCTCAGCAGTGCTCAGCTCTATACTACAGGTCTAGCTATGGAGATGATACAACCTTGATCTCACTGTAAATAACAGTACTATTTCTACCATCCCTACTGTCATCTCTATCTGCAGAAGAACAGCAACTGTCTAACACTGTGTGGAAGGAAAGGAGAGAGACTGTCACTCCTAACCTCATCCGATTTGCCTCTTATTTGTCTACCTCCTCATTTTGCATGCCTGTATTCTGTGTAGTTTCAAGGAGGAAGGTGGGTGAAATCTGACTCCTAAATATATTGTTCTCGAAGTTCTATATTATAATGCTGAGACCTGGGAAATGGAGTCTAACCTTAAATCCTAAAGTAAAACTAAAGATGGACTAGGGCAGAATGGAAGCTGAGGGCACAGCTTGTGCCATCATGAGAGCATAACACTTCAAAAGATGTCATGCAGTTTTGCTAATTTTTTTTCTGATTTCAGACAGAAGAGGAGTATATTCCTTACCCCAGCATCCATGAGGTGAGTTAGTACCGCTCTCCTCTGTTTTTCCTTGGACTTCATTGGCTTTTCAGCTTGTTCGCCTTTCAGCTTTCTTGTTCTCTGTCCTTGTAAATAGGTATTACAGAAAGGCTGGCCATATCCTCTCATTATCTTACCCCAGTTTGGGGGCTACTGGATTGAAGGGACCAGCCACAACCTCTCCAGCTTGAGTCCAACTCTGTCTGATGTACCTTTTCCCTGGAGTGGTAAAATGAAACTGGAAAGTGACCCTACAGCCAAGCTGTACCGCAAACATTTTCTGGGAAAGGTAAGGCTGACCTTCAGAGCCTTCTCTGCCCACCTAGCCTCAAGGCTGAAATGTATCTCAGGCTTTTTCTGATGGACTTAGACATAACTGCACAGCGACTCCATTTCAACTCCTCATGATGCCTTGAGCTAATGTAGATAAGGTACATACTACCATATGGTCTGTAGTGTGTTGACTTGGTCCTGTCCCCTTGTGGTCTGTTCATTAACAGAAGAGAAAGATTTGCACAGGAAATGCTTATGTTTGGTTAAGAAGCTCTTTTGAGGCTCCTGGACAGATACCAACCTTGGTAATAATACTGGAAATGGAGGTGGTATTATTTTTAGAGGGGACTTCAGCACTGACTGTGCAAGCCCCTCAGAGTAAGCAAAATGGTCCATTTTCCTTCGTGTAGATAGTAGCAAGTATGGTCACCACAGAATGTGTATGAAGAATCTGGACAATGTGTTTTATAGTTGTTTAAGTAAGTTTGGTGCTAAGTGTTCCCTGACTTTAAAAATTCCAGTCTGACAGATAGGGAAACAGAACTTGACCTCATAAAGTGGATGTTAGGTGGCTGGCCATTAAGGTCCATCAGGGTTGGCCTGTTTAGAGGATTGATTGATTCCCAGACTGGATCTCAGGATGATATTAACCATCACGAACAAGTGAGAACAAACCCATTATCTTTTCTGAAATTCAGTTCATGACATAAGGAGATAAGAAAGCCTCACTGGCACCTTATTCAGTGGTCTCCCACTGCAACTGCTTAATAAATGCAAAACCAGGAAGAGGTGGAGCTTTGAGCAGTGCTGGGGACCTGTTCTGCAGTAGCTGGGCTTGTCTGAGTGATCTTGTGTAGTGTGCAACACTAGAAACTAATATTAATATAATTTATATACAAAGTATCCTTCCTCTCTAGACTGACAGATCTGCTGGACATTTATCCTGTGACATTTTGGAAGCTTTCAGTATGCCAACTGTAATTATTTTTCTGTCATGGTAAATTTAGGGTTGTGCTTGAAGGTTTCCAGAGCCAGCTAGGATGAGAGGCAAATTGGGATATGATTTTTTTCAGGGAATGATTGTAGGATTCACTGCTGACCTGATAGCACAGAACGGTTGAGGTTGGAAGGGACCTCTGGAGCTCATCTTGTCCATACTCCTGCTCAAGCAGGGCCATATCATCGTTGTTCATTACCAGTGAGATACAGGAGTTCCCATATCATTGGACTATATGCATTTGCAAAGTGCCCAACCACCACTGCTGCAGTACTACAGAAAAACACTCTTCTATATTCTTCCTTTTCTACAGTGTCCAGTGTTTTATTCTTTGTCTTAATTGAGATGAATGTGTGTCTATGTTCAATTAAACATGCAAGTTTTTGAGCAAGCCAGTGTCAGAAAAGAACAAGGTGAACAGGACTCTTGTCACAGAAAACTCTACCCATGGGTAGAAAACTTTACCCATGTCTTTACCCATGGCTTAAAGGCTTAGGTAAGGGGAAAGCTCAGAGCTTTTCCCCAATGACAGTATTTCTTCAGTGCAAAGTTAGAGAGACCAGTGATTTTGGTGCTGTGTGGATCAGGTCCTTTTCTTGCTGATAACATGGGAAGGTTATTTCAGAAAGGTAAAGAAAGGTCTCTTGCATGCTTTGAATATCTGCAGACAATTCTTAGCTGAAGAAGAGTCATAAGAATCATGTGATGGGGGAGGCATAGCCAGTGGTTTAGGGAATATCCTTTAAGCAAGATGAGAGATTAGAGTGTGTGTGGTATTACAAACTTTATATGCATGTGTGTGTTGTGGGTGTGCATATGCTGGGTCACTCAAACTCGGAAAATTCTTCTGATTTTTTGCAGAACACCTTACAGCAGATCCTATAAAACAACCACCAAAAAAAGTGCTACGACATACAAGCCATAGCTCAGTCCTTTTCTTTGTTTCATGGTCTATATTTTATATGAAGATTACACAGTAGGATTCATTTTGCCTGTAGGAAGAAGGCTGCAAAACCTTATGTCGTATACTGTGGGAATTATTAAATGTCTATGTTGTTTCTCAAGACTAATAAAGAAGTAGCTTGAAGATAGGAAGGATTTAATAAAGGTATACATTGGAAAGGCCAGGCAAGGAATCTTAGGATGCAGTTTCATAAGCACTTGAAGCTGACAGCTGACAGCTTGATGAGAGAAGCTTTCTTGCCTTATACTCATATGTAGTCACATATTTCTCCACTATGTTGTCCTTTCTTTGTTCTGGTTAAAGTATTGTTGTTGCAGTGCTGGAACTGTTGGGGAGCTGACTCAGTGGAGTCCTCTCAGCAAAAAGAACTATGTCTTAAGGTATTACTGTGTAATTCTAGCATAGCCTAGGACAAAGAGGTGGAAACCCTTTGAAGCAATCAAAGGACATTTTTATTATTAGATATAATTGTAATGATCTCTTTTGTTATTTTAAAGTCTCTCTAATTTTTTTTTTTCATTACTACAAGTCTATGGTTTTAGTAAACACGTTCTCCGAGTTGCTGAGACTGTAGGTCGTCTTATATTCAGGATCATTTTCCTTTGGTATGTGTTTTGTAGCTTGATCCTGTTTTCCTGTAATGACAAGCTGACATCAGCCCAAGATTTTTTTTTGTTTGTTTGTTTAGTTTTGTCTAAGCAGAGATGCAGGGAGGGCATGCAAGGAGACAACCTTATTATTTCAGTACCAGCCCAGTCTTAGTTGTTCTGTGTTCTGGAGTTGCCAACAATGGCAGTAGCTTCTAGGTCATTGTTGTCATCTGACTGGCAAACAACACCTTAGGCTTTTCCAACAAGAAGGCTTGCTGGAATAATGGTGCTGCCTACTCAGTACTGTAAGTTTATTAGTTATCTATCACTGTTGATATGTTTGGATATTCAGGTATCGATATCTTCCTGCAGGGCATCATGTAATCATTTGGCCACCAAAGCTGCTTTTCTTCCTTCTTCAGGGGTGAAATCATCCCAGTATTTTACCAGATGACCAGAGGTTGCCAAGTTTTTTCAAGGTTAATTGTTTTTTTTATTTTTGGTTGTCTTGAAGGAAGAGAATGGGCTAATGAACCTATTTTGAGTCCTGTAAAGATCTTTTAGTGTTCTCTGGCTTCCTATGCTCCTATTGCTAAAAGAGGTTATGAAACATACCAGGTCCCATGGGGAAGATGTCTTTTACTTTTGTCTGGTTTGTTCATCTTTGGTGCAATTGCTGTTACTGAGTAGTGAAAAATAATTCTATTTTATCAAAAATAACCCAAGTGGCAAAGAATGTGGCAGCTGTCTTAATAGCTTTATAACTTCTCAGGTAAACTGTCAGCACTCCTTGTGTATTCTGTTAGAATTTTTTCTTGGCCCCATGGAAGATACTTAAGTGCTTTTACAGACATCTGTTTGAAATCCAGAACTTCCTTTCAGAGTGCCTTAAATGTTACAGAAAAAGCTTCTATGGCTGAACAAATTTGTACCTATACATAAGTCATCTAAGCTGCAGGGCATCTTGTCACCACTGGGTTGCAATCTTCAGTATTAACCATAAAGCCTTTTCATGGTTCATCTCTAACGTCAGGACAGCTAACAATAAATGTTGTTGTACGTTGAAGGACTCTGAGTCTGCCTTCTGTTGCCTACATGTTTTTACAGAGAAAGAAAATCACAGAGGAAAAAAAAGTCATAATGAGGAAATTATAGTTTTGTTCAGACATATGATTACTCAGATCTCAGTTTAAAACCCAGGCTTACATTCAGGAAAAAGCTAGGTAGCCAGAGTAGCTTTGACAAAAATTCAATTATTTTAAGACCTCCACTAATTCTGGTGCCTGTTCAGAGCTGATAGTCTTCAAAGCAACTGAGATCCCAGTGTGTCAGACCTGCTGGGGTCTGACTTAGAAGTCTCATCAAAAGGCATTCTATTTTCTGGTCTTTGCAGCTCAGTGTTACTTTTTGTTGCAGCTAACCTCAAAAGCTTTGGCTCCTATTCCTTTGTTCTGCCTTCTAGTCCTGACTTTTGTTGGCATTGTTCTATCTTCTTCCTTAACAGCCTGTCTTGGGCATCCACCCTAACATATGACTTACTTTGTTTACAGACTTCTTTTGATTCTAGACTTCAACTGACCATTGAGCATGGTCTTGTTTTGCTCCTTGAATCCATCTATTCCTCAGCTGTTCTGTCTTTCTGCCCTTGGTCACAGTGACTACTGTACCTGATTCTTGTTCGCATCTCAAAAATCTATCAGTATACTAAAAGTCATGGTCAGGAGAAATAAGTTGCCCTCTCAGCCTTTGTGGCTTCCTTTGATTTCAGCTTTTCTTCCCACGTACAGATAAGTTCAGTCACTACCATTAACTTGTGTGACAGATCACACTGGAACTCTGTGATTTGAACACTGCAGCTAGAGGCCACATTATTCTGTTTGCCTGTTTGCTGCTCTTACTTATACCTTATATTTTTCAGGACCCACTTGTTCGGTCTGCTTCAGCAGAAGTTAGACTATGCTAGCACCCAAAGCCATGGAACTTTTTCCCCATGTCAGTTGCAGGGCAGTTGTTGATGTTGGCTTTTCTGTCTCAAAGAAGAACTGAAGATGATGATATCTCTAATAGAGTTCAATATCTTCATCTTCACATCCATGTTCAGGGTAGTGACTGTAGTCTTAGTTATTTTTTTTTTTTTTCCAAAGAGGGGATTGATTTATGTCTGTTGACTTCAAGATGTCTACATCCATATAGGTATCAAGAGTATTTCACTAAATGTGTCTTTATTTCACAGTGAGTCAGAACTATGGCAAATACAAAAAATTGTATTTGATTTTTTCCACAGATTTTTTCCACAGCAAAAGGCACTCAGTGTGTTGAGAAGGGTTGCAATCCATCAGAGATAGAACAGACCTTATGTATTTTCCAGGCAAAAGTCTGAGGAAGGAACTGTCAGACTGGCAGCTCTTTTTGATCAAATTACACACTTTGCTCCTGCTGAGTCCTTATTATTAATTTATTGTGTCCAGACTATTCCTTTCACAGAACACGTTCCAAATTGTGCAAGTTGGGACTGTACAACTTAACTTACTGTCGCAGTGCATAATGCTTTTGTGTCCTTCACAAGGATGCATTTATACAGTGCTTCCTGTGATGCTCCCTCTGAATCTTGCAATCCTGGTTACTGACTTCATGCTCCCCGGCCATCTTCTCAGGTTGCAAGTGACTTTTTGATTTGAGATGACTGCTATTCTGGTGGTAGAACAGCTGTCTTGGTTTCAGCTGGGATAAAGTTAATTTTCTTGAGCTGGGAGAGAGCATAGCTGGAGCACCTGACCTGGATTTCGGCCTGGGGTGCCAGGCCCGGATTGGGCATTGGAGTATTCCATATCATATGATGTTATACTCAGTATATAAAGGAGGCAGGTTCTCTCTTGTTTTGGGTCTGCACAGTGGGATCTTTGTTCTGTTGGGATTGCTGCTGGAGCGGGCTGCTTGTCGGTCAGCTGCTGGTGAGCAATCGCATTGTGTGTTACCCGTTTGGACTTCCTATTGTTACTGTTGTTTTGTTACCATTGATAACCTTTTTCTTTCTCAACCTACAAGTTCTTCCTTTTTGTCCCTCGCCTATTTTACCAGGTGGGGAAAAGCTGAAGCAACCAGCCACGTGGTGATCGGCTACCGGCCAGGTTCAAACCACAACAACAGCCCATTCGTTATTTGCAAGGGAATGCTGTTTTCTCTCTCTCCTCCATTTAATCTGACCATGCATTTAGGCTGAGGAGATCTATGTACAAACAGCAAAAAACCACTCGTGTACATCAGAACAGAATCTGTACACGCTAAAATGTATACAGAGTACTTTGATTGTATCTTTCAATTTAATTGGTGATGGGCAACACTATAATGAGAAAATATATCAACAAACAAGATAGCAGTTGGTACCTCTTCTCTGTGAAACAGTTGACAAGTGGAATTTGGGAATCAAGCTTCCCATTAAAGTCTGTGCGTTTTATCTCCTGGGAGCGTCTGACTTCTCAGTGAGTGGACAGAGCTGCTTTTTCCTACAGAACCACAAGTGGGAAATCACAGAATCATAGAATCACAGAATCATCTAGGTTGAAAAGGAGCTTGAAGATCATCTAGTCCAACCGTTAACCTATCACTGACAGATCCCAACTCCACCATGTCCCCAAGCGCTATGTCAACCCACCTCTTGAACACCTCCAGGGATGGGGACTCCACCACCTCCCTGGGCAGCCCATTCCAACGTCTAACAGCCTGTTCTGTAAAGAAATACTTCCTAATATCTAGTCTAAACCTTCCCTGGCGCAACTTGAGGCTGTTACCTCTTGTCCTATCACTTATTACTTGGTTAAAGAGACTCATCCCCAGCTCTCTGCACCCTCCTTTCAGGGAGTTGTAGAGGGCGATGAGGTCTCCCCTCAGCCTCCTCTTCTCCAGACTAAACAACCCCAGTTCCCTCAGCTGTTCCTTGTACGACATGTTCTCCAGACCCTTCACCAGCTTCGTTGCCCTTCTCTGGACATGCTCGAGTCATTCAATGTCCTTTTTGTAGTGAGGGGCCCAAAACTGAACACAGTAATTGAGGTGCGGCCTCATCAGTGCCAAGTACAGGAGCAAGATCCCTTCCCTGTCCCTGCTGGCCACACTATTGCTGATACAAGCCAGGATGCCATTGGCCTTCTTGGCCACCTGGGCACACTGCTGGCTCCTGTTCAGCTGGCTGTCAGTCAACACCCCCAGGTCCCTCTCTGACTGGCAGCTCTCCAGCCACTCCTCCCCAAGCCTGTAGCGCTGCTGGGAGTTGTTGTGGCCGAAGTGCAGAACCCGGCATTTGGCCTTATTGAAGCTCATACAGTTGGCCTCAGCCCATCGCTCCAGCCTGCCCAGGTCTCTCTGCAGAGCCTCCCTACCCTCGAGCAGATCAACACTCCCACCCAACTTGGTGTCATCTCCAAACTTACTGAGGGTGCACTCGATCCCCTCGTCTAGATCATCAATAAAGATGTTAAACAGGAGTGACCCCAAAACCGAGCCCTGGGGGACACCACTTGTGACCGGCCGCCAACTGGATTTAACTCCGTTCACCACAACTCTTTGGGCCCGGCCATCCAGCCAGTTTTTACCCAGCGAAGCGTGCGATCATCCAAGCCTCGAGCAGCCAGTTTTACCAGGAGAATGCTGTGGGAAATGGTGTCAAAGGCCTTACTGAAGTCAAGGTAAACAACATCCACAGCCTTTCACTCATCCAATAAGCAGGTCGCCCTGTCGTAGAAGGAGATCAGGTTTGTCAAGCAGGACCTGCCTTTCATAAACCCATGCTGACTGGGCCTGACCATCTGGTTGTCCCACATGTGTTGTGTGATGGTACTCAGGATGAGCTGCTCCATCAGCTTCCCGGGCACCGGAGTCAAGCTGACAGGCCTGTAATTTCCCGGATCATCCTTCCGACCCTTCTTGTAGATGGGCGTCACATTGGCCAATTTCCAATCTGTCGGGACCTCCCTGGTCAGCCAGGACTGCTGGTAAATGATGGAAAGCAGCTTGGCGAGCACCCCAGCCAGCTCCTTCAGCACCCTTGGGTGTATCCCATCTGGTCCCATAGACTTGTGTGTGTCTATGTGATGCAGTAGGTCACTGACTGTCTCCTGGATTGCGGGGGGGTCGTTCTTCCAGTCTCTGTCCTCTGGCTGAGGAGGCTGGATTCCCTCAATACAACTAGTCGTGTTATTAAAGACTGAGGCAAAGAAGACATTAAGCACCTCAGCCTTCTCCTCATCACTTGTTACCATGTTTCCTCCTGCATCTAGCAGGGGATGGAGCCTCTCCCTGGTCTTTCTTTTGCTACTGACATACTTATAGAAACATTTCTTGTTGTCCTTGATTGCTGAAGCCAGAGTAATTTCCAGCTGGGCTTTAGACCTCCTGATTTCCACCCTGCATAGCCTCACAGCCTCTTTGTAATCATTGTGACTCGCTAGCCCCTTCTTCCAAAGGCCGTAAACTCTCCTTTTCTCCCTGAGTTCCAGCCAAAGCTCCCTGTTCAGCCAGGGTGGTCTTCTCTGTTGCTGACTTCTCTTACAGCACCTGGGGACAGCCTGCTCCCGTGCCATTAAGACTTCCTTCTTAAAGAGTGCCCAGCCTTCCTGGACCCCTGTACCTTTCAGGATTGTCTCCCTAGGGATCCTTTCAAGCAGGTGCCTAAACAAGACAAAGTCAGCCCTTTTGAAGTCCAGTATGTCAGTTCTGCTTAGCCTTCTCCTGGCCTCTCTAAGAATAGAGAACTCTCTTATTTCATGATCGCTGTGCCCAGCCGGGTATCTTGAGGTGCATCATCTGGGATTTGGAAAATCCCAAGGTTTGTCTACAAAAGATATCAAAAGAAAGCCTTGATTTTTTTTTTTTTTTTTTTTTTTTTTTACTATTGCCTAAACTGTTCTACACTGAAGATCTCTGTGGACACATTCCTGATTCCACTGTCAGCAGATTGCTATATGACTTTCTCCTGATTTTCGTGGTCGCAAGGCAAAGGAGGCACTGATTATTCTGCCTGCTATAGGGTAGCTGAGACAATTCTAGGTTTGGGATTCTTTATTTTGTTTTATTTATTATGATTTTGCTTTGCTGAGAAGGAGTCTTACCCCAACTTCCATTATTGCTATCTTAGAAGTACTATACCAATCTTACTATATTCTCCTGGGTTGGAGGCTAAATACTGGAATGTACTACTGCCCCTTTCAACAGGAGTTCTCATTATCAGCAAGAGATTAAGATATTAATCTAATCAAATCTAATCCAGAGAAAATTGAATCCCCTGCATGACATTCTCATTGGTGTCTCTTTCCTGCTTATACCTCAACCTGTATTCTGGACTGTTTGCTGAAAGCATGAGTTCAGTCTCAGCTATCTGGTTAGAGTTTATGTAGCAGCCAGCTCCAAATACTGATCATAAAGTGGTTTTCCACCAGGAAGATAAGAGCAATCTGGATGATACCACCTGTATAGTATTCTCATTGTGCTACAGGTTTCCATTCACATTCCTTGTCAAAAGGCTTTAACCTTTTGAGGTTAGAGGTTGTATATATCAATATATATGTTATATATATTAAAAAATATATATATTGCTATACCCAGGCCATTGGAACATGGCTGTATACCCAGGAGAAATATATGGCCACAGCCACCTCTATGTAGAGCCTGTGAAAATGTTTGCATTATGGTTAATTGTTTGACAGAATTACTCCCTCTGTTCGAGGCACACTCCACTAAAGCTCAAGCAGTGTTATTGGCACTGCTGAGCAGTCTTCATCTGCAAAGTAGTTTCCTGGAGCTCTGACTGCATTCTCTCTGAGATGTGAGCGCTCTTAGAGATCAACCATTTGGTATAATGATCCTGCCATTACTGTTTGTGTAGAAAATGCCCGTGACCACATCCAGCTGAATGTGCTGGAGACCACTACTTAGTCATGCAGAGTGTGAATGGATACAGGGGAAGTCTGTGAAAGAGATGAATTTATTTACAAGAAACTTGATTTCTTCAAAATGTGTTGCTGAATGTTCTTATCCTATTCCTTCTCAGGAGCCCTTTTGATGATGGACAGCTGAGGAGGAACTGAACTGACAGTGAATAAACTTTGACTGATATGCTCATGAATTGATCATCAAGGGGGCTGGGAGACAGTATATACATGTCTTCAAGCATGCCATTGCTAGTTAAAGAAAAAATTAGCTAATCTTGAGTGACAGGTTGTGTGCAAAAAAATCTGGTAAACTTCTCTGTGAAGCATGTTGGGAATAATGCATTCATTCTCTTCCTGTTTTCAGGAGCACCAGAACTTTTACTCCAGTGACGTGTCCTTGGGCTATCTGGTACTTTCTGTGAAGTATGAACAGATTGAGAAACAGGAAAATCTACGCCTGTTGCTGAGGTAACAGTGCCTGGTGTTGAAGTGTACATTACTGTGTGTCATGGTTTGAGCCCAGAGTGACCACCATGAAGCCGCTCACTCTCGCCTTCCCCCTCGGGACTGGGAAGGAGAAAACAAAGCAAAAGGTTCAGGAATCGAGGTAAGGACAGAGAGGCATGATTCACCCATTACCATCATGGGCAAAAGACAGATTCGTTAGGGGAAGAAAAAAAAAAGCATCAATTTAATTCAGACAATAACAACAAAAACACTTCACAGACAGTAGGACAGTGAGAAGCATTATCACATCTTAAAAACACCTTCCCCCCACCCCTCCATTCTTCCTGGGCTCAGCTTTGCTCCTGATTCCCCCTCCTCAGCGGCGTAGGGCACAGCCCTGCCCTTTACCAGGAGCTGCACGGGGGGTCTCTGCTCCAGTGCACCTCCCCTGCCTCCTCCTTTCTTCCACTGACCTCGGTGTTCACATAGGTGTTCTCCTCACAACTTCTCCTCTTCCTCCCAGGTTCCTCTTCTTAAATACGTTATCACAGAGGTGCAGCCACCATCGCTAATTAGCCGGGCCTTGGCGCAGAGGCAGGTCCCACTTGGATCTGGGGGAGCTTCCAGAAGCTTCTCACAGGGGGCCACTGCTGTAGCCCCTTCCCCTGATACCAAAACCCTGCCACACACACAAACCCAGCACACTGTGCTGTGTCTCTCATCTTACCCTCAGCTTCCTCTGTATAGGTGTGAGTGTGAATCTCATGTCTTTCTCCTTGAGAGGACTGCAAAGAAACCTTTGAGCCCTGTTTTCTTGCCTTCCCCTTTGAGTTTCTTTCATCAGTTTCCTTCAGGAAGCTGAAGTGGTGTTTTCAGGCACATCTTTATAGTTCCTGGGTGAAAAACATCTGTTCTTCCCTCGAAAAGAAAGTTTTCCTGTTTACTCTGTTTACTTAGAGACTTGTGAGTACATATTCTCTAGGAGGATATGGTTTTCCTGATGGAGGGCAGCCTAGCTTTGTACTTGAGATTAAGGGTCCCTTGAAGGTGAGCTAGAACATTCCTTAGCTTCCCAGGACAGCCTGTGAAGTGCCATAACCTTTAGGGCTTCCACAGAGAGCCACTACCTAGAGAGAGCTGCTGAATGAACTAGAGGAAGATCAGAGATGTATCTTGTGTAGGTGGAGAGGCATGGTGCAGAAATGCTTTTTACCGCACTGTGGACTGGGTGCATTTCCAGTAGGCAATGTGCTAGAGGTGACATACAGGTGCTGCTGACAAGGACTCATCCAGGACTGAGGGAAAATAGCAGTTGCATTGAAGTCAGCTACAAAAGAATCACTGGTGGGTTTCCTCCATTGTATGCGGAGAACACTTCAGAGTGCCAGGTGAAGCAATAATCTGGGGGAAAAAAGAGAGTGCCTGTTTGTGAGCTGTGCCAGGGAATGTTTGTCTGAGCCCAAAAACCTTCCTACAAGGAAGACACCAGTGAAGAACAAAAGGGCAGTAATTCCTCTATTAAGATATTGTATTATATGCAGCACCTTTTGCTCAATAGATTGTTTATAATGGTTTGAATAGGACTCTGACAACCCATCCAATATTTCTTCTCCATCAGCTTTCTGGAACAATGCTGCACCAGTTTCTGCCTCCTATACTTTGCATAGATCTGCTTTCCTAGGCTGTCTCTTACAGACCTTTTAACAGTCCTTCAAACCCTCCTTGTATGATTTTATGAATCTATTATAATACTGTGTCCATGAATTGTATTTCAACATTTGGATTTCTGTGAAAGAATGTGGGGGGGAAGCAAAATATTTCTTAAAGCAAGAAAATAATGCTAAGGAGCAAGAGACTAAGCATCCCTGTTTTGTCTTCCTCTGCTCCCCACAACAAGTGATGAGCAGTGAGAAGTGTGCATACCTCCCTTTTCCAAATTGTATGTACCAGGCCTAAAATTAATCCTCTGGAATTAACTGCTTTAGAGATAGTCTGAAGGAATGGCTATTCTTTCTTCAAAGAGCCAGTGTTGCTTATGTCTCCCTTCAGCCTTTGTTCTAATGCATTTTTTTGTTGTGTGTCAGGACCCGGACTGGCACCAAACATGACCTGATCCCCATTTCCTGTCTGAATGAGTTTCCCAATGCTGTCCAGATGGCAAAGGTGAGATTCGTGCTTGCCTCATTCTTCAAGTTACTTTCACCTCTGTCCTCCCATTTCCCTCTTTTCTCCTATTCCCCAATAGTACTGTTACATGCTTCCCTTTACACCTCAGTTTGACTTCTCTTCTTTCTCTTCTAATTTTACCTCTGAGTTTTTGCCTGAAGGGACTCCTGTCAGATAATTATAAACAGTGCCTATGCTGTCATGCCCACAGCAAGCTAGGGTACATGATAATCGCACTTCTGTTTCCCTCTCTCTCTCTCACTCAACAGCTACTATGTGAGGATGTGAATGTTGAACGCTTCTTTCCTGTCCTGTACCCCAAGGTATAATGTTCTGCTATGTCTGTATGTTCCTTTTCCATCAAGGTCTGGCTAATGACGTCCAACTGATAATTTATATTTTCGTTACCTCAGGCTTCGCAGCTTATTGTTGCGTTTGATGAACATGTCATAAGCAATAACTTCAAATTTGGGGTCATCTACCAGAAACCTGGACAGGTGAGCTCCCTCAGATCCCACAATACTTGAGGCAAAACACAAAGAGTCATCTCCCTTAGCTTAAATATAGTAACAAGGTCTGTACTATCCTGTGAAAAATACAGATGCCATAAAGAGAAAGGATAGAAACTTGCCTTATGTTGATCAATTTGTTTGTTCAGGTCCTCAAAGCTGGTTGAAGTATGTATAGAAATTACTGCCTGTTCTTTGTACTGCTTGTGCTCCTTATGACTTCTCCTTTCCTTCTGAAGACGACCGAAGAAGAAGTCTTCAGTAACACAGAAGAAAGTCTGGGTTTCCTGGAGTTTCTGGATTTCCTTGGTGACAAAATTCAGCTGCAGGATTTCCGTGGGTACGTAGCCAGCGCAGTTGGAAAGCCAGATTGAGTTGGGTAACATCATGTGTTCAGAGTCTGCAACTCTGTTAGAGCCCTGCTTTCAGAAACAGCCCTGCTGTGTCCTCTGAATCTCAGTGCAGGTGGAGGAGCCCAGAATGCTTTTGTCAGCCATCTTGTCTGGGAACAAGTTGGAGCTTAGGTCTCTACTGGTATTTTCATTTACAGGTCTCCTGACCCAGAGTGTCAGTAAATACTTTTATTTGTCTGTGTGAATGTAAGTTTTTGTTTCACAATGGTTTGAGTCAGTATTGTTTTAGTTTCTTTCTGTGGGGCAGCCCATCCTTTCTGTAGTTTTAAAATATGGATTGTGCTTCTCAGAGTGCCAAAGAAAGATGCTCCTTTGAGGATCCCTGGTTTAGCTTCATAGCTTTTAGCAAGGAAGTATGTTCATGAGCAGAAACAGTGTGCAGCTTCAGTCAGTGTATTTGTTTTGGCAAGGTTTGGTGCCTCACTATCACTGATATCTTAAAAATTACCTATGATAATATTGATGTACCAAGCTACTATTATTGATACCATCTTTCTTCTCTCCACTTTCTCATCTCTGTCCTTCCTGATCTATGGTGTGGTATGGATTTGCTCAGGTTCCGGGGAGGCTTGGATGTTACCAGAGGTCAAACAGGCACTGAGTCAGTCTACACAAATTTCCGGGGCAAGGAGATCATGTTTCATGTGTCTACAAAGCTGCCCTTCACAGAGGGAGATTCCCAGCAGGTATTGGAAGGAGAACTAAGGAATACGACAGTGTGGCTAAGAGAGGAGGGATATTTGATGAGGGACTGCATAGAGGGGAGAATACCTAACTGCATAATGTTGGGAATTATGGCTGGAGTAGTGGTAAAAGTAGTGATGAGGAGTTTGGTTGAACAGATGGGTTGGAGATGCTGTAGGCAGACTGGTGTTTGAGGCCCCATCATACTGTTCTGCTCTTTTTCACCTGCCTTCTCACTTTATTATTTTTTTGCTCTGCAGCTTCAGCGGAAGCGTCACATTGGGAATGACATTGTAGCCATCATCTTCCAGGATGAAAGCACACCTTTTGTCCCTGATATGATTGCTTCTAATTTCCTACATGCTTATGTGGTAGTTCAGCTCACTCATGGCACCACTGGGGACACTCTCTACAAGGTAAACAGAGTCAACAGATTTCTCCGTACTGATTTACTGATACTGATCCTTGAAGTGGAAACCTATTCTTGGGCCTTTGGGAGAGGTACAGGTTCAGCCAGCTGCCATCTGAATTCGTTAAGTATCTACACATGGAACTAGAATGTAGTTGTGTATTTTCAAAGTAGCTGATGCATTTCTGAAGCTTAAAGCTTGGGAATTGAAGCAGGACAAATTCAGATAAAAATTTTTGTTTATGTTTAAAGAGCATGAGATGCAACTGATCCCATTTTGGGGGATGTCTTGCTTGTATTATGTAAGCCAGGTAAAACTCATTCACCTGACAGCCATGTCTGCATTGCACATGCTGCACAGCACAATGCTGAGACCTTGCACTGCCTGAGACTGCAGGTTAGATACAGCTGGTTGGCCTAATTTCTTGGTAACTTGGTTGGCCTGGCTATCAGGGCCATAGGATTTCAGATCTCCTCTCACTCGCTGTTTTGTAGGGCGCAGAAATTCACTGGATTCTTTTAATGACAAGAGAAAGAACTGGAGAACTTGCCATTTGTCTTGTCTCTTCCTACTATTGTTTTCATCTTTGCCTGTCTGCAATGCCGTTGTTTTTGTCAGTGTAATAGGGTTGCTTGCATCATTTAATGAAAAAGAAATAGTTCTAGTCAGGACCCTAGAGCCAACGCAGAGTTTTCTGTAAAGGCTTTTCCAAAGGGGTTTTAACTCATTTTGCCTTGGGAGCATTCTACTAACTAAGAGACTGCAGTTTGGGAAGATTTTTTCCATCTATTGTTCCATTTACTTGAGCTTTAGTGCCTAGTGGTTAAATTGGAATATTAATGGCACTTATTTCTTTGAATCAGTTTTTGCAATCAGAAAATTAAAAACACGAAGCAGGATTTTATCTGGTAGATATCTACTGGGAGGGAGAGGAAGGCCTTGTAATTAGGGGAGCTGGCCTACAATGTAAGAAATCTGAACTAAATCAAGAGCCCCTTTCCTCCTTCTTCTCATTAATCTCCTGCCTCTCATTGGCTCTGTGACATTTACAATGGAGTGTTATTTTGAGGCAGTTGCTGTTAAGTTCTTCTGACATTGTTCCCTGCTGTATGAAATGGCAAATGATGATATTGTTACATCTCAAAAATGACAAAAAAACCCCACCTGTGAAATATTCTTAAGTGCTCTATGTATCTGGTAAGATAGCTGCATATAATTATAGGTAAGTGCTGTGAAGAGCCAAGTGACAGTATGTAAAAACTGGACTGTATTACAGTTACAATTTTTGGCACTGGTATGTCAGGTAGGAGCATGTTTAAAAAAAAAAAAAAGCATGCATTTCCTTAGCTCTTACTGGGAAAGTGCTTTTGTATATTTACCACACGTGACTTGGAGATGATGTCACTGAGATACACTGCACAGTGAGGGGAGTATCTCCACTGAGCATTCTCTGTCAAAAACATAGGTCAGTACAACCATTTGACAAAGGTTCTTCTAGTGGGGGTAAATCTTGCGGACAGAGTAGAAGCATCTTAAGTTTTTGTTTTAAACATACTGTTTATTATTACAAATATGTATGTTTATTATTAAAAATATTTTTTAGAAAAAATTGTTTTTTGTTGCACTTACTGTGTGCACATCTAGCTGACTGAATTTCTGGGAGATAAATCAGCACAACCATTCACTGAGCTCAGAGACAGATGAATGCACAGGACAGCATAATAGATCTCTTCTGGATATGTCAATGATTCATGAGGGATCATATCTACCACAGTACTTTGAAGGCTTTGATAGTGTCACTTGTGTTATGATACTTATTTTATTCCCCTTCTATTGTTTCAGGTTTCAGTCACAGCCCGAGATGATGTCCCCTTCTTTGGACCCCCTCTGCCAAATCCAGCCATATTTAGAAAGGTTTGTTGCTCTGGTCCAGTGTTAGATGGCAGTGGGATATGGTACACACCCTTGTGTTCTGAGTCAGTATTGTCAGTCTGGCTAGATGACTTTGGAGGTCTAAAGAGTAGTAAGGCAGAGCTTTTCTCATATGATATTCTTATTGCTGTTTTCATCTCTGGTCTTCATCTTGTCTTGTAGAGTGCAGAGTTTCGTGAATTCCTCCTGGTCAAGCTCATCAATGCTGAGTACAGCTGCTATCGAGCTGAGAAATTTGCTAAATTAGAGGTGGGTCTCTTACTTGGTTATTTCCATTAAAAATTATAAAAAATATATTACTGCCAAATTAAGAAAATACAGTATAATTTTTTATTTTCTTCTATTATTGTGTTGCTTAAAAAAGGAAAATGGAATGTGATTGTACTTAGCCATGTGATGCTTCCTTTGTATTTCACAGCAGGCGTGACAGAATATGAACAGGTACATTCTAATCACAGAATCACAGAATCATTCAAGTTGGAAAAGACCCTTGGGATCATCAAGTCCAACCATCAGCCCTACTCTACAAAGTTCTCCCCTACACCAAATCCCCCAACATCTCATCTAAACGACCCTTAAACACATCCAGGGGTGGTGACTCCACCCCCTCCCTGGGCAGCCTATTCCACTGTCTAACCACTCTTTCTGTGAAAAATTTTTTCCTAATGTCCAGTCTAAACCTCCCCTTTTGGAGTTTAAAGCCATTCCCTCTTGTTCTGTCACTAATTCCCTGTGAGAAGAGACCAGCACCAACCTCTCTACAATGTCCTTTCAGGTAGTTGTAGAGAGTGATGAGGTCTCCCCTCAGCCTTCTCCTCCTCACACTGAACAGTCCCAGCTCCTTCAATCGCTCCTCATAAGAATGTAAAGATCTAATCCTCAAGTAAGAATGGGAGTATGTAAGAATGGGATGCATACATTTTGCTGGAGGAAATTTTGTATTAGTTGAAACTCAGTATTGTGCTACCAGATACGTACTGATATCACTCATTTTTGGTTCAAGGTACCAAAATTCTGTTCCAGACTCCGCTGCTTGCCTGATCTAGAAAAAACATGCCTCTGTTTCATCACCTGTGAAAAAAAAGTACTGGTGTCCTTTATGACTTGCTTTATAAACAGTTTAAAATGGCTGGGTATTATTGTAATATATTCCAAAACTATACAGCTAAAACCACTTCATACTGTTTAAAGTAATTTTTGTGATGACTTTTTTTTTTTAAATTAGGATGTGAGACACCTCAAAAACAGGAAAAAAAAAAAAAAGAAAAATCCCTCCACTCCCAATAATGGCTGTTTTTCATTCCCAATGTTGATGCAGGAAAGAACCCGGAGTGCCCTCTTGGAGAGCCTTTTTGAGGAGCTGCAGCTTCGCAGTCGCAGTATGATGGGATTACCCATAGGGGAGGATGACAAGATAGAGAACGGCAGTGGGGGCTTCCTTGAGAATTTCAAGGTGAGCCATAGTGGATTGATGCTTTACCCAGTTGCTCACACTTTTCTCAAGCTCGTTGTGTGTCACTCCAAGGAATATTGATCCTGCTGATCAGCTGTTCTTAGAGTGAGACAGAAAAAAAGTCTTTCCATCCAGCAGCCTTTCTTTAGAGCACCTTCAGCTGTGCTTTACTGTATCTCTCAAGAAAAGACATTTTTCCCCTTCCTGTGCTCCTTCCTACAGAGCTACAGCAAGGTCCAGGGTGGATTTCCATACTGTCCCTGAGAAGTCAGACTCTTCATGCTTCATGCTGGTGTCTAGTGTCAGATAGGGTTTCATTCCATGATTTACAGAAAAAGGAGTGAGTGTTTGCAAGAGGAATTGTAATAACTAGTAGCAAGCAGCTTTCAGTTCCTACAGCAGATCTCTTCCAATTAATTTTCATTATAACTAAAAGAGTTAAAGAGCCACTGCAAGAGAGTTTCTAACATATCTGTTAGTGTACTGTCTAGAAAAACTGTGATACTTTACTTATCCTCTAAAAGCCAGAGTTAATTTAGCTTTGTTCAGTATAGATGATGCTTTTTTATAATAAATCAGGATCAGGTGACAAAACTTATGTTTAAAAGTGATCGAGATGATATGAGAAAGCAAAGATTTTGTACAAATGGGCAAGCTGAGTTTTGAACTGATTATATAGAGAGAATCTTATATGACTTTCCTGTCTACTTCCCCTTTCCCACTTCTATGGGAAGTGCCTCACTGCTTCTTTTGTATTATAAGTTACCTGTCTGGACAGGGAGATGTATTATGAATAACATTTCTTCAGATGATCTCCACCTGCTTTGTATGGTGGGCTGGTTAGAGTTGTTAAGGGCTGTGAAACTAATCCATTCACATACAGGTTTGGTAGCTATATGCATAGCTTTGGTCTGAGCTGGGATGCTTTGAGGTGTATTTTTACTTACAATCCATCTACCCTACCTTTGCTGCTAACCAGGAATTTCATACCAATCCATGTCTGACACTAATTATCCCAAAATGTCCTTTTCTGACTTCTAGCAGATGCTGTGATTTGCATGTCATGTACACAGATGACCTTTGTATAAGGCTGGAAAAGGCTGAGTAAACTTAGAAAATGGCTTTTTCACATGCTGCAGATTTTGATATGGCAGCTTTCCCCTTGGAATCAGCACTCAAGCTCATGCAAGACAGAACCGTACAGTCTTGAACAGGAGTTTGATTTTGTGTTTTGTAGCCTGTAGTGGGTAGTACTGCCGCAGAGGATGCTGTCCTGTCCACTCTGCTGGGATACTGGTGTGGAGTCTCTGTTTACTGCAGTAGGACAAGGGAAGTGAAAGTAGAAGATATACTTGAGGAAGAGTTATTCCCTGGCAGTAAGCTCCATGAATCAGCTAGGACCAAAAATGGGTGATATCTGAGACGCTGCCTCCTACGAGTTAGGATTTCTGTGGTTCTGGTGTTGGTGTGTCACAACTTTCCACCCAATCTGTGGTGCTTTTCATACTACCCTACCGTGTGCATATCTCTACGTGTATCTGTGTTTGTCTGTTTCCCTGCCTCCCTTCTGTTCAGCGGGTGATCAGAGGCCGCAGCCAGAGCCTGGATACCACAGGGATATCCATGAGAAAGCAGCAGCCAGCCACCCTGCCCAGCCGCCCAGCTACAGCTGGCCTTGCCCTCAGTCAGAGTGTCGCCGAGGGCCCTAAGGCCATTGCTGCGGTAAGGTACTTGGGTGGGCTGTAGGAAGAAACCCAGCATCCCTTCGTGACCCACCCAGACATTTTATTTCTCTTTCCCTATTAGTTTGTCCTCTTGTACTTCCGTGAACTTCTTTTTTGTTGTATCCCATTTCACATGTGGTGACAGCATGTGTTGCAGTCTGTTTTGTCTGTGCCTATCTCTAGCCCCAGTTCATCTGTAAACTAGAGCTGAGCTTGATGCAGACTGGGAGAAGAAGGCCAAACATGATTCTACATCAGACATCTATCTCTGCTATTCTGGATTAGATCCTGTACGTTGCCATACCTTAAAAACATGCATGCACTGTGGTTTGACCAGAATGGTACTGTGTTGTCATATGGCAAGAGCTGAGAACATAAGGACACTAGATCTGTTCCATTTTCTTCAATTTCACCAATCAGATTATTTTCTGTAATATAAACAGGTGCACGATGTTTATTCAAGGTGCTGTTTTTCTGTAAATATAATTTGCATGTTGGGAACAAACAGCGGAGTTAATAATGTTGGGGGTGAGGAAAAGAGTGAATATTTCTAGTCACTATCAAAGCCTTTCTTATTTGATAGGGATACCAAACATACCTCATCAGCGTGACCATAATAAATCCATGACAAATGTTTCCAGAAAAGGATCTGTATTTCTGATATTGGAAATATGGTAACCCTGGTGAAAGTGCATCTAGTTGACTGTGGTCTCTGCACTAGTGACGTCAATATAGGCAAATGACAAAAACCATCTCTGAGTAAGCCCAGAAAGTGCCTTTCACGGTGGAAATTTCCTGGTGACAATTTACTCAGTTGTATGCATTCTTTATGTCAGCACAACAAAGTCACAGAATAGTAATGACTTGAGTTTGCTGCCTTCTTCTCTCCTTTAACTACTGATTTTCTCTACCTTTCTGATTCTGCCTCTCCTTCTCTCATCATATGGGGATACCTCCCTTCCTGAGCCTCTTTCTCTGTATACTGGCTGCGTATCTTGTTCTGCCTTTGTTTCTATATCTCTCTGTCTCCTTCTCAGACTGTCTTTGTAAGCTCTAGCTTCTCTTTCTCACTGACCGAACTCCTTCTTGCACCGGTGAAACTGAGCCGTGCTGTTGTATTGCTGAGTAAAGGAGAGGATCTGGATCCACGTTGCAAACTCCTTCTCCCATGCCTACAGTTCTCCACAGTTTTTCATGTCTTCCCCTCCCTCCTTTCTGTCACACTTTCCTTTTTTCTAGTCTTTTGCCTTGCCTGGTAGGAGCCCATCACGTACTCGAGCCAGCCGCTTCCATGGGCGACGGAGTAGTGCCATTGGCATTGAGAACATACAGGAGGAAAAGAGGTATGGGCCATGGGAAGATGAGACAAAGAGAGAAAAAAAAAGGAGGAGATGAGAAAAGGGAGATAAAAAGGCATATATATGAAACCAGAAAGGGAATTGACTGGCCTGAGAACTGAAATGGAAGTGGGTGGCATGGGAAGAAAAGCCTGATTATTGGCTAATGGAGAAATGGACAAATGACAGAAAAAAACAAAATAAAAAAAGACATTTGGAAATGGGGAGAATCAATATTTGAGGATGAAGGGAGGAGATCGGTGGAAGAACATAGTAAGATTGCTCTTAAATGTTGTGCATTATGATCCAGGACTCTCGATTCTCCTGTATTCGCTACTTTTAGGTAAGAGTCAGATGAAAGGCTTCTACTTGGGAAGGGGGAATTGGGTCCTTGATTGTTTGTCTGTTTTCATGTGAAAAAGTTCAAATAGATAAAACTTCTGATATCTTAAAGGGTTTTTTAAAAAAGCTCTAAATCAAAATGATTAGCATTTAAGTTAGATGGTCTGAGAAATAAATAAGGGGTGACATACAGGTTCAAGGAGTGATTTGGCGTATTTGACAGAATGATAACCATTCAAAAGTCTACTAGTCATGAGAGATTAAATCGATAAATTTTAAGGTTATACAGAGTCTCAAAAGTCACATGAGTGTTCTGCATCTAATATACAGTTTTCACAGTTGCGAGAATGCCAGTGAACAGCTTAAAGACTCAGTGTAAAAGCGGAAAATCACTAGTTTAATGTGGAAACTAGTGATTTCACAACAGGAAGAATTAGTACATTTTGCCTTCTTCCTAGTTATTCTCTTGGATCTTTCCTTAATGAGGTGCCGATGACCTAATCTGAATAAAAATAGTAAGGAGCTTTCTTTGAGGAAAATAAAATCTTCCAAGACGACTTCCCTGTAACAGTCTAAGCCAACACAGTAGCCACAGCTCCTCACTACTTTAAATAGTTTTGTACCTTAGGCAGCTGTGCCCCTCAATCCATTACTTTTTGTACACAACGTCCTTCACTATCCCCTTAAAAGACCTGTAAAAGTTTTCTACAACAAGGAAAAACGCTGGATTTATTTTTTTTTTCCTGCTCTTTGCTAGGAGGGAATTGGTAAGCTATTGGGTTTATTTAGCTTTTGCTTATTTGTAATCTTAGATATGAGGAACAGTGAGCCTTGTGTTTTGTGAAAGACTTTTTGGGTGGTTCTTGAAGGTGCAGTTTCACTAGCAACTGGTCTGTTCTAACAGTTCATTGCTACTGAAGAGCACAGATATCATACTTGCCCTCTCCCAGTGTCTCTTTGAACTACCCAATCCTGTCCCATTCCTTGTGATGGCTCAGATGCTTAGTGACCCTTCGTGGAACTGATTCAGCCCCATAATCTAACAGAAGAAGCATCAACTTTCTTTCATTGGATTAATTGTCTGCTTATAGAGAAGTCTGATGGGTACCAGGGCTGATGGAGAGTACACTCAGCAAGAGTGAAGGAGGCTGGAGCAGGCTCTCTGACAACAGTGAGCTCAACACGTTGTGTGTGACTTCACCCTGAAGCTGTAGTTTAACGATATGCAAGGTTTGAAGACAGAGCTGACCCAGTCCATCCTGCTTCTTCATGTGTTATAGAAGTTTCAGGGCTGTTTTAGTTTCATGATTGTTTTTTGTCGGGATAATTTCCAGTCTCACAAACAGTTGTATTAGCACAAGTGAGGGCATGAGGAACTGTGATGTGAGGGGTACACGTAGGATCAACTGACCAAGAGAGCAGGGGAGGAGCTTTGTGAACTCCATCACTGAAGCCACAAAAAAACCCCCCAATGAAACCCCAGGTTTTCCAATCCTGTATTAAACATACCCTTCTATTCAGTTACTCACACAGACAGCTTTCTTCAGAAGTATCTTGATGAGTGCTAGTAGCAATAAAACTATTGTAACCATCCTGAAAGAGGATTTGCTGAATCCTTTTTCTTTATGCAATAAATGTAAAAGCTCCCTAATCAATCCTACATCTTAAGACCAATGAAACAGGGAGAGTAGAAGGAAAAGGAGAATAATGAAATTAATTTAGGCATTTATATCAATTCAAAAGGAGGTTAAAGTTGGCCATTTCTAATATATTGCCCTCAACAGGTCACATCTTAAGGAGTCTGCCCTTTTCCACACAACTGCATTTGCTTCACTTTCATGTGTATATGAGAGATCCAGCTTTATCTTGTGGCTTCTAAGGAAGTGTAAGAATAGATAGTGGTTAACTCTGGCGCTGTGGTATAGCTGGTTTCTCTTTTGTCCCAGCAGAGACATGCAGAAGGTGCTGGACAGTCCAGGAACTTTCTTTGACCTGAAGTCTGATGGATCATCCAGTCCCAGCTCCCCAGAGTTCCCCAGCAGGAAGAGCAAGTGAGTTGAAAATAAATTTAATATTTGAAAGATCCTCACTGTGTCTGGTATCGGCTTAAGTGTAGTGCATGTCTTGCTCTGTTGAAGTCCTTGCTGAGATTGTTCACATCAGGCATTGCAGCATCTTAAAAGTTAGATGTCTGGCTGTGGCACAGTAATGCAGAGCATGTAAGTGAGGAACTCAGCTTTCTTAAACAGCCAGTGAAGAAAGATTGGACCACTTACAGGTGATTTTGGCTGTATCTTTACTGCAGTATTAGCTTGCATCCAACAGGATACACAAGGCCCTAGCTGTCCAATTATCCATGCTTACTCATGTATATGTTTCCTCTATAGTTTGCTCTGGAGTGACTTTGGAGCTTCATGGAGAAGCTTGGACAAGGGTATGTTGGGATCTTGGGTTGTACTCAAGTTCTGCCCCTTTAAGCAGGATTCATGCTGCTGCTCCCAACCAGCATCAACTAGCCTGTCTTCAGTCCTCCCAAAGTATTACAGCAGGGTCTCATGTGTTGCACTTATGTTTCTTTACTAAAGCACGCCATATCACACCCAGTGTTCTCCTGCAAAACACTTCATGCAGTAGTCTGCAAAATAGTTCTCCAGTTTCTGGTGGTCAAAAACTGGAAAAATACACTTTCCTCATAGTGCAGCTTTGATGTTACTAAGCTGTATTATGCTGGGATACGATCCTATTTAGAATACTTCAGGACTTCACAGAAACCACGTTTACATTTCCAAGACTCCAGAGCAGCCTGTCTCTAAATCCAAGACTGCAGCTGACTTTCTGGAACAGCTTGCCACATCTGATTTTTTTGCATGAGAACTTGGATGAGACCTGTGGCAAAAAGAGAACTGAGTACTTTGTGGTAGGGCATGTCCCTTTCTCAGGCCTGGGGCTGCTCTAAGAAAATTTTAGGAGGTGCCCTAGAACCAGAACGGTTGTAGTTGCTCCAGGTGCCAAGTCTGACAAGGAAGGGCTTTCCTTCCAACTAGACTCAGTGCTCCCTAAGAATTACAGGCTGGTGACTATCTGCAGTAGTTCAGCTACCCAATTGTATTCTGTAGGACTGTCCAGAATTTTGTCACAGTCAAGGGGCAGAGTTCTGGTAAGTATGTTTTTGTGATACTAGTTTTTGGGTTGGGTGGGTGTCCAAAATGTTGGTGGGGAGGAGGATGGGAACACAGCTAGGAGATACAGACCATTTAACATGCTAGCTCTGGCAGCCAAGGACAAGAGAGAATGCAGGGCATGGAACTGCTGATTGGTCAGCAAACCCCATCTTCCAGCATTACCACATCATTCCACCTCCCCTTCCTTGTCCTGCCTGGGACCTTGTTAGTGAACTAGAAGTTCCTGGCTAGGCATGTGAGGGACTCTTGCTCTGATTAGGTAGCTGAAGTAACCTCTCATAATCAGCAAGAATTCTGTCTAGTAAGAAAACATCTCACAGCTTGGTTAGTCCTGGTTACCCTACTGTAGAATGTGTGTATGTCTTGGAAAAAAAAAATCATGAAGCTTTCTTGACATCTGTTCCTGATTTCCACATTTGATTGTGGGCTTCCCCCAGTTCCCAACCCCCATTCTCCATTCACCGGCTGGGGAGGTGAGACAGCTGCAATGGTTGTTTCAGATTGGTATCGCATGCTTTCAGAGAGCAAACATAGAATGGGATTTCACTAACAATGATATTGCAGAATATTGTTATGTACATGAGGCATGATTTGTCAGTCTGTCTACTTCTGTCCCCATGATTCTCTCCATGCATCTTTTTCCAATATGGACTCAAAACCACTAGTACAATCACCAGAAAAAGTCTTCTCACAGTTGTAGTGGTTCAGCCCATTCCTGGACAGTTTGTTTGCAAGGTGGGATGTAGCATAGTGTTTTGCACAATTGGTGATTAGCCAGAGTTAGAGTGGAGATTTCAGAGTTAGGGACCAGCCCACGTGCAGTCATACTTTCTGCATTGTGTCTGGGACAGGGAATCAAGGACATGTAACTCCACCATGTAAAGCACACCATTTTCACCAAGACAGTATTAGCACACTATTGCAGGAACAGGCTAGGAGTGTAATTCTAACAGTCTGTCTCAGAGACAGTTCTACTGAAGTTCTACTGAAATAGTATTGTTCGTTAATATTGGGACCACAAATCAGGATCATGATGTAAGCATATTTCTAATGCAGAAAGAGTTCCAGCAGGGTCTAGAGTAATTTCCGCAGCCCATATTAAAAATCTTATCCCTGGTAGTGTGTCATTAGTCCACTCCTGGTTCTCTCCAGGGAGTAGCATAACAGGAAATTTCTCTATCACAAAAATGTCCAGCATGTTGCTGCTGGTCTTAAATAATCATTTCAGATTCCAGATTTGAGTGATCACACTCTTCATCTCTGTTCTACTAAAACCAACCTGGAAATAAATGCAAAGGGAACACATAAATAATAGATGAATTCTTTTATAGTAGAGATAAACCAGCACTTACTTTCTGTCCTTGCATGTTGATTTCCAGCACACCCTTCTGCAGTGATCAGCCTGCAATCCATGAAACCGTATTGTTCACTCGGGCTAACAGTGTCTTCTCTCCCACATGCAGGGACAATTGTCCTTAGTTTTTTGCTCTACTGTCCAGGTAGCCTTCCAAATAATCCTTCTTCCCAAGGGACAGACTCAAAAGAATGAACCCAGCTTAAGTAACCAAGTAGCAAAACTCCTCAGGATCAGACGGCTTTCTGGGTTGCATCTGAAAAATCAAGCACTGTACTGTGTATGTCCATATCCTAGGAAAAGTACATGGGTTTTTTGTGTGTGTGTTTTCCCTCCTCAGACACATCTGAGTGGGAACATCAAGCCAATCAGGAGTGGATCGGATGCTACTCAGTCATTGGTTACCTCACTGAAGATACTGGCAAGACTTTTGGGGTGAAATGAAAGTCCTGGCTAAGAGGAACATGAACTTACTTAGAGGACCTCAAGGACTGTGGAGAGACCAAGTGGCACCAAGTAACGCTCCACTGGCAGTTCCTGGAGCAGGAATCCTGGGAAAGGGAGATGGACAGATAACTCCTATTGGAGCATTTTGGCTCTATGCCCTTCTCATTGCCCGGTCAGCAGACACTGAACCAACCTCTGCTAATGATGGGGAAAGGAGGCCACCCTGAGTGCCTCCCCTTCTCCTCCCCTCCCCTCAGATGAGCGAGAAGAGAACAGCTTGGCCTGCAGAAGGCAAGAGCAGAAGAACATGTTTTCACCTCTGTCTCTAGTGCCTTTGGATGACATAGTTCAGGAAGTGCAGTGCAGAGAATGAGGATGGAGAAATTTGCTGAGGAAGGATGTGAGAAGGAGATATTTGTGGAAATCTAGGTCCCAGCTCACTTAAATTCAAGTTATTGATTTGCTCTGTCAAGGGAGAAGCATGTTGGCCTTCATTTCCTCCAAAATATATTTCCTAATCTCCTGAGGAAATATCTTTGGCCTATATTGGCCCTATCTTTACTGTTCTCCCTGTTGCATGCTGGCATGTAATATGCCTGGGACTTTAGGTTTCATTACTGCTTGTAGGTCAAGACTGGCCACATTTTGCAGTGTTTCTGAAGGAATAAATATATTTAGTATGTTAAAGGTGTCTTATCTTTCTTGCCTCTCTTAGATTTTTTGGGTTTCTTAACATTTTTAAGCATTTCATCTCTTTCTTATTGGCTGGTCTCTTGTGGAGGCAGTGAGTATTTCGCCATAAATTGTTAGGCTTACATGCACAGTGCACCTTGCACCTTTTAAGTGTCAGGTTCATGGACTGCTCTTTCTACTAGAAGACTGCAAGCAGTGGATCCCAGATTCTGTGCTGGGAGAAGCTGACCTTAAGGGACTTTCTTGACAGCTATGAAACATGCAGCAGGCTACCTCAGTGTCCATAACATTTGAGAAAGTGATCCAATACAGGTTGCTTTGAATGTTCCCTTTGTAATGACCCTGTGGGAGCTAAAGGTCTGGAGGGATGGACCTACAGGAGCCCGTCTGCTGGCAACTGGGCACATGCAAAATCACCAGGATGAGCATCCTGACTTAGGTTCCTACCTGTAAGCAGGAGGAGGGTTCTGATCTGTCTTTGCAAGAGCTTGGCACTTGATCCTAAATAGTTTGGCACTGAGACATTCTACAATAATGCAGATCTCAGTAATTTGTTTCTACCTCCCCACTGCTTCCTTAAACTTTCTTAGTTAACCATTCTATAATACAGGTTAGTCTGTATGCATTCCTGACTCCTCCTGTTACAGCTGTCCAGAAACACAGCAGTAACAGTTTATAAACTCTATGACATGAAAAATGTGCTTTTATAGTCCCCTTGTACTGTTTGGAATTTCACCTAAGACCAAACATGATAGGATGAGAGTGGCTGTGGGAATGGGTGGCCTAAGTGGGGTGGTGCCTTCCCTAACAGCTTATCATGTTGTATTTAGGCTCCTGAAATCTCTGATCTCTAAAATGAAGGCATCTGTAGATTTTAATGAATGACTAGAGGTAAACACTGCTTAAATACAGGTGGTTCGACTCACTCTGCTTTAAGACACTTAGGTTTGTGACTTGAAATTCAGTTAGTCTTATCCTTTCATCCAGAATGGAAAGAAGTGGTGTTTCTACTAAATGAAGTAGCAACTAGAAATTAAGGAAAGCAAGCCAGTTCACCTGAATTCTGTTCCTAGGTGGAAAAACTAGTTGTGGATGAATAATTTCTTCTAACTGTTTCTGACTGCTATATAATAACGCTGTGTCACAAGAAGTGCAAGTCTGTGTGTAACAATAAGCATGATGATGTTGAATGCTTGCATTTCACAGACTGCTCAGGAGTCAGACTTCAGGATACTGTGTGATGCAGCCGTTCTCACGTTCTTCATCCAGTGTAAGCAGTTGTTGTAGTGTTTTGAGGGAAAATGAAACATCTGAGGAAGAGGAGAATGACAGGGTGGGTGTATGATCTCTAACAAACAGGCTACCTTCCCTGATTTTACCAAGTCCATTATTAAAACACGTCTTCTTTGCCCTCTCCAGGAGCTGATGTGCTCTCTTGAGAGCACTCCAAAACAGGATTCAGTGATTCAGAGTATGTGGCTGGATGAGAGTGACTGCACACCCAGTACTTCCAGCTCACCAGGTAAAAGAGAAAGAAAAAAAAGAAAAAAAAAATCATCTGCTTATGCTTCTAGAAGAATATGAGAGGTTGGGCCACATTTGTTTGGCAAAATCTTTTGTATGCTATACTTAATATTTGAGAAGCATGGGTAGATGATGAGCTCAGAGTAATGGGGAGAGAAGCTGGCCTGCAGACTTTAATGGGGAGAGAATGGGAGGGGAAGTGTGTTTCAGTAGTGTGAAATAGTGCTGTACACACTGCAGAAGGTGTTACAGTAGATTGCAAAGAATGAATGTGTTTATGTGTTTCTATGGAGAGCATGTATCTCAGTGGTTGTTTTTCTGAATGCAGTGCCCATACCTCTTTACAAACTAGATAGTTTGGATGTGGGAACTAGAGAAACAGTGCTTCCTGAACACAGCAGCGTGCTCCTGAGAAGGTAGCTAACCTGCACTGAGATTTTTGACTGCCAAGTCTGGGCTCTTAGTGTAGTAACTGGTTAAAGTTGAGGTAGTTGATTAAGTTCAGATCCATTGACAGTGCAGAGATGATTATAGTTATTAGAAGTTAGCTTTGCTCCCATAGCAGGCAGAATTATGGCAGTATTGTTGTTGAGGATGTATCAGCTGCCCTGATCTCAGACCCTGTTTGCAGCTGTGTTTCACTTTGTTAAAATGAACTGGTTTGGATTTGAAGCATTTCTTGTTGAGCATCAGCCTAAAGCTAAAATTATGGAAAATGTAAATCGGTTTCAGTCTGTTTCTGAGAACGAGGTTGAAAGGACTGTGTAAGATTTTGGGAAAGTATGATTGAAAAGACTAAGCTTTTGAGATTTGGAAGTCATTAGGAACTGTGGAAGGCAAAACTTAACATTTGTTGCTAAAAGATTCTGGAATAGAAGCAGGGTGAGATGGTAAGAGATACTAGAGATTATGTGAATGGCAAGGAAGAGAGTTGGTTGGAAGGAACAGTGAAATCTTTATAGGAATTGTGTGCAAAGGGACTGTTGAAAAAGATTACAAGGGTCAGAAAGTGAAGCCAGTTTACCTGAAGACTCTATAGGTCTCTCAATCTCTGCAGCAGCCCTGTCTGAGATATCAAAAGTGGCCATCAGATCCCTGCTTAATATTGCCTGTATCTTAGCAACAGCAATGAAGATGTGATACTGTGAGATGTTCTGCAGAGACCTCTGAGATGTTCTCTAAGATTTCTCCACTTCTGCAGAACAACTCACAGCATAAGTGCTTATATACATAGAGGCACAAGAGAACCTAAGGGGCTGGTATTGAAACTCTGGAAGAACAGGGAAACAAGTGGAGAGAAAGAAGAGAGCCATGTGGTATGCTATAATTAGGAAATGGGATGCTACATACAGAGCCTGCCTGTCCTGAGGGAGAGACATAAAGGTGTTAAATGTGATGATATGAAAAAACATCATGTCAGGAACCTTTACTGCAGAAGACAGCTAAGGAGCTGCTATTAAGAGGCAGAAGCTGGGAATGAGCTTCTGTAGATATGTGTGTTGAAGGCTAGAAAGAGAGTGTCATCAGCTCAGAGCAAGAGTGATAAATAAATACTCTAAGACCAGGAGGCCCACCACCGTGAAATTGTCTCTTTTTAGAGGGATCTGGAAATGACACCATAAAGGCTGTTTTGTGCCTGGTGGTGTGAGGGTTTTCACAGTATCACCATGGCATTATCCAGGCTACCATTTCCACAGGTCTGGTGGTATCCTGAGCAGGTCGCAGCTCCCCTCACAAATCTTTGAGCTGTATTCATTCCTGTTGCCTTTGTGGCACTGCACTGAGACCAGGCAGGTGTGAAAGATGGATCCCTGTCAAAAGTGAACAAACAGCTTGTGTTTACTTGTGATGAGAAATATTAGTGGGAGCAGAAATTTAGTGTAAATGCAAACTAGTTTGTTTTGCTTGACTGTCAGAAATTCTGTTGTCATCGAATAAAAGACTTCACATTCCTTTTGACCTTGTGGGTAAGTGCAGTTCCCCTTGCCCTCTGTTTCTCTGAGAGCGCTCCCAGGCACAGACATAATGCAGTGCTGTTTTTAACAGTGCTGTTATGCCTCCCCTGCCATGGCCAATAGTTTAATCCAAGTGTGATCTTTCCATAAATCCACTTATCACTCCCATCTACCTGCGTCACGTAAAGCCCAGTGGAAGGGATCCACTACAAACTTCTATTACATTGCTTGTGTTCTCTCTCCTTTTACCCCTTTACTCGTGGACCATTTTCCTTCCTGCATTCTTTCCCTTGCCAGAAAATCCCACTGGATCCTCGAGCTGTACCTGAGCTATGAAAGTTCACATCCAAGTGCAAGTCCTAGGATGATAGTACAGGCCCAGCGCGCTCTGAGCTCTCAGCTTGCCACCTTGGGGAAAAGCTGCTGACTCTATATGCTCTCAAGCAGAAGAGTGCTAGGTTATTCAGCCTAGCTGTTCCCCTTTTGTGACGGATATTGGAAGCAGGGCTGCTTTCCAGTGGCCTCTGCTGCTCTTCCCAGACAGTTTCCCTATCTGCTGACTTCTTATTGTCCCACAGGTATATACATCATTAATATACATCACTGAGAATAATCATTACAGAGAATGTGATGTAAAGTTCAACATAATTTTT
Organism: Strix aluco; assembly: GCF_031877795.1. Lineage (NCBI taxonomy): Eukaryota > Metazoa > Chordata > Aves > Strigiformes > Strigidae > Strix > Strix aluco. The sequence goes on from NC_133932.1 coordinate 8,785,152, forward strand.
AGGTTTTATACACTCCATTGCCAATGGCAGTAATCTGATACTGACACTGCAAAACTTTCACTGTGGTTTCTCAGTACCTTGGCATGGTAAGACAGCAGCACCCTGCAGGAGTGATGATTTTTTGCTGTACCATATCCGCTCTTGTATCTTCAGTACAGAGATTTTAAAAAAAATATATATGAAGGTACACTAATAAACATGCAGGTTTGTATACGGACTTCTGATTAATGCTAGGAGAGCCATGGTTGAAAGGGATAAATGTAATGGATACTTTTCTGACTAGTTGAAATACACTCACCTAATCAGGAGACTGTAGAATCACAGAATGATTGAGATGCAGTCTTGAGTGCCATTGCTGATTGCAGTAAGCAAGCTTGATGATGTCACCATCCACACCATTTAGAATGTGTTTGTGGTAATAGATGAAGGGGCAGAGAGGAAGGAAATAAAAGGTGTTACATGTGTGTGTGAGGTACGTGAGGTAGCAGAGCTGAGCCTGCATTTTCTAAGCACAAAGTGAAATCTTGTCCTTAGGAATTTCAAAATTCTTGAAATTTTATTTTCCAGAAATTCTGACAGTTCTTGAGCTAGAAGAAGACAGGATTAAGAGGAATTTGTTGTGCTTAAAATTTTAGGGAAAAAACCACGCATGATATATTTATTCTGATTTTTCCAAATACTACAAAGTTTTCTATTTACTTACTACAGCCAGTCCTGACAGAAGGCTAATTACCAAAAGATCAAATGTGGCAATACATGTTAATGTTCCTAGACAAAATTACATTTAAATGAGCATTGATAATTTGGGTTAATCTGTGCAACAGGGAAGAACTGTAATTATTCAGCACCAAGCATAATAAACTGAAGAAATGCCAGAGTTAAGCTAAACTGAAAGCAAACACCTCAGAACACAGAGAGACATCCAGGTGTTTTAGTTTTGCCCTTTAGTGAGCTATACAGTAACTATTCAGCCACAGTTAATGTAATGCGTAAAATCAGACTAAACTGATTCTTTATGAAGAAACCTAAGACATTTTGGATGCCCACTGCAAGTCTGGATCTTATGCTGAATGATTCTAGAATTTCTAATCCATGTACACGTTCTTGGATTCTCCAATTTGCCATTCAGAGTGAGAGAGCAAACTTACAGAAAAGAAAAAGAAAGTGGCAGCAGCCTGTGGTCATTATGCTGCCAGAACTAGATAAAGATATAGAGAACTGCCATTGCCAAAACTGCTGTTTTCTGAGTTGGCTTTAAAGCACTAACATGTCTTATATGCCAGTGCATATCACATGAGGCAGAGGTGACTTCCCCCTAGCCTCAAGGTCAGGATATAAATTCCGCTATAACCCTCTTTAACACTTTCTTGAAGACACTTCTAGGTTAGTTAATATGCATAGTTGTTTTAGATGTGTTGTTATTCAGTTAGTACCTACAAACTTACATCATATTTAAATTTTTCATATTTAAAGTATTGGAGCTGGGATATATACAAAACAGAGAATAACCCTGGTACTGCAAATTCATGTTGTTTAAAACCACAGTTCAGCAACAAATGGTATTGATTTACCAGTTTTGTTTTTAAACCTCAGAGTTTTAAATTATATCATGAAACTGGGAAAGGTGATACCTTTGAAAAACTGCTGAAACACAGTTGCATCTCATCTGTTCCCTAGAAAATATTGGTATGATCATGGGTAGTTCAAAAAGAAAAAAATGTTCCCGTGAAGATCATCTTGGCTTACCGTCTTGCATGAGCTGAATTTTACAGCTTGCTTAACTTTCCTGATTGAATGGAGGATAGGTATGCCATCAACATAATTCATCTGCACCTCCTGCCCCCTTAGCACATTCCACCCTGACACCAACTCTTTAATTCAAACTCTTTCCATTTTAAAAGTTATAACACAGATTTACTGTACTATATATATAACATATATTGCTATACATATAACTTACTGTATTATGTATAGCAATACAGCTATACATAAACTTCCAGAAACAATACTATTTATGAAATTAAAATATTTAATACTTTCAAACCATCCTTAGAGCATATGGTGGAGGGTTGCCTAAGAATAAATTAGAATGGTGTAAGGAACAGGGCTGTTACATTACATACTCGTTTCTTGTGAAATGTGTATGGTGAATATAAGATGATTACAGAAAGCAAGAGAATGTTTTAAGTTTGTGGATTTTGCAAAGTATTTCTTCCCTGTTTTTGCCATGGTGTTGATATGTGATGACAGGCAAATTCCTTAAACCCTGAAGTCAGATGTGGGAATCTTAAGAGAGTGGACAGAGGGAGGACAAAGAAGAGAAATGCTGTGAGAACATAAGATCAGACTCTGCTTCACGAAGTGTATTCTGAAGGATAAGGCATTCAGGTTGCACAGATCTATTCAGCAATGGCATTTCTTAGCTCGGCTGCATGACACTGTTCCCTACTGGAACCTGCTGTATTATTTTAAACTATTTTTTGTGTGTAACAGTAGACTGATACAGACATTGGAAATGGGACTGATGGAAACATTTGGGAAATTTGGAGAATGCCTTCATTACGCATTAGATAGCTATAGATATAGCTTTAGGCAAGAAGCTATAGCTGGAACAGCTGTGGCATTGAAACACAGTCTGGAACCAGTGCCCAATGATTTTTTTGAGTGAAATGAAAGCCAGGTAGTCATTTCCCTTGTGTTTCAAGCTGGAATAAGTAGGTCAAGGTTAACGTTAGTCAAGTTGGGTGTAGATACCTTCCTTTCACTCTTACCTGTGGATGAGCCACACATCTGTGAAAAATTTGTGGTAAAACCAGCTATGTGTGCAGCTCCTGGGATACCCTCTTGATTATTTCTTTATTGTTCTGTGCTTGGTTCCCTTCTAGGAAGCAGGTTGCTTCCTTCCAGCAGTGTTGCTGGCTCCACTGGAAAAGGAAAACGCAGCAAAGCAGATGCTCAGCACCATAATCCAGTAAGTGCTTTAAGAAAATGTTTCTTTCTCACTTAAACAGAGATAAGGATGGGAGGAAAAAAGAGAGAGTTTAGGAGGCTTTGCTTGCTGAGGATTGAAAGGACAATAAGAAGGTGCTTGCAGGGGAAGGTTAAAGCACTGCCTTGTTCTGCAGGCCTCCATTTTGTGCTGCGTGTGAGGTCACCGCTGGAGGACTGTCTTGGTGCACACCGGGTGAGGAGCACAGGTAACAGACATGGAGAAGTGCAGTAGGCCGGTGGTTCAGGGTGGAGGCAGGCCCCTGGGCCATGCCTGGCCTCGCTGAAAGAGGGCAGCAAGTATTGTGCGGCTTCACAGTAAATAGTTAATCCTGTACCTTCTTCCCTAAATGATCTTCCATGGCTGGCTGACTCTGGGCTGTTTAATCGACCTCAGCTCTGCCTTTCTTGGTTGCCTGCTGCCTCTCAGGGAACAGCAGTTCCCATTGAGACACCTCTCTCTGCCCTAATCTATGCTGGTTTATTCTCTTTCTTTCATTGTTTGGTTTCTTTCGCTCAGATGCAATTTATGCAAATTAGCTTTCTCTGCACCTATCCTTTGCTTCCTATGGTTTCATTATTTTACTGAACCACTTTCTTTTGCTTATTTTGTGACTTTGTGCCTATCTCTATGCTTGCTTGTTTGCTTTCAGCCTAGCATTGGTGGGACCCACGTCTCGCCAGTTTCACAGCTTTTCCAGACATGGGAAGTGGGACTAGATCTCCTGGTGAGGTCTATAATAGAGCAAAGGGGAACGCAACTCGAAAGTTTGTTCCCTAGAATTCATAGTCCAGTTTTGCCTGCGTCACTGAGTCTTTTTTTGGCTCAAAGTCCCTTTCCTTACCCAGTATCTTCTCTGGCTTGACAGCTAAACAGCATGCTACCTTGAAAGCGATGCAGATGTGAGGCTCTCAGGAACTGGTTTGGTATACAGCTAAATAGAAGAGGTATTATCTTTATGGAATGAAATTCTGCCAGCTATTCCTAAATAGCTGGCAGTTCTTATGACCACTTAGCATCTGCCTTGTGCCTGGTAAAACAACACAACTGTTTAGATCCTCAGTGTTTTTTCAATGCTCAGCTTTTAGCTGCCTGGTGGCATTCAGAGCAGTCAGACAAACAGCTCCAACTCCATGCAGTGGTGGCCACTGGTGTTGCAGCAGACTGACACAGTGCATCAGAAAGGCAAGTCAGGTAAAAGCAGCTGGTACTCAGCACTGAGACTACTTCAACTCATGCTATGCCACAGACTAGTGCTGAGAATGACAGTGTAGCTGCCAGTGTTTACTGCGGTAATCACCAGAGCATCCACCAAGAGCTCGTGCTCATGATCAGGTCTGTAACACAGGAGTAAGGCTGCCTAAAGAAGAGGCACAACTTCCTCACAGCTCTGCTCCCAAACAGGCAAATTTTGCTCCAAGTAGGTATGCAGCCAGAATTGTGACAATATGCATACTCACCAATAACAATGCAAAGGCTGTAACCACTTACTAGTGGTTACCACAGGCAATAAGTGATGTAAGGAAAATCCTGAGTTTGGATTTTCCTTCTCAGTAGTGTTTAAGTACCTAAGGCTTCGAGCATTTCATTTCCACTGATTTCAAGTAGGTCTAAGGGCCTTTAGATCATTTTGGGAAATACATAGTAGTCTATAAGATCCATCTCATTTGGTCCATCTGCCAAATCAATGTTTTGTCACAAAGGCTGAGGTTTTTTTTCAGTCAAGCTGGTTCAAGGGATAAAGTTTCATGAGGCCCTGGCTTTCACCATGAGATTATTTCAAGATGTTCCTTGCACCACCTCCCCACTAGAGTTCATTACCTCCACAAAAGTGCATTTGACCCATTTCTGAGGCAGGACTGCCTATGGCAGTGGCTCCAGGTCACTGGGGTGATGTTTCAAAGTCATTCCATTTTATCACAACCTCAGAATCAGTTTGACAGCACAGATTGGAGACTAGCAAATTTCAGGGGCGGGGGGGAAGTGGTAAAAAAATTTTTCAACGTGGCTTCAAGGGACTCAAAGAAACCTACAGCATCCACATACACAGTAACTTCCCTGTCATTCTAACTCCTAAATGAACATAGCCTCTTACATCTCACAAAGATTTCCTTGAATTCCAGGCTGGATTTGCCCAAAGACTAATGGGTGCACTGGTGGAAAGGAGGAAGGAGTACTCAAAATATAGGGTATTTCCTGAAGAGCTGAAAGGTGTAAGAAAGAAAAATGGTGGAACAAATGATACTCCCACAACACCTGCAGCTGTAAGAACGTGAAGGATACAATTTTTTTTCTGATGCTTTGTTCCAGGATTTGCTGTTCAAGTGAACAAGCATGAATATGCTTTACCTTAAAGTTCAGAAAGAGACAAAAAATGGAATTCTAGCTGCTGATGGATGGAATTCTTTTGCTTCCTTTAGTGATGCGTCAGAGACAGCCAGGAATCACTGAAAAATCAAGCCTCCTACGAATCAAATTAATTCAAGTGCATTATTCCAATTCAGCAAATACACAGCCAGGTTCAAACTATTTCAGTGTGAAATTTATTAATTTTATTGTTTGCATATCTTTCTCTCTGCAGACTATATGGTAAGTCCCTCATAACCACATCCAAATCACCTTTGGATAGGCAGCAATTAGGCCATCCTTGAGGAAGCAAAACAGAGTCTGGTTTAGTTACCAACTAAACTTACATGGTGTCCACCACTGTCCTCCACAGACATTACTGTAAAACTGGCATTCATTAAGAACCCCTGCAAGGTCTGGTTGGTGCTTGAGAATGCATGTGGCAGCCTCCTCAAATGTCAGTCACTGAGAACAAAGTGTATAAAGTACTGTTCAGGAGGGGGACAGTTCCTTCTGAAATACTTGTTTCCCTAGATTTTTCTTTGGGCTTGAATTGTCCCTCTCTCTTCCATGCTTCTCTCTCGTGTCCCCTCCAATTGCCATGCTGCAGAGTAAAAGGAAGCATGAATGCCTTGTTCAGTGCTTCTAGTGTCTATGTTGTACCTTAGACTTAAAATAAAAGGAGAATGTGGCCAGCTTCTCTTAGGCTGTATGTGTGTGTGTTTCTAAAGGACAAGCAGGAAGATATGAGAAATCCAGAGATCACAGTCCCGTAACAATTTAATCCTCATGCTTTTAGGGGAAGAGAAAGAGAACTAATCAGGGAAGAATGATTAATCTGCAAGAAGTTAAATATTTAATGTTAATCATTAATCTGTTGAAAGAAAAGAAGCACACTGGTATTGGTAAAGACCTCACCAGACTAGTACTACTGGCAAGCCTCAAAATTCTTTGTAATTAGAGATGAGACTGAGCTGTAAAATTAGCTGTTGAGGGTGAGAAAGCCATAAAATGGGATACATTCAGATAATCACTCAAGATTGACCATGTACATATATATTTTCAGTCTTATATATTTCCCCAGGACTTTTCACATCTTGGGGCTTGGAACTGATGGAACTGGACCCAGCCACTTTTCACCTGCAAGACAAACCAGCACAAAAGAGAAAGTTAAAATGTAATACATATAAGTGATTGGCCAGTCACATTTCTTCAGTAGGATGACTGTTCCTACTCTTCTTTTGAAGGGCAACTACTGATGATGGAATACAGATTTATATCTTGTTTGGCATGCTTCAGCCAGCTCCATAAATCTTTCACTGTCTAGTCACAACTGAAGCTCTACAGAATTATTTTCCTCTGTCGCAGATGAGAGATTCTGCAGGTCTGGGGCACTCCACATGAAGGTGAAGCCAATTCTTTTTAGGACTCCTTTTTTGAGGGGCTGCGGGTAAGGAAAAGGGGTGGAAGGCTGTGGAGTCAGAGAAACAGAAGGACAGTCTGTTGGGAGTTGGGACTAGAAACCAGAACGTAACATTCCAATTTCCTAATTGGAATCAATTAATGACTATGGTAGTGGATGTTGGGTATTCATCTTCCTCACTCTCATTTTCATCAAGAATATTTTTATAGAATCAGAAACCCAATCAGAAAAAAAACTCAAAAAAAATCCCTTCTATTTAAGCCTAGATTAATTTTAATTTACACTAAGATTTTCTGCTGGCATTTTTCAGGAAATGCATCAGACCTAATTATGTGCATATTGATCTTGAGATCAATAGTCAAATGCCCTCTAACTCATGTAAAAGTGACGGAGTTTTACAAGTTATCACAACCTATTCTGATTCTCTTTAAAAATTTAAAGTTTGTATTCTATTAATAGGAAAAGGAAAAGAAGGATGGTCAGTATGTGAGTATCTGTTAAAAAGTTGTGTAGTTAGGCAATTACAAGTTATGGATTGGGGAGCTGTGATAATGTGCTTTTTATTAAGGAAGAACAGATATAAAATGAAAATGTTGAACCTACAAAAAAAGCAGTATCAGCCATAGTCTTAATCTTAGTCAAGACCTAATGCCCACTACCAAAAGGTTAAATATGGACATTTTGAAAACTGAAGAGTTTTAGTAGTAAGTTGAGAATGGAATATGGAGCACAAAGCCCTGGAACATACTGAGAGGGGATGTAACTCAAGTTATTTCTTGTTTGGAAAAGGACTACATCTTTGGTCACTCTAACTGTTCTGAGATATGTTCTGGTGAGCAGTTTCATCCCGTGAGAAGAATACCCAACATATTTAATATTTGAAAGACCTTAAGAGTGTTTTATTTAGCTGTATGACATATTTCATTAAAAGAGGGTGAAAGCATGAAACCAAAAGTGATGTTATTAGGTATACTCACCTATAAAGCTGCCTAGCAGCTCTAAACGATCAGAGCCAAAAAAGAGATGAGGTTCCCCCTTAAAATGTGCCACAACAGCAGGTATCCCAAATGCCTATTGAGACCATGGAGATGAAAGAGAGTGTTACAATGAGAGAAGTTTTTGCAGCCACACGATCAATCTTCAGGAATAAAAAGCAGTAACTTAAGACTTTTTTCCTCCCCTTCTTTTCACCTTCTTCATTCTTAAAGATGAGTCTAATGGAGCCATGAGAACAGTAGGGGACTCTCCAGAGCCTCTGTGCCCATTTTGAGGGAGCAAAAAAAGCAACCTGATAAATCCAGAGTTTTATGTCAAGTAGCAATAAATGGTATCTCTTAGCACTGGTCCTGTAGCTCCCCATCCTTGCTGTCCAGCTGCAATGAGGTGAATGGGTCAACCTTGGCTTCCCAGAGACAATGAGATAAAACTACCAGCAACAGTGGTACAGCTTTCACATGTTCAAAAAGCAAAGACCACCTAAGAGAGATGGTCTATACAGTGCTTTCTAATCATCACCTTCATTGTTCCTTGCTTCCCAGTATTGTTAATAGGGAAGGAATGCATAGCTGTGATACCAAATAGCATTGGAAGCATCTCACCCCGTATTTTATTGCCTCCTCTGTTGTCTCTTTCAGTCGGTTCTTCACCGCAGGGGTTGAAATCATTTCTACTAGCTTCTGGGTGAGCTCTGATGATAGCCCAGCCTGTCTGGCAACCTGAGAAAAGATGATATAATTAAGAGTACTCTACTAAATACTCTAATTCCTAGTATGGTCTAATTAATTTAATTGTCAGTATTACCACCCAAGGTTTACTACCAAAAAAATTACAAAATACCCATGAAGCACGTGCACCACTGACTTGCTGTAATCCCAACCCATTCATCATTTATCAACTCTCAGATACAAAGTAGAAGGGATATTTTAAACTTCCAAGCCCCAAATACGAACTTTTTTTTTCAGGAGTTCCTAAACAGAAAAAAAAAAAAAAAAAAAAAAAAAAAGGTGAATACTAAGTTTAACCTCTGATCCAATAAATTATCAGATAACTTACCAAAAAAAAATTTGTTGTCCTGCAAAAGAAAATCTTACTGTACAAGACTGCCAAGACAAAACCAGTTTGTATGACAAAGGTGGCCACACAGGATCTGTAAGTGATACTGCATGAAAGAGACTATAATTCACAGAGGTTAACCAGTTGCTAGTGTTATTGCTGGATCTTTTAGCCTCCTCTGTGCCTTGGCCACACAGGAGTGAAATAGTGGCCAAAGGTAAAGGTCCAATGTTTACTGGGTAACATCAAAGTTGCAAGTACCTAGTTAATAAAGTATTTCACAAGAAGTGGTAGCTTCCATGCCATCTACCTGAATGACATGCCCTTTTTTTTCTTTAAAAAAAATTTTAAAATGCTTACAGTATTGCACCTGGACCAGTAATCCTGCACATGCAAGTGTTAATGATTTTTTATTTCTTTCTCTCAATCACTTTTTCATTTAGCTTCCACATTTTCTTGTACATTCTCTACTTCCACATCAGGGAGATTAGAGCTCTTTTTGACTCTGCTTGAACAGGAGATAAACAAGTGTAGCACTGGAGTAGAACAAAATGCTGTGTATGCTTGGTAGCCACAGTGTTTAGACTGCAATATTTACACAGACATAGCATCTGGTCCTCACCATTCTAGGGCAGAAGGGGTATTTAAGTGCACTGGAGCAGGATTCAAAGACTATACATTGCTTCTATAGTAATTTATGTGAAGGTACTGCTGACTGAAAAAGTAAAAAAATACTAAGAAACTGTATCAAGTAAACAACATTCCATTTTTCTAATTGATGTGTAAAACAAATTCACCTAATAAAGACTCAGATGAAAGGGTTGGGACCCCTCACCCACCCTTGGACGGTGTATCTCCCGAAGAGAGGAAAGTCTAATACTTGCTGCAGGGGTGACTAAAGACAGACACAAGCAAACAAGGAGAGGCCTACCTCTGCCTTGCCGAACAGACCGCCAGACAGGGACTAAATTACACAGAGCAGGCTTTATCAGTATGAACTTTGTTCCTCTGATGTTCTACATGTCCTTGCTTTATCTTTATTTACGTAACAATGGATTCAGAGACTATGTGATGACTTTCTGTATCTATTTATGTACTGGGTCTGGCTGGGATGGAGTTAATTTTCTTCACAGCAGCTCCTGTGGTTCTGTGTTTAAATCTGTGACCAAAACAATGCTGATGACACACCAATGTTTTAATTATTGTTGAATGGTGTTTGCACAGTGTCAAGACCTTCTGTTTCTCACTCTCCTCGCCCACCCCCTCCCCAGTGAGAATAGATTGGAGGTACACAAGATGTTGGGAGAGGACACAATGAGGCAGATGACCCCAACTAACCAAAGAGATATTCCAGGCCATATAACATCATGCTCAGCAGTAAGAACTGAGGAGGGGGTTTAGGGAGGTTAGCCACCTTTGGCTTGGGAACTGGCTGGGCATCAGTCTACCTGTGGGAGGTGGTGAGGGATTGCCTTTGCATCACTTGTTTGTTTTGTTTTCTTTCTCTCTTCTTCCACTTTCCTTTGCTTATTAGCAATCTTATCTCAGCCTACAAGTTTTCCCACTTTTTTTTTTTCTTCCCCTGTCCCACTGGGCTGTGGGGGGAAGCGAGAAAGTGCCTGTGTGGTGCTTAGCTGCCTACCAGGGCTAATGTACCACAGTTTAATTATATCCTTCAAGTCTTGCCTCTTGAAAAGGCAAAATGCAAACCTTTGCTGAAGTTCTGGTAAAAAAGGTACACAAAGATGAAGCCGAAGTGCAAGGACTAGGCTAGGTTTCAAATACTCAAGACATCCCTAGGTTTCAAATAGGGATGTTGGATAGGAGAGAGTAATCACGGACAATTCCTGTCTTTTCTTCATATTCCAAGAACTTAAAAAATAAAATAATGTAGAAATGAGAGCCCTTAAAGAGGATCTCATGGTGTGCTAACTTACATGCCATTACAGCTTTTACTGCAATAAACAAAATCTAAACAATACACCAAAAGAGTACAATTTCTAAGCATGTAAAAGGGCAATACAGTACTGAACTTAATAGTAAAGCCTGGCTCCATCACTCCAAGGAAAGTCAACTTCCCCGAAGTGTTCCATTTCACCTGAAGATTTCATATAGCAGCAAAACCTCAATGCATTCTGGAGACTGTTCATACTTTTACTACTGTTAATAAACCAGTATTAACAGATAATTCATTGTCCATCCTGGGTATCTTGCCACATGAATTAACAAAAAAGGAGCTTCTGGTTCTGAATGTCATTCAAAGCATGACCAAAAAAAAAAAAAAAAAATATCATTCCAAACAGAGCTGCTAGGGAAATTAAATCCTCTTTTTTCTAGCTGAAATTTTTCAAAACTCCAAGTGATCATTTGACTAAGCTGTCTTCATGTCTATTACTGATCCAAGCCATCAATAAGAGTCTGTATCAGAAACGCAGAAGCACCAACATAAAGGAGACACTTACAGCCAATATGTTCTCCGGCTGACTGATATCTTCATGCTGGTAAAAGAATAAAATAAGTAATTCAGAACTTTAGAACAAAAGCTCAGCTTTGGACTTGAAAGCAAGTTTTCTAAGAAAATAGAAATAAAACCAAATCTAGTTCTAGAGAATTCTCATCTCCTCAGAAAAATTTTTAAGTCACCTAACCTAGGAATGTATTAAGTGCTTTCTGATATTAACTACTGATCCACTCAGCCCACAGGCCTCACCATACATACCTAAAAGAAGGCAAATTAAGCTAGTTCTTTCCTTGTAATGGCTCCTGAACCACTATGACCTTAAGTTTCCTGCTATGACTTTTCATTAAAAGACATTTCCTTTCTATTGCTCAAATTCCACATTTGAACAAAGTGGGACAGGAAGGGTGACAGAAAAAAGATGAAGTTAGCTTCACAAAATACTGACCTGTGACCAAAAACGTATCCAGAACTCCCTAGATAAGGGTTCCAAGTATTGTGGTTGTGTCATCTCAATGGCTGTGAGAAAGCGCATGGCCCCAAGAGTGCCTGGAATTAGCGGGGAGACAGAGAACACACTGAAACAAGGCACAGGATCAGGAACAGACACAGTCTGCACAAGTGCTATTTAAGAACAGTGTGATCTTCTCTGTAACAGTCCCCAGACAGTAAAGCTCATGTTGATTCACAATATCTTCCATGCTAGTATCATTCACAACAGTATTTCTTCAGAAATTCCTTTTGTGGTTAAAAATGCACAGACTTACTTGCTCACAGATACAGGAGGAGGCTGTGGACAGGGAATTCATCTTCACCTTTACCAGTGAATTTGAACCAGAAGTGCTAGAGTTGAAAGGTACCAGCTAAATCTCTTACTTACTTGTACCAAGGATACGTTGGAAGACATTTTCTGAAATTTGTACAGGCACTTGATAGTATTTTGCCATCCTTTTTATATCCTTCAGCAGGTATTCTGCACGCTTTGGCAACATTGCTGGGGGTTTGTTACCTTTCAGGAAAAAGTTGTGTTGAGATTTTCAAGGACAAAACAAAACTGGACAAATTAGACCTCATGTATACATGTGCCTAAGGAAGAGTGTAATTTCCTATTGGCTTACTGAAACATACACAGCTTTTCCAAAGATAATGCTAGGATTTAAACATGATTTGTTTTTGCACAGATCAACCCTTTAAGTTAGCAGAATAATTTTTAAACAAAGGTACAAATGTCCTAGCAGGACTTTATATTGATTCAGACAGATGACTTTTAAGCTAAACAACTACTAATGCACAGATAAAAAAATGTAGAGACTTGTTAATCTCATGGTTTATAAATCTCAGTGAATAATCTGTTCTAATAAGGCCACAAGTACTATTTTATGGCATACTTGGTTCATTCATGCATATTACAAACTGCAAGTGTTCCACAAATTAATTTTGGTTTGAACGCAACAGAAAACTTTTAGGAAAACATTCCATATCAAATTATTATTATAATCCTATAATAATTATTGTTATCCTGTAATAATTTGCTGTGGAGTGCCAAAGAACTGATGAACTCTGGCATAGACTCTATGTCCCACAAACAGTGGCTGTGTAGTTGCAACAGTATGAAATTCCTTGTGGCTAATTTCCCAGTCACTACTGAGCTCCACAGTCCTATAGTTTATTTGTTATTGATGCCAAAAGTTTAAAGCTGGCTCTGTGGGCTCTGCACTCACCAAGACCTCGCCCACTAGTGGCCTACTACAGAAGTTATTTCCCTGCAGAGCTCATCTTCCCATATTGCCTACCAGTTGCTTGCATTATGCCACCAAGGAAAGCTGGACGAAAGCACAGGTCAATATTCCAGATGTGCTGGTACCGGCAGAGCACCTGCAACATAAAAAAAGTAGCAATGTATTAACAGTCAGAGGAGATGTCTATAGAGCTGTGTGCAGCTAGGCAGTAAGTTAAGGCATTAAACAGACACTGCAGATAAATAATTTTCTATTATACTAGTAATAGTCCTAAAAGCCTTTTCTGGATGCTGCCTGAGAACTCTTATCTCAGAAAAACTGAAAGGACCACATCTGTATTATGACTATGTTGTCCAAAAAGCAGATTTGTCACCCTGTGTGCAGTAGGTCAATAATCACACACTCAGGAGAGACATAGCTTATTTATTTTAGGGTTGCACAAGCCTAGGTGCTTGGCAGCTTCCCACAAATCAATCACACCAACGGGACTTTCCGTACTATATTTATACACAAAACTTGTAGTTAGTAATTTTCCAAGTCCATCCTCTCTATGATGATTGGTAATTTACATACAATTATAATACTGCTGAGACAATACTTATACCACTACGCATGCTCAGGGGAAGGGTCTTCACCTGGCCAAGGGTCTTCTTGACCTATAGGCGTGAGTTTTAGTGTTAGAATGAGGGCAGTTCAGCTAAGGATTCATGGACCTTGAGTTTGCTTTCCAAGTTGGCAATATACCCTCTGCAAGGTCTAATGGCTCTAGGATGTCCTTGATCAAATAAGGCTATCTACTTCTGATTAAGGATGCCTTTGGCTTTAACATATACAAAGAATATCTTTCTTGACATAAGCATAATATTGCTGCATTGTTCTAAAAGTTTAACCTTCAACAACCATCCAAGTCTAAGCAGGGAAAAGATCAAGCTCATGAGTGGACACTTGCCTTTGTTAAACATCAAAACTACCCCTAAAGCAAAATGTTCAGGAAGAACACCCAAATACACAGGCCATGCTGCCATTAGGACGAGACACGCTTCCTTAGTGTCCCCGGTTTTCAACCCGTGAGGAAGAAACCGACATACCCCTCACAGGTGAGATAAAAGTAAAACCTAAACAAAAGGTGTGCAAGGCGCTGCCTGCAGCAAGGCGGGAAGGCGCCGCGGGTCGGCCGGAGGAGCTGCCCTTCAGCCACCTCCTGAAGGCGAGGCCGCGGCGGGAGCGACCGCCCGGGCCCGCCGCCTCAGAGAGGCCGCCCCGGGCCGCCGCAGAACCACGGGACAACAGCGGGGCGCCCCGGCAACACCCTCCCTCCGCCTCACCTCGAACCCCAGCCAGGAGTACGGGGACACCACATCGTAAAAGAGCTCCACCAGCGTCCGCGCCATCCCCGTCCCGTCCCGTCCCGTCCGGCCGCCGCTACCCAGCGCTCCCAGCGGCAGCGGCACCTCCCGCCCTCGGCAGGCGCGGGAGGGAGGCGGGCTGGCCGCCCTCCCGCCCCTGTAGGCTGTAGGCCCCGGTCGGTCTTTCGGGCTTCTCTTTGTCTTTCCGCCTGTTTCTCTTCTTGCGGTCTCTCCTTTGAAGCCCGGCTTGGGAGGAAGAGGAGGGGTGGGGGCGGGAGCTGGGGTTTGGGAGGCAGCCGGGGCCCTTCTCCATGGCGAGGCAGGAGCAGAGGAGGCTCCTGAGGGGGGAACCCGGGCGCTGACTCAGCAGGGCAGGCCAGCATGTTTTCCCGGGAGCACGGCGTCCCTGCCGGAGCCTGCAGAGGGTAGGTAAAATTAAAAAAATTAAAAAATTCCCCCCGAAAACTAATCAGTTGTGGTGACAAATTGAAATTGTTGCTAGCCAGAAAAATCATGCAGTTATAAACCATTCTGTCTAAATACACTGACATTATTTTAAAGATTTTTTATAATGCTACAATCTAAAGCAAACAATAACTGTTTTTCCTTTTTTGTATTATCCTTTTTTTTTTTTTTTTTTTTTGTATTATGTTACACACATCAGTCAAACAATCTGTAAGTCTGTGTCCCTTCTTTTTATTTAAAAGTCTTGTCAAGTATATTGCAGTATCCCACTGAAGCACATGGTGGCAAAATACTATCTTGCTACTTCCCATCTCCTTTTTGATATACTCAGTAAGTTTGTTTCACTCTTATATGCACATGGTCAACAGCACAAAGTCAGCTCTTCCAAAAGCACGCAGCCCATGTTAATTCCATTTCTTTCCTCAGGTGAGTCCTTGACGTCAGAGACAATCACAATCTGGCCTAAGAGAACTGAATTTCATCTTTCATGCTGTCTGATCTGGAAGTGCAGTATGCCTCCCTGCCACCTTCTTCAACCATCATTTGCTCTTTGAAGTAACTCAGGTACATCGACAGGCCCAGGTCTTTACTTCCTCCCTTATATAGAATATTGAATATGCTGGGCTAAATTCAGCTCTTGGACAGGCATCTCCCACTGGGTTTTGTAGGCTTCCAAGCACTCAGAAGCTCTGAAAAAGAGCCTGTTCCTCTTCAGAAGTTAAAATATGAATGTGTCTAGCTTCAGACGATAGATTTTAAGTGTTGAGATTATAACAGTTTCCAGCATAGAAGTATGGTTGCTTACAAACTTTTATGTGTTAGAAGAATAGATGTTCATTATAGTAGATCTATTTGTCTTTATATTTAACATGTTTCATCTATGAAACTATATCGATTGATCATTATATAACTACCCTTGGAAAGGAAATGTGCTGTTTCACATGTAGCTCTGAAATGACATTGTAAGGATGGGCCAACATTATTAACAGCTATAATCAATACATACTTTCTAAATTATTTTGAGTGCTTTTAGGAATTTTACACACTTGACTTTTTCTACTCAATTCTTCATTCACTGGTACTATAAACAATCAAGAGTTCAGTTTTCCCTTGGAGAAGCCAAACTGGCTCAGAATTACTGCTTACCTATTATATGTATTTATATAAAGAGAGATAGTAGGGAAAATTAAAGGAATTTTGAAATCACATAGGATTTTATATGTAGTAATCTGAAGTATAAATATCCTATTAATTTACTGTTGTTGCAGGAGTCTGGTCCTTAATAAACTTAACAAAACAGTTCTGACATTCAGCCTTTATGATCTATAGAGTCTGAATGGGCATTGGAGCCAGACATTCACGAACTTCTTGTAGAATGTTATTAAGGAAAACATCAGTAAATATTTGAAAGAAAGAAGCCAAATCATTTGAGATCTCAAATTTGGCTCATGAGCCTTAATAAAGGTGCAGTGGTGTTATAAGGTATGGAGAAACCATGGCCATCTGCATCTGGAATGACTTGAGGAACAGTTCTTAAAGAATTAATGTTGGACCTGTGTTGAAACACTTCAGATGGAGAAATCTTCCAAAAAGTTTACAAAATCACTGTTCAGTCAAGATACAAAAGAATTGCTCAGTGAAAACAAAGTCATAGCAAAATACTATCTGCAAAAAAAAAAAAAATCTTTTGTATTAGTGTTTGTTTATAGTAAAGGAGAACTCTGCTTTAAACTATCTTAAACTGAAGTGTGAGTTGAGGGCATTATAGAGCAAGCACATGAAATGAGCAGTGGCACACTGCCAGACTCGGAGAATGTCAGCCAAGACTTCTAAAGGGATTTAAACATGAAATAACTCAATAACCACCAGGGATGTGCAACCTCTCACTTAGCATCACTTGATTTCAGGAGGATGGAAGGTTGCTGGTGTGATACTGACTTGTAAAAAGCTTTCAGGAAAAACTATGAAACTACCAGTAAGTCTGAATAAATACAGCTATATGAGGTACTCAAAATGTACAGTTCTCAGGGAAAAGGAAGTCAAGGACGTTAAAGGAAATGCATCATGCTGGATCCAGTAGCTCAAGAGAGGCAACACTGTTGCAGCTTCATGTCCTCTTCAGGTACAACCAGTGGTGAGGCTGAACATATATTCCCAATAGGCACACATATGTACATATATGTATGTACCACAAATATACATACATACACAGCTGGCCACACAGATCACAGAGACGCTCAGAGAGCTCACACGACCACAGCACCAGTGGCCTCATTCTGCTACCCTCTTTGGCTGAGCAAAATGGAAGTCCACTAATGAGGGTATATAAGGTGGCTTCCTGCACCAGCTGGGCTCAGACAGTCGGTCTCCCCAGTTGCTGGTGCCTGTAGCCCTGGAGGCTACAGCCCCACTCCAGTTGCTGGTACGGACTGTCATGGACACACACACGTGCACACACACAAACACACGGAGCTGGCCAGGACTTCCCATGTCCCACTAGCTGACCTCCCTGTGGTCTTGCCCTTAGAGACACGCAGGCACTCTCACACCTGGAGCCGGCCCTTCCAGACCTACTCAGTGCCCCAGCTCTCAGGTTGCCTCACCTACTCACTAGGCTGGTCTGGCTGGATCTTCACTAGTGATGACACACTCGTGTGCACACCTGCACTCTCTCCAGTTGCTGGCACTGCGGGCATACAGGCCCCTGAGACCTGCGGTCTGACTCCGCTTGCTGCACTCAGACCCATGTACACACATGTGCACGCAGAGTAGAGAGCCCTCACCCAGCAGAGTTAGAAATTACTTTAATAAGAAGAGAGGCGCAGGGCATGGCCAGACAAGTATACTGATCAGCAAACAATTTACATGCATCTGGCCCTTTTATCCCCTTACAGTCTATTTTCCCACATTTGTTCTTCCTCCAGTTACCTAAACTCTTCCCTTTTCCCACCTTTGGTTCCTCCCCTAACCATCCCACAAGAAGCCCTGTGCAGTCCCAAAATGCTCTTCCCCTGCACCCTGTCATGTGTCACAGTCCTGTAGGCAGCAACCCCCTTTAGTCCTAAATGTGATCTGGAATACACTCCTGGTGAGTCATTTTGCTGTAATCTTGATTTTCAACGAAGCAGCTTTCTGAAATTAAAGTAACTTTAACTCAGAGATGAAAAATCTGAACTGCCAACAGTAGTTTGTGACTTCTCACTAAAATCTTTCTTAACACCTGAGTACTGAGCAGTGAACCAATCATTGAGACAGGATTTGGGGAAGAGCTGGGAAACTTCAGTGTGAGGTCTTTACCAAGCATATTGGTAGACATGGTGGCAAAAAAGAATTAATGAACAACTGAATAAAAAAATTTCTTTGGAAGAATTGGTAGGGCTTCTATAGAGGAGAAGCACGTGCGCGCGCACACACACACACACCCCCGCTAACATGACCAGCTACACAGACTGCAACAGGCAGAGTGCTGCCTGCAACAACACTCACATACAATGCTACTAGAACTAAAAGAAATATGATAGTCCAGTCCTGTTGCTCTGTGGCTGACTGGGGTTTACTAGTGATGACACACCCCTTCACCCTCTAGATTAATGAGCACATGCACATTTGCGGATACTTTGAATATCAGCATGGGTCCCTAGCCCCTCTCATGTTCATGCCCTGATCCTGATCCTTCTTGCGCAGTATATGGGTCTTTTACTTGCCACCTAGTCCAGCTCAATACTCACTGGCAAACAGGCATGCACTTACACACTTGTCTCACTCATGGATCCCTTGATTATCAGCAAAGGCTCTCAGCTTGGCCCATGGACTGTACTTAAGCTCCCTCAGCCACCTCACGCTCAGACTTGAGTCTTTCCAGGTTTTCCTCCTCCTAATCTGGTAGTACAGCTTGATGTTATTAGGTTATCTGATAAAAAAACCTAATCTGCACTCCACAGAGGAGCAGAGAAAGACAGTGGTGGGTGGGGGAGCCCAAGTAATGCTGCTTCCAGTCCTATCATAGGAGCATGTTACAGGCCCACCTCTGCAAGCCCAGAGGCACTCAGAGACACAATGGCATGTGAGAACCCAGATTCCACTTCTCCCAGAGGTGGAACACACTGTCCTGGGCTCCTCCCAGGGCTGTCCCAGGACAGACATCAGCCCCAAAGTCTAGGGATAAAACCCATCAAGTCAGCAGGAGCAGGACTGTTGGGGGTGGGGTCTGGGGTGCAGGGGATGATAATTTTGGGTTTACACTAGGGGTGTTTATGGGAGGAACCAAAGACAGGGAAAGGAATGAATCTGGGTGATTTTGGGAGGAGTAAGCATGGGAAAATAGAGGTATAAGGGGATAAAATGGGTCAGTCATATGTAAACATGACTTGGCTAGCACAGGGACAGTAAGCTCTGTGTGTGCATGCCTGTGTGTCTCAAAGGGCAAGAGCACAGGAGTTTGCTACCAGAGGGGACCAGGGGAGTCCTGGCCAACTGCTAGAAAGTTGTGAGTGTATGTATGTGTGTGTGTCCGTGAGTTAAGAGGTCTGTAACAGCAACTGGAGCGAGGCTGTGGCCTCAGGGGCTTCTGTGACCAAGTGCCAGCAACTGAAGAGGCTGGGATCCGGTAGCCACCTACTAGTTAGACTGAGTGTCTTAGCCCAGCTATGGTGGGGAATCCAGGTTGTACCTAGTGGATCTTCATCCAGATCAGCCAGAGCAGGTTTAGGATGAGGCTGTTGATTCTGTGTGAGTGCTAGGTGTGTCTGACTGTGTTGATCTGTGTTGTATATGTGTGTTTGTGTGTGTGCCTAATGGGAATATGTTCTCAGTCTCACTACTGGTTGTACCTGGAGTCATAGAGTGGTGGCAGCCTTGCTTCTCTTGAGCTACCAGATTCACCCCATCCCTACCAGAAGATTTCTAGCAAATTACACATGTGCATCTGTTGTCCCAAAACCAGGGTTGTTCAGCAGTGTGCAAAGAGCCAATTAACACACAGAATCAAGATATGTATTATAGTTCTGCACAGAAGAGGGTGCTATGCATCCAAAGTGGCCAGCACACTTGAGTTACACACACCAGATTTGTTTGATTCTGAACACAAAAACACGCCTCTATACATAACTATTGGTTAGTATTTTATCACAGTATCATCTATTGGCTAGTTTTATTCCTTGCTTTCATTTAAAGTCACAGTATCTACCTATTAATGTACGCATGCTCAAAGGGTGAGGGGCTTCATGAAGAGACGGGTAACTTAATCTCCAGAGGTGTGGTTTTCATATTATAATGACCTAAGTTCACCTAAAGGACACAAAAATAGGGACTTTCCACAGCATGGTTTCAGATCATCATTCTGTTGGTCATAAATCTTAAAAATATAGTAGTCCTATCCTAGAACTAGACAACCATACATTTGTTTATAGCAATATTGGTCCTGCTTATGAAACAAAAGTTAGATTCTGAGCTGCAGATCGTATGAGAAACATTACTTTTTTGTCTTTTGCTAAATTTTTGCTTTTATATCCTTTTACAACAAACCCATGCCCATCAGGTTAGGGGAGAATACAAATAGAGAGGTCCCTCCAGTTGCTGGCATCCCCATTACATGTGCCCTATGACCCATGGTCTCTCCCATTGCTGATGCTGAGACCCACCACAAAGTTGGTTGCTGGCACCACAAAGACACAGGCTGTTATCACCCATGATCTAACTCTAGTTGCTGGTATTTGATTCAGTTAGTCTGGTGTCTCCAGTTGCTGTCACCTAGACCTTTTGTCCTGTTTTGGGCTAGGATAGAGTTAATTTTCTTCCCAGTAGCTGTTTTAGTGCTGTGGTTTGAATTTAGAATGAGAATAATATTGATAACACACTGATTTAGTTGTTGCTAAGCAGTGGTCAAGGACTCTTCAGTTTCTCATACTGCCCTGCTGGCAAGGAGGCCTGGGGGCACAAGAAGCTGTGAGGGGACACAGCAAGACAGCTGACCCAAACTGGCCAAAGGGATATTCCACACCATGTGACGTCATGCTCCGTAGATAAACTAGGGGGAAAGCAGTCTGGGGACTGCTGCTCAGGAACTGGCTGGGCATCGGTCAGTGGGTGATGAGCAATTGCATTATGTATCACTTGTTTTGTATATTTTAATTATTTTTTTTCCATTGTTTTCCTTTTTTGTCCTATTAAACTGTCTTTATCTCAACCCATGAATTTGACTTTTTTTTTCCAGTTCTCTTCCCCATCTCACTGTGTGTGGGGTTAGTGAGCGAACAGCTGTATGGTATTCAACTGCCTGCCGGGTTAAAACATGACACCTTTGAACAGTCTCACGTAGGATAGCGGGTGAAATTAAAGAGAAAGATATTTAATAAATATTAGTAAAATAAGATAGTAATCAGGCACAGGGCTCATTCAGACAAGTGTTCTGACCAGCAGTTGCTTACACACAAATGGATCATTTTATTCTTTCCCACAACTTTGTTCCTTCCTGATTCCCCTTTTTCCCTACCTTTGACTCTTTCCCTAAATATTCCCTAGTAAGTTTTGCATAGTCCCCCAGACCTCCACAAATATCCATAATACTCATGTTCTCTTGTTTCCCCCTTCTTATCAGTTACAAAGTCCTAGTCGACTCTCTTCAAAGCTAATCCTATAGATTCTTGATGGCCCATCAACTAATGGTTGAAGAATTTTAGTCTTGTCTCTCTTACCATTTCCTAGTCATGTTTGTGACTCTGTATGCCTAAGAGGAAGTTTAATATGGATTAAAACACAGTTCCTTCTGCTCTTGTGAATGACCCTTACATCTTTGGCACTCCAGGGTGGGGTGGTGCTGGTCTCTGAATGCTATTTCAACTCTCTTCCCCTGCAGTGACCCCTTTTAAGTGCTGTTATTTTTAGCACTTAAATTATCTGGAAGGAAGGAGTGTTGATGAGTGGGATGTCATGCAGTGTGACACATAAACTGTAACCTGACCCATCCTGTGTTTCCATATTTTAGTTGTTCTTCAGGGGGAAAATCTTTAAAGTTCCCTAGGAGGGTCAGGCTCTTTAGAAATTGTGTATTTTCCCTTAGGTCAGGATCTTTGTCCAAGCATCCTCAGAAACACAGGCCTCTGTGCTGCTAAAATAATACTGGCTGACCTTGGGTTGTCCTGTGCAGCCATTTCTTCCTTCCTAGCAGGATGTCTAGGTGTTTGTCTAATGACAGGAGCTGTGAGAAATTTGTATTTCCACTAAGTACATTATTTACATTATTTATGGAGTTGTGTTGTTTCAGAGAAAGAATTAAAGGTGTTCAGCGTAGGGAAAAATAGGTATGGGAGGATTAGAGGGATCAAACTGAGTAAAATCAGGTGAGGTTGAAATTTGTATGCAGTGCTCAAGAATTCTGCTATCAGACTCCACAAGGTTTAAATCTCTCTGTAAATTGAGGCTATAGCTTTGCAATAGTGTATTTTCCTTTTGTAACTGACTTTTTCACAAATTTATAATGAGCTCAGCCTTAATCTGATTCTCTTGATTTTCATCCTGCTCATTAGCCAATATTGTTTCTGATTTAGTAATTTGAAGTGATCTGTTACTTATAGGAGGTCTTATACATACTTCTGTAAGCATCTGTTTTCATCCCTCAGAGTAGAAATTTTGCCTGATAGATCTCACCGTTAAGCCGCTTTACATCTCTTGTTATTCTTGTGTTCTGTTAATATGCTTTCAGCCTGGTTACTCCAATCATCCTAAAAACTTCCTTGGGCAGGTCCCATTCAGGTGCACCCCTATTTCTATAGGAGTTTAGTTACAAATTTTAACACTGTGGATACATTTCCACGATCAGTTCACTTGCCACATTGAGGATTATATACCATTATATACCTGGGGAGTATTCAGCTCAACTGGATCATGCCAGTGACATCAGTTGTTGCCATCTCTGAGGCCCAGGGGATTCCTCCTTCCTGGTCCCTGGAGCCCAGCCTGGCGCACCCAGGGAGGGGAAGTCCTGTCCTGTATAGATAATTCTGGCAGGGAATATAGTGTTCTACACATACTTCTGACATAGAATTGGTTGCTGCCTTTTCCTGTTCCTTGCAAACACTCTCTATTTCCACTTTCCTACTTTTTCTATTAGTGAGCCAGGACAAGCAGATAGCGTGATGCAGTTAAATTACATGGATGTATGTGTTTCTCTCCTTCTGTGTCTCACAGCATGCCTGTAGCATGCTTGTCAGGTCTTGCTGATGCTGCTGGAGAAGCAATCAGCAAGAATTCCTTTCTTAAAGACTTGGCTTCTGCAGAGTCTTTATGTCCTCCTGTGATCCTAGGTTTGACCAGGGAAGAAGTAAACCACGCTTGCCTGGAGCTAGATGTCAAGGTGGTTGCTTTCCCTTAGGATCTCTTTTAACAAAGTGCCTTGTGTTCGCTAGACTTTTCTTTCCTTTTGAATTCCCTCCTCACTGCTTCCAGTCTAGCTTGGAAAGGATAAAGTTACACAGATAGAAACATCCTGTGCATCACAGAATCATAGCAGTACAGAGTACTCTTGTGCTCTCATGATATTCCACAGGAAGCTCCAGTCAGTACTGAGAGTGAGACAGCCAGGGAAGCATAGATTTGCCAGGATACCCACTGAATACAAAGAAATATTTGGTTCATCTCATGCAACCTCTTCTGCTTCAGTCCTTGGCACAGGGTTGTAAGGTGTCCTGATGCTGGGATAATGAGGTTAGGGAGATTGTCTGGGAAGAGATTTGTTTGTCTGTGTGTCTTCTCAGCTGCTTGGGATAAACTCACATTTTTTTAATGTATCATGATGGCTAGAACAACTATTGTTTTTATGTGCAAATGAGAGTCTCATCTAGATTAGGGTGACTCTCACAGATATTTCTTCTGGATGCATCATTACATTGGCATGCTCTAGACAAATTCTCAAGAGCCTGCGTTTCCACTACATTTATCCTCTGATCAAAAAAATCATATCCATGTTGAAGTTTCAGACCTTTTTCTTTTGAGATACTTAGTTGATCTGAATAAGGTTCATAAAAAATTTCCTTCACACTCTTGAATAAATTAGCAGCTTTCTTGGGTGGAGAAGGAGTGCCTACTGGAAAGGTAGATCTCAGATTTTGAGGGATAAATGAAGGCCAAGAGAGATGACAGAATGCAAGGGAGGTTTTTTGTTTCAAGACGTGAAAGAAATTTCATTAGGAGCCAAGACAACAATACTTCACCTTCTATTCCATCAACATGCAGTACTTTTCAATCTGCCTTCATATGATTAAAAGAAATGACATGACAGACACCTATAGGTATGACTACTTGCCATTTGTGGAAAGAAATTAAACTTTCTCTTGCTGTATAATCGGTACGGCTTTGGGAGGCAATAAGTCATCATGGTATAGAGGGAGAAAAGAGGAGAGAAGCTTTTCCCTCCAATCAGCTGTGTGATTCACTTGTACATTATTCAAATGACAGACCTGCAGGTAAAGTGAGGACAAGAATAACCTCTTACTGAGGTTCTCATCTCACAAAGCACTGTCTAGAAAATTAATTCTTGTCTTCATATTCTGTGTGACAAGCAAGAATATTCAAAAGATGAAACTTTGATGATTTTCTTGGAGTTCAGTCTCCATTCCTAATAATCTCCAGAAAGCTGTCCCATGTGTCTGGGAGAAGCATAAATTTGAGAAGAGATCTTTAACCAGTTTCTAATAAGAAAATCTCATAAGATGAAAAATTAACTCAGTAGAAAAAAAAAATTACAATGAAAATATTTAGAAATAAAAAGCAAAACTGACAGTCAATTGTGGCAACGAGAAATTATAAAGGAAATCAGATTTTCTTAGCAGTCACATTTGTGTATCTTCTAACTATGTAATCACTTCTCTGCAAATAAACCAAACTTAAGTAAACTAAATCCTACATGCGGGTTGTTCTGGTTCTACTAGTACCCTATTAGCATTTTATGAACAGAGGTGTATTTCCAAAGTGGTCAGTACAACTCAGCAGTCTCTGTCAGTGGCCCAGCTCTTCAATGTCATCATAGCCTGTATCTTCAAGAGCAGTGGATGAATGTCTCTCAGCCTCAGAGTTCCTGTTTCCTGACACATTAGGACTCCAGTCTGAAAAAATGAAGGGAAGAACACTGAGATAAATGCACATCCTGTATGTGTTACCTTTACCTCATGGTTGAGCAACTGGCAGCATGGACTGTCAGTTGTGTCTTCCAGAAATTAGAACCTTAGATATGCACGGCTGTGAAAGACGTGAGGACTGCTTGTCTCATCCTGCCCACTGCTACATGTGCACATATCCAAGGATCAAGCTTGCTGTTCCCAGAAAATGGGTTACTGATCTAACTTTAAACACTTCTAATAAAGGCAATTCTTCAAAATCCCTAAATAACCCAACGCTGTTTTACTGCCTCAAGTGTTATCTGACACATTGTGAATTTAGTAGATCTGTCCTTGTCCATCCCACAGATGTGCCCTGATCTGGCTCCTCTCAGGGCTATCACATCCCATTGTTTGTGTTTGAAACCCTTTAAGAGGATGTAACCCACCTTACTGACTGAGAGGTGTTGTTGCCCACAAAGGTATGAGACTTGAATCATCTTGGGACCGTCTTAGGATTATAGACAACTTACTATGGGCTCCTTAGGGGAGGAAACAAAAGCACAGAGGAAGGATCTGTGTAGTTTGGGGAGGAACAAACATGAGAAAATAGAATGATAACAGGATAAAAGGGGCTGGTGGCATGTAAACAGGCTGCTGGCCAGTATGCCTGTTTGGCCATGCCCTGTGTCTGATCAGCAATATCTGTCATGTCTTCTTGTTAAACTCCATTACTTGTTGCTTTCCTGACTAAGGGGGCTTTCCATTCTGTGTGTATGTGTGTGTATTGAGGTCTAAGTGCCAGCAACCAGAGCTGGACCGTGGGTCAGAGGGGACTGTGTGTCTGTGGTGCCAGCAACTGGAGAGACCAGAGTGGAGAGAACTCTTAAGTGCCGCCAACTGGGGTAGCATCTGAGTCTTGGGGGCTCATGTGCCCAGACACCAGCAGCTGGGGGAGATCAGGGGATCTAGGGCCTAGTTACTTGGTAGACTGCATGCCTAAGCCCAGCTACTGCAGGACGTGTTGTGCATACGTGTGGGTGTTAGTGTGCATGTGGGTGTATGAAGTAACTGGAAAGCCAAGTGTTTCCAGGACCAGTTATTGGATAGACTGAATGTCTAAGGGCAGTTACTGGTGGAAGCATAGTGTTCGTGCTCACGTGTGTGAGGGAGGTGTGTGTTTGTAGATCTGATTACCAGAAACTGGAGTGGCTCTAAGGCCAGCTACTGGAGGGATCCATATTGTGTGTGTACGTATACGTTTTCCACCAATAAGCTTTCATCCTGGTCAGACAGAGAGGGGAACAGAATGAGGCCATTGGTGCTGCTTGTGTTTGAGTGCTATGCTTTACGTCTGTTGTCTTTACATGCCAGCCTTTTGTATCTGCATATATCACAGAATCGCAGAATCATCTAGGTTGGAAAAGACCTTGAAGATCCTCCAGTCCAACCATGAACCTCACACTGACCGTTCTCAACTCCACCAGATCCCTCAGTGCTGGGTCAACCCGACTCTTAAACCCCTCCAGGGATGGGGACTCCACCACCTCCCTGAGCAGCCCATTCCAACGCCCAACAACCCCTTCTGGAAAGAAATACTTCCTAAGAGCCAGTCTAACCCTGCCCTGGTGCAGCTTGAGGCCATTCCCTCTTGTCCTATGGCTTGTTCCTTGGTTCAAGAGACTCATCCCCCCTCTCTGCACCCTCCTTTCAGGGAGTTGTAGAGGGCCATGAGGTCTCCCCTCAGCCTCCTCTTCTCCAGACTAAACCCCCCCAGTTCCCTCAGCCGCTCCCCATCAGACCTGTGCTCCAGACCCTGCACCAGCTCCGTTGCCCTTCTCTGGACATGCTCGAGTAATTCAAGTAATACGTATTATATGTGCACGTGTGCTCAGTCTCACTACTGGCTGGACCTAGGGATGTAGAACCTCCATCAGACCACCAGATTTAGCAACCCCTAGTATCTTCTAATTTTTAGAAGACAAACAACAGATGAGAGAGATGAATATACCTTAACTATACACAGTTTTTGCAAACAGCAAAGTTTGTCAATACAATGGAGTAGCTTTGTATGAAGTCAATGGCAAGTGAGGTTCACAAAGACACTGAGAATTCATTTAAGTAAGGTAGAAATGTATACAACTTTATGCAAAATGTTAAAATGAATATAATAACTGGCCATTAAAAAAAAATGTCTAATTTTTCTCTACTCAGTTTGAGTCCTAAAATATTTTTATTATTTTTTCATGTCTTCAGTCTGTCAAATATATTTATCACTACCCCAAAAGGTGGAGTTCAGCTGCTGATCAGAAGGTCTTCTGCAGTTATATTACATGCACAGAGAAAGAAAAGTCTATCTTAAATATTTTTTTGTCAATTATTTTTAAATTAGATGGGCCTGACAAAATTTAGTGCTAGGTTAAAAACCTAGCTGAATCCATCCTTCAGGCACTATCCACCATCTTTAAGAACTCACAGAGAGCAGGCTGTGAAGACTGGGAAAACATGAACAACATATGCTTATTTTTAAGATGGTGTGTGTGGGAGAAGAAACAGATTAGGAGTTACAGAAGGCTCAGCTTCAGAAAGATATGAGAACAAATAAGCTACTTGTAAGGAGATAAGAACAAAGGAGGTAGCTAACAAATAACATGGATTTATCAAAAATAAATCACACCAGATATATCTGATTTTTCTTTCTGATTTTCTGAAACTGCTTTTATAAAGGAGTAGAGCAACTTGTCACTCAACTACATGACATTTAAACTAGAGAAATATGGTCCAACTCAAACCTCTGTAGATTGGGTACAAATTCAGTCAAAAATGGTATTCTCAGTGTAGCTCACTGTACCAGGTAAAATTCTTTGACAGCCCTAAATACAATTAAGTATTTTTATTAAGTCCTAAGGTAAAGACAGATGTTCTTATTGTGTTTTCCAGATGAAACCATACTATAATTCAAATGATCCTGGCAAAGTTTTGATGACCATAGAATGAAATCTAGTAAGGACACTTACAGGACAACAGATAAAGGGAGAAACAATCAACTGCATAATTAGAACAATCGGTGTCTGATGGTATGTAGTATTTTACAGAGCAGGATTTGAAGTCGCATCAGGTCAGGCACTGAACTGTCAGGAGTGTCATGCTGTTGCAAAAAAGGGAAACACCACACTAGCATGCATAAACAGAAAGATATCCCATAAGACGTATTAAGTTGTCCTTCTGCTCTACCTGACACTAGTAAGGTCTTAGTACCATGCTGTACAAAAATATTGTAAAAGTTTGGTTTTGAAACACCTTTTGAAAGATATGGACCTGCTGACATAGCCTGAGTGAAGACATACAGAATGAGCAGAGGTCTAGTCAACAAGACCGAAGTAGAAAATTGTCTAATTTAGGTTGCAGCAGTCTAGAGAAACAAAATACAAAACAGAACTGAGGGGAGATACGTTAACAGTCTTCAGGTACTTAAAAGGCTTTAACAAAGATAAATTCAATTCCTCTATCCTCAGGGTCATTGTAATAAGAAGTAACAATTTTAATTTCAGCAGTGAAGACTGAGGTTAGGCCACATGCAAGAATTTTACAGCTGTAAGGAAAACACAGCATGGGTATAGATTACCTGCAGAGGTTGTGGAAGCACTGCTACTGAATGGCTGTAAGAACAGAATAACAAACATCTAACCTACATTCTTTGTGTAGGTAGGTAGTGTTCCTTCCTGACAGGGGTTAGATAAAACCTAGGTGATCCCTTGAGGTACCCTCCACCTTGATTTTCCCTGAGTTCTGTATGATAAGTATAGATTATGAAAACTAACAGCACTGCTCTTCTGGCCTCACCTGTCTGTGAATCCTTGTTTCTGCCACTTTCTTCAAGGTTCCCAATGATTTCATGTTCATTCTGCCCAGAAGGAGAAGCATCTTTAGGACCAGAAGCTTCTGTCACATCATCATAACCATCTTCAAGGGCATTTCCAGGCAGTAGGGAGACCTCTGAAACAGTACAGGTATTAACTATAACAGGGAGAGTTCTTCCACTAGAGAAAGCACTAGCTGATGATTGAGTGATAAGGGCCTGTAATACTGACATTACCATGATGATAATGGACAATAATAAACCAAGAATCCTCCTGTGGACTCTAAGGTACTCCAGACAACAATGATATAGCTACAATAGTTGTTATACATTGCTGTAACAAGGCGAAAATCAACATGGAGGAGGGACAGGAGGGAAAGAAGGTCTGGAGAAGGAGGCAGATAGTGACAGGGTTTATTTAAAGTAACAGTTCTCATTGCATTTCATAATTGCACAACAACAAATTATTCCTTGTTTATCTTTGTGTAGCACCTGCTTCCTTGTCTTTTCGTTACTTTAGCCACCTTCTGTTAGATTTCTCTGAAATGATCTAGCTAAGTAGCCACCCTTGGCTGCTTGCCTATGAAATGTGACTACAAACTTAGGCCAAACTTTTGGAGAAAAATATCTGCAGTTCTGCTTCTCTTCTCCAGGCTGAACAACCCCAACTCTCTCAGCCTTTTCCCATAGGAGAGGTGTTCCATTCCACTGATCATTTTTGCGTCACTCCTCAGGACCCACTTTAACAGGTCCATGTCTCTCTTCTGCTGGGGATCCCAGAGCTGGATGCACTACTCCAGGTGGGGTCTCACCAGCATGGAGTAGAGGAACAGAATCACCTCCCTCGACCTGCTGGCCACACTTCTTTTTATGCAGCCCAGGATATGACTGGCTTTCTGGGCTGCAAGCGCACATTGCTGGCTCATGTCCAATTTGTCACCCACCAGTATCCCCAAGTCCTTCTCTGCAGGGCTGCTCTCAAACCATTCATCCCCCACCCTGTACTGATCCTGATGATTGCCCTGAGCCAGGTACAGGACCTTGCACTTGGTCTTGTTGAACTTCATGAGGTCAGCTTCATTTTGGCCCATTTCTCAAATGTCTCAAGGTCCCTTTGGATGTCACCCCTTCCCTCACACATATCAGCTGCACCACTCAGCTTGGTGTCATCCACAAACTTGCTGAGGGTGCACTCAATCCCACTGTCTGTGTCATTGATAAGGATATTGAACAGTCCCGATCCCAGTACAGACCCCTGAGGGACACCACTTGTTACTGATCTCCATTTGGACACTGAGCCATTGACTGCCACTCTTTGGATGTGGCCATCCAGCCAATTCCTCATTTACTGCATAGTCCATCCATCAAACTCAGTTCTGTGAGTAGCCAGCTCTCTGATTCCTCAGGGTCAGCTAGCACTGTGGTCTGTACTTAACTAGAATCCATCCTTCAGAGAATATTAGTTTCACTGTTTTATGGTATATACATACACACATGGACATACAAATAAGACATGTATAAAATGAAAAGTAAATCAAAACACTCCTATTTCACCTTTTACCTAGTACTCACTATTCAATCTGAATAAGAAAAAGAGATCTTATTTGGAACAATTATCTTCTTGATAAGAATTTCAAAGTCAGTAAGGAAAAGAAAAGCTGTTAGCTTAATTTTAAATAATAAAAAACCTTAATATAAGAAAAACAATAGAAAATAAAATTAAAGACATAGCACAACAGAGAGTCTGGGATATGCACAGTTGATCTCTTGGAGACCAGGCAATAGCTAAGAGAGCTTTTTGATCAGCTCTAGGAAAATGCAATTATTCTTCAAACACTTGCTTTCCCTCAGAGTTTTCAAATTAAAAAAAACCCCACATCTGGCAAACTGCCTTTTCTTCAGATCACTCAGATTAAAATTCTGTAATCAACTCCAATTGTATGCCAATGTTATTATTTGGAGCATGTTTCTCCTCTGTCTTAATTCTCCCCATTTATCTCAGAAATGAAGTAACAGTTTACAAACTGTTACAATTGCAATTTCTGGGAGAAACAGTTGTCAAATTGTTGGATTCATGTGACTGGATCCTGTGAAGAGTGCAATACTACCACAAACATTTATTTTCATCTTCT
Source organism: Strix aluco (assembly GCF_031877795.1). Classification (NCBI taxonomy): domain Eukaryota; kingdom Metazoa; phylum Chordata; class Aves; order Strigiformes; family Strigidae; genus Strix; species Strix aluco. The sequence continues at coordinate 8,816,049 of NC_133932.1, forward strand.
CATATAAAAGAGAAGACTAGCACTTGTATATGAGATTGTGTGACATTCTTCCACCACAAGAATTAAACAGAAATTTTCGGTTCACATCAAAACATCACTAGCAGACATGAAGTACAGCAAGAAAAGAGTTTTAATCACCAACAATGCTTTGGAAATTAAAAGCTACCCTGATTTTGCATCTCCTTCTTTGTAGGATCCTTATCTTCCATTACCTTGAGTTGTTCCAGGATCGTTTTCTTCATCACTGTCTCTGCTATAAAACTGTGCCTTTGCTTTTGAATTCTCTGAATAAGAATCTAGGCAAATAAGAAAGAATGCAATATCAGATTAAACTCTCCTTAGCTGCTAAGACTGCATCATGAGGAAGAGAGTAGGCTACAGTAATACCATTCAGGTCCAACAGATTCTTGGTCAGTCAATATTACTCTTGCAAGGTAACGGACTTACAGTGAAATAGCCAAGAATCCCTCAGGGGCCCCATAACACCTCTCATGGCTCATGGAGAAGGCAAGCCACAAAGGGAGAAAAGTAATTGACAGAAGGAAGCCTACAGAGACACATAGCTGCTGGGAGGGAGATACAAATTATTCCTTTATTTGTTCATGCTTTGCAGCAAGGGCCTTTTTTTGTTTGTTTGTAGTTTGTTTGTTTGACCTATACTGATCTATGCTCTTATGGTTGAAGTGAGGACAGCACAAAATGAACTGTCCCTAGGAGAGGAATTGGCAGAGTCCAGTGGGCAGGAAACCCCCCCTCCTCAAATCTGGGCGTTTTCAGTTTCCCAGTAGATTTGAGAGCTGCAAAGATTGAGATCTAGGTCACCAGGACAAGAGCAAGACATGCAGACCTGAGAGACCAGTTGTACTCTGCTTTTTCCTCATCAGGTTATAGTCGATCTCTTCATAGACAGCCTCAAAGAAGGGGTCATCAGATAGTCTGGAGTCTGAAAGTAAAAGGCAGTGATCACTCACACAGTCTCTGCTCATACTCAGGCTGGGTTCAGGAAAAGTAGAAGTGACCTAAGAGGGTCTACATGGCCTGGTTGGTCCCCAGAAAGTCACGAAGAGGTGCTGACTGAGGATAAGCACTGCTGGGCTATTTCACTGCCAGATGGTATGTGAAAATCTGTGTGGCAGGAGATGCCATTCATGTCAGTCACTCATCCCCCCAACCACCTAAACACTCGACAGCCATGTCAAGGAGGCATTTCATACCAGTCCTGAGGGACCCACCTCTCTGCTGTACCCTGGCACTTCGGATCTGTCCAGCAAGAATGGCAAGGACCAGGCAAAGAAGGGCCCCCAGGATAATGCAGAGGATGACAGGTGTTGAAATTCTCTTACTGTCTGTTGCAGGGCGGCGGGGAGGAGCTGAATGGAAATGAAGAAGCAACAGGTAGAGAATGAGGTGACCCAAAGAGCTGCTCCTCTGTAGCCTGCTGCTGTGCCCATGCTAGCAGGGTGAGGCAGGTTGCCTGCTGCCCAGTTTTGGGTCCTGCTCAAGCAGCTAGAATTCAGCAGCTGTTGATAGTGCCACTTGGGTCTCCTTTACAAAAGACTGCGGGAGATGCTTTCTGATGGGCTGGAATATACTGCTGATTTACCTGCTATGCTGTAGCAGGGACATTAAATCCTCATTTGATGGGAGAGAGAAAGGGGGAAGAAAGAATGTTTTACCTGCTGTAGTGGGTGATGCTGTTGTTTCTGTCATACCTGCAAAAGGAAGGCGAGCCCAGATTAAGGAAGAGGCAAGTGTGAAAAATAGGGAGAAGATCTTCACATCATTTGTGAGTTTCCTGCAGCCAAAATTATGAAGGGTCTAGTCACTATGATATACAGCTGACATAATGTTCCTCTATCCACCTCCTTCACAGATCTATGTAATGAACCAAAGGACCAGTCACTAACCAGAGCAATCCACAGCAGCATCTTCCTTATGATCACAGTTTTTGCCAAACAAGGGCTTGGCAGGACAGTCCCAAAGAGACAGCTCTGTTCCTTTACAGTGCACCTTCTCCAACCAGATGGGACCAGTCCCTTCCCCAAAGGCAGCTTCACTCAGAGCAGACACAGCAGATCCACAGCTCAGCTGCCTGCATACAACATTAGCATCTGCCATGTCCCAGGAATCGTCACAGACTGTTCCCCAAGAACCTTGGTGCCAAATCTCCACTCTGCCTGAACATCCATCTTCTCCTCCTATGACTCGTAACTTCTCCCTGTCTGCAAAACACAGAAACCTTCTGTATTGCTGAAACAGCAGGAAGGTCCATAGCGACCAGTAAGGAGAAACAAAGAGGTAGAGGTACCTGAACAACTTGTAGAGTTTGGACACTCAACAAATGTGGCTGGTGACGTTGCCTCTTTTCTTCCTGCAGAATTTAAATACTGAAGTAAATAATTTGATTATTCTCTGAAAAGAGTGAGGAAGTATAAAATTCCTGAAAATTAACCATCAAGTTAATTTTTTCCTATAATATATATATATATGGCCTATTTAGTACTTGGTGGATGACCGACTAATGCTGTGAATTAAATAATCTTCCTGATGGCCGTGCTTTCTTTATTCTTGTGTGAGGCAGCTGCAATCCCTTTCAGGAGATCTGAATGTCATCTAGAACCTACAGGTATGAAATACTGTCATAAGAGCAGGCATTAGAAATGGACTTTTAGAACTGAACTAATTCATACATGCATGTGTGTACATGTACATACGCACTGATATGCCTCCATACATGTAGAAACACATCCGTGCCTCTAGACTTCTTGAGGGGTCTGATCCTAACTCAGATGTCAGAGACTGACTGTGTGTCATAGATTTTAGTTTTAAAAATATGCAATGACACCATCCTGTCAGGGATTTCCACTGGGTAACTGCACTCAGTGACACTCATGCAATTTTAATTCACTGATTTACATCAAAAATATAGACAAAGAAAAATGTTTGTGCCATTTGCATGAAACTAGACATAATATATACCAGATAACAAATGAACACAAAGTAATTACTACAGTGTCCATATATGCATGCATAGGTCCTGTACAGATGCATTTCTAATTACCGGTGCAAGAAATATGGGTCTCTTCTGCTCGGTTATCACATGACTGAGGATCCCAGGGGTCTGACTGACACTGCCAGAGAGAATTATGTTGCTTAGTACACTCAATGTGGTCCAGCCATGTGGGTCCAGAACCTCTGCCATATTTGAAGTCTCTTGCGATTTCCCCACCATCTCCGCAGTTCAGGTGTTTGCATACAGTTCTTGCAGTGAGCTGAGACATGCGATTGGAGCAAATGCTCCCCCATGTCCCATTGTAGAAAACTTCTAGCCGCCCAGCACAGTCATTGCCATTCACCAGCCTCAGAGCCAGGAACTCTAGAAGTGGAGACATAAAAATAGAATTAGAGGGGCCTGATTCTGCTAGGAACTTGGCTGTGATGAGTGAAATCCAGAATCTGCTAACAATCCTGTTCATCACTCTGAATGAGAAAGTGCCCGAGGAACCCACTCTAATAGTGACCAACACTTAAAACCAAGTCATACAGTGATCCTCTCTGGTTAGCCAGCATTCACCAGCATCTACGTCAACAAACAACAGTGATGGCCACCCCCCACAGTTGCAGGCATATTTCTTTGTATGTTGAAGAGTAGGTGTCATGTGCTGCTCTCATTCGTTTAAGTTTTTGGTGTGCAATGACTTGTTTACAATAATTTCAGAGCCAGCTGGAATGACTCCCCTGCAGAAGCACAGGGCATCCAAGCAGCCTCAGGTGACTGTTGTAGCCAGTATGTTTCACCCCTCACTTGTGTGAAACACCTATTTAAGAAGTGTTTGAGCATACATCCATTATACACTCTATTTTACCATCATCACAGTCATAAAATGCATGCATTATGAACTCTACCCTTAGTCCCAGACAATAGGTATTGATGTTGTAACAATGTGCATGTATAGTCAATAAAATGCTACCTCTTATTCTGGGAAACACATTATAGGAGTTGTACCAATCTCAACATGTATTTATTACAAGATTCAGACCTTGTCCCTGCAAAACACATGCACAAGAACGTAGGTAAAGTAAGATTACTCTATGTACTTTATATAAAGGCACACATTTCATTGTTCTTTTTTCCAAAGACCAACCAGTAAGTAAACCCTGATCTTCAAACAATAGAGGCCACTCTCTTAGGGATTTCAACTGTTGCAGGCTTCCCAATCCAAGTGTCCTCGGGGCTGGCTGGTACTTTATCACCCAAATGAGCTCAGATTTGCTCGCCATTGACTTAGTAAATTCAACTAATCCTGGTCTGGAGTTTGAACCAATAGGTGCAGATTGGCAAAGGGCCAGTAGCCATTTTTGCCATGTAGTGTGGTTGCTCCTCTCTCTGTGGTTTTGAATCCTTGAACCTAAAATTCAGGACAGCTGGTCTAGGGCATAACCACAGTGGCAACTCAGACACCCTCTGCATATGCAGCTAGGTCTTCTTGTTGTAGAGGGGAGTAGTTATTTTCTGCTCCTTTGTGGATCTTACACCAGACTGCCAACAGTGTCTCTCATCTCTTGAGATGTTCAGTGCCACAAACGCCATATGATGCTTTTCTTTCCTGCATGCATATATAATAAATTTTTTGTATTGCTACCTACTCATATTGGTACTAATGCCAGGCTGTGGACTATCCCCTGCTGATCAGCTCCAGAGCTTGCTGATGTTCCTCTTCCCACTCAAAATGAGACTTATTTCAGGTCACTTGATATGTGGGTTTGCTCAATGGGCTACCACCAGGGATGTTGCTTACATCAAAATCCAGTAATGTCCAATAAAGCCCAGGTTCTTGTTTATTGTGTGGAGGTCCATGGTGCTTATCCAAGCCATTTGGTCAGCTGGCATGTATTTGCATACATTTTGCATGCCTAAAACCTGTATATCTGAGGGGTCGTTTTTACTTTGGAGTGCTTAATGCCAAATCCAGCACTGAGAAAGGTAATGATTACCTACAGACCTTTACTTAGTACTTCTGGAGTTGTTCCTCCAATCAATATATCATGAAGGTAGAGGAAAGTTCTTTGTAATTCTGTGCTTTAAATTTTGCTGGATGATGCCATGGCAGATAGCAAGGTCTGTGTTTCCACCCTTGCAACAGCTGGTTCCAGATGTACTACACACCACTTCAGGTGAAGACAAACTGAGGTCTTGCTTCTTTGATCAGTGAGATTGAAAAAACAAGCATTTGCAATATCAGTTGTAGCATACCAGGGATATTCTTTAGCTTCTAGCTCATACAAGAGCTGCAATGTGCCTGGAACTGTAAGAGCTAATGGGTGTGTGACTTCATGCAGAGCCTTGAAGTCTATTGTAAGCCATCATTCTCCAGCAGACCTCCATACTGGTCAAACAGGACTGTTGTAAGATGACTTTGTGTGTAAGACCACCCCTTGTTTTTCCAGGGAAACAATTATTTTTGGGATTTTATTCATGGCCCCTTGGTCAGTTTGATACTGCTTTCAACAAATTATTTGGATTGCCAAGGGACCAATACCTGGTTCTGTTTAAGCAAATTCAGCATTGTTTGGGTGATTAGAGAGTCCTGGGGAGTCTCATAGCTGGTTCTCATCTGTGCAAGCCACACTGCCTATTCTAAAAGCCTTTCTGTCCCATCCGTGCATCTCTGGTGGTGAAGAAAGTCAATGTCAAGGATGACAGGGGCAGTAGGGCCAGTGGCAGCAAGGTGTACCAAACCCATCTATTCAAGCTTAGGTTCCCTTCCTCCAGAGCTGCGCATGTTTCTCCTCCAAGAAATATTTGTTTATCATGGCTACACAGGGAGGACAATAAGGTTCACTGAGTGCTGCTATCATTAGGTATAGACTAGTACATAACATTGTTAAGGCAAGAATGCCTGGCTGCCTTATCTGGACAGTCTAATAACTTTGGTTAACCCCACTGATGCAGTAAGTCCAAATGAGTTGTTAGGGCAGTAGGTGGTCCAGAAGTGGGGGGAGGAGAAGGGAATGGTTTGAATAAGCTCTCTCCTGTGCTCACAATGCTCGGCCTATGAAGGGCTTTTCCTCCCAGTGTCTCATATTGTTTCCCTTTTCTTTCAGATACATCCTTAAGTCTCAGTGTGTAGGAGGGGGACATGAAGAATTCTCATTCTGTCTTCATGTTTTTCCTGAGGTTGACCATACTGCTGGATCCTTGGTATTATCCTTGTCTGCACTTCTAAGCTTGCACTTTTCTGGCATCCTCACTCCAGAATGGTATACATAGGTCACTCCTTGATCAACAGCACATTGCACCTGGTGCTACCAGAGGGGCATTAGTAACTGTGCCTAGCCATTGAAGATTTCAAGCCCTAACATCAGTGATCACGAGCTTTTCAGGGTCCCTCTCCCTTTGCCTGTAACAAGACTCCAGCAGTCCAGGAAACTGCAGTTGATTATCCCCTTATTCCTAGTCCTTTCAAAGGGGTATTTTGTTTGTAGGATCAGCATGATTAGGCACTGCTCAACATATCTCTCCATAAACTGATGCCAAAGCCCCCCTACATTGTACAGTACAGTCTTTACAAGTGGCTTATGCCCCAAACTCCCCAAAGTCCTGCTGTCTCAAGCTTTCAGCTGTATCTGCTCTGCTCTGGTGCCCCAGTAATGTCATAGCCCCTGCAGAGGCCTCTCCCTCTGCTCCCTGGAGCAGTGATTGTAAGTTTCTCCACATTTTTCCATTCATTTACACTCAGAGTAAAGACCCATTGAGTGCTTAGTCTGGGGACCAGCATACCCTTTTCTGTAGGGCTCCTTAATTACTGTAACTAAAGTTGCCTGAAAGGACTCATTTTTTAATTCATCATGACCCCCTAGTTTCCCCTCCCAAGGTGTTAGAGTCCCCCTCCAGGTCAGTCAGTCTAAGCTGTAGGTGCTCCCACAAGCAGCCTGAAGCTTGTAATTTGACCATTTCAGTGCTACTAGCTGCTAACTTCTGACCAGAATCCTCCCTTTTGTGCTGAGCACTGGTTAACACCATTTTACCAGACCATTACTCTGACAGAGGCCATCAACCAGATTCAGAGGTGTGGAAACTGTGTCTCCAGCCATGTCCCCAGCAGTGTCTTTTTCCACTTCTCCTTCATTTCTCCTCTCTCTTGCAGTTGCCACTGTGTCTTAAATATGCATGAGCAGAGCCACGATATGCTCCTCTGATTGGTTGATGCTTTGGTGCACAGTGGGTTGCTTCCACTGGTTTCAGAGCCAGCTGCAACTGACTGTAATGGTCACATGGCAGTTGATGACCTCCTCCTGCACAAGAAACACCCACAGCCCCTTGCTGTGGAAATCTTTGCAGGAACTCTTCAATTTACCCCTAAATATCCCACCCCACCACACACTTTTTGTGTGTGTGTATGTTAATGCAAAATAAGGACTTCTGCAGACCCTTTGCATCTTGGTGGGACCAAGGGGATGTGCTGACCAACTACGCTTGTAGTCAAGAGAGCAATAGGCTGTCCAAGCAAGTCTTGACTATTCTCTTCTTCCCCTTCATGTAACCCTCCCCTTTCAACCCACAGGCTCAGAAAAGGATTTCCTGAACACACCTGAGCACAGGACTCCAGCATCCTCTTTGTGTTGGCAGTTGTGCTGGCCCCATGCCCTAGAGGGACATGCCCAGAGATCAGATTCAGCCCCAGTGCAGTTCACATCATCCAGCCAGATCTGTCCTGAGCCTTCACCATAATGAGCAGAGACAAATGCCTTGATGGCATGTCCGCATCCCAGCTGTTTGCAAACAACATTAGCATCTGATAGATCCCAGTTATCATCACAGATGGTGCCCCAGATGCCATCATGATAAAGTTCTACTCTCCCAGCACAGCGCATTGTTCCATTCACCAGCCTGATCTGTCTGCTACCTGCAGGAAGAAAACCCAGCTGTCAACATGCAATATAACGATAATGCACAGGTCACCATAATGGCTGTATGTTTAAAACACTTTTAAGGCATCACGTTCTTGTTATATTCCTGTTCTTCTGTTATGGTTTCTTGGGCAGAACTCCTGTGATGCTAAAACCGCATAAAGGGAAAGGCGTGCTCCTGCATCACGTAAATGTTTGAATAATTCCTGTGAGATGTTGCAAACAAGAAGGAGTGTCTAGTCATACTAAGTATATACAGAGATCACCTTATCTTAGAAAGCTGGAGAAGCTGTTTTCTGTCTAAACTCAGTTAGGCAGAGACAGAGACAGAAACAGTATCTGTTACAGATGGGTTACAAAAAAGAGAAGAGTAGAAACAGTTTCATTTAGTTTAGAAAGGTTGCAGGTATCTATAAATACAGAAATGTCACAAAATAAAACTTACATAATTCCCAAGTGACAGAATGTGTAGCAGTCATGGCCAAATTAGTGTTCTTATGGCTTCTGTATTCTATTCTTTCTTTTTGATTCTGTGAGATAAATTCTTTAAGAAATTTCTATGAAGAAAGCATTATGGAAATGACACTTGCTTCCTTAACTATCATTTGTCCCTTAGAATATACAACCAGATGGGTATCACAAGCTCAGACCCATGCCTATTTAAGATCTGGTGAGACCACAGCACAAGGTGGACTAGAGGCAACCCTAGGATGCATTGTGTACCTTTAGGACAGTAACTCACCTGAGCAAATCACACCAACGTCTTCAGCAACTCCCATTGGCACCATCTGAGAATAGGAGGTCTTACAGAGCATCAGCTGAGTCTCATTCCCACCACACTGGACACTTCTTAAGCCAACAGGACCCATGCCTCGCTCAGACCTTGGAAGGTAGTAGGCTTTCTCGGCAATTCCACACTGGAGCTGTCTGCATATCACATGAGCATCCTTAATGTCCCAGTCATCATCCAGGACTCTGCTCCACATGCCATGGAGTGAGATCTCAACTTGCCCATCACAGCGGCTCTCACCACCTGAGAGTCTGAGTGATTCAGCAAGACCTGGGCTCAAGAGAGTTGGAAAATGTATTGAATATCATGTAGTAGGGAGATGGAAGACAAATTTCTACGTTGGTAAAAAAAGAATTCTCACCACTGGTTGAGGAGACAGCCTCTGTTAAGGCTTTGTTTGCTTTCATGCACACAAGGGTCTGCAATGGGAAGCAAGAAAGGCTTCCCCAGCTCAAGGACTAGGTCCTGTGAGGAGTCAGACACATCTAAACAATGTGAATCCCTCTAGTAAATGAAGTTTCTATGCTGAAATGAAGGTTGGAGGGGTGGGGGAAAGGAGAGGGAGAGGAGAGGAGAGGAGAGGAGAGGAGAGGAGAGGAGAGGAGAGGAGAGGAGAGGAGAGGAGAGGAGAGGAGAGGAGAGGAGAGGAGAGGAGAGGGGAGGGGAGGGGAGGGGAGGGGAGGGGAGGGGAGGGGAGGGGAGGGGATGGGAGGGGAGGGGAGGGGAGGGGAGGAGAGGAGAGGAGAGGAGAGGAGAGGAGAGGAGAGGAGAGGAGAGGAGAGGAGAGGAGAGGAGAGGAGAGGAGAGGAGAGGAGAGGAGAGGAGAGGAGAGGAGAGGAGAGGAGAGGAGAGGAGAGGAGAGGAGAGGAGAGGAGAGGAGAGGAGAGGCAAAGACAGGCTGACATACTTGCTTGGCAGAGTGAGATTACCAACACTGCTTTAGTCTGAAGTTGCAGTACCCATAAAAGGCCATTCCTGACTTACCTGAGCAAATAACAGTGGCTGCTTCTCTGGCTGAACAGGTTGGATTGCCCAAAGTCATCTGAGCACAATCCCACAGGCAGGACTCTGACCCTTCGCAGTGAAAAGCATCTCTCCATACAGGCCCATTCCCATCCACAAAATGATCTCCTGTCTGAATTGACTTTGCATAGCCACAGTTCAGCTGATGACAGAGAACACTGGCAGCTTGCAAATTCCAGTGGGAGCGGCAGAGTCTTCCCCATGTGTCTCCGTGGCGGATCTCCACTCTGCCAGAGCATGCGGTGCCATTCACCAACCTGCCCCCTGGGCACCCTGAATATAAGAGAAAGTCAGTACTGAGATGTCATGTTCATAACTGCTCATGGGCACAACCTGGAAGTGACTGGGAAATTGGAATGATTTTTCCTTAGCAGTAAATATGACTTCACTGGACCACTGGAACTTCCACAGTTATAACTACACTTCAGTCCACCCTATTTTACTGAGAATGACTAGAAATCAGGATCTGTTCCCCTTTGCAATTTTTAAACTCAGGGCCTCAGGGCACTAGGTTTCAGGGCTCTGGGTGAACCAGTAGACCTTAATTGTTCTGACCAGCCTCACCTAGGGCCTCCAGCTATGTACCCGCAGGCTACTGGTCCAAGGCCTCACTTAAACCTGGACCAGACCTTCAGTCCTTGCCTCAAATATGTGACTGGTGTAACTGTCTGCAGTCTTGTCTCCTGCTACTCCTGACTGTAGTCTCCAGCTGGACCCTATACCTGATTGATTACTTTGCCTTGTCTGGGACTGTCCATAGACCTTGTTATCAGTACCTTCCTCTGTTCTCTGTGCAGATGCTTTGGATTGTGCCTTGGTGGATAAGGACACTGCCTGTGTTGTTCTCGCCCTCTGCCCCCAGCTCATCCTACCTTGTAGAGCAGCCCTGTTCTTGCTGTTCCCTGACATTAGGAGCATTTCACAGACAGCAGCCTTGTGGTACAAGTGAAGTGCAGCCTCAACTCCTGGAAATGCCTGTAGCAGCAGACAAAAGATGCAGCTTGGCTCCACAGACACCCTCTGGATTTTGGGTCCATATTTTTCCTCAAAGAAGGAGATTTTCACTTCTCCTCTTAGACCTTTCTGCTGCTCACCTGAACATATTACCCGAGCGTCTTTTCCAACAGGACATTCATCATGACCTAGCCCACTGACAGGACAGTCTCTCAGGTGTGAGCCATTCTTCTTGCAGCTGAATGTGCCATTCCAGACAGATCCATTTCCTTTTCCAAAGGACTGTCCACCTGGTATCAGTAGGGCAACTCCACAGTCCAGCAGCTGGCATAAGGCATTGGCAGCTGGTAAGTCCCACAGGTAGTCACACAGGGTTCCCCACGTGCCTCCATGAAGAAGCTCTACTCTCCCTGAACATGTAGTACTGCCATTTACCAGCCTGTACCCACCATAGCCTGCAGGAAGAATCAGGAAGAATAAAGGAACTTAGCAGTTACATTTTTTTTTGTGCTATTGCATTGAAAATTGTAAGAGAGATCTAGCTGTAAGGAAATAGCTGCAAGGAACTAGCACTCACTATGTCTCAGGTTACCGGGAAGCATGTTAGACCAGGATGCTCACAAGCCAGCTCTGAAAAAAAAAAGTCTTTATTGCCCATGTTGTAGCCTGCACCACATGACTAAAAGTCTTTTGACTCTTTTCAGCCTCTCCTCCTCTGCTCTGCTCTCTCCTCCCCACACAATACTGCAGCTACCTTGCAACATCTTTTCCTGCAGAGGCAGTTTCAGCATAGCCTTGCATTTGGAGCATGTGAGAAACTCAGAGCAGGAGTTACCAGTAACACTCTCTCACAGTAGCTGGTTATCTCACATTACCTGGTAAGCAGCAACTGCAGTGTGCAATTCTCAACTTTCATCCACGCCACAGGATACGGCTCTGAGTACAACAGCCCATGCCCATCAGTGTATTTGCAATAATTTAAGTGTGGCATGGGTAGGACTATGGTGTCCTACTGCCAGCCCCATGAAGTCCCTCTGTCTTCTCACACTGTTACTTCTTACCCTTGCCTGGTTCTTGCATTGTACTCCCCCTAATGAGACCTGGGTTTCTTCTCTGAGCTGTGACTCTTGCAAGATGGAGGCAGGAGCCAAGACCCGTCAGCTACTGACACCTTAACTGGGCTGTTCATCTGCCACAGCTCCCCAGCCAGAGGTCCAGATTGCTGTGACCAGTGGGACAGTGTCCAAGGCAGTTTTGAAAGAACTGCAGTCCTTTTCAGGCTGTTGCCAGCAGCTCTGCCCCATGTTTAGTTTACCCCTTTTGATCTGTGCCCTCAGGAAAAAAATTTGTATTTGCTAGGTCTAATCATCACTTTTGTAGTGGGTAGCAATAAATTAGCTGTATTTAGAGCCCCCAGCAGCCATGACTGTGTGGTGTTCTTAAATAATGTTACCTGGCAGTCACAACTAAAGTCATCCAGGCCTCTGACAGCTTTCTCTTTTTTTTTTTTAACCAACTTAAATTTGTAACTTTTGCCTCCTTTGACCTTTTCGAGGTATGGTACTGCTCCCAGTTTTATAACTGAAGTACCAGGGATTAACATATTCTCTGTCAGCATAGAAAAAAAATTCATTTCTCCATGTTCCTGTTTGTCTGCTCTAGCCATCTCTCCTTTTATGTATATGAGAAAGACATGGAAGGAATCCTCAGCACTCTTGAGTGCATATCTCCAGTAGCATAAAATAAATTACAGCCCTTTTGAGATCTGCATCCCTGGTGCAGAAGTGAAGTGGTTAGAACAGCCCATGTTAAATGCAGACTCTCAGTAGAGTGAATGAGAGATTGTGGGGTTGCTCTCTGGCCTTCCCTGGGTGGCTCAAGGCATGATAGGGGAAGCACCCAAGAACCCTGAGCATCACAGAAATATGCAGAGGCTGTGGCTTGACAGGAAGAAGACATATATAGGACACACATAAATTACATCCATCAGTACAAAGTCTCACCTGAACATACAACAGTGGCATCATGAGAGCATGTCTTACTATGGTGCTGCATCCTGGGACAGTGTGCAAGGTGAGTCTCATTCCCTACACAGTGAAACTCTTCTTGCCAAATCAGTTCATGTCTGTCTTCTACATGAGTTCCTCCGAAGATATCCACAGCCTGGCCACACTCTAACTCATGGCATATAACAGAGGCAGTTTTGAAATCAATGTGTGAAAAACAGACTGTAGCCCAAGTTTCTTCTTGCTTTACTGTCAGATGTCCTGAGCAGGCAGTGTCCCCTCTAGTCAGACGCAGCCCAGAGAAACCTGGAAAAAAACCCCAAGAAATCCAACATCAAGGATTGGTTGTACTGACCTAATTTAATAACTCCCATACCTTCATGGGCAAGACACATGTCACTTCTCTGAGGACCACCGACACTTTTAAATAACCATTGTGGCAATTCCACTGACAAGAGAAAAATGCTGTGTGGGAATGCTTATTTCTTACTATGTGAAAATACTAAATCCTTGGGAAGCTACAGAAGGAAGTAAGTTTTAAATATCTGCCAAATGCTTGAGAAGCAGCAATCCCCAAATAAATAAATAAATAAATAACCATTTACTAGTGTGTGCCTTCAAGAATTCATTATTCAGATGAATAGGAAGCTGAAGCACCCCAGAAGGAGGAAACAGGAAATGTTGCACCCTGTCCTGGTTTAGCTAGGATAGGGTTAATTTTGCCCAGCGGTGGGGGGGAAGCTCTAGCTGGGTTATTCAATACCATGCTGATGTCACCTCCTGGCGCCCAAGGGTGGAGCGCGGGAGAATCGGTGAGCACATGTGTTATGCAATCTCTCTGCTCTCACTGCTGTATCGGTACATATCTTGTTCTGTTCATTGTTATTACTGTTATTGTTATTGTTGTTGTTTGTTGTGTTGCTGTTGCATGTTGTATCAAACCTCTCCTTATCTCAGCCCCGGGGCTTTGTATTTCACTCCCTTTGTGGGGGAGGGGCAGCAGCTGCGTGGTCTCGAACCCCGGCAGGGACTAAACCACCACACACCCATCTTCAGAAAAGTCTAAAAAGACAGTCTGGAGATCTATAGGCTGGCCAGCCTCACTTTGGTACCTGGGAAAAACATGGGGTGAGTCCTCCTGGAACACATTTCTGGGCACAAGAAGGTGAATGGGAAGTGTCAGAATGGATTTACCAAGCGTAAATCATGCCTGTGTGATCTTACTACTTTTTCTGATAGAAGTGACTGGATTTGTGGATGAGGAGAGACCAGCACGTGTTACCTCACATTCAGCAAGGCCTTTGACACTGTCTTGCACAATATTGTGTCCAAACTAGGCTGTTACAGGCTGGGTGGGTGGACAACTACATGCTTAAAGAGCTGATTGGATGGTCAGGCTCAGAGAGTAGTGGTTAGTGGGTTGTACTCTACCAGGAGGCTGGCAACAAGCGGAATACCGCTTGTTGGGTCTTTCCTGGGAACTGTACTGTTCAGCATCTTTATCAACAACCTGGAGAAGGTGATGGAGTGCACTCTTATCAGTTTCAGGGGTGGGGGGAGGTAACCCCAAGGGCAGAGCTGCCATTTAGAGGGAACTAGACAGGCTGGATTAATGGGCTGACAGGAACCTTATAAAAATCAAAAAAGACAAATGTAAAGTCCTGAAGCTGGGAAGAAAAAACCTCTTTTAGTGCTACTTTATCCAAAGAGCAAAATCAAGCACATCTTTAAGAGGAAGGCAGCCGAACAGACATTGGATTTGTTTGCCATTGCAGACTGTCCTGTTTTAGGTTACATGAACATCTGGAGAAGAATGGCTTTTGTATGGCATAACACAACATTTTCTTGCTTCTCCATCTATCTACATCTGATTTTTTAGGCCCCATTTGTGGTCAAAGACAAGTTTAGTACTTCTCTCCTGTTGCCTGGAAGAGCTGTAGTAGAAACAAATAGTGTTTGTTTTTCTGTTCTATTTCAATTACTGTGTCTACTTCCATTCTATGTCATTGCTGTGCCCAGGCAAAGGACACATACACTTGTAGTCAGCAGAAGACTTCATGCTGGTGCAACTTGCTTTGGCTGAGAGGAGGCCATGGAGAAAGTGTTACCTCCATGCAGTACTTGGCTTTATCCAGATAGGACAAAGTTTGATCTCAGTCTCATAGCATTTTTCTATTATACAAGGTTGGATGACTTCTTACCTGAGCAGATCACTCCAGTGTCAAAGTAATGAGGACAGGTAAAAGCACCCCATCCTGGATGGGAGCAGTTCCAGAGAGTGGATTCATCACCACGGCAATAAACTCGATACAACCATGTTGGTCCAGATCCTTCTCCAAAAGGAGCTCGATTAAGGGCCTGAATGGCAGATCCACACCGTAGTTGCTTACAAACAACCTCGGCATCTTCTATGGTCCAGTCACCATCGCACACAGTCCCCCATCGCTCCTCATGTTTTACTTCCACTCTCCCAGAGCAGGGTCCAGTTCCATTTGACAGCCTCAATTCATCAGCACCTTCATACACAGAGACAGAGCAAGGTTATGGAAAGGACAGTGCCTAATCGTTATTATCTACTGCAGATGGTTAATAAGATTATTATTACTCTTAAATCAGATGTATTTGGTTCACCTTTCTAAATAGTCCAACTTAAAGTTTTTTTTCAGGGAGTTGTGTCTGTATTTACAAGTTTGAGCTAACCACACTGCTAAAATGTAAGTTATTTCTAATGACAGGTGAGCTTTCTCTTCTTCTGACCTATCAGAGCTGGGAAATGCTGAGTAATGTCCCTGCTGTGTGATTCACAAAGGCTTTGACAGAAACTCCTCCTTTCTCTCTGTTGTTCTGCCATGGTGATATCCATCTGAAAATGTTCACCAATTACCAGTTTCTTCATTCTCATGTTCAGTATGGCGTGAAGAAGCACTTTCTCTTGTCTGCCTCAACTTCTTCCTCTCAGACAAACTACTACTTGCAACTCAGTTTCCCAATACTCTTTATTCTTTCCCTCCTCTCTTGCCCTAGACACGGGATCCCCTAGTCAGGGGTACCCAATGAGAGAAGAGAGTTACTCATAAGGGGTGGCAAACTATCTCAGAGGATGCAGCAGCATAAGCAGAAGACAGACAGATAGGTCTTTATGTTGTTCCTCATGCCCCACCATCTCTTGGGGTGGGACTGATGCCCAAAGAACCCTCTTTTCCAGCTCTGCTCCCAGGTCTGCCTCTTTTCTTTGATATGGATACACATTTCCCAGCCCTTTTACCTGTGGACTTACAAAATAAAATGTTAGTCATCACAGAGCACTTGATAAAGATCCTGACAGAAGAGGGAAGATGCACATGTTGGTTTCTTGTTTTACGGTGTTGGACTGCTACTATAGATGCTTCAAATATCTTACAGTAGCTTAGCACAGGGACTTAAAGAATAGAAAACACAGGGAGACTTTTGTTACTTTCAAATGCAGGAATGATGGTGGGACAGAAGCAGTTCCTAGGGAACCAGGCTGCGCAAAAGCCTGCTAGGACCCAAGAAGGACAGGGGAACAGGTCTGAGTCTACATCTTACACAGACACAGTAAACATTGGAAAATCAGAAGCGTGTAGCTTAAGGTGTAATGACACATAAAGAAAATAAGTGGACTTGTTCAGGAATTGTCTTAAGTTGTTTTTTTTCCAGTCAGGAATTTTAAGGCAAGAGTTTTGGAGCATCTTTTCATAAAAAAGATTACTTACAGAAATGTTCATATCTGCTTGAGTAAACAGCATACACAGAATCACAGAATCATAAAATATGTTAATATTCTGAATTGCTATAGACAATGATTTTCTGTAGATGTTTGTGAAAACAAACGTTGAAACAAAAAAACCCCAAAACCTTCTGCCAAATTCCATCAAATCCAGTCACTGTTGTAATTAAACAACAATATGGATGGCATTCATTTGTTAGGTAATGTGATAGGAAGCTTGTCTCCATGTGGAAGGGAGGAGAGAGGAACAACAGCAGGTGGGGGAACCCCAATAATCCAGTTAGGGTCCTGTCCTGACCTCTTACAGGGCTCTTGAACAAAGCCATCACCCCAATTGTCCAGGTGTGAAACCCATCAGATGAATCTACATGAGGGCTTTCCATGCCACCTTAGAGACTGAGGGTACAGGACACTGTATGGGATGCAAGAGAAAGGCATCTTGGAATTGCACAAGGCTTATTATGGGATGTTTAGGAGAGAAATCAAAAGTGGGGAAAGGGAGAGATCAAGGATGCTTGAGTACGAGCAAGCATGGCAAAATAGGTGGATAAAATGACCAGAGGTGATGGGCACAAACTGAAACAGAATCACAGAATCATCTAGGTTGGAAAAGATCTTGAAGATCATCCAGTCCAACCATTAACCTCACACTGACTGAAACACAGGAGTTTCAGTCTGAACACCAGGAAACAATTTTTTACCATGAAGATGACTGAGCACTGGAACAGGTTACTCAGGGAAGTTGTGGAGTTGGCTTCCCTGGAGATACTTAAAAGTGGTCTGGACATGGTCCTGACAACTGGCTCCAGGTGGCCCTTCTTGAGCAGGGAGGTTGGACCAGATGACCTCCAGATGTCCCTTCAACCTCAACCGTTCTGTGATTCTGTGAAAAGCAGCCAGTGGTGGGTAAGAGGGTGCTGGTCAGTGCTGGGACAACTGACCCAAGGAATATTCCATACCATATGACATAGTGCTCAGCAATAAAAACTGGGGAAGAAGGAGGAATGGGAGATGTTCAGAGTTATGGCATTTGATCCCCAAGTAACCATTATATGTGATGGAGCCCTGATGTCCTGGAGATGGCTGAACATCTGCCAGCCAATGGGATGTAATGAATGAATTCCTTATTTTGCTTTGCTTCTGCACGCAGATTTTGCTTTACCTATTAAACTGTGTTTATCCTAACCTACAAGTTTTTCTCACTTTAC
The DNA here is from genome assembly GCF_031877795.1 of Strix aluco. Lineage (NCBI taxonomy): Eukaryota > Metazoa > Chordata > Aves > Strigiformes > Strigidae > Strix > Strix aluco. The sequence continues at coordinate 8,833,689 of NC_133932.1, forward strand.
CCTTCCAATTCTCTCCACAATCTGTGACTGTTCACTCAAGTCCTGCTCAGATTTTGGCTAACACAGCTCATGCTAAGGCCTGATGTATGCTGCGAGAAGTGCCATTAGGTCAAAGGGAGAGCACCAGGTAGGAGGGAGAGGTGCCCAGAAAGAGCAAAAGGGCCATTGTCACCTGCAGAGTTCTGTCTTCTGCAGCCATTGTCTTTGTCAGTTTCTTCAGAATCTGCTAGTTTATGGAAATGGAATGGACTAAACTTCCAAGTTGGAAAAAGTAAAACATCAGCTTACCCAAAAAGCCTTTGAAGCAGATGCAATAGCAATTGGATTGCTGTGTGATACAGGGGCCACCAGCACTGTGATGGAGGAGGAAGGGTGAGCACTCTCACCATCAGCTAGGTAACTAATTCTAATTTTTTTTTCCAATAGGTTCATGAATTAAAAATTACAGGTTATAAGTAATGAAACTTTATAACTTTAATCAGTGAATTCACATGACAGACTAGTCTGGGCAACAGGGAAATGAGTCCCTGTTGTGTTTGTTTGTTGTATTTCTTAACGAGTTCCTAAAATAAAGTTTAATTCACAGAGTAAGTTGTCCTGTAAATTTGAGAGATCCAAATGGACTGTGACACCCATCCCACTGGGGGAGAGTGAGTGAGCGGCTGTGTGGTGCTTAGCTGCCTGTTGGTGTTATACCACAACAGATGCCAGCAACTGGAGTGAGTGAGGGTACTGCATGTCAGTGCCTGATTGTTAGCAAATATCAAGCTGGACTAGTCAGTGCGTAAGTTAATCAGCCTGGGAGCCAAGTATGTGTGTGTGGCTCTGGAACTGAGGTAACTGGAGGAGTTGGCTACCAGAGGGACCAGAGGGACCAGGCCAACTACTGGAGAGATGGTCAGGGGGTCAACTCAGAGACCCATTTGCATGTGTGCCAGCACATGAGGCAACTACGGACACTGAGAATCCAGGACCAGATACTGGATGGGCTGAGTGTCTGGAGGAATCCAAATTGTATGTATTTACATATTTCCCACTGGTAGACTTCTATTCTGATCAGTCAGAGAGGAAAACACAGAATCATAGAATCACAGAATTGTTTTGTGTTGGAAGGGACCTTAAAGATCATCTAGTTCCAACTCCCCTGCCATGGGCAGGAACACCTTCCACTAGATGAGGTTGCTCAAAGCCCCATCCAGCCTGGCCTTGAACACTTCCAGGAATGGGGCATCCACACCTTCTCTGGGCAATCTGTCCCCGTGTTTTACCACCCTCACTGTAAAAACTGTCTTCCTTATATCCAATCTAAATCTACCCTCTTTCAGTTTAAAAACATTGCCCCTTGCCCTGTCACTACAGGCCATGGTAAAAACTCTTGTTTGATCTTTCTTATAAGACCTCTTTAAGTATTGAAAGGCCACAAGGAGGTGTCCCTGGAGCTTCTCTTCTCCAGGCTGAACAACCCCAACTCTCTCAGCCTTTTCCCATAGGAGAGGTGTTCCATTCCACTGATCATTTTTGCGTCACTCCTCAGGACCCACTTTAACAGGTCCATGTCTCTCTTCTGCTGGGGATCCCAGAGCTGGATGCACTACTCCAGGTGGGGTCTCACCAGCATGGAGTAGAGGAACAGAATCACCTCCCTCGACCTGCTGGCCACACTTCTTTTTATGCAGCCCAGGATATGACTGGCTTTCTGGGCTGCAAGCGCACATTGCTGGCTCATGTCCAATTTGTCACCCACCAGTATCCCCAAGTCCTTCTCTGCAGGGCTGCTCTCAAACCATTCATCCCCCACCCTGTACTGATCCTGATGATTGCCCTGAGCCAGGTACAGGACCTTGCACTTGGTCTTGTTGAACTTCATGAGGTCAGCTTCATTTTGGCCCATTTCTCAAATGTCTCAAGGTCCCTTTGGATGTCACCCCTTCCCTCACACATATCAGCTGCACCACTCAGCTTGGTGTCATCCACAAACTTGCTGAGGGTGCACTCAATCCCACTGTCTGTGTCATTGATAAGGATATTGAACAGTCCCGATCCCAGTACAGACCCCTGAGGGACACCACTTGTTACTGATCTCCATTTGGACACTGAGCCATTGACTGCCACTCTTTGGATGTGGCCATCCAGCCAATTCCTCATTTACTGCATAGTCCATCCATCAAACCCATATATCTCCATTTAATGATAAGAATGTTGTGTGGGACCATTCAAAGGCCTTACAGAATTTAAGGTAGATGACATCAGTTGCTCACATTAAGGCCATTGGTGCTGTTTGTGTTTGTGCCACTGTTGTATGTTTCTTTCTGTATGGCCAGCCATGTATAGCCATTCTACAGGGGTGGGTGTGTGTGCATATCTGTACATCAGTATATGTGTGTTACCTATATGTGTGCCTATTGGTACTACAAGTTAGCCTTGCTACTGGTTGGACCTCAGGAAATAGAGCTGTAACTGCCTTGTCTCTTATCATGCTACCAAGTTCAGCAACCCCTGCACAAGAAAGGTTTTTCAGAAGTATTTTATCAAGCAGTAATCAGACATTTAAGCAAACATGAGAAAGATTAATGCCTTAAACCTTGGGATACAGGCCAACCTGAAATTAAGACAGGTATGTAATTATTTGCTGGACATAAATGCTCAATTGAATTACACACAGAATATTGAAATATTTAAAAGGAATTTTATGTTTCAGAGGAAAGGAAGCTCTGCAGCTTTTGTGATGGAACTAAGAATCCTAGGGCACTTTTTAAAAATTTAAGTCTGCCCCTTGACAAATAAATCTTTCTGTACTCATGTTCATCTGCTAACCATTGCTGTCAGCTCATGCACCCCTTGGAATCAAGTTGTTGGGTATGAGCACTGTGCTTCTCAAGGAGAAAACTTAAAAAGAGCAAATGGAAAAAAAATGCTTTATTGTCATTACTGAACCATGTAAATTGAAAGCCACTGGAGTTTAGAGCGTGAAAGAGGACATGACAAAATGGGTGGAAAATCAAATGGTAGAAAACCACATGCAGGACCTTGGTATTTCCAGGTTAAGGACAAACTACAAGCTAAGTGCACACAAGAATCAGGAACAACTTGACCACCACATCTGAGACTTGTCTTCAGTTTGTTCAGATTTGAATTTCAGCATGTTATGAAACAGGTAAATCCCTGAAGAGGGCTGGCAACTTCTTTTGGGGTCTGGAATATCATTCAGATTGACCATATATCTAGAGAAGGCTTACAGGACAGTCACATAAGAAGCCTAGTAACTTTGGACCAGATTACCACTGTTTCAAAACCAGACACACAAGGGAAAATTAAAGCAAACATCTATAGGACAGGTTTGGTCCAATTGTCAGTGCCATGAGGGCACTAATAATCCTTAAGGGCCTTGACCTTCCCCACCTGGGGTCTCCACCCACAGACTCTGTCCATGGGACCAGGCCTCCATTTAAGCACAGTCCTGGACCTTCTGTCCCTGCCTGAGCTACATTGTAGGTGCATCTGTGTTCAATTCAGGTATATCCATGCTTGGCCATGGTCCCTGTTGATGCCACAGGCTGACTTCTCAGCTTGACCTTGGACCTGCCTCATCACCATGAACTTGCCTGATGATCTGAGGCAAGTTGGCAACAAGAGTTGATCCCAGCTACCATCCCTAGGTCTGCCCTGCTTGCCCCTCTTGAGTACTGCAGGGCTGGACCCCGGCTGGTGAGGTGCCTCCCCTGCCAGCTGTGGTACTGCAGCTGGCCCTTGCTGTACCCTCATACCAACTCCACAGCTCATGACTCATAGGAGTCACCCCTCCAAAGGTGACACAGTTAGCTAAGACAGCCACAATTCCTAGTGTCTTATGTAGTAAGACCTCACTGGAAGCAAGAAAGGTGTCAGAACCTGACCAAGAGAAACCTGCAGTACTCATTATGACCCAGCACTGGGCACTAAGAGCCTTGGGTTTTCCAGCAAGAGTTTTCAAAACAATCTGGTGTGGAAAATATCACCTTCCCTCTCTTCCTCAAAAGAGAGAGGCGTTCCTACATATCACACTGCTTTCTGTCATTTGAGACTGTGAAACAAGAATATATCATTTTTTCTTTGCATCTGAAAGCAAATCTAATTGTTCTCTCTATTCCCTTTAAGCATGTCAGTCTCAGCCCATGAACTAGCATGCAGCCACTTCCTTCAGTAACTAACCATTGTTTCATTTCTCATTCCAGAGTAAACTGCTAGCAGTAGCCAACTAAAAGGCAATTTGGCCTCCATCTCCATGTGGTCTGTAGCAGTCCATTCTTCCCTGTTTCATCAGACACAGACAAGATAGCTTTGACACATGATCACCTCTTATACATAGGCAAAAGTTTTATCTCTTTGCTAACGCTGCTGGACTTCCTCATAATTACTGCCTACCATTTAGATTTGGCAACACAGAAAGTTCAAGGGAGATTATTCAAGTGACTAACAACTAGTAACTTCCAAAAGCTATTTTTTCTGCAAACTTCCCTCTTTCCTCAAATTTCCTGAGTAAGAAATTCTCTCACATACATAGTACAAGCCTCTGATAACTGCAGAATCCCTTTGTACTTGCAACATGTTGTCTCAGAAGTAGTATAACCTTTCTGTAACAAGTCTTTTAAGACTCTTCTGAAAGATGTTCTGGAGAACAATCAACAGTTTATTTGAAGAACATTGTCCAAAGAAGAGTTTTCTTGGCTAAAAAATATATACATTCAAAAGAGAATTAATTTCTAAGAAAAGTTAAACTTGTAATACGTTATTAAAGGAACCAGATATCCTATTTCCATTAGCTATACCCAGGAGTAAAATGAAGAGTTCCTCACTTTGATTGACCTCTCTCCACTTGAATTTTTAACTACTCCAACATCTGATGTTTTCACCATGTGACAGCATGCAAGGCAGGCATAACCCAATCAACAGATTTAAATATTTTCTAATCAAAGCTATAATTTGCTGTAATCAGTCTTATGTGAATTTTTTATGATACCTATAGGCTCACTCTTTTGTATTTCTTCACACTCCACAGCACATCCCACAAGTGCCTTCGTTGAATCCAGTTGTACTAGTCACAGAGTGAGGTTCTGCTCGGATAAGAAGGCATCAGGCTTTGGCTTGCTCCAGCTGAAGACCTGGTTCCCCTTGTAGGCCGGGGATGAGAATGAGCCATGCACCCCCGTACCCAGATCCTAAGTGGAGGTTTTCAGCACACAGGTGCTGTCTCAGCCGCAGGTTGCCCGCTCCCTCCCTGAGGGCTGTGTCTCCCATACTCCCTGCGCAGGGCACCCTCCCTGGGGGACTGCAGGGGGCTGTGGTAGTGTGGAGAGTGCAAGTACTGTCAGAGCAGAGGCCTGTGCCTCCTCTTCCCACACACCTGAACTATGACTGCCTCCACACAACTGGTGAAAACCTTTAAGACTCGGGCCATGCTACACCAAAGTATCAACCATGAAGTCTTGTTCTCATCATATGGGAATGTGACCATCATCACCACCATGCCATAAAATCTGTCTCTGATCATCAGCTTCAAACATGTGCACATAGCTCTAGAAGAGCAGAGAGACAAATAGCAACATGCTTCAGATATACAGGAACAACTGAGGGGACAGTATGTTACCGAGGCAAGCGCCACTGGACATGCAGAGCACAGCAACATAATTTTAACTGGTGTTGAATAAAGACCTGGAGTTATTCATTCTGTCTACACAGAGCTCAACAGGGGAGACAAGAATACCCAGCCGGTTTCCATTACAACTTGGCTGTTTACTAAAGTTGGACTTGAATTCCCATGAGAATGGCCAGTCACTGACGTCTGAGTAAAATACAAAACTATTACAAATGGCTTACCCTTCTTTCTCTCAGGATCACCAAGGAGACTGAATCAAAGACAGAAGTGTATTTAAACACCTTCTTGATACTTTGCCTTACAGGTTGATACAATAACAACCTATTTATATCGAATTTACATTATTTTGTTATCTCACTGCCTTATGTGAAATGAAATATATACTTACCCAGGGAGACCTGCACGGAAAGCAGAAGCAACCACAACACTGGAGTAGAAAGATGTACTTTTGTTGTCATCCTGATCGCAGACAGATGAAACTTCACTCTCTGTTAAGCACTGCCTAGACCAAACTCTGCATGGGCTTCTCTGTGTCTCACAAATGACTACAAAGGAGGAAATATATAGATTCACACATGCTAGTGAAGGAACCAATAGAAATATTGTTCACCTTTTTAGACATTATCAACAGATTAATCTCAAATCTGAAAGAAGCAAAACCTCCAATAAAATTTGAAAATTGTGCCTGTGACCTTATATGAAGCATGACTGCGCTCCTGATGTCATCGTCTGTATTGTCTTGTTTTACTATGGGACCAATATAGGTGGTACACGCAGAGCAGGACGCAAAATGGTTATTTCTCACCTGACAAAGCAATGTGAAAGTGCAGAACATTGGTCATTTTATGAATCACTTTGAAAAAGAAAAGGCAAAGAAAAACCCTAAATTTGTAGCTCATCCATCTCCTTGGGAGAAATTGTACTCTCACTATAAAATCAACAGAAGTGATGTTTATCACTAGCAGTAGTTCTGTGAGTAAAAAATGACATCTGCTCTGTCTTTGAGGCAAGTGCTGGTCAGGGTTTCCTTATTCAGTCAAAACTTGGAAACTGTATGGGCAGAAGCTCTTGAAAGACCATCTTCCTTAGGGTGCGAATTACAGGACTTCCTGTTTCCTCTGCTGAGTTTGTTTTTGTTTCAGATTATGTATGACCATTGCTGGTAGTTCTGCCCATCTCATTCACTCTAGAATGATGAATTTAGGGAAATAAAAGATGCTGTTAATCAAACTGTGGCTACTTGACTCATTCTTGGCAACTGGAACAAATTGCAGTGTGCTATCTGTTTACACCAGTCTAAGCACACAGTCTTCTTTATGACACTGAGCACATATTCTTTTTGTCTGATGACATCTGGTGTTTATCCAGAATCCCAAGTTCAGTGACATCCAAGCTGTTAGGTCCTTAGTATACCAACAAGCTCTGCAACCCTTCTCACTGGGTTTTGTCTGCCTGTTCAAGGTCTGTATAACCTTGCAGCAGTGTAACCGTGGGTCAGACTGCTGTGAAAAGAGCTGCATGAGGAAGAGCAGAGAGAATTCTGGCTAGAGGCTGCCCATTCTTTGCTCAGGAGCAAAGTTGCTCGGGAGCTCAGACACTTGCCTGTGGTGTCTGCTAGAGCTATATGGCAGCCAAGCTTGGGTCTGGCCATGAACTTTGCTGATACTGACCCTGATCTGCTGACTTGATGTTATAGCTTGATCTTGGACCTACCACTTTGCTATGGTCTTGTCTGGACTTCTGACTTAGCCTGGCTGTAGTCACCAGACCTATTCTGTTCTTCTTGTTCAGGTACTATGGGACTGCACCCCTTGGTGAGGATCCTGCCTCATGCCTGGCTTGCTGTCAACTTCAGTTCCTGGCTGACCTTCCCTTGCAGAGCAGCCTGCTCCTGCTCCCGGACACAGATCTTTGAAAAACAAAAAGCCACCACCACTCCATTGGAAATCTGGTAAGAGTGAGGAAGAAGCCACTACAGATGTGTTAATGAGAGATAGACAAGGTATCCATTATAATGTATGTTCCTATACCGAGGTTCAGTGGTTTCACTTAGCACTGTTTTCCTTGCTGATTAGTGGTCGTCAACAGAATTCTCACTGACATTTTAAACCAACTCCAGGAAGTCTAAGAATGAGATATGTTTCTCAGCATGCAGGCCCTTGAAGACCAGAGTCTCCTTCATGGGCACTATGACCAAGTAACCGGGTACAGGCCAGTGCCCATGGATGTTAGAACTCCAGGATTCTCACCTGCATTGAAGCTGGTACTCCCCTTTTCTTCTCTTTCCCATTGCAGACAGGGATGTCATGAGGATCAGTATTCATATGGGTTGAGACTGGCATCATGAATTCCCTGTGCCTGTTTGGCATGAGGGCTTACCTAAAAACCACAGTTCCCATGATGACTTTAACAAGTCCTAAATATGTCTGGTGATACCGGGATGTGCTTCTAGTCGAATGAACAGGAGAAGACATCTATTCAAGGAGAAGTTCAATGGCAACATGACACCATGTCTGTCATCCAACCTTATCTACCTAGCAATGTTTGTGAAGGACCTTAAGGGTATCTTCTCACTAGACTTGGACACAGAATGTTCCTATATGGAAAAGTAACCCATCGGTTACCACTGCACAGCCCATCATTACTGTTGGTATCCTTTGTCTGGATAGAGGGGCATTCTGGGACACCATCTATGCTCAGATAGCAGAATAAAATCCAGCACCACCTCCACTAAGCACAAACATCTTTGTCTACATATGCAGAAGTTCTGCTTCTTCCTCAGATGGATGAAACCTTTCTTCTCTGAAGAACTCACCTACCCCTCCTCAGTCAAACTCTCTCCCTTCTTCACTTCCTTTCCTGGTCACTTATAAGCCAGTCACAGGCTGAGGGTTCTGTCTCTTCTTTCCTGGAAATAGGGATACTGACAGGAATCTTGCATTTGTCTTTAGAGTTCACCTGTCATAAATTGAGTACCTGTTTGGAAAAGATTCTCTGCCATCAGTTCATCCCTCTGGAGGTCCATCCCTGCCTTTTCAGAAGTATTCCCTGATACTTCCCACACTGTATTTTCACTGTTGGCCTTAGAAATACATGCCCTCTCCTCCACAAGGAATTGGTCATGACAGCAAAAATCTGTAACAGGGCAAAGAGGGGAAACTGAAAGTTTGAAACAAGGCCAGCTGATAGTAGGTCATCAAGTGGGTTTGGAGGACTAGGAATGACTTCAAGACTTATGAATGGTCCAATGCAATCACAGAGGCTGACAAGAGGAGTGGTATGGCAGCACTGCAGAGACAGGAAAATATGAAAGATAGATGCACATTGATTTCCTTGGAGGTCTTATCCACTGCTGCAATACACCAAAAGGACCCTCTTCTCATATATCTGTGAAGGTTGCCAAAGCAGGTTAGGACACTACTGGTACTAATGCATGCATATTTTCTTGCATGCAAAATGATGTTATATTTTATGGAACGGCTCATCTTGAATGCCATTATGTGGCACATGCAGCACAGCCAGGTGATCAGGCCCACTCAGCCTGGGTTTACGAAAGGCAGGTCCTGCCTGACTAACCTGATCTCCTTCTATGACAAGGTGACCCACTTAGTGGATGAGGGAAAGGTGTGGATATTGTTTACCTGAACTTTAATAAAGCTTTTGACACCATTTCCCACAGCATTCTCCTGGAGAATTGGGCTGCTCAAGGCTTGGACAGGTGTACTCCTTGCTGGGTACGAAACTGGCTGGATGGCTGGGCCCAAAGAGTTGTGGTGAATGGAGTTAAATCCAGCTGGTGGCCGGTCATGAGTGGTGTCCCCCAGGGCTCAGTATTGGGGCCAGTTCTGTTTAATACCTTTATCAATGATCTGGATGAGGGGATCGTGTGCATGCTCAGTAAGTTTGCAGATGACACCAAGTTGAGTGGGAGTGTTGATCTGCTTGAGAAAGACTCTACAGAGGGATCTGGACAGTCTGGATGAATGGACTGAGGCCAATTGTATGAGGTTCAACAAGGCTCAGTGTTGGGTCGTGCACTTGGGTCACAACAACCCCATGCAACGCTGCAGCCTTGGGGAAGATTGGCTGGAAAGAGAGCTGGGGGAAAAAGAGCTGGCAGAAAAGGAGCTGGGGATATTGGTTCACAGCCGTCTGAATATGAGGCAGAAGCGTGCCCAGGTGGCCAAGAAGGCCAATGGCATCCTGGCTTGTATCAGCAATAGCGTGGCCAGCAGGACTAGGAAGTAATTGTCCCCCTCTACTTGGCACTGGTGAGGTCGCACCTCAAATACTGTGTTCAGTTTTGGGCCCCTCACTACAAGAAAGATGTTGAGGTGCTGGAGGGCATCCAAAGAAGAACAACAAAGCTGGTGAAGGGTCTAGAGAGCAAGTCTTATGAGAATCAGCTGAGAGAACTGGGATTGTTTATCCTGGAGAAGAGGAGGCTGAGGGGAGACCTCATCACCCTCTACAACTACCTGAAAGGAGGTTGGGTGGGTGTCGGTCTCTTTTCCCAAGTAGCAAGTGATAGCAGAAGAGGAAATGGCCTCAAGTTGTGCAGGGGAAGCTTTAGACTGGATATTAGGAAAAATATTTTCACTGAGAGGGTTGTCAAGCATTGGAACAGACTGTCCAAGGATGTGGTTGAGTCACCATCCCTGAAGGTATTTAAAAGACATGTAGACATAGTGCTTAGAGACATGGTTTAGTGGTGGACTTGGCAGTGCTAGGTAAACAGTTGGACTTGATGATCATAAAGGTCTTTTCCAACCTAAATGATTCTGTGATTCTGTGAAAATCAAGGAGCAAGCAGCAGAATGACTCAGATATTTTGCTCAAGAAACTGAACAGAATACTTCTAAAACAGAGTTCACATGACGTTATGGTGGAAACAGAAGTGTGAAATTACCACCACTGTTACCAAGCGGCAGTTGGAAAATATCCTCAGGCACAGCAGAAAATCCTACAGAAATTCCCTTAAAGAAAACCCCAGAACTTTATTAGAATGACCATTTTGCCTATTTTCTTAAAGGGGAAAAAACACAATAAGCATCCAGAAAAATCTGCTAACCTGACACAAAACACATAAGAACCTATGGGCCTTTACTAGCTGGTGACAAAAAATGAATCATCATGGCCAAGAATTTCTAGGCCTTTTGTTATCTTCTGGCCATAGCCCACTTTTGTGAAGCAACACTTCTTGTCTCTGATAGAGGGCTGATACACAAACCAACACCAGCATTAAGGTGATAATATAAGAAGACTTAGGGAGCACCAATGAAAAGTAGATGGGTAGGGTTCAAGATCTCAAGATGTGTGTGGTACAAGATATGCATAAGCTAAATATTTGGATCTTTATATTTACTGCAAAAGAGTTTCTTAATCATTATTTTTCCAGACAATTAGTTGGCTTCATTAGAAACTTTCTGATTATCTCCAGGGCTTGGGGCTAATATTTGCTATGATCAATGGAAAAAAGAAGAAATAATGTGTGCTTGTAGAAAATAAGCAGACACAAAAATGTGATTTTGGTCACTGCCAACCTTAATACAGATCTCAGCATCTTCTGGGAGGTTGTCTGGGACAGCTTCACTCATTGTGCTTTTTGCCACAGCCTGCCTCAAAATGAACTACAAGGCACTTGCAGGGGCAGTTTATAAACTCCCTGGAAGACAGTTGCCTGCAATATAGCCTCTTAAATCCTCTAGGAGGTTTCCTGGGGTAGCCTGCTAAATTTATATTTTGGCCACAACCACTTCTGAAACAGTATATTTAGGGTCACCTGTGACAAAATAGTGTCTCACAAGGTCATTGCCAACAGGCCACGTGAGTACCTTGAAGGACATTTTGTGCTAGTTGTGGTGAAAAACATTTCAACCAAGGACACTGCAGACAACTTTCCCATGGATTCTGAAGACATGTTAAGGTTGGCAGGGTTAGAACTGTCTCATCTGAACAGCCTTCCTTCATTATTTGTTTTGTACTTACTCTCTTGGCACTCAATGATCTGTGAAAGTGAAAGGAATTTGTTTACCTATGGATTGGAGCAGCAAAACTCCTACACCAGCTTGCAGAACCGAAGAACAACTCAGCAGCACCACTGAGATACCAAGACAAGAGGAATGTAATGCCCATGGGTCCAACCAAGACTGTATGGGCATCCTGCATTACCTCTGAGACTGCAGCTGCCCTCCCTGAGGAGTGAGGCTGCAAGAAACATGTCACTGGATCCACACAAACCTACAGGCCCCTTAGAAGGAATCTTCCAGCATCTCTAGAGTCTACTGCTCCTGGAGTGCAGCCCTCCCAGCAGATAAAACAGATACCTGTGAACTGCTGTTCAAAGATAGGGGATAGCGCAATACCTGAATAATACCCTGACCATGCTGCTCCCATGACCACCACAGGAGAGTGATTAGTACTTAAAAGTATATATGTAAGGGGGTTTGTACGAGCAACAGGAGGGGGTCTACAGTCCTTTGGAGGCTTGCATGCACAGGTGTCAGCAATGGGGATCCCAGGACCAGCTGCTGGACAGACTGCTTGTCTCAGCCCAGTTACTGGTGGGATCCATAGTGTATATATATATGTTTCACAATAACAGATCTTCCTCCTGATGAGCCAGGGAGGGCCATAGGATGAGGTCATTGGTGCTGTTCCTGTTTGCACGAGTGCTCAATGTTTCTGTCTGTGATGTTCTGTGGCCAGCTGTGTTTATGTGTGTACGTGTACTATATATGTGTATGTCATTTTGTGACTACATGATGAGTCTTGCTGTTGATTGGACCTCGAGGCATGGTGCTTTGTCAGCCTTGCTTCTGTCGAGTTCCTTCGTTTGACAACACCCTAATAGAAGGAAGAGCACAGAGCTATGTTTCAAGATTCATTCTACTGAGTTTCCCTTTTAGGTAATTTTTATGTATTCACTTTTGTGTTAGTTTCCCTTTTAGGTAATTTTTATGACTTCACTTTTGCATTTAGCCTTAGAATCTCCCTCCATCACCTGAGTCTTCTTTATATTTCAGATTACTTCTGGTTTTTCTTGTCATATTTTCCCCCTTCAAGCCTTCATTTCTTCTCTTCCTTTGATACTGTTTTTTGATCTCATTCAGATCAGTCCCTGATCTTTTTCTGGCTTTCAATTCTGATTTGTTACTTCACCTTATACTCTTCTACTTTTTCCTATGTATCAGACTCGACCTGTACATCTGGACTACTTTCTGATACTTTCAGTTTCTCAGAATTGGAATGCTTCTTTTTTTTAACTTTTCTTTTGTGTTGTCATTGTTGGTTTTTTTTTTCTTTTCTTGATGGTAAAGAGACTTTTGAAAGGAAAGTTCCACCTCCATCTTATGTTTGCTTTCTTAAACAAATAGTGAATCTCATTTAATTCCTTCCTTTCTTAGAAGTATCTTGTGACAGATCTTTAAATGTACAGTGTATCTTTCCTCCTAGTTCTTCCAAATCTCACTTTCTGTTCAAAAAATTTGGTTTATTTGAATCAGGGATACAGAAAGTTATGTTGGATTTAATATGATGTCTGTTATTTCTGCTGGTATGTATAGCAGAGGTGGAAGACATGCTTTAAATATTCAAGACATTCTCTGTTCTGTCTATTACAGAGAACCCTTTGATTCTTTAGTAGTTCCTTCTTTTACAATGAGCTATATTTCCCCTTTTCCCTTAAGGCTCCTTTTCTTTTTTTTTTTTCTTTTTTTTTTCCCCTGCAATTGTCTGCATTGTGTTTTTTGTCTATTCCTAATTTCAGGTTTTACATCTCTTTTCAGGGTTGTGTCATACCCCAGTTCTGCTGCAACACTAATCCTATCAAAACTCTGTTCCACTATGAATTTTAGGACTTGATTTTTTGGGCTTGACTGAAAATCTTTTCTGTTATCAGGGTCTGGTTCCTTTTCTTCTTCTCATGAAGAAGACACACTTGTGATACCAACAGTCCTTTGTGTTATCTCCCAGATTGTTCTTCTGGAGAAATATTTTTAAAGGAGACCTGTTCCCATTCCATATAGAAGAATATTTTTTGGAAGATAAAATGGTCAAGACAGTCTTTTCAAACCAGCATGGTGTTCCCTTTACACAGTGGAAAGAGTAATCTGAGCTGGTGATGTGATGTTAGGATGCCTCAACAGTACCAAGGAGGAATGAGATAACCGGAGGATGAGGGTAAGGTGGCTGGCTGAAACACATTGTAACAGAAAAGGAAGAAAAATGCCTAGATCTTATAATTCTGTAATCAATGAACAGGGGCCATATAATTATAAAAAAAAGGCAAATGCAATTCTAGGCTGTATCAGTTGAGAATTTACAGTACAGATAGAGGATTATTAAGATTGCAGAGTATTTTTTACAGTAAACAATTTTGCTCATGTATAACCCAAATGATGTACTAGAGTTGAACAATACAAAGAAAGACTTCAAGGATGATCAGAGGAATACAAAACCTGTTTTACAGTCAAAGGGTTATGAAGATACCAACAAATGTCAGTCTAACAAAACAAACTTCTGCTTCTAAGTATTTTTAGACAGATTAACACTAACCAGAACAAGGACTGTATAATGTGAAGAAAAGTATAAAGTTGCTGTGAAGACATGTAAAACTGAATGTCACAAGGAAGCTTCTAACAATCAGAAAAAATGAGGGACTGGAATAACTTCCAGTAAAAATGGTAACAGAAAGAAACTTTTCTAGTAATGACCAAGGCCATAATCACTGAAAGGAATTACTGGGCATGTTTTCTTCAGTTAACACAAGTGTAGACCTGATGACTGATGTGATCCCCTTAAATTCCTTGCCCCATAATTCAGGAATTACCACAACAGACCTTCTGTATAAATTATACTTTTGCTGTAAAAACACAGAGAATACATAGTTCAAGATGTGGTAGGACTACAGCATCCTCTGTTTCCTAGAACTATATAGAATATGAAGACGAACAAGAGAAGATTGCTGTAGAGTAGACAAAAAGACCTTACTCCATAGCAGCTATGTAGCTTTTTCACCTGATACGTGACAATGGACTCTCCCCTGTGGACATGCAAAATCTCAGATTTGCCTACACCATGACCAACAAAATGCAAGGGAGGCTGGTCCGTGAAGGGAGAATGAGCAGTATTAATGGAATATTTATTAATCAAGTGAGTTACAGATGGGACTCAGGCAGACAACCACTGATGATCCTGTGCTAATCCCAAAGAGTCAAGCAAGGACAGGATGATTTCATGGGTAGAATTGTAAATTTTCCTGATAGGTGTTCAAGTCAGGGGAGAAAAAGATCACAATCAATGTTTATTAGATCACCTTTTATTAGTTAAACTGTAAACAGAATCAAGTTATTATTAATAGGAGATAACTATTCACAGAGTATGCTCAATTATTGCCTCACACTCAGACACTCAGACACTTACCTGTTTAGAGCAAGAGCTTGGAAGTCCATTCCAAAAGCAAAGGACTGTCATGCCAGGGGCTCCTGAGTGAGCTCAGAAAGGTCCTTTAGGGCCCATTTTTCAACAGGTGTGTATATAATTCTGTTATCTTTGTACACAGAAGTCACTGCATCCTAGGATGTGGTCTAAGTTATACAACTCACTGTTGGTATCATTGTGTGCTGGTGGCCCTGACAGACTTGAGATTCTTGATGTTCTGAGTTTTTCTGTTCTTGTAGATCCACAGGACTGAGAGTCTCCAGACCTTATGTATTCTTGGCAGATTTTTACACGCTGCCTTTCAGCACGTATCCATCCTTTCTTTAATCTGATTTCTGGTTACTATTTTTCCATTCATGTGCATAGGCACTGCTCATTCATGCAAATTCACCCAATACGAGCTTTTGTGACAGAAATGCTGTATCTGAGCTGATAAACCAGCATGTATCCCACAAGACACTCCTATCACTTGATTTCAGCTTGCAGCAGTAATCTTTACCTCCAGTCCCTCTGCATGCAATTCTTTTGTATCTATGTGAAATTTATACCTTTATGGTTGCTGCACATTAAAACTTAGAATTTTAAAATGTGTCACTCACTGCAACATAACTAAGAGGCAAACAGCTCTTGCCTGATTGTTTAATTCTCTCTACCACATGCTGATGCAGTGTTTCCCCTCAAGTGCCAGGCACTGTATCCCTATAGAGCTCTGTTTTCCATGCTTTTCACTCCAGGGGCACACAGATTTCCAATTAAAATTGGCAGAGTGCAGCAAATTTTTATCTGTGATTTTTCGGTCTCCACCTAGCACAGCCAGACAGCATTCCAGTGATTGTCCTCCTGCAGCTGCTTTTGCTGCCCCTCGGCTGCTTAACCCTGTCAGCCTCTCTAGCATGCTAAAGGTAGGTGAGGGTGAAGGAGCTACTGCCCCAACACCGTGTCAACTGTTGCTCTGCTGCGTTTGGGAAGAGCTGCTGTACTCTCTGCTTACCAGACAGTGGCATCGGTAAGGGCTTCTGGTAAGCTTTCAAGCTACTAGGCTTACAGGTGAAAACAAATTCTTAAATATTTGTCCTACAGTGCTATTAAATGGATTTAATCAGAATATGAACCCTTTTGTACAGAAGGCCGTACACGTTTCTAAAAGCCTCTTCCTCCAGATCTTAAGACCTTCAGTCCCATACATCTACAAGCAGGTGAGGAAGATAAGCATGCACACACACAAACACATGTCTTGTGGTCCAAAGTTAATACGGGCTGCTTCAAAACTTGTTTTGGGGCTATATATGTGTCTTTGAACTGCTGTTATCTTGAAACAGAACATAGATGGAGCTAAGAGATGGAGCTAATACACTTAATGCTAAGGTAAAAATGGGGGTGTCTGAAGGAAAAAAAGCAGTTAGGAAGGAAACCACTTTCTTCCTTACTTGGGCTGTGTTGGAGGGATTTTGAGTTTCAGAGAAATGAGATGTATCCTGTGGTTAAGTTAAACCTGAGTTTTGAGAAGGATTAATCTCTGTATCTCAAACTGACAATGGTTTAAACAAACACCTGAAATTAAGTAACCTGGAGTAGTAGTTCACCTTTGTGAATCTTAATGAATGTATTTTTCAAAAACTTCCAAAAGCTAGTCATACATTTTATTACTCTCTTGTGGGCCCAAATGCTTTTAGAGAAGTGGTGGTCAGAAATTTTCCAACAAAAGTATGACTTGAGGAAAGTGTACTTTAAAAAAAAAAATATATATTTGTTTTTAGGGAGGGCTCAAGTGCAAGCCAATACAATTTATATTTTAAGAAAAGTTAAGATGTCATTCAGTTTCAGAATAAACTGTATTTTGATCTTATGATCCGTTGAATGTCTCTGTCCTGAAGAGCTAAACAAACTGAAAGTTTTAGTGACTTCTTTGAATTGTGGTCTAAGGCAGATGTTTTCAGTGCACTTTCTCTGAGACATTTTAATGATACATGGAAACTTTGGTGGTTTCTTTTTGTGTCTATTATTTCTTTCTGTACTATTTTTCCTTAAAATAATAATTTAAAAAATCTTTTAATATGATCCTCTGTTACTTTTTTTCTCTCCAGTTTTTAATTAATTCCAAGTAGTCATGAAATCACTATATATTCAAGCCATGTACAGTAAAATTAACTTGAGGTAACTGTCCAGGCTTTCATGATGAATATGCAGTCAACTAACGACAGAACAACAGATCCAATGGCCTCTGAAAAGTTGAATTAGTGATGGTGCAGTATGCTATGACCTTTGCTTCAGAGACTGTGAGGTCACCTCTAGTTTTTAATTAAATGCCAGGATCTCAATTCTCAAGATCAAAATGATTCTTTCAAGTTTCAACAGGAAGGAGGTGATGAATTAATGCCTGTGTTTGTCCCTTTTTGTAAGATAAGGTTTATAAACTTTTTCTCTAAATATTTAAATCTTTCATCCCTGAATTTGAAGGCACAGGTAAAAACCAGTGGATCAGGTCTCTCCAGTAGCTGACCTCTGAACCCTCAGATTCTCCAGTACCTAGCTCCTAAACTTCTTACTCTACTCACCAGTGAGGACAGCTTTAAGTTTGCTAGCATACCACACACAGAGAAGAAATAGAGAGCATGTTCACATGAAAGCAGTTAGAATTTAATATGAAGACAGGACAGTCTCTAGTGATCAGGTGCGGGGACTGGCCAGACAAGTTTACTGCTTATGTGCAATGACATTTTTCTACTCCTCTTCTCCCATTTCTCTATTTTCCTTCATAACATGATCCTTCCCATTCCCTGTAAACATCCCATAATTCATCCTCTACATTCCCAAAATTCCACTGTTTAATCCCCAAATTCTCATCTTCCCCCAAGCCCCCATTTTAGCTTCTGTACTCCTTTATGTAGTAGTCTGCCTTCATTTGCATTGCATTCCAAAGAGAATTGAATCATCACTGAGTGTTTTACAACAGGGGCAACTGCTAAATTAGTCATCTTCAATGGTTTTAGGAGGAGCTGATTCAGAGAGATTAGGTTGGCTTGATTTGTCACTGCTCTTCTGATTGCTTTCTGTGTATTTGCATAGCCATTAGCCAGATATCCTTAACAGATTTTTACTTATTAATCTGAAATATACATAGCCTGTGAACTTAGTTGTGTCTCAGGAATGTTGATCCTTAAAAAGGTTAAAAAAATAGTTCTGAGATTTACTACTTACAGTATGGAAACTCTGAATGAGCACACAATATTGAACTTCTAAAATGTTATTGTTAGGAAACATGTCACAAATACTTGAAAAAAACAATCACTTCTTCAGTAGATCTCAGATTTGACTTATGACCCTCCATAAAGAGGCAGAGAGGCTTAAAGGGTGAAAGAAACCATGAACATCTCCATCTGCATCCATGGTGACACACTAGAAATTAGGCTACAAAACACCCTGAAATGTAAGAAAATCAGCAAAAGCACAAAAATACGTGTCAGTCAATTGCTGAAATCAAAACACTACTGTGGACCTCCTGGGGATGCAGTGGCATCAGCTGTGCCCAAAAATCCCAGGGGAGGGGTGGCACCTCATGGATATAAACTTCCTTCTGAAGGAACAAAGGATACTGGCCCAGGAACAGCTGTGCTCCAAAAAGCCAGCAAGCATGAGGTAGCCAGTGGCCTTGGACTTCCTTCCTGAGCTACTCGGTTATGGTGGAAGAGCTAGCAGTACCCAAAAGCGCCAGGCTGTGGCATATCATACCCCCAAATGTTTAAAAATTTCAGAGAACACTTGACAACAGGGGTTCTAGATCCCTCACTTCTGCCACCCCTGTAAGAGTCAGTCAGAAGATCAGCATTGTCTCAACATTGTCATCAGGGACATGGACAGTGAGGTACCCGACAATGGCCTGTTTGGAGTGCAGTTGCCGATCCCTGGAGTTGAATGTGGTGCAAAGGCTCCTGAATGCAGAACTGTGTGGCACAGCCAGTGCTGCACTGTTCTCCTGAGCACTGAACCGTGTGGTGCAGGCAGTGCAGTGCTGTTCTTCGGTGCCTAAGCTGTGTAGTACAAAGAGTGCTGTATTATTGTTTGGTACCTGGGCCTAGCCGGAGCTGTTAGAGATAATTGCATAGTCATTGTCAAAAAAGATGGATCGCAACTGCTGCCATAACATCGATGAAGAAATCATGAACATTAGACGAACTTTGCTTCATTATAATACCAAAACACACCTCCTGGTTGAAGGTTACCCACCTCCAAGACTGACCACACCTCGGACACTCCCCCCTGCGCACGCGCAGTGGACTCGCTCGAGAAGGGCGGAGATATGATAATTGAATTCTGAGAAGGGCAGAGACCCCTGAGGCAGAGGTGGAGCAAGGTGTGTTACTAAGCATAAAAGATGACTTCTGGACAACGAAAATTGGAAGCTTCCCCACCAAGAACCACGCAATCGACGACGCAGCATCTGCTGGACCCGGGACCGTTAGGACGTTGTGAGATCAGCAGTGGTAGCTATAACCTCTCTCCCTCCTCTCTCTAAACTTAACTTTACTTTTCTCCTTTCTTTCACCCATCTCTAACTATCGCATGCCGCTTCACAGGCAACACAATAAAGTTTCACTGTTTGATTACTGCTATCCCCTTTGGTGTTGGTCACCTTAACTTTGCACTTTCGAGATTGTAGCAAATGAACCATCACAAATCCACCAAGTGGACCGTGACAACCCCAAAGCCATTAAGGGTGGCTAAGGCCAGGAAACACCATCACATCCCTCAAGCTGTTCAAAGACACATGAAGGAGTGTACTAAAAGGCGATCTTGGCAACTCACATCTGAACATCCAGAGGTTGGCTCAGGGTACAGAAGCATTTATTTCCACAAGAATGTGAACCTCAGTACAGGCCAAGAAGTGCACAAAACCATTGCCAGTTGGATGGTGGTCCTGGAGGCCTTTTGTGTGTCTCCTGAAGGCCATTGGGGAGATAGCTGTGCCCCAAAAGACTCTAACTTCTCCTTCAGGTACATGTATGATGTGATGGTATATGCATGCCAGAAAACACCAGGAAATTCCCATGAAACACACCAAATCCCTTGAAGTAGCTTGCCAGACAGACATCTTGCTGAATATTGAGTGGGGACAGGAAAGATCATTAATACGACCAACCCCTACCACAGCTGCCAGCAGTCTTGAATACAATATAAAAGGAAATACTCCTCAGGAACTTTTTCTCCTGGTTTGTGGGGAATGGAAGAGTTGACAGCACTGCTATGTGTAGCCCATAACCTCCATTTTTGGTGAGCTGTGTGCATCATAGAATCTTATGGTGACGTGGAAAAGACCTTTAAGATCATCAAGTCCAACTGTTTACCTAGCACTGCCAAGTCCACCACTAAACCATGTCTCTAAGCACTATGTCTACATGTCTTTTAAATACCTTCAGGGATGGTGACTCAACCACATCCTTGGACAGTCTGTTCCAATGCTTGACAACCCTCTCAGTGAAAATATTTTTCCTAATATCCAGTCTAAAGCTTCCCCTGCACAACTTGAGGCCATTTCCTCTTCTGCTATCACTTGCTACTTGGGAAAAGAGACCGACACCCACCCAACCTCCTTTCAGGTAGTTGTAGAGGGTGATGAGGTCTCCCCTCAGCCTCCTCTTCTCCAGGATAAACAATCCCAGTTCTCTCAGCTGATTCTCATAAGACTTGCTCTCTAGACCCTTCACCAGCTTTGTTGTTCTTCTTTGGATGCCCTCCAGCACCTCAACATCTTTCTTGTAGTGAGGGGCCCAAAACCGAACACAGTATTTGAGGTGCGACCTCACCAGTGCCAAGTAGAGGGGGACAATTACTTCCTAGTCCTGCTGGCCACGCTATTGCTGATACAAGCCAGGATGCCATTGGCCTTCTTGGCCACCTGGGCACGCTTCTGCCTCATATTCAGACGGTTGTGAACCAATATCCCCAGCTCCTTTTCTGCCAGCTCTTTTTCCCCCAGCTCTCTTTCCAGCCAATCTTCCCCAAGGCTGCAGCGTTGCATGGGGTTGTTGTGACCCAAGTGCACGACCCAACACTGAGCCTTGTTGAACCTCATACAATTGGCCTCAGTCCATTCATCCAGACTGTCCAGATCCCTCTGTAGAGTCTTTCTCAAGCAGATCAACACTCCCACTCAACTTGGTGTCATCTGCAAACTTACTGAGCATGCACACGATCCCCTCATCCAGATCATTGATAAAGGTATTAAACAGAACTGGCCCCAATACTGAGCCCTGGGGGACACCACTCATGACCGGCCACCAGCTGGATTTAACTCCATTCACCACAACTCTTTGGGCCCAGCCATCCAGCCAGTTTCGTACCCAGCAAGGAGTACACCTGTCCAAGCCTTGAGCAGCCCAATTCTCCAGGAGAATGCTGTGGGAAATGGTGTCAAAAGCTTTATTAAAGTTCAGGTAAACAATATCCACACCTTTCCCTCATCCACTAAGTGGGTCACCTTGTCATAGAAGGAGATCAGGTTAGTCAGGCAGGACCTGCCTTTCGTAAACCCAGGCTGAGTGGGCCTGATCACCTGGCTGTGCTGCATGTGCCACATAATAGCATTCAAGATTATCTTCTCCATAACATTCCCTGGAACTGAAGTCAGTCTGACAGGCCTGTAGGTCCCCGGATCCTTCTTCTGGACCTTCTTGTAGATGGGTGTCATATTTGCTAGCTTCCAGTCAGCTGGGACCTCCCCAGCTAGCCAGGACTGCTGATAAATGATTGAAGGTGGCTCAGTGATCATATCCACCAGCTCTCTCTGCACCCTTGTATGGCTCCCATCCAGTCCCATAGACTTGTGTGTATCTAAGTGGTGTAGCAGGTCAGTAACCATTTCTCCTTGGAGTATGTGTGCTTCATTCTGCTCCCCATCTCTGCCTTCCAGCTCAGGGGGCTGGGTGCCTGGAGAACAATTGGTCTTACTATTAATGACTGAGGCAAAGAAGTCATTAAGTACCTCAGCCTTTTCCTCATCCTTTGTCATTATATTTCCCCCTGCATCCAATAAAGGATGAAGATTCTCCTTAGTCCTCCTTTTGTTGCTAATGTATTTATAGAAACATTTTTTATTGTCTTTTATGGCACTAGTCAGATTAAGTTCTAGAAGGGCTTTGGCCCTTCTAATTTTCTCCTTGCATAACCTCATGACATCCTTGTAGTCCTCCTGAGTTGCTGACCCTTCTTCCAAAGGTCATAAACTCTCTTTTTTTTCTGAGTTCCAGACAAAGCTCTCTGTTCAGCCAGGCCATTCTTCTTCCCTGCCAACTTGTCTTTTGGTACATGGGGATGGCCTGCTCCTGCACCTTCAATACTGAATGGGAAGCCATGAACCTTCTGTACATTCTTCATAGTTCTGTATCCAAGGCCTTAATTTCATCAGAAAGTTTGCATATATTTCTGTAGCCCCCCTCCCCAAACATACACAGAAAAGCACGGGGCTGCTGATGCTGGCTATGCTGGAGATAGGGTCAAACACATGTTCTTGTATGTTCATATTGACTTGCAACAGCCTTCTGTAGGGTGGAGGAAGGAGAGCACTACCCCCTGTAGTGCTGCAGGCAATGATGTCTTTACACCTCATACATGGAGAAAGCGAGACACGGAAATTCACTGGGGAGAAAAGGAACCATGGTTCCAAGTTGTTGTCAAAACATGCTGTGATGTGGGTTAATTGACAATGATAGATAAAAGTCTTTAAAATTGTGAAACAGTAATAAAGCCAATGAACACAAATGGAAAAATTAAGAATAATTGTTTTTCAGGGTTGACTTTCCATAAATGTATAATAGTGTGTCTTTGGAGTTCTGTGGTGATGATTAACAAAATAATGTTCTATGAGATTGGTTACAAGTTGCAGTCCATACTAGAATCTCTTCAGGGTCACAGCTAAAATCCCAGTAAAGGAGCATCTAGCCTGAAGTAAGAAGCATTGTTAACACAGTCACAGTCACAGTGTCTACATTACTACGTGCTTCAAGTAAAGATTCAGGATGTGTTACAGATGACAGGAAATTACTTTGCAGAAGTGCATTTCAGAAACTGGAGGAAGCCTTTTCCCAGATAAGCTTCACAGGATAGACTTCCAGCAGGAATTATTCTGGGGTGAAAAGCTTTACTACAGCATGATTGTATATCTGTTCTTCAGGACTGTTTTCTCTAGGTATCAAATAAAGATTCAGAAAGAGTGAGATTGAAAATAACTCAGTTCTAGGTTAAGGAAATGATTTCATATGGTGATACTAGCTAGGGATGCAAATCAGTCAATAATCAACTTTCTACTGCTGCTCACAATGTTTGCATAGTTTCTTCCTTCAGTGCTAGTGATTGATTATTTCTAATATTTTAATTCTGTTTTCCTTTTGTAATTACATTAGGAGTGGGTGAGTGAATCCTACTCATACAGGAGAAATACAGAAAAACCCCCATTGTATCTGGTACTGTAATCTGGTACTGAAAGAAAATGCATTTAAAGGAAGACAAAGGAGTGGGAAGGAAGATTACAAAAAAGATCTGAGTATTCTTTCATGCTCATTGTTCTAGCACAAGATCTTCTTGCAAAAATTATCATCACTGCACCATAAAAATTGTTCTGTGTGATTTTGCATAGGGTGTAGGTGAAGAAATAGTTACCAGAAAACAGCAGGTGGAAGAACTAAAAACTGCATGGTTAGAGGTATCATGAGAAAATCTTCCAACAACTGATACACTCCAGAGACCAGTGGTACTGTTGAAGCCACATGAATTGATAAATTCAGAACACAAGACCAGCAGACACTGGTGTCAACAGCAGGTTGAACAGCTCAGAGCACAGCCAAGGAGGAATAGCTGTTATATACAAAGACTAGAAGATTATATAGAAATTTAGGTATATGTATGTATACATATACATATACATGTATATTTGGTGAAAGGAAGGATTCCTTTAGGAATTTTCTGAACACTGACCTAAAAGCTACTGTTGCACAGCTGTTGAATAAATAGCTGGGGTTCATCTCTCAGCCATTATTCTGACCATGTTCCTATGAGTATATGGGGGGGTGTGGGAGTGTGTATGTGAGACAGAAAGAGAGAGAGAGGGAACTGTGTAAGGAGGTAAGTGTGTGTACTGTGTGAATAGCTATCTATTAATGAAAAATGTATTCTAAGAAAATAGCAGCTTAAGTAATAAAAGACATTAAAGTCAATATTGTTTGTGGTCTGAGTTTCTCCGTGTCATTATCTTCTGTCAAGAAAGGTGGAATCTGCAATAAGCCTAATGTCAAATGTATTGATATACAGCAGGAGAAAATATATTCAAGAGTTTCAAATGTTCCTATTATGCATATCTGATTGAATCCTCATTTTTTCAAGGTTGAAGAATAGAAGAATGCCTATATTTTTTCAAGGAAATAATTTCAGCACTGAAAATTTGGTCACTTTTGAGGTTTTTATATTTTTATATTATATGCAACATATATTAGGCATATTTTCAAGATGCTGTCTTAAAATTATTTATCACCTTTCACAAGCACCATCTGTGTATAGGCATTAATCAAACTAAAATCAGGATGAGATTACTGCCCTTAAGATACCTGCCCAGATAAATACAAAGTTGTGGATCTCTGGGAAAACCTCAAAGATGCAGTAAGATTTTCCATTTCTCTTAGCTCAGGAAAGAATTTGATTGTAAAAGCTCAATCAGTTATCACAAGGATGTAAACTACAGTGAATGGCTGTTTGCATATCCTGTTTGGATCATTTAACTCTTTCTCTGTTTAACCTGTGTATCTTTCTGTACAATTCCATCTTGTGCCCAGAAAGAACAGGCAATAAGAAAATTAGGAATTCATTGCAAGCTGTGACAGTTAAACTGGACAGGGAAGGGATCTTACCTCTGTACTCGGCACTGGTGAGGCCACACCTCGATTACTGGGTTCAGTTTTGGGCCCCTTACTCCAAAAAGGACATTGAATTACTCGAGCATGTCCAGAGAAGGGCAACGAAGCTGGTGAAGGGTCTGGAGAACATGTCATACGAGGAACGGCTGAGGGAACTGGGGTTGTTTAGTCTGGAGAAGAGGAGGCTGAGGGGAGACCTCATCGCCCTCTACAACTCCCTGAAAGGAGGGTGCAGAGAGCTGGGGATGAGTCTCTTTAACCAAGGAACAAGCGATAGGACAAGAGGTAATGGCCTCAAGTTGTGCCAGGGAAGGTTTAGGCTAGATATTAGGAAGCATTTCTTTATAGAATGGGTTGTTAGGCATTGGAATGAGCTGCCCAGGGAGGTGGTGGAGTCCCCATCACTGGAGGTGTTTAAGACTAGGGTCGACTTAGCGCTGAGGGATATGGTGTAGTTGGGAACTGTTAATGTTGGGTCGATGGTTGGACTGGATGGTTGATGGTTGGACTGGATGATCTTCAAGGTCTTTTCCAACCTAGACAATTCTGTGATTCTGTGATTCTGTAACTGCTGCCTGAACAGTCTACAAAAGCAAAATTATCATACACCTAGAATAGAGCTGACCTAGCTAATATGAGTTACTAAGGCTCTGGAGGTTATATGAAATTGATTTGGTAAAGCAAAGTGATAGGGCCCCATAGGGAAATGATAACCCATGTACAAAGAAATGTACACTTTTCTATAGAAAAACCTAGGCCAAGGGTGTATAGCCCAAACTTGAGCATGACATCGGATTCCCAGGAAGACACTTCAGTTCTTACATGTAGGATTGCAACTGTTGGTTTTTTTTTCCCTGTTTCAACTGGATTTTTGTCCAATAAATGTTTCATTTAAACCTGATAATCCATGGATAGGAAAGGAACTGGAAACAAGGACTCTGCTCTCTTAGCTCAGGACACTTAATATTTTAAGTGACACTTTCTCTGTTATGTCCAATTAATATTAGACTAGGAAGCATCTCCACCAAATGAGTGGAGAGAAACTCCTACTTGCCCAAACCCCTTCACACTTACAGCCTAATAAGTCTTGCTGGTATGTTTGTTTGCATCTTACCAGGTTAACAAAAATAAGGCAGCTGTGATTAGATTTTTGAAGGTGCTCAACAATATTGATTTATGCTGCATGTGGGCAGGACAAACGTATGTGCTGCTTTACCTAGGTTGTT
Organism: Strix aluco; assembly: GCF_031877795.1. Taxonomy (NCBI): domain Eukaryota; kingdom Metazoa; phylum Chordata; class Aves; order Strigiformes; family Strigidae; genus Strix; species Strix aluco. The sequence goes on from NC_133932.1 coordinate 8,859,887, forward strand.
TGGTTTTTTTTATTTCACCAGAATTCAAGTCAGAAATAGTATAGAGTACTTCTTGGTGCTTGCAGAACTGAAACTCTAGACACAAATAAACTTCAAAGACAAGCAATGAGAAATCTAGAAAATTTCAGGAGTTTCTTCCTGTGTTTTTTGGACTTCTATTTCAAATCTGACTTTCTTACAATATGTTTGTACTGGGTCTGGCTGAGCCGGAATTGGTTTTCCCCTATAGCAGCCCTCATGGTGCTGTGTTTTATGTTGGGAGCTGGCAGGGTGTTGATAGCACACTGGTGTTGTGGCTACCGCTGAGTAGTGCTTACACAGCACCAAGGCTCTTTCCAACATTTCCCCCCCGCCCCCAGTGGGATGGGGTGGGCAAGATCTTGGGAGGGGACACAACCAGGACAGCTGACCTGAACTGACCAAAGGGATATTCCATATGCTCAAGTATAAAGCTGGGAAAAAGGAGGTAGGGGGTGGGGTCACCCTTAGTCCTCCAAGGCAACCACTACGCGTATTGGAGCTCTGCTTCCTGAGAAGGCCCGACATCGCCTGTCAATGGGAAGTAGAGAATAAATCTGTTTTCTTTTTTTTTGCTTCCACACGCGGACCTTTGCTTCGCTTTGCTTATATTAAAACTGCTTTTGTTTTACCCACAAGGGTTGTTTTTGGTTTTTTTTTCCTATCTTATTTTCTTTCCCCTCTTTGCCCTGTTGAGAAAAAAAAAAAGGGGGAAGGGGGGGAAAGTGATATAGCAACTTGGTGGGTACCTGGCATTTAGCCAAGGTCAAACCACCACAATGTTATATAAAGGTAAGGGTTAAGTTCTTTTCTGGCTTGCAGAAACAGCATGGTTGTTGCTCCTAACAGAGTGACAATGACTTATCTTTATATTTGACACTATCATTGTTTAGGATGAGTTATTGCTGGTAAGTCACAAAAATGTAAAGTGCAACAATAACTGGAGAAATGTTATTCCTCAAGTATAGCAAACCTGCTTGCCTAATGATGACCATACATGAGACTGGTAATACTTCTCAAGTTAATTCCTCTGTAGTCTTATCCTAAATATGCAACTATTTGTAGTATCTGTAGCCTTGGTATCTCTGAGTTCTCACTGTGGTCAGAGAGCAGGCACATACCACCATTCATAAGTGTTTTGATTAACCCATTAGTAAAGATTAACTATACCAGATAACAGCAGTTATAACAGTAATCTTATTTTCAAAATCCTCAAAGTCACTATTGTTAGGAAACCTTGTAAAAATAGTCTGTGAAAAATCCACACAGACACTATATGCCAGCAAATTTGGATATGAGATGCAAAACACTTTAATTCATAACATGGTGTTATTTGATGAAAAAGTTGCAGGACTAAGCACAGTTTACTTCTATTTAATCATAAAAAGTTTTCCTTACAAATGCAAAAGCTAAAATTATTCAAATTTAGGAAATTATCCACAAATTGTCTGAAACTGTACGTAAATATAGTTTGAAACTATAATATCATTTACAGTAAGAACTTACATTCAAAGCAAATAATTATACAATAATGTGATAACTGCACAAAGAAGTTTCAAAACAATTTGAATGATTACCTTACATTCAGTTATTCATTAAAATATTGGGTACATAAAAAAGTATGTATGGAGTTTCAGGTCACCCACTTAACCCTTGAGACTCATTTGTGTTTAATGAGCACAGGAATACACAAAATTCTGCCTCATTTATGGTGTGACTATAAGACTAAGCTACTTTGCTAAAAAATGTTAGATATAAAAACTGACTTCCTCAAAAATAGTCTTAACTGTTTTCAAATATGCAGAGAAAATCCATATATATGTGAAATTTTTCTGTAACTCAGTATCCTTCTCTTATTTTCTTGCTTCCTGAGAAAAGCTATATTGTTCATGAATATGCTGCCCCCTCTGCTTCTCTTCCAGAAGGTGATGCAGTTTTGCCGTAAAAGACACAACCCATTGAGAAATAATATAGGTGTCATGGTTTAGGCCCAGCCAGCAACTAAGCACCACACAGATGCTCACTCACTCCTCCCCCTTACAGTGAGATGGGGAGGAGAATTGGAAAAAAAAGTAAAACTCATGGGTTAAGAACAGTTTAATAACTAAAAGAAAATAAAGTAACAATAATAAAATGTAATAATAATAATAATAATAATAATAAAAGTAGTAATAGTAGTAGTAGTAATGAAAGGGGATATAGCAAAAAGAGAGAGAAATAAAACTGAAGGAAAAAAACCAAAACAAGTGACACACAATGCAATTGCTTACCACCTGCTGACCTATAACCAGACAGTCCCCAAGCAGTGATCAGCCCTTCTAGCTAGCTCTGTCCACTCTATATGCTGAGCATGATGTCCTATGGCATGGAATATCCCTTTGGCTAGTTCTGTTCCCTCCCAGCTTCTTGTGCACCTGCTTGCTGGCAGAGCATGGGAAACTGAAAAATCCTTAACTTAGGATAAGCGCTACTTAGCAACAGCTAAAACATCAGTGTGTTATCAACATTATTCCCACACTAAATCCAAAACACACTGTACTAGTTACTAAAAGAAAATTAACTCTATCCCAGCTGAAACCAGGACAATAGGCTATTTGTATAATGTGCCCTCAAGCTCCTACTTCTGGTTGGAAGAGTGAAGACTTTGATGACCCTGCCTGTTCAGGAGTTGAAAAATGTGGTGACTCCAACATAAATGGTGAAGAAACATGTACTCAGATGCTGAGAAAAAAAAATACAGATGATTGAGGAAAGCTCCACCAATTAATTAATTAATTCCCTTTATATTGCTGGTCTCTTGCACTCATAACGAGTCATGCAATAGTCTACTTTTTTCCCTAAGTTTTTCTCTGACTCTTTTTCTCTCTCTGTCCTGCACTTAGTATGTGTCATGTTTGTCTTCCCTTTCAACTCTTTCCTCACTTTAGAGAGTACTAGTTACTTCATGCCTGATTCTTACACAGTGGGATCTTTCTGGCTTTGATCAAACAATGTTGGAAAATAACTTGGTAGCTCATTCCTCTTGTACCATTAAGGCTGATATCTGTCATTCAGCTTTTCAAACCTGAATGTCTATATATCCATGAAGAAATTTAAATTTAGAAGCCTTTCAAAAGTGATTTCTGCAGAAAATGGGTTTGACAAAATGTACTTTCAGGACAACTTTACACATGCATACACACATACACACAGAGAGAAGCTGAGATGTGTTAAAATGAACATCTTTGCTGGAAAAGAGGTTTTCTATTCAGGTCTCTTTTTCTGCCCTTTAAAATAAGTGATCTAGGAATCCACATGAATGTAAGATATACTTGTAGATACAGCCTTACTGTGATTGTGTTTCAACAAACTGTGGTTTGATGACAACTCCTTATAGCAGAAATTTCCTCCATTTTTGGAAGAACTGATGTTAACTGCTCCTGGGCTTTCACAAACACATATATACCACAATAAACTGTGATTTCTGTCCATGCTGTATTTTAGATTCATGCAACAACTTGAAGATAATAGAAATCCCATTTTTCTTTTCTGAGCTTAGTGTAGTGTTCCAGGTATCAAAAAAGAAAAAAAAGAATTCCATTTCATAGGATAGAGGAAAATAATTCAAATGCTAAGTGTAAATATTACAATTTTAACTCTCCTTCATGCCACAAAAATACTGTTCTAAGAGTTTTCACTTCTTCATAAAAAGTAAGAAGATAGATGCAAAGAGAGCTCAGTGAATAAACATACAACAAACAACAAAACAACAAAATTTGGCTTGTGTAAGGCTCTTGCAACCTGCCATATCAGATACGCTGTTTTAGGCATGAGCAACAGTTTCATTTCCGTATTTCCACAAACTAAGCCACATGAAGATGAAAGAAAATGAAGTGTAATGAAGAAACTATGTCTTTTAAAAAGATGTGTGTTTGGGGTTAAGTGGCTATCCAGTTTAATGTTGAAGTCCTGCCTTCCGTTTTTATATGCACGTGCATATATATAAAGAACCATCATACAAGATGCCTGGTTGCCAATATGTACATGTGCATGTATATGTTGGTGTGTACATGTAATGTTCATTTCAGGAAGGTATGTGAGGAATGAGCTGTATATGTGTACTACTGACAGGTTTTCCTATTTCTTAAAATCATGTTCTGATAGGCATTGAAAAGAGAGTCCATAGCATGTTTTCCAGAACTTCAGTTATGAAAATTCCAGCTGTGCTTACAGGTATGCAAATCAGAGAAGGATCCTGTAGTGATCTGTCAATTACATAGCACATCTTTGCATTTCTTGCCTTGAGCTAACAACTAGAATCAAATTATTGTCATATTACTTGGAAAAGAGGACAGACTGTGATTTAGAAAACAAATGAGGGCTGTGTCCTTTTTTCTCTGAATTACTCATTCATGATTTTTTATCATTATGAAGGATTTCATGATATACTAGTCATCTATAGGCTACTTTAATACAATATATTGATATTATCACAAAACTGAAGTTCTCACTGTGACCCCTTTTCTTAACCATTTTGTTTAGGGCCTTTTCTGTGTATGGCTTCATCAGTATCCAATAGTCCACAGTCCCATGCAGTATAACAGAAGTAATTTTCTGTCTGTCCACTACAAAATAATATAAAGGACATATATCTTGTTAAAATATAGTCATAATGTTGCAATTTTATATTACTTCTCCTTCAGGGAACAGAAATCACATCCCATAATAGTTTATGAGAAATTTTCTCCTCAGGCAAAAAGAAAGGCTTCTAATTAAACTAGTACGTTACAGTAATTCAGAAAAGTCTCTTTGGTGGAAAAGAGCTTTGTTTCAAATGCTGACATCTTTGTGGCTACATTTGAGGAGTTTCCTAGAAAATCATGTGGGTTTTTTTTCTGGATCCTCAATGAAAAGAGCTACAAGACAGCAGATTTGTATCATCTCTCATTCTGCTAGTGTTAGAACAGGATGAGCTTTGAACCTTGCTTGTTTCCTGATTTGATTTGCAGTACCAGATTTTAAACAGAGCTGCCAGTGCCTCTAGCATTGTTGTGCGTGGAAATAGTTGAGATGTTTTAGAAGGGTCTGATAAGATGAATTTCAAACTTTCTTGAGGTTCCAAACTGGTAAACTTAAGATGGGGGAATCAAACCAACTTCAGGCTTACAAACAAAACAGAAAAAAGAAAAATGCCTACTATCAGATAAGATGCATGACATCAAAGAATCTTAACTCTAGTACTACTATTTTCCTACTATTACATGGGGTAATGTTTATCAATGTTATTTAATAATTTATCAAACAGAACAACAAGGATTTAGTAGACTGCTTACAAAATGCCTTTTAAAGACATTTTTATTAATATGACAAATTAGTTAGCTGGTCAGTTACAGGAAGAAAGATCTACCAGAGGATTGACCCAATAAGGTGCCTTCCAGTATTTCTGCCTGCTTTCCCTCTTAGGTTCCAAAATGCATGTTGATGCACAGGTGACTTTTTCATTTAACGTTATTCAAAGAAAACTTTGGAGGGAAGACCCACTTAAAGAGTCTGAAAAATAACACAGGAACATCTTTCAAATCCCAGATCCACCAAGGAACGTGGTTAGGTTGTTTTCATGAGAGGGGAAATAGAAAAGAAAACTGTAACATAAACCAAATTATGTGATAGAGGCTGTTCAGGGTACTCAGGCTGAGCTGCCGCATACCTTATAGCTCAGCCTGGAGCAGGACAAAATACACGTTTTATGGGTTGACCATATACCATGTGTCTTGCTTGTTCCTGTGGTCAGAGAGATCAGAGTTTTTTTCCCTAAGGCCAATGAGGGGACACCATGGAGGGGCAGAGGATAGTCCAAACCTCCCAACATATGTGTTTCACGGTGCTAAGCTGGCAATCACCGTTTTTCACAGATGGTGAAAATGTCACATCATGGTGTCATTGCCACGTCCTGAATTTTCACCACCTCTGTTAAATGCCGTAGAAAATTCTTCTGCAAGCCACTGCTGTCACCTGTGGAACAATTTATGTCATAAGGGGAAGAAAGACTCCAACAGAAATAATTCTTAATTGGCATTTTAAAATCTTTTTTAAAACCCAGATCTTGCACAAACTCAGCTTAAATACAGATACATTGTTTCAAACAGATTGACTGTGGCAACATCAAAAATGGATATTTTAAATCAGAATGGGCTTAGTCAACACAAGGCTCAACCTATATATATTTCAGTGATGATCACTTTAAAAGAATATAAATTCCCACTGGAACTGAAAAGGATCATAAAGTCCCAGTCCTAATGTAACAATAATGTGCTGAGTTTTGGACTCTGCCAAAATATGTGATTTGTCCAGGAAACTGCAATTTATTTCTAAAGCTGAAGGAATTCCTGTATAGGAAAATATTACAGGAAACATCTTATCAAAATTGAGACACTTCATGGAGATGTGCAATTTCTAGAAACTTTTAAAGAGAATTTCCAGCCATATATTTAAACACTGGTAAACTATTTTCTCAATAATACTAATTAATTAATTTTAATATGTTAGTAATTTAATGATACTTGACAATACTTAAGTGACACAAATCCATGCTTCTGATTTGAGAAATCTATTCTCCATAGTAAAACCCAAAATATTAACCTTTCAATTCATTCTTCAGAAAAGTCTGACATTAAGGAAATTCTTTTTCCTATTAGCTCTAATCACATGATTTTGGAATCTTCCAATGTATCTTTTTTCTGGGAACGCAGCCACTGATTACTAGTTCAGCAATAGCAGGAAGCTCAAAAGGCTGTGTCATTCTTTATTGAATCATACTAGAATCTTAAAGATGCTTTTAGAATCAACAAATATTTTTCTACTTACAGACTCAACAAGCAGTCAAAAATGATCAGTAAGATATTCCCAAATTCTTGGGAATTCCTTAGTACCCTCATTGTGTGCTTGTACTAACCAGAAACAGCCTTCAAACTTCATATTCACATACAAAATTTGAGCATGCCTGTGCTTAAGCAGGTCTGTTTTGTTAGCATCATGAGAGTCTGATTTGTAACTTAAACCATTTCAAGAGATTACATTACTGTCTGAGTCTTGGCCTTGTTTTTCTGCTGTCTTGGAGAAGCAGTGGTGATTTCCAAAGGAACTACAGCAAGTACAGTACTTATATTCTGCAGGCAGTCATCTTTTAAAGTAGGAGAGAACTTAGTTACAGAATTCTTCATTATAAGGATCACATTCAAGTAAAGCAAATTCCCAGCTTCTTCATTATTCCAGAGCAGGGCCATAATCTACTCATTCATGCTTCTATTATTTTATACCTCTGGTGACTTCAATTTAATTAATTTGGATTTAAACTTGAAAGCCCAGGCTAGCTCAGTGTCTTTTACACGGATCTAGTTCTGGCATGACAGTTTGTGTGGTGCAAAATCCTAGCTGGCAGCTCTCGAAATTTGGGGTTGCTCCAGATTAGGACCATAGAGTGTCCTGCAGGACAGGCAGCCATTACAGCTATACACATGGCTTCCCCCATGCTTAAAGGTAAAAAAAAATTGGATAAAACAAGAACCAAAGAAATAAAATATGTAACATAGAGGATAAGGAAGGAAAAGACTGACTTGATGGCACCAATATGGGCCTCTAAGCTGGGATCCCTGAAGCCAGTTGCAATATTTTGCATCTGTCTGATGTGTATGCAGAGAGACCTAATCAGCAGGATACTTGAAACAACAAACACTATTAAAGGCAAAGCTATACCAGCGTTACAGAAAAGAATCAAAACAAACAAACTAGCTTTCATTGTGACTCTCCTTTCTGAAGAGTTTGTCATGGTTAAAGGATCAGTGAAGTTGACGTGCACATTGTAGATATCCCAGGCAAAAGGAAGAGAGGTTGCAAAGGAGAAAAATGATGATGTTATCAGCATCCAGGGCATGAGACTGGAAATTCTTTGCTTCAGCCAGATGAACAAAGACTGAGTAAAACGAACAACCTTGGTACAATAGAAGAAACTAAGCCAGGCAGCAAACCAGAGGCTGGAGTTGTTCAGAAACATAAAAACTGTCTTGAAAATTACAAACAAATTTTCTTCATAATAAGACATTTCACAAAACAGGCTTAGGAATAAATCCAACATCATCCAGGTCTGTAAAAAGAATCTGGATAAACTCAGACAGATCATAATCATATCATATGAGGACAATATTTTGCTCCTGAGGCAGCTAGTTGAACTGACAGCCAAGATAGTTCCATTTCCTAGAAGTCCTGCCATGGATTCAATTATAGCAATTGTTAGAATAAGGAGAGAAAATAACGTGAGCATAGTAACTCAAGAACTCACAATTTTTGTTCAGTTTTTCATGGGCTTCTGAGACCCTTAGATTTCCAGAGCAATGTCAATCCCAACTAGCTGTTATCGGCACATGCTCACCTATTTATCTCACAGGAAGAAGTATAATGATAAGTCATTTATCTTTATGCTATTTTACATTTTTTTTTCAGATAATAGGTCAGCTGCTTTCTCTAAGCATGCAAATTGGATAAAGATTCAATTGCAGTCTTTTCAATTCAGAGAAAGGATTTGCATTTAAAGGGCTCAGATGCATTTTTAAAAATATGTTGTAATCCAGTTTCCACAGAACCCTCTGAATATATGTATGTCAAGATGGACAAGAGTTTCAAATGTGTGTATTCTCTTTCATGCTAGGATTGGGCCCCATACCCCTATCTGGGGGGAGAGAAAGATAATTCAAGATCAGAAAGTGCAAGAAATAGAAGACATTTTCAGAAAATACGCAATGAACTAGATTTTGTACATAAATACCTAAAATCTCTTAAACCTCTTTGAGAAGCCTGATCTGATTTCCATGTCTGGCCATCATGCAGTTAACATTCTTCCTCTTCCCTCACTCCTGCTACTGTTTGGCAAGCATTCACACTGGGACCTAGGCTTGCAGAAAAGACGTTCACGGCTTGGCTACTATATGCTTGATTTTTCCTCAACAAAACGCAGGATTCAGACCTTGGTTCAACTCTACTTATGAACTTGTAACGGAATATCTAGTGTTATCTAAGGAGAGCGTTGCATCCATCAGGGAACTGGATGTTTTGTACATTTGTTTTACAGTCTTTCCCCCCTGCTCCTGAATCTATGGTATTTTGTATATGTATTGACCAGTCAGAAGTGTTAGCCCCTTACCATTAAAGATCTGCAGCCAGCAGCCTAACTACACCTTTAAGGACCAATCACACCAAAGCCAACTGAAGAGAAAGGTATAGTTTACAGATTGGCTTTTCTTCCTACCAGGTAATTGATGAAGCAAGCACATAATTTGCTCTTGGTGATCATCATGCCATGATGTGGATCTGATCTACTGCCTTGTTTCTTTGCTTAGACTGCTGCCAGACTACTTGTTTTGGCCTTGTTTTTATTCACCCACCGTGCTGGAGCATAGTGGTCTGGGGGATAGATTACTCATGCTGGCCAGAAGAGAATCTGGCCAAGCCTTCAAAGTTTCAATTAAACATCTTAACTGCTATATAGTAGAGGAAAAAGATACAGGGACCCTGCTTCATTTCCCATGATAAAAAACACATTGTAACTTCAGAAATTATTTGCAGGTGACATTATCAAGAAGAACAGGAATCTCTCTACCTTGAAAAGGTACTTCAAGATGAATAGTACTCTGGATGGGAAAGTATCTACATCTCTTTCACTCCATTGAGAAAGAGTTGGGCATTTTCTTTTCTTCCTTTGTGTCTGTTCAACAATCACTGGGAAACGAGGTGCTTTCCTTAGCCCTGGCAGAGGAAGAGGTGACAGACCAGACATACCGACATCCTAATGCTATGAATACAGGCATGGCTAGGGTTATGCAGCAGCTGAACTGGGGTTTTTACAACTGCAGTTTTGAACTCAAGTGTCTAATGTCCCACTTTACATGCCTAATATTTGTATTTTATATCTGATGCCTAAACCTCTCCCTGAATTGCACAGTTATCACTTCTGAGTTTATGAGAAACACTTACCATGGCCTCTTCTACATTAAGAAACAAAATGGATGTCCTTATACTGGGGCCTCAGGTCAGCTCCTTATCTTTATCAGATATATTTAAATGGTTGTTACAAAGAGAATTATCGTATTTTTCTTACGTGTGTGGAGATTTTTAAACATTATAATTATCATTACATGCTTGTTCTGAGTGTCCCAAACTAGAATAATAAATTTGTAGGAAGCTAGGAACAGGGAAAATGAAAATTATTTTACTAAAGTACTTCACCAGTCCATTTTCCCCTAGTCTCCTGAAAAAAAAAAAAATCACCTGAGGAATTTAAGATCTGGAAATATACAGCATTAAATACAGGAGAAATGGCACAGGTGTTAACAGAACCAGAGCCTTGCTCCCATATGGAACGTGCATGCTTTAAAAATTCTGCTAAAAGGAGTGAGTTCAAACACTTCCCACATACAAGAAAAAATTCAAGGGTCTTCGAAGTGAGTGGATAGGTTTGGGTTTAGTGAAAAGGTTTGGGAAGTATGTTTTATATGTAGGCTAGAACAGTGAAATAAAAACACAAAGACTTTTTAGAAATGAAGTGGTACAAATTGCTGTCAGTAGTAGAGTAGAAGGTGTGGGCGGTTATCAAGGGAGAAATTTTGAAATATTTTTTCAGCTCTGTTTCTTTGTGTAGTGTCCTGGTTTACCCAGGATAGGGTTAAGTTTCCCCAGCAGTGGGGGGGGGAGCTCTAGCCGGGTTATTCAGATACCATGCGGATGTCACATCCTGGCAGGTCACATTTTTCCTGGCGCGGGAGCGCGGTGCGCTCGTGGTTTTGTACATCGTGCTTCTCACTGCTGTATTTGGTAGCTATTTTGCTCTGTTCATTGCTATCACTATTACTGTTATTGTTATTGTTGTTGTTTGTTGTGTTGCTATTGCACTGTTGTATTAAACCTTTCCTTATTTCAGTCTTGGGGCTTTGCATTTCACTCCCTTTATGGGGGAGGGGCAGCGGCCTCATGGTCTCAGACCCCGGCAGGGGCTAAACCACCACAGTGTAGTTTGAATTTACAAATGCTTTAATGTGATCTATGATTGCCTATGGCAGTAATCAAACTTTTTTGATAACGCATCCCCATGAATAAAAAATTTTTGAGCATGCGCGCCTGATATTTTGTGAAATTTTGTGCAGTACTGGATTGAATATCACATAGCTTGAAACATTGCTGAAAAAATTGTAGTGATTTGTCTTCATGTTCTGGATGCTTATTTTTTAAATGTCTTGATAACTCTGATGGCTTCATAGTGTCATTAGCTAACTTTTCAAGGCACATTATATAGGGTGACATACTTTCTGTGCATGTTGATCTGTGTGGCCAGCTGTGTGCTTAAGTATTCTGACTGTATGTGCTTGTGTGTTTCTGCATATGCCTGAGGAGTATGTGCTCAGCCTCGCTACCAACTCGACCTCAGGAAAACAAAGCCACAGCATTCATGCATCGTGAGGATAATGGATTCATCAACCTGTAGCAGTACAATCCTTAGATTATAGAATCTAATTAAGAAAAATAGTAAGTATAGAGACTGCTTTAAACAAGTATCATGAATACCATCTATGCTGGTGGTGTTTCAACAGGATAGATTAGTTCTACATTTAACGAAATTGTGTAACAGTGTACTAATGTCTGTTAGTAGTTATTAACATGCTACAATACTGTCCTAATGGTACAAGTTGTTTGTACAATTAGAGAATTGGACACAGATCATGTCAGCAAATTGCTTACAAAAATTATTCTTAATTTAGTTTTGGTAGATTATTAGTATGTTACAATTCATCCCATATGTAACAATTAAACTACAGAACTTACAGTTTCATTCAACTTTCTATCGTCCTGGTGACCCATTCCAGGGAATGATCTTTGTTTCCATGGCTAAGAGACCTGGAGCGACTCATGTGCATATATTCATTGCACACTTCAAAAGCCAGGCCAAGCCTATCCTGTCTGGCAATTAACTGACCAGCTGACTGATACTGCTTCCTTTCTAGCTGTTATAATTCTACTGCTGCAGTATTCTCAAGTACGCTCGTGCTTAGGAATTATCTAGAAATACTGGACCAATCTTTTTCTTCAGGAAGTGGCAAAATATGCTGCTGAAGGGTAGATAATTTCTTCACACTGCAGAAAATGACCCTCCACTTCCCGGGGTCATATTGTGTTGTGCACTTGGGTGGACCAGCAGGAAGTGCCAAATTTTGACATGAAGAAGGTCACCTTCAAGGTTCTATGCAGTGACCTAGTGCCTGTCACCAGGTGTCCCCATATCACATACTGGGTTCCAACACCTGTGAAGAAGGTCCTCCATTGTGTTGTATAGCCTTGCCATATCAGTGTTGATTGCTAGGCAGTCAATTTGAAGTCCATAATACAGATTGAGATGGAGGTTTCCCAGGCCATCTTCCAGACTGTCTACCCATGACTCAAAAACATCATCACAGAGATCAGATGTGTGTTAGCTGAACAGGAACTCCACATCTTCATGGAGACAATTAACAAAGTACATATCCCCATATGCTGTTTATAGAGAGGCAGTATCAGTTCATTGATTTCAAAAGCTACTCAACATGCTTTAAGTCCAGAGGGAGAATTATGGATGAAGCATAGATTACAATGGCCATGTGTGTCAAGGAGCGTCAAGAGGAGCTGTTCCATAAGGGAGGGTGACCCAAGAAGTTGGCATCACCACAAGGCAGGCAGGGACAGTAAGGGCACTGTCAGGCATGCAGTCCCACACCATATGAGCAAGGATAGCACATAAGCTCTGTGATGGTAACTAAGGTCAGCCAGCAGTCCAGTGATTGCCAGAAAAGTCCATAGTGCTAAGGCATGTCCAAGATCAAGCCAGGAATTCAAGTCTGCAGGTCAGGATCAGTATCCAGATCATCTAAGCACGTGTAAAGGCACATGTACAGCTGCAGCATAGCTCAGGTAGAGACCAAGGGTGAGTTCCCAGCTTCTGCAAAGCAGCTCCTGAAAGTAGCAGGGATCAACCTCCACTGAGGCTTTTCACAGCAATTTGATTCAAGGTCAGCCAGCTGCATTGTGAAAGTTGGCTCTGAATCTAGACAGCCAAAACCCCAGAAGTAGTGGAGAAGGAATGCACTCAAGGCCCTGATAATATGCACTATGGCGGTGCCTGGGAACTTTATCAATGAGTCCATCCCAGTACCATATTTATACCATCTGATGGTAAAATAATAAATATCAGTGCTATTCAACACAAGTAAATTCCAAGGGTTTGACCAAGAAAACCCTTAACTATTGAAACACAGTGCAATAACTGGAGATACTGAATGGGACAAAAAGGGTAAGAAGAGAAGACATAAAATGATAACTTGATGGAAATACAGAGCAAGGAAATTGAGGGTTCTGTTCAGGAGAGATGAGGTCACTCTTTTTTAAAAAAAAAAAGTCAATCCTCTTTGCATTTCACAAGCCTTATTTGTGATATTGTAAAGTATATGATGATCTTTAGTATCAAGTACAATCTAAAACATAATGGGGACAGCAGATTTGGGGACTGAAGAGAAGAGAAGAATTTTTATGACTCATGACACTTCAATATCTGGTCCACAGCTGCAACTAATGGTAAATAATATGGACATCTGTCCAAAAAATATTGAAAAACAGTGTTCTTGCTGACACCTTCTAAAGCATTGCCAATGGCCATGGAATTCTTACAGTTTCTAATTTAACTGTAAACACTATGCTTCTGCATAATTTCTTGTTGTGACATTACAGTTAAAATATACATGTTGACACACAAGTGTCAAGTGACTACTGCATTTTAACAGTCACGACTCAAGTGATTCTGCATCAGAAGAACTTTATCTGCATGTGAAATATGATTGATTCTTGTTATTAGCTCCATAATCTTTGGAATTAAAGGCCCTTTTCACCTCACACATTAGCACCCATCATTTAGGTTATAAGACTTAGTTCTCTTTTACTGATACCAAGCAGAGAACTTAGCCTGAGTTTGCCATAAACAGATATTAGTGAACAACTCCATATGTCACACAAGGTTGTCTCTCATCTCAGTTGGATTTGTAGGGCTAATGCAGTAAAACACAGGATACCATACTGAATATGAAAGGGGATTTTTTGTTCTACTGACTTTTCAGAGTCAGAACTGAATTTTAGAGCAAATATCCTTTTAAATCATCCTGCAAACAATTGTAAAAGAAAAAGTAGGTAGCCAATACTTTAAAGAACTATGGAAAAGGGTATTCTAGGGTGTATTTTGGAAGGTGGTGCACTGTGGAGAAGCAAGAACAGAGTTGGTACATGCTCAATTCTAAGAGTCCCTCTGGCAGTCTGCTGGGCTTAGACAGTTCATTTGCCTTAGTATGTATCCTCCATATCAGGCTGTGTGGCTGCTTGTTCGGGGATTATGTTTTTATTCTTCCTTTTCCTCCTTCATTTTAAATAAAAAATTCAGAGGCTAGGGCTTGCTTTTCTGAATGGATAACAGTGCCTCATTGGGTGTTTTGGGATGGTTTCACAGTTAATGTCTGAATGTGTAAAAAGATATACAATTATAAAAAAATCTTTTTAAATATAAATCTTTACCCTGTTGCATAGAAATAAATTCAAGTTCTCACTAGTACAGTAGCTGCAGCAAACTCCAAACTCATTAACAACAGCCTGAAGTGATATTATAATTAAGCCTATTTATTCTTAGAGATTGTGCCCAGTGAAGCAGTAAAATGAGATATTAAAGTAACACAGAAAATAATACAAGACATTCATGTAGGGCACGATTATGCCCAGGGAAACTCAAGAAAATAAGGTGGGTGTTTTGTAGTTTCAGCTTCAATATCTTCTCCTGCCAGTCTTACTTTCAATTCTTCCCCTTCTGGCTTTCTTGCCTAACCTTATCTACCCTCCTATCTTCATTCTCAGACTTCCCTTCTCTAGTACCTGAAGCCAACCCTTTCTCTGTCATCAAGGCTACCCTTCCTGTGTGCTTTCTGACTCACATACCTCACATCTATTCTATCCACTTGGCTTCCAGGTCTGAGTATTCCTTTTGGATGGATTGATGAATATTCAGTTTGAAGGACCCACACAGGTCAGGCTATCCCATCTTTTTTTTCATCATCTTTAACAGATTCAACAAGGTAACTGAACTACCATACACTGAGTTAGTCCGTGGTTACAATCTTTGGTATTTCCTCTTCTTCCTGCCTCCTCTGATCCTAAAGTCTTTTGACTGATGTTAGTGATTAGAAGTATCAGTGACTTTCTGTCCTTTTTCCTGAATAAAGATGTTGAACAAATGGCCCAGAGAAATTGGAAGAACAAGTTCTCCAGGGAAGTCAGGGATGCCCCATCACTGGAAGTGTTTAAGGCCAGGTCAGACGGGGCTTTAAGCAACCTGATGTAGTGAAAGATGCCCCTGACCATGGCAGGGGGGTTGGACTAGATGATCTTTAAAAGATCCCTTCCAACCCAAACCATTCTGTAACTCTGTGATTCTATGTACCTGATGGACTGAAGGTAGATGAGAGAGCAAGTATTTCGTGGTAAAAAAGGTAGTGAAAAGTTCCCATCTGCATATGTGACTACGGGTCTCTGAGAGCATTTTTGCCCTAGAAGGGATCTTTCTATGTCACACATGGGGCAGTTAGAACACTCAGCTAGATTGGACTGGCAGCTCCAATTCTTGGCTGTTTAAAATGAATTTATCCTGCTATCAGTCCCCCCATCCACAATGGAAAACATTATGGCTCTCAGGTTATCCTGCCTCCAGTTTTCTGAATTTCTCTAATGAATCAACAAGTTCTCACAGTGCTACAGTGTTCTGATGTTTTCAAAACAAATTTGTGCTTTTGGTGGTTACCAAAACTACTACTAGCCTTTGGCAGACAGTCTTTCATATAAATGAGAATTTCTTTCATGTTGCTTTAATCCAAAAATCACACTGGTCACTGGTAGTACCACCAGAGAGGTAGAAAAGCTTGAGTTAGATGAGTTTATTTTTAAAAACGAAGTACAGTCTCTTTGTAAGTGATAACCTTTCCACATGAGTTTTCAAGATGACCAGTGACATTAATGTTGCTGCATCATGTTTTTCTAATGCTCTTTTTGTCTTTTAATTACATAAAGCTGGCAATTTTTTTGTGCTGTCTACAATACATACATATTTTTGGAAGGTTGAAGCTGGAATATCAATCTATGAGGCAAAACTTCACCCTACCAAACTGTTGCAGGGGAATTTGCTATTCACACAGTGTAGAAGATCAAAGTTCCAACTCAATTTCACTTCAGGACAGATATTAAGAAAATAATTTTCTGAAATCTGTCTAGCTTACTAACCATCTTGAATATATAAGAGATGCTTGCAGCAACATCTGTGAAACACACATCAATGCACTTAATAATCCCAAATTTCTTTGAATTATATATCTATTTAAATCTAAGAGGTATCTAAAAGATAATTGTCATGAAACATTTTTATGTTCGACAGCTGGAAGGCATGTCCAACACTGTGTTCTTTTCAATGGGCTTGATAAGTGTTACATTTGGAAAAACTAATGCACTTTATAGAGAAGAGAAAGAGTCTGTCACAGAGAAAAAAGCCAGAGGTCCTCTCACTAATTTGTAGACTCAAGAGAGCAGAGCTGTCATCTGTGCCTTAAAGATAAGAAGGGAATCAGTCGATAAGGTTTACTTGTGACGTCTCCCACACCCCCTCCCAAACCCTCTTCCTGCTTCTGTAGTTAGAAAAAGTTTACAGGGAAACTTTTTGTATTCACTTTCGGTAGTTGATAAAGGCGTCTTCAAAGAAACTTATGTGCTAGCAGGAAAAAACAACTGCATATATACAGCACCATATTCTTGTATATGTGAATACTTCACGTACTCAGCTCACAAGATCCCCAAAGCTCTATAAGCTGTATATTCAATAAAGATGTCACACTGCACACTGCCATCATGCAATCCTCACCAAGGTAGACCTTTTTCAAGGCCTAAATGCATATACAGACATTACACTGTCCTGTGGTACCTAACCTGAAGAAGATTTCCATATCCAGTTGGTAGTATGGAAAATGTAAGATATGCTTCCCTGTTTATTGTGCCAGATGCAAATGTGCTCTGTCCTTACTCTGATAGATGCAAGAAACTTCTGCTTGAAAAGGTACGTAAATACAGTGTCTGAATTACTCAGCTTCAGCTAATGACCACAGTCAAACAGATTTTTCTGAAGTGTGGGTCATATAATTTTAGATAAAATATGTCTTACACCTGGATATCTCAGAGCACAAGCACAGAGTGAGCATCTCCGTGAAATAAATCCACATTCTCTCTAAGGAAAGACATGAATTTTGGAATAAATGAAAGTTGTAACAACTTGATTCTCTCCATAACAGTTCAACTTTGCTAGTGAATTATTTAACAAACTCTTTTGCAGCAGAATGCTACTCAGTAGCATACTCTTCCAATGGAAATCAACAGCAGTGTTTGTTAGACACGGTATATAATGTTATTATGGTCTGTGATGACTTAGAAGAGGGAACATCACCTCCATGACAGATCTTGCAAGACTGCTTTCTCAGCATCGCAGCACCACTAAAACATGTACTAATTCTCTTCACTGAGAAAGTGATATGCATTTCATTTCCTGAAACATCCTATGCAGACTTATAATGAGGTTGTGATTCAACTACTTTTCAAGATGTGTCCTCATTAGTTTACAAGGTCTGGAAAAATCATTAAAATCATTAAAAAGTCATTAGGAAACTATGCAAGCACACAGGAGTAGGGAAAAAATCAGATTGATGAAGATGAGAAGAAGATTTGGACTTTAGGAGAGAGACCAAAGATTTGGGGAGCTCTGAACAGTTAAAGAGATATCTAATTATCTTCAGACTAGTGAACCAAGACACCATATTCCCTTGAGAGACTAGCAAGGTGAGGAGGTAAAAAGTTCTGTCCTGGTATTCTGCTTGTTTCAGTCACTTTGAAAGCTGACACCAAACAGGTCCCCACCATATCTCTCATCTCCCAGCTACCACTTGAGAAGGTCTCAGCTCCCAACATCCACTACTCAGTTTTTAATGTCTCAGGGAAATGATCCTGGTTCCTAGTCCTCAAAGCAGAGAAACTTCCCTCCCAAATCTTTCCAATATGCATCCTTAAGGAAGCAAAGACACATAGGCTAGCCATCATCTGAGAAGCAAATGAACAACTGTAAATAGAATCAGTAATGAATGATTTCTTTTATGGCTCTTAATGCAAAAGGAAAAGAATCAGAAATGGATTTGTATTCACCCCTTGAAAGGCCTTTTGGATGCAGATGAGAGAGAGCAAAAGAGAAAGCACATTGGTCTTTCTTTTGCAGGAGGAGGAGCACTAGGATCCATAGCCCACACTAGCATGCAATAGGCAGAGGCCTTCAGGCCCCAGAGCAGCAGGTTGAAACAGGCTAGTAGCAGTGAGAATACCAGACCAAAACAGTCTTGTTGGGTGGGCAGGATAGTAAGGCTATTGGAGAGAAAAGAAACAGCAAATAGTTGTGAAGATGCTGGGGCAGATAAAGAATCACATATTTCTGTTCAAAAAGATTTCAGGACTGCTCCTGGACACATGGGGCAGAGGCAGAGGCAGAAGGGAACAAAAAATATAGTTTTATGAGAAGTGGAAGTGTTAGGAAGAGAAGGTGGGTGGAGAGTTGCAGAAGTATATCCATTTCCCTCCCTTCCATTTTCTTTAAGGGTGTTTTTCTCAGAGCTTTTCCTCTCTTTTCTCCTCCCCACAGCAATCAGTCAAGCTGGGAAGAAGAGATTGTCACTGAACTTAGTAGTGTGTTTTGGCACAGAAGACTGATAGTAAATAAGTAAACAGAGTGTCAACTTTTGTAACCACAGGAGCAAAGCCTGCTCAGTGACAAGGATGAGGACTCTTCCAGAGGTAAGGAAATGGGTCTGTCTTGCAGTCTGCTGAGCTACCTTCATTGCACCCCTCTCTTTTCCTTTCACTGTCATGGCTGTACTGCTTATTGCCCTAGGCAACTGGAGCAGGTGAGGTTTTGACAGTTTGTATCCAGAAGGGTCTTGTCCAGGTCTCAGAATGTGGGATGTGGTGCAAGGATTTAGGGGTTCTTGTCCTTCCTGTTAGTAATCCTAATGGCCATTCTGAGGCTGTATTCAGATCTGCTTGAAGCACTGACCAATAAGCAGTAGTAGTAATAATAGTAATAACATCAACAACAACAACAATAATGAGAAACTGATAATTTGCATCTTTTATTGTATCCCCATTTTTTGAAGAAATTATTTTAAGAAAGTACTTGCTCAGAAACATGCAATTTTTTTTCCCTGCAAATAATTGTGGGTAAACATGGCATAGTTTTCTGAATGTGAAAATGACATGGTAAGCCTAATTGCTCCCCATGTAGTGCAGTGTCCTTTTCTTGATTTGATGTCTTATATAAATAACTAGTAAAGTGTTAATTGCATATTTCCAGAAAAATTGATCTGACCCAAACAGTTAGCTCAGGGTTGCTAAAATGTGCAAAACATTCAAGGACAATAGAGATAAGTAAAGTTTTCTATGTAACTAAATAATATAAAAAAAGAAATGTGTATGTTTTGTTATGTTGAGAGCTGTTCAGTGTTGCAAGAGCTGTGGCTGTAATGCAAATGGTCACTTTATATTTACCTTGTCTGCATTTTTCTGGCTGAAGAATTTGCAGGAATATTTGGTTTGTATATTCATTCTCATATTTCTGTGTAATAAAGATCAGACAACAATCATAATTTTAAATAGTTATTGGCCATGGTTATGCTTCAAACTTTTGGCAATGCAGAATATAATTCAGTAAACTTTCTGTTTAGTTTCTCATGTTAGCAGGTACTATATTTTGAACACAGGCTAAAATACTATTTCACAAATAGTTTTTGATGTGCTCAATTTACGTGCTTAAGTGATTTGCTGACAAAAGATAAATTTAAGAAAATTTTGAAGTTTTTGTGACTATTGGGGCATTAGTCTGAAAACATGTCATCCACATGGCTAATGTGATAAATGCAATTTGAGTAACAGCCAAAGTCAGTAATTCATAAATAATTTACTGGCTGAAAAATAATATCCCTAAATTGTCTGGTAAATAGTTATGAAAAATAACTCAATTTCTCCCTGCCTTTGATCTCTTTATTTTAATTTACTTTATTTTCATAAAAGTTAGATGATGTTTCTTCTGCAACAGCACCAAACCCTGGGAAAATGCAAGATGAGGATGAATTATGCAGAATTCAAGAATGGCTCACAAACAGAAGGAGATGCCGAAGGAAAATCAAATTCTTTGGCTGATTTAGTTACATCAAACAATTCTTGCTTTAGTGATAACAGTACCTGTCAAGATTCTGCTAGCCTGTCATGCTTGCATTTGAATTGGATAATTCATATAGTACATAAATTCAAAATTCTTAATTTTATAATTGAGGACAATTAGAAATCAGCTTTTAGTGATTTTAGAGGCATTTGATCTCACCTAGCTACAGTGAAGCCATTTAAATTTGAGCACCTGCACATTCGTAAAAGAAAAGCATAAAAGAGCTGAATCTGTACTGGAAATTGCATTCATCTTCAACTTCATGCAAATACTAATCATTCTTCTTGCTTACTCATAAGTGAGGCCCATATGGAAAATCTCTGTCAGAAATTAAAGGCTCTTTATCCTTTTCCACAGTCTTGTTCAAACTATTCACTTGTGTGAATAGTTTATATTCACTTTATATGAAGCATGCTGGATGAGGCAAACAAGCCTGAAAACATACCACAATAAAGTGCTTCTGCTTTCTGCTTCTGGCAAGCTATGTAATGCTCCTGAATCCTGTGACCTGGAAGTTTTTATATCCCACCTCCAGTTCCATCTAGTTAAATCCACACTTCCTTGACCAAGGATCACTGAATTAGCAAGGGCTCTGTATTTCAGTGCCTGTGAACCACTTAGTCCATTTGTGGCATAAAAGTGAAGTTCATACTAGATAAATAATCTGACAGGAATATTGCCCAGGTCAGTATCTTTATAAGAGTACTGAAAGGACAGGTACTTGTCTGTCTAGATTTCTTTAAGCTGTTTTCATGAAAAAGATATAAGGGACAGCTAAGTATGACTGCCCTCCTATTTTTCCTCCTTTTGTGTAGGTCCATAAATTCTCTCAAATCCAGTCCCAGTAACAGAGGCAAGATTAGAAAGACATTCCTTATGGAAGGTGAAGTGTTTGAAGAACACTTTTTATCCTTATGGATCCTATAACACAGACCTTAATCCAGTTTCTAACTAGAGGTACACAATCAATTTCCACTCCTCTGTCTCTTCTTTTGGGCTATGCTATTCTTTTGGGGTATACTGTTCTCAGCCAGGTACTGCTCTAGTTGGTTCACATTGGCGTCTTGAGGGGGAGAGTCTAGATCTCTTACAGATTTTTTTAAAATCTATTATTTGATATATTTTCCATTTCAAAAGGTACATAATGTATAGGCCCAATATAGACCTACTGATTATCAGAAGTTCAACAGAAATTACAGTGACATTCTTGAAAAATTTGTTGTTAGTATCTCCACAGCCATGCCATTTAGCACTTGAAAGAGAGAAACAGATGTCCTCTGATAACATGAGAACAAAGAATTGCAAAATTATAAATATTTCGTAGTTGGAATAGGCCATATTTTCAATGTAAAAAACAAGAAGTCTATTGCAACAGAGAAGTCAGGATCATTGTGAATGTAAATCATTCACTCTCTCCTAAATGGTGACATGATGGCTTGCATGTTGAAGAATACTTTTTTTTCCTTTTCAGCCAAGCAAATTTTCTCTCACTCACTTCCCTGCTATACTGTTAGGTTGTGACACTTACTCTCTACTTGAGGAGTAAAAGGGAGGTATGAAAGGAATTTGGATTTCCTCCTTTATAATTCCTACACTATAGTTTGCCAGTATGATCTTGTTCTGTATCTAGCACCTTTTAATGCCAGGATTCACTTGTATGTACTTGCTCTCCATTTAGTTTTTCTGTATTCTGCCTAAAGAAGTCAGAATAAGATTTTAAAGGGAGAAAAGCAGTTAGGTGTTTAACCCTTGTTAGCAGTTTCCATGAGTCAAGTAAGCTGACATATGCTCTTGAGAAGCTTCTGTTAATGATTGAATAAATGCATGTTTGAAAGATACAAAATGATGAGGCCTGTTTTTCTATTTCTTTCTGTGTTTTCTGTTCTGTTAATGTTTTTGTACAGGAATGGTACATAGTATATTAAGATGATTAACATCAGACTCATTAATTTCCTTAGCCTTTCCTCAGGTGAAGGGGTTTATGCTGTGAGGTACTTAATTCTTGTACGATTTTGCTTCATTTCTTCTTGTGATTTTTCTAAAGATCTGTTTTCTGGTTTTGTGGCAGAGAAGATAAATACTGAGCGTGGTGACAAATGCAGTTTACCTGCTGCATGTAAGACAGAAGCAAGGGCAGACAAGGGAAGAAGACAGTCTAGAACCTGAGAGTCATGACAAGGCCGGCAAGAAGTATGACTACCAGCAAGGGGTGCACCCCCACAGTACAGGAATGAGGGGGGTAAGACAGGTCTGGTGACTGTAGCCAGGGTCAACCAAGAGTGTAGATTGCCAGGCAAGTCCGTTGTGAGGAGGCAGGTCCAAGGTCAAACCTGCAGAATCAACTCTGTAGGTTAAGGTCAGGATTCAGATCAACAGCTATAGGCATGGCTGCTGCTACAGCATAGCTCAGACCAACATCATGCATGAGAGCTGCAAAAAGGAGCTCCCAAGTGAAGAAGTGGGCACGTCCACCAAGGCTGCTTCTAGCTTTTTCTCAAAGAGCTCCAAGGCCTGTCAAGGTTTCTCAAACAGCTTTGGTTTATCAGAGAACCAGGCTTGAGCACAGGGAGCTAAACTTGAGGCTGTGGGGACAGTACAGGCCAGGCCCTGACACTGGCATGTAAGACTCTCAAAGTAGCACTTCCATCAGCTTTCATACCTGCGAGATTTACTCCTTGCTTGCTATACTATTTCTTCTCTATCCCTCTTCCTCCCAGGTTTTCCATTACCTTCTGGTTTCCTTCTGCCTTCTTTGTCTCACCGTATATTCTTAGTTATTCCACTTCTCATTTTTTCAGTTCTTTCCCTTTCCTTATGTTACCAGCATCCATTCCCATGTCTGTTCTCTTGTAATCTGCTGTTTTCCAGTCTTAAGCACATCAAAGTAGGTAGAAGCAGTGGTCACACAGAGTAAATGTCATTTTATCTAATTTTATCCAGGTAGATGTTAGGAGTATATCCTAACATAGTCATCTAACTTCCTTCGCAGTCAGTGGAGAAAAAGACAGGTAACTGGAGGATGCTTCAGCTCATCCTAAGACGGATGTCTAAAATAGAAGCTGTACTCATAAGGTGCCCAGCCTTCTCCACTGACTAAAAAGACACACCTAGATTATGAACACAACTAAATTTAAGTGAGATAAAACCTGTCTGTATATAAGATCTTCTCTGTGGCTTATAGCTTACTGCATTTTTTAGATTAGGGCAAATCTTCTCTCCCACTTGAACTAGACTAGAGGGCTTAGGATGCAGGAGTTATTTCTTGAGGAGAGACCTGAAGTTAGTGCTCAGGTTGCCAGACTGTGACAGAATAAAGAACCACTAGTCCTAGCCATCCCATTATTAGATTTATGGGCTCAAAAAGGCTTTGATATTTTCAGGAGTTATATTCAAAGTGATTCCATAAACCAGAAGGAACTATGGAGGTACAGGCCTCATGGCAAGCTGGCTTTTCAATGCATAATTCATAACACTGCACAACAGTTGTGATTGGAAAAGACAGTGAAATGAAGGGGCTGAGAAAGCACCCGGGAATACAGTCACCTAGGTGACTTGGATGAGTGTTGGTATTCTGGCACTAGTCCTGTGAGAGATTTTCTAGTAGATTGGATGGAAGACAGTATATGACCAGTACTAACTTTAATATGAATTTTTCTTCCTTCATTTTTTCTGTTTGTCTCATTTTTCTCTCTTCAGACTTGTGACCAGGAGCTGAGAACAGGTGCAAAGAAAGAACGATGCCTTCAGGGGAAAAGCCTACTTCTGTGTATACTTCTCAGTACTCTCCTTGGCTTTACACTGCTTATCACCTACATGATGATGACTTGTGGTCTAGGTATAATATGGGATATCCTTTTTCCTGCTTCCTCATCCACCCCATTTGTAAGACCCCTTTATCTCCTATCTGCCTCCATTGTGTATTAGGCTTAGCATCTGTGTTAAGAATCAGACTTTCAGAATCAAAGAATCATAACACCAGTTGTAAAAAAGGTACACTGTTCTGCCTTTTCCTTGGGTCATAGTGGGAAGAGGTCCCCACACCTGTCCTCCTCCTCTGCCTGCCATTTAATATGCCTGGGCCCAGTTTTGAATGAGACCATCATTATACTGTCTTGCATCTCATCATTGTGTCATGCTGTGTCTGTAGTCACCTCCAGGAATCTGAACTGAATATGAGACTTGGAGATCCTCTTCCACCTTTTCATCTCTGACTTAATAAGTCTAGTCCTAGTTTTCTAGCACAGATGAGTGCAATCATAGGGTAGAAAGAAAAGTCATAGTCTCTTGCCAATGGAGGAGCTGTGAGCATAGACCAGAAATATTAATTTGCCTTTCAAATTTGGCTAAACAACTGTTGGCAGAATGGTCCATGTAAATGCTTATGGATATAGAATGCTCAGTACTGAAGGTGCATTTATATTGGTGGATACAGACATTTCCTGCTTCAAATAAACATTGTTGACTCTTCACCTAGCATTTTTCTTTAGCCCCTGTTATGTGTTGGAGGCTGTTCACTACCGAGACCAAGGAAAAACTGTTATTTTAGATCTTGTCTATTTTCCCATGTCAACTGTTGAAACCATAGTATCAAAAGTCTTACTTTGATTTACAAGTGGCTTATTTCAGCAAATAGTTGATCTGATTTGATGTTGATACAAGACACTAAACCAAAATGAGAACACAAACCCAGTGATTCGCAGCGGTTTAGATAAAGGGAGTTTTAGATCAAAGCAAGATGTACTAGAAAGTCTTTGTCCTGTTTTAACAAATGTCACTGCTGAGAAATGTTTCCCATGCTTGAACATCTCCCTCCATGTTTTAAAATTATATCATTTTCTCTGTGCTATGTCCTTCTTTTGCTTCATGTGTTGACACCATCAGTTGGTTCTTGTTTATCATTTGGCCAAATTGGGCTGATTCAGAGAAAATACACTGAGAAGGCAGAATAATCCAACCTCTGACTGCCTAGATAGTATGAACAGAGGACATCACCTCTAGACTGATTAACTGTCCTTATTTAAAGAATCTCCCTTATAAAGCGCAAAGGCAATCTTCCTGCAAAGTGAAAGACAGAACACACTTTGCTCCATATTCAACAAAAACTTACAAGGAAATCAACACTCTGTATGCAAAGGAGTTTGTACTAAAAATAAGTCTTTCGGTGGAAATGTCCCACAGATAAGTCCTCAAATTTTTTTTTGTTTGGAGTTGTTCTCACTCTCCACTGTCACTGCTCAGTTCTCTCCTATTTACTTTCTGCCCAGGATCCTGTGATGCCAAGCTGGGTGTTACACTGTTGGCCAGACTCCTGAATTCTAGGAATAACACTGTAGACCCCTGTGAGGATTTCTACAACTATGCCTGTGGCAGCTGGGAAGGCAAACGCTCAAGCGGAACCACAGAAGAATCACTAAATGTATTTGATGTGTTGTTGGAAGAAAACCAATTGATCCTGAAAAGGCTTTTAGGTAGGGACAGATGTGTATTTCCTTCAGCATCTTCTTCAGTCAGAGCTGAGAATACTAATAACTGAGAGCAAAATCATTCCTAACAGGCTGAGTCCAGTCTCTTTGTTCTTCTGTCATTACATGTACAGATTTATTCTTGAGCATGTCATATTATAATAGCTGCATTTTAAACATTTTAGTTGTCCTTGCCAAGTATAACAGACTGTCCTGGTTTCGGCCAGGATAGAGTTAACTTTCCTTGGGCTGATAGGGAGCACAGCTAGAGGGCTGGGTCCGGATCAGTCATTGCAGTATTCCATATCATGTGACATCATGCTTAGTATACAGGCGGACACGGGCTTTCTCACGCACCATTTTGGTTTCCGGGTCGGCGTGGCGGGATTTTCTGGTGCAGTCAGATCGCTGCTGGGGGCAGGCTGGGTACCGGTTGCCGCTTGATAGGCCACTGCTGCCTTTTACCCGTTTTGGACTTACTATTGTTACTGTTGTTTTTGTTACTGTTACTAATTTTTTTTAATTCAACCTACTAATTTCTTTTTTTGTCCCCCCCCTATTTCACCGGGGGGGGGGGGGGGGGGAATAAACAACTGGCCATGTGGCAATTGGCTACCAGCTGAGTTCAAACCACAACACAGATGAAAGTCACACTTTAAAATTGTGACAGCAACCCAAACCATTTTTCTGTTGCCTTGTAAAATGGAAGGCTTTTTGCTGTGCTTGTCTGAATGTCCACTCTTGTCATGTGTTCTGACTCCATGTGGGACTGAAGCCTAGATATGCACCACCTTCCTGTTGTACTCCTGTTTCCATGAAAAGGAACTCACATATTTGGCCTCATGAAGAGTCATGGCACTAGAAGTTCTCTTGCTTTGAGTGACTGTGGGAAGTGTGGATGTATTTACTAGATTGTTCTGAATCAAAGTGCAGTGTAATATTTTCTCACAACCTTTCTCTCCTCTAATACTGCCCAACTTTTTTTTTTTTTTACCACTTTTGTAGGTTTTCATCTTTTTTTTTTTTTTCCTCAGAGGGCCCACAGTTTGGGATAAGAGGCTCAGCTAAGGCGAAAGCAATCCAGTTCTATCGCTCCTGCATGGATACCCAACGGATAGAATCCCAAGGAACTCAACCATTGAAGGACCTCCTAAATCAGGTGAATGTTTGTGCTGTTTCCTTTCCTTCCAGAAGATAATTCCTGCAGGGAAAAGGAAAGTGTGAAGTTAGGGTCATATGGTCCTACATGATGGAATTTTGCTAGCATCTGGCTCTGAAACAAGCTCATGGTTCATAGCACAACTTCTAAGATATAAATCTTCTAGCTTTAAATGCTGTTTCAAGGTTTGATTTTCTGACATCAGTTGCATGAATCTTTCCTCACGACAGGATCCAACTTACCGATCAGGGAACATCTTGCAAAACAGGTGAAATTTTTGTGTCAAGATCTGATGGCCAGGCTTCAGGGGAGCTTGTTTAAATAGGAAAATGCTTATTTTTCCATTCTGGAAGACTCCTCTCAGTGGCAGGGAGGGCTGTACATCTTCCTGCCAGCAGAGGGCATTTATGGGCTCAAAAAGGCTTTGAGCAGAAGGAACAGTGACTGCAGGCCTACCTGTGAATCTACTTGTCAGGGAGATGGGACCTGTAATCCCCGATTGTCCTTGACTTTAGAAAAATGAGACGTCTTTCTTCTCTTCTTCTGCTCCTGCTTTTTTCCTGTACACCTTGTTCTGTTGATAATCATAATTCATTTTCCCTGTGTCATTTTGCAGTTCGTTGCTTTGCTTAAGTGAAAGTGACAGGTCATTTTAAAGCCAACAGGATATGCAGAAATTTTTATGAGTTTCCCTCGTTGCTCTTTGCTTTGTTGCTTCTCAGTTGTCATAATCACTGAGCTCAAAGGAGCGAAAAAAAGATTTCGTAAATATGGATCAAACAAGTGTTTTTCTCACCTGCTGTCATTCTATCTCCCTCTGTAGTTTGTTGGATGGAATGTCACAGGTGTGGGGAAAGCAAAAGATTTTAATGAAACTCTTCAGACTCTCATGGGCAGATACAGCACCTTTCCTTTTTTCAGAGTCCATGTGGGACCTAGTCCTTTTGATCTCAAGACCAATATTATTCAGGTGAGTGGACTAAAGAAAGAAAATTATCAGGAAGCACTGGGAATAAAGAGTCAGTTACACAGCCCATGAGACCCTGACTTGCTCATGTGTGTTCTTCTCTGAAGAAGTTTTTCCAAATTTCAGTAAAGTTCTTGATTTTATTACATAAAAAGCACTTATTTCTGTAAAACGCAGTGGGATGGGGGAGAAAATCAGCAGGGTAAAAGTGTGAAAATTCATGAGTTGACAAAAAGACAGTTTAATAATTAAAAAGAAAGAAAAGAAAGAAGTGATACAAAAAACCCTAATTGCTCACCACCAATTTAACAATGTGGTTTACATTTGAATATCAGTCACCACAGATTTGTAATGAGCTTGTAAATGAGCTGCAGAATAGGATAGATTCATAAAAGTTACTTTTGTAATTTTCCAGAAATGAAAGCAATTTATTAACATTTAAAATTCTGTGACACAGAAATTAAAGCCTATTGAGCATTTCCTCACATTTCCAGTGTTTCTGAAAATAGCATGATATTTTTCCTTTACTCCTTTTTGCAGATTGACCATCCTGAGTTTGAGATGCCATCTGAGAGTAAATTCAAAGAGAAGAATTATCCTGAGGTAACATATCAGAGGCTGAAGAAAGGTAAAAATAGTTATTTGGTGTAGGGATCTCCTTGAATTGCCTCCTGGTTCCAAGTGGTCTTTTTCCATGGGTACGGTCAGTGACCTCTGAAAATGCCTCCAGAAGGAATTCTTTACAAAACTCTTTATGTTTCAAAAAAATAGTTTGTAAAATGTAACCCATTTTTAGATGCCAGGTTTAAAACTTGAAGTGTAGAAACAGAATGTTTAATTTCTATTTGCTAAGTAATATGAGCCTGAGTTTCCCTCTAGGTTTCAGCTTGAATGAATGTTTAAAAAAAATGAAAGGCTTTATAACTTAAAATCTGCATTGGGGGAGGGGTAGCTAGCATTTTTAAAGTTATTTTAAAATGTTTTAACCTGAGCTGTGGAAATAAGCGCTTTGACCTTGGGAGCTATCGCAACAAAGTTAATTTCGTCACAGCTCTGTTATTTTTCTGAACTTTATAAAATAGGAGTTGACTTCAGTTTCTCAGTCTGACTCTTTTAGAAGAGTCCTCAAAACAACACGCTTGTCTTCCTATCATAAGCATTCCTTTGATACCTCATGTACACAGAAGCAAGAAATCAAAATACTGGCTCATTATGTCACTACATCTCTCTCCTTAGACTCCAGAGATGGCAGCCCTACATGTCTAAAATGATTCTGGTATTTAATGTAATTGTAAGGTGGGGCAAAAATAACCTTTTGGGAATTCAGTGTTCTTCACTGAGAGCAGAGCTGTACTTGGCAAACTGTATTCCACAAGAAGAATTACATAAAGATGTTGCAGTGAAGAAGACAGTTTTAGCGATGGACCTGCAGTGCTTTTGAAAGATTGACACTTATATGGTCAAGATGGATGGATGGATGGATGGATGGATGGATGGATGGGGTGACTAACTTTCAGTCATGTTTCTTCCACTGGTCGTATGCTGTGTATTGCAGGTTCTCCGTGTGTATCTGTCATATTTGAAGAAACTGGGGAGCCTACTTGGAGAACCACAGGATGGTCCCCCTGATTCCTTTTCCCGTACCTTGTCCTTCATCTCTAACCTCCAGCGAGTTGTCACCCCACTGCAGGAAAGACAGCAGAAGGGGATGCTGTTCTTTCGCACTACCATTAGGGAGCTACAGGTATCTGTGTCTTAAAATTTGAGGAACACAATTACATGTGACATTCACATTCTGAAGATCCACATAAAAAGAGGTACTAGACACGCTGTTTAGATGCCATTCCCTTGCAACTTACACTTAGTATCTGGTGAGCTTTAAATATCCTATTAACATATGGTCTTTTATTGACAGCAGTTGGATTTTTCAGGCCCACAACTCTCTCCCCTCCCCAGTGCCAATTCAATAAAAAAAAGTCAATTGTCCTTTTCTACTGTAATCAATACCCACATCATAAAACAAGTTTAGCTTGGTGAAAGTATCTCTCAACAGTATTAGAGAGACTACCCAAGTTTCCCTATTATTTCTTGTCAGGCAATTTAGATTCATAGTTCAGCATGTAAGCTTTATTTTACTTCTAGGAAAAGGCACCTGCTATTGACTGGCTGTCATGTCTCCAGGCTGTCTTCCATCCTATGGCAGTGAACCTCTCTCAGCCAATTGCAGTGCATGACATGGATTATTTAAAAGGCATGTCACAGCTCATTGAACAATGGCACAAAGAAAGGTAGGAGTCAATATCTATGGTTGTAGTTGTTCATGCCTCAAGAAATATTAACTTCAGATACCATAAATTAAAGAGGTCTGTGTCAGAGGCTGCTGAATCCAGTAGCCTAACAGCTGCAAGGCTGCTGTGGCTCTATGTCCACAAGTTTAGCCAGTACTAAGGCTTAGCATATATTCCTAATAGTCTTGCACATGCATGTACCATATATGTACACACATTTAAAAAAAATATATATGTGTGTGTGTGTGTCACACAGCTGAACAGAGATGGAACACAATGCCTTTACTGGCACCTACCCACTAACAGCACTCATACAAACATGAACAGCTCAGACTCTGATCCTATTCCTCCTCTCTAGCTGATCAGGATTGGTCTATACTAGTGAAATATATATATGTACACACACAGTATGGATCACTCCAATAGCTGGTAGATATTCAGTCTGTCCAGAAGCTGACCTGGAGTCCACAGCTGCTGGCACCTGGATATATAAGCCCCTGTGTCTTGCAGCCCCACTTTGGTTGCTGGTACTCTGGTCTCTTCCTGTTACAAACACGCATATAAAAGCAGATCTCTCCAGTAGCTGGTCCAGACTACTAGTCTCTCCAATAGCCACTTCTCAGACCCCTGCTCTCTCCAGCAGCTAGCTTGAACCAAAGTCCCTCCAGCAGCCAACTCTCAGACTCCTTGTCTCTACAGTATCCAGTCCCATACACACACACACACGCACACACACACACACACACATGTTATTTAAGAATAGCATTTAAGAAGATAGGACAGATTCTAGTGACCATGTGCAGGGCTGAATCAGACAGATGTCTTGGCTAGCCACAAGTTCATGCTCAACCATTCCCTCTTACCACCTTTCCTCTCCATTTTCTCATGCATGTTTCTCCCAATCCACCATGATCCTTCCTTTTTCCCTGACTTTGGTCATTCCCATAAACTTCCCATCATAAGTCTGCAGAATTCCACAGACCCCTCAAAATATTCTATAATAAGTTTCACCTGGTCCTAAAAATGCTCTTTCTCCTGCTTCGCATAAAGAATCCTGTGCCCCAGTAGTCAGCTACCCCTTGAGTCTTCACGGTGTTCTGGGAAGAGAGTTTCTTTGGTTGAGTCATGTCTAACCATCCTCCACTGATAGCCCCAGGTGTAGCCCATTCAGAATTTGTTGTGATTGTTTAGGTTACTAGGGTTCCTCTACCTTAAATTATTCCTCTGACACTTGTCATACCTCTGTGTTTATAGGGACCAGACTTCAATCTTCAGTCTTTTTAAATGTAATTTTCCTACAGGGTCCTTCATATTTATATGATTGTTTGTCTGGTTGGGAATCTCTCCCCAGCCCTTGACAGTCGATTCCAAGATGCACGCCTGGAGCTATCTAAGATTCTTTATGGAAAAATGGGATCTAGAATGGTGAGTTAGCCTTTAACCATCTTCTTCAGCCTCCCCAGCAGTGGAACACATAGGACGTGCCTTCTGGATGTTCTCTTGATGCCTTGTTTGGATGGAGTTTGATAGATTTGGGGAGGAAAACTACTCTCACTAGGCCATTAAACACTTTCTTTTTCTCAAAGAAATGTGGGAGTAGACATGACACACAAAACTGTAGAGAGCTAAGTGCACTGTATCACGAGGTAGGGAACACTACATAGATGGTCACCTTTCTTCTATGTATTTGTCTCAACTAGCATATGAATCTTCATCTTGTGTGAAAGTAAGCAGAGTAAATCATAAGGAAATCAATGTTTTATCTGGTTAAATTTTTCTGAGGTAGCTTAAGTGGAACTACATTACTTGCCATTCACTGCTGTCTTTTTTATATAGCAGCATATATGTTACTGCCTGCACCTTTACATTTCTTTTTACTGTCTTCCTCTCTCTTTCTCCTCACTCTCATGTGTTTCTTTTTCTTTCTCTGTTCTTACAGATCCCAGCTGAGCGCTGGAGGAAATGCTTGACTGACACCAGCTCTTTCTTTGAGCCAGTTCTAGGGCAGATGATTGTGCAAGAAATTTTCCCTCAGCAGACCAAGAAACTTGTAGGTATTTATCCCCTTAACCCCCAAGCAGAGCTCAGCTTCATCTCTTTCTCTTTTTGACATGCCAACTTAAGGCCATATCAAGGTAGCAAAATCATGTGTAGGTTTTTTACATATTCCTGTGCTTACGCACTTCCTCTCCTTTTTTGGGAATGAAAGATGTCAGAACAAGACATTGCTGTCGTTGATAGAATAATCAATGCTAAAAATACCAGTTATTATCTTTATCTTAACTGTTAGCAGAGTCATATGTGCAGCACCATTACCTATGACAGCCATACAAATGCATGCATTCTCAGTGTGCTTCCTGGAATGACAGTTAGTATTAACAGTATTCATCACCAGTATGACATATATAAATCAGATTTTCAATTTCAAAGCCATTAAGCCATCATATGACCAGTTGTACAGAAACAAATCAATGCCAAAATACTCTGAGTGGATCCACTGTAAAAG
Organism: Strix aluco; assembly: GCF_031877795.1. Taxonomy (NCBI): domain Eukaryota; kingdom Metazoa; phylum Chordata; class Aves; order Strigiformes; family Strigidae; genus Strix; species Strix aluco. Next base: position 8,892,661 of record NC_133932.1, read on the forward strand.
GAACAGCTTCCTGCAGCGTGGAAAAGATTTCTTTTTTTTCCTTTGATGATCAGAGTTCCTTTTTCTTTTGGGGGAAGTTAGTGTAGGCACCAGATTTTTTAAAGAGTTTGCAGTGTATAAAGTGACAAGAGTAAATAAGCCCAAGAAAAGTTAATGGGAAAGCTAAGACTACATGCAATGAAGCACAAAGCTGAATAAACAAAACATAATTTTGTGAAGGAGACACTCAGATTGCCATAATTTCAGAAAGGGAGACACCAGCATGAAACACTTGTGGATAATTAATTTTTATTTTACTCAAGAAGTGGAGCAATCATTTGCGCCATTCCTATCCCCACAGGGATTGAATAAAAAAGAGTTACGTTTCCCTCTTAGTTATCATGAGAGGCAAGATGAAAAGGTGTGTGGGAGAGAATGGTGAGCCCTGTGAGGAACTGCCAGATGCCAAATAATTTAAGCCTAAATCATTGCAGAAACTGAAATCTCCTCTTTCATCAGAAGAACAGGAATTTTCTCGCAATTATTCTGTGGTTGAATTGCTGGAACATGGGAAGATGGTAGCTAAGCCTGAACAATGTCTTTCTGCAGTTCTGACTGCATCTTCTTTTCTCCACTGCAGGCTGAGCAGATGTTCTCTGAGATCCAAGACGCCTTCTATGGCCAACTGGATCGGTTGGAGTGGATGGATGAACAGACTCGCCAAGAGGCTAAAGTCTCGGTGCGTGCAGAAGACAGAAGTTACTGAGGCCTTCCTTTCCCTGAAGCCTTTGGAGAAGGAATGGAAGGGTCCTGCATCTTCACATATTCCCACCTGCTTCTACAGGCACACAATCTTAAATAGATGTCTTACACACACTGACAATTGTAGGTGGTTTTATAAATGCCATCACACATGTGGTTCATTGATGTGTAGGCATAGAGAGGCTCAGTGTTTGTCCATGGATACTCTGAATTAATTGTATTGAGATACAATTCAGTTTTATACACCTAGAGAGGTTAAAAACTGTAAAGCTGAATGCCAGAAAACAATGCTGTAAAGAAAAAGAGTAGAACAACATTAGCCTCAGGTCATTGAGTTAAGAAAGAATAGCACGAGATGTCTTGTTGAAACAGAATAGCTGTCATTTTGAAGGGCTGATACACAGATCGTATTAAGGTTGTTTAGAAATAGAGCTTAAAAAGGACTTCTGGAGTGTAAAGCCTTCTGTTGGTCATGTTTCTTTTTGTTTATTGTTTGTTCAATATGATTTTAGGTTTCCAAACTACAAGTGGAGATTGGCTATCCAGCTCACATGCTCCAGACTGCCAAAGTGAACCTGGAATACCAGAATGTGAGCTATATAATGTAAACATGCCTGCCTCATTATTGGCAGTTTACCTGTACCAACTGCTATCTTGTCTGCTGCTAAAAGAGGCTATGACTTCTGGAGGAATGCACATTTCCTACTGTTCATTTTCTGAGAACATATGGGCCCCAAGAACCTTTATGTGTTGTTTCTATATTCTTGCCTGTGCTGTCTCCTATTTAGAGTGGCTGGCCTGATAGAGACTGGTTGTGACCTGCTGGTATGTTCTGTTTGGTCTGCAGATAACATTCCTATCTTAAATTGAAGGCCTTTAGAAATGGGAGAGAAAAAAATACAAGTATTCCATTGGTTTGTCTTTTGATGAACCCTTTTTTGACCTGTGGGGCTTTTCTCTTTCTTATACTGTACAATTCATTCCTTGCTCGTGCCCTATGACAGTCACATTACCTGTCTCTTCCCTCAGTTGGAGATAAATGAAGACACTTTTTTCCTCAATGTGGTGGCTTGCTTGAAAGTACTAAGGGAAAAGTCCTACTTCAGACTCCTTCAGCAGCATCACCCACAGGATAAGTAAGTGTCAGATACTGATCTGAAAAATATAACAGAATCACACACTTATGGACTAACTGAGATTGGAAGGGACCTGTGGAGGTCACCTAGTCCAACCCTCCTGCTCAAAGCAGGATCAGCTAGAGCAGATTACTCAGCACTGTGTCCAATTGTATGTTTTTATCTCTCTTTTACTGGGGAAGGAGGGAGAGGGCAGGCAGGGAAGCAGGGGGGTGAGGAGCAGAACTGGACACAGTACTTCCAGATGTGGTTTCACCAGTCCTGAATAGAGGGACATAACCACCTCTCTTGACCTGCCGGTGACACTTCCAATGCAACACAAAGATGCTATTGTCCTTCTTTGCTGCAAGTCTGCATTGCTGCATCCTGCTTAAAAAAAGTCTTGAATTTAGCAGCCTGTCTTGTATTCAGCCTGAGCTCATGCTACCAAAACCCCCACCATTGTGGAGAGACCTCCAGACCCCTGAAACAAGAACATTTTTTGCCCATGAATCCTTGAGTAAGGAGGATAGCCGGTTCTTCTGGACTTAGCAGTAAAGAAAAGAGCAAAGCACTGTGATGATGTGAATGCTGTCAGGGTCACCTCAAAGGCAGGCAGCATTGACAGGCATGCTTGGGACCTTACACTACCTGAAGAGTATTCTGTGCAGGACTTCACAGGAGGTTACTGATCCCAACGTACTTGACAGGGAAATTGTGAGGGTGAATCCTTTAATGTGTATGAAAGCTAAGCTACTAGCCCTGACCATCTGTAAACAAGTGAAGATTTCTTTTAAACACCTTTAACTCTAGATAATGTGAATTTCATCATTTGCTGCTGCTGCATCAACAGTTGTACTGAGCAGACCATTTTTGCAAGCCCACTGGAAGGAAGGAGCAAAGTGTGAGATAAGGAGTTAATATTTCTCTCTTTCTGTTTCTAGCTGGCATGTGTCCCCCTGGACTGTGCATTCATACTACTCAATAGGGCACCACATGGTGGTCTTTCCTGCTGGAATGTTCCGCAGCCCTTTTTTCCACATGGAGTTTCCCAGGTATGGAGGGGCTGCAAAGGTGGAAACTGAAGGCAGTCCCTTGGCTGCACCATGTTTCTAGGAAGAATCTTAATGGGTCTGCCTTTAACCTCTTTCTTACCTTTCTTACCTTTTTCTCTGTTCCCAGAAAAACACAGTAAAGGGGGGAAAAATAGATTTTCTAAAGCCAGATGGATATTGCCTTATGAATCCTGAAAGAGTGTGATCATTGACTCTGCTGGAGGAAAATCAGAATCTAGGTGAAACTAAGATAAGCCAAGTATATTACTCCAGAGCAAAGAGGCAGAAGTCTCATGTAGGTTAACTGCAAAGAAGACATTTCACTTTGCCTCTCATTTTCTAGATTCCAAGAATTCATGAAATTTAACCACAGAAATCTAACCCAGAGAAAACAAGAGCCTCACAGAGCAACTTCTTGTCAGAAGTCTTTTTCAAGTGGATCAAACACAGTTCTTCTCTTTCTCTTTTTAAAGAAACCTTCTCTTATAAGCAAATACATTTTAAATTCTGAGTCTTCCCCTGAAACAATGACACTTCTGTAGACCATACTCTTATAGTTGGGTTCTTTCATTATATAGAACAGATCTGTTAAACAATATTTTTCTGATATTAAAAGCATTTAAAACAGTTGACTGTAAAAATATTATCTGATGCCCCTTTTTGCATGATAATGGATAGACATTAATCGTAATCCCATTGTACTGAAAGAAAAGCTCACACTGTGGCAAGAGGCTGAAGTTTGAAAGAAACATGTCTCAGTTAAAAGTAATTATTTTCTCCATAGTAATCTTCTACCACTAGTTGTATGATATCATCTAGTGCTTGCAGTATTTCATGAATTCATTATAGTATGAAGAACAGGACACCTGAAAAGAATAATAGAAAAAAAAATTTTTTTCCAGTGCTTTGGGCTACTAAATACCATATTCTTCCTCTCTGAAAAAGTGTCTACAGCTTCTTATTCCTTTTGAAATCAGTGTTAGTGAAATATATTTTTCTCATTGTCATCCCAGTTGAGTAGACTGATAAGTCAAACTTGATCAGGTTTTGGTGAGTTGGCACAATAGCATTTTCTCAGATGATGCTCTGAAGTTTAACTTTACTGACAGAAGCCAATTCAGATGACTCTGAGGATAATTTTTAAAATAAGAAGTCAGCAAAACAGTACAATTGTTATAGAATCATAGAATGGTTTGGGTTGGATGGGACCTTTAAAGATATTTAGTCCAACTGCTCTGCCATGGGCAGGAACATCTTTCACTAGATTCAGTTGCTCAAAGCCCCATCCAACCTGACCTTGACCACTTCCAATGATGAGGCATTCACAACTTCTCTGGGCAACAATTGTAAGTTACCAGCTACAGAGCTTCCGAAAGAAAAGTTCTAAGAAAAGATGAGTTGTTGTGTTCTTGACACTTCCTACCGAGTTTCCAGTGATGTAATAATGATTACTACAATCATTTCATGCTTCAGCAGCATTAATCAGTGCATGTAAAGAAAGAATGAGTCCATCATTTTGAGTGTACTCTTGTGTGACTATTTGTAAATTCATTGCATAGAATAATAGAAATTCAGATTGGAAAGAACTGCTGGAGATCTCTAGTACAACCTCTTGCTTGTAGTGCTAGACCAGAGTAATTGTAGTCAAACCTTCATGATCTTAATTTGCCTTGCCAGTTTTACATATAATTTTTCACTAGACAAATGTTGTAAGATTGTTTCTCCAACCATCCTGCTTTTGTATGATTACCATTGCAGTTACTGTTTGTGCAGCAGTTTAGCCAGTAGTGGGTAAATAAGGACATATCTCAACAACGATACATGTCATTAGAGTTAATAAAGGCAGGATCTCATTCACAAACTCTTCATTATTATGATGGTTTATTAGCTATAAATACTTTAATGCAAGCCCATAGTACAATTTTAAGCATTGGTAATTTACATTTGCATTTGCATTTTACAGAGTGTACCACATCTGAGAGACAATAAATAGAAAGTGCTTCTGTGTGCTCTCAGAGTAGAATGCTCCTGTGCAGCCCACAGTTGTGCTCAGTGGCTATAAAGAATGCTCACCTGCCCTCTTTTTATTTTCAAAACCACTCTTTTCATATTTATTTTTCAGTGCTGTGAACTTTGGAGCCATGGGGGTCTTCATGGCGCATGAACTTCTTCACGCATTCTATGGTTATGGTGAGTACCAGCTCTGGTGTCTTTGTTTACTCTTCTAGGTCCCTGCTGGTACTTTCCCTCAGGGGATCTCAAATCCTGGTCCCTATATCAATGTATACATATATTATTAAGGTAGATGAAGCTAAGTAAAACCTATTCCAGGCCATGCTGACTACTAAAAATATTGTGACTGATGTGAGGAATACAGATGAATGCCAGAAATACCTATACTTTCTAGGATTTTTTTCCCCACAGTGCTGCCTGAGGGCTGTCCTACATGCAACAGGAGTGCACTACAGAAATCTATAGACTGCTTGGTTGAACAGTATGAAAGCTATGGCTTTAAGGTCAATGGTACTTTTACACTGTTGGAGAATACAGCTGACACTGGAGGGCTCGCCATCGCTTACCAGGTATTGTAGTCTAATTACTTCTCTAATCTCATAGTCTCACCACACAACTCGAGTGCCATGTCAAAAGATTGCTCTGCTGCATCCTTCTCCTACATGCTACTTCAGGTCCAGATTTCTTGCACGTCTGTGCCAGTGCAGCGCATGCCCTGCATGCCCTGCATTCCCTCTGCTATGTTAGACATAGGTTCCTCACAAAGTTTGGCTCATAACCTCACTAATTCCATGTAAGACCACTTCTCCCCTTCACCAATTCTGGGGTGGGCCTTTCTTTACTTCCCCATTTATGTCATGCATACAAAAGCATGTTATTATTTATATGTTTATTACATACCTGAGGAACTAAGCTGAGACATGAACCAGGATTCTGTGTGGTGGTACAATGACTCCATAAGGATGTTTTCAGCAATACTTTAGTCTAGAGAGAATTTTTTATTTCCTCATGCAGTAGTTCAGCAGTTTAGTTAATCACTGAGTGCAGGGTGCTCTGAGATCTCTAGGTCTCAGACCGTACTTGTTACATTCTTGCATGAAGAATGTTGAGAGGTAGAAAGTATTTTAATTTTCATGCAAATATTTGTGACTTTCAAATTACTTGAAATTAATTTTCATTCTTTCATAGTGCAGTAACCACATCTTCTCTTATGATGATGTGTGTGTGGTAGTGTCTGAAATGGGAAGCAAAGGAGTTAGGTTGTTATTCTCCCATCTTAGAGTTATTAGGGGCATGGCCAGCAGCAGGGAGCTCCTCAGAGTGAGGAGAGAGAGATACAAATTTGCTAATTTATTAAATGCATATTAGATTGATATATTTAATTAACAGAAGACAGGGTTTTGGGACACTATCTGAAGAGGGATTTATTATTATTAATTTTCTCTCTCCACAGGCCTATAAGAATTGGCTGAAAAAGCACCAAGAAGAGAAGGATTTACCTAAGATTGGACTTTCACACGACCAGCTTTTCTACCTCAGTTTTGCTCATGTAATAAATTCTAGGCTAGTCATGTGTCTCTCTCACTCTCCATTGTCTTGCACATTGTTACAGTTTGTCTTTCTTAATATTCAATCACTTTTCCTCCTTTTCACAGAACTGGGAATGACTAATGTTTCTGGGAGATGCAGAACCTTATTTAGAAAGCTAAATTCACATATAGGGCCCCTAGTCTGTTATGGATCTCAAAGCTAACAAAAGACCTATCTGCAAATATATCTTTTATGAAGCTCTGAAATGTACCAAAATTAAGTTGTAGCAGACAAGTTGTGTCAGGGAAAGCATGCTTCATTGCCAGCTTCCAAGTATTTTTTTGCTGTTGTTAACAATCTTACACATTGAAAGTGGAATTTTACTCAAAAAGGCACATACCTCTCCATAATTTCCTTCATCTGCCTCTCTGTCATGGTGAATAACTAGATGTCTTGTCATTCCGAGTGACTGATAGTGAAAAAGTTTAGAATGTTTTTTAGAGATAAAGAATTAGAGGTACATGCACACATAGCTTGAGATTTCTGTGGGAACCTGGTTTAAGGATTTGTGCAAAGTTGTGCAGTTGTCCATAGTTGTGCAGCTGAATTCCTCATTGAAAGATCATTGGATTTCTGTGCTCAGAAAAGTCATGCACTGTAATTGTGCAAAGGGAAAAATTTTGTGCATGTATTGACATTACGTCAGAGCAGTGTATAGAAAGCGAAATCACAGATTGTTGGGTCTTGGTGTCAATATTTGCATTTCAGAGGCCATCTGGCAGCTACTGTATCATTTGTCAATGAATAAAAACTGAAATCACAAGAGTGAAGACTTGGATTCCCAGTTTAACACCAGTAAAATCACATAACTTTCCCCCCAATCTCTTGAGTAGTAATGTGATGTTGTGTAAGTGCTCTCCTTTCTTGATGAGCACTCATTGCTTTTGCTAAAGAAGCTGAATCTAGACACTGAGACTACATCTATACCATTATTTTAGATGGAGTCCAAAGTTGCATGAGCCTAAACTTCGAGGTGGTCTAAATTCCCTGTGTTCTGGACTACACAGTATAGAAAAAGAGCAGATTGCTTGTCAAATAGGGAAATTGGGACAGAGAAGTTTAGGGAAAGGGAAAAGAGTCAGAAATTTGGTGGTAAAGACAAAGATCTGAACATTGTTGGCACCCATGTAAGTGTGTTTCCTTGTTTACTCCAGCAGTCTCAGTCAAATGTGCAGAGGCATGAGGAGCCTTAACTCTTGTTCACATGAGGACTTCAGCCAAACTGACTTTTCTATTTTGTTTCCTTTCAGGCAATGTGTGGACACCAGGATCCTGAGAAATTACAGTCTTTCCTGAACACAGATCCACATAGTCCCTTGCCACTTCGTGTCTGTGGACCTGTCAGCAATAGCCAGGACTTTGCCAAGCACTTCTACTGCTCCAGTGGATCCCCAATGAATCCAGACAACAAGTGCCACATCTGGTAATCTGCATGGAAAAGGAAGAAGAGAGATATGACCCCAGGGGGAGGAAGGCCTGATGCATGAAAGTATGACCATCTTCTCAGGGGCCTTAGGGTGACATGGTGCTCTTATTCATTCCTCTACCTTTCTTTTCTTGTTATCCTTTCCTCAGCAGTTGATGGTAGCAGAATTCTTAAACTGAGCTCATAAGGGAAGAGGGTCTCCTCCTACTGCTATCAGCACTCTGTCCCAGATGTGACAACTCTGGAGTTTAGCAAGTCCCAAGGTAGCAAGATGACTAACCAGTGTCTCTAGTAAGCAACAACTTCTGAGGAGTTGTAAACAGAAGGACAGGTACATTATTAGTCCCGTTGTTCAGTGCATTTCCCTGTCTACTCCAGCAACTTCACAGTCATGTTGAATGGACAGGGCAATAAGCTGGAGCTCTTAAGATTTGTTCATATAAGATTGGCTCTTAGGGAAATCCTACGGGTTACTATTCAAACCACACATGGAAGTTACCAGAGAGGGAAGAATCCTCTTCTCCTCTTCTTCTGCCAATAAAGGGAGTAGGTACTAGGAAAGACTGAGTGGCTCCAGATTCTAGCCTGAAAGATAAGTCACTTAATAATGAAGGTTACTGAAGGCCTTCCCTGTTCTGTTTTTGTTTCATCAGCAAAACTCCTAAGAGACAAAAGAGGAAAGCATCCCCCTTGGTGGGAGGGTAATTGGGAGCTGAGAACAGAGTCTCTTTCTTTTTTCTTTTTTTTCCAACAAGGTTCTCTTTTTTTTTTAGTCTCTATTTAGGGTTGAGGATATGGTTGAGGGTGGAGTATGGGACAATCACAAGGGCTTCTAGAAGTCTCTGAAGACTGAACAATTAGAATTCCCAGAACAACTCTGGATCCTGAACCAGGCTCTCTCATCCCTAAAAGTTCTCTCATCTGTACATTTGTAAATACTTACCATCCAAACAGAGGAGCAGAACTGCTGTAGGATTTTACTTTCTACTTGAAACTGAATTTTAGGTATTCATTTACTTTAGAGGAAAAAGAGAGTAAGAAGTAATATATTTTAGGGTAGCAGGACAAGTACTTAAAGCACATTCTCAAGAGCAGCCTAATAATTACATCAGTTTCAGGATCTGATAATTGGAAAATGTATACCAATGTTCTAAAATTTAGTAAGTATACAAAATAATTCTACGTTTTGCATTCAGAACTGTTCTTAATTATGGGAGCATTTTTATTTTACTTATATTGGCTGCCTGGGGATTGTTTATGGAATAGGTGCTGGCAAGTGGAAACATCCCTTATCAATGTAAGCATTGTAAAAATTGTGAGAATCCTAATAACTGTGTTAATCCTTTCCAAGTACTGACCAGCGCAGTGAAATATTTTCCCAGAACAGATTGTTCAGATATTTTGTTTTCATTAGTTAACTAAAACATTAATAAAGTGTTTGCTTCAGAAAAAAAAAAAAATTACTTTGATCACAAAGTCTTTATGACAAGGCCTGTTTCTTTGTTTTGTATTTGTACTGTTCCCAGCTTACGGGAGTTTTTAGCTGAAATTCACAAGTAATAAATAATAATACCTTGAAATAATTTGATTTATTTATGCGTCATGAAAAATAACAAAATTGGGCTTATGCTCATCTTTACCATTTAAAACAGTGTATACTCTTCATCCACTTGTTTAATCAATTCTGTCCTATCAGCGTGTCCAGACTGCCTTTCTTTTAGATGTTAATAGCAATTAACTTTGTACCAGACTGTGTGTAATATAGAAGTTATTTCCGTGTACTGAGACTACTTGGCTTATTTGTTTATAATGTATAGAAAAAGCAAAATCCATTGGCAGTCTGCATTTTGAGGAGTCTTTAACTTTTCTTGTATCTATCTTGCTAAGTGTATGGGGGCACAGTTCCCTGGAATATGCAGTTTTTTCTTGTTCTTACAATGTATGACAAATTTACGAATATTCTGTTTAAAACACAGGGTAACACTTGAAGTTGGTAAGTTGAATCAATTCTGGTTTGTTACTAACTATGATGTTTTTACAGAAAGAACATACGGGAACTGTAAAAGGGGAGGTCTGGCTTAGAAAAACATTGCATGAGTCTTGGACTAAGAATTTATTGTGTTTCTCAAGGAGAAAAGGAAACACTTTCAATATGTGCACAAGCTCCCTTGTCCTCAGTGTTGCAATCTCCCTGGGATGTGGTTGGTGAAGAGAAGCCATGCTGTCTAGTAGGTGATCATGAAACACAGGTAGATGTTCAAATTGTTATCATCCATGACCATAGAAATTATTTCATGCTTTATGTCACATATGAAAAAAAGAGCATAACAGTTCCAGTGTTCAGGAAAAGAGCCAGATCCGACAGCAGATCCTTCACCGCTGAATTCCTCAGTCTCTGTGAGTCTTCGTGCTGCACCATGTTGATCATCTCCATTCCTTCCCCTGTTGATGAGGCCACAAATGTTTCCTCCATTTGCTCCCAGCCTGTAACTTGGAGTGGGTAGGACAACATCAGCTTTATTCTTGTTCTTTTCTTTCATACTTGGATCATTTTCACCTCTGCTTTCCTCCCTCCTTTCTCTCCCTGCGTTCTAAACTTTCAACTGCATTTCACCCTTACTGTGGTAAGACACATTTTCTCCTTCACACTAAGCAGCTTTTAATTAATACCCCTTCCCACTCCCTGCTTGTCTTTCTTGTTTCTGTTCTTCCTCATTCAGTATATATTTCTCTATGCTCACCCTCCCCATAGCATCTTCATAATTCCCAAGTGTGGTTTCTTAATGTGTATGGATATGAGCACACAAACCTGGCCTAAACTTCTCTCCCTTTGCCCTGTTAAATACATGCAATTGTGGCAGGGTAGTAAGTGATGATCCAGATAGGGGAGACCATCATTATTGCTATTTTACAAGGGGAACTGAGGTACAGAGAAGCAAGGCATTGGAAGAACTGGGTACTGGAATCTGGACTGCTGTAGTTTGACACTTGCAGGATCTTTTCCCTTTTCTCAACAGAGTCTTTCCCATCCTCTTGTTACAAGTGTGTCTTTCTTACACTGATTTTTATTTCCCTCATTTTGTCACTCATGCATTTGGCCAATTTCCCCACTTATTTCTCAACACACTTCCTCCCTGACTGTTGCCTATCTTGCTTTCTCTCTTCCTATGCTGGCTCTGCTTCTCAGACTTCTTCCTGAATTGCTGCACTTTGATTTTTTCCTGGGTATGCTGTGTGCTGTGACAATGTCTCATTTTTCTTCCTCAATTTCATTGCTGCATAACAGATAGGAGAAAAGTGTCCACTAGAGCAAAGAGACAGGAGGGAAGGGAAAAGAGAAGCATGGCTCAGACACTCCCCAGGAAACAATACTTGAACGGTCAGCATGTCACAAGCTCCAATTATTTTTTTTAGAGGGGCATATTGTCGCATTGAAAGGAACTGATCACTTCAGAAAAGGTGCCAGATCTTAAAGTGAGTCACAGCTCCAAAGATAGCATACCAGAAGCCATTGCCTTTTCCAGTACACAGCAATTACTGGCTTGCCACAGGGCAATTGAAGTTGTTTTAGATATTGGTCTCTCAAGCAGCATGATTTTTAGAGGGAGTTGTGTGTTAGGAACACTTGCTTCTTATTGCAGATAGCATCCAACCCTTGCCTCTAAGATTCTTACAGGACTTCCTGGTTCCACCACACTCTGAGGAAGCTTGGCTTGGAACAAAGTGCCTATTTCCTTATGGCTCTATGTTGAGAAACCACCGGTTTGGGGGCAAAGAACTTTACTATTAGACTACATTCCACCAAGTAATAGTAGCAGATGTAGCAGGAGAAAGACTGCAACCACAGTAGTAAATGTGACTGCCTCCCAAAATTAATATCAGATCATTGTACAAGAGAAGTACAGAGTGCAATGAAATATTCATATAAGTGCATTGCTTATATGAATAAGAGAGTTCTTGCCTGAAAAAGGCTTTTTGAAATCTTTTATTTCAGAAATCACTTTCTCCTCACTCTCCTTCCTCTGTGTCTTCTTCCCTTTCTGTATATTTGAATTGTAAGAGTCATAGTGTGACCAGCAGAAGTAGTGAGGTGATAGTCCCCCTGTACTCTGCACTGGTGAGGCCACACCTTGAGTATTGTGTCCAGTTTTGGGCACCTCAATACAAGAGAGATATCGAGGTGCTGGAGCAAGTGCAGAGGAGGGCAACGAAGCTGGTGAAGGGCCTAGAGAACAGATCCTATGAGGAGTGATTGAAGGAGCTGGGACTGTTTAGTTTGAGGAAGAGAAGGCTGAGGGGAGACCTCATCACTCTCTACAACTACCTGAAAGGACATTGTAGAGAGGTTGGTGCTGGTCTCTTCTCACAGATGATTAGTGACAGAACAAGAGGGAATGACTTTAAACTGCAACAGGGGAGGTTCAGACTGGACATTAGGAAAAAATTTTCCACAGAAAGAGTGGTTAGACAGTGGAATAGGCTGCCCAGGGAGGTGGATGTGTTTAAGGGTCATTTAGATGAGATGTTGGGGGATTTGGTGTAGGGGAGAACTTTGTAGAGTAGGGCTGATGGTTGGACTTGATGATCCCAAGGGTCTTTTCCAACCTGAATGATTCTATGATTCTATGATCCCAGATTCCTTCTTTTATATTTTCAGGGCCATGACTGCAGTAATAGGCCTTAGTGGCCCTTACCAGCCTCAACCAGAGCCTTCACCCCCATCCTCTGCCCATGGTTCCAGGAGCTTCATTTAGCTCAGGCCTGGGTCTCCTGTCTCTATTTGTGGTCTGTTTCAAGTATCCCTTTCTCCAGCTCCAGCTCCATCACAGCTCTGCCTGGCTATGGACTGTTATTCTGGATCTTGATCTACAAATTGACTTCCTGGTTTGACAGTGAATATGGCTTATCACCATGGACTTGCCTGGCAGTCATGGGACTGTGTCTGGCCCTGGTTTCTTTCATTGGATCTGACCCTGACTTTTATTCCTGACTTGACTTTGAACATGCCTCGTGATTATGGACTTACCCGATGACCTGTATTCTTGACAGAATAACTACCTATCCCTACCTATAATTACCTAACTACCATCCCCAGGCCTGCCTTGCTTGCCATGCTCAGGGGCTGTGGGGACTGGACCCTGGCTGGTGAGGCCCCCGCCCTGCCAGCCTTGCTGAGCAGACTCTTGTCTGATGGCTCCCTGTCCCTTCAAAAGCAGCTGGAACTTGGGCTTTCTTGAGCACTGAGGTGAACACCATGGAGTTGGGCCCACCACCGAGCAGCACCTGTGATCCCTTCTGAGGGATCAACCTGGCCCTGGGCACTGCCCCCAGGATTTTGAGCGAAGCCCCCTGCTCTCCTGGCTGCCCAGCCTCTGGTGCTCCCCAGAGGTGGCCTGGATCTTTCTTTTGAAGCCCACTGAGCCTTCAAAGCTGCTCATGGGCAACCTGATCCATACCCCACCCCCCTTCCCCAGGCTTTAAGTCCCCCATATGCCATGCCCATTTCCTAGTTTCTCATCCCTTTCCTGGTTCTTTACCCTTGGAAATTACCCCGTGGCAACCCATAGTAATTAAATCACTCTACAGCATGTCCATTCTGAACCCAGATCTTAGGGTGTGAGTGGGACCGGCTGAGAGGGGAGGCTGCAGTCAGGGCCATGAGTGAACTAAAAGGCCTTAATGTCCCTGACCAGCCTGAACTTGTGCCTCCTTCACATCCTGTTTAACTGTAGGGCTGGGCAGTCACTGGGCTGTGTCTGATCCTGGTTACTGTCACTGTAATTGATTGCCACACTGACTGGCATTCCTCCTTGAACTTGGACCTGTCCCGTCATCATGGACTTCCCTGGTGATCTCTTGTCTGACCTGGTCTACCATTCCCAGGCCTGTCCTGCTTGTCCTGCTGAGGGCTATGGGGACTGAGTAGGTGAGGCCCCTGCACTGCTGGCCTTGTTATCACAGTTGCTGGCTCCCTATTCTTTAGGGACCATCTGACCCCCACTGCCCCTTGACACATATCTTTTCATTCCTCTTCTGCTTTGGTCTTTGCAAAACCAAGCTTCTGTGTCCATACCCCATCTAACTTTCTGCCTTTCAAGCTTGCTCTTTCTCATCCTCTCGCTTCAACCCATCCTCTCACCTGCTGATTGATTGTTTCCCTCTCGCTGTCCATTCTTGGCTGCGTGAATCACAGTCTCGCTTTTCAGGGATATGACAGCATTTGAGAAGACTGGGCAGTACACGGCCGGGGACATAGCCACCAGATAAATGGTCAATCTCAGGGAAACTATCAGGGTTGGATTGCCCCCCATCCAATTCTCCTGTTCAGCACAAGACACTTTTGCTCCTCACACCTTTCAGCTAATGGAGTCAGGATTTCCAGAGCACCACAGTGTTACTTGGGATACATTGTGACATCACTGGGCTGGTCTGACACACAACAGTGTCAGAAACTGTTAGGCAGAAACACTATGGACTTTGTGTCATATGTAGCTTTTCATGCCCTAAGGCATGAAACAATAAGACACCACCTAATGTGAAAAATCACACTTAATCCTGAACATTTCCGTATCATCTCCCCCTTACAAGTAGTGCTCACAAGTAACTGACTGAAACTGGACAAAAAGTGTTTTATAAGACTGGTGCAAGTGGGAAAGGGGAAAGGAAAATGTAATGACTTTCCCACTTCACTGCTTAACCAATTATTAGCATTTTGTGCTGTTTGGCTCACACGGCCTCTGTGAATCATTTTTTAAAAAACAACAGTAAAATGACAAGCGTTTTTAAATGTCCTCTAGATGGTGATCTAACAACATCAATGCAGAAACAGGTCATCTTACAAAGCACCTGTTCCAAAGGGGAAAAAATTTTTCATGTCTTATTAACCCTTGCCATTCACTTTGCCAGATCAAATTGCCTACTCTAATTGAGCCTCTGTCCAGACTACATTTTAGGATGATGACTTTCTGATGACTACATCTGATGATGACTTTCCACCATGCAGCCTGGGAGGCAATTTTCTAATTATTTTCAAACTCACATTTGCTGTACCAAGTATCTTCTACACTTCCTGAATTTACATAAAGTTTTATATTACCATTGACTTCCCCTTTTTCTTGGTTTTTTTTTGTCTTTTTCTCTTTTCTACTATTAATAATGTTTTTTTTATTCAAGATCTTCACATTTTTTCCGAGATGCCCAAAAGCCTGTCTGGAATTTAGGCAGGTCAAAAATTTAGCTTGTCAAATCAAGATAATAATTATCCCAGGCCTATGAAAGTCACTACAAAAGTGAGCACATGCAAGGATATATACACTCTGATTCATAGACACTGAGATTTCTACACCAGGTGGTGGTTTTGGGTCATCTTCAGCTTGCTGTCTAAAACATTAAAGGATTTTTTTTCCAGCTAGTCTTCAAAAGATTTTACACTCAGCTCAGAAAGTGCTAATTAGAACAAGACTTCAGGAACTTAGAAGATCAATTTTTCAGAAATATTAATTAAGTTGAATGGTTGAATATTACGTGGCTGTATAAATTTCTTATATACTGTTCCTACTGAATGGTGTATAATAAGGAGTGAGATCAATATACCAGGTATCAGTAGCTATATACTCTAACACAGGAAGACAGAAGTTTCAACAGATCTAAAGACAGAGCATATTGAACAGAGTAAGAGGGAGTGGGACTGGAACATGGAATCTTCAGTCCTGCTGTGCAACTAGTAAAGCAACTTCAAGGGGCATGTTCCCTACAGAGATCTCTGGATCTAAAGGAATCTGTACCCAATTAACTGTAAGATTGTATATCAAAGGTGTTCTGCATTCCTCACATGGAGTGTGGAATATTTTCAAGTCCTCACCTGCACCTCTGAAATTCTTTATTTAACCAAAGTAGGTAAGTAAATAGATGCAAGATGTGGAAACTCATACTACTACTGAGGTCATAGTGACATATTCATTCTGGCATAAGTCCAGGCTCCTGTCTCAGCAAGGGATCCTGCCACAGGATGCTTGCTCCTACATGTTTTCCTGTGCTGACACTAGTGTTGGTGTGTCTCAGTTAATGAGGCATATTAGGTGACAAAACCATTTTAAATACAGGTTTTATTAGGTCACTTTTCTAATGGGTGAGGTTTCGATCCAGTTAACTGTGCAGTTACACAAATGTTAGTCTGTAGCTAGGCAGTAGAAACAAATGATGGGGGCAGGACAGAGGAAGGCTAGACTGCCCTTTACTGAATGCCAGACACTATAAATTCAATAAAAGCGATGGCCTTAGAAAGTGATAGAGTGACTATGCAATCCTTGCTTGAGTTCGGAGAGTTCTGACAATTCTGACTCTTCTTTTCCTTCATTTGTGGTTATATATGTTCACCAGCAAAGAATATGTATAATGAAAATAGGAAAGGGATGTACTAAGATGAAGTGTGAAATGAGAAAGATTTAAGCTAATAGCAGTGCTCCTTAAACACAGTTCCATGGCTGAAAAGTTCATAAAATCAAAATGCAAACCTCTTTATTAAAAAAAGAAACAATATGGAGAACAGAATCAAATTTTCTAGCAAGTGAGTTTTTACTCAGTGTGGCTCACAGTAGTAGGATATTCAGCTCTCCACCTCAGATCTTGTATGCATATTTCTCTGGATGTTCCCAGCTACATTGTTTTGCATGTGTGGGTGCAAGTAGGTGTGAAAATTTCAGTTTGCATGCAATCAGCACAAGAAAGATAGAGCAAAAAAAATGTTGAAAGAATTAAAGTAATATTGACTTTTTTTTTCCACTTCAGTTCCCAGAATTAAATCACACTTTGTCAGCCACCCCATGTGGAGGCAAAGATTGTTCTACATTATACAAATCTATCTTCAATATATTAATTCAACTGATTTATTTAAAAAGTTGTTGGATATTGTGCCTAAGTTGGACATAGTTTGGACAGTCTTTTTGTGCTTGTGCTCCCCTGGCCTGCACACCAGTACATTATCATCACTTCTTGTTTCTGAAGAGGACTGATTCCATTCAAAAACCTCACTCCACATGGCCTTGTCCTTTTCTGGAATCCTCATGGTGGTTTCTGCTTATTGTCACACTGAGTGCTCTGGACAACAGATTCTTGCCTAAGGCTGTGCTTTTCTAACCCGACCAAGAGATACAGGTGCATTTTTGTAGCCAGTGGAGTGGATTCTTAGTGTAGTTCAAAGGACTGCCCTTGGACTCCTCTGAAGTAGAGGCTCCAAGAACAGTGGATATGGATTCCTCTGTCTATAAAGTGGATCCAGAGTGATGGGGAATGAGCAGCCTATGAGAGAGATTAATACATTGAAACAATCGGATAAACTAGGGTCATAGCAATAATTTCTCTTTCTAGGGATTCTGACTCAATATTTCATGCTTTCCTCCCTTAGCTAAATCTGCAACATGACCCAGTGTGAGGTGCAAAGACAATGAAAATATTCAAGTCAGTACAGCACATTGGCCAGTGTTCTCAGATTGGGCTGGGGGAAGGGGATAGGACAAACTAGTTAATGCATGCTTTCTCCCTCATCAGGTTGAAAGAGCTGGTGCATGAAATCTAGTAAAGCAGCTCTCCGGTCCAGTGAAGCACAGGACAATTGGCAGCACCAGGAAGGTTATCACTGGCTGCATCAGATGACTCTCCTATGTGAGGTCAAAACCCCATTGGATTTGTAATGAGGAGGTGGAGGAGGCTGTAAAGTCATTCCGAAGATGGAGCAGTGAGGGCCTTGAGGCAAAAAGGAGCCAATGGAGGGAGGAAAGGAAATGGACTGAAAGATTGTAATCAGTGAATTTCTGCATCTTACCTCAAGGCTGTATTCCTCGGAGAACAGGATAGTGCCAGGCAACTGAAGGCACAACCACTGGCTGATTTTGATGCTACGACCAGAAAACTGATAGAGATGGAGAACCTAGGGATACTCCAGTCTGTAACAGGGGACTCCAGAACATGACTGAGAGCAGATCCCCTTAGGAGTACCCAGAACTACAAAAGCTAGGGAATAGGGTAAGGGGGAATGGCACAAGCAGAACTGTGTGAAGATCCCAGAACAGAAATAAGTGAAGAAATGCAGGGCAGGACAGAGGGAATTGGCAGAGGGGTTTTGGGACCATAGGATGGGAATGAGTGGGCAGCTGCAAGACAGCTGGGTATTGGAAGTTCTGGGTTTGAGAGGAATGTGCTGCGGCAGCTCAGGCCACAGACAGTTGTGAGTGGAGGTGTGTGGTGAAGTGAATGCAGTCAGTTCTATTATGGCTACTGATCTTGTGTTGTAGGGAGTCAAAAAGTGCACTGCAAATTCTGAGAAACTAGTTCCCCTCTGGCAGACAGTTCTTTTTATTTTTCTGTCATATTTATTATCAGAAGGGTAACTAGTCTGCTGGAATCTGTTTTTCATGACTGTCACATGCATTACACAGGGAGGCATGCACTCTCCCTCTTTGCTTTCTCATGCAGAGTTCACAGCTGTCATCAGTACACAGAAAACTTAAAAAGAGGGGTGAAAAAAGAGCAGAAACCTGTCTGGGCTTTCAAAATGTTGCCATTTTTCACCATTAATATTGGAACCTGAAAATGAAAATGCCTTGCTTCTTCTAACAGCAGATACCAGCAGTCAGGTTGTATCATTCTATGCAAGAGATGAAGATAATGTCCTTACCCCAGAGGTTTCATCTATCTCATCATGACACAGCAACACAAAAGGAAAAGCTCCTGAGCTGGGAGTGATGGTGACAATGGCTGATGATTATATAAAAAACCAGTGTGAACTGGATTTCCACTAAAGCACTGGTTGTATTGCCACTTTCTCTTCTCATTCTCTCCTGCCATTTCTGTTTTCATCTGCTCTTGTCTTGATTGCTATTAATTATTTAAAATAATAACAGTGGGATCATACACAAGATGCATAGTGTGAATCAAACCTCTATTAAACCTAGTCTTCTTTAATAGCAAGAGAAAGAGTCACCTCTGTAATCCTTCCTAGCCAGTTCAAACAGCTGTACCGGGACAGGGTTTCCGATGGAATCTGCATAGATCCATCCCTCCGGGTTTTTTTTTCAGCTTTTATGATGTAGATATTAATGGTTTTCTTCATTTGTGATCTAAGGCCTATGTGGAAAAAGATACAATTTCATGATTATTTAAAGTAACAATTAGTCATTATTGTTTAATAAATGAATATATATCAGGACAATAGAATGAGGCCTCCAAATGGGTGGAGGCTACATATACCCAGGGTTCTTGCAAATGAGAATGTGAGGCAACTCTCCATGTGCTTATCTTATCGAAAGTACAGAAGAGGAATGGTATAGCTACCATGGGAATGCAAAAGTCATTAGGTGCATTGTCAGGGCCCTGAATCCCTTTCTCCCCAGGCAAAACATCAGTGACATTGTTCTGACATGTTTTCTTTATGAGTGGGCAATTATACAAGGTTCTGTCTTAATTTCTCTCGAACCTGTTCCAGAGTTGACCACATGATATAGCTTTTCATTAGATAAGGTACACAAATCACTGCTGCAGTCTTCTTCCAGGCTGTAATTTTCTGTGGGGTAAATGAGGGTAGTACAATTATAAGATGGAGATCCAAGATAATTAGGTAGTTTGTAAGAAAGACTGTGATAGTTCACCACTGTCAGAAGTGTTACTATTGAAGCCCCTGAAGATGCACAGTCTGTGTCATACAATATACTTCAGTTACTCTTACTAGCAAGGAAGAATATTTAGTACTAAAAGAACTAAATAAGTAATTCTGTGTTTAAACAACTAAATATGATTATTAAGAAAATTAGTCTTATTTCACTCTTATTATTCTGTGTTTTCTAAATAGCCCCAGAACACTGTGTGTTAACCTCAGTGACTTTCACTTCTGAATTTCCCATGGGATAGATATCATTTCAGTTTCTCTCTGTTCAGAGAAGTTTTACTCTTCCAGTCTCACTGTTTCTTCCTTTGGTATTTATAAAGCTGGATTTGCAATACTGACTTGCTGTAATGGAATAGGCAGATGTAAGAGATTGCACTGCCCCTTTAAATATAACTGTATTCAGATTTTGACAAGAAGTCAGTTGCAAAATAACAATGGCTTCATTTGGAGCCAATATTTTGCTTAAAGTAGTATCTGCATATGTACTATCTAAGTGGGAGTATTACAAATAATCTTCAAGGTGTCTGCCTTCGGTAGTTACACAATACAGTCCTTAGAAGTTTTAAAGTGCTTTTTTTCTTTGCTTTCAGTTTGCTGAAACAAAAGCAGTCAACCCCAAATTGAATCTTTCAATGTTATTTCTTGGTAAATTATTTGAATTGTGTAAACAGAGTGGTTTGGAGAGGGAGGGAGAAGCATTTGTGAATGACTGTGAAGCATTTGGGCTGAGAGGACTGTGTTGCAGGACAGACCAGACAAGCAATGGCTGCAACTGCAAAGATATGATCTTAGATGCTTTGCATTATCGACATCTTCTGTAATGTGCTTGACCTTCTCTTTATCTATTGGACAAAGCTCTTTTAAACCTGGGGCCCTCTCTTTTACAGATATTCCTTCCAAAATGGGAATACATTGATACTGCCAACAAATGACATTTCCTATTTATAATGCAAGTGAACATGTTCTGGAAGTGTAGTTGTGGCAGAAGTACTCCCTAGTACCATAATACTGTCATGCTTTCTCAGAATTTCAACAGAGGGCAGAAGTTGCCTGAATGTACATTCTTCCCACAGTAGTCTTGATAATGTGATGCCCAATCTGTAATCTGATCTGTATTTTGGAATGTGAGCAGTGCCCACCACTGCAGCATCTGAGCTCAGCTTCATACTGAGCTTCTTTGTGTGTGTCTTCTAGTCTAGCCCTGGGGAAACAAATAGCAGAAGCTGTTCTGAAGATTTTTTTGTTGTTGTTTTTCCTTCTTTCCAAAGGTAACAAATTCACAACTGTTTTTGTGAAGATGAACCCCAAAGGTGGGGAAGTTCAAATGTCTTATGTTTAGTAACTTATGTGACTGCCTTCTGAGTTTCTTTTCATGTGAAATGACATAGTTAAAAGGTATATTCATAGGGTTTTCTCCCTAGTCATGGCTTGGAATGTTTGCTGTTTCTATGTAACATAATCAATATGCTATTAATATAAAAATTTTTAATATGTTTCATAGGAAAGGATAATATTACACAGAGCATAGGCAATATTAAAGAACTGACACAAAAGATAAAATGGTAGAAATTGTATTTGCTTGCTGGTAGAGCGAAGTATTCTTAAAATTGCAAAATAATCTTTTTTATTAGCCCTATAGTAAGTTACTCCTGGATTTTAAAGTCATTTGTTCATTTGGGTAAGGTTTCAGTGTATATCACTCCCCTAGGGTAGATAGCTGCGGGAAAACTCTGACCATTGAAATTATTTAGTGTTAAATTATCTTATAATTTATTATCAGATTATAATTTCTCTATTTATTATTTAAAATTTTATCTCCCACAGGTAATGGAAACAAGCAACAGTAGCTGAATGACTGCCCCAATATCTCCTCAATATCTTTATGAAACACTCACTGTATGGCAGTATGTGAACTAAAAATGCAGCTAAGAGTTTGTGTTCATCACACCATGGCAAAGAAATCAGTATAGGTAGTTTCAGACATAGCTGCAGCAGCTGAAGGAACTACCAGTTCAGATAAGAAGTTTAGTAATAGAGTTTAAATTTACATTGTCAGTATTGTTGCTTCCAATTAATTTTTTTTTTCATAATAAGTAACTATCAGTCCTCAATTTCTCCTTGACCTTTTCAAAGGCACTTTTAACCAAAAATGTTATGGAGCTAAAAGTGTCCATGAAATAGCTGCAGAGCTGCACAACACTTATGGGTCTGCAAATCAGCAATGTTTTGTGAACTATGGAAGTGAGCTGGCAAAATAATTCCTGCAGGTTTTGTAAGTGTTAACGTACTGATTACATGGTTCCCATATTCCAAGTTCTGATTACATTATTTCTGAAAAAGAAACAAGTATCAGAGTTTTGTTACTGGATGGTGGAAATGAAAATGTCTCAAACTGCTGGGAAAAGGAAATTTCCAAATAAGGAAAGATTAAAAACGCTACCTAGCCTAAAGAAGAAAAGAGCAAGATGTGACATTACACTTTTTAAAGACTGGAACCAAACGCTAAACTGATGATCTGGTCTGTAATAGAAATAATCAGTTTTCAAATAATTTGTAAATGCATCACATGAAAATACATTGGGAGTCAATATTTATAGTTGACTTCAGAAGGAACTTAAGAGGTAGAGAAAGCTTTAATACATAACAACTTTCTTTGGCAACTCCACATACAGGAGAAGCCAAATGGAATAAGTGTATTAGGTTAGCATTTCTTTTTCACTAAACTTGGTGACTCCAAAGGGCAAATTATGGAAAAATGCCGTGGGTGCACAGGGGATGTTCAGTCGGAAAAATAGTTTGTAGTCTTTTCCCCGGGGTTTGGATGAAGGTCACTCAGATACAGTGTTCTTACAGCAGTTCTAGAGACGTGACCTCTTACAGGCTTAAACTCAGAAGATGGACAAAGACTTGAGCCCTAATGCTGGTTACTCTGCTCTATTAAAGGGAAATCATCTACTTAAGAGCTTCAGCTGATCTGATTTAGTGTTTGTGAAGGTCCCACTCTAAGTGAGAGGTTACACTGGATATCTCAAGAGTCATGTTACCATTTTAGTTTTTTGGAGAATGATGGCCCCGAACCTCCAGCAACTTGACTCAGAAAACATGACAAGCAGATGAGAAGTTGCTTCTTTCTAACTATAAATGCAAAGATCAAACATGTTTCAAGAGATACCAGAAATAGATGCAGAATGGTTCACAGGGGACTCTTGCATGCAGAGAAAGCTAAAAGGATCTTTGTTGAAGCAGGTTTATTCTGCAGTCTGTAGTGGTGAAATACCTGAGCTAGCTCTAAATTAGCTAGCTTGCTTGGTGGCAGCAGTATCAGTTTACACTGAATTCCGAGCTGCTGTGGCTGCTTGGTGGCAGGTTCTCATCCAAAATCCTTTGGCTAATACACAGATACCATGGTGACTACAGTGTATGTATTCCAAGTAGGTCAAGGTTAAAATTATTTGGTAGAGGGTACATCTTGGGAAGATGGTTGTTTTCCAGATGTTATGAAAGGCAAAAATCTTTTTTCCCTGCAAACTTAGGTCTTGCAAGTTTAACAAAATTCAAATCCTCAAACTTTACACAACTCACTTCAGACAATAATTTAAAAAATAATACTACAAAGTGAATTTCCTCTTGTTTCCTAAGGTCAGCCTTTAAAAATTATTTTTTCAGCAGAAATAAGAGAAGCAGCTTTAGCTCTTTGCTACTTGTAAATACAATTTGTTGATTTAGTTATAACAACTCATGACTATATCACAAATTGATGTGTGTTTGTAAGCAATATTCAGGTCTCAGCAAGTGCTGAAAACACAAACAGAGCTGGTTCACATAAAAAACCCTGAAGGACAACAGAGTCATATTTTAATGGATAGTTGTCCACCTCCAGTATCTGCTTTGGCTAATGCTTGAAGAAGATGACAGCGATGTAATTTTGATAGCTGCATGTAATTTTGATGGCTGTACAGCTCTAGCATGCACTAACAACAGTGAATAAATAATGATCAGATACAGGAAGTTCATATGTTAATTAATAAAATATAAATTTCAAAGAGTTGACAAATTTTTAGTTCTTAAAAGGACTTCTATAGATTCATAGCCTTTAAAAAGGCTGTACCCTCTCCTTGCTCAAAGCAGTGCCAACATCAAAACTAGATCAGCTTGCTCAGTCTTGTTCACATGAGTTTTGAAAAAGCTCAAAGAATGAATATTTCACAGCCTCTCTTGACAACCTATTCCATTGCTGAACCATCATCACTGCAGTGTTTGAAAGTTGTTGCTTTTTGTCCTTGGTACCTCTGAGAAGAGTCTGGTTCTATTTTCTCTATGACCCTCTTTAAGGTAGGTAGACACTGAAATTAGACCCATGCCTTCCCCTCCCCTTCCCTTCCCTGCCTCTGCCTTAGCCATCTCCATGATAAAAAAACACAGTTCTTCACTGCCTCCTCAAAGTGTTGTCCATCTTAGTGGCTCTCTGTTTGACATTCTCCGGTTTGCCAGTATCTCTCCTGCACTGGGGGGCCCAGTCCTGGATGCAGTCTCTTACATGCATCATAACCCCTCTGAAATGGAAGGGAATAATAATTACTCTTGATGTACTGCCTACAGTATTGCTAATATGTGGTTGACCTTCATTGCTTCAAGGGCATGCTGCTGGCTTATGTTCAACTTGCAGACTCTTTTCTGCAGAGATGGTCCCCAGCCAACCTGTGCCTAGCCTGTACTGACATGTAGAGGTTTTTCTAACCCAGACCCAGGATTGGGTATTTGTCTTTGTTAAACTCTATGAGCTTACTGTTGGCCTGTTACTTCATTTTATCAAGTAGTCTCTGAATGGCAGCTTTGCCTTCCAGGACAGGAACTACTCCCCACACTTTAGTGTCACCTGCAAACTTATCAAAGGTGCCCTCTGTACTTTGAATGTATTTGTGATACCATTAACAATGTGAAAGAACTTTCATCAATCCAGTAAAGGGCAATCAGTCTCTGCTAATTTAACACACAAGGCACAGAGGAATATCAAAGCATATATACCAGCCCTACACCAGCTCTTGTTCTGTTTCATAGATACGTAGGTTAAAAAATAGGACATCCACCATGGAAACTGTTGGGAATAACTAAAATATGCATTTATGTTTGTTATTCAGTTGTTGGACATTACATTGAGCCTTGAGTATCTGTTTAGTGATAATGGATGTATAGTGACCACACTCCATATTGGGGCATAAGGACTGAACCAAGGAGAAGTGAGGTTACTCCTGATACATCTCCTAATGCCATTTTATGATATAAAATTTGTGGTGCTTTGCTAAGTTGTGGTCTTTGTGTCACATTACCTATACTCCCTTCAGCAGCATGAGCGATTTTTTTATAGGAAAAAGTGTCATTTTGGATCATCTAAACAACAAAAGAAATAAATCCTTGGTTAAGACGTAGTTTAAGGGAGATTTAAACATACATAATTGTTTGGTACATGGCCACTGACAGTAAAAGACTTCAGGGAGGCTATAAATGAGCCTCTGCCTAGAAAATCTCATAGATCACACTTGCAAAAGGAAAGGTAACTTTTTATTTCAAGTTCTGTTCTCTGAAATCCTTAAAGATAGAATGCTTACTCTAATAATTTTTTTTTCTAAATGTCTGTCCTATTCAGAGTTATGTAAGTCAATAGAACTTCCTTCCCCTTAAGAACCTAGTTAGTAGTCACTGCAAACATATGCTTCATATGCTTCAGGAGACTCTTTATAATAGAAAAATTCAACTGTTTCTGGAAAAAAAAAACAAACCAAAACAAAAAATGACCCAGAGAGAACAGGTTCATCACTATGGCTCAGCCCAGTCAATTTCTGGAGTATGTACAAGTGCCTGAAGACCTGACTTCTCAGAATAACTTTTGTTCTGTACTCAGCTCTTAATAAGTGCAGGTCTGTTTTAGGGAACAGCTTTCTGGTGTATTCAACATTATCAGGGGAAGACAGGGTAATGTTTAATTTTGATCATTCATCATGTTCTGAATTATGTGGTTGTAATGTTTCTGCTATGGAGTAAAACTTCTCTCAACCTTTTGGTGGGGATGGTGTGAACAAATCACCAGTGCAAATACAGCTTTTGTAGCTCTTTGGGTGTTACGGTAGGCTCAAAATTCATTACCTGCTGATGTCTAATCAGATAACACAAATGTGAAGAAAACCTCAACATATTACTAAAAGTGCAAAAGAATGACAATGAAATGAAACTTTCTCATCCAGCTCAGTGTTATGGCAGGCACAAAAAAAGAAGAATTCTTCATTATTAATTAAGGTGAAACCAACAGAATCTGAGGAAAAACAAAAATCCAAACAACAACAAAAAATCTCAACCACCAACTTTTCCAGCAGAAATAAAGGGGAAAATAATTAATTGCTAATAAGTAACTAAATTTACAAATAAATTATTTTCATTTCAGTAGTTACTTTAATAAATGCATTACATAGAAAACAACCAGTTCCATTTTACAGATTTGTCATTTCCTTTCTCAGTGCTGTTAAAATTTCATTTAAATTTTAGTTCATTGCCATCTCCCTGAATCAGTTTCACTTTGCATACAGCATTCTTCAGTTTCTACCATAAAATTTCCCATGAGTTGTATAACAGTCTTTTTCCCAGAAGCTCAGGACAGAGTGCTACAGTCTTTGAGTATCTTTCTTAACTATTGTAATACATACCTGCACAGAAAGAACAGGATTACTCACACAGTAACACAGTAACCTGAACCTTCCCTTAGTTAACTAACCAAAGATGATTAATAGAAAAATACTTCCTGTCTATGGGCAAGTTGTTTGATGAATATCCTTCTTCAGGACAACCTGCTTAAGAGGAACATTTCTAGCTTCTCTGCTCTTTTTCAGAGGGGACCTTTTTAAACTCTCTCTGCTTGGGATCAAGCTCTGATATACTCACCTAATCAAAGGCCTTCTAATAGCTAATGCAAGAAACCACTGGCTCCTTTGTCACTTCTCTACCAGGAAAATTCTATAAGCAGTTCTTCAGATACCATAAATGGACTCTACCATTTTTCAGTGATTATTTCTTTTCTGTTGTTAAAAGTAACAAGTTCACATAACCAGATATATGTTTCTACTTTAATACTACTTCCAGGAACAATGAGTTGTCGAAGCAATTTTGCAGAACAATGAGTCAGATTTTCCCATCGTCTCGTGCTACTGCCAAAACTTTCAGTACAGGTCAAGACTTTACTGGGACAATCTTTGATACTGCAATTTGAAGAGTAATAAGCATAGGGGTATTTACAGGACCTCTTAAATTGTGAAGGAAATGTTAGGGAGCAGCAAGGGCTGGCTGCACACTAAGGGATAGGAAGCTGAGCATGACTTCACACCAGACAGTACCGGGGCCTCATTAGCTAGGGCAGAGCCCCACACTGCTTGAGCAAGGTGAGTAGGCAGACCTGGAGATGTTAGCCAGGTTCAAGCAAGAGCCTAGATTGACAGGCAATTTTGTAGTGATGTGGCAGATTGTCTCAGATCAAGCTACAAAGTTAATACATTGATCAGAATGATGACTAGTGATGGTAACCAAGGTCCACTCATCACTACGTGGGTCCATGTTGACAAAGTAAGTTTGAAGTCAAGCTAGAAGTCAGTAAGCAGGTCAGGGTCCAGATCATTGGAGCCCATGGCCAAACACAAGCATACCTGTAGATGAGCTAAAAATTTATGCTCCTACAAAATATCTCAGGCAGGAACTGAAGGCCCAAGACAGATCTTAAATGAGGGTTCTATGTTCATGGGCAGGGTGTATGTGTATATGTATGTTTGTTTTTGAAGGCCCTGGGTCTGACTGGTCAGGGGCGTCAAAGCCCATTAGTGCACTCAGGCACCTAACAATAGCGTCCCCTCTCAGCAATATGTGTCCTCACACCTTACAGGGATCTGGGGTCAGGAAGGACTGTTTGTATAGTGGTTTAATTGTGGTTTTCATAGGACTTTTTCAGGGGACATAGAGCCAAGGACAGGGTACTGAGAAAGAGACAAGGCATGGGAGACTTGGGGCTGGGTAGCAGACCTCAGGCTGCCTATGAGGTCCCTAAAGGCTGGGTGGGCTTGAGAGGGGGATGAGGGGGGCAGAAACTCACTCTGTGCCTGAGAAGCTTTGGGGGCAGGGCAGGGCAGGGCAGGGGGAAGGGTCCAAACTATCCCTAGGAAACCTGGGAGGCTGGACAGGCTTTGAGATGATGAGTGTGTGAGTAGAGACCCCAGGTGGGGCTGGTCAGGGCCATTAAAGCCTTTTAGTACACTCAGGGATCTGACCAAGGTGGGAGAGGGGAATAAAAATAAGTAAAATATTTTTGACACTACCTATTTTTTTGTTAGGACCCACTACCAATTCCCTATGTGCACGACTAGAATATGTGTTTCACGTTCACTCATTCCATCTTTTCCAAAGGAATATGCTACTGCTTTTATTGAGCATGAGTCCCTGAGACACTCTACCTCAACAGGAAGCTGGGGGATTGGTCTCTTACCTAAACCAGTGGTAAGCTTCCCAACTCGCTAACAGAAAACTTTCTGATTTAAGCTAATGGATCAAATCACAACAGTATGAAAAATCCAGAACACTTGCCCAGGCTTCCCCAATGAAGTACGATCCTACTGACCCATGCATTCAAGGTTACTTAGGAAGATTTTTGGTGATCCTATTTCACTAAGAGCTATCCTTTAAGGTGCCAATATAGCTGCAGTCACCAGAGGTCTTCAGTTCTTGCCAGCTTTTCCTGGAAATGCTACAAAGTCTGCTGCAAGTGTTGGTGGGGGGAACTTTGGAATGCATTCAAAGGCGTATGTGCCTCTGCTGCCATTCTCCCCTGCAAATATTTGGCCTTGCTTCTGCAACTCCAAATGAAGAAGTGGAGACCTGCTCCACTCTAAGTCTCTTCTTAACCAGGCTTACACACACTTACACAGACACACCCGCCTCCCACCACCACCACACACAATTAAGATTAATTCTTTAAGTTTAATATTTCATTTAAAACAAGCTTGCCTCCAGCCTTTTGCAGTCCTTCAGGCCAGGAGACAGATTCACAGAATTACACATCAGGATTAGTTGCATAATGTATAGCAGATCCTTACAGGACAGCTATGCCCTGATATAGTTTATAATGAATTCTTAAGTTACTTTTATTTCTGAGTTATCTGTGAATTACCAGTGGTTAAGTAATTCCTATTTACACAGTAAATGAGATCTTGTGAAGATAAGAATTTCTCAAGACTGGTGGAGATAACAGTACAAGTATGCTGCTTCTGGAATATCTAGTTATTTTCCTCTGTTACTTAGTTTTGTTTTTTGATATATATCACCACTCAGTTGTGTGATATGAAACTGTCCATAATACTGTGCATTTGCATACAATTATCCACAACTTTGTTTTCCTATGCTACACAAGTAAGATACTATAACTTGAACGACTGGAAATACCACAGTCCAACAGGATTCCCTAATGTATCTGTAATACATCAAGCAGTTGTTGGCTCATCATTATTACAACCTTCTCTAATGGAAGATTACCCATGGAGAAACTACACATGGAGAAACTACATCACTGCTTACTGCTGACTTGGTGAGTTCTTGACTTTCTGTTCTGTGTTCAGTCTGTACTCAGAAACTGTTATTTTTCATTGCTTTTTCCTGTACTTCTGCTTCTCTCATTCTTTTCTCTCACAACTCACATCTTTAGGGCTATTAGATGCTGCGATTTCAGACAAAGAATTGCAGTACAACAAGAAATGTACAGGGACGATATTGAAAGATTGGTCTGGTTGTAGGCTGCACTTCCAGTCTTGCTCTTAAGATGGTAGTCTAAACTTGGGTATGCAATCCATGCAGTTTGTTTTTGCCATTGCTGAAATGACAGAATTTCTCTTGTGAATTCTGAAGTGCAAATTTTTGTGAGAGATAATGTGAGAGATTTTTGTGAATTGGAGAAAAAAAAAGAAAATGTAATTTTCTTGAACATATTTGAACATATTTGTGATTCAGTAAGAATATATGGAACAAGACAGGGAGAAATATGCAGTGAAAGAATAAGAGCTTCTGAAATGGCCTGGCAACCTGTGGCTCTGATGCTGTCCCTAAGACAGCAAAACAGGCAAATGTTTGTGCTGAAATTTGTCCAAGCAGAAGGGTTGGGGCAATACTTAATCTCTGACACAGACAACTTGGATTGGCTATAGGCTAGCCAAGACAACTTGGCTATCCCATGGCTGTACAATGCTCTGAAGATGTGTTAAGCATCTAATTATGCTACTTTATATGTCTACCAGATGCTTAATATGGATTTGGGGGGCAAATTGGGAGGGCAAACAGAAGAGAATTCCAAATCATCATAATAAATAAGTTGACTTCCCTTTCATTCTTTTCTCTTCAAAAGCCACTTTGTGTAAGTTTTCCTGACATCATTCATTACATACTTTTCTGTGCTGTTTCTGTTAGAAACCTTTAAAATCTTTTCAGAAGATAAAAATGGGGACTTCTACCATGTGCAACTAATGCTGTTTATCCTTTAGGTTCAGCAGGCTTCCTTACTTTTACAATGCCTTTTATCTTCTCCATTCCCTGCTAATCACAGTGCACATTCTCATGGATTTTGTGAAAGACTAGGATTACACTTATATGTCTGTAGTAACTTTAAAATATCACCCAGCTCTTGCAATTTTCCCCACGCTAAAGAAACTGTAAGAGAAAAACAGAGAAAGAGAAAAACAAACATGCACTCCCATCCTGATTTGTCACCAGATAAGCACATTGAATTCAATCCTACATACCTTCAGCACTCTAAAATTTCCAGGAAGGTTAACAGGGGTTTTGTGAGAACATGGAATGTAAGGGTCAGAGCCATTCAGAAGGAAAGGAATCCATGCCATGTACTGTGCAAATTATGTCTGTCTCTACATTAGCACTGAAATTACTTTTACAATAGGCCAGGCAATAGCCATTTTGATTTATGTTTGAAAGAAGGAAGGAATCGAAGAGGTAGCTGGGATGAAGGGAAAACTGGAGACTGTGTAGAAAATTTTCCTGTAATCTTTTTATATAATTTTTCTCTAATAATTTTTCCTTTTCAGGCATGTTGCTGGAAAAGGCTGACTTAAGTGCCAGGGTCACCAAAAGTCAGTTCATTCATACTCAGCTATGCAGATCTACACTTTTTTTTTTTTTTTTTAATCTAGGCTGACCTAAAAGAAATGCAATGCACTATAAAAAAGTGTATAGTAGTGGCAGGATCACAATCCCCAGTGGCAAACAGGGCTTTCTTGTTCCCTTGTATCTATAGCAGGTATGTGAAAATAGGAATTCCTTTTTTTTTTTGCTGAAGTATTTCCAGATATTGGCTTATTTACACAGTTTCTATAGCTCTACAAATTGTGCTATATGCAGTATTGATAGATCTCCTAGAACCATGGTGTGACTGGACTGAACTGCACCGAACCAACATCATCTTATCATTGCTATTCTGCTGCTAATTTTGTGTTGTTAGACACTGTGGAGTGAGGAACATACTTGTCCAGGTTGTGCTCTGTATTTCTTCATGCCTACATTGCTACTCATGGCCTATGGACATAGGAGGGAAATTGTGTGTAAGGAGATTTTGACATCAGCTGTCATACTTGTTAGGTAGGGCCAAGCTGGAATCAAGAGATTTCAGGAATCAGGTCAGCCAGAATCAGCCCAAGTCAGAAACAAGAGAAGTCAAGACACACACCAGGAAAGGGCATCACTGGCAGCCAGGATAAAGATCCTGTTTGCAGTAGGGTTCTGGAACAAGGAACAGACAGAGCTAGAATAGTGTCAGGAGCTAAAGGTAGGCCTTAAGTATGAGGGCTAGGAGCCAGAGTCATAGTATGACTTGGAAAGGCATACAAAGAGCTAAAAACATGTACCAGGTATGTGGGAAACCATGTTCTCCAAAACCATATGGACTTACAATCCACCCCTCAACCACTAGGCCTTATCAGGTCCTTAGTTTTTGAAACTTAGTTTTGAAAAACTTTACAGCATCCTAAATTGAAAGCCCTGCAGTGCTTAAGAGGTATGGCCTTGATCTGCTAAAGAGACTTTGGTCTGTGCAATATTCTTACATATTTCATCCATCTTTCATCTGTGAATTCTATTACCTTTAAAACCGACCTCTATCATGAATTACAAGAAAACAGTATTGAGTATATACTTTTGCAGTATTGAGACTTCATATCCATGCAAGTGGGCAAGGTATTGAGTCACATTTACTGCAGTCTCAAACTATAATGAAAGCTGTAATGAGCCCCCCCACGACAATGTGGGGAGTGCATCTGAGATACTTATTTGCAGTTGTTTGGACTGCCCTGGCTGCTGCAGCTCTTCAACTTGCTGTTACTCCTTGTACCTCCAGAGCTGCTGTCTGGGTGGCTGTAGCACTGCTGCCCAGAAGAGGGAGCAGCGTGTCACTGCTTGCTCGCCCTGCTGATACCAGTCTCCTAGGTCTTTTAGTCCTTGGAGAGACAGTACTAAGTATTCTCTGCTTCGGAGAGCAGCCCAGGAAAATAGAGATTGTGTTTGTCTATCACAGGCACTTAACACTACAGTGTCTAAATATCTTTCTCAACTTTGAGTGGAGTTTCGTCCCCCCCTCATGAATGTTAGGAGGGATACTTTATTGATATTGTCAAAAAACCCTCACATTTTGCTCATAACATCTGGCTGGTGTTACACTCTAACCTCTCAATGTAGCAAGTAATTAATTTTCCCCATTATGACAGTTTAATTTGACACTTCTTCCTAGAACTGGACAATTCGGTGAATCTTACATTTTAGGATACGAGTCCTCAAGTTTGCCTTAAGGCATCGTTTTTTCTGTGGGGTGATTTATGTTTTTTACAGGATAGGATATATCATGAGTTTACAGAAGTTTGGATGTGAATCCTGGTTTGGTAAGTCTAAGTAACCTCTAAATAAACCAGGAGTTTCATGACTCAGCCCTATTGCTTTACACACTTTTCTCCCTTACCTACTGATTCTGCCTATGAGCAGGCACCCTGAACAGAATCCTTTTCCACTACAGCAGGAGTAAGAATGAAGGGACATTTCTGTTGATTCAGGATGCAAGAATATTAGGACAAGTCTTTAGGGAAAGAAGATTAGAAACTAGGAGCAATTTTTTTCTCCCACATAGCTTCCAGCTTCTTCACAAGACGTATGTCTCCTCTCTTCATTTTGATATTTTGTCTACTGCTTTACAGACACACACACACACCCCCATGACGTTCATGATGTTTTTCTATACCAAAACCTAGTTTTTTGTTAAATAGAAATTTTCATCCCTTTCCTAAATAAGCTTTTTGTGAAGAAATGTGGAGAAACAGTGAGAGACTGGAACATTAAAGGAAAATTAAATATGCAAAGTTTACACATTAAATCTACATAAACTCTTCTTCCAACTTGTGATTTTGTTTGACGCAGAGAAGGTGGAGTCTATAATGATAATTTCTTCAATGGGATTTGCAGACAGTTGGGGTGGGAGGTGTGTCCTCCTCTATACTAGCTTCCCAGAGCACAGTGTCTTTTAGGGCACGTTCCCACATGTTCACTCACCTAAAGTTTTGTCTAACCTGTTCAGCTGTCTATTTCAAAATTGCTTAAATGTTGCTTTCCAGAGGAATTCAGAGATGCATTAGGAGGATTACTTCTAAATTCTAGACTTCAGAAATGAAATACCTAGAAGCCTAGGACACTGATGCTGTACATACTCTGCAGTGCTATACAGGGTCACTGTGAGGGGGTAAGCAGCTGGCAAACTACTTCTAAATCAGACACACCTTTGGGTTGGGCTATTTTGGAAACTAAGTACTTGATGAGGCTCAGGGTATAGTCTGCTAGAGACAAGTGATTTTATTTTGTGTTTTTACATTACTTTGATCAGCTGACAGACAGTCTCCTCTGTAAGTAACAGACTGGGGGTGGAGGCGCGGTGACCTGTGGGGAGCCTTCCCTGACTTTTCAAAGTCGGGATTGCTGGCTTTCAGGCAGCTAGGCCAGAGAGAAAAGGGGACGTGCTATGGGGGTACCTTTATTTGGGGATAGCAAGCCCTTCTATTTCCGGATCTGGAATGGACTAAGTCAGAAGTTGCAAGGCAAAAAATCCTGGGATAAACATCTGGATGAAATCTACTTACGCCAGCAGAAAAGGTACAGTGCGTTTCAGCCTTCTTGTCTTCCTTTCTTCTGCTGCTCTCTCTCTGTAGCTGATTCTCACTCTTTTCCCTTAGGCGTTTCTGCCAGTAGATAAACTTTAAACAACCCTGGAGCACTTTTCTCTATCTGATTTCTTCTTTGAAGGTGGAATGCTTCTGGAGTTCCAATCTTACCTTGCTTTCACAGGTGGGTTTGTTAGTTTGCAGTTGAATTACCCTGAGTGCAGGACTTCAGTCACAAATTAATAATGTGTACTCTTGTCTTTCCTGTTTCATTGGTAAAGCTCACAAAAAAATGCATGAGGGTCTATTTGTTTTTTTAAAATTATTAAGTGTATATGAGACATATTCTGCAGTCAGCTGAAAGAATGGTTTTTTTTGCAAGTATTCTGCTTTCTGTCTCTAAAGGTTGCCCTTACTGTGGGATAGAGTGGAAGTGTTCCACATTCTGGTGGTCAGTCACTTCCTGAGTTGGACTGGTGTTTCTCACCCCCATGGCCTGGGTGTCAACATGCACAGTGACTCCTCTTAGACCTTACATTATCAAGAAGATTGCCTGTGTCTTCACATGTAAATATTGAATCAAGGCAGTTTGTTACTGCTGTGCAGGGTTGCTCGCTCCACACACGGGAATGCAGGAGTATTCATGGAAATCCTGCTGAATGTGTTTTTCATTTTCCTTGTCATTTCTGCAAGCATAAACACTGCAGTACTCAAATAACAAATTGCTTCCAGTCCCTTGTAAAATTTGTTTTTTCTTTCCTCACAAAACTCTGAACATCTCTGGGGACAAGAAGGTGCCTGTGTGGGACAAAATCTTGCTCTCACACACATATATGTATAGAAATAAGTAGGACAGTACCTTACAAGGGACAAATGTATGTATCTGTCTTTAGGGAAAGAACTTACATATATATAATCATTTAGCTGACCAAATAACAAAAGCGTGTTCTGTTTTCTTTCAGAGCAGTGTGACTTAATTAAAATGGGAGGGGCAGTGGGAACAACAGTCTCTCCATAGAATTCTGAACATTTTGGTATGTTCATGAAAAGCATCACAGATAACTGAAAAATAAGTTCTCGGAAGATTCCGAGAATATGTAAAAAAGTCTAAATATATTAATATTTTTATAATTACAACTGTCTTCACATTTTTAAGTTGCAGAGATGTGGAAGGGATCTCTGGAGGTCTCTATCTAACCTCCCACTTAAAGCTGGACTATTGCCAGCAACAGATCACATTGCTTTGGCTTTGTCTAGCTCAGTCTTGAAAGCCTCCCAAGATCTTTAGGTACCTGTTACAGTGTTGTAATAACTTCCTAGTGAAAACGTTTTTTTTCCAAATGTTCAATCTGAACCTCCAAATCATCATTTGATGCTGTAGCCCCTTGTTTTACCATCTGCTGTTACCAAGAAGGGTTTGGCCCCTTACTTTTTGTTGCTTCCTTTCACATAGGCTGCTCTTAGATTGCCATTCAACCTTCTCTTTGCTTGACAATCCTCATTAATCATGTGCTGCAGGCCCATGAACATCTTGTGTGTTGCTACTGATAGAGGAAGACAGAAAAAATGTTAGGCATATAAACCCTTCTTCATAAATTTCTCTTAGATCACTATAGTGCAACCCCAGTGGTCCCCAAAACTAACATTTCTGTGTTTCTTTAGAAAACTCTATCTAAGAATACATGTAGTGTATACGATATCATTGTCTGTGGAATCAGGGCTGCATGGGGACACAATTGTTCCCTTCCATTTTAGGTCTATATGTTTTCCACAGCTTTGAACTAACTATTATTATTAGCCTTCTGTTATTTGGTCAGAAATTACATGGTGCCAATATGCAGATACTCTTTTCCTAAAGAGGGGCAGGACCATTTCTCCCTCTTACTATCCTACTCTTTCCTTTCCTTTCCTTTCCTGTCTCCAGAGATGATAAGAATTTGAGAAAGAAAACGATCTTTTTGCCAAGGACTGGAATCAATCTTATCTCTTTCATATTCTTAATTATGTACAGATAGAAAAACACAACAGGAAAACATTCTGTGGTGACTTGTGTATTCGAACTACTTTTTATAAAATGTTTGCTTTTGTGGAAAAACTGTTGTAAACCAAGAGGGCTTTTACTTCATCCTGTCATTTTGTTGTGTGGAATTAGTGTTGTGGCTTCATCTTGAGTCCTTCTTAGTGTTAATGGTGCTGGAATCCATACAGTAATAAGCAGCAATTAAATTCTTTATCTTATTGAAAGCCAGTGGTAAATATTTCTATTTAACTAGTATGCTCTGACTGCACACAGAAAGTCTGCATGAGAAAAACAATGCTTTTTCCTGTCCTACAACTAGTGATGATAATACCTGAAAGCTAACTGTTTTAGCAGTTCTCACTTTCACTGGAATTGCTGTTCATTTTCTTCATGTGTAATAGTTCTTTGAATCTTAGTGGCAGTTAATCTCAGCAGTATCCACAGTGAGGGGTTTCTTTGCCTTAATCCCACACTGTATAACATTTCCTAAAAGGGACATTCAAGTT
Source organism: Strix aluco (assembly GCF_031877795.1). NCBI lineage: Eukaryota > Metazoa > Chordata > Aves > Strigiformes > Strigidae > Strix > Strix aluco. The sequence goes on from NC_133932.1 coordinate 8,929,005, forward strand.
CAGGAAATGTGATACAATCTCCTAATATTAAAGAGGACTTTGAGTTGATTTTGCCTTACTCTGCTGGTTTCTTTCTGTTCAAGAATCTCCTTTTTACAGAATCACAGAATCATCTAGGTTGGAAGGGACCTTGAAGATCATCCAGTCCAACCGTTAACCTATCACTGACAGATCCCAACTACACCATATCCCTAAGTGCTATTGCAACCCGCCTCTTGAACACCTCCAGGGATGGGGACTCCACCACCTCCCTGGGCAGCCCATTCCAACGCCCAACAACCCCTTCTGGAAAGAAATACTTCCTAATATCTAGTCTAAACCTTCCCTGGTGCAACTTGAGGCCATTACCTCTTGTCCTATCACTTATTACTTGATTAAAGAGACTCATCCCCAGCTCTCTGCACCCTCCTTTCAGGGAGTTGTAGAGGGCGATGAGGTCTCCCCTCAGCCTCCTCTTCTCCAGACTAAACCCCCCCAGTTCTCTCAGCTGCTCCCCATCAGACCTGTGCTCCAGACCCTGTACCAGCTTCGTTGCCCTTCTTTGGACACGCTTAAGTCATTCAATGGCCTTTTTGTAGTGAGGGGCCCAAAACTGAAACAGCCTGTATCTCAGTGTGGAGTCCCAGTGACAGTGGTCACATCTCAAATGTCCTTTCTATAGTTATCTTTGGAAGTAAACTCTGAGATCTACATAGTCTGGAGCATATGAACATCAAAATCCAACATAATTCATGATCATGGGAAAAAAAAAGAGATAAATACGAAAATTCAGGGCTGATAGCAAGGTCAAGAGGAAGCAGATGCCTGTCACAGTCTAATAGATCTTCCAGAAATTATGAGAGCCATTGCTTGATTTTTTTTTTTCTTTAGTCTGGCTTTCACTGTAAGAAGTTCTAAGGAAATGTGAACAAAATCTCCCTAGCATGTAATTTTAGAATTTCCACCATATGAGAATTGCACTGTTCATAAAAAATAACTGATAAATAAATTAAAGCAAGTGAGTACGCCGATCCAGGACAATTAATGTTATTTTTTTTTATGCTATTGCCTGCCTCTATAACTTTGATTTGATAAATATTCTATCTTCTGTGTGTCTCTTCTCTCTCACAGCTGCTGCTTAGGTATTAGTAGTATCACCTGGCCTTTGTGGGATGCTCTAAGGCTTAATTATTCTAATAACCATAAAGTATTTAACTTGTGTGGTACATCCTAAAAAAAAAAAAAAATCCAAACAAAGCATTTTTACACATTAATTAACTATAGAAAATTGCGCTATAAGAAATAATACATTAGAGGTGCTTGGGACAATTTGCATAACTTGCAGAGAGGTGTGGTCATTCTAAACATGTCACAATAAAAACTTTATATCCCCTTAAGCTTCCAGATTTTATTGTGGCTCTTTAGTCTTACAAACATATTCACAAAGTGCTTTGCTTACCCTGAAAACAAATCTTTCTCAAGCTAGTAGTGAATGAGAGATGTCACCATAGTTTTGCTGTTCATTTGTCTGAACAACATTACTGAGTTTTCAGTGCACAAATTAATGTAGGACTGTCCTGTCCTGTCTTAAAATCCACAAAGCCTGTCAGTATTAATTGGTTCCTTTGCTCCCAAAGGTGACAGTGAGATAAAGGTGCCAGCTCCCAGTTTCACCACTTCATTTGTAATATATTTTAATAACAGTGCTTCTGAGTAGTCAAGATGCTAAGAACAGCCTGTTGGAAGCTCTGCTGCTGCATGTAAAATGAAGTCAAAGGTGTCACTGACAGCATTTCTGGTCTTATGCTGTGACACCTTCATCCTAATGGAAAACAAGCCTCCTTAATTTCACAAGTGTAAAGGTCCTCCAGAACTCACATTTCCCCAACAATGCATAGACATACACACATCTGACCTCAGTGCCTAAGATGTGGCATAGGCTCATAGATTTAGGAAGGTGTTTGCCTTCTTAAACTTCACTATAGGTTTCTTTGTGAATAAGTACACATGAAGATTGTGCTCTGAAAATAATCCATCTCAAATTAAAAAGCTGTTAGAGAAAACTGATCAGACACAGGGTGAGGAACACAACCTAGATTAAAAGTGCAAGAAAATCTCTATTGAAGAGGGTTGGAAGTTTTGATGCAGGATGAGGTTAAGCTTCAGAGAACAAATTTGGTGTATGAATAACTCAGTAAATAAATAATAAGGAATAACTAACATCTGCTGAACTGTTAATCCAGTTCTAGCATGAGATTATTCTTAGGTTGGTTTTAGATGCAGAATTAAAAAAAGGAGATTGATGCAAGGAGATTGCCCTGGTGGAAGTGACTGAGCAAGATTTCTATTACTTAGTGTGGTAGACAGGGAAATCTTATTCCTTCAGATGTTTAGCTATCAGTTTCTTGTCTAGTACCATCGACTAGTAGATTAGTAACCTGTATAATTTATTTCCAGAGAAGTTCTGTCTTCTGTCAGCTGAAGAGGCTTTGAAATGTATGCACGAGAGGTTCCAGTTAATTTGCTGAGATCTGCTGTCAGTGCTGAAGAAATTTGCTGACCCTGTTGATTGTCCAAGCCCCTGTTACCTGTCTCCTTTTCACTTTGTGTTATTACTTCCTAACTCATACTGTAGCATCATGTTAGATGATTGCATTAATCTTCTTTGTGGCCGGTTAGCTTCCTCTGAGCACTCCTTTGCTCTCCTGAAGTCTTGCATACATTTACATAATCATGCTAGCAGAAGGAAGGGAGAAGATGAATCTCCTTTGGCAATTTCATGATGAAGTGTTGAGAATGGATATTCTGAGCACCACAACTGGGAAAGAAAAGAAAGCTGAAATAATACCCTGTTGATTCATTTATAGCTCAGTTGGAATTACTTTAGACCATCAGTAACTGACATAGCTTTGGAGATAAAGCATGAAGCTAGCAGATGCTAAGCTTAAACTAGAACAAACAATAGGCAGATTCCATACAGCGGATGACTCAAGTGGTAGAATCTGAGAAGGGAAGGAAAGAAGAGAAAGACATGTTCAGTTGCACTTCTGGTGAGCTCAGTCTTGAAAAAGAAGCTTTGGACTGGTTGTTGTCCAGACAGTTCACATATTTAATGTATTTCTTTGTTTTAAAAGAATAACCCTATAAATCAAAATTCTTCCTTTTATAACAGAGTTAAGACTTATGGACTTGTCCTTGCATTCTTTATCTCTTCATAAGTGTAAAGAGCAGGATGCACTCCAAAAGAAGTGCTTAAGAGGCTGTAAATCCCAAAGGGTACGTATTACCAGCAGAAAGTGCTTGTGAAATCCTTAACCTTGTTTAAAACTATTTTACATGACTCCCTCAGTCAGAATCTGACCTACATTCTATCTTCTCTTTGTTTCACAATGGATTTTCGGGTGTTCCTGATTTTGTCCTCACCTATATTGAAAAACAAGTCATAGCTTCCTGAGCATATCATTGGACCATCTGTTAAGAAAACTGACTGATAGTAATGCATGATCAAGGTTTACTAAGTGTCTCAACACAGCTTCATTCCTTAGCTGAGTAAGAAGAACCCAGGAGCACTTCTGGGTGGATACTGCTTTGGTTTTCACTGCCCATCAGAACTACTGGTTAGCTGTGTAGCTGTGCTTATCCTAAACTGATCCTATAAGGTAATGTCAGTACTGCCTAGTCTTACAGACCTGATTTAGTTGGCTAAATTAGGAGCTTGGTGTCCCTTGACTCCATAGCTGATGAAGAGAATGATTTAGAATAGGAGATTAATTTAGATGTGCTAAATTAGATTTAGAGTGTCTAAATAGATCTCTGCTAAATCATTCCCTGAAAGCCAGCCTCTCCATCCAGTGACATAATGGTACTTTATGGAAACAAAGCATCTACTGTAGGCAGCTTTGTTAGGAGACTTAAGTTACAAATTTTACCTGCTGCTGCTTTGACACACAGGAACTAGAGTTGTAAAATGCAGAATTCATGCTGTGTTTGATGGGTCAGGAAGAAAATTGGTCAAATATGCAGAACTTAAAGAAATTAAAATGTTTTGAAGGTTTTAGATTCTGGGGTTTTTTATATTAGTGGACTTTTTTATATTAGTGGATTTGGCTCACCTAGTACTTGACATTTACATGCTTATCCCACTACTGTAATGTATTAAAAATGAGTTGATAATTATAATGGTATGTTTTAAATGAGAGTAAAATGTTTCCCCAATTATGGGATAGAAAATTAAATGAGCGTAAAAGCATATGGTGTAAACATGTAAGTCATGGCAGTGTGCCATGACATTTACCAATACTTCCGGGTTCTTCACCAGCTTGATGTTTGGCCTGGGATCTCTGGTTCTTTAAGCCCAGTTTGGAGTCAAAAGCTTTGACAATTTTGCCCTAAATTTCTGAAATCTGAGTGTAGTAGTTATTAGGTGTCTCCCTCTTAGCAGGTCTGTAATTTAATTAGTTGTTTACAAGGGCTTTGGAGAATTTTGTGAGAAAGGTATTGTGTTTGTGTCCTCCCACACTGTCTCTTGCCCAATCCTTCCTCCTCTCTGAGGTCATTTGAGGGATAAAGGCCTACCCAGTAAAGCATCAACATATTAATTGTAGTACTGTTTATACTATTGAAACCCCACCTCCTTCCCACTTCCTGCCTCTTTTTCAGCCAGAATAATGGCAGAGGTGGTAAGCTTGCTTCACTGATACTGAATCTTTCGCTCAAAGTGCCTCTTTATTTTGTTCCTGTTTGTATTGACTCTAGATGCAGTGTTTTCATCAAATCATCTTGTAATTACCAACTAACACAACTGATGAATGAGTAAGCTAAAGAAGGAATACTTCTCAGAGCAACGAGGCTGAGTTTGAAGGACACATAAAAGTATCTCAGAATGGTTCCCTGGTTTGTTCAGGATGGTTCTTTATATTCTGAATATCTCATCTGTTCTTCAGCAGTTTTCTAGTCTGGTTTCTAGTGACTTAGATAATGGGATGCTGTTGGTGACAGGAAATGCTGCTTTTATGGAATGATAAATATAATGTTCAGTTATGCTTTTATTACTTGTAGCCCATGCCCATTAATTTACAGTTATTCAAATGATTCGTATTTATCTGTGTAATTCTGATACTTGTCTTTGTTTTGCTTTATCCCTCGACTTCTCTCAAGTGTGTAATCTTTCTGCTATAAAGGTGTGCAATGTTGCACATTTCAGGTTGATAAAATCAAGACATAATGGCATATCAAATAATTTTTTTTCTTCAAGATTCTATTGTTCATAAAAGAATAATTTAAAGCAAGAAATATATATTTCTATAAACCACAGAACTGATGTTGCTTGTTTTCCTATGGTTTTATTGTTAAATTATCCTATACCTAATAAGCACAAGTTCTGAGAAAACATTTTGTGCAATGGACCATTTATATTCTCTCTGTGATATGGGTTTTCTTGTGGCTTATAATAGAGTTATATTAATAGATAATGTATTCTAACATCAGTGTTATCACTTAATGCAAAACACCTATTGCTTCATATAGTATTTGCACTATAAACTGTATCTCCAAAACCTTATAAGTAAATAATACAAGAATACAAGGAAGAAATCTGGGACAAATCTTCACAAGCAGAAAGCTTTGAATATACCTCCAGGTATATGGTTTGACTTTGGTCCCACATGTTTTTTTTTTTTTGTGTGTGTGTGAGACTAACATCCAGTCTATTGACAATTCGTAGATTGTAGTAAAAGGACAGACTGGAGCTGGTAGGAAGATGAGGGCTGATGTTCTCCTTGTTCATATCAGCTTGAATTTGTCATTGTTCTACTGTGTTCCTTAGATTTATTCCATATCACACATTACAATTTGACCTGAACCATGCTAGATAATTAAGAACAAATTAAATATTAAGAACAAATTAAACATTTTAGTTAAAGGTGACATAAAAGCACAAAATTTGCATCAGAACAGAGATCTAAACCTGAATTTATCCTGTTTGGAGAGAGGAATTTCTTTCTATTTCATACTGAAAATTCATGAGACGTAGGCTGTTTCTTTGGGTTTGAGGGTCTTTCTTCCCCTTAAATCTTTAGCTCCTGAAATTGGGCTACTTACAATTCTTTATTTGTATAGAAACAGAAATCAAAAAACCCCACCCCAAAACCACTTTTTATGAATTAAAAGATGAATCTGAAAATATTCGAGGATAACAAATATTTACCCCAAATTAGTAGATCTTGTTCTATTTTTTTGTGATTTTTGTGTGGCCAACTCTTTATTTTGAACATTGGCAAAGTTTATTTGGATGCTGAGCAAGCAGGCATTGCAGGTAATTCTTTGCACCCTCCCTTCAGGTACTTTTACACATTGATAAAACCCTGCCCAAGCTTTCTCTTCTCCAGGGTAAACAGCCCCAGTTCTTTCAACCTTTCCTCATATGAGAGATGCTCTAGTCCCATAATCATCTTTGTGGCCCTTGGCTGAACTTCCTCCAATAGCTCCATATGTCTTTTTTGCTGAGTGTTCTAGAACTGGACACAGGACTCTAGGTATGGCCTTATCAGAGCTGAGTAGAGGGGGAGGATCACCTACCTTTCCTTCTGTTTGCATCAAAGGACTTTGCTGTAGTGAAGTTTAGTGGTTGTCCTTGTAAATTCTTCATTAGTCTCAGAGGATCTACTGAAATAACCCAGACCCTCATGGAAGACTCAAGGGCATTCTTCAACTATAAGTGAACCATTCAGTCTGGGACTTGTATGATGGCATGCTCTTGCCCAGGACAGGCATACATCTCAGTTCTCAACAATTTCCTCAATTTTTTTCAGCACCAGAGAAAAAAATAGTATAGTTAAGCTTTCAAATTTTTCCTCATGAGTTTATATGATAAGGAACCAGATTTCAGAGCTCACTCTTTTCATTATACCATAGGAAGTGTTGCTATGACATGGGAAATTCTTCTCTGTACTTTTTCTTTTCCATTCATTATGGGAATAATTCAGATGCCAACCTTTTTTAATTTATTGTGCTGTGCAAAAAAATTTTACTGGCTTTTTCTGTCCTGAAATAATTATCTCTGCTACTGAGATAACTGGTCTACTGGCAGGAGGGATATCAAATGACCCATCTTTTGCTATCTTCTGTGTCTCAAAATGTGGGCTATATAAACCAGAACCATTGTGGAGTTGGTTATTTGTTTCTCCTATCTTTCCCTCTGCTGCCACTATATGGTTAAGCATCAGTAAGTCAACCTACCTGGGTTTTTAGCAGTGCACTTGCTTGCTTTTGATGGTTCTTTTTTTTTTTTTTTTGCATTCAAAAAATACCTGAGATGGTAGGTGTGCATTACTGATCTTTCAGTGAAGATGTTGAAGATACATACTGTCTCAAGCAAAGGCCATGCTAGCTCTGCAGAGCAGCACCATGTGTTTGACTGTGTTTCTTATCAGCCACTTTTCTTGACTACAGGATCTGGGAATCCCCACTCCTCCAGGCTGCCAAAGAGAACAATCTCCCAGCCATTAGGAAACTTCTCACTGATGGAATCTGTGATATCTATCAGAGAGGTAACTTGATTATTTGTGACAAATGGTTTTCTGTGGAAGGCAAAAGCCTGCTATAAGGAGTAGTACATTTGTTAGTTTGCTAAAACATTTGCATTAGCAGACTCAAACCACTTAAGTCTATGTCAGCAGCTTTGCAACATAAGTGAGTGTCGTGGTTTGAGTCCAGAGGGAAACTGAGCACCACAATGCTGCTTCCTCACTCCTTCCCCATCAGGGATGGGGAGGAGAAGATACAACAAAAGGCTCAGTAATCCACACAAGGACAGGGAGGGATGATTCACCCATTATGGTCACAGGCAAAAGACAGACTCATCCGGGGAAGAAAAGCAACATCAATTTAATTTAAACACCACCACCACCACTTAATTTAATAATCAAACAGAGGAGGACCGTGAGAAATACAACCACATCTTAAATAAAACACCTTCCCTCCACCCCTCCTCTCTTCCCGGGCTCAGCTTTGTTCCCAATTTCTCTTCCTCCTCCCCCCCGCAGAGATGCAGGGGGGCAGGGGATGGGGGTTGCGGTTAGTTCATCACCCATTGTCTCTGCCGCTCATCCCTCATCAGGGGGAGGACTCCTCACACTCCTCTCCTTCTCCAGCGTGGGGTCCCTCTCATGGGAGAAAGTCTTCCATGAACTTCCTCCAACGTGAGTCCTTCCCACGGGCTGCAGCTCTTCATGAACTGCTCCAGCGTGGGTCCCTCCTGCGGGCTGCAGTCCTCCCAGTGATGAACTGCTCCAGTGCAGGCTTCCCTCAGAGTCCCGGTCTTCTTTGGGTGCAGCCACCTGCTCTGGTGTGGAGTCCTTCACAGGCTGCAGGTGGGCATCTGCTCCACCGGTGACCTCCATGGGCTGCAGGGGGGTCTCTGCTCTGGTGCACATCTCTGCCCTCTTCCTCCTCCTTTCTTCCACTGACCTCTGTGTTTGCATAGGTGTCTTCCTCAAAATTCCAACCCTTCACAAGGCCAACTCCTCCTCCCATGTTCCCCTTCTTAAATACATTACCACAAAGCTGCAGCCACTGTCACTAATTGGCTTGGCCTTGGCCAGAGGGGGGTTCAGCTTGGAGCCAGGGGACCTTCCAGAAGCTTCTCACAGGGGACCCCTACTGTAACCTCCTCCCCCACTACCAAAACCCTGCCAGTGAGTTTTCTGACTTGGAGAGCTCATCAAACTCTAAAGGAATGGTGAAGATCAGAGGTCTACAGCTTGAATGGTCCTTTTTTTTCTAGAGGGCTTTCAGATTTTGGTGGAGTGAAGCACAGAGACTGTGCAGTTACGTGGCTGTTACCGTGTCATATTATGAGGCGGCACCTGGCAGTACTCAACGGAGGACCTAGCACTCCCATAATTCTCCCATATAGTTGAATGTCTAGACAATGCTCTCACTTCTACTGTTTCTAGGTGCAGTGGGGGAGACCGCTCTTCATGTAGCTGCCTTGTATGATAACGTGGAGGCAGCAGTGACTCTGATGGAAGCAGCTCCTGAGCTCGTCAATGAAAGGATGACATCAGAGCTCTATGAAGGTAACATCTCAGGGAATGAGGATGGGCAGGATTCTCGGCAGGGGGAGAGAGGAAGTGCTACCTGTACATTTAGGAAAGTGGCTTACACTGTTCATGGTTCAATATATTGCTAAACTGTTACATAGCAAAACCAACGTACAAACGGCTCCTGACCATTTGTGGAGAGTGAAATTATATTAAACCCATGTGCAAACATATAAATGCATAATTGACAAACCCTTAATCACAGGTGGGCCTGTTGGTTATAGTGGGATTTCAAGGATATGTATAATTTGTTTTCTGGCATACTCATGTGTAACAAAGGAGTCCCTACCTGGTCTCTGAAAGGAGAAAAAAATAATTTGTTGGTTGACAAAGAATAGGGATTGAAAACAAATGTGGCCACTGCTTTTAAGTCTAGACTCTGAGCCAGTTATTTAAAGAATGGTTCTGACTGACTAATGCCAGACAGAATCTTGAAACCGCTAAAATAATAATGATGGGGTTTTAAAAATTCTAATAACTATTTTGAAGGATTAGAGCAAGTCTTCTTTGGGATCTTTGTCTTGACTTGGTCTTCATGTCCCATGAAGGCAAACATAGTCACACAGCTTTCAGTGTGCTTCCTGAAAGAGTGTGGCATGTCTTGTTTTTCCCCAGAAAAAAATCTAGAAAGTGCATCTGTTGCTTTTTTTGGCAGGTTGTAAAATCAGTTTTCATGAATTCATAAAAAGATTTAAGTAGAATGGCACCTCTGGAAAATCTGTAGTCCAGCCCTCTGCACACAACACGGAAAACTTCAAAGCTAAATCATATAGCCACTACGGATGCAGTCCTAAAAACTTTCATTTTACCATGACTGAAATGTGAACTGCAAGCTACTGATCAGCTTTCTTGGAAGGCAAGGTTTTATATCTGTGTCTTACAGGGCAGACAGCTCTCCACATTGCAGCAGTGAACCAGAACATCACTTTGGTGAAGGCTTTACTCAAGAGAGGGGCCAATGCCTGCACAGCACAGGCAACTGGGCACTTCTTCAGGCGCAGCTCCCAGAACCTTCTCTATTTTGGTACAGTCTTATCTTCTCCCCTTGCTGCTATGGGAGGGAACTAGCAGAGTGATGAGGGAATATAAGGGAGGCTTGCTTTAGTCCCTGTCTAAACCAGATAAGCAGAGGCTCCTGTTTCCAAGTGTCATCAGTCACACAGCTTTTAGCAGACAGTAAGACTCCATCTGAGTATGTAAATAAATATAAATGTCATACACATTTTATATATTTTCATGTATGCAAAAATATATATTGCATAAAAATTATAATTTAATTTCTTCCTAGTAGCATATACCCCAACTTACTTGTCAGCCTTCTGATGAAGATAATCTCCTGAAAAGAATACTTCTTCCTTTTAGTGTTGTGGGGGGCAGGTCTTTTTTTCCTTTCTGAGTGGGATGAGGAGCGGGGCAGGAAATTTACAGGTTACCTGAAGTAACTCTTCCTTTCATAACCTCTGGCTTCATAGCATGGATAGCTTTCCCTCAGCATGCTTCAACCTCTCCTGCCTCCTGGGGTCTTAATGTTGTTTCACACCATTCTTTTCTTTGCAGGAGAACATGTTTTATCATTTGCTGCCTGTGTGGGAAATGAGGAAATTGTACAGTTGCTCATTGAAAGTGGAGCTGATATTAGAGCTCGAGATTATCTAGGTATGTGCTGTAGAGCCTAGTGAATTGCATACTGTGGATCTGGACACTTTAAATCAGACTCTGTCATCTGGGCATGCACATACTTTTCTCTCATTACAAACAGCTGTGGGATGAGGGATGTGAGGAAAAGGAAAGCCATCAGTCAGTTGCCAGTCTTTGCACAGGGCTGGGCTATTCCACATACTTTTTCTGGTCTGCTTCCTTCATAGGTAACACTGTTCTTCACATCCTGGTTCTCCAACCTAACAAGACGTTTGCCTGCCACATGTACAGCCTGATACTTTCTTATGACAGGAACAAAGAGGGACCAGGATCACTTGAATTGATTCCTAACAATGAGGGGCTTACTCCATTCAAACTGGCTGGAGTTGAGGGCAACACTGTGGTGAGTTTATGTGACACAGTTGCCTCCATACAAAATAGAAATGGAGAATTTGAAATAATGTCATGCAGACCAAGGGAGTTTGTGCATGTTCTTAGTGGCTAGAAGGTACATACAAGTCTTTTTTTTTTTTTTTCCCCCAGAAGTCTCATGTAGGACCAGAAAACCATTTATAAGAAATTTCTTTATCCTAATGAAAGGAACAAGTGCTTAAAGAATAGATCTTTTGACCCAATTTTTGAAGCATTTGAGTTAAACAGGTATTAACAGAAAGATCCACCCCAAGTAATTGTTTGAAAGTCTGACTGAAATCACTGTCTTTGTTGTCTAGTTTTGTGACACACAGGAAAAATGTGACACACAGGAAACTTCTTCATGTATCCACAGACATATCTTGGTAGACAAGACGTCAATATTTAATGTAAACTCTCATCCTTCCCCTTAACAAAAAGACAAAGGTGTTTAGTGTTTCTTCTGCAGATCCACAAAGGACAGGATCATTTCCCTTGCCACACCTCTTTCCTAATAGCTTGTAGAAGAGTATAAAAGGATTTTTTTTTCTAATTAACATATAATTCCATCTGAAATCTATTATCAAGATGTATAACTGTGTCAAATAACTTTACCAATTTGATGAGAATTGTGTAAAAATCGCTCATCTTTTACCTCAAGCACAAGCTAATGATCAGATGTGAATCAGAAAAAGTTCTTCCACTTCTTTGCCTGCTGTAATTGTTCCTGAGATATATGAGAACCACAACAACTGCCAAGTTCAAGAAAAATACATGGCAGTTAAGGGTTTTTAACAACTTTATTTGTTCTCATTGCAAATACACTATATACTGGAAAACTGATATCCTTGACCCCTTTCTTTTCTCCACAGATGTTTCAATACCTTATGCAGAAGCGGAAGCACAATCTCTGGTCCTTTGGCCCCTTGACCACTGTGCTCTATGATCTCACAGAGATTGACTCCTGGGCTGAAGATCAGTCCTTCCTTGAGCTCATTGTCTCAACCAAGAAGAGAGAGGTACTGTGGGCACCACATGCTTTCGATGTGGAGACCACGGTGATTATAAAAGGAGAAGAAAGATGAATTAGAAGGTTCAAGCTCTTTTATATTATCCACAGAGCAAGGAGTTTGTACCATGTGCTGCAGGGAATATATGAAATGCAGCAGCTTACTAATGATCTGGCTACATCTGATGCTTAATATACAGTTTCTTCTGAGGTGTGACACTTGCAGATGATTGAAAGAACTTTGAGCAAGCTACAGGAAATGATGTTGTGTGATTCAGTAAAGGGTTCTCTCTCTTTCACCAGGCTCAAAGATATCAGTAACAAGTACCTCTAGAGCAGCTCTAGCAAGTAGCTTTCTGTAACTGTGATACCCATTAACTCTCACAATGTCACTGTGAGACACAACTATGTTCAGAAATCCTAAACTGCAGTGCATTTTAAAACCACTCATTGTTATTATTCCATTCATTTAATGATACTGCTTGTCCAGGTTATGACTCAAAGTGGGAGAATTACTTCTGCTGTAGGCTCAAAAACTTGTAAAGGGATCACTGAGATAAAAATAGCAGACTAATGGCAAGCTTAGATCTGAAGACTTTCAAGGTACACTACCCTGTCAGCTGTAATCACCTTAAATAATCCTAATAGGACAGGAAATGAATCAGAAGACACTTTAATTAGCACAGTTCTACCCATCCTGTATTATTTCTATCTATCAAAAGTTTAGTCAGACTTCTCTAACAGAAGTTTCAGCTACTGGAGAGCTTTGCACAGTGTGGAGGAAGTCTATGAAACTCTCATTTTCCTTTATTTAAAATCCTCTAAATTTCTAGGTGTGGTGATACATGTGGAAATTCAGGGGAAAGCAGACTATGTCAAAAAATAGAACAACCTTAGAAGTTGTCCAGAAGACTAAACCATAATCCTAAAAGAAGGCAGAATACTGTGCCTCTGTCTTATTCTAAAACATATAGTGCATGCAAATCCAAGATTCCTAATTTCAGTGGATAAGATGCCCCCAAATACCATGAGATACTATGATTTCTTTATTTTCCAGAATACTCTTAAATATGAGCAATCGCAATTTTTGCATGCATAACTAGTAATTCTTTTTTGCATTCAATATGTGTTTGGCCCAAAATGTTTGCTGTCTCCTCTAGAAGAATGCTATGTGTCACCCCATCCTATCATACCCTCCCAGTCTGGTATTGGACTAGAAGAGCATATTTAGGCCCCAGTCAGAAGCAGCTTCCTCTTGTATTAAGGGGGATTCATACACAAAGAGGTACTAAGATATATTTTCTGACCCTTAAGTGGATGAAAAGTTGAAAAAATAGAAGGGAACTAAGCTACAGGAAGATTATAGTAAGCTTCAAACTTACCCCTTTGAAAATTTACTCTCCTATGCAAAGAATTCTAGAATACTGACTTCTACAGAAAACAGAACATCTAAGGCTATCTAGCTAGGTTAGCTATCTCAGTTTTGATCCTTTAGGATATTTCTTAGGTCATTCAAGAGTTCTGTTAGAGCCATGTCCATTTACTCAAACATACATCTTCCTTTCACTTTTTGCAATTTGTCTTTGGCTGACTTAGAGGAAACAGGGCAACGTAGCAAGAGAAGGAAAACATCTAGAGTGCAATTAGAAGTTTTCCTTACAGGCAGACCCACTCATGCCAGTTTGACTTATGTCTCCTTTTTGCTTATTGCAGTGGTCCCCTAAACATTACAATAGGAAGTAGGTCTAGAAGCATTTAATAAAGTGCGTGGGTCAAGTTCATAAGCAAGGTGTAAAGTATCTTGTTTGTCCTACTTATGCTGTGTCAGTCTTCTAGCTGAAGCTGAAGGCTTGATATAGATGACTCAGTTAAGTATCACCCAAATAATAATGCAGAAACTTAAAATGTAATATTTTTACATAAGCCATGGAGCTTTAGACAAGTACTAATCTCTTTTGGAAAAATGTTCCAATTTTCTTATCCTAAATCATCTGATACAAAAGACTTGTATTGCTGTACTAACAGGAATATTCTGTCATCCTCAGTTGGATGGAAAAAACATTTCAAAGGTTTATCAGATAAATTTTAGTTGTCAGATTTTTGTTTTACCCTCAAGATGCCATCAGAACTGAGGGCAATTTCCAATCAATGATATGTATGCCTTTGTTTCCCTTTTACAGAAAAGGCCTTGTTGATATTTTGGCACTTGGTTAGCAACCTCTGAAAGGATTCTTGGAATAGTAACTTACTGCTCATGTGAACCCTGCATGTGTTCTGTGAGAACAGGCAAATAAATTTTTCCTTTTTTTATAGGCAGAGAAACTGCAAATTAAATAACACTGACTGTCTTAAAGTAGCTGAATCCAACTGCTTTTGACTATCTCTGGAGTGGATTGAGCCCATTGACCTACAAATCAAATTTTGATCCTTTATAAACATACCAGCCATAGTTCTGTTTCTAGACTGAATATTTCCATATTCTATCTACATCAATAGAAATTCCATATAGGGAAGACAGATAAAGGACTACAGGTTCACTCTTCAACTCTAGGAAACCAGTACAATTATAACTTCAGTTCAGCTATACTGATTTCTTCCAGATTGGGAATGGGACCCTAAACAGTTATAATGAGATGACAGTAAAACACAAAAACACTCCATGATGATTTTGTGGGTTTGCAGGCACAAATAAACAAAGTATCTTTGTTCTACTTTCACTTTAACAGATTATGGTTTATAAATGAATGAAAAAGATTTTGTTTTGAAAATACTTTAAGGTGATCCATTTGATTCCAAAGTAGATATCTAACTCTTCAATTACTGCAGATATTGGAAGCCATGATAACCTGAGTCAGTATCATCCATCTACTTTGAAAATAAGATTTGTCACTTCTGTGGAACATACTTCCTCACAGTGAGATTCTATGTAGTTTATGACCACTAGGGAATCACAGGACAAATTTTTCAAAAGAACTCAGTATGAAAAGACCCTAATATTCTCTCTTCCATTTTATTCATATCAGCATAGTGCTCTTGTCACTATGTTATTTAATACATCCCAATAGTGCATTACATACTAAAATTAACATGTTTTCCTGTGGTTCATTCTTTCTTCACAGACTATTTTACTAAGCAGAGTGTCTAGTTTTGGGTGGGTTTGAGAGTAATTACTTTTTTGCACACAATATTATGTGTTAACATTGGACAAATTAAGCTAAAGAGGTGCACTTGGCCTAGATTCATTCCATCTCATTTTTGCTTCCAACTACAGTGTTTAATTAAGGAATACAGATTCCCTGTATTTTACATGTGGATGATAGAGAAATGCAAGTAACTAAGTATCTCCAGAGAACAGTTTAGATCTTAGGTGAGCTGAACAGAAGTCTGTAGGACTCTATTGCCTACAAGGAGAGAAATCTTAGGATAACCACATCACTAATGAAGATACCTCCTTTAGGTGCCTAAAGTTATGTGATGGAGTACTGATACTCTAAGGACATAGATAAGGCAAAGTTTGTAGGAGGAAGTAATGACATTTGTTAGACAGTTCATGTAGCTGTAATTTCATCTTGTCCTAGGAAAACAGTTAAAAAGAGTGGAGTGATATTGATGTTTACAGGTTTTATACTTGTCATCCCACCAGCAAATCAATAGATTTACTCAGAGGCATAGATCAGCAATGTTCAACAGAGGAAAAAATCTTGAATTTTTTTTTTTTTTTCCTGTAACATCCTACTGTATTTTCTTTATCCTTTATGTGCATGTGTGCAAATCAACCAGATCAACCATGAGAGCACTTAAGAAGGTTTCTGGATTCTTCCTGTTAGTTTTTGAAATGGAATTGTATGATAGGAGAGGATTCTTCCCTCCAGTGCTCATAACTCCACTGCTCTTGCTTTTTACAGAGCCTCTTTGTCACTTCTAAAACTATGGTCACAACTATTTTGATGAAGCTTTCTTTTTGTATAGAATTTCCCAGCTACACAGTACGTATATGCAGATCTTTGACAGAAACACAACCCCAAGGTATGCAGCAGCACTATTTTTTCATATCATGCAAGATGCTCACTTCATATCAAGCAAGAAGCTTCTGTTTTTCCTGGAACTGTATGTGATCTTCTAGATATAGTTGAGCTGCACCACTGAGATTCTAAAAAGAAGGGACAAAACTTTGATTATGATAAAAATAATGTAAAGGCACTAGTTTGAAAGAGCCTGTTTTTTTCACAGTATATATCACTGTGGGTATACTGTATTTTTTATCATCATAGCTGAATGGTGAAAACTTTTGAAAATCCAGTCCATTAACAGGCCGCATTTAGACAGAAATTAAGGAACTTTGGAAATCTTTCCAAAGTCCTCTTAGTTGCCTGCTAAATCAAGGTAATATCAGTGTCAGTTTTTCAAAGAGAGCTAATCATCTAAAGGATCTTTTGACATGTTTCCTAGAGATTAAGAGTTCCACAAATGCTACTGAAGTTGATAGAAATAGCTGTTGAAACCAATGTTAACTTACATGTATAAATGCAGAACTCCAATTTGGAGAAAAAATCAAAGTGAATTTTGCAAGATTGTACAGAAACTTTTTTCTGTAGCTGAAAATAGAATCCAGATTATCTTATTTTCAATTCTGTGTTCTAATTATGATGTATATTTTACACAGAGTGTCTGCTGTAGAGTGCACTGTGCTGTCTTGCTTAACAAATGAAAATATTCTTCAAAACTGGTTCCAGTTACAGTAAAAGACAATTCATGAATAGAATTAGCTTTGTATGTGTTTGAGTCCCTAGAGTTCACAGGATTTATAAACTTTCTGACACTGTAAAGTTAGCCCAACCCTAATATGTATATATCTTACACTCTGCAGGTAGCCTCATAAAAGATAGTGGGATCTTTCATAAAGGATGCTATCAAATGCTATTTTAAATAATGCCTTTTATTTTCTGTAACACATCCTCATATATTTGCATTCATGGACCTAGATTATAGGTCTGTCTCAAGTGTATGCATCCAGGCCTAAACAGCCAACAAACTTATTCCAGTACTAGCATGCTTTTCTTGTGCTTCCCACTGTCACTCAAAAGCTGTTCTCTGCAGGATGTATTTTTTACTTTTTTTTCAAAGCTCTTTACTGGCAAACTGAGCAAATCCAAACCCCCTTGAGCATTCCATTTTTGCAAAATAAATTGAGCTTCCTAAAGCTGAATAGTGTAGGTGAGAATAGTTTGTTAACATTCTCCCAGGAAACAATGTGAATGATGCTTGTAAACAAATGTCCTCATGGTAATTAATTCTTTCTGTCTTTCTCAGGCACGCCAGATCTTGGACCTAACACCTGTGAAGGAGCTGGTGAGCCTGAAGTGGAATATGTATGGTCGGCCCTATTTCTGTTTCCTGGCTTTATTCTATATACTCTACATGGTCTGCTTCACTATGTGCTGTGTCTACCGACCACTGAAACCCCGAACAAGCAACAAAACAAGCAGCCGAGACAATACAATCTATGTCCAGAAAATGCTGCAGGTACTGTGTCTATAGGAGTCAGGGCCCCATAGGCAGCATTGAGCAGTTCTCATCTAACCTACTTAACTGGAAAGTCCGAGTCTTTCCCAGTTCCCAGCTATTGGAGTTGTCCTCCTTCTCTCTTTCTGCCAGCTGACTGTTGTCAGTGAGGAGCATGGGGTATGTTCTGTTCACCGTTGCTGGGGCTGGGATGGTTCCTGTGGCCTTGTCAGGCCTAGTTATGTTTATTATACTAACAGTGGGCCTTCTTTTCCTCCATCCTTTTTTTTTTTTTTTTAATTTCCTTTCACTCCCTTTAAAATTTAATTTTATTTCCATTCACCTCTTTTTTTTTTTTTTTTCCCAGGAATCATATATGACATATGAGGATGAGCTGAGGTTGGTGGGGGAGCTGATAACAGTCATTGGAGCTGTAGTAATTTTGGTCCTTGAGGTAAGAGAAGCAGTGAGCTATATAGTTTCGAGTTTCATCAAGACCGATTTTACTTACTAGACAGACATGAGTTTGTGCTCACAACTTGTTAGGGTTTATTTGCTTAGACCAAGTGCTTTGATATACATCTGTGGCAATAGACACTGTCAATAATATCTATTGAATGAAACAGAGACTGTGACAATGTACTAGGAAGACTACAGGTGCAGAAGCAGCAATTAGAAGAACTGGCCGCACTTTTAAATGCTATCTGCAGTATAATGCCAGAGATTCTGTTAGCACCATATGTGGGTCCAGATGAATCCCAGCTATGGCATGAGATTCTTAAGAGATTCTTCACCCAGTGCTGCTAAATACTAATGTGTTTAGGGATGGTAGGTGATTTCTGTGCATACACAGAAAAGTTTGTGTTTGTGATCAGTGACTGTATGGACCTATAACAGGAGCCTTACTCAACCAGAGTTCTGAGGTGGACATATTTAGGTGTTCTCCTTACCATGATCTCTCAAAAAGAATGCAAATGTTCTTTAAATTAAAATAAATACATCCCCCACTTGATTTTATTATAATACGAAATAGAAAGCCAAAACATTTATAGGAGAAAACTCAAATGACAAAGCCAGGGAGAACTGAAATAAAACAGGGCTTGTAAACAGCTTTTTCTCTGCCCATACATGTTTCAGGACAGATCCTTCTTCCTGTGTTTGGTTGGGACTCTGAGGCTACACTACAGCTAACACAGTCAGAATTATAACAAACTCCTTTGATTCCCCAAGAGGTCTTTTTTGTCTTAATTTCTGGTGCTCAGCTGTTTGTCTGGTCTCTTCTCAGTAATCTATATGAACTTCAGGCTCACAACTCTGCGCTGTAACACTTCTCTGCCACATACCAAAGTCTCTCAATCTGCCCAAGCATTCTTAGATTTTCCAGCAATCTCTGTCACATCCCACAGGAAATCATTCTGTTAAAGTAATATAGAAATCAAACTGTGAATCATCAAACAAAGCAGATGCAGCTGGACCCAAGACCTGTGAATACTGGTGGTTACCAATAGTGTAATGGAATCTGTCTGAGTCCTAAAGTCATTAGGATGTGTCTCTTAGATCCCAGATATCCTTAGAGTTGGAGCAGCAAAATACTTTGGACAAACCATCCTAGGAGGGCCTTTCCACATAATTGTGTAAGTACATCACTTTTTAAGTCTAATAAATATATTGTCTCTGATTTTCCCCACTGCTGTCTTTTGACAGATGAGTTACTTTCTTCATTCTTTTGGAGTATACCTTGTCTTGATTTATTTCTCTTACTGGCCCAGCTGGTGTGTAGGAAGCCAGGTGAGCAGACAGGTAGAGTTGACAATGCTGAGAGGTCTCTGTCTATGGGGCTGGTGGCTGTATATGCCTGTCTTGGAATTTCTGAAAAGAAATAAAAAAGGAGGGTAAGATTCATTTACTGAACTTTTTTCACTGTCTCTTCTTCCTTTGCAGCATCACATATGCTTGCATGATTCTAGTAACCATGGTGATGCGTCTCACCAGCACAACTGGTGAGGTGGTGCCCATGTCTTTTGCCCTGGTGCTAGGATGGTGCAATGTCATGTACTTCGCACGAGGCTTCCAGATGCTTGGACCCTTTACCATCATGATCCAGAAGGTATAAGACACAAACAAATATGGGCTTGTTACACATATCCTGACACCTCTTTGCAGATAGGGAGAACTGAAAGAATACTTTTTCTTCCTCAGGACTAGCATTAATGGCAAGTGCACAGATTGTTTGGGACTTCCACGTTTTCTTTTCAGTGTAGAAGTTTCCTTTAGTCCACTCATGGTCTTAGAATCTGGAAGATTATTTATATAGGCTTGCATTGTGACTTGGTGGGACAGTTGGGCCTTATGGTGGCTCTGTCTTTGCTCTGCAGATGATATTTGGAGATCTTATGCGCTTTTGCTGGCTCATGGCTGTGGTGATACTAGGCTTTGCATCAGGTGAGTCTACAAAAGCAAAACAGCAATATGTTACCCCTGCCAACTTCTTCAGTATGTATTAAATGTGTAGGTTTTAATTTATTCTCAGGTTGCCCTCTAAGTTAGGTGGCAAAGGTGGTGATGATGTATAAAGTCTATTTCTTTAAGCATGGTCACTTTCCCAGTACTGTTTTCTGTTCTATGAGTTTGGTTTGAAATTCTTGCTCTTTCCAGGGTAACAGATATTAGGACAATCCACGTAATTCCACATATATGTGGCAAGGTTTAAAAACATGCTACATTTATGATATTTGTCTTTGGAAAAGGAGATTAACACACATACCTTTATTATATCCTTGAAGAAGAAAATATCACTATTTTGAGAACAAATAAATAATCAAAGTAATTCTGAGTAATTTTATAATGGATGCCAGTGGTTTCTAGTCAGGGATTTGTCCTTGTTATGCTGGATACTGCACTAGTATAGAAACACCTTCCCAGACCACTTTGTGTTGTCAGCATCTCTTACAGGACCCTGTTGTTGCTTTTGGAATGTGATTCCCATTGTTAAACTAATTTTAATTTTAAACTATGGGTTAAACTTTTTTCCCCCATTGCTCTCCTCTAGCTTTTTACATCATCTTCCAGACAGAGAACCCTGAAAACCTTGGGCAGTTCTACAACTATCCCATGTCCTTGTTCACCACCTTTGAGCTGTTCCTTACTATCATTGATGGCCCTGCAAACTATGATGTGGACCTGCCCTTTATGTACAGCGTGGTATACTTTGCCTTCGCCATCATTGCCACCCTCCTTATGCTCAACTTGTTAATTGCCATGATGGGTGACACCCACTGGAGAGTGGCCCATGAGCGGGATGAGCTCTGGAGAGCCCAGGTAATCTAGTTTAGATGGTAGTGGGTTTGTTTTGAATAAAGAAGGGGAAAGGTTGTCCAGGGAGAATGGGCCAGACGGTGCAATTACTTACTCTGACATCTGTGCTCTAAATGAGGTACTTTAAAACATTTCTTTGTCCTTCACTTTTCTCAGGGACTAATACAATAAGCCATGTCCTTTTAATTATGTTTTACATCTTCTGTACATCAGCCACTAAATTTCTTCCATCCTTTCTATGTGCAGGATTACTCCTCTGCACATCTTCCCATGTGGAACTGTCTTCCAATATATCTTTGCTGTGTGGGTATTCCTACCTTATTTCAAATAGCAGCTTGAAGCCCATCCAGCCTTTCTTGTCCTAGCTGTTTGTTCCTTACTCATGGAATCTCTTGTTAAATAGAATTAAAGTTGCTTCTTTTTTTACAAATTGCATTTCTATGTAACTGAGAGTTAAATCATAATTATAGGGATTGACTGAGAGGAGATAGAATGCAAGGTAATGATTACAAGTAGGTTAGTAACATCTTTAGATCCATTAAAAGAAGTTGGCCTGACTCTAGCTCAAAAGGCAAAAAAATTCAAACAGATGAGTTATATAGCTGCTCGACAGGAAATCCACTTCCTACTATTTTTCTCTGGGAAAGCAGTAAGTCAAATAGTTAAATGTAGTTGTGTGGCCACATTGGTAAGTTTTGATGGTAGTTAATGCAGATATAAATACTCTCCTCTAGCTTGCAAATTAATTACCCTACTCATTACCATCAGGTATAAAAGGAAAGAAATTTAACAGTTGAGCACTTTTGCTTCCTCAAAACATGGTACAGTTAGGACTAAAATAGTGAATTGTCCTATAATAAATGGAGGATTGACTCTGATTTTTCTTCATTACATATGGAGCTATAATGAAGTACGGTAATGGGTCAGTATTTATAAAACTGGTAATTTTGAAAGACAGTCTGAATTTTTTTTTTCCTAATTCATCCGAGTGCTTTCTTTTTTTTTTTTTTTTTATTCTAAAGGTTGTCGCTACTACTGTCATGCTGGAGCGGAAACTGCCACGGTGTCTCTGGCCTCGCTCTGGAATCTGTGGGAGGGAGTACGGGCTAGGGGACCGATGGTATCTCAGGTCAGTTCTCTTCTAGTGTGTGCATGTAAGGATCCCAGAAGAAGAATCCAGTGTATGGATGTTAATAAAGAGCCTTTCCAGTGGCCTGGGGAGGAGTGTTTGGAGTCCTTCCCTTCCAGAATACAGACCCCAATCTGTTTTCTGTCTGTGATTGATAGACAACCACTGTTCCCAGCAGAAAACCCTGCTGTGCAGTTCCTTGTGAAATCAGCTGATGTTATCTTATCCAGTAATCACAGGAGACAGACCCCAGAAATTACATGGGTTATAAGGCCTGAATTTTTCTTTCAAACTTTTTATAATGAGTATCACAAAACTTCACTGCTGTGCTTGCTTGTCTGTCCCTATCTATTAGATGCATGAAATGGCAGAGGCAGGATCAATCAATTAGGTATTCAGCAACAATGAACTGCTTTACAGATTATTCAAAACCAGGAATAATTAAAGGCAAGATTTCTTTTCTTGTGTGAACCCAGTAACTATATTATACTTTGCAAAGACTACATTGGGTGGCAAAAGCTTAGGTCCAGGATTTCAGTTTAGGTGCTGAAATAACAAACACACTGTCTGTAGTCGACATAACAATAGATTCGTTATTTCTGATTTTAATCAATATTTATTCCAGGGTGAGAAAAGATTTAACTTTGGGCATGTGTCATTTCTAACTGCATCATCTTTTGCTGATAAAGCCAGAAGGGGGAGTGGTGACTGTACAAAATAGGACTTTTTGCAGGTTTTGGCAGAGAAATGAACCTTGTGGATTTTCAGGTTTGCTGGGCAGAACAAGCAGACCTAAAGTGGTACCAATATGCAAGACCTTCAGTCAAAGGTGCAAAATGTAACTTTGCAAGAGCAATATCGCAGCAACAATTCTTTGCTCGATGCTATGAGAAGAAATTTTGGTGTGATTTAGTTCTGTCAAATGACATGTATGTTCATTGTATATAGTGTGGGAGAGTATTTCAGAAGACAAGTTAGAAGTAATGTAGAGAAGGGTTGGTGCAAGTGGAGCAGTTAAATAAAAATTCAGCAAAAGATAAGTGACATCCTGAGGCTTGCAGCCATGGAGTATCAGAGGAGGAAAGAGAAGAACAAAGGCAATGGATGAATATATGTGTATATAGAAAGGATCTGGACCTAGAGTCAGGTAGGGTAGGTCTGCTGATAGCTTACAGCTGGCAAAACAGAAAGGCCAAATCATGAAAATGAGTTGAAGGACAGGAAACCATGGGCAGATAAGGGTACTGAAGTCAATGATGGGGATGAAGATCTAGGAGATAATTGTGTGCTAGCAGCTGCTAGCACCATGCCTATGATCTGTTTCCTGTTCCTGTGTAGATTTCCTGGAATGTCTGGATCAGTAGGCATATTTTTGGGAGGGGCTTGCTTCTTGTGACTGCTTGGTTTTGTTGATAAACTGGCATGTTTCTACTTCATTCAGTTTATGTTTTTTAATCCTCTTACAGAGTTGAAGACAGGGTTGATCCCAACAAACACAAGCTGATGCGTTACACAGAAGCATTTAAGGCTCAGGATAGGGATAACTATGACAAAGGTTTGGAAAAGCTGGAAATCAATAGAGACATTCTGTACAAGAAGGAACGGTCTGCTCTGTCATTGTCACGGAGCACATCCAGGACTAGTTCTCACCGTGGCTGGGAGATCCTGAGGCGCAACACCTTCCACCAGCTTTGTGGAGAGGTTGGTCATGCCATGGAAGAGGAGGTTTATGATGTCTAAGAAGCCTCTTTTTTACTCCACAACACAGATCATTTGTCACAACAGTTATCTTCTGCAACTGTTCATACACACTCCAGCATGCTACACACACTTGTCAGCCTTGAAGAACTCTGCTGGTGAACAGTTCACAAACAGTTCATGGCATCTGTGTTATGATATATGAATGCAGTCTTTTCTCTCCTACGTTTAAGTGTCTCTGCTGTTGCACTGATACTTGCACCAAGCTGGTGGGCTTGTTGAGCTAAGGTCTGTTGTGGTTTGTTATGCACCCTGCAGAAATGAGTAAAAGAAGCCAGCAATGGGATTTCATCCATTTACAAATAAGTGATCAGTAAGTCCTCTCCCAGACTGTTGCATACAGTATAATCTCTCCCTCCAATTTCACAAAATCCCAATGCTCTTATAGCAGAGAGAGTTGACTGAAGTTCTGTTTTATGATTTGGTTACAGAACTGAAAAAAAACCCTGTAGCTAAGCTCAGGAATGAAGATAGTCACTGACATTGTGGTGATTAAAAGGACTGTAACTACTTAAGCTGGCATTCAGGGCCTGACAGATTTTGCCCTCTGAAGAACCGAAGTCTCTATTAGCTGCATTTTCAACATTGTTGTCTTAACAGGACTGTTTTGTTTTGGGTTTGGTTTGGTTGGTTTGTTTGGGGTTATTTTAGTGATGTGTTTGTTTGTTTTATTTTGTTGTCACATGAATGCACTTTAAGCTTTTAAAGAGAAGTGACTGCTATTCCTGGGAGGATTCTGAAGGATCTGAAGTAGGAACTTCTTTTCCTAATAAGAGCACATATGACCTGGTAAGGTGACTTTCGGCAGTGTGAAATTTCAGCAGAGCTATTGATCTCCCAAGTGAGGTGAAGCTGGTCTTTTGTTTTCTGTGGAAGAGCAGGATTCTGAGCCATGGTTCTTTGACTTATAACTAAGCTGTCAACCTTGGGTAGTGTGCTACAATGTAGCACTGAAAGAAAAGGAGAGGAAATGTTGAATAGATGAATAAGAGCTATTGCAGAGGCAGTTCAGAAACTTGTGTGTTCACATGCTTGCTCTCTCTCTGAAAGTCTAAAACTGTCCAATGAACAACTGAGTCATCCATGCAGTTCCCTTCCACGCATGATACTGTGCCAGTCTGTCAGTTTGTCATCTGCTTAGGACCACTTTAAGAAAAATGGAGAAATGTTCAGAGAAATGCAGGGTCATTTCAGGCTTTTTTGTATTCTCAGGGGTGTGGAGTTTTATGCCAGTAACAGAAGTGGAAAGCAGTCCATGGTCTTAACATTTCTGTCCAACAGGGCTAGTAACAGAAACTTTGTTTTTTAAGAAGCCAAGGATTATTATCTAGCATTAGACTTTGAGCCAAATCACCCTGTGATAATCAAAGCAGATAATGAAAAAGCTGAATCCAGTGCATTTCTGATTGTATTGAAATATCACAGCAAACATCTCCTACACCTCCTCTCTTGCAGGTGCTATAATGAGCATCGTGACCTTTGCAATTATGTGTGTTTATTCAAATGTCCTCTTTCTCTTACTTGAATGTGTATTTATGCTCCAGTGGAAGACTGTGAAATTCAATTGCATACTTTTGAGTTGACTCCTTTTGTTGCATTGAAAGTGTTGCCTGGTCTTGTTCACTTAAGTATTGTCAGTCCTTCCCAAAACCTTTGTGCTGGTGGTCTATGGGGATGGGAACAATGTGGTACATTAACCAGAACTGTGAATTGCTGCTGTAATTGTAGATGAATTTTCTGTCATAGTGAATATGAAGTAGCAGGTAGGGGAGAACTGATGGCTTCCCCCACCTCCCCCTGCCCCCAAGTATAGTAGTCTTTTCACTAGTTTAGAAACCTGCAGTAATACTATTAAGATGGAGCCACATATAGCCATTTCTACAAAAGGACTCCTCTTTGTGACATCATCATCATCATCATCATCATATTTTAAAAGCTTGTTTGAAGTATAGGCTGTGTAAGCCCTGTTCTGATTTTGTGTTCTTCGTCACTATAAACAATAATTAGAGTTTTGACCTCGGAACTCAAAACAACATATTGACATTGCAGGAGGCAGAACAGAACTCAGTTAACAGTGCTAGGTCTTTATAGATTTCTGTATCTGCTCTGCATAAAAAGAAAAGAAAAAATCCAGTAGCAGATATTTTTAAGGAAGTGCCTCCTCTTGAAAAATTATATTCTGTAATAGTTAGCTTTCAAACTCCTTCCACAGAACCTATGCACAGAACAGCATAGAACTGTGTGATTTATTTCCTGTCTTTGGACTTGCCTAATGTAAATAAGATAGAGAGTCATAGAATATTTTGGGTTGGAAGGGACCTTTAAAGACCATCTAATCCAGTCCCCCTGCAATGAGCAGGGACATCTTCAACTAGATCAGGTTGCTCAGAGCCCTGTCACACCTGGCCTTGAATGTTTCTGGGATGGGACATGTACTATCTTTCTGCGCAGCTTGTTCCAGTGTTTCACCACTCTCATCATAAAAAATTTCTTCCTGACTGCTATTGGAATTTGGCTTCCAGTTTCCTGAGGTGACTAGCACATTAAAAAAAAAATCACTGAAAAAATCATATACAAAAGGGGGCAGAATATTTATCAATATTAAATTATTCCCCAGTCAATTTTGCATATTCTTTTTGTTGATGATGACTGGTGTAGACCATTTTTAGCATAATTTATTTGATCTGGAGGATAAACAGCTATAGAAGAAAATTTGAGGTGGGAAAAGTCAGCAGATATAATGGGCACAGCAGAAGCTGGAAATATTAAATTTAATATGTAAATGTGGAATACCTACCCTCTTCCGTTAGGACATATACACATGAGCTGTGCCCATGTGAACCTCAGATGGTGAACTAATAGGAGGCACTAGACTAAAATTTGAGCTGGTTTAATGCTGTCTGGCTCATACTTGGAAACAGCAATGACTACAGTCACACAAAGGCAAAGCACTTTTGCTGTAATATTCTGCATGAATATGCTGCTTCAGGATTTGCTTCAATTTTTTGCATTTTAGTTATATCCTAAAATTCTGAAACAGTATTTCTGCTCCTTTTTGTTGCAAGGTGTCTTTCCTCTCCCTTCTAACAATATTGCAATAATTTCAAAGCAGACATTCATCCCCTCCCTGAAACTGCTGACCTCAAACTATCTTCTACCTTACTGAAGCAACTTCTTAGTTTCTGATAATGTGATAAGAATTAATGTTTTGATCCAGTTGCTTGTAGTAAAATGAGAAGTATTTTACTGAAAATAAAAATTTTAAATATATGGAGTATGTTGTCTGCTTCTTTGTATGTAAAATAAATATCATGGGCTGATTTTTGTGCTTGTTTCTCTGGTAACAATCACAGACATTAACTGACTTGGGTCAGTTTGTCATGTTTGGGTCCGTGTTAGATTTTTTGGATTAAAGCTGTTTTTCCACAGCAATCCACTTCAGTAATTTCCTTATACAAAATTTGTATAGTTTCAAATACTGATTTCCATTTCAAAATAAGAACTATCGAGGCCCTTATTTTTTAAAGTCATTGAGTGTTTAGTGAAAACTGCAGTACAAGGTTTTTTGAGAAAAAGCCATATTTTCCTGTTGGTGGAATGACCTATTTTGCACATAGGTACAGGGAGTTTCATTAGTAATACACACGCAAACCAGACAGAGATAGCCCAGTTTTGTGGGTAAAATCGTGGTTTGCTGAATTTGATGTTTACACCATTTCTTAAATGATTACTATGATTTCACAGAATCACAGAATCACAGAATCATATAGGTTGGAAAGGACCTTGAAGATCATCTAGGATGAGGACTTCATCTTATATTACACATTAAAGCAAACAAGGTAAAGAAACTGCAAGTCAGACTAGTGGGATGAATCCTGATGAATGAATTTCCATAAACTCCTATTGAAGTGCATTCTGTATTCTTGAGGAACTCATCTGTAAATAAAGGGTCTTGCTTGTTTATTAGATATCAATAAAATTGCTAATATACTGAAACAATAGTTTAATTGGACTTTCTGTTTGCACTTGTTTTTTCTCTTGTTTGCAGTATCTAACTTTAGTCCCAGTAATATGTGCCATTTTTTTAGATTTTTATAATAAATGCAAGAACAAACCCATCCTTATCTGTGTCTTGTATAGAAATAAACAAAACAACATTTTAAGTTGATCTTTTCAAAGCTTTCTAAATGGGAATAAACCAATCCAACAAATAATTGGTTCATAGAAGTTTAGGTAATATTTAGAGCCATTAACTATTGATTTTAAGAATAAGGTTATTTTTATTTCTGAAGTGATAGCATTTTAATCAAGCTCTCAACTGTGCACAGAGAACTCTTTGACAAGAGTTTTGGGCCTGCTTTGAGGAATCTACAATCCAAGACCAGAAACTAGTGAAAATGTAAGCAAGCATCTCTGAGTTGGGCTATATGATAAGCCTCTGATCTTGCTACTGTTTTATGCTGGGTTGATAATTGCAAATTATGTAAGATCTGCTGCTATTTTTTCCTCTCTGCTGCTCCATCAGAAGCACACTTTACCATCATCCCTCTGCATACATGAAAATCCTGTCCTTAGAATACCTTCCTACTCATTAATCAAATGCATTGGTTGGCTAAAGTTCTCTTTTTGTTACAATTAATTAATTGAGACTGTATGTCAGAAAGAAGCAGAACTGAGAAAAAAATACTGTAGTGTTCCATAAGCTCAGCCAGCCTGATATTGATTTTAAAAAACCTCTGAGAAGTTCTAAGTTGATCTAGGGATTTTAATATAAAATATCAATAAATTAAAGTTTCTAGGGGGACAATATCTACAACACATACTAATCAACTGTATTATTGGTATAGTCAAGGTGGACTGACAGCCATTTGGTAAAACCATGCTGTGCATTGGTGCTAGCCCCACTTCTGTCTGGGACATGGAGGGAAAGTTGAAGAGAATGTGGTAGCTTCCTAGAATTCCCAAGGGGATAGCTGGGCAAATGAAATGTCAGGAACCAGATGGAAAAAGTTACAGATTCCTTGTCAGATGTGCTGATTTCTGTGTCATCTTGAGAAATAAGTTTTCAAATTGCCCAGCTGCTTAAGTACAGAAAATCTAAAGCTTTGACTGAGATGAGTCAGGCACTTGACACCTCTTGTAGCTGTGGTTTCACGCTTTCCACAGAACCAACCAGGTGTTAGGTTATTAGTTATTGTCTCCTCACTGGTTCAGATTATCTCCATTTTGAAAACTTTTTAAATAGGAAAAGATGAGACATAATTCTGCATCAAAAATAATTTTATGGCAAATTCAACGGAGCAGAATAAACAGTCCTGCCTTTCAGGAGAGTAAGGTACAAAAAGTACTTGCCCAATTCTATTCTCATTTATGTTGTAAACTATTCTCTGTCTTTTCCCACTATGCTTCTGATAAATTCACTAGCTTGCCTGGAAAAACTCTTCCGGGAGGAAATTTGACTTATTCACCCTTCATCCTTTCTTCTAGTGTTCAGTGCTTGACAAATAAAGCTCTAGGGTTTCACCCAGAGGTGAAATAGATTGGACTAATTCTTCCCACAAATAAATACCAGTGATTCTGATCACTAATCAGTGGCATTATCTGCAGGATAATTTTACAAGTCAGCTTGGATTTGAAGATACAAGAAAAGCAAGTCATTAAAAAAATGAATGAATGATTTTGAATTTATCAGATTTCTAGTCAGATTGGCTCATAGAAGAATTGGTTGTAAAGGACATCTGAGGTCATCCAACATCAGACCATGTCTGCCATGACTTTGTCTTCCAGAGTCTTGAAAATCTTAAAGACAGAGATCCAGAACTCCTCTGTGTACCTGTTTCACCAGCCTTGTGGTGAGAATATTCTTTCCTAATGTCCAAGCTGAACCTCTCAAGTCACAATTGATCATTGTCCCTTATTATTCAGACATTAATAGCCTTCTTTATTTGAATCCTCATCCCCCCGGAAAATGGAAATCTAAAATAAAATTAAATTGTAAGCCCATCTTTACTGTCTCCTGTAATTTCCCTTCTCCCATCTGGTCTTGTGCCTATATTTTGTCCTCCATCAGCATATTAGAGCTCAATATGAATTTGAATAGGCTTAGATATATACATATACTAACCGCATTAATTACTGCAGTACTGAAGAGATTAATTTTGTATTTACAGGCAAAAAATTTGAGCTAAAAAAAATGTACTTAATGAAACTTAGCAAACAGTATAAAGCTGGACATTTGTCTTGGTGTTTTTATGATTCCCAGTATGAACAATAGTCTTGTATCCCCTGGGGTTAAGGGTATACTTGATAGTGCCATTCAGATAGTCTCATGGGTGATCCTACAAACAAGTAAGTTGTAAAGCCCTTACCTGCTGAAGGACATCAGCTGAAGCATATTGAAAGGCCTCTGGAAGTAATTTGGAGGATATGGGTCTTCATAAAATTCCTAGTAGGCTTCATGCAAAACATCATATATTGATAATTAGGACATGAACAAGAATTTTGAAAACTTTGCTGCCTGACTGTCTTGCTTAAGGCACATCAACAAGACAACGGAAGGCTGTTTTTCTTTGTAGGCTCAAAGAAGACTTTTTGAAGTGCTAAGCTCACCATATTTTGCAACGTTCTCAGTTTATGTGCTACAGAAGATAAGACTGAAATAGTTTGACCTGTCATTAAAGAAAGTATGGGGATTTCCTCCTAAGTTGCTGAATCTGCACCTCACCTTAGCTTGGCACCTTTTTCTTAAATTGTAATTCATGTGCAATTTTTCATGATTCAGCCTTTCCCTGGTTTCACCAAGCTTACATCACATATATGTAACATTTACACCCCCCCACCCAGGGTCCACTCAAGCCTGCTGGCCATGGCTGGGCCACGGACTAATGAAAAGGAATCAGTACTGTTGATCAGGCCTGTACATTCTGGAGAAGAAACTGTTGCTGTGTCATACTGTCACATGGTTTTCAGAGTAGTGTCCTTGTGAATAAGTCAGGAAAGCTGACTTTTATAAACATTTTTTCCAAACTTTGGGACAATAAAATGGGTAAACACTGAAGAACAACTATTTACCTCCTAAATTTAGAGGAAGTTGCTCGCTGTTTTAAAACTTTGTTTTACAGCAGGAATATATAATATTGCAATGTTGTGGTACATTTTTAATATCTTTAAGTTTATTCCAAAAACCAGAAACACCTCTTTGGCAGAAATAAGACTGGAATTTAGTGATCACAAAAATTCAGTAAGTACTAATGCAGACAGTTGGGAATTAACAAGGAACAGACATGCGTGTTTAGATATCAGGGTATTTCTGATATGATCAAATCATATGGAAGAAGGAAAGAAGGAAGGAAGGAGTGGAGAGGTGGGAGGGAAGAAAAGAAGGAAAAGAGGAAGGGAGGGAGGAAAGAAGTAGGGAAGGAGTGAAGGGCAGAAGGAGCGAGGGAGGAAAGATGAAAAAGGAGGGAGGGAAGTGGGAGAGGGAGGTCTATATGACTTAGTTTTTCATCTGACGTGCTGAAGTGAGTTGACGTGCTGTTACCTGACCAAGGCAAAATCCATCCTTAATAACTGACAGTAAGGCCACTTCGCCTCTGCAAAAAATGTCCACATATCCTTAAGGGCTTTTTTTCTCTCTTATTAGAGAAAGAGTTCCCTAGTACTGCTATAGTCAGAAAAGGAGAAAATAATCACAGAAATCCAATTCCTGAAGCAATTTTTACACTAAATCAATGTGAAGTGTGCATTATAGGGTGAAAGATTTCTTTTCAACTATTTGTTTAAACTGGTTATAAACTGTGAGTTCAGACTGTGTTTTTGAAGAAACCTGCTATAAACTTTTAGCTGTAGATGAAGATGATTTCCATAGCAAATGGTAGAACTTGAACTGTGACAAATCCAAACATTTCAAAGATGAAAAGATTAAGTGGGACGTCATTAATTTTCTTGCACTTGAACTGAAAGATAATAAAATGACAAGAATAGGTTTTAAGGAGGTACAAGGCAGATGCAAACAGAAGAATTTGAACTATAATTCTAAGTTTCCTTTTTTTTTTTTTACAAAGCAATAAGACCACAGCTGCTCGTAATTTTCCCAGAAGTCCATCTATGCTTCTTCTGTACATGGAAGTACATACTGCTTATGACAGATATGAAATGGAATCTAATGGATTCAGATAAGAGATAGTTCTTTATTCAGGCTCATGACTAGCTTGCTTAGTCTCCTGGGGACAGTACCCTGGAGTGTTGAAGCAATAGAGACTGGCTCACTGTAATGTGATACACTGGGGATGTAACTGAGATGCTTGAGAACACTGCCATGCTTATTCCTCCTATGTCTCAATGTTTGGAATGGACCTCACTAACTCCTGTTGGTAAGACCACATGTTTCCACATATGAAATAATCAGGTATGGATCATAAATGTCAATGTGCAAAAGGTCACCTTCATGCCATTGTGTCAACAGCGGGCATGGGCTCTGGACAGCCTTGCACACACATATCTGGGTGTCAATCATAATTCTAAAGCAACTGAATTTAACAAACACTAATCTCGCCAGGGAGGGGCTGATGGAAGGAGTGGTTCACCAGCTTGCAGAAGGTAATCCTAGCTGGCCTTAAAGCTTAACAGTTTCATCAGACTCATGGGCTGGTGGAATCCATGCTGAAAGAAGGCATGTGGTCAGTCCACGTTATTTGGTTGTGCTATGATCTTTAGCCACCACCTTTTCACAACAAGCCTGGGTGTTTTCCTATTCTCTGTGAATGGAAAAGATAGGATATTTTGAAATGCTTTGTACATATGATAGCAATGTATTTCCCCTTCTTCATCACACTTAACAGAAGTTGCCATTGATGGCTTTGTTCAACAGTTTTCTGTCATGATTATTTGACCTATAGCTTTGAACACTGCTCAAGTAAAGAGAGCATCACTGGAAGTTATTGTTTAGTGTTTTTAAGAGGGCTTTCCAGTATCAGTAGTTGGTGACCTGGGTGCTAGGAGAGACTGAGGGAGCACCCCCTTAGAAAAGTACAAATGGTGCTTCTCTTGTTGGTAGAACAATACAGACCAAATGATCTAGTGTCAGAACTACCTACTCATAATACAAAATATTTAAACTCAAATATATATGAATGCTGGAAAGTGAGGACATTTTCTAACTGTAACACAACTCTTCACTATTAAAAGCAGAAGGGTAAAGCAATATAGTTAGAACTCTGTATTTTCTTGGAAAGATCTTTTCTAAAAGCTTACCTCACCAATGCTTTCCAAAGATTCAGGATATGATTGAATGCTAAAGTAGTAAAATCTTCATATTTACATGTGTCTGCCTATGGGAGACTAGCTCTCCTATTGACTGGTCAGAGGATATTGCTAATAGCTAATTAAATAAATCCTTTCATTTACAACAGTCAGGTCTCTGGTGTTGGTGTTCTGACACCCCTTTTGATGATCTGCGCTAAGAAATACTTCCTATAGGTGTGCATTTGTCTTCATATTTTCACCTCCTGTATGTCTGGATTTATTTTCTTTAGTAGGAAGAAAGACGTATTCTTCTGTTTCTGTCTTTCTGTCCTTCTCTTTGTTCACTACTCCAGCAGCTCCTTCTTTATATACTTCCATATGTTTCTTTCAGTATGGAATAATCTGCCAGCTTGTCTTTTAAAACTCTCTATTTTTATCCCAAATGCCTTTTGTCAATCAGTAGCGCTGGGGCCACTCCCTGACAGGAGAAAGTATGATCAAGACTTTCCTTAGTTTTATTACACGATAGACTTACAAGCTACTTTAGAGAGTTTTGCAGTTCTGTGGCAAATAAAAGCTCCCTTTTTATATGACATGCAACCTGATACTAAAACTAGTGTGCATAGCCTGTTAGAAGATCAGATTTTATAGGAAGATCTTATCCTAGGGTTAAAATACAGAAAAAATCTCAACCTTCTGAGATATTCCTCACATATATACTTTCCCCTGGGTCTTCTCCTAAACTTCTGTCTACCTCTTAATTGTATCAATTTCATCTTCAAACACAAGCTTCTTCTGGTGTAGCATACAGTTCAAGGAAGCCTAGAACTGTATTTGTCTGTGGGGCACCTCCACATATCCAGTGAGCCCTGTGCAAAAGGTATACAAATTAGTACATTCAGTATAGGATCATAGAAAAAGCAGAGGAATCTAATTCAAAAAACTGAAATAAAAAGAAACATAACTGCACCTGTTGTAGTGCTGATTGTGTATATATGTATGTATTAAAAAGATGGGGCCCATGAGAACAAAGGCATAAACATATATTTTCCGCAGTAATGGGAAAAAAGCTACCATGTCCCTCCTTATAATGGACCTCTCATTCAGAGTGATGTTGCGGAAGGTCAGAAATGAGATAAATTACCAATCTACAAAACAGTTTTCCATTATCATCTTTGCAGACTCCTAATTGCTGAAATCCATTAAAAAGTCTATCTGTACATACCATCACTTTTACAAGACACCTATACCCAAGTTCTCCTCTGTTTATACAAAGCATATTTGTTTTCTTCTCAGGAACTGCAGACTCTTACTCTTGAACTTGGCACAAATGCTACATTGTTATTAGAATCTTTATTTTTAATGGTAATTGCATAGCAGCTTCAAAAGCATTTTGAGAACTATGGAATAAGCTAGGACTTACAGAAAAGTTCAGGCAATTTCCATAGTATTTTCTTTTCTATAGGCATACCTGAAGAATATGGAGATAGGATATAGAAGCACATAAAATAACTGGATACTTAATGCAAGTTGCTCTAAATCATTCTCCTGGGGCTTCACATTATTTCATTAGACATCTGGGCTGAGTTTAGAAGTTTGGGGGCTGGGCTTTTGTCTTCTATCATTATTGTACCAATTAATTTGGGGGTTTCTCCCACACTGGTATCTTCTGCTGTCATTTAGCCGTCTAGGCTTCCTGCACAATAATATACAGAGAAAATTAATTGAATGTACTGGTTTTGCTTGGGATAGAGTTAATTTTCTTCACAGTAGCTTGCATGGTGCTGTGTTTTAGAGTTGTGATTAAAACAGTGCTGATAACACAGGGACACATCAGTTATTGCTGAGCAGTGCTTGCACAGCATCAAGGCCTTTTCTGATTCTCACACAGCCCCTCCAGTGAGTAGGCTCGGGGTGCACAGGAAGTTGGGAGGTGACACAGCTGGGAAAGCTGATCCCAACTGTCCAGAGGGATAGTCCATACCCTATATTGTACTCAGAAATAAAAGCTGGGGGAAGAAGGAGGAAGGGGGGACATTTGTCTTCCCAAGAAACTGTTACATATGTTAGCCCTGCTTTCCTGGAATTGGCTAAACACCTGCCTGCTGATGGGAAGTAGTGAATGAATATTTTACTTCGCTTGTGCACTCAGCTTCTTCTTTTCCTATTAAAATGTCTTTATCTCAGCCTACAAGTTTTCTCACTTTTACCCTTTCAATTCTTTCCCTCATCAAACTAGGGGGAGTAAGCAAGCATCTGTGTCTGTGTGGGGCTTAACTGGTTAACCCACAATGGTGAAACACCAAAAAAAAAAAGAAATTCGTACTACACAGAAACTTCATTGAGAAACCATCTGAGACAGCAAATAAGAAATGCTTAAAGGAGGAGAGATGACCAGACAGTCTTGAATATTCTTGGCAGATAATGTCTAATCAAAGGGAGATATCTCAGCAGCTCTCAAAGCTTCCTTGGACTTAGGGATCTAAAAATGGTTCAGCTTATTTTCAAGATAGAAACCCAGAATACACAGCCAAGCTGTGGTTCTTTCAGCCTATCCTCGTGAAGCTGCTCAACTTTTTTGTAATTAGTCAGTGAAAAAAAGACGTGTATTTGACCATCTGAACACCAAATAAGTGCCTTAAAAACACAAACTACAGAGTAAATCTACTAGTGTTTTACTTGTACTCTGATCTGATTTTATTTAAATTCAACTTCATCATTATTTATAAAATACTGTGAGGTCTAGTAAAGAGAAGTGCAATATTATAGCTCAGTAGATTTTGTTCTCTTGACTAATGGTATCTGAATTCCTGCAGTCTTTGCTTTTTGCTTTTTTTCTTTTTTTTCTTCTGAGTATTTCAAGCAGCTCATTACTATGGACTCCTTGTTCCCATTTACCTTTAC
Source organism: Strix aluco (assembly GCF_031877795.1). NCBI lineage: Eukaryota > Metazoa > Chordata > Aves > Strigiformes > Strigidae > Strix > Strix aluco. Next base: position 8,964,994 of record NC_133932.1, read on the forward strand.
AGTCTCTGTTAGTTAAGGTTCATATGTTTCCAGAGTGCTCCTGAGTCATGCTGTGTCAGTCCTGTTTTATTATCTGCAACTGATCTTCAATTTCTACCTCTTTCTTTCATTTTCAAATTATTATGTTTGTTATATGAGTTGCATCCTTTTGAAAGAAGATTTCTAAACCTTTGGAGGCACTTGGTTAGTCTATTTCTAATAATTTGGATCACATCAAACACAAACCCACATACACACAAGTGGGAATTGCTTGTTTGTAACCACTGAGCATTTTCTTCCCTTACAGTGAAGAATGTATACTTCTTCAGTATACATACAAGTAACCCTTTCCTGTTTGTATTTGCCACCTACTTATATATTTCACCTTTGAGACTGGGAAAGTCCTGTCACACATAAAAAAAAATAAAGTCAGCAATGGTGAGAGTCCTTTTTGACTAGACATGTCACTAAATAAAACAAAATCCATTAAGGACAGGAGAGTTTTTAAAATGTGATGGGAAGTAAAGGGAATGCATTAAACAAGTCCAAAAGTGATTAACCAGTATTTAACCTTTCTGTGGGTGATGTTTCATCCATTGTCTTGGCACTCAAAAGTCAGAAGAAAAGAAACCTAACCAGGTAGAGTTGTTTAGTATGGAATAGTTCCCCATTTCATGATATGGATCACAAAGGTACAAGAGAAAAAATTACTTGTTTTCAAAGGAGTCTTTGAGTTTTCAAATTTAGCTCCTTGTTGCCATATTAGCTCGAAAAGAGTTAGCCAGGGAAGCCTATGGATAAAACTGAGAATCTTCTCCCTAACTTACTCTGTATCTTTAGGAGGTGATGCAGAACATGGATAGAACAGGGTACAACCTATTTTGTTTGAGATAGTCTCCACTGGGGCAAATTCCTATGATTAGAGAACTAAGATCATGAAATAATTCAGATTGGAGGGGACATCAAAGCAGGGTCTGACAAGGCTGTTCAGGACTTTCTCCAATCTAGTCTTGAAAGCCTCTGAGGAAAGAAACTGCACCAACCCTCTGAGAAACCCGTTCCAATGTTGAACTGTCCTCATAGTGAAAAGCTTTTTCCTTATATCCAGCTGGAACCTCTCTTGTCTCTTGCCTCTTGGCCTCCCACCATGCACTGCTGTGAAGAACCTGGCTCCATCTTCCCAGTAACTACTTCATATGTACCTGAAGACTACTATTAGGTCTGCTTGAAGCCTTCCCTTGCCCAGGCTCAGTTCCTCCAGCATCTGCTCACAGGGCAAATGTTCTATTCTTCTTATCTTTGTGGCCTTCCTCTCATGTCATTCAGTTTGTCTTCATCATATTGGGGAACCAAAAACTGGATGCAGTACTGTAGATGTGGTCTAAGAAGTGCTGTGTAGAGAGAAAAAAATCACTTTTCCTGATCTACTTGTTATGTCCCTTTGAATACAGCCCAGGATATTGTTTGCCTCCTTTTCTGTCAGGGTACGCTGCTGTTCATATTCAGCTTGCTGTTTACCAAGACTCTCCAGATCCTTTTCAGCAGAGCTCTTCCCCAGCCAGTCAGTTCCCAGCCTGCACTGTTGCAGTGCAGACTTTAAATGTGAACTTCCTGAATTTCAGAAATTTCCTTTTGGTCCATTCTTCTAGCCTGTTTAGGTCCCTTTGAATGGCAGTCCTGCTCCCACCTGTATCAACTGGTTCTCTCAATTTGGCACCATCTGTAAAGTTGATGAGCAAGAACTCTGTCACATCCTTCAGGTCATTGATAAAGATGTTGAAAAAGACAGGCTGCAGGAATAACCCCTGCCATAACATACTGGTTACTGATCACCAGGCAGAATACAGTTTACTGATCAATTAACCGGTCCCCTCTGAGCCTGATATTCAATTAGTTTTTATGCATGTGATTGCCCACCCATCTAGACCACAGTGCCCTAACTTGAATACAAGAATACTGAGCAAGAAAACATTGAGGGCTTTGCCAAATTTGATGTAAATAACATCTGTTGCTCTGTCCTTATATACAAATCAAATTATTTTATCACAGAAAGCAATCTAGTTGGTCAGACATGATTCAACCTTGACAAATCCATGCTGACTGTTCCAAATCACATTCTCCGCATGTCCCCAGAGGAATGATTTTGTCCAGTGACTAAAGTGAAGCTATTCAGCTTGAAGTTCCCCAGCCTGTGACTATTGACTCAGTCTTCCACTGGTAGTTCTCCTTCTCATTGAACTCTCCTGCCAAGCCCAGAGGCCTAAGAGAACTTGTTGGTGAAGACTGAGCAAAGAAAGCATTGTGTACCTCAGACTTTTCTATGTCCACTGACTCTAAATTACCTACCCATTCAACAACAGGCCATCATTTTCTTTGTTCCAGCTTTTACTACTAACATGGCAATAGAAGCATTGATGTTGATGCCCTCGCCCTTGCTCTAGTTGACCTCTAGCTTTCCTAACACCATTCCTACCTGTTATGCAATATTTCTCCTTTGTTACTTGACCTTGCTTCCACTTCTATATGCTGCCTTTTTGAATTGGAGCTCCATCATTAATTCCCTGCTTAGCCAAACCCATCTCCTGAGACATCTATTTGTGTTCCTGAGTGCTGAGAAGGACTGTTCTTGCACTTGGAAGATGCTGTCCTTAAAGACCTACAGGTTTTCCTGAGCATCTCTAGAGTTCACTTTAGAGCTTCCTCCTGTGGAATCCTACCCACCAGTTTTCTGGAGAAATTAAAATCTGGTCATCTGAAATCCAGGGGCAGTACTCCTTCCTCACACCCTTCAGTATCTTGAACTCCCCCGTTTCAGGGATGTCACTGATTATCACACCTGCAAACAGTTCTTCCTGCTTATCAAGTCCTTCTGAGAACATTTTCATTGTAGCTGCATAATTCCACAAAATCTTATCTTAAGATTCACTGATTTAATATGACAAAACAACATCATGTTTTTGTTTTTGTTTTTGTTTTTTTCTTTTCATATGGGCAGCACTGGGCTTAGGTAGCCCTTCCACTCGCAGTTTTACTGTGCTCCTGGATGTGGTTTTGCTGTTAATCTGTGGGTCCAGGCTTTATGTAAATTCCCATACTGATCCTTAGGGCACATGGAGATGTTTGAAGCCTTGAAAATCCTTGCCTAGTCACTACTTGGTACTCTCTATTTATAACATTTCATGACAGTGGCAAGAAGAGTGAAACTTTTTTGCTGGAATGAATGTGCCTTAATTTGGAAAAGGTGTGCAAAGTAAGTCCTAAGAATAGATGCTGTCATCCTGTAATGCAATGCATCCTGTAATGTAATCCTACAATATTTGTAACTCACTGGACGCTTAGTTATCTAAGTGATTTGTGGGTTTGATGTATCAAACAAAATGAATCAAACCAAGTTGCTGACATGAGTCAAGACGGTAATCTCTCCATTCTGCCTGCAAACAACATTCTTTCACTCTCCCTAAAAACTACCCAAGTCAGAGTAGAGGAATGATGTAGTGATGTTCTCAGAAGAAACTTGTTATCTACCTATGTTCAGGCATTGTACCATCATAATAATGAAAATATACCAAACACATCCATCAGATATACCAATAGAAGCAAAGTGTCATGAAAAATGGTGTATTTTATTGCTGCTGAGGGTTTCCTAAGTTCATTTTGATAGGCGACCTTGGCTGTGTGTGATGACCTAAAGGGTGGCTTGTCCCTTGGAAAGCTGGCTAAGACTTGTTCTCTGGGTATTCAGTCCCCTGAGCTGGAAGACAGGGATGGGGAGCAGAATGAAACCCCCATTACACAAGGGGAAATGGTTAACAACCTGCTACCCCACTTAGACACACACAAGTCTATGGGGTCAGACAGGATCCACCCAAGGGTACTGAGAGAGCTGGCAGAAGTGCTCACCAAGCCACTTTCAATCATTTACCAGAGTCCTGGCTAGCTGGGGAGGTCACAGTTGACTGGAAGCAAGCAAATGTCACACCCATTTATAAGAAGGGCTGGAAGTAGGATCCAGGGAACTACAAGCCTGTCAGTCTGACCTCGGTTCCAGGGAAGGTTATGGAGCAGATCATCACATGGCACATACAGGACAACCAGATGACCAGGCCCAGTCAACATGGGTTTGTGAAAGGCAGGTCCTGCTTGACTAACCTGATCTCCTTCTATGATAAGGTGACCCGTTTAGTGGATGAGGGAAAGACTATGGATGTTGTCTACACAGACTTTAGTAAAGCCTTTGACACCATTTCCCACAGCATTCTCCTGGAGAAACTGTCTACTCATGGCTTGGATGGGCATATGCTTCACCGGGCAAAAAACTGGCTGGATGGCCAAGCCCAAAGAGTTGTGTTAAATCCAGTTGGTGTCTGGTCACAGGTGGTGTTCCCCAGCGTTCAGTATTGGAGCCAGTTCTGTTTAATATCTTTATCAATGATCTGGATGAGGGGATTGAGTGTGCCATCAGTAAGTTTTCAGAGAACACCAAGTTGAGTGGGAGTGTTGATCTGCTTGAGGATAGGAAGGCTCTATAGAGGGATCTGGACAGGCTGGATTGATGGGCCAATTGTATGAGGTTCAACAAGGCTACATGCTGGGTCATACCAACCCCATGCAATGCTGCAGGCTTGAGGAAGATTGGCTGGAAAGCTGCCTGTTGGAAAAGACAGGGATGTTGATCAACAGCTGGCTGAATATGAGCCATCAGTGTGCCCAGGTGGCCAAGAAGACCAGTAGCATCCTGACTTGTATCAGAAATAGCATGGCCAGCAGGACTAGGGAAGTGATTGTCCCCCTGTACTTGGCACTGGTGAGGCCACACCTCAAATAAGGTGTTCAGTTTTGGGCCCCTCACTACATGAAAGACATTAAGGTGCTGGAGGGCATCCAAAGAAGAGCAATGAGGCTAGTGAAGGTTCTAGAGAACAAGTCTTATGAGGAACAGCTGAGGGAACTGGGATTGTTTATCCTGGAGAAAAGGAGGCTGAGGGGAGACCTTATTGCTCTCTACAACTACCTGAAAGGAGACTGTAGCAAGGTGGGTGTTGGTCTCTTCTTCCAAGTAACACCATAATAGGACAAGAGAAAATGGTCTCAAGTTGTGCCAGATAGGTTTAGATCAGACATTAGAAAAAATTTCTTCACCAAAAGGTTTGTTAAGTACCGGAACATGCTACTCAGGGAAGTGGTTTAGTCACCATCCCTGGAGGTCTACCTGGAGGTAGACCTGTAGATGTGGCACTTAAGGACATGGTTTATGGTGGACTTGGCAGTGCTAGCTTAATGGTTGGAGTTGATGTTCTTAAAGGTCTTTTCCAGCCTAAACAATTCTATGATGCAATGTGAAGTACAGCATGCCCTTGCTAAGTTCAGGCTGTTCTGTTTACCTCATCATTATTTGCTGCATACAGCATCTAAGAGGGAGCATCCATAACAACCATGCACTATTTATTACCCAGTGCTGAGCAAACACAAACTGTTCTGAGATATGCTTGTGCTAGACTTCAACTAAAGATGAGTGAATGTGTCTGAGCCACCCATGTTTGGGTCTATGTTGTCTATCTTTATCCCCTTGCCCAAATCCCTGCTGGTGCATGATCTTTTATGCAACCAGTCTGAATGCATATGAAATAAGTCTGTATCTGAAGTAAGCTTATGCTCTGAAGGCAGGTCAGATCCAGCTGTTACTGGTGTTTATCTGAGACTCCTCTGGAAATGGAGGTAAATAGGATGATGTTCATCTCTTCTTTAAATCCTGTATTAACCTATCCGCAGCGAACACATGGCTGACTGACAAGCAAAATCTGAAAGATGCTCCTTCATCAATTGTAATGTCATTATGGTACATGCATGTGTAACTATATTCTGCTCGGTCACTAATGGGTAAGTGCACATTTCATATTCCTTCAGCACATAAATGTACTCTTACTTTCTGCTTATCTAATGGAAGTACACATCTGAATTAAAGTCAGGTTACACGGATAATGAAAGCATAAACAAAGGAAGAAAGCTGAAACTCAGCTTTTCATCAGCATCCTATATGATCTTGAAGTGCTTCAGAGTGAACTTTAGCATAGGATCTGCTTGTAAAATACTAAAAATTTAAAAATAATAAAAATTTAAACAGCGGACTGAGGATCTATTCTGTTAAAGCTGTAGAGAGGAAAGATAACATGCAGTTCATAGACAAAATTAAGTTTAGCATAGCTGCTAGATGCGAGTATTGCACTTACTGTTCAGACTATGACAGAGGCAGGGCTTTGTTGCAGAGTTCACAGTTATAAGACTCTACTCACTCTTCACTAATTACAGCAGCTACTTGAGTTGAAGTGATTAGCATAAAGAAGTGTGGTTAGATACAATGTTTTGGATCCAGAGTTAAGTTTAAAAAAGTATTTAAAATCTCAGTCTCTTTTAGTAAGACTAGACAATTTAGAAGCCATTATGCAGTCAAGGGAAATTGCAGACTGTAAGATCTGATAGTCTTAAGGGGAGATACACACCCTCTGCATTAGAGCAGGAAGAGATTCCTTGGACAAAAGTGGAAAAAATCTCATACTAGTTTGTCTGTAGATGTAACACTGTGCTGAACATGTGTAAGTAAATTAAAGCAATGAGAACCTCATTGAAAAGAAGTGTTTTTCCAAATGACTTGAAGAAAAGGAAGAGTTTTCCACATATTCCTGAGTGCAGAAAACAATCACAGTGAGTGACTGCAGTTTCCTAGTAATTTGATTTTACACAGTAGCTGGAAAAGAGCCCATGATGACTTTGGATCCTATTAATGGAGGTGGTATTACAGGGTGAAAACACCATGTGCTGCTGTATTATAAGTATTTCTTAACAGAGAACAGAAGATGTACAGGTCCTTTTACACCTGAGGCTGAGGAAGAACATGGAACTATTCTTATGGCATGTAGCTCTGCTGGAGAATTTAAAAAGAAGTATTATATTGCTTTTTACATATAGAGCAATGGAAACTTCGGTGATCTGTCATGTTGGGAACCAAACCCTTTATGTTTTATTCACAGAGATGCTGGGAAAATCTCCAAGTATATCATCAAAGTTACAGTGTAATTGTATTTAATCGACATTGTCATGTCAGATAAGGTCCTAAGTATCACTAAGGTAAAAAAAGGAAAAACAGCATCCAAAAATTATGAGGAAAATAAGATTAAGATAATGATTTATTGGGATCTGAAAACAGTAATAAAGAAATTGCTCATTCCTCAGGCAGAATCCTTTGCACAGGTGCAGTTTAATACTGAAGACTCCTAAATTTCAATAAGGCCAAATGCCGGGTGCTGCACTTGGGCCACAACAACCCCCAGCAGCGATACAGGCTTGGGGAGGAGTGGCTGGAGAGCTGCCAGTCAGAGAGGGACCTGGGGGTGTTGATTGACAGCCAGTTGAACATGAGCCAGCAGTGTGCCCAGGTGGCCAAGAAGGCCAATGGTATCCTGGCTTGTATCAGAAATAGCGTGGCCAGCAGGGACAGGGAAGGGATCTTACCCCTGTACCCGGCACCGGTGAGGCTGCACCTTGATGACTGTGTTCAGTTTTGGGCCCTTCACTACAAAAAGGACATTGAATGACTCGAGTGTGTCCAGAGAAGGGCAATGAAGCTGGTGAAGGGTCTGGAGCACAGGTCTGATGGGGAGCGGCTGAGGGAACTGGGGGGGTTTAGTCTGGAGAAGAGGAGGCTGAGGGGAGACCTCATCGCCCTCCACAGCTACCTGAAAGGAGGTTGCAGAGAGCTGGGGATGAGTCTCTTTAACCAAGTAGTAAGCGATAGGACAAGAGGTAATGGCCTCAAGTTGCGCCAGGGAAGTTTTAGACTGGATTTTAGGAAGTATTTCTTTCCAGAAGGGGTTGTTAGGCGTTGGAATGGGCTGCCCAGGGAGGTGGTGGAGTCCCCATCCCTGGAGGGGTTGAAGAGTCAGGTTGACACAGCGCTGAGGGATCTGGTGTAGTTGAGAATGGTCAGTGTGAGGTTAATGGTTGGACCGGATGATCTTCAAGGTCTTTTCCAACCGAGATGATTCTGTGATTCTGTGATACTCTTGACCCCATGGTTCTGCCCATGAGGTACCCTGATCGCCAACATTTCTTTGACAAGACATGCATGCAACTATCCAAATCCTGGCAACACTGAATATAAAGTATTTAAATCCTGGAGGCATTCTCAGATTCCCCTGGAAACCTCATGTGTGAAGTGTGATGTTCTAGGTATGTTCTCAGGCTGTGCTAATGGTGGTGTTTAGCTTTCACCTTGGGGGACACAGTGCTCTTACATCACATACCCTGTTTGAATTTGAAATTATGACTGGCACAAGACTCTTTGGCAGCTCTCAATTCTTTAAATTTTTATCCCTTTGTCCCAAGGACAGCTTGGAGGAATCAGGTTTAGTGTCTCTTAAGCTTGCTCCAGAGCTGCGTGTATGATTTATTTCTCATTTGAGAAAACACATGAATCATTCCATCTGGAGATGTGGATTCAATTATTGCCGTTCCTCTACTGCTATGAGGTATCCTCTTTGCCAAGTCAATTTTCCTTTCCAGTAACTTGTTTCTTCTGTTTTTCAAGATAATAGACACACTAATAGAACAATTTTGGGGGGTGTGGGGTATTAAGACTTACAAGCGTTATCATAGGTTACCAGTACATAGAAAATAAAGGCATTAATTACTCTTTCAAGCTACATCTCAAAAAGAGTTGGTTGAAAGAAAGGAGAGAATCAATAATTTGCTAGGTCCAACATTGCCCAGATTTGCTAGAATAAGAGTGAGAATTATTTTCCTTAATATATATTGAAATCCTGGCACAGCAAAGATCCAGGTGAATCAGGATTGAAAGATATTCTAAAATTTCTATTTGTGGCAGAGAGTTTCCTGATCAGCAGCCTTGGCCAACCCATGGCTAAAATGAGCAATGGAAGCTGAATCTCATGGAAGTTGTTTCCCCAGCTCAGAGACTGACAGTACATGTGTGAAAGAGAGATGTTTCCCAGAGACATAGAGCAAATGTGACAGGAAACCCCAAAACATTGTGACATGAGGATGGATCCAATGCAATGCACACACCAGATTATGCCAGGTCTTTTTCTTTATGTTTTCTGATTAAGGCATAAGTAGAAGAAAACAGCCCTCAGTAATTGGTCTGCCATAGTGTGAAGTATTGCATTGGCTTAACCTTAAAAAGTCTTAAAGGAAGAAGATAACAGAGGATCAGAGGGGTTAAAAGCCAGTACACTATTTATGTTTCTCACTGTGAACTCAGTGAGCCAAAGAACACAGAGGTGAAAAAATCCTGCATAGACTGAAGAAGGTAAAAGTTGGAAATAGCTCTGATTTCTCATTACAGACAGAGGAGTGGCAATGAGGACATGGAATGAAATAGAGAAAAGCAGACCAGAAAAGCTGGTCAGAGGGCCAATGATTCCTGGCTGTCTGTATGTTCCTACAGTGCTTACCAGGGACAGCAATTTCATTACAGAAAATGAAAATAAAAAATGTTATCCTTTAGGTGAGCATATAAAGGACTCTGAGCTTTGGCCTCATTCATATCTGTGTGTCTGTCACTTTGTGAATATTCATGTGTGCACATTCAAGTGTATGATTTTGCTTTCAGCTTCTGTCATAATTTTTTTCCTTTCAGTACCTGTGGAAGGTGAACATCAGTCTGGTGGCAGTCTGTTAGGGATGCATTTATATCTCAGTGATGTTTTTAGCTGAGTGGTGTCATATTAAAAGTTTTTTCTCATAACAGCAGCCGAATTTACTTAATAAACTGTTAAATTACAGTTGACAGTTTCAGTACCTGTTCATGTTGGGTTCAGTATTCAGACCACCATGCTTCAATGAGAAACAACAATGTATGAGTCAAGCTTTTGATACAGAGAAATGTCCACTTTCCTTGCAAATTATTTACTTATAGCAACATATGATGATTTCTGAACGTTGCCCAAGAATCCTGCTTGCCCAGAATGTTTTGTGGATTCAGTGTAGCTTACAAGATAGTTTGGGGATTGGCTATAAGAAAGTAGCAGGTAGCCCTGGGGTATGAAATAAAAAGACAACTCACTGATAGCAGACTCAAAGCCCTCAATGGGCACTTAGGCAAACTTAAACTTGAACAAAAGGACTCAGAGATGCTATCTAGGGAGGATGATCTCGCCGATTTAGGAAGAAGACACCTGGACTTTGCTTCACAGGCATGCCCTGGGAAGAGCGGACACCATGAAGAGGACCACGTACTTCTCCCTTGACCACAAAAGACCCTCACCCTATTTCTACTACGCATGCTCAGACTATGCAAATGAGTTCTGAGAAATAATTATAATAATCACACCTATTCCCCAAACTAATTGTAATAACCCGGCCTTTCCTAATGAATATGTATGCTTTGGTATAATAAATATTTGGCTACTTGCCACAGACGGTGTGCAAGCTTTGTGGAGAAATCCCCTTGCACCCCAGCCGGAATAAACATGCCTGCTTTAGAACTTTATGCGAGTTGTAGAGTTTGTTTCCGCACATCACTTTTACTCTGAGGAAAATATGAATGCTACAAAATGATAATGGATAAGTGGAACTGGGGGGGGTGGGGGGGTGGGGAGACTAATTCAATGCATTTGCTAAATCAAGTAAATTAGGACTTCGAACTGCAAAGTCAGCCTTGAAGATAAGTGTGGGACGAAAGAAAGAATAGAATTTATGTGTGTGTGTACATATGTTGGGGGCTGCTGACTGCTCTAATTAAAATAATGACAAAAGTAAAGAGCAAAAACAGATTTCTTTTTTTAAATAAAGGCCACTGGAAAATGAAATTTTAAATAAATTTCAGAAAATCTACAGCTGTTCTTAGTGCAGGCGAAACTTATATACAGAATTGTCTCGTCTCCTTTTTTTCCAAAAAACTGCCCAAAACTCAGAATTCTGTTTACACAGATTTAAGCAAATCATCCTCAGCTACAACCATAAGTGATATCCAAATATTTGGTTTAATTCTCTGACTGGGCTCGATTGTCAGTATGCCTGATAAGACAGACAGTCTTCTCATCAGCAGGTAACTTCTCTCTCTACCTTTTTGAACAGTACTGTCTCTGTTTCTGCTCCCCAGTAACAATCTCTTCATACCTTCTTTAAACTAGTAGTATGTCTTCTTTTTGTCTTCTTACTTACACTGTAAAAATCTCTCCATAGACAATGCTCTCAACTAGTAAAATTCCCTCCAAGTTTACCATAGAGCATAAACAGGAACTATCAGCATCATAACCAAGGAGCTTATGCAAAATTCACTAGTCAAAATAAGGTAAACATCCAAATAAGATATTTGTCATAGCAGCTCCAGTTTTATGCCCGTATAGTGCTTTTAGCTCAACTGGTCTCCAACTGGTTTGGGATGGTAAAACATATCAAATGAAGGGACATTGTAACAGAGTATTCATTTGTCTTACACCTAAAACCATTGAAGAATTACAAAAACTTGTTATGGCATCACAGAAATCAGTGATGATTAGGATTATGGAATAGGGATTCAAATTTTGCCAATGACAAATATGATTTCTAACATGCTTTTCTTTCAGCCCTCAGTAACAGAAGAGTAAGTCTCAACCCAATTTTTTAAAAATGGTATAAAAGTTAATTATAATATTAAAATTAATTTATAAAAATATATATGCAACAATCCAGAGAGTTAAATTATCATTCCCTCATGTAAGAAAGGGGAAAATCCAGGCAGCATTTTAGATATTTGCATATCTTCATATTTGAAGCTATTCACATGGTCATCTGTAACACATCATATGAAGTGTTTCCAATGATACCTTGGATTTTGCATATGAGAATCTTTATAACAAATGCAGCACTAATCATCCTTATTTTCATGCAAATCCAGTTGCATGCTCATCACTTACACTGGTCCCTGGTTTTGCCTTTATATTTTCCAGAGCATTGAGAAAACTCAGTGCTATGATGTATAACTTTACTAAGTTAAGCTACCACTTCCTGGTAAGGTATAAACTAAAATAAGACAATTAATTCCAGGACACTAGTATTTTTACATGAAGGAAGAGGAGGCCTGGAAGTTTGGTTTTGTAAAGAAAATAATGCCCCTCTGATGTGACCTTACCAGTATGCGAGCTCTTTTTGCCCTTCCATATTGGTAAGCAACGGATACTTCTCTGCTTTACAGGACCTATTAGAGGAGTAGCTGAAGAATGGAATAGAGAAAACAATGGGTTTATGTTTCTCCATAATTACTGTCTTTCATGTGCAATTTCTTCAGTATCTTTTGTGGCAACTGAGGCACGGACTCCCAATGAAATCCAGAAAGAAAGAGAGACTTTATTGTTACAATGATACATACTTACGCTCTCGGATGCTGTCGGAAAAGCTCTTACTTCATAGCTAACAAATCAGCAATTAGACAGCTATCAACCTTTTCTCCTATCAGCATAAGGCCACTCTAACATGCGCTGTGCAGGCCAATCACCCTCTTGTTCAAGCGCTGTTCTTGCGGTAGCATCTTCTCGCAGTTCAGTACTTTTCCACAGTTTAGTGTTGCAGCTGTCCGTTGTTTTTCCCTGCCACCTTGGCATAGCTCAGCAGCCTCTTATCTTTCTTCCAAGGCCTGTTTTTCGTCAAAGCCTAGCACTTTCTCAGAGGCTGTGCAAGGCTGGCAGGCCAATGCCTCCCACATCTCCCCTTTCTTTGTTTTGCAGCTGCACCTGCAAGACTTATTTCAAGACTTATCAATTAAGGGTTAAGCAAACTTGAAAAAACACAGCATACTCAAAATAGTTCCACAGAAGGCTAGAAACAATACAGCACTTACAGTTACTAGTTAAAAGAGTAGGCTAATTTCACTACTTTGAGGGATATGACTAAATACTACAAAAATAAACAGTAAGGAAAATACAGAATAGCACACTTACTTAATGGGGTACTACTATTCAGATCCGCAATTGCTGGGGAACCCTGGATTCAGTGAGAATTTAGAGTACCCTTCCTCGCAAACCGGAAATCCTACGCGATGCGTCCATCTGTAGGTGAGGCATCCAAAATCGCTGCAAGCAGGTCCAGCCTCGTATATCTAAATCAACAGGCCAAAATAACTGGCAATTTTCTTTGAGCGGAAACATCTGATTTCATCCTCCTGTTGGGTTCCACCCAGAGCCTGGCCAGTACTCAAGGGGGAAAACCAAGGGAGTTTCTAATAAGGTTAAACACTTGAGTTCTTAATTCTTAATATCATTAAACAAGGAAAGTTGAATACACACATTCTTATAGCATTACATCCTACATTTCGTCTAAGCTACATCTTTCACTGGTGATTAATAGGCTTATATATTTCATTAAGAAGTTGCAATTACTGTTAGCATTTTCTCTGAAAAGAATTGGCAATGGTAGTGTATTTTGTCCTTCGCAGTAGCAAACATTACCCATACATTCTGCTTAAATGATCAGTCGAAGAGACCGCAAACTGTTGGCACAGGGGCATCCACAGCCGGCTCCTGGGTGTCCACCAAAAGCTGCCTCTCACACCTCAGGTATGGTCACACACACCTTGCTGGTAGCAACTGGGGACCATGACCTGTGGAGACACAAGCATAACCTCTTCCCCAGGTTATTAAAGGATCTGGTCCTTCCCAGTTACCACTTTCCAGGTTTTTTGCTAACACTTGAGCCTTGCCCTGGACTTCTTATTGATCTGGTATCTGCGACGAGAAGTGACGCAATATTGGTGGCACCTGTGAGACAGGGGAAATGTTTAAAAAGTTCATGGCATATAATGCCTTATTTAGCCTTTCACGACATGTAGATAGATATCCTCCGTCTCCCCCCTTTTTGTTGTTGCAATAGATGCTTTAGCATGCCATGCGTACGCTCCACCATGGCCTGTCCGGTCGGTGAGTGGGGAATGCTGGTCAGATGCTTGACTCCCCACTGTTGAAAGAAAGAAGAAAGAGAAGCAGAAACATAACCAGGTCCATTGTCTGTCTTAATCTGTCATGGCATGCCCAAGGAAGCAAATGCAGCTAAAAAGTGTCTTTGCACATCGTGTGCTTTTTCACCTTTATGGCAGGATGCAAACACTGCTCCAGAAAAGGTATCAACAGACATATGTACACATTTTAACGTTCCAAATGCGTGATGGGCTGTGTACTAAAAGCTGTCCAGGGTAGTCACAGATTGCTGTCTGGAATTCTAAAGACATTTGTATTAGCCATGTAACATGTGCATAGTAACCGGAACAATGATACACACAGGTTCCTGACCAGCAAGTAATAGTAGGCGCTGCCTACCTTTCATGATCAGTTTGGCAAACATTTCTGGACGAGTAGTGACCGTCTTGTGCATTTGGTGTGACAAGAAAATCCATTCAATAATAACAAGAGGGTCACTAAGTGTTTCATCCCATTGAAACAGCAGAGCATAAGGCTGCCCTGAAGGATTAAATAATATCAGTTGATACGGATGGTCGGGCACACATCACTATGCTTGTCTTTCTGAGATGGCGTTAGCTACCCGATGGAGATCTTGTTTCGCTTTCTCTGTAAGTACTCTGGGTGATGTCAGTGAAGTATCTCCTCGCAAAATATCAAACAAGCTATGCAGATCATCATTAGTTAGGCCCAACAACGGCTGTATCCAATTTATAGCTCCGAACAGTTTCTGTAAATCATTTAAAGTCTTAACATCAGTTTTAAGTTCAACCTGTTGCGGGACAATAGTCTGTTCACAAATTCTCCATCCCAGGTATTGCCATGGTGATGATCTCTGTACCTTTTCAGGTGCTATTTGCAACCCCACTTGAGATACTGAGTCTTTGGTTAAAGCAAGACCCTTTTCCATCATCTCCTGTGTTTCTGCTGCTATGAGGATTTCATCCATATAATGATATATAACAGCCTGAGAGACCTGCATTCTAACAGGGCTCAAAGCCTTTGCAACAAACCACTGACACATCGTGGGACTATTTTTCATGCCTTGTGGCAAAATAATCCAGTGGTACCGTCTTGCAGGTTCACTAACATTAATACTGGGAACAGAAAAGGCAAATTTAGATGCATCATCTGGATGCAAGGGAATGGTAAATACCAATCCTTTAGATCAATTATTACAAGATGCCAGTTTTGGGGAATCGTTGTTGGGGAGGACATTCCTGTCTGTAACGTACCCATATCCTCACAACTTTTCCATTGGCAAGGACCACTGACCCACCCACACAGGTGATTCTGTTTTCCAGGTTAGTTTCAGGGTGGGTTTAGGGGTGGGTTGCGCTGCAGTGGCGATTAAGACAAATTTGATCCAATTTGAGTTCCCCATTGAGCCATACAGTCACGACCCCATAATGTAATAGGGGTTTCCAATATAAATGGACGAATAGTTGCTACCCAGTTTACTGGGCCCCTTACATGAATGAGAACTTTGCTTTGAAATGTTACAACAATTCAAGACAACAATTAACACAGAATTACTGCCTCCCGCTAGAGGAGATATTTCACCTGTGACACTTAAAACACTTAGCCCGAACAAACAGGCAGCACCAGTGACCCAGCAGGCGGCCACTAAGGTGCTCCGTCAGAGAACTCCGCAGCACTCCGCAGCTGCAGCTGGGCTGTGCCTCATGCATGCAAAACAATCACACAACCACACAAAGAGGCCCCTTACACTTATTACCCGCACAACATAAAATGACAAATTCTACAAACATCAAAACACCATTAAGAATACATAAAGCCACTGCTTATTGATTATGTGGTCTTGACAGACAAGGGACACCGCATTCCAGTGTCAGCACCTTCTGTAAAAACTGCCGCATTTGGCGTTGGGGAGGGGGGGGGGGGGTGTGGCCGGCCAAGAGCGCGGTGCCAGGCTCGGCCGCAGGCAGTCGCCCCGCGGCGGGGGGGGCTCGGGGAGGCCCCGGGCCGCCGCCGCCAACTCCGCGCTTGCAGGTGGGGGAGCGTGAATGCTGACTACAGAGATCCACACGCTGGGTTTTCCAGATAGAATACTGTGCCAGCGTTAGTACCGTTTTTATAAGTGCCAGCCAATTCCAGGGGACCAATTGACATCCATGTGTGATTGCCTCCAGTATACCTGTTGTAAATGAGTTTTGAAGCCCGTCCTCATTAACGCTTTTCTGTAGTTCTTTAATAACAGAAAAATGCAGTCCTTCCCAACGTGGCTGACATCCTGGCTCATAAGTTACAGGAGCAACAACCTTTCTCACCATGTCCATATTCCCTTGCGCCAAGGTTTCTTGCCTCGCTTTTACCCACGGATCATCCCCAGCTAAGGGAGGACACAGGCCAGAGTCTCTTTTAGGATTTACAGTGTCAGGGTCTAAAAGATTATCACAGTCTAGAGACCCAGGATATAAATCTTGCTCCCGAGGTTCAAAATAAGTGTCCTTGCCCTCTGGGTTCTCATTCTCTGTGTTAACAGCCTGGCCGCGTTCATTATTTTGTCTTTTTATTATCTCAAAAATAATTCTCCATGCGTGCAAGAGTTCTGCCGCAACCTCATTCCCTCTGGTTGCACAGTCCCACAATCTTACTCCTGCTGTATCCCATATCGGAACAGTGAATATAGTAACCGCGGCTGCTACCCAGCTTAAAATTCTCTTCAAGGCATGCAGATTAATATGCACCTTATATTTAGCTAACAGTCTTTCCATCAGTGAAAGCATTGACTTTTCTTCCGAGGATATTAGACTACTAATTACTTCCCACAGATCACCTTGCTCACACTGCAACTGTGATTGATGCCGGCTTCTGCTTCCTTTCAGCAGCTACTTAAGTTCTGTGGGGGATGCCACTGGGGTGATCCAAGTTGGTCACACTTATTTCCCGCAGACACAGGGCACCATTTGTGGCAACTGAGGCACGGACTCCCAATGAAATCCAGAAAGAAAGAGAGATTTTATTGTTACAATGATACATACTTACGCTCTCGGATGCTGTCGGAAAAGCTCTTACTTCATAGCTAACAAATCAGCAATTAGACAGCTATCAACCTTTTCTCCTATCAGCATAAGGCCACTCTAACATGCGCTGTGCAGGCCAATCACCCTCTTGTTCAAGCGCTGTTCTTGCAGTAGCATCTTCTCGCAGTTCAGTACTTTTCCACAGTTTAGTGTTGCAGCTGTCCGTTGTTTTTCCCTGCCACCTTGGCATAGCTCAGCAGCCTCTTATCTTTCTTCCAAGGCCTGTTTTTCGTCAAAGCCTAGCACTTTCTCAGAGGCTGTGCAAGGCTGGCAGGCCAATGCCTCCCACAATCTTTGATAGAAGTTGCTTTGTAAATGTAAAACATGTCTTGAGAACATTGAGAATTTTCTCTTTACGAACAACTCTTCTGCAGTATTTGTCTGTAAGAAAACAATGGCAGAATCAGTGTTTTCAGCAACAGATTAAACTCATCAAAAGTCTTGTACTACAGAGCTCCTATTCTCTGGATCCCAAAGGAGGTTAGAATAACAGAATAAACTGCTTAGCCTTTTTGGAACTGGGGCATATGTTGTAGTAATTCTAGAGACTTGGAGACCATTCTGGTAAAGGCTTGCTTTAATAAATAAGTAAGTAGGCTGCCCATGGAGAGTGGAAGTATCCACTCTCCAGGTTGAAGAGAGAAGAGTTCAGATTTAAAATGCTGGACATATGCTCCCAATTTCTAATTGCATCTTGCTCGGTAAGACCAAGTCATGTCATCAGTTCAACTCAAAACCTTCCTTTGTGTTTTGTTTCCAGAGTGTGTGCAGGCTTTCACCTAACTTTATCTTGAGTGTTAAGCTGTCAACAACATTTTACTTTTCTATATCCTGAACCATGTAAATGTAAGGGAAAGAATGTTGTTTTCGCATAATAAGCCTGATGGGAAGGGCAGGAGCGATTGACCAAAGCAATCAACAAGAGCAATTCACAACCATTGAAATCCCTGGCCTAGGGCTAGAAGGCAAGTGGTCTTTTTGTCAACTGTGATGACCCAGTACTTGGAACTGGCTTTAGATGGATGCAGATACTGAAAGACTTGGGGCGAACTTTTCCATCTTAGTATGCTTGAGTGATGAGCTCATGCATATTAACTTCTCCGCCCTGGAGAAAGCCAAGGTTCATTTCCATGAACATGCGATGTATGAACACATACATGAAGGGGCGTATCGGTAGGCGGTTCAGGAAGTCTGTACACCCTGTAGTACTCAGCCAATGAGGAATCAGGGGAGGGAACTGGCGGTTGGGAGAAAGGGATATAAACCATTGCATGATGGCTGGTAGGCGCGTCCACTTGATGGGGGCGCCCGGTCTTGCAAGAACATAATAAAGAGTGCTTCACACCGCATCCTGTCTGAGCTATGGATAATTGGCAACTGAGCGTTTCTCACATAAAGTGGGACATAGTTATTCATCCTAGTAATAGTTAAATTTAAGGAACTGAAAAGAAGATGCATTTAAAATTGCCACAGTTTAGAGGGAGCTTTGTTACTGGGTCTATCAGGCACACAAGATCTGAAGATCCCTGAGTTTTCAGCCTAAATGCTGTCCAAAATTGCAAGAGAAACTACTGTTAGACCTCAACACAGGAAAATTGCTCTTCTCTTTGTTCTTACATTTTCCAACCACAGAACTGTCTTCCTGTCATGACCTTCTGTGGTAGTGTCTTGTGGCCCAGCTTTACTAAGATGTTTAATTTGGCTCTTTGTGGAAAGCTAAGCTGATCTAGAGCAAGACTGACTAGCATACTCACTAGGAATGAGCGTTTCCTGTACCACAGCATCCGGCTTAGCACAGCAATTTGGCCCTTATTTTCCAGGAGCAACAAGTAGGGTTTAAGTTGCTTAACGTAAATTTTTCATTGCTCTCTTCAGTCCATAAACCTTCAAGTAATTTACAACTGCCTGATACTCAGGATTGCTTTTCCTGTTGGATATACAGGGAATCGGTAGTGCTGCTGCCCATATAAGAACACTCTAAACCTGTTTCTCATACAGACAACAACTACTCTGCCTACATTAGGCTTCTATAGACTGATCTTATGTTTTAATAGTAACAGAAGTTCAGACACCAACTGATAGCTATCAGCTTCTAGCTGTATGAGGCTAATGATACTAATGATGCATAGCTAAGTGAATGTGTTCCTCTTTTCAGAGCAGTGGTGACCTAACAATGCACTCAAGTGGACTGTTTCCTCCAACAGCGCCTTTGCAATTGCCTTGTCTAAAGCCTCTTTGTTCAGGAAATTGATGCAACTGAAGAACATATTAGAAGGCTTTTTCTTCATTCCTTATATACAGACGATGCCGGGGGTTGTACATATGACTATATTTAGAGATTGTTTTCAAAGTTGGAAGATCTGTTAGCTTTTTTTGCTAGTGCAGGGAGATAAAAAATGCCATGGTGCAAAACTATATATAATCTGTGCCAGGAAGGGTCACAGAGTTTCATTCCTCACTATCACAAGGCCATATCACCATATAATCCCTTTCACAAACTTAACAAGCTTTAAATAAATCACACAAACAGTAAAAAATACATAAATCTCATAAAAAACCCTACAGGATTATGAAAAACATAACAATTACAATGGAAAACATAGACATATTTCTGTACACAAGGTCATCTACTTGATTCCAACTAAAATTACTCAGAGGTTCATTCCTGAAATCAGGCAGTGGATTTCCCTTAACTTCAATCATGTAAATATTAGACAGCTGCTGTATGCAGGTTTTTTCGATGGTTAACAGTGGGAGACTGCTTCAGATGTGAACTCATCCTGCCTTGGGAGCCCCTCTCAATTATAGAGGGAACTTGTTGGCTATCTGACTAGTGACATACAGGTGTCTACCATTTACATTAGATGTCTGCCTTTGCGTCAATCAAGATCTAGTGTGTTGAGCTTCAAGAAAGTTTCTGTACTTAGCACTCACTTGCTTAGCACGATTTTGCTGTGATAAAATACTTGTTACTTCTGAAAACATGCTTGTATGACTAGTCTAAATTAACAATAACTGCAGTTAGTGATTATTTATGACCTCTGAAAGTAGCAACAGTTAGTGGTGTACATTTCAACTTTGATTCCTCTGCAAGTGGTCCACTTTTTAACAACCATTTCAGCCATTTGAGACCCTTTTCTATATTATGACAAAAACCAAGACAGCTGTTACAAGAGACAGCTGCATTTGAACCAGAAATAGAACACCATTGAGACACTAGATAAAACTTAAACTTTCATGTTTTTCCTTTCAGATTCCCTATGGGGGAAGTTTATAGTATTTCCCCTTTGTAAGTGAAAGTGCAACACATCTAAACAGGTATCACTTTGCCTTCTTTGAGATTATAGTGAAAGTGTCCATTTATTTAATGTTTGCACTTCACACAATTTATAATTATAAAAAACCAAAAGAACTCAACTCTATCACCTGGCTCAGTATCACTTTGAAGATCTGTCTTCTTCTTTGATCTCAATAACCTCATTTGCAGTATGAACTGAATGCTTCCAAATGTCAAAGTTAGGGCTACTTTTCAATCAGAAACCCAGAAGGGATTTTTAGCATCTCAAGAAGGCTTACTGGAAACTGCTGGTCACATAGGAGCTCAATTCTAATGCAGGACATTATTCCACAGGTATGAGGTTCATATTACTGTTAAGTAGTCCCCTTCTGAATGAGATTAAAATTTTTAATACTGTAAATACCAACTCCTTAAAGTGTAAATGAGAGACTGTACTTACATAGACTTCAAGTATTATTTCCTCTTAACATTCTTGCTTTTATCCCCTAATTCTTCAGAATTTTTGTTTGTTTACTTCTGTTTTTTTTGGGGTTGGGTCTTCTGCTTACTCACTAAATATTTTCCTCATTCTGAAGGGCTTTTGCATTCTTCCTGCCCATCAAAATCCTTCCATTACCCATGTATTTTTCATTAGCTCAACTTTGAGCAACCTGATCTAGTGGAAGGTGTCCCTGCCCATGCAGAGGAGTTGGAACTAGATGATCCTTAAGGTCCCTTCCAACCCTAACAATTCTATGATTCTATGAAATGTGAATGTGGGAACAAATTCTCACCTAAATTTAGCTAAATCGTGATAGAGTCCTAATGGAGAGAAGGTTGTTAGAGTTAAGAGTACCATAGCCTGCTTAGACTTAAACTTGCCTTGCTAACTCCAGTGCAAACTATAACCTCCACAAGACTACACACTGCCTTCTCCCTACTCCCTGTAATAGTTCTTATCATCAGCACAGCAAATTCAGTATTGTAAATAATTGATACCCTTTCTGTGCTTTCCACAGTGACTCTGAAGCATTTCCTACCATCTCTTACCTACAGAGAGTTAGAAATATTAAGAACATAAAAGCCATTTAACATAGTAGTATTTGAGATTATCACTGAAGATTGGGAGCTAATTGGTCATATTAAGTCAAATAAAATTTAGTGTTATTGTTCCATTTTGTATATGATGGAATTGAGATATAGAGTTGAGCTGCCCAAGGAAATAAAAGTGTTTGGCAGCACAGCTGCTGTCACGTTAATGTCACTTTAGTATATAGCTGAGAGAACCATCTTTTCCTCAATCCGTCCTACTGGATATATGTAATATGTACTGGATAGGCTCTGATCAACTTCAAGGGCATATAGCCATCCAGAGGGACCTCGGCAGGCTGGAGAAATGAGCTGACAGGAACTTCATGTATCACAGAATTACAGAATCATCTAGGTTGGAAGAGACCTTGAAGATCATCCAGTCCAACCATTAACCTAACATTGACAGTTCCCAACTACACCATATCTCTAAGCGCTATGTCAACCCAACTCTTATACACCTCCAGGGATGGGGATTCCACCACCTCCCTGGGCAGCCCATTCCAACACCTAACAACCTGTTCTGTAAAGAAATGCTTCCTAATATCTAGTCTAAACCTTCCCTGGTGCAACTTGAGGCCATTACCTCTTGTCCTATTGCTTACTACTTGGTTAAAGAGACTCATCTCCAGCTCTGTGCAACCTCCTTTCAGGTAGCTGTGGAGGGCGATGAGGTCTCCCCTCAGCCTCCTCTTCTCCAGACTAAACAACCCCAGTTCCCTCAGCCATTCCTTGTACGACATGTGCTCCAGACCCTGCACCAGCTTCGTTGCCCTTCTTTGGACATGCTCCAGTAATTCAATGTCCTTTTTGGAGTAAGGGGCCCAAAACTGAACACAGTAATCGAGGAGCAGCCTCACCAGTGCCGAGTACAGGGGTAAGATCCCTTCCCTGTCCCTGCTGGCCACGCTATTTCTGACACAAGCCAGGATGCCATTGGCCTTCTTGGCCACCTGGGCACACTGCTGGCTCATGTTCAGCCGGCTGTCAGTCAACACCCCCAGGTCCCTCTCTGACTGGCAGCTCTCCAGCCACTCCTCCCCAGGCCTGTAGCGCTGCTGGGGGTTGTTGTGGCCCAAGTGCAGCACCCGGCATTTGGCCTTATTGAAGCTCATACAGTTGGCCTTAGCCCATTGCTCCAGCCTGTCCAAATCCCTCTGCAGAGCCTCCCTACCCTCGAGCAGATCAACACTCACACCCAACTTGGTGTCATCTGCAAACTTACTGAGGGTGCACTCTATCCCCTCGTCTAGATCATCAATAAAGATGTTAAACAGGAGTGACCCCAAAACCGAGCCCTGGGGGACACCACTTATGACGGGCTGCCGACCGGATTTAACTCCATTCACCACAACTCTTTGGGCCCGGCCATCCAGCCGGTTTTTTACCCAGCAAAGCGTGTGCCCATCCAAGCCGCGAGCAGCCAGTTTCGCCAGGAGAATGCTGTGGGAAACGGTGTCAAAGGCCTTACTAAAGTCAAGGTAGACAACATCCACAGCCTTTCCCTCATCTGATAAGCAGGTCGCCCTGTCGTAGAAGGAGATCAGGTTTGTCAAGCAGGACCTGCCTTTCATAAACCCATGCTGTCTAGGCCTGATCCCCCGGTTGTCCATTATATGACTTTTAATGGCACTTGAGATGACCTGCTCCATGACCTTCCCTGGCACCGAGGTCAGACTGACAGGTCTATAGTTTCCTGGATCCTCATTTCTGCCTTTCTTGTAGATGGGTGTCACATTTGCCACCCTCCAGTCCAATGGGACCTCCCCAGTTAGCCATGATTTCTGGTAAATCATGGAAAGCGGCTTGGCGAGCACATCTGCCAACTCTTTCAGCACCCTTGGGTGTAACCCATCCAGTCCCACAGACTTGTGTGCATCCAAGTGGTGTAGCAGGTCTCTGACCACCTCCTCTTCAACTGTGCTGACCTCAATTTGTTTCCCCTCCCCATCTCCCAGCTCATGAGGCTGGGTGTCCAGGGAACAGCCAGTTCCACTGCTAAAGACTGAGGCAAAGTAGGCGTTGAGCACCTCAGCCTTTTCCTCATCCTTAGTTACCATGTTTCCCTCTGCATCCAGTAAAGGAGGGAGATTTTCCCTAATCCTCCTTTTGCTGTTAATGAATTTATAGAAACATTTTTTGTTATCCTTTACAGCTGTAGCCAAGTTGAGCTCTAGCTGTGCTTTGGCTCTCCTAATGCTCTCCCTGCATAACTTCACTACATCTTTATAGTCTTCATGAGAGACCTGGCCCCTCTTCCAAAGGCAATAGATTCTCCTTTGTTCTTGAGATCCAGCCAAAGGTCCCTGTTTAGCCATGCTGGTCTCCTTCCCCGCCTGCTTGTTTTTCAGTACACAGGAACAGCCTGCTCCTGTGCCTTTAAGACTTTGCTCCTGAAGTATGTCCAGCCTTCCTGGACTCCCATATCCTTTAAGGCACCCTCCCAAGGGATTTTGTTAATCAGTCTTTTGAACAGGTCAAAGTTAGCCCTCCGGAAGTCTAAGGTGGCAGTTTTACTAACCCCTCTCTTTGTTTCTCGAAGGATTGAAAATTCAATCATCTCATGATCACTGCACCCTAGATGGCCTCCAACCTTTACTTCCCCCACAAGCTCTTCCCTGTTCACAAGAAGCAGGTCCAGGAGGGCACCTTCCCTGGTCGGCTCACTCACCAGCTGTGTGAGGAAGTTATCCTCCACACATTCCAGGAACCTCCTGGATTGTTCCCTCTCTGCTGTGTTGTGATCCCAGCAGATATCTGGGAGGTTAAAGTCCCCCACAAGTACAGCAGCAAGTGACTGCAAGACTTCTCCCAGCTGTTTATAGAAAGCTTCATCCACCTCACTGCTTTGGTTGGGGGGTCTATAGCAGACTCCCACAGCAAGATCTGCTTTATTGGCCCTTAACCTAATCCAAACATTCTCAACCCCGTTATCACTATACTTGATTTCTGAGCTGTCATAGCATTCTCTTACATATAGGGCCACTCCACCACCTCTCCTTCCCTGTCTATCCCTCCTGAAGAGCTTGTAGCCATTGATTGCAGCACTCCAGTCGTGTGAGGCATCCCACCACGTTTCTGTTATAGCTACTATGTCATAGTTCTTGTGCTGCATCATGGCCTCAAGCTCCCCCTGTTTGTTGCTCATACTGTGTGCATCGGTATAGATGCACTTGAGATGAGCTAGTGAATCCAACATTTTTTGTGAGTGTGGGCCCCATTCCCTACCAGACCCTTCTCAGGTGCTTCCACGGTTCCTAAACATCTTTCCTTTCTCTCAAATGAAGTGGCAGAGGGAGACCCCTCACCAGTCCACCATCCTTCAAGCTTTGGCACGCTTCCCTTGAGCTTGTTCCTAACAGGCCCGGTTATCTCCCCGTCCCCTCTCATACCTAGTTTAAAGCCCTGTCAATAAGCCCTGCTAACTCCTGCCCCAGAATCCTTTTCCCCCTCTGGGACAGCTGCATCCCACCTGTCTCATTTGTCACCAGCAGACCAGGTGCCTTATAAACCTCGCCATGGTCAAAGAGCCCAAAATTCCGACGGTGACACCAGTCTCTGAGCCATGTGTTAATCAGCTATGTTTTCCACCCTCTATCAGTGGTTTTCCCTTCCACTTGAGGGATTGATGAAAACATGACCTGAGCTCCTGAGCCTTCAATTAGCCACCCCAGTGCCTTGAAGTCCTTTTTGAGTGACTTAAGACTTCTTTCTACCACCTCATCGTTACCTGCCTGGATAACCAAAAGGGGTGTTAATCAGAGGGCCGCACCAGAAAAGTGACCTTCCTTTTAATATCTCTGACCTGAGCCCCAAGGAGGCAGCAGACCTCTCTATGGTATGGGTCTGGTCAACATATGGGCCCCTCCGTACCCCTCAGAACAGAGTCACCCACTACAACAAGGGGACAAGTTCAACAAGGGGACGTGCAGAGTCCTGGACCTGGGGAGGAGCAACCTCATGCACCAGTATATGCTGGGGGCCACCCAGCTGGGAAGCAGCTTGGCAGAAAAGGACCTTGGGTTGTGTTGGGCACCAAGTTGACCATGAGACAGCAATGTGCCCTTGCCACAAAGAAGGCTAATCATATCCTGAGTTGCATTACACAAAGTATTACCAGCAGGTCAAGGGAGGTGACCCTTCCCCTCTACTGAGCTCTGGTGAAGCCACACCTGGAGTCCTGTGTCTAGTTCTGGGCTCCCCAGTTCAAGAGAGATGTGGACATATTGGAAAGAGTCCAGCGAAGGGACACGAAGATGATTAAGGGACTGGAGGATCTCTCATATGAGGAGAGGCTGAGAAAGCTGGGACTGTTCATCCTAGAGAAGAGAATGCTCAGAGGGGATTCATGAATGTGCAAAAATATTTAAAGGGAGTATGCAAAGAGGACAGAGACAGGTTCTTTTCAGTGGCATCCAGTGACAGGACCAGAGGTAGCAGGCACAAACTGAAACACAGGAAGCTTTATCTGAGAGTCAGGAAATACTTTTTTTTTTGAGAGTGACTGAGCACTGTAACAGGTTTCCCAGGGAGTTTGCAGAGTTTCCATTCTTGGAGATACTCAAAAGCTGTCTGGACGTGGTCCTGGACAGCCTGCTCTAGGTGACCCTGCTTGAACAGGGGGGTTGGACCAGATGACCTCCAGAGGCCCCTTCCAACCTTAACCATTCTGTGATTCTGTGATCTTTTTATATTTTTCAGTAGCACTGACTGGATTGGTGCTAAAGACACACAAAAACCACTTGAATCCAAACTCTGATATGAATCAGAAGTCTAGCTCAGTTATCTATACTTTTGAGACCCACAAGTGTGAGGGGGAACATATTTTAGATGACCAGCAATAATACTGTATAGAGATAGGTCATTTGATTTCACTAGCATTTTGCAGCTTGATTTCATTCCTGTTTGGACTTCCTTCTCACACTAAACACCGAAATTCTTGATAAAAAGAATGCCTCCTCACTCAGTCAAATCAATGTATCAGGCTGCTGCAGAGGCAGAAATAAAAGTACATCAAGCATATAAAATTGGTATCAATTTTGGAGGAAAAGGATCAATTTTAAATTATAAGGACAAAAGCCTATCTGCACTTAAATAATTGAAATGCTCTTTGAAAATACTAGAAGAACATTTTGATATTCCAGAGTATTTTCCCCACAAACTTTAGGAAAATCAGACAATCAGACAGTCTCTTGAGCAATCGTTACATAATCTTTTTTGTCTGGATGAATTTCCATTTTCCTGTGTGTGTATTGGAGTAACCATATTTAAAACAATAATTCTCAGTTTGAGTGCTGTATTGTAATGTAATTCAGCCCCATCACTGGTCTGTAGGAATTCCCTCTTGGTATATGCACCAACGTGAACACCATGGCATCCAAATTGTCTGTGTCCTCTTGTGGATAAGCTTGTACTTTGTTTTGGTGGCTGCTGAACTGTGAGGCAAACAAATTCCATCTATCTGCTGTGTTTGACTTTTCTGAGTAAAGACAATGGACCTGCTCTTTCAAAGAACTTAAATGGTTGATAGGGAGTGAGAGATAGTTTGTTCTGAGAGGGCAGGACAGGATTTTAACTCTTCTAGGCCTTTTCCATGTCAAAAGTCAGGTCCTTGATATTTAACCACTTTTGAAGAGGCTATTCTTCAACTAAGAGAACTAGAACAAATGATGTTTGTCTGATACTTCCAGTAAATGTTCCTGAGAACACAAGAATCATTGCTGTCCTTAAAGGAAAGGCTACTCACAACCATCAGCAGAGCAGGTATACATAAAGTAATTTTGCTGGTGTGAACACATGTGTTCCTATCTAATCTGAACCCACTTACAAAGACCCTCATGGGAGAAAGATGATAGGCAGCTATATAGACCGAGTTACATATGTTCCCCCTGCCCCTTTAAAGCCATTAATCTGTTTGCACGAAGACAGATCTCTCATCCTGACTGTCTGTGATGCTAGGAGGCAATAGAGGTTTATGTTCCAGTCACTACGGTTCTCACACTTGTCCATGTACACCCTCCACTACCCTCCCCCAACCCCAACATTTCTTTGAAAGGAAAGCAGCGGTCTTACATCTGCCAGGGTGGTGAGACTCTCTGAGTTCACAGGGTTTATCCTCATGCATTTCAACAGACAGACTGTACTCAGAGACCTGGCTTAAGCCAGCCTGCCAAACCTGCAGCAGATTACAATCATTCCAGCTCATGCTTTATGGAGCAAAACAAGTTTTCTTTGATTTCTAGTCATGATTAGAGAATGAGGCTGCCATGCTTAGTTTATGGTGACAGCTAGATGAATCTGTGGTTTTGTTATGTCTGTTTAACAAGATACTTGTGACCTAATTCAGCCTCACATATCAGTTTTGGGCTGGTGTTCTTTTCACGCTCATTCAGTTAGTAGCATGAGAGAGAAGAAATGACAGGCCCTCACATTTTTTTACTGCCAATCTAGCATGATGAAATTTTTATCCAGGGATAGCAAGTACTTGCAAGGATATTTTTATAGGTGCAACAGAGGTCTGCATTAAAGAGAACTTATGGACATGCCTCCTTTTCAGTCCCTTTCCTGATATACTTTTGGTTTAATGACTCACACAGAGGAAAAAGAACATTTTAGGATAGCCGAAGGGCATGGGTGACTGTTACCCAGGATGGGGTTTTAAGCGTATGCATGCGGGCTTGCTTGTGGAGGAAAGAGACACAAGAGAGAAGTTTGCCTGGAACTTAAAGCAGAATAGCTTCAAGCAGACCTTCCCATTTGGTGTCCCATCACTGTTCCCTCTTCTACAGACAGGGACAAAATATACCTGAAAGAAAGTGAAAAGGAGGGGACGTAAAACTGACAACCTTTGGCACTTCTCTTATAACTCTGTCGTTTCTCTTAAAAATCTTCTTGAAAATACGTGCTGGAAGTCCTGTGCAGAGTATGAAAAAAAACTATTTGAGGAACAGAGCAGACTTCTTACAGCTTCTGAAGAAAGCTGCCTCTCTTTAAATCAGGATGTCATTTGAAGGAGAGGTGTGTGCTTGCTGTCATTCACTCATCAACTCTCCAGCAGGCTGTCTCTGAAACTCAGCTGAGTTACCTGCCTTAGCTAAATGTTGAAACTCCCTGCCACTCTTCTGCACTGACCTTTTCTGCAGAAGCACCGGTTTCCCACTTGGATTGTCTTATCCCAGGTGGAACACGGGG
The DNA here is from genome assembly GCF_031877795.1 of Strix aluco. Taxonomy (NCBI): domain Eukaryota; kingdom Metazoa; phylum Chordata; class Aves; order Strigiformes; family Strigidae; genus Strix; species Strix aluco. The sequence goes on from NC_133932.1 coordinate 8,993,520, forward strand.
AGGAAGTGCCGTTCACACAGTAGAGGGAGAAAGAGGTGGAGGTGATGGTTTGAGTTCAACTGAGGAGAGCACAGAACCACCGGGATGGTCCTGCCTAAGGATCATGGGTTGCTCCTCTGGCTCTGGAGCTCTTTTTTGCACAACTTACAGGGTGAAAGAACTCAGGTTAGGTGCCTGGATAAAATCAACCTACTGCAGCAAAAAAGTTAAGTTCAAGACTTGCTGTTCCTTACTGACTTTTGCTTCAGGTTCTTTTTCTTGTCATCTGTCTCCACCTGGTGTTTACCTGTTTTCTGCCCTAGACTTGTGCAGAGAAAAACTGCTGTCTCCAGGCAGCTTGGAAACAGTTCTTCCTTTCATATACAATTGGGTGTTAAGAAATGGGCATTCCAAAAACACTAAGGACAAACTAAAGGACACTATAAAACGATGGCATAGCTGATTTGACAACTGAGAATTCAGCAGCTCCAAATTGTCAGGGAAAGCACAACAGAGATCATAGGAATCTTTTGCTGTCATTAATAGTTTGTGGTCTTGAGGGAGCCATACTCTGAACTTTGGCCCAATTGCAATCAGAAATTTGATGTGTCACACCCATGATTATTACATATCCTTTCTGATATGTCTCTGCTGAAACATTTGTCGAGAGGGACAGATTTAAAAAACATTTTAAAACTCTGTGACTGTGGAGAAGCATAAAACAGAGATTACAGGAATCTTACACCATTCACATGCAAAGTCCTAGGGGAAGAGTCAGCCAATGACAAATTGTATAGCTTCTTCAGTGAAGCTGAATTTGTATGGTCACAGTAAGCTAATGTTATGTGCTTTGGCTGCCACTGAAAGCAGAAGTCTTCTCCCCGCATCTAAAACCTTCTACAGCTACTCTATCACCTTCCTTGTGCCAGCACTAATGCTGATTTAGCTGTGCTGTGAGCTGGAGCAGAGAAGCGATCTTGTTTCTTGTTGGAGACTAGAAACCTGAGAAAAAGGTTTGTTTTCAGCTGGATGCATTCTTGATGTGTTGTGAACTGAACAAGAATTAACCCCAGCATATTCATAGCTGGAGCAGGGACAAGGGTGGGGCTGAGTCCTGTCTCCCCCCCTCGCCCATCCAAATGGTTGTGCAGCTGCAAGCCAAGACACAACGTGCCATCTGTTGATCCACCTTGCTCTACTGCCATGCTTTTGACATCCTCCTCTTCTGACAGTGATGTCCAGTGAGGTGGGGGATAGCCAAACAGTCTGAAATAAGGCTGTCAAAGGGACTACCACTTTACCACTGAAGTGTGCTTGGTGAATGGGTAGTAAACTAGTTCCTCTGAGTTTTAGCTATCTGAGAAGTATCTCATCCTTACTTGCAGCCATTACTTACAAACACCATTGTTACTAACTTTCAGGATCCATAGTATAGGGGCCATAGCATCAGTGTTACTTAAATGATTTTTAGGAAAGGGAGAGGATGATCAAGGTGGCCTGCTGCTCTGTAGCTGGGCAGTCAGAATACAGGAAGAGAAAAAAACCTCTTGTCGGGTAAAAAATTTTCACAATGCTCACATAGTAGCTGCTACAGACTCTGCTGTTGCAAGGTATTTGGGGAAACTGAGTACTGCAATGTGGGTAATTATTGCCTATGGGTGGCCAAACAGGTGAATCGCAGGACTGGCTTGATCAGTTATTTATTCTATTAAGTCTTAGGGTGTGCATACTGTGATTCTATTTGGCTTAATCATGACAGCTTGCACCTGAGGAATTCATGAACTTGAAGGCAGTAAAACCTGGCTTGAAAACTGAAGTCCAGAGGGCCAATAATTGTACAATAACTAGAAGATTAGCAACTGGAAACCTTTCCTCTAAGTCCTCCTGCTCTATTACCAATGTTCACTACCACTGAATTAATGAACTGTTCAAAGCAAATAATGAAATTAATGGAACGTGTCTGAAAACAGGAAAGGGGTGAAATCTTAAAATATTCTCATTGTTAGTGACTTCCTTTTTAAAATTTTAGCCTCTTTAAAAGTATGGAGAGAGTAACAATGAGAATATTGTAATGCTTAGGGCTAGAAGCAGCCACAAGCTGAATGAGAGAAGTAAACAGTCACAGAGCCAACATCCTTCCAAAAACTTGCTCCTGTCCCATTCTGTAAGTGAGTGAGACAACTTTCTGCTGGAATCGTGTTCAGCCTTGGTTACCCTGTCTCAAAAAAATTAGGGGAATGTAAGAATGGCTACAAAAACTTATTTAAATCATGAAGAAAATACGATGTAAGACAGAGTTGAAATTGGTTTAGAAAGATTACAAGTGGAAGGGTGTGTGCATAGAGGGAAGTATTCCTGAAACAACAAATGAGAAAGAGGAGGACGATCCTGTCCTTCATATAAAGGAAGAAATAAGAGATGTTGCCAACTAAAAAAACAAACCAAAACTGCTTTTTACAGAAAGTGTAATTTACTTCTGGAACAGGATGTAGCGAGGTAAAAAGCACAGCACAATCAAAAAAATTAAGTGCAAAGAATCTAGAGTTTGAGGGTTTTTTAAGGTAGATTATACTCATACCAATCTACTGTATGCAGTCAGAGATGCAACAGTATTCTCAAAGTGTTCTCAAAGTGTTCTCTCAAAGGCATTCTACCAGAAAAGGGACAGTTAAGTGTACTTCAGATTCTCCCATCATCAATGCTGTTATGCTAGTTTACATGACACTGCCCCCCACCCACAACAGGCACACTTAATTGCCTTATATACTTCATGAGTGGATCTGATCCTGATAGTAGCATTTAAAAAACCTCTGGCATCTTTCTGCATCATATGTGTCACTGGCCATGTTCCCTGACAGAACACTGAGTTAATGAGCTGCCACTGTGTCACAGTATGGTCAAGGCCATGTTACCCTAGTGTCACACAATATAAAGGGAAATCATTATAAGCATCGTATAATCCTGAATTTTAATTGTGGTGCATGGTCTTGGATAAATTCTACTACCTCTTCCCATTTTCGACCAGGCAATCTGCAGGGTAGAGCTTCCCTTTTGGTTAACTCATGTCTCCCAGTAGGTCAATGTTGATTAAATCTTTGAATATATCTTAAGGGATAAAGATTTATAATTCTCAATTGCATTAAAAATAGGACTGAGTTGATCTTCCAGAGGCTTTTATTTACTTATGTGATTATATATATTTTGATTACACATTTAAAAATTATTATATATCAATAGATTATGCATATATCATTAGAAAGTGCATAACATTTTTCAACAATACATGCATTCCTGATGTAGGTAGGTAAGCCCAAGTGGTGTGCTCATGTTTCATGTTACACCAATGTTGTTTATTCAGATATCTAAAAAGCACCCCACTACCTAACAGGAACTGGAGTTTCATGTAGAACTGTCTGGGACATTCTTCTAGATGATTAAATAGATAACATGCTGAGGAATGCAGCACTGCTAATAGAGTATTAGGAAAGCAGTCATTACCATAAATGACTGTATTTAAAAGAGTGACTTTTTCTAACAGGTTTATCTAAAGGTTTATTATGTAACAAAAGCAGCCCGCAGCTGTTGCATTTTTATGAGCTAAATCCTACTCTCAGTGACACTGTCCAACCCCATTGACCTCAGTTAGCCTGTCCAAGTAGATCTAAGAACAGATGACCTTGTGACCAGTATTCACCTCCTCCTCTGTTATATGAGGCTACACAAATAGTTTAAGGTTTTTTTAATGTTTGAAATCCGGTTTCATTTTCTTTTAAAATTAGAATAGAATAGTATAGTATAGTTCTAGTTAGAAGCCACTTTAGGGCTGACCAAAAGTTAGCGCATGTTATTAAAAGCATTATCTAAAATGCCTCTTAAACACTGACAGGCTTAGGGCATTGGCCACCTCTCTAGGAAGCCTGTTTCAGTGTTTGACCACCCTCTTACCAAAATAAATGTTTTCTGATGTCAAGTCTGAAGCTCCCCTGATGCAGCTTTGAACGATTCCCACACATCCTATCACTGGATGCCAGGGAGAAGAGATCAGCACCTCCCTGTTCACATCCCCTGCTCAGGAAGCTGCAGAGAGCAATGACGTCACCCTCAGCCTCCTTTTCTCCAAACTAGACAAGCCCAGAGTCCTTAGCCACTCTCCATAGGACATTTCTTCCAGCCCTTCCACCAGCTTTGTTGCCCTCCTCTGGATGCGTTCAGGGACCTTCACATCCTTCTCAAATTGTTGGGGCCAGAACTGCACCCAGCACTCAAGGTGAGGCTGCACCAACACCACATACAGCAGGATAATCTCTTTGACATGCTGTGTTTGATGCACCCCAGGATGTGGTTTGCCCTCCTCGCTGCCAGGGCACACTGCTGACTCGCACTGACCCTGCTGCCAACCAGCACCCCCAGATCCCTTTCTGCAGGGCTGTTCTACAGCCAGTTCTCACACAGTTTATACTTGTGTCTGGCATTCCTCCGTCCTAGGTGCAGAATCTGGCATTTGTTCTTGTTAAATTTCATGCTGTTGATGATTGCCCAATGTTTCAAGGCCCCTTGTCCCTCAGGAGAGTCAACAGCACCTCCCAGTTTGGTATCATCAGCAAACTTGCTAACGGTGCATTCAACTCCTGCATCCAGATCATCGATAAAAATATTGAACAGAACTGGCCTTAGAATTGAGCTCTGAGGAACAGCGCTGGTGACCAGTCACCAGCCAGATGTAGCCCCATTCACCACAACCCTTTGAGCACTGCTGTCCAGCCAGTTCTTCACCCAGCACACTGTGAACCCTCTCATCTCACAGCTGGACAAATTGTTCAGAAAGATGAGGAACAATACGGTGAGGAACAGTATTGAAAGACTTACTAAAATCCAGAAAAATTATCTCTACTGCCTTCCCTTCATCCACTAGGTGGGCGATGTTATAGTAGAGGGATATCGTTAGTTAGACAGGACTTCCCCTTTGTGAACCAATGTTGACTGTGCCTGATGACTGCATTATTCTTTAAATGATTTCAATAGCACCCAGTATTATTTTGTCCATAATTTTTCCAGGAAGTGAAGTTAGGCTAACAGGCCTGTAGTTTCCTGGATCTTCAATCCTGCCCTTGTTGTAAATTGGAATAATATTGGCTAGCTTCCAGCTTCCAGTCAGTGATGACCTCCCCAGACTCCCAGGGCCTTTGGTAGATGATTTGATCAGGTAAACAGACATGCATAGTAAGTTCAGTGAATTGAAATAAATGGGGGAGAAAAATCCAATCAAACACAGGTTTGTGCTCTACTCTGCAAAATAGATGTCATTATCAGGCCTACTTTTTTATCAAAAGCTGACGTATGGCTTTATGTGCACTGTGGAGATGACCTGCCACAGTGATGTGAGAAACTCAAGTTCTGATATTCATTATCCTTGATTCAAAGTAGGGATGAGTCTTTCCTTGAAGGAGACAGCTCACACTACTGAACTGTAGGTGTGGGAGGCATCGGCCTGTCAGCCCTGCACAGCCTCTGAATCAACAGCTAGGCTTTGATGAAAAACAGGCCTTGGGAGAAAGATAAGAAACTGCTGAATTGTGCCAAGGTGGCAGAGGAAAACAACGGACAGCTGCAACACTGAACTGTGGAAAAGTACTGAACTGTGAGAAGTTACCGCCGCGTGAACAGCACGTGAACAAGAAGTTGATTGGTCTGCAGAGCGCGTGTTAGAGTGGTCTTATGCTGATAGGAGAAAAGGTTGATAGCTGTCTAATTGCTGATTTGCTAATTATGAAGTAAGAGCTTTGGTGAGAGCATAAGTATGTACTATTGGAAAAATAAACGGCTTTGCTTGTTATAACTCTCATAGAGTTGTGCAGGTCCAATATCCTCCCGCAACATGTAGGATTTTTCCAGAATTAACAGTTCTCCATCTTTTTACCATTTCCTTATAATTAGTCCAAAAAGAGAGAAACTATCTTCCACCTGGAGGTATTGAGAGTTGTTTAATATGGAATACCTGGTAGGAGTTTGGACAGAGCCATTTCCTGAGACTTCGATTCAAAACCTGCTCTGAATCATATATTATAAGGCTTTAAATTCAGTGCTGCTACAGAGTAGGTGACTGAATAGAAGGACACAATAAGGTATTGTTTTCCTTTTCTCTTAAATTTTTTTGTGTGGTAGTTCTGCTTATTTGTAACTCAATCCAAAAAATAACCGATTCATACTTTTTGGTTATAAACTAGTTGTAAAATTAGTTCCAAATTCCTGAATAGGCTTAAGATAACCCAAGCTGCATTTTCCTGCAAATAAATTATTTGCTAAACCTTCTTAAAAAAGAGTGAACTCTCCAGTGTACCAAATCAACAATCTCAAGTGTGACTCTGTTTTGATAGTAATTTACTCCATAGACATCTTTTATGTTCACAGATGTTTACTAAAAATAACCCGATTAGGATCTCAAATGTATATACTTCTTTGTTGCATTTAGGCATCAGAAGTTCAGTATGCAAGTTCTTCTCAAAGCTCCATCTGCTGGGCCAAAATATGGTATTTAAAGAGTTAACAGACCTGTTAGTCTAACCTCAGTACCCAGAAAATTATGGAGAAAATAATACTGGATGCTATGGAAAGTCAGTACCTTATAACATCATACAATATACATACCTTCCAAGGAAGGTCCTTTCCCTTTAGCACATTTCTCAAAGAACTCAACCTCTGAGACTTTTAAAACCAAGATATACTAGAGGTGAGATGATCTTCCAGGGGAGAGGAAATCCTGATCTCCTGAGTTACCTGTATCTGGAACAAATAGAGTAGTAAGTAATATGTTTCCAGCCTAGAGCTGTACTTGCTGTATTTTGGAAAAGAACTCTGGTCTAGTAAGGAAATACCATGAGTTATATTTGGAATTTTCCAAGTTTTTAATTTTGATAACCATAGTAGAGGGGTATTTGGTACTGTTCCTTAAAATTGTTTTCATCTAATAGATCTGAAATAATAAACTGTAAGCAAGTTTTTTTATTCATCTAGGCCAACAGAATAATTTTTGATGGAGGTCTTCATTTCATTCAAAAGATACTTTGGATATATATTTAAACTATCTGAAAACAAATATATTTTATCTGTGTATTATTGCAGTTTATATCAGGAACTTCAGAAGTTTTATAAAGTTCTGTTTTCTGAAAGGAAGCATAAATCTAAAATCTTCTGTAATATAGACTTCTGTCTTCCTGCTTTTATATTTGTTTTGTTTTGATCTTCAGTCAAATGGATCATCCATATGGAAATCTGTAACTTCCAGGACAGTTGCAACTAGGGTGACATCTGTGATCAACCTATTGTCTGTTAAAAGTATCCACAGAAATTCGATCTGAATCACAGGTGGGATGGATCCAAGGATTCTCTGCTAAGACCCCTGCTGTTCTGGGGAATCAGGATATCAAGAAGTCATGGAGTCACCAATGATCAGTGGAGCACAGAACATTCCCTAGCAGCAGAAATAGCTGGTAGTGTGGTGCTACTGGTATGTTTTAAGATATCTAGTAAATCCTCTGAGGTAAGAGCCACATCATTCAGTTAAGTTGCTCTTGAACCCTGTGACTGGCCATGAGAAGCACAGCAGGTATGCCTATAGCATAGTAGAAATGAAACAAGGGGGCCTGTGTTCCTTTCTGTGTCCAAGGCTAGACACAAATAAGAAGCTGGTGCTCTTTGTTGCATCATTCTATTCATGTGGCAACAAGATTACTGACAGAAAGATGAGCTTATCTGAAAAGAGAAGATGTGATTTTCACAGTGTTTTTCATGTCAAATTCCCAGGGTGCTTTTCAAGTACTACCTGAGTATCTCAGACATAAAAGGAAATGTTTTACCCAGAGCTACAGAGTCCTATAACTGGCTCAGGTCTTGTCCAAATCCAGTGTGTTGTGCAAAGTACCAAGTCCTTGTTCGAGGACCTTGTTGAGTGTACTGTGAGAGGATGAAGGTGATTGAGGGTTGGTACATGAGGTGTCTCAGTCCCATTCCAGGCTACCTGGTCGTTCGTAGACTTCACTGTCCTTCATTAGTGATTCTCCTTTTAAATGGAACAATAGCAGGATTGTGTTATGCCAGAGAAGAAAGTGTAGAAATTCTAGAAAAGCAGCAGATTTTGGATTGCCACTGAGTTCAGACATACTCTATTATTCAGAGTATCATTGTGAAATTACAAAATGCCTTTGTTTATGACTCATGTCCACCCAGACTGTTTTCTGAACAGCACTGTAGCAATAGTGTGTAGATACAAAATATGACAGTTCTGTGTTGAGGGAGGATCTGTAGCAAGGGGTAGTGATAGGGAATGGGAACAAATTAAGAAAACACCTATCAGTCTGCTGTTTTATCATTCTGGAATTTCTGTGTTCCTGCTCTGAGTCATAGATACAGAAGTGAAAGTAGGGAATTGCTCCAGAAAAAAGTTCTATGCCAAGCTCCTCTTCTACCCACAGCTCTTCAAACTGCTTATCTGATTTGATCCTGAAGAATCAAGTCTAAAAGAAAACACTCCCAAACTGATTATGAACTAATGTCAAAAAGAATCAGTCATTTTTATGATGCAAGTTCTTATTCTCAATAATTGTATGCCCTTGGGCTTGGAGAGGCATAACCTGGGCACTATGGCTGACTGGGAGCAGCACTGTGAAGTTCTAATACAGCAGTGGATATGTCTATAGCTTTAGGCACATCAAATGCCTCTGTATGTATGAGTTTCTCCATCTGAAGATATTATGATGGTGTGTAGAACAGATATATATTCTACTTTGTCAGAATTATTTAATGGACATACCACCAAAGCAGTGTCTGTTCTAATGATCGGGTCTCAAGACCTTTTTCCTTCTTGCCTTCCTCCCTGTCTTCCATCCTTCTTTCTTCCTTTCCTTTCCTTAAAAAGTTTTGCCACAGGCCTACAGAAATATTTTTCTATTGGCTAAACAAAAGGGCATCAACAAACAGAACTTTAGACACATCAGTTCCATTGGTTACCCTGTTTGCCTTGAGTGTAATTAAAGAACTGAAATTATTCAAGCTCAAGAAATGCCACTGTTTTTGTGTGTGTTTAAAACTTCCCAGACTCTGTTGCAAAACCTCAATAAAGGGGGAAGAAAAAGGCTTAAAATTCAGCTCAGACTATTATAGTGACATACCTAAAGAGGAAGGAATGAATCCTATGTATTAATACAATAACTGACCACATATGCACACAGATTACAGGGCTCCTAATGAAGAGCAGATACTAACTGCTGTTCTTTAGAATGAATTATTTTATTCCAGAGGGACAGACAACCATTTCTAGTCTGGCTTCATACGGTGGGGAACGGTGAATGGGTGATGCAGGAAAATAGAAAATTCTAGGGCAGTGCTTGCTTGTAGCAGGAGGTAAGTTAAGAAGGCAGCAGATAGTATCGGTGGATGAACCTTTTAGGACCAGGGCATTGCTCCCGTTATTGTTTAGTCAGTATGTTGGGAAGATGGGAGAATGGGAAATGAGACCATATTCTTTTGCTCCAGGGTTCACGGCAAGTCCAGTGTGAAACTGGATAACATGGAGATTATCAAAAAGAGACAAGGAGCATATCACTGCAGTTCAATATGTCATCACTGATGCAATAAAAAAAATTATTATTAAAACAGAGCAGTTTTATAAGAGACTGGGGATTTTTGGCAACCTGGATCCATACATAGAGATGTATGTCTTGGATGGTTTTTTTTGTTTGCTTTTAATTATACAGCAAAAGAAACCAAAGTTTGAAAGCTATTAAGGAAGAAAGCTATCAGTAGCAACAGACTGGGTGTGGGGGGAAGCATTGCCACTGAAAACCATTTTGGTGTAGCAGAAGACAAAGAAATCAACATGACAGTCAATATGAAACTGTAGAAAACACTACTGCAATCTCTTGGCATGTATATTAAAAGCATTATGCAGGAGAAAGAATGTAAATTATTAATTCATATGTAAATTGTTAAAGCATCTGCAAAGTTAAAAAACTTGAAGCGAACCCTAAAAATGAATCAATGATTTTCTCCAATGCCTGACACCAAGAAGCTTAAAAAATCCAGTCTGTACGAGTGCAAAAAAACCCAACGTTAAGTGCCACCTTATAAGCATAATGTATCTTCATAAGGAGAAAATGCCAGCTTTGCAACAGCTCTGTAAAATAGCTGAGAATGACATAACAAGAAATAGTGGCTGGGAGTTTAAGCCAATGTTAATTTTAAACACAAAAAGTGGTATTTACTGTAACAGTGATTAACAGGGGAACAGGTTTCCTCAACAAATGGTAAAGATTTCACCTCCAATACTGTCTGGAAGACAAGCTCTATCTAAACATCTTTACCCAAATCCCAGGTATGTGGAGAATTATAAGCATCTAAGATATATGGAAGGCCAGACTAGGGGGCTTTAGGCCTTACATTCTAAAAATCCCCTTTAGTTCAAACAAGTAGTGAACACAAACTCAGTATAGGTGAGAAGTGGAAGAGAAGGGTAGGGAGAAGAAATGAAAGCAGGAACAGCTACACTTACCCAAGATCACAACTTATCATGTACAAACATCACCTTCTGCCAAAGTGGTAATAAAGACATAAAGGCCATCTGGTCCTGGTCCTGGCCTGGTGATATATCTAGAAATCTAGCTTATCTACACCTATTCTACAACTCTATAGAAGACATCTAACATTAGTCCAGATGAAACCAAGGTTTAGATTCTTATCTGGTATGTTAACTCTGGTATGACCATAGATTGTGAGTCATATGAGGTGTTTTGCTTATACTTTGATCCTTTGAGTTACTTATGTGCATCTTGCTGGCTTGATAATTACATATGAAGTTACTTTGTATAAGATGGCACCAAACTGTGGTAACCTACATATTAAAAAGATAATAAATCAAGTGAAGAATTTCTTTGTTCAGATAGTACATTGTGCAAGAACTGTTTGCACAGTACACAACTGGTTGAAATACATCACAGGCCTCTGTCCTGCCTATTTCTGGATATTGGCTAGTGGATTATATCATCTTGAGTTTTAGGGGCTGGGGTTAAGACAATTAATGTCTGCTGTCCCATAACTCTTACATGGTCCTTCACCTGAGGTTAAAGGTATTTGCCTTGAAAGTTACAGAACTTAGGATTCTAGGGGCAAATCTGTGTATGACAGAGAGAAAACGTCCTATGTTTTATCAGAGAGTGGACCCACTCTTATTCAGCATGAAGTAGAAGCTAATTTTAGATAAGATTTTTAATTTCTCATCCATCATATTTGTTGATTTTTCCCTTTTCTAGCAGTATTATTTTGATGTGATCTGCTGCTGTGACTGGAGATGGGGTTCCACACCTGCAGAGCTGTTGTGGTTTAAGCCCAGTCAGCAACTAAGCCCCACACAGCTGCTTGCTCAACTCTCCCCATGGCAGGTCTGGGGAGAGAATCTGAAGAATAAAAGTGAAAAAACTGATGGGCTCAGATAAAGACAGTTTAACAGGTAAAGCAAAAGCCACACACGCACGCTAAGCAAAATAAAGAATTCATTCACTACTTCCCATCGGCAGGCAGATGCTCAGCCATCTCCAGGACAGCAGAGCTCCATCATGCCTAAGAGTTACTTGGGAAGACCCCCCTTTCTTCTTCTTCCCCCAGCTTTTATTGCTAAGCATGATATCATTATGGTATGGAATATCCCTTGGGTCAGTTGGGGTCAGCTGTCCTGGCTGTGTCCCCTCCCAACTTCTTGTGCACCCCCAGCCTACTCTCTGGTGGTGTGAGGAGCAGAAAAGGCCTTGACTCTGTGTAAGCACTCCTCAGCAATAACAAAAACATCCCTGTATTATCAACACTCTTTCCAGCAGAAATCCAAACCATAGTCCCATACAAGCTAATACAGAAAAAATTAACTCTATCCCAGCCAAAACCAGCACAAGAGCTAGTCACTAGTCACTCTTTTCTGAGATCAGTTCTCTGCGCTGGTATAAGGGAGAAAGAAGGACTCAAGAGAGCCCAAATTTTGATTGGATCGTGTTGCTGTAGAATTTCTCTATCAGCTTATTTTTCTCAGTATTTTGAAAACCTTTGAAATATTTTCTCATCTGTAAAGGTAAAATCCCATCTTTCCTTCCTGTATTTCAAGGTGTAGGTTAGTCAAATTGTGCTGGCTTTTGTACTAGTTAGCTGTTTCTTTTTTTTTTGTTTTAAACAAAGCACTAAATACTGCATCAGTCTTGATGTGTAGTAGATAAAAAATAAGGAAGACAATAAGAAAGAGTGAAGAAACTCCCTGTGGAAAGCATTTTATGTAGGAATGTTTGTGGTAGGTTAGTTGGCTAGGATTTACTCAGATTTTTGAGCAGGTTTTCCCACCTGTAGTGATGTCTGTGCTGCTTTGGTTGCATTTAAAGCTAGTTCAGGTTAATAAGCTGGAGTACACAGCAGCAACATCAGTTTAAAATCCTCTAGTAGGATAACAGGTTCAGTTAGAGAGAAAAACAGCTGTATTTGCTGTCAGAATAATAGTTCAGCTGTTTGGAAATGCAGTACAAACAGAGCAGAGATGTGGAAGTGTTAGGACTATGCAGCCTGTATTCAAAGCCATGAGGCATTTTGAAGATTGTTTTGTATCCCCACTGAAAGGCAAAATGCAGTGGATTTCAAGTTACTGACATTGATGTGAATGCTTCTGTGATGTGTAAGAAAGAGGGCTCATTCTTCAGTTCCCTTCAGGAAATGGCTAAACACATTAATTCCTTGCTTTTGGCATCTTGGATAGGTCCACACTCTCTTTCGCTTAAGGGAATACAAAACCCCAAGGGTCTCACCTAGGTCACAGCTGATTGCAAACTAATCTGTATTTGGCATGGATAATCAGGGAAGTAGGGTTCTGACACAAATTAGTGTAACTGCACCTCAGATTCTCTGAGGGATTGGCCTAGATGAGTTTTCTTTTGGATAGAATCAAACTTCTTAACTCTGTACCAGAAACATGACTGCTGCAGCAAATGTAAACTCTCTCATGGGGGTCTCAGACCTCTGATTTGAGCACAAGTGTTCTAATTTAAGAATTGTTGGAAATTTCCTAATTGTTGTAAATATATTCATAATAAATTGTCACACAATTGTTAAAGAAAGTGTCTAATAAATCAGCAAAGCTTTAAATTCACTAACAGGTTGAGAAAACAAAAAACAATTCATATTGTGCTGTTACTGCTTCTGAAACAGAACTGTGTTTCAAGGGAAAGAATCAGTCCAGCAAGTATGTAGGACATGGATACCAGAGCTTTCCTATTTTACAGATTAAATAATTTTCTGTTTTGACTGAACATTTTCATCAATAATTATCTTCATATCCAGCTGATCTAATTTTCAGAAAAGCTAAACTCCTATGACTTCTGATGGAGGGCTTAGCCATAGAGCAACAGATATCACCCACACAGAAAACTTTTTGCTATTTACAAGAAGGACATCTCTGCTAGCCATAACTCACCATACTGTGAGTCAGTGGAGAGAAGTTAGGCAGCAGCTGATCACCTGTCTCATTCCCTTATGCTGCTGCCTGGGAAGTCCTATTGTGGCTTCAGAATCTTGAGAACAAGCCCAAATCATCTGCTCATTTATGCACGTGAATTTTTAAATTATGGAAGAGTGTAACATGTTTTATCCAAAGGTAGCAGGATTTTTGCAATGACAGAGGGACCTCACTGAAAACTTTTTTCAAAGGGTACTTGAATGTCTCAGAATGCAAATCATTATGTAGAGCAAGACATTCTTTTCTTCCAAGGTGGATCACTATGTTCCAGATCTTGGGCAAAACTTGCTTTTTAGCAACTCGTTTCATGCAAATGGCTTAACTCTGAGCAGCATGCACCTCCTCCACCCAAGCTGTGCAAATAAAAATAGAGAAGATTCATCTTAACGAAACACACAAACAGCCGCCTATGGACACCTGCACTGTCTTTGTAACAGCTCCTGCAAGCAGTCAGTCATCTTTCTGTCAGAGAATATAACATTTCAGCAGCTATGTCTTGTTGAAAAGTTAGTTACAAACATAAAATAAGAAAATGAAAACCTGAATGGACTGCAAGAAGTAACACATTGACTCAGCTCTTGTTTGACTAAACATTGCTTCTGGAGGGCACAATATATAACTACCTGGATATGATGTTTGTAATACTCAGGGAAGGAGTTTGTACTGTGGGGTTCAGGAGCCGAAGGTATGGCACAGTTAAGGAAAATGTAATAAAATCAGGCAGAGGAAGAAGGCTGCATTTCTGTTGTTGTTATTTTTCTATTACAAGAGCTCTGTTAGCTGATAAAATAGCATCTTCAAATGAAATAAGCAAGACTCATTGTCTGAGCCAGGGTAGAGTCAAGCTTGAGAATGAGAACAAGGTTATCGTTTTATGGGCAAACTCCATGACATTTAGAGGTAGCAGCTGCATTCCAAGGTTGCAAAACTGGCCTCATAAAGCCTGTGCACATTTTATTTACACCCAGATGCTAATGGCTTAGACAAAGATGAGACTTTAGATGGGGTTAGGTTGATGTTTGTAGCAGTTTGAACTCATACCTAATTCAAATGGTTTGCATTAATTGAGGTTGCCACATATATATCTTCTCTAAACAGACATATACTGAGCAAGTCTTCATATCTCAAGTACAGGCAGAGTTGAATTTCCTCAAGCCCTTCCTGTTTTCCACTCAGATCTCTGCTGCTAGCTTGTGGTCATTTAGTTTCATTGCAGTAGAATGGTTATCGTATCCTCACCACAAAACCGTCTAGGATCTTAGAGTAACAATCAAGATTGAGAGTTTTGAGTTTAGAGAAGCATTTGAGGTAGTCATCTAAGGCAGGCTTTTTTGTGCTGAGTCATGCTAGACATTTCTCAGCTCAGCAAACTCTTTGCAGATTTTAGTGTTAAAAAATAAGACTATTGTTCTTGTCTCAGACCAAATTAATTACATTTACTTCCAAAAAATAAAACACCCCAAAACCTAAATCTTGAGCCTTTGCCTGGAAATTGTTATGCAGGATTCCCTTCTAGACGGTGAGCAAATTTAGGTAGATTTATTAGTATTAGGATAATTTTCAATCATCTTAATTTTTGCATCTGTCTTTGCATTTGTAGATATTTGTGTAAACAGGTTTCCCATTCAGGCTAACAAATCATCGAATCTGCCCACATATGTTGCTCTGGATGTTTTTTCTGCTTTTTTAGCATGTAGTCAACCTCATCCATACAGTCTTCCCAGACACTGGGAAGAAAGAAATACAAGTTTTGTGCAAAATAAGTGTATTTCTGTGAAACTCTCAAGTTTTTGCAGTCCTGAGAAGTTCACATCCATCTGTCTGTATTTGGTACCTTTTCCATCTGGCATCAGATTTGCTGCCATTTCAATGTTGGGCTTGTTTTCTCAGGGACAGTATCACTAAGTCTTTGAGAGAAGAAAATAAAAAAAAGAAAAGAAAGAAACAAACTAACAAAAAACCCCAAATAAATTAAACCACTGCAATAATAAGCTGGTCAATATATGTATGTTGCTGCTCTTGTCCCAGCAAAATCCATGCTGCTCAGCTATGTGTCCTGGACAAAATTATATGTTTATCTTTTGCAGGGCACTAACACACTTGTCAGAACTGTTTTTACCTAAACTATCAGTCAAGCCAAACCTAGCTGGATAACATGAGGCAGATGTTTGGGTAAGAGATGAGTGAATGAAGTGGCACCACTTCTGAGACAACGACTGAAGTGCTCTGTAGAAAGATGCAACTTTTCTACCAAAGGGAGTACATCCTCTTATCTGTTCAAATAAAAGCAAGGCTGGGCTGTGCAACTTTGGGGGCCTTAAGTTCTGTTGTTTAAATACAGTGATATTGTTACAGTATTTAAACAAATATACATAGAATGATAGCCTCAAAATCTGGAAAGGCTATCTTACAGACAGACTCAAATCATAATTAGAGACCAACCTTCACGCTTTAAGGATTGCTTTAAGGATTAAAGATGAAACAGTAAGAAGCCTTTATACTGGTATGTGTTTCCAAGAGAAGAGACAGAACCCCATTGCTTGAGTCATCTTAGTATGAATAATTGACAAGTAACAAAATCAATCAAACATGTTTGAGAAGAACAAGAGTAAGTCCAGTGAGGCATGAGCTGCAATTAGTTCCTCTCTTGAAAGGTAGGAAGGACACAAAAGCAGGCAGTTTCTCACTCTCCTCTTCCTCCATTGACTTTGCTACAGATTAGCAATAGTATTTTAGAGCATGCAAGTATCAGGCAAGTGTTACTTTGATACTCTTCATTATATATTTAATCAAAACATGTTAAATTTTTTAAACTGAAATTATAATTTTTTAGCCATTTGCAAAATTGGGCTTTTATTACCTAGAAAAAAATAATTGTTTTAGAGACAAGATTCAAGGGGAAAAAAAAAAACGGAAATTTAACCTTGTTGCAATTATACAAATATTTACGTGGGAAGGGACCTCTAGTGGTTTCTGCTCTGAAATTTTCTACTCCAAACCCTTGCTCACAGCAGCATTAACTCCAAACCAGATCAAGCTGTTCAGGTGAATTCTGAACATCTCAAAGAACCTAGATTCACGAGCTCTCTGGGTACCTTTTCTAGTGCTAAGCCTGAACTACCCTCGGGAAGAGAAATTTTTCCTTATGTCCTATGAGAATTTCCCTTAATGCAACCTGTTCCTGTTGCCTCTCTCTTTCACTGTGTTGTTCTGAGAAGGGTTTGACTCCTCCTTTTTCTCCTCCCCCCATGGGTATTGGAAGATAGCAATTATATCTCCTCCAAGTTGAACAAACTAGCCTTCCTCAGCCTCTCCTCATATATCATGTGCCCCAGCACCCTACGTATCACAGTGATTGTTAACTGCAATCACTCCATCATCGTCTCTCTTGTACGGCAGAGCTCAACCCAAGACTTTTTTCTAGATGCAAGTTCATCTGTACTGAGGCAAATAATCAATTCTCTTGCACTGATGGCCATGCTTTTGCTAATACAACACTTCAGTTAAATGGCATTGTCACAAAGGTACACTACACTGCTGACACATGTTCAAGTTGTAAGTCTTGTTGCAGAAATGTCCCCTAGTCAGTCAGTCCCTGGCCTGAAGTAAGTCATAGGTTAGTTCCATTCCAGATGCGAGACTTAGCCTTGAATTCCTGAATGGCAGATTTTTAGTTTCCCTTCTATTTTTTTTTTTCCCCAAACCATTATTTGGACGTGTAACAGTAAGTAGGAAGAAAGAATTCTCACTTAAAATGTTTCAGAATTGTTCACTTCATTGAGCAAGTGGATTATTTCTACCCAGTTATCTAGAGCAGAGAAGATAATATTTGATTCAAGCTTGTTTTTTTCTTTGTATTTGAAAATTACCTCAACAAGTACAGTAAAATTTACACTAGTCAGCCTATCTGGAATTAGATCACCATGTCAAAGGGAAGGAAAATTGTGAAAATGGACTATTTAGCATGTAAATAATTATGAGGCCATTTGCTTTCATAACATAGGTATTTCTCAGAGTAAGAAGCAGCAACAAATCCTGTCATCAGCAGAATGACTTTTCTGAACAGTTGCATGTCTAAAGATTGATCAGAGTAATTTTCCTTGCTCACTGAAGGGTGAAAATTCTTACCGGCCTTTCTTCTAAAATGACTGTGGGAATAAAAACCCTGAAGAACCCTAGCTCATAAACCATGTGTTTCTACCTTTTCCAATCATGAGCTTCTACTTTCCTGTGGATAGATTAATTCCTCTGGAGGAAACTTTAGCATGCTAAAAATAAGCTTCTGTAATAAAAGAAAGAAATTTCTTAACTCCTGGACACTCTGCAGGTAGTACGTCAACACACACATTCTTCTAGAGTCCTGTTAGACAAGTTCATCAGACCTATATAACTATCCAGGTGTATGTGCACATATCCAATCAGGTGATGAGCACCTGTTTTAAAACTTATCTCAAATAATATATATTTTACAGAAGTTTTGTTAATGTTTTAACTAAGGGTTATTACATTTACTGCATCATCACAAATTTTTAATGGTAGGCTTTAAAAATTCATTTTAGGCATTTTAGCATCATGAACAACCTGCTGAGAATGAAAACGGAGAACATGTTAGACACAAGTACAAAAAATTTGGAGACAAATCTAGAGTTACACAGACAGTGATCTTATGCTTAAAGATAAAGCAATAGAAGTTGTTTAGGGTGGCCTGAAAGAACACAAAGAACTAAAGAAAACAATTAGTCAAAACCAGAAGATTCAGTTAGGGTGATATGAGATCCTTCTGCAAAATTACAGCTCTGTAAGGCTATGAAACAGACACCCCAAGCACAGAAGCCCAAGCATTTGGAAACTAAATGATTTAGACTTCAGAAAAGGCAGAAAGTGTGATTTTAGACTATCCAGGGTAGATCACAATGAAAGGACATTCCAGACTTTCATGTATATTTTCTTCTGAGAGAACGGATTTTTTCAAGCTTGACTTTTGACTATTTTTTTATTTCTTGCAACTCCATGTTGAAATATTTAATTATTCTGTAGTCAGCTTCCAGTTTCTTTCCTTATCTTATATATAGTTCAGACTTAATCTTCCATAAGGCATCAAATCCACTTTAATCTCAGAGATTTACCAGTTTCATTTCTAAAACTTCTACTTGATTGGTCTGTAATGACATTCAGGCCTCTCGCCTTATTCTCTGGTTATTGGGGGACAGAAGAAACTCAACAATCCCCTTTGGAAGTAGCAACTTTTTGCTTAATTATGGCAAAGCAGACCATCTGCTGTGTGGGTCTAAAGAATATTAGCTAGAGAGGAAAGCCATTTCTTCTCATTATCTTCTTTGTGTCTTCATAGAAAATTGCAGATGATGTGATCTGTTGTGAAGACTGGGAATTCATTTTCAGGAGGTTTTCAGGAGTTTTGGGCTGTATTAGTTCTGCAGAGATTTTACAGTGTTCTTAGAGACTTCTTAGAGTCAGTTCTGGAGGGAGTATAAAAGCAACCTGAACAGCAGAGCCACCTGGCTCTTGTCAGCTAATTTTTCAC
Organism: Strix aluco; assembly: GCF_031877795.1. Lineage (NCBI taxonomy): Eukaryota > Metazoa > Chordata > Aves > Strigiformes > Strigidae > Strix > Strix aluco. The sequence goes on from NC_133932.1 coordinate 9,012,572, forward strand.
TCTCACCTTTTAGATGTTTAGTAACCTACAGTGTACTTTGGGCCATCTCCCTCCCTTGGATTTCAGCCAGCAGCCTCCAGGTGTTTCATGTGCTTAAATCTTGTTCTGCACAGTGCATCTGCTGTATATCTGCACCTGGGATAGAAGAATGCTTTCGGTATTTCCCTGACCTGAAACTGTCCAGAGCAAATTCTTTAGGGTGACCAGCTACTATATGGAGATTCACTCTTAAGACTTCCATTCTTCTTTTGTAGACTGACCATACTCTTTTTAGATATATTTTATTTTGAACTGCTGAACTCCATTTGAGAACCCAGGAGACTGGAATCTCTCCCCTAAATAAACATTACACAGAGAGACAATGCAGATTTCCAGCCTAACAACTCCTTTGCAAATATTCAAGTTCAATGCCTTTAGTTCATTCTTGACTTTCTCCAGGGGTAACAACTGACCGCAAGGGATGGTGATTGTGAAGGCTTCATCGATGTTCCCGAGGAACCTGCTAAACTGAGGAACATTCAAAGATTTTGTAATGAGAAATATCATCTGTCACCTGCCTTGTGTGAACAAACTGTTCCTTCTACAGTTAGCTCAGGCAAATAACTAGAGGTTGAAGGGCAATCCCAAAATTGTGTTTTGTAGGGAGAACTGTTTCTTTTTCAGTCTCTGCATATTTTTCACGCCTTCTGTAGCTGCAATCTCAGCCCAGAAATCAGCATGCAAATACATATACATAATACCTTTCTTTTCTTGTGCGTTGAGAGGCAGTGAAACAGAGGTCCTGGGTTGTAACTGCAAATGTTTATAATACCCACTGAACCATTAAGGAACTATTGCAACCATTTTATCTTATCTATCTTCTTAATAAATCAGTTATTGCATTGCTGGTAATGATGAGTAGCTGACAGCACTACCTAGTGCTATGCAGTGCCAGTGAATGCTGAACGAGTGTTGACCATATATCCAGTCATACTCCAGTCCTTTTCTATATCCTTTCTGCTCTTTTTCCTTTGGTTTCTGCATGCCATTTGGCAGATGCAGGTCAGCAGAGAGACATAGCCCTTTTCCTAATATAGTTCTTCAACCTTGTATAGCTCTGGTGTAATACCGGCTGGCAAGAATCTCTGTTACCCCAATCCTGCCTTTTCAGCAGGTTTGTCAGTAACTTCAGGATTGACTTCTCTTTTTAAGCACAGCCCCTTCCATTGAAAGCAGATGAAGCGGTTTCATTCTCTCCTTATGAAAAGCATGATGCTTCATGTTGTTAGTACATTTTCTGAGGGTATCACCTTATTTTACTTAAGTTAAAAAGCTGATGAAGAAGCAGCTTTTTTTTTTTTTTTTCATTTTGGCAGATTAAGCTGGCTGGGTACGTGCACACAGCACCCCTATGGCTCTCAGCATCAGAGATAATTACAATAGGCATGCAGCCAACCTTTGTTTTTCCTAAAAATTACTTATTTCTGTTAACAATGATGTCTTTATTTTCAAACTTTCCAGAGGGATCATGTGTTGTATTCAGCTGAAGCTCCCATGCTGGGATGGAGCAAGATGAAAGATTTGAATATTTAATTAGGATTCTTTTTCTACCTGAGTTTCCTGGTTAGGTCAGAGGGCTGGGAGTCAGAGACAGTTCTGTGTTCTGCCAGTGTATTTCCATCTCTCAAAGGATTTGTTTACTGAATTTTGTATTATGACAAGAATCAATGATCCAGCCTACTTGAGACTTGCTGAAGAACTTGAAATGGGAACAGAAATCCAGAAATGCTGCAGGGAATATGTGCAGATGTTGCCTGCTAGAAAATGCTGAGGCCTGGCAGTGTAAGATGTGAAGGTAATCTGACACCTTGTACAAAGTCTAGTCAAGTACAGTGAATGTGCAATTACTCTGGAATGCTAAATTACCACCTGAGTCAGAATTATATTTCCTTTGTGACATTTTCATCAGCTCTCTAGTAATTTAAAAGCTGAATTATAGATCTTCTGGTTATGCAAAATGTCATCTTTAAAAGGTGGATCATTCATGTACATGTCTTGACAGTTCTCAAAAGTGTCTGTTATCTTGAGAACAAAAACCTCTAACCAAGTCTGTTTTGCTGATGCAGCAAAACTTGTTTCCTATAACCACTTTATTTATTTTAAGACTATGAAAGGGCAATTTTTATTGTTCCAGGCTCTGGGAATCTCCCCTGGTCCAGGCCTTGAAGAATAATGATGTGCAAGCTATTAAAAAACTTCTTGCTTGTAAAGCCTGTGGTACTGATGGTACACTACCATCAGAGAGGTAGTGACTCTTCTTCTACTAGCCTTGGCTGAAATACTTTTGAGAAGAAAATTTCTGGGGTCTGCATGTTTGGGTAACAGGCACAGGGCTGTAGCTGTAGCAGAGAATAAACTTGCCAGTGTGGAGTGGAAACAGTTGAATGGTGAGTATTCAGCACTGAGATGGTTAATTTATTATTGCCTCTCTAAGTGCAGTGGGGAAGACAGCCCTTCATGTGGCTGCCTTATATGACAATGTGGATGCTGCTCAGGCTATGATGAAGGCAGCCCCAGAGCCTGTCAATGAAGTAATGACATCTGAGCTATAAGCAGGTAAAAATGCTGAGCTGAAAGAACAGTGTCAGGACACCCGAAGGTCCAAAATGGTCCCACAATGGTCCACATCCATGTTAGAGATTCACTCAGGATCCCCAAAAAAGTGAACTCAAGGATGTTCTATTTTATTGTTCCCTGACTCCCTTGCTTGACACCTCTAAATACTCTTTCATTCCAAGAAGTAAATTCTGTACCTATGCTGATCTAAAAAAGCTATGTACCTAAACTGTGTACATATGCTGACCTGAAAAAATAGAAGTTAATTTTGTCCTTGAATTATATCCCATTCTCAACCCTTTTTCTCCATTTCTCATTCCCATTTGAGCAAGATCACTTTGTGATAAACTCTGCAGATATGTTTCAGTGCTGCAAGAAGCAGTATGGATTCAGAAGATGATGCTTTTCCTGTCTGAAGCTCATTCTCACAGATGTTGCTACACAGAGACGTGCCAGAGGAAGCAATGTAAGCAGTCCTGTTGAGGAGCCTCCTCCCTGATGAAACACACTCGGTGAGAGGAGAATGCATCTGAAGATCTTGTACATTCATGTAGCCACAGAAGCAGCACTATTTATTCTGTTGTTTTGCCTAAATTTCAGGACGAACATTTAACTCTGTGAATTCTTCAAGGAGGATGTCACTTTTTCAGAATGTTTTCATAGCAATTCTGTGCACTGTGTAAGAATTGCACCCTCCTATTTCAGAAAAAGACTGAAAAAAAGTAAGGAATATAGTGATTTATGTGGGAAACCCAGTTATGGTCATTTGCCTGTCTCTGAACAAGGTTCTTCATTTCTCTGCGCCTCAGTTTCTCTATCTGTAAAATGTCATGAATTATTTCAGAGCCATAAACAAAAGCTAATGTAAAATTTGGTGAAGTAACATTTCCAAGTGCTTCAGATACTCACACAGAAGCCGTTACAGAAGCACGTTAGGAGTGACTTTGTAGAAGCCATTCTGGATTTTGTCTTGTGAGAAAGACAACAAGATCTGGAAAAATGTCTAACTCTCTGAAAAGTTGCTTTTATTAAGCAAGTATGTGGAGAGATAAGTGACCCTCTTTTGGATGCTTTCATGCTTTCTCAATTTGAAATTAGACAATGGCCCAGTAGCAGTTTTAGAGAAGAATATTGAAAACCCAATGGGATGCAAAGATCTATGACGCTAGTTTCAGTCAGAGTAGATTTTAATGTTTTTGGGAAAGAAATGGAAGTAGAAGTGTAATATACACATATGTACATGCATATATAAACACAATGTACATATATATACACACCACAGGTCTATACATATATACACACCACAGACTGAAAAAGAATTGAAGGGTCAGTATAAAAAGCAGTAGTTAATTTGTCTCCTAAACTTAATTGTTTACACTCATAGATCGTGGCATTGACAATTACTAAATACAGTGGCCAGATCATTGTCTAACACAAATCAACTAACGACATCTATTCACTACTCCAGTTTTTATCAAAAGACAATTCAGCCCAATAGCATCTTAAGGGAAAAACCCAACTTCTCTCTATAGAGCTAAGAAATAAAAAAAAGTTCTGGAATTTTGAGAAATGAAAACAGAATTGAAATATGGAAATGAAAACAGTTCTGGTTTTGCATTCTTTTCCATCTGTCCTGCAGAGATTTTCTGCTCTTCAGATTAACAGTTGTGGTGGTTTAGGCTCTGCTGGGGTCTGAGACCAAGCGGTCACTGCCCCTCCCCCACAAAGGGAGTGAAATACCAAGCTCCGGGGCTGAGATAAGGAGAGGTTTAATACAACAGTGCAACAGCAACAAAACAAACCACAACAATAACAGTAATAACAATGAACAGAGCAAAACATGTACCGATACAGCAGTAAGGAGAGCGATGGCACAAAACACGCGCTCACCGATTCTCCTGTGCTCCCGAGTCGGTGCCAGGAGGTGACGTCAGCATGGTATTGAATAACCCGGCTAGAGCTTCCCCCCCACTGCTGGGGAAACTTAACCCTATCCTAGCTAAACCAGGACAACAGTACAATAAAAAGATTATTCTCTCCTGCAACAAGGCACTATGCTGATCTCACATCTTCTCTATCTTGCCAAATCCTTGCAGCAGAAGTGTTCCAACATCTCAGAGAGTTTTTTTATGATAGACAGATTGATGTTTTGTGTTGAGAGAGCCTTATTGACTGTTAGCAAACATATAATTCTTCTTTACTTTTTCTAGTTTTAAGTGAGCAGCGCTTTGAAACGTCTGCTAATCACCTAATGCTTTGTATTCCAAGTTCCATACTATCACAAATATTTCTTGATACTCAGCCTACACTTATCAAATTTCAATCCCTTACTTTTTGTTATATTTACTGAGACCTTTTTGAAAAATTGCTCTCTATGGCTGTCGTATGTCTCAAAGATGAGGTGAAATGAGATGACATGATGTGACGTGATGTGACCTGAAGACTATAGGAGATACTTGGGATATTCTGGCTGTGTTCTATGTGCTCTACATGATCTGCTTCACCATGTGCTGTATTTACCAAGCTCTGAAACTTGAACAGAACACTAGAAAAGATCATCAAGACAATATACGTGCAGTAGCTGCTGCAGGTATCTGATTCTTCATGTCCCCTTCGTATTCCAAAGTGACTAAGTAAGACAGGAGAACTGGTAAAAACTGATATGGAGAAGGCTGAGGTACTAAACAATTTTTTTCCCTCAGTTTTCAATGGTAGTCTCTCTTCCCACATCTCTCAAGCCCCTGAACCTTAAGGCAGGGATAAGGGGAATGAAGTCCCACTCATTGTAAGTGAAGATCAGGGTAAAGACCACCTAAGGAACCGGAACATGCCTAAGTCCATGGGACTCAACGAGATGAATCCCAGGGTCCTGAGAGAATTGGCTGATGTAGTTGCCAAGCCACTTTCCATCATATTTGAGAAGTTATGGCAGTCAGTGAAGTCCCCAGTGACTAGAAAAAGGGAAACATCACCACCATTTTTAAAAAGGGTAAAAAGAAGGACCCTGGGAAGTACCAGCCAGTACCTCCCAGGAAGTACTGTGCCCAGTAAAATCATGGAACAGATCTTCCTGGAATATATGTTGAAACATATGGAAGACAGGGAGGTGATTAAAGACAGCCAACATGGCTTCACCAAGTGCAAGTTTTGCCTTACTAATCTAGTGGCCTTCTACAATAGAGTGACTGCATCATTGGACAAGAGAAGAGCTACAGATGTCATCTACCTGGACTTCTGTAAGGCCTTTGATATGGTCCCCCACAACATTTTTGCTGCTAAATTGGAGAGAGACGTGTTTAATGGATGGACTGTTAGATGGATAAGATACTGGCTGGATGTCCACATCTGAAGAGTTACAGTCAATGGCCCAATGTCCAAGTGGAAAGCACTAATGAGTGGTGTCCTCAAGGGTCTGTACTGGGACTGATACTAATTAATACTTTCATCACTGTATCATTGATAGTGGGACTGAATGCACTGTCATCAAATTTGTGTACGACACCAAGCTGAGTGATGCAGTTGATACTCTTGAGGGAAGGGATGCCATCCAGGGGGACCTAGACAGGCTTGAGGAGCGGACCCATGTGAACATCATTAAGTTCAACAAGGCCAAGTACAAGGTTCTGCAACTGGGGGTCTGGGCAATCACTAGGATCAGTACAGACTAGGGGATGAATGGCTTGAGAGCAACCCTGTGGACAAGGACTTGGGGATAGTGGCGGACGAAAAACAGTATGTCGGTTGGCCATATGCACTTGCAGACCAGACAGACAAGTGTATCCTGGGATGTATCCAGAGAAGTGTGGTCAGCAGACTGAGGGAGGTGATTCTGGCCCTCTACTCTGCTCTCATGTGACCCCACCTGGAGTACTCCGTCCAGTTCAGGGGGCCCCCAGCACAAGAAAGACATGGGCATGCTAGAGTGGGTCCAGAAGAGGGCCACAAAAATGTTCAGAGGGCTGGAACACCTCTCCCATGAAGAAATGCTAGAGAGTTGGGGTTGTTCAGGCTGGAGAAGAGAAGCCTCTGGGGAGACCTTCTTGTGGCCTTTCAATATACAAGCAGGCTTATAAGAAAGACAGAGACTTTTTACCAAGGCCTGTAGTGACAGGACTAGGGGCAATGTTTTAAACTGATACCGGGTAGCTTTAGATCGGATATAAGGAAGAAATTTGTTATGATGAGGGTGGTGAGAGGCTGGAACAGGCTGTCCAGAGGAGTTGTGGATGCCCCATCATCGGAAGTATTGAAAGTCAAATTGGATGGGCCTTTGAGCAACTTGATCTAGTGAAAGATGTTCCTTCTTACGGCAGGAGGATTGGACCAGATGATCTTTAACAGTCCCTTCTGACCCAAAACATTCTATGATTCTATGACATGGTGCTTGAAATTGAAGGAACAGAGGTAGTTCTTGAATTGTGAACGACAGTGGTAGAATTTGAGAGAGATTGTTATCAGTAAGGGAGAAGTAAGGTTCTTCAAATGGCACAAGCTAGAGGCAATCACTTTCAATGGTCAGCATGGCAGACAGAGTCACTAAGTTGGAAGAGCATTTCAGCCTACCGGATCTAGTTTCCTTGTCTGGATATTGGTGGAATGATTTAGCTTCTTGCCCATAGGTAACCCTAAGAGGTGACACTTCTGGAAAAGCATGCCATTTCCCCTTTATTGGGGAAAACACTCTAAAAATAATATTTTAAAAGTTCTGTATTTACATAAATAAAAATGTTGATTATGATATTGTTATAATATGGCTATTGATGTTTATGATTTAGGCGATAAATAGAACAACAATTTGATGGAGCAGGAAACAGTCTTATTTTATAGGCCCCTCTTATAGACACTTCAACATGTTGATTTAGAGCATCAAGTCATTCTGCTGTCAGCACAATAGAGTCCTCACACTGGATCATTTGGATGGTACTTTTCGTCTTCAGGGTGAAAAATATTCAGTAAGTTATTCACTGGTACACTAAAAACCTGAAGAAAATGAAATTAGTTCTCCAGTTTACATTCATGGGATTAGGGATAAATCTACACTGTTTTGCCTGTGCCGCCATCCAACCAGATGATTAAGCAAGGCAGAGGACCAGATGATCATTCAAGACAGAGGAGATCCAAGAATGAACCCTTGATTTGACTCAGTATGCCAAAAAATGAAAAAGCAGGGTAGATATTAATTACTGGGATATTAAGGATACCATTACATAAGAACTTAAGAGTAGTTCAGTATCTTGACTATGATGGATCAATTTGAAAAGAGTACTGGAAAGGGTGCAGGTTATTTTTTATTTCTATCATGAGATTAAAAGACTAGATAGTTCACATGGTAAGTTCCCATGTGAATTGGATCACAGATCCAAAGTGATGTGTGGACAAAACACTGAGTTGCCATGATGGAACACATAAACTGCAGTCCTGTGCAACCCCAACAGCACAATATCATTAAAGTTATAAAATAAGTGACAGGCTAATTTTAAAACATGAGCATCCAGATCCACTAAAAGACTTTAACATTTAAATGCCCAAGCCTGTGATCCTTAGTTCCCCCACCTGATGTATTTAGGTAAGAGAATTCAGTTGTTTAAGATTTCGTTGACTGAGTTATTTTAGATCCTAGGATACTGCTGCTATGCTTACCCATCAGATCACACATACGTGACTTAGAGCATCTTGTCTAGCTTTGCTCTGACTATACCTTGTAAGGAACCTGATCTGATAGGTAGTCTCTGAATATACTTAACAAACCAAAGCAGGCATGGAAAAAGTTGATAGAATACAAACCAGCAGTCATGAACCATTTGGCAGGTGGTAAGGCCTACCTTTGATAAGGCTATTACATTTTTAGGTGATGGAGTCAAAAATTCTGGATCGCTTTCCTTGTTTTGATGTTTTATATTTGTAAATCCCTAATTGTAATTAAAAAAAAATGCATAAACAGTATGGTCCAGGATTTGGGACTCCTCTGCTCTTGGAGTTTCAGAAAATTGAAGCCACAGATTCAGTCCTCACTGTATTTAAGAAGGGCTTACAACTCAGAAATAGCTAGATGCCTGATTCTTCTGACAAGGTGCTGAACGAGTGAAAGAAAACTGTGTCGAGGGAAGAAGTGGATGACGTTGATTTATTTTCCTTAATTCAGGTGGTTCTTGTGAGTATTTGGTTGCGATTTATAGCAAAGCTCTCATAAAATGGAACTTATGTGGTCCAAACTTGACCTATGGACCATTTTATGGTCTATTATTTTGCAGAATAGATTGATAATAATGATTAAAGATTGCTTAGCATTGTAAAATACCAATATAAAGATCCATTTTTTGAAAACTTTCATCTAAGGTTAGTCCTTGACAGCTGGGAAAAAAAAAGAGTGCACATTCTATCTACATAGAATGGATTTCCTAACAAACCATTTATGTCAGAAGGATCTGGGTGTCCTAGCAGCCAAATAACTAAATTGTGAAAAGCTTACTGTGATCTGTGGGTGAATAAACAGCGAATAGACTCAGTGTGAGAGGCTGGTTTCCTGTCCATGTATAGTGTTAGTGAGACTAATTTTGTCTGTTCTTCTTATTCTCCTCTTAAAAAGGATGCCCAAAAATGCAATAAAGAGAACCATAACAAAGATGGGAGGGCCAAAAAAATGTGTGACATATTTTGACTTTTTAGACTATAAATAAGTAAATATGTGACTTGATGATGGCAGAAGGTGTTGAAATACCAGATTACAATCAACTCTATCCTAATTAGGTAGTGTACAAGAAGTGCCAGGCAAACAGCAATTAAAAATTATTGTAATGGTAAGATTGAGTAGACATTGGGAAAACCCGTCCAAGGTATCTGGTCTTAGTTCAGTATTCCTGAATTAATCAGGATTAGATGCCTTTCTAGCAAAGATTCTTCAGTCAGGTGTAAGTTAAACTCAACAGTGGGTAAAGAGGTGAAATGTAATGTCCTCAAGGGTAAAGGAGATCAGAGTAGGTGATCAATGTTCCCTCTTCTGCCTTAATATACTGCCTTAAGCAATATGCTTTGTAAGAAGACTTGGTCTTATTGCTAGTACTTTGTCTAACTTGCAGATGATACTTGGAGATCTCAAGTGCAGACCTGGGTCCATAAAGGGAGGGCTTATTCAGAGGATCTAAATTCAGGATATGAATTCAGAGGAAGAGAAGAGGGCTGCTGGAATTTGATCCAACTTCTGAAAAATTCCAATACCCATAGTAAGAGAGAATCTACATTCTTCTCATTCTTCTTCAGGAGCAGTGTGGATTTACTGTGTTCCCTAAAATTTCCCAAAGTGTATGACTGAATACAGCATAGACAAGCACTGAGTTTGTTTTATGATACAATGTCTGCATGATGTAGCCATCATATTTCTTACATTCCAACCTGCCTGGATAACTCAGGAGATGAGAACAGAATATTGGCCCATCAGTACATAACAGGACGCTGAACTTGGCAGCCTTGAAGACCATAAGAAGAGCTAACTGAAGCAGTTACAAGCAAATAAACTTAGACATCGACATACACAGAAGATGTGACTGTCTGGGCTAAAATCTGATGCTGTAATTTACAGAGATAACCAGATTATGCTGGCCAAGGCCATGATAAGAGTCTTCAGTTTTTTTCATTTTCCTCCTCGTTTTCCTCCTCTCTTTTCTCTTAGGTTTTTACATCATCTTTCAGACCCAGGACCCCAATGAATTGGGCCACTTCCACAACTAGCCCATTGCACTTTTAGCACCTTTGAGCTCTTCCTCACCATCACTGATGGACCTGTCAACTATGAAATGGACCTACCCTTCATGTATGGCATCACTTATTCAGCCTTTGCTATTGTGGCTCCTTATGCTCAACTTGCTCATTGCTATGATGGGTGGCACCTGCTGGAGAGTGGTTCATGAGCAGGATGAGCTCTGGAGAGCATAGGTGAGAAAGCACTACCTGTTGTGAATTATGAAGAACACGTTGGAAGGGACAGACTGCTTGCCAGGCCTGGAAGAGGCAGAGTTGGGATCCCATTGACAAGTGAGGCATGTTCAGTTGAAAAGAGTAGATATTCTTGTGGAGGGAAGAACTGAATTCTTATGAGCAAAGGTAGGGCTAGATAAGAAGTACGTGAAAATGTTTCATGAATTCAAAGGTGATTAGAAGTGTGGATTTTATCTTTGCTACACTGGTCTCAGGGCAGCTATGGAAATACTCTATTTCCTCTGTTTCTGCATCCCTCAATGCCTGCAAATATTTATTTATCTATCTATGTATCTATCTATCTGTCTTAGTTACTGCAGGCTGTTTCTACTACTGCCGTGCTGGAGAGGAAGCTTCCATGGTGCCTCTGACCTCACTCTGGAATCTATGGCCCAAAATATGGTCTAGGGGACAGATGGTATCTCAGGTAAATTCTGTTAGAGTAGACCACTAAACACAGTAAATTCACATGTGTAAACATACCAGGAAGGACTTCTCTGTTCTAAGAATTCAGACCCAGTGAAACAAATGACACAATGGAGGATGGGATTGTTGGCATCTGATCTGGAGTTCTCAAATCCGAGGCTGGACAAGATCCAGGAAAAAGACAGAATCAGAGCTTTAAAAACCTTGTTACATTAAATTAGGTCCCACTCCCATATCCCAAGTAGACAATTTTTATCTACAGTTCATCACAAAGTGAGGAACATACTCACATCATGAAGTGAGGAATGCAGCTTATAAGGGTCCTAAGTAAATGTCCCAGCATAGTCATAGCCCCATAAACTTGCTACTAGAAAATGCCTCTTCATGCTTTATCTTGAGTATCATCCAGTTCTTTTCCATTCACTCCTACTCCTGAATTGCACTCCTTTAAACAATTCCTCTATCCTAACTAAGTGTCTTGGGATGATACCCAGGTGGCATGGAAATTATCTCACATTGTTTGACTTTGTCAATCAAAGATTAAGGACAGATATTATTGCCCTCACACAAAAAGCATAGCAAATTCCTTTCTGAAGGGAAGACATCATCTCACAGCCATAACAAAGGGACCATACACCTAGGTCTGTGGTACTGAAAGCTGACTGATTGTGCTGCACTCTGATTGTGGCTGGATAAAAGAAGTCTCAAGAATGGTTCATTGGTTTTATGGTATGTGTTTGCGTGAAGCTACTCAACCTAAGAACCAGTACTATTTCCTAAAGAGATCCAAAAAAGCATCCTAAATTTGAATAAAAACAGTCTAGCAGCCCTAACAATAAATATTACATTCTCACTAAGTTCTATGTGCATGCAGTTAAAGACCTGTTCACATGATACTAAGTATGCCCCTAAGATGATATTTAGTGTCTTAACTGGTAGGTTTGAGAGCCTGATCTTTCAGTTTGCAATAATATTTAATCTGTCAAAAAAATACATTGTGTCTCCGTATAAATTGCAGACAACCCAGCTGTTGGACTACTGCTATTTTTACTTCTTTGGGGAAAGCCACATTTGTTTATCATGATCATTGTTATTATTGTTGTCGTTAGTTTGTTCTTGTTGTGAGTCTGCAGAGATGACAGGTTAAAATAGCAACAGTTTTGGAACTTAGAGACATTAGGGTACATCCTAATTACTGTCCTTTTTAACAGATCTATTTTTAAATAGCCTATTTCAGATAGTGCCTTCTCATTCCTATCTGCTAAACTAGCTGACTTCTCTGAATAAGCCTGATTTTCTTATTTTTAATCTCCTGTTCACTTGCAGAATCAATACAGTTCAAAGAGGACTACAGTCTGTTCTCAGCAACAGAACTGTTTATAAATGATCAATCTGCTACATCTGTCCAAATCCATGGACAGTAGTAGGTTTGTATAAATTACCAAAATACAATGACAGAGCGAGTTGCACAGATGTAACTAAAATTCTAGTTTTAGCCAGCAGCGCGTATAATTTCTAGTGCTGCTGTAAACTAGAAAAATCCAACTTTACTTAGCATGGCCTGAATTTAAGGGATTAGTTTTCAGAAGCAAACAATATTATCACTGTTAGCTAAGCACACTTGGGTTTGTATAAGAGACATAAATAACAGACCAAACTCTATCAACCAGTTGAGGCATAGTCGCCAAAATATCAAACCATTGTACTCATACTTGTGACTTGCTCTTGCAGCAGTTGACTAAAAGACCACATTACTCTGTTAATTCAAGGAACAAAGGTCATGGAAGAAACCAGAAGGTAATCTTGATACGTTTTCATGAATCTGCAAGTTTCAACTGAGACTATTTCAGGAAGAGCATTTTCTCATCATCCCAGAAAAGGAAGATAAAATATGTAAGGTACAAGGACTTTTGAGGGCAGTTAAGCCTTCTCTTATGTGTTTTAGGTAGCAGAACACCAGGGGGAGTAATTCCTCTTTGAACAAGTCCGTTACAAAACGGCAAGCTCTCGAAGACAGTGATTTCTCATTAGTTCAGTGCATCTCTTTCAGTAACACAGCAGTGGAACAGCTCCATACACAGAGCATGATGATCTTGAATGCCCCACAAAATGTAAATTCTGAGACGTGCCATTTTTTCCAGATAGATTTAAAAAGTGAAGCACTAGTCTAGCTTTTTAGTAGGACATGAGGTTTGCTCTTCCATGCTGTCTTTTAATGACATCCAGAGATGCAAATTTAGATGTGACTTACAATCCTTAGGATGCTCGATATTATGAATAGTTGCTAGCATGGAATACATGTGAACAGCTCACTGCACTACCCTCTCTAGCGTCAGCTGGTTTCAAGGAAAAGAATCAGTTTTGTCCTGAACCCAAATCTATTGCTTAGCTGCACCTGTATGTGTAGGAGCTGACTGCTGAGAAAGTGTGCCAAAGGCAGGATGGATTCAAGCTGGTTACCTTCACTTAGACTAGCCCCCAGGTAGATTTGTTGGCTGGAATCCCTGACCAAAGAAGGTCCAGTGGTAGGGACAGTTCTACCTATGTTTGCTTATTAAAAGTAAGTTCCTTAGTGTTGTTCATAATTTCCCACTGCACCCAAAGGTTTCATTCAGCTTAATAACATGTGAATTGTCTGGGGCTAAGGAACCTACAGCAGCTTCTTTATTTCTAGATAGTCCCAGATGCTGAATACATTTGTACTAAACAGACAGACTCTTTAAGCTCTCCCTTCGTAGCATTAAGCAGCTTGTTCTCCCTCAGCTAGCCCTAATATAGTGTTGTCAAAGTATGCACTAAGATTACATCCTTGAATCTTAAAAAACAAACAGAACAAAAAATGCAAGCCATATAATCTGCACATGCAGAAGATACTTGGGTGCGAAACAGAAATCACTGCATAAGACGTACTGTCAGCAACGCTTTCCTCAACACTGTTTCAGGCATGGATGCAAAAATCTTAGCTTACGTGCCTGTCTTTGAATACTCTGGGTGAGCAGGGCCTGCTTTTGACATAAACATGCCATGGCTTAGTGAGGTAGGGGGTGCACAGACATGTAGCTCCTGTCTGAGAATTCCACTTCGCTGTTGAAGCAGCATAGGTTGGAACTTGCTTGCCTGACGTGCTCTTTGGCAGCACAATACATTAACTGACATACTGGAGCAGACCCAATTGTCTGTCTAGGAGACTGTCCAGCAACACACACCAAAAAGGCAGGTGCAAGGAACCTCGTCAGGAATAACGACAAAACAGCTTGCCTTAAGGTGAAGTTTCTTCCTGTTTCCAGATAGTGAAAAGCTGGTGTTCAAGCAGAAGAGCTATTAGTCTTTGCAATACATTCTTTCCAACTGTAGGTAGAACTCTTCGAATTTTCATACAAATGCTTAATGCCATCATGAAGGTCTATGTGCTGATACCCGTGCATTTAGTTTACTCAGTCTTTTTATGTACCGCATACTACAGATATCATATGGAGTAAATGTGGGCCATAATTCCCATTGTTTCTCTGGCAAAGAATATGGCTCTGTAAGATTTTTTACATTGTTTCTCACTCTTCTGGTGAAGGACAGATATCTGGTGCCTAGGTGAGTCCCACTCATTTACCTCCTGATTCTCATCCCTAGCTGTTGAGGGCGCTCATACACTGCAGGACATCCTAGATGATGTCTGTGGAAACAGAATGTAGGGTTTCTGCTTTCACATGATTGAGAAAAGTGAGATCAGCATGTTTCTAATGCTTTAGCCATGACTGCCTTTCATTCATGCTTGCAAATTTGAGGACCAACATGATCACAATTAACACAAGATACATTGTGACATGAGAGTCTTTGCATCCCCAATTATGGAAGAGGTTAAGTACTCTGAAAATAGTGAACATCCTGGGAATAAAGAGAATGGAAAGATTTCTTACAGAAAACAGTTATCCTTTTGCACTCTGTCCGTGACCCCAAGCCTGCCCCCATGCAGTTTTACCCACAGCCAGGACATCTTGACACCTGACCCCTTGGAACTACTATAGGGACATTTCAACCTTGCCTTAGAACAGGAGGAAGAAGAGATCTGTGATGTCCAATCACTACTTGCCTGCCTTGGTACAGTGAGTAAATCCCTTTACTCTCACTGTGAAAACAACTTTGCCACAGACTTCATATGCAAAGGTAAATGTCCTACTGCTTGAACTACCACCAAGCAGTTCATTTCACTGAAGGTCCCCATAAGGAGCTATTAAACCTCATTGTCCTTGGTATGAGATGGCTCCCATTTTGTCTCCCATTGCACGGAGAGAGAGAACATATTTTCTGCATATAAGTTTCCACTAGGCTGAAAAGAGGCCATAGGATTTGAACTAGATCACAAATTTCTCCACTAAGCTTGACCACCCAATGCATGGAAAACATAGCCTGCTGTGTTTCTCCAAATGGCCCACAGAACTTCGAGAATATACTCATATACAAGTACACATACATGCATTGTTGTCCTCTGGTGAATACATATGGAAGGAGCTAGAGATCACACAGATTCCCTTCAACATCTTGTGCTCAATACACTTTCTGAAGAGGCCAGTACTTGTTCAGTCTCAGATAGTCAGTCAGCATACATGTAACTGGATTTGTGAGTACTACAAGTTTATAGAACCTCCTTAAAAAACAACAGACTCAAATTTTCTAGGGTTGGACTCACTTTAGTCTGATGTGGCTTTTTGTTTAATCCTCACACCCTCTTTGTACTGCCGTGAATGTTTTATTCTTGTTTTCTCGTATTGTTTTTTTATTGACTTTAGATCTTGAAAGAATGCGCTGCTATTCTCCCTCTTCAGCTAAAAAAAAATCAACAATAATATTTCTCTAATGGTGTAATAAAGAGTCTGAACTCTGTTGGCTGTTCTAGTGCAACTGTTCTGGAGCACCTCCTAGGATGTTATGGGACTCTTCAATAACTATTAAACGTGGCTTCTCAGTCTTCAGTTGCTGGGTTGACTGGGGGAATTCTTAAATCCATACAGGAGCAGTATCTGTAGAAGTTGTGATATTTTAACCTTGACAGCTGAAGAAATACAGTAAGTTCATGAGTAGTTCACAGTGAGCCAGCAGATGAGCACAGACTGGAACAGCTACGGCTATCTCCTCTCTCATTTTTTATCTTTTTATGTAATGTCTTCACTGGGGTCTTGCTTAACAAGGCCATTTCCATTTCCCTTCCTATATGCTGGTGAGGTGGACAAGCATATAGTTTATGAGTTTTCCTCTCGAGCTCAGCTTCATGTTTTCATAATCCTGCATAAAGATAGACACAGAGACACAGTCCTGAAGCTCTGCTCCTCCTCAAAGCAGATCTTTCTTTAAGCAGATACTTGTCTGTCTCAAGGGAGACATAAACTCTGTAATTCTGGTCATTCTCATGCACTTCTACTAGACAACATAAGTTGAGCCCAAGGTCATTGTTATTTGTTTTTTAAGGACTGAAGTGACTCATGGGACTGATACACTTCCCTGATCACTCCTGACATGAACTTTCTGAAAGATTTTTACCTCCCACATTCCAATTGTCTATTTGGAGTTGACTACTGCATGTCTGCATTTTCTTCAGAAACAATATTTAATGAACTGTGCCCACGGATGTAGCTGGTTAGGGTGAGAAAAGAACAAGTATTTTTCAACAGCAAAGGGCTTCAGATTTTTTTGTCACACTCTTCAATGTCTGTAAGGGGGTCAGAAGAGATCAAAACCCAAATTCTGGGTGCTCAGGATTTCAGAATATCACAACTTATGCCTTTCCTCTCAAGAATGGGCTTGTTTCCCTCTCCACTTGCAGATCCAGCAGGATGGATTCTAGGAATCCTTATTGTTCCATTCTGTTGCAGTCCCACAGAGTTGTGTAGCACCAAGAACTTGCTCTTCCTTACATCAGCACAAAGGATTAGTAAGTTTCCCTCTTAGATCATGGAGCAGACCCAAGAACTACACATGAATTAGCATAGAATTTTGAGCCCTTTACTCTCAGCCTCTTTACCAGGTGACATGTCTTATTCCTTGCCACATATTGTGCACTAACTGGAACTTGAGTTCCAGACCAAGCAGGTAGCTTGATGCCTGACGTGATAGCCTGATGCTCATCTCCATCTGAGTAATAATCTCTCACACCTTTTGAAAAACAATGGGTTATTTTTTGTTGCCTTCATTATGTCTTTGCAGCTTTGCTGGGCTCCCAGCCACAGATAAAGCCTGCTGATAGCTTTGTAAAGTTGTCTGATACCTTCTGTTGGCAAAGAAGAGGCAACAGGTGCTTGTGATCTGTTCAAGCTATTGTTCCATCTCCTCCCCATGTTATAATAACTCTCCCTTCCCCAACCCATTCCCAATGTATGATGTCACCCACATTTACAAGCCACCAGTTATTCAGCTCTGCTTTCAAATCATGGCAAGACTTTGTTTTTGTTCATGGAACAGGACATGTTGTGTGCACTCTTTGGGTGCATTAAGTCTTCACGTAGCGTACTGACATCTCTTTTTCTTACAGTGAAAATTCCCCTGAATTCCCCCAGAACCTTTCCAGAGTTTGAGACTAGTGGAATAAGGATGGTGTAAACATCACACTTCAACTGGTTCAAGCTGATTCAAATGGACTCGCATGAGCTGGATGCTGTTTAGTATCTTTTTCTGGTGGCCAATGAGGGTGATGCCAATACGCTGGATATCTCTGCAAGAAAATAGAGGATGTGGAAGGTATTAAAATGGACTTCTTATTCTGAACAGTCCCAGTCCATTTCCCTATAGATCCAAATCAATGTGTATGGATATATGTGTATGTGTATCTTTGTCTGAGAAACAGCTGACAAAGCATCTGCTTTTGCTTGGCAAATGTGCGTGGGTGGAGGGGGTGTCAGCAGAACTTAGTAGGCTATAACAAAAAGAAGCAGTGGAAGTGGGCCGTGAAAATGATCAGAGGGCTAGAACACCTCTCCTATGAAGAAAGGCTTGTGGTTGTTCAGCCTGGAGAAGAGAAGGCTCTGGAAAGATCTTCTTGCAGCCTCTCAATATAAAAAGGGGGCTTACAAGAAAGATGGAGAGAGACTTTTTACCAGGGCCTGTAGTGACAGGACAAGGGACAATGGTTTTAAACTGAAAGAGAATAGATTTAGATTGGACATAAGGAAGGGTGGTGAGACACAGGAACAGGTTGCCACGAGAAGTTGTGGATGCTCCATCCCTGGAAGCATTCAAAGTCAGGTTGGACAGGGCTTTGAGCAACCTGATGTGCTGAAAAATGTCCCTGCTCATGGAAGGGGGGTTGAACTAGATGGTCTTTAAAGGTCCCTTCCAATCCAAACTATTCTATGATTCTAAGAATGTTCCGTTTCCTGGCTCCTGTCTTCTACATAGCACTTCAATCCAGTATATGTTATGGCTGATTCTACACATCTCCTTAAAAGTGGTTATTACGGGTGGCAGATGTCATGAACATTCTGATGTAACAGTCTCTCTGCAACACTGACAATATGTTTTGTATTGTACACAGGATCAGTATTAGTGCTTACAGAAACAGATTACAAATCTATAGTGGTATGGAGGGTGTCCAGAGGCCCTCATAAGAGATAAGAAACAGTAGCTACTTTGCTCTGGGTTCCCCCTCCTTTTTCATGTGTATGTATTCTCCATACAGTCCTTACTAAATACTTCCCAGACTGCTTTCACTTTCTGCATGGAAAACTCAGTGTCTGGTATCTTCTGATCTCTGCCCTTCTACTTACTCCAGAGTCATGCGTGATATCACATCAAATGTAATCAGACCAGCCTGGTCAAAATTCTCCTTGTAACGGCTCATCTTGATGGCATCCAACCACTCATGGGCATTGCTGAGTGAAGGGAAATCTGGAGGACAGTTGCTCAGGAGAGGCTGAGATGGTCTGCAAAAGAGGCAGGTTCTAAAACCCCAAGTTATCAACATCAGCTGACCAGACTAGTAACATATGAGAGGGAGAGAATGCAACCTCTGAAGAGCACAGAATGGAGAACAATGATATTTGTTCTTCATGCCCTGATTACTAAAGTCCCACCTTGATGCCCTGTTTCTAGACTACCTGTGTTCCCTTTTCTGCCTGAAAACAACCAATCTAACCCAAGAAATTGATCCTTCCTTCCCATTTCATACTCCCTCAGGCACATTCTCTTCTTGTTGCCTCAGATCTTTCCACACTTTCTGGGTCTAGATCTATTAGCTGGGCAAAGAGTTGCAGTGAGGAGGTTTTTGAGGCAGACATGAGACCTTATACCTTTTTACCTTTGTGACTAGCTCTCCCTCTCCTACATGCACTCCTTGGATGAGAAAGTAACCTATGAGATGAAGAGTGTGTTGTTTCAGCTCCAACACCCATCAGATAAGAGCACAGCAGTAAAAGGCCGAAGAAATTACTGTTTATACGTGACATTTGCTATTTTCCCCGTCATCTGAATCTGTCTCAAATCTGTAACTCTCTTCATGTGTTGTTTTCAGTAAACTGGGCATGACTAGGCACCTTCCCCTCCCCCAGCTGTGAAGTACATTACACTGAGACGACGTTTATAACCATGGAGAAAACCCTCCAGGCCAGCAGGATGTAATTCAGTCATGAGCCCAACAGCCATCTAATCTTGGTGCCATTTACGCCCCTACAGATCTCTCCTTTGCTGACCTCTGGTTCCATCAGGCTGCAAAATGCAGTTGGGAAAATATGGGATGCCTTGCAGTTCTAATTAGTCTTACCTACGGACCTCCGTCCCTCCATAAGCTAAAGTCTTCTCTTCATCACCTCTTGTGTTCACACAGTATTGTGCGATCACAGAGTATCTTGTGTAGCTGCACCCAGATGTGTCCCTCCCTTCATTCCCTAAGATCCTTCACTCATTCATCCTCACATTCAGCACTCACAACACCTCGTCACCCATTAAGTGAATCAGGATATACAGTTCTTTCAATGCTCTCCCTCATTTTTTTTTTCCTTCCTATTTGTTCCCAGTCTCAGGTGAGAGGGTTGAAAAAAACATTGTATAGTCTGCTTTACTGCTTTCTTTTCCTCATGATGCCTACTGAGAGACAAGCCCTATTATTTTGCACTAAATTCTCATCTCACCTGCTGCTCCCAGTGCCTGTGGCTTTGAGGGCAGATGGCTTGCGGATCATTTTATCTAGGGCACTGACTATTTGCTCAAATTTGGGTCTCTGGACCCGCTCCTTCTGCCAACAGTCCAGCATCAGCAAGTGCAAAACAGTTGGGCAGTCTGGGGGTGGTGGCAGGCGATAGTCCTGGTCAATGGCATTAATTACCTGCAGGAAAAGAAGAACAAAGCTTTATCACAGCTGGGAAAATAAAAGACAAACAAGCTTCAATCAACTGGTGATGTATGACTTTCTTCCACTTGAATTGATACAGGACAGAGACAGGTGTACATTCTCACCACTTCTAAAACTTACATCCTGATTAGACATGTCCCAGTAAGGCCTCTCACCATAGGACATGACCTCCCACATGACAATGCCATAGCTCCAGACATCACTGGAGGAAGTGAACTTGCGATACTGGACAGCTTCAGGGGCAGTCCAACGGATGGGGATTTTGCAGCCCTAGAAAGCAGTCAGAGAGCAACCAGAATGTTAAAAGGTAAGGACTATTTGTGAAAATGACATCACTGAAGTGATCAGTTGCCAGCAGCATGACACAACTCTGAGCATGGGGTGCCAGTCCAGTTGATGTTGTTTTGTAGACATTGTCGGTTTAAATTCAAACCATGTTCAAGGTTTCCACCTTGTTCTACTAACAAATATAGATGAAAAAACAGAACCATGCCTCCTTGCTGCTACAAATCCTATTATGTATTTTAACTTTTATAGCTCTTCTCTGCAGCATTTGAGAGGTGGCAGATAGTAAAATCCTCCCGAAAGTCACAATCATTTGAAAACGTAAAGCCATTTAAACAATCCCAACCTGCAACACCAAGAATAGATATACTGAGTGGCTAGCATTAACTCCTTGAACTCTCTGACTGCAGGCTTGACCTGCCAGACAAAATATCATTCAGGTGCTGGTTCTTCAAAACACATGCATCTAAAAGTTGTTTCATTTTTCAGTGACTGAATTCTTGTTCTCCCACCACTTCTACAGTATGTACAACAGGTGTCAGAACTTCATACAGGCAATAAGTTCATTTGATGGTTGGTTGTAAGCCCATAAATATACTTATGCCAGTTATATTTTCTGTAGGAAAAAAATAACTCTTTCCTCAAAGGGTGGTAGTACTGGATTTCAGTCTCTCCTTCAGTCCTTTATATTTCCTGTAAGAAGCTAATGAAAGGGGAAAGATAACACCTACATCAGGTTATGAGGTTCATCCTATTCACCATCACTCCACAAAGAACATCACTGAGACTCCATATCATATAGCAGAGTGGATCAGATATTCAGTTATTTTTGTTTTTTGCTGGTTTGGAACAGATGTCCACAAGATAGAAGGCTCTACCCCACTGGTCTCCCTATCTCAAGATGGACTAAAAAGGGTACACCAAATAAAGGACGAACACAGGAAAAAATTATAGCTGGCAGCACTGCAGTAACTCACTCCATAGCAGTAACTCACCGGAGCTCCAGTATAGGTGGGATTTGAAGCATCATCCTCCAGAAAGCGGGACAAACCGAAGTCTGACACCTTGCATACAAGGTTACTGTTGACTAAGATGTTACGTGCTGCCAGGTCACGATGTACATAGTTCATGTCTGAAAGGTAGTGCATGCCAGCTGCAATCCCCCGTAGCATTCCCACCAGCTGTAACACACTGAACTGTCCCTCCTTCTGCTGCAAGTGAGGAGGCAAACAGGCTTTTATGACTACAGACCATGAAGCCAACAGGGAAGACTAACAAAGAGCAAGGTAACAAGGTGGAGTTATGAAGTTAGAGAATATACATCTTAACTTCAGCCAAAATCTGAAGGTTCAGGGACAGCAAATAAGAAAGGAGGGTGGGCTTAAAGCAATCTCAAATGAAGTCAGACACTGGTGATCTTTTTCTGAAGACAAATCTCACCTTGTGGCCATATCCTCCTTCAGCATCCCACGCCTAGTCTCATTAACTCCTAAAATGTCTAAATGAATGGGAGCAATCAAATCTGCTCTTACTGTTTTAAGATCTTTACAATGGGTTCTATGCAATTCTACTCAATGGGTTCATGTGCTATTCAGAATGTACCTGCCAAAGCATTTGTTGTTGAATTAGCATATGAATCAGTTAAAAAAAAAAAAGAAATGAAGCATCTATACTACAAAAATATCTGTATTTATGTTTCATTACTAGAAAAAACACTGGAAACTGAGTCCAAAAATAACTACAAGTTTCATTACTTTATTACAATGTCGAAACTTGAAAACATTCAGTGGAATGAAGTCTGAAAAACATTATTAGAAAGGCAAACTTTGGAGCATGCACATAAGTAACTGGAAGGCTGTGTACAAAGATAAACAATTTAGGACTGTTTACCATTAATTATTTGAGCTGGAGAAGTCTAAAATAATGAAGACATTTTATATGATGAGTGAGCTTTTGGAATATTTTCACCATATTGGTCCAAATCCACTTACTCTGGTAATTTGCTATTATTTCTATTGCACCTGAAGAGGGCAACTGAGGACTTATAGAGACAGGAGTGAAGAGGAAGGACAGGCAAAATTATCAGATCTGAGACTGGCACACAGCAAGACGAAGAGGTAACAGTTGTGGGAGACTCTGGTTGTGGTACCCTGAGGAAGGAATCCAGTGATCCATTCTCCATGAACTCTGTGACAATCATGACTGGTCGGCTCTTGGTGACCACACCCTCCAGATGGATGACATTGGGATGCTCAAATTGCCCCATGATGCTGGCCTCACTCAGGAACTCCCGCCGCTGCTCCTCTGTGTAACCTGACTTCAGGGTCTTAATAGCTACTGTGTATTCACGCTTCCCTGGGTGTTTTAGGCGCCCAAAGCACACCTCTCCAAACTCTCCTGTCAGGGAGGGAAGAAACACATCTCAAGTAAGGAAACACAGCAAAGAATTTTAGTCAGGTGCACTAAGACATACTACTGTGGAAGACTCCAGGCACTGCTTGGAAATAGGGTTACTAGGACTGTTTGGATTAAGGTAAAGTTCTTGGCGAAGGCTCAGGTTGGACACTACATCTTCAGGGTTCAAATGAGGAGCTCTGAGTCTTCAAAGGGTGTTTTAAAGTTGGTTTGGAGCCATCATCTAAGGGTCAGCAGATTAAGATGAATTTTGCTAAAAATGAAGGTTAGCTATCCTGAGGCACTTGATATACCATGGTTGGGTCCATTTCAGGCCAGTAGTGTGCCAGGTTTCATGGTGAACAAGAAGGCACTTAATCTGCAGATTCTCATACTACCTGATCCAATGACCTCCTCAATCTTGATGAAGGACACATCAATCTCCTTGGCAAATTCTCTAATAGCTTCATTGGGATCTTCATAGGTTGAAGGATCAATGTAATACTTCACTCCAAGTCCTGCAGTGGAGGAGACAGGCCAAAACATCACCAGAATCAAACCCTGAGAGACACAGGTGTTAATGAGTCCTGAAAACAGACAGGCCCTTGCCATCTGTTGCTTAAGAACTCTTACCTCGTGAACTGATATACTGCTGCAGGCGGTCTGTATATGGAGTCTCTCGCCTTTTACTGCAGGATATAAAGGAAAGGTAAGTTAAAACACACACAAGTCTCTCATAGGATGTTGGGATAGGCTTTTCAATGCAAGACTCAGAGAATCCTTGAATTTAGGGATAGAATACGGGCATTAAGATCCTGCCCAACTCTTGGCAACCAGTGCACGCTTGTCTTCTATGTGCTAGTTTTTACACCACTGTTTGAATCCCCACTTTAGATATGACAAATGATAGAGCCTCCAGCCTTACCCTGAAAAAAAAAAAAATTACAGTTTAACATTACTGTCCTGGAAGTTTTCTTGGTATTCAGGATAAATTTGCATTTTAATTTCATTTAATTACAACAAATTATTCTTTTCAACACTAATCTAAGCCATCTTCTGTGATGCCTTTTAAGTTCTTCAAAAACATTCTAAGAATTATTTACTCTAATGTTTAATTTGTATAAATTTCCGCCAAAGGTTAAATCATCTTTAACTTCCCTCCTGGTCTCTTAACAGCATTTACTTTTGACTATTCATTTCGTAAGTATGGTACCCAAAACCAGCCACACAGAGCCAGAAGGACAGAAATCTGTTCCATGATGTGATTTTTGAATGTGCAGATCAAAACAGGTGTGGACTTTATTATTATAATATTTATTGCATACATGCATCTAATTTCCAGTAAACATAGGTCCTTCTCAGCATAGGCATTTCTCAGAATTCATTCTCCTCTTAAACGTGTGTGGTTCAAGCAATTTTTCCCCATATGATCTGTTTTTTTTAGAAGTTTCATCCTATTCTTGGTTTGCTCTAAACATATTTTCCATTTTCAAGTTACTTCCTTTGTTCCCACAGTGTTCATAATTTTTTTGCAAAAAATGTACAATTCATTCTTTTCTAAATCATATTAATTAGACTAGATTGTAAATCAAACTCTGTGGTAGCCTGTAGTATCCCTGCTATGTGCATGGATTTGTGTCAACTGTGGTGGTTTAGCCCCTGCCGGGGTGTCGAGCGCGGTGCACTCGTGGTTTTGTACATCGTGCTTTCCACTGCTGTATTTGGTAGCTATTTTGCTCTGTTCATTGCTATCACTATTACTGTTATTGTTATTGTTGTTGTTTGTTGTGTTGCTATTGCACTGTTGTATTAAACCTTTCCTTATTTCAGTCTCGGGGCTTTGTATTTCACTCCCTTTGTGGGGGAGGGGCAGCGGCCGCGTGGTCTCAGACCCCGGCAGGGGCTAAACCACCACAGTCAACTCATATGCTTTGCTGTTTCAGCACAAGACCTTCTAGCTGCTGATTCAATTAGCATCTGAAGACAGAGTATCATGAAACATTATGTTACTTTACTAACATAACTAATTCTGTCATTCTAACAGGTAACTTTGTGTATTACTTGTCAGGCTTACTTCTTTAAATTCTGCTAAGATTGCAAAACCACAGATAGTTCTACCTTCAAAATCTGTTCTGTGGTAGAAAGAAAGTGGCTTTACTGGAGGCCTACACCTAAGAGCTCTAACTCTGCTGTTGCATCTTAAAGTCAGGTCTACATTAATGGGGTTTTTTTTATAGGTTATCTGACATACTAATGGTCTTCCATCATTAAAAAGAAACCCAATTAGCTAAAACAGGTGTTTCACATTGTATATTGCCTGGAAAATGTGAAACCAAGTTAAAATTATAGAATTTGACTCTACAGATATTCAATCTTTTAAAGAACTACTCATGTGGTGTTCCTCATGTCCTACATCTTCAAACTTACTTTTCTTATCAAGGACAAATTTAAAACAGAAATTTGGTAACTCCACTTTTTCTGAAAAACTGTCTATTAATTGCACATGATCTTTCAAGTATAAATGAATCTATTTTTTATGATATTTTCTTTTATGTAGATACATTTACAGAAACCCATTGATGTCTTTCCCTGACACAGTTTTGGTAAGATTAATTTATTCTGGGTTTGGTTTATTTTTTTAGAAAACTATATGCTTTATTGAGTTGTGCACATAATATCACATTTCCAGCTGTCACAAGAAATGGTATTTTTTACAGTTCAAAGCTACAAAAGGAGGCAACAATGCAAATGTAACAGTACATGATAATTCTTTTCTTTCCAGAAAGAAAAATATTAAAAGAGAATGTACACAGAAGGAGAAAACAAATGTAGAAAAGGGAAGAGAACAAAAAAGTAACTAAAACTAGATGTCACCTTCTAAAGTTAAATAGTTCATACATTTTTTTAGGTCAGCAGAAAAAGCTAAAAAGTCCCTCTTGTGCAAAGGCAGAGAAGAACAAAGATACAGAAATCCATTACTCACAATCTAGGGAATTAAGTTCAAACTTCAGTAAATTCAAGGAGTGGGTAATGACTGTTTCTTTACTTCAAATAACAAAACTCTGTTGTTACTTTTGTGCCTCTACTTCCTTTTCTCTGTCTTTAAAATTTCTGTCCTTTTTTGCCATAACGTATTATCTCTGCATTGACTTATATGCCCTTTTTTCTTTCCAAAATGGAAAGTGGTATTTGCTTTCTTTAACTTGTATTTTATGAATTAGTGTTCCATGGAACCGTTGGGGTGGTACAGATTTAATTCTTCAGCAAATGAGGCATTGCCTCTTGGTCCTTGGTTAAAGGGTATTTAGCACCTTCTAAATAAGTGTATCTAAATACTTACCCCACTGGTCCTTCTTCAATACATTGTTTCATTCTCCACTTGCTTGCCTAAAAGGTAAGTTACAGTCCCTTCTTTACAGTGATGCATTTAAATATGTTTTGAGCACCAGCTTTAAAATGCTTTCCTTGTGTTCATATTGCTAACTAGCCAAATATGAGCTAAGTACATGAGTAGTTTACCAAAGGAGAGGCTCCTCAGCAGTAATGGGGTAGGATCTCTCCTTAATTAGAAAATGGCATCTTAAGGACATCTGGATAAATGTAGATCAGGCTGTTTCCCTTGGGATGGGGTTATGTAGCAGGGGTAAGAAACTTCCACTGTCTGCAGTGCACATGAGCAGGTCAAGGAATTCACCTCTTGAAGATGATGGCAAGGATGGCAATGGCAGCAATTACCAAGAAGGCTAGACCACCAAGCGCTGAGCCCACGATAAGCGGCAGTCGGTCCTGCACCATCTCCGAGCGCTCCCCTAGCAAGGAAGACACATGCATACACACACACAAATGCAGAGGACAGGAACTGTTAGAGTTTCCCTTCTACTCAACTAGGTCTCACCCACAACTCCATCCCTACCAGCCCTTTGCTTCCCAGGCTACTGCTGGCAGTTCAATGAATGCTTGACTTGGTTATCTCTTTACCCCTTCAGTCACTGTGCTTCTCCAGTGCCTTCCTTCCTACTTTTGAAAACCAGTGCTCCCTCTGAATCCACTTTTCCTTCCCTTGGTCCACTGACACCTGACTAGCCATTTAAGTACAGCTCTACACCTGGGCTTTGATCCCATTGTCCCCTATTAATTTAGCTTGTAGATGACATACATGAGTACCTTTGATCCAAACTAAAGAGTATCACAAGGTAATATGTTGCTCTCTGCACGAATAGATTGTGATACTGCTGGAAGGCAAGCTTCTGAGTATATGTCCTGTGTTCCACCTGTCTTTAAGACTTTCACAGAGCGTTCAGCTGTAAGACATCCTGGGACAGCTGGAGACTAAACTACAGCAGTGTATAGTGCTTTGTACTGTAACACCCTCCTAAAGAGAGTTCTGCTGACACACTGCTCCTGCTGGTCAGAGGTGCAGAGGCAACAAGGAGTAGGACTGGGGAATATGGTGGTAGTGTAAACAATATGCTCTGACAGCATAAAGCTTCTTTGAGTGAACAAATCTGTATCTGCAAATTATGATATACAGAAATACAAGTTGAGTAGGAGTGTCTGGCAGCAGTCCTCCAGAGGATAAGCTAATAGACTCACGGACACACACAAGTGAAAGATGGTCACATGAAGATCTGAGTACAAAATGGTAGCACTTACCTCCCACTGAAGTCTGGAAATACATCTTTCCACTGTATGGGCCATAGCCCACTGCTGTTCTAGCTCGTACTTGGAAGGCATAGATCTTGCCTGGGCTCAGATTTGATATGGTGGCCATGTTGGTTTCACTAGTCAAGGTGAATGAATTACCCTCATCTTCTGCCTGTGAATGTCAGTGACCAAAAGGAATGTGAGACTTCTGCTCACACTGCTTAGTCTCCTCATCAAAGAACGCTGGTTTCCATGTTGGCCCAATATTATTTGAATCTGTTACAGAGCCTCCCAAGCAAACTGCTATTCCAGACCTGACTTCTTTGCATACTGCTCGTTGCTCCTCACTGCTGCTTTTCATTCCCTTAGGCCTGGGCTTCCCACAAAGTTCTGCCAAAGACCCTCAGTCCTGACCTAAACAAGAGTGAGAGACAAAACTACGGTGTCCTGTGGTTCCTCGCTAAGCATATCCATAAAAAAAGACCTATACTGTCCTGAAATTTTGCTTTCTACAAGCTCCAAACTCACCTAGAAGAATCCAGAGCAAGAACACATGTAACACTACATCCAGGAAGCTGCCAGACATGTTATTACAAATAGCAGGCCCTTTTACTACTAGAAAAACAGTACCCCTGCACAATCTTGAAAACATATTTATGTGAAAAATCAAGAATATAGAATGGGAACTTGTCTGAAAAGCCCTGCATACCTCTTCCCCTCAAATCAGCTGGAATGAAAGATGTGAATGGAGAACAGCTTTGTATTTGCCACTTTGTAATTCCAGCACATAGCAGGTAACTGATATCTGCCACTTAGTGAATGAAAGAAAGTATTCCTTCTCCCAGGATTTCTTAGAGATGTCTGTTCAGGCATAGATGGGGACACAAGACTTTCCTTCACAAACACATGACAGAACGTTGCAGTGAGTCCAATTCCAATATACACATTTGGAAACTTCAGCTCTTTCCACTGTTATCTGTGTCAGCTGGTGCTAAACTTACGATTGTTAGCCACAGTTTTTTAGCTTAGCTACAAGTATCTTCTCTTTTTTTATTTGCATTGTCCCTAGATGGTTCCAAGTTGGGATAGACTGATGTCAGATGAAGTGTATATTATGAACTTCTGGTTTTGCTACAGATTGTTCTTCCCTCACAATTGAAGCATTTTTCCCCACTTTATCAATCCTGATCCAGGGGTGTTACCTCCCAGACAGAAGATTTCCCTGTTCTCTTTTGCATAACCGCTATACAAGAATCAACACTGCATCACTTCCTGCTTACCTTGTCGAAGTAGCGTAGCTGGTAATCCAGGATGATCCCATTGGGCTGGTCTGGCTGAGGCCATGATAGTGTGATGCTATTAGTAGTACGACTCACCTGATGCATCATAGGGACAGCAGAGGGGACTGGAATAAAAGAGAGGAAGGAGAGAATGAAAAGTGATAAGCTTAACAATGAACTATAATTGAATATTCATTATGATGAGTTAATAAATTAGGTCAGTTCTTCCTTTAATTTCCTGTAATTTACATTATGAAGTACTTTATAAAATAACCAGAAAAAATCCAGGCATAATTCTCTCTACTGGGAGATATAGTCACTGACAACTTGGACAGAAAGAAAATGAAGAAATCCACATCCAAATGATCATGCACAGGAATTATGAAATTATCTATATTGAGCTGGAATATTATTCTGATCTTCAAATCTGCAATTTTTCCATGCAAGGTGACAAGGTGTTCAGTGACACTGCCTTGTTCTAGGAGTACACTTGGACAAACAATGTGATAGTGGTCAGAGCAAAAGCAGAGCACGCTATTTCTCTTCTGCTTCTCCCCCAGATCATAATTCTTTTTCTGGGGAAAAAATCAAGTATGGGCTACCAGAGTAATGGAGGCTTTTCACTACCAGATCATGATTGCAAACCAGAAGACAGAGGCAGATGAGAACACGGATGTGTTAAGGAACAAACTTTGAAGCGTTCCTCAGTTCAGTGGTCCCAGTTCAGATGCAGATCATAGAGAATGAAAGCCTCTCATTTTCACAGCCTGATATGCAGCCTTGTGTTCAGACTTGCTCCTGGATCTCAGATCAATCTCTGTCAGGACTGTTGCCCAGATGTTAAAACTACCACTCTATTTGAGACTCTCAGTAACTCTGCAGGCCACTGAACCACATAAGCCCAGTCTGAATGGGCTTCTAACTATCACGACTGCCTGGAACCACCACCTAAAGGTCACTGTTAAGTGTGCCTGTGTGGAAGCTTCATATATAGTTTTTCTGTCTGTTCTTAAATAGCTTGCTAAGTTTCTGTCTTTTTGTGAACAGGCCAGCCTGGTATACTATCCAGATGCAGCTGTTAGCTCTCTTGATTCCAGAATGATATTAAGTGCTGTGTCAGATATTAATTATTGTAGGAAAATGTCAACTTCCCTTTATGTAGAAAGAAAGGAACTGGACATCAAACATAAAAGAGGGCTTTGGAAGCATAAATCTAAACCAGAAAGCAAGCAAGAACTTGTGTCTACCAATCTTAGAAAACTTGATTGGCTATTCTAAAACTCTGAAGTTCAGTTCAAGAATTTGAGACTTGTGTAATTGCCATTACTTCTCATTAACCTGAAACTCATTAAATCAGTAGGAAGGAAACAAAATGTTATCTTGAAGATAATATGATTAATGATTTCAAACACTGTTCCCTGAATTAAAATTAAATTACAATAAGAAACAATCCAAGCTACTATTTGGGGTAGTTTTGCTTTTAATTTTTTTGTCCTCCTAGAGGCACCATTCACACGTTCTGAACACAACAGAAGTACAGAACACCTACTTAACAGCAGGCCCTTTCCTGAAGCAGTTAGTTCTTCTAAAAAATGTTCTCAGAGCAAGAAGGGAGATGAATGGTTGTTAAAGTCACTTGCACATGAAGCTTTCTGGACAATGAAAATCCACTTCTACAGAAAGCATCCATGAATTTATACATATGCACACATATGAATACTCTCCAGGTTCATGCAAAAGCTAAAAGAATATGAGTTTCTTCTTAGGAATAGACATGCAAACAAAAATTTCAGGATAATTAAAAGTGTATCTTTCAGCCTACCAGCTCTGTCCACAAAGCTCTTCTCTCTGCAAGCAAAATCTCATGTTGCCAAGAAACCTCCAGGTAGGCAGGTAGGAAACTCTAATTTTCCTAATGGAAGTAACATTTTCAGCAACATTTAAATTTTCCTGAAAAAGCTTGCCAATGAAAAGCTGCCACCTAACTCCACTGGTTTTACACAATAGACATAAAATTCCTCCATGAGAGGAATGAAGCAGACATTTGGCAAGTGATTAAAAACTGCAGAATAGCATTTTCTCCCTTCATTAATTGTGAAAAAGATAAAAGGATTGTTTTTAATAACAAAATAAAATTAATTCTGAAACACGTAATTCAAATGGGCTCCAAACAGTTCAGGCAAGTGGGAACCAGTTAAAAATGTAAACGAAACAAAAATGTAAGAGTATAAACAATAAAATGCTTTCTCTCATCCTTACTCCTTTTATTTCTTACAATTTCTTGTCTTTCAAACAAGATTGCAGAACTGCTTTACCTGCTAATGACACTGTTGTGACAAGGATGGAAGACAGCAGCAATTAACCATGATCATACGTAGCATTTCAGACACAAATGAATACCACTGTATTCAAAGTATAATGTTAAAGAGAATGGGATAACTTTTGATCAAGACAGATTCCGCTACATTTTAATGTTGTGAAAAGTTTAACTACC
This sequence comes from Strix aluco, assembly GCF_031877795.1. Lineage (NCBI taxonomy): Eukaryota > Metazoa > Chordata > Aves > Strigiformes > Strigidae > Strix > Strix aluco. The sequence continues at coordinate 9,043,989 of NC_133932.1, forward strand.
TTCTGATAGGACACAAAGCACACACAGGAAGAGGTGCAAATGTAAATACACAGCTACACTGCCAGGGAAGAGCCCACTTCCTTCTAGTTTTGAATGAAGATTTTGCAGAACAATTGGAGTTAAATCTCCCCTCCATTCCAGTCCTTCCACCTCTTTTCATTCCTCTCCTTGCTACCTCCAACTGTTATTCTTCCCACCCTTCTAATTTCTTCCCAATCCACAATTTTTCCCCTACCTGCAAGGAATACTCAAAGTCAACTAGCGACGTTTGACCTGCATTTTAGTTAAAACATATCCATTCTGATGTTAATATGTACTATCAATTTTCAGCTACCCATCAACAGGTTATCTTTTGTCAATGGTACAAAGATCTGAGCTGGCACTGTATATAGTACATTTAGGGACAGCAAAATTTGCACCAGAACAGTGGTACTTTACACAGATGGGCAGTATGCATAAGCAGGTTTCAACCGAGTGGCTTTACCCAGAATTAAACTATGTATAACTCTTGACCATGCTCCACAGCGTTCTAGAATGTCCCTATTATCCAGGTATGTCCATCACTCAGGGTAACTCGGTAGGGGTGGGCGGGATGCCCAGGATAATGCAGTCTGCTGTATTGAAAATGGCAATTTCAGTGATACGTACCTAATAAGCAGATACTACTTAAAGCAAAAGCCTAAACCAGTAAAAAAGCTCAGTAATAAAAATAGCTATGAATCAACACAATCTTTAATCTACCTCTCTGAGACAGAGTTCAGACTTTGACACATGTTTGCTTCTCTTTTAAGGACAAAACTTACGAAACACTGGCCAGGGAGCTCTCCCACCACCTTAAGTATAAGAGGTATCTAGATTTCTCCTTTGAAAATTTTCATACTAAGGTGATGTGAATACTAATACTAAGGTGATATGAAATGTAAACATATTTCTGGGTGGAATAAAGTACATACTTACTGTCAGAAGTGTATGATAAAGTTATTCTCCCAGTGGTAATAAATTAAGAAATATAAAGTTCAAGGTTTTATGTCTTAAGACAACACCCAAACTACTCCACCTCTGCCGCCACAGAAGTGCGAGATGGGTGTTTTCCTTTGTATGCATGCTGACTATTAAAAATACACATAACAGAACATTGCTTTCAAAGCTTGTTTCATGTATACAAGTGTCCAGTTCTGTGTTGATTTATCACTTTTATTCATTTTGCTCTTTTCACATGGGGTTTATAAATGGAGACATGCTACATCTGTGTCTAATGACAGCTGAAATCACAGGGCCTGATTCAGTTCAGTCTGGGCAGTTGGACTAGATGATCGTTGTAGGTCCCTTCCAACTATTGTATTGTATTGTATTGTACTCTATTCTATTCTATTCTATTCTATTCTATTCTATTCTATTCTATTCTATTCTATTCTATTCTATTTCATTCCATTCCATTCCATTCCATTCCATTCATTCAATGAGTGCAAACAATGTGTTGTGAGTTCAGACCTCTAAGGACTGACAAAGGACTGCTTTTTATATACTATTTATAGAATAGCAAATGTATGGGGAATTCTTGCACATATAAAAACTAATTAAAGCTGTAAAGTAGTCCAAACACCAGTTAAATACAGCTCCCAGACTCTAATTTTTGTGGGCTGTCAGTTGCAACTCATTTACATGGCAGGACAAATTTTTTCCAGGTAGCAAATAGGGATGGATTCAAGATATTTTGAGTACCTTGAAAATGCTACATTCACTGACTTACTAATGTTTGACAAGTTTCTGCTGTTTTCTAATAAAGCTGATGTCCTTGACTGTAGTATCTGCTCAGACCAGCAACACGTACCTGCAAGCCTAAGAATCTACTTAAATCAACAGACTAGGTAAGGAAGGACAGTACATGGCCATCCCCACTTATGCAGAGCACAGGCAAGTGCCATTCTCAGGAGACCATGAACATCTCTGGCATGTGACATTCAGTCCATATTCCATGCAGATACCCATGACAGGCAGCTGAATCCCATCCCCAGTCAATACAATCAGTGGAACCTAATGAGTAATTTGGCTCATTCTAAAACGAAGACCCAAGGAGCAATTCAGTTGCCCATACGCTTGAGAGGCCCCTTGTATCCATTCTTTCCATCACCCAGATGGCATTCCAGTAGGTTCTGGGTCTTCTACTGCTCCTATGTCCTATCTGCTAGCCCTGAGCAGATAGATGTCTTGGCTACACCAGGGTGTCTCAGATGGTCTTAGATGCTTACACGTGAAAAACTGAATGGAGCTGAGAGTTGACAGCTGGAAGTAGCCTCACAGTCAGAGGCACTGATCATCAAGGGGGACTTCAACCACCCTAATATCTGCTGGAGGAGCAACACAGCAGGGCAGAAGCGATCCAGAAAGTTCCTGGAAAGCATCAGTGACTACTTCTTGACCCAAGCAATACAGGAGGCACCGAGGGAAGGTGCTCTGCTGGACCCCATGCTCACAAACAGGGAAGGGCTCATTGGTGATGTGAAGATTGAAGACAGCCTTGGCTGCAGTGACCACAAGATGGTGGAGTTTAAGATCCTGAGAGGAGTGAGCAGAGCAAAAAGCAAGCTCACAACACTGGACTTCAGGAGAGCAGATGTAACTCCCTCAGGGACTTGCTTGGATGAGTGACATGGGATAAGGCCCTGGAGGGAACAGTGGCCCCACAAAAGCTAGTTAAGGTGCAAGGATTACGTCCTCCAGGTGCAAAAGTGCTCCATACCAACAAACAGCAATTCAGGAAAAAAACGCCCAGAGGCCTGCATGTTTGAACAAGGCGGGGGGGCCTAGCTAAACTCAACAGCAAAAGGAAGTACACCGAAGGTGGAAGCAGCAACAGGTAACCTGGGAGGAACACAGAGGCACTGTCCATGCATGCAGAGACATGATTAGGAAAGCCAAAGCCTACCCAGAACTGCATCTGGCAAGGGATGCAAAAAGCAGGATGGGCTTCTCTAAGTGCATAAGTGGCTAAAGGAAGACTAGAGAAAACGTGGGCCCACTGCTGGGTGGCACAGGGGACCTGGTGACACAGGACATTTTCTTCAAATCAGTCCCATGAAGCAATACATGCTGGGGGCTGACCACCTGGAAAGCAGCTTTGCAGAAAGCATCCTGGGAAACCTGGTGGACACCAAGTTGAACAGGAGACAGCTTCTTGCAAAAAAGCCTAATGCTATCCTGGGCTGCATTAGGAGGAATGTTGCTAGCAGGTGGAGGGAGGTGATCCCTCCCCTCTACTCAGCTCTGGTGAGGCCACACCTGGAATCCTGTGTCCAGTTCTGGGCTCCCCAGTACAAGACAGATGTGGACATACTGAACAGAATCCAGCAAAGGGCCACAAAGATGATTAAGGGACTGGAGCATCTGTCACAGGAGGAGAGGCTGGGAGACCTGGCACTGTTCAGCCTGGAGAAGAGAAGGCTTGCAGGAATCTCATCAATGTGCACAAATACTTGAAGGGAGTATGCAAAGAGGGCAGAGACAGGCTCTTTTCAGTGGTGCCCACTGACAGGCCCTGAGGTTGCAGGCACAAACTGAAATGCAGGAGGTTCCCCTGAACACAAGGAAACACTTTCTACCTTGAGGCTGACCAAGCACTGGAACAGGCTACCCAGAGGGGTTGGGAAATCTCCCTCCTTGGAGAAATTCAAAAGTGTTCTGGACGTGGTTGTGGGCAACCTGCTCACGGTGACCCTGCTTGAGCAGGGCAGCTTTGAGAAGATGTCCTCCAGAAATCTCTTCCAAGCTTAGCCATTTCTGAATCTGACCAGACAGCTGAATCACTCGCAGTAGTGACCAGATATCCACGGACTACAACACCAGTTCAGACAACTGGCTCACAGGTCCTGTCTTAATTGGAATTCAAACTAAACCCTCCTAGGGCCTCTGTGTTCCTTCTAGTTATTTATGGGGTTTCTTCCCCTTCCATCTCACCTCATAAGCTTCTGAAAGCATCCAGTGACTCTCTCATTATATTTCACACCGTTTGATCAAGCTTAGCTATGCCTCCAATATCCTCTAATATGCCTCTATATTCTCTAATAATAGCCCCAAATCTACCACTCTCACATTTTTGTTTCTCCTTCATTATCTCTTCAAGTATCCTATTATCATCATATTCTTAGCCATGAAGACCTTAGCTTTGTTCCACGCAACTTCCCACATATCATCTTCAAGGATGATCAGTCTGAATACAGCATGGAAATTCCCTTCTTTATGTGTTTAATATCTTTATTTTGAAAATGTCCTATGTCTTTTCCAGAGACTTCAATTTAGTTCTGACCCTTTCTATAAATACCTGAAAATCCTTTAAAAGTATCTTGGGTTGTCTTCTGTCATAACCTTGTACTTTACTTCCTGTGGATAAAAAGTACTTTAGAAAGGCAAATTAGTTATTTTCACTTCCCTTACCTCTATTATTACTACTTTTTATGGGTGGATTCCACTCATGCCTAATAAACAGGAAAAAATCCTTTATGCCACAAGGTACCATGTTTTACTATGCACCTCCTGTTTCTACTTGCTGAAAAAGTTTGTCTTCATTTAAACAGTTGCTGGAACCTGAAAACAAGCACACTCATTCTCTGCTCATGCAGAGATAGGGCATAGTCAAGAGAGAAACTGAAATAGTTTCTTTTTGTGGAGTGAACATAGTAATTTAGGCATTGGAATGAGCTGTCCAGGGCAGTGGTGGAGTCCCCATCCCTGGAGGGGTTTAAAAGTCGGGTTGAGCCAGCGCTGAGGAATCTGGTGGAGTTGAGAACGGTCAGTGTGTGGTTGGACTAGATGAGCTTCAAGGTCTTTTCCAACCGAGATGATTCTGTGATTCTGTGAAATTTTTATTAAGTGCCAGTCACAACTGGGCAAATCTGCTGAAGATGGCAAAGTTGATCAATGTCACTAAGGGTAAAATTAAACCTTAACAGTATTTTTGTTGTTCCTAGGTAAGAAGAAAACAATCCACTTACATTCTTGGGGACCTCTGGCAAGTGCTCAGAGTTGGCACTTAGATCATAAATAAACAGTTTGTTACTTTGAAAATGAATGTAATTCGTTCAGAGGACAATAAACACAGAGCTCACACTCTACTTGCTTTATCTTCTGGTTTTAGCCTCTCTCTTTATTCCTTTCCTGTTTTGATCAAAAAAATGCCTTGCCTGTGTTCTTCCTCTTGCCAACTAAGTCTACTGGACTCTTTTGTCTCTCTTTGGAAAAGCAAACATGTTCAAGCAACTCATCCATTTCCCTTCATAATCTTATAATCATACTTGGCATTTAATCTTTTCCTCTTCTCACACCATTTCACCCGAAAACCTTCTGTCAGGTCCTCTTAAATTTCCTGGCACTACCCATAACTGTCCTTGTCCCCATTCAGCCTCTTACACAAGCCTCCAGACTGTCTAGCTTTCATTTCTGCAGTTCTACCGATTTTTGGTATTGCTAGGTCCCACTGCTCTGAATCGAACTGAGGTAGAAGGCTGCTACATATGTTTTCACAGGTACAAGGTCACATAACCTCATATATCTCCATTAACTCTCATAATGTCTGGATTGTTAAAAAATATCTCTTTGCTTTTAAAAGTCTGCATAGATTTGCTCCAACATTTGAGCCTCTGCTGTCTTTATCTCTTCCTCTTCTCTCTAGGAATGTAACAACTGCCTGGATGAATAAGTTTAGTAGTATGTCTCTGGCAACAGACATTACTACATGCTTCAGTGGAAGGCGTAGGAAAGAAAAAAGGACAGGTACTTACAGCTGTGCACAGAGAAGGTTTTTTTCACAGTCCTTTAAATGACAACCTGACTTCTGTCCTGAGACATGAGAAGAGGTATTTGTTTACCCTGATAAGTACACTTGAAAATGTTAAAATAATCATTAAAATTTTCGTCACTTTAATTTTTTTGGATTGGATTTTTAGTCCTTTGCTTTCTTTGTGACAGGTTCCCCTCTGTGAAGAAGCATAACACCACTACAATTTCATAATAGCCTTTCCTTATGCAGTTCATGCTATCTGGAACAGCCTCCCAACATCTTTCTATATATCCTCTCACCTCTTTATGTATACACCCTCAGCACTTCAAACCTGAGCTGAACCCAATTCCCTTCTCTCTTGTCTTATCTCTGGACAGTTTTTTCCTTCTGGTAATTTGCATATCATATTTGCATGTTGTACTATTACCATCCAAACAGGTTTTATTATTACTACACAAACAGGTTTCAGATGCTTTTTGCTATAGAAGGTTAAGTCTTACTGTATTAAAGGGAGTTTTCCTGTTCCAGACCTTCTTATTCTGTCTTCAGACACACAGTCACTGAAGAGTAGGAAAATCATAATAAAGCTACCATGGAAAAATGTGACTGTGTAACCAAAGGATCCTATTATACTTTGAATCAGGGCTAGCAGACTGTTAGGGGTAAGCAAACTTAGATTAACAGTGTTTTGGAAACAAAGATGAAGAACGAATAGGTAGCAGGGGAAAAGAAAAAGGAAAGTGGAACTGTTCCAGCACAGAATATTGCCTAAAATACCTCTTAACAAAGGAGCAGGGGATAAGGAGAAGGATTTTTTGGATCAGCAACTGGAAGAAGTGCGAGAACTCCAACTGATGTATGAGTAAGCAGAATACTCAGAAACTGCCAGGTCTTTCTTTGGTTACCTTTAATTCAACGGAGAGAAGTTTTTGCTACAGCCATTTATTCTGAAAGCTTATCTTTCTCCAGTTTACTTTTCTTATACCCTTCACACCTTCCTGTCCCCTCCTTGTCTCTTTCAGAACATAAGATCCTGAAATGTCCATCTCTGCTGTTATAATATGAATAGTAATAATAATAATTGTTATAATAACACAACAATAACAATAAGCCATGCTAAAGTGAAAAGCTGCTGAAGGGACTGAAGAGACAGGGTATGGATGAGACAGGCCACATGACGGAGGAAGCAGAGCCTTGTTAGTACGAGCTGTCACTATGAATCAAGGGCAGCTCATCTCAAGCTCACTCCTAACGATCTTGAGGAAGAGCAAGAAAGAAAAAAACCACAAAAAGAAGCCGTTCAGTACACATTGTTGTTAAGAAAGTTGGTCTCCCTTTAAACTGCTTCAGTGCACAACCAACACACCCAGAGACACCTGGAGGAATACGTGTGGTCAGAAAAGTCACATAGAAGCAAAAGAAGAGGGTAGATTTGGTGATCCCAGGCAGCAGAGGGAAGCAACTACTCGGTTAAAGTACCTCAGATATAGATGAAGAAGGCTGAGATGAGAAGCACGAAGAAAGAGAATTCTTTAGGATGTTAATAGAACACCCACCTGACTTCAGCAGAAGCCAAAGAACTGCCTGGAATTACCATACAAATTACTCAACCATATCTTTTAATGTAAACAAAAGCTGATCACCCACTTGCAGCCAGCCTTTTAAGGGGACTGGGTATCCTATACATGCTCTTCTACTCAATGTCTGTCAGGTAACATTTCAAAAGGAAGATACAGACGTCGTCAAACGTCTGGCATCTGCTAACAGCAGGAAATTACTTGGGGTGTATATTTATTCCCTTTCTTTCCATAGTACAGAAGCAGAAATGACAAGATGTGATTTAGCCAAGATTATAACGCCACATTTTGCAGAATTTCTATTGAGCTTTACTGAAGCCTGGTTTTGCAGCAGTTTCCACAACTACACTGTGGAATCTCATCAGAGATTTGTTTGAGATTAACATTTACACATCTCTAAATGTTTACAGACATCTTCTGTCACTCAGTTCAAATTGTTCCCCCTCTTTCTCCTCCTCCTCACACTACTCCTCATTATATCCTCTTAACCAAGCTCTGTATAATTCCTCTTCATACTAGCTTATACATGCTTGTAAAGAACATATGCGCAGCCTCTTTCTGTTGACATTTAGCAGAACTGTACGCCTGTATGCATGTGGCACTCTCTACCTTGTGTATGATATTTGCAGAAAATCAGAATTTGCTTGATGCTGTTCTCCATTTTCCTCCATATATATAAGCCTCGTGTATGCTATCCATCAGTCTGACCTACTCCTCAACTCTCTAATCTCTCCCCTTCTTTTGACTGCCCACACAAGCCATTAGTATTTTTGTTTAGTCATCCCTGCGGTTTAGTTCCTGTTTACAAGCATCACAACACCTTTGATACAACTGTACAATATTTCTACCATGTAAAAGACAAAAAATAAAAAATATTTGTATCCTATTAACAGGAGAATAATATTCCAAGACCACTTATCAGAACAACAAGGTTGAAAAGGCAGGAACAAGGTAGAAGAAAATATATGGCATGCAGAAGAACCCAGAGCAATTTCAGTACAATACGAATGGTGATTCTGCTTCTGGATCCTTTGTCAAAATTCCATTTAACACCTCTCCACGAATTGTAAAAACTAGTTTTCATATCCTTTTATGACCCACAGACCCTGCACGTCATCCCAGGGTCACGTATATTTAGGTGATGAGTAAATATCATTGTATACATTCTTTCTTGTCATACAGTGCCTCTCTGTATCTTTAACTGTATCTTCAACTTTAGGCAGTGCCTAACTCTGTCTCTCTGTTTTCCAATTCCTTACTTTGATACGCAGCAAGTCAAAGGTGGACAGATTTGATGAAACGTTCAATACCACTTGTTAAAGTGCACTTAAGTATGAACTGAAATGAGGAGAATGGAAAGTGGTGTATAGGAACAAGAAAGGATGGAAAAACAGGGTATCTTAAAACACCAAAAGACAAAAAAGAAAAGTGAACAGATGAAAAATGCTAGAAAGACCAACTGAAGTATAAGAAGATGAAATGGAGAAGAGTAGGAGATAGAGAAGGTGAAGAGGAAATGAAGAAATGCTCCCTAAGAGCTGCTGTGGCAAGCTGATGCTCACAAAATCCCTGTGAAACCCTGATAGTGTCCCCTGTCTTGCACAATGAAGCAACATGCTTTATCTGACCCACAGAACTACATCTCCCATTGCCACCTTCTCCAGCAGCTTCTGCCCCAACAAGTCTTCTCCACATGCAACCACATCAGCTGCTAAACTCAGTTTTTCTGCCAAGAGGAAAGAAAGGAAAGCCCATTCAGAGAAATCAGGAATGAGAAGGGCAGAAGTGAAATCATGGAACTAGTGGGGCAAGATAAAAAAGGCCAAAACATACAAGTAAGAAGGGAAAGTTCCAGAATTCAAAAGATAAAAGCAAATCAAATGAGAGACACAAGTGGAAATGTTGGGACTCAGATGCAGGGGTCTCCTCACCTGACTGGCTGGTGCTAACATTGATGGTGGCATAGTGGGGTGCTTCCGAACTCAATTCAGTCACCAAGTTGACAGCCTGGATCTCAAAGGTGTACTGCACACGGGCCAAGAGGTTGGAGACTTGCACGCGGCTTTCTGTCAGGCCCACTTGGCGTGGTTCAAATTGTACGCTGTCCCCACAGCGCACACACAGCCCTGAGGACCCTGCCGGGCATACTTTGCAGATGACATTGAAGAAAACATCCTTGCGGCCACCCAGGTCCTTGGGAAGGCGCCAGGTCAGGAGCACATTGGAGCCAACAATTTCATAGCTAAGGTCACGGGGAGCAGAGGGGATGCCTAGAAGACAGAATGAAAGATCAAAATCCCGTGAAAGAATGGGAGGGAGGTGAGGGAGGGAAGAAGACAAAGCTGGGGGAAAAGAACAGAACAAGTTGTTTTTTCTTCTCATTCTTACTCTTCTCGGGTTGCTTCTCTGAACAAGGCTAAGAAAACCATATTCTTTGCTACATCAAACACACACTTACATACCTGAAGGAGCAACTGTATTATCATATTTTAGAGAAACAAAATTAACAAGAAGGGTCTTTGTTTCAAGGATGTGACTTTTACTTTTCCCTAAAAGAACAGAGAGTGTTAAGGAAAATTCCAAGCCTTTGAAATTTTAATACACTGGAGCTAGAAAGTGAAAAGCTGAGACAGGTAAAAATAAGCATCTAGTATTGCAACACCCCAGTATTTTCAAAACACAGTTTCACCAATGTATCAACATTGTAAAAAGCATGTGGGAACACATTCACTGAGTGGATATACCCTGTAGTCAACTGGAGGAGCAAAGGGAAGTTTTGGGTTATTTCAGAGGTCATGAGGAGACATGAATTGCAACTCCCCTGAATCATTCAGGCACATTCTCTCCTATAAACTGCCCCTTTTGCTTTCAAATGCTCCATCCAAATACTTACCAGTGCAGGGAGCATCAGAATTGTCTGAAGCAGATCGATAGTAGTGGTTCTGACACACACATTCGCTGGAACCTGGTAGTGGAGCGTGACTGTGGGCAGGGCATAGATGGCAAGGGTCATCTCCCACAGATACTTTAAAGAATCCAAGGGGACAGGCTAGGAGGAAGAAAATGAGAGAGGCAAAAGCAGGAAACTCCTTAATTCCGATTCCAGAAACAATGCAATCTTAATTACATTTAACTCATGCTGCTGCTGTAGGGAGAAGTTATTACATAGAGTAGCTACTACTGGTTTTGTTGCTTTATTGAGCATGTATTCTTAAAGTTGCAATTTCAAAACAGTTTATTTTATTCTATACAATAGCTGCTTAAATTGATTCCCTGGCAGATGAAAGAGAAGCAGTCCAGAGACAGCTTGGCCATCTGAAATAGTTGTCTTCTCATTACTCACTCAAAGAGCTTTCATGTTGGAGAAACCAAAGTGCAGTCATGTGACCTGTCTGGAAATAGCCGTATCAGTTACAGATATTATCCACACCTCCTTCTCCCCACCCAACACAGCTACAAAAATAGATTTTTTATGATGCCTTCAACAGTTTAATTGCTTAAAGTAATATAAGCTACCATGGCTGATTTTGCATCAAAATTAGGAGCAGGCACTCAGATTGGCAGTCCTATTGTTTTCCTGTAAGTCTGGAAACTTCCCAATAATGGATGAAAGCCTCTTAATTTAGTCACATATAATCTACATATGCATACGAACATGCCTATGCAAAAAGCTGAAACAAGGATGGAAATCCATCCTACAGGGAAAGAAAAAGAAAAAATAATAACTTATTAACAATATGGGAGTATGGCACACTCTAGGTTTGGCAAAGATGCTATGCTGAATTACCTAACAGAACGTGCTTGGATCTTACATTGAAGTGCTAGGACAAAGCTTTTACAATTTTTATGTAAGTTTTATGTAAGTTTTCTAAAGCTGATTTTCTATATAAATAGATACAGCTCTTTTAGATTTTATGGACTAACAAACTCAGGTGAAAATTCATTTATGGACTGATGTTTGGTTAGTTAAGTTCACAATGAAGATAACTTACAGGGAATGGGAAACTTTAAGATAGGCCCCAGATGAGCATTTGATATCAAAATATACAAGGAACACACTCGAGAAGAACTGTCCTAGTGATTACCATAATCAGAACATTTCAAAGGACTGTGGATAGCAAAAAGTTATATAAAAGAAAGAAAAATGTATAAGAGAAGAATACTGTATACAGGTGTTAATATGAAATCAGGGTACCTAATGAATGTTCCAAAATGTAACACCACACCAGAAGCTACAGAATTAGCCTATCTGGTTATTACTTACTGTACTTACAGGCTTCCACCTCCAATGACAATTATTTGGAAATGTTTCTAACCCACACAGGTGCTGAGTGGCCACTGATGCATCTTTCTTCACAAACAAACAACTCCACAAAACCAGAATAGCTCGCTTATCTAACCTTCTTCTCATATGTGTTCAATTGCCTTTGCTTTGGGTTTTCAAAAGCCCATTGTAGAATTTTTGATGTATACTGTGTGACTGCAGGTATGCAAACCTTAACAAAGCTGAAAAGGTTACAGTCGCAGTCCAGACATAACAGCCAATAACATCTGTGGAGTCCCATCAGCTTTACGCCTGTTATATTACTTCATCTTCTCTGTCAGAAGTCTTCTCGGCTGCAGAGTAATCTCCACATGCACTGTGATAAGAGTGGTAAGTCCTGGAACAGGTCAGACCATAAAAGGGACTTCAATAACTCCGAATGATAGCTATTAGATAGGAGAACACCGATTCTTCCCAGCACTCAGAAAATGACAATATTCAGTGTGTGATACACTGCCATATGGAAAGGAAGAGGGAAGAAGAGATTGTAATTTTGCATATGATGGATGATGGTAAGAAAAGAGCAACTGTCTTTGCCTTCAGGCCTTTATTCAGCAGAAAAATCAAATTATTCTCATATGGAAAGATCTGTCCCTATCTTCCTATGGACAAAAAAGTAAGTAAGATTTTGTCCACTTAATGAATAATGAATTCTATCCCCCTCATTCAGTCTAAGGCTCTGCTAACAGCCACAGATGTAGAATATCATTTTCACATTTTGTGGTGGTTTAATCCCTGCCAGGGTCTGAGACCACGCGGCCGCTGCCCCTCCCCCACAAAGGGAGTGAAATACAAAGCCCCGAGACTGAGATAAGGAGAGGTTTAATACAACGGAGCAGCAGCAACACAACAAACAATAAGAATAACAGTGATAACAATGAACAGAGCAAAATATATACCGATACAGCAAAGAGAGAACCGACTGCGCCAACCCACGCGATCACCGATTCTTCCCACGCTCGCGCCAGGATGTGACGTCAGCATGATATATGAATAACCTGGCTAGAGCTTCCCCTCCACTGCTGGGGAAACTTAACCCTATCCTGGCTAAACCAGGACACATTTCTTGGCAAATACACCTGTACTGAGAGTATTATGAATGGGAAGTTATCATCCAATTCACTGCATAGTCATTCAACCAAAATGTACTACTTTCAGGAATATTCCTTTACTTATTTCAAATTCGAGAATGCTGAACTGAATGTGAACGTCTTTATTTTCTTACAAGTCATTTTATCTCATCTGTTTTTTCTTGCTTCAGACCTAAAACTTTTGTCAAGGCTAATGATACATTCATTCCATTTGTCAAGGTAGACCCTGGACAATGGTTCTTTTTCTTCATTCAGTACTAGAGCCTGACATCAGGTGGGACAATGACCTTGCTGCTAGTCACAATAGTGAAAAAGAACAGGTAATGATAATGCTATGTGATGCTAAAAGGAAATCTATAGAGGATACAGACTTTACCCCTGAAGTGCAAAAACATATTTACCTACAAGGGTACTGCTAAGAGAATTAAGGTAATCTCTAGCCCAGTTGCAAATCATGTGGAAAGCTAGACAAAGCTGTGAATGAACAATTTGTCTGCTATTTAGTAAATAAAATTTATTTTAAAATAAGCACGGTTGTGTAAAAAATAAACAAACATTCATTTTTACATGGTGCTTTGAAGCCTACTGGCAACTTGCTGTTGAGACTGGGTCTGCAGGGATGGTACGCTGTTGATGAATTAGACAAAGGTATTAAGCAAAAGTACAGTGTTGTAGATTCTACGTAATGGAATGAACACGCCAGCAGCACTACCACCTCACTAAAGAGAGCCAGTTTATACAAGGCAGACAAGTCCATTGCTTAAAAGGCCATGCAAGATTTTATTAATGCTATGGACAGTCGCTCCAAGTGACCAGAAGCATTCAACAGCTGCTTACAAAAACCAACCAACCAACACAGCAAGAATACAAACCTGTGTATAGGGACATGCTGTCTGCTAATGGATAACAATACTATCTACTCATACCACAGATACAGTACAATACTATAGAGACAACACTTTGGAAAAGGTACTCGTAATGAATACTAGAGATCAAATACTTACAGCTGTTCTTTAATATTTGTCTCACAAAATCTATTTCTTCATCCATGCACCATGCTTGCTATTATATAGCCATATAATGTGTACAAGGCACTGCATACAAGGCAGGTTACCGCTGTCTCCCCTAGCACTGTCAGTGGGCTATGCTTTTTGTGCTGCCACACTTAGGTGTTTCCTTGCTATCTAGTCTCTCTCTTACTCACTGAGGGAGCATCGATTCTTGAATGTAATCCCAGAACTATAAAAGTCAGTGAATGAAGAATTGTTTATTTATGCTGAAGAGCAATGTCACCATGAAAACAGGTGACTTTACAATAAATTACAGATTTAAATAAGAATGCTTCCACCGACTAAAGCAGCAGGCTTCTAAGAAAAACTTCCAATACAAGCACAGACCAAAAAAAAAGAAAAAGCCTACCCACATTTAAGAAGGAACCTGCTAATGTCCTTGACTGTAGTATCTGCTCAGACCAGCAACACGTACCTGCAAGCCTAAGAATCTACTTAAATCAACAGACTAGGTAAGGAAGGAATGTGAAGGAACTGCAGACTAGTATAACAGTACATGGCCATCCCCACTTATGCAGAGCACAGGCAAGTGCCATTCTCAGGGCCCACTGCTGGGTGGCACAGGGGACCTGGTGACACAGGACACCTTCTTCACATTAGTCTTTACTAGTAAGACTGGCCTTTAAGTCCCAGAGACCAAAGGGAAGTCTGGAGCAAGGAAGATCGACCTAGAAGAGCAGGTGAGAGAATATTTAGGCAGACTGGACCTACATAATTCCATCAGCCCTGATGGGATGCACCCATGAGGGTGCTGGCTGATGTAAGTTTGAAGCCACTCTTGATAATCTTTCTTTGAATGATCGTGGTGACTGTGAGAGGTGCCTAAGGACTAGAGGAAAGCCAATATCACTCCTATCTTCAAGAAGAGCAAGGAGGACCCAGGGAAATGGAGGCAGCTCAGCCTCACCTTGATCCCTGGGAATATGATGGAAGAACTAATCCTGGAAACGCTTTCCAGGCACATGAAGGACAAGAAGGTAACTGTGAGTGACCAGCATGGATTCTCAAAGGGGAACTCAGGCTTGACCAGCCTTCTATGATGAAATTACTGTCTTGGTAGATGAGGGGAGAGCAGTGGATATCGACGACCTTGCCTTCAGTAAGGGTTTCAACACTGTCTCCCATAATATCCTCATGGAGAACACAGAATGGGCTTGAAGCACTGTCTCCCATAATATGCTCACAGACAATCTGATGAAGTATGGGCCAGATGAACAGAGAGTGAGGTTAACTGGAAACTGCCTGAACAACTGAGCCCAGAGGGTGGTGACCAGTGGAATGAAGCCTAGATGGAGGCCAGCACCTAGCAGTGTACCCCAGGGCTCAATACTAGGTCCAATGCTGTTCAACATCTTCACTAATGACATGGATGTCATTACTGTACCCTCAGCAGGGTGTACCCTCAGCAAGTTTGCTGATGATATAAAACTGGGAGGAGAGGCAGCGGGTTGTGCTGCCATCCAGAGGGACCTCAATAGGCTGGAGAAATGGGCTGACAGGACCTTCATGAAGTTCAGCAAGGGGAAGTGCAGAGTCCTGCACCTCGGGAGGAATAATCCCATGAAGCAGTACATGCTGGGGGCTGACCACCTGGAAAGCAGCTTTGCAGAAAGCATCCTGGGAAACCTGGTGGACACCAAGTTGAACAGGAGACAGCTTCTTGCAAAAAAGCCTAATGCTATCCTGGGCTGCATTAGGAGGAATGTTGCTAGCAGGTGGAGGGAGGTGATCCCTCCCCTCTACTCAGCTCTGGTGAGGCCACACCTGGAATCCTGTGTCCAGTTCTGGGCTCCCCAGTACAAGACAGACGTGGACATACTGAACAGAATCCAGCAAAGGGCCACAAAGATGATTAAGGGACTGGAGCATCTGTCACAGGAGGAGAGGCTGGGAGACCTGGCACTGTTCAGCCTGGAGAAGAGAAGGCTTGCAGGAATCTCATCAATGTGCACAAATACTTGAAGGGAGTATGCAAAGAGGGCAGAGACAGGCTCTTTTCAGTGGTGCCCACTGACAGGCCCTGAGGTTGCAGGCACAAACTGAAATGCAGGAGGTTCCCCTGAACACAAGGAAACACTTTCTACCTTGAGGCTGACCAAGCACTGGAACAGGCTACCCAGAGGGGTTGGGAAATCTCCCTCCTTGGAGAAATTCAAAAGTGTTCTGGACGTGGTTGTGGGCAACCTGCTCACGGTGACCCTGCTTGAGCAGGGCAGCTTTGAGAAGATGTCCTCCAGAAATCTCTTCCAAGTTCAGCTATTCTGTGATTTCCCTTAAACATATGGAAATTAAAATGTGTGGATAGATCCCTGTGGTCTTGGCTGCCCCACTGCCAGATCTTTCACTACATACGCGATTGTGAGTGGATAGGGAACAATGAATGGAAAGTTCTTGATACTAGGCTACATCTCATTTCAGATGTTCAGAAGTGAAATCAGAATAGGATCAGCAGGTCCCCTGAGGGAGGAACCTAAGGAGTTTAAAGGAGACAAAGTGTAAAGAAAAGCAATAAGGAAGAGGCTCACCTGCCCAGTTCAACTCATACTACAGTAATGGCAGCCGAAAAACCATGGAGTGGAATTCAGAGCAACTTAGGAGGAAATATCTCTCCACAGTGATTATTTTTGTATTGTCTAGTGAAAAAAATTAATGACTACATAAACCTATAATCTCACATTGGTATTTCTAGAAGGGATGGCAGATACAGAGAAAGGCTCATGCTTTGAAATGCTCATTCTGCCCCTGGCTATTTCTACTTCCAGAAGAAAAATGGTAAAATGAAATCATACAGCATCCCACAAGCAAAGCTGATTTTCAGCAATTAAGTATGATTTGCATCTCCCCCACCCTCCTAATGAAGACAGTTGGAAAAAAAAAAAAAAAAGACAAACTATGACCTAAAATTCATAGTTATTTATATTTTACATTTGCAATTTTGGCCAATAAGACTGGACTGACTACAGTAGACACTAACTGGCCTACACAGGCAAAGACTGTAGCTATCACACACCTTCTGCTTCTACTTAAACCCTGACCCCTGCCTCTGCACCCAGTCAGGCAGCTGCTTGCACCACAAGCACCTTTCTACCTTTCTAAAATTGCCTAAGATATGCTAGCTCACTGCACTCAGGACTTTAGCCCACAGATGGCAATAATAATTGTTCCCATGACATGGAGCTTTTCCTGGCAGTGCCTCAGTCCAGTGACTCTATAAATAGTATATTAAAGGTCAAGTCGGGAGGAAAGAGAAAAAAATCCCCTGGCAATCTAAATAGGCAAAAGCCACTTCCTTTTATTCCAGCAGTCACAGTGAGCCTAGGGCTGTCTTCCCACACACAGACAGAATCCATCTCTCATTTGTTTCTGAAGGACCCCTTTTTTCACACCATGAGATTTTTCAGTTTTCATGAACCTTACATTCCTTTCATACTGCAGTACACTTGCTGTGGTCCTACAACTCTGCAGTTGACTACTGTGCTCACTGGGGACAGTCATACAAATACCCAAGCTGAAGCAAGCCCATCATCACTAGGACTATCAAGTTTTGCTTTAGTGAACATTACTGTTTCAGGACCATCCCAGAGAAAGCCTGAACAAGAGCAGCTTCTCCTGAAACAGCTCTACTGTGTGCCTGCAGAACAACTTCACAGAAAACACCAACACCAGTTAAGCCACAGGCCTTGTCACTGGGATAATACGACTTGATCATCCCCCAGGCATGAGTACTTTCCAGGAAAACACAGATTTAGCTCTCATTGATTCACAATATCCAATGCATGGACAGAGGGTTGCAGCACTAACACCTCAGGGGGCAGAGCAAGCTGTCAGTTCCCATCATGTCAAGGTTACTATGGAAGGAGAAGGCCAAGTTCAGAGTGCGCAAGCGCTTTTCTCTCAGCTTGTCTCAGTCATTTTTCATATCTTGGCACACTGTCAGAATGCCACAACAGTTCAGCTGGGCACAGATCATCTCAGAGACATTGACCCAATTTTCCTCAGTTTCCCCATAAACACCTGCCCCTGTGTTGCCTGTATTTTCCTGGGTGCTCACTGGAGACAAATTCCATCTGGGAGGCCAGAGGAGCAGTTTCTGACAGACTTCTAACAATTACAAATACCAAAACCAGCAGAGAAAAGTGCTGGAATCATGGGGGGCGGGGGGGGGGGGTGGGGGGGGTGGGATGAAGAAAATGAAAATGGGGAAGGGACAGACCAAGAACCAGAGAAGTTAAGAAAGAGGCATTGAAAAGCTCATTTGGACAATAAGGGCAGAGAGGAAATCTGAGAGCAAAACCAAATACAGCAAGATGAGAGGGACCAAGGACAGTTGGAAACTTCAGCAGAGCTTTATGTACCTCCAGCAGTGTTTTTAGGGAACGTGATACAGATGACACTGACTTTTTGTACCCAGATATGATTTGGAATTGAGCTGGGACACAGGAAGAAATTTAGAAGAGCATAAAATTGCTCTCTTCTTCAACTGAGACAAGTGATCTGTTTCTTATATGGGAGTTCTGCTACCAGGTGTACTGTGGGACAGCAAGAATGAATACAAGATGTGAGAGTATTGAAAACAAACGGAGTCTCAAAGCTGGAATTGGAATCAAACTGGGAGTGACGAATGGACATAGCTGAATTTGAGGCCTAGGGAAAACTGGATGTGCAGAGCTACAGAGTGCCTCAAATGAGAATGACTCTAGGCAAAGCAGAATCATCATGGAGTTTAAAAGAGAAGATAACTGGTATGGGCCATGCCACTTACTTTAACTAGATAATGGGAGGCACTGCTAGAATAAGCCCTAAACTGAATCAACTGGAAAGAGGGATGGACTTTGGCAGTTACAGAGGGCAGGATGATGGAAAGGATTTAATAATCTATAATATTGTAGAAATATGATTGAGACATTACTCTCTTATAATGCAAGAAAGATGGCATAATTAGCATGTAGAAGACACACTAGAAAAGAAAAATCTAAGTAACTTTTAGATGAAACACTTTTATTTTTCCCCCAGAAATAAGCCTGTAACTAGCTTAGAGAGATAGAAGTATCTTTCCACTGTGGCAGGCTATTTCACAGTGACTCTTACTGTGTGTCTTGCATTTTGTTCTGAATAAGGTGGGATCAGCCAGACAGACTTAGAAGCAAGGCATGGTGAAGCAATAGGGCCCTAAGTTGATCTAGTTTCATAGTTTCTACAACTGTTAAGGTGGGGAAGAGATAGTGGAAAATGAAAGAAATGAGAGAAGAGGGTGGCTTTTGGGCTTTTTAAATTGAAAAGGAGACCATCAAATCAACTGAAATAAAATAAATGAAGTGACTAAGAAATGTTTTCTGCTGAACTGTTGATAAGGAGATCAGCTGAGTAAGGGGTTTTTTAGGTAAAAGAGATGGAGCTGAAGCAATTACTAGCTAGTTATATATTGGGAAGACTGCCAGGGAATGGGCTGTGTGAAGAAAAAAAGGCAAAACAAGAGGAAAGATTTGGGCAAGGGAAGAATGAAATATGAGTAGAGAGCAACAACTGGATATAGGAAAAGCAGCAAGCTACTTGAAAAACACCAAAAAGCACCCTCTTGCTACAGAGGCCACCCCGTCAGACCCCACCACTACCAGAACCTTGCCACATAAATCCAATATACTATGACCGCCAACAAGGAGATCAGCGGCCCAAGTCCAACAAGGGGACCTCAACAGGATGCAAAGACCTGCCCCCAGTCTCATGACTGAAATAGCTCCCTCCACTCTATCCCTTTTCAAATATGGTTCCATCTATGTTTTTCTCCTACAGTCCTGTGATCTTCTCTCTCTCAGACATCAAAGCTGGATAAAGGGAGAAGAGTCAGTCCTCTGTGCTACAGAAACAGTGGCTGGGTAGATGGAGGGTAATTGCAGATGTTGGGGTATACTGATACAGTAATGACACATTTTCAGTGATGTAGGACAAACATCATACTGGACACTGCTATGGGACTGAGTAGAAAAACAGACATGGAACCTGATTTGCAGAACTGACTTGGAATCATTTGTATTTGGACTTGAAAGAAAAAAAATATAAGCTCTGTATTAATAAATTAATAGTTCTATTTCAGTGATTTTTCAAGCAAAGAACTGACCTTACTTCTTCATTTGGAAGTCAGCTTAGCACTTTATCAAGCAGTCATGTCTCTTCTCTTTTTTCCTCCACACTGTCATTTTTAAAATATTTTTTAAAATGTCTTCATCATGAATTCTAAGTACTATTTTCAAAAGCATCTGGTAACTTAAATCCCATGTGACTTTTAGCTAAAAGGCAATGATAAGCAGTGGGCAGTTAATCTCAAGAAACGCATTATATTGTAAAATGGTTTGTGGGGATGGAATCTAGGAACAACTGTTTTCAGTAATGAATCTGTTGATCTGAGAGAAGATTTTGGAGAACAGCCAATCAGTCCAGAATTCTGGGAACCAGTAGCCTAGGATGGCCTAATCACCCAGAACTTTGTTTCTGGCCTTCTATGTGGAAGAACACTTAGAGTTGCAAGAAGCCTTGCAAGGCACCCTGTGTGTATACATCTACAGAAAGAAAAGGACCTAAGGTCCCATCCTTCCTTTTTCCTCTGTAAACTGCCATTCTCCTTTCCTTGGAATGGGCTGCCCAGGGAGGTGGTGGAGTCCCCATCCCTGGAGGTATTTAAGAGCTGGGTTGACATAGCGCTTAGGGATATGGTGTAGTTGAGAACTGTCAATGTCAGGCTAATGATTGGACTAGATGATCTTCAAGGTCTTTTCCAACCTAGACGATTCTGTGTGTGTGTGATTCTGACTGTTTGGCATGAGAAAAAGTCTGCTTGGATAAGTCAAAAGTGATTCCCACACACATCACATCCCACATCACCTAGAGGGCATACTAAAGTATGTTGTTTCACATTCTATTTAGTTGGAGAAACTGGACATATAGTAAGAAACAGCAGGCAGTCTTATGAAACTAATAAAAGAAAGTATCTTAACTCATGGTAGGGGGCATGAAAAAAAAAGGGCTTTCTATCTATCTGCTCAGAATGGTTCTTGTCAGATTCTTTTGTTCTAAATAAAGAGGTAACAGCTGGTCCAGGAAGGACTCCAAAGGCTTCCATACGGTGAGGGGGAAGGCAATGCCCACACACTCTTCTACTAAAGTATAAAAAGGAAACTTGCTTCTCCTTCCTATCTGTGGTTCATTCTTCAGACTTATTAAGAAGAGCTCTGCAGAATCATCAGTAGAAATCTGTTCCTGGGCTACTGCTTTTGTTTTGTACTTCATATAGAACACTGTAGCAACTCTGTATCACAGTGTACTTCTGTTCTTAGGAAGGAAGAACATACAGAGGAGAAGTCCTGGAAAGGAGTCCATGCAAAGGAACACCAAGCAAGGGGACAACCTACACCAGCTGAATGTGGCTCCATCCAGACAGGCCAGCAACATACTCTTAGCAGGAGAAGAGATCAAGAACGGTGATTAAGCCAGAGGAGTTTACAAGAAACATGAGGAGAAAAAATACCTTCTAACATTAAAGTTCATTATTTGGTTGTCTTTGGCTGCTCATGGAATCTCAGGAAGTAGAGGACGGGAATGGTGTTTTGCAGTTTGATAGACTATCATTATTTCAGTTACTCCTTAAAATAGTTACCATTTTCATCTATCCCCAGCTTCTGTGATAATGGGGCTGCAAGAAAGTATCAGCTTTCATTGAATGGTACAAAAAAGGGAAGATAGATTTTAAAAAAAAAATCCCTTTTTTTTTTGCCAAGCCTCATTTCCCTATTTTTTGAGTGCTTAAGACTACTATCTGATACTAAATTATTGACTGGCAGTTTACCCGGACTGTGAACTAGTCATGCAGACAACAAAGCTAAGTGCCATACAGAGCTGCTCTATGTCCATCCGAGCTTTCTGTCTCAGGAGCAGCATTATACGAATGTAGTTACATCTCTTTCAGGATGAGCAAGATATAAAAAGGCATACAAATTTTAATCATTCTAAATGCTTAAACAAATAAAAGCCACTTACCAATTTTAATTGCATTGTAAGTCTCCAGCACAATGAACTGTATTTTAATAAAGTTCTTTTGCATAATCCCAATCACTTAATAAAACAGGAATTTAAGATAACATATTTACAACCATTTACCATCCATTACATTTGCACTTGGTATTAACCAGAATATTTGTACTCTCAGTCACAGAATCACAGAATCATTTAGGTTGGAAAAGACCTTGAAGATCATCTAGTCCAACCATTAACCTCACACTGACAGTTCCCAACTATACCATATCCCTCAGCGCTGTGTCAACCCGACTCTTAAACACCTCCAGGGATGGGGACTCCACCACTGCCCTGGGCAGCCCATTCCAATGCCTCACAACCCCTTCTGGTAAGAAATACTTCCTAATATCCAGTCTAAACCTTCCCTGGCACAACTTGAGGCCATTCTCTCTTGTCCTGTAACTTGTTCCTTGGTTCAAGAGACTCATCCCCCCTCTCTGCACCCTCCTTTCAGGTAGTTGTAGAGGGCGATGAGGTCCCCCCTCAGCCTCCTCTTCTCCAGACTGAACAACCCCAGTTCCCTCAGCCGCTCCCCATCAGACCTGTGCTCCAGACCCTTCACCAGCTTCATTGCCCTTCTCTGGACACACTCGAGTCATTCAATGGCCTTTTTGTAGTGAGGGGCCCAAAACTGAACACAGTAATCGAGGTGCGGCCTCACCAGTGCCGAGTATAGGGGTAAGATCCCTTCCCTGTCCCTGCTGGCCACGCTATTTCTGATATAAGCCAGGATGCCATTGGCCTTCTTGGCCACCTGGGCACACTGCTGGCTCCTGTTCAACCGGCTGTCAGTCAACACCCCCACGTCCCTCACTGACTGGCAGCTCTCCAGCCACTCCTCCCCAAGCCTGTAGCGCTGCTGGGGGTTGTTGTGGCCCAAGTGCAGAACCCGGCATTTGGCCTTAGTGAAACTCCTCCAGTTGGCCTCAGCCCATCGCTCCAGCCTGTCCAGTGTCCCAGTCAAACTCTTATTTGAATAAATTACAATACAACTTTAAAATTGTGTCTGCAGCCAAAACTGGGTTCCACATTACATTTATTTTTTAGAGTACTAAGTGTGGTGCAGCAACATTTTACAATGCTAGGATATCTTGAGTAGATGAATATTAAAACCAAGGAAGCACCAGAATAACATTATACGCAGAATTATATAACCAACATAAGCAGTTTGATCTAATGGGCTGTCTTAAGCTTGACATAGGAAGACAGTCATGACATTAGACTGGGTGTTCAGGCCTGGCCAGATTGTTCCAATACCATTACTAGGTGATATATTCTACTTCCTCCTACCAGCATTTCACAGAAAATACCATGGGCCCCAGGGCAGAGAGCACATTCGAGGTAATGATAATACTATTATGACTGTTTTCTCTTACTAAGCCAGGCTCCTAGATCCCTGCTGCATGTTCTCTGTCCAAGCTGCTGTCATTTCCACTTTCTTTTTTTTAATCACTGGTTCCAATAGCACTAGCAAAAGGGCCCAAACTAGTTAGGACAGTAGAGTGTACTAAGTCTGGGCTCAGCTCTGCTCCATGTGGCACTTCGCCTCTAATGCTGTTGCCTCTTGGTAAAGAAGTGGAACTACTAAATGGCTAGTTACAACTCTTCCTAATTTTGTATATGTAGCCTAATAGGCTGTCTCTGATAGCAGCTTGAACTAAATCCTGAATGGAATTTCCAGCCATGTTCTTAGCACCAAGAAATGGTCATTCCAACCCCAGTCTGGAGTGCTAAGTGTCAGAAGAGGCCGCTAGTAAATATTCTCTGTGAGAAGTGATTTAATCTCCTAGCTCTGTGAACTTTTGGCAAATGCCAAATACTACTAATACAGAGAACCAACAAAGAAGTGGCTGCCTAAGGGGTGGGGAAAAAGGGTTTCTCACCTTGGCAGGCTCGTTCCTCATCAACGGGCTGGTAGCCAGCCTTGCAGGTGCATCGTCCAATGGCCACCATCCACTCCCCTTCTCCATTGCAGTGCAAGCGAACACCTGGAGACCCAGTCATGCTTGTCTCTTCAGCATTTGGTACACATTTACCTGGTGACTCCACCAGTGAGGTCCTCTCCCCTCCAGCAAAAGTTTCCGGGAAAGAGGCAAATCCTTTAACCACAGCTGGGCACTTGTAGAAGTAGACTTGGACTGCCACCAGGGACATGCAGGCTCCTGAGTCCTGGAAGGCCAGGTAGAAGCCATGCTTGGTGAGTGGCCCAAAGCTACGTACTTTAACATTCATCTTTACCACCTTCCCAGTGCTGTCCACCTGGGAAAAGCTTTCATCAGCTGCAATAGTATCCACTTTGGTCCAGGGGCCCTCACGCCACTCCGGCAGTTCCTGAGAGGCTGTATCAGCTTCTGACTGGTGGTAGTAGAGTGTGAAAGTCTCCTTGCAAGAAGAAGCCACAGCGCGCATGCTGGAACAATCTCTCACTGAGAAACGGACGCGGACATGGACGCGGTGGGCTCCATGTCGCTCTATGAAGTGAGTACGCAACCAGTTATTCTGACCTGGTTCAGCCACGTTACAGACTTCAAAGGTTCGGATCAGGCGCTTCTTGTCATCCAGGACACTTACCTCATCCCACTATAATGGATACATGGGAAAGAAAAGGAAGAAGAAATAGTAAAAAAAATATGGATTCAGTGTTCAACTGCACCAAGAATATGGGACAGGCCTTCTTCTTCCCCTCCCTTCTCCTTGCCATGTCTATGACAAGACTTGACATGAGCAGCACAGCACTCTGGACAGGATGAAGGATGACTGTGTAAAGAAGAGCTGTTAAAGCTTGCAGGAAAGAACTGTTGTGACAGAACACATAATTCATGCAAACCTCTCACATGGCATAAAGAATCTTAAAATCAGAGAGTCACACTTCCCTCTTATTTCCCCATCTCTCATCTCCAGAGACAAGACACACAACACAAACAAATGAGACAGAGAAAAAAGACACTGTTTTTTGGAGAAAACATTAAAGCAAGTCCCTTTATCCCAGTTGGAGCTGTGCTCTGCCATCTCCGATGCACACAATACAATTCAGAATAGCCACTGCACGGGCAGGTCCCGTATCTGTTTTGTGCCAGGAGGAAGGCACAAGGGAGGGATAGGGAGGGGTGGAAGCAGGTTACTGCACAAAGCTGTAAGAGAATCCCCTCCTTACCCTCTCATCCAGCTTTACAGAATAGGTACGAGGCCTTGGGTATGACAGAGGAAGCATATAATGAGATAGAAGAGAAGGAACCTGCGCAAGCACTCTTGACAAGGTCAGATCGACCATCTCCATGTAACAAGACCTACATTAAGACCAGTGTTGAGGAGAAACAAAAGCAAGTTATGGACACTGCTGACTCCTTCCTGTGCAAAATAAAAGCACCCATCTGGAGACTGGACCATCTTTTCAGGGAAGTCTTCTGCCTCCCTGAGGCCCGGATTAGGGATGTCGCCAGATGATGGAAGAGTTTAGTACAGCCTTCAGACTATTACCCACTCCTGTTCTTTCATGTGGGTACTAACAAAAAGCAAACTAACAAAGGTTTTTTTGCAACAAAAAGCCTAAGGTTGACCAAAAAAACAGGTACCGTTTTCTTCAATCCTCCCAGTAATGGGGAGGCACTTTGGAAGAAAGAGGCAGTCCTGAGATATCAATACCTGGCTTCAGCACTGGTGCCTCCACCAAAACTTCTGGTTTTATAATCATGGAAGTGTCTTTGAGGCACAAAGTATACTGGGGCCTGACAGGATCCATGGGTCCTGATGGCGGAAAGACATCTTTGCTTGTAAACTGGAGGGACTGATTGAGAGGGCTTTAATCTAAAATTGATGGAGTAAGGGAATACCAACAGGAGAGCTGAAGGTAAGCCAAGGGTTAGCATGGCATTGCCTGAGGATGGCAATGCTAGTGGGAAGATTTATGCTGCTCCTGGGAGCATGGAGGGCTCAGGAGCATATCTGAAATGCTTGTACATCAACACATGCAGCATGAGAAAAAAACAGGATGAGTTGGAAGCGTTGGTCAGTTCCCAGAGCTATGATGTCATTGGTATTAGTGACACTTGGTGGAATGAGTCCCACAGTTGGGAGTGCTGGGATGTAGGACTACAGGCTGTTCAGAAGGGACAGACAGGGCAGGGGAGGTAGAGGAGCTGCACTGGACATAAGAGAGAGGTTTGATTGTACAGCCCTCACAGTTAGCAATGATGTGGTTGGGAGGCCCTGGGTGAGGATTAGGGGGATGAAAAACAACAGAGTTGTTGTAGTGTCTACTACTGATAGCCCAGCCAGGATGTTAGCACTGATGAGTTATTCTATAGGCAATTGCAGGAAATATCTGGATCAGTAGCTCTTGTCCTTATGGGAGATCTGAACTTCCCAGATATCAACTGGGAATACCATACTGTGATGAGCAAGTCTGGGAAATACTTGGTTTGGGGAAGAAAGCTTCTTGTCACAAGTCATCAGTGAGACAAGTAGGAAAGACGTCCTCCTAAGACTGTTTTGTGAATAGAAAAGGACTTGTGGGAGATGTGATGGCAGGTGGCTGTCTTGGTCACAGTGATCACGAAATGGTTGAGTTTAAAGTTTTCGGTGTAATGAGAAAAAAAGAAAGCAGAGTTTCTACCCTGGATTTCAAGAGAGCAAACTTTAAGCTATTCAGGGAGCAACTTAGCAGTGTGCCCTGGGAATCTGCTTTTGAGGGCTTAGGAGTCCATGAGTGCCCATCAGTTTTTAAGAACCTCCTTTCAGAAGCACAGGAGCAGGCAATTCCAGCACATTGGAAGTCAACCAAGTTGGGCAGAAGACCATCTTGGCTGAACAGGAAACTCCTCGCAAAGCTCAAGAGGAAAAAGAAATTGTATGATCTCTGGTCAGGCTTTGCAGGAAGATTACAGAGCTGTGGTTCACACATGCAGGGAGGAGACATGAAAGGCCAAACTCAATTAGAGTTGAAACTGGACAGTGTTGTGACAGATAACAAGAAAGGCTTTTTTAAGTACATTAACAGCAAGAGGAGGCCTAAAGAAAACATCTGACCAATACTTCTTCAATACGGTCCCTGACTTATAGGAATAAAGAAAAAGCAGAGGCATTCAATGCTTTTTTTTGCCTCTGTCTTTACTAACAGAGGTAGACCTTGGTCTGCCCAGTCCTGAGTTGGAGGACGAATGCAGGAACAGTGATTTTCTATTTGTGGACACTGAAAACAGGGACCAGCTGTATCAGCTGAATGTTCACAAGTCCATGGGGCCTGATGGGATTCATCCCAGAGTACTGGAGGAGCTAGTGGATGTTATGTCAGGACCCCTCTCAATCACCTACCAAAGGTCTTGGGAGTCTGAGGAAGTTAGCCAGTGTTACTCCAATCTATGAAAAGGGCATGAAGGAAGGCCCAGGGAACTACAGGCCCGTTAGTCTAACCTCACTTCCTGGAAAAATTATGGAGAAACTTATACTGGGTAATACTGAAAGGCATTTAAAGAACAATGCAATCATCAGGCACAGGGGTTCACAAAGGGAAAGTCCTGTCTGACTAATTTGATATCCTTCTATGATAAGGTCACCTGCCTAGTGGATGAAGGGAAGGCGGCGGATGTAGATTTTTCTGGATTTTAGTAAGGTCATTGATACTGTCCCTCACAACACCCTTCCGGACAAATTGTCCAGCTGTGGGATGATCAGGTACATGGTGCACTGGGTGAAGAACTGGCTGGACAGCAGTGCTCAAAGGGTTGTGGTGAATAGGGCTACATCTGGCTGGTGATCAGTTACCAGCGCTGTTCCTCAGGGATCAATTCTAGGGCCAGTTCTGTTTAATATTTTTATCAGTGATCTGGATGCAGGAGTTGAATGCACTGTTAGCAAGTTCGCTGATGATACCAAACTGGGAAGTGGTTTGACTCTCTTGAGGGACGAGGGGCCTTGCAGAGGGATCTAGATAGACTGGAACATTGGGCAATCATCAATGGCATAAATTTTAACATGTCAAAATGCTGGATTTTGCATCTATGACGGAGTAACACCAGGCACAAGTATAAACTGGGAGAGGAATCGCTGGAGAGTAGCCCTGCAGAAAGGGATCTGGGGGTGCTGGTCCGCAGCAGGCTCAATCAAGGGATCTGGCGGTGCTCAATGTCAGCAGTGTGCCCTGGCAGCCAAGAGGGCAAACTGCATCCTGGGGTGCGTCAAACACAGCAAAACCAGCTGGTCAAAGAGGTGACTCAGCGTTGGTGTGGCCTCACCTTGAGTGCTGGGTGCAGTTCTGGGCCTCACAATTTCAGAAGGATGTGAAGGTCCCTGAACGCATCCAGAGGAGGGCAACAAAGCTGGTGAAGGGCTGGAAAAAATGTCCTATGGGGAGCGGCTACAGACTCTGGGCTTGTCTAGTTTGGAGAAAAGGAGGCTGAGGGCGACGTTATTGCTCTCTGCAGCTTCCTGAGGAGGGGATGTGGACAGGGAAGTGCTAATCTCTTCTCCCCGGCATCCAGTGATAGGATGTGTGGGAATGGTTCAAAGCTGCATCAGGGGAGCTTCAGACTTGACATTAGAAAACATTACCAAGAGGGCAGTCAAACACTGGAACACGCTTCCTAGAGAGGTGGTCGATCGCCCACGTCTGTCAGTGTTGAAGAGACATTTGGACAATGCCCTTAACATGCTTTAACTTTTGGTCAGCTGTGAAATAATCAGGCAGTTGTACTAGATGATCATTGTAGGTCCTTTCTGTCTGAAATATTCTATTCCTATTCTATTCTATTCTATTCATGTGGAGAGATGGATGGACACCTCATGAGTACTTCTGAAGTAGGGTGGAAGGAAGAGGGTAAGGGGGTAGCAATAGTATTCCACCCAGTATCCTCCTCTCTTAACAGTCTGGCTTTGCACAAAATACCGTGTGCAAATTGTTCATATGTAGAAAATCCATAAAACAAATCTCATTGGATCCAGTTTCCCTTTCTTCATCAGATGCATGCATGCCTCCCCAGCAGAGGTGTGGTCAAGAAGAGGACAAGGGAAATGCTTACCCCATCAGAAGGGTGGGTGGTCCAGCCAATCTCTGAGGTCTCTCCAGTTGTATCCAGAAGTATTTCTGTTTATATTTTAATAAAACAAGTTAAAAAAAAAAGTATCTTGTGCTTTTCCAAGTCAGGCTAAAATCTCATCTGTCCCTCACAAGATTGCCTCTGAAAAAAAAAAACCCCAAAAACATGTCTTGTAGAGGGCTTCCACACACCCAGAATATACATTCATGTTTTGAGATTGAATATGATAGGCTACGTCCATAGTAGTAAATTAAGCAGGGGCAGAGGCACTGGGCACATAATCACGCTAACTCATGGTTAGCAAGTTGCTTGGCAATATTCTGGCCAGACAAAAACTTTCCCAGGCAAAATGTAAACACACTGACAGCATGGAGCAGAGTTATCATAATAAGCAGTACAGATGCAGCCACCCTTTTTTTTTGAAAGGAAAGGGTGGGACAGAGACATAAGTTACATGAATGCATGCCAGTCTCCTCAGGACCATGGTTTCCCATTTTATTTGCAGGTGTAAATGTGGACACAAGGCCAAGACACTTTTATTTCCAGGTCTGGAACAAATTTCTGTGGGAGTTTAGGATGATGACCCATTTGATCCTGTAATGGATTCACTTTGTACTGGAGCTGGGCATTAGCCTATGTACGAATTCAAGTTTTATCAGAAAATCAGTATTAAATAGTCTCTTGCATTATACTGCTCAGGAGTAGAGTACATGCAGAACTTCACAGGCCTAGTTTATTCCCACAACTAGTCTGCATCTCCACTGTTACTGAATCTACCATTGGAGACAGGTACTAGACTTCACTGCTCTTGAGGATGTTATTCTCTGTTCAGGTACGAAGAAATACAGTAGAGATTGCCACAGTGCAAGTTATATACAGAGTATTCTCCAGAAGTGAATGTTAAGGTCTGAGACCACCCTGGAAGTTACTGGTATGCAAGCATGTCCATTTTTCCGTGTACATTTAGAGTGAGGACATAGGGGAAGAAAAAGACTCTGTCAAATAGGTATTTACATGTATTGATTCATACTGTACAAATCAACCGCTTTTTCTTAAATTCTGGAAAGTCAATCTCTTTTGTTTGCTTATTTTAATTTTCATTTTTCTATCTTGTTGCTTTGTTTAAAAAAGAACCCAAAAAACAAACAGAAAAAGCCAAAACCCAACAGCAACATCCAGTTTATTTACAAACAGGATTCACTATTCCCCTTGCAAAGGTTTAACGATATGATTGTCCCATGTTTTACATAGGAGATCCTCAGTAGTTCATATTTCCAAATTATAGACTGCTGACTTCACTATCCCTATCAGTACTCCTGGGGATTCACTCCACATTAATCAGCAGAAAGGAAAGACCAGACTTGTCCTAAAGCAGACCCGATCAAGGAAGCAAGTTTATCCAGACCTCAGGCTTCACTGATGTCCCCAAACTGATGTTCCCTACATTCCTACATGAAATCATATATGTCTTATACCTTCCTGAGGAGCTGATGCAGTTCCTTGCTTCAAAAGCAGTGCAAAATATCTGTTCTGGCTTGCTGGAACTGGAAAGAGCTACTGGTTACAGCTGAAGCACAATCCCACTAAAATTCCCTAACAGACCTCAGGAAATGCTGAGCAGCTCAGAACTCAAGGATAGCTCAGCTCAGATGGCTCCTCTGACTGGCAAAACATCTGTGAAAGGCCTATGCCTCCTTGAGGCTTAGTCTTCCCTTAGGCTGTCCTGGCAGCAGAG
Organism: Strix aluco; assembly: GCF_031877795.1. Classification (NCBI taxonomy): domain Eukaryota; kingdom Metazoa; phylum Chordata; class Aves; order Strigiformes; family Strigidae; genus Strix; species Strix aluco. The sequence continues at coordinate 9,074,654 of NC_133932.1, forward strand.
GGATTTGGCATTCCCCCATGCACATTACTGTCTCAATTGCATAGTCTGGCACAGGGGTTTCACTCTGTCATGTCAGTACTTTGTAAGAGGGTTCCCAAACATGGCTTTGATATGCTGGAATAATATACAAGGTAATTTTCCGCAAAGAAAGAACTTTTTTTCTAATTGGGTCTGAGTCTCCCATTTATCAAAGTATAATGCAACTAGCCCGTGGAAACTCTAGGAGAAAATAAAATAGAGAAAAGTTAATCAGGGCATGGAAAGCCAGATAAAAAGTGAGAAAGGAAAGAAGAAGAGAGAAAATAGAGAAGTCTTGCTCAGCAGCCTGGGCTCTGCCACAACGAGGAGGAAGCATATTCTCCAGACAGTTTCTCATCAGTGAGCAAGGTAATCTTCATCAAGCACATGAATATTTCACAGGTGAACAGATACAGGCAGCCTAAAGCAGACAGAACTGTCCCTGTCACAGTGAGTATTTTAAGTCAGGAAGCATTAGGAAAATAAGAAAAGTACACAAGAATGTTGTGTGCATAAATCTCACTTGGTGACCTATGGTCAAAAGTCCCTCGTTAACTTTCTTCTTTTTCTCCCTTTCCTACTGCCTCTATGCCTTGAATCAGATCCTCAGTCACACTAGCTGCATGTACACTTATAAATCTAACAGGCTGTTAGACTGCTCTCTGAGGAGTATGGTTCACGTTCACGTGGCTAAAAACTCCAACACCACAGAAGTGCATGGTTGCATCCGAACCATCTCTCATCCTAACCTCTGACTTATGCCTAGGCACTGTTTAGGAGCAGGTTAGTTGGCATGGGCCAAACCCATGATAATGTGGGTATTAACCTGTGCTAATAATTTAACAGTATGAATGACTACGTAACAGTGTATAGGTATAAGCCTTTACTCTGCCACTTTATTAGTACTGATGCAGCATTCCCTCAGTGTATTGGGCCACATTAGTATTCTGCTGCTCTTCAGCGCAGATAGCAATGATCTGCTTGGCTGAATTTACCAACCAACCTGGAAGAAAAATAGCTTTCTATCTTGCTCAAAATCAAGGGTCGTGCAAGATCAGATCAGATACGGGCCCAGAACAGTCCATAATGCTTCTAGAGACCACACTTACTCAGGTGACCTCAGAGTATCAACAAAATATTTCACTTTGGGTTAAAAATGAGGAATAATCAAGGCATCTGAGCAATCTGGAGGCTTTTAAACACATGAAAGACAATTCTTCTTTGACTCCTGCTTTAATCTTATTTTTGAAGACTGAGATTCCAATTTCTTATTAAGACTCTTACTTTAGTTCAAAGAAGAGAAAAACAGCTGATGAGAGATTCTCCTCTATTTCTCTTCCCTAAACTAAAAGAACCCATCATCTTTTATAGCAGAGTCAAATGGATTCATTACACTCTTCCTAAAACAAAATTCAGAATTAACTACACTCTCAGTTCAGTGTCCTCTGTTCTTGCAGGCCAGAAAGGGTGAAAAAAAATCCCTAAGACTTATGCTAGTACCAGTCAATACTTATGCCACAAACCAATCTCTTGGGCTGCACTATACTATAATTTCAACATCAAGACCAACTGGGCAGAGGTTGGAAGTTATTACAGATTATTATTACAGATCAGGCTGCTCAGAATAGGCACGTTAATGATTTTCAGATTTTGGTTAGCCTATACTTTCAAGCAAGACACTTTAGTGCTTGTATTACAGGCAAAAATGTTCCCCTGATGCAAGGGAGGATGACAATTCACCCAAGGATGACTGACCCTCTGACAACCTTCATGAAGACAGAGATCGCCTAACAGCTTTCTGGATTGAAGAACACTTGTCCTCAGTGTCTTAATAGCAGAGTGGTGCACAAGGGAATTCTACAACACAAGTCTAGGCAAACTATAGCCACTGAGAAGAAAACTGATCCTGAGAAGGCAGTGAAAGAATCCCTTTACCTGTGGGATGAGAAGCTGGTGCTAAGAATGACCAGACCATAGAATCACAAAATGAATCAAGCTGGAAGGGAGGTATAGAGGTCATCTTGATCAACACCCCTCTCAAGACCAGGCTAAATTACAGTAGGTTGCTCAAGGCCTTATCCAGTTTAATTCTGAATATAACCAAATGTACATGTACATTGGTAGATAAGGCAAAGGGCACTAGGGTAGAAGGTAACAATCAGAGAGTTTGCTTTGCTATGCAGCACCATGCCCCAAGCAGCAAAGCTCTCTGGCTTAACAGACTTCTTGAAAAGAACTTAAATATTACTGGACTTATTCTGCCTTGTATGATCATGCCTTGAACACGAACAAGTAGGAAGACCGTGAATGCTCTCTTAGAGAGGGCTGGAAAGAGAAAGTGTTCTCTGGGCTTGTGCAAAACTATTGTTAGGGGTTGCCAAATCCAGCAGCCTCACATAAGCAAGGCTGCTGCACCTCCATGTCCCCACGTCCAATCAATAACAAGGTTGAGTGGGCATTCCCAATAGGCACACACACAAACACACACGGCACATATACAAATGGCCAGCCACGAAGATCAACACATACAGAAACACTCACCAGTCATGCAAACAGAGAAAGCACCACCAACGGCCTCATCCTGCTCCCCTTTCTGGCTGGTCAGGATGAAGGTCTGTTAGTGGGAAATACATACGTATTTATACACAATATGGATCCCTGCAATAACTGTCCTTAAACATTCAGTCTCCAGTAGCTGACCTCTGGATCTGTCGTCTCCCCATTTGCTGGCACCTGTACATATAAGCACCTGAAGCTTGCAGCCCCAGTCCTATGCCTAGTATTCAGACACCCCCACTCACTTTTACATCCCTTCACTCACTTTTACATCCCTTCACACACAGACACAGGCACACTATGGACCCTCTGCTAACTGGTTTTAGGCATGCAGTCCACCCAGTAACTTGTCCTGGATTCTCATTCTCTTAGGTTGCTGGCACTTGAACATGTGAGCCCCCAAGGCTCACCGCCAGTTGCTGTAGTGCTGCCCCACTCCACAGAACCCCACTTACACATACAAACACATGGAGAGGCACACACACTACAGACTCCTCTAGTAACTGGCCTTAGACATCAGTCTACGCAGCAGCTGGCCTTTGGATCATCTTGTCTCCGGTTGCAGAGATACACAGTATACAGACAGGACTCTCAAAGAACCCCCAGAACTTATGGTCTCCCCAATAATTGGCCTGGACCTCTTGAGCCCCTCAGAAGATAGCTCCTCCAGCTGTCTCGGTCACAGGGACACACACATAAAAACAGGCATCTCATTCACCCCCAGACTCTATGGTGTCTCCCTGGCTTCCCAAATCACTTACTCTACTAATCAGATAGTCTGGCTTGGTATTTGCTAGAGATCACAGACACACTCATATGAATTCACTCACTCCAGTTGCTGGTACCACAGATGCACAGATCCTATGACCCATGGTCCAACTTGGGTTCCTGGGATTTGATTTTCATCCACCCCAGGCTCTTCAGGTACTGGCAGCACTGACACATGGGCCCCTATGATCTTTGGTTCAAATCCATTTGCTGGCATTTAAATGTCCACACACACAAAATAAAAGCCCCCTCACCCAGGTAACTAGTGAAAAATTGAATTTAATAAGAAGATAGGATAGACTGCGGTGATCAGGTGCAGGTCTGCACGCGTACTGACCAACAGCCTGTTTACACATGATTGGCCCCTTATCTCTATTTTCTCACACCTGATCCTCCTCAAAACCACTTGATCTCTCCCTTTCCCCACCTATAGTTCCTCTTCTGAACAACCCACGGTAAGTTTTGCAGAAGCCCCAAATGATCTTCCCTTCATCCCATAATAAATCCCATACACCTGTTGGCAGTAATCCCCCTCAATCTACAAGGTGTTCCAGAGAGCACTTCCATTGATTTATCTTAACGAGTTTCATTCCCTCTCAGTGGGCTGATCACACTCCTGTGATAGCCCTGGGAGAAGCTGGGTCAGGGTGCTTATTTCTCCGTTAGGTTATTTGGGTTCCCCTGCCTGTCATTGTTCCTCTGTGCTCCTTTGAGTGTGGGGAGAGGAGCCTTCTATCATGCAACTGAACAAATATATTTATATATGGGGGCTATCACTTGGAGACACAATACAGTGAAACCTTTGGGAAACCTTAAATATACTAGAACTTCTTCCAAAACTAAACAGCTATTGTAGTGAAGTAAATAATATATCAATGGCTAGTGACATATGCAACTGCAACAAGTACTTATTTTTCAAGAATGAGTTGATGAAACAAGTAAAAAACCAAACAAAAATAGCCAAAAATTCCCACTTACTACTCAATACAAAGATTGCTGTTGTTTTTTAACAAAGTCTGTCTTTTTTACAGTTCAGCTATGACTTAACACGAAAAAACAAGCTACAGAGTTATAAAATATGCCTCCTAATATAAAAGAATATATACAAAACCAACCTATATGAGACAAATGAGTTTGACCTTTTTTTTTGGATAAATCTATATTGTGAAGTCATTCCTGCCGTGAATGTTCCTGTATTACTTCTGTATTGGCAATTAATAGAAGAAGCTATTTGAAGCCAATGAGATATGTATTTAGTGACTTCCATGAAGTATAATATTTTCTGACTACTTGCTATGTCAGAGCAAAATGCTGATACTATCAGAACATCAAGGTTGTGATCCACATGGAGGAATTCTCAGACCCCAGTCAGGAGTTATGCACCATCTGTGAAAGGTAACAGCCAAATGGTCTAAGATATGGAAATACACAACTATTTGCAAGGTAGCACAGATTTTAAGCTTTATGAATGACTGTGTAGTTTTCCCTTTACCTGCCCTATCCTTTTGTTAAAGCTCTAGGGAAACTGTCAGGATTAGCATGTTGCACTAATTCCTCTGCTGATGTCAGGAAATGCAGATATCAGGAAATTAAAAAAAGGACTTTAAATGCTTAGTTTCAACTTTGCATATGCAATCAAATTAAATTATTACCTACAACCTTCCTAGTAATTTGATATAATATGCATTCTTCCAGAGTTTAACAGATTCATTCTGCAAACACCCACTGTTGAGTCTAGAACTTACCCAACTGCCACTGCCATCAAACCGGCTACTTCATATGACAGTGTGATTTTTAAAGTTTATCTATGTTTTCCTGCTTTTTTTTTTCATAAACATTAAAAAGTGATCTTGGGTCTGGTTTCACTGAAGCATAAATTGAAGTCCCAGATACTGTATATTACAAGAGTACAGTTCTTTTCTTTGAAGCTTTAATTAGCTTTGAATATAAACAGTCTTAGCTGCAGCATGAATAGCCTCTACTGTCCTACTGGCCTCCAAGCAGCAAGAGGTAGCCTGCAGCTTGTGAACAGTTTCAACACAGGGCCATGGTACACACCTGGGAATCTATTACGGGAGAAAACAAATCAAGTGGAGCTGCTAAGCCTGACCAATGGGATAACCCAGACACCCCTCCCCTTACAAACAAGCTGTACATCCAGCAGTCCTATTCACCTTCTGAATGTCTACAACAGGAGATTCCTCTGCCCTGGGCTTTCCAGGCATGTGGCAAAGTGTCAGGAAAGAACATAATGGGAAATCTTTGCTGGGATTTTAATAACCTGTGTGAATCACAAGCAAACGAAGTAAAAAGTTAATTTTACTTCCCCCCCCCCCCCCCCCCCCGCGAAGTAAAATAACATCCATTTAAACTTTTCTTTGTATATAATAAAACAAAAGGCAATGGTATTTTTTACTCTGAAGATTACCTTTGAGGAAAGCATAGTTTTCCTTCACTTCAAAAACAAGCCAATTTGAGCAATCAGTACTTCTTGAATACAACCTTGAATTTCCAGAAGATATTTAGAAAGGTTGTCCAGCCATTCTGCAGGCTGGAGAGTTTGTTGTAAAATAAATGCAGTCACTCACATGCAGAACACATCATTCCTTTGGAACATATTTAATGAGTTCTGCAAAATGAACTTGTGTTTACAGCTGTAAACATTTATAACTCAGTCAAAGCAAAACCAATATTCCACAGAAAATTTAACTCTGTGCTCTTGTAAGAGCTATTTCATTAGCAAGTTATCACTTGCTCTCAGCTATTTTTACTATAGCCCATCAGGCATTCTTAAATTCTGTGCTTCACCAACTTTTACAATCAGAAGGGTTAACCTACAAAAATGTTAAATGATAAATTGTAGACAATAATTACATACATGTATAGATACTCACAGAAATAAAATTTCTGTGTATTTCTTTACATATTTTTGAAAAAAAGGAAAAAATCTATTTTTTCAGCCAGCATGTAGCACAAAAATAATGGTCCCCAAACTAAAACCTCAAAAATGTGCAGAGCCATAATCGTGGGAAATTCAATCTTAATGAAAACTTTTGTGCAATCTTGTTTCCTTTTATAAAGCTAAAATAGTAAGTTTACAAATATCTTCTGTTTGCAAAACAGTTTTCCGTCATGTTTCCCGTTCAGTTTTTTTTCTAGTCTAAAAATCATGCCTGGAAAATTTTTGATCGACATGCTCATTCCCAGTGAAATCAGTGTGTCCAAATACTAGATTTGTATCAAGTAAGTTCAGCCTAATGATTCATTTTTATGCATTAAAAACAACAACAATAACAACAAAAACATCTTCAGTTGCTTACAAGAACTTCTTTACTTCTGATTCATGAAGGGGTTTAAGGTCCCATTAGGTCCTGTAAAAGGGTGCTGCTTTCCTTATATCTGAAAAGCATTCTGCATAAAAAGTATTTGCTCTTTTCATAATGCCTAGAAAGGTGGTTTGAATACTTTGGTTATTTTTCTTCCCCTCCCTACAGCTTCTCCTTCTTTTCTTAACAACTTACATTAAGGTTTTATCAAAATTGGTTTTCCCCTTTTAGAAAATTTCAAAGCTTAGTTTGAGACAAAAAGCAATTTACATTGAGCCTGTTTAAATCTAACTCAAATGCCTGAGAAACACTTGGAAGAAAGATTACCTTAATTGATTTTCCCACTCAGTCAGTCCTCTTCAGTTAGAGGTGAGACGTATTTTAGACACCATCTAAACCTTCTAAGAAACCTTACAAAAACTAAGGACCAAAGTGGATGTTCCCTATATTTTTCAACTTAAATCTGAAAACTGAAGTTCAAGTTTCTGCTATATACAATAATGAGTCAACAAAATGGCCATGGGCCTTTTTTCTTCCTGATGGATAACTCTGTAGTAAAGCAAAGCATTCTACATAGTTATCACCAGACTTCCCTTCTCCTAATGCATAATTCTTCTCTGCCTTTTGCCACAACAAAAATACTTACTTCTGAGATGCAAATTACCTTTGGAGTGCAATCCTAGGACCATGTAGTACAGTCATAATGCAAGGTGCTGACACCCCTGACTGAATTGAGAGTTGAAATTCAGCTCATGGACACCTTTACTGCTTCATCTCCATAGGCAGAATTTTACTGTCCTATTTTAATCCAGGCAATTCAACCATGTGATCTGTGAAGCTGTATCACACAGTGTTTTCTAAATTCCAATCACTGAAATCCAAAAATGTCAAATCCTATAGGCATCACTGAGTTACTTCAGATTTGCAGAGAATGGACATTTTCTGTCCCTTTTCCATCTCAGTTCCTCTATCAGTTACACTAAGGAATAACATTACTTTGTAAAATCATTTTTAAACCAGCAATTAATAGAGTTGCAGACATTTAAGAATTTGTGTTATAATTTTACATCAGTTATTTCCTCCCTGAACTTCCTCCCATTCCATTCCCCTCCTAGTAAGAGAAGGAATGCTTTAACAAGCTTTCCTCTTTATTAGCAAGAAAAAAACAGTAGTTTTTTCTTTGCAATCTCCATCCTCTTTTTCTTAGATCTCACACTATTCTCCTTTCCCTTATTCTAGGTTTTTCCTTCCTTGTCTCCCTCTGATTCCCTCTCTCCCTCCCATCCTTTTGCAGAGGCTTTCACATATGCAAGAGATGAACATTCATCACAAAGCAGTACAGTTCATTGAGCAAATGTAGCTGCAAGGATATTTCTTGGAACAAACAAGAGGATTGTTTACAATACCTCTGCCCCTCTCTAACTCTCTCCCATAGTTCTTATCTCATCTCATCTCCTGTTCCCATCACCCTCCCTCCTACCATCTGTTCTTTCTTCTCCCATTTTCTTGGCCTCTCCTTTCTCCTGTCCACCTTTGCTCTGTGCTGTCTTCACTGATCTCTCCCTCCTCTCCTCTGCTGGCTGAACACGAACTGCCTCTTCTTGTTAAAGCAAAATATTTTCTCCATATCTATTACATGAGGCAAGTTGTTCAGATGACAGAGACAAAAATTTCTGATTTCAGCCCAGTGGATGCTGCCTTGTAGAACGACATACACATCATAAAACCATGTTTTATGAAACCATGTTTCATAAAACAAACATGGTGCAAGAACAGGAACACAAGAGTCAAATACATGCAAAGCATAAACAAAGAGCTTATTCCTGGGGCAAAAAAATTATTCTTTCAGACTGTCACTTCCAAGATAGCTAGTAGAAATATTCATTAATGGTCCTTCATAAGAAGGTTTGCCTGTCCCACTAGAAACAATACTAATATCTTTTTACATCTCATGAGATAGTGATCAACCATCAAAGAAAGACACGTGCTCAATGCTTATCTGGACTAGGATAAGCATACCAGAGAGCACACCTTTTTTTTCTCTAGAGAAACTTAAGTTGTTGAATTATATAAAATCTGTTCTTACCTTCTAGCGAGGTGACTAGATGAAAGAAGCAGACCATCCAGAGCCAACCCATTCCCGCCACTCTTCTTGCACTGATGCCAGCATTAGAATCCATGAAGATTCTCTGTAGATAGCACCATCTCCAAAAAGCCACACACCACTACCTTGAAATGGCCAAAGATTTCTTGGGGTATTTTAATATCTTTCCAATCAAAGCACAGAGGCCTTCACACAGGAATACTGGTTAAGAAAAAACAGAAGGTAGAAACAGAAATCAGGTCACAATAATAAAGAACTGGCAGTTTCTACACATCCACTCCATCATTTACTATTTTCAAGATACAGGTGAAAAAGAGTATCACAGACCCAGTATTTACCATATACCCACACCTCCCACCTCAACATTTCAGTCCCAGTTGTTTTGTACACTGACAGTACACACAGATTTTGAGACATTCATGACATCACTAAGAGTGGTGTTCCCAGATCAATGTTAATCTGTCCTACAATATAGGCTGTATTCTTACTTAAAGCCTCACCCTTTGCATCTATGACAATGTCTCTTGGACGATGTCCATTCCATTACCCCTGTATGCTTTCCAAATTCTGTCTCTTATAATTTACACTTTGCCTTTTAAGGACTTTGCAGGGCAGTGGCTATGACAGGAGAGTTTTCACCATTTTTGACAACACAAATCTACACTGCTGACACACTTGTGTCAGCAAGCATTTCAGATTTGCATTTCATTTGTCCCTTTAAGCATATGACTGTACAACACTATTGAAGATGGACAGTATTTTTCCCATTAATATGTTGTAGGTGAAGAACTAAACATTGTGATATTTAAGGTCAAATAGGGAGCCTGCCAGGTTACAGCCAGGAAAAGCACACAAGTCCAAATTTATTATCTTAAATGGGAAAAAATCCAAGCAAAACCAAACAAAACTCCACCACCACCATTAAGAACCTGATATAAAGACTTATTTCACAGTCGGGGAGCGGCATGTAGCACTGCATTAGATCAATCCAGCACAATAATTTTGCTAAGCAAGGTATTTCTGGCTCCATTTGCCCAATACTCAGCCCATGGGATAAATATCATGGTAATATGTAGGTTACATGCAAAAAGCCAGTATGTTTTGTTTCTTTAGGTGCTCTTTGCACAGAGCATTGAAAACACTTCAGTGTCTTCAGTGAGACAGCGAAGCATAGCTACAGAGAAAGAAAAATGTCTGAGGCAATATAGAGAAATGGCTCAATAACTTGGCTGAAATAGGGGAGAGAAGAGTTGGAATTAAAAGGGGCAGCCTCACTGCAATAATCTGAAAACCTAGCAATGGGGGATTTGAGCAAGTTCAGTGTAGCAGAGAGAAAAGCAGCCTGGGGAGTATGATAAAAGGCAATGGAGTGCAATTTGATGTGCTTTACTAAAGAGATGGAGAAATTACTGGACAGGATGGAATAGTTCTTACATTGCCCTTAATGAGAACCTATATACCAAACACAGATGAAATACAGGCACCCTGGGCATCACTAAAATGTAAGTAAACTAAAGGGACCTCAGGAAGAAGCAAAAACTTTGATGAGGAAAGAGAAAAATAAAATCAGTAAAGTATAACTGAGAAAAAATGAAGATTAAAATAGTATAATGGATATAATACAGCTACTGCATATTAGTTTATGAAGCACGTATACACCACAGAAGAAAAACACCACTGGATGAAACTGTAAAAATGAGAAAAATCCAGGCTGAATGATCAGAAAACCCTTCTTTATAGAAAGAACTATCCAAGAACATAGAAGTGTTCTCCAGGAACAGGGCTGAAGACTGCTGCCTGAGACACCAAAACCAAGACTTGGTACACCAGAATCAGGCCTGCATGACTACTCTACATGGAGACATAATACTCAGCATTTGTCTTGCCAGTCAATCCATAACATTGTAACATCTAAAAGCCTATTTTTAAGGCCAGCCAACTCCTGAGAGATGGGGACTTTTAAACATTCATTTTGAAGGCAAATAAATGCAGAACAGAGGTCAAATAAACTGAAGAAAACTTTCATTTCAGTCAGCAGGGCTGCATTCATTACTGAAGGTTTGAAAGCAGCCCACAGTTCAGACCTTCTCAACGTCACCGAACGAGTGGCAGAGCAGGAAACAGAACCCAAATACACTCTGGCTGCTAGATCTCAGGCCAAAGTCTTGAACTTAACTAGGTAATATGTAAGGAGGAAATCAGTTTGCTACTGCAAAACAGATAGAACTAAGAAAACCCTGCTACCAAGAAGCAAACACAAAATCATTTCAGGCTCCAAGGAAACCAACTGTTCCCCTTCCCCCCCTACCTGCACATCTCTCTTACAACATCTGTTCAGCTGACCATGGCAGACCCTGTATCTCAGCAATGTTGCACTGCTCTTCGTGAGGCCTTTGTCTAGATTAGACTGGAAAATTATTTTTCCCTGAAATAAACTGTGGCTAAATGAAAAAGTTGGGTTTGATTTAGCAGTTAAAAAAGGTAAATCTGTAATTTTTTTGATTCTGCCTCTTCCACACCTCAATGAAAAATGCTTACTCCACAATGAAGGATAGAGGAGAACATTATGGAAGCATTTAAGGTAGAGTAGGAGGGAAGTACTAGCCTCTCTGAATTAAAGAGTACCAAGCCCCTAAATTACTAACCACTGCCCTGCCCTTCCTCCCAGTACTTGATGTGTGCAGAATTTGACTACACCCAAAGACACTCATCTTTCATTCTTCAGTTCTCCTACTGTTTCTTCCCTACATCAAACTACTTAAAACAGAAACCTCAAACCATGCCGGCTTTTAAATGATCCTCTTCTCTTGTCTACACAAGCACCTTTCCATGGCCTTCTCAGCTTGTTACTTCTTCCAAAATCACTTTCAGACAGACTACCACCTCTCTTTGCTACAGTATTGTATACACTATCCCCCATTCTCCTCCAAATCCAACTGCAAAGTCATACACCTTCCCTGGACAGGATCCATCAATAAACTTAATTAAATACCCGTTCTCACCCTCTCTCTCTTCCAGCTACATAGAACTTGCCACCCATGCACCGGCTGTCAATTCTTCTTATGTTAACCCTTTCATCAAGGATTCTACACCATTTTGGGCATATACTTCCTTGGCTAGTGGAATGATCTCCAACTCCTTGGAAGTCCTGAAAAATCATAAAGCATCTGAAAAGCATGACAGTTCCTGAGGAACCAAATGTCTTTTAATGATTCAACCCTATAAAACAGTGAAGATGCCAAGCAGTCAGAAAAGACCAGTTATATATTGCCTTTGCTTTAGTACCAAGCTCCAAGAGACTGGAGATGGAAGTCTCCAGGTTATCTGCTTACGTCATTCACCAATGCTATTATGATCGTTTACTTTGGCACCATCACTGTGGTATCTAGATTACCAAAATTTAATTATGTTCAAGATCCCAATAGGAGAGATTAATAAAATCATCACCAGTATTTTCAAGAATCCTCGTTTCTTAGCTGAACAACCAGCGAGGGAGAAGAGTTCTTCAGGAAGTTTGTCAAGGCAATGGAGATTCCTCAGCTTCTTTGGGCATCTGTTCCAGTGCTGAACCACTACTGGGGATTTTTTTTTTTGTTCCTTATATAGTCAGAATCTCCCTTGCTCTCTTCTGTTGTATATCTCAACAGAAGAGAGTCAGCTCTTGCCCAGCATCTCAAAGCTTCTTCTACAAAAGACTGCAAACACAAACCATTTCAGCTGGAAAGCCTTGAATGTGAAACATAGTATGCCTGGCTTAATGGCACTGTTTGCAACCTGTTTCTTCTCACCAGCCAGCCAGTGCTGTAATTTCTCACTTTTTCTGAGCTCAATCTTGTAGTGGGAACACTTTAGTACAGTCTCCAGGCAAATGATGCTCAGTGCTACAAGATAGTAGGAATAGTGTTCCCATATGTACTAGGACAACTGACACTTATACAGGTCTGTGCTCATGAGATTTCTGTCACAAAGGGGGCTGCTGTGTGCCCATCCTGTATCTAAACTGTGGCAAACTTGAAGTATTTCATGCAGCTAATATCTCTGCAGCAGTTTCATTATGCAAATAATAGATTCCCTCAAAGTTCAAGCACTGTCAATGATGACACCTGAAGAGCCAGCCACAGGGCACTAGTGTTGCTAAATGGGTTAGCGTTGATCCAAAATTCTCTTACATCAGTGCACGTGTTTTTATTAGAAGAGAAGCAGATTTGCTCCTAGGTTTGTGTAGTCACTTATTTTACAGTACCCCAAAGGCATATGTCTTGACTCTTGATGGAGGTGGTCATGCACATGGCAAACCTAAGAGGGATCTTCTCAGAATGGACTCCTTTTTTTCTTCTGGGTTTGCCTGGCACTCTGAGACTGATCAAGAACAGTGACAACTAGATATAAACTGTATTAATTCTCTTCTGGCCACAGGTTCTGATCGACATAAGCTTTAAGGAAAACCCCTTGCTTTCTAATCATTTTGATTCCACCCATAAATCATTAGACAGATCTTCACTGAAGCATGTTCTAGCTTAGTATGCAAACATTATGTAGCTACAGATGAGAAAGTAATGCACATTGATCCTACTCTCCTCTGACAGAGACCATCTGCAGAACCTGACATCAAATAGCAGTTAAGCATTCATCTGAATCATGAACTTGTTTGGATTCTGCAGGAGGAATTCAGGCACTCCTTTAGGATTAATAAAAAAGCTAGGATTGTTCAGGCACTGCACAAGCCTCCTGGAGAAAATATGAGCACCTGGCAGGTTCTTCCTCTCCATGAATGGAATGTAGCTGTTGCTTTGAGTTCTGTGAAATTAGAGCAAACCAGAGGCAGCAGGAAGACCTATTAGTCCCATAGCCCCCAATTTCTACATGAGACCTAAGGGTAGTTCCAATATTCTATTCACTAAAAGCTTACAGGAGCTTGATCCACTGCAGAGAGGATGCTTCATCCTGCACTGCTTTGTAGAAATCCCAACTCTAATATCGGTCCAAGTATCTTATTCCCAGGAGGCATGGAGGCAAATGGAAGCAATGGGGCTGTCAACACAATACAAAATTTGTCAGTTCTTAATCAAGTGTTCCTTATGGCCTTCCTTATTGGAAGAACGTTTGTGGGTTTGAATGTGTGGTCAAGAGAATAGTAATTCTGCATTCTTTAGTGCAAACTACACTTCAAAGCACAAGAAAGAACACTGAAGAAGATGAGTGTCCATCTGACCCAAGTTTCCTCTGTGTATCCAGTGCCAGGAAGAGGTGCTATATGGTGACAGCTTCCAAGCCTGGCCTGTATGTGGTCTACTCCCCTACTATTCCTCTAGTATTCACAAATACAAGATTAGAATTACTGGAGAGTATAACCCAATCCATTCCCTTTAGTATCGCTTTATGGTTTTATCTAATCCCTGTTTTGAACTTGCAACACATTTGAAAATATATCTATCCCTGTGCAACAAAGTACCTTTATGTATTTTAAATTGTTCTACTAATAGAAGCTGAAATCGTTACAATGCAAGATTTTTACTCTTTCTATTCTTCTTAACTGTCCCAAGAACTTTTCCAAATCGTCTTATTTCCTCCCACTGGAACAATGTTTCTTCCTCCTCCATTGTTAACTGACTCCTCTAGGCCTCTTTCACAGTAGAAATCATTATATGGGTATAGCTTCCCTCCGCTACACTTGATTCAACAGATTTCCCTCATATTTGTCATACATCATCCTCACACAAAGCATCTGGATGCAAAATAAATACACCTCAAAAATTCTTCAGGGCAGAGAAAATGCTGTACCTTTGCAGGCACAGTCTTTCCTCCTCTTGCACATTTTGCACTATGAATCATAACAGCTTAATATTATCTCTCGGTGAGAAGCATTAAAAAGATAAATGAGCACAACATCTGGGAGAGTCAATAAACTACTATTCCAATTAATTTGTGCTGCACACTGATTCATCACATTTAGGCAGAGTACAAAAAAATGGAATTAATATTTTTCATTCATGATAAACAGGGAACCACAGTAGTGTTATACATCAAGCAAGAGGCCTTTCCTCTCCTTTCCCCCCCAAGTTCTCTCCTACCATAATTGCTCCTTTGCCACTGAGATGCCCTTGCAGCTACAGTCACTCATCTCACTAGGATAAATCTCACAATGCTGTTGTGAAAAGCTGTCACTCAATGCCTGTGCAACACTTTGAGCATGACATAATACTGTCTACCTTCTTTCTTAGACAATAATTACAGTAACTGCTATACACAGAAAACTTTCTACATCCCAAACAGGAAGTGAATGGGGGGAGAGCAACACATAATTTATCGCTCAAGGTTTTAATATTACGATGTTAATGTGTTCTTCTTAAAAAAATTTTTTACTGGGGCACATATAGAGGCACAGAGAAATGTTTAATTAAATATATAAATCATTTCAATAGTTTCTGTATATCCTTTTATCCTCTGTTACTATCTGAGATTATTTTGAATGACTCCAAAATACTTTTAAAATATCTGAGAGCGGAATTTGTAACAAAGCCTTGTGGAATTTTTATGGTCTGTTCAGTTTATTAATTTAATTTTGAGAGAAAGGCTGTAGGTGCTAATGTATAACTAATCTTAAAGGAATTCTTCCTCAACAATGTGCTTCCTAAAAGATTTCCTCTAGCTGGCTTGATCATTTGTTTCTTGATTATCTAAATAGGGTTGTGTCTGTGTCTTTGGGGATTCTTTAAGTTTACAACGACAATCCAAAGGTTGATTTTGAATGCTCTCCAAAGAAAGATTTATTTCCTTGTTTACCATGGAAACACCAGAGTCTTGAAGCTGATCTTCCACACTGATTACACATTTCCTAGTGGGATCCAAGTTAAGAACTTCCATAGCCCTTAAAGGGAAGTGATGCTTATTTTAATGAATTTTTATTAAGCCTTTGAGGTTCGGATAGGGTGCCCAAATTGAAAGCATAATCAGTCAAACAATCTCTACAGTCAGTAGACTGAGATGAATTATCTTCAGTAGGTATTTAAGATCTGCATTAATTAAAAAAGAGAGCTATGGACAGCTAAACAGTCCCTTCCAGATGACTCCTTAGGTGCAGCCTAAAGGTATCTGCGGAGATTCTGAGACTCTGTGCTGTCTTCCAACCCATACAGGTGGCCACATTAACATTTCTTTAGATAACCACAGTGCTTTCCTTTAAATCTCTCTTCTCTGCCATGACACATATACTTGGCTAGGGAAGCCTCACAGCTTTTCTTGTGACCCTAGTTTATATTCCTAACCAAAAATTCATTCACCACTGCTCTGTGTTTCTGCAGACTCTCTCAATGCCTCCCCATTATGCTTCTGCTACGCCTAACAAGAGGGACACTGATCTCTTGAAACTTGCAATTTAAAAAAAAAAAATTTAAAATTAAAGATACAGATTATTTCTTCCACCTGCTTATTACGTACCTGAATTACATGCATATTAAGTACAACAAAGCTCCTGAACAAAATCTCTTTCCACCTCTTGGATTTAACTTAATTGACAATTTTTATAGTGATGAGTGTACTTCTCAAAGAAACATTGGTAATTATACTCAAGCTTCTAACATTAACACCTGGAAGCAAAATCCCAGCTCTAGAATATTAATGACGTTATAGAATGAAAAATGTGAATAAATGCATTGTTGTGTATGTTATCCATCACTTGCCTGATAGAAACGCTCCTAAAAAATAATAGGAATTGGGGTGGCAGAGAAATTACTCCCTTTGAATTTTCATAGAGTAAATAAATGAGACTGCAGAAAGAAGAGGGAGAAAAAGAATCAGCAGGTTCCCATCACATTTATCTTCTTTGATGGAAAGAGAAGACAACAGCTGTACCTACTGGGTATAGTTTCACTGTGCTCTTATCAATTTTACTTTAATTTCTCAGGAAAATTCTCTCAGCACAACTGTGCACAGATTCCTGCAATGTACTTTTATCTATCTGGAAATAAACAGGATGTTTTCAACTTCAAGTATGATTTACCTTTAACAAGTATACTTTTATCTGCACAAAAGGAAGACATAGGCTTCAGAGAGGAAAAAAATAGGTAATTTACAAGATCTAGGGCACAGAAGCAAACCTTTCTCGAGCACTGTCTAAAAGACTGTATTTCTAAAATCCTAAGCACAGTATTTTATGTTTAGGGGATCTGACTTAAGTATCCCTTAAGATGGCCACATTATTAACTTCTAGGTGAAAAAATCCTGTGGTAGTAAAAATTCTTTGAAAATTGACATTTCCTTCTCTGGTACAACTGGCAATAGCTAAGTTTAAGTAAACACTGCAAATTTCACAGTAATTTTATGATAGAACAAGTTTGAAAACAAGGAAAAAGATGCATACTGTTATGGCATTAAAAAAGGGAAGGGAAATAAAACTTTCACAAACAGCATTTAAACAAATGACATGTGAATTAAAGTGTATGTCCCTAAAATCATGTTCTCATCTACTCAGCAATGCTGATCTTGCTTCTTTTTCATCTGAAATTAAAGTTTAATTATATACCAAGTTCTGATTGCTGATGGATGCAAAATGATATAGATGCCAAGCACAGTGTTAGCATTGGCCAGACAAGCAACACCACAAATCAGACAAATAACCTTGACATTTGCTGACCAAGTCTGCAAGAGCATCTGCAAATCTGCATAGACAAACCAAGAACAGAGCTGCAAAAGGGCATTAAAGGCACTGTCAGGACGCTGGAAAATAAATCAAGGGTCTGAAGCATTGGGTGGGGGGAAAGGTGAGAGTTGCTTACAAAAATAAGATATGGATAAGCCTAAGAAAAGGGATATGTTATACTAATACTGTTTCCCATTTTAAAGTAAGAATATAGCCTTACATGGCATGGCTAGAAATATATGAACTAAGATCTATGCACAAACACTCAAAACATATAATGGAGGGCAAAAACCAAACAGAATGTTTTTCTTAAACTGCTCTTTGTGGACAAAAGTTTTCAAAGCCCTTTAGTAAGGATTAAGATTTTCTTCAGCTGCCATAAAGGATCTTAATTTTTTTGTAAAAATATTCTTACTGTCTTCATCTCTAATTTTGCTTTTGACTTTACGAGGGTTTTACAGTAAGGAATATTAAGCATAAGCAGAAAATGCATGCTATTCATATTCACAGTATCCAAACTTATGCTGTCCATTAGGAGATAGTGGCAGCACTGACAGTCAGTTAAAAGATAATGGGTCCTCTTCTATGGGAAATGCCTGCATTTTGAAATTGCCTTTCATTCCATGAGAGAAACTGACATTTCAAAACATACTATAAAAAGAACTAATAATATTAAAACATCTTCATTTAAGTGCTGCTCTTTTTATTAACCTCTTTTCTGGCTTCAGGGAAGCAACTTGGGTTTTCAGAGAATGTGCTTCATGATTTAAGGGTTAATTATAACTACTTTCTTCCATTTTAATCAGTTTCACAGCCTTGGGCTGTCATAGAGCTTGGTTCTCAAATTGTTGGCTGCATGCATCTGCAGATAGAGGCTACTTTTATTTTTAAAACTATTTAATTATTAGCATTATTTATCATAACTTTTTTTTTTTATTCCTGTTAAGAGATCAAGGAAAGAATGCTTCTGTGTAAAACAAGGCAGAAAAGCACTGAATCACTTTACCAACTTGTTAACTGTCCTGATCTTTCTGTCCAAAACTCTTCATGCATTTGATTACCAGCTAGCTTCCATCTAATCATACCCTCACACCTATTGCAAATACAAGTTTTCAAGCTCATAAGGTTGCCCTAATAGAGGCCTGTAACATAACATATCCCCTGAATGGAAGTGGGAATAAGAAATTATCTTCAGTCAAGCTGATTCCCTTACATTTTGCTGACAGCATCAACAGGCTATACAATACACAAGCTTTAGCTCCAGCACGTAAATTAGAGTGTTTGATGTGGAAATATATGCACAAAACTAGGAAGCTATGAGGGAGAGAGAAAATGGCTTAGAGAAAAGTTATACCATACAGTTTTCATCTTTATGACCACTGTTTGCCTAGATGGGAATTCTGTCTGTTCCACCATTAGTTTGAGCCTCATGTTCCCATTAGGCACTAAAACACTACAAAATAAACCTGCACTGCACTGATCATACTCCACAGAACTGCACACCATCACTAACGATAGTCTATCTATAACCATTTTTGCAGGAGGTGTTACTTCACTGTGCAGTAACAAGCAACTAGGGAGCTACCTTGGTAGCAATCTCTCAAGGCACAGTAAGAACACCGAGACGGGAACTGTGAAATCCAGAACTTATTCTGGGAAAACTTTAAGAAAATAGATGATTTCTCCAGTTTTGTTCTCTTCAGCTCCAGTCTTCAAATCCATAATCTTCAGTTAGTCTTCTTCCCTCATATAATACCTTGGTCTCACTGTTAAATGACTGAACTGAGCAACAAGAACAGACAATATAAGGGTCCTATTCAACTTCAGAAACATCTGACTTGGTCTGAAACACTGTTTCTTTTACCTTTTGTCAGTGATATATATATATATATTTATTTAGAGGACAACATTAATTATTCATGCTGGTTCAAGGCTTAGACCAGGCTCTCACTTTGATTTTGTGATTTGAGTTGCCCAAAATTGGCTATTGTCTAGGAGCCAGTTGAAAGAGCAATGGGGCAGAAAAGGCAGCTTGAAGAAGAGAAGTGAGATCAAGGCTGCAAAGAAGAGACAGATGACCTGAAAGGGAATCACTGGGTGGAACAATTAGCTGAGTTCAGTGAAGCACCATAAGGACCCCATGTGTAGCAAAAGCGTGTTAGAGAGCCCCACCAAAAATTTGAACTTGCCACTGGCAGAGCCTGCAGAGCAGCCAATTCCATTCTCAGGTCCTTCCCTCCTCTCCCATCCTGCATTTCCAGTTTGTTGTGCCACTAATACTTCAGCAGAACAGAAAAAGTCTTGAACAGAAGAGGGAAGGCCAAGTGGGTTACAGTAGAAAGATATTTCAGGCTCGCAGCATCTCCTTCCAATGCATGTTTGCATCATTTTTCATGCTGGAGATGAAGGCAGTAACATATCTCAGAGCTCGTCCTGCTTCCTCTGTCTCAAAGGCTTATTTATATTTCAGTGTGGATGCTGGGGCTCACTGCTCTTGCTATAGCCATGTCCAACTTTGAACTAAAGGATTACACCTAAAATGGAGCAAGGACAACACACCACTTCTTTCCTTGGATACCAACCAGCCTTGGTTGTAACACAGCAGATCCAAGATACATTTTCTGTCAGGAAGGTAGTCCCCCCCCCTGTTGCTGGTGAGACTGTAATAATAGAAACTAAAAGGGTGGGATGGGCATCTTTACTTAGACAACATCTGGCCTACAGTTCCCAGTCAACTGCAGGATTTTTGTCTCTATATTCCTTTAAGCTTTCCTAGTTATATTTTTAAATGACATAAGCAATAGAGCTTCCATGATTCCCTACAATCTACTTAGACCCTTGGTGGAAGAAAACATGCCTTAATACTGAACCTGAAATCATCTACTTCGGGCAATTTGAAGTAGGCAATTTACTTCAGCCACATTGCCTAGGATCCCATCAATACTCTCCCAGGTACTATAGATACTCCAGAGGAACCCTTTTTCAGTCATTATTAAGCTAGTTCTTTTTAATAGCATGTCAAAAATTCCTTGTAGTTTCCTAATCACTGCTGTTGCTCTTCACTGAGCTCCCAGTTCATCAGTGTGTGGCAGAGAAGTTCACACAAATACAAATAGCCCATATGCATTTGGATTAGCACCATAAAGTCAAGGATTTCAACACCACAGGTTCAGAGGCACAAGAGAAAATACAGTAAAAAATACTGGGCTGATCTGCTATGGTCGGGGGCAGGGGGAAAACAAGGTCTTTTTCAAAAGAATTATCTAAAAAACAATTTTAAAAGAACTTTCTGAGGTTTTAGGGCATGTTCCCCCTTCCCACTCTGATTTCTACCCATGTAACTCTTTATAACACTATTAGACACAGCGGGCTGATACAGACTATCAGTCAAGAGAAGCAAGACAACAATTCAACAAGCCTGTCCCGATCCTTTCAATTAGAGTTGTCCAGTAGGTGTTATTTTACTTGCTTTAGCTTAATTGTTTTAAAGAATTGAAGATTTTTATTTTTACTCTGTTTCCAAAGACTGATTTGTTTTCTTTACACCCTGTCACCGCACACATTCTTTTGGGGGTAATTCATTAGACAGAATCAAAAGAATCTATTTAGGACACGATTTTTTAAGACAGGTAACAGGGATCTAGTCATTAATTTGATTACCTTAGTTGCAGGAACCTCAAGCTCTCTGAGACCATCCAAAGCCACTTCTAATTCAAGATGGGTAAAATTATCCATGAGAAACATGCAACTGTCAACACGATTCTTCCAGTCAGCGTTAGGAGAACTTTTAACTGAAACAAGGAGCACAAGTCATGCATCATTCCCATTATGTTATTTCACCAAATGTCTTTCTGGTGCTCAGCCTGGGGCTCTGAGCATAAAGGTGCTACAGTAAGGCTCCGAAAGAAAACTAATTACTCTTCAGCATCTGACTCCACATACGTGTCCCAGCAGAAAACAACACCAAGACGCATGCAAACTACAGAAAATTCCCTCTGTCAAGCCTCTATCTATCTGCTAGATTTTAACAGATCACTGATTTATGCTCAGGTCAGCACAATTTGTTCTGAAATCATGTTGCACTGCACCTTTGCTGATTAGATGCTGGAGGAGGAGGTGGCCATTAAGATCCTCTCCGCACTAGTAATTAAATGAACATTCCTCAACAGAACTATTTCATTCCTGATACCATGATGATGGCAGTGATAACCGCTGACATGGTGGCCCCTTTATGAACAACACATGCTCCACATGGGATTAGCTAACTCACTGAAAAGTGAAAATGCCAGTACATATTTGCATTCCCATTACTGCTGGAACCAGTTCAAATCCTACTGACATTAACAAGGGAAGGGACCATCTGGGAGACAACTGCAGACAAGCATCCCAATCCAGCTGTGCTTCTAGCAGCTTCTTCCTGGCTCAAAACCAAGAAGGAATAATTTCAAACATCTTCCTGGTGCAGAAAGCATTTCACACTCTGCTTACTGGAATCAAACTGATCCTAGATGTGAGTGAAACAACATTTGGAAATTCAAACAGTTTTATAAACAGTCCAATTTGAATTTCCAAATTGAAATTATTCAAAAACTGCTCAGAAATCTCCACAACAATATCCCTCTTGTGACATCCCCCCTCTTCTGAAAGAATAGTTAGGAAGATAAGAGAGTTCTGCCAAGGAACCCTGCTTCCGTTTGTGGACATCCTCAGGATCTGAAAGAACCTGCGGTAAGCCTGATGTTAAAGGCCTCCACACAGGCATCTGTAACCTACACACTGTCTCTGAAGTGGTCAGCTGGGCCAAATAGATTCATATCATGTGAGTGTTTTACCTTAAGTGGGAGAGAGATCAGGTCATTTAGGGAGCTTTGAAAGCTTTATAGTAACTTGGAGGAACATCTATATGCTAAAACTGAAATAAGTTACAAAGAGTTAGTAGTCCTCAGTCTCTGGCTTCTAGGGTTTAATTACATGATTTAGACACCTTGGATATTTTCCAGACACATGGTACAGGGAGAAAACCTGCATTTGGAAACTGCAGAATCAGCAGAGGAATCATTTACTTGGCAAGCTTGGGGAGAAAAAAAAAAGAAAAAGCCTGTCTGAAAATGAAGTCATGTATGTTTTAGTATACAGGTCTGGGCTGGTGGGAATTTCCATCCTAAGGTGAACCAAGACCTTAAGGACCTATAGCTTTCATATGTAAGGCTATATTTTTTCGACAGGATAGGCTGTGTTCTCATAGTATCCAGCATCTTCTCTACTCCCAGGATAGCACTTTTTTTATCTTCTTTAAGTGTTGTTGCGTGCATACATGGGCATGCATGCATATGGAAGGGTGCGTGTGCATGTGAAACATCTGAACAAAAATCTTCTTGACGAGCAAGCTCTGAGTAGCAGACGCACAGGAGCCTCTGGAGGCATGGAAAGTTGAAAACAGTGACTAGAAGCACTTGAGTTCCAAAGCTGCTTCTTTTCTCAGAAGTGGTCTCAAAAACAATCTTCAAGTAGCACCTCTGTGACAGGAGCATCAGCCTGCTCCATGGTGACTTTGTAAGAGGCAAGACAGCATCTTCCGTATAAAATATTGTGCCAGTACCTCCATAAAGTACATAGTTTTATTTTTTTTAAAAAATATCACATGTATTAATAGTACACTTAAAATAAAATACTATTCCTGGTGGCAGAGGAATATTTCTTGAAAGCACAACACATGCTTTTGAGAAGAAAGTACTATAGTTCTTCTCTTTGTTAAGTTTAAAACTTCTTGTATAAATCAAACGCGAGAAGAGTGACAACATGAAATGGCATTTTCTTACTCAGCAGATTTGCTGCTCACATGTCAGAGTACCGTGGCTGACATGATCATTAAGGAGTTTGTATCCTTTTTGGGGTCTGTTTACGTAGCACAGTTGGCACCACTCAAGACAGAGAGCTAGTCTGCTGCTGTAGAACATCTACAAAATTATTTACAAAATCCATGTAAGTTATGCTTGTGCATACCCCCTGAAGTCCATGACACTACATGGTTGCCAAAGAGAGCAAACATGGAGACAAGAGGGATGTCCAACCCAAGACTTAACAGGCAGAAGCTGATTGGTAAGGCTGCAAAGAGTTGGAAAACTGCTGAATCTGTGGAGTCAGTAGCTGGAAAAAGTACATTAACTGTATTGCTGTAAGATGATATAAAACTTACTAACAAAATATAAATTTTCCTCTTTTTAAACAGTAAGATATAATAGTAATATAATATTAAAGCAGGTTTAAGAACACACATAAGAGAAAATAATGACAAAACTACAGGATGCCTATCAGTTTCCTCCTAAAGCTTAATCAACTTTATCTTCATAGAAATGAGTCTTTTATAAATTTATATAAATTTATAAATATAAATTTATAAATTGTGCAACTTTAAATGTGCTCTAAAAATACTTTGCACTCATCTGTAGGGACTTTAGGAGAACCTTCCACACAGGGCGTGCAGAGGTATAATGCATGGATACCAAGGAAAAGCAGGTTTTAGGGGGAGCAGACCTGCAGAGGGAAGCATTCCTGAAGCCAGAGGAAGAGCATGCATAAATCTCATAATAGTGCAGGTATCCAGGGAAGGAGAGATGACCACAAAACAACTCTATCTTAATGGAGGCACACAGGGTAAGGGGTGAGAAACTATAATCATCTCTTACATGATTCTCTGCATACAGCATGTGCAGTAGCAAAGGGGAGAAGGGGAAGACATCTGTACCTGGGCACAAAGAGGAATGTACACAGTGAATATGTACAGGCAAAAAGAAGACAATTCTCAATGGATTGAGGGATCAGCTCTCTGTCAGGCACATCTGCTGGCAGCCTATGGAGCATGCTGGAGAATAAGCAGCTGTCTCCTTGGAGCCACCAGCTGCCTCTCCCCCAAAAACCATTAACACTGTGTCATTGGTCAGCCTTCAAGTCAAATATAGAAGGCA
Organism: Strix aluco; assembly: GCF_031877795.1. Taxonomy (NCBI): domain Eukaryota; kingdom Metazoa; phylum Chordata; class Aves; order Strigiformes; family Strigidae; genus Strix; species Strix aluco. Next base: position 9,099,029 of record NC_133932.1, read on the forward strand.
AAGACAGTAGCAGCCTTGGGCAAAAGAGAGAAGACATCTCCCCCCCAACCCCCTCCAAAAACAGTCTCTATAACCCAAGCTGTTCTTGCCACAGCTAACAGCTTGGAAAAGCTGAGAACCTCAGAACAAAGCAAGAAAACATGCTTTTCTGCAGGGTTTCAGTGATTAAATTAGAAAGGATACAATCCTGCTTCATACAAGCTCCAATGCCCCAAAGTCATGGTATTTCCAAGTATCAAAGCACATGGCCATACAAACAATTCTGTGCAGCTCAGTGCAAGCACAAGGAAGTTAAATAGGACAGAACTCAGAAGACAAGAAAAAATGTTTAGTGGCTAGAGGGACACCATCATGTGTCAAGGAATTAAACACTGCGCATGTGTAATCTGGCTAAGAGGACATGCAAAAGGCAGTAAAGGATGAAATTACGTGCAGTTTTCTGAGGATTGCCAAAACACTAGCAAAATAAACTGAAGTGGTGCAAGGTGTTGAATTTAGGGAATTAACTTCTAGAGAAAAACTGATACTATTTTCAGCACAGAGATCAGGTAACATCAAAGAAAAGAGATTATTAGATTGTGGATTATCTCTTTCCTGCTCCCAAACGAACCTCAGCATTGGAATTACTTCAAACTGGAAATGAAGAAAGACCTAAAAATAGTCACTACATCTTGTGGCTTGGGGCAGGTGGATGGGCTGTGACTAAACAAGAGGTGCACCCACGCCCAGTTTCCATGTTTCTGATTAGAACCTACATAACAAGAAAGAGGGGAGCCTCCCTTGTTCATCCCAGCTGAGAGTGCAGATCTGTCTCTTTAACAGATGTGTCCCATGGCAGCTACTCTTCCCACTGTCCTGACCTTGTTATTTCCATTTGCCCTCTCACTCTCCTTCCTCATCAATCTGCCTGACTTGATATCACTGCTAATGAATGATGCCCCTTGGGAGATATGCTTCCCCATCTTTACTCTCTTATTTCTAGAACTTGTGGGGGAGGCAGGTGATATTCACTCATCTCCCCAACTGAATGAGTGTGGTAACGGCAAGAGGAGCTTCAGAGTAAGTGAAATCATCTCCGTGGATCCATGAAAGCCAAATTTAAAGTTACCCATCACAACAGCCCCTCCCACATTCACAGATTTATTTAGCATGAGTAGTAGTAACTTGCATCATCTCCTTGAAAAATAGATTAACATGGCTTTTCTCTGCCACAAGCACTTGCACAGCCATCTGTCTCCCACAAGAGCATTAAACAACCCTACCCACAGCGAAGGCCACAAAGCCTTCCTTGTATCACTCCACGAGGATCAGGAACCTACAGCAGCATACATCTACCCCAGCCTTCATGCTTCAGAGACTTCAAAGGCAGCGTTTAACTATGGCTCTTCAAGGAGCAAGAGAGAAACAACAGGCATAGGAGAGGACCAAACACACCATGCATGTGTGGAAGATACCCGGTTTGGATAGTGATTTCCGTGAGCAGAGAAACTGTGACCCGATTTCATGCAGCTTTTCACTCCCTGTCCGCACACAGCACCTCACAGGAGAGGTGCGCTCGGGGCAGGGTCTGTCTGGGCGCTCCGAGAAACGCAGCAGACACCAGGAAGGGAGAAAAAACCCACAACCTGAGGAGTTTTAATCCCTTTCAGAAGTAGTACTCGTTTGTTCTGCGTCCCCCCCCGCCCCGGCTGGCAGACACCCGACAATATCCTCGACCCTGGCTCCCTTCCTCAGATCTCCTCGGCCGGACTCTCAACGCCCTTCCTCGCCGGCCCGCTCGCCCGCCACATAATACCTTTTGCAGGACTTCAGCAACACCTCCTTCACTTCCCAGCATTACTCAAGCAGTTTTCGCAGGAGCCCTTCCCGCTATAGCCGTGCCGACCGGCCCACTGGCATCAGAAAAGTTGGACAAAGACCATTTTCGCCACGTAAGTTACACGATCTCCACGAGTCAGCGCCAGGTCCCTCTCGCTCTGCACCCACTGCCGCTTCGTCCCCTGGTCCCGGTAACAGCCCTTGGCCCTCGATTTATGCCTTCAACTAGTCGGATGGTTGCGAGCAGTCCCGATCCTTGCGCTTCTCTCCAGGCCTTTCTCTGAGAACGTTTTTTTCCTACTCTCCTCTCCCCGGATCCCCTTCCTACAGGAGTCTCTCTTCCTCCCGCTTCCTAGGATCTGCCTTATCCCTTTCTCCAGGCTGCTCTCTCTCGCTTTCTCTCCCTCCTCCCTCCCCTCCTCCCTCCCCTCCTCCCCTCGCCCCTCCTCCTCCTCCTCCCTCTCCCCCCCCTACCCCCCCGACCTGCTTTCCTTTGCAGAGGCCCAGCCGAGCGCGGCGGCAAAGGGGGAGGTGGGGGCGGCGGCAGCAGCCACTACTGTCCCTTCCGCGGCGGTCGCCACCCTCTCTCCCACCCCCGCCGGCTCCCCTCCCCCCCCCCCCCCCCACCGCTGGCCAACAGCCCCTCTCCTCCGGCTGCCGCAGCCTGGGCTCGCAGGAGTGAGGAGGGGCGCAGGCCCGCCCTCCTCCCACGGTCGCTGCACGGGGCGGGACCACGGGCGGCACCGGGTTCTGGACGCCGATTCAAGTCTCGGCTGCTCAGGCTCCCTCCCGCTTCCCCCACCCCACCGTCCTTCTGAGGGTGATTTTCCGAGTGGGTCTTGCGCGGCCGCAGGCTCGGAGAGGGAGGCCTTGCTGCGGTCGGGCTTTCGCGGGGGATGCCCGAGTGGGCTGAAGGTGTGCATGCCCCTGCGAGGTTTGTGCCAGAAGGTACCGTGTGGCAGGACAGGAGTAACAGCAGCAATTCCCGATCCTTGGTCAGTCTCTCTTGGCATTGAGGAAATCCATGTTGCTGTCTGCCATCTGCTGCTGTTCTGTGGCAACCTAGCTTAAAGTTAACACCTATGTGCTTACTTGCGCTCCACTTCCAAATGCTCAAGGTCAAATGTGTGCCCAGGTGGCCAAGAAGGCCAATGGCATCCTGGCTTGCATCAGAAATAGCGTGGCCAGCAGGGACAGGGAAGGGATCTTACCCCTGTACTCGGCACTGGTGAGGCCACACCTCGATTACTGTGTTCAGTTTTGGGCCCCTCACTACAAAAAGGACATTGAATGACTCGAGCGTGTCCAGAGAAGGGCAACAAAGCTGGTGCAGGGTCTGGAGCACAGGTCTGATGGGGAGCGGCTGAGGGAACTGGGGGGGTTTAGTCTGGAGAAGAGGAGGCTGAGGGGAGACCTCATCGCCCTCTACAACTGCCTGAAAGGAGGTTGCAGAGAGAAGGGATGAGTCTCTTGAACCAAGGAACAAGCAACAGGACAAGAGGTAATGGCCTCAAGTTGTGCCAGGGAAGGTTTAGACTGGATATTAGGAAGTATTTCTTACCAGAAGGGGTTGTGAGGCATTGGAGTGGGCTGCCCAGGGCAGGGGTGGAGTCCCCATCCCTGGAGGGGTTTAAGAGTCAGGCTGACACAGCGCTGAGGGATATGGTGGAGTTGGGAACGGTCAGTGTGAGGTTAATGGTTGGACTAGATGATCTTCAAGGTATTTTCCAACCTAGATAATTCTGATTCTGTGAAATGTCACAGAGGCTAGCTGCTCCTTGATTCTAGGTACTAACAAACCTCAACTCAATCAGCCATGGTGTGGATGAATCAACCAGGGTTCCTTAACTCTCCAAAGGAGAACCTCTGCTTCCAATGTAGAAAGAAAAGACTGGAAGCATCTTTCTGGGTCACTCAGCCACTAGTGCAAGAACAAGGGCCCACCTACTCAATCTACAAATGTCACAGGGCTGAATATGGAGAAATGCTAGAGGATGAGGCATTCTGCATAACCCTCTGATTGTACCTACTATTCAGGGAGTTACACGGACAAATGGCAGAAAGTGAGGGTGCTGAAAGGGAATGAAAGAGCTCGAACAAATGAATTTTCTGATAATTGTTAAGACTAAACTGTGATGTGATGTTTAGGTAAGATTGAAACGCTTGTTAGGCTCCCGACGTAAATCACTGATAGCAGACTCAAGGCCTTCAGTGGACACTTGGGCAACTCCTAGAATGGGAAAACTAAGGTAAGGGGGGACTCGAACAAAGAGACACAAAGACCCTGTTATAGGGAGGATGATTCTGCTGATTTAGGAAGGAGGCACCTGGACTTTACTTCACAGCACACGCTCTGGAAAGAAGGTCAACTAGCAAACACTGTGAAGAAGACTACTTACTTCTTCCCTCGACCACCAAAGACCCTCACCCTATTTTCACTACGCATGCTTGGACTATGTAAATGAATTCCGGGAACTCATTATCATAAGACACAAGACACCCCTTTCTCGGAAATCTAATGAATATATATGATTTGTGTGTATGTAAACTGATGTCCCTTGCTAATTCTTGGGAGCCCTTATGGTGGAGAATCCCCAGGGCAACCCCAGTGCTGCTAATAAAGAATACCTGCTTACTGTTGAGTCAATTTCTTTGTTTCAGTTGGCGACCCAGATGGGACACTCTGTCCGGCTCCAGGAGCCGCTGAGACAGAGGACTCCCTGGGTGCCCCCGCAACTTCCTGGAGGGACTCTTCTCCTCATTGGGCTCACTGCGGCGACAGACAAGGACCATCTTCAGAAAGGTATTCTGTTAAAATTTGTTTTGCTTGTTTTGCCCTTGTAAAGGTGCCCATAAATTGTAGAAGACGTTCTACGCTGGGTGCCGTACACCTGGCAAAATAGTGTAAAACACTTGATCTGGAGCGTACTTGGTCTTGGCTTGTATTTGTAACTTGTATTTGTCATTTGCCCAGTGACTCACTGTGCATTGGTTTAGGGGCTGGATTCATCGTGTACTTTGACCATTGGCACCAATATTGACTCTGAGACTTGGAACTTGTATATTGTACGTATGGTGTTAAATTTGGATTTGTCAGTTGTCATAATTGTTCTAGTGGTACTTGTGGTTATAAGTGTAATTCTGTGTTGTTTGTGTAAATGGTGTAAGGGAGCTCCCTGTGTAATAATATAAGATCGATCTGTTTAATCTAAGAGAGTGTGTGGGTGTGTGAGACGCGGTATGACCGCGAAGCGAGTGTGGAGTCCCAATCCGCGGTTCCGTGACCCCGTGATGGCTGGAGATGGATGAAGCGAAAAAGCTATATGAATGTGAGTGGATATTGTCCGAAACACTTGAATAATAGGTCCCAGCCCCATATTGACGTTAAATGCACTAACTGTGAGCAGATTTTTAACGTATATTGGAGCAGAATTTTGCGAAACAGGAATAACTTTACTTGCCCTAATTGTGGGGTTTGGATGGAATGGGGAAGCCATCTGGGAAATAGGTTTTATCCAGTATCAGTAGTTTGTGGAAGTGTGTGTAGTAGATATCTGTACCGACAATAAAGATGGGAAACAAACAAAGTGGTGGGATTTTGAAAAAGAGCCCCCTTGGGTGTATACTAACCCACTGGAAAGAAACTGGGGGACCGCCAGGGGGAAGTGTAGACAAAAGAACCCTGATTAAGTACTGTAACCAATGATGGCCCATATATACTTTGGATGATGGGGAAAAGTGGCTGCTTAACAGCAGTTTGGAGTATAATACTATTCTGCAGTTGATGCTTTTTTGCAGAAGAGAAAAGAAATGGGATGAGGTATCTTATGTGGATATGTTTTTCACTCTCTGAAATCACCCAGAGTGGCAGCGTGTCTGTGGTGTAAGCCCTGCGCCACAAGTTCCAATGGTGCTGGCGCTGGAAAAAGAAAAGGGAAAACCCAGACTTAAGAGGTGTTGTTCGGCATGTAGCATAGGGCAGAGATGCTTGAAGTTGAAGGGGAAAGAGGATGAGGAGACGGATCTCCTCGAACCATTAAGCTGCCCCTACCGCTCCCTATCTCCTGCACTACCTCTCCTGTCACCCCCTTCTTCGGAAGTTGGAGATGGAGACATGGGTGCAGTAGGGGGGTCCCCCATTACCAGCTGAACTCAGAGTAAAACTAAGGAGGAGGGTGAGCTAAAGATTGTGGCCCCCCTGAGGGAAGTGGTAGGGCCAGAGGGATTGGCTCAGGTAAAAGTCCCATTTACACATGCAGATTTAAACTCTTGGAAGGAAGTAGTGAGAAGGTATCTGGATGACCCAGAGGATGTAACCAATAGCTTCGAATTAATAATTAAAAATCAAGATCCCAATTGGGCAGATGTGAATATTTTATTGGGAGCCATGACGGAATTGGAAAAACAGCTAATATTAAGGATGGCCCAAACACACGTACAGTTCCAAATTGATGGGGGAACACTCCAGAGAACTGCTGATGATCACATTCCCCTGACCAACCCTTACTGGGACCCTAACAGTCATTGAGGGTATGAAAGGTTGGTCTGATACAGAAATTTGATTAGAACGGGAATAGCAACTGCCATCCCCAAAGCACTCAAAGTATTCTGTTTTATAGAATACTAAACAAGGGCCAAAAGAGACACCTAGTGACTTCCCGGAAAGGCTCCAGAATGCTATGAGGAAATATACTAAAATGTATCCTGCCTCAGAGGAGGGAAGGAGAGAATTGGCTAATTTGGTTTTGGGACAGTCAGCCACTGACATTCGGAAAAAGTTACAGAAGCTAAAATCACCAGACGATTGGGATCTTGAGAAATTAACAGAGGAAGCACGGAGAGTTTTCAGGAATAGGGAAGACGTAGATCAGAGCAAAGCGTCAAAAATGATGGCCACTGCTACAGTGGCAGCAGTAAAATAAGAAGGAATAGTGAAGAGAGGAAGTTGTGAAACAAGAGGTAGAGGAGGTGGACGTGGAGGACGGAGGGGTTCTCGAGGGACATTGGGTCAGAATCAATGTGCATATTGCAGAAAGGAAGGACACTGGAAGAATGAGTGCCCTGAGTTGCAGGAAAAGAAAGGGGCGACAATTGCGGAGATGGAAGAGGTGGATTGATGGGAACCTGGGGCATCTACCCTAGCAGATCCACTGGTTAAAATAAAGCGTGGGAACAGGGATGAGGAAGTTGAATTTTTAATAGATACTGGAGCGTCTTACTCTGTTTTGAACCAATGTTTAAAACCTATGGACAAAGATTTTATAACTGTGGTTGGAGCAACTGGCCAGACTGAAAAGGCTTTCTTTATGCAACCTATGAAGTATAAATTAGGAAAGCAAATAGGTATACACAAGTTTCTTTATTTGCCCAGATCCCCTAAACCATTATTAGAGAGAGACCTGTTAGAGCAACTAGGAGCAAAGATTGGTTTTGGTGCCGAAGGAATTGAGTTTAGAATAAAGGAAGACAGTAGCAGTCTGGGCCGCACTAGAGGGAAGTTAGTGTAGGCAGAAGAATGCAAGGACGAAGACAAGGCCAGCAAAATAAGGCTGGCAAAAACACACAAGATAGCAGATAAGCGAGAAACATCTGTGGTCAGCAAAAGCACACAAGTCTGAGCAAAACAGGGTATGAGACAGGGGAGTTTTTGGCAAGTTTTGGGCCTTACATACTAATTGCAATTAACCAATGCAAATGCTTGTAGAGGCGCATGAACAGCACGTGCAGATAACCTGTAGCCTATTAGAAGATAGATGAGCGCATGTACGGAACTTAGTAGAATATAAATGTAACCAGGATTGGGAAATAAAGGTGGACGATCTGATCATCATATTGGTATTGTGTCATTCCTGTTCCCGCACGGAGAAATAAGGACCCCGGCTAATGGTGACCCCCGACAGGAAGACCAATTAATCAAAATTTTAAGTTTGTCTCTGTTACAAACTGAAAAGGAGAGCATGATACCGGCCAAAATTTTGGACCAGGTATATCCAGGAGTGTGGGCTTCTGGAATACCAGGTAAGGGTAAGAATGCCAAATTAATAGAAATCAAATTAAAACCAGGAGCTGCTCCAGTGAGGATTAAACAGTATCCTTTGTGTGCAGAAGATCGGATAGCGGTAAAAGGAATCATTAATAAATTTTTGGAATTCAGACTGTTAATTGAATGAGAATCAGAGTATAATAACCCCATCTTACCTGAAAAGAAATCTGATGGCAAGAGTTATAGATTAGTTCAGGATTTAAGGGCAATAAACAAAATTGTAGAAGACTACATCCTGTGGTGGCAAATCCTTATACTTTGTTAACTAAATTAAAAGACGATCAAGTATGGTTTACCATATTGGATGTAAAAGACGCCTTTTTCTGCCTGGCCTTAGCAAAAGAGAGCTAGAAGCTATTTGTTTTTGAGTGGCAAAACCCTGATACAGGGAGAAAAACCCAGTTAACCTGGACAGTGTTACCACAAGGTTTTAAAAACAGCCCCACTATCTTTGGGAATCAATTGGCCCGAGAACTTGAAACCTGGACCCCTCCCTCACCAGAAGGAACTTTACTACAATATGTAGAGACCTTTTAACAGCTACAAGGATGAAGGAAGATTGTGTACAATGGACTGTCAGTTTGCTTAATTTTCTGGGACTTAGTGGATATTGAGTCTCTCAACAGAAAGCTCAATTGGTCCAGCAGCAAGGGACCTATTTAGGATTCAGGATTTCGGGAGGATGATGAGAACCGGGAACGGAGAGGAAAGAGGCCATCTGTCGCACGCCTGAACCCAAGATGGTAAAAGAACTCTGAACTTTCCTCAGGATGACAGGTTGGTGCTGATTGTGGATAAATAATTATGGACTTTTGGTAAAGCCATTGTATTCCTTGCTAAAGGAAAACCCATCAAGATTAATGTGGACCGGAAAGGCTAGAAAGGCATTTGAACAATTAAAGAAGGAATTGATGAGAGCTCCTGCCATGGGCCTCCCTGATGTCTCTAAACCCTTTCAGTTGTTTTCACATGAGAGACAAGACACAGCACTGGGAGTGCTGGCCCAACAGTTGGGACCCTATGAGCGGGCAGTTGCTTACTTTTCTAAGCAGTTGGATGAAGTGAGCAAAGGATGGCCCGGATGTTTGGGAGCAGTTGCAGCAGTTGTTCTCAACATTCAAGAAGCCCAAAAGTTTACTATGGGCCAAAAGATAACAGCACTGGTGTCCCATACTGTCTTGGCCATCCTGGAACAAAAGGTGGGCCATTGGCTTTCTCCTTCCAGATTTCTAAAATATCAAGCCATCCTGGTGGAACAGGATGATGTAAATAAATATTGTGACCACTAACACTGTGAATCCAGCATCTTTTCTCAGCAGGACCACATCAGAGCCTGTGACCCATGACTGTCTGGAGACCATGGAGGCTGTTTATTCCAGTAGACCTGATTTAAAAGAAGAACCGCTTGAGGATGCTGAGGACATCTGGTTCACGGATGGAAGCAGCTTCATAAAACAAGGAAACCATAAGGCAGGATACGCTGTGACCACCACTTCTAAAGTAATTGAAGCTAAACCATTGCCAGTAGGGACTTCTGCTCAGAAGGCTGAAATAATTGCCTTGACTAGAGCTTTAGAGCTGGCAAAAGGGAAAAAGATCAATATTTGGACAGACTTGAAATATGCTTTTGGACTAGTACATGCTCATGGTGCCGTATGGAAAGAACGAGGGTTACTCATGGCACAAGGAAAACAAAACATTCAGAGGAAATTTTAGGGCTGCTAGAGGCCATAAAACTCCCTGAAAAGGTAGCCATCATGCATTGTTGAGGGCATCAAAAAGGTAACACTGAACAGGAAATTGGAAATAATTTGGCAGATTAGGAGGCCAGACAGATGGCAGAAATGACTGAAACCATTAGCTTTGGTCCCAGATGGTAAACTTTCAATCCTAAACTCAGATTTGAAACCTGAATATTCAAAGGAGGATCAAAAATTGATTAATGATTTGAAGGGTAGTAAAGAAAAAGATGGATGGTATTATGTTCCAGATGGGCGAATATAGTGCCTTCCAATATACTGTGGAAGTTACTTTTGGATGAACATAAGAAAACGCATTGGGGAGCGGATGTTCTATACAAACAGCCAAATCAAAAAATAGTAAGCTGAAATTTATACACTACTATGAAACGAGTAACCCAAAGATGTGAAATCTGTTTAAAAAACAACCCAAATACATCAAATAAAATTCAAATTGGAGTTACAGGGAAAGGTAATAGTCTGGGACAACATTGGCAAATAGATTTTTCTGAACTCCCAAGAAAAGGAGGGTATCGATACTTACCGGTATTAACACATACCTTCTCAGGTTGGCCAGAGGCATTCCCATGCAGAACTAATAAGGCAAGAGAGGTTACCAAAGTGTTATTAAATGAAATCATTCCCTGATTTGGAGTGCCAATAGTAATTTCATCAGATAGAGGTACTCATTTTTGTGCACAAGTGATACAGGAAATCAGTAAAATATTGGGTATAGATAGGCAATTGCACACGCCGTATTGGCCTCAAGCTAGTGGACAGGTTGAGAAGATGAATCACTTGATTAAACAACAAATAGTAAAATTTGTCAAGAAGCAAATCTATATTCGTATCAAGCTCTTCCCCTCGCTCTGTTAAGAAGAGCTAAGCCCAGATCTAAAGAAAACCTCAGTCCTTCTGATATTTTATATGGCAGACCTTATCAATTTCAATGTAAAGGGGAAGACTTGAGCCAATTAGGAGAGAACCATTTATACCAATATATAGTATCATTGAAGAGACAATTAAATAAAATTGATAAGGTAGTTTTGGGAACTAGGGTCAACCAATTCATCCTTTCAATCCTGGAGATTGGGTATATGTTAAGACTTTTTCAGGTCAGCCACTGGAAGAAAAATGGAATGGACCATTCCAGGTGCTGTTGACAACTTTTACTGCAATAAAGATTAAAGAGCAAGCCACATGGATTCATTATTCGCGAGTCAAGAAAGCTCCAATGCCATGGATCTCCAAGGAAGAGGCCCCTCTAAAACTCCGACTCAAAAGACTGTAACTATTCTGCTGATACAGCTGGTCATATATCAGAGGGGTACCTCACAAAGCTTGGGAATCCAGTGGGATGATAACACTCACGTGCAATTGGTAAAAAGAATAGCACTAGCAATAAATGTAAGTGAATGTTGGGTATGTACTAGATTTCCAAGGCATAGTGCTGTTACAAACCTCTCATTGATTGGCCTTCCAATTCCCTTCAGTACCACCTGGAATAATCTCTGGAACAACCCGAAAACTCAATTTAAGGAACGGAATGAGAACCCACAAGTTTGGGATATAAAGGTTCCTAAATTGAAAGTTCAGTGTGTAACAGATCAGAAAACTACCCTTCTGGGTAACTTTTCAGTGGGGAATTATTTCCAGTGTGATTGGTACTTTGAACTTCAGCTACAAAAGAAGCACAAAAGGTATAGGGGAAAATACTGGGAGGTGCCTAAAGGAAAGGGATGGTATTGACTATGTGGAAATGCTGCCAGAAAATCACTACCCCCCTTGGTGGACTGGATCATGTACATTAGGAGTAGTTCTTCTGCATATTAAAGTAATGCCTCAGTTACATGGAGCAGGTTGGGTGAGACTGCCCATAGGGAGACAAAAAAGAAATATACCAAACCCTTTAGTAATATGGGCTACAGCCTTTCACTTTTTTGTGAGATGGTTTGTTCCTTGACTGGGAGTCAGTGAACTAGAAAAGGCTATAGTAAACATCTCTAGTGTGATTGAAGAAATTGGAAATGCTACAAATGATGCAAAGAAACATTAGAGAGGGAAGTTACTGAAATTTCTAAAGTCACCCTTCAAAATAGGATGGCTCTAGACTTGATGTTGGCCTCACATGGGGGAGTGTGCGCAGTTGTGAATTCTAGTTGCTGTACATACATAGATGAAACAGGAAAAATAAATGTAGATTTAGGAATAATAAAGCAACAATTAGGTATTTTGCAAGAGATACAAAAAGATGATACTTCCTTAGGCTTTGAAGAAATATGGAACAAGCTTACTTCATGGTTGCCAAGCTTTAGATGGTTAAAACAATTACTTGTATTGATTATAGGAATAGTTGTGATGATTGTAGTAACTTGTTTATCAATTTGATGTTGTAACTATTATTTATGATACAGCAAATTCATATAAATGAGAGATAGAGCTATAAGCACTATACCCTCAAAAGAAAAGGGGGCAATGAAAGGGAATGAAAGGGCTCAAACAAATGAATTTCTGACAATTATTAAGACTAAACTGTGATGTGATGTATGAAAGCTTGTGCTTTGCTTCATTTGTTTCAAAGCTTTGCTTGTGTTTTGCTTCATTTGTTCCTCAAGGACTCCTGACTCCTCAACCGTTTCCTTAGGTTCCCTTGTCTATTTAGGTAATATTGAAATGCTCATCAGGGTCCCTACATAAATCACTGATAGCAGACTCAAGGCCTTCAGTGGACACTTGGGCAACTCCTAGAATGGGAAAACTAAGGTAAGGGGGGACTCGAACAAAGAGACACAGAGACCCTGTTATAGGGAGGATGATTCTGCTGATTTAGGAAGGAGGCACCTGGACTTTACTTCACAGCACACGCTCTGGAAAGAAGGTCAACTAGCAAACACTGTGAAGAAGACTACTTACTTCTTCCCTCGACCACCAAAGACCCTCACCCTATTTTCACGGCACATGCTTGGACTATGTAAATGAATTCCGGGAACTCATTATCATAAGACACCCCTTTCTCAGAAATCTAATGAATATTTATGATTTGTGTGTATGTAAACTGATGTCCCTTGCTAATTCTTGGGAGCCCTTATGGTGGAGAATCCCCAGGGCAACCCCAGTGCTGCTAATAAAGAATACCTGCTTAACAGTAAAAACTTTACTGCTGGGTCCATTTCTTTGTTTCTGTGCTGTGAGCTACAGTGCGAGCGAAGTGTGCCCATTAGGACTGAATGGAAAATATATCAAAACTCAGTGGCTTACAACTCACAAATACTTCTGTGATAACACTGATAAGAATTCTGGGCTTCTGCTGCCAAAGTAACTTCCTTTGGTTTGAAGTACAAGCTTCATGTTACAGACAATATAAAGCGACCGTGATTCCCTTCAGTGTAAAACACTGGGACACATACAATAGCACAACTGCACATTAGACACCCCACTGCATCATAAAATGTATAAATTCCTGCTTAAAATAAGTACTATCAAGCAGATAGTGCCACATCTCAAGAGTTCAAAAAGCTAGGACTAGTAGCCTTTTCTAGTGCTGTTTATAAGCAGGCTAACACAAATACCTACCTCTTCCCAGACAGCAGTTTCTTTCTTAATCCGCTCTGTGGGGGTTTCTAGACACCAATTACAACAGACCTCTTTCCTTCCAACTCCCCTCCCCCCTTTTCTCCCCATCCCCCCACCCCAGCCTGATTCTAAAATAAATTGACTTCAGGAGAGATTGCAGGTAGTCAGCTCCTCATGGAATCTCGTCCTTACTCAGTTCGGTAGTATATTTTTGCACGTTTTCCTTTCTTCCTCGTTTTAGTACTATGAGGAGTATCTGGCCCCTAGAAAGGAGCAGTGGGCCTGTACCATTGTACCGGGGTGGGGAAAGAGGTTAACTAGCTGCTTTGTTCAGTAGCTTCAGAAACACATCCTCCCCTTTATGGTAATGGAATCTTCCCCCCAAAACCTCATCCTCCTCCCTGTGGAATGAAAGCCAAGCATGAGCGAGCTGCTACTCTGAATGGGGAAGTTTGGGAAAAGTTTCTGTGCTACAGGGAGGCACTCATGCACATGCAACATCCAAACTCTGTTTAAAATCTCGCTTGGTGGAAGGCAAGACAACAGTCAATCATTTACTAGGGATTAATTTTAAGGCAGTGGTTAAATGTTCTTTCTTCAGTGCTGCAGCATTTTGCAGCATATGTATCTGCATCTTCAAAAAGTTTTCCAGTTTCTGAAACCGTCCTCTACTAGGCAGATTATCCCATCATACCAGAAAAACTCACCCCTCTCAAAATGTAAACAATCACAGCCCAGACATGACAGAAACAGAGGAAAAAAAAGGTCTCCATCCCAAACTACCCTGGATGGATCAGATTCTCAGGTCAATATTAAATGTGACAAAGCCATACCTTATACAACAGTGTGGCTGCATGATATAGAGCAGTGGTCTCCAAAGTGGGGTGCATGCACCCCAAAGGGTGCGTGAGATGATCCACTGAGTTGCAGGAAGAAAATATTAGAACTTCATTAGTACATTTATATAATTTACAAATAAGTAAATATATTTACATTGGGGGTGCGTGTTAAAGTTTATTACCAACATGTACCAGTACATGATCAAAAAAGCTTGGAGACCACTGATAGAGCCAAGCATGTGCTCCAGCTTACATAGACACAGAATTCCACACAATAGTGAGTTGCAAATATCCAGACACAAACAGGTCTCATAATATTTAAGCAAAAGAAGAAGGTGCAGTTATTAAAACAATGGTCGGAATAGCAAAGCATAATCCATTTCATAAATAATCTCCTCACTGTGTGAAACATGTTAGGTCTTGAAGAGAAAAGAGTTGGAATGTGCAGGGCAGGCCACACAAACCAAAGAGAAGAAAACCACCCATGAGAGAATAGCTGAGGAGGATAAAAGGGAGGGGTGAGGCTAAAACAAGGGGAATAGAGTTTCAAAGGAAAAAGAGAAAAAGGAGGGTAAGAGTGAGAGAGGTGGGTAAAGAAAGCAAGATACACACAGATCAACTATAAAAGACAAGGAGAGAAAGGGAGGAGCTGGGAATAGCAAATAGAATAGCAGGCAGAGGAAAGCGTAAGAAGGGTAATTATTATACATGAGAGGACATGTTTGACAAGCAGTTTTGAAGCAGAACTATTTTCAGTGGATAAAATCTTCAAGAAGATTTTTTCAAGGGGAGATTTATCACTTCAGAAGTCTAAAATAACGCATTTTCCTTTCCAGATTTCTGAAAAATAATCATACAGATCAGTAAATTAAAACCTTATAATACCCTTCTGGATATCACATATTATGGCCCTGTTTTGTTTGTTGATGTGTTTGGTGAAGTAAAAAGGTATTTTCTCCCTAAGAAAGCCCAACATAGAAAGAGGAGAAGCTTACAGAAAATTTATAAGAGATAACTGAAGAGAATTTAGGGAAGCTCAGAAGTGCAAAAGGACTGAGGGGCAGCCCAAGATGGAGTGTGAAAGACCAGACCTTGCAGCTTCAAAGTCTCTGCACTGGCTCTTGCTAGCCATTAGTATACAGTCATGCATTTTTTTTTGTTTATTTTTTAATCTTTATCACAAATAATGAGATTTTCTACAAGCAAAGAGGCTTCTTATGGGTTTCAGTTCTCCCTTGAAATAAACAGTGTTTCTGCTTACAGAGCAGACTCGTTCTCTGCTTTGTTCCTTCTCAGCCATCACTCACTTCTGCTTAGAGCACTGTTTCCTGAGCTTTAATGGAAATAAATATAAACTAGAGAGGGGAAGAACCCCAACATACATTATCTGAATATGCACTCACCTGTATTATTAATGACTATTGTTCTTAAGTATGTATATCATGTGTTATGAAAATTCCCTTCCTTAACTATTATATCAGCCATTCTTTATAGTAATGACAGTTAATTAACCTTGTTAATATATATATTAGTTCACATTACATACTGTATTGTCATGAGGTAGTGAAATTTTACTGAAGATGTCAGTATTGTTCCTTCTTAAGTAAAAGAAACTAAAGGACAGCCCACTCCTGAAAATAGACTTTGCTTCTTGGAAGCTTGCTTTGTCCATGAAGGATAAAGGATACCCCTGGACAACCAAGGTAATGCCAGCATCCTAACCCACGTCTTTGAAACCCTTCCAGCATCATCTGGAATCATAGATAAGTAACTATAGCAAGACTGTCTCCAGGGACGTCTGGATCAATAGACAAGCAGCAACAATGCTGCAAAAATATTGCTTTGCAGAGTTTTATTGTGGTTAGTAATCAGTACTGTGGGTGTTAGTGATTAGTCAAATCATGTAGTACCTGAATGTTTGAAGGGTATAAGAATTGTGTATAAAACCACATATGGGTTGCCTCAATTTGACTGGGACACCTCATGCACATGAATTAATATTTACTCTTGTAATTCTATACTTTGCATCTTAACTTCTCTCCTCAGTTGGCACGGGTCAGTTGCAAATTTTCATGATAGTCTCAAAGGCAAAGAAACTTGTTCCAGTTCACTGGAGCTACAATCTAATGTCTGGTTATCTATCCATTTTCTAGCAGTCTGCCTATACAATTCAAGCGTTCTGACATATTCATCACACAGATTGAGTGCTAGCATTTGTAAAGCCCAGAAGGAAAACCAGTCATTTATGCTGTAGACCAGGATTTGGGGAACATTTAAAAGGAGAAGTATCTGCCTGGGAATCCATGACTGGTTTTACAATAAGCCTAGTTCCATGCTGGGACTGGGCACTTTGGGTATATTTAGTTAATTCTGTGTAGACCTGCAATCCAGCTGGGTAAGTTCAATATTGGCTGCTAGCTTTTTACCTGAATGCCCAGGCCTAGTAACTTAATTTGAAGCTTACCGAGACATGAGACACTGCAGGGTTTTTGAAGCTGTTAAAGGGGGAAGAAATAAAACTCATGAGCCCTACAGCCATGGCTCAGGAACAGAAATGTGCAGCCATAAGTGAGAGATGTATATTTATCTTGAGCATATTGTTACTAAAATCCTATGAACTCCCTAAAAAGTATGAATGTATAGGTATATCTCTTATAAAGGTATATATATCTTGCAATCTTCTCTGTATTCTATCAAGCACCTGAGACTAGCCTATTCCATCTGCTGATCCGTGTTTATCCATGTTCCAGGCTTCACTCACTTCCTTTGGAGGTGTGCTGTGACCCCACTTCTTGACCAAGCATGAGATTTCTGATTTCTGCTGGATTTGTGAGAGATTTCTAATTTCTGCTGGATTTGAGAACAAGAGGAACTGCAAACTCTTGTTGGAATAGCATAGACAAAGAACCACTGTACTTTTTCAGTATTGTCTGTTTGACTTGGAAGGAAGTGTGGCTCAAATATACTGCAATTATTCCAGTGTTTGTTGCTTAGTAAGAATGGAAGTATTCCATACTTAGAGCAGATCTGTGCTAGATTCAGGTCACTGTTGCTCATCCGAAGAATGACTCCAGAAAGCTGCATAAGATCTCAAAAAGCTCTGTTTTCTGTTGCATGCTTATGCTCAAGTGGAAAAACAGTACCAAATTACATAGATGGGAAGGGAAGTTACATTTCCTAAGTGCTCTGGGATTTAAGCAAAATTGCTCTGCTAATAATATTCCATAAAATACAACTTATTCTTGGAAGCCCAGTAGAAAAATAAGGATAGTAAATTACTGGAATCGAAGGGCAGAGTGGTGAAGGTTAAACACTCTCAAGAAGCTGAAAGGAAATGGAGATGAGGTTTCTGTAAGAGATTGTAAGGTACCAACGGACTTTCTCTTTGGCTCCCAAACTGGGAAGCTTGCGCCACCCTGCGTCAAGGTACAGGATGTCTGAGCCTGCTCAAGATTACAGTAAGGGGTTATATAAATGACTTCAGTTTCAGTTTAGTTCTTGGCTGAAAAATGAGTAGGAAAGGAGAACTACAAATTTAATTTGGATTGGAATAAAATTATTTTCTTTCTTGGAGAAAAAAGAACGTGGGAAGTGTTAAAACAGTTAATTTTGTTTAGTGTGAATCACTCCATTTAACTTATTTCAGGACCTCCTGTAATAGGGATGGGTTTTCACTACCCCTTGCTCTTGCAGTCTGTGACTGAAACTGTTCTCACCAAAAACAAAGCTGGAAAAAGAAAGGAAATCCTTCAGAAACTATGCAGGAAAGATAAACTTGAAAATGCCTCCAGAAATTGTTGAAATGCCCTTGTTCAGTAAATCTGCTAAGCACTGGAGGTATAGGGTTGAGAAATCACCCAGGTTTAAGCACAGTGTAACATGAAAAGAATAAAACTCCTATGTATTAGGCACCACTCCTGCAGAAGGTGAGTAAGCACCTTGAAGTTAACAGTAGCAATGAACTGCTTCTGTTTGTCATGTTGGGGAATGATCTGTTAGTATCATCTCAGCTTTCTTGCTTATTCTCCTGAATCACAGAATTATAGAATCACAGAATATTTTGAGTTGGAAGGGACCCATAAGGATCATCGAGTTCAACTCCCTGCTCCTTGCAGGACTACCTAAAACTAAACCATATGACTAAGAGCTTCATCCAGATGCTCCTTAAACTCTGACAGGCTTGGTGCTGTGAACAGTTTCCTGGGGAACCTGTTCCAGTGACAAACCACCCTCTCAGTGAAGAACCTTTTCCTAATGTCCAATCTGAACTTCCCCTGAGGTAGCTTCATTACATTTCAATGGAATGAAAAGACAGTAAAAAATGTTTTTACAAATACATTAGCAATAAAAGGAGGGCTAAGGAGAATCTCCATCCTTTATTGGATATGGGTGGAAACATAGTGACAAATGGTGCAAAAAAGGCTGAGGTACTTAATGCCTTCTTTGCCTCAGTCTTTAATAGTAAGACCAGGCACCCAGCCCCCTGAGCTGGAAGGAATAGGGAGAAGAATGAAGCCCCCATGACCCAAGGGGAAATGATACCTGCTACCCCACTTAGACATGCACAAGTCTATGGGACCGGGTGGGATCTACCCAAGGGTGCTGAGAGAGCTGGCAGAAGTACTCACCAAGCCACTTCCAATCATTTACCAGAGTCTTGGCTAGCTGGGGAGGGCCCAGTTGACTGAAAGCTAGCAAATGTGATACCCATCTACAAGAAGGGCCGGAAGGAGGACTTGGGGAACTACAGGCCTGTCAGTCTGGCTGGGAAGGTTATGGAGCAGAACATCTTGAGTGTTATCACATGGCACATATAGTGTAGACAGCCAGGTGATCAGGCCCAGTCAGCATAGGTTTATGAAAGTCAGGTCCTGCTTGACAAACCTGATCTCCTTCTATGACAAAGTGACCTGCTTATTGGATGAGAGAAAAGCTATGGATGTTGTCTACCTGGACTTTAGTAAAGCCTTTGACACCATTTCCCACAGCATTCTTCTAGAGAAACTGGCTGCTCATGGCTTGGACAGGTACACTATTTGGTAGGTAAAAAACTGGCTGGATGGCCGAGCCCAAAGAATTGTGGTGAATAGACTTAAATCCAGCTGGCAGCTGGTCACAGGTGGTGTTCCCCAGGGCTCAGTATTGGGGCCAGTTCTGTTTAATATCTTTATCAATGATCTGGATGAGGGGATCAAGTGCACCCTCAGTAAGTTTGCCAATGACATTAAGCTGGGTGGGAGAGTTGATCTGCCTGAGGCTAGAAAGACTCTGCAGAGGGATCTGGACAGTCTGGATGAATGGGCCAAGACCAATTGTATGAGGTTCAATAAGGCTCAGCATCCGGTCCTACTCTTGGGTCATAACAACCCTACGCAACACTGCAGGCTGGGGGAAGAGTGGCTGGAAAGCTGCCTGGCAGAAAAGGACCTGGGGGTGTTGGCTGACAGCTGTCTGGAGATGAGCCAGCAGTGTGCCCAGGTGGCCAAGAAGACTAGCAGCATCCTGGCTTGTATCAGAAATAGCGTGGCCAGCAGAACTAGGGAAGTGATTGTCCCCCTGTACTTGGCACTGGTGAGGCTGCACCTTGAATATGGTGTTCAGTTTTGGGCCCCTCACTACAAGAAAGACATTGAGGTGCTGGAGGACGTCCAAATAAAAGCAACAAAGCTGGTGAAGGGTCTGGAGAGCAAGTCTTATGAGAAGCAGCTAAGAGAACTGGGAAAGGGAACTAGTCTGGAGAAGAGGAGGCTGAGGGGATACCTTATTGCTCTCTACAACTACCTGAAAGGAGGCTGTAGTGAGGTGGGTGTCGGTCTCTTCTCCCATGTAGCAAGTGATAGCACAAGAGGAAATGGCCTCAAGTTGCACTGGGGGAAGTTTAGATTATATATTAGGAAAAATTTCTTCACTGAAAGGGTGAAGCATTGGAACAGGCTGTCCAAGAATGTGGTTGAGTCATCATCCCTGAAGATATTTAAAAGATGTGTAGATGTGGCATAGTTTAGCACTGGACTTGGCAATGTTAGGTTTACAGTTGGACTCGATGATCTTAAAGGTCTTTTCCAACCTAAATAATTTTATGATTTCCTTGTGTCCTACCTGGTGACCAGCAGAGAGGAGATCAGCACCCTTCGAGGAAGTTGTAGATTGAAATGGGATCTCTCCTCAGCCTTCTCTAAGCTGAAGAAACCAAGTGACCTCTTGCTCTTGAGTCCTTTCACCATCTTAGTCACCCTCCTCTGGACATACTCTAAGAGTTTGATGTCCTTCTTATATTGAGGTGTCCACAACTGCACAGAGTACTCAAGGTGGAGCCGCACCAGTGCAGTGTAGAGTGGGAAAATCACCTCCCTTGACAGGCTAACTATACTGTGCTTGATTCACCCCAGGACGTGGTTGGCCCTTTTGGCTGCCAGGGCACACTGTTGACTCATATTCACAGAATCACAGAATCACAGAATTGTCTAGGTTGGAAAAGACTTTGAAGATCATCCAGTCCAACCATTAACCTAACACTGACAGTTCCCAACTACACCATATCCCTAAGCGCTATGTCGACCCTACTCTTGAACACCTCCAGGGATGGGGACTCCACCACCTCCCTGGGCAGCCCATTCCAATGCCTAACAACCTGTTCTGCAAAGAAATGCTTCCTAATATCTAGTCTAAACCTTCCCTGGTGCAACTTGAGGCCGTTACCTCTTGTCCTATTGCTTACTACTTGGTTAAAGAGACTCATCCCCAGCTCTCTGCAACCTCCTTTCAGGCAGTTGTAGAGGGCGATGAGGTCTCCCCTCAGCCTCCTCTTCTCCAGACTAAACAACCCCAGTTCCCTCAGCCGCTCCCCATCAGACCTGTGCTCCAGACCCTGCACCAGCTTCATTGCCCTTCTTTGGACACACTCGAGTCATTCAATGTCCTTTTTGTCGTGAGGGGCCCAAAACTGAACACAGTAATTGAGGTGCGGCCTCACCAGTGCCGAGTACAGGGGTAAGATCCCTTCCCTGTCCCTGCTGGCCACGCTATTTCTGATGCAAGCCAGGATACCATTGGCCTTCTTGGCCACCTGGGCACACTGCTGACTCCTGTTCAACCGGCTGTCAATCAACACTCCCAGGTCCCTCTCTGACTGGCAGCTCTCCAGCCACTCCTCCCCAGGCCTGTAGCGCTGCTGGGGGTTGTTGTGGCCCAAGTGCAGCACCCGGCATTTGGCCTTATTGAAACTCCTCCAGCTGGCCTCAGCCCATCGCTCCAGCCTGTCCAGATCTCTCTGCAGAGCCTCCCTACCCTCGAGCAGATCAACACTCCCACCCAACTTGGTGTCATCTGCAAACTTACTGAGGGTGCACTCGATCCCCTCGTCTAGATCATCAATAAAGATGTTAAACAGGAGTGGCCCCAAAACCGAGCCCTGGGGGACACCACTTGTGACGGGCTGCTGACCGGATTTAACTCCATTCACCACAACTCTTTGGGCCCGGCCATCCAGCCGGTTTTTTACCCAGCAAAGCGTGTGCCCATCCAAGCCACGAGCAGCCAGTTTCACCAGGAGAATGCTGTGGGAAACGGTGTCAAAGGCCTTACTAAAGTCAAGGTAGACAACATCCACAGCCTTTTCCTCATCTGATAAGCAGGTCACCCTGTCATAGAAGGACATCAGGTTTGTCAAGCAGGACCGGCCTTTCATAAACCCATGCTGACTGGGCCTGATCATCTGGTTGTCCCGCATGTGTTGTGTGATGGTACTCAGGATGAGCTGCTCCATCAGCTTCCTGGGCACCAAAGCCGAACTGACAGGCCTATAATTTCTGGGATCATCCTTCCGACCCTTCTTATATATAGGCGTCACATTGGCCAGTTTCCAATCTGTCGGGACCTCTCTGGTCAGCCAGGACTGCTGGTAATTGATGGAAAGCAGCTTGGCGAGCACCCCAGCCAGCTCCTTCAGCACCCTCGGGTGTATCCCATCCGGTCCCATAGACTTGTGTATGTCTGCGTGATGCAGTAGGTCAGCTGACTATCTCCTCCTGGAATGCAGGGGGGTGGTTGTCCCAGCCTCTGTCTTCTGGCTGAGGAGGCTGGATTCCCTCAATACAACTAGTCTTGTTATTAAAGACTGAGGCAAAGAAGGCATTAAGCACCTCAGCCTTTTCCTCATCACTCGTTACCATGTTTCCTCCTGCCTCTAGCAGGGGATGGAGACTCTCTCTGGTCTTTCTTTTGCTGCTCATTTTCAACTTGCCATCGACCCAACCCCCAGATCTCTTTTTGCAGAGCTGTTCTCTAGCTTCTCATCCCCCAGTTTGTATGTATTAGAGTCCAGGATGAGAACTGAGAGGACTAAGATCTGTGAAAAATATAGGAAAAAGAATTGAAAAAGAATTTGGAGAAGGAAGTATACTTTTGAACTGGATCTCAAGAGAATAGAGAGCCAGTCTACTGGCTGTTCAAGTAATAAAATTTCCCTTGTGCTGAAGTCTGCATACAGAGGTTCAGAGGCTAAAGATAATATGTGGAGGGTCTAGCATCTCTCTAGCTCTTTCAAGAGAGCATGGAATTCTAGTTCACTGTGGGTGTAAAATCACATAAAGCATTTAGGAGTGCCTATTTCAAAAACCACGTGTTGGGTCCAGAGGACTCCACTTTGTATTTCTGTAGCTGAACAGTGCCGCTCGGTGGACAGAAGCGGTATTATTGGCTAACAGAACATCACGCAGCTTAACATCGAAACATCCCAAAGCACAGCAAAACTTGCAGATAGGGGTATTGGCCTCCACTGGCCTCCAACTGATGCCTCACATGAGTACCATTTACTAGAAGGAGAGGTATAAAAGTATTGTATATAAAAATTTTAGAAATTTCATGGAAAAAACCAAAGCTTGTAAAAGTACTAACCCTCTCTGTTTAAGGGTACTTGAGCACTGCACATTTTAAGGTAGGTTTATTTCCTTAAACCAACTGAAGTCAGAGAAAAGATTTTGAAATTAGCTTACGATGCCGCTAGCACTGCAGGGATACTCATGAATTCTAAGTGACTACGATTAATGATTAACTACTACCCTGCTGGGCTTCTCTGTGCTGCAGAACATACCTTGAAGCAATGGGTGCTCTCTGTTTAAAGTCATCATCATCCTAGTGCCACAGAGTGATGCTATACTGTGGAAAATTAAGTTAGCTTTTAAAGAAGTCTTTTTTTTCTATTAATCTATGATTTCCTCTATGATGCTTGTTGAAGCTGTACTCTTTCAAACACAACAGTCAGGGTCCTGACTGCACCAATATGCCTTAATTGCCCTGAAGAACCTCACCTGCACCCTCCAACAATGCAGTCTCTGTCCATTGACCCAGGAGATGTATTTAAGCTCAAACATAGGCACACATTCCTTGTCTAAGCTATGTGGTAGGTAGTGCGTAGTCTTTACCTTTGTTGTTTCTGGCTTATTGATTTGTTTCATGGATGGAACATGGACTTGACTTGTCACTTTGTACTTATATGATGATCAGTTCATGGAACCTCTCATTGCCACCAGCCCTGCTTGGGTACTGTGGGACTGTGGCCTTATCAGTGAGGATGCTGTTTCTGCCTGTCTTGTGGTCTTACATTTCTTCTCTTGTGGGAAGAAATAGCCTTCTTCCCCTTGCTCTTATTGTTCTGTGAAAAATTCACCATTAATGTTGTTATCACCAGGTTTTTTAAAGTTATTGTCATATTTTTCTTAAAGCTAGCATTGGTAGTAAATTCTGGTACAATAATTATATTTTTGTTGGTAAGTGAAATTCCTTTCCTAGGACATCTCTGGGTTTCACACTGGAAAATTGTGGTTGCAACTGGTGAAACAGAAATAACCTTAGAACATTAAAACACAACTGCCAGTTTTTCTTCAGTGAATGAAGTTGCTGTAGAGAAATGTCATCCTGATTAATTTCATCTGGACTGTCTATGGTGACTTGAGACTAAGTCAGGGTGGTCTTGCATAAGTGCCACCACAGCAACAAAACTCACAATCTTTTAGCAGCTTTTTCTTGATTAATATGTGTTCTGTATTGATCAGCCACTGAGAGCCATAGAAAAGAATAATCTCAAAGCTCACTTTGAGAATTTGTCTTCAGGTGAAAAAAAATGTAACAACATGATACTATAAGGATTTGGCCTTTTGTGCTAGCTAACTGGTGTACAAATACATACAGGAAGATGTGGACTTCCTAGACTAAGCACTTTAAACCCCATGAAATGTAGGACTAGAACTCTATTAAAAGTTATGTGCCTCTGCCTCTGATTCCACATCCAGAGCCAGTAAGTTAGGAGAGACACCTCTTTTTGAGGAAAAATCATGCGAGGTGTGCAAATGAAAAGCAGTCCTGAGTTCTAAAGCAAGAAATGGGGTTAAATGCAGCTCAGTCTGAGCATCAGTGAGTGAGGTATTTTTATTCAAGCAAGCTGTAGTGCACAGCTCTGTATCAGCAACACTGGAGCCTCCTTGCAGTGACAGAGTGCATTCAGTTACTAGGAAGATCTGCAAGCTGCTTGCCTGGGAGGTATTTTTTGTTGTGTTGCTGGGTGAGGTGCACCATTGCCCTGCAGATCCTGCTTTGCATTTGTTATTAGAAAAAGTGCTAGTGATCTCTCATGGAACATATTTACAAATTGCCTGTTCTCACATTGACAGTCTCCTGCTGGCTGATCTAAAGGCTTTCTTTCCTACTTAGTGACCACTGGACTGGTGCAAAAAGGTTCTTGGGAGCATTTTAAAGGCAGGGGGTCATTCAGGAAAGGCCAGCTCAAGGTCTTTGCCAATGACACAAGACTGCCAAAATACAGACATTGATTGGAACCCTTATCAGATCCCGTTAGCATTACTGATACAACAATTCAGGCCTTGTACAAATGAGAGCAGGGAGATGTGATCCTAGAAATACAGTAGGTTTTATGGGAAATGTCATGGAGCTACTTCTGCAAGGTCTATCAATGAGAGTCATGCTTCTGGGAACTGTGTGTACTTAGATCTCATCTGCATCTGTTCATTAGGTTCCAAAAGTGCTGGGCAGAGAGAACAACTGGCATGACTGTAATTTTGCCTTTAATGCAGGTTTCAACTTTCATGTTTCCTTTACTTCTGAAAATGCCATTGATCTATTAATAAAAATATGATGTTTAAGTTTTTCTTTACACCTCAACAAAGCAAAGAAAGAAACTCTAATGGTGCTGATACAGAACCATCCACTGCAGCTCGCTTCCACATAAAAGGAAGTAACGGTTTTGGCAAGGTATAATCAAGTGAACAATAAACAGCTGGAGAAAAGGAAGTGGTGAACTTGTTGCTGTGTTTCGCAGCAAGATTGGCCAGGGCACCCAAATAAATATATATAGGATTTGTGCATGCAAAATATATGGTACAGTTGTTGGCATCCTTACAGTTGATTTTGTGTCTGCTTGGAGAGAAGGATGTAGCAGACAGCTTGTCTGTGCACAAAATGCAGCTGAGGAAAAGAATACCTCTCCTACAGCAGCTAATGTAGCCTGCGTGCAGTGAGGTGCTTTATGGTTTCACAATCAACAAGGTGAACATGAGTGTGGTTAAAAGGTTTCTGTCTGTAACTGCAACAGTTTGCATCCTTGACTAAGTGTTCTCTGGCTCAGAGAAAAAAATTAGCTTCAGGCCTGCAACTTCAGATAAATACAAGACACTTCTTGAAACAAATGTGGAAGCTTAGAAACGTTGTGGTGAGGTCAAGAACCAAGCTGACATGGCACCTTTGATCTGTTTAACTCTGTAGTGGAACAGCTTAGGAGTAGTCTTGAGAGTCCACGCAGGGGTTCCAGAACAAGGTAAATTCTCTTTAGGGAACAGTCAGAGGCCTCTGTAGGCAGGCAGTAAGCTGGGTTCTGGGCAAGGAAGTGGTTTTGGATTTTAGACCTCACCCAACAGTAAGCAGAACAGCTGTCTGTTGTGCTCATGGCTAGCTGTGAGCCTTGCTTTAGCAGCATTTGTGCTAATAATGGAATGCTCAGAGATAATTTTAATGGCCTTTCTGCAAGAATGATACATGAATTCATGAAATACACCATGCTGGAGGGAAAAATGCTATCTTGTAAGGGAGTTTTCAGGCTCAGGAGCAAAAGAGAAAGGTGAGAAGTCCAAAACTATTTTTCCACAATCAATGCAAACTAACGGATTAATAGATGGTCCCTAGCCTGATAGGCTATTAGGCAGTCACTTTGTGCAATCTGCCTTGATAAGGACTCTGTGTTGCAGGCATCCCTGGCCTCCTCTTCTCTGCTGTGGCCCACTGTACCTCAGACACATTGCATCTGCATTGTCATGTTACCTCGTGGTGGGCTCTGAGCCAAATGACTGCTCATCAGGTCTGGTGTTGGAGCACACTTTGGGATGCTATGTGATCCCCTTGTGTTGTCCCAGAACGGGGGGTTCATCACCCAGTGTGCAGACACCCAATTCACACACAGGATGGAGGTATTTTCTTTTATTACGTGAATGCACATGCATGGGTACCTGTCCCAAAAACTACAATTATACGCACAATTTTTACATATTCAATACACTGATACATATCTATTAAGTGATTGGTCATAATCTCTACACTTAGCATGTAAGTTAGCACATATGCCTAGTTTTCTCTGTTGTCTGCCTTCTTTTGAGTCTGGGGTGTAATTAGAGTCGGTGGTCAATGGGTTGGTTGTCACAATCTCCCCCTGACAGAATTACCTTTGACTTAGGCTCCTCATAATTTGGCATAGGCAGGTTATTGCAGCTCGTTGTCTCTACTTTCCATTAATCTTATTTAGGGTTCTGTTTTCTGTCATGCATATACAATAGCAGATTGTTTCAAGGTTAATTATTTGTTTCTACCATTATCCTAACAACTCATCATTTGGTTCTACAGTGTTCCTAACAAAACTGACCTCTGACCTTTTAACTGACCTCTGACCTTCTAACATTCCTTTTAATAATCTGACATCACTACCAGGAGTGCTTGGGAGAAACTTCAGCACGGCCTGGCCTTTGCATCATTGTCTAGTGGTCTCCCACAGTTATTCTGGATGATCATGCCCACAGTTATGAGCAGAGGGTCAGCCTGATGGACCAGCAGTCTTCCCTTGTTTGTTGGATGGTGTGCCAGGCAATCCAAACTTGCACAGGAAACCAGAGGCTGGGACTAAGTGTGCTGCTCTACATTATGGTTCTCAGCAATATACATGCCTGTGGTTCGTGTTTGAGTTCAGAGAGTCTGGTAACAACTGAAACCACCGTTCCTTATGCTCAGCACGTTTAAGTCTTTGCAAATCCTGCCTGGACCATCTCCAAAGCTAGCTTCTTCAAAGTCCAACCTTCAGTTAGGCTGGAATCCTGAATCCTAGGAGGAACTGCTGCCCTGCTCAGCAGTGACAGTCCTATCAGTCCTGAGGAGTGTTTGAGCATGTTTGGCAGTTTCCTCTGTAGGCCAAGCTTGCCATGTGTTGCTTCCCTCTAGGTCAGTTCCTCATATACCTTAGCAGACAACCCTTGAGAGATGAGCTGACAGGCTGGAAAGACTGCGATCTTTGGTGGGGTTTGTGAAAGGCAAGGCACTAACTGCAATATGACTTGCTTTGAAGAATGAACATTACTTGGGACTATGAGATTTTACCTCAGAGTTGACGTGACCTGAAGACCCAACCCAAGCCAGCTCCTACCAGATGAGAACACCCCATACTGACAATAAAATGAGATTTGACTTAAGAAACCAGGCATATACCCACAGCCAGAACAGTAACCAACCAGAATCCAGTATAAAACCACTCCACCTGCACCAGACATTGGTTTAGAACAATGAAGATTAACACACCACTGGCCATATGTTTACACCACCTGCATGATGGTAGAGAAATGTTTCCTAAAGTCAAGTCTGAGCCTCCCTCAAGGCAGCTTTGAACCATTCCCATGCATCCTATCACTGGATAGCAGGGAGAGAGATCGGCACTTCCCTCTCGCCTTTCCTTCCTCAGGAAGCTACAGAGAGCAATGAGGTCACCCATCAGCCTCCTTTTCTCCAAACTAGACAGACCCACTGTCCTTGGCCACTCCCCTAGGACATGCTTTCCAGCCCTTCACCAGCTTTGTTGCCCTCCTCTGGACACATTCAAGGACCTTCACATCCTTCTTAAATTGTGGGGCCCAGAACTGCACCCAGCACTCAAGATGAGGCCACACCAACATTTCATACAGCAGGATAATCACCTCTTTGACTGGCAGGTTGTACTGTGTTTAATGCAGCCCAGACCATGGTTTGCCCTCCCGGCTGCCAGGGCACACTGCTGACTCACACTGAGCCTGCTGCTGACCAGCACCCTCAGATCCCTTTCTGCAGGGCTGTTCTCCAGCTGCTCCTATCCCAGTTTATACTTGTGTCCATCATTCCTCTGCCCCAGGTACAAAATCTGGCATTTGTTGTTAAATTTCAGCCATTGATGACTGCCCAATGCTTCAATCTGATTTATCTGTGTGGGTTCCGGTGTGCATGTGGGTGTATGAGGTAACTGGAGGACTGGGGAGTTCAGGGCCAATTGCTGGGTACACTGAGTGTCTAAGGCCAGTTACTGGGATCCAGCATCTCTGTGTGTGTGTGTGTGTGTGTGTGTGTGTGTGTGTGTGTATGCAGCATCCTCACCACTCTTGAGCTACCTGATTTCTCAAGTATTAATAGGTACCTATGTAAGTACTTAGATACGTCTTCCTATTTAATTTTGCACTGTGATTCAAGCTTCATTAATATATTTTCATGTCTTGTCAGAAGTGCAGAAGATGGTTTGAGATGATGTTTCTTTTATGGTCAAAGTCATGGAAATTCTTTAACCTCAGGAGATGGTTAGATCAGGAGATGGAATTGATCAGATAGAGAGTGGGGAAAAGAATACCATTGAAATAAGATGCTCAGAAGGGAACAAAACAGTGATATATCTGGTTGTACTTATGTTAAAGTTGTCTAAAAAAATAAGAGAGTGAAGTGGTATGTGCAGCCTGAAGTGAACTTGGCATAAGTCAGACCAGAAATTTGAAGGAAAGACTAGAGTGACTAGGATAATATAATAGAGAATACAAAACATTCAGCCAAGATAAACTGTGCTGATGATGGAACAATACTATCTGCCATAAGAATTTAGAACTGGTTCAAATGAAAAAAAGCAGCCATCTCAATGAATGTGGATTGAAATTCTGGGACTGAATAAGAAGGAGATGGTACCAGATCTACATTGCCAGTGGCCTAACAGTAATGGCATCAGTCTTGTGCTGTGCTGAAACTTCCATGACCCTCAGTTACACTGAGGAAGTAACAAATAAGGATGTGAAGCAGAGACACTATCGATGAGTTAGGGATCTTCTGAAAGGAAACCCATCACTCAGCCCTAAATAATCGTAGCATTTAAAATTCTATCAATGAGGAGTGCTAAGAGACACCTGCAAATGAGCTAAATTATTTCTCAACATCTGTTGATGCTATGAAACATAAAATCCATACTGAAATCCTTCTTTGTGTAACTGGTCGTCACCAGAAGTGTTGTCTGACATTGAATTGACCAGAGAAGATGTTATGGAACAAGCAAATGATACTAAATTGCCATCATCAGATCTTTTTCAAGTAAAAATCCTATGACACCACAAGTCTGAAACAGCTGGCTTACAGACAGGCGTGTGTAATCTCTCATGAAAACTGTTCTTGATACCTATGACTGGAAGGTGGCAAAAGTGACACTAATTTTTAAATAAGTAGGAGGAATCTAGGAAAAAAGGGTGTATTTTCTACATTTCATTTTGGCTTTTTTTTCCTGGCAGGTTGGTAATTAAGGGATTCAAACAAATAAACTTTTTTTCACAAAAAAAGCAGTATTTTTTGATGAACTTTTTTATTAATTGCAGGTGCAATGACTTTTCTCTCTTAAAAGCCCTATTTTTATTCAATGAAGCAGTTCTCAGCATGTTTTGTTCTTGCAAATGTTAACCTTGCTAATATTTTTTTTTTCACATTTTGCAATATCAGAGTCACACAAAAATCCCAAAATAACTGGTTAAAAGGATAATCATGGCATTTGTGGGGAATGGTGCAGTGAGGGCACATGGCTAAAAATGTGTTCATATGTATCCTAGGTACATAGAACATACAATATCTGAATATGCTGGCCCAGCTTTGTAGAATAGCCTGTTAAAATGTAGCAGTGTTCAGTGATCTGGTCCCACAGAGAGTAGTGCTGCAGTTTTTCCAAACAATTGCTTTATATACCCTCAGATGTAGCTTTCATATGTTCCTGGATACCAAATTCATGAAGGCCATGTCACAGCCATTCATTCCCACTGAGAAGAAAGTAAGCCTATCACAGCACTGAGCTGATGATTACCCAGGTCATGTTATGCTCAGATCCACAGCAAGACATCTTGATACCTTTATTTTTACAACTTCCTCAGGAAGTCCAACCTCCCAACAAATTCACTGCCAGGATTAGGTGGTGTATAAGAGTCTGGGCCATACTAGAGGGAAGTTAGTGCAGGCAGAAGAATGCAAGGACGAAGACAAGGCCAGCAAAATAAGGCTGGCAAAAACACACCAGATAACAGATAAGCGAGAAACATCTGTGGTCAGCAAAAGCACACAAGTCTGAGCAAAACAGGGTATGAGATAAGGGAGTTTTTGGCAAGTTTTGGGCTTTACATACTAATTGCAATTAACCAATGCAAATGCTTGTAGAGGTGCACGAACAGCATGTGCAGATAACCTGTAGCCTATTAGAAGATAGGTGAGCGCATGTACGGAACTTAGTGGAATATAAATGTAACCAGGATTGGGAAATAAATGAACGACCTGATCATCATATTGGTGTTGTGTCGTTCCTGTTCCCGCATGGAAAAGTAAGGACCCCGGCAAATGGTGACCCCAACAAATGGTGACCCCGACAAATAGTGACCCTGACGTGTACCGACGTGACCTGCTACCGACGTGATCAGGTGGACTGTCCGTTTGGAGCCGATGCGATTTACTATTGACGTGATTTATGACGTGATAGAATCGTCGCTGATTCTGATAGAATCGTCTGAACAGAAGCCGGAGGAAGGCGGGGGCTGTTGGCCAGCGTTACTGGAGGTAAGCTGGGCTGCCCGAGAGAGGCAGGAGCAGATCCGCGCTAAGCTGGGAAAGTAGGGGCTTAGATACCAACAGCATGGGGCTCGCTGCATCAGCGACAGAAAAGGCTGCAGTTCAAAGTTTGATGAAGCTTGCAGAGGAGACAGAGGTGGATCTCAAAGAAGAGGATTTAGACACGCTGCTTCTCTGGTGTAGACATAGGACATTAATCACTAATACTGGTCAGTTGTATGATGAAGAAGTTTGGAAATCTGTTGGGACTGATTTGTGGGAATCGATTCAAGTGGGGAACAAGGAAGCGAAAAATTAGCACCTACTTATCGAAGTGTTCGATTGATAGTGGAAGCAATGAAAGGTCAGGCTTGTGTTGCTGCTGCTGCTGCTCGCAGGATTGCTGCTGCTGAGTGGAAGGAGAGTGACAAGGAGGAGAAAGAGAAGGAGGAAAAGAACTTGTTATTTGATGGTGTGCCTGTGTCCTCTAAAGTTGTGTGTCCCGTGTCAGAAAGGGAATTTTGGGCAGGTCCTAGGATTGAGATCGAACCCTGGGTGCCACCAACAATGTCCTCTGCCCCACCTTTGCCTGGTTCATCTCTTCCTGATACTTTGTTGAATTCCATAGACCCAGTTAAAGTGCCGCTCCCTATGGATGTGGATGATGAGTGGTTTTGAGCAGTCTATCCTAAACCTCATTCTGAACAGCTTGCTAGTCTGTTAAAAGAACAAGAGAAAGCAATGTCTGACCTTTTGGATGAAATGCAACGGGTAGATCGTGGGTCAGCCAAACAGGCTATTCATGAGGCATATAAAAAGGCTCATCAAGCCATAAGGGATGGTTTGAAAGCGGTTGAAGAGACCGTCTGGGGCCAGAAGCTAGGGGTGCACCTGGTGGGCAAAATAATTCTGAGAGACCCCCACAAGAGACTCAGATTACTGAGAAGAAATTGAAAGAGAAGGAAAAAGGAGCCAGAGCTTGGGTAATGCAGTTGTTAGAGAACGGAGAGATGACTCCAGAAGAGGCGAATAATTATCTGAGAAGTAAATTTGGAAATGGGTTTACATCAAAGGAACGGAGAGCATACGCAAAATATAAAGAGTTAGAGAAGGGAGGAGGAGAAGTTAGTTCAACAACTCCATTAAAATGGATTGCTGGATGGCTGCAGGGTAAAGACGAAAGAAAAGGACATGAAAACAATGCTGCTTCTTCGGCATCCAGTCCTCCTGTGCCTGATCTGCCCCCCCCACCCCCGCAGGACCCTAATTATACTGTCGGGCAGAGATGGAAGGGGGTGATTGAACATGCAGTTATAGAAGGGCAGATGCTGCCACCTAGTGTCATTGCAATGCCAGTTGTCGTGCAAGGGAACCAGAGGGTGTGGCATCCATTTGACTGGAAGACTGTGAATCAGTTATAAAGAACAGTCATGGACTTTGGGTGTGATAATAAACAAGTTATGACAGTGATAAATCTTTTTTTCTCAATCAAGAATTAGTGCCGAAAGATATCAGAGCACTTTTGGAGATTATTCTTCCTCCTACTGCTTTTATGATGTTTAAAGATAGATGGCAAGAAAAATGTGAGATTGCAATGGTAAACAACCTCCATCAGTTGAATGGACATGATCCTTTAAGATTTGCTACACTTGATCAACGTATGGGGACAGGACAGTATTGTAATGGAGCAGCAAAGGCAGCCTTGCACCCTTGTATAACACAACACTCTCAGGCACTGGCCTTAGAGGTGCTTCAAGAGCTGCCTCAAATTGGAAAACCGAGACTGCCTTATCATCAAGGGAAGCAAAAGCCAGATAAGCCATATATGCAATTTATTGATAGATTGAAAGAGGCACTGGATACTGCACCTAATCATACACCTGATGCTAAAACAGTGGTGGGCAAAGATTTGGCATATCAAAATGCAAATCAAAGATGCCAACAAGTGATTGCCAGTCTCCCACAAGGTGCTAGCCTGACACAGATGGTTGAGGCATGTTCACGGTTGCCACCATTATTGGAGGAGCAAGAAAAGGCTACTATCCATGCAAGAGCTCTTGCTGCAGCTTTAAGACCTGTTACAAGTCAGGGAAAAGGAGATCCTGGACCTAAAAATGCTAGGAAAAAGGAAGGATGTTTTTCATGTGGTAAACATTGTGGTTATTGATTTGAAAGATTGTTTTTTTACAATACCTTTACATCCGGAGGATTATGAAAAATTTGCCTTCTCTGTCCCTTCTACAAATAGAGCAAAACTTTCTGAGAGATCTCATTGGGCAGTGTTACCACAGGGCATGAAAAATTCTCCCACAATATGTCAATGGTATGTGGATTTAGCTCTATGACCCTTTCGAGAACATCATATTGACTGTATTTTGTATCACTATATGGATGATTTGTTGCTTTGCCAAAAAACACCCATCTCTGAAGAATTGATTCAAGAACTGATAGAAGCTCTAAATATAATGGGACTCGTTGTGGCCCCTGAAAAGGTACAATGGACTGAGCCATGGAAATACCTAGGGATGACTTTAACTGAATCTACTATTAGGCCACAGAAGCTATCAATAGTACAGAAAGTGGAAACATTAAATGATCTACAGAAATTGATGGGAGATATTCAGTGGATCCGCAGTATTTGTGGCATTACTAACACAGATTTACAGCCTTTATTTAAGTTGTTGCAAAGAAATTGTAATCCTCAAGAACCTAGGTCTCTAACAGCATCAGCTAAACACGCCCTGGATAATATTTCCCTGAAATTGAGTGTTAATTCTGCAGCTCATATTGACCCTGTTCAAGCATTACAATTGTTTGTATATAATACAGAATCAGAAGTATCAGCTTTTTTAGGACAATGGTGTGAACAACAGTCTAATCCCCTCAGAATTATTGAATGGTTATTTTTATCGGCCAGGGGACATAAAACAATAACATCACGTGTGGATGCGATAGCAAGTATTATTCGAAAAGGTGTTCAGCAAGCAATATCTATTGCTGGAAAGGAACCGGATCGAGTAGTTGTGCCGTACGCACTGGACCTAATTCAGGCTATGTGTGAATCATCTATGTCCTTCTCACTGGCTGTGATGAACAAATCCTATCAAATTGACAACCATTATCCAAAGCATCCACTATTTAAAACTGCTTTAACAATGAATGCTGTTCCTGTCATTAGTTGACAACCTTTACAGGCTTTAACAGTATTTACAGATGCCAGCAAAACGGCAGGATTTGTTTGGAAGGAGAATGGAATATGGCAATCAGAATGCTTTGTTTGCGAATCATCTGTACAGATTTTGGAGCTTAAAGCAGTAATTGCTGTGCTTAACCGCTGGAACATTCAAGATTTAAACATTGTGACTGATTCTTTGTATGTGGCAGGTGTAGTACAACAAATCGAAAGGGCCTTGTTAGGACATGTAAACAATCCCACCCTTTTTCAGGCTTTTGTCAACTTACAAAATACTGTTAATCATCGTACGCATCGGGTTTTTATCATGCATATAAAGAGCCATACTAGGCTCCCTGGAGGTCTTGTAGAAGACAACGCTCGAGCTGATCAGTTGGTTGCTGCTTTAGCAGACATGGATAACATTGTTCAAGAAGCCTATAAATCTCATGCCTTTTTTCACCAGTCTGCAACTGCATTATGCAAGCAATTTAACATCCCTAAGACCCAAGCACGGGCGATAGTGGCTGCTTGTCCAGACTGTGCCACTCTCACACCGCTACAGGACGGTGGTGCGAATCCTCGTGGCTTACAGCCACGGGAAGTTTGGCAAACTGATATCACTGTATTTCCACCTTTTGGGCGTCTTCGCTACTTACATGTGTCAGTGGATACCTGTTCCTCATTTATATGGGCCTCTGCTCATGCTTCTGCCTCAGCAGTAGCAGCTCATCAACATTGGACGCAAGCGATTGCGGTTATAGAGTGTCCAAAGAAAATTAAAACTGATAATGGTCCCGCATATCGGGCAGCCTCCACCACTGCCTTTTTACAACATTGGGGAGTTCAGCTTCTCCATGGAGTACACACAACTCTACTGGGCAGGCAATCGTTGAGCGCGCCCATCGTATATTGAAACATCACCTTATTATTTTGAAAAAACAGGGGGAGACAGGGGGTTCCCCTCATGAGATATTGGCAAAAACATTATTTGTTTTAAATTGGCTTAATATACGTGGAGGGCAAGATGAACCACCTGTGTGAATACATATGCAAACAAGCATGATTATTCTTTTCAAAAAATTCAAGTGCAATTGTATTCCCCTCAATCTGGGCAATGGGAGGGACCTATGCAGTTGTTAACTTGGGGAAGGGGTTATGCTTGTGTTTCTACAGGTAGTGATTCACCCAAGTGGGTCCCCGCAAAGTGGGTGAAACCATGGATTGCAAAGAATGACGACACCAAGCCTGTGTCCCAAGGCACTTCAGAGACACCAACATCGATTGAACTTGGCCCTGACACCGTTGTTAACGGCACTACATCCAGCAAACAGTGAAGTTCTTTGTCTTTTACCGAATCTGCAGTCATTTTATGCAGTTATTCGAACACAGCCGCTCACCATAAAACAACTTGAAGAACATGACACAGCTTGTACGGAACATGGTCTAAACTGTTGACCTTGGGTTTTTATACATTGTGCATGGTGTGACAGGGGAACTTGGAGAGTCACGCCTGCGCATGATCAGGAAAGTGTGTATAAATGTCACTTGTGTGCTGACCGGATTATCTTTTACACTGAAGCAGATTGGTTGTCTGCTTTTATAGGTAGGTCAGTATATCAGCGATTAGCTGTTGGTACAGAAGGACAGATTAGAGTTTTTAGAGAACAACAGCAGTTTTCCAGGGCTTTAAGCCTAATTGAAGATCTTGGGCAAAGAATTTTGGCAGAAATTAGTTTTGAGCTTTGTAAACGCTTAGCTTTGCAATGTATTAGGCAAAATAATAAGGTAGTAGATAGGAGCTGTGGTGTTGGAATAAACGTTCCTCAAAGTTGGCAGGTGCAAAAGGATAACTGGAAAATAGAGGTAAAACGATGACGATGTGTTAAACATGAGCAATGTTTATTTTGATTTGTTTTATAGCAGGTAGTGAAGGGATTTTTGACAGTACACCCAGAACAAATATTTGGGTAACGTGGACAAATACAGCTGGGATGTCAGATTTTTGTTTGCGTTTGGAACAGGTAGATAATCCTTTTTGAACCTGTTTGATTGGCACTCCGTTGCAGGAAAATGAAACTGACTTTGATGGGTACTGGAAACAACAGAGGGTGGACCTGACTAGTAGAGAAAGTGAAACTTGGTTAAGTCCAAATGGCATCTATGTTTGGCCCACTATGCGTAGTACGGCCTGGCAGAAGACAGTCATCGAAAATTTAAATCAATCAGCTCATTTACCTTTGCAGGAGCTGGACTTGCTAGCTAGCGTTGTGCCTGTCGAGTATGTTCATGATACTGCAACTAATATGCAGGACTGTAATGATAGAGTTCCTCAACTCCAGCCAGTGAATGCCACAGGAGTGGTTTGGTTCGATGGCCCATGGTATGTTTGGTTGGCATGGAGTGGACAACAAGGCTTGTTTATAGGTTGTCAAAATGTGACAGGGCATTCTCCTTGGAATGATTCGAAAACAGGGGGGTTTACCGTAAACACCAAAAGAGGTTTTAAACTTCCACCCGGAGTGTTTCTGATTTGTGGAGATAGAGCATGGCCTGGTATTCCTGTATGACCTGTTGGTGGTCCATACTATTTACTCCGCACATGAGAGAGTTATTGAATGCCAGTAGGAGACATGAGTCAAGATCATGCAGATCTGTTCGAACCTTTGACAACACCTGCAACGACAACGTACAGCT
Source organism: Strix aluco (assembly GCF_031877795.1). Lineage (NCBI taxonomy): Eukaryota > Metazoa > Chordata > Aves > Strigiformes > Strigidae > Strix > Strix aluco. Next base: position 9,136,031 of record NC_133932.1, read on the forward strand.
ACCTTCAATAGCCACTGTTGTAGCTACTTCTTTCTTCTTTCTGCAAGGAATGGCTGCCATAAATGCAAAAATATATACGTAGATTAGCATGTTGGAGTGAAAAGCCATTTAATCTAACTTCGCAAATGCTGAGTGCGCTGCTTGCTGATGTTGATAGTGTTAGGCATGCTACTTTGCAAAATTGTGCTGCTGTAGATTTTTATTATTGGCACATGGGCATAGATGTGAAGATTTTGAAGGAATGTGTTGCTTTAATTTGTCTGACCATTCGCAGAGCGAATTAGCGAAATTAGCGAATTAGCACCAACGATTAGCGAAAATGCAAGATAACATGAAGCATATTACAGAGGGACATGGTCCTTTTTCACATTGGCTCGTTGGTCTCGGACTGTGAGGTTGGTTACAAACATTGGTCAAAGGAGCATTGATGGTATTGATAGTATTGCTGCTTTTGATGTTGATTCTTCCTTGCTTGTTCCAATGTTTGCAGTGGATGCTGCAAAGTTTGGTTGAGCTAATAAAAAAAAAAAAGGGGGGGGGGAGATGTACGAGTCTGGGCCGCGCTAGAGGGAAGTTAGTGCAGGCAGAAGAATGCAAGGACGAAGACAAGGCCAGCAAAATAAGGCTGGCAAAAACACACAAGATAGCAGATAAGTGAGAAATATCTGTGGTCAGCAAAAGCACACAAGTCTGAGCAAAACAGGGTATGAGATAAGGGAGTTTTTGGCAAGTTTTGGGCTTTATGTACTAATTGCAATTAACCAATGCAAATGCTTGTAGAGACGCACGAAGAGCGCATGCAGATAACCTGTAGCCTATTAGAAGATAGATGAGCGCGTGTACGAAACTTAGTGGAATATAAATGTAACCAGGATTGGGAAATAAACAAACGATCTGATCATCATATTGGTGTTGTGTTGTTCCTGTTCCCGCATGGAGATGTAAGGACCCCAGCAAATGGTGACCCCAACAAATGGTGACCCCGACAGTGATGAAGTCTCTCCCTCCAACTGCTCACACTTAGTAGTCCTAGAAGTAAAATACTCAGCTTGAAATTAGCAGACAAGGTTTTATTCCTCCCTTTGCTTGCTTTGACCTTGTTAACCACTGGTGTGTAACAGGATGTTGTGGGTTAGATTTTCTTCTTGAAATTTTTTCACTTTTTATTAAATACTTAAATATTTATTGATCAGACATAGAATCTGTCCCATGTGAAAAGTCTAGTCTATAAATTTGTATTTTTTATAGAGTAGAAAAATATTTGTCATTAATCAATTTTCAATACCCTACAACACAGTACACTAGAGGGTTGGTTTGTCTGGATTCAGATCCTGGCTTGAAACAATGGCAACATGAGATTTGAATCTAGATATTCTCCTTGAGTATTTTACCTATTATATTGCTGTACACCACTCCTCTGCCTCCAGTCCACTTTAATGACAGACATATGTGTCTCTGGTGCAGTAGTTCCAGTCCCCTTTCTGTGCAGTTCTGCCAATGCAAAAATAGAGAACTGTGGGAAATACAGCCCCTAAGGATCACTGTAGATACCCATTCATTCCACCAGATGGTATCCTTTCACTTAAATAAGAAAGAATATTTTCAGTAGCACAGATCTTACCTTGTTTGATTTTGGCTCTGTGGTCTCATTTCAAAGCTATAGATGTTAAATATGACTGCTGTGATGGTTCCCACTCTGCATCCAAAATACCATGGTAGGACAGTGGTCAGTCTTCTTAACACAGATTAAATGATTGTGTCAGAGACAGTGGTATCACTCTGAATCCTGGAAGTTGGGTTAATTAGTACAGGTACTGCTGCAACAACTAGGGGAAAAGAAGTTGTTAGATGTTTGCTTCGGGAACAACCCAAGTTTCCTCCACTTTTGGTGTGTGTTAAGGCTATGACAGGCTCCTATATAAAACTCTTCCCAAAACAAGACCATGCATGCTGGTTCTGACAGGTGGAGAAGGAAGAAAAATAATTAAGGTCTGAGCATATGTATTGTAATTGCTCTTTTTTCCAGAAAGAAAAATTCCAACAGTCACAAATACAAAAAAACCACTTTACTTTGTTACACTAAACATTTTCTGTTTTATTCTGGAAACAAAATATCAAAAGGTAAAATATAACATACAAGGGTAAATGAAAAGACAGTTGTCATGTATGACAATATCCTGTCTGATAGAGGAAGAAAAACTTCCATTTGAGTCAGTTTGAAACTTTCTGTGTGTTTTCAACAGATACACTCCAGAAAAGTGTTTGCTTGAAATTTCTTGCAAGGAGGAGCTTGGTTCTCAGCATAGATTTATCTGTTACAGAGATCTCTGCTATTGGTTTAAGAGAAACATGTGAAACAGACCTGTAAAGCAGCCCCTTATAGGGGCATGCTCACTGACTACTGAGGCAGAAATGAGGATGTGGACAGCTTGGTGCATGGCCATGTACTTCTCTGGAGCAAGTAAGGAATCAGTAGAGCTATGAAACCTGCTCTGCTGCTGGGAGAATGTAGTTTACTTGGTTTACTGTGGTTTTGTTTTGCTTTGACTTATAGGAGCTGAAATCACCCAAACCTCAGGTCTTGTGCTGAAAGAAGATGAGAAAGCTACTCTGACGTGCAGCCAAAATGATAATCACAATTATATGTGTTGGTATCTGCAGCAGCCAGGAAAGGGGATGCAATTGGTCTATTATTCCATTGGTGCAAATCAGCAACAAGAGGGTGACATTCACACTGGATACAAAGCTAACCGGTTAAACCTTTCAGACTTCTATTTGAATATTTTATCAGTGAAGATGAACCATTCAGCTGTCTATTTCTGTGCCAGCAGTTTGGACACAGCACTTCAAAGTCACTTGCTTTCTTTACATAAACTTCTTTGCAGCACCTTCCCTCAGAAGGGAGCCTCCCTCAGCACAGGAAAAGGGTATGTTGGCCACTAGCCTATTCACAAACCAGATGTTGCCAAGGAGTTGGAACAAGAGAGGCAAAATAGGTCTTTGAAGTGCAGGTTAATTACTGAACTCCTCTTTTCTGATCAGCCATTTATTCTCTATCTCACCAGAACAATCAATAAAGATTGTTAACCAAATGCAGACATAAAATAAAGGAAATAGAAACTGCAATCTACACAGCCACAAATTATTACCCCCTAAGCCATTTTCTTGCCTGACACAGAACAGTTACTTCAAATATACATATGTCTAAGTCTGAAATACTCTAGAGATAGTGACTTGTATGTACACTCTCATTCCTCTCTGAATATTATCAAGCAGTGAAAGCCACAATGCTTTTCACTGTGCTTGGAAAGGTTACCCTAATCACAAGAAATCTGTAAAACTAAGATTGTCAACAGTAATGAGAAGGGCCTGAACAAAAAATGATATGAGAATAGAAGCTAAACAGAACTCATATGCCACAGATTGGATTAAAAATTACAAAAGAACAGCCATTACCATAGTCTGCAAGTGGATAGACACTGTAGTGAAAAATTACATGTGTATGGAGGATTTAAAGAGGAAACGGAAATACTAAAAAATAGTGTGCAACTTAGAATGAATTCACATTCAAGAAAAATAACATGTAGATTTCTGTTTATTCAGAAATTGTTCTGACTATCCAGTTTACTTCTGGCCACATGATGAAGCACATGCCACTATGTGTGTCACATCTATATCTTTATGCCTCATACCTGTCTCACAGCTTACTGAGCAGCAACACAGTCTATATGGTTTATTCCTTCTCTCTATGGATTAGTTCTGAGGTTGTTTTTTTTCTCCCAGGCAACTTTATAATGTACCTCATTCAGAGTCTCATAGTTCTCTCTGACTTTAATCTAAGCCTTAATATGAACACTGCCTCAGAGAGCATCCATATTTTGAAGATAAAAATGTAGAAGGATGAACAAACAGGATGTGAATGCAATGTTATTTACTATATAATCTCTCCCTGATGGAATATTTCAGGCTTGGTATGAAGAGTCTTGTGTCTCACACAAAAAGACCTAACTATGTCTTTCCAGCACCACTATTATTACAGATAGTGTCGCTGATGCAGTGGGGTTAGTCATAGCATGATATACCATTTTGGTGTAAGCATTCCATGATGATAGTATAACAAATTGTCCTAAATTGTCCTAAAGCAAGAAAGCACTAACCAAAGTCCTTGTGATGTGTGAAAGTCACCTGCATAATTTTCTAGTTCTGAAATAAAGAAGAATAATAATGTGTTTCCAGTCAGAGGGTTTTGGAAAGGTTTAAAGAAAGGATGTAGAATAGGAACATTCCATAATTAGGCACAGCATCCAAATTCTGAGATTATTCTTATTCCAATTTGAATTATGTCAAATTACACTGTAAATGCTGTAGGGCAAAAGAATATCTCTATTACCACATATGCAGGATAAGCATACTGATCTCGAAGGGAAATTTTTAATTCATGATTATTGCACAGCATTTTCTCCTTGGGAAAGGAGTTATTTGATTACAGGCACATCCCCTGGGGAAAAGGTGAAAGAACATTTATCTCAGTCCTTTAAATATCAGTCAACTTGCAGAAAAGCAATTCAACATGAATAAGCAGCAAGCCCTTTCAGCAATGAAGGCTAATTACATTTTTGGTTGCATTAGCAAAAATGCAGTTAGCATGCTGAAGCACTTTTGTGGCTATATTTGAATACTATCTCTACTGTCCATACACACCCCTACCCTGCCCCAGCCCCAGTACAACAGAGATATCAGCAAATTTTAGAGAGTCCAGCAGAGGGACATGAAGATGATCAGGGGACAGGAGCAGAAGCATAAGAGCAGAGGCTGAGGGAATTGGTTTTGCTCGTCTTGGAGAGGAGAAGGCTAAAGGATGGCTCCATGACTCCAACTGCCTAAAGAGAATTGGAGTCTTAGAGGGGTACAGTGGAAAGCCAGTGAAAAAAAAGCTGCAGCAAGATAAACTCTGATTAGGCGTAATGAAAAAATATTTCCTCTTGAGGGTCATTCAGCACTGGACCAGATTTCTCAGAAAGCTTGTCAAATCTCTGTCCTTGAAGACATTCAGAAATCACCTGAACAAAGTTCTGAGCAACATGATCTAACTTTGGAGTTAGCCCTGTTTTGAACAGCAATTCGGACGGAGAGACCTCCAGAAGTCCCCTCCAATCAAATTTTTTCTACAAGTATATGATGTTTATCATCTTGCTTTGCTGTTTTGAGATACCAAGAAAAAGCATGGTTTTGGGTTTGTTGTTTTTTTTTTTAATTTGTAAAAGCAGGTCAGCAACTCCCCAAACACCCACAGGCCTTTCGTTATTTTGTGTGTTGAACATCAGAAACAGCAGCTACACATGCAAAACCCATCTGCAGACTTCAGTAACAAGAAGATTGTGTGATAACATGAGACAAAAACCCCACCAGGTTTCATAAGGTCTGTATGTGTCACTATTTCTGTCCAGCTGTAATATGGTGAAAAGGTTTCTGCACCCTGTGCCTCATCCTGAGAGGCTGGGGTGGTGTTGTGGTAAGAGAGTCTGATGCATTATCAAAATGTTTTTTTGAGTAAATGTCAAACCACATCCTGTTTTGCTAAAATTCAACTGCTGTTCCCTTAAAGAGATATTATCAAGCACATTTTGACACGTCATCTGTTCTGATTCTAAGGTACCGTTTTGTGCTGAGGCTTTCAGAGATATTTTCCCCTTTGTTGAAGGCCCTGGCTATGCTAGACAGAAGCTCCCTTCAGGGTCTCCACTCTACAATTTCTACTCCTGCCTTGCTATTGCATTCCTAGATCTGCTTCCAAAGTTCCACAAGCACTCCTCTATCTTGGCCTGCATTATTCCTACCTCTATTTAGGATACATCTATACATAAAATGTATGACTCTCTTCTCCATTTATTCCTGAGTGAGCTACCTCTGAATTACCAATTGTTTAACTTGTGCCATAAGGTAATAGCTTAATGAGATGCAAAATCTGAAAGATCTCCAGAAACACTCTCCAGGATTACTAATCCCCTGGTTTTACAGTTTATGCTGCACAGAAATGGTGCCCACAAACACAGCTTTAAAGAATCGCACTCTGGTTCCCTTTCCTCCTCTCCCCCAGATTAGATTCTCTTCCCTTCTGAGTTGCATCCTTTTTACTTTCGTCCTTTGCTTTTCTTGGTCTTTCTTATTTTTCTTATTTTCTTATTCTTCATAACTTTCTTTTTTTACTCTCTTCTTTGAAAAGACCACACATTTTGGTAATACTTCATTCATTGTCTTGTGTAATATCTCCCTGGCGTTCTTTCCTTCTTTTTGTCTAAAACCCTCCCCTTTGTTCTCACTGGCTTGTTCTTTTGAAAATGATGAGAGACACAATATAATTTCAGAGAAGTGGATTTATATAAATATCAACTTCAAGACACCATTTTGTCCGAAGTGGTCTCTTGTACAGTTAGAATGAGTTAGGACAAATGTGTACAGAGTAGAACTCTGTTCCTCTCCTTGGTCCTAAGCATCAGCCCCATCACAAACATCCCATACAAAACACTCTGGAAAATGAGCATGATGTACACAAACTTCCCAGCTGTAGCGCTTCTCTGATAGCTTTCTGAGAAGTAAGGGAGAAAGCAGTAAATAAAAAACAACAGAGAAAAAAACATTTCTTCAGAAAACTTTACTAGATAAGGACTTCTTTTTTTCATTCTGGTGATTAGGAGAACTTGTTCAGTGCTTATTTGCACAAGTTATAACTTGGCTGCCCTTAGCTGAAATATCATGTTAACTAGTAATTGTATTAGACTTTTTACATTCACATTGGGATGACTGATTAGGAATTGGTCTGAAGGATGAGAGTTTGGGGGCATTAGATGAAACTGGATTTGGAGTCTTTCTTATGGAAATATAATTTATACTAATTCTGCAGTATATTTAAGGAGATAACATACTGCAGAATGTGGGGTCAGTGACTTAGCAAAGTGTTCTAACTGCTTGCTAGAATATCAACATACAACTTTATGCTACAGGTAGGTCTGCCGCTCTAAGTGGTATTTTTATGCTAAAATGTTGAGTTCTAGCAGCCAGTCTCATGGAAGATTTACTGACAATAGACAGAATTTGGATGTTCACATACATGCATATGTATTCAACAGGAACATGAACACATGTGTCCACACATGTACAATCCTGCACCCACGCCTGAATAGCTGTGCCTGCCAGCAAAAGCAAACACAGGACACATTGAGACATATGCACAAGACACATCTCTCTTTGCATACACAGGTGTACATATAGATAAACAAACTCATTGTCAATAGGGGAAAACATCAATGGTTTAACTTACCTTTGAAGATACTGCAATCAAAAAACAGAAGAAAAGAAATAAGGGATATTATTTGAGCCCAGATATGTATCAGCACCACTTTTAAAGTGCTCTGTTTGTACAATCACTCATATAATGTGGGTGTGGGAATGAGAATTACATGGCTTGAATCAAGTTTGGAGAAGAACAGGATTGGATTCCTCTGCTTAGTCTCAATTTCCTGGGGAATAACAGGTCTGAGTTAAGTGTAGTAGACTGGCAAGAAACATTTCAGTAATGATTGCTTACTCTAGATATAGGAGCCTCAGAGGATGACCCCACACCCACATATATTTTACTCACCAGCATCACTGTAGATGAATTTGTGTATTGATTCCAGTGTTCCATTCTTAAAAAATTGGCAACACACTCAAAACAATTCAAAGGGTTGAACCATTCCTGGGCTGAGATCCTCAGTTGGCTGGTCAATGAGTAGGTACTTTCATTCTGTGTGGAAAATTCATCTGTCTGTGCCCCTTCTGTCCTTTTAGCACCATTCACCTTCCAGAACAGTTTCAGGTGATCAGGGTGGAAATCAGAGGCAAGACATACCAGCGTGGCCTAGCTCTTCTCTTGCTTTGATGGGGAAAAGATGGCCACAGCTGGAGGTATGATTTCATTGTTCTTTGCTGAAACAAAAAGCAATATGGCCTTCACCCTCATACATCTAAATATTAGATCATGTGGGGTTTTGTAGAAATATTTGTGTTGGAGACTGGATGCTGAATTCAAGATACAATATGACCTATAGTACTGAGCATGCAGGATCATGATCTTCAATCTAAAAGAAAATTATATTTACATTAAATTTTAATTGTCTTTCCAACACAGTATGTACTAAATATACCGTGCTATATATGCCATTTAAATCAAAATCAATAGGTTACTGAACAGAACGTGGTTCCAGGATTTAAAATATAAAGGTGCAGAACAAGTACAAAACTTTTTCCCTGAATACTGACCAAATAGCTGAGCTTACTAAAGCTAAGGTACTAATTGAAAAAAAGAATTTAGTTCTCTGGGTTGTTGTGTTAAGCTATACAATGAACAGGGGAAAACTGATCCTCTGCATTCATCCTCTATTATTTTCATATCTTTCTGTGTATGACCATCTCCTCAGGTCCTGAGTCAGGATTTTTCTGAAATTTCTTGGTTTATTTCACCTCAATCCTACAGTTTTAAAAATAAACATAAACAAACAAACAAGCTGACTGCCCCCAAATATATTACCTACAAAATCTTTAACCTACACCGTTTCTCGAAAGAACCAGGAATGAATGTGTTTTGTTATTTAGCAAAGAAATAGTAGGCCATGTTTTCTTTTCTAAGTCGGTCAACTTAGTTCCTGTCACAAAATGTTGCTCATATCCACAGCACAAAAACATAATAGAGTAGTAAATCCTACACCCTACACACCTGTTGAGCAAAACAAGGATTGAAATTGTGAAGGATTGATTCTGCACTGCTAATACCATTTCACTCTGCTTGAGGAAGAATAAGTGCACTAGATCCTTGGTGTCTTTTCTTGGTGCCAAAAAGGATACAAGTACTAGTTTATTAGACTATGAAAAGAAACAAATGGTACTTCAACTGTGTTTCTCATGCCAGTGTCACGGCACTTGTCAGGTCCATCATTTCTATTAAAACGACCTCTTTTTTTTTTCCTTCCATAAATTCATGGCAACATAGAAAAGAATTGAGATCAGAAAAAAACAGGGTTAAATGCTAGACAATAATCCTTCTTGCCAAAAGTCTGTTTGTCTGTGTCTGAAAATATGAATGCTTGAGTTTTGTGGTTCTGTGTGTGCATTATGTATGAATATTTCCCCTTCTACAGAAATGTTCTGTCATATACCCTTGAACTGGGTCTGGCTGAGCTGGAATGGGTTTTCCCCTATAGCAGCCCTCATGGTGTATGAATTATAAGAAAGAGGTTGCATGAATAAGCTTGGCTGCGATGTACTACCCAGAAATGGATGCAGGAGAAGGACTAAGATGTACACCAACTGTGGAGGCAGTCTCTTCCTGGCTTCAGAACTTTGAAGAGAGTCTTGGTACCTCCTCATCTCTACGGGTGAGCGCCCTGGATGTCAGGAGCACCCCAAGAAATCAGTTCTCTTCCGCCCTAGTCAGAGGGAAAGGGAACCCCAGGCGCATGACACGTGGTGAACTTTGGTTCTTCCTGCGTGACCAGGGGGAGGACATGAGGAAGTGGGATGGTCAATCCACCTTTAAGTTGGAAGCTCGTGTACATGAATTGCGAGGAAAGACCACTGCCAAGAAGAAGACATTCAAGAACGGTGTTAATGTAGCTGGTGTAAAACCACAAGAAAGTAATCAGCGATCTCCCAGATACAGGAAGACTGAGATCACCTCCCTGGGCCCTGATGAAGGAATCTCTGGCCTGGCACGGCAAGGGTCAGACAGTGAATACTCTGACCAAGAACAGGAATAGAGGGCCCCTGCCTCCAGCCAGGAGGCAAAAGGGATGATCATGTGTATTGGACAGTGTGGATTCGATGGCCTGACACATCAAATCCACAGAAGTACCAGGCTTTAATCGACACCGGGGCACAGTGTACATTAATGCCATCAAGTTACACTGGGGCAGAACCTATCTGGATCTCAGGAGTGACAGGGGGATGTCAAGAACTGTTAGTACTGGAGGCTGAGATTAGCTTGACCGGGGATAAGTGGGAAAAACATCCCATTGTAACTGGCCCAAAAACCCCTTGTATCTTGGACATTGACTACCTCAAGAGGGGGTACTTCAAAGACCCAAAAGGATACTGATGGGCTTTTGGTGTGGCCAGTGTGAACACAGAGAAGGTCAAACAGTTGTCTAATCTGCCTGACCTCTCAGAAGATCCTTTTTGCTGTAGGACTGTTGCGAGTTGAAGAACAACAGGTGTCATTTGCTACGAGGACCGTGCACTGACGGCACTATCGCACAAACCGAGACTCTCTGGCTCCCATCCAAGAACTGATTCGTCAACTGGAGAGCCAAGGTGTCATCAGTAAGACACATTCGCCTTTTAATAGCCCAATATGGCTGGTGTGAAAGTCTGACAGAGGGTGGAGGTTAACAGTAGACTATCGTGGCCTGAATGAAGTGACGCCACCACTGAGTGCTGCTGTATCAGATATGTTAGAGCTCCAATATGAACTGGAGTCAAAGGCAGTCAAGTGGTACACCACAATCGACATTGCCAATGCATTCTTTTCAATTCCTTTGGCAGAAGAGTGCAGGCCACAGTTTGCTTTCACGTGGAGGGGTGTCCAGTATACCTGGAATCAACTGTCCCAGGGGTGGAAGCACAGCCCCACTATTTGTCATGGACTAATTCAAACTGCACTGGAAAAGGGTGATGCCCCTGAACATCTACAATACATCGATGACATCATTGTGTGGGGCAACAAGGCAGAAAAAGTGTTCAAGAAAGGACAAAGAGTAATTGAGATTCTTCTGAGAGCTGGGTTTGCCATAAAGAAAAGCAAGGTCAAGGGACCAGCACAAGAGATTCAGTTCTTGGGAACAAAATGGCAAGATGGACGCCGTCATGTGCCTATGGAATTTGTCAACAAGATAGCAACTGTCTCCACAGACCAACAAGAAGGAAACACAAGCTTTCTTAGGACTTATGGGATTTTGGAGAATGCATATTCCAGGTTACAGTCAGCTTGTGAGCCCTCTCTATCAAGTAACCTGAAAGAAGAACAATTTTGAGTGGGGTCTTGAGCAACAACAAGCCTTTGAGCACATCAAACAGGAGATAGCTCGGGCGGTAGCTCTTGGGCCTGTTCAGACAGGACCAGCTGTGCAAAATGTACTTTACACATCAACTGGGGAGCATGGCCTCACATGGAGCCTCTGGCAGGAGATACCAGGTGAAACTCGAGGTCGACCATTAGGATTTTGGAGCTGGGGATATCGAGGATCAGAAGCCCACTACACTCTGACTGAAAAGGAGATACTAGCAGCATACAAAGGGATTCGAGCTGCTTCAGAAGTTGTTGGTATGGAAGCACAGCTCCTCTTGACACCGCGATTGCCTGTATTACATTGGATGTTCAAAGGAAACATCCCTTCTATGCACCATGCGACCAGTGCTACCTGGAGTAAATGGGTAGCATTAATCACACAATGAGCTCAACTGGGAAAACCCAACCATGCAGGGATCCTGGAAGAGATCACGGACTGGCCAGAAGGTGGAGATTTTGGAGCATAGCCTGAGGAGGTGGCTTGTGCCCAAGAGGCACCTCCATATAACAAGTTACCAGAAGATGAAAGGCGTTATGCTCTGTTTACTGATGGATCCTGTCGTGTGGTAGGAAACCATCAGAAGTGGAAAGCTGCTGTGTGGAGTCCCACAACACAAGTCATTGAGGCCACTGAAGGAGAGGGCAAGTCAAGTCAGTTTGCAGAAGTAAAAGCGATCTAACTAGCCCTAAAGATTGCTGAACGAAAAAAGTGGCCAGTACTGTATCTCTACACTGGCTCCTGGATGGTGGCTAACACCCTGTGGGGGTGGCTACAGGAGTGGAAGAAGACCAATTGGTAGTGCAGAGGTAAACCCATCTGGGTTGCTGCATTGGGGCAGGACATCGCTGCCTGAGTGGAAAACGTGGCTCTAAAGGTACGTCATGTAGATGCCCACGTGCCCAAAAGCCGTGCCACCGAAGAACACCAAAACAATGAGCAAGTAGACAAGGCTGCCAAAATTGAAGTAGCTCGACTGGACCTGGACTGGGAGCACAAGGGTGAGCTATTTGTAGCTTGATGGGCCCATGAAACATCAGGGCATCTTGGGAGAGATGCAACATATAGATGGGCTCGTGATCGAGGGGTGGACCTGACCGTGGAGGCCATCTCACAGGCCACTCATGAATGTGAAACATGTGCTGCAATCAAGCGAGCCACACGAGTAACAGAGGAACAGAGGGCAATGGCTGAGTTTTTGATAGGGTGAGGCCTAGCAAATTGACTGTATTGGACCACTGCCAGAAACACGCCAAGACAAGCGCTACATACTCACCATGGTGGAAGCAACTACTGGTTGGCTTGAAACGTACCTTGTAAATCATGCCACTGCCCGAAATACCATCTTAGGTCTTGAAAGGCAAATTTTATGGCGACATGGTACTCCTGAAAGAATTGAATCAGACAATGGGACCCATTTTCGAAATAATCTTATAAACTCCTGGGCAAAGAAACACGGCATTGAGTGGGTGTATCACATCCCTTATTACCCACAAGTGCCTGGAAAGATTGAGAGATACAATGGACTGTTGAAGACTATGTTGAGAGCATTGGACAATGGGGGATGGAAGCACTGGGATATAAATTTAGCAGAAGCCACTCAGCTAATTAACACCAGAGGATCTGTTAACCGTCCTGGTCCTGCCCAAACAAAACCCCTTCATACTGTGGGAGGAGATAAGGTCCCTGTAGTACACACAGGGAAATGGCTGGGGAAGGCAGTGTGGATTGCTCCTCCCTTGAGAAAAGGTAAGCCCACTCGTGGGATTGTTTTTGCTCAGGGACCTGGATGTACTTGGTGGGTAACGCGGGAGGATGGGGCTACTCAGTGTGTGCCTCAAGGACATTTAACCTTGGGGGGAAAATAATCTGTGGGATGAGTTGTATGTTGCAGGAAGTGATGGAGGAAGTAGGAATGACGAAGAGTGAACCAGACACTTGCAGTGATGACCCAAACCTAGCCGGTGCTGGAGTCCAACAGTCAAACATACTGCTCCTGTCCTGAACATCCATCTTGACAGATGGGACCCAAGTCACTGAACATCTGGAGGAGTGAAAGAAAGCTTACGGAATGGATAAATGAGTGTTATGTGGGATCTGGGCATGACGTAAATGGTATGGAATAAGGGGTGGAGACTGTACTGGGTCTGGCTGAGCCAGAATTGGTTTTCCCCTATAGCAGCCCTCATGGTGCTGTGTTTTATGTTGGGAGCTGGCAGGGTGTTGATAGCACACTGGTGTTGTGGTTACTGCTGAGTGGTGCTTACACAGCACCAAGGCTCTTTCTGACATTATCCCCCGCAGTGGGATGGAGTGGGCAAGATCTTGGGAGGGGACACAACCAGGACAGCTGACCCGAACTGACCAAAGGGATATTCCATACCATATGACGTCTGCTCAAGTATAAAGCTTGGAAAAAGGAGGAAGGGGGTGCGGTCACCCTTGGTCCTCTGAGGCAACCACTATGCGTATTGGAGCCCTGCTTCCTGAGAAGGCCTGACGTCGCCTGTTGATGGGAAGTAGAGAATAAATCTGTTTTCTTTTTTTGCTTCCGCGTGCGGACCTTTGCTTTGCTTTGCTTATATTAAAACTGCTTTTGTTTTACCCACAAGGGTTGGGTTTTGGTTTTTTTTTTCTATCTTATTTTCTTTCCCCTCTTTGCCCTGTTGAGAAAAAAGGGGAAGGGTGGGGAAATAATAGAGCGACTTGGTGGGTACCTGGCATTTAGCCAAGGTCAAACCACCACAACCCTCTAACTCAGATTCCTCCCATTTATTTTTTCTTAGACCCTCTTTGGATGACTTTACAGAATTATCTCCCACATCAGCATGTATAGTTTTTCCTGATTTTCTTTCTCAGACTCATTTGACCATCTCCTTCTCCGCTTTCTCTTTCCCCATTTGTCTGCTAGGAACTCAGCATATACATCTGAAATCTGAATAGCCAGACAGCATGGTAGACAGATTAGATATGCCATGGTAAAAGTAACTTTATTGACTCTAAATAGTGCATAAGAAACCAGACTGAAACTGAAAATGGAGGGTGGAATTTTGACTTCTAATTAAATTAGTAGAAGCTTTATCACTCATTTCAGTGAAACGAGCATTTTAACATTTGGTTTTTAATTTTCACTTTCTGGATCCAGTGTTATAGTTCAGGGCCAGCACTAGCTTGCCTGCACCTAGTTTGAGAAAAATGGCATTTTCCCAGTTTTCGTGTAGCTGGGTATGCAGGTCATAGAATCATAGAATCATAGAATCATTCAGGTTGGAAAAGACCCTTGGGATCATCGAGTCCAACCATTAGCCCTACTCTACAAAGTTCTCCCCTACACCATATCCCCCAACATCTCATCTAAATGACCCTTAAACACATCCAGGGGTGGTGACTCCACCACCTCCCTGGGCAGCCTATTCCACTGTCTAACCAAGGTCTTTTCTCTTTCCCTTAAAATGGTATCTGGATCCTTCCTTCTCAAAGCATAAATGCTGTCAATTATGAAATGCATAGATGATATCACACTATCTACAACTGAGAACTGGTTTTCTTCAGCAATATATTAATTTTCACCAGAGCCAGAACACAGTAGGCTTGTTCACTCATGCACAAATGCACTTTGGCACCATAATGGCCATTTGCTTACCCGTTCTTAAACATGCTGTGTTGCTTGACTCTTTTCTTTCTATCTTCTCCTAGACAATCCCAGTGAGGATCACCAGATTCTACTGATTTAAACCCCATCAAAAATTCCCTTTTCTTTTATTCCAGAATCTGAAAGGAACTCTCTGGTATTTGCCATATTTTTTTCTTACATAGAACTGTTTAGTCACTCCTGCAAAATGGAGTTTGTCTGTTCCAGAACACCCATCCCCAAGTTTCTCCCCCATTCATTTTGACCAAGCTTCACCATAACCACTCTGAAATTCTACGTGTGAGAACAAGATTGATCAGGATTTTTTTGACAGGCCTGATAAATGCAGCTATTACCACAAAATGTCCTTATAGATTAAATTCATCTCAATGTGTTCCAGGCACAGCTGGAATTATTTTTTATATTCCATTCTGCTGTGCTCTAGTCTGCCCTAACTTTACAGAGCGTGAATAATGAGGCATCTAGGCAAAAGAACCCATCATCTGAATCCAAAGACTTCCCTCTGTGTTTACCCTTGTCACACTCCCAGAATCTTACCCCTTGCACAGCCTAATACACTCTTCTCATGATTCCCACTTGTCCAGAACTGTTGTTTTTGTTGCTTCTCCAAAATACTGGATATTGGCAGAGCACAGCCTCACAGTGTAATATCAAAATGACTCACACCTGTCCTGGGCTGCTGGTCCAGTGATAACCATGTTAAACCTTCAAATACCACTTTTTTTTGCAGAGTAGTAGCCAAAAGTGTGCTGAAAAGAAGGTATATCAGTCTATCTAAGTAGTATTTGGTTATTAAATATTCTGCATTGTTTTCTAATGTTGATTTGGATCACAGCATAAAAACAATCCCTCATTTCTCTGTTGTTAGTAAAGCACTTTATTTTCTGGTGCTTTAGTATGACATCAGTATCCTCACAATTTTTAGGAATTATGATATACATTGTAAGATTCAGTCTCTTTCATTTGGACCCACTCTCACTTTCTTTCCCTCCAGCCTCCACATCTTTTGCCAATTCCTTCTGAATACCTGTACATACTTCCCAGCCCTACTTCTACCTTTTTCTTTTTCTTGGACACACATTCCATTTGGATATGGCACTGGGTGATAGACTGTAGGAATAAGAGGGAATGATTAGTTCATTCTGTAGGCCATTTTCTTCCAAGGAAAAAAACTTTGTCAGTCACACAGTTCGTTTCTGGTAGAACAGAGGCAGTAGACTCAGCGAACACTGAGTAGAGTCTCTGGGAGTTCTGCATTGTAGAGGTAGTATATATTCTTTCAGAATACACTTATCTGACTTGAGGTCTCTTATTCTTTGGTCTTGTCTCATCCTTCTCACTCCGTTTAGTTTATTCCATTAAACTTGCTTGCTTGCTAGCTTTCTCCACAGTCTTATTAATCTGAAAAATTAACACCAAACTGTCCTATTCACAGGGCAAACAATTACAATAATTCAATTGGTTAATTTGTCCCCTTCTTCTCCGCAGTCCCTACTATCTCTCTCTTTCTTGACCTGTCTTTCCTGAAACACCATCTTTAGCCTTCTTAGTGAAACTCTGCTGACTCAAACTCTTCCACTGCACTTTTTTTTCTTATCCAGAACAGTGAGCCATGTTCCTTTTTCAAAATAGAGTATTACTGCTCACCTTCACATAAAAATTGTCTGAGGCGCTGGTTCTCTCTTTCTCATCCTTGTTGGCACAAAATTTCTATTTCCTAATCTACCATATCCAGAAAAGACACTCCGGAAAGATTCTCCACCCCTGGAAGAGCTGTATTAGCCCTGGAGATGCAGTATGCTACTTCAGTTAGGTAATGTCTACAGCATTGAAATACCAGGACCACATCCTTCCCTTACAGTTCTTCACTCTCTTTACTTCCCTTTCTTTCAAGCTTAACAAAAAAATATTTTCCTTTAATCTGTTTTGATGTTAAGCATCCTATTTCCCATGAACCTATAAATAGTGCTTTTAGTCATGGAATTGAGCAAAACCCTGACTGTTAAGTGCCTCAGACAATGATTTTTGGTTTTTTTAGGCCACTTGCCATCATATATCCTACCATTTCAGTCCATCAAACTGAATTGTAATCACATAGCCTGACACTTGCCCTCATCCTTACTTAGTTCATCAGAATTTTGAATGACCTGATCGCAAATCCCTTATTCATGCAACCTCCTTCTTATAATTCATACAGTGATCAGGTACTTAACCCACAAACTTTGTTTTCTCCTCTCCCATGATTAATATTCTGTTTGCTTCAAGCAATGAGGGACCCACAACTAGATGTCCTTTTCAAGGTAAAGTTTTGTCATAGCCACCAGAAAGAATTCCTACTATACACATTTCTTGGGAGATGTTGCTTCAGACATGCAAAAGCTGGTTCCCACAGAAAGGTCAGTACCTCTGGCATGTGCTAACAGAAATGTTTGTCAAGAAGGGTGAAAGAGAATTTGCAGAGGCACTCAGTTTTGCTGTCAGCCTCGACTTATCACTCAGTGTAATCACTGAGGTCTGCTGTCTGAAGTTGAGAGGGAAACTGTAAGAAAACAGTACATATCTGTTGTAACAGTGTTAAGGTTCTTAAGGGTTGAGGACAAAGAAACATTCATCAACTCGTCTCTTCTCTCTCTCCCTTCCTCGTCTTCTGTGATCTAGGAAATTTTTGACACAGGGGTTCACCAGCTGGTAGGAGCAGAAAGCTGTTTATTTTCTGTTCTCAGGACCCTGGGACCCTGGCTTGTGCCAACAGATAATTGTCCCCTATTCCATGTCACACTTGGCACAGAACTTGCTCACCAACCTTTTATGCTTCCTTCACTTCGGATTATATCCTTTTGTCCTTTCGTTTCAAATGTTATTTCTCAAGTATATTAGTCCTTTGCTTGGATTTTCAGACAGCAGTGCCTTGCCATCAGTCCTCCTCCTCCTCCTCATAATTAGAGCTATAATTTGTCCCTTAATCTATCCTTCAGTTCCTGAATAGAGTGTTAGTGCCTTGATCTCCGAATTAACTCCAGTTTGAGTTTTACTTCAAGAATCAAAACATCTTCTTCTTTCTTCTAGGGGCTCCCCCACTCATACCCTGTCTGTGATTCTCTTTGGTTTTTTTCCCCCTTCTTCTGTATCTTTGTCTATTTCCTTGAACCTTTCGAAAGCAAAAATGACCTAGACAGTCTTTTGCAATGATCAGGGCAAATATGGCAAAAATTATTTATGAAAATAACAATTGGAGCTGTAAGAGTGATCACCTCCCTCACTGATACACAGATTAACTTAAACATGACTTGACTGAAATAGAAAATATAAGTATAAAAAGAAATAATAGAAAGACAAACTTCTTTCTGGGTTTCCTTTATTTTATTTCAAATATACTTTGTAAACAACATTTTTTTAATTGCAACAGTCATCTTGGTCCCTCCTCCAAACTGCAGTGGCTCTGTGTAAGCACAGCTAAAAATTATTGCTAAAATTGTTAAAATCTTGCAGATAGAAGTCCAAATGACTAAGATGGTTACTCTGTGTTGTCTGAGTTAGTTTGTGTAAAGGAGAAATCAACTCAAATTTCCCTCCTTAGTGGGGAAGCAAATGCTAAGACTTTACTGAGTTATTGAGGGACATTAAATTATTTAGTTGAGGATATCAAAAAGTGCTCCTTTTGTTCAAGCCTTGTGAATTTGAGACCCGTAAAGGCATTTTTGTAAAAAAACAGTCTCTCAGAAAACAGTTCTCCTTTTTGTTTGAAACAGCCATAAGACTACATAAGTAATAGTTGTAATCAGAATACCAAATAAATCGCTTTGTTCAATATAATATTTTCTCTCATTCTGAAGTATTTTGAGATTATAGAATTGACAAGCACACAGCAGGAAAAAATACTCCATTATATGGGATTATACCCATCTGTCCTGTAGCACTCAGATTACATTTTTTCTGATAACAACATTTAAAAAGATATGCCAGGTTCCCCTCAAATCTATCATCAGACCCTCTTTAAACAAATGCTTTAACTGACAGGTGACCTTTAATCTATTCACTGAATTTTTCTTCACTACCACAATGAACCTGGTGCTGTCACCAAGCTAATCTCAAGTAAGAACACAGTGAGAGAAAAAGCAGCTACCATGCCTCTCCTGAAAGCGTGTCACTTCTCATCTGTCTAGTGTTCTGTTTCCTTCTCTACCACCCTTGAATTCTGCATATATTCTGGCTAGAAATCAGCCTATTTTTTATTAGCAGGTGTGTGAGGATTTGCTTAGATGACAGATATCAGAATTGAAAGAGAGCTCCTCTTCTGATCAGTCCCACAGGCAAATATAATGGAGTAAGTTCTAAAGCTTTGCCCCTTCCTGATTTTGCTGTACTTATTTTAAATAGGAATGCAAAAATGTTAGAATAGCTATGTGGGTCATACTGAAAGTTTCTGATAGTCTACTAACAAAATATGAAGTCTGAATGCCAAGCAAAGACTGTAAGACTAATAAAGGCATGTAGTGGTTACTTTCCTAAAATACTCTTTTATCTCCAATGTTTTTAAGATCACAGTAAAATTGAAAAAATCCTTTATAGTTTTGTCCTACTTTTCTGATCTCACACTGAATCCAGATAAACATTTAATTTATAAATGTTCTTAGAACAGAGACTTCTTGTCCTCCTTTACATCAGCAGAGATGGATTTTACAATTACTTTAAGCTGCCTTTTGCCAAGATAATAAATTGTTTTAACCCTATTACCCAAATCAACTCTTTAGCACATTTTACTGGTTGTGTCAGCATTTTATTCTGTAATGAATTAATATTCTACAGTAAGAAACAAAAATTCCAAAGGAAACTTACCAAGCATTGTCAGGTGGGTGCCCTGTCACTGTACACCCGGTGTACAGTGGTGAGTTTGCACAGTATTTTGAAGAAGTACCAGAATTGTCTGCCACTAGAAACTCTCAACTGCACATAAAACCTGTATGATATCATGCTATATCCTACCTTTCATGATGTCTCAAATGGAGGGGACCTTTATGCTCTCATCTGTGTTAGAAAATACTGTGCTTTTGCAGAAGAATATGCTGAAACAGATGGTATATTGCTCTAAGAGGTACTGTATGTAGTGAATCCAGCCTATCTAGAAAGTAGCTCTTTCCATCTCTGTCCTGTTCTCAGTCTTAGTTTCAGAATTCAATCTCAGACACCTTCTGTAAATAAAAGCAGAAACAGTGAAGCTTTCCCCTTTCTGCCATCAGTAAGCTGTGCTAAAGAAGAGTTGAGTTGCTGAAACTCACCCATCCTGCACCTATTTCTCTGACTTCCTTCTTGCCCAATTTTCATAGAAAAAGATTTGGTTTTGTCTTAAAAAAAATATTCCAGAGTCATGTATTTGTTAAAAGTGTAGGCTTCTTTTCCTTACCTAGCATTGTTACCCGGGGTCCCAGGACCAAACTGCTGAATATGTATCACAGTACTACAGAGACTATCCCAAAATATACCCATCCCTGTAACAAAAATATGAGGGAGCAATATGAACATCCAATGTGAAAAATCCAGGAAGGAGATGTATCATCCTAGGAGACAATCTCAGGAACTGATGCTCACAGGAGACGTTGCAAGAATGCTGATAGTGCTAACAAGTAGGTCACAGAAGCCACTTCCCAAAAAGAACTGGTGTAAATGCTATTGAGAAACGGATAATATGGTAGTGGGAGGGTAGATATAGTAGACCTTCTTGTATCCTCCTTCCTAGAAGTCATTTACCTGACATGGCACTTCTCCTAGCAAGAAGACTGTTTGTAAACATGTTGAAATTACTATTTTTTTCTTATGATGATACTGTACACATTTCTCCTCATCCCTCAACCAGACAGAATCTTCCAAGGCTGCATGTGGGAGAAACAATATCGCTGGCATGTGGCTGCTCATTAATGACAACAAACCTGCTGATTTCTCTTCGGAGGATGACCTGCTTGAGACTGTCCTGTAATGGTGAAAATATATATAGAATGGTGATGGACTGAGCAAAATGTATTTTTACACACACAATCTGCCATGAAGTCTAGGTTAGACATCCTCCCATGTGAAGACAAACAGGAATGCTGCCAGGATTTCGTTACAGGACAAAAAGACTTTTTAATGTGGGTGACTTCTGGGCATCAGGAGGAGAGGATTCTCTATGTTTTGTCCACCTGATCTTGCTGGGCATACTCCTCAGGAGTATGATCTCAGAGTTAATCTTCGGAGTTTATCCCTTCTCAGGGATATAAAGGTCTCCCAAAGAAATGCATCACTGTGTCAGCAGTGTTCCTACAATGGTTGAACTTCATACAAAAACAGTGCTTCCTTCAGCTCCACCACCAGTGGTTGAGGACAAGGTTTTGAAAATGCAAGAGTCTTGCTTATATACAGTCAACTTTAGAAAATAGATGGTCTTGTCTGTGTTGCATGTCTGTATTGCAGAGACATCTGGAAAGATAGAAGGGCTCCTATACCTCTGTATGCAGAGTTGTATTGTGTTATTTGTCTTCTGTGACCCACTATCACTCACTAAGCCAACCTTGTATTTATATCTAATGAGAAACAGAAAGGGGAGATGGCTGTGATAGGCTGAAAACTAGAGACACTGACATGGGTATGAACATATCATACAGATGCTAAATACTAGTAGGAAGCTAAACAGCACAGGTACACTAACAAGGAAGAGGTGAGGGTTGTTGTCACAGGATGATTTAGGGGTGAGGTAGTCACAAGAAGACAAAACACCACTCAGTGACATAGAATCTAAAGTATATTTACTAAGTGGGAGTGGGCTGGGTATAGTGAGTAGATAGCAATTCCTATGATAAGATTTCTGTCATGTGCACACACACACACACTGTACAGCAAACACATCAATCAAACCTTCCAGTGCAGCTGAGGCCAGCACTCTGGACTCAGGTGAACAAGGCACTCACTCCAACCTAAGTCCAGGATGGTCACCTGGATTTTAATGTGGATCTCAGGCTCAGCCTTCTACGGTATTGGACATTCATTAATGTGTTTGTGTAGAGGAGCTCATCTGAAATATTTCTATAACTTAGATTGTTGGCATAAGTCAACATTGGCCTTGCTAGTCATGCCACACCAGGTGGACCGCTTTGACTTTCTCCATATCTGAAGCCAATCAGCATTTTTTACCTGGGTGACAATCATCTTGTAGCCTCTCACTGGGTATGTAACAAGGATGTAAAGTTTTTAACAGTTTTGACAACTGTAGTCCAGAATTCTCAGGTAGGCCTCCCTAATAATAGTGATCTGTGCTTTGTTTCTCAGCACATCTTGGAATCACCTAATGAATGAGAACAGGATGGACGTAGTCAAAGTCTCATTCTATCTGAGTGGTACTTGCAGACAGGCTTCACTCTGTGATACTTTCTGTTAGGGCCTGAGTGTGCCTGTAGGCATTGATGTCCCCAACTACCCTCATCTGGGACTGCCATGGGCCCAGGATCTCTATTTAAGCTTAGACCTGGACCTTCAATTCTTCCCTGATCTATGTTGTAGGTGTACCTGTATCCAGCCCTGTCTCTGATCCTGCCTCCTGAAAGGACTTTGTACCTATGTTGCAGGTAGCTTGTCTTCTGAATGGACCCCTCATATGCACATTGTAGCTTGATTCCAGTCATGTCTTTGGCCCTGTATCTTGGATAGACTCTGAACCATGACTCTATGCAACAGCAGCATGCTATTGTAGCAAGGAAAACTAATGCTATCCTGAGCTGCGTTAGGAGAAGTGTTGCCAGCAGGTCGAGGGAGGTGATTCTTCCCCCCTGCTTAGCTCTAGCTGAGGCCATGCTTGGAGTCCTGTGTCCAGTTCTGGGCTCCCCAGTACAAAATAGACGTGAACATAGTGGAGAGAATCCAGCAAAGGGCCACAAAAATGATTAAGGGACTGAAACATCTGTCATAGGAGGAGAAGCCGGGAGACCTGGCACTGTTCAGCCTGGAGAAGAGAAGGCTTGCAGGAATCTCATCGATGTGCACAAATACTTGAAGTATACAAACAGGGCAGAGACAGGCTCTTTTCAGTGGTACCCAGTGACAGGGCCAGAGGCAGCAGGCACCAGCTGAAACACAGGAGGTTCCTTCTGAAAACAGGGAAACACTTTATTACTGTGAGGGTGACTAAGAACTGGAGCAGGTTATCCAGAGGGATAGTGGAGTCTCCATCCTTGGAGATAATTAAAAGCTGCCTGGGTCCTGGACAACTGGCTCTGGGTGGCTCTGCTTGAGAAGGGTGGGTGGGCAAGATGACCTCCAGAGGTCTCATCCAACCTCAACTATTCTTTGATTCTGTGAAAGGCCTTCTTTTCAGTCCTGTTTATGGGCCACAGTCCAGGCTTCTTTTGCTCCTGATTGCACTTCCTGAATATATCCTGGACCTGGTTCACTGCTTGCTTTGCTTGGGACTGTTGATGAACCCTGCACCCTACTCTGCTTGCTGTGTTCAGATGCTATGGGACTGTGCCCTGATCAGTGAATGCACTGCTTGAGCTGTGGTCACCCTTGGTTCCTGGTTTGCCTTCCCCACTGGACCTTGCTACTTCTTGTCGTGTTTCTCAGCAGTATATACATAACTAATAATGCCTAGACCTGTTCATACAATCTCTCGTAGTAGTTTCCAGGTGAAAGAAGCAGAAGACAAACATACAGAATGATGAGGGGCTTCAGCAGGGAATGAAGTCCCTCAGGAAGACTTAGCAGGCATGCTGGAGAAATGACAGTATGAGCTTCAGGCATGATCTGTAGCAGGAATGATTTGTGAAAGCCTTGGATGCAAAATCAAGAAATAGAGTGTAAGGCAAGGGAGTTTTCTTCTTCCATGCAAGAGCCCAGTAATCTAGCTGGGAAGAACATAACATGAACTAATTTCTGGGAGCTGAAATCATTGAGGTGCTGAAGACTCATTGAGGTGCTGGAGCATGTTCAAAGAAGATCAATTAAGCTGGTGAAGGGTCTAGAGAGCAAGTCTTATGAGGAGCGGCTGAGGGAACTGGGGTTGTTTAGCTTGGAGAA
Source organism: Strix aluco (assembly GCF_031877795.1). Classification (NCBI taxonomy): domain Eukaryota; kingdom Metazoa; phylum Chordata; class Aves; order Strigiformes; family Strigidae; genus Strix; species Strix aluco. The sequence continues at coordinate 9,159,818 of NC_133932.1, forward strand.
AAGGAGGCTGAGGGAAGACCTCATCACCCTCTACAACTACCTGAAAGGAGGTTGTATCAAGGTGGGAGTTGGTCTCTTCTCCCAAGTAGCAAGCAATAGGTCAAGAGGAAATGACCTCAAGTTGTGACAGGGGAGGTTTAGATGGGAAATTAAGAAAGATTTCTTCACCAAAATGGTTATCAAGAATGGGAACAGGCTGCCCAGGGAAGGGGTTGAGTTACCATCCCTGGAGGTATTTAAAAGACATGTAGATGTGCCACTTAGGGACATGGCTTAGTGGTGGACTTGGCAGTGCTAGGTTTACAGTTGGACTTGATGATCTTGAAGGTCTTTTCCAACCTAAATGATTCTGTGATTCTTTCAAATATCTCCTGACTGAAATAAGGCAGAACTACTCAAGAATGAAGGTTCTCAACTGCTGCAACAAATTAACAAGAAAGGAGGTGATTTCTTCACTTCTTGAAGTCTTTCCATCATTATTTATTATCTCAATGAAAAGTAAAATTAATTATATTAATTTTTTGATGTGCGATATAGAAGATATCAGGATGATAATTTAATGGTCCCTTCTGGCCCTTTGACAGATACATGAGTTCATGAAAATGGCAGCTTTGAAATTAGTTTCCACACTGGTTTTGTTAGACGCCTTGGCTTGTTGATGCCAGCTGCTGTCAGCCTGAGGTCTGCTCACAGTTGACCTTTTCCAAGAAAAGGAGTCGTTTACCCAGTTTATTCTTTTGTAAGACTCCATTTGTTGGAGAGAAAGGAGATATGCACTTTCATACCACCTGTAGCTATTCTGTAATCTGGATGGCTGGGTCATCTTCAACACTGCAAAGACTGACCTAAATTATGTACAGGTCATTCTAAGCAATTAACATATGGTATAGTCAAAGATCACCTGCTCTCTACACATGTTCATCCTTCTTAGGAGTGTTTCTGACATGTCCTAGGGAGTGAAGCAATTCCTTCTGGGCCAGATCCACCAGTCTGGACAACCTTATTGTCACTGTGAAGATATCACAAGATGGGAATGGACAAGACTCTTGACCTTTGGGAACATGAGTACTTCTTCCCTTGTTTTTTGAACTCTGTTCAGCAATAGCTCTGGTCTGTTACTTTCAGTCTTCTTCCCAGGGTTACATTTTGATAGTAGTCAAACTTTAATTTTCACAGCCTTCCTGCATCTTTCACATGATACCATCATCTCATATCCTTATCCAGTGCTGGAGGCAGTAAAACAGTATGTTTGTCCTCTGGCAATATAAAAACACTAGCATCACTCGATCACATATCAGGGTGGATGTGGCCAAAGGTACAGGAGGACATTCTGAAGAGCCGTGTGAGTGTTAAACAGAAGTACACAATAGATGGAATGCTGTTCACACATGTCCTGCCAGTGTTTCTTTTTGTGTAAGAGTTAAAAAATATGTTTGTTATACTCTTTTATTCCCATTCTGAAATATATACATTATTTTTTTGTCCAAATAAGTGTCTAAGCTTCATTTACTTGCATTTACCCATATTTTAGCTTCTGTACTATGAGCAAAAGAGCAACTTGGTCTTCATGTAAGATTTAGTACTTGGCTTCTGTGATGACAACAGCATCAGTGAGGCCCTTCTGTAACAGCAGTGGGGGTTACATTTCATAATAGATGAATAGGGGAGCTGTGCTGGTGTGTAGATGCGTCTGTACTTCCCAACTGGCAACATGCATGACATTGCAGGCAATACCAAAAAAGACTAAAGACTTCTACTTTTTTCCTTCCTCTGCACCCAGTAAATTTATGGTCGTAAAACCACAGGAACACCTTTTCTGCCCCTCACCTGAATTTTTCTTTTCTGCATTTAGTCTAAGATTGGACCCATCTTTGCAGATTCTGAACTGCTGTGGTACAAAAACTATTGACAAGTTTGGGATGAAACATGGAAAAGTCTATTTTTCCTAATGCTGAGAAAATGTACCACTGTCCATCTAAATAGTGCTGTGCAGTAGGCATGGGTTGGTTAATGCCATAAATACTCTAAGATGGCCAGAAGTGAATCGTAAGTTCTAGCTATTTTGTTTGGGGCTACTGAATCCAATAGCCCAATAGTGTCAAGGCTGCTGCAGCTCCCTTTGCCTTGGTCCACCCAGTAGCAAGGCTGAATGTGCATTCCAATAGACATACAACCACATGCACGGTACAAATACATGTATACACACAGCCAGCCGCACAAATCAATACAGACAGAAACACTCATGCAAACACAGATAGCACTAACAGACTTCAACATATGAGCCTCTGAGGCCTGCAGCCCCACTCCACTTCCTGGTAGAGAACCCCTCACTCACAAACACAAACCCTCAGGCACTCCTTCATGCACACGTGCATGTGCACACACACACACAAACACACACGCTGGATCCCAGTAGCAGGCCTTAGACACTCAGTGTACCCAGCAACTGGCCCCAAACTCCCTGGTCCTCCAGTTGCCTCATACACCCACACACACACTGGGACCCACACTTACACACTATAGATCTCCCAGAAACTGGCCTTAGACATGCAGTCTGCTTGCCAGCTGGCCCTCAAAGCTCTCTTTCCCAGTTGCTGGTACTGGAATGTGAAAGCCTCTGAAGCCTGCAGCCCCACTCCAGTTGTTGGTACACACTGTAAGTACTGGATGAGCCTTCTACTGTCCTCATAACAGATAAGATATTGTCAGTGAATATTCTTTAATGAGAGTTCCTTATAATACTACACATCACTGGAAGTTGTGTTGTAGGACATTATTGCTACAAAAGACCAAATTAAATAAACAGCAACTCATGCTTCTTGAAAGGAAAAGAAGCTAAAACTTTATTTGTAATTCAAGGAGCTAGGTTCTCAGTGTCTGAGCATTAAGAAGGTATTAGCTTTAAAGATATGATACTATATGATACGATATGATACAATATGGAAGTACAAGGAAAACCCACCATTGATTACAACAACGTGGAAAGAACAGGAGGGAGACAGAGAATCACCAAGAGATAATATTCAGAAGTTCTTAGACAGAAGCATAGATCCTTTGCTATGGAAAAGTAGAAAGTATAATTTGATGTGTTCCTGCTGATGTGATGAAGAGCACTCTTCATTTATTCTCTATATAACTTGCCACCAGCCTAGTTGAAAACAAAACAGAATAAATAAGTTAAAAAAAAAAACCAAACCCAAAAAGGAACAAATACAATAGTCTAGGAAATAATAGGCCATATTTATCAGTGCCCCAAGTGTTTTGTCTCCTGAGAGCATTAACAGAAACGACTATGTTGTATCTCCATGCTTTCTCCCTTTTTTGTACCAAGGAAGTGTCTTAACCTGTACAAATTATTTACTTATACTGAACTAATATCTTTACACACAACTTTGTGTGTTAGATGACAAATCTGGTGGCCATCTACATTGGTGACTACATTGGTGGGCAAAGGAAGAGCTACGGACATCATCTACCTGGACTTCTGTAACGCATTTGATACGGTCCCACACAACATTCTTGCTGCTAAATTGGAGAGACAGATGGAATGTTACATGGTTAAGGAATTGGCTGGATGACCATGCCCAAACAGTCAGTGGCTCAATGTCCAAGTGGAAACTAGTAACGAGTGGTGTCCTCAAGGGTTTGTACTGGGACTGATACCATTTAATACCCTCATCAAACTGTCATTGATAGTGGGACTGAATACACTGTCAGCAAGTTTGCCAATGACACCAAGCTGGGTGGTGCAGTTGATATGCCTGAGGGAAGGGATGCCATCCAGAGGGACCCAGACAAGCTTGAGGAGTGGGCCCATGTGAACACCATGAAGTTCAACAAGGCCAAGCACAAGGTCCTGCAACTGGGGGTCTGGGCAATCACTAGGATCAGTACAGACTAGGGGATGAATGGCTTGAGAGCAACCCTGTGGAAAAGGACTTGGGGATATGGCGGACAAAAAATTGTATGTCGGTTGGCCATATGCACTTGCAGCCCAGACAGACAAGTGTATCCTGGGATGTATCCAAAGAAGGGTGGCCAGCAGATTGAGGGAGGTGACTCTGCCCCTCTACTCTGCTCTCATGTGACCCCACCTGGAGTACTCCGTCCAGTTCAGGGGGCCCCCAGCACAAGAAAGACATGGGCGTGCTAGAGCGGGTCCAGAAGAGGGCCACAAAAATGTTCAGAGGGCTGGAACACCTCTCCCATGAAGAAAGGCTGAGAGAGTTGGGGTTGTTCAGGCTGGAGAAGAGAAGCCTCTGGGGAGGCCTTCTTGCAGCCTTTCAATATACAAGCAGATTTATAAGAAAGACAGAGACTTTTTAGTAAGGCCTGTAGTGACAGGACTAGGGGCAATGTTTTAAACTGATACCAGGTAGCTTTAGATTAGATATAAGGAAGAAACATGTTATGATGAGGGTGGTGAGACACTGGAACAGGTTACCCAGAGGAGCTGTGGATGCCCCATCATTGGAAATGTTCAAAGTCAAGTTGGATGGGCCTTTGAGCAACTTGATCTAGTGAAAGATGTTCCTGCTTATGGCAGGAGGATTGGACCAGATGATCTTTAGTGGTCCCTTCTGACCCAAACTGTTCTGTGGTTCTATAATTGTGATTCAGTAAAGTACAAACCTACCTCCTCTAGTATCCTTGAAGAAGGACACAAAGTCATAACTGTGACTGTATTCATACTCACCCTCAACTCCACCAGGTCCCTTTTCAAATACATCTCCCAGTCCTGCTTTTAAAGGAACAAGTACGGAGGCTTCCACTACTCTCAGTAGGAATATCTTTCAGCCATATGAGATACTTACTGATAAAAACTATTTCCTGGTAGTTAGTTAAACTTCTCCCATTTTTTCAGATTTATCCCATTGTTCTTTGTAAATTTTTCTAAATATTTGTTCAGATTTATCCCACATATCTCCTCAAAAACCCTGCTTATTACTTTCACTGCAGGCATGAGTCCCTTTCCAATGCTTACAGAAAAGTATGATATATATGATATTTCTCTTCTTTACTTTCTGGAGAAGTTGTCCTTAATTCTCATCTTTTTCCATGTGCTTAAAGAGTATTTTGAGAATGAATTTCTCTGCTAGATAGCATTGATTTTATTTGAGTTCTGGAAACACAATAATAGAAAACTCATTACGTGATTTTTCAACCTAGCCTTCACAAATCCTGGCAGAACACATGGAGAACAACCCCACAGCTGAGAATAGATCTAGTCTGTATCCACTTGTACTAGTGAGTAAGATCAACCTTCAAGTGGCACACTAGCCTACCTTGGCTGTCCACACCAGACTGCTCACCAAAACTGCATAGAGCAAGGCTTTGCCACAGAGAATGAGGTAAGTGAGCTTCAGAGAATTTCCATACCGCAAGTAGGACTCTGCAAATCAAACAGCATTTGTCTATTGAATTATCGTCATCACAAGAGACTAGATCTAATGTAGCTTTAATCAAATAAGAACCCTTGAAAGCTTTAGCTAAGCAACACAAAGGAACTAGAGCCAAATGAATGGCTCTGTTGACACGAGATAGCAAGGGATGGGAAAGAACACTGTGATTCAAAGAACTAAAAGAGAAATCGAGTCTAGGAAAGACAGAGATTGGCTTTATGATAAGAAAGTATGTCCTGACTGGGAATGTTTAACCATTGTGTTGCCACACCTACTGAAAAACTGTTCATGTGAATCCCTCCTAGGAACTCAAATTAAGCTGAACCACAAGATACTTTTTTTTTTTTCACTTGTTATTGTCAGTGGCCTTGTGAATGCTGCAGACTTTTATTCTTGTAGATTTTTCATTCTTAAAGAATTGCAGTAGTATTGAGACACCAGCCTGGTCTTGGTTCAGCCCTAAGATTCCTGAAGCGTTAAAGAAGTTGGTGAAAAAAGATAGTGAGTAAGTATGAGTACATAGAGGAAAGAAACATAATTTTTAATATGGAAATACTCGTAGTTTAGAGGGGAATGTGACTTGTAATGAGAAGTATTCTGAATTTGATACTAAAAAATATTCAGAATTCTGGATTCTGAATCTTGTCATAATAACTTGGCTAAGTATGAATTTATTCTTTCATGGCTGAGCAAGCAGCTTCCTAACAGAAGTCAGTGTTAAGGACTTGGAGATGATAAAAAGAACAAGTGACACTCTATAGGAAGGTTCCACAATTTCTTCTATTATTTCAAAAGGCAATCATAAAGAAGAGCTAAAAAAACCAAAACACAGCTACTTACAGCATGCACGTACAATCCTCCCAAAGTCTGTCTTTTTTTTTTTTTTAATCTAACGTACAAATCACTTAGATTAAGAAGTACAAGTAATTCTTGTAGTAGAAATCTCACACACCTTGCACTTAGTGTCAGTAAAACTGGAATTAAAATACATACAGATATTTGTCTGTGAGAAGACACTCATACCTTCCGTGAGTGCACAACCTGAAAGAAAAATGAACTGAAAGTCATGTTTCTCTTCAACGCAAACATAACACAAATTGTAGACGTTTCAGTCTACAATATACTGCCTGATTCATTTTACTATACTATTTATTTTATTATACTATGCATTTTACTATACTACAGAGATTTCTCAGTGAAAATATGAAGAAACCTTTGAAAAACTGTAGATGTATAATGATAATATAAATACAGGAATGTGAAGAGACATATGCAAATACCTACATATTTACATATATATTTTTGCCATGACAACACCTTGTATAGAAGCTGGATATAGATGCGTTTCACATCATAACCTACACCCTTCTTATTTGTGATTTAATAGTTTGTACAGCATGGTGATACATATTTTTTACTCACCAGCATCACCGTAGATGAATTTGTTTATCGATTCCAGTGTTCCATTCTTAAAAAAAGTGGCAACACACTCAAAACGATTCAAAGGGTTGAACCATTCCTGGGCTGAGATCCTCAGTCGGCTGGTCAGTGAGTAGGTACTCCCATTCTGTGTGGAAAACTCATCTGTCCCCACCCCGTCTGTCCTTTTAGCACCATTCACCTTCCAGAATAATTTCAGGTAGTCAGGGTAGAAACCAGAGGCCAGGCATACCAGTGTGGCCTTGCTCTTCTGTTGGATCTCCTGCTTTGATGGGGAAAAGATGGCCACAGCTGGAGGTATGATTTCATCGTTCTTCCCTGAAATGAAAAGCAGTATCTCCCAGAGCCTTCCATTACAGTCTTCAGTAAGAAACCCCTTAAAATTGTACTGTATGTGTGCTGTGTCACTCCGGATATATCTGGCCTTTTAACAACTTTCTATTAGATGATTAATATCTATTAGATCCATAGACACCAGGAAACTGAAAGCATTTTTCTTCACCTATTTTACAGAAACATAAAAGGTCTGGCTACAGAAATGCATGAGTTTCTAGTATTGTCTCTGTCAGAAGATTATGAAAGCTGAAAAGAAGCTGAAAAACAGGTAGGCAGAAAACTACCCAGTAGTGCTATAAGGCCTGTATTTGTATTATTGTACTAATAGATAAGAGTCTGTGTTATAAGGCACAAGCATCTTCACATTCCTGGAGATGTAGTAAGACATGATACTTATTGCAGTGCTCAGAATTATACTGCCATGTGATACCCTACTTGGGTTCCCCCAACTAAGAGGTGACTTGAAAGGAGGAAGCTAATCTTTCTCAATGTCTGAAGTGAAGGACACTTTAGGTAGGTAACCTGAATCTGCCTGGGACAAGTTTTGCTTTAGGTCTTAACTTGCGATCCTTTTTTAAGACTATGAAATATCTCTTTATGTTATTTGTTATTTAGGATACCCTAGGTATGAGAAGCCCTCGTCCTAGACTACACATCTTCCCCAAATGATGCAAGATTCTATACACTCACAAACCAAAAGTTGTCCCCTGTCCTAAAGGGTTTAATACCTGCATATAAGACTAAAGACAAGACTTCTACAGTCAAAAAGATATACAAGGCAACAAGGAGATGTTACTCAGAAGCTAGGCAGTGACCCTAAAAGTGACCTTTTATTTTTTTTTCCCCATACACTTCATTAGAGTGCCTTTTTAACTCATGATAAGCCCATCAGGTCTGCAGAATGCACATGGAAACAGAAATGCAGAGAACTATGGAGCCAAAGAGAAAACTTTTACTTTTTTTCAGTGTGAAGACACTATATATTGTAGATGTTCTTCCTGGTCACTCCCTCCTTTCTAGAGTGGAGAGAATTAGCAGAATTAGCAGGAACTTGTATCTTGCATAGATCTTGACCCCTAAGCTCTAGTGTTTGCTTTCAGCTGTTAGGCTTAATCATGATTGTGAAAAAACATGAGATTGTACAGACTTCAGAATAGGTAACTAGATAGTAATGGAGATTATTCCCTAGAAGGTTTGCCACTGCTCTGCTTTCCTCCTAGTGGATATGAGGAGAGGTTGATCACTTTTACTGATCCCTTCTAGTACTTGGCTTTATGAATATTTTTCCTATCCTGAAAGTATCTCTGACAGAAGTTCATTGGCTTATAGCCTAAATGGCTAAGGAGTGAAGACATAGAAACAGATAGGGAGAACACAAAAGAAAAATGAGAGAGCTTTAACAGACTAAACCAAAAAAAGACAGAGAGGAAGACAGGTGGAAAAGGCAGACAGAAAGAATGATAAAACTACTGGAAAGACAAACAAAACCAAAGAATAAGCATGCATGAAATAGAATAAGGGGACTTGTACAAGCAAGAGCAGAGACAATGAGAAAAGAGTGTTATCAGCTGCCCATTCTGTTCTGATCTTCCACAGTGTTCGTGGCAGACACTACCACAATGCTCGATCACTTCCATGCATAAACTCATGCATTCCCTGTCACACATTATTCACCCACCTAAGAGAAAAGGTACCACAGTTCTTCCATTTCCATCATGGCAAGGTCAGTTTCATGATTTTTTGTTATCTTTCACTCTTACTCTCATTTTAAAATCATCTGTGTATATGCTACATATTAATGCAAGGGAAATTTTCAAGTCTCCTCCACATTGAGCACTTGGGTTAATCACAGCTACTTATCTGTAACTCTGAGCACAGTGCCAACTCCAAAGGTAAGTAGAGCAGTTAAAAAGCACAGCTGTACACAATCAGGCTATAACCTGCAGTGTCATTATGCTCTTCTTGCCAGCCACTTAGTTCTGTAAAATGGTACTGTTTAAAGGCACCGTCACCAATGTGTATTTCTATAGTTTGCTATCAGACGTGGCAGTAGCAGATGGAGATGATTATTTTGCCCTGTAATTCTAAAATGCCTTGATACAGATGATGTTAAATCCTTTCCTGAGAGGGGAGAAGGCAGAGAAAGCAAAGGGGGGAAAGAAAAAGAATAGAGAAGTCCACTGAGAGAAAAAGAATATAGTCCTTTTTGAGAATTAAAAGCGATTAAAAGGACTGTTAGAGGAATCCTGTGTCCCAAAGCAACTTTAGGCAGCCTGTCCACCATCTAATGGAGAGGGGAGCAAAGTACCAGCAAGACTACTCTTTCCCCACCTGATTCATTCAGCAGACACAAGAATCCAGACTTCTGAAATGTGGCTTTTGATTGTTACATAGATGAACTGCAAAAACTTGCAGACCAAAGAATTTCCTAACTTCTATAATGTTTTCTTGGAGAATGGGAGGAAACAGAAGACAAAGGCAACAGACACAAGGATCTCAAAATTCCTGCCTGCAAATCCTATACTTCCATGCTAGCACACCTCATTTTAATAAGCAACCAATAAAACATTAATCCTCTCCTCATGGCTGTACGAAAAATTATCATTATTCTACTGTTAATTAAGAATGCTCTTGTCCCTAAACCAGTATCACACATATCACAGAGATTTGACTTCTGTCTTACCTAGGACTGTAAGTTTTGTTCCACTGCCAAAGTCCAGTCTTTCATTATTCACACTGTTTTGCAGCTGCAGGAAAACCTCTCCTCTACTCTCAGTCAGCTGAGCCAAAACTGTGGACTAACCCTCCCCTCATGCAGTACCAGCAAAAGAAGCAGCACAAAGTACATTAATTTATTGTCCCTCAAAAAAATAAAGGTCTGTAAGGGAACACCACTACATCTGTGTGTCTAACCAGGTGAGATCAATCTCAGAAATACCTCTTCCAGAGCTCTTTTTATTCAGGCTTAGGTGAATCAGCTACAGCAGCTTTCACCATTTCTTTAGAAGACATTTATCTGTTTATCTAGGTGTACTATTAGAAAATATTTCCCATATGCAGACAGAGTAATTTTATTTGCTTATTTTCAACTAAACAGCCTCATTTCCTTAATTTCCTCATTTCCTTTCAACATCATCAATATTCTTCTCTTGTAAAATAAATGTTTGGGGTTTTTTTGCTTACAAAATAACTTGTAATATATAACACAGGACACTGGTCCACTGTCCCCACTGTAGCAGTTCCTAAACATCCCTCCCTTTCTCCTTCCCTAGAAGGAAGTCTCTGCTTTTATTCTCTCTGTTCTCTTAGCTATGATTATTAAATTTAGCTGCATAATTTATTATGGACAATGAGGGATGAGTGTATTGATTTTCATCAGCTCAGGCACCTCAGATTCACACTGGATTTAAAAATCAGTGCTGATCACTGATTTTTTCCTGTGGGGACTGAATTTTATCACTTGTAATCATTTTATTCTGCAGTAGAACAGCATGGTATATTGATGCCTGAGGCACCAATTCTTATGATTCCAGGAGCAATACAATGAGAAGAAGAGATCACCATCATTTATCAGAGTCTTAGAAGCAGCCTTGATTTCCCCTGAATTTGGAGAGAGAGCAAATTCCGAAATGTGTCCCAGAGAAATATCCCGAGAGATACTTTTATTTGAAATGAACCACATATTCTCTTTCTGTGGTTTTCAATGGCCTTTTAGCATCTATTCTGAAATAGTAAGACCGTTGTCCTAAATGATCTTTTCATCATCATCCTGACAAGCCTGTTTTGTGGAAAGAACCTTGCTGCACTGTGGAGAGCTGTTTTCTATAACAATAAGGAATTAAACAGCTGCAGAGAGCTGTTAGTATTGCTTATCAAGTTGAGTATTTACTTGTGGCTTCTGTTTTGTGAACTAAGAATGCTAAGTACACTTATTTGTCCTTCCATTATCTGAGATAGATAAAAAAATAATTTAAGTTTGTAAAGTCTTGATTTTGTTTTCTAGACCTGTCCAAAGTATAACTGCAACTCAATTCTTTCCAGACAGCGTCTCATTGACTTGTCATTAATCACCTGTAGCCCAAGGAAAACTAGCATTATGGAGAATAGTTATACTTTTGGGGAACAGTGGATTTTGCAGATGTCAATTTATTAAGAAAATATACTTATGATATGCACATATTTTTTAACACGTTCCTCATCATAATTATTTCTATGGACAACTTTTTATTCACTGAAAATGCATTAATTCAGTTCACCAACATCAAATATGCGTCCCTACCTAGAGTACTAAACTTAGTCTATTCTCCAAAGTAGACTGGGTTACTAGCACATCAGGAAACACCAGTTTGATAATGAGAGACAGAATAAGGCTGAAGTGAAGTTCTCTAAAGAGAAGACCTGGGATTTGAAGTGATTTAAAAGAGAAAATAAAAATTTCTTACCCATTACTGTAAGTTTTGTGCCATCGCCGAAAACCATGTTATTTGTAGTCACGGTGACAAAGTGTTGTATCATAAGCTAGGAAAAGGGATGCACTGCAGAAGCTTAAGCAATGTTTACTGTATCTGGAATCCCAGAGATCCCTCAGTCTCTGCCTGAAGGGTTTTGGCAGAAAACCAGCTTGAAATCCAGTTGTATAATCTGTAGCATTTATAAAAGCATTTCCCAGAGTTTTTTGATTCTTATTTTTATTGTCTACATTTCACCTCAAGTTGTTTTACAACCTTTCTCTAATCTTCATCAATATTACCTGCTTTTTTCATTTTGCAGATGTAGAAACCATGCAGATGTACCCAAAGTGGTAGGAGCTGTCATTGTCTAGAAATATAATTCCTCTACAACTAAAGCTTACTTACTCTCAGTACTCTACGCATTGTGAAGCCTTCCTTTCTGTAACTTGTGGAGTTAATAATCAAGTAATACTTGCTTTGTGGTTGTCATTGTCACATGCCTTTTCATATAGGTGGTTTTCCTCTGTGGCACTGAACTATAACAAATCCATTTGTTTTCCCTTCAATGGCAGGCCAGCCATCTTGAATAGTCTTTCAGGATCCTATTCAATTTTCTGATAGGTTAAAAGTAATCCACACAAGGAGAGTCCAGAAGAATCAGTTGACTGGTCTCAGACAAACCCTTGATATCCATTAGGAAGAAATGCAGTGGAGAAGGATTAGACAAAACCTTTGTGCTCGCAGGCATGAGTCAGTCAGTGGACACTGGAGACTCATCTAAGAGAGAAAACCCCAACACATTTTATATAGTGCCTCAGAGAGATACTTGCTACATGTCAGAATTCTTTTTCTAATGTTTTTATCACATTAATAAAGAACTATTTTGTGGTCTGTTGCAAACATTATTGCATCAGAAAAAAACTCTAATTCTCTGGTTCACATACTCTGATAGGTTTTAGGTGCATCTGCAGTCAATCTGGCTTGATGAAAATTATTTCAATATCTCAGAATCTCCTGGCTCGTTTTCCAGAGAGGACAGGCTTGGTTCTCAGATGATGAAAGTAAATACTAGCATACTAGGTCTGTCAAGAAAAAACAAGACAGAACATGCCCACTGTGCTGCAGAATTCTCTGTAACTGTCTTAACACACTCTCCCACAAGGCTTATGCACATATGGGTTTTTGTAAAGGCCTCCTGGGGAATGTATCATCGTGGCCCCCCTGTCCCCACAACGATACAACCTCGTACAAAAACAATCCCACCCATGGCTCCGCCCTCCCGTTTTTGTCACCCAGTCAGCATGAAAGATTGCCATGGGAGCCACTAGGCCACATCCTTCCTCTGCCATTGCTGTTTCGGTGTGATAGTCTGATTACCTCTTAGTGTATCCATTATCCCTGAATTTATAATTCTGACATTTTTTTCCTATAGACAAAAAAGTAATTTTTTTCTTTTATTAGCTGGTTTTAAATGAAGTTATTTTTCACTTGGTAACTTCATGACAGTGTTCATGCTGCTTTCCTTCCTACTCTTTTTTATTTCTGCACCAGGATGATAAACAGACCTCAAGTCCACAGTAACTGGTTTGCATTGAGAGCTATTTGCTTACTACAGAATACTGTTTGTAGCCTGGCCTCATTGTGAATATCCTCTTTGCTCTGTGCCACACTTGTCACAGTTGTTCTGAAAGGGAGGGAAGTAAGATGCTGAGCTCTTAAGTTTGTATTCCTCTGACTGCTCTGCTACTGGAAGAAGTACAAGCTTCTCCCAGGTGCCTGTGACTCTGAGTATGAAAAGATATGGTCTAGGAGTAAGAGCGTGCCTTCATTTTGGAGACTGTCTGAAGGGGGTGGGGACTGGCAGTAGCAGGTAACAAGATATTTTATCTCCCTCCCTTACACATAACTAAATGGAGATACAAAACTGTATTTTTTTTTTCCCCATAGGTTTGTCCAGGTATGACGTAACTCCCAAGAAGGAAAGATCTGTGCCAGTGAGACTGTGTGTCACACTGAGGCAATACAGGGGAAGACAGGCACGTGAACAAACCAGTTTGGGTCATACACAGGCCACCCTGGCCTAGTCTTCTTACATAAAAGCTCAACACATAGTCAGCAACATGACCAAGTACCTGCAGTAAGTATGTTGTTCGTATTGCTCTTTAATAGTTTCACTTCAGTCTGTCTTGATATAAAAAATAGGCTGTAAGTACAGGACACAATCCTTTGAAACAAGGTAATTCTACTAGGAAAATCACAAATTATTTTCTCTTGTTTTCAGAAAAACCCGTAATTTTTGATACAGTCTGTTCATCTGGGAACAGTTGTTAGTGTCCCGGGAAGGGAATGAGAAACATAGACTAAGCTGAAACATTTAGGACCAAGACATAGGACTGCATAAGGCAAGATATTGAACAGGTGATCTTAGGTGCCCCTACAGTATCCTGTCTTCTACAACAGAAAAACTGTGTGCTTAAGTCACTAATTGTGGGAATGACTGCAGACATTTGTCTTTGTTTAGACTGAATTCTCTTTAAATATACATTTAGGATTTTATTTGTCTGACTCTGCCTAAATACTCACACTAATAGTGAGATATTATTTGCCTGCCTTGGTTTTAGTCTGCCTCTGATCACAGCACTGTTTATTCAGGGTCTAAAACCATTCTACTAAAATTCATTTAAGATTATTCTGTCTCCTTCTTCAGTCTACAGCTCCATTAGTGGCCTTACTGTCACTAACTGACTCCCTCCCATATGATGTCTTTCATTTCAAATCACCCCTGTGTTAATTTTGAGTGAGTGTTTCTATGTTGTGCTAACATCTCCTCAGGACATGTTCATAAGGCAATTTCTGAGACATGCCAGTAGAGACCAGTCTTGTCCCACTTTGTTCATCTGTAACCTGTCAAAAGGAAAAGCCTGGTAGGCCATGAATTCACATGAGTGAGAGGGAGAGAAGAAAGACAGTTCCTTGATTTTTGTTTCCATGTCTCTTATAAGAGGCTTCATGGGCCAAGATGTGTAAAACTTCAGACAACAAGAAAAGGTGAGAAGATGCAAGCAAGAAACATTTAGGGTTATATTTTCTAATATTTCATTATCATTTTAGTGGGGGAATCTCACATTTGAAAAGTAGTGATCATATGGTATCACTTACTTCAGTCCTGGATTCTTCTTTAGAGTTTACAGAAGAAGCAGCTGCAAAGAAGCAGGCAGAACTACGAGATACTCTGAGCTTTACAGATTTGTTTTAGGGAAACTAGGAAGTTCTTTTCATAATCATTCAGTACTTCTGAGCATGAACCCCTAAAATTAAGCAACAGCTCCTTTTCAGGGCATATAAGTGTACTGAAAAGATGATGGAAGGACAGGATGTGTAAAATCACATCCTGTGGTGGGTTGATGTTGGCTGGCTGCCAGGTGCCCACCAAGCCTCTTTATAACTCCTCCTCCTCAGCAGGATGGAGGTGGGGGGAGAAAATAAGAAGAAAAAGAACTCCTGGGCTGAGATAAAGGCAGTTTAAAAAACGAAAAAGCAAAGGCTGTGTGAAGAAGCAAAGGAAAACCAGAAGATTTATTCTCTACTTCCCATCAGCAGGTGATGTTCAGCCAATTCCTGGGAAGTAGGGCCTCGGTACATGTAGCATTTTCTCTGGAAGATGAACACCTTAATAACAAATGTCCCATCTTCTCCTCCTTTCTCTTAGCTTTTTATTGCTGAGCATGACATCATATGGTATGGAATATCCCTTAGGTCAGATTGGGTCAGCTGTTCTGGCTATGTCCCCTCCCGACCTCCTGCCTTTGGAGCAGGGACAGGTGGTGGAGGTGTGTTTTGAGACACAGCCTTGATGCTGTGTGAGCACTGCTCAGTCCTCAGATAACACTGGTGTGTTATCAATACCTTTCTAGCTACAAATACAAAGCACAGCACTATGAGGGCTGCCCCATCCCAGCCAGACCCAATACACATCCCTATGCATACAGTGATGCTATGCCATCCTATGTATGTATATTTCATTTATTTCCTTCCCTTTGTTTTCCTTCTCTTCCAGTCTGTGTCTACTCAAGCTTCTTGTTAGATGCCACTGATTAGTGCCCAAGTTGTTCCACTAAAGAACAATATTGTTTCCCAAATGTTCATCTTCTGCTCCCAACCCAATACCTGTGTTGGATGATTAACACAAGGTTATCTGTCCTGTTATTTCTGTTCTGAGTCAGTTCTTGTCTCACAGAGAGCCTGAGAAACAGCAACTGTGCTGGGAGAAAATCTTCCGTTTAACATCTTCATTAATGATCTGGATGATGGGGCAGAGTGTACCCTCAGCAACTTTGCAGACAACGCCAAACTGGGAGGAGTGGCTGGTACACCACAGGGTCATGCTGCCATCCAGAGGGACCTCAACAGGCTGGAAAAATGGGCCAACAATAACCTCATGAAGTTCAACAAGGAGAAGTGCAAGGTCGTACACCTGATGAGGAATAATCCCATGAACCAGTATATGCTGGGGGAGACCCAGCTGGAAAGCAGCTTGGCAGAAAAGGAACTGGGGTTCTTGGTGGACAACAAGTTGAACATGAGCCAGCAATGTGCCCTGGCTTCAAAGAAGGCAAATGGTATCCTGGTATGCATTAGATAAAGTATTGCCAGCAGGTCAAGGGGGTTGATCCTTCCCCTTTATTCAGCATTGTTAAGGCCACACCTGGAGTACTGTGTCCAGTTCTGGGCTCTTCACTATGAGAGACATGGACATACTTGAGAGCTTTCAACAAAGGGCCACAAAGATGATTAAGGAACTGGAGCACCTCACATAGGAGAGACTGAGAGAGCTGGGGCTGTTTAGCCTAGAGAGAGAAGACTCAGGAAGGATCTGATTAATAAGGATAGGGATAAGCACCTGAAGGGAGGGGGCAAAGAAGATAGAGACAGACTCCTTTCAATTGTGCCCAGTGACAGAACCAGAAGCAATGGGCACAAACTGAAACACAGAACCTTCCTTCTGAATACAAGAAAACACATTTTTACTGTGAGGGTGACTGAGCACTGGAATAGGTTGCCTAGAGAGGTTGTGGAGTCTCCATGCTTGGAGATATTCAAAACTGTCTAGACACAGTCCTGGGCCACTGGATTTAGGTGGCCCTGCTTGAGCAGGGGTTTTGGATAAGAGGACCTTCAGAGGCTTCTTCCAACCTCAACCATTCTGTGATTCCATGGTTCTATGATTCTGTGAAACACTCCAAGAAGTTGCAGGATGACCACATCACATGGTATGGCATCATAACCTGCATAAAGATGTGACTTTACACACTCTTTCCTTCCATAATCTTATCTTTTGAGTAGCCAGCATAATCTCTAGACTGCAATTAGACTATTATTGAGAAACTGCTGTTCATTACGAATATACAACTGTTTACACAAATGTGCCCGAGATGTCACCACTGAGCATCTAAAACAAGTACCTTTGACTATGGTTTCTGTAGCTACAGCCCCCCTGCCACCTTCTACAGCAGGAGACAAAGGAGAATAAATACAAGAACAGGGAGTGTGACAAGGAGGAGAGTAACTGCTTCATGGGAAATTTCTTAGAATAGCTACTTTTTGTGCAGTGCCACTTCAAGCTGGCAAAAGAAGTACTGTATAGGAAAAAGTTGTACCTCAGAGTTAGAATAAGGAGCTGTGGCTGCAGAACTTCAAGAGGCAATGAGCGCTAGATATCTCTGTGGTTTTCTACTACTACAAGGAAATTGCACAGCTGTGACCAGTTGATAGCCAGCTCCTTAATCTGCTGAACCTTGAAGACTACTGATAAATTTGTTTTCATAGGGCCTTAAAATTGCATTTGCCACCCTAAACTAAAAATGCTCAAGAGTTGACAAATAGAAAACAATCCTTCCTCTGTTATCTTCCTAGAGCTGATAAAGCTGTTTTTCAGTGTTTATGCAAGAGCTCTGAGCTAGGACTGTAACATGATTTTCAGGAACTGGTAATATATTAAAAAAGAATAAAAAATATCTAAAAAAAAAGTCACCCAAAAGACACTCCCACAGTTACCACCATAGTGTTTACATTCCTTAATGATTCCAGCATAAACTACTTTTCCTAAAACTTTCAAAGGGCATTTGGATCACCAGTAATAATTCCAGACAGCAACAGAGTGAATGTGTTTGGTACCTGTGCAAAGATGATCTCTATATAAGAAGATCAGAGTCTGAAGAGAATAAGGAACTCAGTGTGTCTCTGCTTTGTGAGAGACAATGCTTTCCCAGTGCTTCCCTGCTGTATGTCTGTAGCCTGATATGACCAGTGAGTAGATCATGGGCCTGTGTTCTGAGGAGCAGATGAGCGCTCCATGGGAGCACATCCAGCTTTGCCACATCAGCCAGCAGCATAGTACATTTGCTACCTGTGATAGTTACGTGCTTCATATGCTATGTCTTCTGTATGAGCATATGAGACAATCAGTCTGTGCTCAACAGTATGCAGACTGTTAAAGACATGACTTAACACCACACCAGAAGTGTATAGCCATACTTTCTTAAAGATACCTTTTTCTCTCTTATGTGCTGTTTTCCTTTCTTTGAAGAAAAGGTAAGTCCTAGGTTATGCTATAAAAGACAGGAGCAGAGACAGGCAATGGCAGGTGGGGGAGCCCTAATAATACCCTGCCCTCACTTTTCCCAGGCACATCACAGAAAAACAATTCACAAGGGGAGCACCAGGTGATGGCAGCTTTTTGTGGTTTCCTTTCTCTGCCCATGAGGTTTGGTCATGAAGAGATGTCTTGGTCTGGCTCAGAACTGTGCATTTCTGTGGCAAGGAAGAGAGGGATCCCACAATTAAGCAGTGTGTGAGACAGGTGAATAAAAGTACTGCAGGGCACACTGTTGCTTGTAAAGCCACCAAGGGGCTGTCCCTTCCACAATGGCATATATGCCTGGCCCTTGTGTATGTTTCCTCCCACCTGTACTGGTGCCACCCTCCTATGTCCATAATCAGAGGCTGGGGTCTTCTCACACACCAATCTCACTGGGCTCCTCTGTCTTTGGGTGGATCATCAGTGTGTGAAAGTACCTTGAATTCTCCTTCTGCTTTGTACTCTTTCTGTGGTGCTATGGTGGGATCTGTGGAGAACTCATGGCCCAGAACATGGCTGTGCTTCTGTAGCACCAATCTTAAGAAGTATCTACTGCCTTTCACTAACCACATGAGCAATCCCTCAATTCTTATTTGTATTTCTGAAGGCTTTTTGTCTTTGAAGCTAGGTGCTGCTGCACTGCTTTGTCTGTCCCTCTTCCCTCCAAAACATCCTGGCTGTGTTCCTCCACTTCTTCCTTGTCTTTCTTCTGCTCTTCCTCCACTCTTCTCTCACATTTTTCAGAGACTCTATCTCTCACTCAGGCAAGGCGGGGATTTTATCTTAGTGCTCAACCCCCTCCCTGTACCGTGTGATCACTCGCAGCACAGAAATACGTGGCTGCATCCTTGGATGTCACATTCTTGATTGTCATAACAGAGTGATCATTATTGTCTCTGCTTATCTCAAACTTGGCCTCACTGTAACCTTCTTCATAAGAGTTCTTCATCCATGTACTAATACTTGCTACTAATTTCAGACCATTTCTTGGAGGCTGTTGGTACCAGAATATAAAGGCAAGTGTGGTATAATTCTGGTAGCAGGAGAGGTCCACAGTCTCTCCAGCTCTCTTAAGGGTTTCTTCTGGCCACTGTGTGATGAGGTGTCCAACCCCAGCACCTGCATGAGTGAAAGAGAAAGGGAGGAGGAGAAGTACAGATGATGGCCAAAATGGTCCTTTACCTCACACTAGCCCTGCATGGCCTGGATGAGAGCCATGCTGCAGATGGATCTGTTGTCTCTCACCAGGTAAAAGAGCAAGCAAAACAGTCAGCATGGCCTGTCGGCTGTCCCAGAACAGCATGTTACTGCTCACTGTGAATTAGGAGAGAAGAGACTAGAGAGAGACTGATGCCCCTCCCCTTGTTCTGATTTTTCCATCAAGGTTCAGCAGAGAAGAAAGAAGGGACAGTCCACCTTTGATACCCCCTTTGGTGAGCCATTAAAAAGAAAACTAAGTATTCATGTGGCTCTAAGTTTTGCCTTAGCCTTTCCACAAAACAGGCAGTGTTCTGAGCTCCTGACACAAGTGTGCTTGCAGACCAGTAAGTTGCTGACTGAATATTGTACTGTCTCTCATCATGCATGTCTGGGTATTGGATTTGTCAGCCATGAACCCAGGAATATTGGCCTCACAAAAAATTTTTTGACTTATTTACACCTGTGGATATAACTTGGTCCATCTTTCCAGAAGGGTTTATTCCAGTAAATGTAAACATATATTGTTTCATTCTGGAGAGATGTTCTTAATAACTTAAAGATGATACCTCACAACACAGCACTTATGTTAGACAGAAGCAAAGATGATAGACCAAGAGAGGGGAGGCACAAAAACCATGTTTATTCACATCTTAGTTTCTTCAGTTTTCCAGTCAGGGAAGCATATTCCCTGCAATTTAATCTTCCTGAGAGCTCTAATTCACTTCCTAATTACAAAAACATCTCTGACAGACTTTTTTTCTGAAAGTAAAATCTGTGCTTAAGAAGTTAAAAAGAAATTACCTGAGAAGCTATAACTTCTTCCCAGACAGGAAAGAAGATATATTCTATATGATGTATAAAAGTTTTGTATGATCTCCACTGATATGGACACTGAGCATATGAGAAGTATGTTTTTGACCATGTCTCCGGTTCAGTCCCTGCTAGTTCTTGCCACTGCAGGTCTTCTCAGGAGAAATTATTTCTTACCCATGCTCCAGCGAGGTTGAGCCCTGTGCTGGATGTATTACAGTTTCAGTGACTTGTGAGGAATTGTAGACAATACAGAGTATTTTTTTAATTACCTTCCATATCTTTTACATTTTTCTTTGAATTTTTGTGCTGCTTTCAAAGTCAATAAGGCAGTTAGCAGATGCGTTTGACCAAATTTAATACGACTTTATATTCTTTTATGGTTTTGACACAGATTATCCTTTGATGCATATTTTTAGCATTTACTCCCCACAATTTATTCTTCTTTTTTATCTTTCATGGAAGTCTTGTCTTGGTTTTTCTTGTTCTCCATCTGAATTTATTGACATTTTTCTCTTTCACCTTACTGCTAGGATGGGACATGTTGAGACACTTCCTTGGGCCATGTTGAGACAGTTCCATGAGACACTGCTGCTTTGATGAATGTCCTAAAATGACCCCTATTCATCTTGTGCATGGAGACACTACAGGATTTTTTTTTTTTTTCAATTATTGCCTGTCATGCTGGAGCTGTTAAAAACCTTTTCTTCCAGTGGTAGTCAGACCTCAGGTTCTGGAGGGAGAAACTATTTCAGAGACCTGATGGGAAATGAAACAGACAACGGAGAATGTGGAAATTAATTCTAAGATTATGCTGTGTAAGAACTCTGAGACAAGGTGAAATAATTTCAGTGCAGCTGGGCTGCATATTCTTCTCTAGTCACATGCATTAGAACTTACTACTCATTCCAGGATGAAGATTTTTATTCAAAGTAATTTTTCTGTCTCAGGAAAAAAAAAATGACTGCAGACTCTCTGAAAGAAGGAAGTATCTGGAAGATGTAACTCAGGACCTCTAGTGTGTCTCTCAGGAATTGCCTAACATGTTGCTGCCTTCTGAAGAGTAGCTAGATTTACAGCCCTTTTGTTTTTCAGTTCAAAACCTCTAATTCTTTCAGTCTGTTTTCTCTTAAGATTAAAGAAGAAACAAGTGAAAACAAAAAAGTACCAATACAAAGGCAAGTATGGTCGAGCTTCCCAAACCAGAACCTGAACTACTGGATTTGAGGAAGAATAGACATAGGAAAATAGAGGAATAAAGTTATAAAAGGGGCCAGTCACATGTAAACAGGTTGCTGGTGATTATGGTTGTCTACCTATGCCTTGTATCTGCTTAGCTCAGTGTATCCATGTCTTATTAAATTCCATTTCTAAGTATTTCTCTGATGCCTGTCTATGCTGTGTGCATGTGTTTTTTTATGGAGGTCTAAGTGCTAAGAACTGGAGTCAGACCATAGATACCAGCAACCAGAGAGACCAGAGTGAATGAACTTAAACACCAGAATCTGACGTAGGGCCACAGGTAAGAGTGGCCATGTGTTCGTCATGCCAGCAACTGGGGCAAGGGAGGGTGAGTGAGTGAGTGTGTGTGATCACTAGTGAAAATGAAGCCAGACTAGCTGGCAAGTAAGTAAAGTGACCTGGCTTCCAGATGTGTGATGTGTGTGTGTGTGTGTCTCTAATGCAAGGCCAGTGTGAGGTAGCAACCAGAGGGAGCAGGGAAGTCCCAGACACCTATTGGAGAGGGGAGTGGTGTGTGTTTAGGGAGAGGGGTGTGTGTGTGTGCATGCGTGCATACCAGCAATTGGAGTGGGGCTGCAGAACTTGGGAGCTCATAGGTCCAGGTGCTGACGAATGTGGTGACTGGGATCCAGGGGCAGCTACTGGGCATACTCAGTGTCTAAGCACAGCTATAGAAAAGATGCACATTGTACATATGTATACATATATTTCCCACTATTGAACCTTCATCCAACTCAGCCAGAGAGAGACACAGGATGAGGCCATCGGTGCTGTTTCTGTTTGTGTGAGTGGTGAGTGCATCTGTCTGCATTGATCTGTGTAGTCAGCTGTGTATACATATATATATGCATTGTATACACATGTGTCTACTGGGAAGGCATTCTCAGCCTTGTTACCTGCTGGATCAGGAGCATGTAGCTATGTCAGGCTACCAGATTTAGTCCAGCCTAACAGTGAGCCTCAGGGAAAGCAGTGGGGTCTCTTTCTTGAGGGAAAAAGAGACTGTAGAAGAGATGTGACACTGAGGAAAGAGCTGAGGTACACTGTCTACATGGAAGAGAACCAGAGGAACAAGGAAAGGCTTCATACTGAAGAGTGTTTAACAAAACTTGGAAACAATAAGAACTTGCTTAGCAGAGGTTTGTGCTGGATTTGGACACTAATGTCATGAAACAGAGCATCAAGCAAAAACTGGCTTTCCAGTCCAGAATGATAGAGAAAAATGACTGTTGCAACACAAGGAAGGCACTGGCATCCCATTTTCAGAGCTACATATAGGCTTAGTA
Source organism: Strix aluco (assembly GCF_031877795.1). Classification (NCBI taxonomy): domain Eukaryota; kingdom Metazoa; phylum Chordata; class Aves; order Strigiformes; family Strigidae; genus Strix; species Strix aluco. The sequence continues at coordinate 9,182,622 of NC_133932.1, forward strand.
CTTAAGGCCAGGACTAGGACTGTGTCCAGGTCAATGGTGATTGTATGCAATTACCATCAGATGGGTCTTTAGTCTTAGCAGATTTAAGACATCTCAGGCCAGTTTCTTTCCATGGCCTACACTGGTACAGAAAGTTTCTCTAAGGACACTTGTTTGCAGACAGTTCTTAGAAAAATCCTTCCTCCTCAGGCTTGTCATCCCAGAACCCTTGCCCAGTCAGACCAGTGCTGCTCCTTTCACACCTATCATCCCCAACCAGTCCATTCTAATTCCATTTCTAATCCATCTGTGTCTGCTTGTCTGGTGCAAGTTCACCTTCCTCATCCATTCTATTTCACTGCACCATCCTCACTGACTGCCACCTCTAAATTCCTTCTCCAGCTTTTTCAGATGACCTGACTTTCTACCTCACCACCTTTACACTTTTTCCAGTCCCTCTTTGGCCTCCCTTTTCAGTTCCAAACTCTCCATCCTGTATTCTCACAGCAGAAGGAGTTTCTAGGTTTGGAGATGTTAAAATTGCCCAGTAGTGGACAAGTTTACACAGACTTGGGGTGCACAGACCCTTCAGGGGAGGTTTTTCTGGCTGCTCTCTACAGTTCACGTGCTGGATGAGGTGGATTAAATAGATGCTTTAAAATCTGATGTCCCACATCTGCTATGTCCTTGCAAGGCCTTTCCTTTCCTTTCTGGTCCAGTCATTTCTGAAGATTCCTGGGGGACACAGTCTATTTCCCTCAAGGCTGAGGCCATGTATCCACTTCTGGCTCCATGTGGGACCACTGTTCTTCTCATGAGTTTCCTACCCTTCTTCCCAGTACCATGGTCTCTCCTTACTCTGTTATTCCTCCAGTGCTTCTGGCCCATGGTCCTCCAGGACACCTCCCTAGTTCCTGAGCTCACCCACTCTGAAAGAATGTATAACTTTCCTTCTTCCCAAGAAGAGCACTTAACAAAAATAAGAACAGCAGCAGGATAAACATAAATATTCAGCTAGCCCTGCCCTTCCCATCCCTTCCACTCCCCATCCTTCCTTTCTTAACCAATATTCTTCCATGCTGTGAGGTCACAGGCCTTTTCCCCACCTTCTTGCTATTGTTTTCCTTTCCCTAGCAGCTAGTCTGTGTTAACTGCTAGATGCCGGTAGACCCAGTCCACCCTCCTCAGATGTTCCCAAGGATGTGAAGGGGAAAGCTGATGAGCATTGGTCACAGTTTTTGCTCATGGCCTGATTGCTCTGTGCCTGTGGTCTCTGATTACTGTTTGACTTACCACCATAGCTGAAACGACACCATGAAAACTGTCACAGTACCAGTGAAATGATAACTTCACCATTGGCAAGAGCAAAACAGGACTCCGCTCCACTGCTGTAGGAATCTCCTCCCTAGGAACCTTCTCCCTCTCCTCCCTTTTTCAGTAAGAAGGCCAGGAGTAAAAAAAAGGAGGTGCCTGGCTTAGAAGACTTCCTAGGTGGTTGTGCAGTTCCCTAGTCCCTTGCCTGCTAGCCCAGCAGCTCTAGAGCACTACTCCCAGCACACTCACCTAAACCAAAACAGGAGGGAAGGTTCAGGAGGAGCTGGTGTAAGGCTGCAGGGAACTCCACTAGTGTATGGTGAACGTCAGTTCCCAGAACATATATCTGCAAGGCTCTTTAACTGAGACTTATATTTGTGCTATTATCTTCTTAAGAGGAGTGATGGGGCAGGAGGGTAGTGACCAAGGAGTAAGGCAGTCATCAACATATCACTAGGCTGCAATGATTTATTTGATTCAATCCACATAATTGCAGACCTTGGGGTAGACACTGGGATAACCTTTCAGAGCACACTCATTTTCCCATGACACTATTCCCTGGAGTTTTCCAATGCATACAGCTGGGCCACTTGCATCATCCTGGAGGGAAAAATTTAGAAGCATGAGCTGATGTAACCTGAAAAGGTTTTGACTTGGTACAAAGAATCCAGGGAATTCAAAGTGAGGTGCTGCAAATCCTGGTATGGGAGCACAGAAAGATAGCACCCCTTATTTGCTGACCTCCCCTACCCCCCAACAACTCACTGCTACTGAACTCAGTGCCCAGCAGATGTGGCTGGACCTCCTAGTTCGGGTGAAGTCCACCCTGTATCGAAACCCTGCTGGAAGGATATTGTGTCAGAACAGAAAACCTAGAGATGAGGAAGCCTAAGCATTCTGCCAAGTTCTGAAAAATACTGTGCAGCCTGAGGCACCCTGAAGTGTGTGACCCTGGGCTCTGTGCAGACATCAATGCTTACCTGTCATGAGTCTTTCCCACCATTCAGGAATCCTACACAGATCATATTGCTGGTGATTTGGCCTGGGTAAGCCTCTTGGCACTTTTGGTTACTCAGACCTGGAGTTGCTAGACACTGGAGAACCATAGTGAAATTGGCTGCCGGGACAGCAGTGAAAATTAGGTTTCATCTTAGGACTCAGCATTCAGTGAACAGAAAGACCTGTAGACCTATATGTGAGAGCCATTCAGCAAAGCAGGGTAACCCTTGACCTGCATGAGAAAATGCAAAAGGCATTCTTGATTGAGGTACAATTGCAGGACAGTTGGGGAACTCACAGGCAGAACGTGGAAAGGTTGCAAGGCAGAAGTGAAATGTACATGGACCTCATGAACCTGGCAGTAGAGTGGGAGAAGTGTGACCAGGTATGTGCAACATACACTGATACAGCCACTGCTCAGTGTGTTTCCTGACTTTGAAAAAGGCACTTGGGACCCTCTTTGGCACAGGAGCTGGGCAGAGCTGTTGGTTGAATGTCAGCACTGTAGTCCATGGTGGTTGCCATCCTGATCAACATAATGTCATTATCAAGGCTTCCTGAATTGTATCTAGGATGGTAAATGATTAATGCGGCACTCCTGACTAGTTCACTGTCTTCCTTCACATCAGTGTTCTCTTCCATCCTCATGGCTGCAAAATTACCAGCAGAGAAGAGCAGCAGTTAACCGTGGGTAGAACAACTTGGTGCCACATGGAGACTGGCAGACACTTGGAACAGAGTAAGGGAGTGTTGCCCTAATCAAAGGTGTATGTGTCACAGAGCTCTAGAAGCCTTATCATTTCCTGAAAGAGGGAGTCTGGAGAGTCTTGCTAGTTGGGCATCCTGTCCAGCAGATCCACAGCTGGCAACTGTGGCAATCGTGTGAGCATAGATGGATCATTTCAGAAAACTAGAGCAATGCTTAGGAAGGAAGATTACATTTCCTATTTCAGAGGAGCATGATCCTTGATCTGTGCTCTCTCTGCAGAGGTATGCCTTAAATTCAGAACAAGAAAGATCCATGGAGAAAGTCTGGAGGAATGAAAAGAACAAAATAGTAATGGTAAGCCACAGGGACATGCAAATGTGCATAGAAAGGCATGTTAGGGTGCACAAAATAGGATGCCAAGAATGTAGGCATATTAGAAAGATCATATAATGCAGTGAGACAGAGGGTAGTGTTTCTCCTTTGGTTTCAGATGCACCATGTGTTGCCACCTTGGACTCTATTCTTTTGCTACATACCATACTCCAAATCTGGTGGCTTTGCAAGATTTGACTAGAATCTAGATACACAACCTAATCCATACTTATGATTTCTAGCAGTGATCAGCTGACAGGACCCACTGGTTGCTGATGAGTGAACCACCACAGAAGTGATACCCAACATTCAAAGGACACCAGTAGGGAACTCTGGACAATTGGTAGCCTCCTACAACCTTGTCATCATCAGGGTCCTCAGGAAAAAAAAAAAAAAAAAAAAAAAAAAGGCAGAGAAAGAGGATTGAGTTTCACAGCAGCAGGTCTGAATCCATTTTCTTAGTGTAGCAGCACCCAATGAGCTACAGAGGAATTAGCAAGACCCAAAAGAGGTTGAAACTTTGGAAGACTTGAGAGTAACTCCTGAAATATCCTCCTTCTGAAATATCCTCCTGAGTTCTCCCTGTGCTACTCTGAAACATGAGGCTTCATCTTTACCACCCTGAGTCAGGAAGAGAACAGAAAAGCAGAAGCTTCCAAACAACTTCACAAATTAAATCTGTGCAGCCTTCACACCTTGGCACCTTTGGAACAGGATGCAACAGCTGTGTCATGGTGGAAAGCACATGGTGCATATTTGTGTAGGTTGAGAATTGGAAAATGGCAAATGCAGTTGAGAGTGTCAACAGCGAGAGTATAGAATAGTGGTCTCCAATCATTTTTGATTGCACACACCTATCAGTAAAATATATTTGAGCACGCACCCCCAGTATATGTATATTTAGTAACTGATAATTATATACATATAATACTGAAGTTCTAATGTTTTCTTTCCACACACCAGTGGATGATCTTGCGCAACATCAGGGATGCATGCACCCCACTTTGGAGACCACTAAACTGGAACGTCATAAACAAGAAACCTGTCTCTGATTATCAATTACAGATGCAAAGAGCAGATGATGAAAAACCCTTCCCGAGACACCCTTCTGGCCATGAACAAATGGGGACTTGATGTTCCTAGGTTAGATGCGGTGTCTTTCAACCAGCTCCTCCCAGGCAGGAGAGACTTGGGAAGAGACAATTAATGGTCCCTCCAGCAATGAGCTCTGTGAGATGTACAAGGACCAGCTTCAGAAACTCCTCCACTTCATGCCCCTGGGAAGCTTTATCTCTGTTAGCTCATGGCCTCACCAGGTTTCCCTTTCCCAGGATCTTGCATCAGCTGGGACAAATGTATTTACTTTATCTGAGTCCAGTGATGATACAGCTGACTGAAATACTTGAACTAGGAACATGGATTTGTAGAAATGCAAGCTGCTGTTGCTTGTCCATTGATAATATCTAACACAGCTGCCCTCCATTCACCATTCCTCCTCCTTCCTGTGTCCCTGGAGCCACCAGCATTCTGCTGCAGCATCACTGCATTAAAGGAGAGCCTTGTTTGCAGATGGAGATGTAGCCTCGGAGTGTATTTTTTGAAAGACCCTGAAAAAAACCCTTGCAATGTGTCTGTAGAATGCTCAGCAGCATTGAGCAGAAGAGGGTATTTACATTTCAGGTAGGGATTCATTGTCTTAAAGAGAGGAAGGAGGAGTGGGAGGAGGTGTTCCAATTTCAAGCTGAAAGCAAAGATGTCATCATTCTCATCATTCTGCTCGCTCACTCCCCTCCCTGAGCAAGATGGGGGGAAGAGGATTGGAAGGGCAAAAGTGATAAAACTCATGAGTTGAAATAAAAACAATTTAATGATTGAAATAAAATAATGATAACGATAGCAATAATGATAATGATTTAAAAAGTACTAAGAAAAAGACAGGTATGGTCGAGCTTCTCAATTCAGGCACTGATTAATGGATTTTCCTGAAATTTGGGTGGCTACTAATCCAAATATTAAACCCTGTGAAAAGAAGGAAAAGGATGCTGTCCTTCATAGCTTAGGTGTTGCCTAACAGCTGTATCTCAGGAAAAATATTGTTTTAAAATATCTGATGACAGCCTATCTCCATGCCAATGTATGTTTTGGACAAAGAAATTATAAATCCACAGGGACATCAATTTATACATTATTGTAGATTAGGAATTGTTCTTGCTCTGCTTAGTTATGATGGGATTAGATAGCTTTGGTAAATTTTGCCATGCTTAGACTATTACAGATCTTTCCCTTTTCCACAGGAAGCTTCATTTGTTTCTCAGGATAAAACGTGTTTGTAAGAGAACTGTGCTCTGATACCAGTTTAAAGCCCAAAACAAGTCATTCAGCTCCTTCAGGAGTTCCTGGCCTTGGACTTGTCCTTTACCATGAAGAAAAATTTCCACCTGGACAGTGCCACTGTGTGTACCAGGCCTCCAGGGCTCTCAAAAAATTGATCAAGAAATGGAGTTGAAAGGCTATTCCTATTTAGTCTCTCATTCCATTTCAGCATCTCAAAGCATACAACTTCTCTTTATGGTCACTTGAGGTTGTCTTTCAGGAGCTAACATGATGAAGCTGCTTGGAAAATGATTATTCATCAAACTTAATAAGCTTGAGCAAACTCAGCATCACAACAGAAATTATCACTCTTTCAGGGAAGGACTTCAGAAGATCTCATTAGTTGTGTTCACAGCTTTTTTGTTCATAAGCATGACATCCCTAAACATCAATGTTATCCTATGTCATGGTTTAGCCCCAGGCGGCAACAAAACACCACACAGCAGCTTGCTCGCTCCCCTCCCCGAGCAGGATGAAGGGAAGAGAATGGGAAGGGCAAAAGTGAGAAAATTCATGGGTTGAGAGAAGAACAGTCTAATAATTGAAATAAAATAACAGTACTGGTAATGAGAATGAAGATAATACTTTGTAATGAAATGGAAAATAACAAAGAGAGAGAGAGATAAAACCCAAGAAAGAGAAGTGATGCAAATGAAAACAATTGCTCACCACCAAGCAATTGATGCCCAGCCAGTCCCTGAGCAGCAGCCCCCCAGCCAAACTTCCCCCTAGCCTACTGCTGACCACACTGTCATAGGGTATGGACTATCCCTTTGGTCAGCTGGGGTCAGCTGTCCTGGCTGTCTCCTCCCAGCTATTTGAGCACTCCCAGCCTACTCGCTGGCAGGGTGGTATGAGGAGCAGAAGTCAAGCATGCAGACTTGACTCTGTGCGATCACTGCTCAGCAATAACTAAAACATCCCTGTGTTATCAACAACACTGTTTCCAGCACAAATCCAAAACACAGCCCCATACTAGCTTCTATGAAGAAAATTAACTCTACTGCAGCCAAAACCAGCACATACTGAAATTGTTCTGTGACAAAAATGAGTCTCTATAGATCATTTCAAAGCTAAATAAAAAACACAGATGGGTACTTAGGTCAATATTATCATATGGATTAGGTGAGAGAAATGCTTTCAAAGAAATAACGGTGAGAACTGCCACATTTGAACAATTTAGCTTTGGGAGGTGGGGGATGGGGCACAGAGTAGATAATTTTATTTGGGAAAATAATGTTCTATATGATAACCCCACCCCTCCACATTACTCAAGAAAAGGGATTTGCTAAAATAAACTTAATAACACTGAGAGGCGTTGGGTTTTGGTTTGGTTTGGTTTGGTTTCAAAATAAACACATAGTATCTTACACTCCATTACCTACAATGTTCAGCTTCTGGTAAAAATAGGCATTTTCAGGAGTGACACCATCAGCGCAGGGGGATCTCAAAGGGGTTTGAGGTCTGCTCTCAACAGGTGCTGCATATAAGAATGAGACAGGCAAACAGCTACACATCTTCCAAAGCTCAAGTGCGTTTTTAAATTGAAGTCTGCCCTCCGAAATAATTTAAAATAGCACCCTATCTTAGGAAAGGTTTATGATTAACCGATATGTTATTTGTACTTTCTACCAGTGCCTGCTAATGCCCACATTTGGATCTTCAAATTTTCCACCTGTGTACTTTTTGTCTGGGGAAAACCTTGGACTAGAGATAAGGCCATTTCAGAAAATGTATTTCTAGCGGCTCCTGCTTCCAGTCCACCAGTGTGGGCTTGAGGCTGTGTCAGGATCATGAAATACATACTGTTTGTCACCTTTGTTGGTGTGGCCGGTGAGTATATTTTTTACTTCTATTTTTGTAATTCATAAGTAAGCCGATTTTCTGAGCACCTTTGCAAGGTAGTCTATTGTGGGAAAGTGCAGTCCAGTTTCAACTTTGCAAAAGTTTTAAGGCAGAGCACTGCAACTTCTTTTGACTGCTGTCAGTTCATAATTGCTTGTGTCACAAAATGGGGAATGAATGCCTTCATAGGGGTGCTTGACCCAAGAATACTGAAATGTGTCCATAGCTTCAAAAAAGACTGCCTCTCCCTTAAGGACTGTGAAGTACAAAGGTAACACCTCTGGCTCGGGAAGTTCTAAAGCTGCTGTAAATTTTTGGACTGTGGGCGAGTGCCCCAAGGAAATACTACTGCAGACTTGTTTTGTACGTACACTCAGTCCACTGTTGACCACTACTGCAGACAGATCTTGGGACAGACACACCTTTGATCCGATCCAGCAAGATCATTTCTATGTTCTTATGTTGATTCTGGGACCAGCAGCCAGTGCTTTAGATGCAGATACGTGAGACGCCAGTCAGAGTCTGACCACCTTATTTTAGGGAGCAGCAAATGAATGTCCATTAGTCTTGCCCACCACTGCTACCGTGAGTTTTTATGGAAGTACAGCTACAAGTGAGATGCTTCAGTAAGCCACAAGGGCCCAAGATTCCTTATGCCAGATGCTGACATATGCCACTTCTTATCCCCCAGTTGCCTTCCCCAGCCGTGCTGATGATGACGACGACAAGATTGTGGGAGGCTACACCTGTGCAGCAAATTCTATCCCCTACCAGGTGTCCCTGAATTCTGGGTATCACTTCTGTGGAGGTTCCCTCATCAGCAGCCAGTGGGTTCTGTCAGCTGCTCACTGCTACAAGTCGTGAGTGGAAAAAAGCTATATTCTTCCGTAACCTACTTCTTTCTTCCAGTTCAGTTCTAACAGGAATTCCGAGCTGTGAGATCCAAATATGTAAGTGACTCCGTTCTGACAGGAGGCAACCAAGGAATGGGTGGCTCATTCAGGAAGCTGTGCTGAGGCATCATAAGGGGTATTCCACTTCTGCAAATGTTTCTGTGAATGCAGAGCACTTTCTGGAATGATGATGTGGTAATCTAGCAACGAGTTATGAGCTCTCATTTCTTATAAATTGGATTAATCTTGCTAAAGCTTTGTCACTGGAGAACAGGAAGAGAAATGAGGTCAGAGTGATAGCAGTTTGCCTTTTTCCAGAATGATTGTATAAAGCATTGTTATACATTCAACCCATCCCAGCTCAAAAAAAATAAACCTGCAGAAATTCACCACCTGTCCTGGGAGTGGGTAAGGTCTCAGTGTGGATCCCCAGGGCTTATTGCAGGACAAGAAAGATAACCTGCATGAAAACAGCTACTATGATAGCGATGTTGAAACGAGTGCATACGGTGACGGGGAGCTTCCTCATAACCTGTCGGTAGCAGTAAAGTGTATGCCATTCCTTCTCTTTTCCAGCCGCATCCAAGTGCAGCTCGGGAAACATAACCTGGCACTCACAGAATCGACGGAGCAGTTGATCAGTTCATCTAAAGTCATTCGCCACTCCGGCTACAGCTCTGCAACACTGGACAATGACATTATGCTCATCAAGCTTTCCAAACCAGCCCAGCTCAACCGAGCCGTTCAAACAATTCCTCTGCCTACCAGCTGTGTGGCCACGGGCACCACATGCCTAATCTCTGGCTGGGGCAACACACTCAGCAATGGCAGTGAGTACTCTGTGGGAATGTGCAGCATCATGAGGGTCTGGGAGACACTCTAAGACCCCACAATTAACTCCAAATAGTACCGGGAAGTGCTGTGGGACAGGCCATTTTGAGCGATCTGTCTGTGTAGGACAGTAACCATTTAACTGCTTTAAAGGCAAGCCTTTATAAGGTCCTTCCTCTTGTTCTGTGTTACAAACATGGCGTCACTTAGGTCGTCCATGTGCCATTCACCAGCATGTTCACACTGCCGTAAATCTTGTGGCCTGGCGCTATCAGCTGTGCAGTGCCAAGCACTAGCAATTTAAGTAATGTCAATAGAACTGTGAGTTCTCTGAGAACAAGATGAAAGTCTGTGATTGTGGATCTAAAATTACTACGAGAGAGCTCCATTCTCCTACACCAACGGTCAGAGGCGTGAATGGTGACTGGTGTCTAATCCACTGACAAAAACTAAACCTACACCAGAGGTTTTCCTGAGGCCCAAGTTTCCTCCAGGCTATGTGCTACAAGAGTAGCTCTTAGCTCCACACTTGCCATGGATGATTTTCTAGGTATCAGAAAAATTAACATGGCTGCAGTGTAGAATGGTAGACCCACGGGAGAATCTGTTCCATCTAAACAAATGGAATCCATGCTGTGATTACCGTTCAGAGGAAAAACGATGACTGCTAAAACAGGATGTTCAGAGATTATTTTTCTGTTAAGGAAGATCTTCTCTGGGCTCTGAAATAAACTCAGAGATGTCACCAAACATCTCTCCCTATTTTCTTCTAGATTCGTTTCCAGATACCTTGCAGTGCCTGAAGGCTCCTGTACTCTCCTCAAGCGAGTGCAGCAAAGCCTACCCTGGGCAGATTACCAAGAACATGATATGTGTAGGATTCCTGGAGGGAGGGAAGGACTCCTGCCAGGTAAAACATCTGCCTCGCCTTTCCCATATGTTTCTCTCCTGCCTTTTGCAAGTAGAATGGGCTATCACATTAGAGAATCTGCTCTCCTCACTGCACTGGCGTGTCTGAATGTTGGCTTTTTTTTTGAACAACAGTGGAGACTGAGGGTGAAAGTTGCTTACTGAGTGAGGCTAGGGTTTTCCCCACTCAGTTAGTCATTGTCCCTTCTTTGAGATAGTGAAGTCTCCACAAGCAGGCTATGCCACCTCCTGCACCTTAGGCTATTGAAAATGGAGGAGTGCTGCACCAGGGAGACAATAGTAGTCATGGCGACTTCAGAGCTTAGGATGCAAATGTTAGTTTTCGACTCACCGAAAAGGAAATAGTATGCAAGATCCAGGCAGTCTGGAAAATGAACACACTTGACAATTGCTCTGCACTTTACACGTACCTAGGTCCATGGAAATATTTGGCAGAATAACGTTTAAGACGCACATATGTTAAGCATCTGCCAAGGACTGCATCCGTCAGAAATAGTCTGGCTTACCCTTAGCTGTGGTGCCCTTGCAGCTAACATTCGGCACAGTGGCGTCAGGTGTAGAGTGGTAATCAGAAATGACCTTTGTAAAACTTCTATGTAGCGAGAGCCCAGTGGAGCTCCCTCAAATGTCAGTGATTTCTGGGTTCTCTGGCTCATCACTTACGCTGATACCGTTTGCTGAATATGTATTCTTTACGTGCACAGGGGGATTCCGGCGGTCCAGTAGTCTGCAATGGACAGCTCCAGGGTATTGTTTCCTGGGGTATCGGATGTGCGCAGAGAGGCTATCCCGGGGTTTACACTAAGGTTTGCAATTATGTCTCCTGGATCAAAACAACTATGTCTGCCAACTGAGACACTCTCGCTCTATGTGACCTGCTTTTTCTCCTCCTCATCTTCTTCCATTTTGGGACCGGACATAAAGAAATTATCAAAAAATAAAGACTTTCAGGCACTCCTCCTTTGTGCAACGTTTCTCTGGGTACTTCCATAGGCTATGATATGGAGGACAGAGGCAGGGAGTGTCACTCTGGGGAAAATATTTAATATTTGTAGTGCAACCAGCAGGATCTTGGAACATTTTCCAGACACATCTTCAGGAGTCTTTCGGTCAGTTACATGCAGCCATTTCTGGAGCCGAACATCTTTCTGTTTATCAGCAAGGACTCTGGTGCTACAAAACTGCCTAAAACAGCTGAGAGAGTGTGCTGAATCACACAGGCAGCATCCTCCTAATGTAGAAAACATCAGGCAGCAACAGAAATGCTCCCCATTGCCCCTGATTCCCCCCCCCCCCCCCCCCCAACAATATGACTGAACATTCCCTAGTGGAACCTCCCTGAAAGCTCTACTTTGGGAGTGAAACCACCTCTTGCTAGGGCTTGTTCCCTTCATGTACCAGTGCCACTGAGGCTGCTGTCTATACCTTTTTGCTCGGTTAACTGGCCGTGCTGGGTTTGCTTAGTTTTCCTGGAAGAGTCCAAATACATACGTTCCTGGGTTCTGGTTCTAGCACCTCCTAACCCCAGCTGGCACCGGAACTGAAAGTCCATGAAAAATCTGTCAAAGTTGCCAATGGGCTGTGTAGCTGTCTCCTAAAAAAGAAAACAGAAATAGAGAGTTTGAGTAAAATAAAAGGATAGAAAAAGCAGAGAATAGGTGAAGTGGGAAGAAATTTAAAAGAAATCTGACACTGGAAGAAAGGGAGGGAGAGGAGAAGAAGGAGCAAGTGTCATTTGCCTACAGAGAGGTTTGTGCCCAGCTCCCTCAGATGCTTTGCCACTGAGATGCCTCCTAGGAGAGTAATAGGTGCCTGAGTGATTGAGATAGGCACAACATACAAACAGGATCAGACTGTAGCTTTGTGTCCCATTGCTCTGGAAGCACCTGCTGAATTCCTTCGCAGCATCTGCCCTTTTCCAGAAAAAGCCCTGAGCTGTAGCCTGGATCCTTCCCTTCATCCTCTTTTCACCAGGAGACAGCGTTCTTATCTGGAAGCAGTTGAAAGTCACAGGTTCTCCCTCCCTGACCACTGTGAGTGGAGGGTGGTTGATATCTTTGCTTCATATGTTGGGGGAAAGGAGACAAAGTTGTTGGAGGACAGAGGAGAGGATGTGATGAAAAGATGATGAGGTGAAAATGGGAAGAAAGAAATGCTTCTGTGATCAGGCAGAGTGCGTTCTCAAATATGACAGACAGGGATGTTGAGAAGAGTAGTCTGGAAACATTCCCAGTCTCCTCTGTCACTATCCCCCTGATGTGTCAAGGTAAAGAAGAAATTCCAATTCTCAGATTATAAGCCATTCGTGATTTTCAAATTGCTGGAACAGCCTGACAGGGCCTCCCTTCTTACATGGCTGGAACACCACTAATGCCTGTGTTGGACAGTGCAATGAGAGGTGGCTGAGAATGTTTTTCCCTCCTTTGTGCTATCTAGTGAGAGCAACAGACCTCTGCAGAGCACTGAGATATGAGGACACTAGTTCTCTCTCCCGCTCGCTCTCTCTGCTGACATTTCCACATACTGCTTTTGTCACACAGCTCTGCACAGCAGGAGTGAGAGGATTACAGACGTGTGAGCCCTGATTGAAGCCTGAGGGTCAACAGGACAAAATGCCCTGTACTTTCTCTATTTTTTTCTGAGGAAAAAGTCCAGTGGGATCAAATGCAATGTTTTTGAGTGCACATATGAAGGCATGAAAACCTTGCACCAACATGGCAGGACAGGAAGGGAATTAACCAAGTGGTTACTTAACTAAAATGCTCCAAAGGCAAGACAGAGCTAAAATTCTCAGTCAGTCCAAGTTCTTGAAAGAGGCACAACACTTGAAAGAAGCATTAAGAATAGGACTGGGCAACAAATTATGCTGGTTTGTGTAAAAGTCAACATGTCTCTTGGGGAAGGGTGGAGGGGACGATCTGTGACTCAGAAATGACACTGTTCTAGAATAAGAAGGACTAGCTCTGACAAAATGACGGGGGGAAAAAAAGAAAGAGAGAAAACTTATCAGTTTTCAATAGGCAGGGATTACAACACTTTGTTAGCCTGTGGGTCACAGCTGAGATGTCCACTGTTTGATTTATCTGGAAAAGGAGGTAACAAGATTTCCTAGGACATCTCAACTTATCCTAAATAAATCTAAATGCCACAGCAAAAAAGGGGGAGAATTCCTGAGAGAAAATAAATAGCAGAAAAAAGGAACAAACCATTTTAAGATTTTAAAAAAGTAAAAAAAAAAAAAAAAAAAAAACCAAAACAAAAAAGAAATAGGGAAGGGGAAAAAAAGTGATGCAGAGAGAAAGGTAATATCTGCTAAAGGAGCAATAAGGTGATTAGTGAACAAGCCTGTCCCCAGACAGCTGGTGTGAACTGATCAGTGGAGCCTGAGAGCACCCATGGATCTATTTATTCTGTGGGCATGTCTGTAGCTGGGAGACTTTACCCTGATAAAATAGCTTTGATACAATAGACTCCTGAGACACCTTATTCTTGGGGCCACCTGGAGTTGTTCTTGGATGACTACAGTCTGTGTCACTGGGAAGGGCTTCATGCACAGGCTATTAGCTGCATGCTATAGCTATGCAGGTGTTACATAGCTGCATGATATGGAGAAAGACATCCCTAGCTGAATAGTGTTCTGGTCTCTCTTGATTCTCTTACATGCTTGATGTTGAAGTTTTCCTCCTGCCTGTCTCCAGAAAAGTGGGAATCGTTATCTTCCTGTCAAAGGCTGCTAACAATTTCCTTAATTGTGTGGTGCTAAACAAGAAAAGGAAACAGAGAAACCATCATGATGTACATATGATGTACTGGCAATATCAGCACAAACATAGGCGGCACTGAAATTCTGTGTGTCTCTGCTGAGACACAAAGTGTGTGAACGTGGTTTCTGTCCTCCAGTGAGCAGTTGAAGTGCAGGAAGAAGCTGAGTTCCTCCATGCTCATACAGTTAACAGGCATGGGTTTCTTTCTGCACACTTCCCCTTCCCTTGCACTGAGGAAAGGACCTGATCCCCTGCAGCCTCCAAGGTGTCAGTGCTGCCAAGGAACTGAGGTTTACATCACAGAACTCTGCAATGCCCTTTGCACCAAGTACAAGAGGTGGTTTGGAGCCACATTACCATCTTTCCCTCCAGCATCAGCTCTGTTTCACTGCCTCACACACACCTGTAGGATCTTTCCCTCCACAAAATCTTCTCAGCTTTCCCAATGGTTCTGGATGGTTCCAGCTGGCCTTGGGCATTCTGCAGGTCCTAGCTTCTCCACAGAGACAACACCTGGTTCAGATCCCCGAGAACTAGGCTCTTGTTTGCCTTTGGAAATAACCCCCTCTCATCACTGCCCACTCTGCTCTCTACAGAAAAAGAGAGAAGGCTGCATCTTCTGATGGTGTGAGGAAAATGATAGTTGAACCAGTAGACTCCCAAGCTGATTCTGCAGGGACCCCTGGCCTCAACTCTGTAGGCAATGGCCAGCTGACTGTACCAAGAGAGAGCTGAGGCAGAATCTTCACAGCCATCATATCACTTTCTGCACGAAGAGATTTGTGCTCACCTTCCTCAGCATCTGAATCAATCTGTATTTTAGCACAGCAATACATGCCAGAGTCATTCACTGAGGCAAAATCTATTGAAAAGGACAAGCGATAGCCCATACTCCCACAGCACTTGGAGCGATTCGGAAATTTGTCCTCAAACTCTGCACATAGGGGCATGTGGTTCCCATCTGGAAACAGCTGAGAGTCACAGCTCCTCCCGCTATGATGGCTGCATCTGGAGACTGTTGAAAGGATTGCCCTGTCAGGAGGAAAAAAAAAAAAAAAAAGGAAAAAAGAAGCCGGAGGCTAGGCAGATGGTGAAATGATTTGAGGAGGAAGGGAATGAAAAAAACCTGCAGCATCTAGAAGGCATAAGGGATGGGATGTGTTTAAAACTATAGGCAAGTTTCTCATCTGTCAATGAATAACCAGTAGAAATAGCTGACAGAAAATGTCAATGTATTAGAAACATTTCAAATGGTGAGGAAATCAGAAAAAAAAAAATAAGTCAGCAATGGAAATCTGCCTGTGGTGGCAGTGCAAGCGCAGGCACAAAGGACGTTGAGGAGGAAATGCTTAGGAAGGTAGAGTTGCATAACATTGGGCGTGGGCAGGGCAGTGTGAGAGTGCCTGAAATGTAAGAAAGTAGTTGAGTGGCTGGGATCAGTGGGAGATAACACTCACACACAACACCTGCACAGCTGACTTTATATATGTGTATGTGTGCATGCAATCACAGGAGCATGATGGAGCTGGATGGGAGCCCGAGTTTGAGGCAGGGCAGGGGGGATGCTGTAACAAGCAATAGGACAAGAGGGAATGGCCTCAAGGTGCGCCAAGGTAGGTTTACACTGGATCTCTGGAAGTATTTCTTTCCAGAAGGGGTTGTTGGGCATTGGAATGGGCTGCCCAGGGCAGTGGTGGAGTCCCCATCCTTGGAGGGGTTTAAGAATCAGGTTGACCCAGCACTGAGGTGAGGATCTGGTGGAATTGAGAACGGTCAGAGTGAGGGTAATGGTTGGACTGGATGATTCAAGCTCTTTTCCAACCGAGATGATTCTGTGATGAGGAGGAACTTGAAAGCAGCTGTTAAAAAGCTCTGGCGCTTCTGGGTTCTCACAGGTGAAAATATGCCAGAGAAAGATATGTGTGCTGACAGACTTCCAGCTTGCACAGAAGAATCTCTTGCATGCAAAGAGCCATCTGAGCCAATGCATAAGCTATGTTACTGTGGGTTTTGATGCTCATACTTGCCTGTAGCTCTCTGGATGGCTGAAAGTAAATATGTGAGCCACAGGAAAGAACTTACATCACTGCTCACATTTTATCTCTGCTGGAGGACAGATGACCTGTGGCATTGTATGAATGAGGCAAGGGAGTGTCAGGCACCGGTTGCAACCACAGCACTGGAGTCAGACCCAGGTGGATGTTTATCAGTGACAGTTTATTAAATAGGCAAAAACCCGTACACAAGCTTATTTTAACTATTTCGTGAAACACAATCACATATTTAATAACTAATGCATGCATAGGGCAGGCGATACGACCTGTGACGTTTCTTTTTCTCCACAGGTTTCTGTTACAACACATCAGGGAAGACGTCCAGTGCAGTTGGAGGGTCTCAGGCCAGCTGAGAGGGGCCTTCAAGGAGGCCCTTCAATTTACCCAACTATATATCCATTTTACGCGTGGTGTTTTGGAATACGCGGGGAGCCTCAACTGGTCTCAAGCCAACAAGCATGACTTTACATAAAAGGAAGCAAGACTGGCATTGTCCCTCCAGAGATTTTTCCCCTGTACACACTGGGGCCCTTTCTGCTACCTTGTTTGGATATCTTACCTGTGAGTGTTGCTTTTACTTCATTCTCTGGTTGTTTTAACTTCCCCTTTATGGGTACTTCTGGTGGCTGCTCAGGCTCTTGATGTGAGTGAGTTGCTGAGGAGAGGGGCTCCGAAGAGGAGGACAGTGGCAGGGGACCCTCCTGAAAGCATCAGAAACCCATGGCAAAACCGCAAGACGCGAAGGCAGAAGCCCAGGGAAGAGGGAGAGCCTCAAGTCGTCTCCCCCCCTGAGAGGGAAGAGTGAGCTGCTGCTAACGAGGATGGCGGTGAGTCAGAGTGGGCGGAGACTGGAGTGACAACACCCCACGCCCCTCAAGTACAAGAGCAGCCCCCAGGGAGTGCAAGCGACCAGGAGCACGGCGAACAGGGCAGGCAAACAGGGCGTGGCGCGTCAGAAGGGTGAGGCGCGGCAGTTTGTGCGGCAGTTCGCGCGGGCAGGGTGAGTGGACAGGGCGCAGTCTATCTCCGGGGACTAGAACTTATCTGAGCTAATTTCATCTTATCATCCTCCACGAGTAGTCTGAACCATGGTCTCCACTCGGGTCAAAACCACCATCAGAAAGAACCTGGCGACCCAGACGGAGCTGCCACGCAAACATGCAGCGGTCCAGGTCCCGGGCTGCAGGGAGTGCCTGAGCCTGTCAGTCCTGTCGGAAGGCACCAGTGATAACACCTGTGTGCACTGTGATCAACTGGATGACCTGCTCAGCCTGGTTGCGGAACTCAAAGAAGAGGTCGAGAGATTAAGAAGTATTAGGGAGTGTGAAAGGGAAATCGATTGGTGGAGTAACACCCTAGCACCCCTAAAGCAACAGGTGCAAATGGAGGCTCCAAACGAGGTAGGTAATCCCTCATCCTCTTGCTACCAGGCAGAAGGAGGGGACGTAAGAGATGGGGGAGGCTGGAAACAGGTCCCCGCTCAGGGAGGCAGGAAAATCCTCTCCCGACCTCCCTCACCCTCCATGGTGTCCCTTCACAATAGATTTGGGGCCCTGTAACTTTTGAGTGAAGAAGAGAAGGAGGAAGAAAATGAGACAAACAAGGAGGAAGACCAAGGTCCACCAAGGCCGGATCATTCTAGACCAGGTATTAAAACCAGTTCTAAAAAGAACCCCAGAAGAGTCATTGTAGTGGGTGACTCCATTCTGAGGGGTATCGAAGGCCCCATATGCAGACTGGACTCACTTCATAGGGAAGTCTGCTGCCTCCATGGGACCCGCTTCAAGGACCTCAAGGCAAAACTCCTTACTCTAGTGAGACCCAAGGGCTACTACCCTCTCCTGGTTTTTCAGGTAGGTAGCAACGATATTACCAGGAGAAATCCTAAAGCAATGAAGAGAGATTTCAGGTCCCTGGGGAAAGTGATTAAGGGGTCGGGGGCACAAATTGTGTTCTCCTCCACCCCTTCAGTTGGGGGGATGGATGAAGAAGAATACCGGAGAACTCAACAGATGAATTTGTGGCTCCAAGACTGGTGTTACCATCAGGGTTTTGGATTTTTCAATCATGGGTTGGTATACAGGGCACCAGACCTTTTGGCATTAGATGGAATGCACCTGTCCCAGAGGGGGAAGACGATCTTGGGGCAGGAGTTATCTGGGCTCATTGACAGAGCTTTAAACTAGATTTGAAGGGGGAAGGGGGCAAAACATCAGCTCATCTGAAGTGCATGTATACCAATGCATGCAGCATGGGTAACAAACAGGAGGAGCTTGAAGCCATGATGAAACAGGAAAATTATGATGTTGTGGCTATTACAGAAACATGGTGGGATGTCTCCCATGACTGGAGTGCGCCTGTTGATGGCTACAAGCTCTTTAGGAGGGTGTCACGGTCCACTCGGTGGACTCGTGATGGTTTGTTTGCTACGATCTCGAAAATGCATAATTAAGTTGACCAACACCAAAGGGGATAGCAGTAATCAAACAGTGAAACTTTATTGTGTTGCCTGTGAAGCGGCATGCGATAGTTAGAGATGGGTGAAAGAAAGGAGAAAAGTAAAGTTAAGTTTAGAGAGAGGAGGGAGAGAGGTTATAGCTACCACCGCTGATCTCACGACATCCTAACGGTCCTGGGTCCAGCAGATGCTGCGTCGTTGATCATTGTGGTCCTTGGTGGGGAAAGCTTCCAATTTTCGTTGTCCAGAAGTCATCTTTTATGCTTAGTAACACACCTTGCTCCACCTCTGCCTCAGGGGTCTCCGCCCTTCTCAGAATTCAATTATCATATCTCCGCCCTTCTCGAGCGAGTCCACCACGCGTGCGCAGGGGGGAGTGTCTGAGGTGTGGTCAGTCTTGGAGGTGGGTAACCTTCAACCAGGAGGTGTGTTTTGGTATTATAATGAAGTAAAGTTCATCTAAGGTTCATGATTTCTTCATTGATGTTATGGCAACAGTTGCGATCCATCTTTTTTGACAATGACTATGCAATTATCTCTAACAGCTCCGGCTAGGCCCAGGTACCAAACAATAATACAGCACTCTTTGCACTACACAGCTTAGGCACTGAAGAACAGCACTGCACTGCCTGCACCACACGGTTCAGTACTCAGGAGAACAGCACAGCGCTGGCTGTGCCACACAGTTCTGCATTCAGGAGCCTTTGCACCACATTCCACTCCAGGGATCGGCAACTGCACTCCAAACAGGCCATTGCCGGGTACCTCACTGTCCATGTGCCTGATGACAATGTTGAGACAATGCTGATCTTCTGACTGACTCTTACAGAGGGATAGACAAGAAAAAGAGGTGGTAGCGTGGCGCTGTATGTTAGGGACTGTTATGATTGCTTTGAGCACAAGTGTAGTGAAGACAGGGTAGAATGTCTTTGCGTTAGACTCAGGGGGAAGGCCAACAGGGCAGATGTTGTAGTAGGAGTCTACTATAGGCCACCCACCCAGGACAGAGAGGTGGGTGAAATAGTCTGTAGGCATTTAGGAGAAATCTCACGATTGCTTGCCCTTGTTCTTGTGGGAGACTTTAACTTCCCAGACATCTGCTGGAAATACAGCAGAACAGGACCAGTCCCAGATATTCCTGGAATGTGTGGGAGACAACTTTCTGACACAACTGGTGAGAGAACCAACCAGAGAAGGTGCCCTGCTGGATCTCCTCTTTGTGAACAGAGAAGGACTGGTGGAGGATGTGGAGGTCGGAGGACAACTAGGGCACAGCGATCATGAAATAATAGAGTTCTCTATTCTTAGAGAGACCAGGAGAGGGCTAAGCAGAACTGACATACTGGACTTCAAAAGGGCTGACTTTGTCTTGTTTAGGCACCTGCTTGAAAGGATCCCTAGGGAGACGATCCTGAAGGGTATAGGGGTCCAGGAAGGCTGGGCACTCTTTAAGAAGGAAGTCTTAATGGCTCAGGAACAGGCTGTCCCCAGGTGCTGTAAGAGAAGCCAGCAACAGAGAAGACCACCCTGGCTGAACAGGGAGCTTTGGCTGGAACTCAGGGAGAAAAGGAGAGTTTACGGCCTTTGGAAGAAGGGGCTAGCCAATCACAGTGATTACAAAGAGGCTGTGAGGCTATGCAGGGCAGAAATGAGGAGGTCTAAAGCCCAGCTGGAATTTACCTGGCTTCAGCAATCAAGGATAACAAGAAATGTTTCTGTAAGTATGTCAGTAGCAAAAGAAAGACCAGGGAGAGTCTCCATCCCCTGCTAGAGGCAGGAGGAAACATGGTAACAAGTGATGAGGAGAAGGCTGAGGTGCTTAATGCCTTCTTTGCCTCAGTCTTTAATAACAAGACTAGTTATATTGAGGGAATCCAGCCTTCTCAGCCAGAGGACAGAGACTGGGAGAACGACCCCCCCACAATCCAGGAGACAGTCAGAGACCTACTGCATCACATAGACATACACAACTCTATGGGACCAGATGGGATACACCCGAGGGTGCTGAAGGAGCTAGCTGGGGTGCTTGCCAAACCGCTTTCCATCATTTACCAGCAGTCCTGGCTGACCGGGGAGGTCCCGACAGATTGGAAACTGGCCAATGTGACGCCTATATATAAGAAGGGTCGGAAGGATGATCCAGGAAATTACAGGCCTGTCAGCTTGATGTCGGTACCTGGGAAGCTGATGGAGCAGCTCATCCTGAGTACCATCACACAACACATGCGGGACAACCAGATGATCAGGCCCAGTCAGCATGGGTTTATGAAAGGCCGGTCCTGCTTGACAAACCTGATGTCCTTCTACGACAGGGCGACCTGCTTATCGGATGAGGGAAAGGCTGTGGGTGTTGTCTACCTTGACTTCAGTAGGGCCTTTGACACCGTTTCCCACAGAATTCTCCTGGCAAAACTGCCTGCTTGAGGCTTGGATGATCGCACGCTTCGCTGGGTAAAAAACTGGCTGGATAGCCGGGCCAAAAAGAGTTGTGGTGAATGGAGTTAAATCCGGTTGGCAGCCGGTCACGAGTGGTGTCCCCTAGGGCTCCGTTTTGGGGCCACTCCTGTTTAATATCTTTATTGATGATCTAGAGGAGGGGATCAAGTGCACCTATAAGTTTGCAGATGACACCAAGTTGGGTGGGAGTGTTGATCTGCTCGAGAGTAGGGAGGCTCTGCAGAGAGATCTGGACAGGCTGGAACAATGGGCTAAGGCCAACTGGAGGAGTTTCAATAAGGCCAAATGCCGGGTGCTGCACTTCGGCCACAACAACCCCCAGCAGCGCTACAGGCTTGGGGAGGAGTGGCTGGAGAGCTGCCAGTCAGAGAGGGACCTGGGGGTGTTGATTGACAGTCAGCTGAACAGGAGCCAGCAGTGTGCCCAGGTGGCCAAGAAGGCTAATGGCATCCTGGCTTGTATCAGAAATAGTGTGGCCAGCAGGGACAGGGAAGGGATCTTGCCCCTGTACTCGGTACTGGTGAGGCCGCACCTCGATTACTGTGTTCAGTTTTGGGCCCCTCACTACAAAAAGGACACTGAATCACTCGAGTGTGTCCAAAGAAGGGCAATGAAGCTGGTGAAGGGCCTGGAGCACATGTCGTACGAGGAGCGGCTGAGGGAACTGGGGTTGTTTAGTCTGAAGAAGAGGAGGCTGAGGGGAGACCTCATCGCCCTCCACAGCTACCTGAAAGGAGGCTGCAGAGAGCTGGGGATGAGTCTCTTTAAACAAGTAACAAGCGATAGGACAAGAGGTAATGGCCTCAAATTGCTCCAGGGAAGGTTTAGACTAGATATTAGGAAGCATTTCTTTACAGAACGGGTTGTTAGGCGTTGGAATGGGCTGCCCAGGGAGGTGGTGGAGTCCCCATCCCTGGAGGTGTTCAAGAGTAGGGTCGACATAGCGCTTAGGGATATGGTGTAGTTGGGAACTGTCAGTGTTAGGTCAATGGTTGGACTGGATGATCTTCAAGGTCTTTTCCAACCTAGACGATTCTGTGATTCTGTGACAAGAGGTAATGGCCTCAAGTTGCTCCAGGAAAGGTTTAGACTAGCTATTAGGAAGTATTTCTTCACAGAATGGGTAGTTAGGCGTTGGAATGGGCTGCCCGGGGAGGTGGTGGAGTCCCCATCCCTGGAGGTGTTCAAGAGGCGGGTTGACATAGCACTTAGGGATATGGTGTAGTTGGGATCTGTCAGTGCTAGGTTAATGGTTGGACTAGATGATCTTCAAGGTCTTTTCCAACCTAGATGATTCTGTGATTCTGTGAGTGCTAAACTGTGAAAGCTTTCTGGTAGATAAGGCAAGTGGAGCGACAGAGACATTTATTCTGCACTGCTGGGGCCTTATCACTATCAACCATAGGCTGACCATTGGGCCTCTGCCTGGACCTCTGTCCCACAGTTTAGCAAAAAAATATTTGCCCATCTTCAGCAGCTGTGGTTCTGGGATCATCTCCCTCAAGGGGAAGCGGGAAGGAATGGAAGAAGGGAGACAGCGATGTTTTCCAAGGTGGTCAGAAGGAGACAGGGCATCGAAGCTGAGACTTTGGATCTGCCGTGTAGAAGAGTTGGTCTTTGCCTGGAGACCAAGTGGGACATTGTGTGCTGTGCTTGCAGAGCCACAGAAGGAGGCCTCACTATCCCAAATCCCACCTTCCTAGGGGTGGAGAACCTGCCTGGTCTGTTTCTTTTGCTGATGTGCCTAGTTTTGTTTACAGGGAGAGCTGGTGGCCCCTATTCTCCTCTTCATCATATATCACTGAGCCCAAAGTGATTAAGGAGCCTCCTTAGTGGTTTAGGAGCCTAGGACTCAAGTCAAACATCTTGTGCTCCCAGGAAGTCACCTGGGAGAACAAAGTCAACAACTTGCCTCATAACAGAAGCTTCTGTGCTAGTCAGGGGTTTACCCACTGGGTGTCTGAGAACTGCACCACAGAGGGTGTCTGTTACTGCTTACCCCTGTAGTCCCTGAAGAGGTGATCCAGTGAGCCATCATGCTCAATCCAGGGACACCAAGTCCTAAGGACAGTCAGGTCCTAGCTTCATGTACCCCTGGGGACTGACTTGTGTAATCTGTTTTGTATCACTCAGAGGGTGGATCTGGGAAAAGGTCAAGATCCTCCATGCCCCTAAGCAAGCATGTAAAGCACACCCCCCCACACTCATACCCGTCCACCCCCACACATCACCCTTTCCATTGCATGGCAAGAGCTTCCCTGTGGGAGTCTGAAAGCTTTTAGAACAATGAGTCAGAACCAGAAAGGTGACCATTGGCAGCCAACATGCAGTTGTGGCCCATCTCCTTTCCTTGGGTTGAGGGTGGAAGGTGGTAGCGGGAGACTTGCTTTGCTCCCTGTGTTCCTCTTCAGAGTTTCTGTGTGCTCTGAACTCAGATTTCACATTCTCTTCACACTGTGTAGCAAACTTGTCCCTTTGTCCCACAAGGCTGAGATCTCTAGATAGGGTCATGAAGTGGGGCTAGGGCCTCTCCACCAAGCCCAGGTGAAAACACACACAGCCCAGGGCAGTGGTGGGGCAGCCTGGGGTGAGAGACAGTCTCTGGGGAATGTGCAGCGTAATGAACCTGTGGGGAAGTACAGACTATAGACACAGAAGGGGCAGGGAGGTGGAGAGAGTCGTCTCCTTGAGCATCTTACTCTCCCCTATTCTCAGGGAAGGGCTGGGCCCAAAGTTGAGGACTTGAACTGGGGTAGGAGGAACTTGACACAAAGTGAAGTCCTAACTGGTGTATCCAGACTCCAGAAATATCCAAGAAAGTAAAATAAAAACCCTGTGCTCCAGGTGTCTGAATGTGGGGAGAGGATGATGGGAAGGGGCAAGGGTACTTATCCTGCTTCAAACCCCCTGGGATGCTTTAGTGCTCTTGACTAACTCTCTCCTGAGCCCACTGGGAACCTCTTAGATGAGATCCAAGGCACTAAATTGTCCATCTGGTCTGGGCTGTGGGGCTGGGAGTCTGGATGCTTGGGTTCCCTGAAAAGCAGTCTTGTGTTGCCACTGGGGCCATGTGCAGAAAAATTAACTCTTTATATCTTCTATGCAAAATTGCACAAAAGGTTAAAGTCATCCTGACCACCTCATTTGCAGCCCTGTGATTTTCCTCAGGGAAAAATGTGAATGGTCTCTGTCTCAGGATTATTTCTGGCTTCTCTCTTGGCAGGGATTATGGGATCATTTCCCACTGGGATTCTGAGACAAACAGAATTTCAGGTATGGGTTTAATCACATTGCAGTGACCTGCTTAATGCCCGTGTGTAGTTTGGGAATAATCCCAAATGGGATTTCAGACTTTTTCCTGTTTGGGATTACAGGACTAATCCTCACTGAGTTTATGGGACTGACTGTAGGAGGGTTATGGTATCACTCCTCAATGGCATTACAGAATTATTTTCATTGGGATAATAGGATTAATCCCAAAAGAATTATGGGATTACTTCCCAGGGGGATTATGTGATTAATCGCCAAGTGGATTATGACCTCTCCTTCTCTGGGGAAGCTACCTGTGCCCTATAACCTGGTGACATGAGTGCAGAGCACTCAGTTCCCAGGCTGGACCTGTGTGGGCAGAGGTTTGGGCCAATAGCTGAATATTGGCCCTGGACAGGGATATAGACAGCCTCTGCTTCACACTGGGAAAAAACTGACATCCATTTGTCTTCTGTTTTGATGATCAGGAATATCAATTAAACTCAGACACCGGAGTGAAAAGAGCAGGTGTATTTTACTAGAAATAACTAAATAATATAACAGAATAATACAGAAAACATACAGTAAGAAAAGACAGAACAGTGCACTTAAACAAATAGGAAAATACAGGGTAATGCATCAAATCATTACTACTTGAGAGAGAGAGAGAATAGTGATTAAGAAAGATACATCACCACTTGCATACTTTACCATCATCCAGATCCGCAGTCGCTGGGGAGCCCCGGTTACAGCAAGGATTTGGAGAACCTTTCCCTGCACGTGGGAAATCCTACGCAGTGCGTCCACCCGTAGGTGAGGCTTCCAAAGTCGCTGTGAGCGGGCCCAGCCTTATATACCTAAAAATCAGTAAACCAGAATAGCTGGCACCTTTGTTTTAAGCGGAAATATCTGGTTTTCATCTCACGTTAGGTTCCCCCCAGAGCCTGGCCAAGGCTTAAGGGAGAAGCTAAGGGAGTTTCCCTGCTTATCTAGTTAATTTATGAGCAAGGTCACAAATCCAGACAACTGTTTCTGTGGCCTTGTTATCTTGCTCACACATAAAGAAATATAAGGATACATTCAAAATAGACATGTTTTATGATGTTTAAGCTATATCTTCTATGCATATTTCACTAATGACTACATACAGAGTTAGCAGTTTCAGTTCAGGGCCTGTTGCTCAGGCTTCAATACTCCCACCTTTTACATCAGAATAGTTGGTTTGCTATAACTTAGTATAATACCTATTAGCACAATGGTTATCAGTTATAAAATGTACAGGATTCATCTATAGGTCAACTCTGGCTTGGGCTTATTGTCCAAGCCTTAGCACTTCATCTTCCCAGGGTAAAGGCAGGTTCAGTGGCAGGATCATGATGAACAATGCTTTGAATGGCCAAGATATAAGTGGCGTGTGGGAGAGACCCCAGGCCTTGGTTCCACCTCCTGACCCAATGGGCACAGAGAGGGCACCCATCCCACCCTGACCACAGGACAAAGGAAAGTTGGGATGGGGACAGCCAGGCTGGGTTGGTCTGGTCCAGAGAAGTCCAGGTAGAGTGGAATGCAGCCCCAGTGGCTGAAAGGGAGCTGAGCTTTTCTGGGTGATGGAATAAGGAACACTGGATGCAAATCAAGGCTTGAGGACACTCATATTGGACAAATCCTGGGGCCCTGATCTAAGACAGCAGTCCTGTGTGATTGGACCCCACTAGAACCTCTTTGAAATCAAAGGTGTTTTTTAAGAATCCCAGAACTGGTTTCAGCAAATGTGTTCACCTGTAACACCTGAACCATGAAATGGTCTGCGTACGGGAAAAGGGACAGAGGGCACCTTTCTTCCACAGAGAGTAACTTTCTACCTGCTTCTTCCTTTCACCAGACAGGATTAGAAGACATTTGTCTTTCTTTGCTTGACTTTAATGAAGAACCAGCAGTCTATGTGAGTACCACAAACACACTCATCCAAAAATTCCCCCATTCTTCTTGAAAGCTGACTGCACTGAGGAATACACCAAATGCTCAGAGAGGTACATGGGGGTGTGTGTGGTGGTGGTATCCAAGTCTGCCCTCTGCTCAGGTAAGGGCTAACTCTAGAATTGGTGCAGGTCTCTCAGGGCCTGGACCAAGGCAGTTTGGAAAGTTTCCCCAGATGCAAACCACTCCTTCAAGTACCAGATCCTGTCCCAGGTCTGTCCCGCTCCTCTGGCAAAGGATTTGTCCCTCTGCTTCAGCAGAATTTCCCCATTCTAGCTTGTGCCCATCACCTTTCAGTTCTTTCCTGGGCACATCCAAGAAGAGTCTGTCTCTAACCCGTCCTCAGCTCCCTCTGGGGAATGAAAGGCTGTAACTAATACTCCCCTGCCTTCTCATCTTCTGGCTGGACAGACTCAGAACTCTCAACCTCTCCTCACCTTCCCTGTGTTTTGGTGCTCACCATCTCCAAGACCCCTGAAAGACATCTCCCTTGTCTTGGGGATGCAAGGTGGCACTGGTCCACAGCTGTGGCCTCCCCACTGTGGAGCAGGATGGGGGAATGATCCCCTCCTGGCTGTGACAGCTCCATTCTGGCTATCAGAGCCAAAGGTATGGTGCATTATTGCCACAGAGCACCCTGTGACTTGGAGCTCCTCACCTACAGGACTGTACTCCGTCCCCAGATACCATCAAGACTTGAGCTACATTGTATACATCTGAGTGTTCAAGTCACAGGGTAATGGTGCAACCTGGGGACTGGCACATAGCAGCGTACCCATTCCCTGGAGACTGGTGGGACCAAAGGACCAGCATGCCCATAGAAATGCTCAGTGGCATGGTCCTGCCAGTGCTCTTGAACTCAAAGCCCCTTGCACACAGCAGTGTGCTGAGCCCCAGGTTACCAGCACCTGTAACTCTCAGAAACCACTTTGTGAACAATCCCAGGGGACTCTCGAATCTCGTAGACACATGAGCACACACAGGAGTGCTCAACTCTGGGATCCCTTGCCACATTCAACTCCAGGTTGTCCTTGGCTTTCCAGCTAGTGGAGGAGGAAAGAGCTGTTGCGAACAAGGCTGCTTACACGTGAATTAGTGTAACAGGCTGAAAGGGAGAAGAAATGGAAGAGGATATAAGAAATAGGAGAGGGACAGGTATGAGAGAGGATAGAGAAGAAAGGAGAAGGGGACAGAGAGAAAGAGACTAGAGGAGGAAAGTGAGAGGCACTCTATGGATGGCAGAGAAATGAGGTAAGGTATTGAGTACAAGAAGAAAAAAGGATCAAAAGGTGATTCAGAGATGGGAAAGAATAGGAAAAAAATTAGAGACCAAGCAGAAGACAGACAGACAATACCACCACTTTCCTTAAGTAGACAGAGCTGGAGGGCAAGAGGAGAAAATGCAGTACTGTCAAATACAGGGCTGTGTGTGTGGTGGGGTCAGATCCCTGTTTGCATTGAAAGGTTTGTGCTATGCTGCTCCAGCTTTTGAGTCACTGTGGGTCTTGATTAGCACAGAAATATGTCCCTGAGTCATTGAGTAGGGCATGATCTATCTCCACAGATAAGCGGTTGCTCTTAGTCCCATTACTCTGGAAGTGGTTTCTGAATTCCTTCTCAATCTCTGCCATGCCACCTTCCACAGAGTATACAACTAGCTGAAGAGTGGCATCCTTCCCCATGGGCAACTTGTACCAGTACATGCTTGCGAATGCATTCTCCTTTTCGGAACAGGTCAGAGTCACAGAGTCTCCCACCTGCACAACTGTGTCTGGTGATTGCTGAAGAGCCTGGCCTGGAAAGAGAAGGGAAGAGACATGAGGAGTGAAATGCATTGAAGGGGAAATGAAACGCATCCTTGAAGTATGACATGGGATGGGATGGCATAAGCATGTCAGCAAGCTGTGGGACAGTGTCCCTTTTGTCTGAGAGAGACACATAGGAGAAAAAAATCAAAACAGCTTCAAATACAATAGCAAATTTGTCATGAAAAATACTTCAGTACCCTCAACTGAAGTACTAAAATGGGACAGAAAACCTAAATTTGTAGTTCTGTAGAGATTTATGAGTTGAGAGCCTGAGGGAGAGCTCACCTTGTTCATTGCCCGTCCTCCCCCTGGAAGCCTTGGAGAATGGAGCACTTCCAGTGACTGCGCACACAGCTGATTTTGCAGCAGCAGCTGCAGCGCAACTGTTCAAGCAGAAGGGAAACTCACTTACCCACAGGGACCAGGATGGCCACAGTGAACAAGTGGACAACCATGGAGAAAGGCCACCTCCTTCCAGCAACCTGCCTGTGGTGACAGCACAGGCATAGAGAAGTGTGAAGAGGAAAGGTTAAGAGAGGAAGAGACATGTCTCTTTGCAGCTGGGCAGGGCAGTGAGAGAGAGCCTGAAATGTGAGAAGGCAGTTGGCTGGCTGGGAACAGTGAAGAATGACACCTGCATGCAGGCACGAGGTACATGTACACTGCTCCACTGACTTCCTGCTCTGTGTGTGTGTGTGTGTGTGCATGTGTAGGTGGGAGATAAGTGTTAGCACAAGAGCATGATGGGGCTGTGTGGCAGCCTGAGTGTGTGCACAGAGATGCACAAAGAGGCATCAAATGAAGGGAAGAGAAAGAGAGCACAGGAATGCATGTTTGTGTCTGTGCCCCTCAGCTAAGTCTCCTCTCTAGACACCATCATACTCATAGACTCCCAACTCTGAAGCTGCAATATGGAATCTTCTCTGCTTATCCCAGTGCTGCTCGTCATGTTGCCCAGGTATGGGAAAGGCTGCTGACCTGTCATTCTGGTGTCTGTTGTAGCATGACAGAGAGGAGTTCTGTAACTGTTCTTCTTTTCCTCCAAAGGGAGATCTCAGGGAGAGAATAGGCTGCCTTTGGCTCTGCACTGGGACTGAGTCTAGGGAGACTGCACCACAGATCGATTTCTGAGGAGAAGGGTATTCACCATGAGATAAGCTGGTAGAGACTTACCTTCTTCATGCCAGGGAAGAGCTGATACTCTTCTTTTTGTAGCTTTCTGCAAAGGAGCAGCAGGACGAGGATGGACAGAGCTGGAGAAAATCTTGTCTTCTCTACATGCAGCACAGCCTTGTTCAGCAATCCAAGGCTGTGGAAAATCACTGCAGGCAGTGAGGCTTTCAGTTTGTGTACACTGACACACTCTCTGTGTGTCAGAGGCCTGAGAGAGCCTCTGCACGTCTGTGCCATGCTGTGGGCCCAGCGATGCATGGCAGTGGAAGGCTGGCCCTACAAGAGAGCGAGTGATCCAACTCTTCAAGGCTGTCATGGGCTTTGCAGTGAAGACGTTCCCCTGCACCCTTTTAACAGAAGGGTACAGCAACGCCTCCAGCTCCCAGATCCTCTGTTGCAGTTCCGAGTGTGTCCCATTGCATTAATTTCCACCAACTGCCTACAGGAGGTTCAGGAATGACCCCAGATTCCTCAAAAGAAAAGGGAGAAAAGAACAAAGAGTGTGACCTAAATTGTGCAGGCAACAGGAAATACCCACACAACACCCCCAGCACTCCAGCTGAGAGAAGACTGTGCTTGATGTGTCCATGGGAAGGGTTTCCATTTCCCGTGGGGTTCCCTGGGCTGTGTAGGTGGCCGAGCAGTGCACTGGGAGCCTTGCAGAACACATGGTGTTTGAGGAGTTAGTGACCTCAAACAGGCCATGCCTGCTCTGTTGGGCTTGACGGCTTGAGAAACCTGTATGTTAGCGTGAGAAGCTGCAGTGTGGGAACCTGCTGGAGTACCCCATGCAGGCCTGTGCTGCACACTAGTGTATGTTATGACAGAGATAACACTAACCTGACAGGAAACTTTCTATTAGGTGCACAGCTTGCTAACATAATCTGTAATTTATGTAATACCTTTGGGAATCAGGGGATGGAAGGTAGTGATCCTGACCTGGAGGAGTTAGTGATCTGCATAACAGTTAACCTGAGTAGGCACAGGCTTGTGCTGAGCTGCGTTGTGTGTGCGTGTCCTTCAGGCCTGCACTGTGCTCTGTGTATCTCTTGGCCACCAGATAACCTTGGACAGGTCACTGTCATGGAGGAGCATGTGGGCAGCTCCCACTTGGTACCAGCTAATATGCCACCTGCCTGGCCTTGCCTTTCATCTGAAGCTACACCAAGAACTTCTCACATGAACATCCTTTCTGTTTGACAGCGAGAATGATGAGCAGGGTTGGCTGGAGTTAAATGAGAGGAAGTCTGCGGAGTGCAGGTTGAAGAGAGACAGAAAGAAGGTGGGGAGAGAAAGTGAGTCAGAGAGGGGAAGAAGGGTTGGCAGAAGTGAATATAACATAAATGAGAGTTAAATGAAGAGGGAGGCAGGGACTAGTGGGGTGGCAAGGAGAGAAAGCAGGACAAATAAACTCACAGAGTCTGAGAAGAGGAGGAAGGAAAGGCTAGGAAGCAGAGGACGTAGTGAGTGGAAAGGGATCATCCTGCCTTGTGCAGCACCAACAAGGAGGAAAGCAGGTCCCTTTTGTGCAGGGGGAGGTTTGTGCTCAGCTCCCTCAGCAGCCTAGCCACTGTGTTTCACTCTCAGCGCAGTAATACATGCCAGAGTCATTGAGGAAGGCATGCTCTATCAAGAGGGTAATCTTGTCTCCTTGTATCTCACTGCTCTTGAAATGGCTTCGGAGATCCTCCTCAACGGTTGCTTTACCAGCTTCCAGTGCAGAAGCCACTAGGACCAGTCTGGAGTCCTTCCCCAAAGGCAACCTGTACCAGTGCATTGCTGTGCTGCTGGATTTCTTCTTGGAACAGCTCAGATTTGTGGACTGGCCTTGTCGTATCACTGTGTCTGGGGACTGTTCCAGAGCCAACACTGGAAGGGAAAAGGAGAAACATTGAGAAGGAAAAAATGGAAAAACATGAACTAGGCACCGTGGGTTGGTTGAGAAGAAGGTGAGAAGGAACAGGACAGACCAGGGAGCAGCAGAAGGGATGGGTCAGCTCTTCAGAGCTGCAGGTGAGTTTCCAATCTCTCTCCAATAGGCAAGAAACATTCCGGGCAGTTTGTGTCCAGAAAAGGAACCACTGGGGGGTTGTGCACAGAATTAAAAATAGACAGCCATTGCAGGAGATTCTGGGATTCCTGCCCACCTCATTTGTTGCCCATCCTCAGCATGGGAAGCTTTGGGGAATGGAGCACTGCCAGCAATTGGGTACATAGCTGGGACAGCAGCAGTGGAATCAGTGTAGGTGCTCAGGGGTGAGTTGAGTTCACTTACCCATATGGGCCAGCATGGCCACAAAGAACCAGCGGGGAACCATAGGTAAAAAGCCCCTATCCTTTCAGGGACCTGCTTTTTGTAGCTGCCCAGAGATATGTAAAGAGGAAGTAGTGAGTGAGGATAAGACACACTGGGGTTGGGCAGGACATGAAATGTGAGAAAGGATTGGCTGGCTGAGAACACTGGGGAATGATGCACACAGTCACAGGAAAGTATAAACCCTGCAGAGATTTGTGGGGGCTGGGTAGTGGAGAAGGGGGTTGCATGGACAGATCTATGCTGAGGTTGCATAGCAGTTTGAGTGTTTGCAAGGCAGAGGAATTCTGAGAGTTCCCTTTCTCCTTCTGAAGTCCTTGAGAGCTGGAGGAATGAGGTATGAGGCACACACACAGGTCCCTTGCATCTTCCCTCTCTCCCCCAGCCATGGCTTTTCCCCCCTGGCTGTGTGAGGGCTTTTTCTCTATATGTTACTGTGAGCACAGCAGTTAACATCAGCCAGAGGCAGGACCAGGAAAGACACCACAACAGTCCAAGCATTCTGCCTGCTGAGGGCTCTCATGGGCTTTGCAGTGAAGCTCTTCCCCCATCCCTTTCTCTGAAGAGCTAAACCATGCCTGCAGCTTCCAGCTACTCTCCTGCAAGGAACTGTGAATCCCACCACAGTTACTTTCTCTTACTCTCTGCAGAAGAGTTGAGGATGTTCCTGAACATCACAAAGAAAAGAGTGGGATGGGGGTCTCAGCTGCCCCTACCCATAAGACCTTTCATCCTGGGAACAGGAGGGGTAGGAAACAAAGCAGGCCAGGACACCCTTTCCTGGCTGCTTTCCTCAGGCCTCTTTCCTCCGCTGAGGGACTGCAGGGACAGGAGATGCTCAGCATCCTGAGCCTGCTCCAGCCAGACTGGTCACTCACATGTGTTTTTGGAAGTGCTCCAGGCTGACGCAGTGATCGATATGGTGGGGATGGGAGGTGTATGAGGGGTCAGTGTGTGTGTGTTGTGTGTCTGTGCACATGTCTGCGAGAGTGCACATGTGTGTGTGTGCAAGGCTCCCTCAAGGCCTGGCCCAGCAGAGCTGGTGAGAGGGGTGGGAGAGGCAGGTAAATGTCTGTGAAGAGCCCAGGGACAGTGTGCTGGCATAGAAAGGAAGAAAGAATACAGTGTGGCTCAAAGAGGGAGACATGAGGGAGAAGAGGTGCTGAGGACTGGGGCCAGGGTGGCCTCTCCCTCCACCTTCCTTGCTGACAGGCAGTAGCCCAACTTCCTCCAGAGTTGGTTTCTCCCTGGGACTTGGGGCCTAGCTGGGGAGCCCTGAGTGTCTTAACCTGGTGAGGGCAAGGGCTTCTGGCAGCTCTGCTTCAGGAGCACACTTAGTCTGACAAAGTCAAGGAGTGCTCAGGGACTGAGACCATCTGTGTCATTGCCCACTCTGCCTTGTGAATCAACCTGTCCAAGGTGGATTCCTTTTCTGGCAGAACTGAGCTTGTCCTCCAGAGGGGTGTGGGGGGTGCTGCTGGGATGCAGCCGGTGAGACCACTAGGGTCTTGAAAACAGCTGTACAGTGTAATTTTATTCACTCATGCTCTACCAGTGACACCTCTCTGATGCTCTGCTCAGAGGCTCACAAGGTTCAGGCCACTGGCATCCTCTCCACAGTGCCCTCAGGTGTCTCTGCTCAGAAGGATATCCACATGGCCTCTCTTGAACGGGGCAAACTCGGCATGGGCTAGCTGGGGAACCCGATGAACACAGGGACGAACAGCTCAGAGAGTGGCAGATGGCAGAGGACTTCACCATGCCGAGCCCTGCTGGCAGCACCTTTTCCTCCTCATAGGAACTGCCAGACACTGTGCCTGGAGGGAACCCTGGTGACAGGGAAGGAGAAACAAGTGGGATCCCTGCTGATTGCTTTCACCTTATCATGCCAGGAAGGAGAAGGCTAGTGGGGTGTCATCCAACTCGGTGTTTCTCTGAGGAAGAAAGTTCAGTGAAATTGAAGGAAAACTGTATGCAGGTGCTAAGCAAGAGATGCTGGATCAACAGGTAGAAACTGTGGTGTTGCACAGCTCACTTGCGTGCCAGACAACATCTCCCTCTCTCCACAGTTACTGCATGAGACGGAGCATCCCTGACCTCACCTATGCCTCACACTCCATGAAGGATTTCTCAGTGTCTGCCCTTGGTGGACTGTGAAAATATACCCAAGCACCAGCTTTCCCTGGGGACTTCCCCTCTCTTTTGCTATTCAGCAGCACTGGAGATAAAGAAGAGCAGGCAAGTCAGGACAGCCCTGTCTTGCAGAAAGCAGCAGAGGATGCAGTGGGTGGGCCAGACCAGATGCTAGGAAACAACAGAGGTACCAACAGTCCATTCTGAAACTTCTCAGGGACTTCCTTGTCCCATGTCTCACCTGGGATGTCTCCTGCTGTGGGCAGGGACAACTCACAGTTTAGCTTCTGTTGCCTTCCTCATCCCTTTAAGCCATAGACTCTACTACCTGCCAATACAGAGCAGGTAGGGAGACAGCCCATGCATTTGGCTCCAGCTAATTCTTGGGCTGCCTCCTCCTGGAGGTTTGTGATCTTGATAAGCCCATGTCCTAGATAGCTGGGGTTGTGGTTTGCAAGCTTGTGGCTCTCACAAGGTTCCCAACAAATACAAATGTAGAAATTGCACATCAGCCCTCCTCATCCCCTTCAAGTTGCACTGTTCTCTATGGTAGCCTTGGTTTGCCATCTGTGGTTCTCCACAAACCAGAGCCCCATGGCTCCACGCTGAAGGGAGTGGAGAGCTACCCATGGAGAAGGTAGAGCCCTGAGTTGTCATCTGGACATGAGAAAAGGGGAGGAACTACCATGAATGGGATGCCTCCCTGTTTGAGCCATGGCTGTTTCAGCTATGCACATGAAGATGTGTTGCATCCACCCCTCCTTTCCACTGACCTTGGGAGAACTGCCCTCCAGTACCACCCCCCCCCCCCCCCAACTTATTCATGCTGCAGTGAAGTGGTTGTTTTTCTTCTTTTCTCTGAGGACTTTGGGGATCTGGGAATGGGAAGGACTACCTTGATACTGGTTTTCTCAGCCTACTTCTGGGAAGACAGGTGTGTCTGCAGATTAGAGCCAGGGGTAGCAGCCCAGACACTGTGTTTTCCTTGGAGGGCAGTAGGTTTTGGGAATTAGAGCAGGGCATGCCTGGATGTCAGGTTCCCTAAGGAGAAGGGGGTTTACAGCCAGATGAAGGAAAAGCCTCCCACAGTCACTTTTGGGGAATGGGTTGGCGAGGGGGGTGTTTTTTAATTAACCAACTGTATTGAGGTGGCTCTCTTGGCTGGGGGACCTTATGTTGGGCTAGAGGGGCGAAGAGATTTGGGAATCTTGGGGATAATGGATAACCAGGACAACTGCTGGTGGGGGTGTGTGTCCGCTTTTGGAGCATGTCAGTGGGGTGCCGCATCTCAGTGAGGTGCCGGACGCCTGCTGAGCCGGGGCTGGAAGCCCCTCCGCACACTTCGGAGGAGCTGGGTGCAGATCAGGGGTGTGAGGGGAGTTGTGACATGGACGTGGAGTGGCAGAGAGTCCTCCTCTTTCGTGAGTTACTAGTTCCACCTGGTGGTCAAAATCTTAACTGCACCGGTCCGACCATGCATTCTCTTTCCTGGGGGTTTATTTATGGAACAAATAAGCCACCTGGCACATTAAATGGGATGGCTGCACCGCACTCCACCTCAAATCAGGTGCATGTCCATCAGGAAAGATGTATGGGGCTGGGCATAAACACCAGCTCCAACATCTGGATTCCTTCTGGCTCTGGGCATGGAGGACATAACCATGGTGATACAGAAAGGGAATGAAGTACTGAGAAGCCACACGCCTGGGTCCTTTTCTTGGCTTTCATGTGGAGAAATTTCATTCCTGGCTGTTAATCACTACTGTCCTTGACATGACAGATGCAGGACCAGGGTAATGTACATGACAGGGGGCTCTGCCCCAGGGGACATCTTTGGACGTCAGAAAAACACCCTTCCCACTTATAAGACAGTCATAATTATCACAAAATAAAGACCTTTAATTCCTCACATATGAGGCTTCAATCCCTCTGGTACAGCTTGGTCACCTGGGCTGCTTACCCATTCTCTCACTTCTGTTCCACTAAGTCCTGGAATCTCCCCATAGAAGGGAAAAGGAGCCCAGCATTCAGGTACTCATTCCCCTCCAGCCCCCTCTGCCTGTAGGGTGTGCATCGTGCCCCAGAGGGTGCCAGAAATAAGACACCCCTCCACCCCTCCCCTGGACATCATATTTGGCCATCCAGAGCTAGGCAGGTTCTCCTCCATCCTGTAAGGCTATTCCCAGTGATGATGATTCTCTCCCCCAATCCTTCCACTGCCTGTTACCTGAGGTCTCCAGGGTTCCTGGTTTCCAGATAAATGAATCTTAGTCCCAGGCCCTGGACCTGTTCCCAATCACTCCCTGATACAGCGGGCCAGCGAGAGGAAAACAGTTTCAGGAAAATCATGTTTGGGGGTGGAGGAGACATGGACTAATGGGCACACACACATGTGGATGTGTTTACACACATATCACTGCACATGCACACTGTATGTTACATACCATGATGTGCACACAAACATACTCCTGTGCAGTCACAGAGTTTCATGCACAGTCATTCCATATGTACACCCACAAACAGCCTTGAACACACTTCTTGTACACCCCTCCCACCTCGTTGTGATCACACACCATTATACACACACCATTTCTCACACACATAGATACAGCCACACAATCCCATGGTTGCACATACTGACCTTGTGCACACACACGTACACACACACACACAGAGGCACAAACCTTATGGCTTACATATACAGTGCCTGCTGGGCCTATGTGAAGTGCCTAGCACATTAGGCAAGGGCCCCTCTCAGGTTAGGTTGTTCCCTGTGGGTGGAAAGAAGGGGCCCAGTGCAGCCATCTGGCCAAAGTTCTGGTTCCCATCAGCCCTGCTCAAAGCCAGCCATGGAGGGGAGACTCTTGACCTTGTGTCTCCTCTTCCTCTTCATCTTCCTTCTCCTCCTCCTCCTCCTTCTCCACCTCCTCCTCCTCCTGCTCTGGTCAAAGGTCACATCTCCCCAGTGTGGTAAGGGAACATGGGAACCCCTGTGAATAACAGTGTGAACATGATCAAGTCTCTGTCCCATCCTGTGGACTCATGAGTTGTTGCCCAGCAGATCAAGTCACGGCCCTATGGGCATCTGGCCTCCTAGTCCTTTCCTACTACCTACCTGACACTGAGGAGAGAACACAGGCATCCCAGCTCCCAGTCCTCTCCCAGATCCCTCTTCTGTTCTGCTCTCCTTGGGGGTCACCAATGGCTCTCTTTCACCTGCAGGGAGCCTGAAGGAGGCTGAGAAGCTGTTGGTTCTGCTGATTCTGCTGTGAGAGGCATTGCGGGGACTGCAGGCGCTGCTGTGAAAAGGGGGCTGTTTCCAAAACTTCACTGCAGCCCCCCATCTGACCACTACACGCCACCCCCCCAGTGACTCTGGCTCAGCCATGGCCCCTCCACTGAGAATCAGGGCAGTGGAATTCCTCCACTGGGAAACGGAATCACAAAGGGAATGAAAGATTATTAATCATCACAATAAAGCCAAGGTACTTAGTGTCCTCCCATCAGGGTGAATTTTTGGCTGGCTCTAATCAGTCACTACTGCTGTCAAGGGGAGGGGCAGAATGCCTGTGTTCTCTCTCCACATGGGTTTAGGGACCTGGATACCTCAGTTTTGTCGCAGATGAAAGTATTGACACGGTAATATTTAGTAAGAAATCTAGGTTTATTAATAACTAACAGCAATTTATTATTATAAAATAATTCAGAAATACTAAAAGAAAGAAAAGCGACTTATTCAGATTCTAAAATGACAAGATTCACACTAACTTACTTAACGGTACCTATATATATACATGCACATACACAAAATGGACAAACATACAGAAACAAAGGTGTTTGGATTCAGTAGAATGAACACAGAATGGACATACACACACACAGAAACAAGGGTACATACCCCCCTCCCCCCCCCCATCAGTAAAGAGAAGCTAGCTCAAAGAAAATTTCCCTCTCGAGTTTAGAGCAAATACTCACAATGCCTTGGCATTCCTCAACGGGCGACAATTGAGACTCGAGCGGGGGACTTCGCCCTGGCCTTCCATCTGGAGCAGATGACACCTTAAGGGTTTGGTACCTGAGAGGCATCCCAGCTCAGGGGAGATGCTGGTCACAGGCCCGCTGTGATCCAGGAGAGCTCAAAGGGTCTTCCTGGTGGTCGCCATTTATAGGGTCCAAGATAACTGACATTTGTCAAATACCTTCTGGTGCCTTCCAGCAGTTACACAAGAATTTGATTAATGTGCGACTCTGTTATTGTTCCCATTTGACCACATCCCAGGCACAGGTGTGCCAGGCCCTTAGGAGTTGATGGGCCGTTATAGCTGTTTCCAAGCAATCGGGAGGGGCGGGAGCCAGGCTCGTTAACATTATCAGTCCTTATCTCCACAAATTGGTGTATAGCTCGGGGGATGTGGATGGAATCGCACCTAGCACCAAGCAGCCCAACAAAGAGGGGCGGGGGGGGGTGGGTAAGAATTGCACCACCACATTCTTACCCCAGCTTCAAGAGGAGTGACAGACCTTGTGGCTTAGGAGACGGGACAGGGTAAGAGTCATTGCTCTCACACTTGCCTTGGTCCTATGCCTCACTGCTTGTGGGACTTCAGTTCAGCTCTGGGACCGGGCAGCCACCCCTGTGAAATAGCAAGCCCTCCATGCTCTTACACACTGTTGTTCATGCCTCGCCTGGGGTTGCAGCAGCTCTGTCCATGCCTGGCAGGTATCAAATCATGGTAAACACTACAAGGCCCTACAGCCTGTCCTTTAGGAAGCTCCTACTCTGGTCTCAGTTTCCCCATGTGCACAAGTTGGAACAGTGGAAATCCTGCTAGGCCACAGAGAGAAATCCTTCCCTGAAGGACCCATAGCAGGACACAAGAAGAGCCTCACTTATGAGCTATCAACTGGGGACTGTGGCAATTCATTTTGCCTTGAAGTCTCAGAGCCAAAATCTTGCATCCGTGAGAAACTGGAGAATGTGGACAAAAAGAAAACAAAGTTGAGGCAAAAGGGAATGGTTGACAGAGTGATAAAGTGATAAGCCATGGCAGAGACTAGCAGTACCAGGAAAGCTGGCAGGAATATATCAGGGCTTGGCTCAGGCAGGGCTGAGGTGTCAGGATCTTACTGTTCCTTATAAATCCAGCCTCAGGCTTAGCATCCTGCAGAGCCCACACCTGAGGGTACCGTAGTCTGAGGAAAGAGCAATGGAGGGGCAAATTTGTGTTACAGTTCTGGCTGTCTCCTGGTGCTAGGATGCATCATGGCAGCTCCTCAGGTAAAATGAGCTTTTCCCTAGGTACCACAGTCCCTGTAGTTAGTCACAAAGAGGGAAAGTGAGGTTTAGTCTGGAGGCAAAGGTGTCTGTCTCACACAAATGTCTAAGTAGTGGGGCTTGGGTTTTCAGGAAGACTCAGTCAAGGGGTCAGCCAAACTTCTTCCAGAATGCTGGCAACATCAATAACAACAGCAAAGGTGATGACAACTTCAGCAGCA
The DNA here is from genome assembly GCF_031877795.1 of Strix aluco. Lineage (NCBI taxonomy): Eukaryota > Metazoa > Chordata > Aves > Strigiformes > Strigidae > Strix > Strix aluco. The sequence continues at coordinate 9,221,750 of NC_133932.1, forward strand.
ATGGGGTGAGTAGTGGTGGACTCTGTGTGGACATGACCTCCAATACCCTTGGCTCAAGGGAAGTGAGGTCCCCAAAAAAATGGGAGGCAAAAATTTTCAGGAAGGGGAGGGTATAGGCTTACGATGGGACCGCTGAACGGGACTTTCATAGGTGGAGGCAGATGTCACAGGTCCACAGCAATGAGGGAGTTGAGCAGAAAACATGCCAAGAGATCAGAAACTATTTTAAGAGACTCTGGTATCAGAGGAGAGGTTTATGGGGAGACTGGAGCTTTCTGTGGAAAGGTCAAGATCCTCCCTGCCTTTACCAAGCACTGGGCATGGGGTAAGTCCATCCAGTGCATTGTCATTCCTGGGAGTAGGGGATTGCAGATCTCCCACATCTGGTTATGTCTTTTCTGGAGATTTTAGTTCCCCTCTCCCAACCATATACTCTTTCCCCAGCAGACTGTAAGTAGCTTTGATAGCAACATCAGAGGATCTAGCAGCTTCTACAGCAGCAGTGTAAGTTGAAGGCAAGTTTCTGCTTGGGTTAGTATTAGCCAGGATCAGAGTGTCCCTACAAACCGAATGAAGCCCAGGGGTGTCCAAGCAGTGGGGAAGAATGCAGGATAGCTGAATCAAGTCAGCTCCAAAGTGCCAACCTGCTTGTTGCAAAGCTTAAATGGAATTGTTCCAGAAAATGATTGGAGAACATAGCTGACTCCTCCATACCTCTTTGGAAAAAGAAACCAAAAAAATCCCCTGCAGAAGCTATTCTGTGTGGAAGGTGAGCTTTCAGTGGAAGGGGGCTGAAGACATGGGAGTAGGGAATTGGAAACCTGAAAGACATGATACTTGAGGTTCGGGGACCCCAGCAACACAGGACCTGAGACATGGGCCTTATGAAGAGGGGATGCAGGAACAGATGAATCCTGGGGTCATGGGATCCAGGGATATATTACCTGGGAATGCAGGGTCCATGGAATGTTGGAATGACTGCCATTTCCAACAGAGTGTTCTAATAAAAGGCCCATGGTTTTTCATATAGAGCAATAACACATCTTTCTATTACCCAAAAAGGCTGTGGAGAAGCCCAGATTTCTGTAAATATTGGAGACTACCTGTCCCTCTGTTTAGTTTCAGCCAGCTCCATCACACCTGGAGTGGGTGGGGGACCCCACTTCTGAAACTGGGCAAGAGCTGGGTGGTCAGAGGTGCAGCTGGGAAGGGACTTTTGGCTGGTCCCATTCTTGGAGTGGGTGTCTTTTTATGTTTTTCAACCATACCACCTGACATCTGATTTTTTTTTTGCCTGCTGCCCCTTGCTCAGTCACTCAGATAAACAGCTCTGGTGTCTCTTGAGCTGATCCTGGCTCTTCTTGGACTCTCTGGACTACAATGACCCACCTCAGCTACCCCCACTCTCCCTTGAGAGTGTCTTCAACCACCCCAAAGCCTCTCTCTTTCTCCTTCCCTCTGCCCCTCTCTCTCCCCGTCTCTCTTCTGGTTTCTCAGTCCCTTCTCCACCAAAACTGTATGCTGTATCTTAGATTTCACAGCCTCCCTTGGCCACACTCCTCTTTAGATGCCTGGGTTCAGTGCTTTGGACAAGGAATAAGAGGGGAAAAATATCTATCAAGGCAACTGAAGAACTTCCAGGACTCAGGGAAATTTCACTCAAAGGCTGGAGAAGGAAATGTGCATGACAGTCAGTTGCCCTCTGGATCAGATTTAAAGATTTATTCTAGGATAAATCCAGGAACCAGCTATAGGGGAAGCAAGACAGAGGGGAACTCTGCCTGGGTATCCTTTCTGAGAGATCCTAGTCACTGAACACAAGAGGAGTCATCTGGAAACAGATGCTGTGAGGAGTCCATGTTGTCTAGGAAATCTAGGTATTTTACTGCCCAAGGAAGCCTCTTACAGAACTAGGAACCATTAGGGCAAATGTTCCCATGATTTAAACCCCATCCCCGCTTCCCATCTCAATCTGACAGCAGCTCTGTCAGATGAACCTACTTTCTAACACATATCTTTGTCAGGTGAGTCCTGCCCTGACCCTCCCATCCTGCTCAAAAGGGGCTGAGGTGCTCCCAGGACCCCCTCTATGCTCCAGTAAATAAAGGGATGAGTTTGGGCAAGTCACTAAACTTTCTTGCAGGACTTTAGCAGGCCTGGCTATCCTTCTCTGGGTCATGGAAGACACTCTGGCAGATGTGTGAGAGCCCAGAGGGTTCCGCGCTTCTCTTTGGTCTCTTACTGGGATATAGTAGCAGGGAACTGTCCAACATCAGGCAGTTCCTGGGGACAGAGCAGGTAAGATGGGGTGTCTTTCAACCTCATAGCCCTCAATGGATTTTTCTTCCACAAATATGTCCCCTCATCCACAAAAACCTATGGAAAGGGGTTCACAGCTTTACTAAAAGAGGAGGAATTGTCCTTTGCTTGTTTTGAAACTGACAACCCACCTAGCTTTGCTTGCTACCCACCAATTCTTGTACAGGAAGAGACAGCAAGCAATCCATCCGTCCCCGGTCTCACCAGGCCACTCATAATTTTACAGACCCCTGCCATGTCCTACCTCTTCTGTCTCAGAAGACTGACAGTCCAAGACTCTAACACGAGTCAAAATAGAAGAAAAGCAGAATGCTCTGCCACTGGGAAAAGAGAAATGCAGCAGAGGACAAGGAAAGAGTCTGTGATACAAGGTTTGCTCAGGTGTGGAGATCTAGAAGAGCAGAAACTTTGGAGAATGTACTACCTCCTCCCAGGCAGGAGAGACTTGGGAAGAGACAATTAATGGTCCCTCCAGCAATGAGCTCTGTGAGATGTACAAGGACCAGCTTCAGAAACTCCTCCACTTCATGCCCCTGGGAAGCTTTATCTCTGTTAGCTCATGGCCTCACCAGGTTTCCCTTTCCCAGGATCTTGCATCAGCTGGGACAAATGTATTTACTTTATCTGAGTCCAGTGATGATACAGCTGACTGAAATACTTGAACTAGGAACATGGATTTGTAGAAATGCAAGCTGCTGTTGCTTGTCCATTGATAATATCTAACACAGCTGCCCTCCATTCACCATTCCTCCTCCTTCCTGTGTCCCTGGAGCCACCAGCATTCTGCTGCAGCATCACTGCATTAAAGGAGAGCCTTGTTTGCAGATGGAGATGTAGCCTCGGAGTGTATTTTTTGAAAGACCCTGAAAAAAACCCTTGCAATGTGTCTGTAGAATGCTCAGCAGCATTGAGCAGAAGAGGGTATTTACATTTCAGGTAGGGATTCATTGTCTTAAAGAGAGGAAGGAGGAGTGGGAGGAGGTGTTCCAATTTCAAGCTGAAAGCAAAGATGTCATCATTCTCATCATTCTGCTCGCTCACTCCCCTCCCTGAGCAAGATGGGGGGAAGAGGATTGGAAGGGCAAAAGTGATAAAACTCATGAGTTGAAATAAAAACAATTTAATGATTGAAATAAAATAATGATAACGATAGCAATAATGATAATGATTTAAAAAGTACTAAGAAAAAGACAGGTATGGTCGAGCTTCTCAATTCAGGCACTGATTAATGGATTTTCCTGAAATTTGGGTGGCTACTAATCCAAATATTAAACCCTGTGAAAAGAAGGAAAAGGATGCTGTCCTTCATAGCTTAGGTGTTGCCTAACAGCTGTATCTCAGGAAAAATATTGTTTTAAAATATCTGATGACAGCCTATCTCCATGCCAATGTATGTTTTGGACAAAGAAATTATAAATCCACAGGGACATCAATTTATACATTATTGTAGATTAGGAATTGTTCTTGCTCTGCTTAGTTATGATGGGATTAGATAGCTTTGGTAAATTTTGCCATGCTTAGACTATTACAGATCTTTCCCTTTTCCACAGGAAGCTTCATTTGTTTCTCAGGATAAAACGTGTTTGTAAGAGAACTGTGCTCTGATACCAGTTTAAAGCCCAAAACAAGTCATTCAGCTCCTTCAGGAGTTCCTGGCCTTGGACTTGTCCTTTACCATGAAGAAAAATTTCCACCTGGACAGTGCCACTGTGTGTACCAGGCCTCCAGGGCTCTCAAAAAATTGATCAAGAAATGGAGTTGAAAGGCTATTCCTATTTAGTCTCTCATTCCATTTCAGCATCTCAAAGCATACAACTTCTCTTTATGGTCACTTGAGGTTGTCTTTCAGGAGCTAACATGATGAAGCTGCTTGGAAAATGATTATTCATCAAACTTAATAAGCTTGAGCAAACTCAGCATCACAACAGAAATTATCACTCTTTCAGGGAAGGACTTCAGAAGATCTCATTAGTTGTGTTCACAGCTTTTTTGTTCATAAGCATGACATCCCTAAACATCAATGTTATCCTATGTCATGGTTTAGCCCCAGGCGGCAACAAAACACCACACAGCAGCTTGCTCGCTCCCCTCCCCGAGCAGGATGGAGGGAAGAGAATGGGAAGGGCAAAAGTGAGAAAATTCATGGGTTGAGAGAAGAACAGTCTAATAATTGAAATAAAATAACAGTACTGGTAATGAGAATGAAGATAATACTTTGTAATGAAATGGAAAATAACAAAGAGAGAGAGAGATAAAACCCAAGAAAGAGAAGTGATGCAAATGAAAACAATTGCTCACCACCAAGCAATTGATGCCCAGCCAGTCCCTGAGCAGCAGCCCCCCAGCCAAACTTCCCCCTAGCCTACTGCTGACCACACTGTCATAGGGTATGGACTATCCCTTTGGTCAGCTGGGGTCAGCTGTCCTGGCTGTCTCCTCCCAGCTATTTGAGCACTCCCAGCCTACTCGCTGGCAGGGTGGTATGAGGAGCAGAAGTCAAGCATGCAGACTTGACTCTGTGCGATCACTGCTCAGCAATAACTAAAACATCCCTGTGTTATCAACAACACTGTTTCCAGCACAAATCCAAAACACAGCCCCATACTAGCTTCTATGAAGAAAATTAACTCTACTGCAGCCAAAACCAGCACATACTGAAATTGTTCTGTGACAAAAATGAGTCTCTATAGATCATTTCAAAGCTAAATAAAAAACACAGATGGGTACTTAGGTCAATATTATCATATGGATTAGGTGAGAGAAATGCTTTCAAAGAAATAACGGTGAGAACTGCCACATTTGAACAAATTAGCTTTGGGAGGTGGGGGATGGGGCACAGAGTAGATAATTTTATTTGGGAAAATAATGTTCTATATGATAACCCCACCCCTCCACATTACTCAAGAAAAGGGATTTGCTAAAATAAACTTAATAACACTGAGAGGCGTTGGGTTTTGGTTTGGTTTGGTTTGGTTTCAAAATAAACACATAGTATCTTACACTCCATTACCTACAATGTTCAGCTTCTGGTAAAAATAGGCATTTTCAGGAGTGACACCATCAGCGCAGGGGGATCTCAAAGGGGTTTGAGGTCTGCTCTCAACAGGTGCTGCATATAAGAATGAGACAGGCAAACAGCTACACATCTTCCAAAGCTCAAGTGCGTTTTTAAATTGAAGTCTGCCCTCCGAAATAATTTAAAATAGCACCCTATCTTAGGAAAGGTTTATGATTAACCGATATGTTATTTGTACTTTCTACCAGTGCCTGCTAATGCCCACATTTGGATCTTCAAATTTTCCACCTGTGTACTTTTTGTCTGGGGAAAACCTTGGACTAGAGATAAGGCCATTTCAGAAAATGTATTTCTAGCGGCTCCTGCTTCCAGTCCACCAGTGTGGGCTTGAGGCTGTGTCAGGATCATGAAATACATACTGTTTGTCACCTTTGTTGGTGTGGCCGGTGAGTATATTTTTTACTTCTATTTTTGTAATTCATAAGTAAGCCGATTTTCTGAGCACCTTTGCAAGGTAGTCTATTGTGGGAAAGTGCAGTCCAGTTTCAACTTTGCAAAAGTTTTAAGGCAGAGCACTGCAACTTCTTTTGACTGCTGTCAGTTCATAATTGCTTGTGTCACAAAATGGGGAATGAATGCCTTCATAGGGGTGCTTGACCCAAGAATACTGAAATGTGTCCATAGCTTCAAAAAAGACTGCCTCTCCCTTAAGGACTGTGAAGTACAAAGGTAACACCTCTGGCTCGGGAAGTTCTAAAGCTGCTGTAAATTTTTGGACTGTGGGCGAGTGCCCCAAGGAAATACCACTGCAGACTTGTTTTGTACGTACACTCAGTCCACTGTTGACCACTACTGCAGACAGATCTTGGGACAGACACACCTTTGATCCGATCCAGCAAGATCATTTCTATGTTCTTATGTTGATTCTGGGACCAGCAGCCAGTGCTTTAGATGCAGATACGTGAGACGCCAGTCAGAGTCTGACCACCTTATTTTAGGGAGCAGCAAATGAATGTCCATTAGTCTTGCCCACCACTGCTACCGTGAGTTTTTATGGAAGTACAGCTACAAGTGAGATGCTTCAGTAAGCCACAAGGGCCCAAGATTCCTTATGCCAGATGCTGACATATGCCACTTCTTATCCCCCAGTTGCCTTCCCCAGCCGTGCTGATGATGACGACGACAAGATTGTGGGAGGCTACACCTGTGCAGCAAATTCTATCCCCTACCAGGTGTCCCTGAATTCTGGGTATCACTTCTGTGGAGGTTCCCTCATCAGCAGCCAGTGGGTTCTGTCAGCTGCTCACTGCTACAAGTCGTGAGTGGAAAAAAGCTATATTCTTCCGTAACCTACTTCTTTCTTCCAGTTCAGTTCTAACAGGAATTCCGAGCTGTGAGATCCAAATATGTAAGTGACTCCGTTCTGACAGGAGGCAACCAAGGAATGGGTGGCTCATTCAGGAAGCTGTGCTGAGGCATCATAAGGGGTATTCCACTTCTGCAAATGTTTCTGTGAATGCAGAGCACTTTCTGGAATGATGATGTGGTAATCTAGCAACGAGTTATGAGCTCTCATTTCTTATAAATTGGATTAATCTTGCTAAAGCTTTGTCACTGGAGAACAGGAAGAGAAATGAGGTCAGAGTGATAGCAGTTTGCCTTTTTCCAGAATGATTGTATAAAGCATTGTTATACATTCAACCCATCCCAGCTCAAAAAAAATAAACCTGCAGAAATTCACCACCTGTCCTGGGAGTGGGTAAGGTCTCAGTGTGGATCCCCAGGGCTTATTGCAGGACAAGAAAGATAACCTGCATGAAAACAGCTACTATGATAGCGATGTTGAAACGAGTGCATACGGTGACGGGGAGCTTCCTCATAACCTGTCGGTAGCAGTAAAGTGTATGCCATTCCTTCTCTTTTCCAGCCGCATCCAAGTGCAGCTCGGGAAACATAACCTGGCACTCACAGAATCGACGGAGCAGTTGATCAGTTCATCTAAAGTCATTCGCCACTCCGGCTACAGCTCTGCAACACTGGACAATGACATTATGCTCATCAAGCTTTCCAAACCAGCCCAGCTCAACCGAGCCGTTCAAACAATTCCTCTGCCTACCAGCTGTGTGGCCACGGGCACCACATGCCTAATCTCTGGCTGGGGCAACACACTCAGCAATGGCAGTGAGTACTCTGTGGGAATGTGCAGCATCATGAGGGTCTGGGAGACACTCTAAGACCCCACAATTAACTCCAAATAGTACCGGGAAGTGCTGTGGGACAGGCCATTTTGAGCGATCTGTCTGTGTAGGACAGTAACCATTTAACTGCTTTAAAGGCAAGCCTTTATAAGGTCCTTCCTCTTGTTCTGTGTTACAAACATGGCGTCACTTAGGTCGTCCATGTGCCATTCACCAGCATGTTCACACTGCCGTAAATCTTGTGGCCTGGCGCTATCAGCTGTGCAGTGCCAAGCACTAGCAATTTAAGTAATGTCAATAGAACTGTGAGTTCTCTGAGAACAAGATGAAAGTCTGTGATTGTGGATCTAAAATTACTACGAGAGAGCTCCATTCTCCTACACCAACGGTCAGAGGCGTGAATGGTGACTGGTGTCTAATCCACTGACAAAAACTAAACCTACACCAGAGGTTTTCCTGAGGCCCAAGTTTCCTCCAGGCTATGTGCTACAAGAGTAGCTCTTAGCTCCACACTTGCCATGGATGATTTTCTAGGTATCAGAAAAATTAACATGGCTGCAGTGTAGAATGGTAGACCCACGGGAGAATCTGTTCCATCTAAACAAATGGAATCCATGCTGTGATTACCGTTCAGAGGAAAAACGATGACTGCTAAAACAGGATGTTCAGAGATTATTTTTCTGTTAAGGAAGATCTTCTCTGGGCTCTGAAATAAACTCAGAGATGTCACCAAACATCTCTCCCTATTTTCTTCTAGATTCGTTTCCAGATACCTTGCAGTGCCTGAAGGCTCCTGTACTCTCCTCAAGCGAGTGCAGCAAAGCCTACCCTGGGCAGATTACCAAGAACATGATATGTGTAGGATTCCTGGAGGGAGGGAAGGACTCCTGCCAGGTAAAACATCTGCCTCGCCTTTCCCATATGTTTCTCTCCTGCCTTTTGCAAGTAGAATGGGCTATCACATTAGAGAATCTGCTCTCCTCACTGCACTGGCATGTCTGAATGTTGGCTTTTTTTTTGAACAACAGTGGAGACTGAGGGTGAAAGTTGCTTACTGAGTGAGGCTAGGGTTTTCCCCACTCAGTTAGTCATTGTCCCTTCTTTGAGATAGTGAAGTCTCCACAAGCAGGCTATGCCACCTCCTGCACCTTAGGCTATTGAAAATGGAGGAGTGCTGCACCAGGGAGACAATAGTAGTCATGGCGACTTCAGAGCTTAGGATGCAAATGTTAGTTTTCGACTCACCGAAAAGGAAATAGTATGCAAGATCCAGGCAGTCTGGAAAATGAACACACTTGACAATTGCTCTGCACTTTACACGTACCTAGGTCCATGGAAATATTTGGCAGAATAACGTTTAAGACGCACATATGTTAAGCATCTGCCAAGGACTGCATCCGTCAGAAATAGTCTGGCTTACCCTTAGCTGTGGTGCCCTTGCAGCTAACATTCGGCACAGTGGCGTCAGGTGTAGAGTGGTAATCAGAAATGACCTTTGTAAAACTTCTATGTAGCGAGAGCCCAGTGGAGCTCCCTCAAATGTCAGTGATTTCTGGGTTCTCTGGCTCATCACTTACGCTGATACCGTTTGCTGAATATGTATTCTTTACGTGCACAGGGGGATTCCGGCGGTCCAGTAGTCTGCAATGGACAGCTCCAGGGTATTGTTTCCTGGGGTATCGGATGTGCGCAGAGAGGCTATCCCGGGGTTTACACTAAGGTTTGCAATTATGTCTCCTGGATCAAAACAACTATGTCTGCCAACTGAGACACTCTCGCTCTATGTGACCTGCTTTTTCTCCTCCTCATCTTCTTCCATTTTGGGACCGGACATAAAGAAATTATCAAAAAATAAAGACTTTCAGGCACTCCTCCTTTGTGCAACGTTTCTCTGGGTACTTCCATAGGCTATGATATGGAGGACAGAGGCAGGGAGTGTCACTCTGGGGAAAATATTTAATATTTGTAGTGCAACCAGCAGGATCTTGGAACATTTTCCAGACACATCTTCAGGAGTCTTTCGGTCAGTTACATGCAGCCATTTCTGGAGCCGAACATCTTTCTGTTTATCAGCAAGGACTCTGGTGCTACAAAATTGCCTAAAACAGCTGAGAGAGTGTGCTGAATCACACAGGCAGCATCCTCCTAATGTAGAAAACATCAGGCAGCAACAGAAATGCTCCCCATTGCCCCTGATTCCCCCCCCCCCCCCCCAACAATATGACTGAACATTCCCTAGTGGAACCTCCCTGAAAGCTCTACTTTGGGAGTGAAACCACCTCTTGCTAGGGCTTGTTCCCTTCATGTACCAGTGCCACTGAGGCTGCTGTCTATACCTTTTTGCTCGGTTAACTGGCCGTGCTGGGTTTGCTTAGTTTTCCTGGAAGAGTCCAAATACATACGTTCCTGGGTTCTGGTTCTAGCACCTCCTAACCCCAGCTGGCACCGGAACTGAAAGTCCATGAAAAATCTGTCAAAGTTGCCAATGGGCTGTGTAGCTGTCTCCTAAAAAAGAAAACAGAAATAGAGAGTTTGAGTAAAATAAAAGGATAGAAAAAGCAGAGAATAGGTGAAGTGGGAAGAAATTTAAAAGAAATCTGACACTGGAAGAAAAGGAGGGAGAGGAGAAGAAGGAGCAAGTGTCATTTGCCTACAGAGAGGTTTGTGCCCAGCTCCCTCAGATGCTTTGCCACTGAGATGCCTCCTAGGAGAGTAATAGGTGCCTGAGTGATTGAGATAGGCACAACATACAAACAGGATCAGACTGTAGCTTTGTGTCCCATTGCTCTGGAAGCACCTGCTGAATTCCTTCGCAGCATCTGCCCTTTTCCAGAAAAAGCCCTGAGCTGTAGCCTGGATCCTTCCCTTCATCCTCTTTTCACCAGGAGACAGCGTTCTTATCTGGAAGCAGTTGAAAGTCACAGGTTCTCCCTCCCTGACCACTGTGAGTGGAGGGTGGTTGATATCTTTGCTTCATATGTTGGGGGAAAGGAGACAAAGTTGTTGGAGGACAGAGGAGAGGATGTGATGAAAAGATGATGAGGTGAAAATGGGAAGAAAGAAATGCTTCTGTGATCAGGCAGAGTGCGTTCTCAAATATGACAGACAGGGATGTTGAGAAGAGTAGTCTGGAAACATTCCCAGTCTCCTCTGTCACTATCCCCCTGATGTGTCAAGGTAAAGAAGAAATTCCAATTCTCAGATTATAAGCCATTCGTGATTTTCAAATTGCTGGAACAGCCTGACAGGGCCTCCCTTCTTACATGGCTGGAACACCACTAATGCCTGTGTTGGACAGTGCAATGAGAGGTGGCTGAGAATGTTTTTCCCTCCTTTGTGCTATCTAGTGAGAGCAACAGACCTCTGCAGAGCACTGAGATATGAGGACACTAGTTCTCTCTCCCGCTCGCTCTCTCTGCTGACATTTCCACATACTGCTTTTGTCACACAGCTCTGCACAGCAGGAGTGAGAGGATTACAGACGTGTGAGCCCTGATTGAAGCCTGAGGGTCAACAGGACAAAATGCCCTGTACTTTCTCTATTTTTTTCTGAGGAAAAAGTCCAGTGGGATCAAATGCAATGTTTTTGAGTGCACATATGAAGGCATGAAAACCTTGCACCAACATGGCAGGACAGGAAGGGAATTAACCAAGTGGTTACTTAACTAAAATGCTCCAAAGGCAAGACAGAGCTAAAATTCTCAGTCAGTCCAAGTTCTTGAAAGAGGCACAACACTTGAAAGAAGCATTAAGAATAGGACTGGGCAACAAATTATGCTGGTTTGTGTAAAAGTCAACATGTCTCTTGGGGAAGGGTGGAGGGGACGATCTGTGACTCAGAAATGACACTGTTCTAGAATAAGAAGGACTAGCTCTGACAAAATGACGGGGGGAAAAAAAGAAAGAGAGAAAACTTATCAGTTTTCAATAGGCAGGGATTACAACACTTTGTTAGCCTGTGGGTCACAGCTGAGATGTCCACTGTTTGATTTATCTGGAAAAGGAGGTAACAAGATTTCCTAGGACATCTCAACTTATCCTAAATAAATCTAAATGCCACAGCAAAAAAGGGGGAGAATTCCTGAGAGAAAATAAATAGCAGAAAAAAGGAACAAACCATTTTAAGATTTTAAAAAAGTAAAAAAAAAAAAAAAAAAAAACCAAAACAAAAAAGAAATAGGGAAGGGGAAAAAAAGTGATGCAGAGAGAAAGGTAATATCTGCTAAAGGAGCAATAAGGTGATTAGTGAACAAGCCTGTCCCCAGACAGCTGGTGTGAACTGATCAGTGGAGCCTGAGAGCACCCATGGATCTATTTATTCTGTGGGCATGTCTGTAGCTGGGAGACTTTACCCTGATAAAATAGCTTTGATACAATAGACTCCTGAGACACCTCATTCTTGGGGCCACCTGGAGTTGTTCTTGGATGACTACAGTCTGTGTCACTGGGAAGGGCTTCATGCACAGGCTATTAGCTGCATGCTATAGCTATGCAGGTGTTACATAGCTGCATGATATGGAGAAAGACATCCCTAGCTGAATAGTGTTCTGGTCTCTCTTGATTCTCTTACATGCTTGATGTTGAAGTTTTCCTCCTGCCTGTCTCCAGAAAAGTGGGAATCGTTATCTTCCTGTCAAAGGCTGCTAACAATTTCCTTAATTGTGTGGTGCTAAACAAGAAAAGGAAACAGAGAAACCATCATGATGTACATATGATGTACTGGCAATATCAGCACAAACATAGGCGGCACTGAAATTCTGTGTGTCTCTGCTGAGACACAAAGTGTGTGAACGTGGTTTCTGTCCTCCAGTGAGCAGTTGAAGTGCAGGAAGAAGCTGAGTTCCTCCATGCTCATACAGTTAACAGGCATGGGTTTCTTTCTGCACACTTCCCCTTCCCTTGCACTGAGGAAAGGACCTGATCCCCTGCAGCCTCCAAGGTGTCAGTGCTGCCAAGGAACTGAGGTTTACATCACAGAACTCTGCAATGCCCTTTGCACCAAGTACAAGAGGTGGTTTGGAGCCACATTACCATCTTTCCCTCCAGCATCAGCTCTGTTTCACTGCCTCACACACACCTGTAGGATCTTTCCCTCCACAAAATCTTCTCAGCTTTCCCAATGGTTCTGGATGGTTCCAGCTGGCCTTGGGCATTCTGCAGGTCCTAGCTTCTCCACAGAGACAACACCTGGTTCAGATCCCCGAGAACTAGGCTCTTGTTTGCCTTTGGAAATAACCCCCTCTCATCACTGCCCACTCTGCTCTCTACAGAAAAAGAGAGAAGGCTGCATCTTCTGATGGTGTGAGGAAAATGATAGTTGAACCAGTAGACTCCCAAGCTGATTCTGCAGGGACCCCTGGCCTCAACTCTGTAGGCAATGGCCAGCTGACTGTACCAAGAGAGAGCTGAGGCAGAATCTTCACAGCCATCATATCACTTTCTGCACGAAGAGATTTGTGCTCACCTTCCTCAGCATCTGAATCAATCTGTATTTTAGCACAGCAATACATGCCAGAGTCATTCACTGAGGCAAAATCTATTGAAAAGGACAAGCGATAGCCCATACTCCCACAGCACTTGGAGCGATTCGGAAATTTGTCCTCAAACTCTGCACATAGGGGCATGTGGTTCCCATCTGGAAACAGCTGAGAGTCACAGCTCCTCCCGCTATGATGGCTGCATCTGGAGACTGTTGAAAGGATTGCCCTGTCAGGAGGAAAAAAAAAAAAAAAAAAGGAAAAAAGAAGCCGGAGGCTAGGCAGATGGTGAAATGATTTGAGGAGGAAGGGAATGAAAAAAACCTGCAGCATCTAGAAGGCATAAGGGATGGGATGTGTTTAAAACTATAGGCAAGTTTCTCATCTGTCAATGAATAACCAGTAGAAATAGCTGACAGAAAATGTCAATGTATTAGAAACATTTCAAATGGTGAGGAAATCAGAAAAAAAAAAAAATAAGTCAGCAATGGAAATCTGCCTGTGGTGGCAGTGCAAGCGCAGGCACAAAGGACGTTGAGGAGGAAATGCTTAGGAAGGTAGAGTTGCATAACATTGGGCGTGGGCAGGGCAGTGTGAGAGTGCCTGAAATGTAAGAAAGTAGTTGAGTGGCTGGGATCAGTGGGAGATAACACTCACACACAACACCTGCACAGCTGACTTTATATATGTGTATGTGTGCATGCAATCACAGGAGCATGATGGAGCTGGATGGGAGCCCGAGTTTGAGGCAGGGCAGGGGGGATGCTGTGGGGTTTTCCTTTCTTCCTTCTGTAAATGTGCCTTTCTCCTCCAAAGAGACATCTGAAGGGAGGAAAAACTGCCCTTGGCCTTACACTGGGAGTGTGAATGATTATTGGGGCGTGAGGGTAGTGGTAAGGAGCTGGACAGGAATTCCCCTTTAAGGACACAGAGAGGTTACATGTAACACCTGCCTCCTCCTTGTGGGTTGTTTGCAGTAGAACAGGAGACTTTCTTTCCCTCACATGGGTCGCATCCACTTCAAAATGTCCAGTGCTCTTGATGGTATGTAACATAAAAAACAGCATCCTGGTGGAAAGACCTGCATAGTTTGACATGGTCAACATGACCTTACGAAATTGAAGGGCGGGAACAAGAGGCATGCTTGCTGGGACACACACTCAAAGAACTGAAGCCTTGTTTCATTGAGACATAGCCACATCCATTCATCTGCAACCCTTCGCAGATGAGTCTGTCCTTTGGCTCATGACTCCCTTTTCCCTGGAGGCTCTCTCATTCTTTGTCAGACTCACATTTAACAGTCTGGCTCAGGGCTTTGGAAGCACTGTGATATGCACTTTTAGAAGCATAGTGCTCTGTGGTTCTGTTCATGGGTGAAAGGATGAGGAGGAACTTGAAAGCAGATGTTCAAAAGCTCTGTCACTTCTGGGTTCTCACAGGTGAAAATACGCCAGAGAAAGATATGTGCACAGAAATGTCTGGCTAGAGGGAAGCAGCAGGTGACGGAAATCATTAGATGTCCGAAGAATTGCAGATTCCCCATGTTTATGCAGCTGTGAATGGGCTGCCATGGGAAGGTGAGGGCAGGAACAGCTTTCAGTTCTGGCCACTTCTGTGTAGGAGGCATACCTGGCACTTGTATGTTTTGTTAATGCATACTTGGAGAGAGAGGGTTAGCCAGTGGATCAAACATAGAGCCTCAGTGTTGTGGGGCTTTGAAATGACCTGCCAAGGGAAGGTGAGGGCCAGCAACAGCTTTCAGTCCTGGGCATTTCTGTGTAGACCCCCTTGTTGGTGGCTCTCCATTTGCTTGCTGGGCTCTGACTCTCACCGAAAAGCGGGATAACAAAAACTTATCGGCACCAATTTGATGAAGATAAGCAGACACTTTTTTATTGACGGCCAGGTGCGCGGGTGAGTGCTCTCACCAACAACGTACACCAAGCTCAAAAATCATACAGATTATATAGGATTCAATCATACATATTAAATTAAGTGCTCATACATAAACATAATAATTCCTGGAAATCATTTCCATATTCCCGCCTACTCCTGATTCTGTGCAGTAGAGTCTAGAAATACCTAGAAATGAGTCTGGGGTATACTGTGAGTAGGTGGTCAATGAGTTGGTGGTTGCGATCTCCCCCTGCCAGAATTACCTTTTGCCTAGTTTCACTGCTTCTTGGCAGAGAATTGCAAGTTGTTACAGTTCGTTTTCCCCAGTTCTCATTAATTCTAAATTCTGACATCTCTGGACATTCCTAACAATGTATAATAAATTACTCTTTGTTTAGACATTTCTATAGTAACTTCAAACAAAATCATCTTTAATCATAAATCTAATTATCTAAGCAGTACCTAGATGTACCTAGTAGATGATTACTGACAAATTCTTCAGCCCTGATATGGGGCTGTACAGAGGAGTTCGTAGTAGCATTAATTGCTGTGTAATGTGCAAATACAAGATAAATGTAAACATTTGACTCTACTATTTCTATGAAAACATTATAACTTCTTAAAAAGTTTCATTATACTTTATAATTCTTGATTCATATATCTATTGATTCTAATATTACTAAAATCATCAAATAGAATCAACTCGATTAGGTGGTAAATAACCAACATGACCATTGTGATGACTAGGTTTTAGAGCAAAGACAGAGCCCTAGTTTTGATGAGGATGTAAAATGACCTGCCAGGGAAGGTGAAGGCCAGCAACACTTTTCAGTGCTGACCACTTCTGGGTTGGAGCCTTCTCTGGCTGCTGTCTGTTTCCTTGCTGTTTTCTGATGATGGTGATGCTTAGCTGTTAGAGCAAACACAGAACCCTGGTTTTGCTGGAGCTGTGAATGAGCTGCCAAGGCAAGGTGTGGGCCAGAAACAGGTTTCAGTCCAGGCCACTTCTGTGTGGGAGCCTTACCTGGAAGTTTTCTCTGTTGTTTATTAGGTCTGTGTAAGAGGGAGGCAGTAAGTAACGGAGATCATCAGGTGTCAAAACAATTGCAGATCCTCTGTGTTGATGAGACTGTGAATGGGCAGCCATTGGAAGGTGAGTGCCAGCAACAGCTGTCATTCCTGGACACTTCTGTGTAGAAACACTAGCTGGTTCCTGACCCTTTTCTTGCTGTGCTCTGATGATGGTAAAAATTAGTTGTTAACTAATTAGTTAATTAGGCCTGTGAAAGGATGGCCAAGGGATGGTCATTGCTATCAACAGCTTTTAGCCCAAGCCACATCTGTGTTGAAGACCTAGATGGTGTTTTTACATTTTGTTGCTGATTCTTGCAAGGGTGAGCATTAAGTGGTAGAGCAAGCACAGATCCCCAGTATTGGTGAGGCTATGTAAAGATAACCAAGGGATGGTGAAGGCCAGAAAGAGCTTTCAGTACTGGAACCTTCTGTATGGCAGCAGTTGCTAGATGTTTACAATTTTGGAGCTCAGATCTACCTAGACTGAGAAAGACTGACAAGACGTTTGATTAGCTAAGCAATTGCACAGCCCTGCTGTTGCTGGGCCTGTACAAGGATAGCCAAGGGAAGGTCAGGGCTATCAACAGCTTTCAGCCAAGGCCGCTTCTGTGTTGAAGTCCTAAGTGGTGAGTTTACATTTTGTTGTTGGCTCTTATGAGGGTGAGTGTTAAGTGGTGGAGCAAGCACAGAGCTGCAGCATTGGAGAGGCTGTGACAGGGCTGCCAAAGAGGATTGACAGCTAGAAACATTTTTCAGAAATAGCTACATCTGTGTGAGAGCAGTTGCTGGAGGGTTTTTCATTTGGCTAAGCGCTCTGGCGAGGGTAAGTGTTATGTGGCTAGGGAAGAGCAGAGCCACAAGGAAGTTGCCTGGACTGAAAGCTGTTGCTGGCCTTTACCTTCTGTTGGCTATCCTTTCATAGGTTCACAAACACAGGGGCTCTGCGCTTGCCGCACCACTTAGGGGCAAGAGTTAGTTAGAACAAGTTTAGCATTAAGGTTATAGTTAGGGTTAGTTTTTTAGGGCTACATTTATGATTAGACTTAGAGTTAGGGCCTTACAGTTAGGGTTTAGGCTTAGGGTCACGGTTAGGGTCTGTTAGGTTAGGCTTAGTGTTAGGGCCTTAGATTTAGGGTTAGGTTTAGGGCCTGAGGGTGAGAGTTAGAGTAAGTATTAGGGTTATGGCCTTAGGGTTAGGGCCTTAGGTTTAGGGTTAAGGTTTAGGGTTAAGGTCAGGGTTAGGATTAGGGTTAGTGTCTTAATGTTAGGATTAGAGTTAGGGTCTAAGTGTTAGGTCAAGTTTAGAGTTAGGGCCTTAGGTTTAGTAACACTGAATGTAGTGTTTAGGGCCTTTGAGTGAGGTTTATAGTTAGAGTAAGGGTTAGGGTTATGGCCTTAGGGTTAAGGTTAGGGTTAGTGTTTGAGTTAGGTTTAAGGTTAGGGTCTTAGGGTTATGATTAGGATTAGGGCTTTAGGACTGGGGTTAGGGTTATGGCCTTAAGTTTAGGGTTAGGTTTAGAGACTAAGAATTTGGGTTAGGGTTCGCATTAGTGATTTAAGGTTAGTGTTAGGGTTAGAGTTAGTTACGGTCTGGTTTAGGTCCTTAATAAGGTTAGGGTCTAAGTGTTAGGTTAGATTTAGTGTTAGGGTCTTAGGTTTAGTGTTAGGTTTAGGTCATTAAAGTGAGGGTTAGAGTTAAAATAAGGGTTAGGATTATGTCAGCATTAGGATTAGGTTTAGGGATTTAGAGTTAGTTTTAGGGTTAGAGTTAGAGTTAGGGTTAGTGCCCTAGGATTAAGTTTTGGGTTTTAGAGTTAGGGTTAGGGTTAGGTTTAGGGCTAGGGATAGTGTTAGTGTTAGGTTTAGGGTTAGGATTAGGGTCAGGGTTAGGGATAATTTTAGGGTTAAGTATAGGGTTAAGGCCTTAGGTTTAGGATTAGAGGTAGGTCCTTAAGGTTCAGGTTAGGATGAGGGGTTTAGGGTTCGGGTTAGGATTAGGAGTTTAAGGTTCAGGTAAGTGTTAACCTTAGGGCCTTAGGGTTATCATTAAGACCAGGTTTAGGGTTATGTTTAGGATTAGTTAGGGTTAGGGCCTTAGGTTAAAGTTTAGGGATTTCAGATTATGGTTAGCATTAGGGATAGTGTTAGTTTTAGGTTTAGTGTTATGGTTAGGGTTAGTTTTAAGGCCTTAGTGTTAGGGTTAGAGGCTATTGTTAGGTTTAGGGTTAATTAGGGTTAGTGTTTGGGTTAGGTTTATGGATTCAGGATTATGGTTAGGGTTTGGTTTATGTATAAGGTTAGGGTTAGGGTTTTAGGGTTAGGGTTGAGATTAGGGTTAGGGGTAGGTTTAGCTTTACAGTTAGAGTTAGGTTTAGGGTCTTAATATTAGGGTTAGGGGTTAGTGTTACAGGTTCAGTTAGGGGTTAGGTTTAGGGCTAGGGCTAGGGTTAGGGTTTATGCTAAGTGTTAGGGTTAGGGTTAGGATTAGGACTTTAGGGTTAGGATTATTGTTGGGTTTAGGATTACAGTTAGAGCTTTAGGATTAACCTTTTAGGGCTAGGTTTAGGGTGACGTTTAGGGTTACAGTTAGGATTGGGTTTAAGGCCTTTGGATTAGGGTTAGGTTTAGCGTTAGGGATAGAGTCTTAGTATAAGGATTAGGTGTAGGTTTAGGTTTACTGTTAGGACCTTTGTGTCAGGGCTAATGTTAGGGCTAGGTTTGGGGCCTTAGTGTTAGGGTTAGGGTTAGAGTTACAGCCTAAGTCTAGGGTTATATTTACAGCCTTAGCATTAGTGTCAGTGTTAGTTTTAGGGCCTTACAGTTTGGGTTAGGGTTAGGTTTAGCAGTAGTGTTAGGGTCTTAGGGTTAGGGTTTGGATTAGGGTTAGGGATGTGATTAGGGTTAGGTCTTTAGGGTTGGGATTACGGATAGGGTTTACCTTTAGGGGTAGGTTTGGGGGTTTGTTTAGGGTTAGGTTTAAAGTTAGAGTTAGAGCCTTAAATTTAGTGTTAGAGTTTATGTTATATATAGGATTAGGGTTAGGGCCTTAGGGTTAGGGTAATTATTAGAGTTAGGGTTAGGTTTAGGGGTTTAGGTTAGGTTTAGGGTTAGGGGTTAGGAATAGGGTTAGAATTAGAGTTAGGGTAGGTTTTAGGTGGTAGGGTTAGGCTTACAGTTAGGGTTCAGCATAGATTCAGGTTTAGGGTTAGGGTTAGGCTTAGGTTTAGGTTTAGAATTACTGTTAGGGTCAGTATTAGGTGGTAGGGTTAGAGATAGGGTTAGGTTTAGGTTAGGATTAGAGTTTAGGTTTAGTGCTAGTTTTAGGTTATGATTAGGCTTAGGGTTATGAAACCTCTCAACTTCTTGGGATGATGGCTCAGATTCACCGATTCCCAGGTCAGGGTTAAGGTGAAATGATACCAGGGATTCTTCAATTCACAAAACTTCTTTTTTGTTCACTCTCAGCAGATATTGGCATGAAACTTTTTGAGCAAGTCTTGCAACGTCTGCAACAAACAGTAAACTTCATAACGTACACCAACAAACTGATGCCAACTAGTGGCAAATCTTATAACATACCCTCACAAGCAGCAGACATGCCCCAAGAAGCCGCAAACATGCCCCGACAAGCCTTACCTTATACACAGGGGTACAGAATGAGAGGGAAAAGTAGATAAGAGACAAAAAGAGAGTGCGAGAGGCAGGGGAGGGAGAGAGAAAGACAAAAGAGAAAGATTTCACCAGTCCTCGTTCTGTAAGCCAAAATATCTTGCTAACATTTTTTTTACTGAGAATAGAGTAGGTCAATATAACCTTTGGAATGTGCAGACACAGTTGAAGGTTGGTGTTTTCATAAAGAAGAAAGGGGTTTGAAGATAAGAAAATAATAAAGACAGTTGGGGTCTGTTCTTAAAGATAACAGGAACAAGCATGGGACAAACTAAAACAAACCAGCTCAAGACACAACTGAGCTGCACAATCCTCCCCAAACTACCTTTGTGAGCATGCATGACCACTGAGGTCAACCAGCAGACACAGTGAGGAAGACCACTGATGACCACCAGAGACCTCTCAAGACCACCACCCAGCAAGAAAGTGCATGCATAATTAGGATGCAAATATTATAATTAGTTCCAGGAAATCTAATGTATATGTAACTCACTTCTCAGAAAAAATATGAATATGTATGATCTCACTGTATATTAGCTGCAGCTTATAGATCCGGGGTGTGCTCACTTTTTGTGAAGCTATTTGCATGTGTGTCCAGTGTTGCAATAAAGAATGACTGCTTTCTAAAACTCAAAAATGAGTCTCAGAGAGTTCCTCTGCCGGCTTTTACAGTAACAGTTCCATCATTGGTCCAACCAGCCTAGGGGTCCAGTTCCGGAGGGGTGCAGCCACCTGGGGCTTTGTCTCCTGTCCTCTTATAATTCCTTACCCCTCCTCTGGGCAGGCACTTGGACTCGTTAGGCTAATTAGACATCACATGCAGTCTGCGATTCTCAAATTCTCCTTGCTTTGGTGCATGCGTAGTTTGTACCTTCAGATTCTTCTGGAAATGGTTCGGTGGGCTTGGGGGTCATTGGGGATTTATTCCCCGCTCCCTGCGGGTATGACCATTCTCTGACCTTTCCTTTTGGCACATGCGTCATGAAAACGGCTTCTCTATTGGCTCTTTACAATCACTTATCATGGGGAATTTCAGCCTCCAGAAAGTGTGGTCCCACCTCCATGGGACCCCCTCCTCTTGCCATGTCTTCCTGCCATTGCCTGCACAGCCCTGGTGTGTGCACAGAGACCATCATCTTTACGAAAGTTCTGTATCAGATGTTTGAGACATAACTATGGTTTCATCAAATCATAGTTTGGTTAGTCACAGGTTAGGGTTAGCATTAGAGTTAGGTTTAGGGCCATATGTTAGGGTAAGGGTCATTAGGGTTAGGGTTAGGATTAGGATTAGGTTTAGGGTTAAGACCAATGTTTAGGCTGAGATTTAGGATTAGGGTAAGGGTTAGTGTTAGGGCCTTAGGGTTAGGGTGAGTGTTAAGGCCTTATGGTTAGGCATAGGGTTTGGTTTATGGTTAGGGTTACAGCCTTAAGGAAATGGTTAGGGTTAGGGTTAGTGTTAGAGTTAGGCTTGGGGTTAGGGTCTTAGGGCTAGGGTTAGTCTTAGGCTAGCAGTGGTGTTAGGGCCTCAGGGTTAGGATTTGATTTAGGGTTAGGGTTACAGTTAAGGTTAGGGTTAGGGCCTTATATTTAGGGTTACGACAAGGGTCAGGGCCTTAAGGTTAGAGTTACGTTTAGGTTTAGGGACGCAGGGATACAGTTAGGGTTAGGGGCTAGGGCCTTAGGTTTAGGCTTAAGGGTAGGGTTAGGGCCTTAAGTTTAGGGTTACGGGTAGGGTTACGGTTATAGCCTTAGGGTCAGGATCTGGGTAAGATTTATATTTAGTGTTAGGACCTTAAGAATATGTTTAGGCTTAGGGTTAGGTTTATGGTTAGGTTCAGGATTACAGTTAGGACTAGGGTCTTTGGGTTAGGGGTAGGCTTAGTGTTAAGGCTAGGGTTAGGTTAGTCTGAGGGAATTAAAGTTAGGGTTAGTGTTAGTGCCTTAGGATTAGGGTTAGAGTTAGGATTATATTCAGGTTTAGGGCCTTGGTGTTAGTGTTAGGGTTATGGCCCTAGAGTTATTTTTAGGGATAGGGCTTTAGGATCAGGGTTAGGGTTAGTGTTGGGTTTAGGGTTACGGTTAGGTTTAGTGTTAGTGGTTAGGGACTAAGTTCAGGGTTAAGGTTAGGGCTAAGGCTTAGTGTTAGGGTTATTGTTAGGATTAGTGTTACGATTAGGGCCGTATATAGAGTTAAGGGTATAGGGTTAGGATTAGGTTTAGTGGTTAGGGTCTTAGGGTTAGGTTTATGATTAGAGTTAGGGTTATGGTTAGTGCCTTATGGATAGGGATAGGTTTATTGTTAGGTTTAGTGTTAGAGTTAGTGGTTAGGGTTAGAGTCAAAATTTTTTAGGGTTAGGGCCATTACGGTTAGGGTTTGAGTTTGCTTTAGGGTTAGCGTTAGGGTTAGCAAGTGCAAAGCCACAGATTTGCTCTTGGACTGGACAGCCTGCAAAGCAATCGGGAAATCCAGGCAAAGAATTCCATTCTACTACCTTATCTGTGGCTGGGCAGGAGATGTGTTTGGATTGTTTCTCTGGATGTGCAAGAATGCTTGAATGCCAAAGCAAGAGCGGGGCCCCCGATTTGCTGTTGGGCTGGACAGAATACAAAGCTCTTCAGAAAGCCAGGCAGAGAATTCCCTTCTACGACCTTCTCTGCGGCTGGGCAGGAGATGTGTTTGGATTGTTTCACTGGGTGTGGCAAGAATGCTTATTCAGGGCCAAAGCAAGCGCATTGCCCCAGATTTTCTCTTGGACTGGACAGCCTGTAAAGCACTTGGGAAAGCCAGGCATAGAATTACCTTCTATCACCTTCTCTGTGGCTGGACAGGAGACATGTTTGGGTTGTTTCGCTGGATGTGGAAAGAATGCTTGTTTAGGGCTAAAGCAAGAGCAGAGCACCAGATTTTCTATTGGGCTGAACAAGCTGCAAAACACTCAGAAAAGACAGACAGAGAATTCCCTTCTACCATCTCCTCTGTGGTGGGCAGGAGATGTGTTTGAATTGTTTTGCTGGATGTGGAAAGAATGCTTGTTCAGGGCCAAAGCAAACGCAGAGTCCCAGACTTGGGCTGGACAGTTTGTAAAGCACTTAGGAAAGTCAGCAAGAGAATTCCCTTCTATCTCCCTCTCTGTGGCTGGGCAGGAGATGTGTTTGGATTGTTTCGCTGGATCTGTGTCGCAGATGAAAGTATTGACACGGTAATATTTAGTAAGAAATCTAGGTTTATTAATAACTAACAGCAATTTATTATTATAAAATAATTCAGAAATACTAAAAGAAAGAAAAGTGACTTATTCAGATTCTAAAATGACAAGATTCACACTAACTTACTTAACGGTACCTATATATATACATGCACATACACAAAATGGACAAACATACAGAAACAAAGGTGTTTGGATTCAGTAGAATGAACACAGAATGGACATACACACACACAGAAACAAGGGTACATACCCCCCTCCCCCCCCCCATCAGTAAAGAGAAGCTAGCTCAAAGAAAATTTCCCTCTCGAGTTTAGAGCAAATACTCACAATGCCTTGGCATTCCTCAACGGGTGACAATTGAGACTCGAGCGGGGGACTTCGCCCTGGCCTTCCATCTGGAGCAGATGACACCTTAAGGGTTTGGTACCTGAGAGGCATCCCAGCTCAGGGGAGATGCTGGTCACAGGCCCGCTGTGATCCAGGAGAGCTCAAAGGGTCTTCCTGGTGGTCGCCATTTATAGGGTCCAAGATAACTGACATTTGTCAAATACCTTCTGGTGCCTTCCAGCAGTTACACAAGAATTTGATTAATGTGCGACTCTGTTATTGTTCCCATTTGACCACATCCCAGGCACAGGTGTGCCAGGCCCTTAGGAGTTGATGGGCCGTTATAGCTGTTTCCAAGCAATCGGGAGGGGCGGGAGCCAGGCTCGTTAACATTATCAGTCCTTATCTCCACAAATTGGTGTATAGCTCGGGGGATGTGGATGGAATTGCACCTAGCACCAAGCAGCCCAACAAAGAGGGGCGGGGGGTAAGAATTGCACTACCACAATCTGTCAAGAATGCTTGTTCAGGGCCAAAGCAAGCGTGGAGCCCCAGACTTCCTGTTGGGCTGGACCGGCTGCAAGGCGCTTAGGAAAGCCAGAAAGAGAATTCCCTAACACTACCCTCTCTGTGCCTGGGCAGGAGATGTGTTTGGATTGTTTCATTGTATGTGGCAAGAATGCTTATTCCGGGATAAAGCAAGCACAGATCCCCAAATTTGCTCTTGCGCTGGACAGACTGCAAAGCGCTTAGGAAACCCAGCAAGAGATTTCCCTTCTACCAACTTCTCTGTTCCTGCGAAGGACATGTTTTCGGACTCTTCCGATGGATGTGTAAAGAATGCTTGTTCAGGGCCAAAGGAAGCGCAGAGCCTGAGATTTGTTGTTGGGCTGGACAGGATACAAAGCACTCAGGAAAGCCAGCAAGACAATTCCCTTCTACCACCTTCTCTGTGCCTGGGTTGCACATGTGCCTGTACTCTTCCGATAGATGTTGAAGGAATGCTGGTTCAGGGCCAAAGCAAACATAGAGCCCCAGATTTGCTGTTTGGCTGGATAGGATGCAAAGCACTTGGGAGAGCCAGCAAGAGAATCCCTTCTATCTCCTCCTCTGTGGCTGCGAAGGACGTGTTTGAACTCTTCTGATGGATGTGGCCAGAATGCCTGTTCATGGCCAAAGCAAGAGCAGAGCCACAATTTTTCTATTGGGCTGGACAGGCTGCAAGGCACTCGGGAAACCCAGGCAGAGAATTCCCTTCTACTACCTTCTATGTGTCTGTGCAAAACGTGTGTTTGGATAGTTTCGTGTCAGGGAAGGCATCTGTTCTGCCAGCAACCTGATTGAAGAGGAGTTTGACCTTGACAAGATTCCAGTGCACCCTTGAGATAGGGAAGCTTTGCTTCAAGCAAATAACTTTCAAGGAGCTGCAGACTACACAGCAGGATGAAGTAAACACGGAGAAACCTGATAAAGGTTATCCAATGAGAATGTTAAAAACAGCTTTTTGACCAAGTATATTGCGACACTCTGGCACCTGAAATATATAAAAATGCATGCTTTTAGTAATAAAAAAAACTAGCCGCTTATTCACCCATGTGTGTGTATGTGTGTGTTTGTCTCTTTGTCCGTCTCTACAGCGACATCTGGTGACCCTGACGTGTGACGACGACGTGCAACAAGGCCAAGATCGCAACTTGGCAAGGACGTGATTCGGGATTCGCAACTTAGCAAAAGTGGGCTGCAGGATGACGTGCAGCGGAGACGGAGCCCACTGAGGCTGAGAACAGTGGGAATCTGCTTGGTCCATACCTGAACTTTGACACCTAATAAGGTGAGCCACTGGGAACGGGACTATAGCCATGGAACAGCATTTAACAAAAGAAGAAGGAAAAATATTGTCCACATGGAAAGCATTACTTAAATGTAAGGGTGTTAAGACTAGTGAATATGGGCTAAGGCGAATGCTCCTTTGGAGTAAAATGCACGGATTTGAAGCAACAGCTGCCACGGCGTTTAGTATATCAGTGTGGCAGGCAGTAGGGCAAAAATTATGGGGTGCAATTGCTAAAAGGGTCAAAAGAAGCAGCAGAATTGTTTACTCTCTGAGTGAGACTAAAAGAATGGAAAGCAGAATGGGACAGTAAGGAAAGGGAACTAGAGGCAGCAACTGCTGAAACAAACAAAACATGCTCTGTTAACGAAAATGCTGTGATCAAGACTATGACATAGAAACTGTAACAGAGAAACTGGGAGTGTTACAACTCCCTGCGGAGCCTGATTTGCCTAATTCTTCAACTAAAGGTCTAAATAAGAAACTAAACAAATCCTCTAGTCATCCATCACCTGCTGATCAGATTAAAGTTGTGAACACCTGGAAGTCCTCAAAAGACTAGTCCCATGGGTTTAATTATAAAACCTCCTCTCAGCAGCTAGAAGAATTTGCTAATAAAGGCAAACCTACTGTATCCAGTGCCCCCCCTGTGGGAAAAGAGGAGTTCCGGTTACCTCACTCCTCTTCCATCACTCATATGCATGTTCCTTTGCCAAATGATGAGGACAAATGCTCGACACAGCCCACTCGAGTTAAAGATTGTTCCTCTCTGTGCTCTGTAGCGGGCAAAAAACCCTGTACAGGCTCTGTCAAACGTCGTTCACAACCACCTCCTCCGCCTCCATCTAGTCAATATCAAACCCCTAGTCAGCTGTTACAGATGATGAAACAAAGCTCTAACTTTACAGAACCTACTGCAACCCCCGTGGAGGAAGAGATAGAAACAGAATCAACAATGAATCCCTCTCAGATCCTTTTGTCTTTTTCGGGGTACAGTAGTGATGAGGATGATGAGGAGGAGGGAGGAGCAGGCGCAATAAAAAATGCAACTGCAGCGTCGCAGATTGCAGACCCTGACCATGTCAGCAAATCTGCCCTCCTGTGGACTTTGCCCCCTGCTACTGTGACTGTTCTGCCTCGTCACCCTGCTCAGTTTTGGGCTCAGGTTAGCAAGCAAGAGGCCAAAGTGGGAAACTTGGATCTAGTCGAGAAACTTGACCCTTGTCGTCCGCAAACTTATAATGATACCGGTGCCCCGGGAACATTTCCTGTTTATAAGGCAGTGGCTGGCACTAACCAACATGACTAGCACAACCCCATCCCGTGGAAGGTGGTGCAAGATTTACAAACAAAATCAGCACAGTTCGGTATTAACTCTCCTGAGGTTATGCAGTTAATTAGAATCATCAGTACCAACTTGTTATGTCCTTATGATATTACTCATCTTGCACAAGTGTTATTTCAGCCTATACAGCTTATGGGCTTTCAGTCTACCTGGAGGCAAATGGCTCAAGCTGTTGCGATTAATAATAGGGGCCTGCCGCTGCACGACCCATGGCTTGGTGTTGGTGAAGATGCTTTACTAGGAGTGGGACCGTTTATTAATCCTCAATTACAGGCGACATGGCACCCCCTTATTTTAGAACAATACCAACAATTAGGAATTAATGCCTTAAAAAGAACCATGGAGCTAGTGGCCCCAAAGCAGAAATACGTTGTTATTCAGCAGGGACCCAGAGAACCGTTTTTGCAGTTTGTTGAAAAAATTTCTGCCACTTTAGAAAAACAAGTAGATGATGATGATGGACTGCGACAGATATTGTGTAAGCAATTGTCAAGAGATAATGCTAATGAGGACTACCAAAAAATTATTGAAGCCATGCCTGGAGACCCCTCTGTACCTGATAGAGTTGTTGCATGCTCTAAAGTTGGCACTGTGGAGCATAAAGTGGCTGCACTAGCTAAGACCATGAAGGCTAAACCTGCTCCCAAGTGCTTTGGATGTGAACAGGAGGGACACGTTAAAGCAAATTGCCCTGCCAGCCAAGAAAATCCAAGAAACTCTGCCAGCAATTCCACAGGAGTAACCTGCAGCCGCTGTGGAAAAATAGGGGACTTTGCCAAACAATGTTGGTCCAAATTTCATGCTAGCGGACAGCGTCTCCGGGGAAATGGGAAGGCGAGTGCGAGGGGGCGCACGACAATAAAAAAAATCCCTCCTGCACGTCATGGGCTCGCCACCTCTCTATGAGAGGCTCACAGCCGAAACTGTCGGGTCAGCAGGACTGGATGTATCCACTGCCGACACAGTAACCATTATAACGACAGACATCGTTAAAGTACCGTTAGATGCAAAAGGACCTATAGGGTGTGGTCTAAGTGCTTTATTGATTGGGAGATCTAGCCATACCTTAAGTGGATTAATTGTGCATGTGGGAATTATCGATGCTGATTATAGTCGCCAAATCTGTGCTATGATTTCTACTCCCTATCCGCCTGTAACCATTCCCAAAGGGACTCGAATTGCTCAACTTGTACCATTTTTGAGCTGTGTTCCCAAAACAGAACACCGGGAGCGACATGACGGAGGATTTGGCTCCACAGGACCCCCGCAGGTCTTCTGGTCACGGGCTCTCTCATCACAAAGACCACAGATGGCCTGTATACTATCCAGCAGAGGGCACTCGCCGACATCAGTAAAACTTACAGGACTTCTGGACACAGGAGCTGATGTAACTATTATATCTCAGTACTCATGGCCACCCACCTCGCCAATTGTAAATACGGGAATGGGAGTGGTAGGACTGGGAGGGTCAACAAAAGCAGGAGTAGCAGCTATGCCTATTCTGATCACCAATCCTGAGGGTCAACAGGCAACCGTCAAGCCCTATGTGATGACAGCCCCCCTAAACCTATGGGGGAGGGACTGTTTGTCACAATGGGGAGTGAAGATTACTACGGATTTTTGACGGAGGCCACTGTGCTGCAGGGTGTAAAACAACCCACACTTGCATTGACCTGGTTAACAAATAACCCTGTGTGGGTGGATCAGTGGCCCCTGTCAATTGAGAAATTAAAGGCCCTGCAGGAGCTGGTGATGGAACAGCTAGCTGTTGGACTTATTGAGCCTTCTCACAGCCCATGGAATAATCCAGTGTTTGTAATTAAAAAGAAATCAGGAAAACGGTGATTTTTGCATGATCTATGGCAAATAAATGCTGTTATGACCACAATGGGGGCCCTACAACTGGGCCTACCCTCACCTGCCATGATTCCTATGGATTGGGAAATCATTGTGATAGATTTAAAGGATTGTTTCTTTACTATCCCATTGGCATCCCAAGATAAAGTTGCATTCTCTGTGCCTTCTCTAAATCATGCAGAGCCTTTGAAAAGGTACCATTGGAAAATTTTGCCACGAGGCATGAAAAATTCAACAAAAATTTGTCAATGGTTTGTAGCCCAGACTTTGTCACCTGTGAGAGAAAAGTTCCCTACTAGCTATTGTTACCATTATATGGATGACATCCTGTTAGCAGCAAACATCAAGGAGCAGTTGAACAGCATGGAGCATTTATCCAGCGAGTCCTTGCAACAATATGGATTGGTTATTGCTCCTGAAAAGGTACAAAACGTAGAACCAGGGAAATATCTGGGAATGACAATTACAAGCAAGCAGGTTATGCCCCAACCTGTGAAACGCAACCTTGAAATTAAAACTCTCAATGATGTACAGAAACTGATGGGATCCTTAAATCGGATAAGGCCCTATCTTGGACGTACCAATTCTCAGTTGCAACCATTCCTGGAGTTACTAAAACATTGTAATGATCCAGCAGAACCCAGAATACTAAACAAGGAAGCATTAAGTGTAATTCACATGGTAGAACAATCTATACACGAGAGATTTCTCTCTCAAATAGATCTGTCTCAGTACAATTCTTTGTACTAATTGACAAAACTGTACCATTCGGTGCTCTAGTACAATGGAACCCTGAATGGGATGACCCATTACATATTCTGGAATGGATGTTTCTGTCATTCCGACCATGAAAAACTCCTCCTGGACTGTTTGAGCTTATTGCAGATGTGATCATAAAAGCGAGAAAACGATGTTTAGAACTAACAGGGCATGATCCGGATACGGTCGTTTTACCTGTGCCAAATTGGTATTTTGAATGGTGCCTGGCAAATAATTACAAGCTGCAGGCAGCCATGGCAAGTTTTCAAGGACGGATATCATATCACCTGCCATCACACCCGCTGTTGAAATTTGCTCAGGAAGTACCATTTGGTCAGAAAAATTTAAGCCAACCAGAACCCATGAAAGGCCTCACTGTTTTTACAGATGGCTCAGAAAAAAACAGGTAAGGCAGCAGTAGTATGGTATGAAAACCATGATTGGAAAAAACAAGGTAGTACATCAAAAAGGTTCCCCACAGGTAGTGGAGCTACGTGCCATGGCTGTTGCCTTCTCTATTTTTACTTCTCCTGTGAATATTTTAACTGATTCAGCATATGCAGCTAACTTGGTTGCTCGATTGAGTAAAGTGGTCCTGACTATGTCAGAGAAGCAATTATTATTTGATGTGCTTGTGGAGCTCTGGAAGAGTATTCAACAATGAAAAGAACCTTATTTTGTCATGCATGTCTGTAGTCATGCTACTTTGCCAGGGTTTTACATGGAAGGCAACGCTAGAGCAGATGCTCTTGTTTCTACTATGGCTCTGAGTCCTGTTCCTAACATGAAGCAACAAGATGTAGTATCACATCAATTTTTTCATCAAAAAATGATGAGCTTTTTGAGCTTTACAACAGCAGTTTGGTCTATCTCATACTGAATCTCACTCTATAGTAGCTGCCTGTCCTGATTGTCAAGGAACTCACACTCCAGTGTATTTCGGTACCAACCCCAGAGGTATGCAGGCTCTACAAATTTGGCAAACTGATGTTACTCATATAGATGAATTTGGCCGACAGAAATATGTTCATGTTTCTATTGATACTTATTCTCATGCCTTGGTAGCAACAGCACATAATGGAGAAACATTTGCAGAAGGCCTTTTCTATGCTTGGGGTGCCGCGCCAGATCAAAACAGACAACGGCCCAGCATATGTTTCAAAGAAAGTTCAAACGTTTTTCAATTGGTGGGGTGTTACTCATATTACAGGTATTCCCCATTCTCCAACAGGGCAAGCAATTGCTGAACGTGCGCATGGCACGCTGAAGCGACAACTTCAAAAACAAAAAGGGGAAATGATTGGGGAACTACCCCAGGCACGTTTAGATAAAGCAGTTTATGTTCTTAACTTTCTCCACTATCGGGATAATTCTTCTCTACCTCCTCTTTTTCAACATTTTTACTCTCTTTCTTCAAAACAAAAGGGCGTCAAAGCACATGTTAAAGATTTGGTTACCGGCCAGTGGAGTGGACCATGTGAATTATTAACCTGGGACAGGGGTTATGCTTGTGTCTCTGCAGATGCTGGCCCTCGCTGGGTTCCTGCTTGGTGTGTTTGGCCTGTGCTGGAACCTGGGTGAAGAATGGGTAGTTCCACAATCCGAGCAGAATATCTGGGTAACTCTGGCAAACATGATGTATCAGGAAACTTTGTGTCTCTCTACTGCAAGCCCTGAAAACCCATTCTCCACGTGCTTGGTGCGATTGCCAGTAGACACATGACCGAACCCACTGCGCAATGTAGATCTCTGCAACTCTCCAAAAAGCTGTACGGACAATTGGGATTTAGTGTATGCTCACTTACCTCAAGTGATACAGGAACCACAAGAACTGGAACTACTAGGATCAGTAATCATGGACGCCTGTGTGTTTTTTAATTATACAAGTAGTACAAAACATAAAGGACAGAATGTAAATGCCACTTTACCGATTTATCACAATGCAACAGCTTGGTGTGCCTATACCACTCCGAAGGTATCTCAGTCATTTGGTGTTCCCATTGCTCTACCCCCTGGAATATTCTCGGTATGTGGGGATAGAGCATAGGGAGGACTGCCCTCAAAAATTAATGGTGGCCCATGTACCCTTGGTCATCTTACTTTGCTGACACCTAGTATTACAAAAGATATTGACTAATTTGGGGTGTTGGCTGAGTAAGCAGGACAGGGCTACATCACTGGCACTTAGTGGGTTACTAACTGATGTAGATAGCATTAGACATGCTATTTTGCACAATAGAGCTGCCATAGATTTCTTGCTTTTAGCACAAGGACATGGGTGCGAAGATTTTGAAGGAAAGTGTTGTATGATTTTATTGGATCATTCTGAGTCGATCCATAAAAGCATACAGCAGCTAAAACAAGGAGTAAAACATTTACAGGTGGATGATAATCTAGATTGGTTAACCAAAATGTTCAAAAGCTGGGGACTATCGGGATGGTTAACATCTTTGGTCAAGACTTTGGGACTAATTATCACGATAGTTGTGGTTGAGTTACTGATGTTGCCTTGCTTTGTCAGTTTCTTGCAAAGGGCCCTGCAAAAAACTGTTCATGCAATATTTTCAGCACAAATACAAAAAGGGAGAATTGTCGGGGAAGGCAGCTGGTCTGCCAACAACCTGATTGAAGAGGAGTTTGACCTTGACAAGATTCCAGTGCACTCTTGAGATAGGGAAGCTTTGCTTCAAGCAAATAACTTTCAAGGAGCTGCAGACTACACAGCAGGATGAAGAAAGCAGGGAGAAACCTGATAAAGGTTATCCAATGAGAATGTTAAAACCAACTTTTTTGACCAATCATATTGTGACACTCTGGCACCTGAAATATATAAAAATGTATACTTTTAGTAATAAAAAAAAAAACTAGCCGCTTATTCACCCATGGGAGTGTGTGTGTGTCGCTTTGTCCGCCTCCACAGCAACAGTTTTGCTGTATGTAGTTAGAATGCTTGTTCCATGCCAAAGTAAGTACAGAGCCCCACATTTGCTCTTGGGCTGGAAAAACTGCAAAGCACTAAGGAAACCCAGAAAGAGACTTCCCTTCTAACAACTTACCTGTACCTGCGAAGGACATGTGTTCAGACTCTTCCAATTGATGTCTAAAGAATGGTTGTTCAGGGTCAAAGGAAACACAGAGCCCCACATTTGCTCTTGGGCTGGACAGGATGAAAAGGACTCAAGAAAGCCAGTAAGAGCATACCCTTCTACGACATTCTCTGTGTCCGGGAAGGAAAAGTGTTCGCATTTGCTTCACAGAACCGCTTTTCTGCAGAGAACACTAACACTTGTTCAGGACGAAAGAAAGCACAGAGCCCCAGATTTGCTGTTGCCCTGGAGAGCTTGCAGAGCACTGGGGAAAGGCAGGCAGAGAATTCCCTGCTAGCACCTTCTCTGTGTCCGGGAAGGAAAACTGTTCGCATTTGCTTCACAGAACCGCTTTTCTGCAGGGAACATTAACGCTTGTTCAGGATGAAAGAAAGCACAGAGACCCAGATTTGCTGTTGCCCTGGAGAGCTTGCAGAGCACTGGGGAAAGGCAGGCAGAGAATTCCCTGCTAGCACCTTCTCTGTGTCCAGGAAGGAAAACTGTTCGCATTTGCTTCACAGAACCGCTTTTCTGCAGAGAACACTTACGCTTGTTCAGGACGAAAGAAAGCACAGAGCCCCAGATTTGCTGTTGCCCTGGAGAGCTTGCAGAGCACTGGGGAAAGGCAGGCAGAGAATTCCCTGCTAGCACCTTCTCCGTGTCCGGGAAGGAGAAATGTTCACATTGTTTCACAGAATCGCATTTGCGTCGCTGCAGGGAACATTAACGCTTATTCAGGACGAAAGAAAACACAGAGCCCCAGATTTGCTGTTGCCCTGGAGAGCTTGCAGAGCACTGGGGAAAGGCAGGCAGAGAATTCCCTGCTAGCACCTTCTCTGTGCCTGGGAAGGAAAAGTCTTCACGTTGTTACTCGGAATCGCATTTGCGTCGCTGTAGAGAACACTAACGCTTGTTCAGGACGAAAGAAAGCACAGAGCGCCAGATTTGCTGTTTCCCTGGAGAGCTTGCAGAGCACTGGGGAAAGGCAGGCAGAGAATTCCCTGCTAGCACCTTCTCTGTGTCCGGGAAGGAAAACTGTTCGCATTTGCTTCACAGAACCGCTTTTCTGCAGGGAACATTAACGCTTGTTCAGGACGAAAGAAAGCACAGAGCCCCAGATTTGCTGTTGCCCTGGAGAGCTTGCAGAGCACTGGGGAAAGGCAGGCAGAGAATTCCCTGCTAGCACCTTCTCTGTGTCCGGGAAGGAAAACTGTTCGCATTTGCTTCACAGAACCGCTTTTCTGCAGGGAACATTAACGCTTGTTCAGGACGAAAGAAAGCACAGAGCCCCAGATTGGCTGTTGCCCTGGAGAGCTTGCAGAGCACTGGGGAAAGGCAGGCAGAGAATTCCCTGCTAGCACCTTCTCTGTGTCTGGGAAGGAAAACTGTTCGCATTTGCTTCACAGAACCGCTTTTCTGCAGGGAACACTAACGCTTGTTCAGGACGAAAGAAAGCACAGAGCCCCAGATTTGCTGTTGCCCTGGAGAGCTTGCAGAGCACTGGGGAAAGGCAGGCAGAGAATTCCCTGCTAGCACCTTCTCTGTGTCCGGGAAGGAAAACTGTTCACATTTGCTTCACAGAACCGCTTTTCTGCAGAGAACACTAACGCTTGTTCAGGACGAAAGAAAGCACAGAGCCCCAGATTTGCTGTTGCCCTGGAGAGCTTGCAGAGCACTGGGGAAAGGCAGGCAGAGAATTCCCTGCTAGCACCTTCTCTGTGCCTAGGAAGGAGAAATGTTCACATTGTTTCACAGAATCGCATTTGCGTCGCTGCAGGGAACATTAACGCTTGTTCAGGACGAAAGAAAGCACAGAGCCCCAGATTTGCTGTTGCCCTGGAGAACTTGCAGAGCACTGGGGAAAGGCAGGCAGAGAATTCCCTGCTAGCACCTTCTCTATGTCCGGGAAGGAGAAATGTTCACATTGTTTCACAGAATCGCATTTGCGTCGCTGCAGGGAACATTAACGCTTATTCAGCACGAAAGAAAGCACAGAGCCCCAGATTTGCTGTTGCCCTGGAGAGCTTGCAGAGCACTGGGGAAAGGCAGGCAGAGAATTCCCTGCTAGCACCTTCTCTGTGCCTGGGAATGAGAAGTCTTCACGTTGTTACTCGGAATCGCATTTGCGTCGCTGTAGAGAACACTAACGCTTGTTCAGGACTAAAGAAAGCACAGAGCGCCAGATTTGCTGTTGCCCTGGAGAGCTTGCAGAGCACTGGGGAAAGGCAGGCAGAGAATTCCCTGCTAGCACCTTCTCTGTGTCCGGGAAGGAAAACTGTTCGCATTTGCTTCACAGAACCGCTTTTCTGCAGGGAACATTAACGCTTGTTCAGGACGAAAGAAAGCACAGAGCCCCAGATTTGCTGTTGCCCTGGAGAGCTTGCAGAGCACTGGGGAAAGGCAGGCAGAGAATTCCCTGCTAGCACCTTCTCTGTGTCCGGGAAGGAAAACTGTTCGCATTTGCTTCACAGAACCGCTTTTCTGCAGGGAACATTAACGCTTGTTCAGGACGAAAGAAAGCACAGAGCCCCAGATTGGCTGTTGCCCTGGAGAGCTTGCAGAGCACTGGGGAAAGGCAGGCAGAGAATTCCCTGCTAGCACCTTCTCTGTGTCCGGGAAGGAGAAATGTTCACATTGTTTCACAGAATCGCATTTGCGTCGCTGCAGGGAACATTAACGCTTATTCAGGACGAAAGAAAGCACAGAGCCCCGGATTTGCTGTTGCCCTGGAGAGCTTGCAGAGCACTGGGGAAAGGCAGGCAGAGAATTCCCTGCTAGCACCTTCTCTGTGCCTGGGAAGGAAAAGTCTTCACGTTGTTACTCGGAATCGCATTTGCGTCGCTGTAGAGAACACTAACGCTTGTTCAGGACGAAAGAAAGCACAGAGCGCCAGATTTGCTGTTTCCCTGGAGAGCTTGCAGAGCACTGGGGAAAGGCAGGCAGAGAATTCCCTGCTAGCACCTTCTCTGTGTCCGGGAAGGAAAACTGTTCGCATTTGCTTCACAGAACCGCTTTTCTGCAGGGAACATTAACGCTTGTTCAGGACGAAAGAAAGCACAGAGCCCCAGATTTGCTGTTGCCCTGGAGAGCTTGCAGAGCACTGGGGAAAGGCAGGCAGAGAATTCCCTGCTAGCACCTTCTCTGTGTCCGGGAAGGAAAACTGTTCGCATTTGCTTCACAGAACCGCTTTTCTGCAGGGAACATTAACGCTTGTTCAGGACGAAAGAAAGCACAGAGCCCCAGATTGGCTGTTGCCCTGGAGAGCTTGCAGAGCACTGGGGAAAGGCAGGCAGAGAATTCCCTGCTAGCACCTTCTCTGTGTCTGGGAAGGAAAACTGTTCGCATTTGCTTCACAGAACCGCTTTTCTGCAGGGAACACTAACGCTTGTTCAGGACGAAAGAAAGCACAGAGCCCCAGATTTGCTGTTGCCCTGGAGAGCTTGCAGAGCACTGGGGAAAGGCAGGCAGAGAATTCCCTGCTAGCACCTTCTCTGTGTCCGGGAAGGAAAACTGTTCACATTTGCTTCACAGAACCGCTTTTCTGCAGAGAACACTAACGCTTGTTCAGGACGAAAGAAAGCACAGAGCCCCAGATTTGCTGTTGCCCTGGAGAGCTTGCAGAGCACTGGGGAAAGGCAGGCAGAGAATTCCCTGCTAGCAACTTCTCTGTGCCTAGGAAGGAGAAATGTTCACATTGTTTCACAGAATCGCATTTGCGTCGCTGCAGGGAACATTAACGCTTGTTCAGGACGAAAGAAAGCACAGAGCCCCAGATTTGCTGTTGCCCTGGAGAGCTTGCAGAGCACTGGGGAAAGGCAGGCAGAGAATTCCCTGCTAGCACCTTCTCTATGTCCGGGAAGGAGAAATGTTCACATTGTTTCACAGAATCGCATTTGCGTCGCTGCAGGGAACATTAACGCTTATTCAGCACGAAAGAAAGCACAGAGCCCCAGATTTGCTGTTGCCCTGGAGAGCTTGCAGAGCACTGGGGAAAGGCAGGCAGAGAATTCCCTGCTAGCACCTTCTCTGTGCCTGGGAAGGAGAAGTCTTCACGTTGTTACTCGGAATCGCATTTGCGTCGCTGTAGAGAACACTAACGCTTGTTCAGGACTAAAGAAAGCACAGAGCGCCAGATTTGCTGTTGCCCTGGAGAGCTTGCAGAGCACTGGGGAAAGGCAGGCAGAGAATTCCCTGCTAGCACCTTCTCTGTGTCCGGGAAGGAAAACTGTTCGCATTTGCTTCACAGAACCGCTTTTCTGCAGGGAACATTAACGCTTGTTCAGGACGAAAGAAAGCACAGAGCCCCAGATTTGCTGTTGCCCTGGAGAGCTTGCAGAGCACTGGGGAAAGGCAGGCAGAGAATTCCCTGCTAGCACCTTCTCTGTGTCCGGGAAGGAAAACTGTTCGCATTTGCTTCACAGAACCGCTTTTCTGCAGGGAACATTAACGCTTGTTCAGGACGAAAGAAAGCACAGAGCCCCAGATTGGCTGTTGCCCTGGAGAGCTTGCAGAGCACTGGGGAAAGGCAGGCAGAGAATTCCCTGCTAGCACCTTCTCTGTGTCCGGGAAGGAGAAATGTTCACATTGTTTCACAGAATCGCATTTGCGTCGCTGCAGGGAACATTAACGCTTATTCAGGACGAAAGAAAGCACAGAGCCCCGGATTTGCTGTTGCCCTGGAGAGCTTGCAGAGCACTGGGGAAAGGCAGGCAGAGAATTCCCTGCTAGCACCTTCTCTGTGCCTGGGAAGGAGAAGTCTTCACGTTGTTACTCGGAATCGCATTTGCGTCGCTGTAGAGAACACTAACGCTTGTTCAGGACGAAAGAAAGCACAGAGCGCCAGATTTGCTGTTGCCCTGGAGAGCTTGCAGAGCACTGGGGAAAGGCAGGCAGAGAATTCCCTGCTAGCACCTTCTCTGTGTCCGGGAAGGAAAACTGTTCGCATTTGCTTCACAGAACCGCTTTTCTGCAGGGAACATTAACGCTTGTTCAGGACGAAAGAAAGCACAGAGCCCCAGATTTGCTGTTGCCCTGGAGAGCTTGCAGAGCACTGGGGAAAGGCAGGCAGAGAATTCCCTGCTAGCACCTTCTCTGTGTCCAGGAAGGAAAACTGTTCGCATTTGCTTCACAGAACCGCTTTTCTGCAGAGAACACTAACGCTTGTTCAGGACGAAAGAAAGCACAGAGCGCCAGATTTGCTGTTGCCCTGGAGAGCTTGCAGAGCACTGGGGAAAGGCAGGCAGAGAATTCCCTGCTAGCACCTTCTCTGTGTCCGGGAAGGAAAACTGTTCGCATTTGCTTCACAGAACCGCTTTTCTGCAGGGAACATTAACGCTTGTTCAGGATGAAAGAAAGCACAGAGCCCCAGATTGGCTATTGCCCTGGAGAGCTTGCAGAGCACTGGGGAAAGGCAGGCAGAGAATTCCCTGCTAGCACCTTCTCTGTGTCCGGGAAGGAGAAGTCTTCACGTTGTTACTCGGAATCGCATTTGCGTCGCTGTAGAGAACACTAACGCTTGTTCAGGACGAAAGAAAGCACAGAGCGCCAGATTTGCTGTTGCCCTGGAGAGCTTGCAGAGCACTGGTGAAAGGCAGGCAGAGAATTCCCTGCTAGCACATTCTCTGTGTCCGGGAAGGAAAACTGTTCGCATTTGCTTCACAGAACCGCTTTTCTGCAGGGAACATTAACGCTTGTTCAGGACGAAAGAAAGCACAGAGCCCCAGATTTGCTGTTGCCCTGGAGAGCTTGCAGAGCACTGGGGAAAGGCAGGCAGAGTATT
The DNA here is from genome assembly GCF_031877795.1 of Strix aluco. NCBI lineage: Eukaryota > Metazoa > Chordata > Aves > Strigiformes > Strigidae > Strix > Strix aluco. The sequence goes on from NC_133932.1 coordinate 9,259,592, forward strand.
CCCTGCTAGCACCTTCTCTGTGTCCAGGAAGGAAAACTGTTCCCATTTGCTTCACAGAACCGCTTTTCTGCAGAGAACACTAACGCTTGTTCAGGACGAAAGAAAGCACAGAGCCCCAGATTTGCTGTTGCCCTGGAGAGCTTGCAGAGCACTGGGGAAAGGCAGGCAGAGAATTCCCTGCTAGCACCTTCTCTGTGCCTAGGAAGGAGAAATGTTCACATTGTTTCACAGAATCGCATTTGCGTCGCTGCAGGGAACATTAACGCTTGTTCAGGACGAAAGAAAGCACAGAGCGCCAGATTTGCTGTTGCCCTGGAGAGCTTGCAGAGCACTGGGGAAAGGCAGGCAGAGAATTCCCTGCTAGCACCTTCTCTGTGTCCGGGAAGGAAAACTGTTCGCATTTGCTTCACAGAACCGCTTTTCTGCAGGGAACATTAACGCTTGTTCAGGACGAAAGAAAGCACAGAGCGCCAGATTTGCTGTTGCCCTGGAGAGCTTGCAGAGCACTGGGGAAAGGCAGGCAGAGAATTCCCTGCTAGCACCTTCTCTGTGTCCGGGAAGGAAAACTGTTCGCATTTGCTTCACAGAACCGCTTTTCTGCAGGGAACATTAACGCTTGTTCAGGACGAAAGAAAGCACAGAGCCCCAGATTTGCTGTTGCCCTGGAGAGCTTGCAGAGCACTGGGGAAAGGCAGGCAGAGAATTCCCTGCTAGCACCTTCTCTGTGTCCGGGAAGGAAAACTGTTCGCATTTGCTTCACAGAACCGCTTTTCTGCAGGGAACATTAACGCTTGTTCAGGACGAAAGAAAGCACAGAGCCCCAGATTTGCTGTTGCCCTGGAGAGCTTGCAGAGCACTGGGGAAAGGCAGGCAGAGAATTCCCTGCTAGCATCTTCTCTGTGCCTAGGAAGGAGAAATGTTCACATTGTTTCACAGAATCGCATTTGCGTCGCTGCAGGGAACATTAACGCTTGTTCAGGACGAAAGAAAGCACAGAGCGCCAGATTTGCTGTTGCCCTGGAGAGCTTGCAGAGCACTGGGGAAAGGCAGGCAGAGAATTCCCTGCTAGCATCTTCTCTGTGCCTAGGAAGGAGAAATGTTCACATTGTTTCACAGAATCGCATTTGCGTCGCTGCAGGGAACATTAACGCTTGTTCAGGACGAAAGAAAGCACAGAGCGCCAGATTTGCTGTTGCCCTGGAGAGCTTGCAGAGCACTGGGGAAAGGCAGGCAGAGAATTCCCCGCTAGCACCTTCTCTGTGTCCGGGAAGGAAAACTGTTCGCATTTGCTTCACAGAACCGCTTTTCTGCAGAGAACATTAACGCTTATTCAGGACGAAAGAAAGCACAGAGCCCCAGATTTGCTGTTGCCCTGGAGAGCTTGCAGAGCACTGGGGAAAGGCAGGCAGAGAATTCCCTGCTAGCACCTTCTCTGTGTCCGGGAAGGAGAAATGTTCACATTGTTTCACAGAATCGCATTTGCGTCGCTGCAGGGAACATTAACGCTTGTTCAGGACGAAAGACAGCACAGAGCCCCGGATTTGCTGTTGCCCTGGAGAGCTTGCAGAGCACTGGGGAAAGGCAGGCAGAGAATTCCCTGCTAGCACCTTCTCTGTGCCTGGGAAGGAGAAGTCTTCACGTTGTTACTCGGAATCGCATTTGCGTCGCTGTAGAGAACACTAACGCTTGTTCAGGACGAAAGAAAGCACAGAGCGCCAGATTTGCTTTTTCCCTGGAGAGCTTGCAGAGCACTGGGGAAAGGCAGGCAGAGAATTCCCTGCTAGCACCTTCTCTGTGTCCGGGAAGGAAAACTGTTCGCATTTGCTTCACAGAACCGCTTTTCTGCAGGGAACATTAACGCTTGTTCAGGACGAAAGAAAGCACAGAGCCCCAGATTTGCTGTTGCCCTGGAGAGCTTGCAGAGCACTGGGGAAAGGCAGGCAGAGAATTCCCTGCTAGCACCTTCTCTGTGTCCGGGAAGGAAACTGTTCGCATTTGCTTCACAGAATCGCTTTTCTGCAGGGAACATTAACGCTTGTTCAGGACGAAAGAAAGCACAGAGCCCCAGATTGGCTGTTGCCCTGGAGAGCTTGCAGAGCACTGGGGAAAGGCAGGCAGAGAATTCCCTGCTAGCACCTTCTCTGTGTCCAGGAAGGAAAACTGTTCGCATTTGCTTCACAGAACCGCTTTTCTGCAGAGAACACTAACGCTTGTTCAGGACGAAAGAAAGCACAGAGCCCCAGATTGGCTGTTGCCCTGGAGAGCTTGCAGAGCACTGGGGAAAGGCAGGCAGAGAATTCCCTGCTAGCACCTTCTCTGTGTCCGGGAAGGAAAACTGTTCGCATTTGCTTCACAGAACCGCTTTTCTGCAGAGAACACTAACGCTTGTTCAGGACGAAAGAAAGCACAGAGCCCCAGATTTGCTGTTGCCCTGGAGAGCTTGCAGAGCACTGGGGAAAGGCAGGCAGAGAATTCCCTGCTAGCATCTTCTCTGTGCCTAGAAAGGAGAAATGTTCACATTGTTTCACAGAATCGCATATGCGTCGCTGCAGGGAACATTAACGCTTGTTCAGGACGAAAGAAAGCACAGAGCCCCAGATTTGCTGTTGCCCTGGAGAGCTTGCAGAGCACTGGGGAAAGGCAGGCAGAGAATTCCCCGCTAGCACCTTCTCTGTGTCCGGGAAGGAAAACTGTTCGCATTTGCTTCACAGAACCGCTTTTCTGCAGAGAACATTAACGCTTATTCAGGACGAAAGAAAGCACAGAGCCCCAGATTTGCTGTTGCCCTGGAGAGCTTGCAGAGCACTGGGGAAAGGCAGGCAGAGAATTCCCTGCTAGCACCTTCTCTGTGTCCGGGAAGGAAAACTGTTCGCATTTGCTTCACAGAACCGCTTTTCTGCAGGGAACATTAACGCTTGTTCAGGACGAAAGAAAGCACAGAGCCCCAGATTGGCTGTTGCCCTGGAGAGCTTGCAGAGCACTGGGGAAAGGCAGGCAGAGAATTCCCTGCTAGCATCTTCTCTGTGCCTAGGAAGGAGAAATGTTCACATTGTTTCACAGAATCGCATTTGCGTCGCTGCAGGGAACATTAACGCTTGTTCAGGACGAAAGAAAGCACAGAGCGCCAGATTTGCTGTTGCCCTGGAGAGCTTGCAGAGCACTGGGGAAAGGCAGGCAGAGAATTCCCCGCTAGCACCTTCTCTGTGTCCGGGAAGGAAAACTGTTCGCATTTGCTTCACAGAACCGCTTTTCTGCAGAGAACATTAACGCTTATTCAGGACGAAAGAAAGCACAGAGCCCCAGATTTGCTGTTGCCCTGGAGAGCTTGCAGAGCACTGGGGAAAGGCAGGCAGAGAATTCCCTGCTAGCACCTTCTCTGTGTCCGGGAAGGAGAAATGTTCACATTGTTTCACAGAATCGCATTTGCGTCGCTGCAGGGAACATTAACCCTTATTCAGGACGAAAGAAAGCACAGAGCCCCAGATTTGCTGTTGCCCTGGAGAGCTTGCAGAGCACTGGGGAAAGGCAGGCAGAGAATTCCCTGCTAGCACCTTCTCTGTGTCCGGGAAGGAAAACTGTTCGCATTTGCTTCACAGAACCGCTTTTCTGCAGGGAACATTAACGCTTGTTCAGGACGAAAGAAAGCACAGAGCCCCAGATTTGCTGTTGCCCTGGAGAGCTTGCAGAGCACTGGGGAAAGGCAGGCAGAGAATTCCCTGCTAGCACCTTCTCTGTGTCCAGGAAGGAAAACTGTTCGCATTTGCTTCACAGAACCGCTTTTCTGCAGGAAACATTAACGCTTGTTCAGGACGAAAGAAAGCACAGAGCCCCAGATTTGCTGTTGCCCTGGAGATCTTGCAGAGGACTGGGGAAAGGCAGGCAGAGAATTCCCTGCTAGCACCTTCTCTGTGCCTGGGAAGGAGAAGTCTTCACGTTGTTACTCGGAATCGCATTTGCGTCGCTGTAGAGAACACTAACGCTTGTTCAGGACGAAAGAAAGCACAGAGCGCCAGATTTGCTGTTGCCCTGGAGAGCTTGCAGAGCACTGGTGAAAGGCAGGCAGAGAATTCCCTGCTAGCACATTCTCTGTGTCCGGGAAGGAAAACTGTTCGCATTTGCTTCACAGAACCGCTTTTCTGCAGGGAACATTAACGCTTGTTCAGGACGAAAGAAAGCACAGAGCCCCAGATTTGCTGTTGCCCTGGAGAGCTTGCAGAGCACTGGGGAAAGGCAGGCAGAGAATTCCCTGCTAGCACCTTCTCTGTGTCCAGGAAGGAAAACTGTTCACATTTGCTTCACAGAACCGCTTTTCTGCAGAGAACACTAACGCTTGTTCAGGACGAAAGAAAGCACAGAGCCCCAGATTGGCTGTTGCCCTGGAGAGCTTGCAGAGCACTGGGGAAAGGCAGGCAGAGAATTCCCTGCTAGCACCTTCTCTGTGCCTAGGAAGGAGAAATGTTCACATTGTTTCACAGAATCGCATTTGCGTCGCTGCAGGGAACATTAACGCTTGTTCAGGACGAAAGAAAGCACAGAGCGCCAGATTTGCTGTTGCCCTGGAGAGCTTGCAGAGCACTGGGGAAAGGCAGGCAGAGAATTCCCTGCTAGCACCTTCTCTGTGTCCGGGAAGGAAAACTGTTCGCATTTGCTTCACAGAACCGCTTTTCTGCAGGGAACATTAACGCTTGTTCAGGACGAAAGAAAGCACAGAGCCCCAGATTTGCTGTTGCCCTGGAGAGCTTGCAGAGCACTGGGGAAAGGCAGGCAGAGAATTCCCTGCTAGCACCTTCTCTGTGTCCGGGAAGGAAAACTGTTCGCATTTGCTTCACAGAACCGCTTTTCTGCAGGGAACATTAACGCTTGTTCAGGACGAAAGAAAGCACAGAGCGCCAGATTTGCTGTTGCCCTGGAGAGCTTGCAGAGCACTGGGGAAAGGCAGGCAGAGAATTCCCTGCTAGCATCTTCTCTGTGCCTAGGAAGGAGAAATGTTCACATTGTTTCACAGAATCGCATTTGCGTCGCTGCAGGGAACATTAACGCTTGTTCAGGACGAAAGAAAGCACAGAGCGCCAGATTTGCTGTTGCCCTGGAGAGCTTGCAGAGCACTGGGGAAAGGCAGGCAGAGAATTCCCTGCTAGCATCTTCTCTGTGCCTAGGAAGGAGAAATGTTCACATTGTTTCACAGAATCGCATTTGCGTCGCTGCAGGGAACATTAACGCTTGTTCAGGACGAAAGAAAGCACAGAGCGCCAGATTTGCTGTTGCCCTGGAGAGCTTGCAGAGCACTGGGGAAAGGCAGGCAGAGAATTCCCCGCTAGCACCTTCTCTGTGTCCGGGAAGGAAAACTGTTCGCATTTGCTTCACAGAACCGCTTTTCTGCAGAGAACATTAACGCTTATTCAGGACGAAAGAAAGCACAGAGCCCCAGATTTGCTGTTGCCCTGGAGAGCTTGCAGAGCACTGGGGAAAGGCAGGCAGAGAATTCCCTGCTAGCACCTTCTCTGTGTCCGGGAAGGAGAAATGTTCACATTGTTTCACAGAATCGCATTTGCGTCGCTGCAGGGAACATTAACGCTTGTTCAGGACGAAAGAAAGCACAGAGCGCCAGATTTGCTGTTGCCCTGGAGAGCTTGCAGAGCACTGGGGAAAGGCAGGCAGAGAATTCCCTGCTAGCACCTTCTCTGTGTCCGGGAAGGAAAACTGTTCGCATTTGCTTCACAGAACCGCTTTTCTGCAGGAAACATTAACGCTTGTTCAGGACGAAAGAAAGCACAGAGCCCCAGATTTGCTGTTGCCCTGGAGATCTTGCACAGGACTGGGGAAAGGCAGGCAGAGAATTCCCTGCTAGCACCTTCTCTGTGCCTGGGAAGCAGAAGTCTTCACGTTGTTACTCGGAATCGCATTTGCGTCGCTGTAGATAACACTAACGCTTGTTCAGGACGAAAGAAAGCACAGAGCGCCAGATTTGCTGTTTCCCTGGAGAGCTTGCAGAGCACTGGGGAAAGGCAGGCAGAGAATTCCCTGCTAGCACCTTCTCTGTGTCCGGGAAGGAAAACTGTTCGCATTTGCTTCACAGAACCGCTTTTCTGCAGGAAACATTAACGCTTGTTCAGGACGAAAGAAAGCACAGAGCCCCAGATTTGCTGTTGCCCTGGAGATCTTGCAGAGCACTGGGGAAAGGCAGGCAGAGAATTCCCTGCTAGCACCTTCTCTGTGTCCGGGAAGGAAAACTGTTCGCATTTGCTTCACAGAACCGCTTTTCTGCAGGAAACATTAACGCTTGTTCAGGACGAAAGAAAGCACAGAGCCCCAGATTTGCTGTTGCCCTGGAGATCTTGCAGAGCACTGGGGAAAGGCAGGCAGAGAATTCCCTGCTAGCACCTTCTCTGTGTCCGGGAAGGAAAACTGTTCGCATTTGCTTCACAGAACCGCTTTTCTGCAGGGAACATTAACGCTTGTTCAGGACGAAAGAAAGCACAGAGCCCCAGATTTGCTGTTGCCCTGGAGAGCTTGCAGAGCACTGGGGAAAGGCAGGCAGAGAATTCCCTGCTAGCACCTTCTCTGTGTCCGGGAAGGAAAACTGTTCGCATTTGCTTCACAGAACCGCTTTTCTGCAGGGAACATTAACGCTTGTTCAGGACGAAAGAAAGCACAGAGCCCCAGATTTGCTGTTGCCCTGGAGAGCTTGCAGAGCACTGGGGAAAGGCAGGCAGAGTATTCCCTGCTAGCATCTTCTCTGTGCCTAGGAAGGAGAAATGTTCACATTGTTTCACAGAATCGCATTTGCGTCGCTGCAGGGAACATTAACGCTTGTTCAGGACGAAAGAAAGCACAGAGCGCCAGATTTGCTGTTGCCCTGGAGAGCTTGCACAGCACTGGGGAAAGGCAGGCAGAGAATTCCCTGCTAGCATCTTCTCTGTGCCTAGGAAGGAGAAATGTTCACATTGTTTCACAGAATCGCATTTGCGTCGCTGCAGGGAACATTAACGCTTGTTCAGGACGAAAGAAAGCACAGAGCGCCAGATTTGCTGTTGCCCTGGAGAGCTTGCAGAGCACTGGGGAAAGGCAGGCAGAGAATTCCCCGCTAGCACCTTCTCTGTGTCCGGGAAGGAAAACTGTTCGCATTTGCTTCACAGAACCGCTTTTCTGCAGAGAACATTAACGCTTATTCAGGACGAAAGAAAGCACAGAGCCCCAGATTTGCTGTTGCCCTGGAGAGCTTGCAGAGCACTGGGGAAAGGCAGGCAGAGAATTCCCTGCTAGCACCTTCTCTGTGTCCGGGAAGGAGAAATGTTCACATTGTTTCACAGAATCGCATTTGCGTCGCTGCAGGGAACATTAACGCTTGTTCAGGACGAAAGAAAGCACAGAGCCCCAGATTTGCTGTTGCCCTGGAGAGCTTGCAGAGCACTGGGGAAAGGCAGGCAGAGAATTCCCTGCTAGCACCTTCTCTGTGTCCGGGAAGGAAAACTGTTCGCATTTGCTTCACAGAACCGCTTTTCTGCAGGGAACATTAACGCTTGTTCAGGACGAAAGAAAGCACAGAGCCCCAGATTTGCTGTTGCCCTGGAGAGCTTGCAGAGCACTGGGGAAAGGCAGGCAGAGAATTCCCTGCTAGCACCTTCTCTGTGTCCAGGAAGGAAAACTGTTCGCATTTGCTTCACAGAACCGCTTTTCTGCAGGAAACATTAACGCTTGTTCAGGACGAAAGAAAGCACAGAGCCCCAGATTTGCTGTTGCCCTGGAGATCTTGCACAGGACTGGGGAAAGGCAGGCAGAGAATTCCCTGCTAGCACCTTCTCTGTGCCTGGGAAGCAGAAGTCTTCACGTTGTTACTCGGAATCGCATTTGCGTCGCTGTAGAGAACACTAACGCTTGTTCAGGACGAAAGAAAGCACAGAGCGCCAGATTTGCTGTTTCCCTGGAGAGCTTGCAGAGCACTGGTGAAAGGCAGGCAGAGAATTCCCTGCTAGCACATTCTCTGTGTCCGGGAAGGAAAACTGTTCGCATTTGCTTCACAGAACCGCTTTTCTGCAGGGAACATTAACGCTTGTTCAGGACGAAAGAAAGCACAGAGCGCCAGATTTGCTGTTGCCCTGGAGAGCTTGCAGAGCACTGGGGAAAGGCAGGCAGAGAATTCCCTGCTAGCACCTTCTCTGTGTCCGGGAAGGAAAACTGTTCACATTTGCTTCACAGAACCGCTTTTCTGCAGAGAACACTAACGCTTGTTCAGGACGAAAGAAAGCACAGAGCCCCAGATTTGCTGTTGCCCTGGAGAGCTTGCAGAGCACTGGGGAAAGGCAGGCAGAGAATTCCCTGCTAGCACCTTCTCTGTGCCTAGGAAGGAGAAATGTTCGCATTTGCTTCACAGAACCGCTTTTCTGCAGGGAACATTAACGCTTGTTCAGGACGAAAGAAAGCACAGAGCCCCAGATTTGCTGTTGCCCTGGAGAGCTTGCAGAGCACTGGGGAAAGGCAGGCAGAGAATTCCCTGCTAGCACCTTCTCTGTGCCTAGGAAGGAGAAATGTTCACATTGTTTCACAGAATCGCATTTGCGTCGCTGCAGGGAACATTAACGCTTGTTCAGGACGAAAGAAAGCACAGAGCGCCAGATTTGCTGTTGCCCTGGAGAGCTTGCAGAGCACTGGGGAAAGGCAGGCAGAGAATTCCCCGCTAGCACCTTCTCTGTGTCCGGGAAGGAAAACTGTTCGCATTTGCTTCACAGAACCGCTTTTCTGCAGAGAACATTAACGCTTGTTCAGGACGAAAGAAAGCACAGAGCCCCAGATTTGCTGTTTCCCTGGAGAGCTTGCAGAGCACTGGGGAAAGGCAGGCAGAGAATTCCCTGCTAGCACCTTCTCTGTGTCCGGGAAGGAAAACTGTTCGCATTTGCTTCACAGAACCGCTTTTCTGCAGGGAACATTAACGCTTGTTCAGGACGAAAGAAAGCACAGAGCCCCAGATTTGCTGTTGCCCTGGAGAGCTTGCAGAGCACTGGGGAAAGGCAGGCAGAGAATTCCCTGCTAGCACCTTCTCTGTGTCCGGGAAGGAGAAATGTTCACATTGTTTCACAGAATCGCATTTGCGTCGCTGCAGGGAACATTAACGCTTATTCAGGACGAAAGAAAGCACAGAGCCCCAGATTTGCTGTTGCCCTGGAGAGCTTGCAGAGCACTGGGGAAAGGCAGGCAGAGAATTCCCTGCTAGCACATTCTCTGTGTCCGGGAAGGAAAACTGTTCGCTTTTGCTTCACAGAACCGCTTTTCTGCAGGGAACATTAACGCTTGTTCAGGACGAAAGAAAGCACAGAGCCCCAGATTGGCTGTTGCCCTGGAGAGCTTGCAGAGCACTGGGGAAAGGCAGGCAGAGAATTCCCTGCTAGCACCTTCTCTGTGTCCGGGAAGGAGAAATGTTCACATTGTTTCACAGAATCGCATTTGCGTCGCTGCAGGGAACATTAACGCTTATTCAGGACGAAAGAAAGCACAGAGCCCCGGATTTGCTGTTGCCCTGGAGAGCTTGCAGAGCACTGGGGAAAGGCAGGCAGAGAATTCCCTGCTAGCACCTTCTCTGTGCCTGGGAAGGAGAAGTCTTCACGTTGTTACTCGGAATCGCATTTGCGTCGCTGTAGAGAACACTAACGCTTGTTCAGGACGAAAGAAAGCACAGAGCGCCAGATTTGCTGTTTCCCTGGAGAGCTTGCAGAGCACTGGGGAAAGGCAGGCAGAGAATTCCCTGCTAGCACCTTCTCTGTGTCCGGGAAGGAAAACTGTTCGCATTTGCTTCACAGAACCGCTTTTCTGCAGGGAACATTAACGCTTGTTCAGGACGAAAGAAAGCACAGAGCCCCAGATTTGCTGTTGCCCTGGAGAGCTTGCAGAGCACTGGGGAAAGGCAGGCAGAGAATTCCCTGCTAGCACCTTCTCTGTGTCCGGGAAGGAAACTGTTCGCATTTGCTTCACAGAATCGCTTTTCTGCAGGGAACATTAACGCTTGTTCAGGACGAAAGAAAGCACAGAGCCCCAGATTGGCTGTTGCCCTGGAGAGCTTGCAGAGCACTGGGGAAAGGCAGGCAGAGAATTCCCTGCTAGCACCTTCTCTGTGTCCGGGAAGGAAAACTGTTCGCATTTGCTTCACAGAACCGCTTTTCTGCAGAGAACACTAACGCTTGTTCAGGACGAAAGAAAGCACAGAGCCCCAGATTTGCTGTTGCCCTGGAGAGCTTGCAGAGCACTGGGGAAAGGCAGGCAGAGAATTCCCTGCTAGCATCTTCTCTGTGCCTAGAAAGGAGAAATGTTCACATTGTTTCACAGAATCGCATATGCGTCGCTGCAGGGAACATTAACGCTTGTTCAGGACGAAAGAAAGCACAGAGCGCCAGATTTGCTGTTGCCCTGGAGAGCTTGCAGAGCACTGGGGAAAGGCAGGCAGAGAATTCCCCGCTAGCACCTTCTCTGTGTCCGGGAAGGAAAACTGTTCGCATTTGCTTCACAGAACCGCTTTTCTGCAGGGAACATTAACGCTTGTTCAGGACGAAAGAAAGCACAGAGCCCCAGATTTGCTGTTGCCCTGGAGAGCTTGCAGAGCACTGGGGAAAGGCAGGCAGAGAATTCCCTGCTAGCATCTTCTCTGTGCCTAGGAAGGAGAAATGTTCACATTGTTTCACAGAATCGCATTTGCGTCGCTGCAGGGAACATTAACGCTTGTTCAGGACGAAAGAAAGCACAGAGCGCCAGATTTGCTGTTGCCCTGGAGAGCTTGCAGAGCACTGGGGAAAGGCAGGCAGAGAATTCCCCGCTAGCACCTTCTCTGTGTCCGGGAAGGAAAACTGTTCGCATTTGCTTCACAGAACCGCTTTTCTGCAGAGAACATTAACGCTTATTCAGGACGAAAGAAAGCACAGAGCCCCAGATTTGCTGTTGCCCTGGAGAGCTTGCAGAGCACTGGGGAAAGGCAGGCAGAGAATTCCCTGCTAGCACCTTCTCTGTGTCCGGGAAGGAGAAATGTTCACATTGTTTCACAGAATCGCATTTGCGTCGCTGCAGGGAACATTAACGCTTGTTCAGGACGAAAGAAAGCACAGAGCCCCAGATTTGCTGTTGCCCTGGAGAGCTTGCAGAGCACTGGGGAAAGGCAGGCAGAGAATTCCCTGCTAGCACCTTCTCTGTGTCCGGGAAGGAAAACTGTTCGCATTTGCTTCACAGAACCGCTTTTCTGCAGGGAACATTAACGCTTGTTCAGGACGAAAGAAAGCACTGAGCCCCAGATTTGCTGTTGCCCTGGAGAGCTTGCAGAGCACTGGGGAAAGGCAGGCAGAGAATTCCCTGCTAGCACCTTCTCTGTGTCCAGGAAGGAAAAATGTTCGCATTTGCTTCACAGAACCGCTTTTCTGCAGGGAACATTAACGCTTGTTCAGGACGAAAGAAAGCACAGAGCGCCAGATTTGCTGTTGCCCTGGAGAGCTTGCAGAGCACTGGGGAAAGGCAGGCAGAGAATTCCCTGCTAGCACCTTCTCTGTGTCCGGGAAGGAAAACTGTTCACATTTGCTTCACAGAACCGCTTTTCTGCAGAGAACACTAACGCTTGTTCAGGACGAAAGAAAGCACAGAGCCCCAGATTTGCTGTTGCCCTGGAGAGCTTGCAGAGCACTGGGGAAAGGCAGGCAGAGAATTCCCTGCTAGCACCTTCTCTGTGCCTAGGAAGGAGAAATGTTCGCATTTGCTTCACAGAACCGCTTTTCTGCAGGGAACATTAACGCTTGTTCAGGACGAAAGAAAGCACAGAGCCCCAGATTTGCTGTTGCCCTGGAGAGCTTGCAGAGCACTGGGGAAAGGCAGGCAGAGAATTCCCTGCTAGCACCTTCTCTGTGCCTAGGAAGGAGAAATGTTCACATTGTTTCACAGAATCGCATTTGCGTCGCTGCAGGGAACATTAACGCTTGTTCAGGACGAAAGAAAGCACAGAGCGCCAGATTTGCTGTTGCCCTGGAGAGCTTGCAGAGCACTGGGGAAAGGCAGGCAGAGAATTCCCCGCTAGCACCTTCTCTGTGTCCGGGAAGGAAAACTGTTCGCATTTGCTTCACAGAACCGCTTTTCTGCAGAGAACATTAACGCTTGTTCAGGACGAAAGAAAGCACAGAGCCCCAGATTTGCTGTTTCCCTGGAGAGCTTGCAGAGCACTGGGGAAAGGCAGGCAGAGAATTCCCTGCTAGCACCTTCTCTGTGTCCGGGAAGGAAAACTGTTCGCATTTGCTTCACAGAACCGCTTTTCTGCAGGGAACATTAACGCTTGTTCAGGACGAAAGAAAGCACAGAGCCCCAGATTTGCTGTTGCCCTGGAGAGCTTGCAGAGCACTGGGGAAAGGCAGGCAGAGAATTCCCTGCTAGCACCTTCTCTGTGTCCGGGAAGGAGAAATGTTCACATTGTTTCACAGAATCGCATTTGCGTCGCTGCAGGGAACATTAACGCTTATTCAGGACGAAAGAAAGCACAGAGCCCCAGATTTGCTGTTGCCCTGGAGAGCTTGCAGAGCACTGGGGAAAGGCAGGCAGAGAATTCCCTGCTAGCACATTCTCTGTGTCCGGGAAGGAAAACTGTTCGCTTTTGCTTCACAGAACCGCTTTTCTGCAGGGAACATTAACGCTTGTTCAGGACGAAAGAAAGCACAGAGCCCCAGATTGGCTGTTGCCCTGGAGAGCTTGCAGAGCACTGGGGAAAGGCAGGCAGAGAATTCCCTGCTAGCACCTTCTCTGTGTCCGGGAAGGAGAAATGTTCACATTGTTTCACAGAATCGCATTTGCGTCGCTGCAGGGAACATTAACGCTTATTCAGGACGAAAGAAAGCACAGAGCCCCGGATTTGCTGTTGCCCTGGAGAGCTTGCAGAGCACTGGGGAAAGGCAGGCAGAGAATTCCCTGCTAGCACCTTCTCTGTGCCTGGGAAGGAGAAGTCTTCACGTTGTTACTCGGAATCGCATTTGCGTCGCTGTAGAGAACACTAACGCTTGTTCAGGACGAAAGAAAGCACAGAGCGCCAGATTTGCTGTTTCCCTGGAGAGCTTGCAGAGCACTGGGGAAAGGCAGGCAGAGAATTCCCTGCTAGCACCTTCTCTGTGTCCGGGAAGGAAAACTGTTCGCATTTGCTTCACAGAACCGCTTTTCTGCAGGGAACATTAACGCTTGTTCAGGACGAAAGAAAGCACAGAGCCCCAGATTTGCTGTTGCCCTGGAGAGCTTGCAGAGCACTGGGGAAAGGCAGGCAGAGAATTCCCTGCTAGCACCTTCTCTGTGTCCGGGAAGGAAACTGTTCGCATTTGCTTCACATAATCGCTTTTCTGCAGGGAACATTAACGCTTGTTCAGGACGAAAGAAAGCACAGAGCCCCAGATTGGCTGTTGCCCTGGAGAGCTTGCAGAGCACTGGGGAAAGGCAGGCAGAGAATTCCCTGCTAGCACCTTCTCTGTGTCCGGGAAGGAAAACTGTTCGCATTTGCTTCACAGAACCGCTTTTCTGCAGAGAACACTAACGCTTGTTCAGGACGAAAGAAAGCACAGAGCCCCAGATTTGCTGTTGCCCTGGAGAGCTTGCAGAGCACTGGGGAAAGGCAGGCAGAGAATTCCCTGCTAGCATCTTCTCTGTGCCTAGAAAGGAGAAATGTTCACATTGTTTCACAGAATCGCATATGCGTCGCTGCAGGGAACATTAACGCTTGTTCAGGACGAAAGAAAGCACAGAGCGCCAGATTTGCTGTTGCCCTGGAGAGCTTGCAGAGCACTGGGGAAAGGCAGGCAGAGAATTCCCCGCTAGCACCTTCTCTGTGTCCGGGAAGGAAAACTGTTCGCATTTGCTTCACAGAACCGCTTTTCTGCAGGGAACATTAACGCTTGTTCAGGACGAAAGAAAGCACAGAGCCCCAGATTTGCTGTTGCCCTGGAGAGCTTGCAGAGCACTGGGGAAAGGCAGGCAGAGAATTCCCTGCTAGCATCTTCTCTGTGCCTAGGAAGGAGAAATGTTCACATTGTTTCACAGAATCGCATTTGCGTCGCTGCAGGGAACATTAACGCTTGTTCAGGACGAAAGAAAGCACAGAGCGCCAGATTTGCTGTTGCCCTGGAGAGCTTGCAGAGCACTGGGGAAAGGCAGGCAGAGAATTCCCCGCTAGCACCTTCTCTGTGTCCGGGAAGGAAAACTGTTCGCATTTGCTTCACAGAACCGCTTTTCTGCAGAGAACATTAACGCTTATTCAGGACGAAAGAAAGCACAGAGCCCCAGATTTGCTGTTGCCCTGGAGAGCTTGCAGAGCACTGGGGAAAGGCAGGCAGAGAATTCCCTGCTAGCACCTTCTCTGTGTCCGGGAAGGAGAAATGTTCACATTGTTTCACAGAATCGCATTTGCGTCGCTGCAGGGAACATTAACGCTTGTTCAGGACGAAAGAAAGCACAGAGCCCCAGATTTGCTGTTGCCCTGGAGAGCTTGCAGAGCACTGGGGAAAGGCAGGCAGAGAATTCCCTGCTAGCACCTTCTCTGTGTCCGGGAAGGAAAACTGTTCGCATTTGCTTCACAGAACCGCTTTTCTGCAGGGAACATTAACGCTTGTTCAGGACGAAAGAAAGCACTGAGCCCCAGATTTGCTGTTGCCCTGGAGAGCTTGCAGAGCACTGGGGAAAGGCAGGCAGAGAATTCCCTGCTAGCACCTTCTCTGTGTCCAGGAAGGAAAAATGTTCGCATTTGCTTCACAGAACCGCTTTTCTGCAGGAAACATTAACGCTTGTTCAGGACGAAAGAAAGCACAGAGCCCCAGATTTGCTGTTGCCCTGGAGAGCTTGCAGAGCACTGGGGAAAGGCAGGCAGAGAATTCCCTGCTAGCACCTTCTCTGTGCCTAGGAAGGAGAAATGTTCACATTGTTTCACAGAATCGCATTTGCGTCGCTGCAGGGAACATTAACGCTTGTTCAGGACGAAAGAAAGCACAGAGCGCCAGATTTGCTGTTGCCCTGGAGAGCTTGCAGAGCACTGGGGAAAGGCAGGCAGAGAATTCCCCGCTAGCACCTTCTCTGTGTCCGGGAAGGAAAACTGTTCGCATTTGCTTCACAGAACCGCTTTTCTGCAGAGAACATTAACGCTTGTTCAGGACGAAAGAAAGCACAGAGCCCCAGATTTGCTGTTTCCCTGGACAGCTTGCAGAGCACTGGGGAAAGGCAGGCAGAGAATTCCCTGCTAGCACCTTCTCTGTGTCCGGGAAGGAAAACTGTTCGCGTTTGCTTCACAGAACCGCTTTTCTGCAGGGAACATTAACGCTTGTTCAGGACGAAAGAAAGCACAGAGCCCCAGATTTGCTGTTGCCCTGGAGAGCTTGCAGAGCACTGGGGAAAGGCAGGCAGAGAATTCCCTGCTAGCACCTTCTCTGTGTCCGGGAAGGAGAAATGTTCACATTGTTTCACAGAATCGCATTTGCGTCGCTGCAGGGAACATTAACGCTTATTCAGGACGAAAGAAAGCACAGAGCCCCAGATTTGCTGTTGCCCTGGAGAGCTTGCAGAGCACTGGGGAAAGGCAGGCAGAGAATTCCCTGCTAGCACATTCTCTGTGTCCGGGAAGGAAAACTGTTCGCTTTTGCTTCACAGAACCGCTTTTCTGCAGGGAACATTAACGCTTGTTCAGGACGAAAGAAAGCACAGAGCCCCAGATTGGCTGTTGCCCTGGAGAGCTTGCAGAGCACTGGGGAAAGGCAGGCAGAGAATTCCCTGCTAGCACCTTCTCTGTGTCCGGGAAGGAGAAATGTTCACATTGTTTCACAGAATCGCATTTGCGTCGCTGCAGGGAACATTAACGCTTGTTCAGGACGAAAGAAAGCACAGAGCGCCAGATTTGCTGTTGCCCTGGAGAGCTTGCAGAGCACTGGGGAAAGGCAGGCAGAGAATTCCCCGCTAGCACCTTCTCTGTGTCCGGGAAGGAAAACTGTTCGCATTTGCTTCACAGAACCGCTTTTCTGCAGAGAACATTAACGCTTGTTCAGGACGAAAGAAAGCACAGAGCCCCAGATTTGCTGTTTCCCTGGAGAGCTTGCAGAGCACTGGGGAAAGGCAGGCAGAGAATTCCCTGCTAGCACCTTCTCTGTGTCCGGGAAGGAAAACTGTTCGCGTTTGCTTCACAGAACCGCTTTTCTGCAGGGAACATTAACGCTTGTTCAGGACGAAAGAAAGCACAGAGCCCCAGATTTGCTGTTGCCCTGGAGAGCTTGCAGAGCACTGGGGAAAGGCAGGCAGAGAATTCCCTGCTAGCACCTTCTCTGTGTCCGGGAAGGAGAAATGTTCACATTGTTTCACAGAATCGCATTTGCGTCGCTGCAGGGAACATTAACGCTTATTCAGGACGAAAGAAAGCACAGAGCCCCAGATTTGCTGTTGCCCTGGAGAGCTTGCAGAGCACTGGGGAAAGGCAGGCAGAGAATTCCCTGCTAGCACATTCTCTGTGTCCGGGAAGGAAAACTGTTCGCTTTTGCTTCACAGAACCGCTTTTCTGCAGGGAACATTAACGCTTGTTCAGGACGAAAGAAAGCACAGAGCCCCAGATTGGCTGTTGCCCTGGAGAGCTTGCAGAGCACTGGGGAAAGGCAGGCAGAGAATTCCCTGCTAGCACCTTCTCTGTGTCCGGGAAGGAGAAATGTTCACATTGTTTCACAGAATCGCATTTGCGTCGCTGCAGGGAACATTAACGCTTGTTCAGGACGAAAGAAAGCACAGAGCCCCAGATTTGCTGTTGCCCTGGAGAGCTTGCAGAGCACTGGGGAAAGGCAGGCAGAGAATTCCCTGCTAGCACCTTCTCTGTGTCCGGGAAGGAAAACTGTTCGCATTTGCTTCACAGAACCGCTTTTCTGCAGGGAACATTAACGCTTGTTCAGGACGAAAGAAAACACAGAGCCCCAGATTTGCTGTTGCCCTGGAGAGCTTGCAGAGCACTGGGGAAAGGCAGGCAGAGAATTCCCTGCTAGCACCTTCTCTGTGTCCAGGAAGGAAAACTGTTCGCATTTGCTTCACAGAACCGCTTTTCTGCAGGAAACATTAACGCTTGTTCAGGACGAAAGAAAGCACAGAGCCCCAGATTTGCTGTTGCCCTGGAGATCTTGCACAGGACTGGGGAAAGGCAGGCAGAGAATTCCCTGCTAGCACCTTCTCTGTGCCTGGGAAGCAGAAGTCTTCACGTTGTTACTCGGAATCGCATTTGCGTCGCTGTAGAGAACACTAACGCTTGTTCAGGACGAAAGAAAGCACAGAGCGCCAGATTTGCTGTTTCCCTGGAGAGCTTGCAGAGCACTGGTGAAAGGCAGGCAGAGAATTCCCTGCTAGCACATTCTCTGTGTCCGGGAAGGAAAACTGTTCGCATTTGCTTCACAGAGCCGCTTTTCTGCAGGGAACATTAACGCTTGTTCAGGACGAAAGAAAGCACAGAGCGCCAGATTTGCTGTTGCCCTGGAGAGCTTGCAGAGCACTGGGGAAAGTCAGGCAGAGAATTCCCTGCTAGCACCTTCTCTGTGTCCGGGAAGGAAAACTGTTCACATTTGCTTCACAGAACCGCTTTTCTGCAGAGAACACTAACGCTTGTTCAGGACGAAAGAAAGCACAGAGCCCCAGATTTGCTGTTGCCCTGGAGAGCTTGCAGAGCACTGGGGAAAGGCAGGCAGAGAATTCCCTGCTAGCACCTTCTCTGTGCCTAGGAAGGAGAAATGTTCGCATTTGCTTCACAGAACCGCTTTTCTGCAGGGAACATTAACACTTGTTCAGGACGAAAGAAAGCACAGAGCCCCAGATTTGCTGTTGCCCTGGAGAGCTTGCAGAGCACTGGGGAAAGGCAGGCAGAGAATTCCCTGCTAGCACCTTCTCTGTGCCTAGGAAGGAGAAATGTTCACATTGTTTCACAGAATCGCATTTGCGTCGCTGCAGGGAACATTAACGCTTGTTCAGGACGAAAGAAAGCACAGAGCGCCAGATTTGCTGTTGCCCTGGAGAGCTTGCAGAGCACTGGGGAAAGGCAGGCAGAGAATTCCCCGCTAGCACCTTCTCTGTGTCCGGGAAGGAAAACTGTTCGCATTTGCTTCACAGAACCGCTTTTCTGCAGAGAACATTAACGCTTGTTCAGGACGAAAGAAAGCACAGAGCCCCAGATTTGCTGTTTCCCTGGAGAGCTTGCAGAGCACTGGGGAAAGGCAGGCAGAGAATTCCCTGCTAGCACCTTCTCTGTGTCCGGGAAGGAAAACTGTTCGCGTTTGCTTCACAGAACCGCTTTTCTGCAGGGAACATTAACGCTTGTTCAGGACGAAAGAAAGCACAGAGCCCCAGATTTGCTGTTGCCCTGGAGAGCTTGCAGAGCACTGGGGAAAGGCAGGCAGAGAATTCCCTGCTAGCACC
The DNA here is from genome assembly GCF_031877795.1 of Strix aluco. NCBI lineage: Eukaryota > Metazoa > Chordata > Aves > Strigiformes > Strigidae > Strix > Strix aluco. The sequence goes on from NC_133932.1 coordinate 9,277,997, forward strand.
TTCTCTGTGTCCGGGAAGGAGAAATGTTCACATTGTTTCACAGAATCGCATTTGCGTCGCTGCAGGGAACATTAACGCTTATTCAGGACGAAAGAAAGCACAGAGCCCCAGATTTGCTGTTGCCCTGGAGAGCTTGCAGAGCACTGGGGAAAGGCAGGCAGAGAATTCCCTGCTAGCACATTCTCTGTGTCCGGGAAGGAAAACTGTTCGCTTTTGCTTCACAGAACCGCTTTTCTGCAGGGAACATTAACGCTTGTTCAGGACGAAAGAAAGCACAGAGCCCCAGATTGGCTGTTGCCCTGGAGAGCTTGCAGAGCACTGGGGAAAGGCAGGCAGAGAATTCCCTGCTAGCACCTTCTCTGTGTCCGGGAAGGAGAAATGTTCACATTGTTTCACAGAATCGCATTTGCGTCGCTGCAGGGAACATTAACGCTTATTCAGGACGAAAGAAAGCACAGAGCCCCGGATTTGCTGTTGCCCTGGAGAGCTTGCAGAGCACTGGGGAAAGGCAGGCAGAGAATTCCCTGCTAGCACCTTCTCTGTGCCTGGGAAGGAGAAGTCTTCACGTTGTTACTCGGAATCGCATTTGCGTCGCTGTAGAGAACACTAACGCTTGTTCAGGACGAAAGAAAGCACAGAGCGCCAGATTTGCTGTTTCCCTGGAGAGCTTGCAGAGCACTGGGGAAAGGCAGGCAGAGAATTCCCTGCTAGCACCTTCTCTGTGTCCGGGAAGGAAAACTGTTCGCATTTGCTTCACAGAACCGCTTTTCTGCAGGGAACATTAACGCTTGTTCAGGACGAAAGAAAGCACAGAGCCCCAGATTTGCTGTTGCCCTGGAGAGCTTGCAGAGCACTGGGGAAAGGCAGGCAGAGAATTCCCTGCTAGCACCTTCTCTGTGTCCGGGAAGGAAACTGTTCGCATTTGCTTCACAGAATCGCTTTTCTGCAGGGAACATTAACGCTTGTTCAGGACGAAAGAAAGCACAGAGCCCCAGATTGGCTGTTGCCCTGGAGAGCTTGCAGAGCACTGGGGAAAGGCAGGCAGAGAATTCCCTGCTAGCACCTTCTCTGTGTCCGGGAAGGAAAACTGTTCGCATTTGCTTCACAGAACCGCTTTTCTGCAGAGAACACTAACGCTTGTTCAGGACGAAAGAAAGCACAGAGCCCCAGATTTGCTGTTGCCCTGGAGAGCTTGCAGAGCACTGGGGAAAGGCAGGCAGAGAATTCCCTGCTAGCATCTTCTCTGTGCCTAGAAAGGAGAAATGTTCACATTGTTTCACAGAATCGCATATGCGTCGCTGCAGGGAACATTAACGCTTGTTCAGGACGAAAGAAAGCACAGAGCGCCAGATTTGCTGTTGCCCTGGAGAGCTTGCAGAGCACTGGGGAAAGGCAGGCAGAGAATTCCCCGCTAGCACCTTCTCTGTGTCCGGGAAGGAAAACTGTTCGCATTTGCTTCACAGAACCGCTTTTCTGCAGAGAACACTAACGCTTGTTCAGGACGAAAGAAAGCACAGAGCCCCAGATTTGCTGTTGCCCTGGAGAGCTTGCAGAGCACTGGGGAAAGGCAGGCAGAGAATTCCCTGCTAGCATCTTCTCTGTGCCTAGAAAGGAGAAATGTTCACATTGTTTCACAGAATCGCATATGCGTCGCTGCAGGGAACATTAACGCTTGTTCAGGACGAAAGAAAGCACAGAGCGCCAGATTTGCTGTTGCCCTGGAGAGCTTGCAGAGCACTGGGGAAAGGCAGGCAGAGAATTCCCCGCTAGCACCTTCTCTGTGTCCGGGAAGGAGAAATGTTCACATTGTTTCACAGAATCGCATTTGCGTCGCTGCAGGGAACATTAACGCTTGTTCAGGACGAAAGAAAGCACAGAGCCCCAGATTTGCTGTTGCCCTGGAGAGCTTGCAGAGCACTGGGGAAAGGCAGGCAGAGAATTCCCTGCTAGCACCTTCTCTGTGTCCGGGAAGGAAAACTGTTCGCATTTGCTTCACAGAACCGCTTTTCTGCAGGGAACATTAACGCTTGTTCAGGACGAAAGAAAGCACTGAGCCCCAGATTTGCTGTTGCCCTGGAGAGCTTGCAGAGCACTGGGGAAAGGCAGGCAGAGAATTCCCTGCTAGCACCTTCTCTGTGTCCAGGAAGGAAAAATGTTCGCATTTGCTTCACAGAACCGCTTTTCTGCAGGAAACATTAACGCTTGTTCAGGACGAAAGAAAGCACAGAGCCCCAGATTTGCTGTTGCCCTGGAGAGCTTGCAGAGCACTGGGGAAAGGCAGGCAGAGAATTCCCTGCTAGCACCTTCTCTGTGCCTAGGAAGGAGAAATGTTCACATTGTTTCACAGAATCGCATTTGCGTCGCTGCAGGGAACATTAACGCTTGTTCAGGACGAAAGAAAGCACAGAGCGCCAGATTTGCTGTTGCCCTGGAGAGCTTGCAGAGCACTGGGGAAAGGCAGGCAGAGAATTCCCCGCTAGCACCTTCTCTGTGTCCGGGAAGGAAAACTGTTCGCATTTGCTTCACAGAACCGCTTTTCTGCAGAGAACATTAACGCTTGTTCAGGACGAAAGAAAGCACAGAGCCCCAGATTTGCTGTTTCCCTGGAGAGCTTGCAGAGCACTGGGGAAAGGCAGGCAGAGAATTCCCTGCTAGCACCTTCTCTGTGTCCGGGAAGGAAAACTGTTCGCGTTTGCTTCACAGAACCGCTTTTCTGCAGGGAACATTAACGCTTGTTCAGGACGAAAGAAAGCACAGAGCCCCAGATTTGCTGTTGCCCTGGAGAGCTTGCAGAGCACTGGGGAAAGGCAGGCAGAGAATTCCCTGCTAGCACCTTCTCTGTGTCCGGGAAGGAGAAATGTTCACATTGTTTCACAGAATCGCATTTGCGTCGCTGCAGGGAACATTAACGCTTATTCAGGACGAAAGAAAGCACAGAGCCCCAGATTTGCTGTTGCCCTGGAGAGCTTGCAGAGCACTGGGGAAAGGCAGGCAGAGAATTCCCTGCTAGCACATTCTCTGTGTCCGGGAAGGAAAACTGTTCGCTTTTGCTTCACAGAACCGCTTTTCTGCAGGGAACATTAACGCTTGTTCAGGACGAAAGAAAGCACAGAGCCCCAGATTGGCTGTTGCCCTGGAGAGCTTGCAGAGCACTGGGGAAAGGCAGGCAGAGAATTCCCTGCTAGCACCTTCTCTGTGTCCGGGAAGGAGAAATGTTCACATTGTTTCACAGAATCGCATTTGCGTCGCTGCAGGGAACATTAACGCTTATTCAGGACGAAAGAAAGCACAGAGCCCCGGATTTGCTGTTGCCCTGGAGAGCTTGCAGAGCACTGGGGAAAGGCAGGCAGAGAATTCCCTGCTAGCACCTTCTCTGTGCCTGGGAAGGAGAAGTCTTCACGTTGTTACTCGGAATCGCATTTGCGTCGCTGTAGAGAACACTAACGCTTGTTCAGGACGAAAGAAAGCACAGAGCGCCAGATTTGCTGTTTCCCTGGAGAGCTTGCAGAGCACTGGGGAAAGGCAGGCAGAGAATTCCCTGCTAGCACCTTCTCTGTGTCCGGGAAGGAAAACTGTTCGCATTTGCTTCACAGAACCGCTTTTCTGCAGGGAACATTAACGCTTGTTCAGGACGAAAGAAAGCACAGAGCCCCAGATTTGCTGTTGCCCTGGAGAGCTTGCAGAGCACTGGGGAAAGGCAGGCAGAGAATTCCCTGCTAGCACCTTCTCTGTGTCCGGGAAGGAAACTGTTCGCATTTGCTTCACAGAATCGCTTTTCTGCAGGGAACATTAACGCTTGTTCAGGACGAAAGAAAGCACAGAGCCCCAGATTGGCTGTTGCCCTGGAGAGCTTGCAGAGCACTGGGGAAAGGCAGGCAGAGAATTCCCTGCTAGCACCTTCTCTGTGTCCGGGAAGGAAAACTGTTCGCATTTGCTTCACAGAACCGCTTTTCTGCAGAGAACACTAACGCTTGTTCAGGACGAAAGAAAGCACAGAGCCCCAGATTTGCTGTTGCCCTGGAGAGCTTGCAGAGCACTGGGGAAAGGCAGGCAGAGAATTCCCTGCTAGCATCTTCTCTGTGCCTAGAAAGGAGAAATGTTCACATTGTTTCACAGAATCGCATATGCGTCGCTGCAGGGAACATTAACGCTTGTTCAGGACGAAAGAAAGCACAGAGCGCCAGATTTGCTGTTGCCCTGGAGAGCTTGCAGAGCACTGGGGAAAGGCAGGCAGAGAATTCCCCGCTAGCACCTTCTCTGTGTCCGGGAAGGAAAACTGTTCGCATTTGCTTCACAGAACCGCTTTTCTGCAGGGAACATTAACGCTTGTTCAGGACGAAAGAAAGCACAGAGCCCCAGATTTGCTGTTGCCCTGGAGAGCTTGCAGAGCACTGGGGAAAGGCAGGCAGAGAATTCCCTGCTAGCATCTTCTCTGTGCCTAGGAAGGAGAAATGTTCACATTGTTTCACAGAATCGCATTTGCGTCGCTGCAGGGAACATTAACGCTTGTTCAGGACGAAAGAAAGCACAGAGCGCCAGATTTGCTGTTGCCCTGGAGAGCTTGCAGAGCACTGGGGAAAGGCAGGCAGAGAATTCCCCGCTAGCACCTTCTCTGTGTCCGGGAAGGAAAACTGTTCGCATTTGCTTCACAGAACCGCTTTTCTGCAGAGAACATTAACGCTTATTCAGGACGAAAGAAAGCACAGAGCCCCAGATTTGCTGTTGCCCTGGAGAGCTTGCAGAGCACTGGGGAAAGGCAGGCAGAGAATTCCCTGCTAGCACCTTCTCTGTGTCCGGGAAGGAGAAATGTTCACATTGTTTCACAGAATCGCATTTGCGTCGCTGCAGGGAACATTAACGCTTGTTCAGGACGAAAGAAAGCACAGAGCCCCAGATTTGCTGTTGCCCTGGAGAGCTTGCAGAGCACTGGGGAAAGGCAGGCAGAGAATTCCCTGCTAGCACCTTCTCTGTGTCCGGGAAGGAAAACTGTTCGCATTTGCTTCACAGAACCGCTTTTCTGCAGGGAACATTAACGCTTGTTCAGGACGAAAGAAAGCACTGAGCCCCAGATTTGCTGTTGCCCTGGAGAGCTTGCAGAGCACTGGGGAAAGGCAGGCAGAGAATTCCCTGCTAGCACCTTCTCTGTGTCCAGGAAGGAAAACTGTTCGCATTTGCTTCACAGAACCGCTTTTCTGCAGGAAACATTAACGCTTGTTCAGGACGAAAGAAAGCACAGAGCCCCAGATTTGCTGTTGCCCTGGAGATCTTGCAGAGGACTGGGGAAAGGCAGGCAGAGAATTCCCTGCTAGCACCTTCTCTGTGCCTGGGAAGGAGAAGTCTTCACGTTGTTACTCGGAATCGCATTTGCGTCGCTGTAGAGAACACTAACGCTTGTTCAGGACGAAAGAAAGCACAGAGCGCCAGATTTGCTGTTTCCCTGGAGAGCTTGCAGAGCACTGGTGAAAGGCAGGCAGAGAATTCCCTGCTAGCACCTTCTCTGTGTCCGGGAAGGAAAACTGTTCGCATTTGCTTCACAGAACCGCTTTTCTGCAGGGAACATTAACGCTTGTTCAGGACGAAAGAAAGCACAGAGCCCCAGATTTGCTGTTGCCCTGGAGAGCTTGCAGAGCACTGGGGAAAGGCAGGCAGAGAATTCCCTGCTAGCACCTTCTCTGTGTCCGGGAAGGAAAACTGTTCACATTTGCTTCACAGAACCGCTTTTCTGCAGAGAACACTAACGCTTGTTCAGGACGAAAGAAAGCACAGAGCCCCAGATTTGCTGTTGCCCTGGAGAGCTTGCAGAGCACTGGGGAAAGGCAGGCAGAGAATTCCCTGCTAGCACCTTCTCTGTGTCCGGGAAGGAAACTGTTCGCATTTGCTTCACAGAATCGCTTTTCTGCAGGGAACATTAACGCTTGTTCAGGACGAAAGAAAGCACAGAGCCCCAGATTGGCTGTTGCCCTGGAGAGCTTGCAGAGCACTGGGGAAAGGCAGGCAGAGAATTCCCTGCTAGCACCTTCTCTGTGTCCAGGAAGGAAAACTGTTCGCATTTGCTTCACAGAACCGCTTTTCTGCAGAGAACACTAACGCTTGTTCAGGACGAAAGAAAGCACAGAGCCCCAGATTGGCTGTTGCCCTGGAGAGCTTGCAGAGCACTGGGGAAAGGCAGGCAGAGAATTCCCTGCTAGCACCTTCTCTGTGTCCGGGAAGGAAAACTGTTCGCATTTGCTTCACAGAACCGCTTTTCTGCAGAGAACACTAACGCTTGTTCAGGACGAAAGAAAGCACAGAGCCCCAGATTTGCTGTTGCCCTGGAGAGCTTGCAGAGCACTGGGGAAAGGCAGGCAGAGAATTCCCTGCTAGCATCTTCTCTGTGCCTAGAAAGGTGAAATGTTCACATTGTTTCACAGAATCGCATATGCGTCGCTGCAGGGAACATTAACGCTTGTTCAGGACGAAAGAAAGCACAGAGCGCCAGATTTGCTGTTGCCCTGGAGAGCTTGCAGAGCACTGGGGAAAGGCAGGCAGAGAATTCCCCGCTAGCACCTTCTCTGTGTCCGGAAAGGAAAACTGTTCGTATTTGCTTCACAGAACCGCTTTTCTGCAGAGAACATTAACGCTTATTCAGGACGAAAGAAAGCACAGAGCCCCAGATTTGCTGTTGCCCTGGAGAGCTTGCAGAGCACTGGGGAAAGGCAGGCAGAGAATTCCCTGCTAGCACCTTCTCTGTGTCCGGGAAGGAAAACTGTTCGCATTTGCTTCACAGAACCGCTTTTCTGCAGAGAACACTAACGCTTGTTCAGGACGAAAGAAAGCACAGAGCCCCAGATTGGCTGTTGCCCTGGAGAGCTTGCAGAGCACTGGGGAAAGGCAGGCAGAGAATTCCCTGCTAGCATCTTCTCTGTGCCTAGGAAGGAGAAATGTTCACATTGTTTCACAGAATCGCATTTGCGTCGCTGCAGGGAACATTAACGCTTGTTCAGGACGAAAGAAAGCACAGAGCGCCAGATTTGCTGTTGCCCTGGAGAGCTTGCAGAGCACTGGGGAAAGGCAGGCAGAGAATTCCCTGCTAGCACCTTCTCTGTGTCCGGGAAGGAAAACTGTTCGCATTTGCTTCACAGAACCGCTTTTCTGCAGAGAACATTAACGCTTATTCAGGACGAAAGAAAGCACAGAGCCCCAGATTTGCTGTTGCCCTGGAGAGCTTGCAGAGCACTGGGGAAAGGCAGGCAGAGAATTCCCTGCTAGCACCTTCTCTGTGTCCGGGAAGGAGAAATGTTCACATTGTTTCACAGAATCGCATTTGCGTCGCTGCAGGGAACATTAACGCTTATTCAGGACGAAAGAAAGCACAGAGCCCCAGATTTGCTGTTGCCCTGGAGAGCTTGCAGAGCACTGGGGAAAGGCAGGCAGAGAATTCCCTGCTAGCACCTTCTCTGTGTCCGGGAAGGAAAACTGTTCGCATTTGCTTCACAGAACCGCTTTTCTGCAGGGAACATTAACGCTTGTTCAGGACGAAAGAAAGCACAGAGCCCCAGATTTGCTGTTGCCCTGGAGAGCTTGCAGAGCACTGGGGAAAGGCAGGCAGAGAATTCCCTGCTAGCACCTTCTCTGTGTCCGGGAAGGAAAACTGTTCGCATTTGCTTCACAGAACCGCTTTTCTGCAGGGAACATTAACGCTTGTTCAGGACGAAAGAAAGCACTGAGCCCCAGATTTGCTGTTGCCCTGGAGATCTTGCAGAGGACTGGGGAAAGGCAGGCAGAGAATTCCCTGCTAGCACCTTCTCTGTGCCTGGGAAGGAGAAGTCTTCACGTTGTTACTCGGAATCGCATTTGCGTCGCTGTAGAGAACACTAACGCTTGTTCAGGACGAAAGAAAGCACAGAGCGCCAGATTTGCTGTTGCCCTGGAGAGCTTGCAGAGCACTGGGGAAAGGCAGGCAGAGAATTCCCTGCTAGCACCTTCTCTGTGTCCGGGAAGGAAAACTGTTCGCATTTGCTTCACAGAACCGCTTTTCTGCAGGGAACATTAACGCTTGTTCAGGACGAAAGAAAGCACAGAGCCCCAGATTTGCTGTTGCCCTGGAGAGCTTGCAGAGCACTGGGGAAAGGCAGGCAGAGAATTCCCTGCTAGCACCTTCTCTGTGTCCGGGAAGGAAACTGTTCGCATTTGCTTCACAGAATCGCTTTTCTGCAGGGAACATTAACGCTTGTTCAGGACGAAAGAAAGCACAGAGCCCCAGATTGGCTGTTGCCCTGGAGAGCTTGCAGAGCACTGGGGAAAGGCAGGCAGAGAATTCCCTGCTAGCACCTTCTCTGTGTCCAGGAAGGAAAACTGTTCGCATTTGCTTCACAGAACCGCTTTTCTGCAGAGAACACTAACGCTTGTTCAGGACGAAAGAAAGCACAGAGCCCCAGATTGGCTGTTGCCCTGGAGAGCTTGCAGAGCACTGGGGAAAGGCAGGCAGAGAATTCCCTGCTAGCACCTTCTCTGTGTCCGGGAAGGAAAACTGTTCGCATTTGCTTCACAGAACCGCTTTTCTGCAGAGAACACTAACGCTTGTTCAGGACGAAAGAAAGCACAGAGCCCCAGATTTGCTGTTGCCCTGGAGAGCTTGCAGAGCACTGGGGAAAGGCAGGCAGAGAATTCCCTGCTAGCATCTTCTCTGTGCCTAGAAAGGAGAAATGTTCACATTGTTTCACAGAATCGCATATGCGTCGCTGCAGGGAACATTAACGCTTGTTCAGGACGAAAGAAAGCACAGAGCGCCAGATTTGCTGTTGCCCTGGAGAGCTTGCAGAGCACTGGGGAAAGGCAGGCAGAGAATTCCCCGCTAGCACCTTCTCTGTGTCCGGAAAGGAAAACTGTTCGCATTTGCTTCACAGAACCGCTTTTCTGCAGAGAACATTAACGCTTATTCAGGACGAAAGAAAGCACAGAGCCCCAGATTTGCTGTTGCCCTGGAGAGCTTGCAGAGCACTGGGGAAAGGCAGGCAGAGAATTCCCTGCTAGCACCTTCTCTGTGTCCGGGAAGGAAAACTGTTCGCATTTGCTTCACAGAACCGCTTTTCTGCAGAGAACACTAACGCTTGTTCAGGACGAAAGAAAGCACAGAGCCCCAGATTGGCTGTTGCCCTGGAGAGCTTGCAGAGCACTGGGGAAAGGCAGGCAGAGAATTCCCTGCTAGCATCTTCTCTGTGCCTAGGAAGGAGAAATGTTCACATTGTTTCACAGAATCGCATTTGCGTCGCTGCAGGGAACATTAACGCTTGTTCAGGACGAAAGAAAGCACAGAGCGCCAGATTTGCTGTTGCCCTGGAGAGCTTGCAGAGCACTGGGGAAAGGCAGGCAGAGAATTCCCCGCTAGCACCTTCTCTGTGTCCGGGAAGGAAAACTGTTCGCATTTGCTTCACAGAACCGCTTTTCTGCAGAGAACATTAACGCTTATTCAGGACGAAAGAAAGCACAGAGCCCCAGATTTGCTGTTGCCCTGGAGAGCTTGCAGAGCACTGGGGAAAGGCAGGCAGAGAATTCCCTGCTAGCACCTTCTCTGTGTCCGGGAAGGAGAAATGTTCACATTTGCTTCACAGAATCGCATTTGCGTCGCTGCAGGGAACATTAACGCTTATTCAGGACGAAAGAAAGCACAGAGCCCCAGATTTGCTGTTGCCCTGGAGAGCTTGCAGAGCACTGGGGAAAGGCAGGCAGAGAATTCCCTGCTAGCACCTTCTCTGTGTCCGGGAAGGAAAACTGTTCGCATTTGCTTCACAGAACCGCTTTTCTGCAGGGAACATTAACGCTTGTTCAGGACGAAAGAAAGCACAGAGCCCCAGATTTGCTGTTGCCCTGGAGAGCTTGCAGAGCACTGGGGAAAGGCAGGCAGAGAATTCCCTGCTAGCACCTTCTCTGTGTCCGGGAAGGAAAACTGTTCGCATTTGCTTCACAGAACCGCTTTTCTGCAGGGAACATTAACGCTTGTTCAGGACGAAAGAAAGCACTGAGCCCCAGATTTGCTGTTGCCCTGGAGATCTTGCAGAGGACTGGGGAAAGGCAGGCAGAGAATTCCCTGCTAGCACCTTCTCTGTGCCTGGGAAGGAGAAGTCTTCACGTTGTTACTCGGAATCGCATTTGCGTCGCTGTAGAGAACACTAACGCTTGTTCAGGACGAAAGAAAGCACAGAGCGCCAGATTTGCTGTTGCCCTGGAGAGCTTGCAGAGCACTGGTGAAAGGCAGGCAGAGAATTCCCTGCTAGCACCTTCTCTGTGTCCGGGAAGGAAAACTGTTCACATTTGCTTCACAGAACCGCTTTTCTGCAGAGAACACTAACGCTTGTTCAGGACGAAAGAAAGCACAGAGCCCCAGATTTGCTGTTGCCCTGGAGAGCTTGCAGAGCACTGGGGAAAGGCAGGCAGAGAATTCCCTGCTAGCACCTTCTCTGTGCCTAGGAAGGAGAAATGTTCACATTGTTTCACAGAATCGCATTTGCGTCGCTGCAGGGAACATTAACGCTTGTTCAGGACGAAAGAAAGCACAGAGCGCCAGATTTGCTGTTGCCCTGGAGAGCTTGCAGAGCACTGGGGAAAGGCAGGCAGAGAATTCCCTGCTAGCACCTTCTCTGTGTCCGGGAAGGAAAACTGTTCGCATTTGCTTCACAGAACCGCTTTTCTGCAGGGAACATTAACGCTTGTTCAGGACGAAAGAAAGCACAGAGCCCCAGATTTGCTGTTGCCCTGGAGAGCTTGCAGAGCACTGGGGAAAGGCAGGCAGAGAATTCCCTGCTAGCACCTTCTCTGTGTCCGGGAAGGAAAACTGTTCGCATTTGCTTCACAGAACCGCTTTTCTGCAGGGAACATTAACGCTTGTTCAGGACGAAAGAAAGCACAGAGCCCCAGATTTGCTGTTGCCCTGGAGAGCTTGCAGAGCACTGGGGAAAGGCAGGCAGAGAATTCCCTGCTAGCACCTTCTCTGTGTCCGGGAAGGAAAACTGTTCGCATTTGCTTCACAGAACCGCTTTTCTGCAGGGAACATTAACGCTTGTTCAGGACGAAAGAAAGCACAGAGCCCCAGATTTGCTGTTGCCCTGGAGAGCTTGCAGAGCACTGGGGAAAGGCAGGCAGAGAATTCCCTGCTAGCACCTTCTCTGTGTCCGGGAAGGAAAACTGTTCGCATTTGCTTCACAGAACCGCTTTTCTGCAGAGAACACTAACGCTTGTTCAGGACGAAAGAAAGCACAGAGCCCCAGATTGGCTGTTGCCCTGGAGAGCTTGCAGAGCACTGGGGAAAGGCAGGCAGAGAATTCCCTGCTAGCATCTTCTCTGTGCCTAGGAAGGAGAAATGTTCACATTGTTTCACAGAATCGCATTTGCGTCGCTGCAGGGAACATTAACGCTTGTTCAGGACGAAAGAAAGCACAGAGCGCCAGATTTGCTGTTGCCCTGGAGAGCTTGCAGAGCACTGGGGAAAGGCAGGCAGAGAATTCCCCGCTAGCACCTTCTCTGTGTCCGGGAAGGAAAACTGTTCGCATTTGCTTCACAGAACCGCTTTTCTGCAGAGAACATTAACGCTTATTCAGGACGAAAGAAAGCACAGAGCCCCAGATTTGCTGTTGCCCTGGAGAGCTTGCAGAGCACTGGGGAAAGGCAGGCAGAGAATTCCCTGCTAGCACCTTCTCTGTGTCCGGGAAGGAGAAATGTTCACATTGTTTCACAGAATCGCATTTGCGTCGCTGCAGGGAACATTAACGCTTATTCAGGACGAAAGAAAGCACAGAGCCCCAGATTTGCTGTTGCCCTGGAGAGCTTGCAGAGCACTGGGGAAAGGCAGGCAGAGAATTCCCTGCTAGCACCTTCTCTGTGTCCGGGAAGGAAAACTGTTCGCATTTGCTTCACAGAACCGCTTTTCTGCAGGGAACATTAACGCTTGTTCAGGACGAAAGAAAGCACAGAGCCCCAGATTTGCTGTTGCCCTGGAGAGCTTGCAGAGCACTGGGGAAAGGCAGGCAGAGAATTCCCCGCTAGCACCTTCTCTGTGTCCGGGAAGGAAAACTGTTCGCATTTGCTTCACAGAACCGCTTTTCTGCAGGGAACATTAACGCTTGTTCAGGACGAAAAAAAGCACTGAGCCCCAGATTTGCTGTTGCCCTGGAGATCTTGCAGAGGACTGGGGAAAGGCAGGCAGAGAATTCCCTGCTAGCACCTTCTCTGTGCCTGGGAAGGAGAAGTCTTCACGTTGTTACTCGGAATCGCATTTGCGTCGCTGTAGAGAACACTAACGCTTGTTCAGGACGAAAGAAAGCACAGAGCGCCAGATTTGCTGTTGCCCTGGAGAGCTTGCAGAGCACTGGTGAAAGGCAGGCAGAGAATTCCCTGCTAGCACATTCTCTGTGTCCGGGAAGGAAAACTGTTCGCATTTGCTTCACAGAACCGCTTTTCTGCAGAGAACACTAACGCTTGTTCAGGACGAAAGAAAGCACAGAGCCCCAGATTTGCTGTTGCCCTGGAGAGCTTGCAGAGCACTGGGGAAAGGCAGGCAGAGAATTCCCTGCTAGCACCTTCTCTGTGTCCGGGAAGGAAACTGTTAGCATTTGCTTCACAGAATCGCTTTTCTGCAGGGAACATTAACGCTTGTTCAGGACGAAAGAAAGCACAGAGCCCCAGATTGGCTGTTGCCCTGGAGAGCTTGCAGAGCACTGGGGAAAGGCAGGCAGAGAATTCCCTGCTAGCACCTTCTCTGTGTCCAGGAAGGAAAACTGTTCGCATTTGCTTCACAGAACCGCTTTTCTGCAGAGAACACTAACGCTTGTTCAGGACGAAAGAAAGCACAGAGCCCCAGATTGGCTGTTGCCCTGGAGAGCTTGCAGAGCACTGGGGAAAGGCAGGCAGAGAATTCCCTGCTAGCACCTTCTCTGTGTCCGGGAAGGAAAACTGTTCGCATTTGCTTCACAGAACCGCTTTTCTGCAGAGAACACTAACGCTTGTTCAGGACGAAAGAAAGCACAGAGCCCCAGATTTGCTGTTGCCCTGGAGAGCTTGCAGAGCACTGGGGAAAGGCAGGCAGAGAATTCCCTGCTAGCATCTTCTCTGTGCCTAGAAAGGAGAAATGTTCACATTGTTTCACAGAATCGCATATGCGTCGCTGCAGGGAACATTAACGCTTGTTCAGGACGAAAGAAAGCACAGAGCGCCAGATTTGCTGTTGCCCTGGAGAGCTTGCAGAGCACTGGGGAAAGGCAGGCAGAGAATTCCCCGCTAGCACCTTCTCTGTGTCCGGGAAGGAAAACTGTTCGCATTTGCTTCACAGAACCGCTTTTCTGCAGAGAACATTAACGCTTATTCAGGACGAAAGAAAGCACAGAGCCCCAGATTTGCTGTTGCCCTGGAGAGCTTGCAGAGCACTGGGGAAAGGCAGGCAGAGAATTCCCTGCTAGCACCTTCTCTGTGTCCGGGAAGGAAAACTGTTCGCATTTGCTTCACAGAACCGCTTTTCTGCAGGGAACATTAACGCTTGTTCAGGACGAAAGAAAGCACAGAGCCCCAGATTTGCTGTTGCCCTGGAGAGCTTGCAGAGCACTGGGGAAAGGCAGGCAGAGAATTCCCTGCTAGCACCTTCTCTGTGCCTAGGAAGGAGAAATGTTCACATTGTTTCACAGAATCGCATTTGCGTCGCTGCAGGGAACATTAACGCTTGTTCAGGACGAAAGAAAGCACAGAGCGCCAGATTTGCTGTTGCCCTGGAGAGCTTGCAGAGCACTGGGGAAAGGCAGGCAGAGAATTCCCTGCTAGCACCTTCTCTGTGTCCGGGAAGGAAAACTGTTCGCATTTGCTTCACAGAACCGCTTTTCTGCAGGGAACATTAACGCTTGTTCAGGACGAAAGAAAGCACAGAGCCCCAGATTTGCTGTTGCCCTGGAGAGCTTGCAGAGCACTGGGGAAAGGCAGGCAGAGAATTCCCTGCTAGCACCTTCTCTGTGTCCGGGAAGGAAAACTGTTCGCATTTGCTTCACAGAACCGCTTTTCTGCAGGGAACATTAACGCTTGTTCAGGACGAAAGAAAGCACAGAGCCCCAGATTTGCTGTTGCCCTGGAGAGCTTGCAGAGCACTGGGGAAAGGCAGGCAGAGAATTCCCTGCTAGCACCTTCTCTGTGTCCGGGAAGGAAAACTGTTCGCGTTTGCTTCACAGAACCGCTTTTCTGCAGGGAACATTAACGCTTGTTCAGGACGAAAGAAAGCACAGAGCCCCAGATTTGCTGTTGCCCTGGAGAGCTTGCAGAGCACTGGGGAAAGGCAGGCAGAGAATTCCCTGCTAGCATCTTCTCTGTGCCTAGGAAGGAGAAATGTTCACATTGTTTCACAGAATCGCATTTGCGTCGCTGCAGGGAACATTAACGCTTGTTCAGGACGAAAGAAAGCACAGAGCGCCAGATTTGCTGTTGCCCTGGAGAGCTTGCAGAGCACTGGGGAAAGGCAGGCAGAGAATTCCCCGCTAGCACCTTCTCTGTGTCCGGGAAGGAAAACTGTTCGCATTTGCTTCACAGAACCGCTTTTCTGCAGAGAACATTAACGCTTATTCAGGACGAAAGAAAGCACAGAGCCCCAGATTTGCTGTTGCCCTGGAGAGCTTGCAGAGCACTGGGGAAAGGCAGGCAGAGAATTCCCTGCTAGCACCTTCTCTGTGTCCGGGAAGGAGAAATGTTCACATTGTTTCACAGAATCGCATTTGCGTCGCTGCAGGGAACATTAACGCTTGTTCAGGACGAAAGAAAGCACAGAGCGCCAGATTTGCTGTTGCCCTGGAGAGCTTGCAGAGCACTGGGGAAAGGCAGGCAGAGAATTCCCTGCTAGCACCTTCTCTGTGTCCGGGAAGGAAAACTGTTCGCATTTGCTTCACAGAACCGCTTTTCTGCAGGGAACACTAACGCTTGTTCAGGACGAAAGAAAGCACAGAGCCCCAGATTTGCTGTTGCCCTGGAGAGCTTGCAGAGCACTGGGGAAAGGCAGGCAGAGAATTCCCTGCTAGCACCTTCTCTGTGTCCAGGAAGGAAAACTGTTCGCATTTGCTTCACAGAACCGCTTTTCTGCAGGAAACATTAACGCTTGTTCAGGACGAAAGAAAGCACAGAGCCCCAGATTTGCTGTTGCCCTGGAGATCTTGCAGAGGACTGGGGAAAGGCAGGCAGAGAATTCCCTGCTAGCACCTTCTCTGTGCCTGGGAAGGAGAAGTCTTCACGTTGTTACTCGGAATCGCATTTGCGTCGCTGTAGAGAACACTAACGCTTGTTCAGGACGAAAGAAAGCACAGAGCGCCAGATTTGCTGTTGCCCTGGAGAGCTTGCAGAGCACTGGGGAAAGGCAGGCAGAGAATTCCCTGCTAGCACCTTCTCTGTGTCCGGGAAGGAAAACTGTTCGCATTTGCTTCACAGAACCGCTTTTCTGCAGGGAACATTAACGCTTGTTCAGGACGAAAGAAAGCACAGAGCCCCAGATTTGCTGTTGCCCTGGAGAGCTTGCAGAGCACTGGGGAAAGGCAGGCAGAGAATTCCCTGCTAGCACCTTCTCTGTGTCCGGGAAGGAAAACTGTTCGCATTTGCTTCACAGAACCGCTTTTCTGCAGGGAACATTAACGCTTGTTCAGGACGAAAGAAAGCACAGAGCCCCAGATTTGCTGTTGCCCTGGAGAGCTTGCAGAGCACTGGGGAAAGGCAGGCAGAGAATTCCCTGCTAGCACCTTCTCTGTGTCCGGGAAGGAAAACTGTTCGCATTTGCTTCACAGAACCGCTTTTCTGCAGGGAACATTAACGCTTGTTCAGGACGAAAGAAAGCACAGAGCCCCAGATTTGCTGTTGCCCTGGAGAGCTTGCAGAGCACTGGGGAAAGGCAGGCAGAGAATTCCCTGCTAGCACCTTCTCTGTGCCTAGGAAGGAGAAATGTTCACATTGTTTCACAGAATCGCATTTGCGTCGCTGCAGGGAACATTAACGCTTGTTCAGGACGAAAGAAAGCACAGAGCGCCAGATTTGCTGTTGCCCTGGAGAGCTTGCAGAGCACTGGGGAAAGGCAGGCAGAGAATTCCCTGCTAGCACCTTCTCTGTGTCCGGGAAGGAAAACTGTTCGCATTTGCTTCACAGAACCGCTTTTCTGCAGGGAACATTAACGCTTGTTCAGGACGAAAGAAAGCACAGAGCCCCAGATTTGCTGTTGCCCTGGAGAGCTTGCAGAGCACTGGGGAAAGGCAGGCAGAGAATTCCCTGCTAGCACCTTCTCTGTGTCCGGGAAGGAAAACTGTTCGCATTTGCTTCACAGAACCGCTTTTCTGCAGGGAACATTAACGCTTGTTCAGGACGAAAGAAAGCACAGAGCCCCAGATTTGCTGTTGCCCTGGAGAGCTTGCAGAGCACTGGGGAAAGGCAGGCAGAGAATTCCCTGCTAGCACCTTCTCTGTGTCCGGGAAGGAAAACTGTTCGCATTTGCTTCACAGAACCGCTTTTCTGCAGGGAACATTAACGCTTGTTCAGGACGAAAGAAAGCACAGAGCCCCAGATTTGCTGTTGCCCTGGAGAGCTTGCAGAGCACTGGGGAAAGGCAGGCAGAGAATTCCCTGCTAGCACCTTCTCTGTGCCTAGGAAGGAGAAATGTTCACATTGTTTCACAGAATCGCATTTGCGTCGCTGCAGGGAACATTAACGCTTGTTCAGGACGAAAGAAAGCACAGAGCGCCAGATTTGCTGTTTCCCTGGAGAGCTTGCAGAGCACTGGGGAAAGGCAGGCAGAGAATTCCCTGCTAGCACCTTCTCTGTGTCCGGGAAGGAAAACTGTTCGCGTTTGCTTCACAGAACCGCTTTTCTGCAGGGAACATTAACGCTTGTTCAGGACGAAAGAAAGCACAGAGCCCCAGATTTGCTGTTGCCCTGGAGAGCTTGCAGAGCACTGGGGAAAGGCAGGCAGAGAATTCCCTGCTAGCACCTTCTCTGTGCCTAGGAAGGAGAAATGTTCACATTGTTTCACAGAATCGCATTTGCGTCGCTGCAGGGAACATTAACGCTTGTTCAGGACGAAAGAAAGCACAGAGCGCCAGATTTGCTGTTGCCCTGGAGAGCTTGCAGAGCACTGGGGAAAGGCAGGCAGAGAATTCCCTGCTAGCACCTTCTCTGTGTCCGGGAAGGAAAACTGTTCGCATTTGCTTCACAGAACCGCTTTTCTGCAGGGAACATTAACGCTTGTTCAGGACGAAAGAAAGCACAGAGCCCCAGATTTGCTGTTGCCCTGGAGAGCTTGCAGAGCACTGGGGAAAGGCAGGCAGAGAATTCCCTGCTAGCACCTTCTCTGTGTCCGGGAAGGAAAACTGTTCGCATTTGCTTCACAGAACCGCTTTTCTGCAGGGAACATTAACGCTTGTTCAGGACGAAAGAAAGCACAGAGCCCCAGATTTGCTGTTGCCCTGGAGAGCTTGCAGAGCACTGGGGAAAGGCAGGCAGAGAATTCCCTGCTAGCACCTTCTCTGTGTCCGGGAAGGAAAACTGTTCGCATTTGCTTCACAGAACCGCTTTTCTGCAGGGAACATTAACGCTTGTTCAGGACGAAAGAAAGCACAGAGCCCCAGATTTGCTGTTGCCCTGGAGAGCTTGCAGAGCACTGGGGAAAGGCAGGCAGAGAATTCCCTGCTAGCACCTTCTCTGTGCCTAGGAAGGAGAAATGTTCACATTGTTTCACAGAATCGCATTTGCGTCGCTGCAGGGAACATTAACGCTTGTTCAGGACGAAAGAAAGCACAGAGCGCCAGATTTGCTGTTTCCCTGGAGAGCTTGCAGAGCACTGGGGAAAGGCAGGCAGAGAATTCCCTGCTAGCACCTTCTCTGTGTCCGGGAAGGAAAACTGTTCGCGTTTGCTTCACAGAACCGCTTTTCTGCAGGGAACATTAACGCTTGTTCAGGACGAAAGAAAGCACAGAGCCCCAGATTTGCTGTTGCCCTGGAGAGCTTGCAGAGCACTGGGGAAAGGCAGGCAGAGAATTCCCTGCTAGCATCTTCTCTGTGCCTAGGAAGGAGAAATGTTCACATTGTTTCACAGAATCGCATTTGCGTCGCTGCAGGGAACATTAACGCTTGTTCAGGACGAAAGAAAGCACAGAGCGCCAGATTTGCTGTTGCCCTGGAGAGCTTGCAGAGCACTGGGGAAAGGCAGGCAGAGAATTCCCTGCTAGCACCTTCTCTGTGTCCGGGAAGGAAAACTGTTCACATTTGCTTCACAGAACCGCTTTTCTGCAGAGAACACTAACGCTTGTTCAGGACGAAAGAAAGCACAGATCCCCAGATTTGCTGTTGCCCTGGAGAGCTTGCAGAGCACTGGGGAAAGGCAGGCAGAGAATTCCCTGCTAGCACCTTCTCTGTGCCTAGGAAGGAGAAATGTTCACATTGTTTCACAGAATCGCATTTGCGTCGCTGCAGGGAACATTAACGCTTGTTCAGGACGAAAGAAAGCACAGAGCGCCAGATTTGCTGTTGCCCTGGAGAGCTTGCAGAGCACTGGGGAAAGGCAGGCAGAGAATTCCCTGCTAGCACCTTCTCTGTGTCCGGGAAGGAAAACTGTTCGCATTTGCTTCACAGAACCGCTTTTCTGCAGGGAACATTAACGCTTGTTCAGGACGAAAGAAAGCACAGAGCGCCAGATTTGCTGTTGCCCTGGAGAGCTTGCAGAGCACTGGGGAAAGGCAGGCAGAGAATTCCCTGCTAGCACCTTCTCTGTGTCCGGGAAGGAAAACTGTTCGCATTTGCTTCACAGAACCGCTTTTCTGCAGAGAACACTAACGCTTGTTCAGGACGAAAGAAAGCACAGAGCCCCAGATTTGCTGTTGCCCTGGAGAGCTTGCAGAGCACTGGGGAAAGGCAGGCAGAGAATTCCCTGCTAGCACCTTCTCTGTGTCCGGGAAGGAAAACTGTTCGCATTTGCTTCACAGAACCGCTTTTCTGCAGGGAACATTAACGCTTGTTCAGGACGAAAGAAAGCACAGAGCCCCAGATTTGCTGTTGCCCTGGAGAGCTTGCAGAGCACTGGGGAAAGGCAGGCAGAGAATTCCCTGCTAGCACCTTCTCTGTGTCCGGGAAGGAAAACTGTTCGCATTTGCTTCACAGAACCGCTTTTCTGCAGGGAACATTAACGCTTGTTCAGGACGAAAGAAAGCACAGAGCCCCAGATTTGCTGTTGCCCTGGAGAGCTTGCAGAGCACTGGGGAAAGGCAGGCAGAGAATTCCCTGCTAGCACCTTCTCTGTGTCCGGGAAGGAGAAATGTTCGCGTTTGCTTCACAGAACCGCTTTTCTGCAGGGAACATTAACGCTTGTTCAGGACGAAAGAAAGCACAGAGCCCCAGATTTGCTGTTGCCCTGGAGAGCTTGCAGAGCACTGGGGAAAGGCAGGCAGAGAATTCCCTGCTAGCATCTTCTCTGTGCCTAGGAAGGAGAAATGTTCACATTGTTTCACAGAATCGCATTTGCGTCGCTGCAGGGAACATTAACGCTTGTTCAGGACGAAAGAAAGCACAGAGCGCCAGATTTGCTGTTGCCCTGGAGAGCTTGCAGAGCACTGGGGAAAGGCAGGCAGAGAATTCCCCGCTAGCACCTTCTCTGTGTCCGGGAAGGAAAACTGTTCGCATTTGCTTCACAGAACCGCTTTTCTGCAGAGAACATTAACGCTTATTCAGGACGAAAGAAAGCACAGAGCCCCAGATTTGCTGTTGCCCTGGAGAGCTTGCAGAGCACTGGGGAAAGGCAGGCAGAGAATTCCCTGCTAGCACCTTCTCTGTGTCCGGGAAGGAGAAATGTTCACATTGTTTCACAGAATCGCATTTGCGTCGCTGCAGGGAACATTAACGCTTATTCAGGACGAAAGAAAGCACAGAGCCCCAGATTTGCTGTTGCCCTGGAGAGCTTGCAGAGCACTGGGGAAAGGCAGGCAGAGAATTCCCTGCTAGCACCTTCTCTGTGTCCGGGAAGGAAAACTGTTCGCATTTGCTTCACAGAACCGCTTTTCTGCAGGGAACACTAACGCTTGTTCAGGACGAAAGAAAGCACAGAGCCCCAGATTTGCTGTTGCCCTGGAGAGCTTGCAGAGCACTGGGGAAAGGCAGGCAGAGAATTCCCTGCTAGCACCTTCTCTGTGTCCAGGAAGGAAAACTGTTCGCATTTGCTTCACAGAACCGCTTTTCTGCAGGAAACATTAACGCTTGTTCAGGACGAAAGAAAGCACAGAGCCCCAGATTTGCTGTTGCCCTGGAGATCTTGCAGAGGACTGGGGAAAGGCAGGCAGAGAATTCCCTGCTAGCACCTTCTCTGTGCCTGGGAAGGAGAAGTCTTCACGTTGTTACTCGGAATCGCATTTGCGTCGCTGTAGAGAACACTAACGCTTGTTCAGGACGAAAGAAAGCACAGAGCGCCAGATTTGCTGTTGCCCTGGAGAGCTTGCAGAGCACTGGGGAAAGGCAGGCAGAGAATTCCCTGCTAGCACCTTCTCTGTGTCCGGGAAGGAAAACTGTTCGCATTTGCTTCACAGAACCGCTTTTCTGCAGGGAACATTAACGCTTGTTCAGGACGAAAGAAAGCACAGAGCCCCAGATTTGCTGTTGCCCTGGAGAGCTTGCAGAGCACTGGGGAAAGGCAGGCAGAGAATTCCCTGCTAGCACCTTCTCTGTGTCCGGGAAGGAAAACTGTTCGCATTTGCTTCACAGAACCGCTTTTCTGCAGGGAACATTAACGCTTGTTCAGGACGAAAGAAAGCACAGAGCCCCAGATTTGCTGTTGCCCTGGAGAGCTTGCAGAGCACTGGGGAAAGGCAGGCAGAGAATTCCCTGCTAGCACCTTCTCTGTGTCCGGGAAGGAAAACTGTTCGCATTTGCTTCACAGAACCGCTTTTCTGCAGGGAACATTAACGCTTGTTCAGGACGAAAGAAAGCACAGAGCCCCAGATTTGCTGTTGCCCTGGAGAGCTTGCAGAGCACTGGGGAAAGGCAGGCAGAGAATTCCCTGCTAGCACCTTCTCTGTGCCTAGGAAGGAGAAATGTTCACATTGTTTCACAGAATCGCATTTGCGTCGCTGCAGGGAACATTAACGCTTGTTCAGGACGAAAGAAAGCACAGAGCGCCAGATTTGCTGTTGCCCTGGAGAGCTTGCAGAGCACTGGGGAAAGGCAGGCAGAGAATTCCCTGCTAGCACCTTCTCTGTGTCCGGGAAGGAAAACTGTTCGCATTTGCTTCACAGAACCGCTTTTCTGCAGGGAACATTAACGCTTGTTCAGGACGAAAGAAAGCACAGAGCCCCAGATTTGCTGTTGCCCTGGAGAGCTTGCAGAGCACTGGGGAAAGGCAGGCAGAGAATTCCCTGCT
Organism: Strix aluco; assembly: GCF_031877795.1. NCBI lineage: Eukaryota > Metazoa > Chordata > Aves > Strigiformes > Strigidae > Strix > Strix aluco. The sequence goes on from NC_133932.1 coordinate 9,299,367, forward strand.
AGCACCTTCTCTGTGTCCGGGAAGGAAAACTGTTCGCATTTGCTTCACAGAACCGCTTTTCTGCAGGGAACATTAACGCTTGTTCAGGACGAAAGAAAGCACAGAGCCCCAGATTTGCTGTTGCCCTGGAGAGCTTGCAGAGCACTGGGGAAAGGCAGGCAGAGAATTCCCTGCTAGCACCTTCTCTGTGTCCGGGAAGGAAAACTGTTCGCATTTGCTTCACAGAACCGCTTTTCTGCAGGGAACATTAACGCTTGTTCAGGACGAAAGAAAGCACAGAGCCCCAGATTTGCTGTTGCCCTGGAGAGCTTGCAGAGCACTGGGGAAAGGCAGGCAGAGAATTCCCTGCTAGCACCTTCTCTGTGCCTAGGAAGGAGAAATGTTCACATTGTTTCACAGAATCGCATTTGCGTCGCTGCAGGGAACATTAACGCTTGTTCAGGACGAAAGAAAGCACAGAGCGCCAGATTTGCTGTTGCCCTGGAGAGCTTGCAGAGCACTGGGGAAAGGCAGGCAGAGAATTCCCCGCTAGCACCTTCTCTGTGTCCGGGAAGGAAAACTGTTCGCATTTGCTTCACAGAACCGCTTTTCTGCAGGGAACATTAACGCTTGTTCAGGACGAAAGAAAGCACAGAGCCCCAGATTTGCTGTTGCCCTGGAGAGCTTGCAGAGCACTGGTGAAAGGCAGGCAGAGAATTCCCTGCTAGCACATTCTCTGTGTCCGGGAAGGAAAACTGTTCGCATTTGCTTCACAGAACCGCTTTTCTGCAGGGAACATTAACGCTTGTTCAGGACGAAAGAAAGCACAGAGCCCCAGATTTGCTGTTGCCCTGGAGAGCTTGCAGAGCACTGGGGAAAGGCAGGCAGAGAATTCCCTGCTAGCACCTTCTCTGTGTCCGGGAAGGAAAACTGTTCACATTTGCTTCACAGAACCGCTTTTCTGCAGAGAACACTAACGCTTGTTCAGGACGAAAGAAAGCACAGAGCCCCAGATTTGCTGTTGCCCTGGAGAGCTTGCAGAGCACTGGGGAAAGGCAGGCAGAGAATTCCCTGCTAGCACCTTCTCTGTGCCTAGGAAGGAGAAATGTTCACATTGTTTCACAGAATCGCATTTGCGTCGCTGCAGGGAACATTAACGCTTGTTCAGGACGAAAGAAAGCACAGAGCGCCAGATTTGCTGTTGCCCTGGAGAGCTTGCAGAGCACTGGGGAAAGGCAGGCAGAGAATTCCCTGCTAGCACCTTCTCTGTGTCCGGGAAGGAAAACTGTTCGCATTTGCTTCACAGAACCGCTTTTCTGCAGGGAACATTAACGCTTGTTCAGGACGAAAGAAAGCACAGAGCGCCAGATTTGCTGTTGCCCTGGAGAGCTTGCAGAGCACTGGGGAAAGGCAGGCAGAGAATTCCCTGCTAGCACCTTCTCTGTGTCCAGGAAGGAAAACTGTTCGCATTTGCTTCACAGAACCGCTTTTCTGCAGGAAACATTAACGCTTGTTCAGGACGAAAGAAAGCACAGAGCCCCAGATTTGCTGTTGCCCTGGAGATCTTGCAGAGGACTGGGGAAAGGCAGGCAGAGAATTCCCTGCTAGCACCTTCTCTGTGCCTGGGAAGGAGAAGTCTTCACGTTGTTACTCGGAATCGCATTTGCGTCGCTGTAGAGAACACTAACGCTTGTTCAGGACGAAAGAAAGCACAGAGCGCCAGATTTGCTGTTTCCCTGGAGAGCTTGCAGAGCACTGGTGAAAGGCAGGCAGAGAATTCCCTGCTAGCACCTTCTCTGTGTCCGGGAAGGAAAACTGTTCACATTTGCTTCACAGAACCGCTTTTCTGCAGGAAACATTAACGCTTGTTCAGGACGAAAGAAAGCACAGAGCCCCAGATTTGCTGTTGCCCTGGAGATCTTGCAGAGGACTGGGGAAAGGCAGGCAGAGAATTCCCTGCTAGCACCTTCTCTGTGCCTGGGAAGGAGAAGTCTTCACGTTGTTACTCGGAATCGCATTTGCGTCGCTGTAGAGAACACTAACGCTTGTTCAGGACGAAAGAAAGCACAGAGCGCCAGATTTGCTGTTGCCCTGGAGAGCTTGCAGAGCACTGGGGAAAGGCAGGCAGAGAATTCCCTGCTAGCACCTTCTCTGTGTCCGGGAAGGAAAACTGTTCGCATTTGCTTCACAGAACCGCTTTTCTGCAGGGAACATTAACGCTTGTTCAGGACGAAAGAAAGCACAGAGCCCCAGATTTGCTGTTGCCCTGGAGAGCTTGCAGAGCACTGGGGAAAGGCAGGCAGAGAATTCCCTGCTAGCACCTTCTCTGTGCCTAGGAAGGAGAAATGTTCACATTGTTTCACAGAATCGCATTTGCGTCGCTGCAGGGAACATTAACGCTTGTTCAGGACGAAAGAAAGCACAGAGCGCCAGATTTGCTGTTTCCCTGGAGAGCTTGCAGAGCACTGGGGAAAGGCAGGCAGAGAATTCCCTGCTAGCACCTTCTCTGTGTCCGGGAAGGAAAACTGTTCGCGTTTGCTTCACAGAACCGCTTTTCTGCAGGGAACATTAACGCTTGTTCAGGACGAAAGAAAGCACAGAGCCCCAGATTTGCTGTTGCCCTGGAGAGCTTGCAGAGCACTGGGGAAAGGCAGGCAGAGAATTCCCTGCTAGCATCTTCTCTGTGCCTAGGAAGGAGAAATGTTCACATTGTTTCACAGAATCGCATTTGCGTCGCTGCAGGGAACATTAACGCTTGTTCAGGACGAAAGAAAGCACAGAGCGCCAGATTTGCTGTTGCCCTGGAGAGCTTGCAGAGCACTGGGGAAAGGCAGGCAGAGAATTCCCTGCTAGCACCTTCTCTGTGTCCGGGAAGGAAAACTGTTCACATTTGCTTCACAGAACCGCTTTTCTGCAGAGAACACTAACGCTTGTTCAGGACGAAAGAAAGCACAGATCCCCAGATTTGCTGTTGCCCTGGAGAGCTTGCAGAGCACTGGGGAAAGGCAGGCAGAGAATTCCCTGCTAGCACCTTCTCTGTGCCTAGGAAGGAGAAATGTTCACATTGTTTCACAGAATCGCATTTGCGTCGCTGCAGGGAACATTAACGCTTGTTCAGGACGAAAGAAAGCACAGAGCGCCAGATTTGCTGTTGCCCTGGAGAGCTTGCAGAGCACTGGGGAAAGGCAGGCAGAGAATTCCCTGCTAGCACCTTCTCTGTGTCCGGGAAGGAAAACTGTTCGCATTTGCTTCACAGAACCGCTTTTCTGCAGGGAACATTAACGCTTGTTCAGGACGAAAGAAAGCACAGAGCGCCAGATTTGCTGTTGCCCTGGAGAGCTTGCAGAGCACTGGGGAAAGGCAGGCAGAGAATTCCCTGCTAGCACCTTCTCTGTGTCCGGGAAGGAAAACTGTTCGCATTTGCTTCACAGAACCGCTTTTCTGCAGAGAACACTAACGCTTGTTCAGGACGAAAGAAAGCACAGAGCCCCAGATTTGCTGTTGCCCTGGAGAGCTTGCAGAGCACTGGGGAAAGGCAGGCAGAGAATTCCCTGCTAGCACCTTCTCTGTGTCCGGGAAGGAAAACTGTTCGCATTTGCTTCACAGAACCGCTTTTCTGCAGGGAACATTAACGCTTGTTCAGGACGAAAGAAAGCACAGAGCCCCAGATTTGCTGTTGCCCTGGAGAGCTTGCAGAGCACTGGGGAAAGGCAGGCAGAGAATTCCCTGCTAGCACCTTCTCTGTGTCCGGGAAGGAAAACTGTTCGCATTTGCTTCACAGAACCGCTTTTCTGCAGGGAACATTAACGCTTGTTCAGGACGAAAGAAAGCACAGAGCCCCAGATTTGCTGTTGCCCTGGAGAGCTTGCAGAGCACTGGGGAAAGGCAGGCAGAGAATTCCCTGCTAGCACCTTCTCTGTGTCCGGGAAGGAGAAATGTTCGCGTTTGCTTCACAGAACCGCTTTTCTGCAGGGAACATTAACGCTTGTTCAGGACGAAAGAAAGCACAGAGCCCCAGATTTGCTGTTGCCCTGGAGAGCTTGCAGAGCACTGGGGAAAGGCAGGCAGAGAATTCCCTGCTAGCATCTTCTCTGTGCCTAGGAAGGAGAAATGTTCACATTGTTTCACAGAATCGCATTTGCGTCGCTGCAGGGAACATTAACGCTTGTTCAGGACGAAAGAAAGCACAGAGCGCCAGATTTGCTGTTGCCCTGGAGAGCTTGCAGAGCACTGGGGAAAGGCAGGCAGAGAATTCCCCGCTAGCACCTTCTCTGTGTCCGGGAAGGAAAACTGTTCGCATTTGCTTCACAGAACCGCTTTTCTGCAGAGAACATTAACGCTTATTCAGGACGAAAGAAAGCACAGAGCCCCAGATTTGCTGTTGCCCTGGAGAGCTTGCAGAGCACTGGGGAAAGGCAGGCAGAGAATTCCCTGCTAGCACCTTCTCTGTGTCCGGGAAGGAGAAATGTTCACATTGTTTCACAGAATCGCATTTGCGTCGCTGCAGGGAACATTAACGCTTATTCAGGACGAAAGAAAGCACAGAGCCCCAGATTTGCTGTTGCCCTGGAGAGCTTGCAGAGCACTGGGGAAAGGCAGGCAGAGAATTCCCTGCTAGCACCTTCTCTGTGTCCGGGAAGGAAAACTGTTCGCATTTGCTTCACAGAACCGCTTTTCTGCAGGGAACACTAACGCTTGTTCAGGACGAAAGAAAGCACAGAGCCCCAGATTTGCTGTTGCCCTGGAGAGCTTGCAGAGCACTGGGGAAAGGCAGGCAGAGAATTCCCTGCTAGCACCTTCTCTGTGTCCAGGAAGGAAAACTGTTCGCATTTGCTTCACAGAACCGCTTTTCTGCAGGAAACATTAACGCTTGTTCAGGACGAAAGAAAGCACAGAGTCCCAGATTTGCTGTTGCCCTGGAGATCTTGCAGAGGACTGGGGAAAGGCAGGCAGAGAATTCCCTGCTAGCACCTTCTCTGTGCCTGGGAAGGAGAAGTCTTCACGTTGTTACTCGGAATCGCATTTGCGTCGCTGTAGAGAACACTAACGCTTGTTCAGGACGAAAGAAAGCACAGAGCGCCAGATTTGCTGTTGCCCTGGAGAGCTTGCAGAGCACTGGGGAAAGGCAGGCAGAGAATTCCCTGCTAGCACCTTCTCTGTGTCCGGGAAGGAAAACTGTTCGCATTTGCTTCACAGAACCGCTTTTCTGCAGGGAACATTAACGCTTGTTCAGGACGAAAGAAAGCACAGAGCCCCAGATTTGCTGTTGCCCTGGAGAGCTTGCAGAGCACTGGGGAAAGGCAGGCAGAGAATTCCCTGCTAGCACCTTCTCTGTGTCCGGGAAGGAAAACTGTTCGCATTTGCTTCACAGAACCGCTTTTCTGCAGGGAACATTAACGCTTGTTCAGGACGAAAGAAAGCACAGAGCCCCAGATTTGCTGTTGCCCTGGAGAGCTTGCAGAGCACTGGGGAAAGGCAGGCAGAGAATTCCCTGCTAGCACCTTCTCTGTGTCCGGGAAGGAAAACTGTTCGCATTTGCTTCACAGAACCGCTTTTCTGCAGGGAACATTAACGCTTGTTCAGGACGAAAGAAAGCACAGAGCCCCAGATTTGCTGTTGCCCTGGAGAGCTTGCAGAGCACTGGGGAAAGGCAGGCAGAGAATTCCCTGCTAGCACCTTCTCTGTGCCTAGGAAGGAGAAATGTTCACATTGTTTCACAGAATCGCATTTGCGTCGCTGCAGGGAACATTAACGCTTGTTCAGGACGAAAGAAAGCACAGAGCGCCAGATTTGCTGTTGCCCTGGAGAGCTTGCAGAGCACTGGGGAAAGGCAGGCAGAGAATTCCCTGCTAGCACCTTCTCTGTGTCCGGGAAGGAAAACTGTTCGCATTTGCTTCACAGAACCGCTTTTCTGCAGGGAACATTAACGCTTGTTCAGGACGAAAGAAAGCACAGAGCCCCAGATTTGCTGTTGCCCTGGAGAGCTTGCAGAGCACTGGGGAAAGGCAGGCAGAGAATTCCCTGCTAGCACCTTCTCTGTGTCCGGGAAGGAAAACTGTTCGCATTTGCTTCACAGAACCGCTTTTCTGCAGGGAACATTAACGCTTGTTCAGGACGAAAGAAAGCACAGAGCCCCAGATTTGCTGTTGCCCTGGAGAGCTTGCAGAGCACTGGGGAAAGGCAGGCAGAGAATTCCCTGCTAGCACCTTCTCTGTGTCCGGGAAGGAAAACTGTTCGCATTTGCTTCACAGAACCGCTTTTCTGCAGGGAACATTAACGCTTGTTCAGGACGAAAGAAAGCACAGAGCCCCAGATTTGCTGTTGCCCTGGAGAGCTTGCAGAGCACTGGGGAAAGGCAGGCAGAGAATTCCCTGCTAGCACCTTCTCTGTGCCTAGGAAGGAGAAATGTTCACATTGTTTCACAGAATCGCATTTGCGTCGCTGCAGGGAACATTAACGCTTGTTCAGGACGAAAGAAAGCACAGAGCGCCAGATTTGCTGTTGCCCTGGAGAGCTTGCAGAGCACTGGGGAAAGGCAGGCAGAGAATTCCCCGCTAGCACCTTCTCTGTGTCCGGGAAGGAAAACTGTTCGCATTTGCTTCACAGAACCGCTTTTCTGCAGAGAACATTAACGCTTATTCAGGACGAAAGAAAGCACAGAGCCCCAGATTTGCTGTTGCCCTGGAGAGCTTGCAGAGCACTGGGGAAAGGCAGGCAGAGAATTCCCTGCTAGCACATTCTCTGTGTCCGGGAAGGAAAACTGTTCGCATTTGCTTCACAGAACCGCTTTTCTGCAGGGAACATTAACGCTTGTTCAGGACGAAAGAAAGCACAGAGCCCCAGATTTGCTGTTGCCCTGGAGAGCTTGCAGAGCACTGGGGAAAGGCAGGCAGAGAATTCCCTGCTAGCACCTTCTCTGTGTCCGGGAAGGAAAACTGTTCACATTTGCTTCACAGAACCGCTTTTCTGCAGAGAACACTAACGCTTGTTCAGGACGAAAGAAAGCACAGAGCCCCAGATTTGCTGTTGCCCTGGAGAGCTTGCAGAGCACTGGGGAAAGGCAGGCAGAGAATTCCCTGCTAGCACCTTCTCTGTGCCTAGGAAGGAGAAATGTTCACATTGTTTCACAGAATCGCATTTGCGTCGCTGCAGGGAACATTAACGCTTGTTCAGGACGAAAGAAAGCACAGAGCGCCAGATTTGCTGTTGCCCTGGAGAGCTTGCAGAGCACTGGGGAAAGGCAGGCAGAGAATTCCCTGCTAGCACCTTCTCTGTGTCCGGGAAGGAAAACTGTTCGCATTTGCTTCACAGAACCGCTTTTCTGCAGGGAACATTAACGCTTGTTCAGGACGAAAGAAAGCACAGAGCGCCAGATTTGCTGTTGCCCTGGAGAGCTTGCAGAGCACTGGGGAAAGGCAGGCAGAGAATTCCCTGCTAGCACCTTCTCTGTGTCCGGGAAGGAAAACTGTTCGCATTTGCTTCACAGAACCGCTTTTCTGCAAGGAACACTAACGCTTGTTCAGGACGAAAGAAAGCACAGAGCCCCAGATTTGCTGTTGCCCTGGAGAGCTTGCAGAGCACTGGGGAAAGGCAGGCAGAGAATTCCCTGCTAGCACCTTCTCTGTGTCCAGGAAGGAAAACTGTTCGCATTTGCTTCACAGAACCGCTTTTCTGCAGGAAACATTAACGCTTGTTCAGGACGAAAGAAAGCACAGAGCCCCAGATTTGCTGTTGCCCTGGAGATCTTGCAGAGGACTGGGGAAAGGCAGGCAGAGAATTCCCTGCTAGCACCTTCTCTGTGCCTGGGAAGGAGAAGTCTTCACGTTGTTACTCGGAATCGCATTTGCGTCGCTGTAGAGAACACTAACGCTTGTTCAGGACGAAAGAAAGCACAGAGCGCCAGATTTGCTGTTTCCCTGGAGAGCTTGCAGAGCACTGGTGAAAGGCAGGCAGAGAATTCCCTGCTAGCACCTTCTCTGTGTCCGGGAAGGAAAACTGTTCGCATTTGCTTCACAGAACCGCTTTTCTGCAGGGAACATTAACGCTTGTTCAGGACGAAAGAAAGCACAGAGCCCCAGATTTGCTGTTGCCCTGGAGAGCTTGCAGAGCACTGGGGAAAGGCAGGCAGAGAATTCCCTGCTAGCACCTTCTCTGTGTCCGGGAAGGAAAACTGTTCGCATTTGCTTCACAGAACCGCTTTTCTGCAGGGAACATTAACGCTTGTTCAGGACGAAAGAAAGCACAGAGCCCCAGATTTGCTGTTGCCCTGGAGAGCTTGCAGAGCACTGGGGAAAGGCAGGCAGAGAATTCCCTGCTAGCACCTTCTCTGTGTCCGGGAAGGAAAACTGTTCGCATTTGCTTCACAGAACCGCTTTTCTGCAGGGAACATTAACGCTTGTTCAGGACGAAAGAAAGCACAGAGCCCCAGATTTGCTGTTGCCCTGGAGAGCTTGCAGAGCACTGGGGAAAGGCAGGCAGAGAATTCCCTGCTAGCACCTTCTCTGTGCCTAGGAAGGAGAAATGTTCACATTGTTTCACAGAATCGCATTTGCGTCGCTGCAGGGAACATTAACGCTTGTTCAGGACGAAAGAAAGCACAGAGCCCCAGATTTGCTGTTGCCCTGGAGAGCTTGCAGAGCACTGGGGAAAGGCAGGCAGAGAATTCCCTGCTAGCACCTTCTCTGTGTCCGGGAAGGAAAACTGTTCGCATTTGCTTCACAGAACCGCTTTTCTGCAGGGAACATTAACGCTTGTTCAGGACGAAAGAAAGCACAGAGCCCCAGATTTGCTGTTGCCCTGGAGAGCTTGCAGAGCACTGGGGAAAGGCAGGCAGAGAATTCCCTGCTAGCACCTTCTCTGTGTCCGGGAAGGAAAACTGTTCGCATTTGCTTCACAGAACCGCTTTTCTGCAGGGAACATTAACGCTTGTTCAGGACGAAAGAAAGCACAGAGCCCCAGATTTGCTGTTGCCCTGGAGAGCTTGCAGAGCACTGGGGAAAGGCAGGCAGAGAATTCCCTGCTAGCACCTTCTCTGTGCCTAGGAAGGAGAAATGTTCACATTGTTTCACAGAATCGCATTTGCGTCGCTGCAGGGAACATTAACGCTTGTTCAGGACGAAAGAAAGCACAGAGCGCCAGATTTGCTGTTTCCCTGGAGAGCTTGCAGAGCACTGGGGAAAGGCAGGCAGAGAATTCCCTGCTAGCACCTTCTCTGTGTCCGGGAAGGAAAACTGTTCGCGTTTGCTTCACAGAACCGCTTTTCTGCAGGGAACATTAACGCTTGTTCAGGACGAAAGAAAGCACAGAGCCCCAGATTTGCTGTTGCCCTGGAGAGCTTGCAGAGCACTGGGGAAAGGCAGGCAGAGAATTCCCTGCTAGCATCTTCTCTGTGCCTAGGAAGGAGAAATGTTCACATTGTTTCACAGAATCGCATTTGCGTCGCTGTAGAGAACACTAACGCTTGTTCAGGACGAAAGAAAGCACAGAGCGCCAGATTTGCTGTTGCCCTGGAGAGCTTGCAGAGCACTGGGGAAAGGCAGGCAGAGAATTCCCCGCTAGCACCTTCTCTGTGTCCGGGAAGGAAAACTGTTCGCATTTGCTTCACAGAACCGCTTTTCTGCAGGGAACATTAACGCTTGTTCAGGACGAAAGAAAGCACAGAGCCCCAGATTTGCTGTTGCCCTGGAGAGCTTGCAGAGCACTGGGGAAAGGCAGGCAGAGAATTCCCTGCTAGCATCTTCTCTGTGCCTAGGAAGGAGAAATGTTCACATTGTTTCACAGAATCGCATTTGCGTCGCTGCAGGGAACATTAACGCTTGTTCAGGACGAAAGAAAGCACAGAGCGCCAGATTTGCTGTTGCCCTGGAGAGCTTGCAGAGCACTGGGGAAAGGCAGGCAGAGAATTCCCCGCTAGCACCTTCTCTGTGTCCGGGAAGGAAAACTGTTCGCATTTGCTTCACAGAACCGCTTTTCTGCAGAGAACATTAACGCTTTTTCAGGACGAAAGAAAGCACAGAGCCCCAGATTTGCTGTTGCCCTGGAGAGCTTGCAGAGCACTGGGGAAAGGCAGGCAGAGAATTCCCTGCTAGCACCTTCTCTGTGTCCGGGAAGGAGAAATGTTCACATTGTTTCACAGAATCGCATTTGCGTCGCTGCAGGGAACATTAACGCTTATTCAGGACGAAAGAAAGCACAGAGCCCCAGATTTGCTGTTGCCCTGGAGAGCTTGCAGAGCACTGGGGAAAGGCAGGCAGAGAATTCCCTGCTAGCACCTTCTCTGTGTCCGGGAAGGAAAACTGTTCGCATTTGCTTCACAGAACCGCTTTTCTGCAGGGAACATTAACGCTTGTTCAGGACGAAAGAAAGCACTGAGCCCCAGATTTGCTGTTGCCCTGGAGAGCTTGCAGAGCACTGGGGAAAGGCAGGCAGAGAATTCCCTGCTAGCACCTTCTCTGTGTCCAGGAAGGAAAACTGTTCGCATTTGCTTCACAGAACCGCTTTTCTGCAGGAAACATTAACGCTTATTCAGGACGAAAGAAAGCACAGAGCCCCAGATTTGCTGTTGCCCTGGAGATCTTGCAGAGGACTGGGGAAAGGCAGGCAGAGAATTCCCTGCTAGCACCTTCTCTGTGCCTGGGAAGGAGAAGTCTTCACGTTGTTACTCGGAATCGCATTTGCGTCGCTGTAGAGAACACTAACGCTTGTTCAGGACGAAAGAAAGCACAGAGCGCCAGATTTGCTGTTGCCCTGGAGAGCTTGCAGAGCACTGGGGAAAGGCAGGCAGAGAATTCCCTGCTAGCACCTTCTCTGTGTCCGGGAAGGAAAACTGTTCGCATTTGCTTCACAGAACCGCTTTTCTGCAGGGAACATTAACGCTTGTTCAGGACGAAAGAAAGCACAGAGCCCCAGATTTGCTGTTGCCCTGGAGAGCTTGCAGAGCACTGGGGAAAGGCAGGCAGAGAATTCCCTGCTAGCACCTTCTCTGTGTCCGGGAAGGAAAACTGTTCACATTTGCTTCACAGAACCGCTTTTCTGCAGAGAACACTAACGCTTGTTCAGGACGAAAGAAAGCACAGAGCCCCAGATTTGCTGTTGCCCTGGAGAGCTTGCAGAGCACTGGGGAAAGGCAGGCAGAGAATTCCCTGCTAGCACCTTCTCTGTGTCCGGGAAGGAAACTGTTCGCATTTGCTTCACAGAATCGCTTTTCTGCAGGGAACATTAACGCTTGTTCAGGACGAAAGAAAGCACAGAGCCCCAGATTGGCTGTTGCCCTGGAGAGCTTGCAGAGCACTGGGGAAAGGCAGGCAGAGAATTCCCTGCTAGCACCTTCTCTGTGTCCGGGAAGGAAAACTGTTCGCATTTGCTTCACAGAACCGCTTTTCTGCAGAGAACACTAACGCTTGTTCAGGACGAAAGAAAGCACAGAGCCCCAGATTGGCTGTTGCCCTGGAGAGCTTGCAGAGCACTGGGGAAAGGCAGGCAGAGAATTCCCTGCTAGCACCTTCTCTGTGTCCGGGAAGGAAAACTGTTCGCATTTGCTTCACAGAACCGCTTTTCTGCAGAGAACACTAACGCTTGTTCAGGACGAAAGAAAGCACAGAGCCCCAGATTTGCTGTTGCCCTGGAGAGCTTGCAGAGCACTGGGGAAAGGCAGGCAGAGAATTCCCTGCTAGCATCTTCTCTGTGCCTAGGAAGGAGAAATGTTCACATTGTTTCACAGAATCGCATTTGCGTCGCTGCAGGGAACATTAACGCTTGTTCAGGACGAAAGAAAGCACAGAGCGCCAGATTTGCTGTTGCCCTGGAGAGCTTGCAGAGCACTGGGGAAAGGCAGGCAGAGAATTCCCCGCTAGCACCTTCTCTGTGCCTGGGAAGGAGAAGTCTTCACGTTGTTACTCGGAATCGCATTTGCGTCGCTGTAGAGAACACTAACGCTTGTTCAGGACGAAAGAAAGCACAGAGCGCCAGATTTGCTGTTGCCCTGGAGAGCTTGCAGAGCACTGGGGAAAGGCAGGCAGAGAATTCCCTGCTAGCACCTTCTCTGTGTCCGGGAAGGAAAACTGTTCGCATTTGCTTCACAGAACCGCTTTTCTGCAGGGAACATTAACGCTTGTTCAGGACGAAAGAAAGCACAGAGCCCCAGATTTGCTGTTGCCCTGGAGAGCTTGCAGAGCACTGGGGAAAGGCAGGCAGAGAATTCCCTGCTAGCACCTTCTCTGTGTCCGGGAAGGAAAACTGTTCGCATTTGCTTCACAGAACCGCTTTTCTGCAGGGAACATTAACGCTTGTTCAGGACGAAAGAAAGCACAGAGCCCCAGATTTGCTGTTGCCCTGGAGAGCTTGCAGAGCACTGGGGAAAGGCAGGCAGAGAATTCCCTGCTAGCACCTTCTCTGTGTCCGGGAAGGAAAACTGTTCGCATTTGCTTCACAGAACCGCTTTTCTGCAGGGAACATTAACGCTTGTTCAGGACGAAAGAAAGCACAGAGCCCCAGATTTGCTGTTGCCCTGGAGAGCTTGCAGAGCACTGGGGAAAGGCAGGCAGAGAATTCCCTGCTAGCACCTTCTCTGTGCCTAGGAAGGAGAAATGTTCACATTGTTTCACAGAATCGCATTTGCGTCGCTGCAGGGAACATTAACGCTTGTTCAGGACGAAAGAAAGCACAGAGCGCCAGATTTGCTGTTGCCCTGGAGAGCTTGCAGAGCACTGGGGAAAGGCAGGCAGAGAATTCCCTGCTAGCACCTTCTCTGTGTCCGGGAAGGAAAACTGTTCGCATTTGCTTCACAGAACCGCTTTTCTGCAGGGAACATTAACGCTTGTTCAGGACGAAAGAAAGCACAGAGCCCCAGATTTGCTGTTGCCCTGGAGAGCTTGCAGAGCACTGGGGAAAGGCAGGCAGAGAATTCCCTGCTAGCACCTTCTCTGTGTCCGGGAAGGAAAACTGTTCGCATTTGCTTCACAGAACCGCTTTTCTGCAGGGAACATTAACGCTTGTTCAGGACGAAAGAAAGCACAGAGCCCCAGATTTGCTGTTGCCCTGGAGAGCTTGCAGAGCACTGGGGAAAGGCAGGCAGAGAATTCCCTGCTAGCACCTTCTCTGTGTCCGGGAAGGAAAACTGTTCGCATTTGCTTCACAGAACCGCTTTTCTGCAGGGAACATTAACGCTTGTTCAGGACGAAAGAAAGCACAGAGCCCCAGATTTGCTGTTGCCCTGGAGAGCTTGCAGAGCACTGGGGAAAGGCAGGCAGAGAATTCCCTGCTAGCACCTTCTCTGTGCCTAGGAAGGAGAAATGTTCACATTGTTTCACAGAATCGCATTTGCGTCGCTGCAGGGAACATTAACGCTTGTTCAGGACGAAAGAAAGCACAGAGCGCCAGATTTGCTGTTTCCCTGGAGAGCTTGCAGAGCACTGGGGAAAGGCAGGCAGAGAATTCCCTGCTAGCACCTTCTCTGTGTCCGGGAAGGAAAACTGTTCGCGTTTGCTTCACAGAACCGCTTTTCTGCAGGGAACATTAACGCTTGTTCAGGACGAAAGAAAGCACAGAGCCCCAGATTTGCTGTTGCCCTGGAGAGCTTGCAGAGCACTGGGGAAAGGCAGGCAGAGAATTCCCTGCTAGCACCTTCTCTGTGTCCGGGAAGGAGAAATGTTCACATTGTTTCACAGAATCGCATTTGCGTCGCTGCAGGGAACATTAACGCTTATTCAGGACGAAAGAAAGCACAGAGCCCCAGATTTGCTGTTGCCCTGGAGAGCTTGCAGAGCACTGGGGAAAGGCAGGCAGAGAATTCCCTGCTAGCACCTTCTCTGTGTCCGGGAAGGAAAACTGTTCGCATTTGCTTCACAGAACCGCTTTTCTGCAGGGAACATTAACGCTTGTTCAGGACGAAAGAAAGCACTGAGCCCCAGATTTGCTGTTGCCCTGGAGAGCTTGCAGAGCACTGGGGAAAGGCAGGCAGAGAATTCCCTGCTAGCACCTTCTCTGTGTCCAGGAAGGAAAACTGTTCGCATTTGCTTCACAGAACCGCTTTTCTGCAGGAAACATTAACGCTTATTCAGGACGAAAGAAAGCACAGAGCCCCAGATTTGCTGTTGCCCTGGAGATCTTGCAGAGGACTGGGGAAAGGCAGGCAGAGAATTCCCTGCTAGCACCTTCTCTGTGCCTGGGAAGGAGAAGTCTTCACGTTGTTACTCGGAATCGCATTTGCGTCGCTGTAGAGAACACTAACGCTTGTTCAGGACGAAAGAAAGCACAGAGCGCCAGATTTGCTGTTTCCCTGGAGAGCTTGCAGAGCACTGGTGAAAGGCAGGCAGAGAATTCCCTGCTAGCACCTTCTCTGTGTCCGGGAAGGAAAACTGTTCGCATTTGCTTCACAGAACCGCTTTTCTGCAGGGAACATTAACGCTTGTTCAGGACGAAAGAAAGCACAGAGCCCCAGATTTGCTGTTGCCCTGGAGAGCTTGCAGAGCACTGGGGAAAGGCAGGCAGAGAATTCCCTGCTAGCACCTTCTCTGTGTCCGGGAAGGAAAACTGTTCACATTTGCTTCACAGAACCGCTTTTCTGCAGAGAACACTAACGCTTGTTCAGGACGAAAGAAAGCACAGAGCCCCAGATTTGCTGTTGCCCTGGAGAGCTTGCAGAGCACTGGGGAAAGGCAGGCAGAGAATTCCCTGCTAGCACCTTCTCTGTGTCCGGGAAGGAAACTGTTCGCATTTGCTTCACAGAATCGCTTTTCTGCAGGGAACATTAACGCTTGTTCAGGACGAAAGAAAGCACAGAGCCCCAGATTGGCTGTTGCCCTGGAGATCTTGCAGAGGACTGGGGAAAGGCAGGCAGAGAATTCCCTGCTAGCACCTTCTCTGTGCCTGGGAAGGAGAAGTCTTCACGTTGTTACTCGGAATCGCATTTGCGTCGCTGTAGAGAACACTAACGCTTGTTCAGGACGAAAGAAAGCACAGAGCGCCAGATTTGCTGTTGCCCTGGAGAGCTTGCAGAGCACTGGGGAAAGGCAGGCAGAGAATTCCCTGCTAGCACCTTCTCTGTGTCCGGGAAGGAAAACTGTTCGCATTTGCTTCACAGAACCGCTTTTCTGCAGGGAACATTAACGCTTGTTCAGGACGAAAGAAAGCACAGAGCCCCAGATTTGCTGTTGCCCTGGAGAGCTTGCAGAGCACTGGGGAAAGGCAGGCAGAGAATTCCCTGCTAGCACCTTCTCTGTGTCCGGGAAGGAAAACTGTTCACATTTGCTTCACAGAACCGCTTTTCTGCAGAGAACACTAACGCTTGTTCAGGACGAAAGAAAGCACAGAGCCCCAGATTTGCTGTTGCCCTGGAGAGCTTGCAGAGCACTGGGGAAAGGCAGGCAGAGAATTCCCTGCTAGCACCTTCTCTGTGTCCGGGAAGGAAACTGTTCGCATTTGCTTCACAGAATCGCTTTTCTGCAGGGAACATTAACGCTTGTTCAGGACGAAAGAAAGCACAGAGCCCCAGATTGGCTGTTGCCCTGGAGAGCTTGCAGAGCACTGGGGAAAGGCAGGCAGAGAATTCCCTGCTAGCACCTTCTCTGTGTCCGGGAAGGAAAACTGTTCGCATTTGCTTCACAGAACCGCTTTTCTGCAGAGAACACTAACGCTTGTTCAGGACGAAAGAAAGCACAGAGCCCCAGATTGGCTGTTGCCCTGGAGAGCTTGCAGAGCACTGGGGAAAGGCAGGCAGAGAATTCCCTGCTAGCACCTTCTCTGTGTCCGGGAAGGAAAACTGTTCGCATTTGCTTCACAGAACCGCTTTTCTGCAGAGAACACTAACGCTTGTTCAGGACGAAAGAAAGCACAGAGCCCCAGATTTGCTGTTGCCCTGGAGAGCTTGCAGAGCACTGGGGAAAGGCAGGCAGAGAATTCCCTGCTAGCATCTTCTCTGTGCCTAGGAAGGAGAAATGTTCACATTGTTTCACAGAATCGCATTTGCGTCGCTGCAGGGAACATTAACGCTTGTTCAGGACGAAAGAAAGCACAGAGCGCCAGATTTGCTGTTGCCCTGGAGAGCTTGCAGAGCACTGGGGAAAGGCAGGCAGAGAATTCCCCGCTAGCACCTTCTCTGTGCCTGGGAAGGAGAAGTCTTCACGTTGTTACTCGGAATCGCATTTGCGTCGCTGTAGAGAACACTAACGCTTGTTCAGGACGAAAGAAAGCACAGAGCGCCAGATTTGCTGTTGCCCTGGAGAGCTTGCAGAGCACTGGGGAAAGGCAGGCAGAGAATTCCCTGCTAGCACCTTCTCTGTGTCCGGGAAGGAAAACTGTTCGCATTTGCTTCACAGAACCGCTTTTCTGCAGGGAACATTAACGCTTGTTCAGGACGAAAGAAAGCACAGAGCCCCAGATTTGCTGTTGCCCTGGAGAGCTTGCAGAGCACTGGGGAAAGGCAGGCAGAGAATTCCCTGCTAGCACCTTCTCTGTGTCCGGGAAGGAAAACTGTTCGCATTTGCTTCACAGAACCGCTTTTCTGCAGGGAACATTAACGCTTGTTCAGGACGAAAGAAAGCACAGAGCCCCAGATTTGCTGTTGCCCTGGAGAGCTTGCAGAGCACTGGGGAAAGGCAGGCAGAGAATTCCCTGCTAGCACCTTCTCTGTGTCCGGGAAGGAAAACTGTTCGCATTTGCTTCACAGAACCGCTTTTCTGCAGGGAACATTAACGCTTGTTCAGGACGAAAGAAAGCACAGAGCCCCAGATTTGCTGTTGCCCTGGAGAGCTTGCAGAGCACTGGGGAAAGGCAGGCAGAGAATTCCCTGCTAGCACCTTCTCTGTGCCTAGGAAGGAGAAATGTTCACATTGTTTCACAGAATCGCATTTGCGTCGCTGCAGGGAACATTAACGCTTGTTCAGGACGAAAGAAAGCACAGAGCGCCAGATTTGCTGTTGCCCTGGAGAGCTTGCAGAGCACTGGGGAAAGGCAGGCAGAGAATTCCCTGCTAGCACCTTCTCTGTGTCCGGGAAGGAAAACTGTTCGCATTTGCTTCACAGAACCGCTTTTCTGCAGGGAACATTAACGCTTGTTCAGGACGAAAGAAAGCACAGAGCCCCAGATTTGCTGTTGCCCTGGAGAGCTTGCAGAGCACTGGGGAAAGGCAGGCAGAGAATTCCCTGCTAGCACCTTCTCTGTGTCCGGGAAGGAAAACTGTTCGCATTTGCTTCACAGAACCGCTTTTCTGCAGGGAACATTAACGCTTGTTCAGGACGAAAGAAAGCACAGAGCCCCAGATTTGCTGTTGCCCTGGAGAGCTTGCAGAGCACTGGGGAAAGGCAGGCAGAGAATTCCCTGCTAGCACCTTCTCTGTGTCCGGGAAGGAAAACTGTTCGCATTTGCTTCACAGAACCGCTTTTCTGCAGGGAACATTAACGCTTGTTCAGGACGAAAGAAAGCACAGAGCCCCAGATTTGCTGTTGCCCTGGAGAGCTTGCAGAGCACTGGGGAAAGGCAGGCAGAGAATTCCCTGCTAGCACCTTCTCTGTGCCTAGGAAGGAGAAATGTTCACATTGTTTCACAGAATCGCATTTGCGTCGCTGCAGGGAACATTAACGCTTGTTCAGGACGAAAGAAAGCACAGAGCGCCAGATTTGCTGTTTCCCTGGAGAGCTTGCAGAGCACTGGGGAAAGGCAGGCAGAGAATTCCCTGCTAGCACCTTCTCTGTGTCCGGGAAGGAAAACTGTTCGCGTTTGCTTCACAGAACCGCTTTTCTGCAGGGAACATTAACGCTTGTTCAGGACGAAAGAAAGCACAGAGCCCCAGATTTGCTGTTGCCCTGGAGAGCTTGCAGAGCACTGGGGAAAGGCAGGCAGAGAATTCCCTGCTAGCACCTTCTCTGTGTCCGGGAAGGAGAAATGTTCACATTGTTTCACAGAATCGCATTTGCGTCGCTGCAGGGAACATTAACGCTTATTCAGGACGAAAGAAAGCACAGAGCCCCAGATTTGCTGTTGCCCTGGAGAGCTTGCAGAGCACTGGGGAAAGGCAGGCAGAGAATTCCCTGCTAGCACCTTCTCTGTGTCCGGGAAGGAAAACTGTTCGCATTTGCTTCACAGAACCGCTTTTCTGCAGGGAACATTAACGCTTGTTCAGGACGAAAGAAAGCACTGAGCCCCAGATTTGCTGTTGCCCTGGAGAGCTTGCAGAGCACTGGGGAAAGGCAGGCAGAGAATTCCCTGCTAGCACCTTCTCTGTGTCCAGGAAGGAAAACTGTTCGCATTTGCTTCACAGAACCGCTTTTCTGCAGGAAACATTAACGCTTATTCAGGACGAAAGAAAGCACAGAGCCCCAGATTTGCTGTTGCCCTGGAGATCTTGCAGAGGACTGGGGAAAGGCAGGCAGAGAATTCCCTGCTAGCACCTTCTCTGTGCCTGGGAAGGAGAAGTCTTCACGTTGTTACTCGGAATCGCATTTGCGTCGCTGTAGAGAACACTAACGCTTGTTCAGGACGAAAGAAAGCACAGAGCGCCAGATTTGCTGTTTCCCTGGAGAGCTTGCAGAGCACTGGTGAAAGGCAGGCAGAGAATTCCCTGCTAGCACCTTCTCTGTGTCCGGGAAGGAAAACTGTTCGCATTTGCTTCACAGAACCGCTTTTCTGCAGGGAACATTAACGCTTGTTCAGGACGAAAGAAAGCACAGAGCCCCAGATTTGCTGTTGCCCTGGAGAGCTTGCAGAGCACTGGGGAAAGGCAGGCAGAGAATTCCCTGCTAGCACCTTCTCTGTGTCCGGGAAGGAAAACTGTTCACATTTGCTTCACAGAACCGCTTTTCTGCAGAGAACACTAACGCTTGTTCAGGACGAAAGAAAGCACAGAGCCCCAGATTTGCTGTTGCCCTGGAGAGCTTGCAGAGCACTGGGGAAAGGCAGGCAGAGAATTCCCTGCTAGCACCTTCTCTGTGTCCGGGAAGGAAACTGTTCGCATTTGCTTCACAGAATCGCTTTTCTGCAGGGAACATTAACGCTTGTTCAGGACGAAAGAAAGCACAGAGCCCCAGATTGGCTGTTGCCCTGGAGAGCTTGCAGAGCACTGGGGAAAGGCAGGCAGAGAATTCCCTGCTAGCACCTTCTCTGTGTCCAGGAAGGAAAACTGTTCGCATTTGCTTCACAGAACCGCTTTTCTGCAGAGAACACTAACGCTTGTTCAGGACGAAAGAAAGCACAGAGCCCCAGATTGGCTGTTGCCCTGGAGAGCTTGCAGAGCACTGGGGAAAGGCAGGCAGAGAATTCCCTGCTAGCACCTTCTCTGTGTCCGGGAAGGAAAACTGTTCGCATTTGCTTCACAGAACCGCTTTTCTGCAGAGAACACTAACGCTTGTTCAGGACGAAAGAAAGCACAGAGCCCCAGATTTGCTGTTGCCCTGGAGAGCTTGCAGAGCACTGGGGAAAGGCAGGCAGAGAATTCCCTGCTAGCATCTTCTCTGTGCCTAGGAAGGAGAAATGTTCACATTGTTTCACAGAATCGCATTTGCGTCGCTGCAGGGAACATTAACGCTTGTTCAGGACGAAAGAAAGCACAGAGCGCCAGATTTGCTGTTGCCCTGGAGAGCTTGCAGAGCACTGGGGAAAGGCAGGCAGAGAATTCCCCGCTAGCACCTTCTCTGTGTCCGGGAAGGAAAACTGTTCGCATTTGCTTCACAGAACCGCTTTTCTGCAGAGAACATTAACGCTTATTCAGGACGAAAGAAAGCACAGAGCCCCAGATTTGCTGTTGCCCTGGAGAGCTTGCAGAGCACTGGGGAAAGGCAGGCAGAGAATTCCCTGCTAGCACCTTCTCTGTGTCCGGGAAGGAGAAATGTTCACATTGTTTCACAGAATCGCATTTGCGTCGCTGCAGGGAACATTAACGCTTATTCAGGACGAAAGAAAGCACAGAGCCCCAGATTTGCTGTTGCCCTGGAGAGCTTGCAGAGCACTGGGGAAAGGCAGGCAGAGAATTCCCTGCTAGCACCTTCTCTGTGTCCGGGAAGGAAAACTGTTCGCATTTGCTTCACAGAACCGCTTTTCTGCAGGGAACATTAACGCTTGTTCAGGACGAAAGAAAGCACAGAGCCCCAGATTTGCTGTTGCCCTGGAGAGCTTGCAGAGCACTGGGGAAAGGCAGGCAGAGAATTCCCTGCTAGCACCTTCTCTGTGTCCAGGAAGGAAAACTGTTCGCATTTGCTTCACAGAACCGCTTTTCTGCAGGAAACATTAACGCTTGTTCAGGACGAAAGAAAGCACAGAGCGCCAGATTTGCTGTTGCCCTGGAGATCTTGCAGAGGACTGGGGAAAGGCAGGCAGAGAATTCCCTGCTAGCACCTTCTCTGTGCCTGGGAAGGAGAAGTCTTCACGTTGTTACTCGGAATCGCATTTGCGTCGCTGCAGGGAACATTAACGCTTGTTCAGGACGAAAGAAAGCACAGAGCGCCAGATTTGCTGTTGCCCTGGAGAGCTTGCAGAGCACTGGGGAAAGGCAGGCAGAGAATTCCCTGCTAGCACCTTCTCTATGCCTAGGAAGGAGAAATGTTCACATTGTTTCACAGAATCGCATTTGCGTCGCTGCAGGGAACATTAACGCTTGTTCAGGACGAAAGAAAGCACAGAGCGCCAGATTTGCTGTTGCCCTGGAGAGCTTGCAGAGCACTGGGGAAAGGCAGGCAGAGAATTCCCTGCTAGCACCTTCTCTGTGTCCGGGAAGGAAAACTGTTCGCGTTTGCTTCACAGAACCGCTTTTCTGCAAGGAACATTAACGCTTGTTCAGGACGAAAGAAAGCACAGAGCCCCAGATTTGCTGTTGCCCTGGAGAGCTTGCAGAGCACTGGGGAAAGGCAGGCAGAGAATTCCCTGCTAGCACCTTCTCTGTGTCCGGGAAGGAAAACTGTTCGCATTTGCTTCACAGAACCGCTTTTCTGCAGGGAACATTAACGCTTGTTCAGGACGAAAGAAAGCACAGAGCCCCAGATTTGCTGTTGCCCTGGAGAGCTTGCAGAGCACTGGGGAAAGGCAGGCAGAGAATTCCCTGCTAGCACCTTCTCTGTGTCCGGGAAGGAAAACTGTTCGCATTTGCTTCACAGAACCGCTTTT
Source organism: Strix aluco (assembly GCF_031877795.1). Classification (NCBI taxonomy): domain Eukaryota; kingdom Metazoa; phylum Chordata; class Aves; order Strigiformes; family Strigidae; genus Strix; species Strix aluco. The sequence goes on from NC_133932.1 coordinate 9,320,433, forward strand.
CTGCAGGGAACATTAACGCTTGTTCAGGACGAAAGAAAGCACAGAGCCCCAGATTTGCTGTTGCCCTGGAGAGCTTGCAGAGCACTGGGGAAAGGCAGGCAGAGAATTCCCTGCTAGCACCTTCTCTGTGTCCGGGAAGGAAAACTGTTCGCGTTTGCTTCACAGAACCGCTTTTCTGCAGGGAACATTAACGCTTGTTCAGGACGAAAGAAAGCACAGAGTCCCAGATTTGCTGTTGCCCTGGAGAGCTTGCAGAGCACTGGGGAAAGGCAGGCAGAGAATTCCCTGCTAGCATCTTCTCTGTGCCTAGGAAGGAGAAATGTTCACATTGTTTCACAGAATCGCATTTGCGTCGCTGCAGGGAACATTAACGCTTGTTCAGGACGAAAGAAAGCACAGAGCGCCAGATTTGCTGTTGCCCTGGAGAGCTTGCAGAGCACTGGGGAAAGGCAGGCAGAGAATTCCCCGCTAGCACCTTCTCTGTGTCCGGGAAGGAAAACTGTTCGCATTTGCTTCACAGAACCGCTTTTCTGCAGAGAACATTAACGCTTATTCAGGACGAAAGAAAGCACAGAGCCCCAGATTTGCTGTTGCCCTGGAGAGCTTGCAGAGCACTGGGGAAAGGCAGGCAGAGAATTCCCTGCTAGCACCTTCTCTGTGTCCGGGAAGGAGAAATGTTCACATTGTTTCACAGAATCGCATTTGCGTCGCTGCAGGGAACATTAACGCTTATTCAGGACGAAAGAAAGCACAGAGCCCCAGATTTGCTGTTGCCCTGGAGAGCTTGCAGAGCACTGGGGAAAGGCAGGCAGAGAATTCCCTGCTAGCACCTTCTCTGTGTCCGGGAAGGAAAACTGTTCGCATTTGCTTCACAGAACCGCTTTTCTGCAGGGAACATTAACGCTTGTTCAGGACGAAAGAAAGCACAGAGCCCCAGATTTGCTGTTGCCCTGGAGAGCTTGCAGAGCACTGGGGAAAGGCAGGCAGAGAATTCCCTGCTAGCACCTTCTCTGTGTCCAGGAAGGAAAACTGTTCGCATTTGCTTCACAGAACCGCTTTTCTGCAGGAAACATTAACGCTTGTTCAGGACGAAAGAAAGCACAGAGCGCCAGATTTGCTGTTGCCCTGGAGATCTTGCAGAGGACTGGGGAAAGGCAGGCAGAGAATTCCCTGCTAGCACCTTCTCTGTGCCTGGGAAGGAGAAGTCTTCACGTTGTTACTCGGAATCGCATTTGCGTCGCTGCAGGGAACATTAACGCTTGTTCAGGACGAAAGAAAGCACAGAGCGCCAGATTTGCTGTTGCCCTGGAGAGCTTGCAGAGCACTGGGGAAAGGCAGGCAGAGAATTCCCTGCTAGCACCTTCTCTATGCCTAGGAAGGAGAAATGTTCACATTGTTTCACAGAATCGCATTTGCGTCGCTGCAGGGAACATTAACGCTTGTTCAGGACGAAAGAAAGCACAGAGCGCCAGATTTGCTGTTGCCCTGGAGAGCTTGCAGAGCACTGGGGAAAGGCAGGCAGAGAATTCCCTGCTAGCACCTTCTCTGTGTCCGGGAAGGAAAACTGTTCGCGTTTGCTTCACAGAACCGCTTTTCTGCAAGGAACATTAACGCTTGTTCAGGACGAAAGAAAGCACAGAGCCCCAGATTTGCTGTTGCCCTGGAGAGCTTGCAGAGCACTGGGGAAAGGCAGGCAGAGAATTCCCTGCTAGCACCTTCTCTGTGTCCGGGAAGGAAAACTGTTCGCATTTGCTTCACAGAACCGCTTTTCTGCAGGGAACATTAACGCTTGTTCAGGACGAAAGAAAGCACAGAGCCCCAGATTTGCTGTTGCCCTGGAGAGCTTGCAGAGCACTGGGGAAAGGCAGGCAGAGAATTCCCTGCTAGCACCTTCTCTGTGTCCGGGAAGGAAAACTGTTCGCATTTGCTTCACAGAACCGCTTTTCTGCAGGGAACATTAACGCTTGTTCAGGACGAAAGAAAGCACAGAGCCCCAGATTTGCTGTTGCCCTGGAGAGCTTGCAGAGCACTGGGGAAAGGCAGGCAGAGAATTCCCTGCTAGCACCTTCTCTGTGTCCGGGAAGGAAAACTGTTCGCGTTTACTTCACAGAACCGCTTTTCTGCAGGGAACATTAACGCTTGTTCAGGACGAAAGAAAGCACAGAGCCCCAGATTTGCTGTTGCCCTGGAGAGCTTGCAGAGCACTGGGGAAAGGCAGGCAGAGAATTCCCTGCTAGCATCTTCTCTGTGCCTAGGAAGGAGAAATGTTCACATTGTTTCACAGAATCGCATTTGCGTCGCTGCAGGGAACATTAACGCTTGTTCAGGACGAAAGAAAGCACAGAGCGCCAGATTTGCTGTTGCCCTGGAGAGCTTGCAGAGCACTGGGGAAAGGCAGGCAGAGAATTCCCCGCTAGCACCTTCTCTGTGTCCGGGAAGGAAAACTGTTCGCATTTGCTTCACAGAACCGCTTTTCTGCAGAGAACATTAACGCTTATTCAGGACGAAAGAAAGCACAGAGCCCCAGATTTGCTGTTGCCCTGGAGAGCTTGCAGAGCACTGGGGAAAGGCAGGCAGAGAATTCCCTGCTAGCATCTTCTCTGTGCCTAGGAAGGAGAAATGTTCACATTGTTTCACAGAATCGCATTTGCGTCGCTGCAGGGAACATTAACGCTTGTTCAGGACGAAAGAAAGCACAGAGCGCCAGATTTGCTGTTGCCCTGGAGAGCTTGCAGAGCACTGGGGAAAGGCAGGCAGAGAATTCCCCGCTAGCACCTTCTCTGTGCCTGGGAAGGAGAAGTCTTCACGTTGTTACTCGGAATCGCATTTGCGTCGCTGTAGAGAACACTAACGCTTGTTCAGGACGAAAGAAAGCACAGAGCGCCAGATTTGCTGTTGCCCTGGAGAGCTTGCAGAGCACTGGGGAAAGGCAGGCAGAGAATTCCCTGCTAGCACCTTCTCTGTGTCCGGGAAGGAAAACTGTTCGCATTTGCTTCACAGAACCGCTTTTCTGCAGGGAACATTAACGCTTGTTCAGGACGAAAGAAAGCACAGAGCCCCAGATTTGCTGTTGCCCTGGAGAGCTTGCAGAGCACTGGGGAAAGGCAGGCAGAGAATTCCCTGCTAGCACCTTCTCTGTGTCCGGGAAGGAAAACTGTTCGCATTTGCTTCACAGAACCGCTTTTCTGCAGGGAACATTAACGCTTGTTCAGGACGAAAGAAAGCACAGAGCCCCAGATTTGCTGTTGCCCTGGAGAGCTTGCAGAGCACTGGGGAAAGGCAGGCAGAGAATTCCCTGCTAGCACCTTCTCTGTGTCCGGGAAGGAAAACTGTTCGCATTTGCTTCACAGAACCGCTTTTCTGCAGGGAACATTAACGCTTGTTCAGGACGAAAGAAAGCACAGAGCCCCAGATTTGCTGTTGCCCTGGAGAGCTTGCAGAGCACTGGGGAAAGGCAGGCAGAGAATTCCCTGCTAGCACCTTCTCTGTGCCTAGGAAGGAGAAATGTTCACATTGTTTCACAGAATCGCATTTGCGTCGCTGCAGGGAACATTAACGCTTGTTCAGGACGAAAGAAAGCACAGAGCGCCAGATTTGCTGTTGCCCTGGAGAGCTTGCAGAGCACGGGGGAAAGGCAGGCAGAGAATTCCCTGCTAGCACCTTCTCTGTGTCCGGGAAGGAAAACTGTTCGCATTTGCTTCACAGAACCGCTTTTCTGCAGGGAACATTAACGCTTGTTCAGGACGAAAGAAAGCACAGAGCCCCAGATTTGCTGTTGCCCTGGAGAGCTTGCAGAGCACTGGGGAAAGGCAGGCAGAGAATTCCCTGCTAGCACCTTCTCTGTGTCCGGGAAGGAAAACTGTTCGCATTTGCTTCACAGAACCGCTTTTCTGCAGGGAACATTAACGCTTGTTCAGGACGAAAGAAAGCACAGAGCCCCAGATTTGCTGTTGCCCTGGAGAGCTTGCAGAGCACTGGGGAAAGGCAGGCAGAGAATTCCCTGCTAGCACCTTCTCTGTGTCCGGGAAGGAAAACTGTTCGCATTTGCTTCACAGAACCGCTTTTCTGCAGGGAACATTAACGCTTGTTCAGGACGAAAGAAAGCACAGAGCCCCAGATTTGCTGTTGCCCTGGAGAGCTTGCAGAGCACTGGGGAAAGGCAGGCAGAGAATTCCCTGCTAGCACCTTCTCTGTGCCTAGGAAGGAGAAATGTTCACATTGTTTCACAGAATCGCATTTGCGTCGCTGCAGGGAACATTAACGCTTGTTCAGGACGAAAGAAAGCACAGAGCGCCAGATTTGCTGTTTCCCTGGAGAGCTTGCAGAGCACTGGGGAAAGGCAGGCAGAGAATTCCCTGCTAGCACCTTCTCTGTGTCCGGGAAGGAAAACTGTTCACGTTTGCTTCACAGAACCGCTTTTCTGCAGGGAACATTAACGCTTGTTCAGGACGAAAGAAAGCACAGAGCCCCAGATTTGCTGTTGCCCTGGAGAGCTTGCAGAGCACTGGGGAAAGGCAGGCAGAGAATTCCCTGCTAGCACCTTCTCTGTGTCCGGGAAGGAGAAATGTTCACATTGTTTCACAGAATCGCATTTGCGTCGCTGCAGGGAACATTAACGCTTATTCAGGACGAAAGAAAGCACAGAGCCCCAGATTTGCTGTTGCCCTGGAGAGCTTGCAGAGCACTGGGGAAAGGCAGGCAGAGAATTCCCTGCTAGCACCTTCTCTGTGTCCGGGAAGGAAAACTGTTCGCATTTGCTTCACAGAACCGCTTTTCTGCAGGGAACATTAACGCTTGTTCAGGACGAAAGAAAGCACTGAGCCCCAGATTTGCTGTTGCCCTGGAGAGCTTGCAGAGCACTGGGGAAAGGCAGGCAGAGAATTCCCTGCTAGCACCTTCTCTGTGTCCAGGAAGGAAAACTGTTCGCATTTGCTTCACAGAACCGCTTTTCTGCAGGAAACATTAACGCTTATTCAGGACGAAAGAAAGCACAGAGCCCCAGATTTGCTGTTGCCCTGGAGATCTTGCAGAGGACTGGGGAAAGGCAGGCAGAGAATTCCCTGCTAGCACCTTCTCTGTGCCTGGGAAGGAGAAGTCTTCACGTTGTTACTCGGAATCGCATTTGCGTCGCTGTAGAGAACACTAACGCTTGTTCAGGACGAAAGAAAGCACAGAGCGCCAGATTTGCTGTTTCCCTGGAGAGCTTGCAGAGCACTGGTGAAAGGCAGGCAGAGAATTCCCTGCTAGCACCTTCTCTGTGTCCGGGAAGGAAAACTGTTCGCATTTGCTTCACAGAACCGCTTTTCTGCAGGGAACATTAACGCTTGTTCAGGACGAAAGAAAGCACAGAGCCCCAGATTTGCTGTTGCCCTGGAGAGCTTGCAGAGCACTGGGGAAAGGCAGGCAGAGAATTCCCTGCTAGCACCTTCTCTGTGTCCGGGAAGGAAAACTGTTCACATTTGCTTCACAGAACCGCTTTTCTGCAGAGAACACTAACGCTTGTTCAGGACGAAAGAAAGCACAGAGCCCCAGATTTGCTGTTGCCCTGGAGAGCTTGCAGAGCACTGGGGAAAGGCAGGCAGAGAATTCCCTGCTAGCACCTTCTCTGTGTCCGGGAAGGAAACTGTTCGCATTTGCTTCACAGAATCGCTTTTCTGCAGGGAACATTAACGCTTGTTCAGGACGAAAGAAAGCACAGAGCCCCAGATTGGCTGTTGCCCTGGAGAGCTTGCAGAGCACTGGGGAAAGGCAGGCAGAGAATTCCCTGCTAGCACCTTCTCTGTGTCCAGGAAGGAAAACTGTTCGCATTTGCTTCACAGAACCGCTTTTCTGCAGAGAACACTAACGCTTGTTCAGGACGAAAGAAAGCACAGAGCCCCAGATTGGCTGTTGCCCTGGAGAGCTTGCAGAGCACTGGGGAAAGGCAGGCAGAGAATTCCCTGCTAGCACCTTCTCTGTGTCCGGGAAGGAAAACTGTTCGCATTTGCTTCACAGAACCGCTTTTCTGCAGAGAACACTAACGCTTGTTCAGGACGAAAGAAAGCACAGAGCCCCAGATTTGCTGTTGCCCTGGAGAGCTTGCAGAGCACTGGGGAAAGGCAGGCAGAGAATTCCCTGCTAGCATCTTCTCTGTGCCTAGGAAGGAGAAATGTTCACATTGTTTCACAGAATCGCATTTGCGTCGCTGCAGGGAACATTAACGCTTGTTCAGGACGAAAGAAAGCACAGAGCGCCAGATTTGCTGTTGCCCTGGAGAGCTTGCAGAGCACTGGGGAAAGGCAGGCAGAGAATTCCCCGCTAGCACCTTCTCTGTGTCCGGGAAGGAAAACTGTTCGCATTTGCTTCACAGAACCGCTTTTCTGCAGAGAACATTAACGCTTATTCAGGACGAAAGAAAGCACAGAGCCCCAGATTTGCTGTTGCCCTGGAGAGCTTGCAGAGCACTGGGGAAAGGCAGGCAGAGAATTCCCTGCTAGCACCTTCTCTGTGTCCGGGAAGGAGAAATGTTCACATTGTTTCACAGAATCGCATTTGCGTCGCTGCAGGGAACATTAACGCTTATTCAGGACGAAAGAAAGCACAGAGCCCCAGATTTGCTGTTGCCCTGGAGAGCTTGCAGAGCACTGGGGAAAGGCAGGCAGAGAATTCCCTGCTAGCACCTTCTCTGTGTCCGGGAAGGAAAACTGTTCGCATTTGCTTCACAGAACCGCTTTTCTGCAGGGAACATTAACGCTTGTTCAGGACGAAAGAAAGCACAGAGCCCCAGATTTGCTGTTGCCCTGGAGAGCTTGCAGAGCACTGGGGAAAGGCAGGCAGAGAATTCCCTGCTAGCACCTTCTCTGTGTCCAGGAAGGAAAACTGTTCGCATTTGCTTCACAGAACCGCTTTTCTGCAGGAAACATTAACGCTTGTTCAGGACGAAAGAAAGCACAGAGCGCCAGATTTGCTGTTGCCCTGGAGATCTTGCAGAGGACTGGGGAAAGGCAGGCAGAGAATTCCCTGCTAGCACCTTCTCTGTGCCTGGGAAGGAGAAGTCTTCACGTTGTTACTCGGAATCGCATTTGCGTCGCTGCAGGGAACATTAACGCTTGTTCAGGACGAAAGAAAGCACAGAGCGCCAGATTTGCTGTTGCCCTGGAGAGCTTGCAGAGCACTGGGGAAAGGCAGGCAGAGAATTCCCTGCTAGCACCTTCTCTATGCCTAGGAAGGAGAAATGTTCACATTGTTTCACAGAATCGCATTTGCGTCGCTGCAGGGAACATTAACGCTTGTTCAGGACGAAAGAAAGCACAGAGCGCCAGATTTGCTGTTGCCCTGGAGAGCTTGCAGAGCACTGGGGAAAGGCAGGCAGAGAATTCCCTGCTAGCACCTTCTCTGTGTCCGGGAAGGAAAACTGTTCGCGTTTGCTTCACAGAACCGCTTTTCTGCAAGGAACATTAACGCTTGTTCAGGACGAAAGAAAGCACAGAGCCCCAGATTTGCTGTTGCCCTGGAGAGCTTGCAGAGCACTGGGGAAAGGCAGGCAGAGAATTCCCTGCTAGCACCTTCTCTGTGTCCGGGAAGGAAAACTGTTCGCATTTGCTTCACAGAACCGCTTTTCTGCAGGGAACATTAACGCTTGTTCAGGACGAAAGAAAGCACAGAGCCCCAGATTTGCTGTTGCCCTGGAGAGCTTGCAGAGCACTGGGGAAAGGCAGGCAGAGAATTCCCTGCTAGCACCTTCTCTGTGTCCGGGAAGGAAAACTGTTCGCATTTGCTTCACAGAACCGCTTTTCTGCAGGGAACATTAACGCTTGTTCAGGACGAAAGAAAGCACAGAGCCCCAGATTTGCTGTTGCCCTGGAGAGCTTGCAGAGCACTGGGGAAAGGCAGGCAGAGAATTCCCTGCTAGCACCTTCTCTGTGTCCGGGAAGGAAAACTGTTCGCGTTTGCTTCACAGAACCGCTTTTCTGCAGGGAACATTAACGCTTGTTCAGGACGAAAGAAAGCACAGAGTCCCAGATTTGCTGTTGCCCTGGAGAGCTTGCAGAGCACTGGGGAAAGGCAGGCAGAGAATTCCCTGCTAGCATCTTCTCTGTGCCTAGGAAGGAGAAATGTTCACATTGTTTCACAGAATCGCATTTGCGTCGCTGCAGGGAACATTAACGCTTGTTCAGGACGAAAGAAAGCACAGAGCGCCAGATTTGCTGTTGCCCTGGAGAGCTTGCAGAGCACTGGGGAAAGGCAGGCAGAGAATTCCCCGCTAGCACCTTCTCTGTGTCCGGGAAGGAAAACTGTTCGCATTTGCTTCACAGAACCGCTTTTCTGCAGAGAACATTAACGCTTATTCAGGACGAAAGAAAGCACAGAGCCCCAGATTTGCTGTTGCCCTGGAGAGCTTGCAGAGCACTGGGGAAAGGCAGGCAGAGAATTCCCTGCTAGCACCTTCTCTGTGTCCGGGAAGGAGAAATGTTCACATTGTTTCACAGAATCGCATTTGCGTCGCTGCAGGGAACATTAACGCTTGTTCAGGACGAAAGAAAGCACAGAGCGCCAGATTTGCTGTTGCCCTGGAGAGCTTGCAGAGCACTGGGGAAAGGCAGGCAGAGAATTCCCTGCTAGCACCTTCTCTGTGTCCGGGAAGGAAAACTGTTCGCATTTGCTTCACAGAACCGCTTTTCTGCAGGGAACACTAACGCTTGTTCAGGACGAAAGAAAGCACAGAGCGCCAGATTTGCTGTTGCCCTGGAGAGCTTGCAGAGCACTGGGGAAAGGCAGGCAGAGAATTCCCTGCTAGCACCTTCTCTGTGTCCAGGAAGGAAAACTGTTCACATTTGCTTCACAGAACCGCTTTTCTGCAGAGAACACTAACGCTTGTTCAGGACGAAAGAAAGCACAGAGCCCCAGATTTGCTGTTGCCCTGGAGAGCTTGCAGAGCACTGGGGAAAGGCAGGCAGAGAATTCCCTGCTAGCACCTTCTCTGTGCCTAGGAAGGAGAAATGTTCACATTGTTTCACAGAATCGCATTTGCGTCGCTGCAGGGAACATTAACGCTTGTTCAGGACGAAAGAAAGCACAGAGCGCCAGATTTGCTGTTGCCCTGGAGAGCTTGCAGAGCACTGGGGAAAGGCAGGCAGAGAATTCCCTGCTAGCACCTTCTCTGTGTCCGGGAAGGAAAACTGTTCGCATTTGCTTCACAGAACCGCTTTTCTGCAGGGAACATTAACGCTTGTTCAGGACGAAAGAAAGCACAGAGCCCCAGATTTGCTGTTGCCCTGGAGAGCTTGCAGAGCACTGGGGAAAGGCAGGCAGAGAATTCCCTGCTAGCACCTTCTCTGTGTCCGGGAAGGAAAACTGTTCGCATTTGCTTCACAGAACCGCTTTTCTGCAGGGAACATTAACGCTTGTTCAGGACGAAAGAAAGCACAGAGCCCCAGATTTGCTGTTGCCCTGGAGAGCTTGCAGAGCACTGGGGAAAGGCAGGCAGAGAATTCCCCGCTAGCACCTTCTCTGTGTCCGGGAAGGAAAACTGTTCGCATTTGCTTCACAGAACCGCTTTTCTGCAGGGAACATTAACGCTTGTTCAGGACGAAAGAAAGCACAGAGCGCCAGATTTGCTGTTGCCCTGGAGAGCTTGCAGAGCACTGGGGAAAGGCAGGCAGAGAATTCCCTGCTAGCACCTTCTCTGTGTCCGGGAAGGAAAACTGTTCGCATTTGCTTCACAGAACCGCTTTTCTGCAGGGAAAATTAACGCTTGTTCAGGACGAAAGAAAGCACAGAGCCCCAGATTTGCTGTTGCCCTGGAGAGCTTGCAGAGCACTGGGGAAAGGCAGGCAGAGAATTCCCTGCTAGCACCTTCTCTGTGTCCGGGAAGGAAAACTGTTCGCATTTGCTTCACAGAACCGCTTTTCTGCAGGGAACATTAACGCTTGTTCAGGACGAAAGAAAGCACAGAGCGCCAGATTTGCTGTTGCCCTGGAGAGCTTGCAGAGCACTGGGGAAAGGCAGGCAGAGAATTCCCTGCTAGCACCTTCTCTGTGTCCGGGAAGGAAAACTGTTCGCATTTGCTTCACAGAACCGCTTTTCTGCAGGGAACACTAACGCTTGTTCAGGACGAAAGAAAGCACAGAGCCCCAGATTTGCTGTTGCCCTGGAGAGCTTGCAGAGCACTGGGGAAAGGCAGGCAGAGAATTCCCTGCTAGCACCTTCTCTGTGTCCAGGAAGGAAAACTGTTCACATTTGCTTCACAGAACCGCTTTTCTGCAGAGAACACTAACGCTTGTTCAGGACGAAAGAAAGCACAGAGCCCCAGATTTGCTGTTGCCCTGGAGAGCTTGCAGAGCACTGGGGAAAGGCAGGCAGAGAATTCCCTGCTAGCACCTTCTCTGTGCCTAGGAAGGAGAAATGTTCACATTGTTTCACAGAATCGCATTTGCGTCGCTGCAGGGAACATTAACGCTTGTTCAGGACGAAAGAAAGCACAGAGCGCCAGATTTGCTGTTGCCCTGGAGAGCTTGCAGAGCACTGGGGAAAGGCAGGCAGAGAATTCCCTGCTAGCACCTTCTCTGTGTCCGGGAAGGAAAACTGTTCGCATTTGCTTCACAGAACCGCTTTTCTGCAGGGAACATTAACGCTTGTTCAGGACGAAAGAAAGCACAGAGCCCCAGATTTGCTGTTGCCCTGGAGAGCTTGCAGAGCACTGGGGAAAGGCAGGCAGAGAATTCCCTGCTAGCACCTTCTCTGTGTCCGGGAAGGAAAACTGTTCGCATTTGCTTCACAGAACCGCTTTTCTGCAGGGAACATTAACGCTTGTTCAGGACGAAAGAAAGCACAGAGCCCCAGATTTGCTGTTGCCCTGGAGAGCTTGCAGAGCACTGGGGAAAGGCAGGCAGAGAATTCCCCGCTAGCACCTTCTCTGTGTCCGGGAAGGAAAACTGTTCGCATTTGCTTCACAGAACCGCTTTTCTGCAGGGAACATTAACGCTTGTTCAGGACGAAAGAAAGCACAGAGCCCCAGATTTGCTGTTGCCCTGGAGAGCTTGCAGAGCACTGGGGAAAGGCAGGCAGAGAATTCCCTGCTAGCACCTTCTCTGTGTCCGGGAAGGAGAAATGTTCACATTGTTTCACAGAATCGCATTTGCGTCGCTGCAGGGAACATTAACGCTTGTTCAGGACGAAAGAAAGCACAGAGCGCCAGATTTGCTGTTGCCCTGGAGAGCTTGCAGAGCACTGGGGAAAGGCAGGCAGAGAATTCCCTGCTAGCACCTTCTCTGTGTCCGGGAAGGAAAACTGTTCGCATTTGCTTCACAGAACCGCTTTTCTGCAGGGAAAATTAACGCTTGTTCAGGACGAAAGAAAGCACAGAGCCCCAGATTTGCTGTTGCCCTGGAGAGCTTGCAGAGCACTGGGGAAAGGCAGGCAGAGAATTCCCTGCTAGCACCTTCTCTGTGTCCGGGAAGGAAAACTGTTCGCATTTGCTTCACAGAACCGCTTTTCTGCAGGGAACATTAACGCTTGTTCAGGACGAAAGAAAGCACAGAGCCCCAGATTTGCTGTTGCCCTGGAGAGCTTGCAGAGCACTGGGGAAAGGCAGGCAGAGAATTCCCTGCTAGCACCTTCTCTGTGTCCGGGAAGGAAAACTGTTCGCATTTGCTTCACAGAACCGCTTTTCTGCAGGGAACATTAACGCTTGTTCAGGACGAAAGAAAGCACAGAGCCCCAGATTTGCTGTTGCCCTGGAGAGCTTGCAGAGCACTGGGGAAAGGCAGGCAGAGAATTCCCTGCTAGCACCTTCTCTGTGCCTAGGAAGGAGAAATGTTCACATTGTTTCACAGAATCGCATTTGCGTCGCTGCAGGGAACATTAACGCTTGTTCAGGACGAAAGAAAGCACAGAGCGCCAGATTTGCTGTTTCCCTGGAGAGCTTGCAGAGCACTGGGGAAAGGCAGGCAGAGAATTCCCTGCTAGCACCTTCTCTGTGTCCGGGAAGGAAAACTGTTCGCGTTTGCTTCACAGAACCGCTTTTCTGCAGGGAACATTAACGCTTGTTCAGGACGAAAGAAAGCACAGAGCCCCAGATTTGCTGTTGCCCTGGAGAGCTTGCAGAGCACTGGGGAAAGGCAGGCAGAGAATTCCCTGCTAGCATCTTCTCTGTGCCTAGGAAGGAGAAATGTTCACATTGTTTCACAGAATCGCATTTGCGTCGCTGCAGGGAACATTAACGCTTATTCAGGACGAAAGAAAGCACAGAGCCCCAGATTTGCTGTTGCCCTGGAGAGCTTGCAGAGCACTGGGGAAAGGCAGGCAGAGAATTCCCTGCTAGCACCTTCTCTGTGTCCGGGAAGGAAAACTGTTCGCATTTGCTTCACAGAACCGCTTTTCTGCAGGGAACATTAACGCTTGTTCAGGACGAAAGAAAGCACTGAGCCCCAGATTTGCTGTTGCCCTGGAGAGCTTGCAGAGCACTGGGGAAAGGCAGGCAGAGAATTCCCTGCTAGCACCTTCTCTGTGTCCAGGAAGGAAAACTGTTCGCATTTGCTTCACAGAACCGCTTTTCTGCAGGAAACATTAACGCTTATTCAGGACGAAAGAAAGCACAGAGCCCCAGATTTGCTGTTGCCCTGGAGATCTTGCAGAGGACTGGGGAAAGGCAGGCAGAGAATTCCCTGCTAGCACCTTCTCTGTGCCTGGGAAGGAGAAGTCTTCACGTTGTTACTCGGAATCGCATTTGCGTCGCTGTAGAGAACACTAACGCTTGTTCAGGACGAAAGAAAGCACAGAGCGCCAGATTTGCTGTTTCCCTGGAGAGCTTGCAGAGCACTGGTGAAAGGCAGGCAGAGAATTCCCTGCTAGCACCTTCTCTGTGTCCGGGAAGGAAAACTGTTCGCATTTGCTTCACAGAACCGCTTTTCTGCAGGGAACATTAACGCTTGTTCAGGACGAAAGAAAGCACAGAGCCCCAGATTTGCTGTTGCCCTGGAGAGCTTGCAGAGCACTGGGGAAAGGCAGGCAGAGAATTCCCTGCTAGCACCTTCTCTGTGTCCGGGAAGGAAAACTGTTCGCATTTGCTTCACAGAACCGCTTTTCTGCAGGGAAAATTAACGCTTGTTCAGGACGAAAGAAAGCACAGAGCCCCAGATTTGCTGTTGCCCTGGAGAGCTTGCAGAGCACTGGGGAAAGGCAGGCAGAGAATTCCCTGCTAGCACCTTCTCTGTGTCCGGGAAGGAAAACTGTTCGCATTTGCTTCACAGAACCGCTTTTCTGCAGGGAACATTAACGCTTGTTCAGGACGAAAGAAAGCACAGAGCGCCAGATTTGCTGTTGCCCTGGAGAGCTTGCAGAGCACTGGGGAAAGGCAGGCAGAGAATTCCCTGCTAGCACCTTCTCTGTGTCCGGGAAGGAAAACTGTTCGCATTTGCTTCACAGAACCGCTTTTCTGCAGGGAACACTAACGCTTGTTCAGGACGAAAGAAAGCACAGAGCCCCAGATTTGCTGTTGCCCTGGAGAGCTTGCAGAGCACTGGGGAAAGGCAGGCAGAGAATTCCCTGCTAGCACCTTCTCTGTGTCCAGGAAGGAAAACTGTTCACATTTGCTTCACAGAACCGCTTTTCTGCAGAGAACACTAACGCTTGTTCAGGACGAAAGAAAGCACAGAGCCCCAGATTTGCTGTTGCCCTGGAGAGCTTGCAGAGCACTGGGGAAAGGCAGGCAGAGAATTCCCTGCTAGCACCTTCTCTGTGCCTAGGAAGGAGAAATGTTCACATTGTTTCACAGAATCGCATTTGCGTCGCTGCAGGGAACATTAACGCTTGTTCAGGACGAAAGAAAGCACAGAGCGCCAGATTTGCTGTTGCCCTGGAGAGCTTGCAGAGCACTGGGGAAAGGCAGGCAGAGAATTCCCTGCTAGCACCTTCTCTGTGTCCGGGAAGGAAAACTGTTCGCATTTGCTTCACAGAACCGCTTTTCTGCAGGGAACATTAACGCTTGTTCAGGACGAAAGAAAGCACAGAGCCCCAGATTTGCTGTTGCCCTGGAGAGCTTGCAGAGCACTGGGGAAAGGCAGGCAGAGAATTCCCTGCTAGCACCTTCTCTGTGTCCGGGAAGGAAAACTGTTCGCATTTGCTTCACAGAACCGCTTTTCTGCAGGGAACATTAACGCTTGTTCAGGACGAAAGAAAGCACAGAGCCCCAGATTTGCTGTTGCCCTGGAGAGCTTGCAGAGCACTGGGGAAAGGCAGGCAGAGAATTCCCCGCTAGCACCTTCTCTGTGTCCGGGAAGGAAAACTGTTCGCATTTGCTTCACAGAACCGCTTTTCTGCAGGGAACATTAACGCTTGTTCAGGACGAAAGAAAGCACAGAGCCCCAGATTTGCTGTTGCCCTGGAGAGCTTGCAGAGCACTGGGGAAAGGCAGGCAGAGAATTCCCTGCTAGCACCTTCTCTGTGTCCGGGAAGGAGAAATGTTCACATTGTTTCACAGAATCGCATTTGCGTCGCTGCAGGGAACATTAACGCTTGTTCAGGACGAAAGAAAGCACAGAGCGCCAGATTTGCTGTTGCCCTGGAGAGCTTGCAGAGCACTGGGGAAAGGCAGGCAGAGAATTCCCTGCTAGCACCTTCTCTGTGTCCGGGAAGGAAAACTGTTCGCATTTGCTTCACAGAACCGCTTTTCTGCAGGGAAAATTAACGCTTGTTCAGGACGAAAGAAAGCACAGAGCCCCAGATTTGCTGTTGCCCTGGAGAGCTTGCAGAGCACTGGGGAAAGGCAGGCAGAGAATTCCCTGCTAGCACCTTCTCTGTGTCCGGGAAGGAAAACTGTTCGCATTTGCTTCACAGAACCGCTTTTCTGCAGGGAACATTAACGCTTGTTCAGGACGAAAGAAAGCACAGAGCCCCAGATTTGCTGTTGCCCTGGAGAGCTTGCAGAGCACTGGGGAAAGGCAGGCAGAGAATTCCCTGCTAGCACCTTCTCTGTGTCCGGGAAGGAAAACTGTTCGCATTTGCTTCACAGAACCGCTTTTCTGCAGGGAACATTAACGCTTGTTCAGGACGAAAGAAAGCACAGAGCCCCAGATTTGCTGTTGCCCTGGAGAGCTTGCAGAGCACTGGGGAAAGGCAGGCAGAGAATTCCCTGCTAGCACCTTCTCTGTGCCTAGGAAGGAGAAATGTTCACATTGTTTCACAGAATCGCATTTGCGTCGCTGCAGGGAACATTAACGCTTGTTCAGGACGAAAGAAAGCACAGAGCGCCAGATTTGCTGTTTCCCTGGAGAGCTTGCAGAGCACTGGGGAAAGGCAGGCAGAGAATTCCCTGCTAGCACCTTCTCTGTGTCCGGGAAGGAAAACTGTTCGCGTTTGCTTCACAGAACCGCTTTTCTGCAGGGAACATTAACGCTTGTTCAGGACGAAAGAAAGCACAGAGCCCCAGATTTGCTGTTGCCCTGGAGAGCTTGCAGAGCACTGGGGAAAGGCAGGCAGAGAATTCCCTGCTAGCATCTTCTCTGTGCCTAGGAAGGAGAAATGTTCACATTGTTTCACAGAATCGCATTTGCGTCGCTGCAGGGAACATTAACGCTTATTCAGGACGAAAGAAAGCACAGAGCCCCAGATTTGCTGTTGCCCTGGAGAGCTTGCAGAGCACTGGGGAAAGGCAGGCAGAGAATTCCCTGCTAGCACCTTCTCTGTGTCCGGGAAGGAAAACTGTTCGCATTTGCTTCACAGAACCGCTTTTCTGCAGGGAACATTAACGCTTGTTCAGGACGAAAGAAAGCACTGAGCCCCAGATTTGCTGTTGCCCTGGAGAGCTTGCAGAGCACTGGGGAAAGGCAGGCAGAGAATTCCCTGCTAGCACCTTCTCTGTGTCCAGGAAGGAAAACTGTTCGCATTTGCTTCACAGAACCGCTTTTCTGCAGGAAACATTAACGCTTATTCAGGACGAAAGAAAGCACAGAGCCCCAGATTTGCTGTTGCCCTGGAGATCTTGCAGAGGACTGGGGAAAGGCAGGCAGAGAATTCCCTGCTAGCACCTTCTCTGTGCCTGGGAAGGAGAAGTCTTCACGTTGTTACTCGGAATCGCATTTGCGTCGCTGTAGAGAACACTAACGCTTGTTCAGGACGAAAGAAAGCACAGAGCGCCAGATTTGCTGTTTCCCTGGAGAGCTTGCAGAGCACTGGTGAAAGGCAGGCAGAGAATTCCCTGCTAGCACCTTCTCTGTGTCCGGGAAGGAAAACTGTTCGCATTTGCTTCACAGAACCGCTTTTCTGCAGGGAACATTAACGCTTGTTCAGGACGAAAGAAAGCACAGAGCCCCAGATTTGCTGTTGCCCTGGAGAGCTTGCAGAGCACTGGGGAAAGGCAGGCAGAGAATTCCCTGCTAGCACCTTCTCTGTGTCCGGGAAGGAAAACTGTTCGCATTTGCTTCACAGAACCGCTTTTCTGCAGGGAACATTAACGCTTGTTCAGGACGAAAGAAAGCACAGAGCCCCAGATTTGCTGTTGCCCTGGAGAGCTTGCAGAGCACTGGGGAAAGGCAGGCAGAGAATTCCCTGCTAGCACCTTCTCTGTGTCCGGGAAGGAAAACTGTTCGCATTTGCTTCACAGAACCGCTTTTCTGCAGGGAACATTAACGCTTGTTCAGGACGAAAGAAAGCACAGAGCCCCAGATTTGCTGTTGCCCTGGAGAGCTTGCAGAGCACTGGGGAAAGGCAGGCAGAGAATTCCCTGCTAGCACCTTCTCTGTGCCTAGGAAGGAGAAATGTTCACATTGTTTCACAGAATCGCATTTGCGTCGCTGCAGGGAACATTAACGCTTGTTCAGGACGAAAGAAAGCACAGAGCGCCAGATTTGCTGTTGCCCTGGAGAGCTTGCAGAGCACTGGGGAAAGGCAGGCAGAGAATTCCCCGCTAGCACCTTCTCTGTGTCCGGGAAGGAAAACTGTTCGCATTTGCTTCACAGAACCGCTTTTCTGCAGGGAACATTAACGCTTGTTCAGGACGAAAGAAAGCACAGAGCCCCAGATTTGCTGTTGCCCTGGAGAGCTTGCAGAGCACTGGTGAAAGGCAGGCAGAGAATTCCCTGCTAGCACATTCTCTGTGTCCGGGAAGGAAAACTGTTCGCATTTGCTTCACAGAACCGCTTTTCTGCAGGGAACATTAACGCTTGTTCAGGACGAAAGAAAGCACAGAGCCCCAGATTTGCTGTTGCCCTGGAGAGCTTGCAGAGCACTGGGGAAAGGCAGGCAGAGAATTCCCTGCTAGCACCTTCTCTGTGTCCGGGAAGGAAAACTGTTCACATTTGCTTCACAGAACCGCTTTTCTGCAGAGAACACTAACGCTTGTTCAGGACGAAAGAAAGCACAGAGCCCCAGATTTGCTGTTGCCCTGGAGAGCTTGCAGAGCACTGGGGAAAGGCAGGCAGAGAATTCCCTGCTAGCACCTTCTCTGTGCCTAGGAAGGAGAAATGTTCACATTGTTTCACAGAATCGCATTTGCGTCGCTGCAGGGAACATTAACGCTTGTTCAGGACGAAAGAAAGCACAGAGCGCCAGATTTGCTGTTGCCCTGGAGAGCTTGCAGAGCACTGGGGAAAGGCAGGCAGAGAATTCCCTGCTAGCACCTTCTCTGTGTCCGGGAAGGAAAACTGTTCGCATTTGCTTCACAGAACCGCTTTTCTGCAGGGAACATTAACGCTTGTTCAGGACGAAAGAAAGCACAGAGCGCCAGATTTGCTGTTGCCCTGGAGAGCTTGCAGAGCACTGGGGAAAGGCAGGCAGAGAATTCCCTGCTAGCACCTTCTCTGTGTCCGGGAAGGAAAACTGTTCGCATTTGCTTCACAGAACCGCTTTTCTGCAGGGAACACTAACGCTTGTTCAGGACGAAAGAAAGCACAGAGCCCCAGATTTGCTGTTGCCCTGGAGAGCTTGCAGAGCACTGGGGAAAGGCAGGCAGAGAATTCCCTGCTAGCACCTTCTCTGTGTCCAGGAAGGAAAACTGTTCGCATTTGCTTCACAGAACCGCTTTTCTGCAGGAAACATTAACGCTTGTTCAGGACGAAAGAAAGCACAGAGCCCCAGATTTGCTGTTGCCCTGGAGATCTTGCAGAGGACTGGGGAAAGGCAGGCAGAGAATTCCCTGCTAGCACCTTCTCTGTGCCTGGGAAGGAGAAGTCTTCACGTTGTTACTCGGAATCGCATTTGCGTCGCTGTAGAGAACACTAACGCTTGTTCAGGACGAAAGAAAGCACAGAGCGCCAGATTTGCTGTTGCCCTGGAGAGCTTGCAGAGCACTGGGGAAAGGCAGGCAGAGAATTCCCTGCTAGCACCTTCTCTGTGTCCGGGAAGGAAAACTGTTCGCATTTGCTTCACAGAACCGCTTTTCTGCAGGGAACATTAACGCTTGTTCAGGACGAAAGAAAGCACAGAGCCCCAGATTTGCTGTTGCCCTGGAGAGCTTGCAGAGCACTGGGGAAAGGCAGGCAGAGAATTCCCTGCTAGCACCTTCTCTGTGTCCGGGAAGGAAAACTGTTCGCATTTGCTTCACAGAACCGCTTTTCTGCAGGGAACATTAACGCTTGTTCAGGACGAAAGAAAGCACAGAGCGCCAGATTTGCTGTTGCCCTGGAGAGCTTGCAGAGCACTGGGGAAAGGCAGGCAGAGAATTCCCTGCTAGCACCTTCTCTGTGCCTAGGAAGGAGAAATGTTCACATTGTTTCACAGAATCGCATTTGCGTCGCTGCAGGGAACATTAACGCTTGTTCAGGACGAAAGAAAGCACAGAGCCCCAGATTTGCTGTTGCCCTGGAGAGCTTGCAGAGCACTGGGGAAAGGCAGGCAGAGAATTCCCTGCTAGCACCTTCTCTGTGTCCGGGAAGGAAAACTGTTCGCATTTGCTTCACAGAACCGCTTTTCTGCAGGGAACATTAACGCTTGTTCAGGACGAAAGAAAGCACTGAGCCCCAGATTTGCTGTTGCCCTGGAGAGCTTGCAGAGCACTGGGGAAAGGCAGGCAGAGAATTCCCTGCTAGCACCTTCTCTGTGTCCGGGAAGGAAAACTGTTCGCATTTGCTTCACAGAACCGCTTTTCTGCAGGGAACATTAACGCTTGTTCAGGACGAAAGAAAGCACAGAGCCCCAGATTTGCTGTTGCCCTGGAGAGCTTGCAGAGCACTGGGGAAAGGCAGGCAGAGAATTCCCTGCTAGCACCTTCTCTGTGTCCGGGAAGGAAAACTGTTCGCATTTGCTTCACAGAACCGCTTTTCTGCAGGGAACATTAACGCTTGTTCAGGACGAAAGAAAGCACAGAGCCCCAGATTTGCTGTTGCCCTGGAGAGCTTGCAGAGCACTGGGGAAAGGCAGGCAGAGAATTCCCTGCTAGCACCTTCTCTGTGCCTAGGAAGGAGAAATGTTCACATTGTTTCACAGAATCGCATTTGCGTCGCTGCAGGGAACATTAACGCTTGTTCAGGACGAAAGAAAGCACAGAGCGCCAGATTTGCTGTTTCCCTGGAGAGCTTGCAGAGCACTGGGGAAAGGCAGGCAGAGAATTCCCTGCTAGCACCTTCTCTGTGTCCGGGAAGGAAAACTGTTCGCGTTTGCTTCACAGAACCGCTTTTCTGCAGGGAACATTAACGCTTGTTCAGGACGAAAGAAAGCACAGAGCCCCAGATTTGCTGTTGCCCTGGAGAGCTTGCAGAGCACTGGGGAAAGGCAGGCAGAGAATTCCCTGCTAGCATCTTCTCTGTGCCTAGGAAGGAGAAATGTTCACATTGTTTCACAGAATCGCATTTGCGTCGCTGCAGGGAACATTAACGCTTGTTCAGGACGAAAGAAAGCACAGAGCGCCAGATTTGCTGTTGCCCTGGAGAGCTTGCAGAGCACTGGGGAAAGGCAGGCAGAGAATTCCCCGCTAGCACCTTCTCTGTGTCCGGGAAGGAAAACTGTTCGCATTTGCTTCACAGAACCGCTTTTCTGCAGGGAACATTAACGCTTGTTCAGGACGAAAGAAAGCACAGAGCCCCAGATTTGCTGTTGCCCTGGAGAGCTTGCAGAGCACTGGGGAAAGGCAGGCAGAGAATTCCCTGCTAGCATCTTCTCTGTGCCTAGGAAGGAGAAATGTTCACATTGTTTCACAGAATCGCATTTGCGTCGCTGCAGGGAACATTAACGCTTGTTCAGGACGAAAGAAAGCACAGAGCGCCAGATTTGCTGTTGCCCTGGAGAGCTTGCAGAGCACTGGGGAAAGGCAGGCAGAGAATTCCCCGCTAGCACCTTCTCTGTGTCCGGGAAGGAAAACTGTTCGCATTTGCTTCACAGAACCGCTTTTCTGCAGAGAACATTAACGCTTTTTCAGGACGAAAGAAAGCACAGAGCCCCAGATTTGCTGTTGCCCTGGAGAGCTTGCAGAGCACTGGGGAAAGGCAGGCAGAGAATTCCCTGCTAGCACCTTCTCTGTGTCCGGGAAGGAGAAATGTTCACATTGTTTCACAGAATCGCATTTGCGTCGCTGCAGGGAACATTAACGCTTATTCAGGACGAAAGAAAGCACAGAGCCCCAGATTTGCTGTTGCCCTGGAGAGCTTGCAGAGCACTGGGGAAAGGCAGGCAGAGAATTCCCTGCTAGCACCTTCTCTGTGTCCGGGAAGGAAAACTGTTCGCATTTGCTTCACAGAACCGCTTTTCTGCAGGGAACATTAACGCTTGTTCAGGACGAAAGAAAGCACTGAGCCCCAGATTTGCTGTTGCCCTGGAGAGCTTGCAGAGCACTGGGGAAAGGCAGGCAGAGAATTCCCTGCTAGCACCTTCTCTGTGTCCAGGAAGGAAAACTGTTCGCATTTGCTTCACAGAACCGCTTTTCTGCAGGAAACATTAACGCTTATTCAGGACGAAAGAAAGCACAGAGCCCCAGATTTGCTGTTGCCCTGGAGATCTTGCAGAGGACTGGGGAAAGGCAGGCAGAGAATTCCCTGCTAGCACCTTCTCTGTGCCTGGGAAGGAGAAGTCTTCACGTTGTTACTCGGAATCGCATTTGCGTCGCTGTAGAGAACACTAACGCTTGTTCAGGACGAAAGAAAGCACAGAGCGCCAGATTTGCTGTTTCCCTGGAGAGCTTGCAGAGCACTGGTGAAAGGCAGGCAGAGAATTCCCTGCTAGCACCTTCTCTGTGTCCGGGAAGGAAAACTGTTCGCATTTGCTTCACAGAACCGCTTTTCTGCAGGGAACATTAACGCTTGTTCAGGACGAAAGAAAGCACAGAGCCCCAGATTTGCTGTTGCCCTGGAGAGCTTGCAGAGCACTGGGGAAAGGCAGGCAGAGAATTCCCTGCTAGCACCTTCTCTGTGTCCGGGAAGGAAAACTGTTCACATTTGCTTCACAGAACCGCTTTTCTGCAGAGAACACTAACGCTTGTTCAGGACGAAAGAAAGCACAGAGCCCCAGATTTGCTGTTGCCCTGGAGAGCTTGCAGAGCACTGGGGAAAGGCAGGCAGAGAATTCCCTGCTAGCACCTTCTCTGTGTCCGGGAAGGAAACTGTTCGCATTTGCTTCACAGAATCGCTTTTCTGCAGGGAACATTAACGCTTGTTCAGGACGAAAGAAAGCACAGAGCCCCAGATTGGCTGTTGCCCTGGAGAGCTTGCAGAGCACTGGGGAAAGGCAGGCAGAGAATTCCCTGCTAGCACCTTCTCTGTGTCCGGGAAGGAAAACTGTTCGCATTTGCTTCACAGAACCGCTTTTCTGCAGAGAACACTAACGCTTGTTCAGGACGAAAGAAAGCACAGAGCCCCAGATTGGCTGTTGCCCTGGAGAGCTTGCAGAGCACTGGGGAAAGGCAGGCAGAGAATTCCCTGCTAGCACCTTCTCTGTGTCCGGGAAGGAAAACTGTTCGCATTTGCTTCACAGAACCGCTTTTCTGCAGAGAACACTAACGCTTGTTCAGGACGAAAGAAAGCACAGAGCCCCAGATTTGCTGTTGCCCTGGAGAGCTTGCAGAGCACTGGGGAAAGGCAGGCAGAGAATTCCCTGCTAGCATCTTCTCTGTGCCTAGGAAGGAGAAATGTTCACATTGTTTCACAGAATCGCATTTGCGTCGCTGCAGGGAACATTAACGCTTGTTCAGGACGAAAGAAAGCACAGAGCGCCAGATTTGCTGTTGCCCTGGAGAGCTTGCAGAGCACTGGGGAAAGGCAGGCAGAGAATTCCCCGCTAGCACCTTCTCTGTGCCTGGGAAGGAGAAGTCTTCACGTTGTTACTCGGAATCGCATTTGCGTCGCTGTAGAGAACACTAACGCTTGTTCAGGACGAAAGAAAGCACAGAGCGCCAGATTTGCTGTTGCCCTGGAGAGCTTGCAGAGCACTGGGGAAAGGCAGGCAGAGAATTCCCTGCTAGCACCTTCTCTGTGTCCGGGAAGGAAAACTGTTCGCATTTGCTTCACAGAACCGCTTTTCTGCAGGGAACATTAACGCTTGTTCAGGACGAAAGAAAGCACAGAGCCCCAGATTTGCTGTTGCCCTGGAGAGCTTGCAGAGCACTGGGGAAAGGCAGGCAGAGAATTCCCTGCTAGCACCTTCTCTGTGTCCGGGAAGGAAAACTGTTCGCATTTGCTTCACAGAACCGCTTTTCTGCAGGGAACATTAACGCTTGTTCAGGACGAAAGAAAGCACAGAGCCCCAGATTTGCTGTTGCCCTGGAGAGCTTGCAGAGCACTGGGGAAAGGCAGGCAGAGAATTCCCTGCTAGCACCTTCTCTGTGTCCGGGAAGGAAAACTGTTCGCATTTGCTTCACAGAACCGCTTTTCTGCAGGGAACATTAACGCTTGTTCAGGACGAAAGAAAGCACAGAGCCCCAGATTTGCTGTTGCCCTGGAGAGCTTGCAGAGCACTGGGGAAAGGCAGGCAGAGAATTCCCTGCTAGCACCTTCTCTGTGCCTAGGAAGGAGAAATGTTCACATTGTTTCACAGAATCGCATTTGCGTCGCTGCAGGGAACATTAACGCTTGTTCAGGACGAAAGAAAGCACAGAGCGCCAGATTTGCTGTTGCCCTGGAGAGCTTGCAGAGCACTGGGGAAAGGCAGGCAGAGAATTCCCTGCTAGCACCTTCTCTGTGTCCGGGAAGGAAAACTGTTCGCATTTGCTTCACAGAACCGCTTTTCTGCAGGGAACATTAACGCTTGTTCAGGACGAAAGAAAGCACAGAGCCCCAGATTTGCTGTTGCCCTGGAGAGCTTGCAGAGCACTGGGGAAAGGCAGGCAGAGAATTCCCTGCTAGCACCTTCTCTGTGTCCGGGAAGGAAAACTGTTCGCATTTGCTTCACAGAACCGCTTTTCTGCAGGGAACATTAACGCTTGTTCAGGACGAAAGAAAGCACAGAGCCCCAGATTTGCTGTTGCCCTGGAGAGCTTGCAGAGCACTGGGGAAAGGCAGGCAGAGAATTCCCTGCTAGCACCTTCTCTGTGTCCGGGAAGGAAAACTGTTCGCATTTGCTTCACAGAACCGCTTTTCTGCAGGGAACATTAACGCTTGTTCAGGACGAAAGAAAGCACAGAGCCCCAGATTTGCTGTTGCCCTGGAGAGCTTGCAGAGCACTGGGGAAAGGCAGGCAGAGAATTCCCTGCTAGCACCTTCTCTGTGCCTAGGAAGGAGAAATGTTCACATTGTTTCACAGAATCGCATTTGCGTCGCTGCAGGGAACATTAACGCTTGTTCAGGACGAAAGAAAGCACAGAGCGCCAGATTTGCTGTTGCCCTGGAGAGCTTGCAGAGCACTGGGGAAAGGCAGGCAGAGAATTCCCTGCTAGCACCTTCTCTGTGTCCGGGAAGGAAAACTGTTCGCATTTGCTTCACAGAACCGCTTTTCTGCAGGGAACATTAACGCTTGTTCAGGACGAAAGAAAGCACAGAGCCCCAGATTTGCTGTTGCCCTGGAGAGCTTGCAGAGCACTGGGGAAAGGCAGGCAGAGAATTCCCTGCTAGCACCTTCTCTGTGTCCGGGAAGGAAAACTGTTCGCATTTGCTTCACAGAACCGCTTTTCTGCAGGGAACATTAACGCTTGTTCAGGACGAAAGAAAGCACAGAGCCCCAGATTTGCTGTTGCCCTGGAGAGCTTGCAGAGCACTGGGGAAAGGCAGGCAGAGAATTCCCTGCTAGCACCTTCTCTGTGTCCGGGAAGGAAAACTGTTCGCATTTGCTTCACAGAACCGCTTTTCTGCAGGGAACATTAACGCTTGTTCAGGACGAAAGAAAGCACAGAGCCCCAGATTTGCTGTTGCCCTGGAGAGCTTGCAGAGCACTGGGGAAAGGCAGGCAGAGAATTCCCTGCTAGCACCTTCTCTGTGCCTAGGAAGGAGAAATGTTCACATTGTTTCACAGAATCGCATTTGCGTCGCTGCAGGGAACATTAACGCTTGTTCAGGACGAAAGAAAGCACAGAGCGCCAGATTTGCTGTTGCCCTGGAGAGCTTGCAGAGCACTGGGGAAAGGCAGGCAGAGAATTCCCCGCTAGCACCTTCTCTGTGTCCGGGAAGGAAAACTGTTCGCATTTGCTTCACAGAACCGCTTTTCTGCAGGGAACATTAACGCTTGTTCAGGACGAAAGAAAGCACAGAGCCCCAGATTTGCTGTTGCCCTGGAGAGCTTGCAGAGCACTGGGGAAAGGCAGGCAGAGAATTCCCTGCTAGCATCTTCTCTGTGCCTAGGAAGGAGAAATGTTCACATTGTTTCACAGAATCGCATTTGCGTCGCTGCAGGGAACATTAACGCTTGTTCAGGACGAAAGAAAGCACAGAGCGCCAGATTTGCTGTTTCCCTGGAGAGCTTGCAGAGCACTGGGGAAAGGCAGGCAGAGAATTCCCTGCTAGCACCTTCTCTGTGTCCGGGAAGGAAAACTGTTCGCGTTTGCTTCACAGAACCGCTTTTCTGCAGGGAACATTAACGCTTGTTCAGGACGAAAGAAAGCACAGAGCCCCAGATTTGCTGTTGCCCTGGAGAGCTTGCAGAGCACTGGGGAAAGGCAGGCAGAGAATTCCCTGCTAGCATCTTCTCTGTGCCTAGGAAGGAGAAATGTTCACATTGTTTCACAGAATCGCATTTGCGTCGCTGCAGGGAACATTAACGCTTGTTCAGGACGAAAGAAAGCACAGAGCGCCAGATTTGCTGTTGCCCTGGAGAGCTTGCAGAGCACTGGGGAAAGGCAGGCAGAGAATTCCCCGCTAGCACCTTCTCTGTGTCCGGGAAGGAAAACTGTTCGCATTTGCTTCACAGAACCGCTTTTCTGCAGGGAACATTAACGCTTGTTCAGGACGAAAGAAAGCACAGAGCCCCAGATTTGCTGTTGCCCTGGAGAGCTTGCAGAGCACTGGGGAAAGGCAGGCAGAGAATTCCCTGCTAGCATCTTCTCTGTGCCTAGGAAGGAGAAATGTTCACATTGTTTCACAGAATCGCATTTGCGTCGCTGCAGGGAACATTAACGCTTGTTCAGGACGAAAGAAAGCACAGAGCGCCAGATTTGCTGTTGCCCTGGAGAGCTTGCAGAGCACTGGGGAAAGGCAGGCAGAGAATTCCCCGCTAGCACCTTCTCTGTGTCCGGGAAGGAGAAATGTTCACATTGTTTCACAGAATCGCATTTGCGTCGCTGCAGGGAACATTAACGCTTATTCAGGACGAAAGAAAGCACAGAGCCCCAGATTTGCTGTTGCCCTGGAGAGCTTGCAGAGCACTGGGGAAAGGCAGGCAGAGAATTCCCTGCTAGCACCTTCTCTGTGTCCGGGAAGGAAAACTGTTCGCATTTGCTTCACAGAACCGCTTTTCTGCAGGGAACATTAACGCTTGTTCAGGACGAAAGAAAGCACTGAGCCCCAGATTTGCTGTTGCCCTGGAGAGCTTGCAGAGCACTGGGGAAAGGCAGGCAGAGAATTCCCTGCTAGCACCTTCTCTGTGTCCAGGAAGGAAAACTGTTCACATTTGCTTCACAGAACCGCTTTTCTGCAGGAAACATTAACGCTTGTTCAGGACGAAAGAAAGCACAGAGCCCCAGATTTGCTGTTGCCCTGGAGATCTTGCAGAGGACTGGGGAAAGGCAGGCAGAGAATTCCCTGCTAGCACCTTCTCTGTGCCTGGGAAGGAGAAGTCTTCACGTTGTTACTCGGAATCGCATTTGCGTCGCTGTAGAGAACACTAACGCTTGTTCAGGACGAAAGAAAGCACAGAGCGCCAGATTTGCTGTTTCCCTGGAGAGCTTGCAGAGCACTGGTGAAAGGCAGGCAGAGAATTCCCTGCTAGCACCTTCTCTGTGTCCGGGAAGGAAAACTGTTCGCATTTGCTTCACAGAACCGCTTTTCTGCAGGGAACATTAACGCTTGTTCAGGACGAAAGAAAGCACAGAGCCCCAGATTTGCTGTTGCCCTGGAGAGCTTGCAGAGCACTGGGGAAAGGCAGGCAGAGAATTCCCTGCTAGCACCTTCTCTGTGTCCGGGAAGGAAAACTGTTCACATTTGCTTCACAGAACCGCTTTTCTGCAGAGAACACTAACGCTTGTTCAGGACGAAAGAAAGCACAGAGCCCCAGATTTGCTGTTGCCCTGGAGAGCTTGCAGAGCACTGGGGAAAGGCAGGCAGAGAATTCCCTGCTAGCACCTTCTCTGTGTCCGGGAAGGAAACTGTTCGCATTTGCTTCACAGAATCGCTTTTCTGCAGGGAACATTAACGCTTGTTCAGGACGAAAGAAAGCACAGAGCCCCAGATTGGCTGTTGCCCTGGAGAGCTTGCAGAGCACTGGGGAAAGGCAGGCAGAGAATTCCCTGCTAGCACCTTCTCTGTGTCCGGGAAGGAAAACTGTTCGCATTTGCTTCACAGAACCGCTTTTCTGCAGAGAACACTAACGCTTGTTCAGGACGAAAGAAAGCACAGAGCCCCAGATTGGCTGTTGCCCTGGAGAGCTTGCAGAGCACTGGGGAAAGGCAGGCAGAGAATTCCCTGCTAGCACCTTCTCTGTGTCCGGGAAGGAAAACTGTTCGCATTTGCTTCACAGAACCGCTTTTCTGCAGAGAACACTAACGCTTGTTCAGGACGAAAGAAAGCACAGAGCCCCAGATTTGCTGTTGCCCTGGAGAGCTTGCAGAGCACTGGGGAAAGGCAGGCAGAGAATTCCCTGCTAGCATCTTCTCTGTGCCTAGGAAGGAGAAATGTTCACATTGTTTCACAGAATCGCATTTGCGTCGCTGCAGGGAACATTAACGCTTGTTCAGGACGAAAGAAAGCACAGAGCGCCAGATTTGCTGTTGCCCTGGAGAGCTTGCAGAGCACTGGGGAAAGGCAGGCAGAGAATTCCCCGCTAGCACCTTCTCTGTGCCTGGGAAGGAGAAGTCTTCACGTTGTTACTCGGAATCGCATTTGCGTCGCTGTAGAGAACACTAACGCTTGTTCAGGACGAAAGAAAGCACAGAGCGCCAGATTTGCTGTTGCCCTGGAGAGCTTGCAGAGCACTGGGGAAAGGCAGGCAGAGAATTCCCTGCTAGCACCTTCTCTGTGTCCGGGAAGGAAAACTGTTCGCATTTGCTTCACAGAACCGCTTTTCTGCAGGGAACATTAACGCTTGTTCAGGACGAAAGAAAGCACAGAGCCCCAGATTTGCTGTTGCCCTGGAGAGCTTGCAGAGCACTGGGGAAAGGCAGGCAGAGAATTCCCTGCTAGCACCTTCTCTGTGTCCGGGAAGGAAAACTGTTCGCATTTGCTTCACAGAACCGCTTTTCTGCAGGGAACATTAACGCTTGTTCAGGACGAAAGAAAGCACAGAGCCCCAGATTTGCTGTTGCCCTGGAGAGCTTGCAGAGCACTGGGGAAAGGCAGGCAGAGAATTCCCTGCTAGCACCTTCTCTGTGTCCGGGAAGGAAAACTGTTCGCATTTGCTTCACAGAACCGCTTTTCTGCAGGGAACATTAACGCTTGTTCAGGACGAAAGAAAGCACAGAGCCCCAGATTTGCTGTTGCCCTGGAGAGCTTGCAGAGCACTGGGGAAAGGCAGGCAGAGAATTCCCTGCTAGCACCTTCTCTGTGCCTAGGAAGGAGAAATGTTCACATTGTTTCACAGAATCGCATTTGCGTCGCTGCAGGGAACATTAACGCTTGTTCAGGACGAAAGAAAGCACAGAGCGCCAGATTTGCTGTTGCCCTGGAGAGCTTGCAGAGCACTGGGGAAAGGCAGGCAGAGAATTCCCTGCTAGCACCTTCTCTGTGTCCGGGAAGGAAAACTGTTCGCATTTGCTTCACAGAACCGCTTTTCTGCAGGGAACATTAACGCTTGTTCAGGACGAAAGAAAGCACAGAGCCCCAGATTTGCTGTTGCCCTGGAGAGCTTGCAGAGCACTGGGGAAAGGCAGGCAGAGAATTCCCTGCTAGCACCTTCTCTGTGTCCGGGAAGGAAAACTGTTCGCATTTGCTTCACAGAACCGCTTTTCTGCAGGGAACATTAACGCTTGTTCAGGACGAAAGAAAGCACAGAGCCCCAGATTTGCTGTTGCCCTGGAGAGCTTGCAGAGCACTGGGGAAAGGCAGGCAGAGAATTCCCTGCTAGCACCTTCTCTGTGTCCGGGAAGGAAAACTGTTCGCATTTGCTTCACAGAACCGCTTTTCTGCAGGGAACATTAACGCTTGTTCAGGACGAAAGAAAGCACAGAGCCCCAGATTTGCTGTTGCCCTGGAGAGCTTGCAGAGCACTGGGGAAAGGCAGGCAGAGAATTCCCTGCTAGCACCTTCTCTGTGCCTAGGAAGGAGAAATGTTCACATTGTTTCACAGAATCGCATTTGCGTCGCTGCAGGGAACATTAACGCTTGTTCAGGACGAAAGAAAGCACAGAGCGCCAGATTTGCTGTTTCCCTGGAGAGCTTGCAGAGCACTGGGGAAAGGCAGGCAGAGAATTCCCTGCTAGCACCTTCTCTGTGTCCGGGAAGGAAAACTGTTCGCGTTTGCTTCACAGAACCGCTTTTCTGCAGGGAACATTAACGCTTGTTCAGGACGAAAGAAAGCACAGAGCCCCAGATTTGCTGTTGCCCTGGAGAGCTTGCAGAGCACTGGGGAAAGGCAGGCAGAGAATTCCCTGCTAGCATCTTCTCTGTGCCTAGGAAGGAGAAATGTTCACATTGTTTCACAGAATCGCATTTGCGTCGCTGCAGGGAACATTAACGCTTGTTCAGGACGAAAGAAAGCACAGAGCGCCAGATTTGCTGTTGCCCTGGAGAGCTTGCAGAGCACTGGGGAAAGGCAGGCAGAGAATTCCCCGCTAGCACCTTCTCTGTGTCCGGGAAGGAAAACTGTTCGCATTTGCTTCACAGAACCGCTTTTCTGCAGGGAACATTAACGCTTGTTCAGGACGAAAGAAAGCACAGAGCCCCAGATTTGCTGTTGCCCTGGAGAGCTTGCAGAGCACTGGGGAAAGGCAGGCAGAGAATTCCCTGCTAGCATCTTCTCTGTGCCTAGGAAGGAGAAATGTTCACATTGTTTCACAGAATCGCATTTGCGTCGCTGCAGGGAACATTAACGCTTGTTCAGGACGAAAGAAAGCACAGAGCGCCAGATTTGCTGTTGCCCTGGAGAGCTTGCAGAGCACTGGGGAAAGGCAGGCAGAGAATTCCCCGCTAGCACCTTCTCTGTGTCCGGGAAGGAAAACTGTTCGCATTTGCTTCACAGAACCGCTTTTCTGCAGAGAACATTAACGCTTATTCAGGACGAAAGAAAGCACAGAGCCCCAGATTTGCTGTTGCCCTGGAGAGCTTGCAGAGCACTGGGGAAAGGCAGGCAGAGAATTCCCTGCTAGCACCTTCTCTGTGTCCGGGAAGGAGAAATGTTCACATTGTTTCACAGAATCGCATTTGCGTCGCTGCAGGGAACATTAACGCTTATTCAGGACGAAAGAAAGCACAGAGCCCCAGATTTGCTGTTGCCCTGGAGAGCTTGCAGAGCACTGGGGAAAGGCAGGCAGAGAATTCCCTGCTAGCACCTTCTCTGTGTCCGGGAAGGAAAACTGTTCGCATTTGCTTCACAGAACCGCTTTTCTGCAGGGAACATTAACGCTTGTTCAGGACGAAAGAAAGCACTGAGCCCCAGATTTGCTGTTGCCCTGGAGAGCTTGCAGAGCACTGGGGAAAGGCAGGCAGAGAATTCCCTGCTAGCACCTTCTCTGTGTCCAGGAAGGAAAACTGTTCGCATTTGCTTCACAGAACCGCTTTTCTGCAGGAAACATTAACGCTTATTCACGACGAAAGAAAGCACAGAGCCCCAGATTTGCTGTTGCCCTGGAGATCTTGCAGAGGACTGGGGAAAGGCAGGCAGAGAATTCCCTGCTAGCACCTTCTCTGTGCCTGGGAAGGAGAAGTCTTCACGTTGTTACTCGGAATCGCATTTGCGTCGCTGTAGAGAACACTAACGCTTGTTCAGGACGAAAGAAAGCACAGAGCGCCAGATTTGCTGTTTCCCTGGAGAGCTTGCAGAGCACTGGTGAAAGGCAGGCAGAGAATTCCCTGCTAGCACCTTCTCTGTGTCCGGGAAGGAGAAATGTTCACATTGTTTCACAGAATCGCATTTGCGTCGCTGCAGGGAACATTAACGCTTATTCAGGACGAAAGAAAGCACAGAGCCCCAGATTTGCTGTTGCCCTGGAGAGCTTGCAGAGCACTGGGGAAAGGCAGGCAGAGAATTCCCTGCTAGCACCTTCTCTGTGTCCGGGAAGGAAAACTGTTCGCATTTGCTTCACAGAACCGCTTTTCTGCAGGGAACATTAACGCTTGTTCAGGACGAAAGAAAGCACTGAGCCCCAGATTTGCTGTTGCCCTGGAGAGCTTGCAGAGCACTGGGGAAAGGCAGGCAGAGAATTCCCTGCTAGCACCTTCTCTGTGTCCAGGAAGGAAAACTGTTCGCATTTGCTTCACAGAACCGCTTTTCTGCAGGAAACATTAACGCTTATTCAGGACGAAAGAAAGCACAGAGCCCCAGATTTGCTGTTGCCCTGGAGATCTTGCAGAGGACTGGGGAAAGGCAGGCAGAGAATTCCCTGCTAGCACCTTCTCTGTGCCTGGGAAGGAGAAGTCTTCACGTTGTTACTCGGAATCGCATTTGCGTCGCTGTAGAGAACACTAACGCTTGTTCAGGACGAAAGAAAGCACAGAGCCCCAGATTTGCTGTTGCCCTGGAGAGCTTGCAGAGCACTGGGGAAAGGCAGGCAGAGAATTCCCTGCTAGCACCTTCTCTGTGTCCGGGAAGGAAACTGTTCGCATTTGCTTCACAGAATCGCTTTTCTGCAGGGAACATTAACGCTTGTTCAGGACGAAAGAAAGCACAGAGCCCCAGATTGGCTGTTGCCCTGGAGAGCTTGCAGAGCACTGGGGAAAGGCAGGCAGAGAATTCCCTGCTAGCACCTTCTCTGTGTCCAGGAAGGAAAACTGTTCGCATTTGCTTCACAGAACCGCTTTTCTGCAGAGAACACTAACGCTTGTTCAGGACGAAAGAAAGCACAGAGCCCCAGATTGGCTGTTGCCCTGGAGAGCTTGCAGAGCACTGGGGAAAGGCAGGCAGAGAATTCCCTGCTAGCACCTTCTCTGTGTCCGGGAAGGAAAACTGTTCGCATTTGCTTCACAGAACCGCTTTTCTGCAGAGAACACTAACGCTTGTTCAGGACGAAAGAAAGCACAGAGCCCCAGATTTGCTGTTGCCCTGGAGAGCTTGCAGAGCACTGGGGAAAGGCAGGCAGAGAATTCCCTGCTAGCATCTTCTCTGTGCCTAGGAAGGAGAAATGTTCACATTGTTTCACAGAATCGCATTTGCGTCGCTGCAGGGAACATTAACGCTTGTTCAGGACGAAAGAAAGCACAGAGCGCCAGATTTGCTGTTGCCCTGGAGAGCTTGCAGAGCACTGGGGAAAGGCAGGCAGAGAATTCCCCGCTAGCACCTTCTCTGTGTCCGGGAAGGAAAACTGTTCGCATTTGCTTCACAGAACCGCTTTTCTGCAGAGAACATTAACGCTTATTCAGGACGAAAGAAAGCACAGAGCCCCAGATTTGCTGTTGCCCTGGAGAGCTTGCAGAGCACTGGGGAAAGGCAGGCAGAGAATTCCCTGCTAGCACCTTCTCTGTGTCCGGGAAGGAGAAATGTTCACATTGTTTCACAGAATCGCATTTGCGTCGCTGCAGGGAACATTAACGCTTATTCAGGACGAAAGAAAGCACAGAGCCCCAGATTTGCTGTTGCCCTGGAGAGCTTGCAGAGCACTGGGGAAAGGCAGGCAGAGAATTCCCTGCTAGCACCTTCTCTGTGTCCGGGAAGGAAAACTGTTCGCATTTGCTTCACAGAACCGCTTTTCTGCAGGGAACATTAACGCTTGTTCAGGACGAAAGAAAGCACAGAGCCCCAGATTTGCTGTTGCCCTGGAGAGCTTGCAGAGCACTGGGGAAAGGCAGGCAGAGAATTCCCTGCTAGCACCTTCTCTGTGTCCAGGAAGGAAAACTGTTCGCATTTGCTTCACAGAACCGCTTTTCTGCAGGAAACATTAACGCTTGTTCAGGACGAAAGAAAGCACAGAGCCCCAGATTTGCTGTTGCCCTGGAGATCTTGCAGAGGACTGGGGAAAGGCAGGCAGAGAATTCCCTGCTAGCACCTTCTCTGTGCCTGGGAAGGAGAAGTCTTCACGTTGTTACTCGGAATCGCATTTGCGTCGCTGCAGGGAACATTAACGCTTGTTCAGGACGAAAGAAAGCACAGAGCGCCAGATTTGCTGTTGCCCTGGAGAGCTTGCAGAGCACTGGGGAAAGGCAGGCAGAGAATTCCCTGCTAGCACCTTCTCTATGCCTAGGAAGGAGAAATGTTCACATTGTTTCACAGAATCGCATTTGCGTCGCTGCAGGGAACATTAACGCTTGTTCAGGACGAAAGAAAGCACAGAGCGCCAGATTTGCTGTTGCCCTGGAGAGCTTGCAGAGCACTGGGGAAAGGCAGGCAGAGAATTCCCTGCTAGCACCTTCTCTGTGTCCGGGAAGGAAAACTGTTCGCGTTTGCTTCACAGAACCGCTTTTCTGCAAGGAACATTAACGCTTGTTCAGGACGAAAGAAAGCACAGAGCCCCAGATTTGCTGTTGCCCTGGAGAGCTTGCAGAGCACTGGGGAAAGGCAGGCAGAGAATTCCCTGCTAGCACCTTCTCTGTGTCCGGGAAGGAAAACTGTTCGCATTTGCTTCACAGAACCGCTTTTCTGCAGGGAACATTAACGCTTGTTCAGGACGAAAGAAAGCACAGAGCCCCAGATTTGCTGTTGCCCTGGAGAGCTTGCAGAGCACTGGGGAAAGGCAGGCAGAGAATTCCCTGCTAGCACCTTCTCTGTGTCCGGGAAGGAAAACTGTTCGCATTTGCTTCACAGAACCGCTTTTCTGCAGGGAACATTAACGCTTGTTCAGGACGAAAGAAAGCACAGAGCCCCAGATTTGCTGTTGCCCTGGAGAGCTTGCAGAGCACTGGGGAAAGGCAGGCAGAGAATTCCCTGCTAGCACCTTCTCTGTGTCCGGGAAGGAAAACTGTTCGCGTTTGCTTCACAGAACCGCTTTTCTGCAGGGAACATTAACGCTTGTTCAGGACGAAAGAAAGCACAGAGTCCCAGATTTGCTGTTGCCCTGGAGAGCTTGCAGAGCACTGGGGAAAGGCAGGCAGAGAATTCCCTGCTAGCATCTTCTCTGTGCCTAGGAAGGAGAAATGTTCACATTGTTTCACAGAATCGCATTTGCGTCGCTGCAGGGAACATTAACGCTTGTTCAGGACGAAAGAAAGCACAGAGCGCCAGATTTGCTGTTGCCCTGGAGAGCTTGCAGAGCACTGGGGAAAGGCAGGCAGAGAATTCCCCGCTAGCACCTTCTCTGTGTCCGGGAAGGAAAACTGTTCGCATTTGCTTCACAGAACCGCTTTTCTGCAGAGAACATTAACGCTTATTCAGGACGAAAGAAAGCACAGAGCCCCAGATTTGCTGTTGCCCTGGAGAGCTTGCAGAGCACTGGGGAAAGGCAGGCAGAGAATTCCCTGCTAGCACCTTCTCTGTGTCCGGGAAGGAGAAATGTTCACATTGTTTCACAGAATCGCATTTGCGTCGCTGCAGGGAACATTAACGCTTGTTCAGGACGAAAGAAAGCACAGAGCGCCAGATTTGCTGTTGCCCTGGAGAGCTTGCAGAGCACTGGGGAAAGGCAGGCAGAGAATTCCCTGCTAGCACCTTCTCTGTGTCCGGGAAGGAAAACTGTTCGCATTTGCTTCACAGAACCGCTTTTCTGCAGGGAACACTAACGCTTGTTCAGGACGAAAGAAAGCACAGAGCGCCAGATTTGCTGTTGCCCTGGAGAGCTTGCAGAGCACTGGGGAAAGGCAGGCAGAGAATTCCCTGCTAGCACCTTCTCTGTGTCCAGGAAGGAAAACTGTTCACATTTGCTTCACAGAACCGCTTTTCTGCAGAGAACACTAACGCTTGTTCAGGACGAAAGAAAGCACAGAGCCCCAGATTTGCTGTTGCCCTGGAGAGCTTGCAGAGCACTGGGGAAAGGCAGGCAGAGAATTCCCTGCTAGCACCTTCTCTGTGCCTAGGAAGGAGAAATGTTCACATTGTTTCACAGAATCGCATTTGCGTCGCTGCAGGGAACATTAACGCTTGTTCAGGACGAAAGAAAGCACAGAGCGCCAGATTTGCTGTTGCCCTGGAGAGCTTGCAGAGCACTGGGGAAAGGCAGGCAGAGAATTCCCTGCTAGCACCTTCTCTGTGTCCGGGAAGGAAAACTGTTCGCATTTGCTTCACAGAACCGCTTTTCTGCAGGGAACATTAACGCTTGTTCAGGACGAAAGAAAGCACAGAGCGCCAGATTTGCTGTTGCCCTGGAGAGCTTGCAGAGCACTGGGGAAAGGCAGGCAGAGAATTCCCTGCTAGCACCTTCTCTGTGTCCGGGAAGGAAAACTGTTCGCATTTGCTTCACAGAACCGCTTTTCTGCAGGGAACATTAACGCTTGTTCAGGACGAAAGAAAGCACAGAGCCCCAGATTTGCTGTTGCCCTGGAGAGCTTGCAGAGCACTGGGGAAAGGCAGGCAGAGAATTCCCCGCTAGCACCTTCTCTGTGTCCGGGAAGGAAAACTGTTCGCATTTGCTTCACAGAACCGCTTTTCTGCAGGGAACATTAACGCTTGTTCAGGACGAAAGAAAGCACAGAGCGCCAGATTTGCTGTTGCCCTGGAGAGCTTGCAGAGCACTGGGGAAAGGCAGGCAGAGAATTCCCTGCTAGCACCTTCTCTGTGTCCGGGAAGGAAAACTGTTCGCATTTGCTTCACAGAACCGCTTTTCTGCAGGGAAAATTAACGCTTGTTCAGGACGAAAGAAAGCACAGAGCCCCAGATTTGCTGTTGCCCTGGAGAGCTTGCAGAGCACTGGGGAAAGGCAGGCAGAGAATTCCCTGCTAGCACCTTCTCTGTGTCCGGGAAGGAAAACTGTTCGCATTTGCTTCACAGAACCGCTTTTCTGCAGGGAACATTAACGCTTGTTCAGGACGAAAGAAAGCACAGAGCGCCAGATTTGCTGTTGCCCTGGAGAGCTTGCAGAGCACTGGGGAAAGGCAGGCAGAGAATTCCCTGCTAGCACCTTCTCTGTGTCCGGGAAGGAAAACTGTTCGCATTTGCTTCACAGAACCGCTTTTCTGCAGGGAACACTAACGCTTGTTCAGGACGAAAGAAAGCACAGAGCCCCAGATTTGCTGTTGCCCTGGAGAGCTTGCAGAGCACTGGGGAAAGGCAGGCAGAGAATTCCCTGCTAGCACCTTCTCTGTGTCCAGGAAGGAAAACTGTTCACATTTGCTTCACAGAACCGCTTTTCTGCAGAGAACACTAACGCTTGTTCAGGACGAAAGAAAGCACAGAGCCCCAGATTTGCTGTTGCCCTGGAGAGCTTGCAGAGCACTGGGGAAAGGCAGGCAGAGAATTCCCTGCTAGCACCTTCTCTGTGCCTAGGAAGGAGAAATGTTCACATTGTTTCACAGAATCGCATTTGCGTCGCTGCAGGGAACATTAACGCTTGTTCAGGACGAAAGAAAGCACAGAGCGCCAGATTTGCTGTTGCCCTGGAGAGCTTGCAGAGCACTGGGGAAAGGCAGGCAGAGAATTCCCTGCTAGCACCTTCTCTGTGTCCGGGAAGGAAAACTGTTCGCATTTGCTTCACAGAACCGCTTTTCTGCAGGGAACATTAACGCTTGTTCAGGACGAAAGAAAGCACAGAGCCCCAGATTTGCTGTTGCCCTGGAGAGCTTGCAGAGCACTGGGGAAAGGCAGGCAGAGAATTCCCTGCTAGCACCTTCTCTGTGTCCGGGAAGGAAAACTGTTCGCATTTGCTTCACAGAACCGCTTTTCTGCAGGGAACATTAACGCTTGTTCAGGACGAAAGAAAGCACAGAGCCCCAGATTTGCTGTTGCCCTGGAGAGCTTGCAGAGCACTGGGGAAAGGCAGGCAGAGAATTCCCCGCTAGCACCTTCTCTGTGTCCGGGAAGGAAAACTGTTCGCATTTGCTTCACAGAACCGCTTTTCTGCAGGGAACATTAACGCTTGTTCAGGACGAAAGAAAGCACAGAGCCCCAGATTTGCTGTTGCCCTGGAGAGCTTGCAGAGCACTGGGGAAAGGCAGGCAGAGAATTCCCTGCTAGCACCTTCTCTGTGTCCGGGAAGG
This sequence comes from Strix aluco, assembly GCF_031877795.1. Taxonomy (NCBI): domain Eukaryota; kingdom Metazoa; phylum Chordata; class Aves; order Strigiformes; family Strigidae; genus Strix; species Strix aluco. The sequence continues at coordinate 9,357,119 of NC_133932.1, forward strand.
AGAAATGTTCACATTGTTTCACAGAATCGCATTTGCGTCGCTGCAGGGAACATTAACGCTTGTTCAGGACGAAAGAAAGCACAGAGCGCCAGATTTGCTGTTGCCCTGGAGAGCTTGCAGAGCACTGGGGAAAGGCAGGCAGAGAATTCCCTGCTAGCACCTTCTCTGTGTCCGGGAAGGAAAACTGTTCGCATTTGCTTCACAGAACCGCTTTTCTGCAGGGAAAATTAACGCTTGTTCAGGACGAAAGAAAGCACAGAGCCCCAGATTTGCTGTTGCCCTGGAGAGCTTGCAGAGCACTGGGGAAAGGCAGGCAGAGAATTCCCTGCTAGCACCTTCTCTGTGTCCGGGAAGGAAAACTGTTCGCATTTGCTTCACAGAACCGCTTTTCTGCAGGGAACATTAACGCTTGTTCAGGACGAAAGAAAGCACAGAGCCCCAGATTTGCTGTTGCCCTGGAGAGCTTGCAGAGCACTGGGGAAAGGCAGGCAGAGAATTCCCTGCTAGCACCTTCTCTGTGTCCGGGAAGGAAAACTGTTCGCATTTGCTTCACAGAACCGCTTTTCTGCAGGGAACATTAACGCTTGTTCAGGACGAAAGAAAGCACAGAGCCCCAGATTTGCTGTTGCCCTGGAGAGCTTGCAGAGCACTGGGGAAAGGCAGGCAGAGAATTCCCTGCTAGCACCTTCTCTGTGCCTAGGAAGGAGAAATGTTCACATTGTTTCACAGAATCGCATTTGCGTCGCTGCAGGGAACATTAACGCTTGTTCAGGACGAAAGAAAGCACAGAGCGCCAGATTTGCTGTTTCCCTGGAGAGCTTGCAGAGCACTGGGGAAAGGCAGGCAGAGAATTCCCTGCTAGCACCTTCTCTGTGTCCGGGAAGGAAAACTGTTCGCGTTTGCTTCACAGAACCGCTTTTCTGCAGGGAACATTAACGCTTGTTCAGGACGAAAGAAAGCACAGAGCCCCAGATTTGCTGTTGCCCTGGAGAGCTTGCAGAGCACTGGGGAAAGGCAGGCAGAGAATTCCCTGCTAGCATCTTCTCTGTGCCTAGGAAGGAGAAATGTTCACATTGTTTCACAGAATCGCATTTGCGTCGCTGCAGGGAACATTAACGCTTATTCAGGACGAAAGAAAGCACAGAGCCCCAGATTTGCTGTTGCCCTGGAGAGCTTGCAGAGCACTGGGGAAAGGCAGGCAGAGAATTCCCTGCTAGCACCTTCTCTGTGTCCGGGAAGGAAAACTGTTCGCATTTGCTTCACAGAACCGCTTTTCTGCAGGGAACATTAACGCTTGTTCAGGACGAAAGAAAGCACTGAGCCCCAGATTTGCTGTTGCCCTGGAGAGCTTGCAGAGCACTGGGGAAAGGCAGGCAGAGAATTCCCTGCTAGCACCTTCTCTGTGTCCAGGAAGGAAAACTGTTCGCATTTGCTTCACAGAACCGCTTTTCTGCAGGAAACATTAACGCTTATTCAGGACGAAAGAAAGCACAGAGCCCCAGATTTGCTGTTGCCCTGGAGATCTTGCAGAGGACTGGGGAAAGGCAGGCAGAGAATTCCCTGCTAGCACCTTCTCTGTGCCTGGGAAGGAGAAGTCTTCACGTTGTTACTCGGAATCGCATTTGCGTCGCTGTAGAGAACACTAACGCTTGTTCAGGACGAAAGAAAGCACAGAGCGCCAGATTTGCTGTTTCCCTGGAGAGCTTGCAGAGCACTGGTGAAAGGCAGGCAGAGAATTCCCTGCTAGCACCTTCTCTGTGTCCGGGAAGGAAAACTGTTCGCATTTGCTTCACAGAACCGCTTTTCTGCAGGGAACATTAACGCTTGTTCAGGACGAAAGAAAGCACAGAGCCCCAGATTTGCTGTTGCCCTGGAGAGCTTGCAGAGCACTGGGGAAAGGCAGGCAGAGAATTCCCTGCTAGCACCTTCTCTGTGTCCGGGAAGGAAAACTGTTCACATTTGCTTCACAGAACCGCTTTTCTGCAGAGAACACTAACGCTTGTTCAGGACGAAAGAAAGCACAGAGCCCCAGATTTGCTGTTGCCCTGGAGAGCTTGCAGAGCACTGGGGAAAGGCAGGCAGAGAATTCCCTGCTAGCACCTTCTCTGTGTCCGGGAAGGAAACTGTTCGCATTTGCTTCACAGAATCGCTTTTCTGCAGGGAACATTAACGCTTGTTCAGGACGAAAGAAAGCACAGAGCCCCAGATTGGCTGTTGCCCTGGAGAGCTTGCAGAGCACTGGGGAAAGGCAGGCAGAGAATTCCCTGCTAGCACCTTCTCTGTGTCCAGGAAGGAAAACTGTTCGCATTTGCTTCACAGAACCGCTTTTCTGCAGAGAACACTAACGCTTGTTCAGGACGAAAGAAAGCACAGAGCCCCAGATTGGCTGTTGCCCTGGAGAGCTTGCAGAGCACTGGGGAAAGGCAGGCAGAGAATTCCCTGCTAGCACCTTCTCTGTGTCCGGGAAGGAAAACTGTTCGCATTTGCTTCACAGAACCGCTTTTCTGCAGAGAACACTAACGCTTGTTCAGGACGAAAGAAAGCACAGAGCCCCAGATTTGCTGTTGCCCTGGAGAGCTTGCAGAGCACTGGGGAAAGGCAGGCAGAGAATTCCCTGCTAGCATCTTCTCTGTGCCTAGGAAGGAGAAATGTTCACATTGTTTCACAGAATCGCATTTGCGTCGCTGCAGGGAACATTAACGCTTGTTCAGGACGAAAGAAAGCACAGAGCGCCAGATTTGCTGTTGCCCTGGAGAGCTTGCAGAGCACTGGGGAAAGGCAGGCAGAGAATTCCCCGCTAGCACCTTCTCTGTGTCCGGGAAGGAAAACTGTTCGCATTTGCTTCACAGAACCGCTTTTCTGCAGAGAACATTAACGCTTATTCAGGACGAAAGAAAGCACAGAGCCCCAGATTTGCTGTTGCCCTGGAGAGCTTGCAGAGCACTGGGGAAAGGCAGGCAGAGAATTCCCTGCTAGCACCTTCTCTGTGTCCGGGAAGGAGAAATGTTCACATTGTTTCACAGAATCGCATTTGCGTCGCTGCAGGGAACATTAACGCTTGTTCAGGACGAAAGAAAGCACAGAGCCCCAGATTTGCTGTTGCCCTGGAGAGCTTGCAGAGCACTGGGGAAAGGCAGGCAGAGAATTCCCTGCTAGCACCTTCTCTGTGTCCGGGAAGGAAAACTGTTCGCATTTGCTTCACAGAACCGCTTTTCTGCAGGGAACATTAACGCTTGTTCAGGACGAAAGAAAGCACAGAGCCCCAGATTTGCTGTTGCCCTGGAGAGCTTGCAGAGCACTGGGGAAAGGCAGGCAGAGAATTCCCTGCTAGCACCTTCTCTGTGTCCAGGAAGGAAAACTGTTCGCATTTGCTTCACAGAACCGCTTTTCTGCAGGAAACATTAACGCTTGTTCAGGACGAAAGAAAGCACAGAGCGCCAGATTTGCTGTTGCCCTGGAGATCTTGCAGAGGACTGGGGAAAGGCAGGCAGAGAATTCCCTGCTAGCACCTTCTCTGTGCCTGGGAAGGAGAAGTCTTCACGTTGTTACTCGGAATCGCATTTGCGTCGCTGCAGGGAACATTAACGCTTGTTCAGGACGAAAGAAAGCACAGAGCGCCAGATTTGCTGTTGCCCTGGAGAGCTTGCAGAGCACTGGTGAAAGGCAGGCAGAGAATTCCCTGCTAGCACATTCTCTGTGTCCGGGAAGGAAAACTGTTCGCATTTGCTTCACAGAACCGCTTTTCTGCAGGGAACATTAACGCTTGTTCAGGACGAAAGAAAGCACAGAGCCCCAGATTTGCTGTTGCCCTGGAGAGCTTGCAGAGCACTGGGGAAAGGCAGGCAGAGAATTCCCTGCTAGCACCTTCTCTGTGTCCGGGAAGGAAAACTGTTCACATTTGCTTCACAGAACCGCTTTTCTGCAGAGAACACTAACGCTTGTTCAGGATGAAAGAAAGCACAGAGCCCCAGATTTGCTGTTGCCCTGGAGAGCTTGCAGAGCACTGGGGAAAGGCAGGCAGAGAATTCCCTGCTAGCACCTTCTCTGTGCCTAGGAAGGAGAAATGTTCACATTGTTTCACAGAATCGCATTTGCGTCGCTGCAGGGAACATTAACGCTTGTTCAGGACGAAAGAAAGCACAGAGCCCCAGATTTGCTGTTGCCCTGGAGAGCTTGCAGAGCACTGGGGAAAGGCAGGCAGAGAATTCCCTGCTAGCACCTTCTCTGTGTCCGGGAAGGAAAACTGTTCGCGTTTGCTTCACAGAACCGCTTTTCTGCAGGGAACATTAACGCTTGTTCAGGACGAAAGAAAGCACAGAGCCCCAGATTTGCTGTTGCCCTGGAGAGCTTGCAGAGCACTGGGGAAAGGCAGGCAGAGAATTCCCTGCTAGCACCTTCTCTGTGTCCGGGAAGGAAAACTGTTCGCATTTGCTTCACAGAACCGCTTTTCTGCAGGGAACATTAACGCTTGTTCAGGACGAAAGAAAGCACAGAGCCCCAGATTTGCTGTTGCCCTGGAGAGCTTGCAGAGCACTGGGGAAAGGCAGGCAGAGAATTCCCTGCTAGCACCTTCTCTGTGTCCGGGAAGGAAAACTGTTCGCATTTGCTTCACAGAACCGCTTTTCTGCAGGGAACATTAACGCTTGTTCAGGACGAAAGAAAGCACAGAGCCCCAGATTTGCTGTTGCCCTGGAGAGCTTGCAGAGCACTGGGGAAAGGCAGGCAGAGAATTCCCTGCTAGCACCTTCTCTGTGTCCGGGAAGGAAAACTGTTCGCGTTTGCTTCACAGAACCGCTTTTCTGCAGGGAACATTAACGCTTGTTCAGGACGAAAGAAAGCACAGAGCCCCAGATTTGCTGTTGCCCTGGAGAGCTTGCAGAGCACTGGGGAAAGGCAGGCAGAGAATTCCCTGCTAGCATCTTCTCTGTGCCTAGGAAGGAGAAATGTTCACATTGTTTCACAGAATCGCATTTGCGTCGCTGCAGGGAACATTAACGCTTGTTCAGGACGAAAGAAAGCACAGAGCGCCAGATTTGCTGTTGCCCTGGAGAGCTTGCAGAGCACTGGGGAAAGGCAGGCAGAGAATTCCCTGCTAGCACATTCTCTGTGTCCGGGAAGGAAAACTGTTCGCATTTGCTTCACAGAACCGCTTTTCTGCAGGGAACATTAACGCTTGTTCAGGACGAAAGAAAGCACAGAGCCCCAGATTTGCTGTTGCCCTGGAGAGCTTGCAGAGCACTGGGGAAAGGCAGGCAGAGAATTCCCTGCTAGCACCTTCTCTGTGTCCGGGAAGGAAAACTGTTCACATTTGCTTCACAGAACCGCTTTTCTGCAGAGAACACTAACGCTTGTTCAGGATGAAAGAAAGCACAGAGCCCCAGATTTGCTGTTGCCCTGGAGAGCTTGCAGAGCACTGGGGAAAGGCAGGCAGAGAATTCCCTGCTAGCACCTTCTCTGTGCCTAGGAAGGAGAAATGTTCACATTGTTTCACAGAATCGCATTTGCGTCGCTGCAGGGAACATTAACGCTTGTTCAGGACGAAAGAAAGCACAGAGCGCCAGATTTGCTGTTGCCCTGGAGAGCTTGCAGAGCACTGGTGAAAGGCAGGCAGAGAATTCCCTGCTAGCACCTTCTCTGTGTCCGGGAAGGAAAACTGTTCGCGTTTGCTTCACAGAACCGCTTTTCTGCAGGGAACATTAACGCTTGTTCAGGACGAAAGAAAGCACAGAGCCCCAGATTTGCTGTTGCCCTGGAGAGCTTGCAGAGCACTGGGGAAAGGCAGGCAGAGAATTCCCTGCTAGCACCTTCTCTGTGTCCGGGAAGGAAAACTGTTCGCATTTGCTTCACAGAACCGCTTTTCTGCAGGGAACATTAACGCTTGTTCAGGACGAAAGAAAGCACAGAGCCCCAGATTTGCTGTTGCCCTGGAGAGCTTGCAGAGCACTGGGGAAAGGCAGGCAGAGAATTCCCTGCTAGCACCTTCTCTGTGTCCGGGAAGGAAAACTGTTCGCATTTGCTTCACAGAACCGCTTTTCTGCAGGGAACATTAACGCTTGTTCAGGACGAAAGAAAGCACAGAGCCCCAGATTTGCTGTTGCCCTGGAGAGCTTGCAGAGCACTGGGGAAAGGCAGGCAGAGAATTCCCTGCTAGCACCTTCTCTGTGTCCGGGAAGGAAAACTGTTCGCGTTTGCTTCACAGAACCGCTTTTCTGCAGGGAACATTAACGCTTGTTCAGGACGAAAGAAAGCACAGAGCCCCAGATTTGCTGTTGCCCTGGAGAGCTTGCAGAGCACTGGGGAAAGGCAGGCAGAGAATTCCCTGCTAGCATCTTCTCTGTGCCTAGGAAGGAGAAATGTTCACATTGTTTCACAGAATCGCATTTGCGTCGCTGCAGGGAACATTAACGCTTGTTCAGGACGAAAGAAAGCACAGAGCGCCAGATTTGCTGTTGCCCTGGAGAGCTTGCAGAGCACTGGGGAAAGGCAGGCAGAGAATTCCCTGCTAGCACCTTCTCTGTGCCTGGGAAGGAGAAGTCTTCACGTTGTTACTCGGAATCGCATTTGCGTCGCTGCAGGGAACATTAACGCTTGTTCAGGACGAAAGAAAGCACAGAGCGCCAGATTTGCTGTTGCCCTGGAGAGCTTGCAGAGCACTGGTGAAAGGCAGGCAGAGAATTCCCTGCTAGCACATTCTCTGTGTCCGGGAAGGAAAACTGTTCGCATTTGCTTCACAGAACCGCTTTTCTGCAGGGAACATTAACGCTTGTTCAGGACGAAAGAAAGCACAGAGCCCCAGATTTGCTGTTGCCCTGGAGAGCTTGCAGAGCACTGGGGAAAGGCAGGCAGAGAATTCCCTGCTAGCACCTTCTCTGTGTCCGGGAAGGAAAACTGTTCACATTTGCTTCACAGAACCGCTTTTCTGCAGAGAACACTAACGCTTGTTCAGGATGAAAGAAAGCACAGAGCCCCAGATTTGCTGTTGCCCTGGAGAGCTTGCAGAGCACTGGGGAAAGGCAGGCAGAGAATTCCCTGCTAGCACCTTCTCTGTGCCTAGGAAGGAGAAATGTTCACATTGTTTCACAGAATCGCATTTGCGTCGCTGCAGGGAACATTAACGCTTGTTCAGGACGAAAGAAAGCACAGAGCGCCAGATTTGCTGTTGCCCTGGAGAGCTTGCAGAGCACTGGGGAAAGGCAGGCAGAGAATTCCCTGCTAGCACCTTCTCTGTGTCCGGGAAGGAAAACTGTTCGCGTTTGCTTCACAGAACCGCTTTTCTGCAGGGAACATTAACGCTTGTTCAGGACGAAAGAAAGCACAGAGCCCCAGATTTGCTGTTGCCCTGGAGAGCTTGCAGAGCACTGGGGAAAGGCAGGCAGAGAATTCCCTGCTAGCACCTTCTCTGTGTCCGGGAAGGAAAACTGTTCGCATTTGCTTCACAGAACCGCTTTTCTGCAGGGAACATTAACGCTTGTTCAGGACGAAAGAAAGCACAGAGCCCCAGATTTGCTGTTGCCCTGGAGAGCTTGCAGAGCACTGGGGAAAGGCAGGCAGAGAATTCCCTGCTAGCACCTTCTCTGTGTCCGGGAAGGAAAACTGTTCGCATTTGCTTCACAGAACCGCTTTTCTGCAGGGAACATTAACGCTTGTTCAGGACGAAAGAAAGCACAGAGCCCCAGATTTGCTGTTGCCCTGGAGAGCTTGCAGAGCACTGGGGAAAGGCAGGCAGAGAATTCCCTGCTAGCACCTTCTCTGTGTCCGGGAAGGAAAACTGTTCGCGTTTGCTTCACAGAACCGCTTTTCTGCAGGGAACATTAACGCTTGTTCAGGACGAAAGAAAGCACAGAGCCCCAGATTTGCTGTTGCCCTGGAGAGCTTGCAGAGCACTGGGGAAAGGCAGGCAGAGAATTCCCTGCTAGCATCTTCTCTGTGCCTAGGAAGGAGAAATGTTCACATTGTTTCACAGAATCGCATTTGCGTCGCTGCAGGGAACATTAACGCTTGTTCAGGACGAAAGAAAGCACAGAGCGCCAGATTTGCTGTTGCCCTGGAGAGCTTGCAGAGCACTGGGGAAAGGCAGGCAGAGAATTCCCCGCTAGCACCTTCTCTGTGTCCGGGAAGGAAAACTGTTCACATTTGCTTCACAGAACCGCTTTTCTGCAGAGAACATTAACGCTTATTCAGGACGAAAGAAAGCACAGAGCCCCAGATTTGCTGTTGCCCTGGAGAGCTTGCAGAGCACTGGGGAAAGGCAGGCAGAGAATTCCCTGCTAGCACCTTCTCTGTGCCTAGGAAGGAGAAATGTTCACATTGTTTCACAGAATCGCATTTGCGTCGCTGCAGGGAACATTAACGCTTGTTCAGGACGAAAGAAAGCACAGAGCGCCAGATTTGCTGTTGCCCTGGAGAGCTTGCAGAGCACTGGGGAAAGGCAGGCAGAGAATTCCCTGCTAGCACCTTCTCTGTGTCCGGGAAGGAAAACTGTTCGCATTTGCTTCACAGAACCGCTTTTCTGCAGGGAACACTAACGCTTGTTCAGGACGAAAGAAAGCACAGAGCCCCAGATTTGCTGTTGCCCTGGAGAGCTTGCAGAGCACTGGGGAAAGGCAGGCAGAGAATTCCCTGCTAGCACCTTCTCTGTGTCCAGGAAGGAAAACTGTTCACATTTGCTTCACAGAACCGCTTTTCTGCAGAGAACACTAACGCTTGTTCAGGACGAAAGAAAGCACAGAGCCCCAGATTTGCTGTTGCCCTGGAGAGCTTGCAGAGCACTGGGGAAAGGCAGGCAGAGAATTCCCTGCTAGCACCTTCTCTGTGCCTAGGAAGGAGAAATGTTCACATTGTTTCACAGAATCGCATTTGCGTCGCTGCAGGGAACATTAACGCTTGTTCAGGACGAAAGAAAGCACAGAGCGCCAGATTTGCTGTTGCCCTGGAGAGCTTGCAGAGCACTGGGGAAAGGCAGGCAGAGAATTCCCTGCTAGCACCTTCTCTGTGTCCGGGAAGGAAAACTGTTCGCATTTGCTTCACAGAACCGCTTTTCTGCAGGGAACATTAACGCTTGTTCAGGACGAAAGAAAGCACAGAGCCCCAGATTTGCTGTTGCCCTGGAGAGCTTGCAGAGCACTGGGGAAAGGCAGGCAGAGAATTCCCTGCTAGCACCTTCTCTGTGTCCGGGAAGGAAAACTGTTCGCATTTGCTTCACAGAACCGCTTTTCTGCAGGGAACATTAACGCTTGTTCAGGACGAAAGAAAGCACAGAGCCCCAGATTTGCTGTTGCCCTGGAGAGCTTGCAGAGCACTGGGGAAAGGCAGGCAGAGAATTCCCTGCTAGCACCTTCTCTGTGCCTAGGAAGGAGAAATGTTCACATTGTTTCACAGAATCGCATTTGCGTCGCTGCAGGGAACATTAACGCTTGTTCAGGACGAAAGAAAGCACAGAGCGCCAGATTTGCTGTTGCCCTGGAGAGCTTGCAGAGCACTGGGGAAAGGCAGGCAGAGAATTCCCTGCTAGCACCTTCTCTGTGTCCGGGAAGGAAAACTGTTCGCATTTGCTTCACAGAACCGCTTTTCTGCAGGGAAAATTAACGCTTGTTCAGGACGAAAGAAAGCACAGAGCCCCAGATTTGCTGTTGCCCTGGAGAGCTTGCAGAGCACTGGGGAAAGGCAGGCAGAGAATTCCCTGCTAGCACCTTCTCTGTGTCCGGGAAGGAAAACTGTTCGCATTTGCTTCACAGAACCGCTTTTCTGCAGGGAACATTAACGCTTGTTCAGGACGAAAGAAAGCACAGAGCCCCAGATTTGCTGTTGCCCTGGAGAGCTTGCAGAGCACTGGGGAAAGGCAGGCAGAGAATTCCCTGCTAGCACCTTCTCTGTGTCCGGGAAGGAAAACTGTTCGCATTTGCTTCACAGAACCGCTTTTCTGCAGGGAACATTAACGCTTGTTCAGGACGAAAGAAAGCACAGAGCCCCAGATTTGCTGTTGCCCTGGAGAGCTTGCAGAGCACTGGGGAAAGGCAGGCAGAGAATTCCCTGCTAGCACCTTCTCTGTGCCTAGGAAGGAGAAATGTTCACATTGTTTCACAGAATCGCATTTGCGTCGCTGCAGGGAACATTAACGCTTGTTCAGGACGAAAGAAAGCACAGAGCGCCAGATTTGCTGTTTCCCTGGAGAGCTTGCAGAGCACTGGGGAAAGGCAGGCAGAGAATTCCCTGCTAGCACCTTCTCTGTGTCCGGGAAGGAAAACTGTTCGCGTTTGCTTCACAGAACCGCTTTTCTGCAGGGAACATTAACGCTTGTTCAGGACGAAAGAAAGCACAGAGCCCCAGATTTGCTGTTGCCCTGGAGAGCTTGCAGAGCACTGGGGAAAGGCAGGCAGAGAATTCCCTGCTAGCATCTTCTCTGTGCCTAGGAAGGAGAAATGTTCACATTGTTTCACAGAATCGCATTTGCGTCGCTGCAGGGAACATTAACGCTTGTTCAGGACGAAAGAAAGCACAGAGCGCCAGATTTGCTGTTGCCCTGGAGAGCTTGCAGAGCACTGGGGAAAGGCAGGCAGAGAATTCCCCGCTAGCACCTTCTCTGTGTCCGGGAAGGAAAACTGTTCGCATTTGCTTCACAGAATCGCATTTGCGTCGCTGCAGGGAACATTAACGCTTATTCAGGACGAAAGAAAGCACAGAGCCCCGGATTTGCTGTTGCCCTGGAGAGCTTGCAGAGCACTGGGGAAAGGCAGGCAGAGAATTCCCTGCTAGCACCTTCTCTGTGCCTGGGAAGGAGAAGTCTTCACGTTGTTACTCGGAATCGCATTTGCGTCGCTGTAGAGAACACTAACGCTTGTTCAGGACGAAAGAAAGCACAGAGCGCCAGATTTGCTGTTTCCCTGGAGAGCTTGCAGAGCACTGGGGAAAGGCAGGCAGAGAATTCCCTGCTAGCACCTTCTCTGTGTCCGGGAAGGAAAACTGTTCGCATTTGCTTCACAGAACCGCTTTTCTGCAGGGAACATTAACGCTTGTTCAGGACGAAAGAAAGCACAGAGCCCCAGATTTGCTGTTGCCCTGGAGAGCTTGCAGAGCACTGGGGAAAGGCAGGCAGAGAATTCCCTGCTAGCACCTTCTCTGTGTCCGGGAAGGAAACTGTTCGCATTTGCTTCACAGAATCGCTTTTCTGCAGGGAACATTAACGCTTGTTCAGGACGAAAGAAAGCACAGAGCCCCAGATTGGCTGTTGCCCTGGAGAGCTTGCAGAGCACTGGGGAAAGGCAGGCAGAGAATTCCCTGCTAGCACCTTCTCTGTGTCCGGGAAGGAAAACTGTTCGCATTTGCTTCACAGAACCGCTTTTCTGCAGAGAACACTAACGCTTGTTCAGGACGAAAGAAAGCACAGAGCCCCAGATTTGCTGTTGCCCTGGAGAGCTTGCAGAGCACTGGGGAAAGGCAGGCAGAGAATTCCCTGCTAGCATCTTCTCTGTGCCTAGAAAGGAGAAATGTTCACATTGTTTCACAGAATCGCATTTGCGTCGCTGCAGGGAACATTAACGCTTGTTCAGGACGAAAGAAAGCACAGAGCGCCAGATTTGCTGTTGCCCTGGAGAGCTTGCAGAGCACTGGGGAAAGGCAGGCAGAGAATTCCCCGCTAGCACCTTCTCTGTGTCCGGGAAGGAAAACTGTTCACATTTGCTTCACAGAACCGCTTTTCTGCAGGGAACATTAACGCTTGTTCAGGACGAAAGAAAGCACTGAGCCCCAGATTTGCTGTTGCCCTGGAGAGCTTGCAGAGCACTGGGGAAAGGCAGGCAGAGAATTCCCTGCTAGCACCTTCTCTGTGCCTGGGAAGGAGAAGTCTTCACGTTGTTACTCGGAATCGCATTTGCGTCGCTGTAGAGAACACTAACGCTTGTTCAGGACGAAAGAAAGCACAGAGCGCCAGATTTGCTGTTTCCCTGGAGAGCTTGCAGAGCACTGGTGAAAGGCAGGCAGAGAATTCCCTGCTAGCACCTTCTCTGTGTGCGGGAAGGAAAACTGTTCGCATTTGCTTCACAGAACCGCTTTTCTGCAGGGAACATTAACGCTTGTTCAGGACGAAAGAAAGCACAGAGCCCCAGATTTGCTGTTGCCCTGGAGAGCTTGCAGAGCACTGGGGAAAGGCAGGCAGAGAATTCCCTGCTAGCACCTTCTCTGTGTCCGGGAAGGAAAACTGTTCGCATTTGCTTCACAGAACCGCTTTTCTGCAGGGAACATTAACGCTTGTTCAGGACGAAAGAAAGCACAGAGCCCCAGATTTGCTGTTGCCCTGGAGAGCTTGCAGAGCACTGGGGAAAGGCAGGCAGAGAATTCCCTGCTAGCACCTTCTCTGTGTCCGGGAAGGAAAACTGTTCACGTTTGCTTCACAGAACCGCTTTTCTGCAGAGAACACTAACGCTTGTTCAGGACGAAAGAAAGCACAGAGCCCCAGATTTGCTGTTGCCCTGGAGAGCTTGCAGAGCACTGGGGAAAGGCAGGCAGAGAATTCCCTGCTAGCACCTTCTCTGTGCCTAGGAAGGAGAAATGTTCACATTGTTTCACAGAATCGCATTTGCGTCGCTGCAGGGAACATTAACTCTTGTTCAGGACGAAAGAAAGCACAGAGCCCCAGATTTGCTGTTGCCCTGGAGAGCTTGCAGAGCACTGGGGAAAGGCAGGCAGAGAATTCCCTGCTAGCACCTTCTCTGTGTCCGGGAAGGAAAACTGTTCGCATTTGCTTCACAGAACTGCTTTTCTGCAGGGAACATTAACGCTTGTTCAGGACGAAAGAAAGCACAGAGCCCCAGATTTGCTGTTGCCCTGGAGAGCTTGCAGAGCACTGGGGAAAGGCAGGCAGAGAATTCCCTGCTAGCACCTTCTCTGTGTCCGGGAAGGAAAACTGTTCGCATTTGCTTCACAGAACCGCTTTTCTGCAGGGAACATTAACGCTTGTTCAGGACGAAAGAAAGCACAGAGCCCCAGATTTGCTGTTGCCCTGGAGAGCTTGCAGAGCACTAGGGAAAGGCAGGCTGAGAATTCCCTGCTAGCACCTTCTCTGAGTCCGGGAAGGAAAACTGTTCGCATTTGCTTCACATAATGGCTTTCTGCAGGGAACATTAACGCTTGTTCAGGACGAAAGAAAGCACAGAGCCCCAGATTTGCTGTTGCCCTGGAGAGCTTGCAGAGCACTGGGGAAAGGCAGGCAGAGAATTCCCTGCTAGCACCTTCTCTGTGTCCGGGAAGGAAAACTGTTCGCATTTGCTTCACAGAACCGCTTTTCTGCAGGGAACATTAACGCTTGTTCAGGACGAAAGAAAGCACAGAGCCCCAGATTTGCTGTTGCCCTGGAGAGCTTGCAGAGCACTGGGGAAAGGCAGGCAGAGAATTCCCTGCTAGCACCTTCTCTGTGCCTAGGAAGGAGAAATGTTCACATTGTTTCACAGAATCGCATTTGCGTCGCTGCAGGGAACATTAACGCTTGTTCAGGACGAAAGAAAGCACAGAGCGCCAGATTTGCTGTTGCCCTGGAGAGCTTGCAGAGCACTGGGGAAAGGCAGGCAGAGAATTCCCTGCTAGCACCTTCTCTGTGTCCGGGAAGGAGAAATGTTCACATTTGCTTCACAGAACCGCTTTTCTGCAGGGAACATTAACGCTTGTTCAGGACGAAAGAAAGCACAGAGCCCCAGATTTGCTGTTGCCCTGGAGAGCTTGCAGAGCACTGGGGAAAGGCAGGCAGAGAATTCCCTGCTAGCACCTTCTCTGTGTCCGGGAAGGAAAACTGTTCGCATTTGCTTCACAGAACCGCTTTTCTGCAGGGAACATTAACGCTTGTTCAGGACGAAAGAAAGCACAGAGCCCCAGATTTGCTGTTGCCCTGGAGAGCTTGCAGAGCACTGGGGAAAGGCAGGCAGAGAATTCCCTGCTAGCACCTTCTCTGTGTCCGGGAAGGAAAACTGTTCGCATTTGCTTCACAGAACCGCTTTTCTGCAGGGAACATTAACGCTTGTTCAGGACGAAAGAAAGCACAGAGCCCCAGATTTGCTGTTGCCCTGGAGAGCTTGCAGAGCACTGGGGAAAGGCAGGCAGAGAATTCCCTGCTAGCACCTTCTCTGTGCCTAGGAAGGAGAAATGTTCACATTGTTTCACAGAATCGCATTTGCGTCGCTGCAGGGAACATTAACGCTTGTTCAGGACGAAAGAAAGCACAGAGCGCCAGATTTGCTGTTTCCCTGGAGAGCTTGCAGAGCACTGGGGAAAGGCAGGCAGAGAATTCCCTGCTAGCACCTTCTCTGTGTCCGGGAAGGAAAACTGTTCGCGTTTGCTTCACAGAACCGCTTTTCTGCAGGGAACATTAACGCTTGTTCAGGACGAAAGAAAGCACAGAGCCCCAGATTTGCTGTTGCCCTGGAGAGCTTGCAGAGCACTGGGGAAAGGCAGGCAGAGAATTCCCTGCTAGCATCTTCTCTGTGCCTAGGAAGGAGAAATGTTCACATTGTTTCACAGAATCGCATTTGCGTCGCTGCAGGGAACATTAACGCTTGTTCAGGACGAAAGAAAGCACAGAGCGCCAGATTTGCTGTTGCCCTGGAGAGCTTGCAGAGCACTGGGGAAAGGCAGGCAGAGAATTCCCCGCTAGCACCTTCTCTGTGTCCGGGAAGGAAAACTGTTCGCATTTGCTTCACAGAACCGCTTTTCTGCAGAGAACATTAACGCTTGTTCAGGACGAAAGAAAGCACAGAGCCCCAGATTTGCTGTTTCCCTGGAGAGCTTGCAGAGCACTGGGGAAAGGCAGGCAGAGAATTCCCTGCTAGCACCTTCTCTGTGTCCGGGAAGGAAAACTGTTCGCGTTTGCTTCACAGAACCGCTTTTCTGCAGGGAACATTAACGCTTGTTCAGGACGAAAGAAAGCACAGAGCCCCAGATTTGCTGTTGCCCTGGAGAGCTTGCAGAGCACTGGGGAAAGGCAGGCAGAGAATTCCCTGCTAGCACCTTCTCTGTGTCCGGGAAGGAGAAATGTTCACATTGTTTCACAGAATCGCATTTGCGTCGCTGCAGGGAACATTAACGCTTATTCAGGACGAAAGAAAGCACAGAGCCCCAGATTTGCTGTTGCCCTGGAGAGCTTGCAGAGCACTGGGGAAAGGCAGGCAGAGAATTCCCTGCTAGCACATTCTCTGTGTCCGGGAAGGAAAACTGTTCGCTTTTGCTTCACAGAACCGCTTTTCTGCAGGGAACATTAACGCTTGTTCAGGACGAAAGAAAGCACAGAGCCCCAGATTGGCTGTTGCCCTGGAGAGCTTGCAGAGCACTGGGGAAAGGCAGGCAGAGAATTCCCTGCTAGCACCTTCTCTGTGTCCGGGAAGGAGAAATGTTCACATTGTTTCACAGAATCGCATTTGCGTCGCTGCAGGGAACATTAACGCTTATTCAGGACGAAAGAAAGCACAGAGCGCCAGATTTGCTGTTGCCCTGGAGAGCTTGCAGAGCACTGGGGAAAGGCAGGCAGAGAATTCCCTGCTAGCACCTTCTCTGTGCCTGGGAAGGAGAAGTCTTCACGTTGTTACTCGGAATCGCATTTGCGTCGCTGTAGAGAACACTAACGCTTGTTCAGGACGAAAGAAAGCACAGAGCGCCAGATTTGCTGTTTCCCTGGAGAGCTTGCAGAGCACTGGGGAAAGGCAGGCAGAGAATTCCCTGCTAGCACCTTCTCTGTGTCCGGGAAGGAAAACTGTTCGCATTTGCTTCACAGAACCGCTTTTCTGCAGGGAACATTAACGCTTGTTCAGGACGAAAGAAAGCACAGAGCCCCAGATTTGCTGTTGCCCTGGAGAGCTTGCAGAGCACTGGGGAAAGGCAGGCAGAGAATTCCCTGCTAGCACCTTCTCTGTGTCCGGGAAGGAAACTGTTCGCATTTGCTTCACAGAATCGCTTTTCTGCAGGGAACATTAACGCTTGTTCAGGACGAAAGAAAGCACAGAGCCCCAGATTGGCTGTTGCCCTGGAGAGCTTGCAGAGCACTGGGTAAAGGCAGGCAGAGAATTCCCTGCTAGCACCTTCTCTGTGTCCAGGAAGGAAAACTGTTCGCATTTGCTTCACAGAACCGCTTTTCTGCAGAGAACACTAACGCTTGTTCAGGACGAAAGAAAGCACAGAGCCCCAGATTGGCTGTTGCCCTGGAGAGCTTGCAGAGCACTGGGGAAAGGCAGGCAGAGAATTCCCTGCTAGCACCTTCTCTGTGTCCGGGAAGGAAAACTGTTCGCATTTGCTTCACAGAACCGCTTTTCTGCAGAGAACACTAACGCTTGTTCAGGACGAAAGAAAGCACAGAGCCCCAGATTTGCTGTTGCCCTGGAGAGCTTGCAGAGCACTGGGGAAAGGCAGGCAGAGAATTCCCCGCTAGCACCTTCTCTGTGTCCGGGAAGGAAAACTGTTCGCATTTGCTTCACAGAACCGCTTTTCTGCAGGGAACATTAACGCTTGTTCAGGACGAAAGAAAGCACAGAGCCCCAGATTTGCTGTTGCCCTGGAGAGCTTGCAGAGCACTGGGGAAAGGCAGGCAGAGAATTCCCTGCTAGCACCTTCTCTGTGTCCGGGAAGGAAAACTGTTCGCATTTGCTTCACAGAACCGCTTTTCTGCAGGGAACATTAACGCTTGTTCAGGACGAAAGAAAGCACTGAGCCCCAGATTTGCTGTTGCCCTGGAGAGCTTGCAGAGCACTGGGGAAAGGCAGGCAGAGAATTCCCTGCTAGCACCTTCTCTGTGTCCAGGAAGGAAAACTGTTCGCATTTGCTTCACAGAACCGCTTTTCTGCAGGAAACATTAACGCTTGTTCAGGACGAAAGAAAGCACAGAGCCCCAGATTTGCTGTTGCCCTGGAGAGCTTGCAGAGCACTGGGGAAAGGCAGGCAGAGAATTCCCTGCTAGCACCTTCTCTGTGTCCGGGAAGGAAAACTGTTCGCATTTGCTTCACAGAACCGCTTTTCTGCAGGGAACATTAACGCTTGTTCAGGACGAAAGAAAGCACAGAGCCCCAGATTGGCTGTTGCCCTGGAGAGCTTGCAGAGCACTGGGAAAATGCAGGCAGAGAATTCCCTGCTAGCATCTTCTCTGTGCCTAGGAAGGAGAAATGTTCACATTGTTTCACAGAATCGCATTTGCGTCGCTGCAGGGAAAATTAACGCTTGTTCAGGACGAAAGAAAGCACAGAGCGCCAGATTTGCTGTTGCCCTGGAGAGCTTGCAGAGCACTGGGGAAAGGCAGGCAGAGAATTCCCCGCTAGCACCTTCTCTGTGTCCGGGAAGGAAAACTGTTCGCATTTGCTTCACAGAACCGCTTTTCTGCAGAGAACATTAACGCTTATTCAGGACGAAAGAAAGCACAGAGCCCCAGATTTGCTGTTGCCCTGGAGAGCTTGCAGAGCACTGGGGAAAGGCAGGCAGAGAATTCCCTGCTAGCACCTTCTCTGTGCCTAGGAAGGAGAAATGTTCACATTGTTTCACAGAATCGCATTTGCGTCGCTGCAGGGAACATTAACGCTTATTCAGGACGAAAGAAAGCACAGAGCCCCAGATTTGCTGTTGCCCTGGAGAGCTTGCAGAGCACTGGGGAAAGGCAGGCAGAGAATTCCCTGCTAGCACCTTCTCTGTGTCCGGGAAGGAAAACTGTTCGCATTTGCTTCACAGAACCGCTTTTCTGCAGGGAACATTAACGCTTGTTCAGGACGAAAGAAAGCACAGAGCCCCAGATTTGCTGTTGCCCTGGAGAGCTTGCAGAGCACTGGGGAAAGGCAGGCAGAGAATTCCCTGCTAGCACCTTCTCTGTGTCCAGGAAGGAAAACTGTTCGCATTTGCTTCACAGAACCGCTTTTCTGCAGGAAACATTAACGCTTGTTCAGGACGAAAGAAAGCACAGAGCCCCAGATTTGCTGTTGCCCTGGAGAGCTTGCAGAGCACTGGGGAAAGGCAGGCAGAGAATTCCCTGCTAGCACCTTCTCTGTGTCCGGGAAGGAGAAATGTTCACATTGTTTCACAGAATCGCATTTGCGTCGCTGCAGGGAACATTAACGCTTATTCAGGACGAAAGAAAGCACAGAGCCCCAGATTGGCTGTTGCCCTGGAGAGCTTGCAGAGCACTGGGGAAAGGCAGGCAGAGAATTCCCTGCTAGCACCTTCTCTGTGTCCGGGAAGGAAAACTGTTCGCATTTGCTTCACAGAACCGCTTTTCTGCAGGGAACATTAACGCTTGTTCAGGACGAAAGAAAGCACAGAGCCCCAGATTTGCTGTTGCCCTGGAGAGCTTGCAGAGCACTGGGGAAAGGCAGGCAGAGAATTCCCTGCTAGCACCTTCTCTGGGTCCAGGAAGGAAAACTGTTCGCATTTGCTTCACAGAACCGCTTTTCTGCAGGAAACATTAACGCTTGTTCAGGACGAAAGAAAGCACAGAGCGCCAGATTTGCTGTTGCCCTGGAGATCTTGCAGAGGACTGGGGAAAGGCAGGCAGAGAATTCCCTGCTAGCACCTTCTCTGTGCCTGGGAAGGAGAAGTCTTCACGTTGTTACTCGGAATCGCATTTGCGTCGCTGTAGAGAACACTAACGCTTGTTCAGGACGAAAGAAAGCACAGAGCGCCAGATTTGCTGTTGCCCTGGAGAGCTTGCAGAGCACTGGTGAAAGGCAGGCAGAGAATTCCCTGCTAGCACATTCTCTGTGTCCGGGAAGGAAAACTGTTCGCATTTGCTTCACAGAACCGCTTTTCTGCAGGGAACATTAACGCTTGTTCAGGACGAAAGAAAGCACAGAGCCCCAGATTTGCTGTTGCCCTGGAGAGCTTGCAGAGCACTGGGGAAAGGCAGGCAGAGAATTCCCTGCTAGCACCTTCTCTGTGTCCGGGAAGGAAAACTGTTCACATTTGCTTCACAGAACCGCTTTTCTGCAGAGAACACTAACGCTTGTTCAGGATGAAAGAAAGCACAGAGCCCCAGATTTGCTGTTGCCCTGGAGAGCTTGCAGAGCACTGGGGAAAGGCAGGCAGAGAATTCCCTGCTAGCACCTTCTCTGTGCCTAGGAAGGAGAAATGTTCACATTGTTTCACAGAATCGCATTTGCGTCGCTGCAGGGAACATTAACGCTTGTTCAGGACGAAAGAAAGCACAGAGCGCCAGATTTGCTGTTGCCCTAGAGAGCTTGCAGAGCACTGGGGAAAGGCAGGCAGAGAATTCCCTGCTAGCACCTTCTCTGTGTCCGGGAAGGAAAACTGTTCGCATTTGCTTCACAGAACCGCTTTTCTGCAGGGAACATTAACGCTTGTTCAGGACGAAAGAAAGCACAGAGCCCCAGATTTGCTGTTGCCCTGGAGAGCTTGCAGAGCACTGGGGAAAGGCAGGCAGAGAATTCCCTGCTAGCACCTTCTCTGTGTCCGGGAAGGAAAACTGTTCGCATTTGCTTCACAGAACCGCTTTTCTGCAGGGAACATTAACGCTTGTTCAGGACGAAAGAAAGCACAGAGCGCCAGATTTGCTGTTGCCCTGGAGAGCTTGCAGAGCACTGGGGAAAGGCAGGCAGAGAATTCCCTGCTAGCACCTTCTCTGTGTCCGGGAAGGAAAACTGTTCGCATTTGCTTCACAGAACCGCTTTTCTGCAGGGAACATTAACGCTTGTTCAGGACGAAAGAAAGCACAGAGCCCCAGATTTGCTGTTGCCCTGGAGAGCTTGCAGAGCACTGGGGAAAGGCAGGCAGAGAATTCCCTGCTAGCACCTTCTCTGTGTCCGGGAAGGAAAAGTGTTCGCGTTTGCTTCACAGAACCGCTTTTCTGCAGGGAACATTAACGCTTGTTCAGGACGAAAGAAAGCACAGAGCCCCAGATTTGCTGTTGCCCTGGAGAGCTTGCAGAGCACTGGGGAAAGGCAGGCAGAGAATTCCCTGCTAGCATCTTCTCTGTGCCTAGGAAGGAGAAATGTTCACATTGTTTCACAGAATCGCATTTGCGTCGCTGCAGGGAACATTAACGCTTGTTCAGGACGAAAGAAAGCACAGAGCGCCAGATTTGCTGTTGCCCTGGAGAGCTTGCAGAGCACTGGGGAAAGGCAGGCAGAGAATTCCCCGCTAGCACCTTCTCTGTGTCCGGGAAGGAAAACTGTTCGCATTTGCTTCACAGAACCGCTTTTCTGCAGAGAACATTAACGCTTATTCAGGACGAAAGAAAGCACAGAGCCCCAGATTTGCTGTTGCCCTGGAGAGCTTGCAGAGCACTGGGGAAAGGCAGGCAGAGAATTCCCTGCTAGCACCTTCTCTGTGTCCGGGAAGGAGAAATGTTCACATTGTTTCACAGAATCGCATTTGCGTCGCTGCAGGGAACATTAACGCTTGTTCAGGACGAAAGAAAGCACAGAGCGCCAGATTTGCTGTTGCCCTGGAGAGCTTGCAGAGCACTGGGGAAAGGCAGGCAGAGAATTCCCCGCTAGCACCTTCTCTGTGTCCGGGAAGGAAAACTGTTCGCATTTGCTTCACAGAACCGCTTTTCTGCAGGGAACATTAACGCTTGTTCAGGACGAAAGAAAGCACAGAGCCCCAGATTTGCTGTTGCCCTGGAGAGCTTGCAGAGCACTGGGGAAAGGCAGGCAGAGAATTCCCTGCTAGCACCTTCTCTGTGTCCGGGAAGGAAAACTGTTCGCATTTGCTTCACAGAACCGCTTTTCTGCAGGGAACATTAACGCTTGTTCAGGACGAAAGAAAGCACAGAGCCCCAGATTTGCTGTTGCCCTGGAGAGCTTGCAGAGCACTGGGGAAAGGCAGGCAGAGAATTCCCCGCTAGCACCTTCTCTGTGTCCGGGAAGGAAAACTGTTCGCATTTGCTTCACAGAACCGCTTTTCTGCAGGGAACATTAACGCTTGTTCAGGACGAAAGAAAGCACAGAGCCCCAGATTTGCTGTTGCCCTGGAGAGCTTGCAGAGCACTGGGGAAAGGCAGGCAGAGAATTCCCTGCTAGCATCTTCTCTGTGCCTAGGAAGGAGAAATGTTCACATTGTTTCACAGAATCGCATTTGCGTCGCTGCAGGGAACATTAACGCTTGTTCAGGACGAAAGAAAGCACAGAGCGCCAGATTTGCTGTTGCCCTGGAGAGCTTGCAGAGCACTGGGGAAAGGCAGGCAGAGAATTCCCTGCTAGCACCTTCTCTGTGTCCGGGAAGGAAAACTGTTCGCATTTGCTTCACAGAACCGCTTTTCTGCAGGGAACATTAACGCTTGTTCAGGACGAAAGAAAGCACAGAGCGCCAGATTTGCTGTTGCCCTGGAGAGCTTGCAGAGCACTGGGGAAAGGCAGGCAGAGAATTCCCTGCTAGCACCTTCTCTGTGTCCGGGAAGGAAAACTGTTCGCATTTGCTTCACAGAACCGCTTTTCTGCAGGGAACATTAACGCTTGTTCAGGACGAAAGAAAGCACAGAGCCCCAGATTTGCTGTTGCCCTGGAGAGCTTGCAGAGCACTGGGGAAAGGCAGGCAGAGAATTCCCTGCTAGCACCTTCTCTGTGTCCGGGAAGGAAAACTGTTCGCATTTGCTTCACAGAACCGCTTTTCTGCAGGGAACATTAACGCTTGTTCAGGACGAAAGAAAGCACAGAGCCCCAGATTTGCTGTTGCCCTGGAGAGCTTGCAGAGCACTGGGGAAAGGCAGGCAGAGAATTCCCTGCTAGCACCTTCTCTGTGCCTAGGAAGGAGAAATGTTCACATTGTTTCACAGAACCGCTTTTCTGCAGGGAACATTAACGCTTGTTCAGGACGAAAGAAAGCACAGAGCCCCAGATTTGCTGTTGCCCTGGAGAGCTTGCAGAGCACTGGGGAAAGGCAGGCAGAGAATTCCCTGCTAGCACCTTCTCTGTGCCTAGGAAGGAGAAATGTTCACATTGTTTCACAGAATCGCATTTGCGTCGCTGCAGGGAACATTAACGCTTGTTCAGGACGAAAGAAAGCACAGAGCGCCAGATTTGCTGTTGCCCTGGAGAGCTTGCAGAGCACTGGGGAAAGGCAGGCAGAGAATTCCCTGCTAGCACCTTCTCTGTGTCCGGGAAGGAAAACTGTTCGCATTTGCTTCACAGAACCGCTTTTCTGCAGGGAACATTAACGCTTGTTCAGGACGAAAGAAAGCACAGAGCCCCAGATTTGCTGTTGCCCTGGAGAGCTTGCAGAGCACTGGGGAAAGGCAGGCAGAGAATTCCCTGCTAGCACCTTCTCTGTGTCCGGGAAGGAAAACTGTTCGCATTTGCTTCACAGAACCGCTTTTCTGCAGGGAACATTAACGCTTGTTCAGGACGAAAGAAAGCACAGAGCCCCAGATTTGCTGTTGCCCTGGAGAGCTTGCAGAGCACTGGGGAAAGGCAGGCAGAGAATTCCCTGCTAGCACCTTCTCTGTGCCTAGGAAGGAGAAATGTTCACATTGTTTCACAGAATCGCATTTGCGTCGCTGCAGGGAACATTAACGCTTGTTCAGGACGAAAGAAAGCACAGAGCGCCAGATTTGCTGTTGCCCTGGAGAGCTTGCAGAGCACTGGGGAAAGGCAGGCAGAGAATTCCCCGCTAGCACCTTCTCTGTGTCCGGGAAGGAAAACTGTTCGCATTTGCTTCACAGAACCGCTTTTCTGCAGAGAACATTAACGCTTATTCAGGACGAAAGAAAGCACAGAGCCCCAGATTTGCTGTTTCCCTGGAGAGCTTGCAGAGCACTGGGGAAAGGCAGGCAGAGAATTCCCTGCTAGCACCTTCTCTGTGTCCGGGAAGGAAAACTGTTCGCGTTTGCTTCACAGAACCGCTTTTCTGCAGGGAACATTAACGCTTGTTCAGGATGAAAGAAAGCACAGAGCGCCAGATTTGCTGTTGCCCTGGAGAGCTTGCAGAGCACTGGGGAAAGGCAGGCAGAGAATTCCCTGCTAGCACCTTCTCTGTGTCCGGGAAGGAGAAATGTTCACATTGTTTCACAGAATCGCATTTGCGTCGCTGCAGGGAACATTAACGCTTATTCAGGACGAAAGAAAGCACAGAGCCCCAGATTTGCTGTTGCCCTGGAGAGCTTGCAGAGCACTGGGGAAAGGCAGGCAGAGAATTCCCTGCTAGCACATTCTCTGTGTCCGGGAAGGAAAACTGTTCGCTTTTGCTTCACAGAACCGCTTTTCTGCAGGGAACATTAACGCTTGTTCAGGACGAAAGAAAGCACAGAGCCCCAGATTGGCTGTTGCCCTGGAGAGCTTGCAGAGCACTGGGGAAAGGCAGGCAGAGAATTCCCTGCTAGCACCTTCTCTGTGTCCGGAAAGGAGAAATGTTCACATTGTTTCACAGAATCGCATTTGCGTCGCTGCAGGGAACATTAACGCTTATTCAGGACGAAAGAAAGCACAGAGCCCCGGATTTGCTGTTGCCCTGGAGAGCTTGCAGAGCACTGGGGAAAGGCAGGCAGAGAATTCCCTGCTAGCACCTTCTCTGTGCCTGGGAAGGAGAAGTCTTCACGTTGTTACTCGGAATCGCATTTGCGTCGCTGTAGAGAACACTAACGCTTGTTCAGGACGAAAGAAAGCACAGAGCGCCAGATTTGCTGTTTCCCTGGAGAGCTTGCAGAGCACTGGGGAAAGGCAGGCAGAGAATTCCCTGCTAGCACCTTCTCTGTGTCCGGGAAGGAAAACTGTTCGCATTTGCTTCACAGAATCGCTTTTCTGCAGGGAACATTAACGCTTGTTCAGGACGAAAGAAAGCACAGAGCCCCAGATTGGCTGTTGCCCTGGAGAGCTTGCAGAGCACTGGGGAAAGGCAGGCAGAGAATTCCCTGCTAGCACCTTCTCTGTGTCCAGGAAGGAAAACTGTTCGCATTTGCTTCACAGAATCGCTTTTCTGCAGGGAACATTAACGCTTGTTCAGGACGAAAGAAAGCACAGAGCCCCAGATTTGCTGTTGCCCTGGAGAGCTTGCAGAGCACTGGGGAAAGGCAGGCAGAGAATTCCCTGCTAGCATCTTCTCTGTGCCTAGAAAGGAGAAATGTTCACATTGTTTCACAGAATCGCATTTGCGTCGCTGCAGGGAACATTAACGCTTGTTCAGGACGAAAGAAAGCACAGAGCGCCAGATTTGCTGTTGCCCTGGAGAGCTTGCAGAGCACTGGGGAAAGGCAGGCAGAGAATTCCCCGCTAGCACCTTCTCTGTGTCCGGGAAGGAAAACTGTTCGCATTTGCTTCACAGAACCGCTTTTCTGCAGGGAACATTAACGCTTGTTCAGGACGAAAGAAAGCACAGAGCCCCAGATTTGCTGTTGCCCTGGAGAGCTTGCAGAGCACTGGGGAAAGGCAGGCAGAGAATTCCCTGCTAGCACCTTCTCTGTGTCCGGGAAGGAAAACTGTTCGCATTTGCTTCACAGAACCGCTTTTCTGCAGAGAACACTAACGCTTGTTCAGGACGAAAGAAAGCACAGAGCCCCAGATTGGCTGTTGCCCTGGAGAGCTTGCAGAGCACTGGGGAAAGGCAGGCAGAGAATTCCCTGCTAGCACCTTCTCTGTGCCTGGGAAGGAGAAGTCTTCACGTTGTTACTCGGAATCGCATTTGCGTCGCTGTAGAGAACACTAACGCTTGTTCAGGACGAAAGAAAGCACAGAGCGCCAGATTTGCTGTTTCCCTGGAGAGCTTGCAGAGCACTGGTGAAAGGCAGGCAGAGAATTCCCTGCTAGCACCTTCTCTGTGTCCGGGAAGGAAAACTGTTCACATTTGCTTCACAGAACCGCTTTTCTGCAGAGAACACTAACGCTTGTTCAGGACGAAAGAAAGCACAGAGCCCCAGATTTGCTGTTGCCCTGGAGAGCTTGCAGAGCACTGGGGAAAGGCAGGCAGAGAATTCCCTGCTAGCACCTTCTCTGTGCCTAGGAAGGAGAAATGTTCACATTGTTTCACAGAATCGCATTTGCGTCGCTGCAGGGAACATTAACTCTTGTTCAGGACGAAAGAAAGCACAGAGCCCCAGATTTGCTGTTGCCCTGGAGAGCTTGCAGAGCACTGGGGAAAGGCAGGCAGAGAATTCCCTGCTAGCACCTTCTCTGTGTCCGGGAAGGAAAACTGTTCGCATTTGCTTCACAGAACTGCTTTTCTGCAGGGAACATTAACGCTTGTTCAGGACGAAAGAAAGCACAGAGCCCCAGATTTGCTGTTGCCCTGGAGAGCTTGCAGAGCACTGGGGAAAGGCAGGCAGAGAATTCCCTGCTAGCACCTTCTCTGTGTCCGGGAAGGAAAACTGTTCGCATTTGCTTCACAGAACCGCTTTTCTGCAGGGAACATTAACGCTTGTTCAGGACGAAAGAAAGCACAGAGCCCCAGATTTGCTGTTGCCCTGGAGAGCTTGCAGAGCACTGGGGAAAGGGAGGCAGAGAATTCCCTGCTAGCACCTTCTCTGTGTCCGGGAAGGAAAACTGTTCGCATTTGCTTCACATAATGGCTTTCTGCAGGGAACATTAACGCTTGTTCAGGACGAAAGAAAGCACAGAGCCCCAGATTTGCTGTTGCCCTGGAGAGCTTGCAGAGCACTGGGGAAAGGCAGGCAGAGAATTCCCTGCTAGCACCTTGTCTGTGTCCGGGAAGGAAAACTGTTCGCATTTCCTTCACAGAACCGCTTTTCTGCAGGGAACATTAACGCTTGTTCAGGACGAAAGAAAGCACAGAGCCCCAGATTTGCTGTTGCCCTGGAGAGCTTGCAGAGCACTGGGGAAAGGCAGGCAGAGAATTCCCTGCTAGCACCTTCTCTGTGCCTAGGAAGGAGAAATGTTCACATTGTTTCACAGAATCGCATTTGCGTCGCTGCAGGGAACATTAACGCTTGTTCAGGACGAAAGAAAGCACAGAGCGCCAGATTTGCTGTTGCCCTGGAGAGCTTGCAGAGCACTGGGGAAAGGCAGGCAGAGAATTCCCTGCTAGCACCTTCTCTGTGTCCGGGAAGGAGAAATGTTCACATTTGCTTCACAGAACCGCTTTTCTGCAGGGAACATTAACGCTTGTTCAGGACGAAAGAAAGCACAGAGCCCCAGATTTGCTGTTGCCCTGGAGAGCTTGCAGAGCACTGGGGAAAGGCAGGCAGAGAATTCCCTGCTAGCACCTTCTCTGTGTCCGGGAAGGAAAACTGTTCGCATTTGCTTCACAGAACCGCTTTTCTGCAGGAAACATTAACGCTTGTTCAGGACGAAAGAAAGCACAGAGCCCCAGATTTGCTGTTGCCCTGGAGAACTTGCAGAGCACTGGGGAAAGGCAGGCAGAGAATTCCCTGCTAGCACCTTCTCTGTGCCTAGGAAGGAGAAATGTTCACATTGTTTCACAGAATCGCATTTGCGTCGCTGCAGGGAACATTAACGCTTGTTCAGGACGAAAGAAAGCACAGAGCGCCAGATTTGCTGTTTCCCTGGAGAGCTTGCAGAGCACTGGGGAAAGGCAGGCAGAGAATTCCCTGCTAGCACCTTCTCTGTGTCCGGGAAGGAAAACTGTTCGCGTTTGCTTCACAGAACCGCTTTTCTGCAGGGAACATTAACGCTTGTTCAGGACGAAAGAAAGCACAGAGCCCCAGATTTGCTGTTGCCCTGGAGAGCTTGCAGAGCACTGGGGAAAGGCAGGCAGAGAATTCCCTGCTAGCATCTTCTCTGTGCCTAGGAAGGAGAAATGTTCACATTGTTTCACAGAATCGCATTTGCGTCGCTGCAGGGAACATTAACGCTTGTTCAGGACAAAAGAAAGCACAGAGCCCCAGATTTGCTGTTGCCCTGGAGAGCTTGCAGAGCACTGGGGAAAGGCAGGCATAGAATTCCCCGCTAGAACCTTCTCTGTGTCCGGGAAGGAAAACTGTTCGCATTTGCTTCACAGAACCGCTTTTCTGCAGAGAACATTAACGCTTATTCAGGACGAAAGAAAGCACAGAGCCCCAGATTTGCTGTTTCCCTGGAGAGCTTGCAGAGCACTGGGGAAAGGCAGGCAGAGAATTCCCTGCTAGCACCTTCTCTGTGTCCGGGAAGGAAAACTGTTCGCGTTTGCTTCACAGAACCGCTTTTCTGCAGAGAACACTAACGCTTGTTCAGGACGAAAGAAAGCACAGAGCCCCAGATTTGCTGTTGCCCTGGAGATCTTGCAGAGCACTGGGGAAAGGCAGGCAGAGAATTCCCTGCTAGCACCTTCTCTGTGTCCGGGAAGGAGAAATGTTCACATTGTTTCACAGAATCGCATTTGCGTCGCTGCAGGGAACATTAACGCTTATTCAGGACGAAAGAAAGCACAGAGCCCCAGATTTGCTGTTGCCCTGGAGAGCTTGCAGAGCACTGGGGAAAGGCAGGCAGAGAATTCCCTGCTAGCACATTCTCTGTGTCCGGGAAGGAAAACTGTTCGCTTTTGCTTCACAGAACCGCTTTTCTGCAGGGAACATTAACGCTTGTTCAGGACGAAAGAAAGCACAGAGCCCCAGATTGGCTGTTGCCCTGGAGAGCTTGCAGAGCACTGGGGAAAGGCAGGCAGAGAATTCCCTGCTAGCACCTTCTCTGTGTCCGGGAAGGAGAAATGTTCACATTGTTTCACAGAATCGCATTTGCGTCGCTGCAGGGAACATTAACGCTTATTCAGGACGAAAGAAAGCACAGAGCCCCGGATTTGCTGTTGCCCTGGAGAGCTTGCAGAGCACTGGGGAAAGGCAGGCAGAGAATTCCCTGCTAGCACCTTCTCTGTGCCTGGGAAGGAGAAGTCTTCACGTTGTTACTCGGAATCGCATTTGCGTCGCTGTAGAGAACACTAACGCTTGTTCAGGACGAAAGAAAGCACAGAGCGCCAGATTTGCTGTTTCCCTGGAGAGCTTGCAGAGCACTGGGGAAAGGCAGGCAGAGAATTCCCTGCTAGCACCTTCTCTGTGTCCGGGAAGGAAAACTGTTCTCATTTGCTTCACAGAACCGCTTTTCTGCAGGGAACATTAACGCTTGTTCAGGACGAAAGAAAGCACAGAGCCCCAGATTTGCTGTTGCCCTGGAGAGCTTGCAGAGCACTGGGGAAAGGCAGGCAGAGAATTCCCTGCTAGCACCTTCTCTGTGTCCGGGAAGGAAACTGTTCGCATTTGCTTCACAGAATCGCTTTTCTGCAGGGAACATTAACGCTTGTTCAGGACGAAAGAAAGCACAGAGCCCCAGATTGGCTGTTGCCCTGGAGAGCTTGCAGAGCACTGGGGAAAGGCAGGCAGAGAATTCCCTGCTAGCACCTTCTCTGTGTCCAGGAAGGAAAACTGTTCGCATTTGCTTCACAGAACCGCTTTTCTGCAGAGAACACTAACGCTTGTTCAGGACGAAAGAAAGCACAGAGCCCCAGATTGGCTGTTGCCCTGGAGAGCTTGCAGAGCACTGGGGAAAGGCAGGCAGAGAATTCCCTGCTAGCACCTTCTCTGTGTCCGGGAAGGAAAACTGTTCGCATTTGCTTCACAGAACCGCTTTTCTGCAGAGAACACTAACGCTTGTTCAGGACGAAAGAAAGCACAGAGCCCC
Source organism: Strix aluco (assembly GCF_031877795.1). Taxonomy (NCBI): domain Eukaryota; kingdom Metazoa; phylum Chordata; class Aves; order Strigiformes; family Strigidae; genus Strix; species Strix aluco. The sequence goes on from NC_133932.1 coordinate 9,385,633, forward strand.
AGATTTGCTGTTGCCCTGGAGAGCTTGCAGAGCACTGGGGAAAGGCAGGCAGAGAATTCCCTGCTAGCATCTTCTCTGTGCCTAGAAAGGAGAAATGTTCACATTGTTTCACAGAATCGCATTTGCGTCGCTGCAGGGAACATTAACGCTTGTTCAGGACGAAAGAAAGCACAGAGCGCCAGATTTGCTGTTGCCCTGGAGAGCTTGCAGAGCACTGGTGAAAGGCAGGCAGAGAATTCCCTGCTAGCACCTTCTCTGTGTCCGGGAAGGAAAACTGTTCACATTTGCTTCACAGAACCGCTTTTCTGCAGGGAACATTAACGCTTGTTCAGGACGAAAGAAAGCACAGAGCCCCAGATTTGCTGTTGCCCTGGAGAGCTTGCAGAGCACTGGGGAAAGGCAGGCAGAGAATTCCCTGCTAGCACCTTCTCTGTGTCCGGGAAGGAAAACTGTTCGCATTTGCTTCACAGAACCGCTTTTCTGCAGGGAACATTAACGCTTGTTCAGGACGAAAGAAAGCACAGAGCGCCAGATTTGCTGTTGCCCTGGAGAGCTTGCAGAGCACTGGGGAAAGGCAGGCAGAGAATTCCCTGCTAGCACCTTCTCTGTGCCTAGGAAGGAGAAATGTTCACATTGTTTCACAGAATCGCATTTGCGTCGCTGCAGGGAACATTAACGCTTGTTCAGGACGAAAGAAAGCACAGAGCGCCAGATTTGCTGTTGCCCTGGAGAGCTTGCAGAGCACTGGGGAAAGGCAGGCAGAGAATTCCCTGCTAGCACCTTCTCTGTGTCCGGGAAGGAAAACTGTTCGCATTTGCTTCACAGAATCGCTTTTCTGCAGGGAACATTAACGCTTGTTCAGGACGAAAGAAAGCACAGAGCCCCAGATTGGCTGTTGCCCTGGAGAGCTTGCAGAGCACTGGGGAAAGGCAGGCAGAGAATTCCCTGCTAGCATCTTCTCTGTGCCTAGAAAGGAGAAATGTTCACATTGTTTCACAGAATCGCATTTGCGTCGCTGCAGGGAACATTAACGCTTGTTCAGGACGAAAGAAAGCACAGAGCGCCAGATTTGCTGTTGCCCTGGAGAGCTTGCAGAGCACTGGGGAAAGGCAGGCAGAGAATTCCCCGCTAGCACCTTCTCTGTGTCCGGGAAGGAAAACTGTTCGCATTTGCTTCACAGAACCGCTTTTCTGCAGAGAACATTAACGCTTATTCAGGACGAAAGAAAGCACAGAGCCCCAGATTTGCTGTTGCCCTGGAGAGCTTGCAGAGCACTGGGGAAAGGCAGGCAGAGAATTCCCTGCTAGCATCTTCTCTGTGCCTAGAAAGGAGAAATGTTCACATTGTTTCACAGAATCGCATTTGCGTCGCTGCAGGGAACATTAACGCTTGTTCAGGACGAAAGAAAGCACAGAGCGCCAGATTTGCTGTTGCCCTGGAGAGCTTGCAGAGCACTGGGGAAAGGCAGGCAGAGAATTCCCCGCTAGCACCTTCTCTGTGTCCGGGAAGGAAAACTGTTCGCATTTGCTTCACAGAACCTCTTTTCTGCAGAGAACATTAACGCTTATTCAGGACGAAAGAAAGCACAGAGCCCCAGATTTGCTGTTGCCCTGGAGAGCTTGCAGAGCACTGGGGAAAGGCAGGCAGAGAATTCCCTGCTAGCACCTTCTCTGTGTCCGGGAAGGAAAACTGTTCGCATTTGCTTCACAGAACCGCTTTTCTGCAGGGAACATTAACGCTTGTTCAGGACGAAAGAAAGCACAGAGCCCCAGATTGGCTGTTGCCCTGGAGAGCTTGCAGAGCACTGGGGAAAGGCAGGCAGAGAATTCCCTGCTAGCATCTTCTCTGTGCCTAGGAAGGAGAAATGTTCACATTGTTTCACAGAATCGCATTTGCGTCGCTGCAGGGAACATTAACGCTTGTTCAGGACGAAAGAAAGCACAGAGCGCCAGATTTGCTGTTGCCCTGGAGAGCTTGCAGAGCACTGGGGAAAGGCAGGCAGAGAATTCCCTGCTAGCACCTTCTCTGTGTCCGGGAAGGAAAACTGTTCGCATTTGCTTCACAGAACCGCTTTTCTGCAGAGAACATTAACGCTTATTCAGGACGAAAGAAAGCACAGAGCCCCAGATTTGCTGTTGCCCTGGAGAGCTTGCAGAGCACTGGGGAAAGGCAGGCAGAGAATTCCCTGCTAGCACCTTCTCTGTGTCCGGGAAGGAGAAATGTTCACATTGTTTCACAGAATCGCATTTGCGTCGCTGCAGGGAACATTAACGCTTATTCAGGACGAAAGAAAGCACAGAGCCCCAGATTTGCTGTTGCCCTGGAGAGCTTGCAGAGCACTGGGGAAAGGCAGGCAGAGAATTCCCCGCTAGCACCTTCTCTGTGTCCGGGAAGGAAAACTGTTCGCATTTGCTTCACAGAACCGCTTTTCTGCAGAGAACATTAACGCTTATTCAGGACGAAAGAAAGCACAGAGCCCCAGATTTGCTGTTTCCCTGGAGAGCTTGCAGAGCACTGGGGAAAGGCAGGCAGAGAATTCCCTGCTAGCACCTTCTCTGTGTCCGGGAAGGAGAAATGTTCACATTGTTTCACAGAATCGCATTTGCGTCGCTGCAGGGAACATTAACGCTTATTCAGGACGAAAGAAAGCACAGAGCCCCAGATTTGCTGTTGCCCTGGAGAGCTTGCAGAGCACTGGGGAAAGGCAGGCAGAGAATTCCCTGCTAGCACATTCTCTGTGTCCGGGAAGGAAAACTGTTCGCTTTTGCTTCACAGAACCGCTTTTCTGCAGGGAACATTAACGCTTGTTCAGGACGAAAGAAAGCACAGAGCCCCAGATTGGCTGTTGCCCTGGAGAGCTTGCAGAGCACTGGGGAAAGGCAGGCAGAGAATTCCCTGCTAGCACCTTCTCTGTGTCCGGGAAGGAGAAATGTTCACATTGTTTCACAGAATCGCATTTGCGTCGCTGCAGGGAACATTAACGCTTATTCAGGACGAAAGAAAGCACAGAGCCCCGGATTTGCTGTTGCCCTGGAGAGCTTGCAGAGCACTGGGGAAAGGCAGGCAGAGAATTCCCTGCTAGCACCTTCTCTGTGCCTGGGAAGGAGAAGTCTTCACGTTGTTACTCGGAATCGCATTTGCGTCGCTGTAGAGAACACTAACGCTTGTTCAGGACGAAAGAAAGCACAGAGCGCCAGATTTGCTGTTTCCCTGGAGAGCTTGCAGAGCACTGGGGAAAGGCAGGCAGAGAATTCCCTGCTAGCACCTTCTCTGTGTCCGGGAAGGAAAACTGTTCTCATTTGCTTCACAGAACCGCTTTTCTGCAGGGAACATTAACGCTTGTTCAGGACGAAAGAAAGCACAGAGCCCCAGATTTGCTGTTGCCCTGGAGAGCTTGCAGAGCACTGGGGAAAGGCAGGCAGAGAATTCCCTGCTAGCACCTTCTCTGTGTCCGGGAAGGAAACTGTTCGCATTTGCTTCACAGAATCGCTTTTCTGCAGGGAACATTAACGCTTGTTCAGGACGAAAGAAAGCACAGAGCCCCAGATTGGCTGTTGCCCTGGAGAGCTTGCAGAGCACTGGGGAAAGGCAGGCAGAGAATTCCCTGCTAGCACCTTCTCTGTGTCCAGGAAGGAAAACTGTTCGCATTTGCTTCACAGAACCGCTTTTCTGCAGAGAACACTAACGCTTGTTCAGGACGAAAGAAAGCACAGAGCCCCAGATTGGCTGTTGCCCTGGAGAGCTTGCAGAGCACTGGGGAAAGGCAGGCAGAGAATTCCCTGCTAGCACCTTCTCTGTGTCCGGGAAGGAAAACTGTTCGCATTTGCTTCACAGAACCGCTTTTCTGCAGAGAACACTAACGCTTGTTCAGGACGAAAGAAAGCACAGAGCCCCAGATTTGCTGTTGCCCTGGAGAGCTTGCAGAGCACTGGGGAAAGGCAGGCAGAGAATTCCCTGCTAGCATCTTCTCTGTGCCTAGAAAGGAGAAATGTTCACATTGTTTCACAGAATCGCATTTGCGTCGCTGCAGGGAACATTAACGCTTGTTCAGGACGAAAGAAAGCACAGAGCGCCAGATTTGCTGTTGCCCTGGAGAGCTTGCAGAGCACTGGGGAAAGGCAGGCAGAGAATTCCCCGCTAGCACCTTCTCTGTGTCCGGGAAGGAAAACTGTTCGCATTTGCTTCACAGAACCGATTTTCTGCAGGGAACATTAACGCTTGTTCAGGACGAAAGAAAGCACAGAGCCCCAGATTTGCTGTTGCCCTGGAGAGCTTGCAGAGCACTGGGGAAAGGCAGGCAGAGAATTCCCTGCTAGCACCTTCTCTGTGTCCGGGAAGGAAAACTGTTCGCATTTGCTTCACAGAACCGCTTTTCTGCAGGGAACATTAACGCTTGTTCAGGACGAAAGAAAGCACTGAGCCCCAGATTTGCTGTTGCCCTGGAGAGCTTGCAGAGCACTGGGGAAAGGCAGGCAGAGAATTCCCTGCTAGCACCTTCTCTGTGTCCAGGAAGGAAAACTGTTCGCATTTGCTTCACAGAACCGCTTTTCTGCAGGAAACATTAACGCTTGTTCAGGACGAAAGAAAGCACAGAGCCCCAGATTTGCTGTTGCCCTGGAGAGCTTGCAGAGGACTGGGGAAAGGCAGGCAGAGAATTCCCTGCTAGCACCTTCTCTGTGCCTGGGAAGGAGAAGTCTTCACGTTGTTACTCGGAATCGCATTTGCGTCGCTGTAGAGAACACTAATGCTTGTTCAGGACGAAAGAAAGCACAGAGCGCCAGATTTGCTGTTTCCCTGGAGAGCTTGCAGAGCACTGGTGAAAGGCAGGCAGAGAATTCCCTGCTAGCACCTTCTCTGTGTCCGGGAAGGAAAACTGTTCACATTTGCTTCACAGAACCGCTTTTCTGCAGAGAACACTAACGCTTGTTCAGGACGAAAGAAAGCACAGAGCCCCAGATTTGCTGTTGCCCTGGAGAGCTTGCAGAGCACTGGGGAAAGGCAGGCAGAGAATTCCCTGCTAGCACCTTCTCTGTGTCCGGGAAGGAAAACTGTTCGCATTTGCTTCACAGAACCGCTTTTCTGCAGGGAACATTAACGCTTGTTCAGGACGAAAGAAAGCACAGAGCCCCAGATTTGCTGTTGCCCTGGAGAGCTTGCAGAGCACTGGGGAAAGGCAGGCAGAGAATTCCCTGCTAGCACCTTCTCTGTGCCTAGGAAGGAGAAATGTTCACATTGTTTCACAGAATCGCATTTGCGTCGCTGCAGGGAACATTAACGCTTGTTCAGGACGAAAGAAAGCACAGAGCGCCAGATTTGCTGTTGCCCTGGAGAGCTTGCAGAGCACTGGGGAAAGGCAGGCAGAGAATTCCCTGCTAGCACCTTCTCTGTGTCCGGGAAGGAAAACTGTTCGCATTTGCTTCACAGAACCGCTTTTCTGCAGGGAACATTAACGCTTGTTCAGGACGAAAGAAAGCACAGAGCCCCAGATTTGCTGTTGCCCTGGAGAGCTTGCAGAGCACTGGGGAAAGGCAGGCAGAGAATTCCCTGCTAGCATCTTCTCTGTGCCTAGAAAGGAGAAATGTTCACATTGTTTCACAGAATCGCATATGCGTCGCTGCAGGGAACATTAACGCTTGTTCAGGACGAAAGAAAGCACAGAGCGCCAGATTTGCTGTTGCCCTGGAGAGCTTGCAGAGCACTGGGGAAAGGCAGGCAGAGAATTCCCCGCTAGCACCTTCTCTGTGTCCGGGAAGGAAAACTGTTCGCATTTGCTTCACAGAACCGCTTTTCTGCAGAGAACATTAACGCTTGTTCAGGACGAAAGAAAGCACAGAGCCCCAGATTTGCTGTTGCCCTGGAGAGCTTGCAGAGCACTGGGGAAAGGCAGGCAGAGAATTCCCTGCTAGCACCTTCTCTGTGTCCGGGAAGGAAAACTGTTCGCATTTGCTTCACAGAACCGCTTTTCTGCAGGGAACATTAACGCTTGTTCAGGACGAAAGAAAGCACAGAGCCCCAGATTGGCTGTTGCCCTGGAGAGCTTGCAGAGCACTGGGGAAAGGCAGGCAGAGAATTCCCTGCTAGCATCTTCTCTGTGCCTAGGAAGGAGAAATGTTCACATTGTTTCACAGAATCGCATTTGCGTCGCTGCAGGGAACATTAACGCTTGTTCAGGACGAAAGAAAGCACAGAGCGCCAGATTTGCTGTTGCCCTGGAGAGCTTGCAGAGCACTGGGGAAAGGCAGGCAGAGAATTCCCCGCTAGCACCTTCTCTGTGTCCGGGAAGGAAAACTGTTCGCATTTGCTTCACAGAACCGCTTTTCTGCAGAGAACATTAACGCTTATTCAGGACGAAAGAAAGCACAGAGCCCCAGATTTGCTGTTGCCCTGGAGAGCTTGCAGAGCACTGGGGAAAGGCAGGCAGAGAATTCCCTGCTAGCACCTTCTCTGTGTCCGGGAAGGAGAAATGTTCACATTGTTTCACAGAATCGCATTTGCGTCGCTGCAGGGAACATTAACGCTTATTCAGGACGAAAGAAAGCACAGAGCCCCAGATTTGCTGTTGCCCTGGAGAGCTTGCAGAGCACTGGGGAAAGGCAGGCAGAGAATTCCCTGCTAGCACCTTCTCTGTGTCCGGGAAGGAAAACTGTTCGCATTTGCTTCACAGAACCGCTTTTCTGCAGGGAACATTAACGCTTGTTCAGGACGAAAGAAAGCACAGAGCCCCAGATTTGCTGTTGCCCTGGAGAGCTTGCAGAGCACTGGGGAAAGGCAGGCAGAGAATTCCCTGCTAGCACCTTCTCTGTGTCCAGGAAGGAAAACTGTTCGCATTTGCTTCACAGAACCGCTTTTCTGCAGGAAACATTAACGCTTGTTCAGGACGAAAGAAAGCACAGAGCCCCAGATTTGCTGTTGCCCTGGAGATCTTGCAGAGGACTGGGGAAAGGCAGGCAGAGAATTCCCTGCTAGCACCTTCTCTGTGCCTGGGAAGGAGAAGTCTTCACGTTGTTACTCGGAATCGCATTTGCGTCGCTGTAGAGAACACTAACGCTTGTTCAGGACGAAAGAAAGCACAGAGCGCCAGATTTGCTGTTGCCCTGGAGAGCTTACAGAGCACTGGTGAAAGGCAGGCAGAGAATTCCCTGCTAGCACATTCTCTGTGTCCGGGAAGGAAAACTGTTCGCATTTGCTTCACAGAACCGCTTTTCTGCAGGGAACATTAACGCTTGTTCAGGACGAAAGAAAGCACAGAGCCCCAGATTTGCTGTTGCCCTGGAGAGCTTGCAGAGCACTGGGGAAAGGCAGGCAGAGAATTCCCTGCTAGCACCTTCTCTGTGTCCGGGAAGGAAAACTGTTCACATTTGCTTCACAGAACCGCTTTTCTGCAGAGAACACTAACGCTTGTTCAGGACGAAAGAAAGCACAGAGCCCCAGATTTGCTGTTGCCCTGGAGAGCTTGCAGAGCACTGGGGAAAGGCAGGCAGAGAATTCCCTGCTAGCACCTTCTCTGTGTCCGGGAAGGAAAACTGTTCGCATTTGCTTCACAGAACCGCTTTTCTGCAGGGAACATTAACGCTTGTTCAGGACGAAAGAAAGCACAGAGCCCCAGATTTGCTGTTGCCCTGGAGAGCTTGCAGAGCACTGGGGAAAGGCAGGCAGAGAATTCCCTGCTAGCACCTTCTCTGTGTCCGGGAAGGAAAACTGTTCGCATTTGCTTCACAGAACCGCTTTTCTGCAGGGAACATTAACGCTTGTTCAGGACGAAAGAAAGCACAGAGCCCCAGATTTGCTGTTGCCCTGGAGAGCTTGCAGAGCACTGGGGAAAGGCAGGCAGAGAATTCCCTGCTAGCACCTTCTCTGTGTCCGGGAAGGAAAACTGTTCGCATTTGCTTCACAGAACCGCTTTTCTGCAGGGAACATTAACGCTTGTTCAGGACGAAAGAAAGCACAGAGCCCCAGATTTGCTGTTGCCCTGGAGAGCTTGCAGAGCACTGGGGAAAGGCAGGCAGAGAATTCCCTGCTAGCACATTCTCTGTGTCCGGGAAGGAAAACTGTTCGCTTTTGCTTCACAGAACCGCTTTTCTGCAGGGAACATTAACGCTTGTTCAGGACGAAAGAAAGCACAGAGCCCCAGATTGGCTGTTGCCCTGGAGAGCTTGCAGAGCACTGGGGAAAGGCAGGCAGAGAATTCCCTGCTAGCACCTTCTCTGTGTCCGGGAAGGAGAAATGTTCACATTGTTTCACAGAATCGCATTTGCGTCGCTGCAGGGAACATTAACGCTTATTCAGGACGAAAGAAAGCACAGAGCCCCGGATTTGCTGTTGCCCTGGAGAGCTTGCAGAGCACTGGGGAAAGGCAGGCAGAGAATTCCCTGCTAGCACCTTCTCTGTGCCTGGGAAGGAGAAGTCTTCACGTTGTTACTCGGAATCGCATTTGCGTCGCTGTAGAGAACACTAACGCTTGTTCAGGACGAAAGAAAGCACAGAGCGCCAGATTTGCTGTTTCCCTGGAGAGCTTGCAGAGCACTGGGGAAAGGCAGGCAGAGAATTCCCTGCTAGCACCTTCTCTGTGTCCGGGAAGGAAAACTGTTCTCATTTGCTTCACAGAACCGCTTTTCTGCAGGGAACATTAACGCTTGTTCAGGACGAAAGAAAGCACAGAGCCCCAGATTTGCTGTTGCCCTGGAGAGCTTGCAGAGCACTGGGGAAAGGCAGGCAGAGAATTCCCTGCTAGCACCTTCTCTGTGTCCGGGAAGGAAACTGTTCGCATTTGCTTCACAGAATCGCTTTTCTGCAGGGAACATTAACGCTTGTTCAGGACGAAAGAAAGCACAGAGCCCCAGATTGGCTGTTGCCCTGGAGAGCTTGCAGAGCACTGGGGAAAGGCAGGCAGAGAATTCCCTGCTAGCACCTTCTCTGTGTCCAGGAAGGAAAACTGTTCGCATTTGCTTCACAGAACCGCTTTTCTGCAGAGAACACTAACGCTTGTTCAGGACGAAAGAAAGCACAGAGCCCCAGATTGGCTGTTGCCCTGGAGAGCTTGCAGAGCACTGGGGAAAGGCAGGCAGAGAATTCCCTGCTAGCACCTTCTCTGTGTCCGGGAAGGAAAACTGTTCGCATTTGCTTCACAGAACCGCTTTTCTGCAGAGAACACTAACGCTTGTTCAGGACGAAAGAAAGCACAGAGCCCCAGATTTGCTGTTGCCCTGGAGAGCTTGCAGAGCACTGGGGAAAGGCAGGCAGAGAATTCCCTGCTAGCATCTTCTCTGTGCCTAGAAAGGAGAAATGTTCACATTGTTTCACAGAATCGCATTTGCGTCGCTGCAGGGAACATTAACGCTTGTTCAGGACGAAAGAAAGCACAGAGCGCCAGATTTGCTGTTGCCCTGGAGAGCTTGCAGAGCACTGGGGAAAGGCAGGCAGAGAATTCCCCGCTAGCACCTTCTCTGTGTCCGGGAAGGAAAACTGTTCGCATTTGCTTCACAGAACCGATTTTCTGCAGGGAACATTAACGCTTGTTCAGGACGAAAGAAAGCACAGAGCCCCAGATTTGCTGTTGCCCTGGAGAGCTTGCAGAGCACTGGGGAAAGGCAGGCAGAGAATTCCCTGCTAGCACCTTCTCTGTGTCCGGGAAGGAAAACTGTTCGCATTTGCTTCACAGAACCGCTTTTCTGCAGGGAACATTAACGCTTGTTCAGGACGAAAGAAAGCACTGAGCCCCAGATTTGCTGTTGCCCTGGAGAGCTTGCAGAGCACTGGGGAAAGGCAGGCAGAGAATTCCCTGCTAGCACCTTCTCTGTGTCCAGGAAGGAAAACTGTTCGCATTTGCTTCACAGAACCGCTTTTCTGCAGGAAACATTAACGCTTGTTCAGGACGAAAGAAAGCACAGAGCCCCAGATTTGCTGTTGCCCTGGAGAGCTTGCAGAGCACTGGGGAAAGGCAGGCAGAGAATTCCCTGCTAGCACCTTCTCTGTGCCTGGGAAGGAGAAGTCTTCACGTTGTTACTCGGAATCGCATTTGCGTCGCTGTAGAGAACACTAACGCTTGTTCAGGACGAAAGAAAGCACAGAGCGCCAGATTTGCTGTTTCCCTGGAGAGCTTGCAGAGCACTGGTGAAAGGCAGGCAGAGAATTCCCTGCTAGCACCTTCTCTGTGTCCGGGAAGGAAAACTGTTCACATTTGCTTCACAGAACCGCTTTTCTGCAGAGAACACTAACGCTTGTTCAGGACGAAAGAAAGCACAGAGCCCCAGATTTGCTGTTGCCCTGGAGAGCTTGCAGAGCACTGGGGAAAGGCAGGCAGAGAATTCCCTGCTAGCACCTTCTCTGTGTCCGGGAAGGAAAACTGTTTGCATTTGCTTCACAGAACCGCTTTTCTGCAGGGAACATTAACGCTTGTTCAGGACGAAAGAAAGCACAGAGCCCCAGATTTGCTGTTGCCCTGGAGAGCTTGCAGAGCACTGGGGAAAGGCAGGCAGAGAATTCCCTGCTAGCACCTTCTCTGTGCCTAGGAAGGAGAAATGTTCACATTGTTTCACAGAATCGCATTTGCGTCGCTGCAGGGAACATTAACGCTTGTTCAGGACGAAAGAAAGCACAGAGCGCCAGATTTGCTGTTGCCCTGGAGAGCTTGCAGAGCACTGGGGAAAGGCAGGCAGAGAATTCCCTGCTAGCACCTTCTCTGTGTCCGGGAAGGAAAACTGTTCGCATTTGCTTCACAGAACCGCTTTTCTGCAGGGAACATTAACGCTTGTTCAGGACGAAAGAAAGCACAGAGCCCCAGATTTGCTGTTGCCCTGGAGAGCTTGCAGAGCACTGGGGAAAGGCAGGCAGAGAATTCCCTGCTAGCATCTTCTCTGTGCCTAGAAAGGAGAAATGTTCACATTGTTTCACAGAATCGCATATGCGTCGCTGCAGGGAACATTAACGCTTGTTCAGGACGAAAGAAAGCACAGAGCGCCAGATTTGCTGTTGCCCTGGAGAGCTTGCAGAGCACTGGGGAAAGGCAGGCAGAGAATTCCCCGCTAGCACCTTCTCTGTGTCCGGGAAGGAAAACTGTTCGCATTTGCTTCACAGAACCGCTTTTCTGCAGAGAACATTAACGCTTGTTCAGGACGAAAGAAAGCACAGAGCCCCAGATTTGCTGTTGCCCTGGAGAGCTTGCAGAGCACTGGGGAAAGGCAGGCAGAGAATTCCCTGCTAGCACCTTCTCTGTGTCCGGGAAGGAAAACTGTTCGCATTTGCTTCACAGAACCGCTTTTCTGCAGGGAACATTAACGCTTGTTCAGGACGAAAGAAAGCACAGAGCCCCAGATTGGCTGTTGCCCTGGAGAGCTTGCAGAGCACTGGGGAAAGGCAGGCAGAGAATTCCCTGCTAGCATCTTCTCTGTGCCTAGGAAGGAGAAATGTTCACATTGTTTCACAGAATCGCATTTGCGTCGCTGCAGGGAACATTAACGCTTGTTCAGGACGAAAGAAAGCACAGAGCGCCAGATTTGCTGTTGCCCTGGAGAGCTTGCAGAGCACTGGGGAAAGGCAGGCAGAGAATTCCCTGCTAGCACCTTCTCTGTGTCCGGGAAGGAAAACTGTTCGCATTTGCTTCACAGAACCGCTTTTCTGCAGAGAACATTAACGCTTATTCAGGACGAAAGAAAGCACAGAGCCCCAGATTTGCTGTTGCCCTGGAGAGCTTGCAGAGCACTGGGGAAAGGCAGGCAGAGAATTCCCTGCTAGCACCTTCTCTGTGTCCGGGAAGGAGAAATGTTCACATTGTTTCACAGAATCGCATTTGCGTCGCTGCAGGGAACATTAACGCTTATTCAGGACGAAAGAAAGCACAGAGCCCCAGATTTGCTGTTGCCCTGGAGAGCTTGCAGAGCACTGGGGAAAGGCAGGCAGAGAATTCCCCGCTAGCACCTTCTCTGTGTCCGGGAAGGAAAACTGTTCGCATTTGCTTCACAGAACCGCTTTTCTGCAGAGAACATTAACGCTTATTCAGGACGAAAGAAAGCACAGAGCCCCAGATTTGCTGTTTCCCTGGAGAGCTTGCAGAGCACTGGGGAAAGGCAGGCAGAGAATTCCCTGCTAGCACCTTCTCTGTGTCCGGGAAGGAAAACTGTTCGCGTTTGCTTCACAGAACCGCTTTTCTGCAGAGAACACTAACGCTTGTTCAGGACGAAAGAAAGCACAGAGCCCCAGATTGGCTGTTGCCCTGGAGATCTTGCAGAGCACTGGGGAAAGGCAGGCAGAGAATTCCCTGCTAGCACCTTCTCTGTGTCCGGGAAGGAGAAATGTTCACATTGTTTCACAGAATCGCATTTGCGTCGCTGCAGGGAACATTAACGCTTATTCAGGACGAAAGAAAGCACAGAGCCCCAGATTTGCTGTTGCCCTGGAGAGCTTGCAGAGCACTGGGGAAAGGCAGGCAGAGAATTCCCTGCTAGCACATTCTCTGTGTCCGGGAAGGAAAACTGTTCGCTTTTGCTTCACAGAACCGCTTTTCTGCAGGGAACATTAACGCTTGTTCAGGACGAAAGAAAGCACAGAGCCCCAGATTGGCTGTTGCCCTGGAGAGCTTGCAGAGCACTGGGGAAAGGCAGGCAGAGAATTCCCTGCTAGCACCTTCTCTGTGTCCGGGAAGGAGAAATGTTCACATTGTTTCACAGAATCGCATTTGCGTCGCTGCAGGGAACATTAACGCTTATTCAGGACGAAAGAAAGCACAGAGCCCCGGATTTGCTGTTGCCCTGGAGAGCTTGCAGAGCACTGGGGAAAGGCAGGCAGAGAATTCCCTGCTAGCACCTTCTCTGTGCCTGGGAAGGAGAAGTCTTCACGTTGTTACTCGGAATCGCATTTGCGTCGCTGTAGAGAACACTAACGCTTGTTCAGGACGAAAGAAAGCACAGAGCGCCAGATTTGCTGTTTCCCTGGAGAGCTTGCAGAGCACTGGGGAAAGGCAGGCAGAGAATTCCCTGCTAGCACCTTCTCTGTGTCCGGGAAGGAAAACTGTTCTCATTTGCTTCACAGAACCGCTTTTCTGCAGGGAACATTAACGCTTGTTCAGGACGAAAGAAAGCACAGAGCCCCAGATTTGCTGTTGCCCTGGAGAGCTTGCAGAGCACTGGGGAAAGGCAGGCAGAGAATTCCCTGCTAGCACCTTCTCTGTGTCCGGGAAGGAAACTGTTCGCATTTGCTTCACAGAATCGCTTTTCTGCAGGGAACATTAACGCTTGTTCAGGACGAAAGAAAGCACAGAGCCCCAGATTGGCTGTTGCCCTGGAGAGCTTGCAGAGCACTGGGGAAAGGCAGGCAGAGAATTCCCTGCTAGCACCTTCTCTGTGTCCAGGAAGGAAAACTGTTCGCATTTGCTTCACAGAACCGCTTTTCTGCAGAGAACACTAACGCTTGTTCAGGACGAAAGAAAGCACAGAGCCCCAGATTGGCTGTTGCCCTGGAGAGCTTGCAGAGCACTGGGGAAAGGCAGGCAGAGAATTCCCTGCTAGCACCTTCTCTGTGTCCGGGAAGGAAAACTGTTCGCATTTGCTTCACAGAACCGCTTTTCTGCAGAGAACACTAACGCTTGTTCAGGACGAAAGAAAGCACAGAGCCCCAGATTTGCTGTTGCCCTGGAGAGCTTGCAGAGCACTGGGGAAAGGCAGGCAGAGAATTCCCTGCTAGCATCTTCTCTGTGCCTAGAAAGGAGAAATGTTCACATTGTTTCACAGAATCGCATTTGCGTCGCTGCAGGGAACATTAACGCTTGTTCAGGACGAAAGAAAGCACAGAGCGCCAGATTTGCTGTTGCCCTGGAGAGCTTGCAGAGCACTGGGGAAAGGCAGGCAGAGAATTCCCTGCTAGCACCTTCTCTGTGTCCGGGAAGGAAAACTGTTCGCATTTGCTTCACAGAACCGCTTTTCTGCAGGGAACATTAACGCTTGTTCAGGACGAAAGAAAGCACTGAGCCCCAGATTTGCTGTTGCCCTGGAGAGCTTGCAGAGCACTGGGGAAAGGCAGGCAGAGAATTCCCTGCTAGCACCTTCTCTGTGTCCAGGAAGGAAAACTGTTCGCATTTGCTTCACAGAACCGCTTTTCTGCAGGAAACATTAACGCTTGTTCAGGACGAAAGAAAGCACAGAGCCCCAGATTTGCTGTTGCCCTGGAGATCTTGCAGAGGACTGGGGAAAGGCAGGCAGAGAATTCCCTGCTAGCACCTTCTCTGTGCCTGGGAAGGAGAAGTCTTCACGTTGTTACTCGGAATCGCATTTGCGTCGCTGTAGAGAACACTAATGCTTGTTCAGGACGAAAGAAAGCACAGAGCGCCAGATTTGCTGTTTCCCTGGAGAGCTTGCAGAGCACTGGTGAAAGGCAGGCAGAGAATTCCCTGCTAGCACCTTCTCTGTGTCCGGGAAGGAAAACTGTTCACATTTGCTTCACAGAACCGCTTTTCTGCAGAGAACACTAACGCTTGTTCAGGACGAAAGAAAGCACAGAGCCCCAGATTTGCTGTTGCCCTGGAGAGCTTGCAGAGCACTGGGGAAAGGCAGGCAGAGAATTCCCTGCTAGCACCTTCTCTGTGTCCGGGAAGGAAAACTGTTCGCATTTGCTTCACAGAACCGCTTTTCTGCAGGGAACATTAACGCTTGTTCAGGACGAAAGAAAGCACAGAGCCCCAGATTTGCTGTTGCCCTGGAGAGCTTGCAGAGCACTGGGGAAAGGCAGGCAGAGAATTCCCTGCTAGCACCTTCTCTGTGCCTAGGAAGGAGAAATGTTCACATTGTTTCACAGAATCGCATTTGCGTCGCTGCAGGGAACATTAACGCTTGTTCAGGACGAAAGAAAGCACAGAGCGCCAGATTTGCTGTTGCCCTGGAGAGCTTGCAGAGCACTGGGGAAAGGCAGGCAGAGAATTCCCTGCTAGCACCTTCTCTGTGTCCGGGAAGGAAAACTGTTCGCATTTGCTTCACAGAACCGCTTTTCTGCAGGGAACATTAACGCTTGTTCAGGACGAAAGAAAGCACAGAGCCCCAGATTTGCTGTTGCCCTGGAGAGCTTGCAGAGCACTGGGGAAAGGCAGGCAGAGAATTCCCTGCTAGCATCTTCTCTGTGCCTAGAAAGGAGAAATGTTCACATTGTTTCACAGAATCGCATATGCGTCGCTGCAGGGAACATTAACGCTTGTTCAGGACGAAAGAAAGCACAGAGCGCCAGATTTGCTGTTGCCCTGGAGAGCTTGCAGAGCACTGGGGAAAGGCAGGCAGAGAATTCCCCGCTAGCACCTTCTCTGTGTCCGGGAAGGAAAACTGTTCGCATTTGCTTCACAGAACCGCTTTTCTGCAGAGAACATTAACGCTTGTTCAGGACGAAAGAAAGCACAGAGCCCCAGATTTGCTGTTGCCCTGGAGAGCTTGCAGAGCACTGGGGAAAGGCAGGCAGAGAATTCCCTGCTAGCACCTTCTCTGTGTCCGGGAAGGAAAACTGTTCGCATTTGCTTCACAGAACCGCTTTTCTGCAGGGAACATTAACGCTTGTTCAGGACGAAAGAAAGCACAGAGCCCCAGATTGGCTGTTGCCCTGGAGAGCTTGCAGAGCACTGGGGAAAGGCAGGCAGAGAATTCCCTGCTAGCATCTTCTCTGTGTCTAGGAAGGAGAAATGTTCACATTGTTTCACAGAATCGCATTTGCGTCGCTGCAGGGAACATTAACGCTTGTTCAGGACGAAAGAAAGCACAGAGCGCCAGATTTGCTGTTGCCCTGGAGAGCTTGCAGAGCACTGGGGAAAGGCAGGCAGAGAATTCCCTGCTAGCACCTTCTCTGTGTCCGGGAAGGAAAACTGTTCGCATTTGCTTCACAGAACCGCTTTTCTGCAGGGAACATTAACGCTTGTTCAGGACGAAAGAAAGCACAGAGCCCCAGATTTGCTGTTGCCCTGGAGAGCTTGCAGAGCACTGGGGAAAGGCAGGCAGAGAATTCCCTGCTAGCACCTTCTCTGTGTCCAGGAAGGAAAACTGTTCGCATTTGCTTCACAGAACCGCTTTTCTGCAGGAAACATTAACGCTTGTTCAGGACGAAAGAAAGCACAGAGCCCCAGATTTGCTGTTGCCCTGGAGATCTTGCAGAGGACTGGGGAAAGGCAGGCAGAGAATTCCCTGCTAGCACCTTCTCTGTGCCTGGGAAGGAGAAGTCTTCACGTTGTTACTCGGAATCGCATTTGCGTCGCTGTAGAGAACACTAACGCTTGTTCAGGACGAAAGAAAGCACAGAGCGCCAGATTTGCTGTTGCCCTGGAGAGCTTACAGAGCACTGGTGAAAGGCAGGCAGAGAATTCCCTGCTAGCACATTCTCTGTGTCCGGGAAGGAAAACTGTTCGCATTTGCTTCACAGAACCGCTTTTCTGCAGGGAACATTAACGCTTGTTCAGGACGAAAGAAAGCACAGAGCCCCAGATTTGCTGTTGCCCTGGAGAGCTTGCAGAGCACTGGGGAAAGGCAGGCAGAGAATTCCCTGCTAGCACCTTCTCTGTGTCCGGGAAGGAAAACTGTTCACATTTGCTTCACAGAACCGCTTTTCTGCAGAGAACACTAACGCTTGTTCAGGACGAAAGAAAGCACAGAGCCCCAGATTTGCTGTTGCCCTGGAGAGCTTGCAGAGCACTGGGGAAAGGCAGGCAGAGAATTCCCTGCTAGCACCTTCTCTGTGTCCGGGAAGGAAAACTGTTCGCATTTGCTTCACAGAACCGCTTTTCTGCAGGGAACATTAACGCTTGTTCAGGACGAAAGAAAGCACAGAGCCCCAGATTTGCTGTTGCCCTGGAGAGCTTGCAGAGCACTGGGGAAAGGCAGGCAGAGAATTCCCTGCTAGCACCTTCTCTGTGTCCGGGAAGGAAAACTGTTCGCATTTGCTTCACAGAACCGCTTTTCTGCAGGGAACATTAACGCTTGTTCAGGACGAAAGAAAGCACAGAGCCCCAGATTTGCTGTTGCCCTGGAGAGCTTGCAGAGCACTGGGGAAAGGCAGGCAGAGAATTCCCTGCTAGCACCTTCTCTGTGTCCGGGAAGGAAAACTGTTCGCATTTGCTTCACAGAACCGCTTTTCTGCAGGGAACATTAACGCTTGTTCAGGACGAAAGAAAGCACAGAGCCCCAGATTTGCTGTTGCCCTGGAGAGCTTGCAGAGCACTGGGGAAAGGCAGGCAGAGAATTCCCTGCTAGCACATTCTCTGTGTCCGGGAAGGAAAACTGTTCGCTTTTGCTTCACAGAACCGCTTTTCTGCAGGGAACATTAACGCTTGTTCAGGACGAAAGAAAGCACAGAGCCCCAGATTGGCTGTTGCCCTGGAGAGCTTGCAGAGCACTGGGGAAAGGCAGGCAGAGAATTCCCTGCTAGCACCTTCTCTGTGTCCGGGAAGGAGAAATGTTCACATTGTTTCACAGAATCGCATTTGCGTCGCTGCAGGGAACATTAACGCTTATTCAGGACGAAAGAAAGCACAGAGCCCCGGATTTGCTGTTGCCCTGGAGAGCTTGCAGAGCACTGGGGAAAGGCAGGCAGAGAATTCCCTGCTAGCACCTTCTCTGTGCCTGGGAAGGAGAAGTCTTCACGTTGTTACTCGGAATCGCATTTGCGTCGCTGTAGAGAACACTAACGCTTGTTCAGGACGAAAGAAAGCACAGAGCGCCAGATTTGCTGTTTCCCTGGAGAGCTTGCAGAGCACTGGGGAAAGGCAGGCAGAGAATTCCCTGCTAGCACCTTCTCTGTGTCCGGGAAGGAAAACTGTTCTCATTTGCTTCACAGAACCGCTTTTCTGCAGGGAACATTAACGCTTGTTCAGGACGAAAGAAAGCACAGAGCCCCAGATTTGCTGTTGCCCTGGAGAGCTTGCAGAGCACTGGGGAAAGGCAGGCAGAGAATTCCCTGCTAGCACCTTCTCTGTGTCCGGGAAGGAAACTGTTCGCATTTGCTTCACAGAATCGCTTTTCTGCAGGGAACATTAACGCTTGTTCAGGACGAAAGAAAGCACAGAGCCCCAGATTGGCTGTTGCCCTGGAGAGCTTGCAGAGCACTGGGGAAAGGCAGGCAGAGAATTCCCTGCTAGCACCTTCTCTGTGTCCAGGAAGGAAAACTGTTCGCATTTGCTTCACAGAACCGCTTTTCTGCAGAGAACACTAACGCTTGTTCAGGACGAAAGAAAGCACAGAGCCCCAGATTGGCTGTTGCCCTGGAGAGCTTGCAGAGCACTGGGGAAAGGCAGGCAGAGAATTCCCTGCTAGCACCTTCTCTGTGTCCGGGAAGGAAAACTGTTCGCATTTGCTTCACAGAACCGCTTTTCTGCAGAGAACACTAACGCTTGTTCAGGACGAAAGAAAGCACAGAGCCCCAGATTTGCTGTTGCCCTGGAGAGCTTGCAGAGCACTGGGGAAAGGCAGGCAGAGAATTCCCTGCTAGCATCTTCTCTGTGCCTAGAAAGGAGAAATGTTCACATTGTTTCACAGAATCGCATTTGCGTCGCTGCAGGGAACATTAACGCTTGTTCAGGACGAAAGAAAGCACAGAGCGCCAGATTTGCTGTTGCCCTGGAGAGCTTGCAGAGCACTGGGGAAAGGCAGGCAGAGAATTCCCCGCTAGCACCTTCTCTGTGTCCGGGAAGGAAAACTGTTCGCATTTGCTTCACAGAACCGATTTTCTGCAGGGAACATTAACGCTTGTTCAGGACGAAAGAAAGCACAGAGCCCCAGATTTGCTGTTGCCCTGGAGAGCTTGCAGAGCACTGGGGAAAGGCAGGCAGAGAATTCCCTGCTAGCACCTTCTCTGTGTCCGGGAAGGAAAACTGTTCGCATTTGCTTCACAGAACCGCTTTTCTGCAGGGAACATTAACGCTTGTTCAGGACGAAAGAAAGCACTGAGCCCCAGATTTGCTGTTGCCCTGGAGAGCTTGCAGAGCACTGGGGAAAGGCAGGCAGAGAATTCCCTGCTAGCACCTTCTCTGTGTCCAGGAAGGAAAACTGTTCGCATTTGCTTCACAGAACCGCTTTTCTGCAGGAAACATTAACGCTTGTTCAGGACGAAAGAAAGCACAGAGCCCCAGATTTGCTGTTGCCCTGGAGATCTTGCAGAGGACTGGGGAAAGGCAGGCAGAGAATTCCCTGCTAGCACCTTCTCTGTGCCTGGGAAGGAGAAGTCTTCACGTTGTTACTCGGAATCGCATTTGCGTCGCTGTAGAGAACACTAACGCTTGTTCAGGACGAAAGAAAGCACAGAGCGCCAGATTTGCTGTTTCCCTGGAGAGCTTGCAGAGCACTGGTGAAAGGCAGGCAGAGAATTCCCTGCTAGCACCTTCTCTGTGTCCGGGAAGGAAAACTGTTCACATTTGCTTCACAGAACCGCTTTTCTGCAGAGAACACTAACGCTTGTTCAGGACGAAAGAAAGCACAGAGCCCCAGATTTGCTGTTGCCCTGGAGAGCTTGCAGAGCACTGGGGAAAGGCAGGCAGAGAATTCCCTGCTAGCACCTTCTCTGTGTCCGGGAAGGAAAACTGTTTGCATTTGCTTCACAGAACCGCTTTTCTGCAGGGAACATTAACGCTTGTTCAGGACGAAAGAAAGCACAGAGCCCCAGATTTGCTGTTGCCCTGGAGAGCTTGCAGAGCACTGGGGAAAGGCAGGCAGAGAATTCCCTGCTAGCACCTTCTCTGTGCCTAGGAAGGAGAAATGTTCACATTGTTTCACAGAATCGCATTTGCGTCGCTGCAGGGAACATTAACGCTTGTTCAGGACGAAAGAAAGCACAGAGCGCCAGATTTGCTGTTGCCCTGGAGAGCTTGCAGAGCACTGGGGAAAGGCAGGCAGAGAATTCCCTGCTAGCACCTTCTCTGTGTCCGGGAAGGAAAACTGTTCGCATTTGCTTCACAGAACCGCTTTTCTGCAGGGAACATTAACGCTTGTTCAGGACGAAAGAAAGCACAGAGCCCCAGATTTGCTGTTGCCCTGGAGAGCTTGCAGAGCACTGGGGAAAGGCAGGCAGAGAATTCCCTGCTAGCATCTTCTCTGTGCCTAGAAAGGAGAAATGTTCACATTGTTTCACAGAATCGCATATGCGTCGCTGCAGGGAACATTAACGCTTGTTCAGGACGAAAGAAAGCACAGAGCGCCAGATTTGCTGTTGCCCTGGAGAGCTTGCAGAGCACTGGGGAAAGGCAGGCAGAGAATTCCCCGCTAGCACCTTCTCTGTGTCCGGGAAGGAAAACTGTTCGCATTTGCTTCACAGAACCGCTTTTCTGCAGAGAACATTAACGCTTGTTCAGGACGAAAGAAAGCACAGAGCCCCAGATTTGCTGTTGCCCTGGAGAGCTTGCAGAGCACTGGGGAAAGGCAGGCAGAGAATTCCCTGCTAGCACCTTCTCTGTGTCCGGGAAGGAAAACTGTTCGCATTTGCTTCACAGAACCGCTTTTCTGCAGGGAACATTAACGCTTGTTCAGGACGAAAGAAAGCACAGAGCCCCAGATTGGCTGTTGCCCTGGAGAGCTTGCAGAGCACTGGGGAAAGGCAGGCAGAGAATTCCCTGCTAGCATCTTCTCTGTGCCTAGGAAGGAGAAATGTTCACATTGTTTCACAGAATCGCATTTGCGTCGCTGCAGGGAACATTAACGCTTGTTCAGGACGAAAGAAAGCACAGAGCGCCAGATTTGCTGTTGCCCTGGAGAGCTTGCAGAGCACTGGGGAAAGGCAGGCAGAGAATTCCCCGCTAGCACCTTCTCTGTGTCCGGGAAGGAAAACTATTCGCATTTGCTTCACAGAACCGCTTTTCTGCAGAGAACATTAACGCTTATTCAGGACGAAAGAAAGCACAGAGCCCCAGATTTGCTGTTGCCCTGGAGAGCTTGCAGAGCACTGGGGAAAGGCAGGCAGAGAATTCCCTGCTAGCACCTTCTCTGTGTCCGGGAAGGAGAAATGTTCACATTGTTTCACAGAATCGCATTTGCGTCGCTGCAGGGAACATTAACGCTTATTCAGGACGAAAGAAAGCACAGAGCCCCAGATTTGCTGTTGCCCTGGAGAGCTTGCAGAGCACTGGGGAAAGGCAGGCAGAGAATTCCCTGCTAGCACCTTCTCTGTGTCCGGGAAGGAAAACTGTTCGCATTTGCTTCACAGAACCGCTTTTCTGCAGGGAACATTAACGCTTGTTCAGGACGAAAGAAAGCACAGAGCCCCAGATTTGCTGTTGCCCTGGAGAGCTTGCAGAGCACTGGGGAAAGGCAGGCAGAGAATTCCCTGCTAGCACCTTCTCTGTGTCCAGGAAGGAAAACTGTTCGCATTTGCTTCACAGAACCGCTTTTCTGCAGGAAACATTAACGCTTGTTCAGGACGAAAGAAAGCACAGAGCCCCAGATTTGCTGTTGCCCTGGAGATCTTGCAGAGGACTGGGGAAAGGCAGGCAGAGAATTCCCTGCTAGCACCTTCTCTGTGCCTGGGAAGGAGAAGTCTTCACGTTGTTACTCGGAATCGCATTTGCGTCGCTGTAGAGAACACTAACGCTTGTTCAGGACGAAAGAAAGCACAGAGCGCCAGATTTGCTGTTGCCCTGGAGAGCTTGCAGAGCACTGGTGAAAGGCAGGCAGAGAATTCCCTGCTAGCACATTCTCTGTGTCCGGGAAGGAAAACTGTTCGCATTTGCTTCACAGAACCGCTTTTCTGCAGGGAACATTAACGCTTGTTCAGGACGAAAGAAAGCACAGAGCCCCAGATTTGCTGTTGCCCTGGAGAGCTTGCAGAGCACTGGGGAAAGGCAGGCAGAGAATTCCCTGCTAGCACCTTCTCTGTGTCCGGGAAGGAAAACTGTTCACATTTGCTTCACAGAACCGCTTTTCTGCAGGGAACATTAACGCTTGTTCAGGACGAAAGAAAGCACAGAGCCCCGGATTTGCTGTTGCCCTGGAGAGCTTGCAGAGCACTGGGGAAAGGCAGGCAGAGAATTCCCTGCTAGCACCTTCTCTGTGCCTGGGAAGGAGAAGTCTTCACGTTGTTACTCGGAATCGCATTTGCGTCGCTGTAGAGAACACTAACGCTTGTTCAGGACGAAAGAAAGCACAGAGCGCCAGATTTGCTGTTTCCCTGGAGAGCTTGCAGAGCACTGGGGAAAGGCAGGCAGAGAATTCCCTGCTAGCACCTTCTCTGTGTCCGGGAAGGAAAACTGTTCGCATTTGCTTCACAGAACCGCTTTTCTGCAGAGAACACTAACGCTTGTTCAGGACGAAAGAAAGCACAGAGCCCCAGATTTGCTGTTGCCCTGGAGAGCTTGCAGAGCACTGGGGAAAGGCAGGCAGAGAATTCCCTGCTAGCACCTTCTCTGTGTCCGGGAAGGAAACTGTTCGCATTTGCTTCACAGAATCGCTTTTCTGCAGGGAACATTAACGCTTGTTCAGGACGAAAGAAAGCACAGAGCCCCAGATTGGCTGTTGCCCTGGAGAGCTTGCAGAGCACTGGGGAAAGGCAGGCAGAGAATTCCCTGCTAGCACCTTCTCTGTGTCCAGGAAGGAAAACTGTTCGCATTTGCTTCACAGAACCGCTTTTCTGCAGAGAACACTAACGCTTGTTCAGGACGAAAGAAAGCACAGAGCCCCAGATTGGCTGTTGCCCTGGAGAGCTTGCAGAGCACTGGGGAAAGGCAGGCAGAGAATTCCCTGCTAGCACCTTCTCTGTGTCCGGGAAGGAAAACTGTTCGCATTTGCTTCACAGAACCGCTTTTCTGCAGAGAACACTAACGCTTGTTCAGGACGAAAGAAAGCACAGAGCCCCAGATTTGCTGTTGCCCTGGAGAGCTTGCAGAGCACTGGGGAAAGGCAGGCAGAGAATTCCCTGCTAGCATCTTCTCTGTGCCTAGAAAGGAGAAATGTTCACATTGTTTCACAGAATCGCATTTGCGTCGCTGCAGGGAACATTAACGCTTGTTCAGGACGAAAGAAAGCACAGAGCGCCAGATTTGCTGTTGCCCTGGAGAGCTTGCAGAGCACTGGGGAAAGGCAGGCAGAGAATTCCCTGCTAGCACCTTCTCTGTGTCCAGGAAGGAAAACTGTTCGCATTTGCTTCACAGAACCGCTTTTCTGCAGGAAACATTAACGCTTGTTCAGGACGAAAGAAAGCACAGAGCCCCAGATTTGCTGTTGCCCTGGAGATCTTGCAGAGGACTGGGGAAAGGCAGGCAGAGAATTCCCTGCTAGCACCTTCTCTGTGCCTGGGAAGGAGCAGTCTTCACGTTGTTACTCGGAATCGCATTTGCGTCGCTGTAGAGAACACTAACGCTTGTTCAGGACGAAAGAAAGCACAGAGCGCCAGATTTGCTGTTTCCCTGGAGAGCTTGCAGAGCACTGGTGAAAGGCAGGCAGAGAATTCCCTGCTAGCACCTTCTCTGTGTCCGGGAAGGAAAACTGTTCACATTTGCTTCACAGAACCGCTTTTCTGCAGAGAACACTAACGCTTGTTCAGGACGAAAGAAAGCACAGAGCGCCAGATTTGCTGTTGCCCTGGAGAGCTTGCAGAGCACTGGGGAAAGGCAGGCAGAGAATTCCCTGCTAGCACCTTCTCTGTGTCCGGGAAGGAAAACTGTTCGCATTTGCTTCACAGAACCGCTTTTCTGCAGGGAACATTAACGCTTGTTCAGGACGAAAGAAAGCACAGAGCCCCAGATTTGCTGTTGCCCTGGAGAGCTTGCAGAGCACTGGGGAAAGGCAGGCAGAGAATTCCCTGCTAGCACCTTCTCTGTGCCTAGGAAGGAGAAATGTTCACATTGTTTCACAGAATCGCATTTGCGTCGCTGCAGGGAACATTAACGCTTGTTCAGGACGAAAGAAAGCACAGAGCGCCAGATTTGCTGTTGCCCTGGAGAGCTTGCAGAGCACTGGGGAAAGGCAGGCAGAGAATTCCCTGCTAGCACCTTCTCTGTGTCCGGGAAGGAAAACTGTTCGCATTTGCTTCACAGAACCGCTTTTCTGCAGGGAACATTAACGCTTGTTCAGGACGAAAGAAAGCACAGAGCCCCAGATTTGCTGTTGCCCTGGAGAGCTTGCAGAGCACTGGGGAAAGGCAGGCAGAGAATTCCCTGCTAGCATCTTCTCTGTGCCTAGAAAGGAGAAATGTTCACATTGTTTCACAGAATCGCATATGCGTCGCTGCAGGGAACATTAACGCTTGTTCAGGACGAAAGAAAGCACAGAGCGCCAGATTTGCTGTTGCCCTGGAGAGCTTGCAGAGCACTGGGGAAAGGCAGGCAGAGAATTCCCTGCTAGCACCTTCTCTGTGTCCGGGAAGGAAAACTGTTCGCATTTGCTTCACAGAACCGCTTTTCTGCAGGGAACATTAACGCTTGTTCAGGACGAAAGAAAGCACAGAGCCCCAGATTGGCTGTTGCCCTGGAGAGCTTGCAGAGCACTGGGGAAAGGCAGGCAGAGAATTCCCTGCTAGCATCTTCTCTGTGCCTAGGAAGGAGAAATGTTCACATTGTTTCACAGAATCGCATTTGCGTCGCTGCAGGGAACATTAACGCTTGTTCAGGACGAAAGAAAGCACAGAGCGCCAGATTTGCTGTTGCCCTGGAGAGCTTGCAGAGCACTGGGGAAAGGCAGGCAGAGAATTCCCCGCTAGCACCTTCTCTGTGTCCGGGAAGGAAAACTGTTCGCATTTGCTTCACAGAACCGCTTTTCTGCAGAGAACATTAACGCTTATTCAGGACGAAAGAAAGCACAGAGCCCCAGATTTGCTGTTGCCCTGGAGAGCTTGCAGAGCACTGGGGAAAGGCAGGCAGAGAATTCCCTGCTAGCACCTTCTCTGTGTCCGGGAAGGAAAACTGTTCGCATTTGCTTCACAGAACCGCTTTTCTGCAGGGAACATTAACGCTTGTTCAGGACGAAAGAAAGCACAGAGCCCCAGATTTGCTGTTGCCCTGGAGAGCTTGCAGAGCACTGGGGAAAGGCAGGCAGAGAATTCCCTGCTAGCACCTTCTCTGTGTCCAGGAAGGAAAACTGTTCGCATTTGCTTCACAGAACCGCTTTTCTGCAGAGAACACTAACGCTTGTTCAGGACGAAAGAAAGCACAGAGCCCCAGATTTGCTGTTGCCCTGGAGATCTTGCAGAGGACTGGGGAAAGGCAGGCAGAGAATTCCCTGCTAGCACCTTCTCTGTGCCTGGGAAGGAGAAGTCTTCACGTTGTTACTCGGAATCGCATTTGCGTCGCTGTAGAGAACACTAACGCTTGTTCAGGACGAAAGAAAGCACAGAGCGCCAGATTTGCTGTTGCCCTGGAGAGCTTGCAGAGCACTGGTGAAAGGCAGGCAGAGAATTCCCTGCTAGCACATTCTCTGTGTCCGGGAAGGAAAACTGTTCGCATTTGCTTCACAGAACCGCTTTTCTGCAGGGAACATTAACGCTTGTTCAGGACGAAAGAAAGCACAGAGCCCCAGATTTGCTGTTGCCCTGGAGAGCTTGCAGAGCACTGGGGAAAGGCAGGCAGAGAATTCCCTGCTAGCACCTTCTCTGTGTCCGGGAAGGAAAACTGTTCACATTTGCTTCACAGAACCGCTTTTCTGCAGAGAACACTAACGCTTGTTCAGGACGAAAGAAAGCACAGAGCCCCAGATTTGCTGTTGCCCTGGAGAGCTTGCAGAGCACTGGGGAAAGGCAGGCAGAGAATTCCCTGCTAGCACCTTCTCTGTGCCTAGGAAGGAGAAATGTTCACATTGTTTCACAGAATCGCATTTGCGTCGCTGCAGGGAACATTAACGCTTGTTCAGGACGAAAGAAAGCACAGAGCGCCAGATTTGCTGTTGCCCTGGAGAGCTTGCAGAGCACTGGGGAAAGGCAGGCAGAGAATTCCCTGCTAGCACCTTCTCTGTGCCTAGGAAGGAGAAATGTTCACATTGTTTCACAGAATCGCATTTGCGTCGCTGCAGGGAACATTAACGCTTGTTCAGGACGAAAGAAAGCACAGAGCGCCAGATTTGCTGTTGCCCTGGAGAGCTTGCAGAGCACTGGGGAAAGGCAGGCAGAGAATTCCCTGCTAGCACCTTCTCTGTGTCCGGGAAGGAAAACTGTTCGCATTTGCTTCACAGAACCGCTTTTCTGCAGGGAACATTAACGCTTGTTCAGGACGAAAGAAAGCACAGAGCCCCAGATTTGCTGTTGCCCTGGAGAGCTTGCAGAGCACTGGGGAAAGGCAGGCAGAGAATTCCCTGCTAGCACCTTCTCTGTGCCTGGGAAGGAAAACTGTTCGCATTTGCTTCACAGAACCGCTTTTCTGCAGGGAACATTAACGCTTGTTCAGGACGAAAGAAAGCACAGAGCCCCAGATTTGCTGTTGCCCTGGAGAGCTTGCAGAGCACTGGGGAAAGGCAGGCAGAGAATTCCCTGCTAGCACCTTCTCTGTGTCCGGGAAGGAAAACTGTTCGCATTTGCTTCACAGAACCGCTTTTCTGCAGGGAACATTAACGCTTGTTCAGGACGAAAGAAAGCACAGAGCCCCAGATTTGCTGTTGCCCTGGAGAGCTTGCAGAGCACTGGGGAAAGGCAGGCAGAGAATTCCCTGCTAGCACCTTCTCTGTGCCTAGGAAGGAGAAATGTTCACATTGCTTCACAGAATCGCATTTGCGTCGCTGCAGGGAACATTAACGCTTGTTCAGGACGAAAGAAAGCACAGAGCGCCAGATTTGCTGTTTCCCTGGAGAGCTTGCAGAGCACTGGGGAAAGGCAGGCAGAGAATTCCCTGCTAGCACCTTCTCTGTGTCCGGGAAGGAAAACTGTTCGCGTTTGCTTCACAGAACCGCTTTTCTGCAGGGAACATTAACGCTTGTTCAGGACGAAAGAAAGCACAGAGCCCCAGATTTGCTGTTGCCCTGGAGAGCTTGCAGAGCACTGGGGAAAGGCAGGCAGAGAATTCCCTGCTAGCATCTTCTCTGTGCCTAGGAAGGAGAAATGTTCACATTGTTTCACAGAATCGCATTTGCGTCGCTGCAGGGAACATTAACGCTTGTTCAGGACGAAAGAAAGCACAGAGCCCCAGATTTGCTGTTGCCCTGGAGAGCTTGCAGAGCACTGGGGAAAGGCAGGCAGAGAATTCCCTGCTAGCATCTTCTCTGTGCCTAGGAAGGAGAAATGTTCACATTGTTTCACAGAATCGCATTTGCGTCGCTGCAGGGAACATTAACGCTTGTTCAGGACGAAAGAAAGCACAGAGCGCCAGATTTGCTGTTGCCCTGGAGAGCTTGCAGAGCACTGGGGAAAGGCAGGCAGAGAATTCCCCGCTAGCACCTTCTCTGTGTCCGGGAAGGAAAACTGTTCGCATTTGCTTCACAGAACCGCTTTTCTGCAGAGAACATTAACGCTTATTCAGGACGAAAGAAAGCACAGAGCCCCAGATTTGCTGTTGCCCTGGAGAGCTTGCAGAGCACTGGGGAAAGGCAGGCAGAGAATTCCCTGCTAGCACCTTCTCTGTGTCCGGGAAGGAGAAATGTTCACATTGTTTCACAGAATCGCATTTGCGTCGCTGCAGGGAACATTAACGCTTGTTCAGGACGAAAGAAAGCACAGAGCCTCAGATTGGCTGTTGCCCTGGAGAGCTTGCAGAGCACTGGGGAAAGGCAGGCAGAGAATTCCCTGCTAACACCTTCTCTGTGTCCGGGAAGGAAAACTGTTCGCATTTGCTTCACAGAACCGCTTTTCTGCAGGGAACATTAACGCTTGTTCAGGACGAAAGAAAGCACAGAGCCCCAGATTTGCTGTTGCCCTGGAGAGCTTGCAGAGCACTGGGGAAAGGCAGGCAGAGAATTCCCTGCTAGCACCTTCTCTGTGTCCAGGAAGGAAAACTGTTCGCATTTGCTTCACAGAACCGCTTTTCTGCAGGAAACATTAACGCTTGTTCAGGACGAAAGAAAGCACAGAGCCCCAGATTTGCTGTTGCCCTGGAGATCTTGCAGAGGACTGGGGAAAGGCAGGCAGAGAATTCCCTGCTAGCACCTTCTCTGTGCCTGGGAAGGAGAAGTCTTCACGTTGTTACTCGGAATCGCATTTGCGTCGCTGTAGAGAACACTAACGCTTGTTCAGGACGAAAGAAAGCACAGAGCGCCAGATTTGCTGTTTCCCTGGAGAGCTTGCAGAGCACTGGTGAAAGGTAGGCAGAGAATTCCCTGCTAGCACATTCTCTGTGTCCGGGAAGGAAAACTGTTCGTATTTGCTTCACAGAACCGCTTTTCTGCAGGGAACATTAACGCTTGTTCAGGACGAAAGAAAGCACAGAGCCCCAGATTTGCTGTTGCCCTGGAGAGCTTGCAGAGCACTGGGGAAAGGCAGGCAGAGAATTCCCTGCTAGCACCTTCTCTGTGTCCGGGAAGGAAAACTGTTCACATTTGCTTCACAGAACCGCTTTTCTGCAGAGAACACTAACGCTTGTTCAGGACGAAAGAAAGCACAGAGCCCCAGATTTGCTGTTGCCCTGGAGAGCTTGCAGAGCACTGGGGAAAGGCAGGCAGAGAATTCCCTGCTAGCACCTTCTCTGTGCCTAGGAAGGAGAAATGTTCACATTGTTTCACAGAATTGCATTTGCGTCGCTGCAGGGAACATTAACGCTTGTTCAGGACGAAAGAAAGCACAGAGCGCCAGATTTGCTGTTGCCCTGGAGAGCTTGCAGAGCACTGGGGAAAGGCAGGCAGAGAATTCCCTGCTAGCACCTTCTCTGTGTCCGGGAAGGAAAACTGTTCGCATTTGCTTCACAGAACCGCTTTTCTGCAGGGAACATTAACGCTTGTTCAGGACGAAAGAAAGCACAGAGCCCCAGATTTGCTGTTGCCCTGGAGAGCTTGCAGAGCACTGGGGAAAGGCAGGCAGAGAATTCCCTGCTAGCACCTTCTCTGTGTCCGGGAAGGAAAACTGTTCGCATTTGCTTCACAGAACCGCTTTTCTGCAGGGAACATTAACGCTTGTTCAGGACGAAAGAAAGCACAGAGCCCCAGATTTGCTGTTGCCCTGGAGAGCTTGCAGAGCACTGGGGAAACGCAGGCAGAGAATTCCCTGCTAGCACCTTCTCTGTGTCCGGGAAGGAAAACTGTTCGCATTTGCTTCACAGAACCGCTTTTCTGCAGGGAACATTAACGCTTGTTCAGGACGAAAGAAAGCACAGAGCGCCAGATTTGCTGTTTCCCTGGAGAGCTTGCAGAGCACTGGGGAAAGGCAGGCAGAGAATTCCCTGCTAGCACCTTCTCTGTGCCTAGGAAGGAGAAATGTTCACATTGTTTCACAGAATCGCATTTGCGTCGCTGCAGGGAACATTAACGCTTGTTCAGGACGAAAGAAAGCACAGAGCGCCAGATTTGCTGTTTCCCTGGAGAGCTTGCAGAGCACTGGGGAAAGGCAGGCAGAGAATTCCCTGCTAGCACCTTCTCTGTGTCCGGGAAGGAAAACTGTTCGCGTTTGCTTCACAGAACCGCTTTTCTGCAGGGAACATTAACGCTTGTTCAGGACGAAAGAAAGCACAGAGCCCCAGATTTGCTGTTGCCCTGGAGAGCTTGCAGAGCACTGGGGAAAGGCAGGCAGAGAATTCCCTGCTAGCACCTTCTCTGTGTCCGGGAAGGAGAAATGTTCACATTGTTTCACAGAATCGCATTTGCGTCGCTGCAGGGAACATTAACGCTTATTCAGGACGAAAGAAAGCACAGAGCCCCAGATTGGCTGTTGCCCTGGAGAGCTTGCAGAGCACTGGGGAAAGGCAGGCAGAGAATTCCCTGCTAGCACATTCTCTGTGTCCGGGAAGGAAAACTGTTCGCATTTGCTTCACAGAACCGCTTTTCTGCAGGGAACATTAACGCTTGTTCAGGACGAAAGAAAGCACAGAGCCCCAGATTGGCTGTTGCCCTGGAGAGCTTGCAGAGCACTGGGGAAAGGCAGGCAGAGAATTCCCTGCTAGCACCTTCTCTGTGCCTGGGAAGGAGAAGTCTTCACGTTGTTACTCGGAATCGCATTTGCGTCGCTGTAGAGAACACTAACGCTTGTTCAGGACGAAAGAAAGCACAGAGCGCCAGATTTGCTGTTGCCCTGGAGAGCTTGCAGAGCACTGGGGAAAGGCAGGCAGAGAATTCCCTGCTAGCACCTTCTCTGTGTCCGGGAAGGAAAACTGTTCACATTTGCTTCACAGAACCGCTTTTCTGCAGGGAACATTAACGCTTGTTCAGGACGAAAGAAAGCACAGAGCCCCAGATTTGCTGTTGCCCTGGAGAGCTTGCAGAGCACTGGGGAAAGGCAGGCAGAGAATTCCCTGCTAGCACCTTCTCTGTGTCCGGGAAGGAAACTGTTCGCATTTGCTTCACAGAATCGCTTTTCTGCAGGGAACATTAACGCTTGTTCAGGACGAAAGAAAGCACAGAGCCCCAGATTGGCTGTTGCCCTGGAGAGCTTGCAGAGCACTGGGGAAAGGCAGGCAGAGAATTCCCTGCTAGCACCTTCTCTGTGTCCAGGAAGGAAAACTGTTCGCATTTGCTTCACAGAACCGCTTTTCTGCAGAGAACACTAACGCTTGTTCAGGACGAAAGAAAGCACAGAGCCCCAGATTGGCTGTTGCCCTGGAGAGCTTGCAGAGCACTGGGGAAAGGCAGGCAGAGAATTCCCTGCTAGCACCTTCTCTGTGCCTAGGAAGGAGAAATGTTCACATTGTTTCACAGAATCGCATTTGCGTCGCTGCAGGGAACATTAACGCTTGTTCAGGACGAAAGAAAGCACAGAGCGCCAGATTTGCTGTTGCCCTGGAGAGCTTGCAGAGCACTGGGGAAAGGCAGGCAGAGAATTCCCCGCTAGCACCTTCTCTGTGTCCGGGAAGGAAAACTGTTCGCATTTGCTTCACAGAACCGCTTTTCTGCAGGGAACATTAACGCTTGTTCAGGACGAAAGAAAGCACAGAGCCCCAGATTTGCTGTTGCCCTGGAGAGCTTGCAGAGCACTGGGGAAAGGCAGGCAGAGAATTCCCTGCTAGCATCTTCTCTGTGCCTAGGAAGGAGAAATGTTCACATTGTTTCACAGAATCGCATTTGCGTCGCTGCAGGGAACATTAACGCTTGTTCAGGACGAAAGAAAGCACAGAGCGCCAGATTTGCTGTTGCCCTGGAGAGCTTGCAGAGCACTGGGGAAAGGCAGGCAGAGAATTCCCCGCTGGAACCTTCTCTGTGTCCGGGAAGGAAAACTGTTCGCATTTGCTTCACAGAACCGCTTTTCTGCAGAGAACATTAACGCTTATTCAGGACGAAAGAAAGCACAGAGCCCCAGATTTGCTGTTGCCCTGGAGAGCTTGCAGAGCACTGGGGAAAGGCAGGCAGAGAATTCCCTGCTAGCACCTTCTCTGTGTCCGGGAAGGAGAAATGTTCACATTGTTTCACAGAATCGCATTTGCGTCGCTGCAGGGAACATTAACGCTTATTCAGGACGAAAGAAAGCACAGAGCCCCAGATTTGCTGTTGCCCTGGAGAGCTTGCAGAGCACTGGGGAAAGGCAGGCAGAGAATTCCCTGCTAGCACCTTCTCTGTGTCCGGGAAGGAAAACTGTTCGCATTTGCTTCACAGAACCGCTTTTCTGCAGGGAACATTAACGCTTGTTCAGGACGAAAGAAAGCACTGAGCCCCAGATTTGCTGTTGCCCTGGAGAGCTTGCAGAGCACTGGGGAAAGGCAGGCAGAGAATTCCCTGCTAGCACCTTCTCTGTGTCCGGGAAGGAAAACTGTTCGCATTTGCTTCACAGAACCGCTTTTCTGCAGGAAACATTAACGCTTGTTCAGGACGAAAGAAAGCACAGAGCCCCAGATTTGCTGTTGCCCTGGAGATCTTGCAGAGGACTGGGGAAAGGCAGGCAGAGAATTCCCTGCTAGCACCTTCTCTGTGCCTAGGAAGGAGAAATGTTCACATTGTTTCACAGAATCGCATTTGCGTCGCTGCAGGGAACATTAACGCTTGTTCAGGACGAAAGAAAGCACAGAGCGCCAGATTTGCTGTTGCCCTGGAGAGCTTGCAGAGCACTGGGGAAAGGCAGGCAGAGAATTCCCTGCTAGCACCTTCTCTGTGTCCGGGAAGGAAAACTGTTCACATTTGCTTCACAGAACCGCTTTTCTGCAGGGAACATTAACGCTTGTTCAGGACGAAAGAAAGCACAGAGCCCCAGATTTGCTGTTGCCCTGGAGAGCTTGCAGAGCACTGGGGAAAGGCAGGCAGAGAATTCCCTGCTAGCACCTTCTCTGTGTCCGGGAAGGAAACTGTTCGCATTTGCTTCACAGAATCGCTTTTCTGCAGGGAACATTAACGCTTGTTCAGGACGAAAGAAAGCACAGAGCCCCAGATTGGCTGTTGCCCTGGAGAGCTTGCAGAGCACTGGGGAAAGGCAGGCAGAGAATTCCCTGCTAGCACCTTCTCTGTGTCCAGGAAGGAAAACTGTTCGCATTTGCTTCACAGAACCGCTTTTCTGCAGAGAACACTAACGCTTGTTCAGGACGAAAGAAAGCACAGAGCCCCAGATTGGCTGTTGCCCTGGAGAGCTTGCAGAGCACTGGGGAAAGGCAGGCAGAGAATTCCCTGCTAGCACCTTCTCTGTGCCTAGGAAGGAGAAATGTTCACATTGTTTCACAGAATCGCATTTGCGTCGCTGCAGGGAACATTAACGCTTGTTCAGGACGAAAGAAAGCACAGAGCGCCAGATTTGCTGTTGCCCTGGAGAGCTTGCAGAGCACTGGGGAAAGGCAGGCAGAGAATTCCCCGCTAGCACCTTCTCTGTGTCCGGGAAGGAAAACTGTTCGCATTTGCTTCACAGAACCGCTTTTCTGCAGGGAACATTAACGCTTGTTCAGGACGAAAGAAAGCACAGAGCCCCAGATTTGCTGTTGCCCTGGAGAGCTTGCAGAGCACTGGGGAAAGGCAGGCAGAGAATTCCCTGCTAGCATCTTCTCTGTGCCTAGAAAGGAGAAATGTTCACATTGTTTCACAGAATCGCATATGCGTCGCTGCAGGGAACATTAACGCTTGTTCAGGACGAAAGAAAGCACAGAGCGCCAGATTTGCTGTTGCCCTGGAGAGCTTGCAGAGCACTGGGGAAAGGCAGGCAGAGAATTCCCTGCTAGCACCTTCTCTGTGTCCGGGAAGGAAAACTGTTCGCATTTGCTTCACAGAACCGCTTTTCTGCAGGGAACATTAACGCTTGTTCAGGACGAAAGAAAGCACAGAGCCCCAGATTGGCTGTTGCCCTGGAGAGCTTGCAGAGCACTGGGGAAAGGCAGGCAGAGAATTCCCTGCTAGCATCTTCTCTGTGCCTAGGAAGGAGAAATGTTCACATTGTTTCACAGAATCGCATTTGCGTCGCTGCAGGGAACATTAACGCTTGTTCAGGACGAAAGAAAGCACAGAGCGCCAGATTTGCTGTTGCCCTGGAGAGCTTGCAGAGCACTGGGGAAAGGCAGGCAGAGAATTCCCCGCTAGCACCTTCTCTGTGTCCGGGAAGGAAAACTGTTCGCATTTGCTTCACAGAACCGCTTTTCTGCAGAGAACATTAACGCTTATTCAGGACGAAAGAAAGCACAGAGCCCCAGATTTGCTGTTGCCCTGGAGAGCTTGCAGAGCACTGGGGAAAGGCAGGCAGAGAATTCCCTGCTAGCACCTTCTCTGTGTCCGGGAAGGAAAACTGTTCGCATTTGCTTCACAGAACCGCTTTTCTGCAGGGAACATTAACGCTTGTTCAGGACGAAAGAAAGCACAGAGCCCCAGATTTGCTGTTGCCCTGGAGAGCTTGCAGAGCACTGGGGAAAGGCAGGCAGAGAATTCCCTGCTAGCACCTTCTCTGTGTCCAGGAAGGAAAACTGTTCGCATTTGCTTCACAGAACCGCTTTTCTGCAGAGAACACTAACGCTTGTTCAGGACGAAAGAAAGCACAGAGCCCCAGATTTGCTGTTGCCCTGGAGATCTTGCAGAGGACTGGGGAAAGGCAGGCAGAGAATTCCCTGCTAGCACCTTCTCTGTGCCTGGGAAGGAGAAGTCTTCACGTTGTTACTCGGAATCGCATTTGCGTCGCTGTAGAGAACACTAACGCTTGTTCAGGACGAAAGAAAGCACAGAGCGCCAGATTTGCTGTTGCCCTGGAGAGCTTGCAGAGCACTGGTGAAAGGCAGGCAGAGAATTCCCTGCTAGCACATTCTCTGTGTCCGGGAAGGAAAACTGTTCGCATTTGCTTCACAGAACCGCTTTTCTGCAGGGAACATTAACGCTTGTTCAGGACGAAAGAAAGCACAGAGCCCCAGATTTGCTGTTGCCCTGGAGAGCTTGCAGAGCACTGGGGAAAGGCAGGCAGAGAATTCCCTGCTAGCACCTTCTCTGTGTCCGGGAAGGAAAACTGTTCACATTTGCTTCACAGAACCGCTTTTCTGCAGAGAACACTAACGCTTGTTCAGGACGAAAGAAAGCACAGAGCCCCAGATTTGCTGTTGCCCTGGAGAGCTTGCAGAGCACTGGGGAAAGGCAGGCAGAGAATTCCCTGCTAGCACCTTCTCTGTGCCTAGGAAGGAGAAATGTTCACATTGTTTCACAGAATCGCATTTGCGTCGCTGCAGGGAACATTAACGCTTGTTCAGGACGAAAGAAAGCACAGAGCGCCAGATTTGCTGTTGCCCTGGAGAGCTTGCAGAGCACTGGGGAAAGGCAGGCAGAGAATTCCCTGCTAGCACCTTCTCTGTGCCTAGGAAGGAGAAATGTTCACATTGTTTCACAGAATCGCATTTGCGTCGCTGCAGGGAACATTAACGCTTGTTCAGGACGAAAGAAAGCACAGAGCGCCAGATTTGCTGTTGCCCTGGAGAGCTTGCAGAGCACTGGGGAAAGGCAGGCAGAGAATTCCCTGCTAGCACCTTCTCTGTGTCCGGGAAGGAAAACTGTTCGCATTTGCTTCACAGAACCGCTTTTCTGCAGGGAACATTAACGCTTGTTCAGGACGAAAGAAAGCACAGAGCCCCAGATTTGCTGTTGCCCTGGAGAGCTTGCAGAGCACTGGGGAAAGGCAGGCAGAGAATTCCCTGCTAGCACCTTCTCTGTGCCTGGGAAGGAAAACTGTTCGCATTTGCTTCACAGAACCGCTTTTCTGCAGGGAACATTAACGCTTGTTCAGGACGAAAGAAAGCACAGAGCCCCAGATTTGCTGTTGCCCTGGAGAGCTTGCAGAGCACTGGGGAAAGGCAGGCAGAGAATTCCCTGCTAGCACCTTCTCTGTGTCCGGGAAGGAAAACTGTTCGCATTTGCTTCACAGAACCGCTTTTCTGCAGGGAACATTAACGCTTGTTCAGGACGAAAGAAAGCACAGAGCCCCAGATTTGCTGTTGCCCTGGAGAGCTTGCAGAGCACTGGGGAAAGGCAGGCAGAGAATTCCCTGCTAGCACCTTCTCTGTGCCTAGGAAGGAGAAATGTTCACATTGCTTCACAGAATCGCATTTGCGTCGCTGCAGGGAACATTAACGCTTGTTCAGGACGAAAGAAAGCACAGAGCGCCAGATTTGCTGTTTCCCTGGAGAGCTTGCAGAGCACTGGGGAAAGGCAGGCAGAGAATTCCCTGCTAGCACCTTCTCTGTGTCCGGGAAGGAAAACTGTTCGCGTTTGCTTCACAGAACCGCTTTTCTGCAGGGAACATTAACGCTTGTTCAGGACGAAAGAAAGCACAGAGCCCCAGATTTGCTGTTGCCCTGGAGAGCTTGCAGAGCACTGGGGAAAGGCAGGCAGAGAATTCCCTGCTAGCATCTTCTCTGTGCCTAGGAAGGAGAAATGTTCACATTGTTTCACAGAATCGCATTTGCGTCGCTGCAGGGAACATTAACGCTTGTTCAGGACGAAAGAAAGCACAGAGCCCCAGATTTGCTGTTGCCCTGGAGAGCTTGCAGAGCACTGGGGAAAGGCAGGCAGAGAATTCCCTGCTAGCATCTTCTCTGTGCCTAGGAAGGAGAAATGTTCACATTGTTTCACAGAATCGCATTTGCGTCGCTGCAGGGAACATTAACGCTTGTTCAGGACGAAAGAAAGCACAGAGCGCCAGATTTGCTGTTGCCCTGGAGAGCTTGCAGAGCACTGGGGAAAGGCAGGCAGAGAATTCCCCGCTAGCACCTTCTCTGTGTCCGGGAAGGAAAACTGTTCGCATTTGCTTCACAGAACCGCTTTTCTGCAGAGAACATTAACGCTTATTCAGGACGAAAGAAAGCACAGAGCCCCAGATTTGCTGTTGCCCTGGAGAGCTTGCAGAGCACTGGGGAAAGGCAGGCAGAGAATTCCCTGCTAGCACCTTCTCTGTGTCCGGGAAGGAGAAATGTTCACATTGTTTCACAGAATCGCATTTGCGTCGCTGCAGGGAACATTAACGCTTGTTCAGGACGAAAGAAAGCACAGAGCCTCAGATTGGCTGTTGCCCTGGAGAGCTTGCAGAGCACTGGGGAAAGGCAGGCAGAGAATTCCCTGCTAACACCTTCTCTGTGTCCGGGAAGGAAAACTGTTCGCATTTGCTTCACAGAACCGCTTTTCTGCAGGGAACATTAACGCTTGTTCAGGACGAAAGAAAGCACAGAGCCCCAGATTTGCTGTTGCCCTGGAGAGCTTGCAGAGCACTGGGGAAAGGCAGGCAGAGAATTCCCTGCTAGCACCTTCTCTGTGTCCAGGAAGGAAAACTGTTCGCATTTGCTTCACAGAACCGCTTTTCTGCAGGAAACATTAACGCTTGTTCAGGACGAAAGAAAGCACAGAGCCCCAGATTTGCTGTTGCCCTGGAGATCTTGCAGAGGACTGGGGAAAGGCAGGCAGAGAATTCCCTGCTAGCACCTTCTCTGTGCCTGGGAAGGAGAAGTCTTCACGTTGTTACTCGGAATCGCATTTGCGTCGCTGTAGAGAACACTAACGCTTGTTCAGGACGAAAGAAAGCACAGAGCGCCAGATTTGCTGTTTCCCTGGAGAGCTTGCAGAGCACTGGTGAAAGGTAGGCAGAGAATTCCCTGCTAGCACATTCTCTGTGTCCGGGAAGGAAAACTGTTCGTATTTGCTTCACAGAACCGCTTTTCTGCAGGGAACATTAACGCTTGTTCAGGACGAAAGAAAGCACAGAGCCCCAGATTTGCTGTTGCCCTGGAGAGCTTGCAGAGCACTGGGGAAAGGCAGGCAGAGAATTCCCTGCTAGCACCTTCTCTGTGTCCGGGAAGGAAAACTGTTCACATTTGCTTCACAGAACCGCTTTTCTGCAGAGAACACTAACGCTTGTTCAGGACGAAAGAAAGCACAGAGCCCCAGATTTGCTGTTGCCCTGGAGAGCTTGCAGAGCACTGGGGAAAGGCAGGCAGAGAATTCCCTGCTAGCACCTTCTCTGTGCCTAGGAAGGAGAAATGTTCACATTGTTTCACAGAATTGCATTTGCGTCGCTGCAGGGAACATTAACGCTTGTTCAGGACGAAAGAAAGCACAGAGCGCCAGATTTGCTGTTGCCCTGGAGAGCTTGCAGAGCACTGGGGAAAGGCAGGCAGAGAATTCCCTGCTAGCACCTTCTCTGTGTCCGGGAAGGAAAACTGTTCGCATTTGCTTCACAGAACCGCTTTTCTGCAGGGAACATTAACGCTTGTTCAGGACGAAAGAAAGCACAGAGCCCCAGATTTGCTGTTGCCCTGGAGAGCTTGCAGAGCACTGGGGAAAGGCAGGCAGAGAATTCCCTGCTAGCACCTTCTCTGTGTCCGGGAAGGAAAACTGTTCGCATTTGCTTCACAGAACCGCTTTTCTGCAGGGAACATTAACGCTTGTTCAGGACGAAAGAAAGCACAGAGCCCCAGATTTGCTGTTGCCCTGGAGAGCTTGCAGAGCACTGGGGAAACGCAGGCAGAGAATTCCCTGCTAGCACCTTCTCTGTGTCCGGGAAGGAAAACTGTTCGCATTTGCTTCACAGAACCGCTTTTCTGCAGGGAACATTAACGCTTGTTCAGGACGAAAGAAAGCACAGAGCGCCAGATTTGCTGTTTCCCTGGAGAGCTTGCAGAGCACTGGGGAAAGGCAGGCAGAGAATTCCCTGCTAGCACCTTCTCTGTGCCTAGGAAGGAGAAATGTTCACATTGTTTCACAGAATCGCATTTGCGTCGCTGCAGGGAACATTAACGCTTGTTCAGGACGAAAGAAAGCACAGAGCGCCAGATTTGCTGTTTCCCTGGAGAGCTTGCAGAGCACTGGGGAAAGGCAGGCAGAGAATTCCCTGCTAGCACCTTCTCTGTGTCCGGGAAGGAAAACTGTTCGCGTTTGCTTCACAGAACCGCTTTTCTGCAGGGAACATTAACGCTTGTTCAGGACGAAAGAAAGCACAGAGCCCCAGATTTGCTGTTGCCCTGGAGAGCTTGCAGAGCACTGGGGAAAGGCAGGCAGAGAATTCCCTGCTAGCACCTTCTCTGTGTCCGGGAAGGAGAAATGTTCACATTGTTTCACAGAATCGCATTTGCGTCGCTGCAGGGAACATTAACGCTTATTCAGGACGAAAGAAAGCACAGAGCCCCAGATTGGCTGTTGCCCTGGAGAGCTTGCAGAGCACTGGGGAAAGGCAGGCAGAGAATTCCCTGCTAGCACATTCTCTGTGTCCGGGAAGGAAAACTGTTCGCATTTGCTTCACAGAACCGCTTTTCTGCAGGGAACATTAACGCTTGTTCAGGACGAAAGAAAGCACAGAGCCCCAGATTGGCTGTTGCCCTGGAGAGCTTGCAGAGCACTGGGGAAAGGCAGGCAGAGAATTCCCTGCTAGCACCTTCTCTGTGCCTGGGAAGGAGAAGTCTTCACGTTGTTACTCGGAATCGCATTTGCGTCGCTGTAGAGAACACTAACGCTTGTTCAGGACGAAAGAAAGCACAGAGCGCCAGATTTGCTGTTGCCCTGGAGAGCTTGCAGAGCACTGGGGAAAGGCAGGCAGAGAATTCCCTGCTAGCACCTTCTCTGTGTCCGGGAAGGAAAACTGTTCACATTTGCTTCACAGAACCGCTTTTCTGCAGGGAACATTAACGCTTGTTCAGGACGAAAGAAAGCACAGAGCCCCAGATTTGCTGTTGCCCTGGAGAGCTTGCAGAGCACTGGGGAAAGGCAGGCAGAGAATTCCCTGCTAGCACCTTCTCTGTGTCCGGGAAGGAAACTGTTCGCATTTGCTTCACAGAATCGCTTTTCTGCAGGGAACATTAACGCTTGTTCAGGACGAAAGAAAGCACAGAGCCCCAGATTGGCTGTTGCCCTGGAGAGCTTGCAGAGCACTGGGGAAAGGCAGGCAGAGAATTCCCTGCTAGCACCTTCTCTGTGTCCAGGAAGGAAAACTGTTCGCATTTGCTTCACAGAACCGCTTTTCTGCAGAGAACACTAACGCTTGTTCAGGACGAAAGAAAGCACAGAGCCCCAGATTGGCTGTTGCCCTGGAGAGCTTGCAGAGCACTGGGGAAAGGCAGGCAGAGAATTCCCTGCTAGCACCTTCTCTGTGCCTAGGAAGGAGAAATGTTCACATTGTTTCACAGAATCGCATTTGCGTCGCTGCAGGGAACATTAACGCTTGTTCAGGACGAAAGAAAGCACAGAGCGCCAGATTTGCTGTTGCCCTGGAGAGCTTGCAGAGCACTGGGGAAAGGCAGGCAGAGAATTCCCCGCTAGCACCTTCTCTGTGTCCGGGAAGGAAAACTGTTCGCATTTGCTTCACAGAACCGCTTTTCTGCAGGGAACATTAACGCTTGTTCAGGACGAAAGAAAGCACAGAGCCCCAGATTTGCTGTTGCCCTGGAGAGCTTGCAGAGCACTGGGGAAAGGCAGGCAGAGAATTCCCTGCTAGCATCTTCTCTGTGCCTAGGAAGGAGAAATGTTCACATTGTTTCACAGAATCGCATTTGCGTCGCTGCAGGGAACATTAACGCTTGTTCAGGACGAAAGAAAGCACAGAGCGCCAGATTTGCTGTTGCCCTGGAGAGCTTGCAGAGCACTGGGGAAAGGCAGGCAGAGAATTCCCCGCTGGAACCTTCTCTGTGTCCGGGAAGGAAAACTGTTCGCATTTGCTTCACAGAACCGCTTTTCTGCAGAGAACATTAACGCTTATTCAGGACGAAAGAAAGCACAGAGCCCCAGATTTGCTGTTGCCCTGGAGAGCTTGCAGAGCACTGGGGAAAGGCAGGCAGAGAATTCCCTGCTAGCACCTTCTCTGTGTCCGGGAAGGAGAAATGTTCACATTGTTTCACAGAATCGCATTTGCGTCGCTGCAGGGAACATTAACGCTTATTCAGGACGAAAGAAAGCACAGAGCCCCAGATTTGCTGTTGCCCTGGAGAGCTTGCAGAGCACTGGGGAAAGGCAGGCAGAGAATTCCCTGCTAGCACCTTCTCTGTGTCCGGGAAGGAAAACTGTTCGCATTTGCTTCACAGAACCGCTTTTCTGCAGGGAACATTAACGCTTGTTCAGGACGAAAGAAAGCACTGAGCCCCAGATTTGCTGTTGCCCTGGAGAGCTTGCAGAGCACTGGGGAAAGGCAGGCAGAGAATTCCCTGCTAGCACCTTCTCTGTGTCCGGGAAGGAAAACTGTTCGCATTTGCTTCACAGAACCGCTTTTCTGCAGGAAACATTAACGCTTGTTCAGGACGAAAGAAAGCACAGAGCCCCAGATTTGCTGTTGCCCTGGAGATCTTGCAGAGGACTGGGGAAAGGCAGGCAGAGAATTCCCTGCTAGCACCTTCTCTGTGCCTAGGAAGGAGAAATGTTCACATTGTTTCACAGAATCGCATTTGCGTCGCTGCAGGGAACATTAACGCTTGTTCAGGACGAAAGAAAGCACAGAGCGCCAGATTTGCTGTTGCCCTGGAGAGCTTGCAGAGCACTGGGGAAAGGCAGGCAGAGAATTCCCTGCTAGCACCTTCTCTGTGTCCGGGAAGGAAAACTGTTCACATTTGCTTCACAGAACCGCTTTTCTGCAGGGAACATTAACGCTTGTTCAGGACGAAAGAAAGCACAGAGCCCCAGATTTGCTGTTGCCCTGGAGAGCTTGCAGAGCACTGGGGAAAGGCAGGCAGAGAATTCCCTGCTAGCACCTTCTCTGTGTCCGGGAAGGAAACTGTTCGCATTTGCTTCACAGAATCGCTTTTCTGCAGGGAACATTAACGCTTGTTCAGGACGAAAGAAAGCACAGAGCCCCAGATTGGCTGTTGCCCTGGAGAGCTTGCAGAGCACTGGGGAAAGGCAGGCAGAGAATTCCCTGCTAGCACCTTCTCTGTGTCCAGGAAGGAAAACTGTTCGCATTTGCTTCACAGAACCGCTTTTCTGCAGAGAACACTAACGCTTGTTCAGGACGAAAGAAAGCACAGAGCCCCAGATTGGCTGTTGCCCTGGAGAGCTTGCAGAGCACTGGGGAAAGGCAGGCAGAGAATTCCCTGCTAGCACCTTCTCTGTGCCTAGGAAGGAGAAATGTTCACATTGTTTCACAGAATCGCATTTGCGTCGCTGCAGGGAACATTAACGCTTGTTCAGGACGAAAGAAAGCACAGAGCGCCAGATTTGCTGTTGCCCTGGAGAGCTTGCAGAGCACTGGGGAAAGGCAGGCAGAGAATTCCCCGCTAGCACCTTCTCTGTGTCCGGGAAGGAAAACTGTTCGCATTTGCTTCACAGAACCGCTTTTCTGCAGGGAACATTAACGCTTGTTCAGGACGAAAGAAAGCACAGAGCCCCAGATTTGCTGTTGCCCTGGAGAGCTTGCAGAGCACTGGGGAAAGGCAGGCAGAGAATTCCCTGCTAGCATCTTCTCTGTGCCTAGGAAGGAGAAATGTTCACATTGTTTCACAGAATCGCATTTGCGTCGCTGCAGGGAACATTAACGCTTGTTCAGGACGAAAGAAAGCACAGAGCGCCAGATTTGCTGTTGCCCTGGAGAGCTTGCAGAGCACTGGGGAAAGGCAGGCAGAGAATTCCCCGCTAGAACCTTCTCTGTGTCCGGGAAGGAAAACTGTTCGCATTTGCTTCACAGAACCGCTTTTCTGCAGAGAACATTAACGCTTATTCAGGACGAAAGAAAGCACAGAGCCCCAGATTTGCTGTTGCCCTGGAGAGCTTGCAGAGCACTGGGGAAAGGCAGGCAGAGAATTCCCTGCTAGCACCTTCTCTGTGTCCGGGAAGGAGAAATGTTCACATTGTTTCACAGAATCGCATTTGCGTCGCTGCAGGGAACATTAACGCTTATTCAGGACGAAAGAAAGCACAGAGCCCCAGATTTGCTGTTGCCCTGGAGAGCTTGCAGAGCACTGGGGAAAGGCAGGCAGAGAATTCCCTGCTAGCACCTTCTCTGTGTCCGGGAAGGAAAACTGTTCGCATTTGCTT
The DNA here is from genome assembly GCF_031877795.1 of Strix aluco. Taxonomy (NCBI): domain Eukaryota; kingdom Metazoa; phylum Chordata; class Aves; order Strigiformes; family Strigidae; genus Strix; species Strix aluco. The sequence continues at coordinate 9,427,989 of NC_133932.1, forward strand.
CACAGAACCGCTTTTCTGCAGGGAACATTAACGCTTGTTCAGGACGAAAGAAAGCACTGAGCCCCAGATTTGCTGTTGCCCTGGAGAGCTTGCAGAGCACTGGGGAAAGGCAGGCAGAGAATTCCCTGCTAGCACCTTCTCTGTGTCCGGGAAGGAAAACTGTTCGCATTTGCTTCACAGAACCGCTTTTCTGCAGGAAACATTAACGCTTGTTCAGGACGAAAGAAAGCACAGAGCCCCAGATTTGCTGTTGCCCTGGAGATCTTGCAGAGGACTGGGGAAAGGCAGGCAGAGAATTCCCTGCTAGCACCTTCTCTGTGCCTAGGAAGGAGAAATGTTCACATTGTTTCACAGAATCGCATTTGCGTCGCTGCAGGGAACATTAACGCTTGTTCAGGACGAAAGAAAGCACAGAGCGCCAGATTTGCTGTTGCCCTGGAGAGCTTGCAGAGCACTGGGGAAAGGCAGGCAGAGAATTCCCTGCTAGCACCTTCTCTGTGTCCGGGAAGGAAAACTGTTCGCATTTGCTTCACAGAACCGCTTTTCTGCAGGGAACATTAACGCTTGTTCAGGACGAAAGAAAGCACAGAGCGCCAGATTTGCTGTTGCCCTGGAGAGCTTGCAGAGCACTGGGGAAAGGCAGGCAGAGAATTCCCTGCTAGCACCTTCTCTGTGTCCGGGAAGGAAAACTGTTCGCATTTGCTTCACAGAACCGCTTTTCTGCAGGAAACATTAACGCTTGTTCAGGACGAAAGAAAGCACAGAGCCCCAGATTTGCTGTTGCCCTGGAGATCTTGCAGAGGACTGGGGAAAGGCAGGCAGAGAATTCCCTGCTAGCACCTTCTCTGTGCCTAGGAAGGAGAAATGTTCACATTGTTTCACAGAATCGCATTTGCGTCGCTGCAGGGAACATTAACGCTTGTTCAGGACGAAAGAAAGCACAGAGCGCCAGATTTGCTGTTGCCCTGGAGAGCTTGCAGAGCACTGGGGAAAGGCAGGCAGAGAATTCCCTGCTAGCACCTTCTCTGTGTCCGGGAAGGAAAACTGTTCGCATTTGCTTCACAGAACCGCTTTTCTGCAGGGAACATTAACGCTTGTTCAGGACGAAAGAAAGCACAGAGCGCCAGATTTGCTGTTGCCCTGGAGAGCTTGCAGAGCACTGGGGAAAGGCAGGCAGAGAATTCCCTGCTAGCACCTTCTCTGTGTCCGGGAAGGAAAACTGTTCACATTTGCTTCACAGAACCGCTTTTCTGCAGAGAACACTAACGCTTGTTCAGGACGAAAGAAAGCACAGAGCCCCAGATTTGCTGTTGCCCTGGAGAGCTTGCAGAGCACTGGGGAAAGGCAGGCAGAGAATTCCCTGCTAGCACCTTCTCTGTGTCCGGGAAGGAAAACTGTTCGCGTTTGCTTCACAGAACCGCTTTTCTGCAGGGAACATTAACGCTTGTTCAGGACGAAAGAAAGCACAGAGCCCCAGATTTGCTGTTGCCCTGGAGAGCTTGCAGAGCACTGGGGAAAGGCAGGCAGAGAATTCCCTGCTAGCATCTTCTCTGTGCCTAGGAAGGAGAAATGTTCACATTGTTTCACAGAATCGCATTTGCGTCGCTGCAGGGAACATTAACGCTTGTTCAGGACGAAAGAAAGCACAGAGCGCCAGATTTGCTGTTGCCCTGGAGAGCTTGCAGAGCACTGGGGAAAGGCAGGCAGAGAATTCCCCGCTAGCACCTTCTCTGTGTCCGGGAAGGAAAACTGTTCGCATTTGCTTCACAGAACCGCTTTTCTGCAGAGAACATTAACGCTTATTCAGGACGAAAGAAAGCACAGAGCCCCAGATTTGCTGTTGCCCTGGAGAGCTTGCAGAGCACTGGGGAAAGGCAGGCAGAGAATTCCCTGCTAGCATCTTCTCTGTGCCTAGGAAGGAGAAATGTTCACATTGTTTCACAGAATCGCATTTGCGTCGCTGCAGGGAACATTAACGCTTGTTCAGGACGAAAGAAAGCACAGAGCCCCAGATTTGCTGTTGCCCTGGAGAGCTTGCAGAGCACTGGGGAAAGGCAGGCAGAGAATTCCCTGCTAGCACCTTCTCTGTGTCCGGGAAGGAAAACTGTTCGCATTTGCTTCACAGAACCGCTTTTCTGCAGGGAACATTAACGCTTGTTCAGGACGAAAGAAAGCACAGAGCCCCAGATTTGCTGTTGCCCTGGAGAGCTTGCAGAGCACTGGGGAAAGGCAGGCAGAGAATTCCCTGCTAGCACCTTCTCTGTGTCCGGGAAGGAAAACTGTTCGCGTTTGCTTCACAGAACCGCTTTTCTGCAGGGAACATTAACGCTTGTTCAGGACGAAAGAAAGCACAGAGCCCCAGATTTGCTGTTGCCCTGGAGAGCTTGCAGAGCACTGGGGAAAGGCAGGCAGAGAATTCCCTGCTAGCATCTTCTCTGTGCCTAGGAAGGAGAAATGTTCACATTGTTTCACAGAATCGCATTTGCGTCGCTGCAGGGAACATTAACGCTTGTTCAGGACGAAAGAAAGCACAGAGCGCCAGATTTGCTGTTGCCCTGGAGAGCTTGCAGAGCACTGGGGAAAGGCAGGCAGAGAATTCCCCGCTAGCACCTTCTCTGTGTCCGGGAAGGAAAACTGTTCGCATTTGCTTCACAGAACCGCTTTTCTGCAGAGAACATTAACGCTTATTCAGGACGAAAGAAAGCACAGAGCCCCAGATTTGCTGTTGCCCTGGAGAGCTTGCAGAGCACTGGGGAAAGGCAGGCAGAGAATTCCCTGCTAGCACCTTCTCTGTGTCCGGGAAGGAGAAATGTTCACATTGTTTCACAGAATCGCATTTGCGTCGCTGCAGGGAACATTAACGCTTGTTCAGGACGAAAGAAAGCACAGAGCCCCAGATTTGCTGTTGCCCTGGAGAGCTTGCAGAGCACTGGGGAAAGGCAGGCAGAGAATTCCCTGCTAGCATCTTCTCTGTGCCTAGGAAGGAGAAATGTTCACATTGTTTCACAGAATCGCATTTGCGTCGCTGCAGGGAACATTAACGCTTGTTCAGGACGAAAGAAAGCACAGAGCGCCAGATTTGCTGTTGCCCTGGAGAGCTTGCAGAGCACTGGGGAAAGGCAGGCAGAGAATTCCCCGCTAGCACCTTCTCTGTGTCCGGGAAGGAAAACTGTTCACATTTGCTTCACAGAACCGCTTTTCTGCAGAGAACATTAACGCTTATTCAGGACGAAAGAAAGCACAGAGCGCCAGATTTGCTGTTGCCCTGGAGAGCTTGCAGAGCACTGGGGAAAGGCAGGCAGAGAATTCCCTGCTAGCACCTTCTCTGTGTCCGGGAAGGAGAAATGTTCACATTGTTTCACAGAATCGCATTTGCGTCGCTGCAGGGAACATTAACGCTTGTTCAGGACGAAAGAAAGCACAGAGCCCCAGATTTGCTGTTGCCCTGGAGAGCTTGCAGAGCACTGGGGAAAGGCAGGCAGAGAGTTCCCTGCTAGCACCTTCTCTGTGTCCGGGAAGGAAAACTGTTCGCATTTGCTTCACAGAACCGCTTTTCTGCAGGGAACATTAACGCTTGTTCAGGACGAAAGAAAGCACAGAGCCCCAGATTTGCTGTTGCCCTGGAGAGCTTGCAGAGCACTGGGGAAAGGCAGGCAGAGAATTCCCTGCTAGCACCTTCTCTTTGTCCAGGAAGGAAAACTGTTCGCATTTGCTTCACAGAACCGCTTTTCTGCAGGAAACATTAACGCTTGTTCAGGACGAAAGAAAGCACAGAGCCCCAGATTTGCTGTTGCCCTGGAGATCTTGCAGAGGACTGGGGAAAGGCAGGCAGAGAATTCCCTGCTAGCACCTTCTCTGTGCCTGGGAAGGAGAAGTCTTCACGTTGTTACTCGGAATCGCATTTGCGTCGCTGTAGAGAACACTAACGCTTGTTCAGGACGAAAGAAAGCACAGAGCGCCAGATTTGCTGTTTCCCTGGAGAGCTTGCAGAGCACTGGTGAAAGGCAGGCAGAGAATTCCCTGCTAGCACATTCTCTGTGTCCGGGAAGGAAAACTGTTCGCATTTGCTTCACAGAACCGCTTTTCTGCAGGGAACATTAACGCTTGTTCAGGACGAAAGAAAGCACAGAGCCCCAGATTTGCTGTTGCCCTGGAGAGCTTGCAGAGCACTGGGGAAAGGCAGGCAGAGAATTCCCTGCTAGCACCTTCTCTGTGTCCGGGAAGGAAAACTGTTCACATTTGCTTCACAGAACCGCTTTTCTGCAGAGAACACTAACGCTTGTTCAGGACGAAAGAAAGCACAGAGCCCCAGATTTGCTGTTGCCCTGGAGAGCTTGCAGAGCACTGGGGAAAGGCAGGCAGAGAATTCCCTGCTAGCACCTTCTCTGTGTCCGGGAAGGAAAACTGTTCGCGTTTGCTTCACAGAACCGCTTTTCTGCAGGGAACATTAACGCTTGTTCAGGACGAAAGAAAGCACAGAGCCCCAGATTTGCTGTTGCCCTGGAGAGCTTGCAGAGCACTGGGGAAAGGCAGGCAGAGAATTCCCTGCTAGCATCTTCTCTGTGCCTAGGAAGGAGAAATGTTCACATTGTTTCACAGAATCGCATTTGCGTCGCTGCAGGGAACATTAACGCTTGTTCAGGACGAAAGAAAGCACAGAGCGCCAGATTTGCTGTTGCCCTGGAGAGCTTGCAGAGCACTGGGGAAAGGCAGGCAGAGAATTCCCCGCTAGCACCTTCTCTGTGTCCGGGAAGGAAAACTGTTCGCATTTGCTTCACAGAACCGCTTTTCTGCAGAGAACATTAACGCTTATTCAGGACGAAAGAAAGCACAGAGCCCCAGATTTGCTGTTGCCCTGGAGAGCTTGCAGAGCACTGGGGAAAGGCAGGCAGAGAATTCCCTGCTAGCACCTTCTCTGTGTCCGGGAAGGAGAAATGTTCACATTGTTTCACAGAATCGCATTTGCGTCGCTGCAGGGAACATTAACGCTTGTTCAGGACGAAAGAAAGCACAGAGCCCCAGATTTGCTGTTGCCCTGGAGAGCTTGCAGAGCACTGGGGAAAGGCAGGCAGAGAATTCCCTGCTAGCACCTTCTCTGTGTCCGGGAAGGAAAACTGTTCGCATTTGCTTCACAGAACCGCTTTTCTGCAGGGAACATTAACGCTTGTTCAGGACGAAAGAAAGCACAGAGCGCCAGATTTGCTGTTGCCCTGGAGAGCTTGCAGAGCACTGGGGAAAGGCAGGCAGAGAATTCCCTGCTAGCACCTTCTCTGTGTCCGGGAAGGAAAACTGTTCGCATTTGCTTCACAGAACCGCTTTTCTGCAGGGAACATTAACGCTTGTTCAGGACGAAAGAAAGCACAGAGCCCCAGATTTGCTGTTGCCCTGGAGAGCTTGCAGAGCACTGGGGAAAGGCAGGCAGAGAATTCCCTGCTAGCACCTTCTCTGTGCCTAGGAAGGAGAAATGTTCACATTGTTTCACAGAATCGCATTTGCGTCGCTGCAGGGAACATTAACGCTTGTTCAGGACGAAAGAAAGCACAGAGCGCCAGATTTGCTGTTGCCCTGGAGAGCTTGCAGAGCACTGGGGAAAGGCAGGCAGAGAATTCCCCGCTAGCACCTTCTCTGTGTCCGGGAAGGAAAACTGTTCGCATTTGCTTCACAGAACCGCTTTTCTGCAGAGAACATTAACGCTTATTCAGGACGAAAGAAAGCACAGAGCGCCAGATTTGCTGTTGCCCTGGAGAGCTTGCAGAGCACTGGGGAAAGGCAGGCAGAGAATTCCCTGCTAGCACCTTCTCTGTGTCCGGGAAGGAGAAATGTTCACATTGTTTCACAGAATCGCATTTGCGTCGCTGCAGGGAATATTAACGCTTGTTCAGGACGAAAGAAAGCACAGAGCCCCAGATTTGCTGTTGCCCTGGAGAGCTTGCAGAGCACTGGGGAAAGGCAGGCAGAGAATTCCCTGCTAGCATCTTCTCTGTGCCTAGGAAGGAGAAATGTTCACATTGTTTCACAGAATCGCATTTGCGTCGCTGCAGGGAACATTAACGCTTGTTCAGGACGAAAGAAAGCACAGAGCGCCAGATTTGCTGTTGCCCTGGAGAGCTTGCAGAGCACTGGGGAAAGGCAGGCAGAGAATTCCCCGCTAGCACCTTCTCTGTGTCCGGGAAGGAAAACTGTTCGCATTTGCTTCACAGAACCGCTTTTCTGCAGAGAACATTAACGCTTATTCAGGACGAAAGAAAGCACAGAGCGCCAGATTTGCTGTTGCCCTGGAGAGCTTGCAGAGCACTGGGGAAAGGCAGGCAGAGAATTCCCTGCTAGCACCTTCTCTGTGTCCGGGAAGGAGAAATGTTCACATTGTTTCACAGAATCGCATTTGCGTCGCTGCAGGGAACATTAACGCTTGTTCAGGACGAAAGAAAGCACAGAGCGCCAGATTTGCTGTTTCCCTGGAGAGCTTGCAGAGCACTGGGGAAAGGCAGGCAGAGAGTTCCCTGCTAGCACCTTCTCTGTGTCCGGGAAGGAAAACTGTTCGCATTTGCTTCACAGAACCGCTTTTCTGCAGGGAACATTAACGCTTGTTCAGGACGAAAGAAAGCACAGAGCCCCAGATTTGCTGTTGCCCTGGAGAGCTTGCAGAGCACTGGGGAAAGGCAGGCAGAGAATTCCCTGCTAGCACCTTCTCTGTGTCCGGGAAGGAAAACTGTTCGCATTTGCTTCACAGAACCGCTTTTCTGCAGGAAACATTAACGCTTGTTCAGGACGAAAGAAAGCACAGAGCCCCAGATTTGCTGTTGCCCTGGAGAGCTTGCAGAGCACTGGGGAAAGGCAGGCAGAGAATTCCCTGCTAGCACCTTCTCTGTGCCTAGGAAGGAGAAATGTTCACATTGTTTCACAGAATCGCATTTGCGTCGCTGCAGGGAACATTAACGCTTGTTCAGGACGAAAGAAAGCACAGAGCGCCAGATTTGCTGTTGCCCTGGAGAGCTTGCAGAGCACTGGGGAAAGGCAGGCAGAGAATTCCCTGCTAGCACCTTCTCTGTGTCCGGGAAGGAAAACTGTTCGCATTTGCTTCACAGAACCGCTTTTCTGCAGGGAACATTAACGCTTGTTCAGGACGAAAGAAAGCACAGAGCGCCAGATTTGCTGTTGCCCTGGAGAGCTTGCAGAGCACTGGGGAAAGGCAGGCAGAGAATTCCCTGCTAGCACCTTCTCTGTGTCCGGGAAGGAAAACTGTTCGCATTTGCTTCACAGAACCGCTTTTCTGCAGGGAACATTAACGCTTGTTCAGGACGAAAGAAAGCACAGAGCCCCAGATTTGCTGTTGCCCTGGAGAGCTTGCAGAGCACTGGGGAAAGGCAGGCAGAGAATTCCCTGCTAGCACCTTCTCTGTGTCCGGGAAGGAAAACTGTTCGCATTTGCTTCACAGAACCGCTTTTCTGCAGAGAACACTAACGCTTGTTCAGGACGAAAGAAAGCACAGAGCCCCAGATTTGCTGTTGCCCTGGAGAGCTTGCAGAGCACTGGGGAAAGGCAGGCAGAGAATTCCCTGCTAGCACATTCTCTGTGTCCGGGAAGGAAAACTGTTCGCATTTGCTTCACAGAACCGCTTTTCTGCAGGGAACATTAACGCTTGTTCAGGACGAAAGAAAGCACAGAGCCCCAGATTTGCTGTTGCCCTGGAGAGCTTGCAGAGCACTGGGGAAAGGCAGGCAGAGAATTCCCTGCTAGCACCTTCTCTGTGTCCGGGAAGGAAAACTGTTCACATTTGCTTCACAGAACCGCTTTTCTGCAGAGAACACTAACGCTTGTTCAGGACGAAAGAAAGCACAGAGCCCCAGATTTGCTGTTGCCCTGGAGAGCTTGCAGAGCACTGGGGAAAGGCAGGCAGAGAATTCCCTGCTAGCACCTTCTCTGTGCCTAGGAAGGAGAAATGTTCACATTGTTTCACAGAATCGCATTTGCGTCGCTGCAGGGAACATTAACGCTTGTTCAGGACGAAAGAAAGCACAGAGCCCCAGATTTGCTGTTGCCCTGGAGAGCTTGCAGAGCACTGGGGAAAGGCAGGCAGAGAATTCCCTGCTAGCACCTTCTCTGTGTCCGGGAAGGAAAACTGTTCGCATTTGCTTCACAGAACCGCTTTTCTGCAGGGAACATTAACGCTTGTTCAGGACGAAAGAAAGCACAGAGCCCCAGATTTGCTGTTGCCCTGGAGAGCTTGCAGAGCACTGGGGAAAGGCAGGCAGAGAATTCCCTGCTAGCACCTTCTCTGTGTCCGGGAAGGAAAACTGTTCGCATTTGCTTCACAGAACCGCTTTTCTGCAGGGAACATTAACGCTTGTTCAGGACGAAAGAAAGCACAGAGCCCCAGATTTGCTGTTGCCCTGGAGAGCTTGCAGAGCACTGGGGAAAGGCAGGCAGAGAATTCCCTGCTAGCACCTTCTCTGTGTCCGGGAAGGAAAACTGTTCGCATTTGCTTCACAGAACCGCTTTTCTGCAGGGAACATTAACGCTTGTTCAGGACGAAAGAAAGCACAGAGCCCCAGATTTGCTGTTGCCCTGGAGAGCTTGCAGAGCACTGGGGAAAGGCAGGCAGAGAATTCCCTGCTAGCACCTTCTCTGTGTCCGGGAAGGAAAACTGTTCGCGTTTGCTTCACAGAACCGCTTTTCTGCAGGGAACATTAACGCTTGTTCAGGACGAAAGAAAGCACAGAGCCCCAGATTTGCTGTTGCCCTGGAGAGCTTGCAGAGCACTGGGGAAAGGCAGGCAGAGAATTCCCTGCTAGCATCTTCTCTGTGCCTAGGAAGGAGAAATGTTCACATTGTTTCACAGAATCGCATTTGCGTCGCTGCAGGGAACATTAACGCTTGTTCAGGACGAAAGAAAGCACAGAGCGCCAGATTTGCTGTTGCCCTGGAGAGCTTGCAGAGCACTGGGGAAAGGCAGGCAGAGAATTCCCCGCTAGCACCTTCTCTGTGTCCGGGAAGGAAAACTGTTCGCATTTGCTTCACAGAACCGCTTTTCTGCAGAGAACGTTAACGCTTATTCAGGACGAAAGAAAGCACAGAGCGCCAGATTTGCTGTTGCCCTGGAGAGCTTGCAGAGCACTGGGGAAAGGCAGGCAGAGAATTCCCTGCTAGCACCTTCTCTGTGTCCGGGAAGGAGAAATGTTCACATTGTTTCACAGAATCGCATTTGCGTCGCTGCAGGGAACATTAACGCTTGTTCAGGACGAAAGAAAGCACAGAGCCCCAGATTTGCTGTTGCCCTGGAGAGCTTGCAGAGCACTGGGGAAAGGCAGGCAGAGAGTTCCCTGCTAGCACCTTCTCTGTGTCCGGGAAGGAAAACTGTTCGCATTTGCTTCACAGAACCGCTTTTCTGCAGGGAACATTAACGCTTGTTCAGGACGAAAGAAAGCACAGAGCCCCAGATTTGCTGTTGCCCTGGAGAGCTTGCAGAGCACTGGGGAAAGGCAGGCAGAGAATTCCCTGCTAGCACCTTCTCTGTGTCCAGGAAGGAAAACTGTTCGCATTTGCTTCACAGAACCGCTTTTCTGCAGGAAACATTAACGCTTGTTCAGGACGAAAGAAAGCACAGAGCCCCAGATTTGCTGTTGCCCTGGAGATCTTGCAGAGGACTGGGGAAAGGCAGGCAGAGAATTCCCTGCTAGCACCTTCTCTGTGCCTGGGAAGGAGAAGTCTTCACGTTGTTACTCGGAATCGCATTTGCGTCGCTGTAGAGAACACTAACGCTTGTTCAGGACGAAAGAAAGCACAGAGCGCCAGATTTGCTGTTGCCCTGGAGAGCTTGCAGAGCACTGGTGAAAGGCAGGCAGAGAATTCCCTGCTAGCACATTCTCTGTGTCCGGGAAGGAAAACTGTTCGCATTTGCTTCACAGAACCGCTTTTCTGCAGGGAACATTAACGCTTGTTCAGGACGAAAGAAAGCACAGAGCCCCAGATTTGCTGTTGCCCTGGAGAGCTTGCAGAGCACTGGGGAAAGGCAGGCAGAGAATTCCCTGCTAGCACCTTCTCTGTGTCCGGGAAGGAAAACTGTTCACATTTGCTTCACAGAACCGCTTTTCTGCAGAGAACACTAACGCTTGTTCAGGACGAAAGAAAGCACAGAGCCCCAGATTTGCTGTTGCCCTGGAGAGCTTGCAGAGCACTGGGGAAAGGCAGGCAGAGAATTCCCTGCTAGCACCTTCTCTGTGCCTAGGAAGGAGAAATGTTCACATTGTTTCACAGAATCGCATTTGCGTCGCTGCAGGGAACATTAATGCTTGTTCAGGACGAAAGAAAGCACAGAGCGCCAGATTTGCTGTTGCCCTGGAGAGCTTGCAGAGCACTGGGGAAAGGCAGGCAGAGAATTCCCTGCTAGCACCTTCTCTGTGTCCGGGAAGGAAAACTGTTCGCATTTGCTTCACAGAACCGCTTTTCTGCAGGGAACATTAACGCTTGTTCAGGACGAAAGAAAGCACAGAGCGCCAGATTTGCTGTTGCCCTGGAGAGCTTGCAGAGCACTGGGGAAAGGCAGGCAGAGAATTCCCTGCTAGCACCTTCTCTGTGTCCGGGAAGGAAAACTGTTCGCATTTGCTTCACAGAACCGCTTTTCTGCAGGGAACATTAACGCTTGTTCAGGACGAAAGAAAGCACAGAGCCCCAGATTTGCTGTTGCCCTGGAGAGCTTGCAGAGCACTGGGGAAAGGCAGGCAGAGAATTCCCTGCTAGCACCTTCTCTGTGTCCGGGAAGGAAAACTGTTCGCATTTGCTTCACAGAACCGCTTTTCTGCAGGGAACATTAACGCTTGTTCAGGACGAAAGAAAGCACAGAGCCCCAGATTTGCTGTTGCCCTGGAGAGCTTGCAGAGCACTGGGGAAAGGCAGGCAGAGAATTCCCTGCTAGCACCTTCTCTGTGTCCGGGAAGGAAAACTGTTCGCATTTGCTTCACAGAACCGCTTTTCTGCAGGGAACATTAACGCTTGTTCAGGACGAAAGAAAGCACAGAGCCCCAGATTTGCTGTTGCCCTGGAGAGCTTGCAGAGCACTGGGGAAAGGCAGGCAGAGAATTCCCTGCTAGCACCTTCTCTGTGCCTAGGAAGGAGAAATGTTCACATTGTTTCACAGAATCGCATTTGCGTCGCTGCAGGGAACATTAACGCTTGTTCAGGACGAAAGAAAGCACAGAGCGCCAGATTTGCTGTTGCCCTGGAGAGCTTGCAGAGCACTGGGGAAAGGCAGGCAGAGAATTCCCTGCTAGCACCTTCTCTGTGTCCGGGAAGGAAAACTGTTCGCATTTGCTTCACAGAACCGCTTTTCTGCAGGGAACATTAACGCTTGTTCAGGACGAAAGAAAGCACAGAGCCCCAGATTTGCTGTTGCCCTGGAGAGCTTGCAGAGCACTGGGGAAAGGCAGGCAGAGAATTCCCTGCTAGCACCTTCTCTGTGTCCGGGAAGGAAAACTGTTCGCATTTGCTTCACAGAACCGCTTTTCTGCAGGGAACATTAACGCTTGTTCAGGACGAAAGAAAGCACAGAGCCCCAGATTTGCTGTTGCCCTGGAGAGCTTGCAGAGCACTGGGGAAAGGCAGGCAGAGAATTCCCTGCTAGCACCTTCTCTGTGTCCGGGAAGGAAAACTGTTCGCATTTGCTTCACAGAACCGCTTTTCTGCAGGGAACATTAACGCTTGTTCAGGACGAAAGAAAGCACAGAGCCCCAGATTTGCTGTTGCCCTGGAGAGCTTGCAGAGCACTGGGGAAAGGCAGGCAGAGAATTCCCTGCTAGCACCTTCTCTGTGTCCGGGAAGGAAAACTGTTCGCATTTGCTTCACAGAACCGCTTTTCTGCAGGGAACATTAACGCTTGTTCAGGACGAAAGAAAGCACAGAGCCCCAGATTTGCTGTTGCCCTGGAGAGCTTGCAGAGCACTGGGGAAAGGCAGGCAGAGAATTCCCTGCTAGCATCTTCTCTGTGCCTAGAAAGCAGAAATGTTCACATTGTTTCACAGAATCGCATTTGCGTCGCTGCAGGGAACATTAACGCTTGTTCAGGACGAAAGAAAGCACAGAGCGCCAGATTTGCTGTTGCCCTGGAGAGCTTGCAGAGCACTGGGGAAAGGCAGGCAGAGAATTCCCCGCTAGCACCTTCTCTGTGTCCGGGAAGGAAAACTGTTCGCATTTGCTTCACAGAACCGCTTTTCTGCAGAGAACATTAACGCTTATTCAGGACGAAAGAAAGCACAGAGCGCCAGATTTGCTGTTGCCCTGGAGAGCTTGCAGAGCACTGGGGAAAGGCAGGCAGAGAATTCCCCGCTAGCACCTTCTCTGTGTCCGGGAAGGAGAAATGTTCACATTGTTTCACAGAATCGCATTTGCGTCGCTGCAGGGAACATTAACGCTTGTTCAGGACGAAAGAAAGCACAGAGCCCCAGATTTGCTGTTGCCCTGGAGAGCTTGCAGAGCACTGGGGAAAGGCAGGCAGAGAGTTCCCTGCTAGCACCTTCTCTGTGTCCGGGAAGGAAAACTGTTCGCATTTGCTTCACAGAACCGCTTTTCTGCAGGGAACATTAACGCTTGTTCAGGACGAAAGAAAGCACAGAGCCCCAGATTTGCTGTTGCCCTGGAGAGCTTGCAGAGCACTGGGGAAAGGCAGGCAGAGAATTCCCTGCTAGCACCTTCTCTGTGTCCAGGAAGGAAAACTGTTCGCATTTGCTTCACAGAACCGCTTTTCTGCAGGAAACATTAACGCTTGTTCAGGACGAAAGAAAGCACAGAGCCCCAGATTTGCTGTTGCCCTGGAGAGCTTGCAGAGCACTGGGGAAAGGCAGGCAGAGAATTCCCTGCTAGCACCTTCTCTGTGCCTAGGAAGGAGAAATGTTCACATTGTTTCACAGAATCGCATTTGCGTCGCTGCAGGGAACATTAACGCTTGTTCAGGACGAAAGAAAGCACAGAGCCCCAGATTTGCTGTTGCCCTGGAGAGCTTGCAGAGCACTGGGGAAAGGCAGGCAGAGAATTCCCTGCTAGCACCTTCTCTGTGTCCGGGAAGGAAAACTGTTCGCATTTGCTTCACAGAACCGCTTTTCTGCAGGGAACATTAACGCTTGTTCAGGACGAAAGAAAGCACAGAGCCCCAGATTTGCTGTTGCCCTGGAGAGCTTGCAGAGCACTGGGGAAAGGCAGGCAGAGAATTCCCCGCTAGCACCTTCTCTGTGTCCGGGAAGGAAAACTGTTCGCATTTGCTTCACAGAACCGCTTTTCTGCAGGGAACATTAACGCTTGTTCAGGACGAAAGAAAGCACAAAGCCCCAGATTTGCTGTTGCCCTGGAGAGCTTGCAGAGCACTGGGGAAAGGCAGGCAGAGAATTCCCTGCTAGCACCTTCTCTGTGCCTAGGAAGGAGAAATGTTCACATTGTTTCACAGAATCGCATTTGCGTCGCTGCAGGGAACATTAACGCTTGTTCAGGACGAAAGAAAGCACAGAGCGCCAGATTTGCTGTTGCCCTGGAGAGCTTGCAGAGCACTGGGGAAAGGCAGGCAGAGAATTCCCTGCTAGCACCTTCTCTGTGTCCGGGAAGGAAAACTGTTCGCATTTGCTTCACAGAACCGCTTTTCTGCAGGGAACATTAACGCTTGTTCAGGACGAAAGAAAGCACAGAGCCCCAGATTTGCTGTTGCCCTGGAGAGCTTGCAGAGCACTGGGGAAAGGCAGGCAGAGAATTCCCTGCTAGCACCTTCTCTGTGTCCGGGAAGGAAAACTGTTCGCATTTGCTTCACAGAACCGCTTTTCTGCAGGGAACATTAACGCTTGTTCAGGACGAAAGAAAGCACAGAGCCCCAGATTTGCTGTTGCCCTGGAGAGCTTGCAGAGCACTGGGGAAAGGCAGGCAGAGAATTCCCTGCTAGCACCTTCTCTGTGTCCGGGAAGGAAAACTGTTCGCATTTGCTTCACAGAACCGCTTTTCTGCAGGGAACATTAACGCTTGTTCAGGACGAAAGAAAGCACAGAGCCCCAGATTTGCTGTTGCCCTGGAGAGCTTGCAGAGCACTGGGGAAAGGCAGGCAGAGAATTCCCTGCTAGCACCTTCTCTGTGTCCGGGAAGGAAAACTGTTCGCGTTTGCTTCACAGAACCGCTTTTCTGCAGGGAACATTAACGCTTGTTCAGGACGAAAGAAAGCACAGAGCCCCAGATTTGCTGTTGCCCTGGAGAGCTTGCAGAGCACTGGGGAAAGGCAGGCAGAGAATTCCCTGCTAGCATCTTCTCTGTGCCTAGGAAGGAGAAATGTTCACATTGTTTCACAGAATCGCATTTGCGTCGCTGCAGGGAACATTAACGCTTGTTCAGGACGAAAGAAAGCACAGAGCCCCAGATTTGCTGTTGCCCTGGAGAGCTTGCAGAGCACTGGGGAAAGGCAGGCAGAGAATTCCCTGCTAGCACCTTCTCTGTGTCCGGGAAGGAAAACTGTTCGCATTTGCTTCACAGAACCGCTTTTCTGCAGGGAACATTAACGCTTGTTCAGGACGAAAGAAAGCACAGAGCCCCAGATTTGCTGTTGCCCTGGAGAGCTTGCAGAGCACTGGGGAAAGGCAGGCAGAGAATTCCCTGCTAGCATCTTCTCTGTGCCTAGGAAGGAGAAATATTCACATTGTTTCACAGAATCGCATTTGCGTCGCTGCAGGGAACATTAACGCTTGTTCAGGACGAAAGAAAGCACAGAGCGCCAGATTTGCTGTTGCCCTGGAGAGCTTGCAGAGCACTGGGGAAAGGCAGGCAGAGAATTCCCCGCTAGCACCTTCTCTGTGTCCGGGAAGGAAAACTGTTCGCATTTGCTTCACAGAACCGCTTTTCTGCAGAGAACATTAACGCTTATTCAGGACGAAAGAAAGCACAGAGCCCCAGATTTGCTGTTGCCCTGGAGAGCTTGCAGAGCACTGGGGAAAGGCAGGCAGAGAATTCCCTGCTAGCACCTTCTCTGTGTCCGGGAAGGAGAAATGTTCACATTGTTTCACAGAATCGCATTTGCGTCGCTGCAGGGAACATTAACGCTTGTTCAGGACGAAAGAAAGCACAGAGCCCCAGATTTGCTGTTGCCCTGGAGAGCTTGCAGAGCACTGGGGAAAGGCAGGCAGAGAGTTCCCTGCTAGCACCTTCTCTGTGTCCGGGAAGGAAAACTGTTCGCATTTGCTTCACAGAACCGCTTTTCTGCAGGGAACATTAACGCTTGTTCAGGACGAAAGAAAGCACAGAGCCCCAGATTTGCTGTTGCCCTGGAGAGCTTGCAGAGCACTGGGGAAAGGCAGGCAGAGAATTCCCTGCTAGCACCTTCTCTGTGCCTAGGAAGGAGAAATGTTCACATTGTTTCACAGAATCGCATTTGCGTCGCTGCAGGGAACATTAACGCTTGTTCAGGACGAAAGAAAGCACAGAGCCCCAGATTTGCTGTTGCCCTGGAGAGCTTGCAGAGCACTGGGGAAAGGCAGGCAGAGAATTCCCTGCTAGCACCTTCTCTGTGCCTGGGAAGGAGAAGTCTTCACGTTGTTACTCGGAATCGCATTTGCGTCGCTGTAGAGAACACTAACGCTTGTTCAGGACGAAAGAAAGCACAGAGCGCCAGATTTGCTGTTTCCCTGGAGAGCTTGCAGAGCACTGGTGAAAGGCAGGCAGAGAATTCCCTGCTAGCACATTCTCTGTGTCCGGGAAGGAAAACTGTTCGCATTTGCTTCACAGAACCGCTTTTCTGCAGGGAACATTAACGCTTGTTCAGGACGAAAGAAAGCACAGAGCCCCAGATTTGCTGTTGCCCTGGAGAGCTTGCAGAGCACTGGGGAAAGGCAGGCAGAGAATTCCCTGCTAGCACCTTCTCTGTGCCTAGGAAGGAGAAATGTTCACATTGTTTCACAGAATCGCATTTGCGTCGCTGCAGGGAACATTAACGCTTGTTCAGGACGAAAGAAAGCACAGAGCGCCAGATTTGCTGTTGCCCTGGAGAGCTTGCAGAGCACTGGGGAAAGGCAGGCAGAGAATTCCCTGCTAGCACCTTCTCTGTGTCCGGGAAGGAAAACTGTTCACATTTGCTTCACAGAACCGCTTTTCTGCAGAGAACACTAACGCTTGTTCAGGACGAAAGAAAGCACAGAGCCCCAGATTTGCTGTTGCCCTGGAGAGCTTGCAGAGCACTGGGGAAAGGCAGGCAGAGAATTCCCTGCTAGCACCTTCTCTGTGCCTAGGAAGGAGAAATGTTCACATTGTTTCACAGAATCGCATTTGCGTCGCTGCAGGGAACATTAACGCTTGTTCAGGACGAAAGAAAGCACAGAGCGCCAGATTTGCTGTTGCCCTGGAGAGCTTGCAGAGCACTGGGGAAAGGCAGGCAGAGAATTCCCTGCTAGCACCTTCTCTGTGTCCGGGAAGGAAAACTGTTCGCATTTGCTTCACAGAACCGCTTTTCTGCAGGGAACATTAACGCTTGTTCAGGACGAAAGAAAGCACAGAGCCCCAGATTTGCTGTTGCCCTGGAGAGCTTGCAGAGCACTGGGGAAAGGCAGGCAGAGAATTCCCTGCTAGCACCTTCTCTGTGTCCGGGAAGGAAAACTGTTCGCATTTGCTTCACAGAACCGCTTTTCTGCAGGGAACATTAATGCTTCTTCAGGACGAAAGAAAGCACAGAGCCCCAGATTTGCTGTTGCCCTGGAGAGCTTGCAGAGCACTGGGGAAAGGCAGGCAGAGAATTCCCTGCTAGCACCTTCTCTGTGTCCGGGAAGGAAAACTGTTCGCATTTGCTTCACAGAACCGCTTTTCTGCAGGGAACATTAACGCTTGTTCAGGACGAAAGAAAGCACAGAGCCCCAGATTGGCTGTTGCCCTGGAGAGCTTGCAGAGCACTGGGGAAAGGCAGGCAGAGAATTCCCTGCTAGCACCTTCTCTGTGTCCGGGAAGGAAAACTGTTCGCTTTTGCTTCACAGAACCGCTTTTCTGCAGGGAACATTAACGCTTGTTCAGGACGAAAGAAAGCACAGAGCCCGAGATTTGCTGTTGCCCTGGAGAGCTTGCAGAGCACTGGGGAAAGGCAGGCAGAGAATTCCCTGCTAGCACCTTCTCTGTGTCCGGGAAGGAAAACTGTTCGCATTTGCTTCACAGAACCGCTTTTCTGCAGAGAACACTAACGCTTGTTCAGGACGAAAGAAAGCACAGAGCCCCAGATTTGCTGTTGCCCTGGAGAGCTTGCAGAGCACTGGGGAAAGGCAGGCAGAGAATTCCCTGCTAGCATCTTCTCTGTGCCTAGAAAGCAGAAATGTTCACATTGTTTCACAGAATCGCATTTGCGTCGCTGCAGGGAACATTAACGCTTGTTCAGGACGAAAGAAAGCACAGAGCGCCAGATTTGCTGTTGCCCTGGAGAGCTTGCAGAGCACTGGGGAAAGGCAGGCAGAGAATTCCCCGCTAGCACCTTCTCTGTGTCCGGGAAGGAAAACTGTTCGCATTTGCTTCACAGAACCGCTTTTCTGCAGAGAACATTAACGCTTATTCAGGACGAAAGAAAGCACAGAGCCCCAGATTTGCTGTTGCCCTGGAGAGCTTGCAGAGCACTGGGGAAAGGCAGGCAGAGAATTCCCTGCTAGCACCTTCTCTGTGCCTGGGAAGGAGAAGTCTTCACGTTGTTACTCGGAATCGCATTTGCGTCGCTGTAGAGAACACTAACGCTTGTTCAGGACGAAAGAAAGCACAGAGCCCCAGATTTGCTGTTGCCCTGGAGAGCTTGCAGAGCACTGGGGAAAGGCAGGCAGAGAATTCCCTGCTAGCACCTTCTCTGTGTCCGGGAAGGAAAACTGTTCGCATTTGCTTCACAGAACCGCTTTTCTGCAGGGAACATTAACGCTTGTTCAGGACGAAAGAAAGCACAGAGCCCCAGATTTGCTGTTGCCCTGGAGAGCTTGCAGAGCACTGGGGAAAGGCAGGCAGAGAATTCCCTGCTAGCACCTTCTCTGTGTCCGGGAAGGAAACTGTTCGCATTTGCTTCACAGAATCGCTTTTCTGCAGGGAACATTAACGCTTGTTCAGGACGAAAGAAAGCACAGAGCCCCAGATTGGCTGTTGCCCTGGAGAGCTTGCAGAGCACTGGGGAAAGGCAGGCAGAGAATTCCCTGCTAGCACCTTCTCTGTGTCCAGGAAGGAAAACTGTTCGCATTTGCTTCACAGAACCGCTTTTCTGCAGAGAACACTAACGCTTGTTCAGGACGAAAGAAAGCACAGAGCCCCAGATTGGCTGTTGCCCTGGAGAGCTTGCAGAGCACTGGGGAAAGGCAGGCAGAGAATTCCCTGCTAGCACCTTCTCTGTGTCCGGGAAGGAAAACTGTTCGCGTTTGCTTCACAGAACCGCTTTTCTGCAGGGAACATTAACGCTTGTTCAGGACGAAAGAAAGCACAGAGCCCGAGATTTGCTGTTGCCCTGGAGAGCTTGCAGAGCACTGGGGAAAGGCAGGCAGAGAATTCCCTGCTAGCACCTTCTCTGTGTCCGGGAAGGAAAACTGTTCGCATTTGCTTCACAGAACCGCTTTTCTGCAGAGAACACTAACGCTTGTTCAGGACGAAAGAAAGCACAGAGCCCCAGATTTGCTGTTGCCCTGGAGAGCTTGCAGAGCACTGGGGAAAGGCAGGCAGAGAATTCCCTGCTAGCATCTTCTCTGTGCCTAGAAAGCAGAAATGTTCACATTGTTTCACAGAATCGCATTTGCGTCGCTGCAGGGAACATTAACGCTTGTTCAGGACGAAAGAAAGCACAGAGCGCCAGATTTGCTGTTGCCCTGGAGAGCTTGCAGAGCACTGGGGAAAGGCAGGCAGAGAATTCCCCGCTAGCACCTTCTCTGTGTCCGGGAAGGAAAACTGTTCGCGTTTGCTTCACAGAACCGCTTTTCTGCAGGAAACACTAACGCTTGTTCAGGACGAAAGAAAGCACAGAGCCCCAGATTTGCTGTTGCCCTGGAGAGCTTGCAGAGCACTGGGGAAAGGCAGGCAGAGAATTCCCTGCTAGCACCTTCTCTGTGTCCAGGAAGGAAAACTGTTCGCATTTGCTTCACAGAACCGCTTTTCTGCAGGGAACATTAACGCTTGTTCAGGACGAAAGAAAGCACAGAGCCCCAGATTTGCTGTTGCCCTGGAGAGCTTGCAGAGCACTGGGGAAAGGCAGGCAGAGAATTCCCTGCTAGCACCTTCTCTGTGCCTAGGAAGGAGAAATGTTCACATTGTTTCACAGAATCGCATTTGCGTCGCTGCAGGGAACATTAACGCTTGTTCAGGACGAAAGAAAGCACAGAGCCCCAGATTTGCTGTTGCCCTGGAGAGCTTGCAGAGCACTGGGGAAAGGCAGGCAGAGAATTCCCTGCTAGCACCTTCTCTGTGCCTGGGAAGGAGAAGTCTTCACGTTGTTACTCGGAATCGCATTTGCGTCGCTGTAGAGAACACTAACGCTTGTTCAGGACGAAAGAAAGCACAGAGCGCCAGATTTGCTGTTTCCCTGGAGAGCTTGCAGAGCACTGGTGAAAGGCAGGCAGAGAATTCCCTGCTAGCACATTCTCTGTGTCCGGGAAGGAAAACTGTTCGCATTTGCTTCACAGAACCGCTTTTCTGCAGGGAACATTAACGCTTGTTCAGGACGAAAGAAAGCACAGAGCCCCAGATTTGCTGTTGCCCTGGAGAGCTTGCAGAGCACTGGGGAAAGGCAGGCAGAGAATTCCCTGCTAGCACCTTCTCTGTGCCTAGGAAGGAGAAATGTTCACATTGTTTCACAGAATCGCATTTGCGTCGCTGCAGGGAACATTAACGCTTGTTCAGGACGAAAGAAAGCACAGAGCGCCAGATTTGCTGTTGCCCTGGAGAGCTTGCAGAGCACTGGGGAAAGGCAGGCAGAGAATTCCCTGCTAGCACCTTCATGTGTCCGGGAAGGAAAACTGTTCACATTTGCTTCACAGAACCGCTTTTCTGCAGAGAACACTAACGCTTGTTCAGGACGAAAGAAAGCACAGAGCCCCAGATTTGCTGTTGCCCTGGAGAGCTTGCAGAGCACTGGGGAAAGGCAGGCAGAGAATTCCCTGCTAGCACCTTCTCTGTGCCTAGGAAGGAGAAATGTTCACATTGTTTCACAGAATCGCATTTGCGTCGCTGCAGGGAACATTAACGCTTGTTCAGGACGAAAGAAAGCACAGAGCGCCAGATTTGCTGTTGCCCTGGAGAGCTTGCAGAGCACTGGGGAAAGGCAGGCAGAGAATTCCCTGCTAGCACCTTCTCTGTGTCCGGGAAGGAAAACTGTTCGCATTTGCTTCACAGAACCGCTTTTCTGCAGGGAACATTAACGCTTGTTCAGGACGAAAGAAAGCACAGAGCCCCAGATTTGCTGTTGCCCTGGAGAGCTTGCAGAGCACTGGGGAAAGGCAGGCAGAGAATTCCCTGCTAGCACCTTCTCTGTGTCCGGGAAGGAAAACTGTTCGCATTTGCTTCACAGAACCGCTTTTCTGCAGGGAACATTAATGCTTGTTCAGGACGAAAGAAAGCACAGAGCCCCAGATTTGCTGTTGCCCTGGAGAGCTTGCAGAGCACTGGGGAAAGGCAGGCAGAGAATTCCCTGCTAGCACCTTCTCTGTGTCCGGGAAGGAAAACTGTTCGCATTTGCTTCACAGAACCGCTTTTCTGCAGGGAACATTAACGCTTGTTCAGGACGAAAGAAAGCACAGAGCCCCAGATTTGCTGTTGCCCTGGAGAGCTTGCAGAGCACTGGGGAAAGGCAGGCAGAGAATTCCCTGCTAGCACCTTCTCTGTGTCCGGGAAGGAAAACTGTTCGCATTTGCTTCACAGAACCGCTTTTCTGCAGGGAACATTAATGCTTGTTCAGGACGAAAGAAAGCACAGAGCCCCAGATTTGCTGTTGCCCTGGAGAGCTTGCAGAGCACTGGGGAAAGGCAGGCAGAGAATTCCCTGCTAGCACCTTCTCTGTGTCCGGGAAGGAAAACTGTTCGCATTTGCTTCACAGAACCGCTTTTCTGCAGGGAACATTAACGCTTGTTCAGGACGAAAGAAAGCACAGAGCCCCAGATTGGCTGTTGCCCTGGAGAGCTTGCAGAGCACTGGGGAAAGGCAGGCAGAGAATTCCCTGCTAGCACCTTCTCTGTGTCCGGGAAGGAAAACTGTTCGCTTTTGCTTCACAGAACCGCTTTTCTGCAGGGAACATTAACGCTTGTTCAGGACGAAAGAAAGCACAGAGCCCGAGATTTGCTGTTGCCCTGGAGAGCTTGCAGAGCACTGGGGAAAGGCAGGCAGAGAATTCCCTGCTAGCACCTTCTCTGTGTCCGGGAAGGAAAACTGTTCGCATTTGCTTCACAGAACCGCTTTTCTGCAGAGAACACTAACGCTTGTTCAGGACGAAAGAAAGCACAGAGCCCCAGATTTGCTGTTGCCCTGGAGAGCTTGCAGAGCACTGGGGAAAGGCAGGCAGAGAATTCCCTGCTAGCATCTTCTCTGTGCCTAGAAAGCAGAAATGTTCACATTGTTTCACAGAATCGCATTTGCGTCGCTGCAGGAAACATTAACGCTTGTTCAGGACGAAAGAAAGCACAGAGCGCCAGATTTGCTGTTGCCCTGGAGAGCTTGCAGAGCACTGGGGAAAGGCAGGCAGAGAATTCCCCGCTAGCACCTTCTCTGTGTCCGGGAAGGAAAACTGTTCGCATTTGCTTCACAGAACCGCTTTTCTGCAGAGAACATTAACGCTTATTCAGGACGAAAGAAAGCACAGAGCCCCAGATTTGCTGTTGCCCTGGAGAGCTTGCAGAGCACTGGGGAAAGGCAGGCAGAGAATTCCCTGCTAGCACCTTCTCTGTGCCTGGGAAGGAGAAGTCTTCACGTTGTTACTCGGAATCGCATTTGCGTCGCTGTAGAGAACACTAACGCTTGTTCAGGACGAAAGAAAGCACAGAGCCCCAGATTTGCTGTTGCCCTGGAGAGCTTGCAGAGCACTGGGGAAAGGCAGGCAGAGAATTCCCTGCTAGCACCTTCTCTGTGTCCGGGAAGGAAAACTGTTCGCATTTGCTTCACAGAACCGCTTTTCTGCAGGGAACATTAACGCTTGTTCAGGACGAAAGAAAGCACAGAGCCCCAGATTTGCTGTTGCCCTGGAGAGCTTGCAGAGCACTGGGGAAAGGCAGGCAGAGAATTCCCTGCTAGCACCTTCTCTGTGTCCGGGAAGGAAACTGTTCGCATTTGCTTCACAGAATCGCTTTTCTGCAGGGAACATTAACGCTTGTTCAGGACGAAAGAAAGCACAGAGCCCCAGATTGGCTGTTGCCCTGGAGAGCTTGCAGAGCACTGGGGAAAGGCAGGCAGAGAATTCCCTGCTAGCACCTTCTCTGTGTCCAGGAAGGAAAACTGTTCGCATTTGCTTCACAGAACCGCTTTTCTGCAGAGAACACTAACGCTTGTTCAGGACGAAAGAAAGCACAGAGCCCCAGATTGGCTGTTGCCCTGGAGAGCTTGCAGAGCACTGGGGAAAGGCAGGCAGAGAATTCCCTGCTAGCACCTTCTCTGTGTCCGGGAAGGAAAACTGTTCGCGTTTGCTTCACAGAACCGCTTTTCTGCAGGGAACATTAACGCTTGTTCAGGACGAAAGAAAGCACAGAGCCCGAGATTTGCTGTTGCCCTGGAGAGCTTGCAGAGCACTGGGGAAAGGCAGGCAGAGAATTCCCTGCTAGCACCTTCTCTGTGTCCGGGAAGGAAAACTGTTCACATTTGCTTCACAGAACCGCTTTTCTGCAGAGAACACTAACGCTTGTTCAGGACGAAAGAAAGCACAGAGCCCCAGATTTGCTGTTGCCCTGGAGAGCTTGCAGAGCACTGGGGAAAGGCAGGCAGAGAATTCCCTGCTAGCACCTTCTCTGTGATTAGGAAGGAGAAATGTTCACATTGTTTCACAGAATCGCATTTGCGTCGCTGCAGGGAACATTAACGCTTGTTCAGGACGAAAGAAAGCACAGAGCGCCAGATTTGCTGTTGCCCTGGAGAGCTTGCAGAGCACTGGGGAAAGGCAGGCAGAGAATTCCCTGCTAGCACCTTCTCTGTGTCCGGGAAGGAAAACTGTTCGCATTTGCTTCACAGAACCGCTTTTCTGCAGGGAACATTAACGCTTGTTCAGGACGAAAGAAAGCACAGAGCCCCAGATTGGCTGTTGCCCTGGAGAGCTTGCAGAGCACTGGGGAAAGGCAGGCAGAGAATTCCCTGCTAGCACCTTCTCTGTGTCCGGGAAGGAAAACTGTTCGCTTTTGCTTCACAGAACCGCTTTTCTGCAGGGAACATTAACGCTTGTTCAGGACGAAAGAAAGCACAGAGCCCGAGATTTGCTGTTGCCCTGGAGAGCTTGCAGAGCACTGGGGAAAGGCAGGCAGAGAATTCCCTGCTAGCACCTTCTCTGTGTCCGGGAAGGAAAACTGTTCGCATTTGCTTCACAGAACCGCTTTTCTGCAGAGAACACTAACGCTTGTTCAGGACGAAAGAAAGCACAGAGCCCCAGATTTGCTGTTGCCCTGGAGAGCTTGCAGAGCACTGGGGAAAGGCAGGCAGAGAATTCCCTGCTAGCATCTTCTCTGTGCCTAGAAAGCAGAAATGTTCACATTGTTTCACAGAATCGCATTTGCGTCGCTGCAGGGAACATTAACGCTTGTTCAGGACGAAAGAAAGCACAGAGCGCCAGATTTGCTGTTGCCCTGGAGAGCTTGCAGAGCACTGGGGAAAGGCAGGCAGAGAATTCCCTGCTAGCACCTTCTCTGTGTCCGGGAAGGAAAACTGTTCGCATTTGCTTCACAGAACCGCTTTTCTGCAGAGAACATTAACGCTTATTCAGGACGAAAGAAAGCACAGAGCCCCAGATTTGCTGTTGCCCTGGAGAGCTTGCAGAGCACTGGGGAAAGGCAGGCAGAGAATTCCCTGCTAGCACCTTCTCTGTGCCTGGGAAGGAGAAGTCTTCACGTTGTTACTCGGAATCGCATTTGCGTCGCTGTAGAGAACACTAACGCTTGTTCAGGACGAAAGAAAGCACAGAGCCCCAGATTTGCTGTTGCCCTGGAGAGCTTGCAGAGCACTGGGGAAAGGCAGGCAGAGAATTCCCTGCTAGCACCTTCTCTGTGTCCGGGAAGGAAAACTGTTCGCATTTGCTTCACAGAACCGCTTTTCTGCAGGGAACATTAACGCTTGTTCAGGACGAAAGAAAGCACAGAGCCCCAGATTTGCTGTTGCCCTGGAGAGCTTGCAGAGCACTGGGGAAAGGCAGGCAGAGAATTCCCTGCTAGCACCTTCTCTGTGTCCGGGAAGGAAACTGTTCGCATTTGCTTCACAGAATCGCTTTTCTGCAGGGAACATTAACGCTTGTTCAGGACGAAAGAAAGCACAGAGCCCCAGATTGGCTGTTGCCCTGGAGAGCTTGCAGAGCACTGGGGAAAGGCAGGCAGAGAATTCCCTGCTAGCACCTTCTCTGTGTCCAGGAAGGAAAACTGTTCGCATTTGCTTCACAGAACCGCTTTTCTGCAGAGAACACTAACGCTTGTTCAGGACGAAAGAAAGCACAGAGCCCCAGATTGGCTGTTGCCCTGGAGAGCTTGCAGAGCACTGGGGAAAGGCAGGCAGAGAATTCCCTGCTAGCACCTTCTCTGTGTCCGGGAAGGAAAACTGTTCGCGTTTGCTTCACAGAACCGCTTTTCTGCAGGGAACATTAACGCTTGTTCAGGACGAAAGAAAGCACAGAGCCCGAGATTTGCTGTTGCCCTGGAGAGCTTGCAGAGCACTGGGGAAAGGCAGGCAGAGAATTCCCTGCTAGCACCTTCTCTGTGTCCGGGAAGGAAAACTGTTCGCATTTGCTTCACAGAACCGCTTTTCTGCAGAGAACACTAACGCTTGTTCAGGACGAAAGAAAGCACAGAGCCCCAGATTTGCTGTTGCCCTGGAGAGCTTGCAGAGCACTGGGGAAAGGCAGGCAGAGAATTCCCTGCTAGCATCTTCTCTGTGCCTAGAAAGCAGAAATGTTCACATTGTTTCACAGAATCGCATTTGCGTCGCTGCAGGGAACATTAACGCTTGTTCAGGACGAAAGAAAGCACAGAGCGCCAGATTTGCTGTTGCCCTGGAGAGCTTGCAGAGCACTGGGGAAAGGCAGGCAGAGAATTCCCCGCTAGCACCTTCTCTGTGTCCGGGAAGGAAAACTGTTCGCGTTTGCTTCACAGAACCGCTTTTCTGCAGGAAACACTAACGCTTGTTCAGGACGAAAGAAAGCACAGAGCCCCAGATTTGCTGTTGCCCTGGAGAGCTTGCAGAGCACTGGGGAAAGGCAGGCAGAGAATTCCCTGCTAGCACCTTCTCTGTGTCCAGGAAGGAAAACTGTTCGCATTTGCTTCACAGAACCGCTTTTCTGCAGGGAACATTAACGCTTGTTCAGGACGAAAGAAAGCACAGAGCCCCAGATTTGCTGTTGCCCTGGAGAGCTTGCAGAGCACTGGGGAAAGGCAGGCAGAGAATTCCCTGCTAGCACCTTCTCTGTGCCTAGGAAGGAGAAATGTTCACATTGTTTCACAGAATCGCATTTGCGTCGCTGCAGGGAACATTAACGCTTGTTCAGGACGAAAGAAAGCACAGAGCGCCAGATTTGCTGTTGCCCTGGAGAGCTTGCAGAGCACTGGGGAAAGGCAGGCAGAGAATTCCCTGCTAGCACCTTCTCTGTGTCCGGGAAGGAAAACTGTTCACATTTGCTTCACAGAACCGCTTTTCTGCAGAGAACACTAACGCTTGTTCAGGACGAAAGAAAGCACAGAGCCCCAGATTTGCTGTTGCCCTGGAGAGCTTGCAGAGCACTGGGGAAAGGCAGGCAGAGAATTCCCTGCTAGCACCTTCTCTGTGCCTAGGAAGGAGAAATGTTCACATTGTTTCACAGAATCGCATTTGCGTCGCTGCAGGGAACATTAACGCTTGTTCAGGACGAAAGAAAGCACAGAGCGCCAGATTTGCTGTTGCCCTGGAGAGCTTGCAGAGCACTGGGGAAAGGCAGGCAGAGAATTCCCTGCTAGCACCTTCTCTGTGTCCGGGAAGGAAAACTGTTCGCATTTGCTTCACAGAACCGCTTTTCTGCAGGGAACATTAACGCTTGTTCAGGACGAAAGAAAGCACAGAGCCCCAGATTTGCTGTTGCCCTGGAGAGCTTGCAGAGCACTGGGGAAAGGCAG
Organism: Strix aluco; assembly: GCF_031877795.1. Taxonomy (NCBI): domain Eukaryota; kingdom Metazoa; phylum Chordata; class Aves; order Strigiformes; family Strigidae; genus Strix; species Strix aluco. The sequence continues at coordinate 9,454,238 of NC_133932.1, forward strand.
GCAGAGAATTCCCTGCTAGCACCTTCTCTGTGTCCGGGAAGGAAAACTGTTCGCATTTGCTTCACAGAACCGCTTTTCTGCAGGGAACATTAATGCTTGTTCAGGACGAAAGAAAGCACAGAGCCCCAGATTTGCTGTTGCCCTGGAGAGCTTGCAGAGCACTGGGGAAAGGCAGGCAGAGAATTCCCTGCTAGCACCTTCTCTGTGTCCGGGAAGGAAAACTGTTCGCATTTGCTTCACAGAACCGCTTTTCTGCAGGGAACATTAACGCTTGTTCAGGACGAAAGAAAGCACAGAGCCCCAGATTGGCTGTTGCCCTGGAGAGCTTGCAGAGCACTGGGGAAAGGCAGGCAGAGAATTCCCTGCTAGCACCTTCTCTGTGTCCGGGAAGGAAAACTGTTCGCTTTTGCTTCACAGAACCGCTTTTCTGCAGGGAACATTAACGCTTGTTCAGGACGAAAGAAAGCACAGAGCGCCAGATTTGCTGTTGCCCTGGAGAGCTTGCAGAGCACTGGGGAAAGGCAGGCAGAGAATTCCCCGCTAGCACCTTCTCTGTGTCCGGGAAGGAAAACTGTTCGCATTTGCTTCACAGAACCGCTTTTCTGCAGAGAACATTAACGCTTATTCAGGACGAAAGAAAGCACAGAGCCCCAGATTTGCTGTTGCCCTGGAGAGCTTGCAGAGCACTGGGGAAAGGCAGGCAGAGAATTCCCTGCTAGCACCTTCTCTGTGCCTGGGAAGGAGAAGTCTTCACGTTGTTACTCGGAATCGCATTTGCGTCGCTGTAGAGAACACTAACGCTTGTTCAGGACGAAAGAAAGCACAGAGCCCCAGATTTGCTGTTGCCCTGGAGAGCTTGCAGAGCACTGGGGAAAGGCAGGCAGAGAATTCCCTGCTAGCACCTTCTCTGTGTCCGGGAAGGAAAACTGTTCGCATTTGCTTCACAGAACCGCTTTTCTGCAGGGAACATTAACGCTTGTTCAGGACGAAAGAAAGCACAGAGCCCCAGATTTGCTGTTGCCCTGGAGAGCTTGCAGAGCACTGGGGAAAGGCAGGCAGAGAATTCCCTGCTAGCACCTTCTCTGTGTCCGGGAAGGAAACTGTTCGCATTTGCTTCACAGAATCGCTTTTCTGCAGGGAACATTAACGCTTGTTCAGGACGAAAGAAAGCACAGAGCCCCAGATTGGCTGTTGCCCTGGAGAGCTTGCAGAGCACTGGGGAAAGGCAGGCAGAGAATTCCCTGCTAGCACCTTCTCTGTGTCCAGGAAGGAAAACTGTTCGCATTTGCTTCACAGAACCGCTTTTCTGCAGAGAACACTAACGCTTGTTCAGGACGAAAGAAAGCACAGAGCCCCAGATTGGCTGTTGCCCTGGAGAGCTTGCAGAGCACTGGGGAAAGGCAGGCAGAGAATTCCCTGCTAGCACCTTCTCTGTGTCCGGGAAGGAAAACTGTTCGCGTTTGCTTCACAGAACCGCTTTTCTGCAGGGAACATTAACGCTTGTTCAGGACGAAAGAAAGCACAGAGCCCGAGATTTGCTGTTGCCCTGGAGAGCTTGCAGAGCACTGGGGAAAGGCAGGCAGAGAATTCCCTGCTAGCACCTTCTCTGTGTCCGGGAAGGAAAACTGTTCACATTTGCTTCACAGAACCGCTTTTCTGCAGAGAACATTAACGCTTGTTCAGGACGAAAGAAAGCACAGAGCCCCAGATTTGCTGTTGCCCTGGAGAGCTTGCAGAGCACTGGGGAAAGGCAGGCAGAGAATTCCCTGCTAGCACCTTCTCTGTGCCTAGGAAGGAGAAATGTTCACATTGTTTCACAGAATCGCATTTGCGTCGCTGCAGGGAACATTAACGCTTGTTCAGGACGAAAGAAAGCACAGAGCGCCAGATTTGCTGTTGCCCTGGAGAGCTTGCAGAGCACTGGGGAAAGGCAGGCAGAGAATTCCCTGCTAGCACCTTCTCTGTGTCCGGGAAGGAAAACTGTTCACATTTGCTTCACAGAACCGCTTTTCTGCAGAGAACACTAACGCTTGTTCAGGACGAAAGAAAGCACAGAGCCCCAGATTTGCTGTTGCCCTGGAGAGCTTGCAGAGCACTGGGGAAAGGCAGGCAGAGAATTCCCTGCTAGCACCTTCTCTGTGCCTAGGAAGGAGAAATGTTCACATTGTTTCACAGAATCGCATTTGCGTCGCTGCAGGGAACATTAACGCTTGTTCAGGACGAAAGAAAGCACAGAGCGCCAGATTTGCTGTTGCCCTGGAGAGCTTGCAGAGCACTGGGGAAAGGCAGGCAGAGAATTCCCTGCTAGCACCTTCTCTGTGTCCGGGAAGGAAAACTGTTCGCATTTGCTTCACAGAACCGCTTTTCTGCAGGGAACATTAACGCTTGTTCAGGACGAAAGAAAGCACAGAGCCCCAGATTTGCTGTTGCCCTGGAGAGCTTGCAGAGCACTGGGGAAAGGCAGGCAGAGAATTCCCTGCTAGCACCTTCTCTGTGTCCGGGAAGGAAAACTGTTCGCATTTGCTTCACAGAACCGCTTTTCTGCAGGGAACATTAATGCTTGTTCAGGACGAAAGAAAGCACAGAGCCCCAGATTTGCTGTTGCCCTGGAGAGCTTGCAGAGCACTGGGGAAAGGCAGGCAGAGAATTCCCTGCTAGCACCTTCTCTGTGTCCGGGAAGGAAAACTGTTCGCATTTGCTTCACAGAACCGCTTTTCTGCAGGGAACATTAACGCTTGTTCAGGACGAAAGAAAGCACAGAGCCCCAGATTGGCTGTTGCCCTGGAGAGCTTGCAGAGCACTGGGGAAAGGCAGGCAGAGAATTCCCTGCTAGCACCTTCTCTGTGTCCGGGAAGGAAAACTGTTCGCTTTTGCTTCACAGAACCGCTTTTCTGCAGGGAACATTAACGCTTGTTCAGGACGAAAGAAAGCACAGAGCCCGAGATTTGCTGTTGCCCTGGAGAGCTTGCAGAGCACTGGGGAAAGGCAGGCAGAGAATTCCCTGCTAGCACCTTCTCTGTGTCCGGGAAGGAAAACTGTTCGCATTTGCTTCACAGAACCGCTTTTCTGCAGAGAACACTAACGCTTGTTCAGGACGAAAGAAAGCACAGAGCCCCAGATTTGCTGTTGCCCTGGAGAGCTTGCAGAGCACTGGGGAAAGGCAGGCAGAGAATTCCCTGCTAGCATCTTCTCTGTGCCTAGAAAGCAGAAATGTTCACATTGTTTCACAGAATCGCATTTGCGTCGCTGCAGGGAACATTAACGCTTGTTCAGGACGAAAGAAAGCACAGAGCGCCAGATTTGCTGTTGCCCTGGAGAGCTTGCAGAGCACTGGGGAAAGGCAGGCAGAGAATTCCCCGCTAGCACCTTCTCTGTGTCCGGGAAGGAAAACTGTTCGCATTTGCTTCACAGAACCGCTTTTCTGCAGGGAACATTAACGCTTGTTCAGGACGAAAGAAAGCACAGAGCCCCAGATTTGCTGTTGCCCTGGAGAGCTTGCAGAGCACTGGGGAAAGGCAGGCAGAGAATTCCCTGCTAGCACCTTCTCTGTGTCCGGGAAGGAAAACTGTTCGCATTTGCTTCACAGAACCGCTTTTCTGCAGGGAACATTAATGCTTGTTCAGGACGAAAGAAAGCACAGAGCCCCAGATTTGCTGTTGCCCTGGAGAGCTTGCAGAGCACTGGGGAAAGGCAGGCAGAGAATTCCCTGCTAGCACCTTCTCTGTGTCCGGGAAGGAAAACTGTTCGCATTTGCTTCACAGAACCGCTTTTCTGCAGGGAACATTAACGCTTGTTCAGGACGAAAGAAAGCACAGAGCCCCAGATTGGCTGTTGCCCTGGAGAGCTTGCAGAGCACTGGGGAAAGGCAGGCAGAGAATTCCCTGCTAGCACCTTCTCTGTGTCCGGGAAGGAAAACTGTTCGCTTTTGCTTCACAGAACCGCTTTTCTGCAGGGAACATTAACGCTTGTTCAGGACGAAAGAAAGCACAGAGCCCGAGATTTGCTGTTGCCCTGGAGAGCTTGCAGAGCACTGGGGAAAGGCAGGCAGAGAATTCCCTGCTAGCACCTTCTCTGTGTCCGGGAAGGAAAACTGTTCGCATTTGCTTCACAGAACCGCTTTTCTGCAGAGAACACTAACGCTTGTTCAGGACGAAAGAAAGCACAGAGCCCCAGATTTGCTGTTGCCCTGGAGAGCTTGCAGAGCACTGGGGAAAGGCAGGCAGAGAATTCCCTGCTAGCATCTTCTCTGTGCCTAGAAAGCAGAAATGTTCACATTGTTTCACAGAATCGCATTTGCGTCGCTGCAGGGAACATTAACGCTTGTTCAGGACGAAAGAAAGCACAGAGCGCCAGATTTGCTGTTGCCCTGGAGAGCTTGCAGAGCACTGGGGAAAGGCAGGCAGAGAATTCCCCGCTAGCACCTTCTCTGTGTCCGGGAAGGAAAACTGTTCGCATTTGCTTCACAGAACCGCTTTTCTGCAGAGAACATTAACGCTTATTCAGGACGAAAGAAAGCACAGAGCCCCAGATTTGCTGTTGCCCTGGAGAGCTTGCAGAGCACTGGGGAAAGGCAGGCAGAGAATTCCCTGCTAGCACCTTCTCTGTGCCTGGGAAGGAGAAGTCTTCACGTTGTTACTCGGAATCGCATTTGCGTCGCTGTAGAGAACACTAACGCTTGTTCAGGACGAAAGAAAGCACAGAGCCCCAGATTTGCTGTTGCCCTGGAGAGCTTGCAGAGCACTGGGGAAAGGCAGGCAGAGAATTCCCTGCTAGCACCTTCTCTGTGTCCGGGAAGGAAAACTGTTCGCATTTGCTTCACAGAACCGCTTTTCTGCAGGGAACATTAACGCTTGTTCAGGACGAAAGAAAGCACAGAGCCCCAGATTTGCTGTTGCCCTGGAGAGCTTGCAGAGCACTGGGGAAAGGCAGGCAGAGAATTCCCTGCTAGCACCTTCTCTGTGTCCGGGAAGGAAACTGTTCGCATTTGCTTCACAGAATCGCTTTTCTGCAGAGAACATTAACGCTTGTTCAGGACGAAAGAAAGCACAGAGCCCCAGATTGGCTGTTGCCCTGGAGAGCTTGCAGAGCACTGGGGAAAGGCAGGCAGAGAATTCCCTGCTAGCACCTTCTCTGTGTCCAGGAAGGAAAACTGTTCGCATTTGCTTCACAGAACCGCTTTTCTGCAGAGAACACTAACGCTTGTTCAGGACGAAAGAAAGCACAGAGCCCCAGATTGGCTGTTGCCCTGGAGAGCTTGCAGAGCACTGGGGAAAGGCAGGCAGAGAATTCCCTGCTAGCACCTTCTCTGTGTCCGGGAAGGAAAACTGTTCGCGTTTGCTTCACAGAACCGCTTTTCTGCAGGGAACATTAACGCTTGTTCAGGACGAAAGAAAGCACAGAGCCCGAGATTTGCTGTTGCCCTGTAGAGCTTGCAGAGCACTGGGGAAAGGCAGGCAGAGAATTCCCTGCTAGCACATTCTCTGTGTCCGGGAAGGAAAACTGTTCACATTTGCTTCACAGAACCGCTTTTCTGCAGAGAACACTAACGCTTGTTCAGGACGAAAGAAAGCACAGAGCCCCAGATTTGCTGTTGCCCTGGAGAGCTTGCAGAGCACTGGGGAAAGGCAGGCAGAGAATTCCCTGCTAGCACCTTCTCTGTGCCTAGGAAGGAGAAATGTTCACATTGTTTCACAGAATCGCATTTGCGTCGCTGCAGGGAACATTAACGCTTGTTCAGGACGAAAGAAAGCACAGAGCGCCAGATTTGCTGTTGCCCTGGAGAGCTTGCAGAGCACTGGGGAAAGGCAGGCAGAGAATTCCCTGCTAGCACCTTCTCTGTGTCCGGGAAGGAAAACTGTTCGCATTTGCTTCACAGAACCGCTTTTCTGCAGGGAACATTAACGCTTGTTCAGGACGAAAGAAAGCACAGAGCCCCAGATTTGCTGTTGCCCTGGAGAGCTTGCAGAGCACTGGGGAAAGGCAGGCAGAGAATTCCCTGCTAGCACCTTCTCTGTGTCCGGGAAGGAAAACTGTTCGCATTTGCTTCACAGAACCGCTTTTCTGCAGGGAACATTAATGCTTGTTCAGGACGAAAGAAAGCACAGAGCCCCAGATTTGCTGTTGCCCTGGAGAGCTTGCAGAGCACTGGGGAAAGGCAGGCAGAGAATTCCCTGCTAGCACCTTCTCTGTGTCCGGGAAGGAAAACTGTTCGCATTTGCTTCACAGAACCGCTTTTCTGCAGGGAACATTAACGCTTGTTCAGGACGAAAGAAAGCACAGAGCCCCAGATTGGCTGTTGCCCTGGAGAGCTTGCAGAGCACTGGGGAAAGGCAGGCAGAGAATTCCCTGCTAGCACCTTCTCTGTGTCCGGGAAGGAAAACTGTTCGCTTTTGCTTCACAGAACCGCTTTTCTGCAGGGAACATTAACGCTTGTTCAGGACGAAAGAAAGCACAGAGCCCCAGATTTGCTGTTGCCCTGGAGAGCTTGCAGAGCACTGGGGAAAGGCAGGCAGAGAATTCCCTGCTAGCACCTTCTCTGTGTCCGGGAAGGAAAACTGTTCGCATTTGCTTCACAGAACCGCTTTTCTGCAGAGAACACTAACGCTTGTTCAGGACGAAAGAAAGCACAGAGCCCCAGATTTGCTGTTGCCCTGGAGAGCTTGCAGAGCACTGGGGAAAGGCAGGCAGAGAATTCCCTGCTAGCATCTTCTCTGTGCCTAGAAAGCAGAAATGTTCACATTGTTTCACAGAATCGCATTTGCGTCGCTGCAGGGAACATTAACGCTTGTTCAGGACGAAAGAAAGCACAGAGCGCCAGATTTGCTGTTGCCCTGGAGAGCTTGCAGAGCACTGGGGAAAGGCAGGCAGAGAATTCCCCGCTAGCACCTTCTCTGTGTCCGGGAAGGAAAACTGTTCGCTTTTGCTTCACAGAACCGCTTTTCTGCAGGGAACATTAACGCTTGTTCAGGACGAAAGAAAGCACAGAGCCCCAGATTTGCTGTTGCCCTGGAGAGCTTGCAGAGCACTGGGGAAAGGCAGGCAGAGAATTCCCTGCTAGCACCTTCTCTGTGTCCGGGAAGGAAAACTGTTCGCATTTGCTTCACAGAACCGCTTTTCTGCAGAGAACACTAACGCTTGTTCAGGACGAAAGAAAGCACAGAGCCCCAGATTTGCTGTTGCCCTGGAGAGCTTGCAGAGCACTGGGGAAAGGCAGGCAGAGAATTCCCTGCTAGCATCTTCTCTGTGCCTAGAAAGCAGAAATGTTCACATTGTTTCACAGAATCGCATTTGCGTCGCTGCAGGGAACATTAACGCTTGTTCAGGACGAAAGAAAGCACAGAGCGCCAGATTTGCTGTTGCCCTGGAGAGCTTGCAGAGCACTGGGGAAAGGCAGGCAGAGAATTCCCCGCTAGCACCTTCTCTGTGTCCGGGAAGGAAAACTGTTCGCATTTGCTTCACAGAACCGCTTTTCTGCAGAGAACATTAACGCTTATTCAGGACGAAAGAAAGCACAGAGCCCCAGATTTGCTGTTGCCCTGGAGAGCTTGCAGAGCACTGGGGAAAGGCAGGCAGAGAATTCCCTGCTAGCACCTTCTCTGTGCCTAGGAAGGAGAAATGTTCACATTGTTTCACAGAATCGCATTTGCGTCGCTGCAGGGAACATTAACGCTTGTTCAGGACGAAAGAAAGCACAGAGCGCCAGATTTGCTGTTGCCCTGGAGAGCTTGCAGAGCACTGGGGAAAGGCAGGCAGAGAATTCCCTGCTAGCACCTTCTCTGTGTCCGGGAAGGAAAACTGTTCGCATTTGCTTCACAGAACCGCTTTTCTGCAGGGAACATTAACGCTTGTTCAGGACGAAAGAAAGCACAGAGCCCCAGATTTGCTGTTGCCCTGGAGAGCTTGCAGAGCACTGGGGAAAGGCAGGCAGAGAATTCCCTGCTAGCACCTTCTCTGTGTCCGGGAAGGAAAACTGTTCGCATTTGCTTCACAGAACCGCTTTTCTGCAGGGAACATTAATGCTTGTTCAGGACGAAAGAAAGCACAGAGCCCCAGATTTGCTGTTGCCCTGGAGAGCTTGCAGAGCACTGGGGAAAGGCAGGCAGAGAATTCCCTGCTAGCACCTTCTCTGTGTCCGGGAAGGAAAACTGTTCGCATTTGCTTCACAGAACCGCTTTTCTGCAGGGAACATTAACGCTTGTTCAGGACGAAAGAAAGCACAGAGCCCCAGATTGGCTGTTGCCCTGGAGAGCTTGCAGAGCACTGGGGAAAGGCAGGCAGAGAATTCCCTGCTAGCACCTTCTCTGTGTCCGGGAAGGAAAACTGTTCGCTTTTGCTTCACAGAACCGCTTTTCTGCAGGGAACATTAACGCTTGTTCAGGACGAAAGAAAGCACAGAGCCCGAGATTTGCTGTTGCCCTGGAGAGCTTGCAGAGCACTGGGGAAAGGCAGGCAGAGAATTCCCTGCTAGCACCTTCTCTGTGTCCGGGAAGGAAAACTGTTCGCATTTGCTTCACAGAACCGCTTTTCTGCAGAGAACACTAACGCTTGTTCAGGACGAAAGAAAGCACAGAGCCCCAGATTTGCTGTTGCCCTGGAGAGCTTGCAGAGCACTGGGGAAAGGCAGGCAGAGAATTCCCTGCTAGCATCTTCTCTGTGCCTAGAAAGCAGAAATGTTCACATTGTTTCACAGAATCGCATTTGCGTCGCTGCAGGGAACATTAACGCTTGTTCAGGACGAAAGAAAGCACAGAGCGCCAGATTTGCTGTTGCCCTGGAGAGCTTGCAGAGCACTGGGGAAAGGCAGGCAGAGAATTCCCCGCTAGCACCTTCTCTGTGTCCGGGAAGGAAAACTGTTCGCATTTGCTTCACAGAACCGCTTTTCTGCAGGGAACATTAACGCTTGTTCAGGACGAAAGAAAGCACAGAGCCCCAGATTTGCTGTTGCCCTGGAGAGCTTGCAGAGCACTGGGGAAAGGCAGGCAGAGAATTCCCTGCTAGCACCTTCTCTGTGTCCGGGAAGGAAAACTGTTCGCATTTGCTTCACAGAACCGCTTTTCTGCAGGGAACATTAATGCTTGTTCAGGACGAAAGAAAGCACAGAGCCCCAGATTTGCTGTTGCCCTGGAGAGCTTGCAGAGCACTGGGGAAAGGCAGGCAGAGAATTCCCTGCTAGCACCTTCTCTGTGTCCGGGAAGGAAAACTGTTCGCATTTGCTTCACAGAACCGCTTTTCTGCAGGGAACATTAACGCTTGTTCAGGACGAAAGAAAGCACAGAGCCCCAGATTGGCTGTTGCCCTGGAGAGCTTGCAGAGCACTGGGGAAAGGCAGGCAGAGAATTCCCTGCTAGCACCTTCTCTGTGTCCGGGAAGGAAAACTGTTCGCTTTTGCTTCACAGAACCGCTTTTCTGCAGGGAACATTAACGCTTGTTCAGGACGAAAGAAAGCACAGAGCCCGAGATTTGCTGTTGCCCTGGAGAGCTTGCAGAGCACTGGGGAAAGGCAGGCAGAGAATTCCCTGCTAGCACCTTCTCTGTGTCCGGGAAGGAAAACTGTTCGCATTTGCTTCACAGAACCGCTTTTCTGCAGAGAACACTAACGCTTGTTCAGGACGAAAGAAAGCACAGAGCCCCAGATTTGCTGTTGCCCTGGAGAGCTTGCAGAGCACTGGGGAAAGGCAGGCAGAGAATTCCCTGCTAGCATCTTCTCTGTGCCTAGAAAGCAGAAATGTTCACATTGTTTCACAGAATCGCATTTGCGTCGCTGCAGGGAACATTAACGCTTGTTCAGGACGAAAGAAAGCACAGAGCGCCAGATTTGCTGTTGCCCTGGAGAGCTTGCAGAGCACTGGGGAAAGGCAGGCAGAGAATTCCCCGCTAGCACCTTCTCTGTGTCCGGGAAGGAAAACTGTTCGCATTTGCTTCACAGAACCGCTTTTCTGCAGAGAACATTAACGCTTATTCAGGACGAAAGAAAGCACAGAGCCCCAGATTTGCTGTTGCCCTGGAGAGCTTGCAGAGCACTGGGGAAAGGCAGGCAGAGAATTCCCTGCTAGCACCTTCTCTGTGCCTGGGAAGGAGAAGTCTTCACGTTGTTACTCGGAATCGCATTTGCGTCGCTGTAGAGAACACTAACGCTTGTTCAGGACGAAAGAAAGCACAGAGCCCCAGATTTGCTGTTGCCCTGGAGAGCTTGCAGAGCACTGGGGAAAGGCAGGCAGAGAATTCCCTGCTAGCACCTTCTCTGTGTCCGGGAAGGAAAACTGTTCGCATTTGCTTCACAGAACCGCTTTTCTGCAGGGAACATTAACGCTTGTTCAGGACGAAAGAAAGCACAGAGCCCCAGATTTGCTGTTGCCCTGGAGAGCTTGCAGAGCACTGGGGAAAGGCAGGCAGAGAATTCCCTGCTAGCACCTTCTCTGTGTCCGGGAAGGAAACTGTTCGCATTTGCTTCACAGAATCGCTTTTCTGCAGAGAACATTAACGCTTGTTCAGGACGAAAGAAAGCACAGAGCCCCAGATTGGCTGTTGCCCTGGAGAGCTTGCAGAGCACTGGGGAAAGGCAGGCAGAGAATTCCCTGCTAGCACCTTCTCTGTGTCCAGGAAGGAAAACTGTTCGCATTTGCTTCACAGAACCGCTTTTCTGCAGAGAACACTAACGCTTGTTCAGGACGAAAGAAAGCACAGAGCCCCAGATTGGCTGTTGCCCTGGAGAGCTTGCAGAGCACTGGGGAAAGGCAGGCAGAGAATTCCCTGCTAGCACCTTCTCTGTGTCCGGGAAGGAAAACTGTTCGCGTTTGCTTCACAGAACCGCTTTTCTGCAGGGAACATTAACGCTTGTTCAGGACGAAAGAAAGCACAGAGCCCGAGATTTGCTGTTGCCCTGTAGAGCTTGCAGAGCACTGGGGAAAGGCAGGCAGAGAATTCCCTGCTAGCACATTCTCTGTGTCCGGGAAGGAAAACTGTTCACATTTGCTTCACAGAACCGCTTTTCTGCAGAGAACACTAACGCTTGTTCAGGACGAAAGAAAGCACAGAGCCCCAGATTTGCTGTTGCCCTGGAGAGCTTGCAGAGCACTGGGGAAAGGCAGGCAGAGAATTCCCTGCTAGCACCTTCTCTGTGCCTAGGAAGGAGAAATGTTCACATTGTTTCACAGAATCGCATTTGCGTCGCTGCAGGGAACATTAACGCTTGTTCAGGACGAAAGAAAGCACAGAGCGCCAGATTTGCTGTTGCCCTGGAGAGCTTGCAGAGCACTGGGGAAAGGCAGGCAGAGAATTCCCTGCTAGCACCTTCTCTGTGTCCGGGAAGGAAAACTGTTCGCATTTGCTTCACAGAACCGCTTTTCTGCAGGGAACATTAACGCTTGTTCAGGACGAAAGAAAGCACAGAGCCCCAGATTTGCTGTTGCCCTGGAGAGCTTGCAGAGCACTGGGGAAAGGCAGGCAGAGAATTCCCTGCTAGCACCTTCTCTGTGTCCGGGAAGGAAAACTGTTCGCATTTGCTTCACAGAACCGCTTTTCTGCAGGGAACATTAACGCTTGTTCAGGACGAAAGAAAGCACAGAGCCCCAGATTGGCTGTTGCCCTGGAGAGCTTGCAGAGCACTGGGGAAAGGCAGGCAGAGAATTCCCTGCTAGCACCTTCTCTGTGTCCGGGAAGGAAAACTGTTCGCTTTTGCTTCACAGAACCGCTTTTCTGCAGGGAACATTAACGCTTGTTCAGGACGAAAGAAAGCACAGAGCCCCAGATTTGCTGTTGCCCTGGAGAGCTTGCAGAGCACTGGGGAAAGGCAGGCAGAGAATTCCCTGCTAGCACCTTCTCTGTGTCCGGGAAGGAAAACTGTTCGCATTTGCTTCACAGAACCGCTTTTCTGCAGAGAACACTAACGCTTGTTCAGGACGAAAGAAAGCACAGAGCCCCAGATTTGCTGTTGCCCTGGAGAGCTTGCAGAGCACTGGGGAAAGGCAGGCAGAGAATTCCCTGCTAGCATCTTCTCTGTGCCTAGAAAGCAGAAATGTTCACATTGTTTCACAGAATCGCATTTGCGTCGCTGCAGGGAACATTAACGCTTGTTCAGGACGAAAGAAAGCACAGAGCGCCAGATTTGCTGTTGCCCTGGAGAGCTTGCAGAGCACTGGGGAAAGGCAGGCAGAGAATTCCCCGCTAGCACCTTCTCTGTGTCCGGGAAGGAAAACTGTTCGCTTTTGCTTCACAGAACCGCTTTTCTGCAGGGAACATTAACGCTTGTTCAGGACGAAAGAAAGCACAGAGCCCCAGATTTGCTGTTGCCCTGGAGAGCTTGCAGAGCACTGGGGAAAGGCAGGCAGAGAATTCCCTGCTAGCACCTTCTCTGTGTCCGGGAAGGAAAACTGTTCGCATTTGCTTCACAGAACCGCTTTTCTGCAGAGAACACTAACGCTTGTTCAGGACGAAAGAAAGCACAGAGCCCCAGATTTGCTGTTGCCCTGGAGAGCTTGCAGAGCACTGGGGAAAGGCAGGCAGAGAATTCCCTGCTAGCATCTTCTCTGTGCCTAGAAAGCAGAAATGTTCACATTGTTTCACAGAATCGCATTTGCGTCGCTGCAGGGAACATTAACGCTTGTTCAGGACGAAAGAAAGCACAGAGCGCCAGATTTGCTGTTGCCCTGGAGAGCTTGCAGAGCACTGGGGAAAGGCAGGCAGAGAATTCCCCGCTAGCACCTTCTCTGTGTCCGGGAAGGAAAACTGTTCGCATTTGCTTCACAGAACCGCTTTTCTGCAGAGAACATTAACGCTTATTCAGGACGAAAGAAAGCACAGAGCCCCAGATTTGCTGTTGCCCTGGAGAGCTTGCAGAGCACTGGGGAAAGGCAGGCAGAGAATTCCCTGCTAGCACCTTCTCTGTGCCTGGGAAGGAGAAGTCTTCACGTTGTTACTCGGAATCGCATTTGCGTCGCTGTAGAGAACACTAACGCTTGTTCAGGACGAAAGAAAGCACAGAGCCCCAGATTTGCTGTTGCCCTGGAGAGCTTGCAGAGCACTGGGGAAAGGCAGGCAGAGAATTCCCTGCTAGCACCTTCTCTGTGTCCGGGAAGGAAAACTGTTCGCATTTGCTTCACAGAACCGCTTTTCTGCAGGGAACATTAACGCTTGTTCAGGACGAAAGAAAGCACAGAGCCCCAGATTTGCTGTTGCCCTGGAGAGCTTGCAGAGCACTGGGGAAAGGCAGGCAGAGAATTCCCTGCTAGCACCTTCTCTGTGTCCGGGAAGGAAACTGTTCGCATTTGCTTCACAGAATCGCTTTTCTGCAGGGAACATTAACGCTTGTTCAGGACGAAAGAAAGCACAGAGCCCCAGATTGGCTGTTGCCCTGGAGAGCTTGCAGAGCACTGGGGAAAGGCAGGCAGAGAATTCCCTGCTAGCACCTTCTCTGTGTCCAGGAAGGAAAACTGTTCGCATTTGCTTCACAGAACCGCTTTTCTGCAGAGAACACTAACGCTTGTTCAGGACGAAAGAAAGCACAGAGCCCCAGATTGGCTGTTGCCCTGGAGAGCTTGCAGAGCACTGGGGAAAGGCAGGCAGAGAATTCCCTGCTAGCACCTTCTCTGTGTCCGGGAAGGAAAACTGTTCGCGTTTGCTTCACAGAACCGCTTTTCTGCAGGGAACATTAACGCTTGTTCAGGACGAAAGAAAGCACAGAGCCCGAGATTTGCTGTTGCCCTGGAGAGCTTGCAGAGCACTGGGGAAAGGCAGGCAGAGAATTCCCTGCTAGCACCTTCTCTGTGTCCGGGAAGGAAAACTGTTCGCATTTGCTTCACAGAACCGCTTTTCTGCAGAGAACACTAACGCTTGTTCAGGACGAAAGAAAGCACAGAGCCCCAGATTTGCTGTTGCCCTGGAGAGCTTGCAGAGCACTGGGGAAAGGCAGGCAGAGAATTCCCTGCTAGCATCTTCTCTGTGCCTAGAAAGCAGAAATGTTCACATTGTTTCACAGAATCGCATTTGCGTCGCTGCAGGGAACATTAACGCTTGTTCAGGACGAAAGAAAGCACAGAGCGCCAGATTTGCTGTTGCCCTGGAGAGCTTGCAGAGCACTGGGGAAAGGCAGGCAGAGAATTCCCCGCTAGCACCTTCTCTGTGTCCGGGAAGGAAAACTGTTCGCGTTTGCTTCACAGAACCGCTTTTCTGCAGGAAACACTAACGCTTGTTCAGGACGAAAGAAAGCACAGAGCCCCAGATTTGCTGTTGCCCTGGAGAGCTTGCAGAGCACTGGGGAAAGGCAGGCAGAGAATTCCCTGCTAGCACCTTCTCTGTGTCCGGGAAGGAAAACTGTTCGCATTTGCTTCACAGAACCGCTTTTCTGCAGAGAACACTAACGCTTGTTCAGGACGAAAGAAAGCACAGAGCCCCAGATTTGCTGTTGCCCTGGAGAGCTTGCAGAGCACTGGGGAAAGGCAGGCAGAGAATTCCCTGCTAGCATCTTCTCTGTGCCTAGAAAGCAGAAATGTTCACATTGTTTCACAGAATCGCATTTGCGTCGCTGCAGGGAACATTAACGCTTGTTCAGGACGAAAGAAAGCACAGAGCGCCAGATTTGCTGTTGCCCTGGAGAGCTTGCAGAGCACTGGGGAAAGGCAGGCAGAGAATTCCCCGCTAGCACCTTCTCTGTGTCCGGGAAGGAAAACTGTTCGCATTTGCTTCACAGAACCGCTTTTCTGCAGAGAACATTAACGCTTATTCAGGACGAAAGAAAGCACAGAGCCCCAGATTTGCTGTTGCCCTGGAGAGCTTGCAGAGCACTGGGGAAAGGCAGGCAGAGAATTCCCTGCTAGCACCTTCTCTGTGCCTGGGAAGGAGAAGTCTTCACGTTGTTACTCGGAATCGCATTTGCGTCGCTGTAGAGAACACTAACGCTTGTTCAGGACGAAAGAAAGCACAGAGCCCCAGATTTGCTGTTGCCCTGGAGAGCTTGCAGAGCACTGGGGAAAGGCAGGCAGAGAATTCCCTGCTAGCACCTTCTCTGTGTCCGGGAAGGAAAACTGTTCGCATTTGCTTCACAGAACCGCTTTTCTGCAGGGAACATTAACGCTTGTTCAGGACGAAAGAAAGCACAGAGCCCCAGATTTGCTGTTGCCCTGGAGAGCTTGCAGAGCACTGGGGAAAGGCAGGCAGAGAATTCCCTGCTAGCACCTTCTCTGTGTCCGGGAAGGAAACTGTTCGCATTTGCTTCACAGAATCGCTTTTCTGCAGGGAACATTAACGCTTGTTCAGGACGAAAGAAAGCACAGAGCCCCAGATTGGCTGTTGCCCTGGAGAGCTTGCAGAGCACTGGGGAAAGGCAGGCAGAGAATTCCCTGCTAGCACCTTCTCTGTGTCCAGGAAGGAAAACTGTTCGCATTTGCTTCACAGAACCGCTTTTCTGCAGAGAACACTAACGCTTGTTCAGGACGAAAGAAAGCACAGAGCCCCAGATTGGCTGTTGCCCTGGAGAGCTTGCAGAGCACTGGGGAAAGGCAGGCAGAGAATTCCCTGCTAGCACCTTCTCTGTGTCCGGGAAGGAAAACTGTTCGCGTTTGCTTCACAGAACCGCTTTTCTGCAGGGAACATTAACGCTTGTTCAGGACGAAAGAAAGCACAGAGCCCGAGATTTGCTGTTGCCCTGGAGAGCTTGCAGAGCACTGGGGAAAGGCAGGCAGAGAATTCCCTGCTAGCACCTTCTCTGTGTCCGGGAAGGAAAACTGTTCACATTTGCTTCACAGAACCGCTTTTCTGCAGAGAACACTAACGCTTGTTCAGGACGAAAGAAAGCACAGAGCCCCAGATTTGCTGTTGCCCTGGAGAGCTTGCAGAGCACTGGGGAAAGGCAGGCAGAGAATTCCCTGCTAGCACCTTCTCTGTGCCTAGGAAGGAGAAATGTTCACATTGTTTCACAGAATCGCATTTGCGTCGCTGCAGGGAACATTAACGCTTGTTCAGGACGAAAGAAAGCACAGAGCGCCAGATTTGCTGTTGCCCTGGAGAGCTTGCAGAGCACTGGGGAAAGGCAGGCAGAGAATTCCCTGCTAGCACCTTCTCTGTGTCCGGGAAGGAAAACTGTTCGCATTTGCTTCACAGAACCGCTTTTCTGCAGGGAACATTAACGCTTGTTCAGGACGAAAGAAAGCACAGAGCCCCAGATTTGCTGTTGCCCTGGAGAGCTTGCAGAGCACTGGGGAAAGGCAGGCAGAGAATTCCCTGCTAGCACCTTCTCTGTGTCCGGGAAGGAAAACTGTTCGCATTTGCTTCACAGAACCGCTTTTCTGCAGGGAACATTAATGCTTGTTCAGGACGAAAGAAAGCACAGAGCCCCAGATTTGCTGTTGCCCTGGAGAGCTTGCAGAGCACTGGGGAAAGGCAGGCAGAGAATTCCCTGCTAGCACCTTCTCTGTGTCCGGGAAGGAAAACTGTTCGCATTTGCTTCACAGAACCGCTTTTCTGCAGGGAACATTAACGCTTGTTCAGGACGAAAGAAAGCACAGAGCCCCAGATTGGCTGTTGCCCTGGAGAGCTTGCAGAGCACTGGGGAAAGGCAGGCAGAGAATTCCCTGCTAGCACCTTCTCTGTGTCCGGGAAGGAAAACTGTTCGCTTTTGCTTCACAGAACCGCTTTTCTGCAGGGAACATTAACGCTTGTTCAGGACGAAAGAAAGCACAGAGCCCGAGATTTGCTGTTGCCCTGGAGAGCTTGCAGAGCACTGGGGAAAGGCAGGCAGAGAATTCCCTGCTAGCACCTTCTCTGTGTCCGGGAAGGAAAACTGTTCGCATTTGCTTCACAGAACCGCTTTTCTGCAGAGAACACTAACGCTTGTTCAGGACGAAAGAAAGCACAGAGCCCCAGATTTGCTGTTGCCCTGGAGAGCTTGCAGAGCACTGGGGAAAGGCAGGCAGAGAATTCCCTGCTAGCATCTTCTCTGTGCCTAGAAAGCAGAAATGTTCACATTGTTTCACAGAATCGCATTTGCGTCGCTGCAGGGAACATTAACGCTTGTTCAGGACGAAAGAAAGCACAGAGCGCCAGATTTGCTGTTGCCCTGGAGAGCTTGCAGAGCACTGGGGAAAGGCAGGCAGAGAATTCCCCGCTAGCACCTTCTCTGTGTCCGGGAAGGAAAACTGTTCGCTTTTGCTTCACAGAACCGCTTTTCTGCAGGGAACATTAACGCTTGTTCAGGACGAAAGAAAGCACAGAGCCCGAGATTTGCTGTTGCCCTGGAGAGCTTGCAGAGCACTGGGGAAAGGCAGGCAGAGAATTCCCTGCTAGCACCTTCTCTGTGTCCGGGAAGGAAAACTGTTCGCATTTGCTTCACAGAACCGCTTTTCTGCAGAGAACACTAACGCTTGTTCAGGACGAAAGAAAGCACAGAGCCCCAGATTTGCTGTTGCCCTGGAGAGCTTGCAGAGCACTGGGGAAAGGCAGGCAGAGAATTCCCTGCTAGCATCTTCTCTGTGCCTAGAAAGCAGAAATGTTCACATTGTTTCACAGAATCGCATTTGCGTCGCTGCAGGGAACATTAACGCTTGTTCAGGACGAAAGAAAGCACAGAGCGCCAGATTTGCTGTTGCCCTGGAGAGCTTGCAGAGCACTGGGGAAAGGCAGGCAGAGAATTCCCCGCTAGCACCTTCTCTGTGTCCGGGAAGGAAAACTGTTCGCATTTGCTTCACAGAACCGCTTTTCTGCAGAGAACATTAACGCTTATTCAGGACGAAAGAAAGCACAGAGCCCCAGATTTGCTGTTGCCCTGGAGAGCTTGCAGAGCACTGGGGAAAGGCAGGCAGAGAATTCCCTGCTAGCACCTTCTCTGTGCCTGGGAAGGAGAAGTCTTCACGTTGTTACTCGGAATCGCATTTGCGTCGCTGTAGAGAACACTAACGCTTGTTCAGGACGAAAGAAAGCACAGAGCGCCAGATTTGCTGTTGCCCTGGAGAGCTTGCAGAGCACTGGGGAAAGGCAGGCAGAGAATTCCCTGCTAGCACCTTCTCTGTGTCCGGGAAGGAAAACTGTTCGCATTTGCTTCACAGAACCGCTTTTCTGCAGGGAACATTAACGCTTGTTCAGGACGAAAGAAAGCACAGAGCCCCAGATTTGCTGTTGCCCTGGAGAGCTTGCAGAGCACTGGGGAAAGGCAGGCAGAGAATTCCCTGCTAGCACCTTCTCTGTGTCCGGGAAGGAAAACTGTTCGCATTTGCTTCACAGAACCGCTTTTCTGCAGGGAACATTAATGCTTGTTCAGGACGAAAGAAAGCACAGAGCCCCAGATTTGCTGTTGCCCTGGAGAGCTTGCAGAGCACTGGGGAAAGGCAGGCAGAGAATTCCCTGCTAGCACCTTCTCTGTGTCCGGGAAGGAAAACTGTTCGCATTTGCTTCACAGAACCGCTTTTCTGCAGGGAACATTAACGCTTGTTCAGGACGAAAGAAAGCACAGAGCCCCAGATTGGCTGTTGCCCTGGAGAGCTTGCAGAGCACTGGGGAAAGGCAGGCAGAGAATTCCCTGCTAGCACCTTCTCTGTGTCCGGGAAGGAAAACTGTTCGCGTTTGCTTCACAGAACCGCTTTTCTGCAGGGAACATTAACGCTTGTTCAGGACGAAAGAAAGCACAGAGCCCCAGATTTGCTGTTGCCCTGGAGAGCTTGCAGAGCACTGGGGAAAGGCAGGCAGAGAATTCCCTGCTAGCACCTTCTCTGTGTCCGGGAAGGAAAACTGTTCGCATTTGCTTCACAGAACCGCTTTTCTGCAGAGAACACTAACGCTTGTTCAGGACGAAAGAAAGCACAGAGCCCCAGATTTGCTGTTGCCCTGGAGAGCTTGCAGAGCACTGGGGAAAGGCAGGCAGAGAATTCCCTGCTAGCATCTTCTCTGTGCCTAGAAAGCAGAAATGTTCACATTGTTTCACAGAATCGCATTTGCGTCGCTGCAGGGAACATTAACGCTTGTTCAGGACGAAAGAAAGCACAGAGCGCCAGATTTGCTGTTGCCCTGGAGAGCTTGCAGAGCACTGGGGAAAGGCAGGCAGAGAATTCCCCGCTAGCACCTTCTCTGTGTCCGGGAAGGAAAACTGTTCGCATTTGCTTCACAGAACCGCTTTTCTGCAGAGAACATTAACGCTTATTCAGGACGAAAGAAAGCACAGAGCCCCAGATTTGCTGTTGCCCTGGAGAGCTTGCAGAGCACTGGGGAAAGGCAGGCAGAGAATTCCCTGCTAGCACCTTCTCTGTGCCTGGGAAGGAGAAGTCTTCACGTTGTTACTCGGAATCGCATTTGCGTCGCTGTAGAGAACACTAACGCTTGTTCAGGACGAAAGAAAGCACAGAGCGCCAGATTTGCTGTTTCCCTGGAGAGCTTGCAGAGCACTGGGGAAAGGCAGGCAGAGAATTCCCTGCTAGCACCTTCTCTGTGTCCGGGAAGGAAAACTGTTCGCATTTGCTTCACAGAACCGCTTTTCTGCAGGGAACATTAACGCTTGTTCAGGACGAAAGAAAGCACAGAGCCCCAGATTTGCTGTTGCCCTGGAGAGCTTGCAGAGCACTGGGGAAAGGCAGGCAGAGAATTCCCTGCTAGCACCTTCTCTGTGTCCGGGAAGGAAACTGTTCGCATTTGCTTCACAGAATCGCTTTTCTGCAGGGAACATTAACGCTTGTTCAGGACGAAAGAAAGCACAGAGCCCCAGATTGGCTGTTGCCCTGGAGAGCTTGCAGAGCACTGGGGAAAGGCAGGCAGAGAATTCCCTGCTAGCACCTTCTCTGTGTCCAGGAAGGAAAACTGTTCGCATTTGCTTCACAGAACCGCTTTTCTGCAGAGAACACTAACGCTTGTTCAGGACGAAAGAAAGCACAGAGCCCCAGATTGGCTGTTGCCCTGGAGAGCTTGCAGAGCACTGGGGAAAGGCAGGCAGAGAATTCCCTGCTAGCACCTTCTCTGTGTCCGGGAAGGAAAACTGTTCGCGTTTGCTTCACAGAACCGCTTTTCTGCAGGGAACATTAACGCTTGTTCAGGACGAAAGAAAGCACAGAGCCCGAGATTTGCTGTTGCCCTGTAGAGCTTGCAGAGCACTGGGGAAAGGCAGGCAGAGAATTCCCTGCTAGCACCTTCTCTGTGTCCGGGAAGGAAAACTGTTCACATTTGCTTCACAGAACCGCTTTTCTGCAGAGAACACTAACGCTTGTTCAGGACGAAAGAAAGCACAGAGCCCCAGATTTGCTGTTGCCCTGGAGAGCTTGCAGAGCACTGGGGAAAGGCAGGCAGAGAATTCCCTGCTAGCACCTTCTCTGTGCCTAGGAAGGAGAAATGTTCACATTGTTTCACAGAATCGCATTTGCGTCGCTGCAGGGAACATTAACGCTTGTTCAGGACGAAAGAAAGCACAGAGCGCCAGATTTGCTGTTGCCCTGGAGAGCTTGCAGAGCACTGGGGAAAGGCAGGCAGAGAATTCCCTGCTAGCACCTTCTCTGTGTCCGGGAAGGAAAACTGTTCGCATTTGCTTCACAGAACCGCTTTTCTGCAGGGAACATTAACGCTTGTTCAGGACGAAAGAAAGCACAGAGCCCCAGATTTGCTGTTGCCCTGGAGAGCTTGCAGAGCACTGGGGAAAGGCAGGCAGAGAATTCCCCGCTAGCACCTTCTCTGTGTCCGGGAAGGAAAACTGTTCGCATTTGCTTCACAGAACCGCTTTTCTGCAGGGAACATTAATGCTTGTTCAGGACGAAAGAAAGCACAGAGCCCCAGATTTGCTGTTGCCCTGGAGAGCTTGCAGAGCACTGGGGAAAGGCAGGCAGAGAATTCCCTGCTAGCACCTTCTCTGTGTCCGGGAAGGAAAACTGTTCGCATTTGCTTCACAGAACCGCTTTTCTGCAGGGAACATTAACGCTTGTTCAGGACGAAAGAAAGCACAGAGCCCCAGATTGGCTGTTGCCCTGGAGAGCTTGCAGAGCACTGGGGAAAGGCAGGCAGAGAATTCCCTGCTAGCACCTTCTCTGTGTCCGGGAAGGAAAACTGTTCGCTTTTGCTTCACAGAACCGCTTTTCTGCAGGGAACATTAACGCTTGTTCAGGACGAAAGAAAGCACAGAGCCCGAGATTTGCTGTTGCCCTGGAGAGCTTGCAGAGCACTGGGGAAAGGCAGGCAGAGAATTCCCTGCTAGCACCTTCTCTGTGTCCGGGAAGGAAAACTGTTCGCATTTGCTTCACAGAACCGCTTTTCTGCAGAGAACACTAACGCTTGTTCAGGACGAAAGAAAGCACAGAGCCCCAGATTTGCTGTTGCCCTGGAGAGCTTGCAGAGCACTGGGGAAAGGCAGGCAGAGAATTCCCTGCTAGCACCTTCTCTGTGCCTAGGAAGGAGAAATGTTCACATTGTTTCACAGAATCGCATTTGCGTCGCTGCAGGGAACATTAACGCTTGTTCAGGACGAAAGAAAGCACAGAGCCCCAGATTTGCTGTTGCCCTGGAGAGCTTGCAGAGCACTGGGGAAAGGCAGGCAGAGAATTCCCTGCTAGCACCTTCTCTGTGCCTGGGAAGGAGAAGTCTTCACGTTGTTACTCGGAATCGCATTTGCGTCGCTGTAGAGAACACTAACGCTTGTTCAGGACGAAAGAAAGCACAGAGCGCCAGATTTGCTGTTTCCCTGGAGAGCTTGCAGAGCACTGGTGAAAGGCAGGCAGAGAATTCCCTGCTAGCACATTCTCTGTGTCCGGGAAGGAAAACTGTTCGCATTTGCTTCACAGAACCGCTTTTCTGCAGGGAACATTAACGCTTGTTCAGGACGAAAGAAAGCACAGAGCCCCAGATTTGCTGTTGCCCTGGAGAGCTTGCAGAGCACTGGGGAAAGGCAGGCAGAGAATTCCCTGCTAGCACCTTCTCTGTGCCTAGGAAGGAGAAATGTTCACATTGTTTCACAGAATCGCATTTGCGTCGCTGCAGGGAACATTAACGCTTGTTCAGGACGAAAGAAAGCACAGAGCGCCAGATTTGCTGTTGCCCTGGAGAGCTTGCAGAGCACTGGGGAAAGGCAGGCAGAGAATTCCCTGCTAGCACCTTCTCTGTGTCCGGGAAGGAAAACTGTTCACATTTGCTTCACAGAACCGCTTTTCTGCAGAGAACACTAACGCTTGTTCAGGACGAAAGAAAGCACAGAGCCCCAGATTTGCTGTTGCCCTGGAGAGCTTGCAGAGCACTGGGGAAAGGCAGGCAGAGAATTCCCTGCTAGCATCTTCTCTGTGCCTAGAAAGCAGAAATGTTCACATTGTTTCACAGAATCGCATTTGCGTCGCTGCAGGGAACATTAACGCTTGTTCAGGACGAAAGAAAGCACAGAGCGCCAGATTTGCTGTTGCCCTGGAGAGCTTGCAGAGCACTGGGGAAAGGCAGGCAGAGAATTCCCCGCTAGCACCTTCTCTGTGTCCGGGAAGGAAAACTGTTCGCATTTGCTTCACAGAACCGCTTTTCTGCAGAGAACATTAACGCTTATTCAGGACGAAAGAAAGCACAGAGCCCCAGATTTGCTGTTGCCCTGGAGAGCTTGCAGAGCACTGGGGAAAGGCAGGCAGAGAATTCCCTGCTAGCACCTTCTCTGTGCCTGGGAAGGAGAAGTCTTCACGTTGTTACTCGGAATCGCATTTGCGTCGCTGTAGAGAACACTAACGCTTGTTCAGGACGAAAGAAAGCACAGAGCGCCAGATTTGCTGTTGCCCTGGAGAGCTTGCAGAGCACTGGGGAAAGGCAGGCAGAGAATTCCCTGCTAGCACCTTCTCTGTGTCCGGGAAGGAAAACTGTTCGCATTTGCTTCACAGAACCGCTTTTCTGCAGGGAACATTAACGCTTGTTCAGGACGAAAGAAAGCACAGAGCCCCAGATTTGCTGTTGCCCTGGAGAGCTTGCAGAGCACTGGGGAAAGGCAGGCAGAGAATTCCCTGCTAGCACCTTCTCTGTGTCCGGGAAGGAAAACTGTTCGCATTTGCTTCACAGAACCGCTTTTCTGCAGGGAACATTAATGCTTGTTCAGGACGAAAGAAAGCACAGAGCCCCAGATTTGCTGTTGCCCTGGAGAGCTTGCAGAGCACTGGGGAAAGGCAGGCAGAGAATTCCCTGCTAGCACCTTCTCTGTGTCCGGGAAGGAAAACTGTTCGCTTTTGCTTCACAGAACCGCTTTTCTGCAGGGAACATTAACGCTTGTTCAGGACGAAAGAAAGCACAGAGCCCGAGATTTGCTGTTGCCCTGGAGAGCTTGCAGAGCACTGGGGAAAGGCAGGCAGAGAATTCCCTGCTAGCACCTTCTCTGTGTCCGGGAAGGAAAACTGTTCGCATTTGCTTCACAGAACCGCTTTTCTGCAGAGAACACTAACGCTTGTTCAGGACGAAAGAAAGCACAGAGCCCCAGATTTGCTGTTGCCCTGGAGAGCTTGCAGAGCACTGGGGAAAGGCAGGCAGAGAATTCCCTGCTAGCATCTTCTCTGTGCCTAGAAAGCAGAAATGTTCACATTGTTTCACAGAATCGCATTTGCGTCGCTGCAGGGAACATTAACGCTTGTTCAGGACGAAAGAAAGCACAGAGCGCCAGATTTGCTGTTGCCCTGGAGAGCTTGCAGAGCACTGGGGAAAGGCAGGCAGAGAATTCCCCGCTAGCACCTTCTCTGTGTCCGGGAAGGAAAACTGTTCGCATTTGCTTCACAGAACCGCTTTTCTGCAGAGAACATTAACGCTTATTCAGGACGAAAGAAAGCACAGAGCCCCAGATTTGCTGTTGCCCTGGAGAGCTTGCAGAGCACTGGGGAAAGGCAGGCAGAGAATTCCCTGCTAGCACCTTCTCTGTGTCCGGGAAGGAAAACTGTTCACATTTGCTTCACAGAACCGCTTTTCTGCAGAGAACACTAACGCTTGTTCAGGACGAAAGAAAGCACAGAGCCCCAGATTTGCTGTTGCCCTGGAGAGCTTGCAGAGCACTGGGGAAAGGCAGGCAGAGAATTCCCTGCTAGCACCTTCTCTGTGCCTAGGAAGGAGAAATGTTCACATTGTTTCACAGAATCGCATTTGCGTCGCTGCAGGGAACATTAACGCTTGTTCAGGACGAAAGAAAGCACAGAGCGCCAGATTTGCTGTTGCCCTGGAGAGCTTGCAGAGCACTGGGGAAAGGCAGGCAGAGAATTCCCTGCTAGCACCTTCTCTGTGTCCGGGAAGGAAAACTGTTCGCATTTGCTTCACAGAACCGCTTTTCTGCAGGGAACATTAACGCTTGTTCAGGACGAAAGAAAGCACAGAGCCCCAGATTTGCTGTTGCCCTGGAGAGCTTGCAGAGCACTGGGGAAAGGCAGGCAGAGAATTCCCTGCTAGCACCTTCTCTGTGTCCGGGAAGGAAAACTGTTCGCATTTGCTTCACAGAACCGCTTTTCTGCAGGGAACATTAATGCTTGTTCAGGACGAAAGAAAGCACAGAGCCCCAGATTTGCTGTTGCCCTGGAGAGCTTGCAGAGCACTGGGGAAAGGCAGGCAGAGAATTCCCTGCTAGCACCTTCTCTGTGTCCGGGAAGGAAAACTGTTCGCATTTGCTTCACAGAACCGCTTTTCTGCAGGGAACATTAACGCTTGTTCAGGACGAAAGAAAGCACAGAGCCCCAGATTGGCTGTTGCCCTGGAGAGCTTGCAGAGCACTGGGGAAAGGCAGGCAGAGAATTCCCTGCTAGCACCTTCTCTGTGTCCGGGAAGGAAAACTGTTCGCTTTTGCTTCACAGAACCGCTTTTCTGCAGGGAACATTAACGCTTGTTCAGGACGAAAGAAAGCACAGAGCCCGAGATTTGCTGTTGCCCTGGAGAGCTTGCAGAGCACTGGGGAAAGGCAGGCAGAGAATTCCCTGCTAGCACCTTCTCTGTGTCCGGGAAGGAAAACTGTTCGCATTTGCTTCACAGAACCGCTTTTCTGCAGAGAACACTAACGCTTGTTCAGGACGAAAGAAAGCACAGAGCCCCAGATTTGCTGTTGCCCTGGAGAGCTTGCAGAGCACTGGGGAAAGGCAGGCAGAGAATTCCCTGCTAGCATCTTCTCTGTGCCTAGAAAGCAGAAATGTTCACATTGTTTCACAGAATCGCATTTGCGTCGCTGCAGGGAACATTAACGCTTGTTCAGGACGAAAGAAAGCACAGAGCGCCAGATTTGCTGTTGCCCTGGAGAGCTTGCAGAGCACTGGGGAAAGGCAGGCAGAGAATTCCCCGCTAGCACCTTCTCTGTGTCCGGGAAGGAAAACTGTTCGCTTTTGCTTCACAGAACCGCTTTTCTGCAGGGAACATTAACGCTTGTTCAGGACGAAAGAAAGCACAGAGCCCGAGATTTGCTGTTGCCCTGGAGAGCTTGCAGAGCACTGGGGAAAGGCAGGCAGAGAATTCCCTGCTAGCACCTTCTCTGTGTCCGGGAAGGAAAACTGTTCGCATTTGCTTCACAGAACCGCTTTTCTGCAGAGAACACTAACGCTTGTTCAGGACGAAAGAAAGCACAGAGCCCCAGATTTGCTGTTGCCCTGGAGAGCTTGCAGAGCACTGGGGAAAGGCAGGCAGAGAATTCCCTGCTAGCATCTTCTCTGTGCCTAGAAAGCAGAAATGTTCACATTGTTTCACAGAATCGCATTTGCGTCGCTGCAGGGAACATTAACGCTTGTTCAGGACGAAAGAAAGCACAGAGCGCCAGATTTGCTGTTGCCCTGGAGAGCTTGCAGAGCACTGGGGAAAGGCAGGCAGAGAATTCCCCGCTAGCACCTTCTCTGTGTCCGGGAAGGAAAACTGTTCGCATTTGCTTCACAGAACCGCTTTTCTGCAGAGAACATTAACGCTTATTCAGGACGAAAGAAAGCACAGAGCCCCAGATTTGCTGTTGCCCTGGAGAGCTTGCAGAGCACTGGGGAAAGGCAGGCAGAGAATTCCCTGCTAGCACCTTCTCTGTGCCTGGGAAGGAGAAGTCTTCACGTTGTTACTCGGAATCGCATTTGCGTCGCTGTAGAGAACACTAACGCTTGTTCAGGACGAAAGAAAGCACAGAGCCCCAGATTTGCTGTTGCCCTGGAGAGCTTGCAGAGCACTGGGGAAAGGCAGGCAGAGAATTCCCTGCTAGCACCTTCTCTGTGTCCGGGAAGGAAAACTGTTCGCATTTGCTTCACAGAACCGCTTTTCTGCAGGGAACATTAACGCTTGTTCAGGACGAAAGAAAGCACAGAGCCCCAGATTTGCTGTTGCCCTGGAGAGCTTGCAGAGCACTGGGGAAAGGCAGGCAGAGAATTCCCTGCTAGCACCTTCTCTGTGTCCGGGAAGGAAACTGTTCGCATTTGCTTCACAGAATCGCTTTTCTGCAGGGAACATTAACGCTTGTTCAGGACGAAAGAAAGCACAGAGCCCCAGATTGGCTGTTGCCCTGGAGAGCTTGCAGAGCACTGGGGAAAGGCAGGCAGAGAATTCCCTGCTAGCACCTTCTCTGTGTCCAGGAAGGAAAACTGTTCGCATTTGCTTCACAGAACCGCTTTTCTGCAGAGAACACTAACGCTTGTTCAGGACGAAAGAAAGCACAGAGCCCCAGATTGGCTGTTGCCCTGGAGAGCTTGCAGAGCACTGGGGAAAGGCAGGCAGAGAATTCCCTGCTAGCACCTTCTCTGTGTCCGGGAAGGAAAACTGTTCGCGTTTGCTTCACAGAACCGCTTTTCTGCAGGGAACATTAACGCTTGTTCAGGACGAAAGAAAGCACAGAGCCCGAGATTTGCTGTTGCCCTGGAGAGCTTGCAGAGCACTGGGGAAAGGCAGGCAGAGAATTCCCTGCTAGCACCTTCTCTGTGTCCGGGAAGGAAAACTGTTCGCATTTGCTTCACAGAACCGCTTTTCTGCAGAGAACACTAACGCTTGTTCAGGACGAAAGAAAGCACAGAGCCCCAGATTTGCTGTTGCCCTGGAGAGCTTGCAGAGCACTGGGGAAAGGCAGGCAGAGAATTCCCTGCTAGCATCTTCTCTGTGCCTAGAAAGCAGAAATGTTCACATTGTTTCACAGAATCGCATTTGCGTCGCTGCAGGGAACATTAACGCTTGTTCAGGACGAAAGAAAGCACAGAGCGCCAGATTTGCTGTTGCCCTGGAGAGCTTGCAGAGCACTGGGGAAAGGCAGGCAGAGAATTCCCCGCTAGCACCTTCTCTGTGTCCGGGAAGGAAAACTGTTCGCGTTTGCTTCACAGAACCGCTTTTCTGCAGGAAACACTAACGCTTGTTCAGGACGAAAGAAAGCACAGAGCCCCAGATTTGCTGTTGCCCTGGAGAGCTTGCAGAGCACTGGGGAAAGGCAGGCAGAGAATTCCCTGCTAGCACCTTCTCTGTGTCCAGGAAGGAAAACTGTTCGCATTTGCTTCACAGAACCGCTTTTCTGCAGGGAACATTAACGCTTGTTCAGGACGAAAGAAAGCACAGAGCCCCAGATTTGCTGTTGCCCTGGAGAGCTTGCAGAGCACTGGGGAAAGGCAGGCAGAGAATTCCCTGCTAGCACCTTCTCTGTGCCTAGGAAGGAGAAATGTTCACATTGTTTCACAGAATCGCATTTGCGTCGCTGCAGGGAACATTAACGCTTGTTCAGGACGAAAGAAAGCACAGAGCCCCAGATTTGCTGTTGCCCTGGAGAGCTTGCAGAGCACTGGGGAAAGGCAGGCAGAGAATTCCCTGCTAGCACCTTCTCTGTGCCTGGGAAGGAGAAGTCTTCACGTTGTTACTCGGAATCGCATTTGCGTCGCTGTAGAGAACACTAACGCTTGTTCAGGACGAAAGAAAGCACAGAGCGCCAGATTTGCTGTTTCCCTGGAGAGCTTGCAGAGCACTGGTGAAAGGCAGGCAGAGAATTCCCTGCTAGCACATTCTCTGTGTCCGGGAAGGAAAACTGTTCGCATTTGCTTCACAGAACCGCTTTTCTGCAGGGAACATTAACGCTTGTTCAGGACGAAAGAAAGCACAGAGCCCCAGATTTGCTGTTGCCCTGGAGAGCTTGCAGAGCACTGGGGAAAGGCAGGCAGAGAATTCCCTGCTAGCACCTTCTCTGTGCCTAGGAAGGAGAAATGTTCACATTGTTTCACAGAATCGCATTTGCGTCGCTGCAGGGAACATTAACGCTTGTTCAGGACGAAAGAAAGCACAGAGCGCCAGATTTGCTGTTGCCCTGGAGAGCTTGCAGAGCACTGGGGAAAGGCAGGCAGAGAATTCCCTGCTAGCACCTTCTCTGTGTCCGGGAAGGAAAACTGTTCACATTTGCTTCACAGAACCGCTTTTCTGCAGAGAACACTAACGCTTGTTCAGGACGAAAGAAAGCACAGAGCCCCAGATTTGCTGTTGCCCTGGAGAGCTTGCAGAGCACTGGGGAAAGGCAGGCAGAGAATTCCCTGCTAGCACCTTCTCTGTGCCTAGGAAGGAGAAATGTTCACATTGTTTCACAGAATCGCATTTGCGTCGCTGCAGGGAACATTAACGCTTGTTCAGGACGAAAGAAAGCACAGAGCGCCAGATTTGCTGTTGCCCTGGAGAGCTTGCAGAGCACTGGGGAAAGGCAGGCAGAGAATTCCCTGCTAGCACCTTCTCTGTGTCCGGGAAGGAAAACTGTTCGCATTTGCTTCACAGAACCGCTTTTCTGCAGGGAACATTAACGCTTGTTCAGGACGAAAGAAAGCACAGAGCCCCAGATTTGCTGTTGCCCTGGAGAGCTTGCAGAGCACTGGGGAAAGGCAGGCAGAGAATTCCCTGCTAGCACCTTCTCTGTGTCCGGGAAGGAAAACTGTTCGCATTTGCTTCACAGAACCGCTTTTCTGCAGGGAACATTAATGCTTGTTCAGGACGAAAGAAAGCACAGAGCCCCAGATTTGCTGTTGCCCTGGAGAGCTTGCAGAGCACTGGGGAAAGGCAGGCAGAGAATTCCCTGCTAGCACCTTCTCTGTGTCCGGGAAGGAAAACTGTTCGCATTTGCTTCACAGAACCGCTTTTCTGCAGGGAACATTAACGCTTGTTCAGGACGAAAGAAAGCACAGAGCCCCAGATTGGCTGTTGCCCTGGAGAGCTTGCAGAGCACTGGGGAAAGGCAGGCAGAGAATTCCCTGCTAGCACCTTCTCTGTGTCCGGGAAGGAAAACTGTTCGCATTTGCTTCACAGAACCGCTTTTCTGCAGGGAACATTAACGCTTGTTCAGGACGAAAGAAAGCACAGAGCCCGAGATTTGCTGTTGCCCTGGAGAGCTTGCAGAGCACTGGGGAAAGGCAGGCAGAGAATTCCCTGCTAGCACCTTCTCTGTGTCCGGGAAGGAAAACTGTTCGCATTTGCTTCACAGAACCGCTTTTCTGCAGAGAACACTAACGCTTGTTCAGGACGAAAGAAAGCACAGAGCCCCAGATTTGCTGTTGCCCTGGAGAGCTTGCAGAGCACTGGGGAAAGGCAGGCAGAGAATTCCCTGCTAGCATCTTCTCTGTGCCTAGAAATCAGAAATGTTCACATTGTTTCACAGAATCGCATTTGCGTCGCTGCAGGGAACATTAACGCTTGTTCAGGACGAAAGAAAGCACAGAGCGCCAGATTTGCTGTTGCCCTGGAGAGCTTGCAGAGCACTGGGGAAAGGCAGGCAGAGAATTCCCCGCTAGCACCTTCTCTGTGTCCGGGAAGGAAAACTGTTCGCATTTGCTTCACAGAACCGCTTTTCTGCAGAGAACATTAACGCTTATTCAGGACGAAAGAAAGCACAGAGCCCCAGATTTGCTGTTGCCCTGGAGAGCTTGCAGAGCACTGGGGAAAGGCAGGCAGAGAATTCCCTGCTAGCACCTTCTCTGTGCCTGGGAAGGAGAAGTCTTCACGTTGTTACTCGGAATCGCATTTGCGTCGCTGTAGAGAACACTAACGCTTGTTCAGGACGAAAGAAAGCACAGAGCCCCAGATTTGCTGTTGCCCTGGAGAGCTTGCAGAGCACTGGGGAAAGGCAGGCAGAGAATTCCCTGCTAGCACCTTCTCTGTGTCCGGGAAGGAAAACTGTTCGCATTTGCTTCACAGAACCGCTTTTCTGCAGGGAACATTAACGCTTGTTCAGGACGAAAGAAAGCACAGAGCCCCAGATTTGCTGTTGCCCTGGAGAGCTTGCAGAGCACTGGGGAAAGGCAGGCAGAGAATTCCCTGCTAGCACCTTCTCTGTGTCCGGGAAGGAAACTGTTCGCATTTGCTTCACAGAATCGCTTTTCTGCAGGGAACATTAACGCTTGCTCAGGACGAAAGAAAGCACAGAGCCCCAGATTGGCTGTTGCCCTGGAGAGCTTGCAGAGCACTGGGGAAAGGCAGGCAGAGAATTCCCTGCTAGCACCTTCTCTGTGTCCAGGAAGGAAAACTGTTCGCATTTGCTTCACAGAACCGCTTTTCTGCAGAGAACACTAACGCTTGTTCAGGACGAAAGAAAGCACAGAGCCCCAGATTGGCTGTTGCCCTGGAGAGCTTGCAGAGCACTGGGGAAAGGCAGGCAGAGAATTCCCTGTTAGCACCTTCTCTTTGTCCGGGAAGGAAAACTGTTCACATTTGCTTCACAGAACCGCTTTTCTGCAGAGAACATTAACGCTTGTTCAGGACGAAAGAAAGCACAGAGCCCCAGATTTGCTGTTGCCCTGGAGAGCTTGCAGAGCACTGGGGAAAGGCAGGCAGAGAATTCCCTGCTAGCACCTTCTCTGTGCCTAGGAAGGAGAAATGTTCACATTGTTTCACAGAATCGCATTTGCGTCGCTGCAGGGAACATTAACGCTTGTTCAGGACGAAAGAAAGCACAGAGCGCCAGATTTGCTGTTGCCCTGGAGAGCTTGCAGAGCACTGGGGAAAGGCAGGCAGAGAATTCCCTGCTAGCACCTTCTCTGTGTCCGGGAAGGAAAACTGTTCACATTTGCTTCACAGAACCGCTTTTCTGCAGAGAACACTAACGCTTGTTCAGGACGAAAGAAAGCACAGAGCCCCAGATTTGCTGTTGCCCTGGAGAGCTTGCAGAGCACTGGGGAAAGGCAGGCAGAGAATTCCCTGCTAGCACCTTCTCTGTGCCTAGGAAGGAGAAATGTTCACATTGTTTCACAGAATCGCATTTGCGTCGCTGCAGGGAACATTAACGCTTGTTCAGGACGAAAGAAAGCACAGAGCGCCAGATTTGCTGTTGCCCTGGAGAGCTTGCAGAGCACTGGGGAAAGGCAGGCAGAGAATTCCCTGCTAGCACCTTCTCTGTGTCCGGGAAGGAAAACTGTTCGCATTTGCTTCACAGAACCGCTTTTCTGCAGGGAACATTAACGCTTGTTCAGGACGAAAGAAAGCACAGAGCCCCAGATTTGCTGTTGCCCTGGAGAGCTTGCAGAGCACTGGGGAAAGGCAGGCAGAGAATTCCCTGCTAGCACCTTCTCTGTGTCCGGGAAGGAAAACTGTTCGCATTTGCTTCACAGAACCGCTTTTCTGCAGGGAACATTAATGCTTGTTCAGGACGAAAGAAAGCACAGAGCCCCAGATTTGCTGTTGCCCTGGAGAGCTTGCAGAGCACTGGGGAAAGGCAGGCAGAGAATTCCCTGCTAGCACCTTCTCTGTGTCCGGGAAGGAAAACTGTTCGCATTTGCTTCACAGAACCGCTTTTCTGCAGGGAACATTAACGCTTGTTCAGGACGAAAGAAAGCACAGAGCCCCAGATTGGCTGTTGCCCTGGAGAGCTTGCAGAGCACTGGGGAAAGGCAGGCAGAGAATTCCCTGCTAGCACCTTCTCTGTGTCCGGGAAGGAAAACTGTTCGCTTTTGCTTCACAGAACCGCTTTTCTGCAGGGAACATTAACGCTTGTTCAGGACGAAAGAAAGCACAGAGCCCGAGATTTGCTGTTGCCCTGGAGAGCTTGCAGAGCACTGGGGAAAGGCAG
Organism: Strix aluco; assembly: GCF_031877795.1. NCBI lineage: Eukaryota > Metazoa > Chordata > Aves > Strigiformes > Strigidae > Strix > Strix aluco. Next base: position 9,486,135 of record NC_133932.1, read on the forward strand.
GCAGAGAATTCCCTGCTAGCACCTTCTCTGTGTCCGGGAAGGAAAACTGTTCGCATTTGCTTCACAGAACCGCTTTTCTGCAGAGAACACTAACGCTTGTTCAGGACGAAAGAAAGCACAGAGCCCCAGATTTGCTGTTGCCCTGGAGAGCTTGCAGAGCACTGGGGAAAGGCAGGCAGAGAATTCCCTGCTAGCATCTTCTCTGTGCCTAGAAATCAGAAATGTTCACATTGTTTCACAGAATCGCATTTGCGTCGCTGCAGGGAACATTAACGCTTGTTCAGGACGAAAGAAAGCACAGAGCGCCAGATTTGCTGTTGCCCTGGAGAGCTTGCAGAGCACTGGGGAAAGGCAGGCAGAGAATTCCCCGCTAGCACCTTCTCTGTGTCCGGGAAGGAAAACTGTTCGCATTTGCTTCACAGAACCGCTTTTCTGCAGAGAACATTAACGCTTATTCAGGACGAAAGAAAGCACAGAGCCCCAGATTTGCTGTTGCCCTGGAGAGCTTGCAGAGCACTGGGGAAAGGCAGGCAGAGAATTCCCTGCTAGCACCTTCTCTGTGCCTGGGAAGGAGAAGTCTTCACGTTGTTACTCGGAATCGCATTTGCGTCGCTGTAGAGAACACTAACGCTTGTTCAGGACGAAAGAAAGCACAGAGCCCCAGATTTGCTGTTGCCCTGGAGAGCTTGCAGAGCACTGGGGAAAGGCAGGCAGAGAATTCCCTGCTAGCACCTTCTCTGTGTCCGGGAAGGAAAACTGTTCGCATTTGCTTCACAGAACCGCTTTTCTGCAGGGAACATTAACGCTTGTTCAGGACGAAAGAAAGCACAGAGCCCCAGATTTGCTGTTGCCCTGGAGAGCTTGCAGAGCACTGGGGAAAGGCAGGCAGAGAATTCCCTGCTAGCACCTTCTCTGTGTCCGGGAAGGAAACTGTTCGCATTTGCTTCACAGAATCGCTTTTCTGCAGGGAACATTAACGCTTGCTCAGGACGAAAGAAAGCACAGAGCCCCAGATTGGCTGTTGCCCTGGAGAGCTTGCAGAGCACTGGGGAAAGGCAGGCAGAGAATTCCCTGCTAGCACCTTCTCTGTGTCCAGGAAGGAAAACTGTTCGCATTTGCTTCACAGAACCGCTTTTCTGCAGAGAACACTAACGCTTGTTCAGGACGAAAGAAAGCACAGAGCCCCAGATTGGCTGTTGCCCTGGAGAGCTTGCAGAGCACTGGGGAAAGGCAGGCAGAGAATTCCCTGCTAGCACCTTCTCTGTGTCCGGGAAGGAAAACTGTTCGCGTTTGCTTCACAGAACCGCTTTTCTGCAGGGAACATTAACGCTTGTTCAGGACGAAAGAAAGCACAGAGCCCGAGATTTGCTGTTGCCCTGGAGAGCTTGCAGAGCACTGGGGAAAGGCAGGCAGAGAATTCCCTGCTAGCACCTTCTCTGTGTCCGGGAAGGAAAACTGTTCACATTTGCTTCACAGAACCGCTTTTCTGCAGAGAACATTAACGCTTGTTCAGGACGAAAGAAAGCACAGAGCCCCAGATTTGCTGTTGCCCTGGAGAGCTTGCAGAGCACTGGGGAAAGGCAGGCAGAGAATTCCCTGCTAGCACCTTCTCTGTGCCTAGGAAGGAGAAATGTTCACATTGTTTCACAGAATCGCATTTGCGTCGCTGCAGGGAACATTAACGCTTGTTCAGGACGAAAGAAAGCACAGAGCGCCAGATTTGCTGTTGCCCTGGAGAGCTTGCAGAGCACTGGGGAAAGGCAGGCAGAGAATTCCCTGCTAGCACCTTCTCTGTGTCCGGGAAGGAAAACTGTTCACATTTGCTTCACAGAACCGCTTTTCTGCAGAGAACACTAACGCTTGTTCAGGACGAAAGAAAGCACAGAGCCCCAGATTTGCTGTTGCCCTGGAGAGCTTGCAGAGCACTGGGGAAAGGCAGGCAGAGAATTCCCTGCTAGCACCTTCTCTGTGCCTAGGAAGGAGAAATGTTCACATTGTTTCACAGAATCGCATTTGCGTCGCTGCAGGGAACATTAACGCTTGTTCAGGACGAAAGAAAGCACAGAGCGCCAGATTTGCTGTTGCCCTGGAGAGCTTGCAGAGCACTGGGGAAAGGCAGGCAGAGAATTCCCTGCTAGCACCTTCTCTGTGTCCGGGAAGGAAAACTGTTCGCATTTGCTTCACAGAACCGCTTTTCTGCAGGGAACATTAACGCTTGTTCAGGACGAAAGAAAGCACAGAGCGCCAGATTTGCTGTTGCCCTGGAGAGCTTGCAGAGCACTGGGGAAAGGCAGGCAGAGAATTCCCCGCTAGCACCTTCTCTGTGTCCGGGAAGGAAAACTGTTCGCGTTTGCTTCACAGAACCGCTTTTCTGCAGGAAACACTAACGCTTGTTCAGGACGAAAGAAAGCACAGAGCCCCAGATTTGCTGTTGCCCTGGAGAGCTTGCAGAGCACTGGGGAAAGGCAGGCAGAGAATTCCCTGCTAGCACCTTCTCTGTGCCTAGGAAGGAGAAATGTTCACATTGTTTCACAGAATCGCATTTGCGTCGCTGCAGGGAACATTAACGCTTGTTCAGGACGAAAGAAAGCACAGAGCCCCAGATTTGCTGTTGCCCTGGAGAGCTTGCAGAGCACTGGGGAAAGGCAGGCAGAGAATTCCCTGCTAGCACCTTCTCTGTGCCTGGGAAGGAGAAGTCTTCACGTTGTTACTCGGAATCGCATTTGCGTCGCTGTAGAGAACACTAACGCTTGTTCAGGACGAAAGAAAGCACAGAGCGCCAGATTTGCTGTTTCCCTGGAGAGCTTGCAGAGCACTGGTGAAAGGCAGGCAGAGAATTCCCTGCTAGCACATTCTCTGTGTCCGGGAAGGAAAACTGTTCGCATTTGCTTCACAGAACCGCTTTTCTGCAGGGAACATTAACGCTTGTTCAGGACGAAAGAAAGCACAGAGCCCCAGATTTGCTGTTGCCCTGGAGAGCTTGCAGAGCACTGGGGAAAGGCAGGCAGAGAATTCCCTGCTAGCACCTTCTCTGTGCCTAGGAAGGAGAAATGTTCACATTGTTTCACAGAATCGCATTTGCGTCGCTGCAGGGAACATTAACGCTTGTTCAGGACGAAAGAAAGCACGGAGCGCCAGATTTGCTGTTGCCCTGGAGAGCTTGCAGAGCACTGGGGAAAGGCAGGCAGAGAATTCCCTGCTAGCACCTTCTCTGTGTCCGGGAAGTAAAACTGTTCACATTTGCTTCACAGAACCGCTTTTCTGCAGAGAACACTAACGCTTGTTCAGGACGAAAGAAAGCACAGAGCCCCAGATTTGCTGTTGCCCTGGAGAGCTTGCAGAGCACTGGGGAAAGGCAGGCAGAGAATTCCCTGCTAGCACCTTCTCTGTGCCTAGGAAGGAGAAATGTTCACATTGTTTCACAGAATCGCATTTGCGTCGCTGCAGGGAACATTAACGCTTGTTCAGGACGAAAGAAAGCACAGAGCCCCAGATTTGCTGTTGCCCTGGAGAGCTTGCAGAGCACTGGGGAAAGGCAGGCAGAGAATTCCATGCTAGCACCTTCTCTGTGTCCGGGAAGGAAAACTGTTCGCATTTGCTTCACAGAACCGCTTTTCTGCAGGGAACATTAACGCTTGTTCAGGACGAAAGAAAGCACAGAGCCCCAGATTTGCTGTTGCCCTGGAGAGCTTGCAGAGCACTGGGGAAAGGCAGGCAGAGAATTCCCTGCTAGCACCTTCTCTGTGTCCGGGAAGGAAAACTGTTCGCATTTGCTTCACAGAACCGCTTTTCTGCAGGGAACATTAATGCTTGTTCAGGACGAAAGAAAGCACAGAGCCCCAGATTTGCTGTTGCCCTGGAGAGCTTGCAGAGCACTGGGGAAAGGCAGGCAGAGAATTCCCTGCTAGCACCTTCTCTGTGTCCGGGAAGGAAAACTGTTCGCATTTGCTTCACAGAACCGCTTTTCTGCAGGGAACATTAACGCTTGTTCAGGACGAAAGAAAGCACAGAGCCCCAGATTGGCTGTTGCCCTGGAGAGCTTGCAGAGCACTGGGGAAAGGCAGGCAGAGAATTCCCTGCTAGCACCTTCTCTGTGTCCGGGAAGGAAAACTGTTCGCTTTTGCTTCACAGAACCGCTTTTCTGCAGGGAACATTAACGCTTGTTCAGGACGAAAGAAAGCACAGAGCCCGAGATTTGCTGTTGCCCTGGAGAGCTTGCAGAGCACTGGGGAAAGGCAGGCAGAGAATTCCCTGCTAGCACCTTCTCTGTGTCCGGGAAGGAAAACTGTTCGCATTTGCTTCACAGAACCGCTTTTCTGCAGAGAACACTAACGCTTGTTCAGGACGAAAGAAAGCACAGAGCCCCAGATTTGCTGTTGCCCTGGAGAGCTTGCAGAGCACTGGGGAAAGGCAGGCAGAGAATTCCCTGCTAGCATCTTCTCTGTGCCTAGAAAGCAGAAATGTTCACATTGTTTCACAGAATCGCATTTGCGTCGCTGCAGGGAACATTAACGCTTGTTCAGGACGAAAGAAAGCACAGAGCGCCAGATTTGCTGTTGCCCTGGAGAGCTTGCAGAGCACTGGGGAAAGGCAGGCAGAGAATTCCCCGCTAGCACCTTCTCTGTGTCCGGGAAGGAAAACTGTTCGCATTTGCTTCACAGAACAGCTTTTCTGCAGAGAACATTAACGCTTATTCAGGACGAAAGAAAGCACAGAGCCCCAGATTTGCTGTTGCCCTGGAGAGCTTGCAGAGCACTGGGGAAAGGCAGGCAGAGAATTCCCTGCTAGCACCTTCTCTGTGCCTGGGAAGGAGAAGTCTTCACGTTGTTACTCGGAATCGCATTTGCGTCGCTGTAGAGAACACTAACGCTTGTTCAGGACGAAAGAAAGCACAGAGCCCCAGATTTGCTGTTGCCCTGGAGAGCTTGCAGAGCACTGGGGAAAGGCAGGCAGAGAATTCCCTGCTAGCACCTTCTCTGTGTCCGGGAAGGAAAACTGTTCGCATTTGCTTCACAGAACCGCTTTTCTGCAGGGAACATTAACGCTTGTTCAGGACGAAAGAAAGCACAGAGCCCCAGATTTGCTGTTGCCCTGGAGAGCTTGCAGAGCACTGGGGAAAGGCAGGCAGAGAATTCCCTGCTAGCACCTTCTCTGTGTCCGGGAAGGAAAGTGTTCGCATTTGCTTCACAGAATCGCTTTTCTGCAGGGAACATTAACGCTTGTTCAGGACGAAAGAAAGCACAGAGCCCCAGATTGGCTGTTGCCCTGGAGAGCTTGCAGAGCACTGGGGAAAGGCAGGCAGAGAATTCCCTGCTAGCACCTTCTCTGTGTCCAGGAAGGAAAACTGTTCGCTTTTGCTTCACAGAACCGCTTTTCTGCAGGGAACATTAACGCTTGTTCAGGACGAAAGAAAGCACAGAGCCCGAGATTTGCTGTTGCCCTGGAGAGCTTGCAGAGCACTGGGGAAAGGCAGGCAGAGAATTCCCTGCTAGCACCTTCTCTGTGTCCGGGAAGGAAAACTGTTCGCATTTGCTTCACAGAACCGCTTTTCTGCAGAGAACACTAACGCTTGTTCAGGACGAAAGAAAGCACAGAGCCCCAGATTTGCTGTTGCCCTGGAGAGCTTGCAGAGCACTGGGGAAAGGCAGGCAGAGAATTCCCTGCTAGCATCTTCTCTGTGCCTAGAAAGCAGAAATGTTCACATTGTTTCACAGAATCGCATTTGCGTCGCTGCAGGGAACATTAACGCTTGTTCAGGACGAAAGAAAGCACAGAGCGCCAGATTTGCTGTTGCCCTGGAGAGCTTGCAGAGCACTGGGGAAAGGCAGGCAGAGAATTCCCCGCTAGCACCTTCTCTGTGTCCGGGAAGGAAAACTGTTCGCATTTGCTTCACAGAACCGCTTTTCTGCAGAGAACATTAACGCTTATTCAGGACGAAAGAAAGCACAGAGCCCCAGATTTGCTGTTGCCCTGGAGAGCTTGCAGAGCACTGGGGAAAGGCAGGCAGAGAATTCCCTGCTAGCACCTTCTCTGTGCCTGGGAAGGAGAAGTCTTCACGTTGTTACTCGGAATCGCATTTGCGTCGCTGTAGAGAACACTAACGCTTGTTCAGGACGAAAGAAAGCACAGAGCCCCAGATTTGCTGTTGCCCTGGAGAGCTTGCAGAGCACTGGGGAAAGGCAGGCAGAGAATTCCCTGCTAGCACCTTCTCTGTGTCCGGGAAGGAAAACTGTTCGCATTTGCTTCACAGAACCGCTTTTCTGCAGGGAACATTAACGCTTGTTCAGGACGAAAGAAAGCACAGAGCCCCAGATTTGCTGTTGCCCTGGAGAGCTTGCAGAGCACTGGGGAAAGGCAGGCAGAGAATTCCCTGCTAGCACCTTCTCTGTGTCCGGGAAGGAAACTGTTCGCATTTGCTTCACAGAATCGCTTTTCTGCAGGGAACATTAACGCTTGTTCAGGACGAAAGAAAGCACAGAGCCCCAGATTGGCTGTTGCCCTGGAGAGCTTGCAGAGCACTGGGGAAAGGCAGGCAGAGAATTCCCTGCTAGCACCTTCTCTGTGTCCAGGAAGGAAAACTGTTCGCATTTGCTTCACAGAACCGCTTTTCTGCAGAGAACACTAACGCTTGTTCAGGACGAAAGAAAGCACAGAGCCCCAGATTGGCTGTTGCCCTGGAGAGCTTGCAGAGCACTGGGGAAAGGCAGGCAGAGAATTCCCTGCTAGCACCTTCTCTGTGTCCGGGAAGGAAAACTGTTCGCGTTTGCTTCACAGAACCGCTTTTCTGCAGGGAACATTAACGCTTGTTCAGGACGAAAGAAAGCACAGAGCCCGAGATTTGCTGTTGCCCTGGAGAGCTTGCAGAGCACTGGGGAAAGGCAGGCAGAGAATTCCCTGCTAGCACCTTCTCTGTGTCCGGGAAGGAAAACTGTTCGCATTTGCTTCACAGAACCGCTTTTCTGCAGAGAACACTAACGCTTGTTCAGGACGAAAGAAAGCACAGAGCCCCAGATTTGCTGTTGCCCTGGAGAGCTTGCAGAGCACTGGGGAAAGGCAGGCAGAGAATTCCCTGCTAGCACCTTCTCTGTGCCTGGGAAGGAGAAGTCTTCACGTTGTTACTCGGAATCGCATTTGCGTCGCTGTAGAGAACACTAACGCTTGTTCAGGACGAAAGAAAGCACAGAGCGCCAGATTTGCTGTTTCCCTGGAGAGCTTGCAGAGCACTGGTGAAAGGCAGGCAGAGAATTCCCTGCTAGCACATTCTCTGTGTCCGGGAAGGAAAACTGTTCGCATTTGCTTCACAGAACCGCTTTTCTGCAGGGAACATTAACGCTTGTTCAGGACGAAAGAAAGCACAGAGCCCCAGATTTGCTGTTGCCCTGGAGAGCTTGCAGAGCACTGGGGAAAGGCAGGCAGAGAATTCCCTGCTAGCACCTTCTCTGTGCCTAGGAAGGAGAAATGTTCACATTGTTTCACAGAATCGCATTTGCGTCGCTGCAGGGAACATTAACGCTTGTTCAGGACGAAAGAAAGCACGGAGCGCCAGATTTGCTGTTGCCCTGGAGAGCTTGCAGAGCACTGGGGAAAGGCAGGCAGAGAATTCCCTGCTAGCACCTTCTCTGTGTCCGGGAAGGAAAACTGTTCACATTTGCTTCACAGAACCGCTTTTCTGCAGAGAACACTAACGCTTGTTCAGGACGAAAGAAAGCACAGAGCCCCAGATTTGCTGTTGCCCTGGAGAGCTTGCAGAGCACTGGGGAAAGGCAGGCAGAGAATTCCCTGCTAGCACCTTCTCTGTGCCTAGGAAGGCGAAATGTTCACATTGTTTCACAGAATCGCATTTGCGTCGCTGCAGGGAACATTAACGCTTGTTCAGGACGAAAGAAAGCACAGAGCGCCAGATTTGCTGTTGCCCTGGAGAGCTTGCAGAGCACTGGGGAAAGGCAGGCAGAGAATTCCATGCTAGCACCTTCTCTGTGTCCGGGAAGGAAAACTGTTCGCATTTGCTTCACAGAACCGCTTTTCTGCAGGGAACATTAACGCTTGTTCAGGACGAAAGAAAGCACAGAGCCCCAGATTTGCTGTTGCCCTGGAGAGCTTGCAGAGCACTGGGGAAAGGCAGGCAGAGAATTCCCTGCTAGCACCTTCTCTGTGTCCGGGAAGGAAAACTGTTCGCATTTGCTTCACAGAACCGCTTTTCTGCAGGGAACATTAATGCTTGTTCAGGACGAAAGAAAGCACAGAGCCCCAGATTTGCTGTTGCCCTGGAGAGCTTGCAGAGCACTGGGGAAAGGCAGGCAGAGAATTCCCTGCTAGCACCTTCTCTGTGTCCGGGAAGGAAAACTGTTCGCATTTGCTTCACAGAACCGCTTTTCTGCAGGGAACATTAACGCTTGTTCAGGACGAAAGAAAGCACAGAGCCCCAGATTGGCTGTTGCCCTGGAGAGCTTGCAGAGCACTGGGGAAAGGCAGGCAGAGAATTCCCTGCTAGCACCTTCTCTGTGTCCGGGAAGGAAAACTGTTCGCTTTTGCTTCACAGAACCGCTTTTCTGCAGGGAACATTAACGCTTGTTCAGGACGAAAGAAAGCACAGAGCCCGAGATTTGCTGTTGCCCTGGAGAGCTTGCAGAGCACTGGGGAAAGGCAGGCAGAGAATTCCCTGCTAGCACCTTCTCTGTGTCCGGGAAGGAAAACTGTTCGCATTTGCTTCACAGAACCGCTTTTCTGCAGAGAACACTAACGCTTGTTCAGGACGAAAGAAAGCACAGAGCCCCAGATTTGCTGTTGCCCTGGAGAGCTTGCAGAGCACTGGGGAAAGGCAGGCAGAGAATTCCCTGCTAGCATCTTCTCTGTGCCTAGAAAGCAGAAATGTTCACATTGTTTCACAGAATCGCATTTGCGTCGCTGCAGGGAACATTAACGCTTGTTCAGGACGAAAGAAAGCACAGAGCGCCAGATTTGCTGTTGCCCTGGAGAGCTTGCAGAGCACTGGGGAAAGGCAGGCAGAGAATTCCCCGCTAGCACCTTCTCTGTGTCCGGGAAGGAAAACTGTTCGCATTTGCTTCACAGAACCGCTTTTCTGCAGAGAACATTAACGCTTATTCAGGACGAAAGAAAGCACAGAGCCCCAGATTTGCTGTTGCCCTGGAGAGCTTGCAGAGCACTGGGGAAAGGCAGGCAGAGAATTCCCTGCTAGCACCTTCTCTGTGCCTGGGAAGGAGAAGTCTTCACGTTGTTACTCGGAATCGCATTTGCGTCGCTGTAGAGAACACTAACGCTTGTTCAGGACGAAAGAAAGCACAGAGCCCCAGATTTGCTGTTGCCCTGGAGAGCTTGCAGAGCACTGGGGAAAGGCAGGCAGAGAATTCCCTGCTAGCACCTTCTCTGTGTCCGGGAAGGAAAACTGTTCGCATTTGCTTCACAGAACCGCTTTTCTGCAGGGAACATTAACGCTTGTTCAGGACGAAAGAAAGCACAGAGCCCCAGATTTGCTGTTGCCCTGGAGAGCTTGCAGAGCACTGGGGAAAGGCAGGCAGAGAATTCCCTGCTAGCACCTTCTCTGTGTCCGGGAAGGAAAGTGTTCGCATTTGCTTCACAGAATCGCTTTTCTGCAGGGAACATTAACGCTTGTTCAGGACGAAAGAAAGCACAGAGCCCCAGATTGGCTGTTGCCCTGGAGAGCTTGCAGAGCACTGGGGAAAGGCAGGCAGAGAATTCCCTGCTAGCACCTTCTCTGTGTCCAGGAAGGAAAACTGTTCGCATTTGCTTCACAGAACCGCTTTTCTGCAGAGAACACTAACGCTTGTTCAGGACGAAAGAAAGCACAGAGCCCCAGATTGGCTGTTGCCCTGGAGAGCTTGCAGAGCACTGGGGAAAGGCAGGCAGAGAATTCCCTGCTAGCACCTTCTCTGTGTCCGGGAAGGAAAACTGTTCGCGTTTGCTTCACAGAACCGCTTTTCTGCAGGGAACATTAACGCTTGTTCAGGACGAAAGAAAGCACAGAGCCCGAGATTTGCTGTTGCCCTGGAGAGCTTGCAGAGCACTGGGGAAAGGCAGGCAGAGAATTCCCTGCTAGCACCTTCTCTGTGTCCGGGAAGGAAAACTGTTCACGTTTGCTTCACAGAACCGCTTTTCTGCAGAGAACACTAACGCTTGTTCAGGACGAAAGAAAGCACAGAGCCCCAGATTTGCTGTTGCCCTGGAGAGCTTGCAGAGCACTGGGGAAAGGCAGGCAGAGAATTCCCTGCTAGCACCTTCTCTGTGCCTAGGAAGGAGAAATGTTCACATTGTTTCACAGAATCGCATTTGCGTCGCTGCAGGGAACATTAACGCTTGTTCAGGACGAAAGAAAGCACAGAGCGCCAGATTTGCTGTTGCCCTGGAGAGCTTGCAGAGCACTGGGGAAAGGCAGGCAGAGAATTCCCTGCTAGCACCTTCTCTGTGTCCGGGAAGGAAAACTGTTCGCATTTGCTTCACAGAACCGCTTTTCTGCAGGGAACATTAACGCTTGTTCAGGACGAAAGAAAGCACAGAGCCCCAGATTTGCTGTTGCCCTGGAGAGCTTGCAGAGCACTGGGGAAAGGCAGGCAGAGAATTCCCTGCTAGCACCTTCTCTGTGTCCGGGAAGGAAAACTGTTCGCATTTGCTTCACAGAACCGCTTTTCTGCAGGGAACATTAATGCTTGTTCAGGACGAAAGAAAGCACAGAGCCCCAGATTGGCTGTTGCCCTGGAGAGCTTGCAGAGCACTGGGGAAAGGCAGGCAGAGAATTCCCTGCTAGCACCTTCTCTGTGTCCGGGAAGGAAAACTGTTCGCATTTGCTTCACAGAACCGCTTTTCTGCAGGGAACATTAACGCTTGTTCAGGACGAAAGAAAGCACAGAGCCCCAGATTGGCTGTTGCCCTGGAGAGCTTGCAGAGCACTGGGGAAAGGCAGGCAGAGAATTCCCTGCTAGCACCTTCTCTGTGTCCGGGAAGGAAAACTGTTCGCTTTTGCTTCACAGAACCGCTTTTCTGCAGGGAACATTAACGCTTGTTCAGGACGAAAGAAAGCACAGAGCCCGAGATTTGCTGTTGCCCTGGAGAGCTTGCAGAGCACTGGGGAAAGGCAGGCAGAGAATTCCCTGCTAGCACCTTCTCTGTGTCCGGGAAGGAAAACTGTTCGCATTTGCTTCACAGAACCGCTTTTCTGCAGAGAACACTAACGCTTGTTCAGGACGAAAGAAAGCACAGAGCCCCAGATTTGCTGTTGCCCTGGAGAGCTTGCAGAGCACTGGGGAAAGGCAGGCAGAGAATTCCCTGCTAGCATCTTCTCTGTGCCTAGAAAGCAGAAATGTTCACATTGTTTCACAGAATCGCATTTGCGTCGCTGCAGGGAACATTAACGCTTGTTCAGGACGAAAGAAAGCACAGAGCGCCAGATTTGCTGTTGCCCTGGAGAGCTTGCAGAGCACTGGGGAAAGGCAGGCAGAGAATTCCCCGCTAGCACCTTCTCTGTGTCCGGGAAGGAAAACTGTTCGCATTTGCTTCACAGAACCGCTTTTCTGCAGAGAACATTAACGCTTATTCAGGACGAAAGAAAGCACAGAGCCCCAGATTTGCTGTTGCCCTGGAGAGCTTGCAGAGCACTGGGGAAAGGCAGGCAGAGAATTCCCTGCTAGCACCTTCTCTGTGCCTGGGAAGGAGAAGTCTTCACGTTGTTACTCGGAATCGCATTTGCGTCGCTGTAGAGAACACTAACGCTTGTTCAGGACGAAAGAAAGCACAGAGCCCCAGATTTGCTGTTGCCCTGGAGAGCTTGCAGAGCACTGGGGAAAGGCAGGCAGAGAATTCCCTGCTAGCACCTTCTCTGTGTCCGGGAAGGAAAACTGTTCGCATTTGCTTCACAGAACCGCTTTTCTGCAGGGAACATTAACGCTTGTTCAGGACGAAAGAAAGCACAGAGCCCCAGATTTGCTGTTGCCCTGGAGAGCTTGCAGAGCACTGGGGAAAGGCAGGCAGAGAATTCCCTGCTAGCACCTTCTCTGTGTCCAGGAAGGAAAACTGTTCGCATTTGCTTCACAGAACCGCTTTTCTGCAGAGAACACTAACGCTTGTTCAGGACGAAAGAAAGCACAGAGCCCCAGATTGGCTGTTGCCCTGGAGAGCTTGCAGAGCACTGGGGAAAGGCAGGCAGAGAATTCCCTGCTAGCACCTTCTCTGTGTCCGGGAAGGAAAACTGTTCGCGTTTGCTTCACAGAACCGCTTTTCTGCAGGGAACATTAACGCTTGTTCAGGACGAAAGAAAGCACAGAGCCCGAGATTTGCTGTTGCCCTGGAGAGCTTGCAGAGCACTGGGGAAAGGCAGGCAGAGAATTCCCTGCTAGCACCTTCTCTGTGTCCGGGAAGGAAAACTGTTCGCATTTGCTTCACAGAACCGCTTTTCTGCAGAGAACACTAACGCTTGTTCAGGACGAAAGAAAGCACAGAGCCCCAGATTTGCTGTTGCCCTGGAGAGCTTGCAGAGCACTGGGGAAAGGCAGGCAGAGAATTCCCTGCTAGCATCTTCTCTGTGCCTAGAAAGCAGAAATGTTCACATTGTTTCACAGAATCGCATTTGCGTCGCTGCAGGGAACATTAACGCTTGTTCAGGACGAAAGAAAGCACAGAGCGCCAGATTTGCTGTTGCCCTGGAGAGCTTGCAGAGCACTGGGGAAAGGCAGGCAGAGAATTCCCCGCTAGCACCTTCTCTGTGTCCGGGAAGGAAAACTGTTCGCATTTGCTTCACAGAACCGCTTTTCTGCAGAGAACATTAACGCTTATTCAGGACGAAAGAAAGCACAGAGCCCCAGATTTGCTGTTGCCCTGGAGAGCTTGCAGAGCACTGGGGAAAGGCAGGCAGAGAATTCCCTGCTAGCACCTTCTCTGTGCCTGGGAAGGAGAAGTCTTCACGTTGTTACTCGGAATCGCATTTGCGTCGCTGTAGAGAACACTAACGCTTGTTCAGGACGAAAGAAAGCACAGAGCCCCAGATTTGCTGTTGCCCTGGAGAGCTTGCAGAGCACTGGGGAAAGGCAGGCAGAGAATTCCCTGCTAGCACCTTCTCTGTGTCCGGGAAGGAAAACTGTTCGCATTTGCTTCACAGAACCGCTTTTCTGCAGGGAACATTAACGCTTGTTCAGGACGAAAGAAAGCACAGAGCCCCAGATTTGCTGTTGCCCTGGAGAGCTTGCAGAGCACTGGGGAAAGGCAGGCAGAGAATTCCCTGCTAGCACCTTCTCTGTGTCCGGGAAGGAAACTGTTTGCATTTGCTTCACAGAATCGCTTTTCTGCAGGGAACATTAACGCTTGTTCAGGACGAAAGAAAGCACAGAGCCCCAGATTGGCTGTTGCCCTGGAGAGCTTGCAGAGCACTGGGGAAAGGCAGGCAGAGAATTCCCTGCTAGCACCTTCTCTGTGTCCAGGAAGGAAAACTGTTCGCATTTGCTTCACAGAACCGCTTTTCTGCAGAGAACACTAACGCTTGTTCAGGACGAAAGAAAGCACAGAGCCCCAGATTGGCTGTTGCCCTGGAGAGCTTGCAGAGCACTGGGGAAAGGCAGGCAGAGAATTCCCTGCTAGCACCTTCTCTGTGTCCGGGAAGGAAAACTGTTCGCATTTGCTTCACAGAACCGCTTTTCTGCAGAGAACACTAACGCTTGTTCAGGACGAAAGAAAGCACAGAGCCCCAGATTTGCTGTTGCCCTGGAGAGCTTGCAGAGCACTGGGGAAAGGCAGGCAGAGAATTCCCTGCTAGCATCTTCTCTGTGCCTAGAAAGCAGAAATGTTCACATTGTTTCACAGAATCGCATTTGCGTCGCTGCAGGGAACATTAACGCTTGTTCAGGACGAAAGAAAGCACAGAGCGCCAGATTTGCTGTTGCCCTGGAGAGCTTGCAGAGCACTGGGGAAAGGCAGGCAGAGAATTCCCCGCTAGCACCTTCTCTGTGTCCGGGAAGGAAAACTGTTCGCATTTGCTTCACAGAACCGCTTTTCTGCAGAGAACATTAACGCTTATTCAGGACGAAAGAAAGCACAGAGCCCCAGATTTGCTGTTGCCCTGGAGAGCTTGCAGAGCACTGGGGAAAGGCAGGCAGAGAATTCCCTGCTAGCACCTTCTCTGTGCCTGGGAAGGAGAAGTCTTCACGTTGTTACTCGGAATCGCATTTGCGTCGCTGTAGAGAACACTAACGCTTGTTCAGGACGAAAGAAAGCACAGAGCCCCAGATTTGCTGTTGCCCTGGAGAGCTTGCAGAGCACTGGGGAAAGGCAGGCAGAGAATTCCCTGCTAGCACCTTCTCTGTGTCCGGGAAGGAAAACTGTTCGCATTTGCTTCACAGAACCGCTTTTCTGCAGGGAACATTAACGCTTGTTCAGGACGAAAGAAAGCACAGAGCCCCAGATTTGCTGTTGCCCTGGAGAGCTTGCAGAGCACTGGGGAAAGGCAGGCAGAGAATTCCCTGCTAGCACCTTCTCTGTGTCCGGGAAGGAAACTGTTCGCATTTGCTTCACAGAATCGCTTTTCTGCAGGGAACATTAACGCTTGTTCAGGACGAAAGAAAGCACAGAGCCCCAGATTGGCTGTTGCCCTGGAGAGCTTGCAGAGCACTGGGGAAAGGCAGGCAGAGAATTCCCTGCTAGCACCTTCTCTGTGTCCAGGAAGGAAAACTGTTCGCATTTGCTTCACAGAACCGCTTTTCTGCAGAGAACACTAACGCTTGTTCAGGACGAAAGAAAGCACAGAGCCCCAGATTGGCTGTTGCCCTGGAGAGCTTGCAGAGCACTGGGGAAAGGCAGGCAGAGAATTCCCTGCTAGCACCTTCTCTGTGTCCGGGAAGGAAAACTGTTCGCGTTTGCTTCACAGAACCGCTTTTCTGCAGGGAACATTAACGCTTGTTCAGGACGAAAGAAAGCACAGAGCCCGAGATTTGCTGTTGCCCTGGAGAGCTTGCAGAGCACTGGGGAAAGGCAGGCAGAGAATTCCCTGCTAGCACCTTCTCTGTGTCCGGGAAGGAAAACTGTTCGCATTTGCTTCACAGAACCGCTTTTCTGCAGAGAACACTAACGCTTGTTCAGGACGAAAGAAAGCACAGAGCCCCAGATTTGCTGTTGCCCTGGAGAGCTTGCAGAGCACTGGGGAAAGGCAGGCAGAGAATTCCCTGCTAGCACCTTCTCTGTGCCTGGGAAGGAGAAGTCTTCACGTTGTTACTCGGAATCGCATTTGCGTCGCTGTAGAGAACACTAACGCTTGTTCAGGACGAAAGAAAGCACAGAGCGCCAGATTTGCTGTTTCCCTGGAGAGCTTGCAGAGCACTGGTGAAAGGCAGGCAGAGAATTCCCTGCTAGCACATTCTCTGTGTCCGGGAAGGAAAACTGTTCGCATTTGCTTCACAGAACCGCTTTTCTGCAGGGAACATTAACGCTTGTTCAGGACGAAAGAAAGCACAGAGCCCCAGATTTGCTGTTGCCCTGGAGAGCTTGCAGAGCACTGGGGAAAGGCAGGCAGAGAATTCCCTGCTAGCACCTTCTCTGTGCCTAGGAAGGAGAAATGTTCACATTGTTTCACAGAATCGCATTTGCGTCGCTGCAGGGAACATTAACGCTTGTTCAGGACGAAAGAAAGCACGGAGCGCCAGATTTGCTGTTGCCCTGGAGAGCTTGCAGAGCACTGGGGAAAGGCAGGCAGAGAATTCCCTGCTAGCACCTTCTCTGTGTCCGGGAAGGAAAACTGTTCACATTTGCTTCACAGAACCGCTTTTCTGCAGAGAACACTAACGCTTGTTCAGGACGAAAGAAAGCACAGAGCCCCAGATTTGCTGTTGCCCTGGAGAGCTTGCAGAGCACTGGGGAAAGGCAGGCAGAGAATTCCCTGCTAGCACCTTCTCTGTGCCTAGGAAGGCGAAATGTTCACATTGTTTCACAGAATCGCATTTGCGTCGCTGCAGGGAACATTAACGCTTGTTCAGGACGAAAGAAAGCACAGAGCGCCAGATTTGCTGTTGCCCTGGAGAGCTTGCAGAGCACTGGGGAAAGGCAGGCAGAGAATTCCATGCTAGCACCTTCTCTGTGTCCGGGAAGGAAAACTGTTCGCATTTGCTTCACAGAACCGCTTTTCTGCAGGGAACATTAACGCTTGTTCAGGACGAAAGAAAGCACAGAGCCCCAGATTTGCTGTTGCCCTGGAGAGCTTGCAGAGCACTGGGGAAAGGCAGGCAGAGAATTCCCTGCTAGCACCTTCTCTGTGTCCGGGAAGGAAAACTGTTCGCATTTGCTTCACAGAACCGCTTTTCTGCAGGGAACATTAATGCTTGTTCAGGACGAAAGAAAGCACAGAGCCCCAGATTTGCTGTTGCCCTGGAGAGCTTGCAGAGCACTGGGGAAAGGCAGGCAGAGAATTCCCTGCTAGCACCTTCTCTGTGTCCGGGAAGGAAAACTGTTCGCATTTGCTTCACAGAACCGCTTTTCTGCAGGGAACATTAACGCTTGTTCAGGACGAAAGAAAGCACAGAGCCCCAGATTGGCTGTTGCCCTGGAGAGCTTGCAGAGCACTGGGGAAAGGCAGGCAGAGAATTCCCTGCTAGCACCTTCTCTGTGTCCGGGAAGGAAAACTGTTCGCTTTTGCTTCACAGAACCGCTTTTCTGCAGGGAACATTAACGCTTGTTCAGGACGAAAGAAAGCACAGAGCCCGAGATTTGCTGTTGCCCTGGAGAGCTTGCAGAGCACTGGGGAAAGGCAGGCAGAGAATTCCCTGCTAGCACCTTCTCTGTGTCCGGGAAGGAAAACTGTTCGCATTTGCTTCACAGAACCGCTTTTCTGCAGAGAACACTAACGCTTGTTCAGGACGAAAGAAAGCACAGAGCCCCAGATTTGCTGTTGCCCTGGAGAGCTTGCAGAGCACTGGGGAAAGGCAGGCAGAGAATTCCCTGCTAGCATCTTCTCTGTGCCTAGAAAGCAGAAATGTTCACATTGTTTCACAGAATCGCATTTGCGTCGCTGCAGGGAACATTAACGCTTGTTCAGGACGAAAGAAAGCACAGAGCGCCAGATTTGCTGTTGCCCTGGAGAGCTTGCAGAGCACTGGGGAAAGGCAGGCAGAGAATTCCCCGCTAGCACCTTCTCTGTGTCCGGGAAGGAAAACTGTTCGCATTTGCTTCACAGAACCGCTTTTCTGCAGAGAACATTAACGCTTATTCAGGACGAAAGAAAGCACAGAGCCCCAGATTTGCTGTTGCCCTGGAGAGCTTGCAGAGCACTGGGGAAAGGCAGGCAGAGAATTCCCTGCTAGCACCTTCTCTGTGCCTGGGAAGGAGAAGTCTTCACGTTGTTACTCGGAATCGCATTTGCGTCGCTGTAGAGAACACTAACGCTTGTTCAGGACGAAAGAAAGCACAGAGCCCCAGATTTGCTGTTGCCCTGGAGAGCTTGCAGAGCACTGGGGAAAGGCAGGCAGAGAATTCCCTGCTAGCACCTTCTCTGTGTCCGGGAAGGAAAACTGTTCGCATTTGCTTCACAGAACCGCTTTTCTGCAGGGAACATTAACGCTTGTTCAGGACGAAAGAAAGCACAGAGCCCCAGATTTGCTGTTGCCCTGGAGAGCTTGCAGAGCACTGGGGAAAGGCAGGCAGAGAATTCCCTGCTAGCACCTTCTCTGTGTCCGGGAAGGAAAGTGTTCGCATTTGCTTCACAGAATCGCTTTTCTGCAGGGAACATTAACGCTTGTTCAGGACGAAAGAAAGCACAGAGCCCCAGATTGGCTGTTGCCCTGGAGAGCTTGCAGAGCACTGGGGAAAGGCAGGCAGAGAATTCCCTGCTAGCACCTTCTCTGTGTCCAGGAAGGAAAACTGTTCGCATTTGCTTCACAGAACCGCTTTTCTGCAGAGAACACTAACGCTTGTTCAGGACGAAAGAAAGCACAGAGCCCCAGATTGGCTGTTGCCCTGGAGAGCTTGCAGAGCACTGGGGAAAGGCAGGCAGAGAATTCCCTGCTAGCACCTTCTCTGTGTCCGGGAAGGAAAACTGTTCGCGTTTGCTTCACAGAACCGCTTTTCTGCAGGGAACATTAACGCTTGTTCAGGACGAAAGAAAGCACAGAGCCCGAGATTTGCTGTTGCCCTGGAGAGCTTGCAGAGCACTGGGGAAAGGCAGGCAGAGAATTCCCTGCTAGCACCTTCTCTGTGTCCGGGAAGGAAAACTGTTCACGTTTGCTTCACAGAACCGCTTTTCTGCAGAGAACACTAACGCTTGTTCAGGACGAAAGAAAGCACAGAGCCCCAGATTTGCTGTTGCCCTGGAGAGCTTGCAGAGCACTGGGGAAAGGCAGGCAGAGAATTCCCTGCTAGCACCTTCTCTGTGCCTAGGAAGGAGAAATGTTCACATTGTTTCACAGAATCGCATTTGCGTCGCTGCAGGGAACATTAACGCTTGTTCAGGACGAAAGAAAGCACAGAGCGCCAGATTTGCTGTTGCCCTGGAGAGCTTGCAGAGCACTGGGGAAAGGCAGGCAGAGAATTCCCTGCTAGCACCTTCTCTGTGTCCGGGAAGGAAAACTGTTCGCATTTGCTTCACAGAACCGCTTTTCTGCAGGGAACATTAACGCTTGTTCAGGACGAAAGAAAGCACAGAGCCCCAGATTTGCTGTTGCCCTGGAGAGCTTGCAGAGCACTGGGGAAAGGCAGGCAGAGAATTCCCTGCTAGCACCTTCTCTGTGTCCGGGAAGGAAAACTGTTCGCATTTGCTTCACAGAACCGCTTTTCTGCAGGGAACATTAATGCTTGTTCAGGACGAAAGAAAGCACAGAGCCCCAGATTGGCTGTTGCCCTGGAGAGCTTGCAGAGCACTGGGGAAAGGCAGGCAGAGAATTCCCTGCTAGCACCTTCTCTGTGTCCGGGAAGGAAAACTGTTCGCATTTGCTTCACAGAACCGCTTTTCTGCAGGGAACATTAACGCTTGTTCAGGACGAAAGAAAGCACAGAGCCCCAGATTGGCTGTTGCCCTGGAGAGCTTGCAGAGCACTGGGGAAAGGCAGGCAGAGAATTCCCTGCTAGCACCTTCTCTGTGTCCGGGAAGGAAAACTGTTCGCTTTTGCTTCACAGAACCGCTTTTCTGCAGGGAACATTAACGCTTGTTCAGGACGAAAGAAAGCACAGAGCCCGAGATTTGCTGTTGCCCTGGAGAGCTTGCAGAGCACTGGGGAAAGGCAGGCAGAGAATTCCCTGCTAGCACCTTCTCTGTGTCCGGGAAGGAAAACTGTTCGCATTTGCTTCACAGAACCGCTTTTCTGCAGAGAACACTAACGCTTGTTCAGGACGAAAGAAAGCACAGAGCCCCAGATTTGCTGTTGCCCTGGAGAGCTTGCAGAGCACTGGGGAAAGGCAGGCAGAGAATTCCCTGCTAGCATCTTCTCTGTGCCTAGAAAGCAGAAATGTTCACATTGTTTCACAGAATCGCATTTGCGTCGCTGCAGGGAACATTAACGCTTGTTCAGGACGAAAGAAAGCACAGAGCGCCAGATTTGCTGTTGCCCTGGAGAGCTTGCAGAGCACTGGGGAAAGGCAGGCAGAGAATTCCCCGCTAGCACCTTCTCTGTGTCCGGGAAGGAAAACTGTTCGCATTTGCTTCACAGAACCGCTTTTCTGCAGAGAACATTAACGCTTATTCAGGACGAAAGAAAGCACAGAGCCCCAGATTTGCTGTTGCCCTGGAGAGCTTGCAGAGCACTGGGGAAAGGCAGGCAGAGAATTCCCTGCTAGCACCTTCTCTGTGCCTGGGAAGGAGAAGTCTTCACGTTGTTACTCGGAATCGCATTTGCGTCGCTGTAGAGAACACTAACGCTTGTTCAGGACGAAAGAAAGCACAGAGCCCCAGATTTGCTGTTGCCCTGGAGAGCTTGCAGAGCACTGGGGAAAGGCAGGCAGAGAATTCCCTGCTAGCACCTTCTCTGTGTCCGGGAAGGAAAACTGTTCGCATTTGCTTCACAGAACCGCTTTTCTGCAGGGAACATTAACGCTTGTTCAGGACGAAAGAAAGCACAGAGCCCCAGATTTGCTGTTGCCCTGGAGAGCTTGCAGAGCACTGGGGAAAGGCAGGCAGAGAATTCCCTGCTAGCACCTTCTCTGTGTCCAGGAAGGAAAACTGTTCGCATTTGCTTCACAGAACCGCTTTTCTGCAGAGAACACTAACGCTTGTTCAGGACGAAAGAAAGCACAGAGCCCCAGATTGGCTGTTGCCCTGGAGAGCTTGCAGAGCACTGGGGAAAGGCAGGCAGAGAATTCCCTGCTAGCACCTTCTCTGTGTCCGGGAAGGAAAACTGTTCGCGTTTGCTTCACAGAACCGCTTTTCTGCAGGGAACATTAACGCTTGTTCAGGACGAAAGAAAGCACAGAGCCCGAGATTTGCTGTTGCCCTGGAGAGCTTGCAGAGCACTGGGGAAAGGCAGGCAGAGAATTCCCTGCTAGCACCTTCTCTGTGTCCGGGAAGGAAAACTGTTCGCATTTGCTTCACAGAACCGCTTTTCTGCAGAGAACACTAACGCTTGTTCAGGACGAAAGAAAGCACAGAGCCCCAGATTTGCTGTTGCCCTGGAGAGCTTGCAGAGCACTGGGGAAAGGCAGGCAGAGAATTCCCTGCTAGCATCTTCTCTGTGCCTAGAAAGCAGAAATGTTCACATTGTTTCACAGAATCGCATTTGCGTCGCTGCAGGGAACATTAACGCTTGTTCAGGACGAAAGAAAGCACAGAGCGCCAGATTTGCTGTTGCCCTGGAGAGCTTGCAGAGCACTGGGGAAAGGCAGGCAGAGAATTCCCCGCTAGCACCTTCTCTGTGTCCGGGAAGGAAAACTGTTCGCATTTGCTTCACAGAACCGCTTTTCTGCAGAGAACATTAACGCTTATTCAGGACGAAAGAAAGCACAGAGCCCCAGATTTGCTGTTGCCCTGGAGAGCTTGCAGAGCACTGGGGAAAGGCAGGCAGAGAATTCCCTGCTAGCACCTTCTCTGTGCCTGGGAAGGAGAAGTCTTCACGTTGTTACTCGGAATCGCATTTGCGTCGCTGTAGAGAACACTAACGCTTGTTCAGGACGAAAGAAAGCACAGAGCCCCAGATTTGCTGTTGCCCTGGAGAGCTTGCAGAGCACTGGGGAAAGGCAGGCAGAGAATTCCCTGCTAGCACCTTCTCTGTGTCCGGGAAGGAAAACTGTTCGCATTTGCTTCACAGAACCGCTTTTCTGCAGGGAACATTAACGCTTGTTCAGGACGAAAGAAAGCACAGAGCCCCAGATTTGCTGTTGCCCTGGAGAGCTTGCAGAGCACTGGGGAAAGGCAGGCAGAGAATTCCCTGCTAGCACCTTCTCTGTGTCCGGGAAGGAAACTGTTTGCATTTGCTTCACAGAATCGCTTTTCTGCAGGGAACATTAACGCTTGTTCAGGACGAAAGAAAGCACAGAGCCCCAGATTGGCTGTTGCCCTGGAGAGCTTGCAGAGCACTGGGGAAAGGCAGGCAGAGAATTCCCTGCTAGCACCTTCTCTGTGTCCAGGAAGGAAAACTGTTCGCATTTGCTTCACAGAACCGCTTTTCTGCAGAGAACACTAACGCTTGTTCAGGACGAAAGAAAGCACAGAGCCCCAGATTGGCTGTTGCCCTGGAGAGCTTGCAGAGCACTGGGGAAAGGCAGGCAGAGAATTCCCTGCTAGCACCTTCTCTGTGTCCGGGAAGGAAAACTGTTCGCGTTTGCTTCACAGAACCGCTTTTCTGCAGGGAACATTAACGCTTGTTCAGGACGAAAGAAAGCACAGAGCCCGAGATTTGCTGTTGCCCTGGAGAGCTTGCAGAGCACTGGGGAAAGGCAGGCAGAGAATTCCCTGCTAGCACCTTCTCTGTGTCCGGGAAGGAAAACTGTTCGCATTTGCTTCACAGAACCGCTTTTCTGCAGAGAACACTAACGCTTGTTCAGGACGAAAGAAAGCACAGAGCCCCAGATTTGCTGTTGCCCTGGAGAGCTTGCAGAGCACTGGGGAAAGGCAGGCAGAGAATTCCCTGCTAGCACCTTCTCTGTGCCTAGGAAGGAGAAATGTTCACATTGTTTCACAGAATCGCATTTGCGTCGCTGCAGGGAACATTAACGCTTGTTCAGGACGAAAGAAAGCACAGAGCGCCAGATTTGCTGTTGCCCTGGAGAGCTTGCAGAGCACTGGGGAAAGGCAGGCAGAGAATTCCCTGCTAGCACCTTCTCTGTGTCCGGGAAGGAAAACTGTTCGCATTTGCTTCACAGAACCGCTTTTCTGCAGAGAACACTAACGCTTGTTCAGGACGAAAGAAAGCACAGAGCCCCAGATTTGCTGTTGCCCTGGAGAGCTTGCAGAGCACTGGGGAAAGGCAGGCAGAGAATTCCCTGCTAGCATCTTCTCTGTGCCTAGAAAGCAGAAATGTTCACATTGTTTCACAGAATCGCATTTGCGTCGCTGCAGGGAACATTAACGCTTGTTCAGGACGAAAGAAAGCACAGAGCGCCAGATTTGCTGTTGCCCTGGAGAGCTTGCAGAGCACTGGGGAAAGGCAGGCAGAGAATTCCCCGCTAGCACCTTCTCTGTGTCCGGGAAGGAAAACTGTTCGCATTTGCTTCACAGAACCGCTTTTCTGCAGAGAACATTAACGCTTATTCAGGACGAAAGAAAGCACAGAGCCCCAGATTTGCTGTTGCCCTGGAGAGCTTGCAGAGCACTGGGGAAAGGCAGGCAGAGAATTCCCTGCTAGCACCTTCTCTGTGCCTGGGAAGGAGAAGTCTTCACGTTGTTACTCGGAATCGCATTTGCGTCGCTGTAGAGAACACTAACGCTTGTTCAGGACGAAAGAAAGCACAGAGCCCCAGATTTGCTGTTGCCCTGGAGAGCTTGCAGAGCACTGGGGAAAGGCAGGCAGAGAATTCCCTGCTAGCACCTTCTCTGTGTCCGGGAAGGAAAACTGTTCGCATTTGCTTCACAGAACCGCTTTTCTGCAGGGAACATTAACGCTTGTTCAGGACGAAAGAAAGCACAGAGCCCCAGATTTGCTGTTGCCCTGGAGAGCTTGCAGAGCACTGGGGAAAGGCAGGCAGAGAATTCCCTGCTAGCACCTTCTCTGTGTCCGGGAAGGAAACTGTTTGCATTTGCTTCACAGAATCGCTTTTCTGCAGGGAACATTAACGCTTGTTCAGGACGAAAGAAAGCACAGAGCCCCAGATTGGCTGTTGCCCTGGAGAGCTTGCAGAGCACTGGGGAAAGGCAGGCAGAGAATTCCCTGCTAGCACCTTCTCTGTGTCCAGGAAGGAAAACTGTTCGCATTTGCTTCACAGAACCGCTTTTCTGCAGAGAACACTAACGCTTGTTCAGGACGAAAGAAAGCACAGAGCCCCAGATTGGCTGTTGCCCTGGAGAGCTTGCAGAGCACTGGGGAAAGGCAGGCAGAGAATTCCCTGCTAGCACCTTCTCTGTGTCCGGGAAGGAAAACTGTTCGCGTTTGCTTCACAGAACCGCTTTTCTGCAGGGAACATTAACGCTTGTTCAGGACGAAAGAAAGCACAGAGCCCGAGATTTGCTGTTGCCCTGGAGAGCTTGCAGAGCACTGGGGAAAGGCAGGCAGAGAATTCCCTGCTAGCACCTTCTCTGTGTCCGGGAAGGAAAACTGTTCGCATTTGCTTCACAGAACCGCTTTTCTGCAGAGAACACTAACGCTTGTTCAGGACGAAAGAAAGCACAGAGCCCCAGATTTGCTGTTGCCCTGGAGAGCTTGCAGAGCACTGGGGAAAGGCAGGCAGAGAATTCCCTGCTAGCACCTTCTCTGTGCCTAGGAAGGAGAAATGTTCACATTGTTTCACAGAATCGCATTTGCGTCGCTGCAGGGAACATTAACGCTTGTTCAGGACGAAAGAAAGCACAGAGCGCCAGATTTGCTGTTGCCCTGGAGAGCTTGCAGAGCACTGGGGAAAGGCAGGCAGAGAATTCCCTGCTAGCACCTTCTCTGTGTCCGGGAAGGAAAACTGTTCGCATTTGCTTCACAGAACCGCTTTTCTGCAGGGAACATTAACGCTTGTTCAGGACGAAAGAAAGCACAGAGCCCCAGATTTGCTGTTGCCCTGGAGAGCTTGCAGAGCACTGGGGAAAGGCAGGCAGAGAATTCCCTGCTAGCACCTTCTCTGTGTCCGGGAAGGAAAACTGTTCGCATTTGCTTCACAGAACCGCTTTTCTGCAGGGAACATTAATGCTTGTTCAGGACGAAAGAAAGCACAGAGCCCCAGATTTGCTGTTGCCCTGGAGAGCTTGCAGAGCACTGGGGAAAGGCAGGCAGAGAATTCCCTGCTAGCACCTTCTCTGTGTCCGGGAAGGAAAACTGTTCGCATTTGCTTCACAGAACCGCTTTTCTGCAGGGAACATTAACGCTTGTTCAGGACGAAAGAAAGCACAGAGCCCCAGATTGGCTGTTGCCCTGGAGAGCTTGCAGAGCACTGGGGAAAGGCAGGCAGAGAATTCCCTGCTAGCACCTTCTCTGTGTCCGGGAAGGAAAACTGTTCGCTTTTGCTTCACAGAACCGCTTTTCTGCAGGGAACATTAACGCTTGTTCAGGACGAAAGAAAGCACAGAGCCCGAGATTTGCTGTTGCCCTGGAGAGCTTGCAGAGCACTGGGGAAAGGCAGGCAGAGAATTCCCTGCTAGCACCTTCTCTGTGTCCGGGAAGGAAAACTGTTCGCATTTGCTTCACAGAACCGCTTTTCTGCAGAGAACACTAACGCTTGTTCAGGACGAAAGAAAGCACAGAGCCCCAGATTTGCTGTTGCCCTGGAGAGCTTGCAGAGCACTGGGGAAAGGCAGGCAGAGAATTCCCTGCTAGCATCTTCTCTGTGCCTAGAAAGCAGAAATGTTCACATTGTTTCACAGAATCGCATTTGCGTCGCTGCAGGGAACATTAACGCTTGTTCAGGACGAAAGAAAGCACAGAGCGCCAGATTTGCTGTTGCCCTGGAGAGCTTGCAGAGCACTGGGGAAAGGCAGGCAGAGAATTCCCCGCTAGCACCTTCTCTGTGTCCGGGAAGGAAAACTGTTCGCATTTGCTTCACAGAACCGCTTTTCTGCAGAGAACATTAACGCTTATTCAGGACGAAAGAAAGCACAGAGCCCCAGATTTGCTGTTGCCCTGGAGAGCTTGCAGAGCACTGGGGAAAGGCAGGCAGAGAATTCCCTGCTAGCACCTTCTCTGTGCCTGGGAAGGAGAAGTCTTCACGTTGTTACTCGGAATCGCATTTGCGTCGCTGTAGAGAACACTAACGCTTGTTCAGGACGAAAGAAAGCACAGAGCCCCAGATTTGCTGTTGCCCTGGAGAGCTTGCAGAGCACTGGGGAAAGGCAGGCAGAGAATTCCCTGCTAGCACCTTCTCTGTGTCCGGGAAGGAAAACTGTTCGCATTTGCTTCACAGAACCGCTTTTCTGCAGGGAACATTAACGCTTGTTCAGGACGAAAGAAAGCACAGAGCCCCAGATTTGCTGTTGCCCTGGAGAGCTTGCAGAGCACTGGGGAAAGGCAGGCAGAGAATTCCCTGCTAGCACCTTCTCTGTGTCCAGGAAGGAAAACTGTTCGCATTTGCTTCACAGAACCGCTTTTCTGCAGAGAACACTAACGCTTATTCAGGACGAAAGAAAGCACAGAGCCCCAGATTGGCTGTTGCCCTGGAGAGCTTGCAGAGCACTGGGGAAAGGCAGGCAGAGAATTCCCTGCTAGCACCTTCTCTGTGTCCGGGAAGGAAAACTGTTCGCGTTTGCTTCACAGAACCGCTTTTCTGCAGGGAACATTAACGCTTGTTCAGGACGAAAGAAAGCACAGAGCCCGAGATTTGCTGTTGCCCTGGAGAGCTTGCAGAGCACTGGGGAAAGGCAGGCAGAGAATTCCCTGCTAGCACCTTCTCTGTGTCCGGGAAGGAAAACTGTTCGCATTTGCTTCACAGAACCGCTTTTCTGCAGAGAACACTAACGCTTGTTCAGGACGAAAGAAAGCACAGAGCCCCAGATTTGCTGTTGCCCTGGAGAGCTTGCAGAGCACTGGGGAAAGGCAGGCAGAGAATTCCCTGCTAGCATCTTCTCTGTGCCTAGAAAGCAGAAATGTTCACATTGTTTCACAGAATCGCATTTGCGTCGCTGCAGGGAACATTAACGCTTGTTCAGGACGAAAGAAAGCACAGAGCGCCAGATTTGCTGTTGCCCTGGAGAGCTTGCAGAGCACTGGGGAAAGGCAGGCAGAGAATTCCCCGCTAGCACCTTCTCTGTGTCCGGGAAGGAAAACTGTTCGCATTTGCTTCACAGAACCGCTTTTCTGCAGAGAACATTAACGCTTATTCAGGACGAAAGAAAGCACAGAGCCCCAGATTTGCTGTTGCCCTGGAGAGCTTGCAGAGCACTGGGGAAAGGCAGGGAGAGAATTCCCTGCTAGCACCTTCTCTGTGTCCGGGAAGGAGAAATGTTCACATTGTTTCACAGAATCGCATTTGCGTCGCTGCAGGGAACATTAACGCTTATTCAGGACGAAAGAAAGCACAGAGCCCCAGATTTGCTGTTGCCCTGGAGAGCTTGCAGAGCACCGCGGAAAGGCAGGCAGAGAATTCCCTGCTAGCACCTTCTCTGTGTCCGGGAAGGAAAACTGTTCGCATTTGCTTCACAGAACCGCTTTTCTGCAGGGAACATTAACGCTTGTTCAGGACGAAAGAAAGCACAGAGCCCCAGATTTGCTGTTGCCCTGGAGAGCTTGCAGAGCACTGGGGAAAGGCAGGCAGAGAATTCCCTGCTAGCACCTTCTCTGTGTCCAGGAAGGAAAACTGTTCGCATTTGCTTCACAGAACCGCTTTTCTGCAGGAAACACTAACGCTTGTTCAGGACGAAAGAAAGCACAGAGCCCCAGATTTGCTGTTGCCCTGGAGATCTTGCAGAGCACTGGGGAAAGGCAGGCAGAGAATTCCCTGCTAGCACCTTCTCTGTGTCCGGGAAGGAAAACTGTTCACATTTGCTTCACAGAACCGCTTTTCTGCAGAGAACACTAACGCTTGTTCAGGACGAAAGAAAGCACAGAGCCCCAGATTTGCTGTTGCCCTGGAGAGCTTGCAGAGCACTGGGGAAAGGCAGGCAGAGAATTCCCTGCTAGCACCTTCTCTGTGCCTAGGAAGGAGAAATGTTCACATTGTTTCACAGAATCGCATTTGCGTCGCTGCAGGGAACATTAACGCTTATTCAGGACGAAAGAAAGCACAGAGCGCCAGATTTGCTGTTGCCCTGGAGAGCTTGCAGAGCACTGGGGAAAGGCAGGCAGAGAATTCCCTGCTAGCACCTTCTCTGTGTCCGGGAAGGAAAACTGTTCGCATTTGCTTCACAGAACCGCTTTTCTGCAGGGAACATTAACGCTTGTTCAGGACGAAAGAAAGCACAGAGCCCCAGATTTGCTGTTGCCCTGGAGAGCTTGCAGAGCACTGGGGAAAGGCAGGCAGAGAATTCCCTGCTAGCACCTTCTCTGTGTCCGGGAAGGAAACTCTTCGCATTTGCTTCACAGATCCGCTTTTCTGCAGGGAACATTAACGCTTGTTCAGGACGAAAGAAAGCACAGAGCCCCAGATTGGCTGTTGCCCTGGAGAGCTTGCAGAGCACTGGGGAAAGGCAGGCAGAGAATTCCCTGCTAGCACCTTCTCTGTGTCCAGGAAGGAAAACTGTTCGCATTTGCTTCACAGAACCGCTTTTCTGCAGAGAACACTAACGCTTGTTCAGGACGAAAGAAAGCACAGAGCCCCAGATTTGCTGTTGCCCTGGAGAGCTTGCAGAGCACTGGGGAAAGGCAGGCAGAGAATTCCCTGCTAGCACCTTCTCTGTGTCCGGGAAGGAAAACTGTTCGCATTTGCTTCACAGAACCGCTTTTCTGCAGGGAACATTAACGCTTGTTCAGGACGAAAGAAAGCACAGAGCGCCAGATTTGCTGTTGCCCTGGAGAGCTTGCAGAGCACTGGGGAAAGGCAGGCAGAGAATTCCCTGCTAGCACCTTCTCTGTGTCCGGGAAGGAAAACTGTTCACATTTGCTTCACAGAACCGCTTTTCTGCAGAGAACACTAACGCTTGTTCAGGACGAAAGAAAGCACAGAGCCCCAGATTTGCTGTTGCCCTGGAGAGCTTGCAGAGCACTGGTGAAAGGCAGGCAGAGAATTCCCTGCTAGCACCTTCTCTGTGCCTAGGAAGGAGAAATGTTCACATTGTTTCACAGAATCGCATTTGCGTCGCTGCAGGGAACATTAACGCTTGTTCAGGACGAAAGAAAGCACAGAGCCCCAGATTTGCTGTTGCCCTGGAGAGCTTGCAGAGCACTGGGGAAAGGCAGGCAGAGAATTCCCTGCTAGCACCTTCTCTGTGCCTGGGAAGGAGAAGTCTTCACGTTGTTACTCGGAATCGCATTTGCGTCGCTGTAGAGAACACTAACGCTTGTTCAGGACGAAAGAAAGCACAGAGCCCCAGATTGGCTGTTGCCCTGGAGAGCTTGCAGAGCACTGGGGAAAGGCAGGCAGAGAATTCCCTGCTAGCACCTTCTCTGTGTCCAGGAAGGAAAACTGTTCGCGTTTGCTTCACAGAACCGCTTTTCTGCAGGGAACATTAACGCTTGTTCAGGACGAAAGAAAGCACAGAGCGCCAGATTTGCTGTTGCCCTGGAGAGCTTGCAGAGCACTGGGGAAAGGCAGGCAGAGAATTCCCTGCTAGCACCTTCTCTGTGTCCGGGAAGGAAAACTGTTCGCATTTGCTTCATAGAACCGCTTTTCTGCAGAGAACACTAACGCTTATTCAGGACGAAAGAAAGCACAGAGCCCCAGATTTGCTGTTGCCCTGGAGAGCTTGCAGAGCACTGGGGAAAGGCAGGCAGAGAATTCCCTGCTAGCATCTTCTCTGTGCCTAGGAAGGAGAAATGTTCACATTGTTTCACAGAATCGCATTTGCGTCGCTGCAGGGAACATTAACGCTTGTTCAGGACGAAAGAAAGCACAGAGCGCCAGATTTGCTGTTGCCCTGGAGAGCTTGCAGAGCACTGGGGAAAGGCAGGCAGAGAATTCCCCGCTAGCACCTTCTCTGTGTCCGGGAAGGAAAACTGTTCGCATTTGCTTCACAGAACCGCTTTTCTGCAGAGAACATTAACGCTTATTCAGGACGAAAGAAAGCACAGAGCCCCAGATTTGCTGTTGCCCTGGAGAGCTTGCAGAGCACTGGGGAAAGGCAGGCAGAGAATTCCCTGCTAGCACCTTCTCTGTGTCCGGGAAGGAGAAATGTTCACATTGTTTCACAGAATCGCATTTGCGTCGCTGCAGGGAACATTAACGCTTATTCAGGACGAAAGAAAGCACAGAGCCCCAGATTTGCTGTTGCCCTGGAGAGCTTGCAGAGCACCGCGGAAAGGCAGGCAGAGAATTCCCTGCTAGCACCTTCTCTGTGTCCGGGAAGGAAAACTGTTCGCATTTGCTTCACAGAACCGCTTTTCTGCAGGGAACATTAACGCTTGTTCAGGACGAAAGAAAGCACAGAGCCCCAGATTTGCTGTTGCCCTGGAGAGCTTGCAGAGCACTGGGGAAAGGCAGGCAGAGAATTCCCTGCTAGCACCTTCTCTGTGTCCAGGAAGGAAAACTGTTCGCATTTGCTTCACAGAACCGCTTTTCTGCAGGAAACATTAATGCTTGTTCAGGACGAAAGAAAGCACAGAGCCCCAGATTTGCTGTTGCCCTGGAGATCTTGCAGAGCACTGGGGAAAGGCAGGCAGAGAATTCCCTGCTAGCACCTTCTCTGTGCCTGGGAAGGAGAAGTCTTCACGTTGTTACTCGGAATCGCATTTGCGTCGCTGTAGAGAACACTAACGCTTGTTCAGGACGAAAGAAAGCACAGAGCGCCAGATTTGCTGTTTCCCTGGAGAGCTTGCAGAGCACTGGGGAAAGGCAGGCAGAGAATTCCCTGCTAGCACCTTCTCTGTGTCCGGGAAGGAAAACTGTTCGCATTTGCTTCACAGAACCGCTTTTCTGCAGGGAACATTAACGCTTGTTCAGGACGAAAGAAAGCACAGAGCCCCAGATTTGCTGTTGCCCTGGAGAGCTTGCAGAGCACTGGGGAAAGGCAGGCAGAGAATTCCCTGCTAGCACCTTCTCTGTGTCCGGGAAGGAAAACTGTTCACATTTGCTTCACAGAACCGCTTTTCTGCAGAGAACACTAACGCTTGTTCAGGACGAAAGAAAGCACAGAGCCCCAGATTTGCTGTTGCCCTGGAGAGCTTGCAGAGCACTGGGGAAAGGCAGGCAGAGAATTCCCTGCTAGCACCTTCTCTGTGCTTAGGAAGGAGAAATGTTCACATTGTTTCACAGAATAGCATTTGCGTCGCTGCAGGGAACATTAACGCTTGTTCAGGACGAAAGAAAGCACAGAGCCCCAGATTTGCTGTTGCCCTGGAGAGCTTGCAGAGCACTGGGGAAAGGCAGGCAGAGAATTCCCTGCTAGCACCTTCTCTGTGTCCGGGAAGGAAAACTGTTCACATTTGCTTCACAGAACCGCTTTTCTGCAGAGAACACTAACGCTTGTTCAGGACGAAAGAAAGCACAGAGCCCCAGATTTGCTGTTGCCCTGGAGAGCTTGCAGAGCACTGGGGAAAGGCAGGCAGAGAATTCCCTGCTAGCACCTTCTCTGTGTCCGGGAAGGAGAAATGTTCACATTGTTTCACAGAATCGCATTTGCGTCGCTGCAGGGAACATTAACGCTTATTCAGGACGAAAGAAAGCACAGGAGCCCCAGATATGCTGTTGCCCTGGAAAGCTTGCAGAGCACTGGGGAAAGGCAGGCAGAGAATTCCCTGCTAGCACATTCTCTGTGTCCGGGAAGGAAAACTGTTCGCTTTTGCTTCACAGAACCGCTTTTCTGCAGGGAACATTAACGCTTGTTCAGGACGAAAGAAAGCACAGAGCCCCAGATTGGCTGTTGCCCTGGAGAGCTTGCAGAGCACTGGGGAAAGGCAGGCAGAGAATTCCCTGCTAGCACCTTCTCTGTGTCCGGGAAGGAGAAATGTTCACATTGTTTCACAGAATCGCATTTGCGTCGCTGCAGGGAACATTAACGCTTATTCAGGACGAAAGAAAGCACAGAGCCCCGGATTTGCTGTTGCCCTGGAGAGCTTGCAGAGCACTGGGGAAAGGCAGGCAGAGAATTCCCTGCTAGCACCTTCTCTGTGCCTGGGAAGGAGAAGTCTTCACGTTGTTACTCGGAATCGCATTTGCGTCGCTGTAGAGAACACTAACGCTTGTTCAGGACGAAAGAAAGCACAGAGCGCCAGATTTGCTGTTTCCCTGGAGAGCTTGCAGAGCACTGGGGAAAGGCAGGCAGAGAATTCCCTGCTAGCACCTTCTCTGTGTCCGGGAAGGAAAACTGTTCGCATTTGCTTCACAGAACCGCTTTTCTGCAGGGAACATTAACGCTTGTTCAGGACGAAAGAAAGCACAGAGCCCCAGATTTGCTGTTGCCCTGGAGAGCTTGCAGAGCACTGGGGAAAGGCAGGCAGAGAATTCCCTGCTAGCACCTTCTCTGTGTCCGGGAAGGAAAACTGTTCGCATTTGCTTCACAGAACCGCTTTTCTGCAGGAAACACTAACGCTTGTTCAGGACGAAAGAAAGCACAGAGCCCCAGATTTGCTGTTGCCCTGGAGATCTTGCAGAGCACTGGGGAAAGGCAGGCAGAGAATTCCCTGCTAGCACCTTCTCTGTGTCCGGGAAGGAAAACTGTTCACATTTGCTTCACAGAACCGCTTTTCTGCAGAGAACACTAACGCTTGTTCAGGACGAAAGAAAGCACAGAGCCCCAGATTTGCTGTTGCCCTGGAGAGCTTGCAGAGCACTGGTGAAAGGCAGGCAGAGAATTCCCTGCTAGCACCTTCTCTGTGTCCAGGAAGGAAAACTGTTCGCATTTGCTTCACAGAACCGCTTTTCTGCAGAGAACACTAACGCTTGTTCAGGACGAAAGAAAGCACAGAGCCCCAGATTGGCTGTTGCCCTGGAGAGCTTGCAGAGCACTGGGGAAAGGCAGGCAGAGAATTCCCTGCTAGCACCTTCTCTGTGTCCGGGAAGGAAAACTGTTCGCGTTTGCTTCACAGAACCGCTTTTCTGCAGGGAACATTAACGCTTGTTCAGGACGAAAGAAAGCACAGAGCGCCAGATTTGCTGTTGCCCTGGAGAGCTTGCAGAGCACTGGGGAAAGGCAGGCAGAGAATTCCCTGCTAGCACCTTCTCTGTGTCCGGGAAGGAAAACTGTTCGCATTTGCTTCATAGAACCGCTTTTCTGCAGAGAACACTAACGCTTATTCAGGACGAAAGAAAGCACAGAGCCCCAGATTTGCTGTTGCCCTGGAGAGCTTGCAGAGCACTGGGGAAAGGCAGGCAGAGAATTCCCTGCTAGCATCTTCTCTGTGCCTAGGAAGGAGAAATGTTCACATTGTTTCACAGAATCGCATTTGCGTCGCTGCAGGGAACATTAACGCTTGTTCAGGACGAAAGAAAGCACAGAGCGCCAGATTTGCTGTTGCCCTGGAGAGCTTGCAGAGCACTGGGGAAAGGCAGGCAGAGAATTCCCCGCTAGCACCTTCTCTGTGTCCGGGAAGGAAAACTGTTCGCATTTGCTTCACAGAACCGCTTTTCTGCAGAGAACATTAACGCTTATTCAGGACGAAAGAAAGCACAGAGCCCCAGATTTGCTGTTGCCCTGGAGAGCTTGCAGAGCACTGGGGAAAGGCAGGCAGAGAATTCCCTGCTAGCACCTTCTCTGTGTCCGGGAAGGAGAAATGTTCACATTGTTTCACAGAATCGCATTTGCGTCGCTGCAGGGAACATTAACGCTTATTCAGGACGAAAGAAAGCACAGAGCCCCAGATTTGCTGTTGCCCTGGAGAGCTTGCAGAGCACCGCGGAAAGGCAGGCAGAGAATTCCCTGCTAGCACCTTCTCTGTGTCCGGGAAGGAAAACTGTTCGCATTTGCTTCACAGAACCGCTTTTCTGCAGGGAACATTAACGCTTGTTCAGGACGAAAGAAAGCACAGAGCCCCAGATTTGCTGTTGCCCTGGAGAGCTTGCAGAGCACTGGGGAAAGGCAGGCAGAGAATTCCCTGCTAGCACCTTCTCTGTGTCCAGGAAGGAAAACTGTTCGCATTTGCTTCACAGAACCGCTTTTCTGCAGGAAACATTAATGCTTGTTCAGGACGAAAGAAAGCACAGAGCCCCAGATTTGCTGTTGCCCTGGAGATCTTGCAGAGCACTGGGGAAAGGCAGGCAGAGAATTCCCTGCTAGCACCTTCTCTGTGCCTGGGAAGGAGAAGTCTTCACGTTGTTACTCGGAATCGCATTTGCGTCGCTGTAGAGAACACTAACGCTTGTTCAGGACGAAAGAAAGCACAGAGCGCCAGATTTGCTGTTTCCCTGGAGAGCTTGCAGAGCACTGGGGAAAGGCAGGCAGAGAATTCCCTGCTAGCACCTTCTCTGTGTCCGGGAAGGAAAACTGTTCGCATTTGCTTCACAGAACCGCTTTTCTGCAGGGAACATTAACGCTTGTTCAGGACGAAAGAAAGCACAGAGCCCCAGATTTGCTGTTGCCCTGGAGAGCTTGCAGAGCACTGGGGAAAGGCAGGCAGAGAATTCCCTGCTAGCACCTTCTCTGTGTCCGGGAAGGAAAACTGTTCACATTTGCTTCACAGAACCGCTTTTCTGCAGAGAACACTAACGCTTGTTCAGGACGAAAGAAAGCACAGAGCCCCAGATTTGCTGTTGCCCTGGAGAGCTTGCAGAGCACTGGGGAAAGGCAGGCAGAGAATTCCCTGCTAGCACCTTCTCTGTGCTTAGGAAGGAGAAATGTTCACATTGTTTCACAGAATAGCATTTGCGTCGCTGCAGGGAACATTAACGCTTGTTCAGGACGAAAGAAAGCACAGAGCCCCAGATTTGCTGTTGCCCTGGAGAGCTTGCAGAGCACTGGGGAAAGGCAGGCAGAGAATTCCCTGCTAGCACCTTCTCTGTGTCCGGGAAGGAAAACTGTTCACATTTGCTTCACAGAACCGCTTTTCTGCAGAGAACACTAACGCTTGTTCAGGACGAAAGAAAGCACAGAGCCCCAGATTTGCTGTTGCCCTGGAGAGCTTGCAGAGCACTGGGGAAAGGCAGGCAGAGAATTCCCTGCTAGCACCTTCTCTGTGTCCGGGAAGGAGAAATGTTCACATTGTTTCACAGAATCGCATTTGCGTCGCTGCAGGGAACATTAACGCTTATTCAGGACGAAAGAAAGCACAGGAGCCCCAGATATGCTGTTGCCCTGGAAAGCTTGCAGAGCACTGGGGAAAGGCAGGCAGAGAATTCCCTGCTAGCACATTCTCTGTGTCCGGGAAGGAAAACTGTTCGCTTTTGCTTCACAGAACCGCTTTTCTGCAGGGAACATTAACGCTTGTTCAGGACGAAAGAAAGCACAGAGCCCCAGATTGGCTGTTGCCCTGGAGAGCTTGCAGAGCACTGGGGAAAGGCAGGCAGAGAATTCCCTGCTAGCACCTTCTCTGTGTCCGGGAAGGAGAAATGTTCACATTGTTTCACAGAATCGCATTTGCGTCGCTGCAGGGAACATTAACGCTTATTCAGGACGAAAGAAAGCACAGAGCCCCGGATTTGCTGTTGCCCTGGAGAGCTTGCAGAGCACTGGGGAAAGGCAGGCAGAGAATTCCCTGCTAGCACCTTCTCTGTGCCTGGGAAGGAGAAGTCTTCACGTTGTTACTCGGAATCGCATTTGCGTCGCTGTAGAGAACACTAACGCTTGTTCAGGACGAAAGAAAGCACAGAGCGCCAGATTTGCTGTTTCCCTGGAGAGCTTGCAGAGCACTGGGGAAAGGCAGGCAGAGAATTCCCTGCTAGCACCTTCTCTGTGTCCGGGAAGGAAAACTGTTCGCATTTGCTTCACAGAACCGCTTTTCTGCAGGGAACATTAACGCTTGTTCAGGACGAAAGAAAGCACAGAGCCCCAGATTTGCTGTTGCCCTGGAGAGCTTGCAGAGCACTGGGGAAAGGCAGGCAGAGAATTCCCTGCTAGCACCTTCTCTGTGTCCGGGAAGGAAAACTGTTCGCATTTGCTTCACAGAACCGCTTTTCTGCAGGAAACACTAACGCTTGTTCAGGACGAAAGAAAGCACAGAGCCCCAGATTTGCTGTTGCCCTGGAGATCTTGCAGAGCACTGGGGAAAGGCAGGCAGAGAATTCCCTGCTAGCACCTTCTCTGTGTCCGGGAAGGAAAACTGTTCACATTTGCTTCACAGAACCGCTTTTCTGCAGAGAACACTAACGCTTGTTCAGGACGAAAGAAAGCACAGAGCCCCAGATTTGCTGTTGCCCTGGAGAGCTTGCAGAGCACTGGTGAAAGGCAGGCAGAGAATTCCCTGCTAGCACCTTCTCTGTGTCCAGGAAGGAAAACTGTTCGCATTTGCTTCACAGAACCGCTTTTCTGCAGAGAACACTAACGCTTGTTCAGGACGAAAGAAAGCACAGAGCCCCAGATTGGCTGTTGCCCTGGAGAGCTTGCAGAGCACTGGGGAAAGGCAGGCAGAGAATTCCCTGCTAGCACCTTCTCTGTGTCCGGGAAGGAAAACTGTTCGCGTTTGCTTCACAGAACCGCTTTTCTGCAGGGAACATTAACGCTTGTTCAGGACGAAAGAAAGCACAGAGCCCCAGATTTGCTGTTGCCCTGGAGAGCTTGCAGAGCACTGGGGAAAGGCAGGCAGAGAATTCCCTGCTAGCACCTTCTCTGTGTCCGGGAAGGAAAACTGTTCGCATTTGCTTCACAGAACCGCTTTTCTGCAGAGAACACTAACGCTTGTTCAGGACGAAAGAAAGCACAGAGCCCCAGATTTGCTGTTGCCCTGGAGAGCTTGCAGAGCACTGGGGAAAGGCAGGCAGAGAATTCCCTGCTAGCATCTTCTCTGTGCCTAGAAAGCAGAAATGTTCACATTGTTTCACAGAATCGCATTTGCGTCGCTGCAGGGAACATTAACGCTTGTTCAGGACGAAAGAAAGCACAGAGCGCCAGATTTGCTGTTGCCCTGGAGAGCTTGCAGAGCACTGGGGAAAGGCAGGCAGAGAATTCCCCGCTAGCACCTTCTCTGTGTCCGGGAAGGAAAACTGTTCGCATTTGCTTCACAGAACCGCTTTTCTGCAGAGAACATTAACGCTTATTCAGGACGAAAGAAAGCACAGAGCCCCAGATTTGCTGTTGCCCTGGAGAGCTTGCAGAGCACTGGGGAAAGGCAGGCAGAGAATTCCCTGCTAGCACCTTCTCTGTGCCTGGGAAGGAGAAGTCTTCACGTTGTTACTCGGAATCGCATTTGCGTCGCTGTAGAGAACACTAACGCTTGTTCAGGACGAAAGAAAGCACAGAGCCCCAGATTTGCTGTTGCCCTGGAGAGCTTGCAGAGCACTGGGGAAAGGCAGGCAGAGAATTCCCTGCTAGCACCTTCTCTGTGTCCGGGAAGGAAAACTGTTCGCATTTGCTTCACAGAACCGCTTTTCTGCAGGGAACATTAACGCTTGTTCAGGACGAAAGAAAGCACAGAGCCCCAGATTTGCTGTTGCCCTGGAGAGCTTGCAGAGCACTGGGGAAAGGCAGGCAGAGAATTCCCTGCTAGCACCTTCTCTGTGTCCGGGAAGGAAACTGTTCGCATTTGCTTCACAGAATCGCTTTTCTGCAGGGAACATTAACGCTTGTTCAGGACGAAAGAAAGCACAGAGCCCCAGATTGGCTGTTGCCCTGGAGAGCTTGCAGAGCACTGGGGAAAGGCAGGCAGAGAATTCCCTGCTAGCACCTTCTCTGTGTCCAGGAAGGAAAACTGTTCGCATTTGCTTCACAGAACCGCTTTTCTGCAGAGAACACTAACGCTTGTTCAGGATGAAAGAAAGCACAGAGCCCCAGATTGGCTGTTGCCCTGGAGAGCTTGCAGAGCACTGGGGAAAGGCAGGCAGAGAATTCCCTGCTAGCACCTTCTCTGTGTCCGGGAAGGAAAACTGTTCGCGTTTGCTTCACAGAACCGCTTTTCTGCAGGGAACATTAACGCTTGTTCAGGACGAAAGAAAGCACAGAGCCCGAGATTTGCTGTTGCCCTGGAGAGCTTGCAGAGCACTGGGGAAAGGCAGGCAGAGAATTCCCTGCTAGCACCTTCTCTGTGCCTAGGAAGGAGAAATGTTCGCATTGTTTCACAGAATCGCATTTGCTGCGCTGCAGGGAACATTAACGCTTGTTCAGGACGAAAGAAAGCACAGAGCGCCAGATTTGCTGTTGCCCTGGAGAGCTTGCAGAG
This sequence comes from Strix aluco, assembly GCF_031877795.1. Classification (NCBI taxonomy): domain Eukaryota; kingdom Metazoa; phylum Chordata; class Aves; order Strigiformes; family Strigidae; genus Strix; species Strix aluco. The sequence continues at coordinate 9,523,520 of NC_133932.1, forward strand.
CACTGGGGAAAGGCAGGCAGAGAATTCCCCGCTAGCACCTTCTCTGTGTCCGGGAAGGAAAACTGTTCGCATTTGCTTCACAGAACCGCTTTTCTGCAGAGAACATTAACGCTTATTCAGGACGAAAGAAAGCACAGAGCCCCAGATTTGCTGTTGCCCTGGAGAGCTTGCACAGCACTGGGGAAAGGCAGGCAGAGAATTCCCTGCTAGCACCTTCTCTGTGTCCGGGAAGGAGAAATGTTCACATTGTTTCACAGAATCGCATTTGCGTCGCTGCAGGGAACATTAACGATTATTCAGGACGAAAGAAAGCACAGAGCCCCAGATTTGCTGTTGCCCTGGAGAGCTTGCAGAGCACCGCGGAAAGGCAGGCAGAGAATTCCCTGCTAGCACCTTCTCTGTGTCCGGGAAGGAAAACTGTTCGCATTTGCTTCACAGAACCGCTTTTCTGCAGGGAACATTAACGCTTGTTCAGGACGAAAGAAAGCACAGAGCCCCAGATTTGCTGTTGCCCTGGAGAGCTTGCAGAGCACTGGGGAAAGGCAGGCAGAGAATTCCCTGCTAGCACCTTCTCTGTGTCCAGGAAGGAAAACTGTTCGCATTTGCTTCACAGAACCGCTTTTCTGCAGGAAACACTAACGCTTGTTCAGGACGAAAGAAAGCACAGAGCCCCAGATTTGCTGTTGCCCTGGAGATCTTGCAGAGCACTGGGGAAAGGCAGGCAGAGAATTCCCTGCTAGCACCTTCTCTGTGTCCGGGAAGGAAAACTGTTCACATTTGCTTCACAGAACCGCTTTTCTGCAGAGAACACTAACGCTTGTTCAGGACGAAAGAAAGCACAGAGCCCCAGATTTGCTGTTGCCCTGGAGAGCTTGCAGAGCACTGGTGAAAGGCAGGCAGAGAATTCCCTGCTAGCACCTTCTCTGTGCCTAGGAAGGAGAAATGTTCACATTGTTTCACAGAATCGCATTTGCGTCGCTGCAGGGAACATTAACGCTTATTCAGGACGAAAGAAAGCACAGAGCGCCAGATTTGCTGTTGCCCTGGAGAGCTTGCAGAGCACTGGGGAAAGGCAGGCAGAGAATTCCCTGCTAGCACCTTCTCTGTGTCCGGGAAGGAAAACTGTTCGCATTTGCTTCACAGAACCGCTTTTCTGCAGGGAACATTAACGCTTGTTCAGGACGAAAGAAAGCACAGAGCCCCAGATTTGCTGTTGCCCTGGAGAGCTTGCAGAGCACTGGGGAAAGGCAGGCAGAGAATTCCCTGCTAGCACCTTCTCTGTGTCAGGGAAGGAAAACTGTTCGCATTTGCTTCACAGATCCGCTTTTCTGCAGAGAACACTAACGCTTGTTCAGGACGAAAGAAAGCACAGAGCCCCAGATTGGCTGTTGCCCTGGAGAGCTTGCAGAGCACTGGGGAAAGGCAGGCAGAGAATTCCCTGCTAGCACCTTCTCTGTGTCCGGGAAGGAAAACTGTTCGCGTTTGCTTCACAGAACCGCTTTTCTGCAGGGAACATTAACGCTTGTTCAGGACGAAAGAAAGCACAGAGCGCCAGATTTGCTGTTGCCCTGGAGAGCTTGCAGAGCACTGGGGAAAGGCAGGCAGAGGATTCCCTGCTAGCACCTTCTCTGTGTCCGGGAAGGAAAACTGTTCACATTTGCTTCACAGAACCGCTTTTCTGCAGAGAACACTAACGCTTGTTCAGGACGAAAGAAAGCACAGAGCCCCAGATTGGCTGTTGCCCTGGAGAGCTTGCAGAGCACTGGGGAAAGGCAGGCAGAGAATTCCCTGCTAGCACCTTCTCTGTGTCCAGGAAGGAAAACTGTTCGCGTTTGCTTCACAGAACCGCTTTTCTGCAGGGAACATTAACGCTTGTTCAGGACGAAAGAAAGCACAGAGCCCCAGATTGGCTGTTGCCCTGGAGAGCTTGCAGAGCACTGGGGAAAGGCAGGCAGAGAATTCCCTGCTAGCACCTTCTCTGTGTCCGGGAAGGAGAAATGTTCACATTGTTTCACAGAATCGCATTTGCGTCGCTGCAGGAAACATTAACGCTTGTTCAGGACGAAAGAAAGCACAGAGCCCCAGATTTGCTGTTGCCCTGGAGAGCTTGCAGAGCACTGGTGAAAGGCAGGCAGAGAATTCCCTGCTAGCACCTTCTCTGTGTCCAGGAAGGAAAACTGTTCGCATTTGCTTCACAGAACCGCTTTTCTGCAGAGAACACTAACGCTTGTTCAGGACGAAAGAAAGCACAGAGCCCCAGATTGGCTGTTGCCCTGGAGAGCTTGCAGAGCACTGGGGAAAGGCAGGCAGAGAATTCCCTGCTAGCACCTTCTCTGTGTCCGGGAAGGAAAACTGTTCGCGTTTGCTTCACAGAACCGCTTTTCTGCAGGGAACATTAACGCTTGTTCAGGACGAAAGAAAGCACAGAGCCCCAGATTTGCTGTTGCCCTGGAGAGCTTGCAGAGCACTGGGGAAAGGCAGGCAGAGAATTCCCTGCTAGCACCTTCTCTGTGTCCGGGAAGGAAAACTGTTCGCATTTGCTTCACAGAACCGCTTTTCTGCAGAGAACACTAACGCTTGTTCAGGACGAAAGAAAGCACAGAGCCCCAGATTTGCTGTTGCCCTGGAGAGCTTGCAGAGCACTGGGGAAAGGCAGGCAGAGAATTCCCTGCTAGCATCTTCTCTGTGCCTAGAAAGCAGAAATGTTCACATTGTTTCACAGAATCGCATTTGCGTCGCTGCAGGGAACATTAACGCTTGTTCAGGACGAAAGAAAGCACAGAGCGCCAGATTTGCTGTTGCCCTGGAGAGCTTGCAGAGCACTGGGGAAAGGCAGGCAGAGAATTCCCCGCTAGCACCTTCTCTGTGTCCGGGAAGGAAAACTGTTCGCATTTGCTTCACAGAACCGCTTTTCTGCAGAGAACATTAACGCTTATTCAGGACGAAAGAAAGCACAGAGCCCCAGATTTGCTGTTGCCCTGGAGAGCTTGCAGAGCACTGGGGAAAGGCAGGCAGAGAATTCCCTGCTAGCACCTTCTCTGTGCCTGGGAAGGAGAAGTCTTCACGTTGTTACTCGGAATCGCATTTGCGTCGCTGTAGAGAACACTAACGCTTGTTCAGGACGAAAGAAAGCACAGAGCCCCAGATTTGCTGTTGCCCTGGAGAGCTTGCAGAGCACTGGGGAAAGGCAGGCAGAGAATTCCCTGCTAGCACCTTCTCTGTGTCCGGGAAGGAAAACTGTTCGCATTTGCTTCACAGAACCGCTTTTCTGCAGGGAACATTAACGCTTGTTCAGGACGAAAGAAAGCACAGAGCCCCAGATTTGCTGTTGCCCTGGAGAGCTTGCAGAGCACTGGGGAAAGGCAGGCAGAGAATTCCCTGCTAGCACCTTCTCTGTGTCCGGGAAGGAAACTGTTCGCATTTGCTTCACAGAATCGCTTTTCTGCAGGGAACATTAACGCTTGTTCAGGACGAAAGAAAGCACAGAGCCCCAGATTGGCTGTTGCCCTGGAGAGCTTGCAGAGCACTGGGGAAAGGCAGGCAGAGAATTCCCTGCTAGCACCTTCTCTGTGTCCAGGAAGGAAAACTGTTCGCATTTGCTTCACAGAACCGCTTTTCTGCAGAGAACACTAACGCTTGTTCAGGATGAAAGAAAGCACAGAGCCCCAGATTGGCTGTTGCCCTGGAGAGCTTGCAGAGCACTGGGGAAAGGCAGGCAGAGAATTCCCTGCTAGCACCTTCTCTGTGTCCGGGAAGGAAAACTGTTCGCGTTTGCTTCACAGAACCGCTTTTCTGCAGGGAACATTAACGCTTGTTCAGGACGAAAGAAAGCACAGAGCCCGAGATTTGCTGTTGCCCTGGAGAGCTTGCAGAGCACTGGGGAAAGGCAGGCAGAGAATTCCCTGCTAGCACCTTCTCTGTGCCTAGGAAGGAGAAATGTTCGCATTGTTTCACAGAATCGCATTTGCTGCGCTGCAGGGAACATTAACGCTTGTTCAGGACGAAAGAAAGCACAGAGCGCCAGATTTGCTGTTGCCCTGGAGAGCTTGCAGAGCACTGGGGAAAGGCAGGCAGAGAATTCCCTGCTAGCACCTTCTCTGTGTCCGGGAAGGAAAACTGTTCGCATTTGCTTCACAGAACCGCTTTTCTGCAGAGAACACTAACGCTTGTTCAGGACGAAAGAAAGCACAGAGCCCCAGATTTGCTGTTGCCCTGGAGAGCTTGCAGAGCACTGGGGAAAGGCAGGCAGAGAATTCCCTGCTAGCATCTTCTCTGTGCCTAGAAAGCAGAAATGTTCACATTGTTTCACAGAATCGCATTTGCGTCGCTGCAGGGAACATTAACGCTTGTTCAGGACGAAAGAAAGCACAGAGCGCCAGATTTGCTGTTGCCCTGGAGAGCTTGCAGAGCACTGGGGAAAGGCAGGCAGAGAATTCCCCGCTAGCACCTTCTCTGTGTCCGGGAAGGAAAACTGTTCGCATTTGCTTCACAGAACCGCTTTTCTGCAGAGAACATTAACGCTTATTCAGGACGAAAGAAAGCACAGAGCCCCAGATTTGCTGTTGCCCTGGAGAGCTTGCAGAGCACTGGGGAAAGGCAGGCAGAGAATTCCCTGCTAGCACCTTCTCTGTGCCTGGGAAGGAGAAGTCTTCACGTTGTTACTCGGAATCGCATTTGCGTCGCTGTAGAGAACACTAACGCTTGTTCAGGACGAAAGAAAGCACAGAGCCCCAGATTTGCTGTTGCCCTGGAGAGCTTGCAGAGCACTGGGGAAAGGCAGGCAGAGAATTCCCTGCTAGCACCTTCTCTGTGTCCGGGAAGGAAAACTGTTCGCATTTGCTTCACAGAACCGCTTTTCTGCAGGGAACATTAACGCTTGTTCAGGACGAAAGAAAGCACAGAGCCCCAGATTTGCTGTTGCCCTGGAGAGCTTGCAGAGCACTGGGGAAAGGCAGGCAGAGAATTCCCTGCTAGCACCTTCTCTGTGTCCGGGAAGGAAACTGTTCGCATTTGCTTCACAGAATCGCTTTTCTGCAGGGAACATTAACGCTTGTTCAGGACGAAAGAAAGCACAGAGCCCCAGATTGGCTGTTGCCCTGGAGAGCTTGCAGAGCACTGGGGAAAGGCAGGCAGAGAATTCCCTGCTAGCACCTTCTCTGTGTCCAGGAAGGAAAACTGTTCGCATTTGCTTCACAGAACCGCTTTTCTGCAGAGAACACTAACGCTTGTTCAGGATGAAAGAAAGCACAGAGCCCCAGATTGGCTGTTGCCCTGGAGAGCTTGCAGAGCACTGGGGAAAGGCAGGCAGAGAATTCCCTGCTAGCACCTTCTCTGTGTCCGGGAAGGAAAACTGTTCGCGTTTGCTTCACAGAACCGCTTTTCTGCAGGGAACATTAACGCTTGTTCAGGACGAAAGAAAGCACAGAGCCCGAGATTTGCTGTTGCCCTGGAGAGCTTGCAGAGCACTGGGGAAAGGCAGGCAGAGAATTCCCTGCTAGCACCTTCTCTGTGCCTAGGAAGGAGAAATGTTCGCATTGTTTCACAGAATCGCATTTGCTGCGCTGCAGGGAACATTAACGCTTGTTCAGGACGAAAGAAAGCACAGAGCGCCAGATTTGCTGTTGCCCTGGAGAGCTTGCAGAGCACTGGGGAAAGGCAGGCAGAGAATTCCCCGCTAGCACCTTCTCTGTGTCCGGGAAGGAAAACTGTTCGCATTTGCTTCACAGAACCGCTTTTCTGCAGAGAACATTAACGCTTATTCAGGACGAAAGAAAGCACAGAGCCCCAGATTTGCTGTTGCCCTGGAGAGCTTGCACAGCACTGGGGAAAGGCAGGCAGAGAATTCCCTGCTAGCACCTTCTCTGTGTCCGGGAAGGAGAAATGTTCACATTGTTTCACAGAATCGCATTTGCGTCGCTGCAGGGAACATTAACGATTATTCAGGACGAAAGAAAGCACAGAGCCCCAGATTTGCTGTTGCCCTGGAGAGCTTGCAGAGCACCGCGGAAAGGCAGGCAGAGAATTCCCTGCTAGCACCTTCTCTGTGTCCGGGAAGGAAAACTGTTCGCATTTGCTTCACAGAACCGCTTTTCTGCAGGGAACATTAACGCTTGTTCAGGACGAAAGAAAGCACAGAGCCCCAGATTTGCTGTTGCCCTGGAGAGCTTGCAGAGCACTGGGGAAAGGCAGGCAGAGAATTCCCTGCTAGCACCTTCTCTGTGTCCAGGAAGGAAAACTGTTCGCATTTGCTTCACAGAACCGCTTTTCTGCAGGAAACACTAACGCTTGTTCAGGACGAAAGAAAGCACAGAGCCCCAGATTTGCTGTTGCCCTGGAGAGCTTGCAGAGCACTGGTGAAAGGCAGGCAGAGAATTCCCTGCTAGCACCTTCTCTGTGCCTAGGAAGGAGAAATGTTCACATTGTTTCACAGAATCGCATTTGCGTCGCTGCAGGGAACATTAACGCTTATTCAGGACGAAAGAAAGCACAGAGCGCCAGATTTGCTGTTGCCCTGGAGAGCTTGCAGAGCACTGGGGAAAGGCAGGCAGAGAATTCCCTGCTAGCACCTTCTCTGTGTCCGGGAAGGAAAACTGTTCGCATTTGCTTCACAGAACCGCTTTTCTGCAGGGAACATTAACGCTTGTTCAGGACGAAAGAAAGCACAGAGCCCCAGATTTGCTGTTGCCCTGGAGAGCTTGCAGAGCACTGGGGAAAGGCAGGCAGAGAATTCCCTGCTAGCACCTTCTCTGTGTCCAGGAAGGAAAACTGTTCGCATTTGCTTCACAGATCCGCTTTTCTGCAGAGAACACTAACGCTTGTTCAGGACGAAAGAAAGCACAGAGCCCCAGATTGGCTGTTGCCCTGGAGAGCTTGCAGAGCACTGGGGAAAGGCAGGCAGAGAATTCCCTGCTAGCACCTTCTCTGTGTCCGGGAAGGAAAACTGTTCGCGTTTGCTTCACAGAACCGCTTTTCTGCAGGGAACATTAACGCTTGTTCAGGACGAAAGAAAGCACAGAGCGCCAGATTTGCTGTTGCCCTGGAGAGCTTGCAGAGCACTGGGGAAAGGCAGGCAGAGGATTCCCTGCTAGCACCTTCTCTGTGTCCGGGAAGGAAAACTGTTCACATTTGCTTCACAGAACCGCTTTTCTGCAGAGAACACTAACGCTTGTTCAGGACGAAAGAAAGCACAGAGCCCCAGATTGGCTGTTGCCCTGGAGAGCTTGCAGAGCACTGGGGAAAGGCAGGCAGAGAATTCCCTGCTAGCACCTTCTCTGTGTCCAGGAAGGAAAACTGTTCGCGTTTGCTTCACAGAACCGCTTTTCTGCAGGGAACATTAACGCTTGTTCAGGACGAAAGAAAGCACAGAGCCCCAGATTGGCTGTTGCCCTGGAGAGCTTGCAGAGCACTGGGGAAAGGCAGGCAGAGAATTCCCTGCTAGCACCTTCTCTGTGTCCGGGAAGGAGAAATGTTCACATTGTTTCACAGAATCGCATTTGCGTCGCTGCAGGAAACATTAACGCTTATTCAGGACGAAAGAAAGCACAGAGCCCCGGATTTGCTGTTGCCCTGGAGAGCTTGCAGAGCACTGGGGAAAGGCAGGCAGAGAATTCCCTGCTAGCACCTTCTCTGTGTCCGGGAAGGAAAACTGTTCGCATTTGCTTCACAGAACCGCTTTTCTGCAGAGAACACTAACGCTTGTTCAGGACGAAAGAAAGCACAGAGCCCCAGATTTGCTGTTGCCCTGGAGAGCTTGCAGAGCACTGGGGAAAGGCAGGCAGAGAATTCCCTGCTAGCACCTTCTCTGTGTCCGGGAAGGAAACTGTTCGCATTTGCTTCACAGAATCGCTTTTCTGCAGGGAACATTAACGCTTGTTCAGGACGAAAGAAAGCACAGAGCCCCAGATTGGCTGTTGCCCTGGAGAGCTTGCAGAGCACTGGGGAAAGGCAGGCAGAGAATTCCCTGCTAGCACCTTCTCTGTGTCCAGGAAGGAAAACTGTTCGCATTTGCTTCACAGAACCGCTTTTCTGCAGAGAACACTAACGCTTGTTCAGGACGAAAGAAAGCACAGAGCCCCAGATTGGCTGTTGCCCTGGAGAGCTTGCAGAGCACTGGGGAAAGGCAGGCAGAGAATTCCCTGCTAGCACCTTCTCTGTGTCCGGGAAGGAAAACTGTTCGCGTTTGCTTCACAGAACCGCTTTTCTGCAGGGAACATTAACGCTTGTTCAGGACGAAAGAAAGCACAGAGCCCGAGATTTGCTGTTGCCCTGGAGAGCTTGCAGAGCACTGGGGAAAGGCAGGCAGAGAATTCCCTGCTAGCACCTTCTCTGTGCCTAGGAAGGAGAAATGTTCGCATTGTTTCACAGAATCGCATTTGCGTCGCTGCAGGGAACATTAACGCTTGTTCAGGACGAAAGAAAGCACAGAGCGCCAGATTTGCTGTTGCCCTGGAGAGCTTGCAGAGCACTGGGGAAAGGCAGGCAGAGAATTCCCCGCTAGCACCTTCTCTGTGTCCGGGAAGGAAAACTGTTCGCATTTGCTTCACAGAACCGCTTTTCTGCAGAGAACATTAACGCTTATTCAGGACGAAAGAAAGCACAGAGCCCCAGATTTGCTGTTGCCCTGGAGAGCTTGCACAGCACTGGGGAAAGGCAGGCAGAGAATTCCCTGCTAGCACCTTCTCTGTGTCCGGGAAGGAGAAATGTTCACATTGTTTCACAGAATCGCATTTGCGTCGCTGCAGGGAACATTAACGATTATTCAGGACGAAAGAAAGCACAGAGCCCCAGATTTGCTGTTGCCCTGGAGAGCTTGCAGAGCACCGCGGAAAGGCAGGCAGAGAATTCCCTGCTAGCACCTTCTCTGTGTCCGGGAAGGAAAACTGTTCGCATTTGCTTCACAGAACCGCTTTTCTGCAGGGAACATTAACGCTTGTTCAGGACGAAAGAAAGCACAGAGCCCCAGATTTGCTGTTGCCCTGGAGAGCTTGCAGAGCACTGGGGAAAGGCAGGCAGAGAATTCCCTGCTAGCACCTTCTCTGTGTCCAGGAAGGAAAACTGTTCGCATTTGCTTCACAGAACCGCTTTTCTGCAGGAAACACTAACGCTTGTTCAGGACGAAAGAAAGCACAGAGCCCCAGATTTGCTGTTGCCCTGGAGATCTTGCAGAGCACTGGGGAAAGGCAGGCAGAGAATTCCCTGCTAGCACCTTCTCTGTGTCCGGGAAGGAAAACTGTTCACATTTGCTTCACAGAACCGCTTTTCTGCAGAGAACACTAACGCTTGTTCAGGACGAAAGAAAGCACAGAGCCCCAGATTTGCTGTTGCCCTGGAGAGCTTGCAGAGCACTGGTGAAAGGCAGGCAGAGAATTCCCTGCTAGCACCTTCTCTGTGCCTAGGAAGGAGAAATGTTCACATTGTTTCACAGAATCGCATTTGCGTCGCTGCAGGGAACATTAACGCTTATTCAGGACGAAAGAAAGCACAGAGCGCCAGATTTGCTGTTGCCCTGGAGAGCTTGCAGAGCACTGGGGAAAGGCAGGCAGAGAATTCCCTGCTAGCACCTTCTCTGTGTCCGGGAAGGAAAACTGTTCGCATTTGCTTCACAGAACCGCTTTTCTGCAGGGAACATTAACGCTTGTTCAGGACGAAAGAAAGCACAGAGCGCCAGATTTGCTGTTGCCCTGGAGAGCTTGCAGAGCACTGGGGAAAGGCAGGCAGAGAATTCCCTGCTAGCACCTTCTCTGTGTCCGGGAAGGAAAACTGTTCGCATTTGCTTCACAGAACCGCTTTTCTGCAGGGAACATTAACGCTTGTTCAGGACGAAAGAAAGCACAGAGCCCCAGATTTGCTGTTGCCCTGGAGAGCTTGCAGAGCACTGGGGAAAGGCAGGCAGAGAATTCCCTGCTAGCACCTTCTCTGTGTCCGGGAAGGAAACTCTTCGCATTTGCTTCACAGATCCGCTTTTCTGCAGGGAACATTAACGCTTGTTCAGGACGAAAGAAAGCACAGAGCCCCAGATTGGCTGTTGCCCTGGAGAGCTTGCAGAGCACTGGGGAAAGGCAGGCAGAGAATTCCCTGCTAGCACCTTCTCTGTGTCCAGGAAGGAAAACTGTTCGCATTTGCTTCACAGAACCGCTTTTCTGCAGAGAACACTAACGCTTGTTCAGGACGAAAGAAAGCACAGAGCCCCAGATTGGCTGTTGCCCTGGAGAGCTTGCAGAGCACTGGGGAAAGGCAGGCAGAGAATTCCCTGCTAGCACCTTCTCTGTGTCCGGGAAGGAAAACTGTTCGCATTTGCTTCACAGAACCGCTTTTGTGCAGGGAACATTAACGCTTGTTCAGGACGAAAGAAAGCACAGAGCGCCAGATTTGCTGTTGCCCTGGAGAGCTTGCAGAGCACTGGGGAAAGGCAGGCAGAGGATTCCCTGCTAGCACCTTCTCTGTGTCCGGGAAGGAAAACTGTTCACATTTGCTTCACAGAACCGCTTTTCTGCAGAGAACACTAACGCTTGTTCAGGACGAAAGAAAGCACAGAGCCCCAGATTTGCTGTTTCCCTGGAGAGCTTGCAGAGCACTGGTGAAAGGCAGGCAGAGAATTCCCTGCTAGCACCTTCTCTGTGCCTAGGAAGGAGAAATGTTCACATTGTTTCACAGAATCGCATTTGCGTCGCTGCAGGGAACATTAACGCTTGTTCAGGACGAAAGAAAGCACAGAGCGCCAGATTTGCTGTTGCCCTGGAGAGCTTGCAGAGCACTGGGGAAAGGCAGGCAGAGAATTCCCTGCTAGCACCTTCTCTGTGTCCGGGAAGGAAAACTGTTCGCGTTTGCTTCACAGAACCGCTTTTCTGCAGGGAACATTAACGCTTGTTCAGGACGAAAGAAAGCACAGAGCCCCAGATTGGCTGTTGCCCTGGAGAGCTTGCAGAGCACTGGGGAAAGGCAGGCAGAGAATTCCCTGCTAGCACCTTCTCTGTGTCCAGGAAGGAAAACTGTTCGCATTTGCTTCACAGAACCGCTTTTCTGCAGGGAACATTAACGCTTGTTCAGGACGAAAGAAAGCACAGAGCCCCAGATTTGCTGTTGCCCTGGAGAGCTTGCAGAGCACTGGGGAAAGGCAGGCAGAGAATTCCCTGCTAGCACCTTCTCTGTGTCCGGGAAGGAAAACTGTTCGCATTTGCTTCACAGAACCGCTTTTCTGCAGGGAACATTAACGCTTGTTCAGGACGAAAGAAAGCACAGAGCGCCAGATTTGCTGTTTCCCTGGAGAGCTTGCAGAGCACTGGGGAAAGGCAGGCAGAGAATTCCCTGCTAGCACCTTCTCTGTGTCCGGGAAGGAGAAATGTTCACATTGTTTCACAGAATCGCATTTGCGTCGCTGCAGGGAACATTAACGCTTGTTCAGGACGAAAGAAAGCACAGAGCCCCAGATTTGCTGTTGCCCTGGAGAGCTTGCAGAGCACTGGGGAAAGGCAGGCAGAGAATTCCCTGCTAGCAGCTTCTCTGTGTCCGGGAAGGAAAACTGTTCGCATTTGCTTCACAGAACCGCTTTTGTGCAGGGAACATTAACGCTTGTTCAGGACGAAAGAAAGCACAGAGCCCCAGATTTGCTGTTGCCCTGGAGAGCTTGCAGAGCACTGGGGAAAGGCAGGCAGAGAATTCCCTGCTAGCACCTTCTCTGTGTCCGGGAAGGAAAACTGTTCGCATTTGCTTCACAGAACCGCTTTTCTGCAGGGAACATTAACGCTTGTTCAGGACGAAAGAAAGCACAGAGCCCCAGATTTGCTGTTGCCCTGGAGAGCTTGCAGAGCACTGGGGAAAGGCAGGCAGAGAATTCCCTGCTAGCACCTTCTCTGTGTCCGGGAAGGAAACTCTTCGCATTTGCTTCACAGATCCGCTTTTCTGCAGGGAACATTAACGCTTGTTCAGGACGAAAGAAAGCACAGAGCCCCAGATTGGCTGTTGCCCTGGAGAGCTTGCAGAGCACTGGGGAAAGGCAGGCAGAGAATTCCCTGCTAGCACCTTCTCTGTGTCCAGGAAGGAAAACTGTTCGCATTTGCTTCACAGAACCGCTTTTCTGCAGAGAACACTAACGCTTGTTCAGGACGAAAGAAAGCACAGAGCCCCAGATTGGCTGTTGCCCTGGAGAGCTTGCAGAGCACTGGGGAAAGGCAGGCAGAGAATTCCCTGCTAGCACCTTCTCTGTGTCCGGGAAGGAAAACTGTTCGCATTTGCTTCACAGAACCGCTTTTGTGCAGGGAACATTAACGCTTGTTCAGGACGAAAGAAAGCACAGAGCGCCAGATTTGCTGTTGCCCTGGAGAGCTTGCAGAGCACTGGGGAAAGGCAGGCAGAGGATTCCCTGCTAGCACCTTCTCTGTGTCCGGGAAGGAAAACTGTTCACATTTGCTTCACAGAACCGCTTTTCTGCAGAGAACACTAACGCTTGTTCAGGACGAAAGAAAGCACAGAGCCCCAGATTTGCTGTTTCCCTGGAGAGCTTGCAGAGCACTGGTGAAAGGCAGGCAGAGAATTCCCTGCTAGCACCTTCTCTGTGCCTAGGAAGGAGAAATGTTCACATTGTTTCACAGAATCGCATTTGCGTCGCTGCAGGGAACATTAACGCTTGTTCAGGACGAAAGAAAGCACAGAGCGCCAGATTTGCTGTTGCCCTGGAGAGCTTGCAGAGCACTGGGGAAAGGCAGGCAGAGAATTCCCTGCTAGCACCTTCTCTGTGTCCGGGAAGGAAAACTGTTCGCGTTTGCTTCACAGAACCGCTTTTCTGCAGGGAACATTAACGCTTGTTCAGGACGAAAGAAAGCACAGAGCCCCAGATTGGCTGTTGCCCTGGAGAGCTTGCAGAGCACTGGGGAAAGGCAGGCAGAGAATTCCCTGCTAGCACCTTCTCTGTGTCCAGGAAGGAAAACTGTTCGCATTTGCTTCACAGAACCGCTTTTCTGCAGGGAACATTAACGCTTGTTCAGGACGAAAGAAAGCACAGAGCCCCAGATTTGCTGTTGCCCTGGAGAGCTTGCAGAGCACTGGGGAAAGGCAGGCAGAGAATTCCCTGCTAGCACCTTCTCTGTGTCCGGGAAGGAAAACTGTTCGCATTTGCTTCACAGAACCGCTTTTCTGCAGGGAACATTAACGCTTGTTCAGGACGAAAGAAAGCACAGAGCGCCAGATTTGCTGTTTCCCTGGAGAGCTTGCAGAGCACTGGGGAAAGGCAGGCAGAGAATTCCCTGCTAGCACCTTCTCTGTGTCCGGGAAGGAGAAATGTTCACATTGTTTCACAGAATCGCATTTGCGTCGCTGCAGGGAACATTAACGCTTGTTCAGGACGAAAGAAAGCACAGAGCCCCAGATTTGCTGTTGCCCTGGAGAGCTTGCAGAGCACTGGGGAAAGGCAGGCAGAGAATTCCCTGCTAGCAGCTTCTCTGTGTCCGGGAAGGAAAACTGTTCGCATTTGCTTCACAGAACCGCTTTTGTGCAGGGAACATTAACGCTTGTTCAGGACGAAAGAAAGCACAGAGCCCCAGATTTGCTGTTGCCCTGGAGAGCTTGCAGAGCACTGGGGAAAGGCAGGCAGAGAATTCCCTGCTAGCACCTTCTCTGTGTCCGGGAAGGAAAACTGTTCGCATTTGCTTCACAGAACCGCTTTTCTTCAGGGAACATTAACGCTTGTTCAGGACGAAAGAAAGCACAGAGCCCCAGATTTGCTGTTGCCCTGGAGAGCTTGCAGAGCACTGGGGAAAGGCAGGCAGAGAATTCCCTGCTAGCACCTTCTCTGTGTCCGGGAAGGAAAACTGTTCGCGTTTGCTTCACAGAACCGCTTTTCTGCAGGGAACATTAACGCTTGTTCAGGACGAAAGAAAGCACAGAGCCCCAGATTTGCTGTTGCCCTGGAGAGCTTGCAGAGCACTGGGGAAAGGCAGGCAGAGAATTCCCTGCTAGCACCTTCTCTGTGTCCGGGAAGGAAAACTGTTCGCATTTGCTTCACAGAACCGCTTTTCTGCAGGGAACATTAACGCTTGTTCAGGACGAAAGAAAGCACAGAGCCCCAGATTTGCTGTTGCCCTGGAGAGCTTGCAGAGCACTGGGGAAAGGCAGGCAGAGAATTCCCTGCTAGCACCTTCTCTGTGTCCGGGAAGGAAAACTGTTCGCATTTGCTTCACAGAACCGCTTTTCTGCAGGGAACATTAACGCTTGTTCGGGACGAAAGAAAGCACAGAGCCCCAGATTTGCTGTTGCCCTGGAGAGCTTGCAGAGCACTGGGGAAAGGCAGGCAGAGAATTCCCTGCTAGCACCTTCTCTGTGTCCGGGAAGGAAAACTGTTCGCATTTGCTTCACAGAACCGCTTTTCTGCAGAGAACACTAACGCTTGTTCAGGACGAAAGAAAGCACAGAGCCCCAGATTTGCTGTTGCCCTGGAGAGCTTGCAGAGCACTGGGGAAAGGCAGGCAGAGAATTCCCTGCTAGCACCTTCTCTGTGTCCGGGAAGGAAAACTGTTCGCATTTGCTTCACAGAACCGCTTTTCTGCAGAGAACACTAACGCTTGTTCAGGACGAAAGAAAGCACAGAGCCCCAGATTTGCTGTTGCCCTGGAGAGCTTGCAGAGCACTGGGGAAAGGCAGGCAGAGAATTCCCTGCTAGCACCTTCTCTGTGCCTAGGAAGGAGAAATGTTCACATTGTTTCACAGAATCGCATTTGCGTCGCTGCAGGGAACATTAACGCTTGTTCAGGACGAAAGAAAGCACAGAGCGCCAGATTTGCTGTTGCCCTGGAGAGCTTGCAGAGCACTGGGGAAAGGCAGGCAGAGAATTCCCTGCTAGCACCTTCTCTGTGTCTGGGAAGGAAAACTGTTCGCGTTTGCTTCACAGAACCGCTTTTCTGCAGGAAACACTAACGCTTGTTCAGGACGAAAGAAAGCACAGAGCCCCAGATTTGCTGTTGCCCTGGAGAGCTTGCAGAGCACTGGGGAAAGGCAGGCAGAGAATTCCCTGCTAGCACCTTCTCTGTGTCCGGGAAGGAAAACTGTTCACATTTGCTTCACAGAACCGCTTTTCTGCAGAGAACACTAACGCTTGTTCAGGACGAAAGAAAGCACAGAGCCCCAGATTTGCTGTTGCCCTGGAGAGCTTGCAGAGCACTGGTGAAAGGCAGGCAGAGAATTCCCTGCTAGCACCTTCTCTGTGCCTAGGAAGGAGAAATGTTCACATTGTTTCACAGAATCGCATTTGCGTCGCTGCAGGGAACATTAACGCTTATTCAGGACGAAAGAAAGCACAGAGCGCCAGATTTGCTGTTGCCCTGGAGAGCTTGCAGAGCACTGGGGAAAGGCAGGCAGAGAATTCCCTGCTAGCACCTTCTCTGTGTCCGGGAAGGAAAACTGTTCGCATTTGCTTCACAGAACCGCTTTTCTGCAGGGAACATTAACGCTTGTTCAGGACGAAAGAAAGCACAGAGCCCCAGATTTGCTGTTGCCCTGGAGAGCTTGCAGAGCACTGGGGAAAGGCAGGCAGAGAATTCCCTGCTAGCACCTTCTCTGTGTCCGGGAAGGAAACTCTTCGCATTTGCTTCACAGATCCGCTTTTCTGCAGGGAACATTAACGCTTGTTCAGGACGAAAGAAAGCACAGAGCCCCAGATTGGCTGTTGCCCTGGAGAGCTTGCAGAGCACTGGGGAAAGGCAGGCAGAGAATTCCCTGCTAGCACCTTCTCTGTGTCCAGGAAGGAAAACTGTTCGCATTTGCTTCACAGAACCGCTTTTCTGCAGAGAACACTAACGCTTGTTCAGGACGAAAGAAAGCACAGAGCCCCAGATTTGCTGTTGCCCTGGAGAGCTTGCAGAGCACTGGGGAAAGGCAGGCAGAGAATTCCCTGCTAGCACCTTCTCTGTGCCTAGGAAGGAGAAATGTTCACATTGTTTCACAGAATCGCATTTGCGTCGCTGCAGGGAACATTAACGCTTGTTCAGGACGAAAGAAAGCACAGAGCGCCAGATTTGCTGTTGCCCTGGAGAGCTTGCAGAGCACTGGGGAAAGGCAGGCAGAGAATTCCCTGCTAGCACCTTCTCTGTGTCCAGGAAGGAAAACTGTTCGCATTTGCTTCACAGAACCGCTTTTCTGCAGGAAACACTAACGCTTGTTCAGGACGAAAGAAAGCACAGAGCCCCAGATTTGCTGTTGCCCTGGAGATCTTGCAGAGCACTGGGGAAAGGCAGGCAGAGAATTCCCTGCTAGCACCTTCTCTGTGTCCGGGAAGGAAAACTGTTCACATTTGCTTCACAGAACCGCTTTTCTGCAGAGAACACTAACGCTTGTTCAGGACGAAAGAAAGCACAGAGCCCCAGATTTGCTGTTGCCCTGGAGAGCTTGCAGAGCACTGGGGAAAGGCAGGCAGAGAATTCCCTGCTAGCACCTTCTCTGTGCCTAGGAAGGAGAAATGTTCACATTGTTTCACAGAATCGCATTTGCGTCGCTGCAGGGAACATTAACGCTTATTCAGGACGAAAGAAAGCACAGAGCGCCAGATTTGCTGTTGCCCTGGAGAGCTTGCAGAGCACTGGGGAAAGGCAGGCAGAGAATTCCCTGCTAGCACCTTCTCTGTGTCCGGGAAGGAAAACTGTTCGCATTTGCTTCACAGAACCGCTTTTCTGCAGGGAACATTAACGCTTGTTCAGGACGAAAGAAAGCACAGAGCCCCAGATTTGCTGTTGCCCTGGAGAGCTTGCAGAGCACTGGGGAAAGGCAGGCAGAGAATTCCCTGCTAGCACCTTCTCTGTGTCCGGGAAGGAAACTCTTCGCATTTGCTTCACAGATCCGCTTTTCTGCAGGGAACATTAACGCTTGTTCAGGACGAAAGAAAGCACAGAGCCCCAGATTGGCTGTTGCCCTGGAGAGCTTGCAGAGCACTGGGGAAAGGCAGGCAGAGAATTCCCTGCTAGCACCTTCTCTGTGTCCAGGAAGGAAAACTGTTCGCATTTGCTTCACAGAACCGCTTTTCTGCAGAGAACACTAACGCTTGTTCAGGACGAAAGAAAGCACAGAGCCCCAGATTGGCTGTTGCCCTGGAGAGCTTGCAGAGCACTGGGGAAAGGCAGGCAGAGAATTCCCTGCTAGCACCTTCTCTGTGTCCGGGAAGGAAAACTGTTCGCATTTGCTTCACAGAACCGCTTTTCTGCAGGGAACATTAACGCTTGTTCAGGACGAAAGAAAGCACAGAGCGCCAGATTTGCTGTTGCCCTGGAGAGCTTGCAGAGCACTGGGGAAAGGCAGGCAGAGGATTCCCTGCTAGCACCTTCTCTGTGTCCGGGAAGGAAAACTGTTCACATTTGCTTCACAGAACCGCTTTTCTGCAGAGAACACTAACGCTTGTTCAGGACGAAAGAAAGCACAGAGCCCCAGATTTGCTGTTGCCCTGGAGAGCTTGCAGAGCACTGGTGAAAGGCAGGCAGAGAATTCCCTGCTAGCACCTTCTCTGTGCCTAGGAAGGAGAAATGTTCACATTGTTTCACAGAATCGCATTTGCGTCGCTGCAGGGAACATTAACGCTTGTTCAGGACGAAAGAAAGCACAGAGCCCCAGATTTGCTGTTGCCCTGGAGAGCTTGCAGAGCACTGGGGAAAGGCAGGCAGAGAATTCCCTGCTAGCACCTTCTCTGTGTCCGGGAAGGAAAACTGTTCGCGTTTGCTTCACAGAACCGCTTTTCTGCAGGGAACATTAACGCTTGTTCAGGACGAAAGAAAGCACAGAGCCCCAGATTGGCTGTTGCCCTGGAGAGCTTGCAGAGCACTGGGGAAAGGCAGGCAGAGAATTCCCTGCTAGCACCTTCTCTGTGCCTAGGAAGGAGAAATGTTCACATTGTTTCACAGAATCGCATTTGCGTCGCTGCAGGGAACATTAACGCTTATTCAGGACGAAAGAAAGCACAGAGCGCCAGATTTGCTGTTGCCCTGGAGAGCTTGCAGAGCACTGGGGAAAGGCAGGCAGAGAATTCCCTGCTAGCACCTTCTCTGTGTCCGGGAAGGAAAACTGTTCGCATTTGCTTCACAGAACCGCTTTTCTGCAGGGAACATTAACGCTTGTTCAGGACGAAAGAAAGCACAGAGCCCCAGATTTGCTGTTGCCCTGGAGAGCTTGCAGAGCACTGGGGAAAGGCAGGCAGAGAATTCCCTGCTAGCACCTTCTCTGTGTCCGGGAAGGAAACTCTTCGCATTTGCTTCACAGATCCGCTTTTCTGCAGGGAACATTAACGCTTGTTCAGGACGAAAGAAAGCACAGAGCCCCAGATTGGCTGTTGCCCTGGAGAGCTTGCAGAGCACTGGGGAAAGGCAGGCAGAGAATTCCCTGCTAGCACCTTCTCTGTGTCCAGGAAGGAAAACTGTTCGCATTTGCTTCACAGAACCGCTTTTCTGCAGAGAACACTAACGCTTGTTCAGGACGAAAGAAAGCACAGAGCCCCAGATTTGCTGTTGCCCTGGAGAGCTTGCAGAGCACTGGGGAAAGGCAGGCAGAGAATTCCCTGCTAGCACCTTCTCTGTGCCTAGGAAGGAGAAATGTTCACATTGTTTCACAGAATCGCATTTGCGTCGCTGCAGGGAACATTAACGCTTGTTCAGGACGAAAGAAAGCACAGAGCGCCAGATTTGCTGTTGCCCTGGAGAGCTTGCAGAGCACTGGGGAAAGGCAGGCAGAGAATTCCCTGCTAGCACCTTCTCTGTGTCCAGGAAGGAAAACTGTTCGCATTTGCTTCACAGAACCGCTTTTCTGCAGGAAACACTAACGCTTGTTCAGGACGAAAGAAAGCACAGAGCCCCAGATTTGCTGTTGCCCTGGAGATCTTGCAGAGCACTGGGGAAAGGCAGGCAGAGAATTCCCTGCTAGCACCTTCTCTGTGTCCGGGAAGGAAAACTGTTCACATTTGCTTCACAGAACCGCTTTTCTGCAGAGAACACTAACGCTTGTTCAGGACGAAAGAAAGCACAGAGCCCCAGATTTGCTGTTGCCCTGGAGAGCTTGCAGAGCACTGGTGAAAGGCAGGCAGAGAATTCCCTGCTAGCACCTTCTCTGTGCCTAGGAAGGAGAAATGTTCACATTGTTTCACAGAATCGCATTTGCGTCGCTGCAGGGAACATTAACGCTTATTCAGGACGAAAGAAAGCACAGAGCGCCAGATTTGCTGTTGCCCTGGAGAGCTTGCAGAGCACTGGGGAAAGGCAGGCAGAGAATTCCCTGCTAGCACCTTCTCTGTGTCCGGGAAGGAAAACTGTTCGCATTTGCTTCACAGAACCGCTTTTCTGCAGGGAACATTAACGCTTGTTCAGGACGAAAGAAAGCACAGAGCCCCAGATTTGCTGTTGCCCTGGAGAGCTTGCAGAGCACTGGGGAAAGGCAGGCAGAGAATTCCCTGCTAGCACCTTCTCTGTGTCCGGGAAGGAAACTCTTCGCATTTGCTTCACAGATCCGCTTTTCTGCAGGGAACATTAACGCTTGTTCAGGACGAAAGAAAGCACAGAGCCCCAGATTGGCTGTTGCCCTGGAGAGCTTGCAGAGCACTGGGGAAAGGCAGGCAGAGAATTCCCTGCTAGCACCTTCTCTGTGTCCAGGAAGGAAAACTGTTCGCATTTGCTTCACAGAACCGCTTTTCTGCAGAGAACACTAACGCTTGTTCAGGACGAAAGAAAGCACAGAGCCCCAGATTGGCTGTTGCCCTGGAGAGCTTGCAGAGCACTGGGGAAAGGCAGGCAGAGAATTCCCTGCTAGCACCTTCTCTGTGTCCGGGAAGGAAAACTGTTCGCATTTGCTTCACAGAACCGCTTTTCTGCAGGGAACATTAACGCTTGTTCAGGACGAAAGAAAGCACAGAGCGCCAGATTTGCTGTTGCCCTGGAGAGCTTGCAGAGCACTGGGGAAAGGCAGGCAGAGGATTCCCTGCTAGCACCTTCTCTGTGTCCGGGAAGGAAAACTGTTCACATTTGCTTCACAGAACCGCTTTTCTGCAGAGAACACTAACGCTTGTTCAGGACGAAAGAAAGCACAGAGCCCCAGATTTGCTGTTTCCCTGGAGAGCTTGCAGAGCACTGGTGAAAGGCAGGCAGAGAATTCCCTGCTAGCACCTTCTCTGTGCCTAGGAAGGAGAAATGTTCACATTGTTTCACAGAATCGCATTTGCGTCGCTGCAGGGAACATTAACGCTTGTTCAGGACGAAAGAAAGCACAGAGCGCCAGATTTGCTGTTGCCCTGGAGAGCTTGCAGAGCACTGGGGAAAGGCAGGCAGAGAATTCCCTGCTAGCACCTTCTCTGTGTCCGGGAAGGAAAACTGTTCGCGTTTGCTTCACAGAACCGCTTTTCTGCAGGGAACATTAACGCTTGTTCAGGACGAAAGAAAGCACAGAGCCCCAGATTGGCTGTTGCCCTGGAGAGCTTGCAGAGCACTGGGGAAAGGCAGGCAGAGAATTCCCTGCTAGCACCTTCTCTGTGTCCGGGAAGGAAAACTGTTCGCATTTGCTTCACAGAACCGCTTTTCTGCAGGGAACATTAACGCTTGTTCAGGACGAAAGAAAGCACAGAGCGCCAGATTTGCTGTTGCCCTGGAGAGCTTGCAGAGCACTGGGGAAAGGCAGGCAGAGAATTCCCTGCTAGCACCTTCTCTGTGTCCGGGAAGGAAAACTGTTCGCATTTGCTTCACAGAACCGCTTTTCTGCAGGGAACATTAACGCTTGTTCAGGACGAAAGAAAGCACAGAGCGCCAGATTTGCTGTTTCCCTGGAGAGCTTGCAGAGCACTGGGGAAAGGCAGGCAGAGAATTCCCTGCTAGCACCTTCTCTGTGTCCGGGAAGGAGAAATGTTCACATTGTTTCACAGAATCGCATTTGCGTCGCTGCAGGGAACATTAACGCTTGTTCAGGACGAAAGAAAGCACAGAGCCCCAGATTTGCTGTTGCCCTGGAGAGCTTGCAGAGCACTGGGGAAAGGCAGGCAGAGAATTCCCTGCTAGCAGCTTCTCTGTGTCCGGGAAGGAAAACTGTTCGCATTTGCTTCACAGAACCGCTTTTGTGCAGGGAACATTAACGCTTGTTCAGGACGAAAGAAAGCACAGAGCCCCAGATTTGCTGTTGCCCTGGAGAGCTTGCAGAGCACTGGGGAAAGGCAGGCAGAGAATTCCCTGCTAGCACCTTCTCTGTGTCCGGGAAGGAAAACTGTTCGCATTTGCTTCACAGAACCGCTTTTCTGCAGGGAACATTAACGCTTGTTCAGGACGAAAGAAAGCACAGAGCCCCAGATTTGCTGTTGCCCTGGAGAGCTTGCAGAGCACTGGGGAAAGGCAGGCAGAGAATTCCCTGCTAGCACCTTCTCTGTGTCCGGGAAGGAAAACTGTTCGCGTTTGCTTCACAGAACCGCTTTTCTGCAGGGAACATTAACGCTTGTTCAGGACGAAAGAAAGCACAGAGCGCCAGATTTGCTGTTGCCCTGGAGAGCTTGCAGAGCACTGGGGAAAGGCAGGCAGAGAATTCCCTGCTAGCACCTTCTCTGTGTCCGGGAAGGAAAACTGTTCGCGTTTGCTTCACAGAACCGCTTTTCTGCAGGGAACATTAACGCTTGTTCAGGACGAAAGAAAGCACAGAGCCCCAGATTTGCTGTTGCCCTGGAGAGCTTGCAGAGCACTGGGAAAAGGCAGGCAGAGAATTCCCTGCTAGCACCTTCTCTGTGTCCGGGAAGGAAAACTGTTCGCATTTGCTTCACAGAACCGCTTTTCTGCAGGGAACATTAACGCTTGTTCAGGACGAAAGAAAGCACAGAGCCCCAGATTTGCTGTTGCCCTGGAGAGCTTGCAGAGCACTGGGGAAAGGCAGGCAGAGAATTCCCTGATAGCACCTTCTCTGTGTCCGGGAAGGAAAACTGTTCGCATTTGCTTCACAGAACCGCTTTTCTGCAGGGAACATTAACGCTTGTTCAGGACGAAAGAAAGCACAGAGCCCCAGATTTGCTGTTGCCCTGGAGAGCTTGCAGAGCACTGGGGAAAGGCAGGCAGAGAATTCCCTGCTAGCACCTTCTCTGTGTCCGGGAAGGAGAAATGTTCACATTGTTTCACAGAATCGCATTTGCGTCACTGCAGGGAACATTAACGCTTATTCAGGACGAAAGAAAGCACAGAGCCCCAGATTTGCTGTTGCCCTGGAGAGCTTGCAGAGCACTGGGGAAAGGCAGGCAGAGAATTCCCTGCTAGCACCTTCTCTGTGTCCAGGAAGGAAAACTGTTCGCATTTGCTTCACAGAACCGCTTTTCTGCAGAGAACACTAACGCTTGTTCAGGACGAAAGAAAGCACAGAGCCCCAGATTGGCTGTTGCCCTGGAGAGCTTGCAGAGCACTGGGGAAAGGCAGGCAGAGAATTCCCTGCTAGCACCTTCTCTGTGTCCGGGAAGGAAAACTGTTCGCGTTTGCTTCACAGAACCGCTTTTCTGCAGGGAACATTAACGCTTGTTCAGGACGAAAGAAAGCACAGAGCCCGAGATTTGCTGTTGCCCTGGAGAGCTTGCAGAGCACTGGGGAAAGGCAGGCAGAGAATTCCCTGCTAGCACCTTCTCTGTGTCCGGGAAGGAAAACTGTTCGCATTTGCTTCACAGAACCGCTTTTCTGCAGAGAACACTAACGCTTGTTCAGGACGAAAGAAAGCACAGAGCCCCAGATTTGCTGTTGCCCTGGAGAGCTTGCAGAGCACTGGGGAAAGGCAGGCAGAGAATTCCCTGCTAGCATCTTCTCTGTGCCTAGAAAGCAGAAATGTTCACATTGTTTCACAGAATCGCATTTGCGTCGCTGCAGGGAACATTAACGCTTGTTCAGGACGAAAGAAAGCACAGAGCGCCAGATTTGCTGTTGCCCTGGAGAGCTTGCAGAGCACTGGGGAAAGGCAGGCAGAGAATTCCCCGCTAGCACCTTCTCTGTGTCCGGGAAGGAAAACTGTTCGCATTTGCTTCACAGAACAGCTTTTCTGCAGAGAACATTAACGCTTATTCAGGACGAAAGAAAGCACAGAGCCCCAGATTTGCTGTTGCCCTGGAGAGCTTGCAGAGCACTGGGGAAAGGCAGGCAGAGAATTCCCTGCTAGCACCTTCTCTGTGCCTGGGAAGGAGAAGTCTTCACGTTGTTACTCGGAATCGCATTTGCGTCGCTGTAGAGAACACTAACGCTTGTTCAGGACGAAAGAAAGCACAGAGCCCCAGATTTGCTGTTGCCCTGGAGAGCTTGCAGAGCACTGGGGAAAGGCAGGCAGAGAATTCCCTGCTAGCACCTTCTCTGTGTCCGGGAAGGAAACTGTTCGCATTTGCTTCACAGAATCGCTTTTCTGCAGGGAACATTAACGCTTGTTCAGGACGAAAGAAAGCACAGAGCCCCAGATTGGCTGTTGCCCTGGAGAGCTTGCAGAGCACTGGGGAAAGGCAGGCAGAGAATTCCCTGCTAGCACCTTCTCTGTGTCCAGGAAGGAAAACTGTTCGCATTTGCTTCACAGAACCGCTTTTCTGCAGAGAACACTAACGCTTGTTCAGGACGAAAGAAAGCACAGAGCCCCAGATTGGCTGTTGCCCTGGAGAGCTTGCAGAGCACTGGGGAAAGGCAGGCAGAGAATTCCCTGCTAGCACCTTCTCTGTGTCCGGGAAGGAAAACTGTTCGCGTTTGCTTCACAGAACCGCTTTTCTGCAGGGAACATTAACGCTTGTTCAGGACGAAAGAAAGCACAGAGCCCGAGATTTGCTGTTGCCCTGGAGAGCTTGCAGAGCACTGGGGAAAGGCAGGCAGAGAATTCCCTGCTAGCATCTTCTCTGTGCCTAGGAAGGAGAAATGTTCGCATTGTTTCACAGAATCGCATTTGCGTCGCTGCAGGGAACATTAACGCTTGTTCAGGACGAAAGAAAGCACAGAGCGCCAGATTTGCTGTTGCCCTGGAGAGCTTGCAGAGCACTGGGGAAAGGCAGGCAGAGAATTCCCTGCTAGCACCTTCTCTGTGTCCGGGAAGGAAAACTGTTCGCATTTGCTTCACAGAACCGCTTTTCTGCAGAGAACATTAACGCTTATTCAGGACGAAAGAAAGCACAGAGCCCCAGATTTGCTGTTGCCCTGGAGAGCTTGCACAGCACTGGGGAAAGGCAGGCAGAGAATTCCCTGCTAGCACCTTCTCTGTGTCCGGGAAGGAGAAATGTTCACATTGTTTCACAGAATCGCATTTGCGTCGCTGCAGGGAACATTAACGATTATTCAGGACGAAAGAAAGCACAGAGCCCCAGATTTGCTGTTGCCCTGGAGAGCTTGCAGAGCACCGCGGAAAGGCAGGCAGAGAATTCCCTGCTAGCACCTTCTCTGTGTCCGGGAAGGAAAACTGTTCGCATTTGCTTCACAGAACCGCTTTTCTGCAGGGAACATTAACGCTTGTTCAGGACGAAAGAAAGCACAGAGCCCCAGATTTGCTGTTGCCCTGGAGAGCTTGCAGAGCACTGGGGAAAGGCAGGCAGAGAATTCCCTGCTAGCACCTTCTCTGTGTCCAGGAAGGAAAACTGTTCGCATTTGCTTCACAGAACCGCTTTTCTGCAGGAAACACTAACACTTGTTCAGGACGAAAGAAAGCACAGAGCCCCAGATTTGCTGTTGCCCTGGAGATCTTGCAGAGCACTGGGGAAAGGCAGGCAGAGAATTCCCTGCTAGCACCTTCTCTGTGTCCGGGAAGGAAAACTGTTCACATTTGCTTCACAGAACCGCTTTTCTGCAGAGAACACTAACGCTTGTTCAGGACGAAAGAAAGCACAGAGCCCCAGATTTGCTGTTGCCCTGGAGAGCTTGCAGAGCACTGGTGAAAGGCAGGCAGAGAATTCCCTGCTAGCACCTTCTCTGTGCCTAGGAAGGAGAAATGTTCACATTGTTTCACAGAATCGCATTTGCGTCGCTGCAGGGAACATTAACGCTTATTCAGGACGAAAGAAAGCACAGAGCGCCAGATTTGCTGTTGCCCTGGAGAGCTTGCAGAGCACTGGGGAAAGGCAGGCAGAGAATTCCCTGCTAGCACCTTCTCTGTGTCCGGGAAGGAAAACTGTTCGCATTTGCTTCACAGAACCGCTTTTCTGCAGGGAACATTAACGCTTGTTCAGGACGAAAGAAAGCACAGAGCCCCAGATTTGCTGTTGCCCTGGAGAGCTTGCAGAGCACTGGGGAAAGGCAGGCAGAGAATTCCCTGCTAGCACCTTCTCTGTGTCCGGGAAGGAAACTCTTCGCATTTGCTTCACAGATCCGCTTTTCTGCAGGGAACATTAACGCTTGTTCAGGACGAAAGAAAGCACAGAGCCCCAGATTGGCTGTTGCCCTGGAGAGCTTGCAGAGCACTGGGGAAAGGCAGGCAGAGAATTCCCTGCTAGCACCTTCTCTGTGTCCAGGAAGGAAAACTGTTCGCATTTGCTTCACAGAACCGCTTTTCTGCAGAGAACACTAACGCTTGTTCAGGACGAAAGAAAGCACAGAGCCCCAGATTGGCTGTTGCCCTGGAGAGCTTGCAGAGCACTGGGGAAAGGCAGGCAGAGAATTCCCTGCTAGCACCTTCTCTGTGTCCGGGAAGGAAAACTGTTCGCATTTGCTTCACAGAACCGCTTTTCTGCAGGGAACATTAACGCTTGTTCAGGACGAAAGAAAGCACAGAGCGCCAGATTTGCTGTTGCCCTGGAGAGCTTGCAGAGCACTGGGGAAAGGCAGGCAGAGGATTCCCTGCTAGCACCTTCTCTGTGTCCGGGAAGGAAAACTGTTCACATTTGCTTCACAGAACCGCTTTTCTGCAGAGAACACTAACGCTTGTTCAGGACGAAAGAAAGCACAGAGCCCCAGATTTGCTGTTTCCCTGGAGAGCTTGCAGAGCACTGGTGAAAGGCAGGCAGAGAATTCCCTGCTAGCACCTTCTCTGTGCCTAGGAAGGAGAAATGTTCACATTGTTTCACAGAATCGCATTTGCGTCGCTGCAGGGAACATTAACGCTTGTTCAGGACGAAAGAAAGCACAGAGCGCCAGATTTGCTGTTGCCCTGGAGAGCTTGCAGAGCACTGGGGAAAGGCAGGCAGAGAATTCCCTGCTAGCACCTTCTCTGTGTCCGGGAAGGAAAACTGTTCGCGTTTGCTTCACAGAACCGCTTTTCTGCAGGGAACATTAACGCTTGTTCAGGACGAAAGAAAGCACAGAGCCCCAGATTGGCTGTTGCCCTGGAGAGCTTGCAGAGCACTGGGGAAAGGCAGGCAGAGAATTCCCTGCTAGCACCTTCTCTGTGTCCGGGAAGGAAAACTGTTCGCATTTGCTTCACAGAACCGCTTTTCTGCAGGGAACATTAACGCTTGTTCAGGACGAAAGAAAGCACAGAGCGCCAGATTTGCTGTTGCCCTGGAGAGCTTGCAGAGCACTGGGGAAAGGCAGGCAGAGAATTCCCTGCTAGCACCTTCTCTGTGTCCGGGAAGGAGAAATGTTCACATTGTTTCACAGAATCGCATTTGCGTCGCTGCAGGGAACATTAACGCTTGTTCAGGACGAAAGAAAGCACAGAGCCCCAGATTTGCTGTTGCCCTGGAGAGCTTGCAGAGCACTGGGGAAAGGCAGGCAGAGAATTCCCTGCTAGCAGCTTCTCTGTGTCCGGGAAGGAAAACTGTTCGCATTTGCTTCACAGAACCGCTTTTGTGCAGGGAACATTAACGCTTGTTCAGGACGAAAGAAAGCACAGAGCCCCAGATTTGCTGT
This sequence comes from Strix aluco, assembly GCF_031877795.1. NCBI lineage: Eukaryota > Metazoa > Chordata > Aves > Strigiformes > Strigidae > Strix > Strix aluco. The sequence goes on from NC_133932.1 coordinate 9,550,273, forward strand.
TGCCCTGGAGAGCTTGCAGAGCACTGGGGAAAGGCAGGCAGAGAATTCCCTGCTAGCACCTTCTCTGTGTCCGGGAAGGAAAACTGTTCGCATTTGCTTCACAGAACCGCTTTTCTGCAGGGAACATTAACGCTTGTTCAGGACGAAAGAAAGCACAGAGCCCCAGATTTGCTGTTGCCCTGGAGAGCTTGCAGAGCACTGGGGAAAGGCAGGCAGAGAATTCCCTGCTAGCACCTTCTCTGTGTCCGGGAAGGAAAACTGTTCGCGTTTGCTTCACAGAACCGCTTTTCTGCAGGGAACATTAACGCTTGTTCAGGACGAAAGAAAGCACAGAGCCCCAGATTTGCTGTTGCCCTGGAGAGCTTGCAGAGCACTGGGGAAAGGCAGGCAGAGAATTCCCTGCTAGCACCTTCTCTGTGTCCAGGAAGGAAAACTGTTCGCATTTGCTTCACAGAACCGCTTTTCTGCAGAGAACACTAACGCTTGTTCAGGACGAAAGAAAGCACAGAGCCCCAGATTGGCTGTTGCCCTGGAGAGCTTGCAGAGCACTGGGGAAAGGCAGGCAGAGAATTCCCTGCTAGCACCTTCTCTGTGTCCGGGAAGGAAAACTGTTCGCATTTGCTTCACAGAACCGCTTTTCTGCAGGGAACATTAACGCTTGTTCAGGACGAAAGAAAGCACAGAGCGCCAGATTTGCTGTTGCCCTGGAGAGCTTGCAGAGCACTGGGGAAAGGCAGGCAGAGGATTCCCTGCTAGCACCTTCTCTGTGTCCGGGAAGGAAAACTGTTCACATTTGCTTCACAGAACCGCTTTTCTGCAGAGAACACTAACGCTTGTTCAGGACGAAAGAAAGCACAGAGCCCCAGATTTGCTGTTGCCCTGGAGAGCTTGCAGAGCACTGGTGAAAGGCAGGCAGAGAATTCCCTGCTAGCACCTTCTCTGTGCCTAGGAAGGAGAAATGTTCACATTGTTTCACAGAATCGCATTTGCGTCGCTGCAGGGAACATTAACGCTTGTTCAGGACGAAAGAAAGCACAGAGCGCCAGATTTGCTGTTGCCCTGGAGAGCTTGCAGAGCACTGGGGAAAGGCAGGCAGAGAATTCCCTGCTAGCACCTTCTCTGTGTCCGGGAAGGAAAACTGTTCGCGTTTGCTTCACAGAACCGCTTTTCTGCAGGGAACATTAACGCTTGTTCAGGACGAAAGAAAGCACAGAGCCCCAGATTGGCTGTTGCCCTGGAGAGCTTGCAGAGCACTGGGGAAAGGCAGGCAGAGAATTCCCTGCTAGCACCTTCTCTGTGTCCGGGAAGGAAAACTGTTCGCATTTGCTTCACAGAACCGCTTTTCTGCAGGGAACATTAACGCTTGTTCAGGACGAAAGAAAGCACAGAGCGCCAGATTTGCTGTTGCCCTGGAGAGCTTGCAGAGCACTGGGGAAAGGCAGGCAGAGAATTCCCTGCTAGCACCTTCTCTGTGTCCGGGAAGGAAAACTGTTCGCATTTGCTTCACAGAACCGCTTTTCTGCAGGGAACATTAACGCTTGTTCAGGACGAAAGAAAGCACAGAGCGCCAGATTTGCTGTTGCCCTGGAGAGCTTGCAGAGCACTGGGGAAAGGCAGGCAGAGAATTCCCTGCTAGCACCTTCTCTGTGTCCGGGAAGGAGAAATGTTCACATTGTTTCACAGAATCGCATTTGCGTCGCTGCAGGGAACATTAACGCTTGTTCAGGACGAAAGAAAGCACAGAGCCCCAGATTTGCTGTTGCCCTGGAGAGCTTGCAGAGCACTGGGGAAAGGCAGGCAGAGAATTCCCTGCTAGCAGCTTCTCTGTGTCCGGGAAGGAAAACTGTTCGCATTTGCTTCACAGAACCGCTTTTGTGCAGGGAACATTAACGCTTGTTCAGGACGAAAGAAAGCACAGAGCCCCAGATTTGCTGTTGCCCTGGAGAGCTTGCAGAGCACTGGGGAAAGGCAGGCAGAGAATTCCCTGCTAGCACCTTCTCTGTGTCCGGGAAGGAAAACTGTTCGCATTTGCTTCACAGAACCGCTTTTCTGCAGGGAACATTAACGCTTGTTCGGGACGAAAGAAAGCACAGAGCCCCAGATTTGCTGTTGCCCTGGAGAGCTTGCAGAGCACTGGGGAAAGGCAGGCAGAGAATTCCCTGCTAGCACCTTCTCTGTGTCCGGGAAGGAAAACTGTTCGCATTTGCTTCACAGAACCGCTTTTCTGCAGAGAACACTAACGCTTGTTCAGGACGAAAGAAAGCACAGAGCCCCAGATTTGCTGTTGCCCTGGAGAGCTTGCAGAGCACTGGGGAAAGGCAGGCAGAGAATTCCCTGCTAGCACCTTCTCTGTGTCCGGGAAGGAAAACTGTTCGCATTTGCTTCACAGAACCGCTTTTCTGCAGAGAACACTAACGCTTGTTCAGGACGAAAGAAAGCACAGAGCCCCAGATTTGCTGTTGCCCTGGAGATCTTGCAGAGCACTGGGGAAAGGCAGGCAGAGAATTCCCTGCTAGCACCTTCTCTGTGCCTAGGAAGGAGAAATGTTCACATTGTTTCACAGAATCGCATTTGCGTCGCTGCAGGGAACATTAACGCTTGTTCAGGACGAAAGAAAGCACAGAGCCCCAGATTTGCTGTTGCCCTGGAGAGCTTGCAGAGCACTGGGGAAAGGCAGGCAGAGAATTCCCTGCTAGCACCTTCTCTGTGTCCGGGAAGGAAAACTGTTCGCGTTTGCTTCACAGAACCGCTTTTCTGCAGGGAACATTAACGCTTGTTCAGGACGAAAGAAAGCACAGAGCCCCAGATTTGCTGTTGCCCTGGAGAGCTTGCAGAGCACTGGGGAAAGGCAGGCAGAGAATTCCCTGCTAGCACCTTCTCTGTGTCCGGGAAGGAAAACTGTTCGCATTTGCTTCACAGAACCGCTTTTCTGCAGGGAACATTAACGCTTGTTCAGGACGAAAGAAAGCACAGAGCCCCAGATTTGCTGTTGCCCTGGAGAGCTTGCAGAGCACTGGGGAAAGGCAGGCAGAGAATTCCCTGATAGCACCTTCTCTGTGTCCGGGAAGGAAAACTGTTCGCATTTGCTTCACAGAACCGCTTTTCTGCAGGGAACATTAACGCTTGTTCAGGACGAAAGAAAGCACAGAGCCCCAGATTTGCTGTTGCCCTGGAGAGCTTGCAGAGCACTGGGGAAAGGCAGGCAGAGAATTCCCTGCTAGCACCTTCTCTGTGCCTGGGAAGGAGAAGTCTTCACGTTGTTACTCGGAATCGCATTTGCGTCGCTGTAGAGAACACTAACGCTTGTTCAGGACGAAAGAAAGCACAGAGCCCCAGATTTGCTGTTGCCCTGGAGAGCTTGCAGAGCACTGGGGAAAGGCAGGCAGAGAATTCCCTGCTAGCACCTTCTCTGTGTCCGGGAAGGAGAAATGTTCACATTGTTTCACAGAATCGCATTTGCGTCGCTGCAGGGAACATTAACGCTTATTCAGGACGAAAGAAAGCACAGAGCCCCAGATTTGCTGTTGCCCTGGAGAGCTTGCAGAGCACTGGGGAAAGGCAGGCAGAGAATTCCCTGCTAGCACCTTCTCTGTGTCCGGGAAGGAAAACTGTTCGCATTTGCTTCACAGAACCGCTTTTCTGCAGGGAACATTAACGCTTGTTCAGGACGAAAGAAAGCACAGAGCCCCAGATTGGCTGTTGCCCTGGAGAGCTTGCAGAGCACTGGGGAAAGGCAGGCAGAGAATTCCCTGCTAGCACCTTCTCTGTGTCTGGGAAGGAAAACTGTTCGCATTGTTTCACAGAATCGCATTTGCGTCGCTGCAGGGAACATTAACGCTTGTTCAGGACGAAAGAAAGCACAGAGCCCCAGATTCGCTGTTGCCCTGGAGAGCTTGCAGAGCACTGGGGAAAGGCAGGCAGAGAATTCCCTGCTAGCACCTTCTCTGTGCCTGGGAAGGAGAAGTCTTCACGTTGTTACTCGGAATCGCATTTGCGTCGCTGTAGAGAACACTAACGCTTGTTCAGGACGAAAGAAAGCACAGAGCGCCAGATTTGCTGTTTCCCTGGAGAGCTTGCAGAGCACTGGGGAAAGGCAGGCAGAGAATTCCCTGCTAGCACCTTCTCTGTGTCCGGGAAGGAAAACTGTTCGCGTTTGCTTCACAGAACCGCTTTTCTGCAGGGAACATTAACGCTTGTTCAGGACGAAAGAAAGCACAGAGCCCCAGATTTGCTGTTGCCCTGGAGAGCTTGCAGAGCACTGGGGAAAGGCAGGCAGAGAATTCCCTGCTAGCACCTTCTCTGTGTCCGGGAAGGAAAACTGTTCGCATTTGCTTCACAGAACCGCTTTTCTGCAGGGAACATTAACGCTTGTTCAGGACGAAAGAAAGCACAGAGCTCCAGATTGGCTGTTGCCCTGGAGAGCTTGCAGAGCACTGGGGAAAGGCAGGCAGAGAATTCCCTGCTAGCACCTTCTCTGTGTCCGGGAAGGAAAACTGTTCGCGTTTGCTTCACAGAACCGCTTTTCTGCAGGGAACATTAACGCTTGTTCAGGACGAAAGAAAGCACAGAGCCCCAGATTTGCTGTTGCCCTGGAGAGCTTGCAGAGCACTGGGGAAAGGCAGGCAGAGAATTCCCTGCTAGCACCTTCTCTGTGTCCGGGAAGGAAAACTGTTCGCATTTGCTTCACAGAACCGCTTTTCTGCAGGGAACATTAACGCTTGTTCAGGACGAAAGAAAGCACAGAGCCCCAGATTTGCTGTTGCCCTGGAGAGCTTGCAGAGCACTGGGGAAAGGCAGGCAGAGAATTCCCTGATAGCACCTTCTCTGTGTCCGGGAAGGAAAACTGTTCGCATTTGCTTCACAGAACCGCTTTTCTGCAGGGAACATTAACGCTTGTTCAGGACGAAAGAAAGCACAGAGCCCCAGATTTGCTGTTGCCCTGGAGAGCTTGCAGAGCACTGGGGAAAGGCAGGCAGAGAATTCCCTGCTAGCACCTTCTCTGTGCCTGGGAAGGAGAAGTCTTCACGTTGTTACTCGGAATCGCATTTGCGTCGCTGTAGAGAACACTAACGCTTGTTCAGGACGAAAGAAAGCACAGAGCCCCAGATTTGCTGTTGCCCTGGAGAGCTTGCAGAGCACTGGGGAAAGGCAGGCAGAGAATTCCCTGCTAGCACCTTCTCTGTGTCCGGGAAGGAAAACTGTTCGCATTTGCTTCACAGAACCGCTTTTCTGCAGAGAACACTAACGCTTGTTCAGGACGAAAGAAAGCACAGAGCCCCAGATTTGCTGTTGCCCTGGAGAGCTTGCAGAGCACCGCGGAAAGGCAGGCAGAGAATTCCCTGCTAGCACCTTCTCTGTGTCCGGGAAGGAAAACTGTTCGCATTTGCTTCACAGAACCGCTTTTCTGCAGGGAACATTAACGCTTGTTCAGGACGAAAGAAAGCACGGAGCCCCAGATTTGCTGTTGCCCTGGAGAGCTTGCAGAGCACTGGGGAAAGGCAGGCAGAGAATTCCCTTCTAGCACCTTCTCTGTGTCCGGGAAGGAAAACTGTTCGCATTGTTTCACAGAATCGCATTTGCGTCGCTGCAGGGAACATTAACGCTTGTTCAGGACGAAAGAAAGCACAGAGCCCCAGATTCGCTGTTGTCCTGGAGAGTTTGCAGAGCACTGGGGAAAGGCAGGCAGAGAATTCCCTGCTAGCACCTTCTCTGTGCCTGGGAAGGAGAAGTCTTCACGTTGTTACTCGGAATCGCATTTGCGTCGCTGTAGAGAACACTAACGCTTGTTCAGGACGAAAGAAAGCACAGAGCGCCAGATTTGCTGTTTCCCTGGAGAGCTTGCAGAGCACTGGGGAAAGGCAGGCAGAGAATTCCCTGCTAGCACCTTCTCTGTGTCCGGGAAGGAAAACTGTTCGCGTTTGCTTCACAGAACCGCTTTTCTGCAGGGAACATTAACGCTTGTTCAGGACGAAAGAAAGCACAGAGCCCCAGATTTGCTGTTGTCCTGGAGAGCTTGCAGAGCACTGGGGAAAGGCAGGCAGAGAATTCCCTGCTAGCACCTTCTCTGTGTCCGGGAAGGAAACTGTTCGCATTTGCTTCACAGAACCGCTTTTCTGCAGGGAACATTAACGCTTGTTCAGGACGAAAGAAAGCACAGAGCCCCAGATTGGCTGTTGCCCTGGAGAGCTTGCAGAGCACTGGGGAAAGGCAGGCAGAGAATTCCCTGCTAGCACCTTCTCTGTGTCCGGGAAGGAAAACTGTTCGCATTTGCTTCACAGAACCGCTTTTCTGCAGAGAACACTAACGCTTGTTCAGGACGAAAGAAAGCACAGAGCCCCAGATTTGCTGTTGCCCTGGAGAGCTTGCAGAGCACCGGGGAAAGGCAGGCAGAGAATTCCCTGCTAGCACCTTCTCTGTGCCTGGGAAGGAGAAGTCTTCACGTTGTTACTCGGAATCGCATTTGCGTCGCTGTATAGAATACTAACGCTTGTTCAGGACGAAAGAAAGCACAGAGCGCCAGATTTGCTGTTGCCCTGGAGAGCTTGCAGAGCACTGGGGAAAGGCAGGCAGAGAATTCCCCGCTAGCACCTTCTCTGTGTCCGGGAAGGAAAACTGTTCGCATTTGCTTCACAGAACCGCTTTTCTGCAGGGAACATTAACGCTTGTTCAGGACGAAAGAAAGCACAGAGCCCCAGATTTGCTGTTGCCCTGGAGAGCTTGCAGAGCACTGGGGAAAGGCAGGCATAGAATTCCCTGCTAGCACCTTCTCTGTGTCCAGGAAGGAAAACTGTTCGCATTTGCTTCACAGAACCGCTTTTCTGCAGGAAACATTAACGCTTGTTCAGGACGAAAGAAAGCACAGAGCGCCAGATTTGCTGTTTCCCTGGAGAGCTTGCAGAGCACTGGGGAAAGGCAGGCAGAGAATTCCCTGCTAGCACCTTCTCTGTGCCTGGGAAGGAGAAGTCTTCACGTTGTTACTCGGAATCGCATTTGAGTCGCTGTAGAGAACATTAACGCTTGTTCAGGACGAAAGAAAGCACAGAGCCTCAGATTGGCTGTTGCCCTGGAGAGCTTGCAGAGCACTGGGGAAAGGCAGGCAGAGAATTCCCTGCTAGCACCTTCTCTGTGTCTGGGAAGGAAAACTGTTCGCATTGTTTCACAGAATCGCATTTGCGTCGCTGCAGGGAACATTAACGCTTGTTCAGGACGAAAGAAAGCACAGAGCCCCAGATTTGCTGTTGTCCTGGAGAGTTTGCAGAGCACTGGGGAAAGGCAGGCAGAGAATTCCCTGCTAGCACCTTCTCTGTGCCTGGGAAGGAGAAGTCTTCACGTTGTTACTCGGAATCGCATTTGCGTCGCTGTAGAGAACACTAACGCTTGTTCAGGACGAAAGAAAGCACAGAGCGCCAGATTTGCTGTTTCCCTGGAGAGCTTGAAGAGCACTGGGGAAAGGCAGGCAGAGAATTCCCTGCTAGCACCTTCTCTGTGTCCGGGAAGGAAAACTGTTCGCGTTTGCTTCACAGAACCGCTTTTCTGCAGGGAACATTAAAGCTTGTTCAGGACGAAAGAAAGCACAGAGCCCCAGATTTGCTGTTGCCCTGGAGAGTTTGCAGAGCACTGGGGAAAGGCAGGCAGAGAATTCCCTGCTAGCACCTTCTCTGTGCCTGGGAAGGAGAAGTCTTCACGTTGTTACTCGGAATCGCATTTGCGTCGCTGTAGAGAACACTAACGCTTGTTCAGGACGAAAGAAAGCACAGAGCGCCAGATTTGCTGTTTCCCTGGAGAGCTTGCAGAGCACTGGGGAAAGGCAGGCAGAGAATTCCCTGCTAGCACCTTCTCTGTGTCCGGGAAGGAAAACTGTTCGCGTTTGCTTCACAGAACCGCTTTTCTGCAGGGAACATTAACGCTTGTTCAGGACGAAAGAAAGCACAGAGCCCCAGATTTGCTGTTGCCCTGGAGAGCTTGCAGAGCACTGGGGAAAGGCAGGCAGAGAATTCCCTGCTAGCACCTTCTCTGTGTCCGGGAAGGAAACTGTTCGCATTTGCTTCACAGAACCGCTTTTCTGCAGGGAACATTAACGCTTGTTCAGGACGAAAGAAAGCACAGAGCTCCAGATTGGCTGTTGCCCTGGAGAGCTTGCAGAGCACTGGGGAAAGGCAGGCAGAGAATTCCCTGCTAGCACCTTCTCTGTGTCCGGGAAGGAATACTGTTCGCATTTGCTTCACAGAACCGCTTTTCTGCAGAGAACACTAACGCTTGTTCAGGACGAAAGAAAGCACAGAGCCCCAGATTTGCTGTTGCCCTGGAGAGCTTGCAGAGCACCGGGGAAAGGCAGGCAGAGAATTCCCTGCTAGCACCTTCTCTGTGCCTAGGAAGGAGAAGTCTTCACGTTGTTACTCGGAATCGCATTTGCGTCGCTGTATAGAATACTAACGCTTGTTCAGGACGAAAGAAAGCACAGAGCGCCAGATTTGCTGTTGCCCTGGAGAGCTTGCAGAGCACTGGGGAAAGGCAGGCAGAGAATTCCCTGCTAGCACCTTCTCTGTGTCCGGGAAGGAAAACTGTTCGCATTTGCTTCACAGAACCGCTTTTCTGCAGAGAACACTAACGCTTGTTCAGGACGAAAGAAAGCACAGAGCCCCAGATTTGCTGTTGCCCTGGAGAGCTTGCAGAGCACCGCGGAAAGGCAGGCAGAGAATTCCCTGCTAGCACCTTCTCTGTGTCCGGGAAGGAAAACTGTTCGCATTTGCTTCACAGAACCGCTTTTCTGCAGGGAACATTAACGCTTGTTCAGGACGAAAGAAAGCACGGAGCCCCAGATTTGCTGTTGCCCTGGAGAGCTTGCAGAGCACTGGGGAAAGGCAGGCAGAGAATTCCCTGCTAGCACCTTCTCTGTGTCCAGGAAGGAAAACTGTTCGCATTTGCTTCACAGAACCGCTTTTCTGCAGGAAACATTAACGCTTGTTCAGGACGAAAGAAAGCACAGAGCGCCAGATTTGCTGTTTCCCTGGAGAGCTTGCAGAGCACTGGGGAAAGGCAGGCAGAGAATTCCCTGCTAGCACCTTCTCTGTGTCCGGGAAGGAGAAATGTTCACATTGTTTCACAGAATCGCATTTGCGTCGCTGCAGGGAACATTAACGCTTGTTCAGGACGAAAGAAAGCACAGAGCCCCAGATTTGCTGTTGCCCTGGAGAGCTTGCAGAGCACTGGGGAAAGGCAGGCAGAGAATTCCCTGCTAGCACCTTCTCTGTGCCTGGGAAGGAGAAGTCTTCACGTTGTTACTCGGAATCGCATTTGCGTCGCTGTAGAGAACATTAACGCTTGTTCAGGACGAAAGAAAGCACAGAGCCCCAGATTTGCTGTTGCCCTGGAGAGCTTGCAGAGCACTGGGGAAAGGCAGGCAGAGAATTCCCTGCTAGCACCTTCTCTGTGTCCGGGAAGGAAAACTGTTCGCATTTGCTTCACAGAACCGCTTTTCTGCAGGGAACATTAACGCTTGTTCAGGACGAAAGAAAGCACAGAGCCCCAGATTTGCTGTTGCCCTGGAGAGCTTGCAGAGCACTGGGGAAAGGCAGGCAGAGAATTCCCTGCTAGCACCTTCTCTGTGCCTAGGAAGGAGAAATGTTCACATTGTTTCACAGAATCGCATTTGCGTCGCTGCAGGGAACATTAACGCTTGTTCAGGACGAAAGAAAGCACAGAGCGCCAGATTTGCTGTTTCCCTGGAGAGCTTGCAGAGCACTGGGGAAAGGCAGGCAGAGAATTCCCTGCTAGCACCTTCTCTGTGTCCGGGAAGGAAAACTGTTCGCATTTGCTTCACAGAACCGCTTTTCTGCAGAGAACACTAACGCTTGTTCAGGACGAAAGAAAGCACAGAGCCCCAGATTGGCTGTTGCCCTGGAGAGCTTGCAGAGCACCGGGGAAAGGCAGGCAGAGAATTCCCTGCTAGCACCTTCTCTGTGCCTGGGAAGGAGAAGTCTTCACGTTGTTACTCGGAATCGCATTTGCGTCGCTGTATAGAATACTAACGCTTGTTCAGGACGAAAGAAAGCACAGAGCGCCAGATTTGCTGTTGCCCTGGAGAGCTTGCAGAGCACTGGGGAAAGGCAGGCAGAGAATTCCCCGCTAGCACCTTCTCTGTGTCCGGGAAGGAAAACTGTTCGTTTTTGCATCACAGAACCGCTTTTCTGCAGGGAACATTAACGCTTATTCAGGACGAAAGAAAGCACAGAGCCCCAGATTTGCTGTTGCCCTGGAGAGCTTGCAGAGCACCGGGGAAAGGCAGGCAGAGAATTCCCTGCTAGCACCTTCTCTGTGTCCGGGAAGGAAAACTGTTCGCATTTGCTTCACAGAACCGCTTTTCTGCAGGGAACATTAACGCTTGTTCAGGACGAAAGAAAGCACAGAGCCCCAGATTTGCTGTTGCCCTGGAGAGCTTGCAGAGCACTGGGGAAAGGCAGGCAGAGAATTCCCTGCTAGCACCTTCTCTGTGTCCAGGAAGGAAAACTGTTCGCATTTGCTTCACAGAACCGCTTTTCTGCAGGAAACATTAACGCTTGTTCAGGACGAAAGAAAGCACAGAGCGCCAGATTTGCTGTTTCCCTGGAGAGCTTGCAGAGCACTGGGGAAAGGCAGGCAGAGAATTCCCTGCTAGCACCTTCTCTGTGTCCGGGAAGGAGAAATGTTCACATTGTTTCACAGAATCGCATTTGCGTCGCTGCAGGGAACATTAACGCTTGTTCAGGACGAAAGAAAGCACAGAGCCCCAGATTTGCTGTTGCCCTGGAGAGCTTGCAGAGCACTGGGGAAAGGCAGGCAGAGAATTCCCTGCTAGCACCTTCTCTGTGCCTGGGAAGGAGAAGTCTTCACGTTGTTACTCGGAATCGCATTTGCGTCGCTGTAGAGAACATTAACGCTTGTTCAGGACGAAAGAAAGCACAGAGCCCCAGATTTGCTGTTGCCCTGGAGAGCTTGCAGAGCACTGGGGAAAGGCAGGCAGAGAATTCCCTGCTAGCACCTTCTCTGTGTCCGGGAAGGAAAACTGTTCGCATTTGCTTCACAGAACCGCTTTTCTGCAGGGAACATTAACGCTTGTTCAGGACGAAAGAAAGCACAGAGCCCCAGATTTGCTGTTGCCCTGGAGAGCTTGCAGAGCACTGGGGAAAGGCAGGCAGAGAATTCCCTGCTAGCACCTTCTCTGTGCCTAGGAAGGAGAAATGTTCACATTGTTTCACAGAATCGCATTTGCGTCGCTGCAGGGAACATTAACGCTTGTTCAGGACGAAAGAAAGCACAGAGCCCCAGATTTGCTGTTGCCCTGGAGAGCTTGCAGAGCACTGGGGAAAGGCAGGCAGAGAATTCCCTGCTAGCACCTTCTCTGTGTCCGGGAAGGAAAACTGTTCGCATTTGCTTCACAGAACCGCTTTTCTGCAGAGAACACTAACGCTTGTTCAGGACGAAAGAAAGCACAGAGCCCCAGATTTGCTGTTGCCCTGGAGAGCTTGCAGAGCACTGGGGAAAGGCAGGCAGAGAATTCCCTGCTAGCACCTTCTCTGTGCCTGGGAAGGAGAAGTCTTCACGTTGTTACTCGGAATCGCATTTGCGTCGCTGTAGAGAACATTAACGCTTGTTCAGGACGAAAGAAAGCACAGAGCCTCAGATTGGCTGTTGCCCTGGAGAGCTTGCAGAGCACTGGGGAAAGGCAGGCAGAGAATTCCCTGCTAGCACCTTCTCTGTGTCTGGGAAGGAAAACTGTTCGCATTGTTTCACAGAATCGCATTTGCGTCGCTGCAGGGAACATTAACGCTTGTTCAGGACGAAAGAAAGCACAGAGCCCCAGATTTGCTGTTGTCCTGGAGAGTTTGCAGAGCACTGGGGAAAGGCAGGCAGAGAATTCCCTGCTAGCACCTTCTCTGTGCCTGGGAAGGAGAAGTCTTCACGTTGTTACTCGGAATCGCATTTGCGTCGCTGTAGAGAACACTAACGCTTGTTCAGGACGAAAGAAAGCACAGAGCGCCAGATTTGCTGTTTCCCTGGAGAGCTTGAAGAGCACTGGGGAAAGGCAGGCAGAGAATTCCCTGCTAGCACCTTCTCTGTGTCCGGGAAGGAAAACTGTTCGCGTTTGCTTCACAGAACCGCTTTTCTGCAGGGAACATTAAAGCTTGTTCAGGACGAAAGAAAGCACAGAGCCCCAGATTTGCTGTTGCCCTGGAGAGTTTGCAGAGCACTGGGGAAAGGCAGGCAGAGAATTCCCTGCTAGCACCTTCTCTGTGCCTGGGAAGGAGAAGTCTTCACGTTGTTACTCGGAATCGCATTTGCGTCGCTGTAGAGAACACTAACGCTTGTTCAGGACGAAAGAAAGCACAGAGCGCCAGATTTGCTGTTTCCCTGGAGAGCTTGCAGAGCACTGGGGAAAGGCAGGCAGAGAATTCCCTGCTAGCACCTTCTCTGTGTCCGGGAAGGAAAACTGTTCGCGTTTGCTTCACAGAACCGCTTTTCTGCAGGGAACATTAACGCTTGTTCAGGACGAAAGAAAGCACAGAGCCCCAGATTTGCTGTTGCCCTGGAGAGCTTGCAGAGCACTGGGGAAAGGCAGGCAGAGAATTCCCTGCTAGCACCTTCTCTGTGTCCGGGAAGGAAACTGTTCGCATTTGCTTCACAGAACCGCTTTTCTGCAGGGAACATTAACGCTTGTTCAGGACGAAAGAAAGCACAGAGCTCCAGATTGGCTGTTGCCCTGGAGAGCTTGCAGAGCACTGGGGAAAGGCAGGCAGAGAATTCCCTGCTAGCACCTTCTCTGTGTCCGGGAAGGAATACTGTTCGCATTTGCTTCACAGAACCGCTTTTCTGCAGAGAACACTAACGCTTGTTCAGGACGAAAGAAAGCACAGAGCCCCAGATTTGCTGTTGCCCTGGAGAGCTTGCAGAGCACCGGGGAAAGGCAGGCAGAGAATTCCCTGCTAGCACCTTCTCTGTGCCTAGGAAGGAGAAGTCTTCACGTTGTTACTCGGAATCGCATTTGCGTCGCTGTATAGAATACTAACGCTTGTTCAGGACGAAAGAAAGCACAGAGCGCCAGATTTGCTGTTGCCCTGGAGAGCTTGCAGAGCACTGGGGAAAGGCAGGCAGAGAATTCCCTGCTAGCACCTTCTCTGTGTCCGGGAAGGAAAACTGTTCGCATTTGCTTCACAGAACCGCTTTTCTGCAGAGAACACTAACGCTTGTTCAGGACGAAAGAAAGCACAGAGCCCCAGATTTGCTGTTGCCCTGGAGAGCTTGCAGAGCACCGCGGAAAGGCAGGCAGAGAATTCCCTGCTAGCACCTTCTCTGTGTCCGGGAAGGAAAACTGTTCGCATTTGCTTCACAGAACCGCTTTTCTGCAGGGAACATTAACGCTTGTTCAGGACGAAAGAAAGCACGGAGCCCCAGATTTGCTGTTGCCCTGGAGAGCTTGCAGAGCACTGGGGAAAGGCAGGCAGAGAATTCCCTGCTAGCACCTTCTCTGTGTCCAGGAAGGAAAACTGTTCGCATTTGCTTCACAGAACCGCTTTTCTGCAGGAAACATTAACGCTTGTTCAGGACGAAAGAAAGCACAGAGCGCCAGATTTGCTGTTTCCCTGGAGAGCTTGCAGAGCACTGGGGAAAGGCAGGCAGAGAATTCCCTGCTAGCACCTTCTCTGTGTCCGGGAAGGAGAAATGTTCACATTGTTTCACAGAATCGCATTTGCGTCGCTGCAGGGAACATTAACGCTTGTTCAGGACGAAAGAAAGCACAGAGCCCCAGATTTGCTGTTGCCCTGGAGAGCTTGCAGAGCACTGGGGAAAGGCAGGCAGAGAATTCCCTGCTAGCACCTTCTCTGTGCCTGGGAAGGAGAAGTCTTCACGTTGTTACTCGGAATCGCATTTGCGTCGCTGTAGAGAACATTAACGCTTGTTCAGGACGAAAGAAAGCACAGAGCCCCAGATTTGCTGTTGCCCTGGAGAGCTTGCAGAGCACTGGGGAAAGGCAGGCAGAGAATTCCCTGCTAGCACCTTCTCTGTGTCCGGGAAGGAAAACTGTTCGCATTTGCTTCACAGAACCGCTTTTCTGCAGGGAACATTAACGCTTGTTCAGGACGAAAGAAAGCACAGAGCCCCAGATTTGCTGTTGCCCTGGAGAGCTTGCAGAGCACTGGGGAAAGGCAGGCAGAGAATTCCCTGCTAGCACCTTCTCTGTGCCTAGGAAGGAGAAATGTTCACATTGTTTCACAGAATCGCATTTGCGTCGCTGCAGGGAACATTAACGCTTGTTCAGGACGAAAGAAAGCACAGAGCGCCAGATTTGCTGTTTCCCTGGAGAGCTTGCAGAGCACTGGGGAAAGGCAGGCAGAGAATTCCCTGCTAGCACCTTCTCTGTGTCCGGGAAGGAAAACTGTTCGCATTTGCTTCACAGAACCGCTTTTCTGCAGAGAACACTAACGCTTGTTCAGGACGAAAGAAAGCACAGAGCCCCAGATTGGCTGTTGCCCTGGAGAGCTTGCAGAGCACCGGGGAAAGGCAGGCAGAGAATTCCCTGCTAGCACCTTCTCTGTGCCTGGGAAGGAGAAGTCTTCACGTTGTTACTCGGAATCGCATTTGCGTCGCTGTATAGAATACTAACGCTTGTTCAGGACGAAAGAAAGCACAGAGCGCCAGATTTGCTGTTGCCCTGGAGAGCTTGCAGAGCACTGGGGAAAGGCAGGCAGAGAATTCCCCGCTAGCACCTTCTCTGTGTCCGGGAAGGAAAACTGTTCGTTTTTGCATCACAGAACCGCTTTTCTGCAGGGAACATTAACGCTTATTCAGGACGAAAGAAAGCACAGAGCCCCAGATTTGCTGTTGCCCTGGAGAGCTTGCAGAGCACCGGGGAAAGGCAGGCAGAGAATTCCCTGCTAGCACCTTCTCTGTGTCCGGGAAGGAAAACTGTTCGCATTTGCTTCACAGAACCGCTTTTCTGCAGGGAACATTAACGCTTGTTCAGGACGAAAGAAAGCACAGAGCCCCAGATTTGCTGTTGCCCTGGAGAGCTTGCAGAGCACTGGGGAAAGGCAGGCAGAGAATTCCCTGCTAGCACCTTCTCTGTGTCCAGGAAGGAAAACTGTTCGCATTTGCTTCACAGAACCGCTTTTCTGCAGGAAACATTAACGCTTGTTCAGGACGAAAGAAAGCACAGAGCGCCAGATTTGCTGTTTCCCTGGAGAGCTTGCAGAGCACTGGGGAAAGGCAGGCAGAGAATTCCCTGCTAGCACCTTCTCTGTGTCCGGGAAGGAGAAATGTTCACATTGTTTCACAGAATCGCATTTGCGTCGCTGCAGGGAACATTAACGCTTGTTCAGGACGAAAGAAAGCACAGAGCCCCAGATTTGCTGTTGCCCTGGAGAGCTTGCAGAGCACTGGGGAAAGGCAGGCAGAGAATTCCCTGCTAGCACCTTCTCTGTGCCTGGGAAGGAGAAGTCTTCACGTTGTTACTCGGAATCGCATTTGCGTCGCTGTAGAGAACATTAACGCTTGTTCAGGACGAAAGAAAGCACAGAGCCCCAGATTTGCTGTTGCCCTGGAGAGCTTGCAGAGCACTGGGGAAAGGCAGGCAGAGAATTCCCTGCTAGCACCTTCTCTGTGTCCGGGAAGGAAAACTGTTCGCATTTGCTTCACAGAACCGCTTTTCTGCAGGGAACATTAACGCTTGTTCAGGACGAAAGAAAGCACAGAGCCCCAGATTTGCTGTTGCCCTGGAGAGCTTGCAGAGCACTGGGGAAAGGCAGGCAGAGAATTCCCTGCTAGCACCTTCTCTGTGCCTAGGAAGGAGAAATGTTCACATTGTTTCACAGAATCGCATTTGCGTCGCTGCAGGGAACATTAACGCTTGTTCAGGACGAAAGAAAGCACAGAGCCCCAGATTTGCTGTTGCCCTGGAGAGCTTGCAGAGCACTGGGGAAAGGCAGGCAGAGAATTCCCTGCTAGCACCTTCTCTGTGTCCGGGAAGGAAAACTGTTCGCATTTGCTTCACAGAACCGCTTTTCTGCAGAGAACACTAACGCTTGTTCAGGACGAAAGAAAGCACAGAGCCCCAGATTTGCTGTTGCCCTGGAGAGCTTGCAGAGCACCGGGGAAAGGCAGGCAGAGAATTCCCTGCTAGCACCTTCTCTGTGCCTGGGAAGGAGAAGTCTTCACGTTGTTACTCGGAATCGCATTTGCGTCGCTGTATAGAATACTAACGCTTGTTCAGGACGAAAGAAAGCACAGAGCGCCAGATTTGCTGTTGCCCTGGAGAGCTTGCAGAGCACTGGGGAAAGGCAGGCAGAGAATTCCCCGCTAGCACCTTCTCTGTGTCCGGGAAGGAAAACTGTTCGTTTTTGCATCACAGAACCGCTTTTCTGCAGGGAACATTAACGCTTATTCAGGACGAAAGAAAGCACAGAGCCCCAGATTTGCTGTTGCCCTGGAGAGTTTGCAGAGCACCGGGGAAAGGCAGGCAGAGAATTCCCTGCTAGCACCTTCTCTGTGTCCGGGAAGGAAAACTGTTCGCATTTGCTTCACAGAACCGCTTTTCTGCAGGGAACATTAACGCTTGTTCAGGACGAAAGAAAGCACAGAGCCCCAGATTTGCTGTTGCCCTGGAGAGCTTGCAGAGCACTGGGGAAAGGCAGGCAGAGAATTCCCTGCTAGCACCTTCTCTGTGTCCAGGAAGGAAAACTGTTCGCATTTGCTTCACAGAACCGCTTTTCTGCAGGAAACATTAACGCTTGTTCAGGACGAAAGAAAGCACAGAGCGCCAGATTTGCTGTTGCCCTGGAGAGCTTGCAGAGCACTGGGGAAAGGCAGGCAGAGAATTCCCTGCTAGCACCTTCTCTGTGTCCGGGAAGGAGAAATGTTCACATTGTTTCACAGAATCGCATTTGCGTCGCTGCAGGGAACATTAACGCTTGTTCAGGACGAAAGAAAGCACAGAGCCCCAGATTTGCTGTTGCCCTGGAGAGCTTGCAGAGCACTGGGGAAAGGCAGGCAGAGAATTCCCTGCTAGCACCTTCTCTGTGCCTGGGAAGGAGAAGTCTTCACGTTGTTACTCGGAATCGCATTTGCGTCGCTGTAGAGAACATTAACGCTTGTTCAGGACGAAAGAAAGCACAGAGCCCCAGATTGGCTGTTGCCCTGGAGAGCTTGCAGAGCACTGGGGAAAGGCAGGCAGAGAATTCCCTGCTAGCACCTTCTCTGTGTCCGGGAAGGAAAACTGTTCGCATTTGCTTCACAGAACCGCTTTTCTGCAGGGAACATTAACGCTTGTTCAGGACGAAAGAAAGCACAGAGCCCCAGATTTGCTGTTGCCCTGGAGAGCTTGCAGAGCACTGGGGAAAGGCAGGCAGAGAATTCCCTGCTAGCACCTTCTCTGTGCCTAGGAAGGAGAAATGTTCACATTGTTTCACAGAATCGCATTTGCGTCGCTGCAGGGAACATTAACGCTTGTTCAGGACGAAAGAAAGCACAGAGCGCCAGATTTGCTGTTTCCCTGGAGAGCTTGCAGAGCACTGGGGAAAGGCAGGCAGAGAATTCCCTGCTAGCACCTTCTCTGTGTCCGGGAAGGAAAACTGTTCGCATTTGCTTCACAGAACCGCTTTTCTGCAGAGAACACTAACGCTTGTTCAGGACGAAAGAAAGCACAGAGCCCCAGATTTGCTGTTGCCCTGGAGAGCTTGCAGAGCACCGGGGAAAGGCAGGCAGAGAATTCCCTGCTAGCACCTTCTCTGTGCCTGGGAAGGAGAAGTCTTCACGTTGTTACTCGGAATCGCATTTGCGTCGCTGTATAGAATACTAACGCTTGTTCAGGACGAAAGAAAGCACAGAGCGCCAGATTTGCTGTTGCCCTGGAGAGCTTGCAGAGCACTGGGGAAAGGCAGGCAGAGAATTCCCCGCTAGCACCTTCTCTGTGTCCGGGAAGGAAAACTGTTCGTTTTTGCATCACAGAACCGCTTTTCTGCAGGGAACATTAACGCTTATTCAGGACGAAAGAAAGCACAGAGCCCCAGATTTGCTGTTGCCCTGGAGAGCTTGCAGAGCACCGGGGAAAGGCAGGCAGAGAATTCCCTGCTAGCACCTTCTCTGTGTCCGGGAAGGAAAACTGTTCGCATTTGCTTCACAGAACCGCTTTTCTGCAGGGAACATTAACGCTTGTTCAGGACGAAAGAAAGCACAGAGCCCCAGATTTGCTGTTGCCCTGGAGAGCTTGCAGAGCACTGGGGAAAGGCAGGCAGAGAATTCCCTGCTAGCACCTTCTCTGTGTCCAGGAAGGAAAACTGTTCGCATTTGCTTCACAGAACCGCTTTTCTGCAGGAAACATTAACGCTTGTTCAGGACGAAAGAAAGCACAGAGCGCCAGATTTGCTGTTGCCCTGGAGAGCTTGCAGAGCACTGGGGAAAGGCAGGCAGAGAATTCCCTGCTAGCACCTTCTCTGTGTCCGGGAAGGAGAAATGTTCACATTGTTTCACAGAATCGCATTTGCGTCGCTGCAGGGAACATTAACGCTTGTTCAGGACGAAAGAAAGCACAGAGCCCCAGATTTGCTGTTGCCCTGGAGAGCTTGCAGAGCACTGGGGAAAGGCAGGCAGAGAATTCCCTGCTAGCACCTTCTCTGTGCCTGGGAAGGAGAAGTCTTCACGTTGTTACTCGGAATCGCATTTGCGTCGCTGTAGAGAACATTAACGCTTGTTCAGGACGAAAGAAAGCACAGAGCCCCAGATTTGCTGTTTCCCTGGAGAGCTTGCAGAGCACTGGGGAAAGGCAGGCAGAGAATTCCCTGCTAGCACCTTCTCTGTGTCCGGGAAGGAAAACTGTTCGCGTTTGCTTCACAGAACCGCTTTTCTGCAGGGAACATTAACGCTTGTTCAGGACGAAAGAAAGCACAGAGCCCCAGATTTGCTGTTGCCCTGGAGAGCTTGCAGACAACTGGGGAAAGGCAGGCAGAGAATTCCCTGCTAGCACCTTCTCTGTGTCCGGGAAGGAAACTGTTCGCATTTGCTTCACAGAACCGCTTTTCTGCAGGGAACATTAACGCTTGTTCAGGACGAAAGAAAGCACAGAGCTCCAGATTGGCTGTTGCCCTGGAGAGCTTGCAGAGCACTGGGGAAAGGCAGGCAGAGAATTCCCTGCTAGCACCTTCTCTGTGCCTAGGAAGGAGAAGTCTTCACGTTGTTACTCGGAATCGCATTTGCGTCGCTGTATAGAATACTAACGCTTGTTCAGGACGAAAGAAAGCACAGAGCCCCAGATTTGCTGTTTCCCTGGAGAGCTTGCAGAGCACTGGGGAAAGGCAGGCAGAGAATTCCCTGCTAGCACCTTCTCTGTGTCCGGGAAGGAAAACTGTTCGCGTTTGCTTCACAGAACCGCTTTTCTGCAGGGAACATTAACGCTTGTTCAGGACGAAAGAAAGCACAGAGCCCCAGATTTGCTGTTGCCCTGGAGAGCTTGCAGACAACTGGGGAAAGGCAGGCAGAGAATTCCCTGCTAGCACCTTCTCTGTGTCCGGGAAGGAAACTGTTCGCATTTGCTTCACAGAACCGCTTTTCTGCAGGGAACATTAACGCTTGTTCAGGACGAAAGAAAGCACAGAGCTCCAGATTGGCTGTTGCCCTGGAGAGCTTGCAGAGCACTGGGGAAAGGCAGGCAGAGAATTCCCTGCTAGCACCTTCTCTGTGCCTAGGAAGGAGAAGTCTTCACGTTGTTACTCGGAATCGCATTTGCGTCGCTGTATAGAATACTAACGCTTGTTCAGGACGAAAGAAAGCACAGAGCGCCAGATTTGCTGTTGCCCTGGAGAGCTTGCAGAGCACTGGGGAAAGGCAGGCAGAGAATTCCCTGCTAGCACCTTCTCTGTGTCCGGGAAGGAAAACTGTTCGCGTTTGCTTCACAGAACCGCTTTTCTGCAGGGAACATTAACGCTTGTTCAGGACGAAAGAAAGCACAGAGCCCCAGATTTGCTGTTGCCCTGGAGAGCTTGCAGACAACTGGGGAAAGGCAGGCAGAGAATTCCCTGCTAGCACCTTCTCTGTGTCCGGGAAGGAAACTGTTCGCATTTGCTTCACAGAACCGCTTTTCTGCAGGGAACATTAATGCTTGTTCAGGACGAAAGAAAGCACAGAGCTCCAGATTGGCTGTTGCCCTGGAGAGCTTGCAGAGCACTGGGGAAAGGCAGGCAGAGAATTCCCTGCTAGCACCTTCTCTGTGTCCGGGAAGGAATACTGTTCGCATTTGCTTCACAGAACCGCTTTTCTGCAGAGAACACTAACGCTTGTTCAGGACGAAAGAAAGCACAGAGCCCCAGATTTGCTGTTGCCCTGGAGAGCTTGCAGAGCACCGGGGAAAGGCAGGCAGAGAATTCCCTGCTAGCACCTTCTCTGTGCCTAGGAAGGAGAAGTCTTCACGTTGTTACTCGGAATCGCATTTGCGTCGCTGTATAGAATACTAACGCTTGTTCAGGACGAAAGAAAGCACAGAGCGCCAGATTTGCTGTTGCCCTGGAGAGCTTGCAGAGCACTGGGGAAAGGCAGGCAGAGAATTCCCCGCTAGCACCTTCTCTGTGTCCGGGAAGGAAAACTGTTCGTTTTTGCATCACAGAACCGCTTTTCTGCAGGGAACATTAACACTTATTCAGGACGAAAGAAAGCACAGAGCCCCAGATTTGCTGTTGCCCTGGAGAGCTTGCAGAGCACCGGGGAAAGGCAGGCAGAGAATTCCCTGCTAGCACCTTCTCTGTGTCCGGGAAGGAAAACTGTTCGCATTTGCTTCACAGAACCGCTTTTCTGCAGGGAACATTAACGCTTGTTCAGGACGAAAGAAAGCACAGAGCCCCAGATTTGCTGTTGCCCTGGAGAGCTTGCAGAGCACTGGGGAAAGGCAGGCAGAGAATTCCCTGCTAGCACCTTCTCTGTGTCCAGGAAGGAAAACTGTTCGCATTTGCTTCACAGAACCGCTTTTCTGCAGGAAACATTAACGCTTGTTCAGGACGAAAGAAAGCACAGAGCGCCAGATTTGCTGTTGCCCTGGAGAGCTTGCAGAGCACTGGGGAAAGGCAGGCAGAGAATTCCCTGCTAGCACCTTCTCTGTGTCCGGGAAGGAGAAATGTTCACATTGTTTCACAGAATCGCATTTGCGTCGCTGCAGGGAACATTAACGCTTGTTCAGGACGAAAGAAAGCACAGAGCCCCAGATTTGCTGTTGCCCTGGAGAGCTTGCAGAGCACTGGGGAAAGGCAGGCAGAGAATTCCCTGCTAGCACCTTCTCTGTGCCTGGGAAGGAGAAGTCTTCACGTTGTTACTCGGAATCGCATTTGCGTCGCTGTAGAGAACATTAACGCTTGTTCAGGACGAAAGAAAGCACAGAGCCCCAGATTTGCTGTTGCCCTGGAGAGCTTGCAGAGCACTGGGGAAAGGCAGGCAGAGAATTCCCTGCTAGCACCTTCTCTGTGCCTGGGAAGGAGAAGTCTTCACGTTGTTACTCGGAATCGCATTTGCGTCGCTGTAGAGAACACTAACGCTTGTTCAGGACGAAAGAAAGCACAGAGCGCCAGATTTGCTGTTTCCCTGGAGAGCTTGCAGAGCACTGGGGAAAGGCAGGCAGAGAATTCCCTGCTAGCACCTTCTCTGTGTCCGGGAAGGAAAACTGTTCGCGTTTGCTTCACAGAACCGCTTTTCTGCAGGGAACATTAACGCTTGTTCAGGACGAAAGAAAGCACAGAGCCCCAGATTTGCTGTTGCCCTGGAGAGCTTGCAGACAACTGGGGAAAGGCAGGCAGAGAATTCCCTGCTAGCACCTTCTCTGTGTCCGGGAAGGAAACTGTTCGCATTTGCTTCACAGAACCGCTTTTCTGCAGGGAACATTAACGCTTGTTCAGGACGAAAGAAAGCACAGAGCTCCAGATTGGCTGTTGCCCTGGAGAGCTTGCAGAGCACTGGGGAAAGGCAGGCAGAGAATTCCCTGCTAGCACCTTCTCTGTGCCTAGGAAGGAGAAGTCTTCACGTTGTTACTCGGAATCGCATTTGCGTCGCTGTATAGAATACTAACGCTTGTTCAGGACGAAAGAAAGCACAGAGCGCCAGATTTGCTGTTGCCCTGGAGAGCTTGCAGAGCACTGGGGAAAGGCAGGCAGAGAATTCCCTGCTAGCACCTTCTCTGTGTCCGGGAAGGAAAACTGTTCGCGTTTGCTTCACAGAACCGCTTTTCTGCAGGGAACATTAACGCTTGTTCAGGACGAAAGAAAGCACAGAGCCCCAGATTTGCTGTTGCCCTGGAGAGCTTGCAGACAACTGGGGAAAGGCAGGCAGAGAATTCCCTGCTAGCACCTTCTCTGTGTCCGGGAAGGAAACTGTTCGCATTTGCTTCACAGAACCGCTTTTCTGCAGGGAACATTAATGCTTGTTCAGGACGAAAGAAAGCACAGAGCTCCAGATTGGCTGTTGCCCTGGAGAGCTTGCAGAGCACTGGGGAAAGGCAGGCAGAGAATTCCCTGCTAGCACCTTCTCTGTGTCCGGGAAGGAATACTGTTCGCATTTGCTTCACAGAACCGCTTTTCTGCAGAGAACACTAACGCTTGTTCAGGACGAAAGAAAGCACAGAGCCCCAGATTTGCTGTTGCCCTGGAGAGCTTGCAGAGCACCGGGGAAAGGCAGGCAGAGAATTCCCTGCTAGCACCTTCTCTGTGCCTAGGAAGGAGAAGTCTTCACGTTGTTACTCGGAATCGCATTTGCGTCGCTGTATAGAATACTAACGCTTGTTCAGGACGAAAGAAAGCACAGAGCGCCAGATTTGCTGTTGCCCTGGAGAGCTTGCAGAGCACTGGGGAAAGGCAGGCAGAGAATTCCCCGCTAGCACCTTCTCTGTGTCCGGGAAGGAAAACTGTTCGCATTTGCTTCACAGAACCGCTTTTCTGCAGGGAACATTAACGCTTGTTCAGGACGAAAGAAAGCACAGAGCCCCAGATTTGCTGTTGCCCTGGAGAGCTTGCAGAGCACTGGGGAAAGGCAGGCAGAGAATTCCCTGCTAGCACCTTCTCAGTGTCCAGGAAGGAAAACTGTTCGCATTTGCTTCACAGAACCGCTTTTCTGCAGGAAACATTAACGCTTGTTCAGGACGAAAGAAAGCACAGAGCGCCAGATTTGCTGTTTCCCTGGAGAGCTTGCAGAGCACTGGGGAAAGGCAGGCAGAGAATTCCCTGCTAGCACCTTCTCTGTGTCCGGGAAGGAGAAATGTTCACATTGTTTCACAGAATCGCATTTGCGTCGCTGCAGGGAACATTAACGCTTGTTCAGGACGAAAGAAAGCACAGAGCCCCAGATTTGCTGTTTCCCTGGAGAGCTTGCAGAGCACTGGGGAAAGGCAGGCAGAGAATTCCCTGCTAGCACCTTCTCTGTGCCTGGGAAGGAGAAGTCTTCACGTTGTTACTCGGAATCGCATTTGCGTCGCTGTAGAGAACATTACGCTTGTTCAGGACGAAAGAAAGCACAGAGCCCCAGATTTGCTGTTGCCCTGGAGAGCTTGCAGAGCACTGGGGAAAGGCAGGCAGAGAATTCCCTGCTAGCACCTTCTCTGTGTCCGGGAAGGAAAACTGTTCGCATTTGCTTCACAGAACCGCTTTTCTGCAGGGAACATTAACGCTTGTTCAGGACGAAAGAAAGCACAGAGCCCCAGATTTGCTGTTGCCCTGGAGAGCTTGCAGAGCACTGGGGAAAGGCAGGCAGAGAATTCCCTGCTAGCACCTTCTCTGTGTCCAGGAAGGAAAACTGTTCGCATTTGCTTCACAGAACCGCTTTTCTGCAGGGAACATTAACGCTTGTTCAGGACGAAAGAAAGCACAGAGCCCCAGATTTGCTGTTGCCCTGGAGAGCTTGCAGAGCACTGGGGAAAGGCAGGCAGAGAATTCCCTGCTAGCACCTTCTCTGTGCCTGGGAAGGAGAAGTCTTCACGTTGTTGCTCGGAATCGCATTTGCGTCGCTGTAGAGAACACTAACGCTTGTTCAGGACGAAAGAAAGCACAGAGCGCCAGATTTACTGTTTCCCTGGAGAGCTTGCAGAGCACTGGGGAAAGGCAGGCAGAGAATTCCCTGCTAGCACCTTCTCTGTGTCCGGGAAGGAGAAATGTTCACATTGTTTCACAGAATCGCATTTGCGTCGCTGCAGGGAACATTAACGCTTGTTCAGGACGAAAGAAAGCACAGAGCTCCAGATTGGCTGTTGCCCTGGAGAGCTTGCAGAGCACTGGGGAAAGGCAGGCAGAGAATTCCCTGCTAGCACCTTCTCTGTGCCTAGGAAGGAGAAGTCTTCACGTTGTTACTCGGAATCGCATTTGCGTCGCTGTATAGAATACTAACGCTTGTTCAGGACGAAAGAAAGCACAGAGCGCCAGATTTGCTGTTGCCCTGGAGAGCTTGCAGAGCACTGGGGAAAGGCAGGCAGAGAATTCCCTGCTAGCACCTTCTCTGTGTCCGGGAAGGAAAACTGTTCGCGTTTGCTTCACAGAACCGCTTTTCTGCAGGGAACATTAACGCTTGTTCAGGACGAAAGAAAGCACAGAGCCCCAGATTTGCTGTTGCCCTGGAGAGCTTGCAGACAACTGGGGAAAGGCAGGCAGAGAATTCCCTGCTAGCACCTTCTCTGTGTCCGGGAAGGAAACTGTTCGCATTTGCTTCACAGAACCGCTTTTCTGCAGGGAACATTAATGCTTGTTCAGGACGAAAGAAAGCACAGAGCTCCAGATTGGCTGTTGCCCTGGAGAGCTTGCAGAGCACTGGGGAAAGGCAGGCAGAGAATTCCCTGCTAGCACCTTCTCTGTGTCCGGGAAGGAATACTGTTCGCATTTGCTTCACAGAACCGCTTTTCTGCAGAGAACACTAACGCTTGTTCAGGACGAAAGAAAGCACAGAGCCCCAGATTTGCTGTTGCCCTGGAGAGCTTGCAGAGCACCGGGGAAAGGCAGGCAGAGAATTCCCTGCTAGCACCTTCTCTGTGCCTAGGAAGGAGAAGTCTTCACGTTGTTACTCGGAATCGCATTTGCGTCGCTGTATAGAATACTAACGCTTGTTCAGGACGAAAGAAAGCACAGAGCGCCAGATTTGCTGTTGCCCTGGAGAGCTTGCAGAGCACTGGGGAAAGGCAGGCAGAGAATTCCCCGCTAGCACCTTCTCTGTGTCCGGGAAGGAAAACTGTTCGTATTTGCTTCACAGAACCGCTTTTCTGCAGGGAACATTAACGCTTATTCAGGACGAAAGAAAGCACAGAGCCCCAGATTTGCTGTTGCCCTGGAGAGCTTGCAGAGCACCGGGGAAAGGCAGGCAGAGAATTCCCTGCTAGCACCTTCTCTGTGTCCGGGAAGGAAAACTGTTCGCATTTGCTTCACAGAACCGCTTTTCTGCAGGGAACATTAACGCTTGTTCAGGACGAAAGAAAGCACAGAGCCCCAGATTTGCTGTTGCCCTGGAGAGCTTGCAGAGCACTGGGGAAAGGCAGGCAGAGAATTCCCTGCTAGCACCTTCTCAGTGTCCAGGAAGGAAAACTGTTCGCATTTGCTTCACAGAACCGCTTTTCTGCAGGAAACATTAACGCTTGTTCAGGACGAAAGAAAGCACAGAGCCCCAGATTTGCTGTTTCCCTGGAGAGCTTGCAGAGCACTGGGGAAAGGCAGGCAGAGAATTCCCTGCTAGCACCTTCTCTGTGTCCGGGAAGGAGAAATGTTCACATTGTTTCACAGAATCGCATTTGCGTCGCTGCAGGGAACATTAACGCTTGTTCAGGACGAAAGAAAGCACAGAGCCCCAGATTTGCTGTTTCCCTGGAGAGCTTGCAGAGCACTGGGGAAAGGCAGGCAGAGAATTCCCTGCTAGCACCTTCTCTGTGCCTGGGAAGGAGAAGTCTTCACGTTGTTACTCGGAATCGCATTTGCGTCGCTGTAGAGAACATTACGCTTGTTCAGGACGAAAGAAAGCACAGAGCCCCAGATTTGCTGTTGCCCTGGAGAGCTTGCAGAGCACTGGGGAAAGGCAGGCAGAGAATTCCCTGCTAGCACCTTCTCTGTGTCCGGGAAGGAAAACTGTTCGCATTTGCTTCACAGAACCGCTTTTCTGCAGGGAACATTAACGCTTGTTCAGGACAAAAGAAAGCACAGAGCCCCAGATTTGCTGTTGCCCTGGAGAGCTTGCAGAGCACTGGGGAAAGGCAGGCAGAGAATTCCCTGCTAGCACCTTCTCTGTGTCCGGGAAGGAAAACTGTTCGCATTTGCTTCACAGAACCGCTTTTCTGCAGGGAACATTAACGCTTGTTCAGGACGAAAGAAAGCACAGAGCTCCAGATTGGCTGTTGCCCTGGAGAGCTTGCAGAGCACTGGGGAAAGGCAGGCAGAGAATTCCCTGCTAGCACCTTCTCTGTGCCTAGGAAGGAGAAGTCTTCACGTTGTTACTCGGAATCGCATTTGCGTCGCTGTATAGAATACTAACGCTTGTTCAGGACGAAAGAAAGCACAGAGCGCCAGATTTGCTGTTGCCCTGGAGAGCTTGCAGAGCACTGGGGAAAGGCAGGCAGAGAATTCCCTGCTAGCACCTTCTCTGTGTCCGGGAAGGAAAACTGTTCGCGTTTGCTTCACAGAACCGCTTTTCTGCAGGGAACATTAACGCTTGTTCAGGACGAAAGAAAGCACAGAGCCCCAGATTTGCTGTTGCCCTGGAGAGCTTGCAGACAACTGGGGAAAGGCAGGCAGAGAATTCCCTGCTAGCACCTTCTCTGTGTCCGGGAAGGAAACTGTTCGCATTTGCTTCACAGAACCGCTTTTCTGCAGGGAACATTAATGCTTGTTCAGGACGAAAGAAAGCACAGAGCTCCAGATTGGCTGTTGCCCTGGAGAGCTTGCAGAGCACTGGGGAAAGGCAGGCAGAGAATTCCCTGCTAGCACCTTCTCTGTGTCCGGGAAGGAATACTGTTCGCATTTGCTTCACAGAACCGCTTTTCTGCAGAGAACACTAACGCTTGTTCAGGACGAAAGAAAGCACAGAGCCCCAGATTTGCTGTTGCCCTGGAGAGCTTGCAGAGCACCGGGGAAAGGCAGGCAGAGAATTCCCTGCTAGCACCTTCTCTGTGCCTAGGAAGGAGAAGTCTTCACGTTGTTACTCGGAATCGCATTTGCGTCGCTGTATAGAATACTAACGCTTGTTCAGGACGAAAGAAAGCACAGAGCGCCAGATTTGCTGTTGCCCTGGAGAGCTTGCAGAGCACTGGGGAAAGGCAGGCAGAGAATTCCCCGCTAGCACCTTCTCTGTGTCCGGGAAGGAAAACTGTTCGTATTTGCTTCACAGAACCGCTTTTCTGCAGGGAACATTATCGCTTATTCAGGACGAAAGAAAGCACAGAGCCCCAGATTTGCTGTTGCCCTGGAGAGCTTGCAGAGCACTGGGGAAAGGCAGGCAGAGAATTCCCTGCTAGCACCTTCTCAGTGTCCAGGAAGGAAAACTGTTCGCATTTGCTTCACAGAACCGCTTTTCTGCAGGAAACATTAACGCTTGTTCAGGACGAAAGAAAGCACAGAGCGCCAGATTTGCTGTTTCCCTGGAGAGCTTGCAGAGCACTGGGGAAAGGCAGGCAGAGAATTCCCTGCTAGCACCTTCTCTGTGTCCGGGAAGGAGAAATGTTCACATTGTTTCACAGAATCGCATTTGCGTCGCTGCAGGGAACATTAACGCTTGTTCAGGACGAAAGAAAGCACAGAGCCCCAGATTTGCTGTTTCCCTGGAGAGCTTGCAGAGCACTGGGGAAAGGCAGGCAGAGAATTCCCTGCTAGCACCTTCTCTGTGCCTGGGAAGGAGAAGTCTTCACGTTGTTACTCGGAATCGCATTTGCGTCGCTGTAGAGAACATTACGCTTGTTCAGGACGAAAGAAAGCACAGAGCCCCAGATTTGCTGTTGCCCTGGAGAGCTTGCAGAGCACTGGGGAAAGGCAGGCAGAGAATTCCCTGCTAGCACCTTCTCTGTGTCCGGGAAGGAAAACTGTTCGCATTTGCTTCACAGAACCGCTTTTCTGCAGGGAACATTAACGCTTGTTCAGGACGAAAGAAAGCACAGAGCCCCAGATTTGCTGTTGCCCTGGAGAGCTTGCAGAGCACTGGGGAAAGGCAGGCAGAGAATTCCCTGCTAGCACCTTCTCTGTGTCCAGGAAGGAAAACTGTTCGCATTTGCTTCACAGAACCGCTTTTCTGCAGGGAACATTAACGCTTGTTCAGGACGAAAGAAAGCACAGAGCCCCAGATTTGCTGTTGCCCTGGAGAGCTTGCAGAGCACTGGGGAAAGGCAGGCAGAGAATTCCCTGCTAGCACCTTCTCTGTGCCTGGGAAGGAGAAGTCTTCACGTTGTTGCTCGGAATCGCATTTGCGTCGCTGTAGAGAACACTAACGCTTGTTCAGGACGAAAGAAAGCACAGAGCACCAGATTTACTGTTTCCCTGGAGAGCTTGCAGAGCACTGGGGAAAGGCAGGCAGAGAATTCCCTGCTAGCACCTTCTCTGTGTCCGGGAAGGAGAAATGTTCACATTGTTTCACAGAATCGCATTTGCGTCGCTGCAGGGAACATTAACGCTTGTTCAGGACGAAAGAAAGCACAGAGCCCCAGATTTGCTGTTGCCCTGGAGAGCTTGCAGAGCACTGGGGAAAGGCAGGCAGAGAATTCCCTGCTAGCATGTTCTCTGTGCCTGGGAAGGAGAAGTCTTCACGTTGTTACTCGGAATCGCATTTGCGTCGCTGTAGAGAACACTAACGCTTGTTCAGGACGAAAGAAAGCACAGAGCCCCAGATTTGCTGTTGCCCTGGAGAGCTTGCAGAGCACTGGGGAAAGGCAGGCAGAGAATTCCCTGCTAGCACCTTCTCTGTGTCCGGGAAGGAAACTGTTCGCATTTGCTTCACAGAACCGCTTTTCTGCAGGGAACATTAACGCTTGTTCAGGACGAAAGAAAGCACAGAGCCCCAGATTGGCTGTTCCCCTGGAGAGCTTGCAGAGCACTGGGGAAAGGCAGGCAGAGAATTCCCTGCTAGCACCTTCTCTGTGTCCAGGAAGGAAAACTGTTCGCATTTGCTTCACAGAACCGCTTTTCTGCAGGGAACATTAACGCTTGTTCAGGACGAAAGAAAGCACAGAGCCCCAGATTTGCTGTTGCCCTGGAGAGCTTGCAGAGCACTGGGGAAAGGCAGGCAGAGAATTCCCTGCTAGCACCTTCTCTGTGCCTGGGAAGGAGAAGTCTTCACGTTGTTACTCGGAATCGCATTTGCGTCGCTGTAGAGAACATTAACGCTTGTTCAGGACGAAAGAAAGCACAGAGCCCCAGATTTGCTGTTGCCCTGGAGAGCTTGCAGAGCACTGGGGAAAGGCAGGCAGAGAATTCCCTGCTAGCACCTTCTCTGTGCCTGGGAAGGAGAAGTCTTCACGTTGTTACTCGGAATCGCATTTGCGTCGCTGTAGAGAACATTAACGCTTGTTCAGGACGAAAGAAAGCACAGAGCCCCAGATTTGCTGTTGCCCTGGAGAGCTTGCAGAGCACTGGGGAAAGGCAGACAGAGAATTCCCTGCTAGCACCTTCTCTGTGCCTGGGAAGGAGAAGTCTTCACGTTGTTACTCGGAATCGCATTTGCGTCGCTGCAGGGAACATTAACGCTTGTTCAGGACGAAAGAAAGCACAGAGCCCCAGATTTGCTGTTGCCCTGGAGAGCTTGCAGAGCACTGGGGAAAGGCAGGCAGAGAATTCCCTGCTAGCACCTTCTCTGTGCCTGGGAAGGAGAAGTCTTCACGTTGTTACTCGGAATCGCATTTGCGTCGCTGTAGAGAACATTAACGCTTGTTCAGGACGAAAGAAAGCACAGAGCCCCAGATTTGCTGTTGCCCTGGAGAGCTTGCAGAGCACTGGGGAAAGGCAGGCAGAGAATTCCCCGCTAGCACCTTCTCTGTGTCCGGGAAGGAAAACTGTTCGCATTTGCTTCACAGAACCGCTTTTCTGCAGGGAACATTAACGCTTGTTCAGGACGAAAGAAAGCACAGAGCCCCAGATTTGCTGTTGCCCTGGAGAGCTTGCAGAGCACTGGGGAAAGGCAGGCAGAGAATTCCCTGCTAGCACCTTCTCTGTGCCTAGGAAGGAGAAATGTTCACATTGTTTCACAGAATCGCATTTGCGTCGCTGCAGGGAACATTAACGCTTGTTCAGGACGAAAGAAAGCACAGAGCGCCAGATTTGCTGTTTCCCTGGAGAGCTTGCAGAGCACTGGGGAAAGGCAGGCAGAGAATTCCCTGCTAGCACCTTCTCTGTGTCCGGGAAGGAAAACTGTTCGCGTTTGCTTCACAGAACCGCTTTTCTGCAGGGAACATTAACGCTTGTTCAGGACGAAAGAAAGCACAGAGCCCCAGATTTGCTGTTGCCCTGGAGAGCTTGCAGACAACTGGGGAAAGGCAGGCAGAGAATTCCCTGCTAGCACCTTCTCTGTGTCCGGGAAGGAAACTGTTCGCATTTGCTTCACAGAACCGCTTTTCTGCAGGGAACATTAACGCTTGTTCAGGACGAAAGAAAGCACAGAGCTCCAGATTGGCTGTTGCCCTGGAGAGCTTGCAGAGCACTGGGGAAAGGCAGGCAGAGAATTCCCTGCTAGCACCTTCTCTGTGTCCGGGAAGGAATACTGTTCGCATTTGCTTCACAGAACCGCTTTTCTGCAGAGAACACTAACGCTTGTTCAGGACGAAAGAAAGCACAGAGCCCCAGATTTGCTGTTGCCCTGGAGAGCTTGCAGAGCACCGGGGAAAGGCAGGCAGAGAATTCCCTGCTAGCACCTTCTCTGTGCCTAGGAAGGAGAAGTCTTCACGTTGTTACTCGGAATCGCATTTGCGTCGCTGTATAGAATACTAACGCTTGTTCAGGACGAAAGAAAGCACAGAGCGCCAGATTTGCTGTTGCCCTGGAGAGCTTGCAGAGCACTGGGGAAAGGCAGGCAGAGAATTCCCCGCTAGCACCTTCTCTGTGTCCGGGAAGGAAAACTGTTCGTATTTGCTTCACAGAACCGCTTTTCTGCAGGGAACATTAACGCTTATTCAGGACGAAAGAAAGCACAGAGCCCCAGATTTGCTGTTGCCCTGGAGAGCTTGCAGAGCACCGGGGAAAGGCAGGCAGAGAATTCCCTGCTAGCACCTTCTCTGTGTCCGGGAAGGAAAACTGTTCGCATTTGCTTCACAGAACCGCTTTTCTGCAGGGAACATTAACGCTTGTTCAGGACGAAAGAAAGCACAGAGCCCCAGATTTGCTGTTGCCCTGGAGAGCTTGCAGAGCACTGGGGAAAGGCAGGCAGAGAATTCCCTGCTAGCACCTTCTCAGTGTCCAGGAAGGAAAACTGTTCGCATTTGCTTCACAGAACCGCTTTTCTGCAGGGAACATTAACGCTTGTTCAGGACGAAAGAAAGCACAGAGCCCCAGATTTGCTGTTGCCCTGGAGAGCTTGCAGAGCACTGGGGAAAGGCAGGCAGAGAATTCCCTGCTAGCACCTTCTCTGTGCCTGGGAAGGAGAAGTCTTCACGTTGTTACTCGGAATCGCATTTGCGTCGCTGTAGAGAACATTAACGCTTGTTCAGGACGAAAGAAAGCACAGAGCCCCAGATTTGCTGTTGCCCTGGAGAGCTTGCAGAGCACTGGGGAAAGGCAGGCAGAGAATTCCCTGCTAGCACCTTCTCTGTGCCTGGGAAGGAGAAGTCTTCACGTTGTTACTCGGAATCGCATTTGCGTCGCTGTAGAGAACATTAACGCTTGTTCAGGACGAAAGAAAGCACAGAGCCCCAGATTTGCTGTTGCCCTGGAGAGCTTGCAGAGCACTGGGGAAAGGCAGACAGAGAATTCCCTGCTAGCACCTTCTCTGTGCCTGGGAAGGAGAAGTCTTCACGTTGTTACTCGGAATCGCATTTGCGTCGCTGCAGGGAACATTAACGCTTGTTCAGGACGAAAGAAAGCACAGAGCCCCAGATTTGCTGTTGCCCTGGAGAGCTTGCAGAGCACTGGGGAAAGGCAGGCAGAGAATTCCCTGCTAGCACCTTCTCTGTGCCTGGGAAGGAGAAGTCTTCACGTTGTTACTCGGAATCGCATTTGCGTCGCTGTAGAGAACATTAACGCTTGTTCAGGACGAAAGAAAGCACAGAGCCCCAGATTTGCTGTTGCCCTGGAGAGCTTGCAGAGCACTGGGGAAAGGCAGGCAGAGAATTCCCTGCTAGCACCTTCTCTGTGTCCGGGAAGGAAAACTGTTCGCATTTGCTTCACAGAACCGCTTTTCTGCAGGGAACATTAACGCTTGTTCAGGACGAAAGAAAGCACAGAGCCCCAGATTTGCTGTTGCCCTGGAGAGCTTGCAGAGCACTGGGGAAAGGCAGGCAGAGAATTCCCTGCTAGCACCTTCTCTGTGCCTAGGAAGGAGAAATGTTCACATTGTTTCACAGAATCGCATTTGCGTCGCTGCAGGGAACATTAACGCTTGTTCAGGACGAAAGAAAGCACAGAGCGCCAGATTTGCTGTTTCCCTGGAGAGCTTGCAGAGCACTGGGGAAAGGCAGGCAGAGAATTCCCTGCTAGCACCTTCTCTGTGTCCGGGAAGGAAAACTGTTCGCATTTGCTTCACAGAACCGCTTTTCTGCAGAGAACACTAACGCTTGTTCAGGACGAAAGAAAGCACAGAGCCCCAGATTTGCTGTTGCCCTGGAGAGCTTGCAGAGCACCGGGGAAAGGCAGGCAGAGAATTCCCTGCTAGCACCTTCTCTGTGCCTGGGAAGGAGAAGTCTTCACGTTGTTACTCGGAATCGCATTTGCGTCGCTGTATAGAATACTAACGCTTGTTCAGGACGAAAGAAAGCACAGAGCGCCAGATTTGCTGTTGCCCTGGAGAGCTTGCAGAGCACTGGGGAAAGGCAGGCAGAGAATTCCCCGCTAGCACCTTCTCTGTGTCCGGGAAGGAAAACTGTTCGTTTTTGCATCACAGAACCGCTTTTCTGCAGGGAACATTAACGCTTATTCAGGACGAAAGAAAGCACAGAGCCCCAGATTTGCTGTTGCCCTGGAGAGCTTGCAGAGCACCGGGGAAAGGCAGGCAGAGAATTCCCTGCTAGCACCTTCTCTGTGTCCGGGAAGGAAAACTGTTCGCATTTGCTTCACAGAACCGCTTTTCTGCAGGGAACATTAACGCTTGTTCAGGACGAAAGAAAGCACAGAGCCCCAGATTTGCTGTTGCCCTGGAGAGCTTGCAGAGCACTGGGGAAAGGCAGGCAGAGAATTCCCTGCTAGCACCTTCTCTGTGTCCAGGAAGGAAAACTGTTCGCATTTGCTTCACAGAACCGCTTTTCTGCAGGAAACATTAACGCTTGTTCAGGACGAAAGAAAGCACAGAGCGCCAGATTTGCTGTTGCCCTGGAGAGCTTGCAGAGCACTGGGGAAAGGCAGGCAGAGAATTCCCTGCTAGCACCTTCTCTGTGTCCGGGAAGGAGAAATGTTCACATTGTTTCACAGAATCGCATTTGCGTCGCTGCAGGGAACATTAACGCTTGTTCAGGACGAAAGAAAGCACAGAGCCCCAGATTTGCTGTTGCCCTGGAGAGCTTGCAGAGCACTGGGGAAAGGCAGGCAGAGAATTCCCTGCTAGCACCTTCTCTGTGCCTGGGAAGGAGAAGTCTTCACGTTGTTACTCGGAATCGCATTTGCGTCGCTGTAGAGAACATTAACGCTTGTTCAGGACGAAAGAAAGCACAGAGCCCCAGATTTGCTGTTGCCCTGGAGAGCTTGCAGAGCACTGGGGAAAGGCAGGCAGAGAATTCCCTGCTAGCACCTTCTCTGTGCCTGGGAAGGAGAAGTCTTCACGTTGTTACTCGGAATCGCATTTGCGTCGCTGTAGAGAACACTAACGCTTGTTCAGGACGAAAGAAAGCACAGAGCGCCAGATTTGCTGTTTCCCTGGAGAGCTTGCAGAGCACTGGGGAAAGGCAGGCAGAGAATTCCCTGCTAGCACCTTCTCTGTGTCCGGGAAGGAAAACTGTTCGCGTTTGCTTCACAGAACCGCTTTTCTGCAGGGAACATTAACGCTTGTTCAGGACGAAAGAAAGCACAGAGCCCCAGATTTGCTGTTGCCCTGGAGAGCTTGCAGACAACTGGGGAAAGGCAGGCAGAGAATTCCCTGCTAGCACCTTCTCTGTGTCCGGGAAGGAAACTGTTCGCATTTGCTTCACAGAACCGCTTTTCTGCAGAGAACACTAACGCTTGTTCAGGACGAAAGAAAGCACAGAGCTCCAGATTGGCTGTTGCCCTGGAGAGCTTGCAGAGCACTGGGGAAAGGCAGGCAGAGAATTCCCTGCTAGCACCTTCTCTGTGCCTAGGAAGGAGAAGTCTTCACGTTGTTACTCGGAATCGCATTTGCGTCGCTGTATAGAATACTAACGCTTGTTCAGGACGAAAGAAAGCACAGAGCGCCAGATTTGCTGTTGCCCTGGAGAGCTTGCAGAGCACTGGGGAAAGGCAGGCAGAGAATTCCCCGCTAGCACCTTCTCTGTGTCCGGGAAGGAAAACTGTTCGTATTTGCTTCACAGAACCGCTTTTCTGCAGGGAACATTAACGCTTATTCAGGACGAAAGAAAGCACAGAGCCCCAGATTTGCTGTTGCCCTGGAGAGCTTGCAGAGCACCGGGGAAAGGCAGGCAGAGAATTCCCTGCTAGCACCTTCTCTGTGCCTGGGAAGGAGAAGTCTTCACGTTGTTACTCGGAATCGCATTTGCGTCGCTGTAGAGAACACTAACGCTTGTTCAGGACGAAAGAAAGCACAGAGCGCCAGATTTGCTGTTTCCCTGGAGAGCTTGCAGAGCACTGGGGAAAGGCAGGCAGAGAATTCCCTGCTAGCACCTTCTCTGTGTCCGGGAAGGAAAACTGTTCGCGTTTGCTTCACAGAACCGCTTTTCTGCAGGGAACATTAACGCTTGTTCAGGACGAAAGAAAGCACAGAGCCCCAGATTTGCTGTTGCCCTGGAGAGCTTGCAGACAACTGGGGAAAGGCAGGCAGAGAATTCCCTGCTAGCACCTTCTCTGTGTCCGGGAAGGAAACTGTTCGCATTTGCTTCACAGAACCGCTTTTCTGCAGGGAACATTAACGCTTGTTCAGGACGAAAGAAAGCACAGAGCTCCAGATTGGCTGTTGCCCTGGAGAGCTTGCAGAGCACTGGGGAAAGGCAGGCAGAGAATTCCCTGCTAGCACCTTCTCTGTGTCCGGGAAGGAATACTGTTCGCATTTGCTTCACAGAACCGCTTTTCTGCAGAGAACACTAACGCTTGTTCAGGACGAAAGAAAGCACAGAGCCCCAGATTTGCTGTTGCCCTGGAGAGCTTGCAGAGCACCGGGGAAAGGCAGGCAGAGAATTCCCTGCTAGCACCTTCTCTGTGCCTAGGAAGGAGAAGTCTTCACGTTGTTACTCGGAATCGCATTTGCGTCGCTGTATAGAATACTAACGCTTGTTCAGGACGAAAGAAAGCACAGAGCGCCAGATTTGCTGTTGCCCTGGAGAGCTTGCAGAGCACTGGGGAAAGGCAGGCAGAGAATTCCCCGCTAGCACCTTCTCTGTGTCCGGGAAGGAAAACTGTTCGTATTTGCTTCACAGAACCGCTTTTCTGCAGGGAACATTAACGCTTATTCAGGACGAAAGAAAGCACAGAGCCCCAGATTTGCTGTTGCCCTGGAGAGCTTGCAGAGCACCGGGGAAAGGCAGGCAGAGAATTCCCTGCTAGCACCTTCTCTGTGTCCGGGAAGGAAAACTGTTCGCATTTGCTTCACAGAACCGCTTTTCTGCAGGGAACATTAACGCTTGTTCAGGACGAAAGAAAGCACAGAGCCCCAGATTTGCTGTTGCCCTGGAGAGCTTGCAGAGCACTGGGGAAAGGCAGGCAGAGAATTCCCTGCTAGCACCTTCTCAGTGTCCAGGAAGGAAAACTGTTCGCATTTGCTTCACAGAACCGCTTTTCTGCAGGAAACATTAACGCTTGTTCAGGACGAAAGAAAGCACAGAGCGCCAGATTTGCTGTTTCCCTGGAGAGCTTGCAGAGCACTGGGGAAAGGCAGGCAGAGAATTCCCTGCTAGCACCTTCTCTGTGTCCGGGAAGGAGAAATGTTCACATTGTTTCACAGAATCGCATTTGCGTCGCTGCAGGGAACATTAACGCTTGTTCAGGACGAAAGAAAGCACAGAGCCCCAGATTTGCTGTTTCCCTGGAGAGCTTGCAGAGCACTGGGGAAAGGCAGGCAGAGAATTCCCTGCTAGCACCTTCTCTGTGCCTGGGAAGGAGAAGTCTTCACGTTGTTACTCGGAATCGCATTTGCGTCGCTGTAGAGAACATTACGCTTGTTCAGGACGAAAGAAAGCACAGAGCCCCAGATTTGCTGTTGCCCTGGAGAGCTTGCAGAGCACTGGGGAAAGGCAGGCAGAGAATTCCCTGCTAGCACCTTCTCTGTGTCCGGGAAGGAAAACTGTTCGCATTTGCTTCACAGAACCGCTTTTCTGCAGGGAACATTAACGCTTGTTCAGGACGAAAGAAAGCACAGAGCCCCAGATTTGCTGTTGCCCTGGAGAGCTTGCAGAGCACTGGGGAAAGGCAGGCAGAGAATTCCCTGCTAGCACCTTCTCTGTGTCCAGGAAGGAAAACTGTTCGCATTTGCTTCACAGAACCGCTTTTCTGCAGAGAACATTAACGCTTGTTCAGGACGAAAGAAAGCACAGAGCCCCAGATTTGCTGTTGCCCTGGAGAGCTTGCAGAGCACTGGGGAAAGGCAGGCAGAGAATTCCCTGCTAGCACCTTCTCTGTGTCCGGGAAGGAGAAATGTTCACATTGTTTCACAGAATCGCATTTGCGTCGCTGCAGGGAACATTAACGCTTGTTCAGGACGAAAGAAAGCACAGAGCCCCAGATTTGCTGTTGCCCTGGAGAGCTTGCAGAGCACTGGGGAAAGGCAGGCAGAGAATTCCCTGCTAGCACCTTCTCTGTGCCTGGGAAGGAGAAGTCTTCACGTTGTTACTCGGAATCGCATTTGCGTCGCTGTAGAGAACATTAACGCTTGTTCAGGACGAAAGAAAGCACAGAGCCCCAGATTTGCTGTTGCCCTGGAGAGCTTGCAGAGCACTGGGGAAAGGCAGGCAGAGAATTCCCTGCTAGCACCTTCTCTGTGTCCGGGAAGGAAAACTGTTCGCATTTGCTTCACAGAACCGCTTTTCTGCAGGGAACATTAACGCTTGTTCAGGACGAAAGAAAGCACAGAGCCCCAGATTTGCTGTTGCCCTGGAGAGCTTGCAGAGCACTGGGGAAAGGCAGGCAGAGAATTCCCTGCTAGCACCTTCTCTGTGCCTAGGAAGGAGAAATGTTCACATTGTTTCACAGAATCGCATTTGCGTCGCTGCAGGGAACATTAACGCTTGTTCAGGACGAAAGAAAGCACAGAGCGCCAGATTTGCTGTTTCCCTGGAGAGCTTGCAGAGCACTGGGGAAAGGCAGGCAGAGAATTCCCTGCTAGCACCTTCTCTGTGTCCGGGAAGGAAAACTGTTCGCATTTGCTTCACAGAACCGCTTTTCTGCAGGGAACATTAACGCTTGTTCAGGACGAAAGAAAGCACAGAGCCCCAGATTTGCTGTTGCCCTGGAGAGCTTGCAGAGCACTGGGGAAAGGCAGGCAGAGAATTCCCTGCTAGCACCTTCTCTGTGTCCAGGAAGGAAAACTGTTCGCATTTGCTTCACAGAACCGCTTTTCTGCAGGGAACATTAACGCTTGTTCAGGACGAAAGAAAGCACAGAGCCCCAGATTTGCTGTTGCCCTGGAGAGCTTGCAGAGCACTGGGGAAAGGCAGGCAGAGAATTCCCTGCTAGCACCTTCTCTGTGCCTGGGAAGGAGAAGTCTTCACGTTGTTGCTCGGAATCGCATTTGCGTCGCTGTAGAGAACACTAACGCTTGTTCAGGATGAAAGAAAGCACAGAGCGCCAGATTTACTGTTTCCCTGGAGAGCTTGCAGAGCACTGGGGAAAGGCAGGCAGAGAATTCCCTGCTAGCACCTTCTCTGTGTCCGGGAAGGAGAAATGTTCACATTGTTTCACAGAATCGCATTTGCGTCGCTGCAGGGAACATTAACGCTTGTTCAGGACGAAAGAAAGCACAGAGCCCCAGATTTGCTGTTGCCCTGGAGAGCTTGCAGAGCACTGGGGAAAGGCAGGCAGAGAATTCCCTGCTAGCATGTTCTCTGTGCCTGGGAAGGAGAAGTCTTCACGTTGTTACTCGGAATCGCATTTGCGTCGCTGTAGAGAACACTAACGCTTGTTCAGGACGAAAGAAAGCACAGAGCCCCAGATTTGCTGTTGCCCTGGAGAGCTTGCAGAGCACTGGGGAAAGGCAGGCAGAGAATTCCCTGCTAGCACCTTCTCTGTGTCCAGGAAGGAAAACTGTTCGCATTTGCTTCACAGAACCGCTTTTCTGCAGAGAACACTAACGCTTGTTCAGGACGAAAGAAAGCACAGAGCGCCAGATTTGCTGTTGCCCTGGAGAGCTTGCAGAGCACTGGGGAAAGGCAGGCAGAGAATTCCCTGCTAGCACCTTCTCTGTGTCCGGGAAGGAAACTGTTCGCATTTGCTTCACAGAACCGCTTTTCTGCAGGGAACATTAACGCTTGTTCAGGACGAAAGAAAGCACAGAGCCCCAGATTGGCTGTTGCCCTGGAGAGCTTGCAGAGCACTGGGGAAAGGCAGGCAGAGAATTCCCTGCTAGCACCTTCTCTGTGTCCAGGAAGGAAAACTGTTCGCATTTGCTTCACAGAACCGCTTTTCTGCAGAGAACACTAACGCTTGTTCAGGACGAAAGAAAGCACAGAGCGCCAGATTTGCTGTTTCCCTGGAGAGCTTGCAGAGCACCGGGGAAAGGCAGGCAGAGAATTCCCTGCTAGCACCTTCTCTGTGTCCGGGAAGGAGAAGTCTTCACGTTGTTACTCGGAATCGCATTTGCGTCGCTGTATAGAATACTAACGCTTGTTCAGGACGAAAGAAAGCACAGAGCGCCAGATTTGCTGTTGCCCTGGAGAGCTTGCAGAGCACCGGGGAAAGGCAGGCAGAGAATTCCCCGCTAGCACCTTCTCTGTGTCCGGGAAGGAAAACTGTTCGTATTTGCTTCACAGAATCGCTTTTCTGCAGGGAACATTAACGCTTGTTCAGGACGAAAGAAAGCACAGAGCGCCAGATTTGCTGTTTCCCTGGAGAGCTTGCAGAGCACTGGGGAAAGGCAGGCAGAGAATTCCCTGCTAGCACCTTCTCTGTGTCCGGGAAGGAGAAATGTTCACATTGTTTCACAGAATCGCATTTGCGTCGCTGCAGGGAACATTAACGCTTGTTCAGGACGAAAGAAAGCACAGAGCCCCAGATTTGCTGTTGCCCTGGAGAGCTTGCAGAGCACTGGGGAAAGGCAGGCAGAGAATTCCCTGCTAGCACCTTCTCTGTGCCTGGGAAGGAGAAGTCTTCATGTTGTTTCTCGGAATCGCATTTGCGTCGCTGTAGAGAACACTAACGCTTGTTCAGGACAAAAGAAAGCACAGAGCGCCAGATTTGCTGTTGCCCTGGAGAGCTTGCAGAGCACTGGGGAAAGGCAGGCAGAGAATTCCCTGCTAGCACCTTCTCTGTGTCCGGGAAGGAAAACTGTTCGCATTTGCTTCACAGAACCGCTTTTCTGCAGAGAACACTAACGCTTGTTCAGGACGAAAGAAAGCACAGAGCCCCAGATTGGCTGTTGCCCTGGAGAGCTTGCAGAGCACTGGGGAAAGGCAGGCAGAGAATTCCCTGCTAGCACCTTCTCTGTGTCCAGGAAGGAAAACTGTTCGCATTTGCTTCACAGAACCGCTTTTCTGCAGAGAACACTAACGCTTGTTCAGGACGAAAGAAAGCACAGAGCCCCAGATTTGCTGTTGCCCTGGAGAGCTTGCAGAGCACTGGGGAAAGGCAGGCAGAGAATTCCCTGCTAGCACCTTCTCTGTGCCTGGGAAGGAGAAGTCTTCACGTTGTTACTCGGAATCGCATTTGCGTCGCTGTATAGAATACTAACGCTTGTTCAGGACGAAAGAAAGCACAGAGCCCCAGATTTGCTGTTTCCCTGGAGAGCTTGCAGAGCACCGGGGAAAGGCAGGCAGAGAATTCCCTGCTAGCACCTTCTCTGTGTCCGGGAAGGAGAAATGTTCACATTGTTTCACAGAATCGCATTTGCGTCGCTGCAGGGAACATTAACGCTTGTTCAGGACGAAAGAAAGCACAGAGCGCCAGATTTGCTGTTGCCCTGGAGAGCTTGCAGAGCACCGGGGAAAGGCAGGCAGAGAATTCCCCGCTAGCACCTTCTCTGTGTCCGGGAAGGAAAACTGTTCGTATTTGCTTCACAGAACCGCTTTTCTGCAGGGAACATTAACGCTTATTCAGGACGAAAGAAAGCACAGAGCCCCAGATTTGCTGTTTCCCTGGAGAGCTTGCAGAGCACCGGGGAAAGGCAGGCAGAGAATTCCCTGCTAGCACCTTCTCTGTGTCCGGGAAGGAAAACTGTTCGCATTTGCTTCACAGAACCGC
The DNA here is from genome assembly GCF_031877795.1 of Strix aluco. NCBI lineage: Eukaryota > Metazoa > Chordata > Aves > Strigiformes > Strigidae > Strix > Strix aluco. The sequence continues at coordinate 9,590,919 of NC_133932.1, forward strand.
TTTTCTGCAGGGAACATTAACGCTTGTTCAGGACGAAAGAAAGCACAGAGCGCCAGATTTGCTGTTGCCCTGGAGAGCTTGCAGAGCACTGGGGAAAGGCAGGCAGAGAATTCGCTGGTAGCACCTTCTCTGTGTCCTGGAAGGAAAACTGTTCGCATTTGCTTCACAGAACCGCTTTTCTGCAGGAAACATTAACGCTTGTTCAGGACGAAAGAAAGCACAGAGCGCCAGATTTGCTGTTTCCCTGGAGAGCTTGCAGAGCACTGGGGAAAGGCAGGCAGAGAATTCCCTGCTAGCACATTCTCTGTGTCCGGGAAGGAGAAATGTTCACATTGTTTCACAGAATCGCATTTGCGTCGCTGCAGGGAACATTAACGCTTGTTCAGGACGAAAGAAAGCACAGAGCCCCAGATTTGCTGTTGCCCTGGAGAGCTTGCAGAGCACTGGGGAAAGGCAGGCAGAGAATTCCCTGCTAGCACCTTCCTGTGCCTGGGAAGGAGAAGTCTTCACGTTGTTACTCGGAATCGCATTTGCGTCGCTGTAGAGAACATTAACGCTTGTTCAGGACGAAAGAAAGCACAGAGCCCCAGATTTGCTGTTGCCCTGGAGAGCTTGCAGAGCACTGGGGAAAGGCAGGCAGAGAATTCCCTGCTAGCACCTTCTCTGTGTCCGGGAAGGAAAACTGTTCGCATTTGCTTCACAGAACCGCTTTTCTGCAGGGAACATTAACGCTTGTTCAGGACGAAAGAAAGCACAGAGCCCCAGATTTGCTGTTGCCCTGGAGAGCTTGCAGAGCACTGGGGAAAGGCAGGCAGAGAATTCCCTGCTAGCACCTTCTCTGTGCCTAGGAAGGAGAAATGTTCACATTGTTTCACAGAATCGCATTTGCGTCGCTGCAGGGAACATTAACGCTTGTTCAGGACGAAAGAAAGCACAGAGCCCCAGATTTGCTGTTGCCCTGGAGAGCTTGCAGAGCACTGGGGAAAGGCAGGCAGAGAATTCCCTGCTAGCACCTTCTCTGTGTCCGGGAAGGAAAACTGTTCGCATTTGCTTCACAGAACTGCTTTTCTGCAGGGAACATTAACGCTTGTTCAGGACGAAAGAAAGCACAGAGCCCCAGATTTGCTGTTGCCCTGGAGAGCTTGCAGAGCACTGGGGAAAGGCAGGCAGAGAATTCCCTGCTAGCACCTTCTCTGTGTCCAGGAAGGAAAACTGTTCGCATTTGCTTCACAGAAGCGCTTTTCTGCAGGGAACATTAACGCTTGTTCAGGACGAAAGAAAGCACAGAGCCCCAGATTTGCTGTTGCCCTGGAGAGCTTGCAGAGCACTGGGGAAAGGCAGGCAGAGAATTCCCTGCTAGCACCTTCTCTGTGTCCGGGAAGGAAAACTGTTCACATTTGCTTCACAGAACCGCTTTTCTGCAGGGAACATTAACGCTTGTTCAGGACGAAAGAAAGCACAGAGCCCCAGATTGGCTGTTGCCCTGGAGAGCTTGCAGAGCACTGGGGAAAGGCAGGCAGAGAATTCCCTGCTAGCACCTTCTCTGTGTCCGGGAAGGAAAACTGTTCGCATTTGCTTCACAGAACCGCTTTTCTGCAGGGAACATTAACGCTTGTTCAGGACGAAAGAAAGCACAGAGCCCCAGATTTGCTGTTTCCCTGGAGAGCTTGCAGAGCACTGGGGAAAGGCAGGCAGAGAATTCCCTGCTAGCACCTTCTCTGTGCCTGGGATGGAGAAGTCTTCACGTTGTTACTCGGAATCGCATTTGCGTCGCTGTAGAGAACACTAACGCTTGTTCAGGACGAAAGAAAGCACAGAGCGCCGGATTTGCTGTTGCCCTGGAGAGCTTGCAGAGCACTGGGGAAAGGCAGGCAGAGAATTCCCTGCTAGCACCTTCTCTGTGTCCAGGAAGGAAAACTGTTCGCATTTGCTTCACAGAACCGCTTTTCTGCAGAGAACACTAACGCTTGTTCAGGACGAAAGAAAGCACAGAGCCCCAGATTTGCTGTTGCCCTGGAGAGCTTGCAGAGCACCGGGGAAAGGCAGGCAGAGAATTCCCTGCTAGCACCTTCTCTGTGTCCGGGAAGGAAAACTGTTCGCATTTGCTTCACAGAACCGCTTTTCTGCAGGGAACATTAACGCTTGTTCAGTACGAAATAAAGCACAGAGCGCCAGATTTGCTGTTGCCCTGGAGAGCTTGCAGAGCACTGGGGAAAGGCAGGCAGAGAATTCCCTGCTAGCACCTTCTCTGTGTCAGGGAAGGAAAACTGTTCGCATTTGCTTCACAGAACCGCTTTTCTGCAGAGAACACTAACGCTTGTTCAGGACGAAAGAAAGCACAGAGCCCCAGATTTGCTGTTGCCCTGGAGAGCTTGCAGAGCACCGGGGAAAGGCAGGCAGAGAATTCCCCGCTAGCACCTTCTCTGTGTCCGGGAAGGAAAACTGTTCGTATTTGCTTCACAGAACCGCTTTTCTGCAGGGAACATTAACGCTTGTTCAGGACGAAAGAAAGCACAGAGCGCCAGATTTGCTGTTTCCCTGGAGAGCTTGCAGAGCACTGGGGAAAGGCAGGCAGAGAATTCCCTGCTAGCACCTTCTCTGTGTCCGGGAAGGAGAAATGTTCACATTGTTTCACAGAATCGCATTTGCGTCGCTGCAGGGAACATTAACGCTTGTTCAGGACGAAAGAAAGCACAGAGCCCCAGATTTGCTGTTGCCCTGGAGAGCTTGCAGAGCACTGGGGAAAGGCAGGCAGAGAATTCCCTGCTAGCACCTTCTCTGTGCCTGGGAAGGAGAAGTCTTCACGTTGTTTCTCGGAATCGCATTTGCGTCGCTGTAGAGAACACTAACGCTTGTTCAGGACGAAAGAAAGCACAGAGCGCCGGATTTGCTGTTGCCCTGGAGAGCTTGCAGAGCACTGGGGAAAGGCAGGCAGAGAATTCCCTGCTAGCACCTTCTCTGTGTCCAGGAAGGAAAACTGTTCGCATTTGCTTCACAGAACCGCTTTTCTGCAGGGAACGTTAACGCTTGTTCAGGACGAAAGAAAGCACAGAGCCCCAGATTTGCTGTTGCCCTGGAGAGCTTGCAGAGCACTGGGGAAAGGCAGGCAGAGAATTCCCTGCTAGCACCTTCTCTGTGTCCAGGAAGGAAAACTGTTCGCATTTGCTTCACAGAACCGCTTTTCTGCAGAGAACACTAACGCTTGTTCAGGACGAAAGAAAGCACAGAGCGCCAGATTTGCTGTTGCCCTGGAGAGCTTGCAGAGCACTGGGGAAAGGCAGGCAGAGAATTCCCTGCTAGCACCTTCTCTGTGTCCGGGAAGGAAAACTGTTCGCATTTGCTTCACAGAACCGCTTTTCTGCAGGGAACATTAACGCTTGTTCAGGACGAAAGAAAGCACAGAGCCCCAGATTTGCTGTTTCCCTGGAGAGCTTGCAGAGCACTGGGGAAAGGCAGGCAGAGAATTCCCTGCTAGCACCTTCTCTGTGCCTGGGATGGAGAAGTCTTCACGTTGTTACTCGGAATCGCATTTGCGTCGCTGTAGAGAACACTAACGCTTGTTCAGGACGAAAGAAAGCACAGAGCGCCGGATTTGCTGTTGCCCTGGAGAGCTTGCAGAGCACTGGGGAAAGGCAGGCAGAGAATTCCCTGCTAGCACCTTCTCTGTGTCCAGGAAGGAAAACTGTTCGCATTTGCTTCACAGAACCGCTTTTCTGCAGAGAACACTAACGCTTGTTCAGGACGAAAGAAAGCACAGAGCCCCAGATTTGCTGTTGCCCTGGAGAGCTTGCAGAGCACCGGGGAAAGGCAGGCAGAGAATTCCCTGCTAGCACCTTCTCTGTGTCCGGGAAGGAAAACTGTTCGCATTTGCTTCACAGAACCGCTTTTCTGCAGGGAACATTAACGCTTGTTCAGTACGAAATAAAGCACAGAGCGCCAGATTTGCTGTTGCCCTGGAGAGCTTGCAGAGCACTGGGGAAAGGCAGGCAGAGAATTCCCTGCTAGCACCTTCTCTGTGTCCGGGAAGGAAAACTGTTCGCATTTGCTTCACAGAACCGCTTTTCTGCAGAGAACACTAACGCTTGTTCAGGACGAAAGAAAGCACAGAGCCCCAGATTTGCTGTTGCCCTGGAGAGCTTGCAGAGCACCGGGGAAAGGCAGGCAGAGAATTCCCCGCTAGCACCTTCTCTGTGTCCGGGAAGGAAAACTGTTCGTATTTGCTTCACAGAACCGCTTTTCTGCAGGGAACATTAACGCTTGTTCAGGACGAAAGAAAGCACAGAGCGCCAGATTTGCTGTTTCCCTGGAGAGCTTGCAGAGCACTGGGGAAAGGCAGGCAGAGAATTCCCTGCTAGCACCTTCTCTGTGTCCGGGAAGGAGAAATGTTCACATTGTTTCACAGAATCGCATTTGCGTCGCTGCAGGGAACATTAACGCTTGTTCAGGACGAAAGAAAGCACAGAGCCCCAGATTTGCTGTTGCCCTGGAGAGCTTGCAGAGCACTGGGGAAAGGCAGGCAGAGAATTCCCTGCTAGCACCTTCTCTGTGCCTGGGAAGGAGAAGTCTTCACGTTGTTTCTCGGAATCGCATTTGCGTCGCTGTAGAGAACACTAACGCTTGTTCAGGACGAAAGAAAGCACAGAGCGCCGGATTTGCTGTTGCCCTGGAGAGCTTGCAGAGCACTGGGGAAAGGCAGGCAGAGAATTCCCTGCTAGCACCTTCTCTGTGTCCAGGAAGGAAAACTGTTCGCATTTGCTTCACAGAACCGCTTTTCTGCAGGGAACGTTAACGCTTGTTCAGACGAAAGAAAGCACAGAGCCCCAGATTTGCTGTTGCCCTGGAGAGCTTGCAGAGCACTGGGGAAAGGCAGGCAGAGAATTCCCTGCTAGCACCTTCTCTGTGTCCAGGAAGGAAAACTGTTCGCATTTGCTTCACAGAACCGCTTTTCTGCAGAGAACACTAACGCTTGTTCAGGACGAAAGAAAGCACAGAGCGCCAGATTTGCTGTTGCCCTGGAGAGCTTGCAGAGCACTGGGGAAAGGCAGGCAGAGAATTCCCTGCTAGCACCTTCTCTGTGTCCGGGAAGGAAAACTGTTCGCATTTGCTTCACAGAACCGCTTTTCTGCAGAGAACACTAACGCTTGTTCAGGACGAAAGAAAGCACAGAGCCCCAGATTTGCTGTTGCCCTGGAGAGCTTGCAGAGCACTGGGGAAAGGCAGGCAGAGAATTCCCTGCTAGCACCTTCTCTGTGTCCGGGAAGGAAAACTGTTCGCATTTGCTTCACAGAACCGCTTTTCTGCAGGGAACATTAACACTTGTTCAGGACGAAAGAAAGCACAGAGCCCCAGATTTGCTGTTGCCCTGGAGAGCTTGCAGAGCACTGGGGAAAGGCAGGCAGAGAATTCCCTGCTAGCACCTTCTCTGTGTCCGGGAAGGAAAACTGTTCGCATTTGCTTCACAGAACCGCTTTTCTGCAGGGAACATTAACGCTTGTTCAGGACGAAAGAAAGCACAGAGCCCCAGATTTGCTGTTGCCCTGGAGAGCTTGCAGAGCACTGGGGAAAGGCAGGCAGAGAATTCCCTGCTAGCACCTTCTCTGTGTCCGGGAAGGAAAACTGTTCGCATTTGCTTCACAGAACCGCTTTTCTGCAGGGAACATTAACGCTTGTTCAGGACGAAAGAAAGCACAGAGCCCCAGATTGGCTGTTGCCCTGGAGAGCTTGCAGAGCACTGGGGAAAGGCAGGCAGAGAATTCCCTGATAGCACCTTCTCTGTGTCCGGGAAGGAAAACTGTTCGCTTTTGCTTCACAGAACCGCTTTTCTGCAGGAAACATTAACGCTTGTTCAGGACGAAAGAAAGCACAGAGCGCCAGATTTGCTGTTTCCCTGGAGAGCTTGCAGAGCACTGGGGAAAGGCAGGCAGAGAATTCCCTGCTAGCACCTTCTCTGTGTCCGGGAAGGAAAACTGTTCGCATTTGCTTCACAGAACCGCTTTTCTGCAGGGAACACTAACGCTTGTTCAGGACGAAAGAAAGCACAGAGCCCCAGATTGGCTGTTGCCCTGGGGAGCTTGCAGAGCACTGGGGAAAGGCAGGCAGAGAATTCCCTGCTAGCACCTTCTCTGTGCCTGGGAAGGAGAAGTCTTCACGTTGTTTCTCGGAATCGCATTTGCGTCGCTGTAGAGAACACTAACGCTTGTTCAGGACGAAAGAAAGCACAGAGCGCCGGATTTGCTGTTGCCCTGGAGAGCTTGCAGAGCACTGGGGAAAGGCAGGCAGAGAATTCCCTGCTAGCACCTTCTCTGTGTCCAGGAAGGAAAACTGTTCGCATTTGCTTCACAGAACCGCTTTTCTGCAGGGAACACTAACGCTTGTTCAGGACGAAAGAAAGCACAGAGCCCCAGATTGGCTGTTGCCCTGGAGAGCTTGCAGAGCACTGGGGAAAGGCAGGCAGAGAATTCCCTGCTAGCACCTTCTCTGTGTCCGGGAAGGAGAAATGTTCACATTGTTTCACAGAATCGCATTTGCGTCGCTGCAGGGAACATTAACGCTTATTCAGGACGAAAGAAAGCACAGAGCCCCGGATTTGCTGTTGCCCTGGAGAGCTTGCAGAGCACTGGGGAAAGGCAGGCAGAGAATTCCCTGCTAGCACCTTCTCTGTGCCTGGGAAGGAGAAGTCTTCACGTTGTTACTCGGAATCGCATTTGCTTCGCTGTAGAGAACACTAACGCTTGTTCAGGACGAAAGAAAGCACAGAGCGCCAGATTTGCTGTTGCCCTGGAGAGCTTGCAGAGCACTGGGGAAAGGCAGGCAGAGAATTCCCTGCTAGCACCTTCTCTGTGTCCGGGAAGGAAAACTGTTCGCATTTGCTTCACAGAACCGCTTTTCTGCAGGGAACATTAACGCTTGTTCAGGACGAAAGAAAGCACAGAGCCCCAGATTTGCTGTTGCCCTGGAGAGCTTGCAGAGCACTGGGGAAAGGCAGGCAGAGAATTCCCTGCTAGCACCTTCTCTGTGTCCAGGAAGGAAAACTGTTCGCATTTGCTTCACAGAACCGCTTTTCTGCAGAGAACACTAACGCTTGTTCAGGACGAAAGAAAGCACAGAGCCCCAGATTTGCTGTTGCCCTGGAGAGCTTGCAGAGCACTGGGGAAAGGCAGGCAGAGAATTCCCTGCTAGCACCTTCTCTGTGTCCGGGAAGGAAAACTGTTCGCATTGTTTCACAGAATCGCATTTGCGTCGCTGCAGGGAACATTAACGCTTGTTCAGGACGAAAGAAAGCACAGAGCCCCAGATTTGCTGTTGCCCTGGAGAGCTTGCAGAGCACTGGGGAAAGGCAGGCAGAGAATTCCCTGCTAGCACCTTCTCTGTGCCTGGGAAGGAGAAGTCTTCACGTTGTTACTCGGAATCGCATTTGCGTCGCTGTAGAGAACACTAACGCTTGTTCAGGACGAAAGAAAGCACAGAGCGCCAGATTTGCTGTTGCCCTGGAGAGCTTGCAGAGCACTGGGGAAAGGCAGGCAGAGAATTCCCTGCTAGCACATTCTCTGTGTCCGGGAAGGAAAACTGTTCGCATTTGCTTCACAGAACCGCTTTTCTGCAGGGAACATTAACGCTTGTTCAGGACGAAAGAAAGCACAGAGCCCCAGATTTGCTGTTGCCCTGGAGAGCTTGCAGAGCACTGGGGAAAGGCAGGCAGAGAATTCCCTGCTAGCACCTTCTCTGTGTCCGGGAAGGAAAACTGTTCACATTTGCTTCACAGAACCGCTTTTCTGCAGAGAACACTAACGCTTGTTCAGGACGAAAGAAAGCACAGAGCCCCAGATTTGCTGTTGCCCTGGAGAGCTTGCAGAGCACTGGGGAAAGGCAGGCAGAGAATTCCCTGCTAGCACCTTCTCTGTGTCTAGGAAGGAGAAATGTTCACATTGTTTCACAGAATCGCATTTGCGTCGCTGCAGGGAACATTAACGCTTGTTCAGGACGAAAGAAAGCACAGAGCCCCAGATTTGCTGTTGCCCTGGAGAGCTTGCAGAGCACTGGGGAAAGGCAGGCAGAGAATTCCCTGCTAGCACCTTCTCTGTGTCCGGGAAGGAAAACTGTTCGCATTTGCTTCACAGAACCGCTTTTCTGCAGAGAACACTAACGCTTGTTCAGGACGAAAGAAAGCACAGAGCCCCAGATTTGCTGTTGCCCTGGAGAGCTTGCAGAGCACTGGGGAAAGGCAGGCAGAGAATTCCCTGGTAGCACCTTCTCTGTGTCCGGGAAGGAGAAATGTTCACATTGTTTCACAGAATCGCATTTGCGTCGCTGCAGGGAACATTAACGCTTGTTCAGGACGAAAGAAAGCACAGAGCCCCAGATTGGCTGTTGCCCTGGAGAGCTTGCAGAGCACTGGGGAAAGGCAGGCAGAGAATTCCCTGCTAGCACCTTCTCTGTGCCTGGGAAGGAGAAGTCTTCACGTTGTTACTCGGAATCGCATTTGCGTCGCTGTAGAGAACACTAACGCTTGTTCAGGACGAAAGAAAGCACAGAGCGCCAGATTTGCTGTTGCCCTGGAGAGCTTGCAGAGCACTGGGGAAAGGCAGGCAGAGAATTCCCTGCTAGCACCTTCTCTGTGTCCGGGAAGGAAAACTGTTCGCATTTGCTTCACAGAACCGCTTTTCTGCAGGGAACATTAACGCTTGTTCAGGACGAAAGAAAGCACAGAGCCCCAGATTGGCTGTTGCCCTGGAGAGCTTGCAGAGCACTGGGGAAAGGCAGGCAGAGAATTCCCTGCTAGCACCTTCTCTGTGTCCGGGAAGGAAACTGTTCGCATTTGCTTCACAGAACCGCTTTTCTGCAGGGAACATTAACGCTTGTTCAGGACGAAAGAAAGCACAGAGCCCCAGATTTGCTGTTGCCCTGGAGAGCTTGCAGAGCACCGGGGAAAGGCAGGCAGAGAATTCCCTGCTAGCACCTTCTCTGTGCCTGGGAAGGAAAACTGTTCGTATTTGCTTCACAGAACCGCTTTTCTGCAGGGAACATTAACGCTTGTTCAGGACGAAAGAAAGCACAGAGCGCCAGATTTGCTGTTTCCCTGGAGAGCTTGCAGAGCACCGGGGAAAGGCAGGCAGAGAATTCCCCGCTAGCACCTTCTCTGTGTCCGGGAAGGAAAACTGTTCGTATTTGCTTCACAGAACCGCTTTTCTGCAGGGAACATTAACGCTTGTTCAGGACGAAAGAAAGCACAGAGCCCCAGATTGGCTGTTTCCCTGGAGAGCTTGCAGAGCACTGGGGAAAGGCAGGCAGAGAATTCCCTGCTAGCACCTTCTCTGTGTCCGGGAAGGAGAAATGTTCACATTGTTTCACAGAATCGCATTTGCGTCGCTGCAGGGAACATTAACGCTTGTTCAGGACGAAAGAAAGCACAGAGCGCCAGATTTGCTGTTTCCCTGGAGAGCTTGCAGAGCACTGGGGAAAGGCAGGCAGAGAATTCCCTGCTAGCACCTTCTCTGTGCCTGGGAAGGAGAAGTCTTCACGTTGTTACTCGGAATCGCATTTGCGTCGCTGTAGAGAACACTAACGCTTGTTCAGGACGAAAGAAAGCACAGAGCGCCGGATTTGCTGTTGCCCTGGAGAGCTTGCAGAGCACTGGGGAAACGCAGGCAGAGAATTCCCTGCTAGCACCTTCTCTGTGTCCAGGAAGGAAAACTGTTCGCATTTGCTTCACAGAACCGCTTTTCTGCAGGGAACGTTAACGCTTGTTCAGGACGAAAGAAAGCACAGAGCCCCAGATTTGCTGTTGCCCTGGAGAGCTTGCAGAGCACTGGGGAAAGGCAGGCAGAGAATTCCCTGCTAGCACCTTCTCTGTGTCCAGGAAGGAAAACTGTTCGCATTTGCTTCACAGAACCGCTTTTCTGCAGAGAACACTAACGCTTGTTCAGGACGAAAGAAAGCACAGAGCGCCAGATTTGCTGTTGCCCTGGAGAGCTTGCAGAGCACTGGGGAAAGGCAGGCAGAGAATTCCCTGCTAGCACCTTCTCTGTGTCCGGGAAGGAAAACTGTTCGCATTTGCTTCACAGAACCGCTTTTCTGCAGAGAACACTAACGCTTGTTCAGGACGAAAGAAAGTACAGAGCCCCAGATTTGCTGTTGCCCTGGAGAGCTTGCAGAGCACCGGGGAAAGGCAGGCAGAGAATTCCCTGCTAGCACCTTCTCTGTGCCTGGGAAGGAGAAGTCTTCACGTTGTTACTCGGAATCGCATTTGCGTCGCTGTATAGAATACTAACGCTTGTTCAGGACGAAAGAAAGCACAGAGCGCCAGATTTGCTGTTGCCCTGGAGAGCTTGCAGAGCACCGGGGAAAGGCAGGCAGAGAATTTCCCGCTAGCACCTTCTCTGTGTCCGGGAAGGAAAACTGTTCGTATTTGCTTCACAGAATCGCTTTTCTGCAGGGAACATTAACGCTTGTTCAGGACGAAAGAAAGCACAGAGCGCCAGATTTGCTGTTGCCCTGGAGAGCTTGCAGAGCACTGGGGAAAGGCAGGCAGAGAATTCCCTGCTAGCACCTTCTCTGTGTCCGGGAAGGAAAACTGTTCGCATTTGCTTCACAGAACCGCTTTTCTGCAGGGAACATTAACGCTTGTTCAGGACGAAAGAAAGCACAGAGCCCCAGATTTGCTGTTGCCCTGGAGAGCTTGCAGAGCACTGGGGAAAGGCAGGCAGAGAATTCCCTGCTAGCACCTTCTCTGTGTCCGGGAAGGAAAACTGTTCGCATTTGCTTCACAGAACCGCTTTTCTGCAGGGAACATTAACGCTTGTTCAGGACGAAAGAAAGCACAGAGCCCCAGATTGGCTGTTGCCCTGGAGAGCTTGCAGAGCACTGGGGAAAGGCAGGCAGAGAATTCCCTGATAGCACCTTCTCTGTGTCCGGGAAGGAAAACTGTTCGCTTTTGCTTCACAGAACCGCTTTTCTGCAGGAAACATTAACGCTTGTTCAGGACGAAAGAAAGCACAGAGCGCCAGATTTGCTGTTTCCCTGGAGAGCTTGCAGAGCACTGGGGAAAGGCAGGCAGAGAATTCCCTGCTAGCACCTTCTCTGTGTCCGGGAAGGAAAACTGTTCGCATTTGCTTCACAGAACCGCTTTTCTGCAGGGAACACTAACGCTTGTTCAGGACGAAAGAAAGCACAGAGCCCCAGATTGGCTGTTGCCCTGGGGAGCTTGCAGAGCACTGGGGAAAGGCAGGCAGAGAATTCCCTGCTAGCACCTTCTCTGTGCCTGGGAAGGAGAAGTCTTCACGTTGTTTCTCGGAATCGCATTTGCGTCGCTGTAGAGAACACTAACGCTTGTTCAGGACGAAAGAAAGCACAGAGCGCCGGATTTGCTGTTGCCCTGGAGAGCTTGCAGAGCACTGGGGAAAGGCAGGCAGAGAATTCCCTGCTAGCACCTTCTCTGTGTCCAGGAAGGAAAACTGTTCGCATTTGCTTCACAGAACCGCTTTTCTGCAGGGAACACTAACGCTTGTTCAGGACGAAAGAAAGCACAGAGCCCCAGATTGGCTGTTGCCCTGGAGAGCTTGCAGAGCACTGGGGAAAGGCAGGCAGAGAATTCCCTGCTAGCACCTTCTCTGTGTCCGGGAAGGAGAAATGTTCACATTGTTTCACAGAATCGCATTTGCGTCGCTGCAGGGAACATTAACGCTTATTCAGGACGAAAGAAAGCACAGAGCCCCGGATTTGCTGTTGCCCTGGAGAGCTTGCAGAGCACTGGGGAAAGGCAGGCAGAGAATTCCCTGCTAGCACCTTCTCTGTGCCTGGGAAGGAGAAGTCTTCACGTTGTTACTCGGAATCGCATTTGCTTCGCTGTAGAGAACACTAACGCTTGTTCAGGACGAAAGAAAGCACAGAGCGCCAGATTTGCTGTTGCCCTGGAGAGCTTGCAGAGCACTGGGGAAAGGCAGGCAGAGAATTCCCTGCTAGCACCTTCTCTGTGTCCGGGAAGGAAAACTGTTCGCATTTGCTTCACAGAACCGCTTTTCTGCAGGGAACATTAACGCTTGTTCAGGACGAAAGAAAGCACAGAGCCCCAGATTTGCTGTTGCCCTGGAGAGCTTGCAGAGCACTGGGGAAAGGCAGGCAGAGAATTCCCTGCTAGCACCTTCTCTGTGTCCAGGAAGGAAAACTGTTCGCATTTGCTTCACAGAACCGCTTTTCTGCAGAGAACACTAACGCTTGTTCAGGACGAAAGAAAGCACAGAGCCCCAGATTTGCTGTTGCCCTGGAGAGCTTGCAGAGCACTGGGGAAAGGCAGGCAGAGAATTCCCTGCTAGCACCTTCTCTGTGTCCGGGAAGGAAAACTGTTCGCATTGTTTCACAGAATCGCATTTGCGTCGCTGCAGGGAACATTAACGCTTGTTCAGGACGAAAGAAAGCACAGAGCCCCAGATTTGCTGTTGCCCTGGAGAGCTTGCAGAGCACTGGGGAAAGGCAGGCAGAGAATTCCCTGCTAGCACCTTCTCTGTGCCTGGGAAGGAGAAGTCTTCACGTTGTTACTCGGAATCGCATTTGCGTCGCTGTAGAGAACACTAACGCTTGTTCAGGACGAAAGAAAGCACAGAGCGCCAGATTTGCTGTTGCCCTGGAGAGCTTGCAGAGCACTGGGGAAAGGCAGGCAGAGAATTCCCTGCTAGCACATTCTCTGTGTCCGGGAAGGAAAACTGTTCGCATTTGCTTCACAGAACCGCTTTTCTGCAGGGAACATTAACGCTTGTTCAGGACGAAAGAAAGCACAGAGCCCCAGATTTGCTGTTGCCCTGGAGAGCTTGCAGAGCACTGGGGAAAGGCAGGCAGAGAATTCCCTGCTAGCACCTTCTCTGTGTCCGGGAAGGAAAACTGTTCACATTTGCTTCACAGAACCGCTTTTCTGCAGAGAACACTAACGCTTGTTCAGGACGAAAGAAAGCACAGAGCCCCAGATTTGCTGTTGCCCTGGAGAGCTTGCAGAGCACTGGGGAAAGGCAGGCAGAGAATTCCCTGCTAGCACCTTCTCTGTGTCTAGGAAGGAGAAATGTTCACATTGTTTCACAGAATCGCATTTGCGTCGCTGCAGGGAACATTAACGCTTGTTCAGGACGAAAGAAAGCACAGAGCCCCAGATTTGCTGTTGCCCTGGAGAGCTTGCAGAGCACTGGGGAAAGGCAGGCAGAGAATTCCCTGCTAGCACCTTCTCTGTGTCCGGGAAGGAAAACTGTTCGCATTTGCTTCACAGAACCGCTTTTCTGCAGAGAACACTAACGCTTGTTCAGGACGAAAGAAAGCACAGAGCCCCAGATTTGCTGTTGCCCTGGAGAGCTTGCAGAGCACTGGGGAAAGGCAGGCAGAGAATTCCCTGGTAGCACCTTCTCTGTGTCCGGGAAGGAGAAATGTTCACATTGTTTCACAGAATCGCATTTGCGTCGCTGCAGGGAACATTAACGCTTGTTCAGGACGAAAGAAAGCACAGAGCCCCAGATTGGCTGTTGCCCTGGAGAGCTTGCAGAGCACTGGGGAAAGGCAGGCAGAGAATTCCCTGCTAGCACCTTCTCTGTGCCTGGGAAGGAGAAGTCTTCACGTTGTTACTCGGAATCGCATTTGCGTCGCTGTAGAGAACACTAACGCTTGTTCAGGACGAAAGAAAGCACAGAGCGCCAGATTTGCTGTTGCCCTGGAGAGCTTGCAGAGCACTGGGGAAAGGCAGGCAGAGAATTCCCTGCTAGCACCTTCTCTGTGTCCGGGAAGGAAAACTGTTCGCATTTGCTTCACAGAACCGCTTTTCTGCAGGGAACATTAACGCTTGTTCAGGACGAAAGAAAGCACAGAGCCCCAGATTGGCTGTTGCCCTGGAGAGCTTGCAGAGCACTGGGGAAAGGCAGGCAGAGAATTCCCTGCTAGCACCTTCTCTGTGTCCGGGAAGGAAACTGTTCGCATTTGCTTCACAGAACCGCTTTTCTGCAGGGAACATTAACGCTTGTTCAGGACGAAAGAAAGCACAGAGCCCCAGATTTGCTGTTGCCCTGGAGAGCTTGCAGAGCACCGGGGAAAGGCAGGCAGAGAATTCCCTGCTAGCACCTTCTCTGTGCCTGGGAAGGAAAACTGTTCGTATTTGCTTCACAGAACCGCTTTTCTGCAGGGAACATTAACGCTTGTTCAGGACGAAAGAAAGCACAGAGCGCCAGATTTGCTGTTTCCCTGGAGAGCTTGCAGAGCACCGGGGAAAGGCAGGCAGAGAATTCCCCGCTAGCACCTTCTCTGTGTCCGGGAAGGAAAACTGTTCGTATTTGCTTCACAGAACCGCTTTTCTGCAGGGAACATTAACGCTTGTTCAGGACGAAAGAAAGCACAGAGCCCCAGATTGGCTGTTTCCCTGGAGAGCTTGCAGAGCACTGGGGAAAGGCAGGCAGAGAATTCCCTGCTAGCACCTTCTCTGTGTCCGGGAAGGAGAAATGTTCACATTGTTTCACAGAATCGCATTTGCGTCGCTGCAGGGAACATTAACGCTTGTTCAGGACGAAAGAAAGCACAGAGCGCCAGATTTGCTGTTTCCCTGGAGAGCTTGCAGAGCACTGGGGAAAGGCAGGCAGAGAATTCCCTGCTAGCACCTTCTCTGTGCCTGGGAAGGAGAAGTCTTCACGTTGTTACTCGGAATCGCATTTGCGTCGCTGTAGAGAACACTAACGCTTGTTCAGGACGAAAGAAAGCACAGAGCGCCGGATTTGCTGTTGCCCTGGAGAGCTTGCAGAGCACTGGGGAAACGCAGGCAGAGAATTCCCTGCTAGCACCTTCTCTGTGTCCAGGAAGGAAAACTGTTCGCATTTGCTTCACAGAACCGCTTTTCTGCAGGGAACGTTAACGCTTGTTCAGGACGAAAGAAAGCACAGAGCCCCAGATTTGCTGTTGCCCTGGAGAGCTTGCAGAGCACTGGGGAAAGGCAGGCAGAGAATTCCCTGCTAGCACCTTCTCTGTGTCCAGGAAGGAAAACTGTTCGCATTTGCTTCACAGAACCGCTTTTCTGCAGAGAACACTAACGCTTGTTCAGGACGAAAGAAAGCACAGAGCGCCAGATTTGCTGTTGCCCTGGAGAGCTTGCAGAGCACTGGGGAAAGGCAGGCAGAGAATTCCCTGCTAGCACCTTCTCTGTGTCCGGGAAGGAAAACTGTTCGCATTTGCTTCACAGAACCGCTTTTCTGCAGAGAACACTAACGCTTGTTCAGGACGAAAGAAAGTACAGAGCCCCAGATTTGCTGTTGCCCTGGAGAGCTTGCAGAGCACCGGGGAAAGGCAGGCAGAGAATTCCCTGCTAGCACCTTCTCTGTGCCTGGGAAGGAGAAGTCTTCACGTTGTTACTCGGAATCGCATTTGCGTCGCTGTATAGAATACTAACGCTTGTTCAGGACGAAAGAAAGCACAGAGCGCCAGATTTGCTGTTGCCCTGGAGAGCTTGCAGAGCACCGGGGAAAGGCAGGCAGAGAATTTCCCGCTAGCACCTTCTCTGTGTCCGGGAAGGAAAACTGTTCGTATTTGCTTCACAGAATCGCTTTTCTGCAGGGAACATTAACGCTTGTTCAGGACGAAAGAAAGCACAGAGCGCCAGATTTGCTGTTTCCCTGGAGAGCTTGCAGAGCACTGGGGAAAGGCAGGCAGAGAATTCCCTGCTAGCACCTTCTCTGTGTCCGGGAAGGAGAAATGTTCACATTGTTTCACAGAATCGCATTTGCGTCGCTGCAGGGAACATTAACGCTTGTTCAGGACGAAAGAAAGCACAGAGCCCCAGATTGGCTGTTGCCCTGGAGAGCTTGCAGAGCACTGGGGAAAGGCAGGCAGAGAATTCCCTGCTAGCACGTTCTCTGTGCCTGGGAAGGAGAAGTCTTCACGTTGTTACTCGGAATCGCATTTGCGTCGCTGTAGAGAACACTAACGCTTGTTCAGGACGAAAGAAAGCACAGAGCCCCAGATTGGCTGTTGCCCTGGAGAGCTTGCAGAGCACTGGGGAAAGGCAGGCAGAGAATTCCCTGCTAGCACCTTCTCTGTGTCCGGGAAGGAAAACTGTTCGCATTTGCTTCACAGAACCGCTTTTCTGCAGAGAACACTAACGCTTGTTCAGGACGAAAGAAAGCACAGAGCCCCAGATTTGCTGTTGCCCTGGAGAGCTTGCAGAGCACTGGGGAAAGGCAGGCAGAGAATTCCCTGCTAGCACCTTCTCTGTGTCCGGGAAGGAGAAATGTTCACATTGTTTCACAGAATCGCATTTGCGTCGCTGCAGGGAACATTAACGCTTGTTCAGGACGAAAGAAAGCACAGAGCCCCAGATTGGCTGTTGCCCTGGAGAGCTTGCAGAGCACTGGGGAAAGGCAGGCAGAGAATTCCCTGCTAGCACCTTCTCTGTGCCTGGGAAGGAGAAGTCTTCACGTTGTTACTCGGAATCGCATTTGCGTCGCTGTAGAGAACACTAACGCTTGTTCAGGACGAAAGAAAGCACAGAGCCCCAGATTTGCTGTTGCCCTGGAGAGCTTGCAGAGCACTGGGGAAAGGCAGGCAGAGAATTCCCTGCTAGCACCTTCTCTGTGTCCGGGAAGGAAACTGTTCGCATTTGCTTCACAGAACCGCTTTTCTGCAGGGAACATTAACGCTTGTTCGGGACGAAAGAAAGCACAGAGCCCCAGATTGGCTGTTGCCCTGGAGAGCTTGCAGAGCACTGGGGAAAGGCAGGCAGAGAATTCCCTGCTAGCACCTTCTCTGTGCCTGGGAAGGAGAAGTCTTCACGTTGTTACTCGGAATCGCATTTGCGTCGCTGTATAGAATACTAACGCTTGTTCAGGACGAAAGAAAGCACAGAGCGCCAGATTTGCTGTTGCCCTGGAGAGCTTGCAGAGCACCGGGGAAAGGCAGGCAGAGAATTCCCCGCTAGCACCTTCTCTGTGTCCGGGAAGGAAAACTGTTCGTATTTGCTTCACAGAATCGCTTTTCTGCAGGGAACATTAACGCTTGTTCAGGACGAAAGAAAGCACAGAGCGCCAGATTTGCTGTTTCCCTGGAGAGCTTGCAGAGCACTGGGGAAAGGCAGGCAGAGAATTCCCTGCTAGCACCTTCTCTGTGTCCGGGAAGGAGAAATGTTCACATTGTTTCACAGAATCGCATTTGCGTCGCTGCAGGGAACATTAACGTTTGTTCAGGACGAAAGAAAGCACAGAGCCCCAGATTTGCTGTTGCCCTGGAGAGCTTGCAGAGCACTGGGGAAAGGCAGGCAGAGAATTCCCTGCTAGCACCTTCTCTGTGCCTGGGAAGGAGAAGTTTTCACGTTGTTTCTCGGAATCGCATTTGCGTCGCTGTAGAGAACACTAACGCTTGTTCAGGACAAAAGAAAGCACAGAGCGCCGGATTTGCTGTTGCCCTGGAGAGCTTGCAGAGCACTGGGGAAAGGCAGGCAGAGAATTCCCTGCTAGCACCTTCTCTGTGTCCAGGAAGGAAAACTGTTCGCATTTGCTTCACAGAAGCGCTTTTCTGCAGGGAACGTTAACGCTTGTTCAGGACGAAAGAAAGCACAGAGCCCCAGATTTGCTGTTGCCCTGGAGAGCTTGCAGAGCACTGGGGAAAGGCAGGCAGAGAATTCCCTGCTAGCACCTTCTCTGTGTCCAGGAAGGAAAACTGTTCGCATTTGCTTCACAGAACCGCTTTTCTGCAGAGAACACTAACGCTTGTTCAGGACGAAAGAAATCACAGAGCGCCAGATTTGCTGTTTCCCTGGAGAGCTTGCAGAGCACTGGGGAAAGGCAGGCAGAGAATTCCCTGCTAGCACCTTCTCTGTGTCCGGGAAGGAGAAATGTTCACATTGTTTCACAGAATCGCATTTGCGTCGCTGCAGGGAACATTAACGCTTGTTCAGGACGAAAGAAAGCACAGAGCCCCAGATTTGCTGTTGCCCTGGAGAGCTTGCAGAGCACTGGGGAAAGGCAGGCAGAGAATTCCCTGCTAGCACCTTCTCTGTGCCTGGGAAGGAGAAGTTTTCACGTTGTTTCTCGGAATCGCATTTGCGTCGCTGTAGAGAACACTAACGCTTGTTCAGGACGAAAGAAAGCACAGAGCGCCAGATTTGCTGTTGCCCTGGAGAGCTTGCAGAGCACTGGGGAAAGGCAGGCAGAGAATTCCCTGCTAGCACCTTCTCTGTGTCCGGGAAGGAAAACTGTTCGCATTTGCTTCACAGAACCGCTTTTCTGCAGGTAACATTAACGCTTGTTCAGGACGAAAGAAAGCACAGAGCCCCAGATTTGCTGTTGCCCTGGAGAGCTTGCAGAGCACTGGGGAAAGGCAGGCAGAGAATTCCCTGCTAGCACCTTCTCTGTGTCCGGGAAGGAAACTGTTCGCATTTGCTTCACAGAACCGCTTTTCTGCAGGGAACATTAACGCTTGTTCGGGACGAAAGAAAGCACAGAGCCCCAGATTGGCTGTTGCCCTGGAGAGCTTGCAGAGCACTGGGGAAAGGCAGGCAGAGAATTCCCTGCTAGCACCTTCTCTGTGCCTGGGAAGGAGAAGTCTTCACGTTGTTACTCGGAATCGCATTTGCGTCGCTGTATAGAATACTAACGCTTGTTCAGGACGAAAGAAAGCACAGAGCGCCAGATTTGCTGTTGCCCTGGAGAGCTTGCAGAGCACCGGGGAAAGGCAGGCAGAGAATTCCCCGCTAGCACCTTCTCTGTGTCCGGGAAGGAAAACTGTTCGTATTTGCTTCACAGAATCGCTTTTCTGCAGGGAACATTAACGCTTGTTCAGGACGAAAGAAAGCACAGAGCGCCAGATTTGCTGTTTCCCTGGAGAGCTTGCAGAGCACTGGGGAAAGGCAGGCAGAGAATTCCCTGCTAGCACCTTCTCTGTGTCCGGGAAGGAGAAATGTTCACATTGTTTCACAGAATCGCATTTGCGTCGCTGCAGGGAACATTAACGTTTGTTCAGGACGAAAGAAAGCACAGAGCCCCAGATTTGCTGTTGCCCTGGAGAGCTTGCAGAGCACTGGGGAAAGGCAGGCAGAGAATTCCCTGCTAGCACCTTCTCTGTGCCTGGGAAGGAGAAGTTTTCACGTTGTTTCTCGGAATCGCATTTGCGTCGCTGTAGAGAACACTAACGCTTGTTCAGGACAAAAGAAAGCACAGAGCGCCGGATTTGCTGTTGCCCTGGAGAGCTTGCAGAGCACTGGGGAAAGGCAGGCAGAGAATTCCCTGCTAGCACCTTCTCTGTGTCCAGGAAGGAAAACTGTTCGCATTTGCTTCACAGAAGCGCTTTTCTGCAGGGAACGTTAACGCTTGTTCAGGACGAAAGAAAGCACAGAGCCCCAGATTTGCTGTTGCCCTGGAGAGCTTGCAGAGCACTGGGGAAAGGCAGGCAGAGAATTCCCTGCTAGCACCTTCTCTGTGTCCAGGAAGGAAAACTGTTCGCATTTGCTTCACAGAACCGCTTTTCTGCAGAGAACACTAACGCTTGTTCAGGACGAAAGAAATCACAGAGCGCCAGATTTGCTGTTTCCCTGGAGAGCTTGCAGAGCACTGGGGAAAGGCAGGCAGAGAATTCCCTGCTAGCACCTTCTCTGTGTCCGGGAAGGAGAAATGTTCACATTGTTTCACAGAATCGCATTTGCGTCGCTGCAGGGAACATTAACGCTTGTTCAGGACGAAAGAAAGCACAGAGCCCCAGATTTGCTGTTGCCCTGGAGAGCTTGCAGAGCACTGGGGAAAGGCAGGCAGAGAATTCCCTGCTAGCACCTTCTCTGTGCCTGGGAAGGAGAAGTTTTCACGTTGTTTCTCGGAATCGCATTTGCGTCGCTGTAGAGAACACTAACGCTTGTTCAGGACAAAAGAAAGCACAGAGCGCCGGATTTGCTGTTGCCCTGGAGAGCTTGCAGAGCACTGGGGAAAGGCAGGCAGAGAATTCCCTGCTAGCACCTTCTCTGTGTCCAGGAAGGAAAACTGTTCGCATTTGCTTCACAGAAGCGCTTTTCTGCAGGGAACGTTAACGCTTGTTCAGGACGAAAGAAAGCACAGAGCCCCAGATTTGCTGTTGCCCTGGAGAGCTTGCAGAGCACTGGGGAAAGGCAGGCAGAGAATTCCCTGCTAGCACCTTCTCTGTGTCCGGGAAGGAAAACTGTTCGCATTTGCTTCACAGAAGCGCTTTTCTGCAGAGAACACTAACGCTTGTTCAGGACGAAAGAAAGCACAGAGCCCCAGATTTGCTGTTGCCCTGGAGAGCTTGCAGAGCACTGGGGAAAGGCAGGCAGAGAATTCCCTGCTAGCACCTTCTCTGTGTCCGGGAAGGAAAACTGTTCGCATTTGCTTCACAGAACCGCTTTTCTGCAGGGAACATTAACGCTTGTTCAGGACGAAAGAAAGCACAGAGCCCCAGATTTGCTGTTGCCCTGGAGAGCTTGCAGAGCACTGGGGAAAGGCAGGCAGAGAATTCCCTGCTAGCACCTTCTCTGTGTCCGGGAAGGAAAACTGTTCACATTTGCTTCACAGAACCGCTTTTCTGCAGGGAACATTAACGCTTGTTCAGGACGAAAGAAAGCACAGAGCCCCAGATTGGCTGTTGCCCTGGAGAGCTTGCAGAGCACTGGGGAAAGGCAGGCAGAGAATTCCCTGCTAGCACCTTCTCTGTGTCCGGGAAGGAAAACTGTTCGCATTTGCTTCACAGAACCGCTTTTCTGCAGGGAACATTAACGCTTGTTCAGGACGAAAGAAAGCACAGAGCCCCAGATTTGCTGTTTCCCTGGAGAGCTTGCAGAGCACTGGGGAAAGGCAGGCAGAGAATTCCCTGCTAGCACCTTCTCTGTGCCTGGGAAGGAGAAGTCTTCACGTTGTTACTCGGAATCGCATTTGCGTCGCTGTAGAGAACACTAACGCTTGTTCAGGACGAAAGAAAGCACAGAGCGCCGGATTTGCTGTTGCCCTGGAGAGCTTGCAGAGCACTGGGGAAAGGCAGGCAGAGAATTCCCTGCTAGCACCTTCTCTGTGTCCAGGAAGGAAAACTGTTCGCATTTGCTTCACAGAACCGCTTTTCTGCAGAGAACACTAACGCTTGTTCAGGACGAAAGAAAGCACAGAGCCCCAGATTTGCTGTTGCCCTGGAGAGCTTGCAGAGCACCGGGGAAAGGCAGGCAGAGAATTCCCTGCTAGCACCTTCTCTGTGTCCGGGAAGGAAAACTGTTCGCATTTGCTTCACAGAACCGCTTTTCTGCAGGGAACATTAACGCTTGTTCAGTACGAAATAAAGCACAGAGCGCCAGATTTGCTGTTGCCCTGGAGAGCTTGCAGAGCACTGGGGAAAGGCAGGCAGAGAATTCCCTGCTAGCACCTTCTCTGTGTCCGGGAAGGAAAACTGTTCGCATTTGCTTCACAGAACCGCTTTTCTGCAGAGAACACTAACGCTTGTTCAGGACGAAAGAAAGCACAGAGCCCCAGATTGGCTGTTGCCCTGGAGAGCTTGCAGAGCACTGGGGAAAGGCAGGCAGAGAATTCCCTGCTAGCACCTTCTCTGTGTCCAGGAAGGAAAACTGTTCGCATTTGCTTCACAGAACCGCTTTTCTGCAGAGAACACTAACGCTTGTTCAGGACGAAAGAAAGCACAGAGCCCCAGATTTGCTGTTGCCCTGGAGAGCTTGCAGAGCACTGGGGAAAGGCAGGCAGAGAATTCCCTGCTAGCACCTTCTCTGTGCCTGGGAAGGAGAAGTCTTCACGTTGTTACTCGGAATCGCATTTGCGTCGCTGTATAGAATACTAACGCTTGTTCAGGACGAAAGAAAGCACAGAGCGCCAGATTTGCTGTTGCCCTGGAGAGCTTGCAGAGCACCGGGGAAAGGCAGGCAGAGAATTCCCTGCTAGCACCTTCTCTGTGTCCGGGAAGGAAAACTGTTCGCATTTGCTTCACAGAACCGCTTTTCTGCAGGGAACATTAACGCTTGTTCAGGACGAAAGAAAGCACAGAGCGCCAGATTTGCTGTTTCCCTGGAGAGCTTGCAGAGCACTGGGGAAAGGCAGGCAGAGAATTCCCTGCTAGCACCTTCTCTGTGTCCGGGAAGGAGAAATGTTCACATTGTTTCACAGAATCGCATTTGCGTCGCTGCAGGGAACATTAAAGCTTGTTCAGGACGAAAGAAAGCACAGAGCCCCAGATTTGCTGTTGCCCTGGAGAGCTTGCAGAGCACTGGGGAAAGGCAGGCAGAGAATTCCCTGCTAGCACCTTCTCTGTGCCTGGGAAGGAGAAGTCTTCACGTTGTTACTCGGAATCGCATTTGCGTCGCTGTAGAGAACACTAACGCTTGTTCAGGACGAAAGAAAGCACAGAGCGCCGGATTTGCTGTTGCCCTGGAGAGCTTGCAGAGCACTGGGGAAAGGCAGGCAGAGAATTCCCTGCTAGCGCCTTCTCTGTGTCCAGGAAGGAAAACTGTTCGCATTTGCTTCACAGAACCGCTTTTCTGCAGGGAACGTTAACGCTTGTTCAGTACGAAATAAAGCACAGAGCGCCAGATTTGCTGTTGCCCTGGAGAGCTTGCAGAGCACTGGGGAAAGGCAGGCAGAGAATTCCCTGCTAGCACCTTCTCTGTGTCCGGGAAGGAAAACTGTTCGCATTTGCTTCACAGAACCGCTTTTCTGCAGAGAACACTAACGCTTGTTCAGGACGAAAGAAAGCACAGAGCCCCAGATTGGCTGTTGCCCTGGAGAGCTTGCAGAGCACTGGGGAAAGGCAGGCAGAGAATTCCCTGCTAGCACCTTCTCTGTGTCCAGGAAGGAAAACTGTTCGCATTTGCTTCACAGAACCGCTTTTCTGCAGAGAACACTAACGCTTGTTCAGGACGAAAGAAAGCACAGAGCCCCAGATTTGCTGTTGCCCTGGAGAGCTTGCAGAGCACTGGGGAAAGGCAGGCAGAGAATTCCCTGCTAGCACCTTCTCTGTGCCTGGGAAGGAGAAGTCTTCACGTTGTTACTCGGAATCGCATTTGCGTCGCTGTATAGAATACTAACGCTTGTTCAGGACGAAAGAAAGCACAGAGCGCCAGATTTGCTGTTGCCCTGGAGAGCTTGCAGAGCACCGGGGAAAGGCAGGCAGAGAATTCCCTGCTAGCACCTTCTCTGTGTCCGGGAAGGAAAACTGTTCGCATTTGCTTCACAGAACCGCTTTTCTGCAGGGAACATTAACGCTTGTTCAGGACGAAAGAAAGCACAGAGCGCCAGATTTGCTGTTTCCCTGGAGAGCTTGCAGAGCACTGGGGAAAGGCAGGCAGAGAATTCCCTGCTAGCACCTTCTCTGTGTCCGGGAAGGAGAAATGTTCACATTGTTTCACAGAATCGCATTTGCGTCGCTGCAGGGAACATTAACGCTTGTTCAGGACGAAAGAAAGCACAGAGCCCCAGATTTGCTGTTGCCCTGGAGAGCTTGCAGAGCACTGGGGAAAGGCAGGCAGAGAATTCCCTGCTAGCACCTTCTCTGTGCCTGGGAAGGAGAAGTCTTCACGTTGTTACTCGGAATCGCATTTGCGTCGCTGTAGAGAACACTAACGCTTGTTCAGGACGAAAGAAAGCACAGAGCGCCGGATTTGCTGTTGCCCTGGAGAGCTTGCAGAGCACTGGGGAAAGGCAGGCAGAGAATTCCCTGCTAGCGCCTTCTCTGTGTCCAGGAAGGAAAACTGTTCGCATTTGCTTCACAGAACCGCTTTTCTGCAGGGAACGTTAACGCTTGTTCAGACGAAAGAAAGCACAGAGCCCCAGATTTGCTGTTGCCCTGGAGAGCTTGCAGAGCACTGGGGAAAGGCAGGCAGAGAATTCCCTGCTAGCACCTTCTCTGTGTCCAGGAAGGAAAACTGTTCGCATTTGCTTCACAGAACCGCTTTTCTGCAGAGAACACTAACGCTTGTTCAGGACGAAAGAAAGCACAGAGCGCCAGATTTGCTGTTGCCCTGGAGAGCTTGCAGAGCACTGGGGAAAGGCAGGCAGAGAATTCCCTGCTAGCACCTTCTCTGTGTCCGGGAAGGAAAACTGTTCGCATTTGCTTCACAGAACCGCTTTTCTGCAGAGAACACTAACGCTTGTTCAGGACGAAAGAAAGCACAGAGCCCCAGATTTGCTGTTGCCCTGGAGAGCTTGCAGAGCACTGGGGAAAGGCAGGCAGAGAATTCCCTGCTAGCACCTTCTCTGTGTCCGGGAAGGAAAACTGTTCGCATTTGCTTCACAGAACCGCTTTTCTGCAGGGAACATTAACGCTTGTTCAGGACGAAAGAAAGCACAGAGCCCCAGATTTGCTGTTGCCCTGGAGAGCTTGCAGAGCACTGGGGAAAGGCAGGCAGAGAATTCCCTGCTAGCACCTTCTCTGTGTCCGGGAAGGAAAACTGTTCGCATTTGCTTCACAGAAACGCTTTTCTGCAGGGAACATTAACGCTTGTTCAGGACGAAAGAAAGCACAGAGCCCCAGATTGGCTGTTGCCCTGGAGAGCTTGCAGAGCACTGGGGAAAGGCAGGCAGAGAATTCCCTGATAGCACCTTCTCTGTGTCCGGGAAGGAAAACTGTTCGCTTTTGCTTCACAGAACCGCTTTTCTGCAGGAAACATTAACGCTTGTTCAGGACGAAAGAAAGCACAGAGCGCCAGATTTGCTGTTTCCCTGGAGAGCTTGCAGAGCACTGGGGAAAGGCAGGCAGAGAATTCCCTGCTAGCACCTTCTCTGTGTCCGGGAAGGAAAACTGTTCGCATTTGCTTCACAGAACCGCTTTTCTGCAGGGAACACTAACGCTTGTTCAGGACGAAAGAAAGCACAGAGCCCCAGATTGGCTGTTGCCCTGGAGAGCTTGCAGAGCACTGGGGAAAGGCAGGCAGAGAATTCCCTGCTAGCACCTTCTCTGTGCCTGGGAAGGAGAAGTCTTCACGTTGTTACTCGGAATCGCATTTGCGTCGCTGTAGAGAACACTAACGCTTGTTCAGGACGAAAGAAAGCACAGAGCGCCGGATTTGCTGTTGCCCTGGAGAGCTTGCAGAGCACTGGGGAAAGGCAGGCAGAGAATTCCCTGCTAGCACCTTCTCTGTGTCCAGGAAGGAAAACTGTTCGCATTTGCTTCACAGAACCGCTTTTCTGCAGGGAACACTAACGCTTGTTCAGGACGAAAGAAAGCACAGAGCCCCAGATTGGCTGTTGCCCTGGAGAGCTTGCAGAGCACTGGGGAAAGGCAGGCAGAGAATTCCCTGCTAGCACCTTCTCTGTGTCCGGGAAGGAGAAATGTTCACATTGTTTCACAGAATCGCATTTGCGTCGCTGCAGGGAACATTAACGCTTATTCAGGACGAAAGAAAGCACAGAGCCCCGGATTTGCTGTTGCCCTGGAGAGCTTGCAGAGCACTGGGGAAAGGCAGGCAGAGAATTCCCTGCTAGCACCTTCTCTGTGCCTGGGAAGGAGAAGTCTTCACGTTGTTACTCGGAATCGCATTTGCGTCGCTGTAGAGAACACTAACGCTTGTTCAGAACGAAAGAAAGCACAGAGCGCCAGATTTGCTGTTGCCCTGGAGAGCTTGCAGAGCACTGGGGAAAGGCAGGCAGAGAATTCCCTGCTAGCACCTTCTCTGTGTCCAGGAAGGAAAACTGTTCGCATTTGCTTCACAGAACCGCTTTTCTGCAGAGAACACTAACGCTTGTTCAGGACGAAAGAAAGCACAGAGCCCCAGATTTGCTGTTGCCCTGGAGAGCTTGCAGAGCACTGGGGAAAGGCAGGCAGAGAATTCCCTGCTAGCACCTTCTCTGTGTCCGGGAAGGAAAACTGTTCGCATTTGCTTCACAGAACCGCTTTTCTGCAGGGAACATTAACGCTTGTTCAGGATGAAAGAAAGCACAGAGCCCCAGATTGGCTATTGCCCTGGACAGCTTGCAGAGCACTGGGGAAAGGCAGGCAGAGAATTCCCTGCTAGCACCTTCTCTGTGTCCGGGAAGGAAAACTGTTCGCATTTGCTTCACAGAACCGCTTTTCTGCAGGGAACATTAACGCTTGTTCAGGACGAAAGAAAGCACAGAGCCCCAGATTGGCTGTTGCCCTGGAGAGCTTGCAGAGCACTGGGGAAAGGCAGGCAGAGAATTCCCTGCTAGCACCTTCTCTGTGTCCGGGAAGGAAAACTGTTCGCATTTGCTTCACAGAACCGCTTTTCTGCAGGGAACATTAACGCTTGTTCAGGACGAAAGAAAGCACAGAGCCCCAGATTTGCTGTTGCCCTGGAGAGCTTGCAGAGCACTGGGGAAAGGCAGGCAGAGAATTCCCTGCTAGCACCTTCTCTGTGTCCGGGAAGGAAAACTGTTCACATTTGCTTCACAGAACCGCTTTTCTGCAAAGAACACTAACGCTTGTTCAGGACGAAAGAAAGCACAGAGCCCCAGATTTGCTGTTGCCCTGGAGAGCTTGCAGAGCACTGGGGAAAGGCAGGCAGAGAATTCCCTGCTAGCACCTTCTCTGTGTCCGGGAAGGAAAACTGTTCGCATTTGCTTCACAGAACCGCTTTTCTGCAGGGAACATTAACGCTTGTTCAGGACGAAAGAAAGCACAGAGCCCCAGATTGGCTGTTGCCCTGGAGAGCTTGCAGAGCACTGGGGAAAGGCAGGCAGAGAATTCCCTGCTAGCACCTTCTCTGTGCCTGGGAAGGAGAAGTCTTCACGTTGTTACTCGGAATCGCATTTGCGTCGCTGTATAGAATACTAACGCTTGTTCAGGACGAAAGAAAGCACAGAGCGCCAGATTTGCTGTTGCCCTGGAGAGCTTGCAGAGCACCGGGGAAAGGCAGGCAGAGAATTCCCCGCTAGCACCTTCTCTGTGTCCGGGAAGGAAAACTGTTCGTATTTGCTTCACAGAATCGCTTTTCTGCAGGGAACATTAACGCTTGTTCAGGACGAAAGAAAGCACAGAGCGCCAGATTTGCTGTTTCCCTGGAGAGCTTGCAGAGCACTGGGGAAAGGCAGGCAGAGAATTCCCTGCTAGCACCTTCTCTGTGTCCGGGAAGGAGAAATGTTCACATTGTTTCACAGAATCGCATTTGCGTCGCTGCAGGGAACATTAACGTTTGTTCAGGACGAAAGAAAGCACAGAGCCCCAGATTTGCTGTTGCCCTGGAGAGCTTGCAGAGCACTGGGGAAAGGCAGGCAGAGAATTCCCTGCTAGCACCTTCTCTGTGCCTGGGAAGGAGAAGTTTTCACGTTGTTTCTCGGAATCGCATTTGCGTCGCTGTAGAGAACACTAACGCTTGTTCAGGACAAAAGAAAGCACAGAGCGCCGGATTTGCTGTTGCCCTGGAGAGCTTGCAGAGCACTGGGGAAAGGCAGGCAGAGAATTCCCTGCTAGCACCTTCTCTGTGTCCAGGAAGGAAAACTGTTCGCATTTGCTTCACAGAAGCGCTTTTCTGCAGGGAACGTTAACGCTTGTTCAGGACGAAAGAAAGCACAGAGCCCCAGATTTGCTGTTGCCCTGGAGAGCTTGCAGAGCACTGGGGAAAGGCAGGCAGAGAATTCCCTGCTAGCACCTTCTCTGTGTCCAGGAAGGAAAACTGTTCGCATTTGCTTCACAGAACCGCTTTTCTGCAGAGAACACTAACGCTTGTTCAGGACGAAAGAAATCACAGAGCGCCAGATTTGCTGTTTCCCTGGAGAGCTTGCAGAGCACTGGGGAAAGGCAGGCAGAGAATTCCCTGCTAGCACCTTCTCTGTGTCCGGGAAGGAGAAATGTTCACATTGTTTCACAGAATCGCATTTGCGTCGCTGCAGGGAACATTAACGCTTGTTCAGGACGAAAGAAAGCACAGAGCCCCAGATTTGCTGTTGCCCTGGAGAGCTTGCAGAGCACTGGGGAAAGGCAGGCAGAGAATTCCCTGCTAGCACCTTCTCTGTGCCTGGGAAGGAGAAGTTTTCACGTTGTTTCTCGGAATCGCATTTGCGTCGCTGTAGAGAACACTAACGCTTGTTCAGGACAAAAGAAAGCACAGAGCGCCGGATTTGCTGTTGCCCTGGAGAGCTTGCAGAGCACTGGGGAAAGGCAGGCAGAGAATT
Source organism: Strix aluco (assembly GCF_031877795.1). Lineage (NCBI taxonomy): Eukaryota > Metazoa > Chordata > Aves > Strigiformes > Strigidae > Strix > Strix aluco. The sequence continues at coordinate 9,618,974 of NC_133932.1, forward strand.
CCCTGCTAGCACCTTCTCTGTGTCCAGGAAGGAAAACTGTTCGCATTTGCTTCACAGAAGCGCTTTTCTGCAGGGAACGTTAACGCTTGTTCAGGACGAAAGAAAGCACAGAGCCCCAGATTTGCTGTTGCCCTGGAGAGCTTGCAGAGCACTGGGGAAAGGCAGGCAGAGAATTCCCTGCTAGCACCTTCTCTGTGTCCGGGAAGGAAAACTGTTCGCATTTGCTTCACAGAAGCGCTTTTCTGCAGAGAACACTAACGCTTGTTCAGGACGAAAGAAAGCACAGAGCCCCAGATTTGCTGTTGCCCTGGAGAGCTTGCAGAGCACTGGGGAAAGGCAGGCAGAGAATTCCCTGCTAGCACCTTCTCTGTGTCCGGGAAGGAAAACTGTTCGCATTTGCTTCACAGAACCGCTTTTCTGCAGGGAACATTAACGCTTGTTCAGGACGAAAGAAAGCACAGAGCCCCAGATTTGCTGTTGCCCTGGAGAGCTTGCAGAGCACTGGGGAAAGGCAGGCAGAGAATTCCCTGCTAGCACCTTCTCTGTGTCCGGGAAGGAAAACTGTTCACATTTGCTTCACAGAACCGCTTTTCTGCAGGGAACATTAACGCTTGTTCAGGACGAAAGAAAGCACAGAGCCCCAGATTGGCTGTTGCCCTGGAGAGCTTGCAGAGCACTGGGGAAAGGCAGGCAGAGAATTCCCTGCTAGCACCTTCTCTGTGTCCGGGAAGGAAAACTGTTCGCATTTGCTTCACAGAACCGCTTTTCTGCAGGGAACATTAACGCTTGTTCAGGACGAAAGAAAGCACAGAGCCCCAGATTTGCTGTTTCCCTGGAGAGCTTGCAGAGCACTGGGGAAAGGCAGGCAGAGAATTCCCTGCTAGCACCTTCTCTGTGCCTGGGAAGGAGAAGTCTTCACGTTGTTACTCGGAATCGCATTTGCGTCGCTGTAGAGAACACTAACGCTTGTTCAGGACGAAAGAAAGCACAGAGCGCCGGATTTGCTGTTGCCCTGGAGAGCTTGCAGAGCACTGGGGAAAGGCAGGCAGAGAATTCCCTGCTAGCACCTTCTCTGTGTCCAGGAAGGAAAACTGTTCGCATTTGCTTCACAGAACCGCTTTTCTGCAGAGAACACTAACGCTTGTTCAGGACGAAAGAAAGCACAGAGCCCCAGATTTGCTGTTGCCCTGGAGAGCTTGCAGAGCACCGGGGAAAGGCAGGCAGAGAATTCCCTGCTAGCACCTTCTCTGTGTCCGGGAAGGAAAACTGTTCGCATTTGCTTCACAGAACCGCTTTTCTGCAGGGAACATTAACGCTTGTTCAGTACGAAATAAAGCACAGAGCGCCAGATTTGCTGTTGCCCTGGAGAGCTTGCAGAGCACTGGGGAAAGGCAGGCAGAGAATTCCCTGCTAGCACCTTCTCTGTGTCCGGGAAGGAAAACTGTTCGCATTTGCTTCACAGAACCGCTTTTCTGCAGAGAACACTAACGCTTGTTCAGGACGAAAGAAAGCACAGAGCCCCAGATTGGCTGTTGCCCTGGAGAGCTTGCAGAGCACTGGGGAAAGGCAGGCAGAGAATTCCCTGCTAGCACCTTCTCTGTGTCCAGGAAGGAAAACTGTTCGCATTTGCTTCACAGAACCGCTTTTCTGCAGAGAACACTAACGCTTGTTCAGGACGAAAGAAAGCACAGAGCCCCAGATTTGCTGTTGCCCTGGAGAGCTTGCAGAGCACTGGGGAAAGGCAGGCAGAGAATTCCCTGCTAGCACCTTCTCTGTGCCTGGGAAGGAGAAGTCTTCACGTTGTTACTCGGAATCGCATTTGCGTCGCTGTATAGAATACTAACGCTTGTTCAGGACGAAAGAAAGCACAGAGCGCCAGATTTGCTGTTGCCCTGGAGAGCTTGCAGAGCACCGGGGAAAGGCAGGCAGAGAATTCCCTGCTAGCACCTTCTCTGTGTCCGGGAAGGAAAACTGTTCGCATTTGCTTCACAGAACCGCTTTTCTGCAGGGAACATTAACGCTTGTTCAGGACGAAAGAAAGCACAGAGCGCCAGATTTGCTGTTTCCCTGGAGAGCTTGCAGAGCACTGGGGAAAGGCAGGCAGAGAATTCCCTGCTAGCACCTTCTCTGTGTCCGGGAAGGAGAAATGTTCACATTGTTTCACAGAATCGCATTTGCGTCGCTGCAGGGAACATTAAAGCTTGTTCAGGACGAAAGAAAGCACAGAGCCCCAGATTTGCTGTTGCCCTGGAGAGCTTGCAGAGCACTGGGGAAAGGCAGGCAGAGAATTCCCTGCTAGCACCTTCTCTGTGCCTGGGAAGGAGAAGTCTTCACGTTGTTACTCGGAATCGCATTTGCGTCGCTGTAGAGAACACTAACGCTTGTTCAGGACGAAAGAAAGCACAGAGCGCCGGATTTGCTGTTGCCCTGGAGAGCTTGCAGAGCACTGGGGAAAGGCAGGCAGAGAATTCCCTGCTAGCGCCTTCTCTGTGTCCAGGAAGGAAAACTGTTCGCATTTGCTTCACAGAACCGCTTTTCTGCAGGGAACGTTAACGCTTGTTCAGTACGAAATAAAGCACAGAGCGCCAGATTTGCTGTTGCCCTGGAGAGCTTGCAGAGCACTGGGGAAAGGCAGGCAGAGAATTCCCTGCTAGCACCTTCTCTGTGTCCGGGAAGGAAAACTGTTCGCATTTGCTTCACAGAACCGCTTTTCTGCAGAGAACACTAACGCTTGTTCAGGACGAAAGAAAGCACAGAGCCCCAGATTGGCTGTTGCCCTGGAGAGCTTGCAGAGCACTGGGGAAAGGCAGGCAGAGAATTCCCTGCTAGCACCTTCTCTGTGTCCAGGAAGGAAAACTGTTCGCATTTGCTTCACAGAACCGCTTTTCTGCAGAGAACACTAACGCTTGTTCAGGACGAAAGAAAGCACAGAGCCCCAGATTTGCTGTTGCCCTGGAGAGCTTGCAGAGCACTGGGGAAAGGCAGGCAGAGAATTCCCTGCTAGCACCTTCTCTGTGCCTGGGAAGGAGAAGTCTTCACGTTGTTACTCGGAATCGCATTTGCGTCGCTGTATAGAATACTAACGCTTGTTCAGGACGAAAGAAAGCACAGAGCGCCAGATTTGCTGTTGCCCTGGAGAGCTTGCAGAGCACCGGGGAAAGGCAGGCAGAGAATTCCCTGCTAGCACCTTCTCTGTGTCCGGGAAGGAAAACTGTTCGCATTTGCTTCACAGAACCGCTTTTCTGCAGGGAACATTAACGCTTGTTCAGGACGAAAGAAAGCACAGAGCGCCAGATTTGCTGTTTCCCTGGAGAGCTTGCAGAGCACTGGGGAAAGGCAGGCAGAGAATTCCCTGCTAGCACCTTCTCTGTGTCCGGGAAGGAGAAATGTTCACATTGTTTCACAGAATCGCATTTGCGTCGCTGCAGGGAACATTAACGCTTGTTCAGGACGAAAGAAAGCACAGAGCCCCAGATTTGCTGTTGCCCTGGAGAGCTTGCAGAGCACTGGGGAAAGGCAGGCAGAGAATTCCCTGCTAGCACCTTCTCTGTGCCTGGGAAGGAGAAGTCTTCACGTTGTTACTCGGAATCGCATTTGCGTCGCTGTAGAGAACACTAACGCTTGTTCAGGACGAAAGAAAGCACAGAGCGCCGGATTTGCTGTTGCCCTGGAGAGCTTGCAGAGCACTGGGGAAAGGCAGGCAGAGAATTCCCTGCTAGCGCCTTCTCTGTGTCCAGGAAGGAAAACTGTTCGCATTTGCTTCACAGAACCGCTTTTCTGCAGGGAACGTTAACGCTTGTTCAGACGAAAGAAAGCACAGAGCCCCAGATTTGCTGTTGCCCTGGAGAGCTTGCAGAGCACTGGGGAAAGGCAGGCAGAGAATTCCCTGCTAGCACCTTCTCTGTGTCCAGGAAGGAAAACTGTTCGCATTTGCTTCACAGAACCGCTTTTCTGCAGAGAACACTAACGCTTGTTCAGGACGAAAGAAAGCACAGAGCGCCAGATTTGCTGTTGCCCTGGAGAGCTTGCAGAGCACTGGGGAAAGGCAGGCAGAGAATTCCCTGCTAGCACCTTCTCTGTGTCCGGGAAGGAAAACTGTTCGCATTTGCTTCACAGAACCGCTTTTCTGCAGAGAACACTAACGCTTGTTCAGGACGAAAGAAAGCACAGAGCCCCAGATTTGCTGTTGCCCTGGAGAGCTTGCAGAGCACTGGGGAAAGGCAGGCAGAGAATTCCCTGCTAGCACCTTCTCTGTGTCCGGGAAGGAAAACTGTTCGCATTTGCTTCACAGAACCGCTTTTCTGCAGGGAACATTAACGCTTGTTCAGGACGAAAGAAAGCACAGAGCCCCAGATTTGCTGTTGCCCTGGAGAGCTTGCAGAGCACTGGGGAAAGGCAGGCAGAGAATTCCCTGCTAGCACCTTCTCTGTGTCCGGGAAGGAAAACTGTTCGCATTTGCTTCACAGAAACGCTTTTCTGCAGGGAACATTAACGCTTGTTCAGGACGAAAGAAAGCACAGAGCCCCAGATTGGCTGTTGCCCTGGAGAGCTTGCAGAGCACTGGGGAAAGGCAGGCAGAGAATTCCCTGATAGCACCTTCTCTGTGTCCGGGAAGGAAAACTGTTCGCTTTTGCTTCACAGAACCGCTTTTCTGCAGGAAACATTAACGCTTGTTCAGGACGAAAGAAAGCACAGAGCGCCAGATTTGCTGTTTCCCTGGAGAGCTTGCAGAGCACTGGGGAAAGGCAGGCAGAGAATTCCCTGCTAGCACCTTCTCTGTGTCCGGGAAGGAAAACTGTTCGCATTTGCTTCACAGAACCGCTTTTCTGCAGGGAACACTAACGCTTGTTCAGGACGAAAGAAAGCACAGAGCCCCAGATTGGCTGTTGCCCTGGAGAGCTTGCAGAGCACTGGGGAAAGGCAGGCAGAGAATTCCCTGCTAGCACCTTCTCTGTGCCTGGGAAGGAGAAGTCTTCACGTTGTTACTCGGAATCGCATTTGCGTCGCTGTAGAGAACACTAACGCTTGTTCAGGACGAAAGAAAGCACAGAGCGCCGGATTTGCTGTTGCCCTGGAGAGCTTGCAGAGCACTGGGGAAAGGCAGGCAGAGAATTCCCTGCTAGCACCTTCTCTGTGTCCAGGAAGGAAAACTGTTCGCATTTGCTTCACAGAACCGCTTTTCTGCAGGGAACACTAACGCTTGTTCAGGACGAAAGAAAGCACAGAGCCCCAGATTGGCTGTTGCCCTGGAGAGCTTGCAGAGCACTGGGGAAAGGCAGGCAGAGAATTCCCTGCTAGCACCTTCTCTGTGTCCGGGAAGGAGAAATGTTCACATTGTTTCACAGAATCGCATTTGCGTCGCTGCAGGGAACATTAACGCTTATTCAGGACGAAAGAAAGCACAGAGCCCCGGATTTGCTGTTGCCCTGGAGAGCTTGCAGAGCACTGGGGAAAGGCAGGCAGAGAATTCCCTGCTAGCACCTTCTCTGTGCCTGGGAAGGAGAAGTCTTCACGTTGTTACTCGGAATCGCATTTGCGTCGCTGTAGAGAACACTAACGCTTGTTCAGAACGAAAGAAAGCACAGAGCGCCAGATTTGCTGTTGCCCTGGAGAGCTTGCAGAGCACTGGGGAAAGGCAGGCAGAGAATTCCCTGCTAGCACCTTCTCTGTGTCCAGGAAGGAAAACTGTTCGCATTTGCTTCACAGAACCGCTTTTCTGCAGAGAACACTAACGCTTGTTCAGGACGAAAGAAAGCACAGAGCCCCAGATTTGCTGTTGCCCTGGAGAGCTTGCAGAGCACTGGGGAAAGGCAGGCAGAGAATTCCCTGCTAGCACCTTCTCTGTGTCCGGGAAGGAAAACTGTTCGCATTTGCTTCACAGAACCGCTTTTCTGCAGGGAACATTAACGCTTGTTCAGGATGAAAGAAAGCACAGAGCCCCAGATTGGCTATTGCCCTGGACAGCTTGCAGAGCACTGGGGAAAGGCAGGCAGAGAATTCCCTGCTAGCACCTTCTCTGTGTCCGGGAAGGAAAACTGTTCGCATTTGCTTCACAGAACCGCTTTTCTGCAGGGAACATTAACGCTTGTTCAGGACGAAAGAAAGCACAGAGCCCCAGATTGGCTGTTGCCCTGGAGAGCTTGCAGAGCACTGGGGAAAGGCAGGCAGAGAATTCCCTGCTAGCACCTTCTCTGTGTCCGGGAAGGAAAACTGTTCGCATTTGCTTCACAGAACCGCTTTTCTGCAGGGAACATTAACGCTTGTTCAGGACGAAAGAAAGCACAGAGCCCCAGATTTGCTGTTGCCCTGGAGAGCTTGCAGAGCACTGGGGAAAGGCAGGCAGAGAATTCCCTGCTAGCACCTTCTCTGTGTCCGGGAAGGAAAACTGTTCACATTTGCTTCACAGAACCGCTTTTCTGCAAAGAACACTAACGCTTGTTCAGGACGAAAGAAAGCACAGAGCCCCAGATTTGCTGTTGCCCTGGAGAGCTTGCAGAGCACTGGGGAAAGGCAGGCAGAGAATTCCCTGCTAGCACCTTCTCTGTGTCCGGGAAGGAAAACTGTTCGCATTTGCTTCACAGAACCGCTTTTCTGCAGGGAACATTAACGCTTGTTCAGGACGAAAGAAAGCACAGAGCGCCAGATTTGCTGTTGCCCTGGAGAGCTTGCAGAGCACTGGGGAAAGGCAGGCAGAGAATTCCCTGCTAGCACCTTCTCTGTGTCCGGGAAGGAAAACTGTTCGCATTTGCTTCACAGAACCGCTTTTCTGCAGAGAACACTAACGCTTGTTCAGGACGAAAGAAAGTACAGAGCCCCAGATTTGCTGTTGCCCTGGAGAGCTTGCAGAGCACCGGGGAAAGGCAGGCAGAGAATTCCCTGCTAGCACCTTCTCTGTGCCTGGGAAGGAGAAGTCTTCACGTTGTTACTCGGAATCGCATTTGCGTCGCTGTATAGAATACTAACGCTTGTTCAGGACGAAAGAAAGCACAGAGCGCCAGATTTGCTGTTGCCCTGGAGAGCTTGCAGAGCACCGGGGAAAGGCAGGCAGAGAATTTCCCGCTAGCACCTTCTCTGTGTCCGGGAAGGAAAACTGTTCGTATTTGCTTCACAGAATCGCTTTTCTGCAGGGAACATTAACGCTTGTTCAGGACGAAAGAAAGCACAGAGCGCCAGATTTGCTGTTTCCCTGGAGAGCTTGCAGAGCACTGGGGAAAGGCAGGCAGAGAATTCCCTGCTAGCACCTTCTCTGTGTCCGGGAAGGAGAAATGTTCACATTGTTTCACAGAATCGCATTTGCGTCGCTGCAGAGAACACTAACGCTTGTTCAGGACGAAAGAAAGCACAGAGCCCCAGATTTGCTGTTGCCCTGGAGAGCTTGCAGAGCACTGGGGAAAGGCAGGCAGAGAATTCCCTGCTAGCACCTTCTCTGTGCCTGGGAAGGAGAAGTCTTCACGTTGTTACTCGGAATCGCATTTGCGTCGCTGTAGAGAACACTAACGCTTGTTCAGGACGAAAGAAAGCACAGAGCGCCGGATTTGCTGTTGCCCTGGAGAGCTTGCAGAGCACTGGGGAAAGGCAGGCAGAGAATTCCCTGCTAGCACCTTCTCTGTGTCCGGGAAGGAAAACTGTTCGCATTTGCTTCACAGAACCGCTTTTCTGCAGGGAACATTAACGCTTGTTCAGGACGAAAGAAAGCACAGAGCCCCAGATTTGCTGTTTCCCTGGAGAGCTTGCAGAGCACTGGGGAAATGCAGGCAGAGAATTCCCTGCTAGCACCTTCTCTGTGTCCGGGAAGGAAACTGTTCGCATTTGCTTCACAGAACCGCTTTTCTGCAGGGAACATTAACGCTTGTTCAGGACGAAAGAAAGCACAGAGCCCCAGATTTGCTGTTGCCCTGGAGAGCTTGCAGAGCACCGGGGAAAGGCAGGCAGAGAATTCCCTGCTAGCACCTTCTCTGTGCCTGGGAAGGAAAACTGTTCGTATTTGCTTCACAGAACCGCTTTTCTGCAGGGAACATTAACGCTTGTTCAGGACGAAAGAAAGCACAGAGCCCCAGATTTGCTGTTTCCCTGGAGAGCTTGCAGAGCACCGGGGAAAGGCAGGCAGAGAATTCCCCGCTAGCACCTTCTCTGTGTCAGGGAAGGAAAACTGTTCGTATTTGCTTCACAGAACCGCTTTTCTGCAGGGAACATTAACGCTTGTTCAGGACGAAAGAAAGCACAGAGCGCCAGATTTGCTGTTTCCCTGGAGAGCTTGCAGAGCACTGGGGAAAGGCAGGCAGAGAATTCCCTGCTAGCACCTTCTCTGTGTCCGGGAAGGAGAAATGTTCACATTGTTTCACAGAATCGCATTTGCGTCGCTGTAGAGAACACTAACGCTTGTTCAGGACGAAAGAAAGCACAGAGCGCCAGATTTGCTGTTGCCCTGGAGAGCTTGCAGAGCACTGGGGAAAGGCAGGCAGAGAATTCCCTGCTAGCACCTTCTCTGTGTCCGGGAAGGAAAACTGTTCGCATTTGCTTCACAGAACCGCTTTTCTGCAGAGAACACTAACGCTTGTTCAGGACGAAAGAAAGTTCAGAGCCCCAGATTTGCTGTTGCCCTGGAGAGCTTGCAGAGCACCGGGGAAAGGCAGGCAGAGAATTCCCTGCTAGCACCTTCTCTGTGCCTGGGAAGGAGAAGTCTTCACGTTGTTACTCGGAATCGCATTTGCGTCGCTGTATAGAATACTAACGCTTGTTCAGGACGAAAGAAAGCACAGAGCGCCAGATTTGCTGTTGCCCTGGAGAGCTTGCAGAGCACCGGGGAAAGGCAGGCAGAGAATTTCCCGCTAGCACCTTCTCTGTGTCCGGGAAGGAAAACTCTTCGTATTTGCTTCACAGAACCGCTTTTCTGCAGGGAACATTAACGCTTGTTCAGGACGAAAGAAAGCACAGAGCGCCAGATTTGCTGTTTCCCTGGAGAGCTTGCAGAGCACTGGGGAAAGGCAGGCAGAGAATTCCCTGCTAGCACCTTCTCTGTGTCCGGGAAGGAGAAATGTTCACATTGTTTCACAGAATCGCATTTGCGTCGCTGCAGGGAACATTAACGCTTATTCAGGACGAAAGAAAGCACAGAGCCCCAGATTTGCTGTTGCCCTGGAGAGCTTGCAGAGCACTGGGGAAAGGCAGGCAGAGAATTCCCTGCTAGCACCTTCTCTGTGTCCAGGAAGGAAAACTGTTCGCATTTGCTTCACAGAACCGCTTTTCTGCAGAGAACACTAACGCTTGTTCAGGACGAAAGAAAGCACAGAGCCCCAGATTTGCTGTTGCCCTGGAGAGCTTGCAGAGCACTGGGGAAAGGCAGGCAGAGAATTCCCTGCTAGCACCTTCTCTGTGTCCGGGAAGGAAAACTGTTCGCATTTGCTTCACAGAACCGCTTTTCTGCAGGGAACATTAACGCTTGTTCAGGATGAAAGAAAGCACAGAGCCCCAGATTGGCTATTGCCCTGGAGAGCTTGCAGAGCACTGGGGAAAGGCAGGCAGAGAATTCCCTGCTAGCACCTTCTCTGTGTCCGGGAAGGAAAACTGTTCGCATTTGCTTCACAGAACCGCTTTTCTGCAGGGAACATTAACGCTTGTTCAGGACGAAAGAAAGCACAGAGCCCCAGATTGGCTGTTGCCCTGGAGAGCTTGCAGAGCACTGGGGAAAGGCAGGCAGAGAATTCCCTGCTAGCACCTTCTCTGTGTCCGGGAAGGAAAACTGTTCGCATTTGCTTCACAGAACCGCTTTTCTGCAGGGAACATTAACGCTTGTTCAGGACGAAAGAAAGCACAGAGCCCCAGATTTGCTGTTGCCCTGGAGAGCTTGCAGAGCACTGGGGAAAGGCAGGCAGAGAATTCCCTGCTAGCACCTTCTCTGTGTCCGGGAAGGAAAACTGTTCACATTTGCTTCACAGAACCGCTTTTCTGCAGGGAACATTAACGCTTGTTCAGGACGAAAGAAAGCACAGAGCGCCAGATTTGCTGTTGCCCTGGAGAGCTTGCAGAGCACTGGGGAAAGGCAGGCAGAGAATTCCCTGCTAGCACCTTCTCTGTGTCCGGGAAGGAAAACTGTTCGCATTTGCTTCACAGAACCGCTTTTCTGCAGAGAACACTAACGCTTGTTCAGGACGAAAGAAAGTACAGAGCCCCAGATTTGCTGTTGCCCTGGAGAGCTTGCAGAGCACCGGGGAAAGGCAGGCAGAGAATTCCCTGCTAGCACCTTCTCTGTGTCCGGGAAGTAAAACTGTTCGCATTTGCTTCACAGAACCGCTTTTCTGCAGGGAACACTAACGCTTGTTCAGGACGAAAGAAAGCACAGAGCCCCAGATTGGCTGTTGCCCTGGAGAGCTTGCAGAGCACTGGGGAAAGGCAGGCAGAGAATTCCCTGCTAGCACCTTCTCTGTGCCTGGGAAGGAGAAGTCTTCACGTTGTTACTCGGAATCGCATTTGCGTCGCTGTAGAGAACACTAACGCTTGTTCAGGACGAAAGAAAGCACAGAGCGCCGGATTTGCTGTTGCCCTGGAGAGCTTGCAGAGCACTGGGGAAAGGCAGGCAGAGAATTCCCTGCTAGCACCTTCTCTGTGTCCAGGAAGGAAAACTGTTCGCATTTGCTTCACAGAACCGCTTTTCTGCAGGGAACACTAACGCTTGTTCAGGACGAAAGAAAGCACAGAGCCCCAGATTGGCTGTTGCCCTGGAGAGCTTGCAGAGCACTGGGGAAAGGCAGGCAGAGAATTCCCTGCTAGCACCTTCTCTGTGTCCGGGAAGGAGAAATGTTCACATTGTTTCACAGAATCGCATTTGCGTCGCTGCAGGGAACATTAACGCTTATTCAGGACGAAAGAAAGCACAGAGCCCCGGATTTGCTGTTGCCCTGGAGAGCTTGCAGAGCACTGGGGAAAGGCAGGCAGAGAATTCCCTGCTAGCACCTTCTCTGTGCCTGGGAAGGAGAAGTCTTCACGTTGTTACTCGGAATCGCATTTGCGTCGCTGTAGAGAACACTAACGCTTGTTCAGGACGAAAGAAAGCACAGAGCGCCAGATTTGCTTTTGCCCTGGAGAGCTTGCAGAGCACTGGGGAAAGGCAGGCAGAGAATTCCCTGCTAGCACCTTCTCTGTGTCCGGGAAGGAAAACTGTTCGCATTTGCTTCACAGAACCGCTTTTCTGCAGGGAACATTAACGCTTGTTCAGGACGAAAGAAAGCACAGAGCCCCAGATTTGCTGTTGCCCTGGAGAGCTTGCAGAGCACTGGGGAAAGGCAGGCAGAGAATTCCCTGCTAGCACCTTCTCTGTGTCCAGGAAGGAAAACTGTTCGCATTTGCTTCACAGAACCGCTTTTCTGCAGAGAACACTAACGCTTGTTCAGGACGAAAGAAAGCACAGAGCCCCAGATTTGCTGTTGCCCTGGAGAGCTTGCAGAGCACTGGGGAAAGGCAGGCAGAGAATTCCCTGCTAGCACCTTCTCTGTGTCCGGGAAGGAAAACTGTTCGCATTTGCTTCACAGAACCGCTTTTCTGCAGGGAACATTAACGCTTGTTCAGGATGAAAGAAAGCACAGAGCCCCAGATTGGCTATTGCCCTGGAGAGCTTGCAGAGCACTGGGGAAAGGCAGGCAGAGAATTCCCTGCTAGCACCTTCTCTGTGTCCGGGAAGGAAAACTGTTCGCATTTGCTTCACAGAACCGCTTTTCTGCAGGGAACATTAACGCTTGTTCAGGACGAAAGAAAGCACAGAGCCCCAGATTGGCTGTTGCCCTGGAGAGCTTGCAGAGCACTGGGGAAAGGCAGGCAGAGAATTCCCTGCTAGCACCTTCTCTGTGTCCGGGAAGGAAAACTGTTCGCATTTGCTTCACAGAACCGCTTTTCTGCAGGGAACATTAACGCTTGTTCAGGACGAAAGAAAGCACAGAGCCCCAGATTTGCTGTTGCCCTGGAGAGCTTGCAGAGCACTGGGGAAAGGCAGGCAGAGAATTCCCTGCTAGCACCTTCTCTGTGTCCGGGAAGGAAAACTGTTCACATTTGCTTCACAGAACCGCTTTTCTGCAAAGAACACTAACGCTTGTTCAGGACGAAAGAAAGCACAGAGCCCCAGATTTGCTGTTGCCCTGGAGAGCTTGCAGAGCACTGGGGAAAGGCAGGCAGAGAATTCCCTGCTAGCACCTTCTCTGTGTCCGGGAAGGAAAACTGTTCGCATTTGCTTCACAGAACCGCTTTTCTGCAGGGAACATTAACGCTTGTTCAGGACGAAAGAAAGCACAGAGCGCCAGATTTGCTGTTGCCCTGGAGAGCTTGCAGAGCACTGGGGAAAGGCAGGCAGAGAATTCCCTGCTAGCACCTTCTCTGTGTCCGGGAAGGAAAACTGTTCGCATTTGCTTCACAGAACCGCTTTTCTGCAGAGAACACTAACGCTTGTTCAGGACGAAAGAAAGTACAGAGCCCCAGATTTGCTGTTGCCCTGGAGAGCTTGCAGAGCACCGGGGAAAGGCAGGCAGAGAATTCCCTGCTAGCACCTTCTCTGTGCCTGGGAAGGAGAAGTCTTCACGTTGTTACTCGGAATCGCATTTGCGTCGCTGTATAGAATACTAACGCTTGTTCAGGACGAAAGAAAGCACAGAGCGCCAGATTTGCTGTTGCCCTGGAGAGCTTGCAGAGCACCGGGGAAAGGCAGGCAGAGAATTTCCCGCTAGCACCTTCTCTGTGTCCGGGAAGGAAAACTGTTCGTATTTGCTTCACAGAATCGCTTTTCTGCAGGGAACATTAACGCTTGTTCAGGACGAAAGAAAGCACAGAGCGCCAGATTTGCTGTTTCCCTGGAGAGCTTGCAGAGCACTGGGGAAAGGCAGGCAGAGAATTCCCTGCTAGCACCTTCTCTGTGTCCGGGAAGGAGAAATGTTCACATTGTTTCACAGAATCGCATTTGCGTCGCTGCAGAGAACACTAACGCTTGTTCAGGACGAAAGAAAGCACAGAGCCCCAGATTTGCTGTTGCCCTGGAGAGCTTGCAGAGCACTGGGGAAAGGCAGGCAGAGAATTCCCTGCTAGCACCTTCTCTGTGCCTGGGAAGGAGAAGTCTTCACGTTGTTACTCGGAATCGCATTTGCGTCGCTGTAGAGAACACTAACGCTTGTTCAGGACGAAAGAAAGCACAGAGCGCCGGATTTGCTGTTGCCCTGGAGAGCTTGCAGAGCACTGGGGAAAGGCAGGCAGAGAATTCCCTGCTAGCACCTTCTCTGTGTCCGGGAAGGAAAACTGTTCGCATTTGCTTCACAGAACCGCTTTTCTGCAGGGAACATTAACGCTTGTTCAGGACGAAAGAAAGCACAGAGCCCCAGATTTGCTGTTTCCCTGGAGAGCTTGCAGAGCACTGGGGAAAGGCAGGCAGAGAATTCCCTGCTAGCACCTTCTCTGTGTCCGGGAAGGAAACTGTTCGCATTTGCTTCACAGAACCGCTTTTCTGCAGGGAACATTAACGCTTGTTCAGGACGAAAGAAAGCACAGAGCCCCAGATTTGCTGTTGCCCTGGAGAGCTTGCAGAGCACCGGGGAAAGGCAGGCAGAGAATTCCCTGCTAGCACCTTCTCTGTGCCTGGGAAGGAAAACTGTTCGTATTTGCTTCACAGAACCGCTTTTCTGCAGGGAACATTAACGCTTGTTCAGGACGAAAGAAAGCACAGAGCCCCAGATTTGCTGTTTCCCTGGAGAGCTTGCAGAGCACCGGGGAAAGGCAGGCAGAGAATTCCCCGCTAGCACCTTCTCTGTGTCAGGGAAGGAAAACTGTTCGTATTTGCTTCACAGAACCGCTTTTCTGCAGGGAACGTTAACGCTTGTTCAGGACGAAAGAAAGCACAGAGCGCCAGATTTGCTGTTTCCCTGGAGAGCTTGCAGAGCACTGGGGAAAGGCAGGCAGAGAATTCCCTGCTAGCACCTTCTCTGTGTCCGGGAAGGAGAAATGTTCACATTGTTTCACAGAATCGCATTTGCGTCGCTGTAGAGAACACTAACGCTTGTTCAGGACGAAAGAAAGCACAGAGCGCCAGATTTGCTGTTGCCCTGGAGAGCTTGCAGAGCACTGGGGAAAGGCAGGCAGAGAATTCCCTGCTAGCACCTTCTCTGTGTCCGGGAAGGAAAACTGTTCGCATTTTCTTCACAGAACCGCTTTTCTGCAGAGAACACTAACGCTTGTTCAGGACGAAAGAAAGTACAGAGCCCCAGATTTGCTTTTGCCCTGGAGAGCTTGCAGAGCACCGGGGAAAGGCAGGCAGAGAATTCCCTGCTAGCACCTTCTCTGTGCCTGGGAAGGAGAAGTCTTCACGTTGTTACTCGGAATCGCATTTGCGTCGCTGTATAGAATACTAACGCTTGTTCAGGACGAAAGAAAGCACAGAGCGCCAGATTTGCTGTTTCCCTGGAGAGCTTGCAGAGCACTGGGGAAAGGCAGGCAGAGAATTCCCTGCTAGCACCTTCTCTGTGTCCGGGAAGGAGAAATGTTCACATTGTTTCACAGAATCGCATTTGCGTCGCTGCAGGGAACATTAACGCTTATTCAGGACGAAAGAAAGCACAGAGCCCCAGATTTGCTGTTGCCCTGGAGAGCTTGCAGAGCACTGGGGAAAGGCAGGCAGAGAATTCCCTGCTAGCACCTTCTCTGTGTCCAGGAAGGAAAACTGTTCGCATTTGCTTCACAGAACCGCTTTTCTGCAGAGAACACTAACGCTTGTTCAGGACGAAAGAAAGCACAGAGCCCCAGATTTGCTGTTGCCCTGGAGAGCTTGCAGAGCACTGGGGAAAGGCAGGCAGAGAATTCCCTGCTAGCACCTTCTCTGTGTCCGGGAAGGAAAACTGTTCGCATTTGCTTCACAGAACCGCTTTTCTGCAGGGAACATTAACGCTTGTTCAGGATGAAAGAAAGCACAGAGCCCCAGATTGGCTATTGCCCTGGAGAGCTTGCAGAGCACTGGGGAAAGGCAGGCAGAGAATTCCCTGCTAGCACCTTCTCTGTGTCCGGGAAGGAAAACTGTTCGCATTTGCTTCACAGAACCGCTTTTCTGCAGGGAACATTAACGCTTGTTCAGGACGAAAGAAAGCACAGAGCCCCAGATTGGCTGTTGCCCTGGAGAGCTTGCAGAGCACTGGGGAAAGGCAGGCAGAGAATTCCCTGCTAGCACCTTCTCTGTGTCCGGGAAGGAAAACTGTTCGCATTTGCTTCACAGAACCGCTTTTCTGCAGGGAACATTAACGCTTGTTCAGGACGAAAGAAAGCACAGAGCCCCAGATTTGCTGTTGCCCTGGAGAGCTTGCAGAGCACTGGGGAAAGGCAGGCAGAGAATTCCCTGCTAGCACCTTCTCTGTGTCCGGGAAGGAAAACTGTTCACATTTGCTTCACAGAACCGCTTTTCTGCAAAGAACACTAACGCTTGTTCAGGACGAAAGAAAGCACAGAGCCCCAGATTTGCTGTTGCCCTGGAGAGCTTGCAGAGCACTGGGGAAAGGCAGGCAGAGAATTCCCTGCTAGCACCTTCTCTGTGTCCGGGAAGGAAAACTGTTCGCATTTGCTTCACAGAACCGCTTTTCTGCAGGGAACATTAACGCTTGTTCAGGACGAAAGAAAGCACAGAGCGCCAGATTTGCTGTTGCCCTGGAGAGCTTGCAGAGCACTGGGGAAAGGCAGGCAGAGAATTCCCTGCTAGCACCTTCTCTGTGTCCGGGAAGGAAAACTGTTCGCATTTGCTTCACAGAACCGCTTTTCTGCAGAGAACACTAACGCTTGTTCAGGACGAAAGAAAGTACAGAGCCCCAGATTTGCTGTTGCCCTGGAGAGCTTGCAGAGCACCGGGGAAAGGCAGGCAGAGAATTCCCTGCTAGCACCTTCTCTGTGCCTGGGAAGGAGAAGTCTTCACGTTGTTACTCGGAATCGCATTTGCGTCGCTGTATAGAATACTAACGCTTGTTCAGGACGAAAGAAAGCACAGAGCGCCAGATTTGCTGTTGCCCTGGAGAGCTTGCAGAGCACCGGGGAAAGGCAGGCAGAGAATTTCCCGCTAGCACCTTCTCTGTGTCCGGGAAGGAAAACTGTTCGTATTTGCTTCACAGAATCGCTTTTCTGCAGGGAACATTAACGCTTGTTCAGGACGAAAGAAAGCACAGAGCGCCAGATTTGCTGTTTCCCTGGAGAGCTTGCAGAGCACTGGGGAAAGGCAGGCAGAGAATTCCCTGCTAGCACCTTCTCTGTGTCCGGGAAGGAGAAATGTTCACATTGTTTCACAGAATCGCATTTGCGTCGCTGCAGAGAACACTAACGCTTGTTCAGGACGAAAGAAAGCACAGAGCCCCGGATTTGCTGTTGCCCTGGAGAGCTTGCAGAGCACTGGGGAAAGGCAGGCAGAGAATTCCCTGCTAGCACCTTCTCTGTGCCTGGGAAGGAGAAGTCTTCACGTTGTTACTCGGAATCGCATTTGCGTCGCTGTAGAGAACACTAACGCTTGTTCAGGACGAAAGAAAGCACAGAGCGCCGGATTTGCTGTTGCCCTGGAGAGCTTGCAGAGCACTGGGGAAAGGCAGGCAGAGAATTCCCTGCTAGCACCTTCTCTGTGTCCAGGAAGGAAAACTGTTCGCATTTGCTTCACAGAACCGCTTTTCTGCAGGGAACATTAACGCTTGTTCAGGACGAAAGAAAGCACAGAGCCCCAGATTTGCTGTTGCCCTGGAGAGCTTGCAGAGCACTGGGGAAAGGCAGGCAGAGAATTCCCTGCTAGCACCTTCTCTGTGTCCGGGAAGGAAACTGTTCGCATTTGCTTCACAGAACCGCTTTTCTGCAGGGAACATTAACGCTTGTTCAGGACGAAAGAAAGCACAGAGCGCCAGATTTGCTGTTGCCCTGGAGAGCTTGCAGAGCACCGGGGAAAGGCAGGCAGAGAATTCCCTGCTAGCACCTTCTCTGTGCCTGGGAAGGAAAACTGTTCGTATTTGCTTCACAGAACCGCTTTTCTGCAGGGAACATTAACGCTTGTTCAGGACGAAAGAAAGCACAGAGCCCCAGATTTGCTGTTTCCCTGGAGAGCTTGCAGAGCACCGGGGAAAGGCAGGCAGAGAATTCCCCGCTAGCACCTTCTCTGTGTCAGGGAAGGAAAACTGTTCGTATTTGCTTCACAGAACCGCTTTTCTGCAGGGAACATTAACGCTTGTTCAGGACGAAAGAAAGCACAGAGCGCCAGATTTGCTGTTTCCCTGGAGAGCTTGCAGAGCACTGGGGAAAGGCAGGCAGAGAATTCCCTGCTAGCACCTTCTCTGTGTCCGGGAAGGAGAAATGTTCACATTGTTTCACAGAATCGCATTTGCGTCGCTGTAGAGAACACTAACGCTTGTTCAGGACGAAAGAAAGCACAGAGCGCCAGATTTGCTGTTGCCCTGGAGAGCTTGCAGAGCACTGGGGAAAGGCAGGCAGAGAATTCCCTGCTAGCACCTTCTCTGTGTCCGGGAAGGAAAACTGTTCGCATTTTCTTCACAGAACCGCTTTTCTGCAGAGAACACTAACGCTTGTTCAGGACGAAAGAAAGTACAGAGCCCCAGATTTGCTGTTGCCCTGGAGAGCTTGCAGAGCACCGGGGAAAGGCAGGCAGAGAATTCCCTGCTAGCACCTTCTCTGTGCCTGGGAAGGAGAAGTCTTCACGTTGTTACTCGGAATCGCATTTGCGTCGCTGTATAGAATACTAACGCTTGTTCAGGACGAAAGAAAGCACAGAGCGCCAGATTTGCTGTTGCCCTGGAGAGCTTGCAGAGCACCGGGGAAAGGCAGGCAGAGAATTTCCCGCTAGCACCTTCTCTGTGTCCGGGAAGGAAAACTCTTCGTATTTGCTTCACAGAACCGCTTTTCTGCAGGGAACATTAACGCTTGTTCAGGACGAAAGAAAGCACAGAGCGCCAGATTTCCTGTTTCCCTGGAGAGCTTGCAGAGCACTGGGGAAAGGCAGGCAGAGAATTCCCTGCTAGCACCTTCTCTGTGTCCGGGAAGGAGAAATGTTCACATTGTTTCACAGAATCGCATTTGCGTCGCTGCAGGGAACATTAACGCTTGTTCAGGACGAAAGAAAGCACAGAGCCCCAGATTTGCTGTTGCCCTGGAGAGCTTGCAGAGCACTGGGGAAAGGCAGGCAGAGAATTCCCTGCTAGCACCTTCTCTGTGCCTGGGAAGGAGAAGTCTTCACGTTGTTTCTCGGAATCGCATTTGCGTCGCTGTAGAGAACACTAACGCTTGTTCAGGACAAAAGAAAGCACAGAGCGCCGGATTTGCTGTTGCCCTGGAGAGCTTGCAGAGCACTGGGGAAAGGCAGGCAGAGAATTCCCTGCTAGCACCTTCTCTGTGTCCAGGAAGGAAAACTGTTCGCATTTGCTTCACAGAACCGCTTTTCTGCAGGGAACGTTAACGCTTGTTCAGGACGAAAGAAAGCACAGAGCCCCAGATTTGCTGTTGCCCTGGAGAGCTTGCAGAGCACTGGGGAAAGGCAGGCAGAGAATTCCCTGCTAGCACCTTCTCTGTGTCCGGGAAGGAAAACTGTTCGCATTTGCTTCACAGAACCGCTTTTCTGCAGGGAACATTAACGCTTGTTCAGGACGAAAGAAAGCACAGAGCGCCAGATTTGCTGTTGCCCTGGAGAGCTTGCAGAGCACTGGGGAAAGGCAGGCAGAGAATTCCCTGCTAGCACCTTCTCTGTGTCCGGGAAGGAAAACTGTTCACATTTGCTTCACAGAACCGCTTTTCTGCAGGGAACATTAACGCTTGTTCAGGACGAAAGAAAGCACAGAGCCCCAGATTTGCTGTTGCCCTGGAGAGCTTGCAGAGCACTGGGGAAAGGCAGGCAGAGAATTCCCTGCTAGCACCTTCTCTGTGTCCGGGAAGGAAAACTGTTCGCATTTGCTTCACAGAACCGCTTTTCTGCAGGGAACATTAACGCTTGTTCAGGACGAAAGAAAGCACAGAGCCCCAGATTGGCTGTTGCCCTGGAGAGCTTGCAGAGCACTGGGGAAAGGCAGGCAGAGAATTCCCTGCTAGCACCTTCTCTGTGTCCGGGAAGGAAAACTGTTCGCATTTGCTTCACAGAACCGCTTTTCTGCAGGGAACATTAACGCTTGTTCAGGACGAAAGAAAGCACAGAGCCCCAGATTTGCTGTTGCCCTGGAGAGCTTGCAGAGCACTGGGGAAAGACAGGCAGAGAATTCCCTGCTAGCACCTTCTCTGTGCCTGGGAAGGAGAAGTCTTCACGTTGTTACTCGGAATCGCATTTGCGTCGCTGTATAGAATACTAACGCTTGTTCAGGACGAAAGAAAGCACAGAGCGCCAGATTTGCTGTTGCCCTGGAGAGCTTGCAGAGCACCGGGGAAAGGCAGGCAGAGAATTCCCCGCTAGCACCTTCTCTGTGTCCGGGAAGGAAAACTGTTCGTATTTGCTTCACAGAACCGCTTTTCTGCAGGGAACATTAACGCTTGTTCAGGACGAAAGAAAGCACAGAGCGCCAGATTTGCTGTTTCCCTGGAGAGCTTGCAGAGCACTGGGGAAAGGCAGGCAGAGAATTCCCTGCTAGCACCTTCTCTGTGTCCGGGAAGGAGAAATGTTCACATTGTTTCACAGAATCGCATTTGCGTCGCTGCAGGGAACATTAACGCTTGTTCAGGACGAAAGAAAGCACAGAGCGCCAGATTTGCTGTTTCCCTGGAGAGCTTGCAGAGCACCGGGGAAAGGCAGGCAGAGAATTCCCCGCTAGCACCTTCTCTGTGTCAGGGAAGGAAAACTGTTCGTATTTGCTTCACAGATCCGCTTTTCTGCAGGGAACATTAAAGCTTGTTCAGGACGAAAGAAAGCACAGAGCGCCAGATTTGCTGTTTCCCTGGAGAGCTTGCAGAGCACTGGGGAAAGGCAGGCAGAGAATTCCCTGCTAGCACCTTCTCTGTGTCCGGGAAGGAGAAATGTTCACATTGTTTCACAGAATCGCATTTGCGTCGCTGCAGGGAACATTAACGCTTGTTCAGGACGAAAGAAAGCACAGAGCCCCAGATTTGCTGTTGCCCTGGAGAGCTTGCAGAGCACTGGGGAAAGGCAGGCAGAGAATTCCCTGCTAGCACCTTCTCTGTGCCTGGGAAGGAGAAGTCTTCACGTTGTTACTCGGAATCGCATTTGCGTCGCTGTAGAGAACACTAACGCTTGTTCAGGACGAAAGAAAGCACAGAGCACCGGATTTGCTGTTGCCCTGGAGAGCTTGCAGAGCACTGGGGAAAGGCAGGCAGAGAATTCCCTGCTAGCACCTTCTCTGTGTCCAGGAAGGAAAACTGTTCGCATTTGCTTCACAGAACCGCTTTTCTGCAGAGAACACTAACGCTTGTTCAGGACGAAAGAAAGCACAGAGCGCCAGATTTGCTGTTGCCCTGGAGAGCTTGCAGAGCACTGGGGAAAGGCAGGCAGAGAATTCCCTGCTAGCACCTTCTCTGTGTCCGGGAAGGAAAACTGTTCGCATTTGCTTCACAGAACCGCTTTTCTGCAGAGAACACTAACGCTTGTTCAGGACGAAAGAAAGTACAGAGCCCCAGATTTGCTGTTGCCCTGGAGAGCTTGCAGAGCACCGGGGAAAGGCAGGCAGAGAATTCCCTGCTAGCACCTTCTCTGTGCCTGGGAAGGAGAAGTCTTCACGTTGTTACTCGGAATCGCATTTGCGTCGCTGTATAGAATACTAACGCTTGTTCAGGACGAAAGAAAGCACAGAGCGCCAGATTTGCTGTTGCCCTGGAGAGCTTGCAGAGCACCGGGGAAAGGCAGGCAGAGAATTTCCCGCTAGCACCTTCTCTGTGTCCGGGAAGGAAAACTCTTCGTATTTGCTTCACAGAATCGCTTTTCTGCAGGGAACATTAACGCTTGTTCAGGACGAAAGAAAGCACAGAGCGCCAGATTTGCTGTTTCCCTGGAGAGCTTGCAGAGCACTGGGGAAAGGCAGGCAGAGAATTCCCTGCTAGCACCTTCTCTGTGTCCGGGAAGGAGAAATGTTCACATTGTTTCACAGAATCGAATTTGCGTCGCTGCAGGGAACATTAACGCTTGTTCAGGACGAAAGAAAGCACAGAGCCCCAGATTTGCTGTTGCCCTGGAGAGCTTGCAGAGCACTGGGGAAAGGCAGGCAGAGAATTCCCTGCTAGCACCTTCTCTGTGCCTGGGAAGGAGAAGTCTTCACGTTGTTTCTCGGAATCGCATTTGCGTCGCTGTAGAGAACACTAACGCTTGTTCAGGACAAAAGAAAGCACAGAGCGCCGGATTTGCTGTTGCCCTGGAGAGCTTGCAGAGCACTGGGGAAAGGCAGGCAGAGAATTCCCTGCTAGCACCTTCTCTGTGTCCAGGAAGGAAAACTGTTCGCATTTGCTTCACAGAACCGCTTTTCTGCAGGGAACGTTAACGCTTGTTCAGGACGAAAGAAAGCACAGAGCCCCAGATTTGCTGTTGCCCTGGAGAGCTTGCAGAGCACTGGGGAAAGGCAGGCAGAGAATTCCCTGCTAGCACCTTCTCTGTGTCCGGGAAGGAAAACTGTTCGCATTTGCTTCACAGAACCGCTTTTCTGCAGGGAACATTAACGCTTGTTCAGGACGAAAGAAAGCACAGAGCCCCAGATTGGCTGTTGCCCTGGAGAGCTTGCAGAGCACTGGGGAAAGGCAGGCAGAGAATTCCCTGCTAGCACCTTCTCTGTGTCCGGGAAGGAAAACTGTTCGCATTTGCTTCACAGAACCGCTTTTCTGCAGGGAACATTAACGCTTGTTCAGGACGAAAGAAAGCACAGAGCCCCAGATTTGCTGTTGCCCTGGAGAGCTTGCAGAGCACTGGGGAAAGGCAGGCAGAGAATTCCCTGCTAGCACCTTCTCTGTGCCTGGGAAGGAGAAGTCTTCACGTTGTTACTCGGAATCGCATTTGCGTCGCTGTATAGAATACTAACGCTTGTTCAGGACGAAAGAAAGCACAGAGCGCCAGATTTGCTGTTGCCCTGGAGAGCTTGCAGAGCACCGGGGAAAGGCAGGCAGAGAATTCCCCGCTAGCACCTTCTCTGTGTCCGGGAAGGAAAACTGTTCGTATTTGCTTCACAGAACCGCTTTTCTGCAGGGAACATTAACGCTTGTTCAGGACGAAAGAAAGCACAGAGCGCCAGATTTGCTGTTTCCCTGGAGAGCTTGCAGAGCACTGGGGAAAGGCAGGCAGAGAATTCCCTGCTAGCACCTTCTCTGTGTCCGGGAAGGAGAAATGTTCACATTGTTTCACAGAATCGCATTTGCGTCGCTGCAGGGAACATTAACGCTTGTTCAGGACGAAAGAAAGCACAGAGCCCCAGATTTGCTGTTGCCCTGGAGAGCTTGCAGAGCACTGGGGAAAGGCAGGCAGAGAATTCCCTGCTAGCACCTTCTCTGTGCCTGGGAAGGAGAAGTCTTCACGTTGTTACTCGGAATCGCATTTGCGTCGCTGTAGAGAACACTAACGCTTGTTCAGGACGAAAGAAAGCACAGAGCGCCGGATTTGCTGTTGCCCTGGAGAGCTTGCAGAGCACTGGGGAAAGGCAGGCAGAGAATTCCCTGCTAGCACCTTCTCTGTGTCCGGGAAGGAAAACTGTTCGCATTTGCTTCACAGAACCGCTTTTCTGCAGGGAACATTAACGCTTGTTCAGGACGAAAGAAAGCACAGAGCCCCAGATTTGCTGTTGCCCTGGAGAGCTTGCAGAGCACTGGGGAAAGGCAGGCAGAGAATTCCCTGCTAGCACCTTCTCTGTGTCCTGGAAGGAAAACTGTTCACATTTGCTTCACAGAACCGCTTTTCTGCAGAGAACACTAACGCTTGTTCAGGACGAAAGAAAGCACAGAGCCCCAGATTTGCTGTTGCCCTGGAGAGCTTGCAGAGCACTGGGGAAAGGCAGGCAGAGAATTCCCTGCTAGCACCTTCTCTGTGTCCGGGAAGGAGAAATGTTCACATTGTTTCACGGAATCGAATTTGCGTCGCTGCAGGGAACATTAACGCTTGTTCAGGACGAAAGAAAGCACAGAGCCCCAGATTTGCTGTTGCCCTGGAGAGCTTGCAGAGCACTGGGGAAAGGCAGGCAGAGAATTCCCTGCTAGCACCTTCTCTGTGCCTGGGAAGGAGAAGTCTTCACGTTGTTTCTCGGAATCGCATTTGCGTCGCTGTAGAGAACACTAACGCTTGTTCAGGACAAAAGAAAGCACAGAGCGCCGGATTTGCTGTTGCCCTGGAGAGCTTGCAGAGCACTGGGGAAAGGCAGGCAGAGAATTCCCTGCTAGCACCTTCTCTGTGTCCAGGAAGGAAAACTGTTCGCATTTGCTTCACAGAACCGCTTTTCTGCAGGGAACGTTAACGCTTGTTCAGGACGAAAGAAAGCACAGAGCCCCAGATTTGCTGTTGCCCTGGAGAGCTTGCAGAGCACTGGGGAAAGGCAGGCAGAGAATTCCCTGCTAGCACCTTCTCTGTGTCCGGGAAGGAAAACTGTTCGCATTTGCTTCACAGAACAGCTTTTCTGCAGGGAACATTAACGCTTGTTCAGGACGAAAGAAACCACAGAGCTCCAGATTTGCTGTTGCCCTGGAGAGCTTGCAGAGCACTGGGGAAAGGCAGGCAGAGAATTCCCTGCTAGCACCTTCTCTGTGTCCGGGAAGGAAAACTGTTCACATTTGCTTCACAGAACCGCTTTTCTGCAGGGAACATTAACGCTTGTTCAGGACGAAAGAAAGCACAGAGCGCCAGATTTGCTGTTGCCCTGGAGAGCTTGCAGAGCACTGGGGAAAGGCAGGCAGAGAATTCCCTGCTAGCACCTTCTCTGTGTCCGGGAAGGAAAACTGTTCGCATTTGCTTCACAGAACCGCTTTTCTGCAGGGAACATTAACGCTTGTTCAGGACGAAAGAAAGCACAGAGCGCCAGATTTGCTGTTGCCCTGGAGAGCTTGCAGAGCACTGGGGAAAGGCAGGCAGAGAATTCCCTGCTAGCACCTTCTCTGTGCCTGGGAAGGAGAAGTCTTCACGTTGTTACTCGGAATCGCATTTGCGTCGCTGTATAGAATACTAACGCTTGTTCAGGACGAAAGAAAGCACAGAGCGCCAGATTTGCTGTTGCCCTGGAGAGCTTGCAGAGCACCGGGGAAAGGCAGGCAGAGAATTCCCCGCTAGCACCTTCTCTGTGTCCGGGAAGGAAAACTGTTCGTATTTGCTTCACAGAATCGCTTTTCTGCAGGGAACATTAACGCTTGTTCAGGACGAAAGAAAGCACAGAGCGCCAGATTTGCTGTTTCCCTGGAGAGCTTGCAGAGCACTGGGGAAAGGCAGGCAGAGAATTCCCTGCTAGCACCTTCTCTGTGTCCGGGAAGGAGAAATGTTCACATTGTTTCACAGAATCGCATTTGCGTCGCTGCAGGGAACATTAACGCTTGTTCAGGACGAAAGAAAGCACAGAGCCCCAGATTTGCTGTTGCCCTGGAGAGCTTGCAGAGCACTGGGGAAAGGCAGGCAGAGAATTCCCTGCTAGCACCTTCTCTGTGCCTGGGAAGGAGAAGTCTTCACGTTGTTACTCGGAATCGCATTTGCGTCGCTGTAGAGAACACTAACGCTTGTTCAGGACGAAAGAAAGCACAGAGCGCCGGATTTGCTGTTGCCCTGGAGAGCTTGCAGAGCACTGGGGAAAGGCAGGCAGAGAATTCCCTGCTAGCACCTTCTCTGTGTCCAGGAAGGAAAACTGTTCGCATTTGCTTCACAGAACCGCTTTTCTGCAGGGAACATTAACGCTTGTTCAGGACGAAAGAAAGCACAGAGCCCCAGATTTGCTGTTGCCCTGGAGAGCTTGCAGAGCACTGGGGAAAGGCAGGCAGAGAATTCCCTGCTAGCACCTTCTCTGTGCCTGGGAAGGAGAAGTCTTCACGTTGTTGCTCGGAATCGCATTTGCGTCGCTGTAGAGAACACTAACGCTTGTTCAGGACGAAAGAAAGCACAGAGCGCCGGATTTGCTGTTGCCCTGGAGAGCTTGCAGAGCACTGGGGAAAGGCAGGCAGAGAATTCCCTGCTAGCACCTTCTCTGTGTCCGGGAAGGAAAACTGTTCGCATTTGCTTCACAGAACCGCTTTTCTGCAGAGAACACTAACGCTTGTTCAGGACGAAAGAAAGCACAGAGCCCCAGATTTGCTGTTTCCCTGGAGAGCTTGCAGAGCACTGGGGAAAGGCAGGCAGAGAATTCCCTGCTAGCACCTTCTCTGTGTCCGGGAAGGAGAAATGTTCACATTGTTTCACAGAATCGCATTTGCGTCGCTGCAGGGAACATTAACGCTTGTTCAGGACGAAAGAAAGCACAGAGCGCCAGATTTGCTGTTGCCCTGGAGAGCTTGCAGAGCACTGGGGAAAGGCAGGCAGAGAATTCCCTGCTAGCACCTTCTCTGTGCCTGGGAAGGAGAAGTCTTCACGTTGTTACTCGGAATCGCATTTGCGTCGCTGTAGAGAACACTAACGCTTGTTCAGGACGAAAGAAAGCACAGAGCGCCAGATTTGCTGTTGCCCTGGAGAGCTTGCAGAGCACTGGGGAAAGGCAGGCAGAGAATTCCCTGCTAGCACCTTCTCTGTGTCCGGGAAGGAAAACTGTTCGCATTTGCTTCACAGAACCGCTTTTCTGCAGGGAACATTAACGCTTGTTCAGGACGAAAGAAAGCACAGAGCCCCAGATTTGCTGTTGCCCTGGAGAGCTTGCAGAGCACTGGGGAAAGGCAGGCAGAGAATTCCCTGCTAGCACCTTCTCTGTGTCCGGGAAGGAAAACTGTTCACATTTGCTTCACAGAACCGCTTTTCTGCAGAGAACACTAACGCTTGTTCAGGACGAAAGAAAGCACAGAGCCCCAGATTTGCTGTTGCCCTGGAGAGCTTGCAGAGCACTGGGGAAAGGCAGGCAGAGAATTCCCTGCTAGCACCTTCTCTGTGTCTAGGAAGGAGAAATGTTCACATTGCTTCACAGAATCGCATTTGCGTCGCTGCAGGGAACATTAACGCTTGTTCAGGACGAAAGAAAGCACAGAGCCCCAGATTTGCTGTTGCCCTGGAGAGCTTGCAGAGCACTGGGGAAAGGCAGGCAGAGAATTCCCTGCTAGCACCTTCTCTGTGTCCGGGAAGGAAAACTGTTCACATTTGCTTCACAGAACCGCTTTTCTGCAGAGAACACTAACGCTTGTTCAGGACGAAAGAAAGCACAGAGCCCCAGATTTGCTGTTGCCCTGGAGAGCTTGCAGAGCACTGGGGAAAGGCAGGCAGAGAATTCCCTGCTAGCACCTTCTCTGTGTCCGGGAAGGAGAAATGTTCACATTGTTTCAGAGAATCGCATTTGCGTCGCTGCAGGGAACATTAACGCTTGTTCAGGACGAAAGAAAGCACAGAGCCCCAGATTGGCTGTTGCCCTGGAGAGCTTGCAGAGCACTGGGGAAAGGCAGGCAGAGAATTCCCTGCTAGCACCTTCTCTGTGCCTGGGAAGGAGAAGTCTTCACGTTGTTACTCGGAATCGCATTTGCGTCGCTGTAGAGAACACTAACGCTTGTTCAGGACGAAAGAAAGCACAGAGCGCCAGATTTGCTGTTGCCCTGGAGAGCTTGCAGAGCACTGGGGAAAGGCAGGCAGAGAATTCCCTGCTAGCACCTTCTCTGTGTCCGGGAAGGAAAACTGTTCGCATTTGCTTCACAGAACCGCTTTTCTGCAGAGAACATTAACGCTTGTTCAGGACGAAAGAAAGCACAGAGCCCCAGATTTGCTGTTGCCCTGGAGAGCTTGCAGAGCACTGGGGAAAGGCAGGCAGAGAATTCCCTGCTAGCACCTTCTCTGTGTCCGGGAAGGAAACTGTTCGCATTTGCTTCACAGAACCGCTTTTCTGCAGGGAACATTAACGCTTGTTCAGGACGAAAGAAAGCACAGAGCCCCAGATTGGCTGTTGCCCTGGAGAGCTTGCAGAGCACTGGGGAAAGGCAGGCAGAGAATTCCCTGCTAGCACCTTCTCTGTGTCCAGGAAGGAAAACTGTTCGCATTTGCTTCACAGAACCGCTTTTCTGCAGAGAACACTAACGCTTGTTCAGGACGAAAGAAAGCACAGAGCCCCAGATTTGCTGTTGCCCTGGAGAGCTTGCAGAGCACCGGGGAAAGGCAGGCAGAGAATTCCCTGCTAGCACCTTCTCTGTGCCTGGGAAGGAAAACTGTTCACATTTGCTTCACAGAACCGCTTTTCTGCAGGGAACATTAACGCTTGTTCAGGACGAAAGAAAGCACAGAGCGCCAGATTTGCTGTTTCCCTGGAGAGCTTGCAGAGCACCGGGGAAAGGCAGGCAGAGAATTCCCCGCTAGCACCTTCTCTGTGTCCGGGAAGGAAAACTGTTCGTATTTGCTTCACAGAACCGCTTTTCTGCAGGGAAAATTAACGCTTGTTCAGGACGAAAGAAAGCACAGAGCGCCAGATTTGCTGTTTCCCTGGAGAGCTTGCAGAGCACTGGGGAAAGGCAGGCAGAGAATTCCCTGCTAGCACCTTCTCTGTGTCCGGGAAGGAGAAATGTTCACATTGTTTCACAGAATCGCATTTGCGTCGCTGCAGGGAACATTAACGCTTGTTCAGGACGAAAGAAAGCACAGAGCCCCAGATTTGCTGTTGCCCTGGAGAGCTTGCAGAGCACTGGGGAAAGGCAGGCAGAGAATTCCCTGCTAGCACCTTCTCTGTGCCTGGGAAGGAGAAGTCTTCACGTTGTTACTCGGAATCGCATTTGCGTCGCTGTAGAGAACACTAACGCTTGTTCAGGACGAAAGAAAGCACAGAGCGCCGGATTGGCTGTTGCCCTGGAGAGCTTGCAGAGCACTGGGGAAAGGCAGGCAGAGAATTCCCTGCTAGCACCTTCTCTGTGTCCGGGAAGGAAAACTGTTCGCATTTGCTTCACAGAACCGCTTTTCTGCAGGGAACATTAACGCTTGTTCAGGACGAAAGAAAGCACAGAGCCCCAGATTTGCTGTTGCCCTGGAGAGCTTGCAGAGCACTGGGGAAAGGCAGGCAGAGAATTCCCTGCTAGCACCTTCTCTGTGTCCAGGAAGGAAAACTGTTCGCATTTGCTTCACAGAACCGCTTTTCTGCAGGGAACATTAACGCTTGTTCAGGACGAAAGAAAGCACAGAGCCCCAGATTTGCTGTTGCCCTGGAGAGCTTGCAGAGCACTGGGGAAAGGCAGGCAGAGAATTCCCTGCTAGCACCTTCTCTGTGTCCGGGAAGGAAAACTGTTCACATTTGCTTCACAGAACCACTTTTCTGCAGGGAACATTAACGCTTGTTCAGGACGAAAGAAAGCACAGAGCCCCAGATTTGCTGTTGCCCTGGAGAGCTTGCAGAGCACTGGGGAAAGGCAGGCAGAGAATTCCCTGCTAGCACCTTCTCTGTGTCCGGGAAGGAAAACTGTTCGCATTTGCTTCACAGAACCGCTTTTCTGCAGGGAACATTAACGCTTGTTCAAGACGAAAGAAAGCACAGAGCCCCAGATTTGCTGTTGCCCTGGAGAGCTTGCAGAGCACTGGGGAAAGGCAGGCAGAGAATTCCCTGCTAGCACCTTCTCTGTGTCCGGGAAGGAAAACTGTTCGCATTTGCTTCACAGAACCGCTTTTCTGCAGGGAACATTAACGCTTGTTCAGGACGAAAGAAAGCACAGAGCCCCAGATTTGCTGTTGCCCTGGAGAGCTTGCAGAGCACTGGGGAAAGGCAGGCAGAGAATTCCCTGCTAGCACCTTCTCTGTGCCTGGGAAGGAGAAGTCTTCACGTTGTTACTCGGAATCGCATTTGCGTCGCTGTATAGAATACTAACGCTTGTTCAGGACGAAAGAAAGTACAGAGCGCCAGATTTGCTGTTGCCCTGGAGAGCTTGCAGAGCACCGGGGAAAGGCAGGCAGAGAATTCCCCGCTAGCACCTTCTCTGTGTCCGGGAAGGAAAACTGTTCGTATTTGCTTCACAGAATCGCTTTTCTGCAGGGAACATTAACGATTGTTCAGGACGAAAGAAAGCACAGAGCGCCAGATTTGCTGTTTCCCTGGAGAGCTTGCAGAGCACTGGGGAAAGGCAGGCAGAGAATTCCCTGCTAGCACCTTCTCTGTGTCCGGGAAGGAGAAATGTTCACATTGTTTCACAGAATCGCATTTGCGTCGCTGCAGGGAACATTAACGCTTGTTCAGGACGAAAGAAAGCACAGAGCGCCAGATTTGCTGTTTCCCTGGAGAGCTTGCAGAGCACTGGGGAAAGGCAGGCAGAGAATTCCCTGCTAGCACCTTCTCTGTGTCCGGGAAGGAAAACTGTTCACATTTGCTTCACAGAACCGCTTTTCTGCAGAGAACACTAACGCTTGTTCAGGACGAAAGAAAGCACAGAGCCCCAGATTTGCTGTTGCCCTGGAGACCTTGCTGAGCACTGGGGAAAGGCAGGCAGAGAATTCCCTGCTAGCACCTTCTCTGTGCCTAGGAAGGAGAAATGTTCACATTGTTTCACAGAATCGCATTTGCGTCGCTGCAGGGAACATTAACGCTTGTTCAGGACGAAAGAAAGCACAGAGCCCCAGATTTGCTGTTGCCCTGGAGAGCTTGCAGAGCACTGGGGAAAGGCAGGCAGAGAATTCCCTGCTAGCACCTTCTCTGTGTCCGGGAAGGAAAAGTGTTCGCAGTTGCTTCACAGAACCGCTTTTCTGCAGGGAACACTAACGCTTGTTCAGGACGAAAGAAAGCACAGAGCCCCAGATTTGCTGTTGCCCTGGAGAGCTTGCAGAGCACTGGGGAAAGGCAGGCAGAGAATTCCCTGCTAGCACCTTCTCTGTGTCCGGGAAGGAAAACTGTTCGCATTTGCTTCACAGAACCGCTTTTCTGCAGGGAACATTAACGCTTGTTCAGGACGAAAGAAAGCACAGAGCCCCAGATGTGCTGTTGCCCTGGAGAGCTTGCAGAGCACTGGGGAAAGGCAGGCAGAGAATTCCCTGCTAGCACCTTCTCTGTGTCCGGGAAGGAAAACTGTTCGCATTTGCTTCACAGAACCGCTTTTCTGCAGGGAACACTAACGCTTGTTCAGGACGAAAGAAAACACAGAGCCCCAGATTGGCTGTTGCCCTGGAGAGCTTGCAGAGCACTGGGGAAAGGCAGGCAGAGAATTCCCTGCTAGCACCTTCTCTGTGTCCGGGAAGGAGAAATGTTCACATTGTTTCACAGAATCGCATTTGCGTCGCTGCAGGGAACATTAACGCTTATTCAGGACGAAAGAAAGCACAGAGCCCCGGATTTGCTGTTGCCCTGGAGAGCTTGCAGAGCACTGGGGAAAGGCAGGCAGAGAATTCCCTGCTAGCACCTTCTCTGTGCCTGGGAAGGAAAACTGTTCGCATTTGCTTCACAGAACCGGTTTTCTGCAGGGAACATTAACGCTTGTTCAGGACGAAAGAAAGCACAGAGCCCCAGATTTGCTGTTGCCCTGGAGAGGTTGCAGAGCACTGGGGAAAGGCAGGCAGATAATTCCCTGCTAGCACCTTCTCTGTGTCCAGGAAGGAAAACTGTTCGCATTTGCTTCACAGAACCGCTTTTCTGCAGAGAACACTAACGCTTGTTCAGGACGAAAGAAAGCACAGAGCCCCAGATTTGCTGTTGCCCTGGAGAGCTTGCAGAGCACCGGGGAAAGGCAGGCAGAGAATTCCCTGCTAGCACCTTCTCTGTGTCCGGGAAGGAAAACTGTTCGCATTTGCTTCACAGAACCGCTTTTCTGCAGGGAACATTAACGCTTGTTCAGGATGAAAGAAAGCACAGAGCCCCAGATTGGCTATTGCCCTGGAGAGCTTGCAGAGCACTGGGGAAAGGCAGGCAGAGAATTCCCTGCTAGCACCTTCTCTGTGTCCGGGAAGGAAAACTGTTCGCATTTGCTTCACAGAACCGCTTTTCTGCAGAGAACACTAACGCTTGTTCAGGACGAAAGAAAGCACAGAGCGCCAGATTTGCTGTTGCCCTGGAGAGCTTGCAGAGCACCGGGGAAAGGCAGGCAGAGAATTCCCCGCTAGCACCTTCTCTGTGTCCGGGAAGGAAAACTGTTCGTATTTGCTTCACAGAACCGCTTTTCTGCAGGGAACATTAACGCTTATTCAGGACGAAAGAAAGCACAGAGCGCCAGATTTGCTGTTTCCCTGGAGAGCTTGCAGCGCACTGGGGAAAGGCAGGCAGAGAATTCCCTGCTAGCACCTTCTCTGTGTCCGGGAAGGAGAAATGTTCACATTGTTTCACAGAATCGCATTTGCGTCGCTGCAGGGAACATTAACGCTTGTTCAGGACGAAAGAAAGCACAGAGCCCCAGATTTGCTGTTGCCCTGGAGAGCTTGCAGAGCACTGGGGAAAGGCAGGCAGAGAATTCCCTGCTAGCACCTTCTCTGTGCCTGGGAAGGAGAAGTCTTCACGTTGTTACTCGGAATCGCATTTGCGTCGCTGTAGAGAACACTAACGCTTGTTCAGGACGAAAGAAAGCACAGAGCGCCGGATTTGCTGTTGCCCTGGAGAGCTTGCAGAGCACTGGGGAAAGGCAGGCAGAGAATTCCCTGCTAGCACCTTCTCTGTGTCCAGGAAGGAAAACTGTTCGCATTTGCTTCACAGAACCGCTTTTCTGCAGGGAACGTTAACGCTTGTTCAGGACGAAAGAAAGCACAGAGCCCCAGATTTGCTGTTGCCCTGGAGAGCTTGCAGAGCACTGGGGAAAGGCAGGCAGAGAATTCCCTGCTAGCACCTTCTCTGTGTCCGGGAAGGAAAACTGTTCGCATTTGCTTCAC
Source organism: Strix aluco (assembly GCF_031877795.1). Lineage (NCBI taxonomy): Eukaryota > Metazoa > Chordata > Aves > Strigiformes > Strigidae > Strix > Strix aluco. Next base: position 9,650,829 of record NC_133932.1, read on the forward strand.
AGAACCGCTTTTCTGCAGGGAACATTAACGCTTGTTCAGGACGAAAGAAAGCACAGAGCCCCAGATTTGCTGTTGCCCTGGAGAGCTTGCAGAGCACTGGGGAAAGGCAGACAGAGAATTCCCTGCTAGCACCTTCTCTGTGTCCGGGAAGGAAAACTGTTCGCATTTGCTTCACAGAACCGCTTTTCTGCAGGGAACATTAACGCTTGTTCAGGACGAAAGAAAGCACAGAGCCCCAGATTTGCTGTTGCCCTGGAGAGCTTGCAGAGCACTGGGGAAAGGCAGGCAGAGAATTCCCTGCTAGCACCTTCTCTGTGTCCGGGAAGGAAAACTGTTCGCATTTGCTTCACAGAACCGCTTTTCTGCAGGGAACATTAACGCTTGTTCAGGACGAAAGAAAGCACAGAGCCCCAGATTGGCTGTTGCCCTGGAGAGCTTGCAGAGCACTGGGGAAAGGCAGGCAGAGAATTCCCTGCTAGCACCTTCTCTGTGTCCGGGAAGGAAAACTGTTCGCATTTGCTTCACAGAACCGCTTTTCTGCAGGGAACATTAACGCTTGTTCAGGACGAAAGAAAGCACAGAGCCCCAGATTTGCTGTTGCCCTGGAGAGCTTGCAGAGCACTGGGGAAAGGCAGGCAGAGAATTCCCTGATAGCACCTTCTCTGTGTCCGGGAAGGAAAACTGTTCGCATTTGCTTCACAGAACCGCTTTTCTGCAGGGAACATTAATGCTTGTTCAGGACGAAAGAAAGCACAGAGCCCCAGATTTGCTGTTGCCCTGGAGAGCTTGCAGAGCACTGGGGAAAGGCAGGCAGAGAATTCCCTGCTAGCACCTTCTCTGTGTCCGGGAAGGAAAACTGTTCGCATTTGCTTCACAGAACCGCTTTTCTGCAGGGAACACTAACGCTTGCTCAGGACGAAAGAAAACACAGAGCCCCAGATTGGCTGTTGCCCTGGAGAGCTTGCAGAGCACTGGGGAAAGGCAGGCAGAGAATTCCCTGCTAGCACCTTCTCTGTGTCCGGGAAGGAGAAATGTTCACATTGTTTCACAGAATCGCATTTGCGTCGCTGCAGGGAACATTAACGCTTATTCAGGACGAAAGAAAGCACAGAGCCCCGGATTTGCTGTTGCCCTGGAGAGCTTGCAGAGCACTGGGGAAAGGCAGGCAGAGAATTCCCTGCTAGCACCTTCTCTGTGCCTGGGAAGGAAAACTGTTCGCATTTGCTTCACAGAACCGCTTTTCTGCAGGGAACATTAACGCTTGTTCAGGACGAAAGAAAGCACAGAGCCCCAGATTTGCTGTTGCCCTGGAGAGGTTGCAGAGCACTGGGGAAAGGCAGGCAGATAATTCCCTGCTAGCACCTTCTCTGTGTCCAGGAAGGAAAACTGTTCGCATTTGCTTCACAGAACCGCTTTTCTGCAGAGAACACTAACGCTTGTTCAGGACGAAAGAAAGCACAGAGCCCCAGATTTGCTGTTGCCCTGGAGAGCTTGCAGAGCACCGGGGAAAGGCAGGCAGAGAATTCCCTGCTAGCACCTTCTCTGTGTCCGGGAAGGAAAACTGTTCGCATTTGCTTCACAGAACCGCTTTTCTGCAGGGAACATTAACGCTTGTTCAGGATGAAAGAAAGCACAGAGCCCCAGATTGGCTATTGCCCTGGAGAGCTTGCAGAGCACTGGGGAAAGGCAGGCAGAGAATTCCCTGCTAGCACCTTCTCTGTGTCCGGGAAGGAAAACTGTTCGCATTTGCTTCACAGAACCGCTTTTCTGCAGGGAACATTAACGCTTGTTCAGGACGAAAGAAAGCACAGAGCCCCAGATTGGCTGTTGCCCTGGAGAGCTTGCAGAGCACTGGGGAAAGGCAGGCAGAGAATTCCCTGCTAGCACCTTCTCTGTGTCCGGGAAGGAAAACTGTTCGCATTTGCTTCACAGAACCGCTTTTCTGCAGGGAACATTAACGCTTGTTCAGGACGAAAGAAAGCACAGAGCCCCAGATTTGCTGTTGCCCTGGAGAGCTTGCAGAGCACTGGGGAAAGGCAGGCAGAGAATTCCCTGCTAGCACCTTCTCTGTGTCCGGGAAGGAAAACTGTTCACATTTGCTTCACAGAACCGCTTTTCTGCAGAGAACACTAACGCTTGTTCAGGACGAAAGAAAGCACAGAGCCCCAGATTTGCTGTTGCCCTGGAGACCTTGCTGAGCACTGGGGAAAGGCAGGCAGAGAATTCCCTGCTAGCACCTTCTCTGTGCCTAGGAAGGAGAAATGTTCACATTGTTTCACAGAATCGCATTTGCGTCGCTGCAGGGAACATTAACGCTTGTTCAGGACGAAAGAAAGCACAGAGCCCCAGATTTGCTGTTGCCCTGGAGAGCTTGCAGAGCACTGGGGAAAGGCAGGCAGAGAATTCCCTGCTAGCACCTTCTCTGTGTCCGGGAAGGAAAAGTGTTCGCAGTTGCTTCACAGAACCGCTTTTCTGCAGGGAACACTAACGCTTGTTCAGGACGAAAGAAAGCACAGAGCCCCAGATTTGCTGTTGCCCTGGAGAGCTTGCAGAGCACTGGGGAAAGGCAGGCAGAGAATTCCCTGCTAGCACCTTCTCTGTGTCCGGGAAGGAAAACTGTTCGCATTTGCTTCACAGAACCGCTTTTCTGCAGGGAACATTAACGCTTGTTCAGGACGAAAGAAAGCACAGAGCCCCAGATGTGCTGTTGCCCTGGAGAGCTTGCAGAGCACTGGGGAAAGGCAGGCAGAGAATTCCCTGCTAGCACCTTCTCTGTGTCCGGGAAGGAAAACTGTTCGCATTTGCTTCACAGAACCGCTTTTCTGCAGGGAACACTAACGCTTGTTCAGGACGAAAGAAAACACAGAGCCCCAGATTGGCTGTTGCCCTGGAGAGCTTGCAGAGCACTGGGGAAAGGCAGGCAGAGAATTCCCTGCTAGCACCTTCTCTGTGTCCGGGAAGGAGAAATGTTCACATTGTTTCACAGAATCGCATTTGCGTCGCTGCAGGGAACATTAACGCTTATTCAGGACGAAAGAAAGCACAGAGCCCCGGATTTGCTGTTGCCCTGGAGAGCTTGCAGAGCACTGGGGAAAGGCAGGCAGAGAATTCCCTGCTAGCACCTTCTCTGTGCCTGGGAAGGAAAACTGTTCGCATTTGCTTCACAGAACCGCTTTTCTGCAGGGAACATTAACGCTTGTTCAGGACGAAAGAAAGCACAGAGCCCCAGATTTGCTGTTGCCCTGGAGAGGTTGCAGAGCACTGGGGAAAGGCAGGCAGATAATTCCCTGCTAGCACCTTCTCTGTGTCCAGGAAGGAAAACTGTTCGCATTTGCTTCACAGAACCGCTTTTCTGCAGAGAACACTAACGCTTGTTCAGGACGAAAGAAAGCACAGAGCCCCAGATTTGCTGTTGCCCTGGAGAGCTTGCAGAGCACCGGGGAAAGGCAGGCAGAGAATTCCCTGCTAGCACCTTCTCTGTGTCCGGGAAGGAAAACTGTTCGCATTTGCTTCACAGAACCGCTTTTCTGCAGGGAACATTAACGCTTGTTCAGGATGAAAGAAAGCACAGAGCCCCAGATTGGCTATTGCCCTGGAGAGCTTGCAGAGCACTGGGGAAAGGCAGGCAGAGAATTCCCTGCTAGCACCTTCTCTGTGTCCGGGAAGGAAAACTGTTCGCATTTGCTTCACAGAACCGCTTTTCTGCAGGGAACATTAACGCTTGTTCAGGACGAAAGAAAGCACAGAGCCCCAGATTGGCTGTTGCCCTGGAGAGCTTGCAGAGCACTGGGGAAAGGCAGGCAGAGAATTCCCTGCTAGCACCTTCTCTGTGTCCGGGAAGGAAAACTGTTCGCATTTGCTTCACAGAACCGCTTTTCTGCAGGGAACATTAACGCTTGTTCAGGACGAAAGAAAGCACAGAGCCCCAGATTTGCTGTTGCCCTGGAGAGCTTGCAGAGCACTGGGGAAAGGCAGGCAGAGAATTCCCTGCTAGCACCTTCTCTGTGTCCGGGAAGGAAAACTGTTCACATTTGCTTCACAGAACCGCTTTTCTGCAGAGAACACTAACGCTTGTTCAGGACGAAAGAAAGCACAGAGCCCCAGATTTGCTGTTGCCCTGGAGACCTTGCTGAGCACTGGGGAAAGGCAGGCAGAGAATTCCCTGCTAGCACCTTCTCTGTGCCTAGGAAGGAGAAATGTTCACATTGTTTCACAGAATCGCATTTGCGTCGCTGCAGGGAACATTAACGCTTGTTCAGGACGAAAGAAAGCACAGAGCCCCAGATTTGCTGTTGCCCTGGAGAGCTTGCAGAGCACTGGGGAAAGGCAGGCAGAGAATTCCCTGCTAGCACCTTCTCTGTGTCCGGGAAGGAAAAGTGTTCGCAGTTGCTTCACAGAACCGCTTTTCTGCAGGGAACACTAACGCTTGTTCAGGACGAAAGAAAGCACAGAGCCCCAGATTTGCTGTTGCCCTGGAGAGCTTGCAGAGCACTGGGGAAAGGCAGGCAGAGAATTCCCTGCTAGCACCTTCTCTGTGTCCGGGAAGGAAAACTGTTCGCATTTGCTTCACAGAACCGCTTTTCTGCAGGGAACATTAACGCTTGTTCAGGACGAAAGAAAGCACAGAGCCCCAGATTTGCTGTTGCCCTGGAGAGCTTGCAGAGCACTGGGGAAAGGCAGGCAGAGAATTCCCTGCTAGCACCTTCTCTGTGTCCGGGAAGAAAAACTGTTCGCATTTGCTTCACAGAACCGCTTTTCTGCAGGGAATATTAACGCTTGTTCAGGACGAAAGAAAGCACAGAGCCCCAGATTTGCTGTTGCCCTGGAGAGCTTGCAGAGCACTGGGGAAAGGCAGGCAGAGAATTCCCTGCTAGCACCTTCTCTGTGTCCGGGAAGGAAAACTGTTCGCATTTGCTTCACAGAACCGCTTTTCTGCAGAGAACACTAACGCTTGTTCAGGACGAAAGAAAGCACAGAGCCCCAGATTTGCTGTTGCCCTGGAGAGCTTGCAGAGCACCGGGGAAAGGCAGGCAGAGAATTCCCTGCTAGCACCTTCTCTGTGTCCGGGAAGGAAAACTGTTCGCATTTGCTTCACAGAACCGCTTTTCTGCAGGGAACATTAACGCTTGTTCAGGATGAAAGAAAGCACAGAGCCCCAGATTGGCTATTGCCCTGGAGAGCTTGCAGAGCACTGGGGAAAGGCAGGCAGAGAATTCCCTGCTAGCACCTTCTCTGTGTCCGGGAAGGAAAACTGTTCGCATTTGCTTCACAGAACCGCTTTTCTGCAGGGAACATTAACGCTTGTTCAGGACGAAAGAAAGCACAGAGCCCCAGATTGGCTGTTGCCCTGGAGAGCTTGCAGAGCACTGGGGAAAGGCAGGCAGAGAATTCCCTGCTAGCACCTTCTCTGTGTCCGGGAAGGAAAACTGTTCGCATTTGCTTCACAGAACCGCTTTTCTGCAGGGAACATTAACGCTTGTTCAGGACGAAAGAAAGCACAGAGCCCCAGATTTGCTGTTGCCCTGGAGAGCTTGCAGAGCACTGGGGAAAGGCAGGCAGAGAATTCCCTGCTAGCACCTTCTCTGTGTCCGGGAAGGAAAACTGTTCACATTTGCTTCACAGAACCGCTTTTCTGCAGAGAACACTAACGCTTGTTCAGGACGAAAGAAAGCACAGAGCCCCAGATTTGCTGTTGCCCTGGAGACCTTGCTGAGCACTGGGGAAAGGCAGGCAGAGAATTCCCTGCTAGCACCTTCTCTGTGCCTAGGAAGGAGAAATGTTCACATTGTTTCACAGAATCGCATTTGCGTCGCTGCAGGGAACATTAACGCTTGTTCAGGACGAAAGAAAGCACAGAGCCCCAGATTTGCTGTTGCCCTGGAGAGCTTGCAGAGCACTGGGGAAAGGCAGGCAGAGAATTCCCTGCTAGCACCTTCTCTGTGTCCGGGAAGGAAAAGTGTTCGCAGTTGCTTCACAGAACCGCTTTTCTGCAGGGAACACTAACGCTTGTTCAGGACGAAAGAAAGCACAGAGCCCCAGATTTGCTGTTGCCCTGGAGAGCTTGCAGAGCACTGGGGAAAGGCAGGCAGAGAATTCCCTGCTAGCACCTTCTCTGTGTCCGGGAAGGAAAACTGTTCGCATTTGCTTCACAGAACCGCTTTTCTGCAGGGAACATTAACGCTTGTTCAGGACGAAAGAAAGCACAGAGCCCCAGATGTGCTGTTGCCCTGGAGAGCTTGCAGAGCACTGGGGAAAGGCAGGCAGAGAATTCCCTGCTAGCACCTTCTCTGTGTCCGGGAAGGAAAACTGTTCGCATTTGCTTCACAGAACCGCTTTTCTGCAGGGAACACTAACGCTTGTTCAGGACGAAAGAAAACACAGAGCCCCAGATTGGCTGTTGCCCTGGAGAGCTTGCAGAGCACTGGGGAAAGGCAGGCAGAGAATTCCCTGCTAGCACCTTCTCTGTGTCCGGGAAGGAGAAATGTTCACATTGTTTCACAGAATCGCATTTGCGTCGCTGCAGGGAACATTAACGCTTATTCAGGACGAAAGAAAGCACAGAGCCCCGGATTTGCTGTTGCCCTGGAGAGCTTGCAGAGCACTGGGGAAAGGCAGGCAGAGAATTCCCTGCTAGCACCTTCTCTGTGCCTGGGAAGGAAAACTGTTCGCATTTGCTTCACAGAACCGCTTTTCTGCAGGGAACATTAACGCTTGTTCAGGACGAAAGAAAGCACAGAGCCCCAGATTTGCTGTTGCCCTGGAGAGGTTGCAGAGCACTGGGGAAAGGCAGGCAGATAATTCCCTGCTAGCACCTTCTCTGTGTCCAGGAAGGAAAACTGTTCGCATTTGCTTCACAGAACCGCTTTTCTGCAGAGAACACTAACGCTTGTTCAGGACGAAAGAAAGCACAGAGCCCCAGATTTGCTGTTGCCCTGGAGAGCTTGCAGAGCACCGGGGAAAGGCAGGCAGAGAATTCCCTGCTAGCACCTTCTCTGTGTCCGGGAAGGAAAACTGTTCGCATTTGCTTCACAGAACCGCTTTTCTGCAGGGAACATTAACGCTTGTTCAGGATGAAAGAAAGCACAGAGCCCCAGATTGGCTATTGCCCTGGAGAGCTTGCAGAGCACTGGGGAAAGGCAGGCAGAGAATTCCCTGCTAGCACCTTCTCTGTGTCCGGGAAGGAAAACTGTTCGCATTTGCTTCACAGAACCGCTTTTCTGCAGGGAACATTAACGCTTGTTCAGGACGAAAGAAAGCACAGAGCCCCAGATTGGCTGTTGCCCTGGAGAGCTTGCAGAGCACTGGGGAAAGGCAGGCAGAGAATTCCCTGCTAGCACCTTCTCTGTGTCCGGGAAGGAAAACTGTTCGCATTTGCTTCACAGAACCGCTTTTCTGCAGGGAACATTAACGCTTGTTCAGGACGAAAGAAAGCACAGAGCCCCAGATTTGCTGTTGCCCTGGAGAGCTTGCAGAGCACTGGGGAAAGGCAGGCAGAGAATTCCCTGCTAGCACCTTCTCTGTGTCCGGGAAGGAAAACTGTTCACATTTGCTTCACAGAACCGCTTTTCTGCAGAGAACACTAACGCTTGTTCAGGACGAAAGAAAGCACAGAGCCCCAGATTTGCTGTTGCCCTGGAGACCTTGCTGAGCACTGGGGAAAGGCAGGCAGAGAATTCCCTGCTAGCACCTTCTCTGTGCCTAGGAAGGAGAAATGTTCACATTGTTTCACAGAATCGCATTTGCGTCGCTGCAGGGAACATTAACGCTTGTTCAGGACGAAAGAAAGCACAGAGCCCCAGATTTGCTGTTGCCCTGGAGAGCTTGCAGAGCACTGGGGAAAGGCAGGCAGAGAATTCCCTGCTAGCACCTTCTCTGTGTCCGGGAAGGAAAAGTGTTCGCAGTTGCTTCACAGAACCGCTTTTCTGCAGGGAACACTAACGCTTGTTCAGGACGAAAGAAAGCACAGAGCCCCAGATTTGCTGTTGCCCTGGAGAGCTTGCAGAGCACTGGGGAAAGGCAGGCAGAGAATTCCCTGCTAGCACCTTCTCTGTGTCCGGGAAGGAAAACTGTTCGCATTTGCTTCACAGAACCGCTTTTCTGCAGGGAACATTAACGCTTGTTCAGGACGAAAGAAAGCACAGAGCCCCAGATTTGCTGTTGCCCTGGAGAGCTTGCAGAGCACTGGGGAAAGGCAGGCAGAGAATTCCCTGCTAGCACCTTCTCTGTGTCCGGGAAGAAAAACTGTTCGCATTTGCTTCACAGAACCGCTTTTCTGCAGGGAATATTAACGCTTGTTCAGGACGAAAGAAAGCACAGAGCCCCAGATTTGCTGTTGCCCTGGAGAGCTTGCAGAGCACTGGGGAAAGGCAGGCAGAGAATTCCCTGCTAGCACCTTCTCTGTGTCCGGGAAGGAAAACTGTTCGCATTTGCTTCACAGAACCGCTTTTCTGCAGGGAACATTAACGCTTGTTCAGGACGAAAGAAAGCACAGAGCCCCAGATTTGCTGTTGCCCTGGAGAGCTTGCAGAGCACTGGGGAAAGGCAGGCAGAGAATTCCCTGCTAGCACCTTCTCTGTGTCCGGGAAGGAAAACTGTTCGCATTTGCTTCACAGAACCGCTTTTCTGCAGGGAACATTAACGCTTGTTCAGGACGAAAGAAAGCACAGAGCCCCAGATTGGCTGTTGCCCTGGAGAGCTTGCAGAGCACTGGGGAAAGGCAGGCAGAGAATTCCCTGCTAGCACCTTCTCTGTGTCCGGGAAGGAAAACTGTTCGCATTTGCTTCACAGAACCGCTTTTCTGCAGGGAACATTAACGCTTGTTCAGGACGAAAGAAAGCACAGAGCCCCAGATTTGCTGTTGCCCTGGAGAGCTTGCAGAGCACTGGGGAAAGGCAGGCAGAGAATTCCCTGATAGCACCTTCTCTGTGTCCGGGAAGGAAAACTGTTCGCATTTGCTTCACAGAACCGCTTTTCTGCAGGGAACATTAATGCTTGTTCAGGACGAAAGAAAGCACAGAGCCCCAGATTTGCTGTTGCCCTGGAGAGCTTGCAGAGCACTGGGGAAAGGCAGGCAGAGAATTCCCTGCTAGCACCTTCTCTGTGTCCGGGAAGGAAAACTGTTCGCATTTGCTTCACAGAACCGCTTTTCTGCAGGGAACACTAACGCTTGTTCAGGACGAAAGAAAACACAGAGCCCCAGATTGGCTGTTGCCCTGGAGAGCTTGCAGAGCACCGGGGAAAGGCAGGCAGAGAATTCCCTGCTAGCACCTTCTCTGTGTCCGGGAAGGAGAAATGTTCACATTGTTTCACAGAATCGCATTTGCGTCGCTGCAGGGAACATTAACGCTTATTCAGGACGAAAGAAAGCACAGAGCCCCGGATTTGCTGTTGCCCTGGAGAGCTTGCAGAGCACTGGGGAAAGGCAGGCAGAGAATTCCCTGCTAGCACCTTCTCTGTGCCTGGGAAGGAAAACTGTTCGCATTTGCTTCACAGAACCGCTTTTCTGCAGGGAACATTAACGCTTGTTCAGGACGAAAGAAAGCACAGAGCCCCAGATTTGCTGTTGCCCTGGAGAGCTTGCAGAGCACTGGGGAAAGGCAGGCAGAGAATTCCCTGCTAGCACCTTCTCTGTGTCCAGGAAGGAAAACTGTTCGCATTTGCTTCACAGAACCGCTTTTCTGCAGAGAACACTAACGCTTGTTCAGGACGAAAGAAAGCACAGAGCCCCAGATTTGCTGTTGCCCTGGAGAGCTTGCAGAGCACCGGGGAAAGGCAGGCAGAGAATTCCCTGCTAGCACCTTCTCTGTGTCCGGGAAGGAAAACTGTTCGCATTTGCTTCACAGAACCGCTTTTCTGCAGGGAACATTAACGCTTGTTCAGGATGAAAGAAAGCACAGAGCCCCAGATTGGCTATTGCCCTGGAGAGCTTGCAGAGCACTGGGGAAAGGCAGGCAGAGAATTCCCTGCTAGCACCTTCTCTGTGTCCGGGAAGGAAAACTGTTCGCATTTGCTTCACAGAACCGCTTTTCTGCAGGGAACATTAACGCTTGTTCAGGATGAAAGAAAGCACAGAGCCCCAGATTGGCTGTTGCCCTGGAGAGCTTGCAGAGCACTGGGGAAAGGCAGGCAGAGAATTCCCTGCTAGCACCTTCTCTGTGTCCGGGAAGGAAAACTGTTCGCATTTGCTTCACAGAACCGCTTTTCTGCAGGGAACATTAACGCTTGTTCAGGACGAAAGAAAGCACAGAGCCCCAGATTTGCTGTTGCCCTGGAGACCTTGCTGAGCACTGGGGAAAGGCAGGCAGAGAATTCCCTGCTAGCACCTTCTCTGTGTCCGGGAAGGAGAAATGTTCACATTGTTTCACAGAATCGCATTTGCGTCGCTGCAGGGAACATTAACGCTTGTTCAGGACGAAAGAAAGCACAGAGCCCCAGATTTGCTGTTGCCCTGGAGAGCTTGCAGAGCACTGGGGAAAGGCAGGCAGAGAATTCCCTGCTAGCACCTTCTCTGTGTCCGGGAAGGAAAACTGTTCGCAGTTGCTTCACAGAACCGCTTTTCTGCAGGGAACACTAACGCTTGTTCAGGACGAAAGAAAGCACAGAGCCCCAGATTTGCTGTTGCCCTGGAGAGCTTGCAGAGCACTGGGGAAAGGCAGGCAGAGAATTCCCTGCTAGCACCTTCTCTGTGTCCGGGAAGGAAAACTGTTCGCATTTGCTTCACAGAACCGCTTTTCTGCAGGGAACATTAACGCTTGTTCAGGACGAAAGAAAGCACAGAGCCCCAGATTTGCTGTTGCCCTGGAGAGCTTGCAGAGCACTGGGGAAAGGCAGGCAGAGAATTCCCTGCTAGCACCTTCTCTGTGTCCGGGAAGGAAAACTGTTCGCATTTGCTTCACAGAACCGCTTTTCTGCAGGGAATATTAACGCTTGTTCAGGACGAAAGAAAGCACAGAGCCCCAGATTTGCTGTTGCCCTGGAGAGCTTGCAGAGCACTGGGGAAAGGCAGGCAGAGAATTCCCTGCTAGCACCTTCTCTGTGCCTAGGAAGGAGAAATGTTCACATTGTTTCACAGAATCGCATTTGCGTCGCTGCAGGGAACATTAACGCTTGTTCAGGACGAAAGAAAGCACAGAGCGCCAGATTTGCTGTTTCCCTGGAGAGCTTGCAGAGCACTGGGGAAAGGCAGGCAGAGAATTCCCTGCTAGCACCTTCTCTGTGTCCGGGAAGGAAAACTGTTCGCATTTGCTTCACAGAACCGCTTTTCTGCAGAGAACACTAACGCTTGTTCAGGACGAAAGAAAGCACAGAGCCCCAGATTTGCTGTTGCCCTGGAGAGCTTGCAGAGCACTGGGGAAAGGCAGGCAGAGAATTCCCTGCTAGCACCTTCTCTGTGTCCGGGAAGGAGAAATGTTCACATTGTTTCACAGAATCGCATTTGCGTCGCTGCAGGGAACATTAACGCTTATTCAGGACGAAAGAAAGCACAGAGCCCCGGATTTGCTGTTGCCCTGGAGAGCTTGCAGAGCACTGGGGAAAGGCAGGCAGAGAATTCCCTGCTAGCACCTTCTCTGTGCCTGGGAAGGAAAACTGTTCGCATTTGCTTCACAGAACCGCTTTTCTGCAGGGAACATTAACGCTTGTTCAGGACGAAAGAAAGCACAGAGCCCCAGATTTGCTGTTGCCCTGGAGAGCTTGCAGAGCACTGGGGAAAGGCAGGCAGAGAATTCCCTGCTAGCACCTTCTCTGTGTCCAGGAAGGAAAACTGTTCGCATTTGCTTCACAGAACCGCTTTTCTGCAGAGAACACTAACGCTTGTTCAGGACGAAAGAAAGCACAGAGCCCCAGATTTGCTGTTGCCCTGGAGAGCTTGCAGAGCACCGGGGAAAGGCAGGCAGAGAATTCCCTGCTAGCACCTTCTCTGTGTCCGGGAAGGAAAACTGTTCGCATTTGCTTCACAGAACCGCTTTTCTGCAGGGAACATTAACGCTTGTTCAGGACGAAAGAAAGCACAGAGCCCCAGATTGGCTGTTGCCCTGGAGAGCTTGCAGAGCACTGGGGAAAGGCAGGCAGAGAATTCCCTGCTAGCACCTTCTCTGTGTCCGGGAAGGAAAACTGTTCGCATTTGCTTCACAGAACCGCTTTTCTGCAGGGAACATTAACGCTTGTTCAGGACGAAAGAAAGCACAGAGCCCCAGATTTGCTGTTGCCCTGGAGAGCTTGCAGAGCACTGGGGAAAGGCAGGCAGAGAATTCCCTGCTAGCACCTTCTCTGTGTCCGGGAAGGAAAACTGTTCACATTTGCTTCACAGAACCGCTTTTCTGCAGAGAACACTAACGCTTGTTCAGGACGAAAGAAAGCACAGAGCCCCAGATTTGCTGTTGCCCTGGAGACCTTGCTGAGCACTGGGGAAAGGCAGGCAGAGAATTCCCTGCTAGCACCTTCTCTGTGCCTAGGAAGGAGAAATGTTCACATTGTTTCACAGAATCGCATTTGCGTCGCTGCAGGGAACATTAACGCTTGTTCAGGACGAAAGAAAGCACAGAGCCCCAGATTTGCTGTTGCCCTGGAGACCTTGCTGAGCACTGGGGAAAGGCAGGCAGAGAATTCCCTGCTAGCACCTTCTCTGTGTCCGGGAAGGAGAAATGTTCACATTGTTTCACAGAATCGCATTTGCGTCGCTGCAGGGAACATTAACGCTTGTTCAGGACGAAAGAAAGCACAGAGCGCCAGATTTGCTGTTGCCCTGGAGAGCTTGCAGAGCACTGGGGAAAGGCAGGCAGAGAATTCCCTGCTAGCACCTTCTCTGTGTCCGGGAAGGAAAACTGTTCGCATTTGCTTCACAGAACCGCTTTTCTGCAGGGAACACTAACGCTTGTTCAGGACGAAAGAAAACACAGAGCCCCAGATTGGCTGTTGCCCTGGAGAGCTTGCAGAGCACTGGGGAAAGGCAGGCAGAGAATTCCCTGCTAGCACCTTCTCTGTGTCCGGGAAGGAGAAATGTTCACATTGTTTCACAGAATCGCATTTGCGTCGCTGCAGGGAACATTAACGCTTATTCAGGACGAAAGAAAGCACAGAGCCCCGGATTTGCTGTTGCCCTGGAGAGCTTGCAGAGCACTGGGGAAAGGCAGGCAGAGAATTTCCTGCTAGCACCTTCTCTGTGCCTGGGAAGGAAAACTGTTCGCATTTGCTTCACAGAACCACTTTTCTGCAGGGAACATTAACGCTTGTTCAGGACGAAAGAAAGCACAGAGCCCCAGATTTGCTGTTGCCCTGGAGAGCTTGCAGAGCACTGGGGAAAGGCAGGCAGAGAATTCCCTGCTAGCACCTTCTCTGTGTCCAGGAAGGAAAACTGTTCGCATTTGCTTCACAGAACCGCTTTTCTGCAGAGAACACTAACGCTTGTTCAGGACGAAAGAAAGCACAGAGCCCCAGATTTGCTGTTGCCCTGGAGAGCTTGCAGAGCACCGGGGAAAGGCAGGCAGAGAATTCCCTGCTAGCACCTTCTCTGTGTCCGGGAAGGAAAACTGTTCGCATTTGCTTCACAGAACCGCTTTTCTGCAGGGAACATTAACGCTTGTTCAGGATGAAAGAAAGCACAGAGCCCCAGATTGGCTATTGCCCTGGAGAGCTTGCAGAGCACTGGGGAAAGGCAGGCAGAGAATTCCCTGCTAGCACCTTCTCTGTGTCCGGGAAGGAAAACTGTTCACATTTGCTTCACAGAACCGCTTTTCTGCAGAGAACACTAACGCTTGTTCAGGACGAAAGAAAGCACAGAGCCCCAGATTTGCTGTTGCCCTGGAGACCTTGCTGAGCACTGGGGAAAGGCAGGCAGAGAATTCCCTGCTAGCACCTTCTCTGTGCCTAGGAAGGAGAAATGTTCACATTGTTTCACAGAATCGCATTTGCGTCGCTGCAGGGAACATTAACGCTTGTTCAGGACGAAAGAAAGCACAGAGCCCCAGATTTGCTGTTGCCCTGGAGAGCTTGCAGAGCACTGGGGAAAGGCAGGCAGAGAATTCCCTGCTAGCACCTTCTCTGTGTCCGGGAAGGAAAAGTGTTCGCAGTTGCTTCATAGAACCGCTTTTCTGCAGGGAACACTAACGCTTGTTCAGGACGAAAGAAAGCACAGAGCCCCAGATTTGCTGTTGCCCTGGAGAGCTTGCAGAGCACTGGGGAAAGGCAGGCAGAGAATTCCCTGCTAGCACCTTCTCTGTGTCCGGGAAGGAAAACTGTTCGCATTTGCTTCACAGAACCGCTTTTCTGCAGGGAACATTAACGCTTGTTCAGGACGAAAGAAAGCACAGAGCCCCAGATTTGCTGTTGCCCTGGAGAGCTTGCAGAGCACTGGGGAAAGGCAGGCAGAGAATTCCCTGCTAGCACCTTCTCTGTGTCCGGGAAGGAAAACTGTTCGCATTTGCTTCACAGAACCGCTTTTCTGCAGGGAATATTAACGCTTGTTCAGGACGAAAGAAAGCACAGAGCCCCAGATTTGCTGTTGCCCTGGAGAGCTTGCAGAGCACTGGGGAAAGGCAGGCAGAGAATTCCCTGCTAGCACCTTCTCTGTGCCTAGGAAGGAGAAATGTTCACATTGTTTCACAGAATCGCATTTGCGTCGCTGCAGGGAACATTAACGCTTGTTCAGGACGAAAGAAAGCACAGAGCGCCAGATTTGCTGTTTCCCTGGAGAGCTTGCAGAGCACTGGGGAAAGGCAGGCAGAGAATTCCCTGCTAGCACCTTCTCTGTGTCCGGGAAGGAAAACTGTTCGCATTTGCTTCACAGAACCGCTTTTCTGCAGAGAACACTAACGCTTGTTCAGGACGAAAGAAAGCACAGAGCCCCAGATTTGCTGTTGCCCTGGAGAGCTTGCAGAGCACTGGGGAAAGGCAGGCAGAGAATTCCCTGCTAGCACCTTCTCTGTGTCCGGGAAGGAGAAATGTTCACATTGTTTCACAGAATCGCATTTGCGTCGCTGCAGGGAACATTAACGCTTATTCAGGACGAAAGAAAGCACAGAGCCCCAGATTTGCTGTTGCCCCGGAGAGCTTGCAGAGCACTGGGGAAAGGCAGGCAGAGAATTCCCTGCTAGCACCTTCTCTGTGTCCGGGAAGGAAAACTGTTCGCATTTGCTTCACAGAACCGCTTTTCTGCAGGGAACATTAACGCTTGTTCAGGACGAAAGAAAGCACAGAGCCCCAGATTTGCTGTTGCCCTGGAGAGCTTGCAGAGCACTGGGGAAAGGCAGGCAGAGAATTCCCTGCTAGCACCTTCTCTGTGTCCGGGAAGGAAAACTGTTCGCATTTGCTTCACAGAACCGCTTTTCTGCAGAGAACACTAACGCTTGTTCAGGACGAAAGAAAGCACAGAGCGCCAGATTTGCTGTTTCCCTGGAGAGCTTGCAGAGCACTGGGGAAAGGCAGGCAGAGAATTCCCTGCTAGCACCTTCTCTGTGTCCGGGAAGGAAAACTGTTCACATTTGCTTCACAGAACCGCTTTTCTGCAGAGAACACTAACGCTTGTTCAGGACGAAAGAAAGCACAGAGCCCCAGATTTGCTGTTGCCCTGGAGAGCTTGCAGAGCACTGGGGAAAGGCAGGCAGAGAATTCCCTGCTAGCACCTTCTCTGTGCCTAGGAAGGAGAAATGTTCACATTGTTTCACAGAATCGCATTTGCGTCGCTGCAGGGAACATTAACGCTTGTTCAGGACGAAAGAAAGCACAGAGCGCCAGATTTGCTGTTGCCCTGGAGAGCTTGCAGAGCACTGGGGAAAGGCAGGCAGAGAATTCCCTGCTAGCACCTTCTCTGTGTCCGGGAAGGAAAACTGTTCGCATTTGCTTCACAGAAACGCTTTTCTGCAGAGAACACTAACGCTTGTTCAGGACGAAAGAAAGCACAGAGCCCCAGATTGGCTGTTGCCCTGGAGAGCTTGCAGAGCACTGGGGAAAGGCAGGCAGAGAATTCCCTGCTAGCACCTTCTCTGTGTCCGGGAAGGAGAAATGTTCACATTGTTTCACAGAATCGCATTTGCGTCGCTGCAGGGAACATTAACGCTTATTCAGGACGAAAGAAAGCACAGAGCGCCAGATTTGCTGTTGCCCTGGAGAGCTTGCAGAGCACTGGGGAAAGGCAGGCAGAGAATTCCCTGCTAGCACATTCTCTGTGTCCGGGAAGGAAAACTGTTCGCATTTGCTTCACAGAACCGCTTTTCTGCAGATAACATCAACGCTTGTTCAGGACGAAAGAAAGCACAGAGCCCCAGATTTGCTGTTGTCCTGGAGAGCTTGCAGAGCACTGGGGAAAGGCAGGCAGAGAATTCCCTGCTAGCACCTTCTCTGTGCCTTGGAAGGAGAAGTCTTCACGTTGTTACTCGGAATCGCATTTGCGTCGCTGTAGAGAACACTAACGCTTGTTCAGGACGAAAGAAAGCACAGAGCCCCAGATTTGCTGTTGCCCTGGAGAGCTTGCAGAGCACTGGGGAAAGGCAGGCAGAGAATTCCCTGATAGCACCTTCTCTGTGTCCGGGAAGGAAAACTGTTCGCATTTGCTTCACAGAACCGCTTTTCTGCAGGGAACATTAACGCTTGTTCAGGACGAAAGAAAGCACAGAGCCCCAGATTGGCTGTTGCCCTGGAGAGCTTGCAGAGCACTGGGGAAAGGCAGGCAGAGAATTCCCTGCTAGCACCTTCTCTGTGCCTAGGAAGGAGAAATGTTCACATTGTTTCACAGAATCGCATTTGCGTCGCTGCAGGGAACATTAATGCTTGTTCAGGACGAAAGAAAGCACAGAGCGCCAGATTTGCTGTTGCCCTGGAGAGCTTGCAGAGCACTGGGGAAAGGCAGGCAGAGAATTCCCTGCTAGCACCTTCTCTGTGCCTAGGAAGGAGAACTGTTCGCATTTGCTTCACAGAACCGCTTTTCTGCAGGGAACGTTAACGCTTGTTCAGGACGAAAGAAAGCACAGAGCGCCAGATTTGCTGTTGCCCTGGAGAGCTTGCAGAGCACTGGGGAAAGGCAGGCAGAGAATTCCCTGCTAGCACCTTCTCTGTGTCCGGGAAGGAAAACTGTTCACATTTGCTTCACAGAAACGCTTTTCTGCAGGGAACACTAACGCTTGTTCAGGACGAAAGAAAGCACAGAGCCCCAGATTTGCTGTTGCCCTGGAGAGCTTGCAGAGCACTGGGGAAAGGCAGGCAGAGAATTCCCTGCTAGCACCTTCTCTGTGTACGGGAAGGAAAACTGTTCGCATTTGCTTCACAGAACCGCTTTTCTGCAGGGAACATTAACGCTTGTTCAGGACGAAAGAAAGCACAGAGCCCCAGATTTGCTGTTGCCCTGGAGAGCTTGCAGAGCACTGGGGAAAGGCAGGCAGAGAATTCCCTGATAGCACCTTCTCTGTGTCCGGGAAGGAAAACTGTTCGCATTTGCTTCACAGAACCGCTTTTCTGCAGGGAACATTAACGCTTGTTCAGGACGAAAGAAAGCACAGAGCCCCAGATTTGCTGTTGCCCTGGAGAGCTTGCAGAGCACTGGGGAAAGGCAGGCAGAGAATTCCCTGCTAGCACCTTCTCTGTGCCTAGGAAGGAGAAATGTTCACATTGTTTCACAGAATCGCATTTGCGTCGCTGCAGGGAACATTAACGCTTGTTCAGGACGAAAGAAAGCACAGAGCCCCGGATTTGCTGTTGCCCTGGAGAGCTTGCAGAGCACTGGGGAAAGGCAGGCAGAGAATTCCCTGCTAGCACCTTCTCTGTGTCCGGGAAGGAAAACTGTTCGCATTTGCTTCACAGAACCGCTTTTCTGCAGGGAACATTAACGCTTGTTCAGGACGAAAGAAAGCACAGAGCCCCAGATTGGCTGTTGCCCTGGAGAGCTTGCAGAGCACTGGGGAAAGGCAGGCAGAGAATTCCCTGCTAGCACCTTCTCTGTGTCCGGGAAGGAGAAATGTTCACATTGTTTCACAGAATCGCATTTGCGTCGCTGCACGGAACATTAACGCTTATTCAGGACGAAAGAAAGCACAGAGCCCCGGATTTGCTGTTGCCCTGGAGAGCTTGCAGAGCACTGGGGAAAGGCAGGCAGAGAATTCCCTGCTAGCACCTTCTCTGTGTCCGGGAAGGAAAACTGTTCGCATTTGCTTCACAGAACCGCTTTTCTGCAGGGAACATTAACGCTTGTTCAGGACGAAAGAAAGCACAGAGCCCCAGATTGGCTGTTGCCCTGGAGAGCTTGCAGAGCACTGGGGAAAGGCAGGCAGAGAATTCCCTGATAGCACCTTCTCTGTGTCCGGGAAGGAGAAATGTTCACATTGTTTCACAGAATCGCATTTGCGTCGCTGCAGGGAACATTAACGCTTATTCAGGACGAAAGAAAGCACAGAGCCCCGGATTTGCTGTTGCCCTGGAGAGCTTGCAGAGCACTGGGGAAAGGCAGGCAGAGAATTCCCTGCTAGCACCTTCTCTGTGTCCGGGAAGGAAAACTGTTCGCATTTGCTTCACAGAACCGCTTTTCTGCAGGGAACATTAACGCTTGTTCAGGACGAAAGAAAGCACAGAGCCCCAGATTGGCTGTTGCCCTGGAGAGCTTGCAGAGCACTGGGGAAAGGCAGGCAGAGAATTCCCTGCTAGCACCTTCTCTGTGTCCGGGAAGGAAAACTGTTCGCATTTGCTTCACAGAACCGCTTTTCTGCAGGGAACATTAACGCTTGTTCAGGACGAAAGAAAGCACAGAGCCCCAGATTTGCTGTTGCCCTGGAGAGCTTGCAGAGCACTGGGGAAAGGCAGGCAGAGAATTCCCTGCTAGCACCTTCTCTGTGTCCGGGAAGGAAAACTGTTCGCATTTGCTTCACAGAACCGCTTTTCTGCAGAGAACACTAACGCTTGTTCAGGACGAAAGAAAGCACAGAGCCCCGGATTTGCTGTTGCCCTGGAGAGCTTGCAGAGCACTGGGGAAAGGCAGGCAGAGAATTCCCTGCTAGCACCTTCTCTGTGTCCGGGAAGGAAAACTGTTCGCATTTGCTTCACAGAACCGCTTTTCTGCAGGGAACATTAACGCTTGTTCAGGACGAAAGAAAGCACAGAGCCCCAGATTGGCTGTTGCCCTGGAGAGCTTGCAGAGCACTGGGGAAAGGCAGGCAGAGAATTCCCTGCTAGCACCTTCTCTGTGTCCGGGAAGGAAAACTGTTCGCATTTGCTTCACAGAACCGCTTTTCTGCAGGGAACACTAACGCTTGTTCAGGACGAAAGAAAGCACAGAGCCCCAGATTTGCTGTTGCCCTGGAGAGCTTGCAGAGCACTGGGGAAAGGCAGGCAGAGAATTCCCTGCTAGCACCTTCTCTGTGTCCGGGAAGGAAAACTGTTCACATTTGCTTCACAGAACCGCTTTTCTGCAGAGAACACTAACGCTTGTTCAGGACGAAAGAAAGCACAGAGCCCCAGATTTGCTGTTGCCCTGGAGAGCTTGCAGAGCACTGGGGAAAGGCAGGCAGAGAATTCCCTGCTAGCACCTTCTCTGTGCCTAGGAAGGAGAAATGTTCACATTGTTTCACAGAATCGCATTTGCGTCGCTGCAGGGAACATTAACGCTTGTTCAGGACGAAAGAAAGCACAGAGCGCCAGATTTGCTGTTGCCCTGGAGAGCTTGCAGAGCACTGGGGAAAGGCAGGCAGAGAATTCCCTGCTAGCACCTTCTCTGTGTCCGGGAAGGAAAACTGTTCGCATTTGCTTCACAGAACCGCTTTTCTGCAGAGAACACTAACGCTTGTTCAGGACGAAAGAAAGCACAGAGCCCCAGATTTGCTGTTGCCCTGGAGAGCTTGCAGAGCACTGGGGAAAGGCAGGCAGAGAATTCCCTGCTAGCACCTTCTCTGTGTCCGGGAAGGAGAAATGTTCACATTGTTTCACAGAATCGCATTTGTGTCGCTGCACGGAACATTAAAGCTTGTTCAGGACGAAAGAAAGCACAGAGTCCCATATTTGCTGTTGCCCTGGAGAGCTTGCAGAGCACTGGGGAAAGGCAGGCAGAGAATTCCCTGCTAGCACCTTCTCTGTGCCTGGGAAGGAGAATTCTTCACGTTGTTACTCGGAATCGCATTTGCGTCGCTGTAGAGAACACTAACGCTTGTTCAGGACGAAAGAAAGCACAGAGCGCCAGATTTGCTGTTGCCCTGGAGAGCTTGCAGAGCACTGGGGAAAGGCAGGCAGAGAATTCCCTGCTAGCACCTTCTCTGTGTCCAGGAAGGAAAAGTGTTCGCATTTGCTTCACAGAACCGCTTTTCTGCAGGGAACATTAACGCTTGTTCAGGGCGAAAGAAAGCACAGAGCCCCAGATTTGCTGTTGCCCTGGAGAGCTTGCAGAGCACTGGGGAAAGGCAGGCAGAGAATTCCCCGCTAGCACCTTCTCTGTGTCCGGGAAGGAAAACTGTTCACATTTGCTTCACAGAACCGCTTTTCTGCAGAGAACACTAACGCTTGTTCAGGACGAAAGAAAGCACAGAGCCCCAGATTGGCTGTTGCCCTGGAGAGCTTGCAGAGCACTGGGGAAAGGCAGGCAGAGAATTCCCTGCTAGCAACTTCTCTGTGTCCGGGAAGGAAAACTGTTCGCATTTGCTTCACAGAACCGCTTTTCTGCAGGGAACATTAACGCTTGTTCAGGACGAAAGAAAGCACAGAGCGCCAGATTTGCTGTTGCCCTGGAGAGCTTGCAGAGCACTGGGGAAAGGCAGGCAGAGAATTCCCTGCTAGCACCTTCTCTGTGTCCGGGAAGGAAAACTGTTCGCATTTGCTTCACAGAAACGCTTTTCTGCAGGGAACATTAACGCTTGTTCAGGACGAAAGAAAGCACAGAGCCCCAGATTTGCTGTTGCCCTGGAGAGCTTGCAGAGCACTGGGGAAAGGCAGGCAGAGAATTCCCTGCTAGCACCTTCTCTGTGTCCGGGAAGGAAAACTGTTCGCATTTGCTTCACAGAACCGCTTTTCTGCAGAGAACACTAACGCTTGTTCAGGACGAAAGAAAGCACAGAGCCCCAGATTTGCTGTTGCCCTGGAGAGCTTGCAGAGCACTGGGGAAAGGCAGGCAGAGAATTCCCTGCTAGCACCTTCTCTGTGTCCGGGAAGGAAAACTGTTCACATTTGCTTCACAGAACCGCTTTTCTGCAGAGAACACTAACGCTTGTTCAGGACGAAAGAAAGCACACAGCCCCAGATTTGCTGTTGCCCTGGAGAGCTTGCAGAGCACTGGGGAAAGGCAGGCAGAGAATTCCCTGCTAGCACCTTCTCTGTGCCTAGGAAGGAGAAATGTTCACATTATTTCACAGAATCGCATTTGCGTCGCTGCAGGGAACATTAACGCTTGTTCAGGACGAAAGAAAGCACAGAGCCCCGGATTTGCTGTTGCCCTGGAGAGCTTGCAGAGCACTGGGGAAAGGCAGGCAGAGAATTCCCTGCTAGCACCTTCTCTGTGTCCGGGAAGGAAAACTGTTCGCATTTGCTTCACAGAACCGCTTTTCTGCAGGGTACATTAACGCTTGTTCAGGACGAAAGAAAGCACAGAGCCCCAGATTGGCTGTTGCCCTGGAGAGCTTGCAGAGCACTGGGGAAAGGCAGGCAGAGAATTCCCTGCTAGCACCTTCTCTGTGTCCGGGAAGGAGAAATGTTCACATTGTTTCACAGAATCGCATTTGCGTCGCTGCAGGGAACATTAACGCTTATTCAGGACGAAAGAAAGCACAGAGCCCCGGATTTGCTGTTGCCCTGGAGAGCTTGCAGAGCACTGGGGAAAGGCAGGCAGAGAATTCCCTGCTAGCACCTTCTCTGTGTCCGGGAAGGAAAACTGTTCGCATTTGCTTCACAGAACCGCTTTTCTGCAGGGAACATTAACGCTTGTTCAGGACGAAAGAAAGCACAGAGCCCCAGATTTGCTGTTGCCCTGGAGAGCTTGCAGAGCACTGGGGAAAGGCAGGCAGAGAATTCCCTGCTAGAACCTTCTCTGTGTCCAGGAAGGAAAACTGTTCGCATTTGCTTCACAGAACCGCTTTTCTGCAGAGAACACTAACGCTTGTTCAGGACGAAAGAAAGCACAGAGCCCCAGATTGGCTGTTGCCCTGGAGAGCTTGCAGAGCACTGGGGAAAGGCAGGCAGAGAATTCCCTGCTAGCACCTTCTCTGTGTCCGGGAAGGAAAACTGTTCGCATTTGCTTCACAGAACCGCTTTTCTGCAGGGAACATTAACGCTTGTTCAGGACGAAAGAAAGCACAGAGCGCCAGATTTGCTGTTGCCCTGGAGAGCTTGCAGAGCACTGGGGAAAGGCAGGCAGAGAATTCCCTGCTAGCACCTTCTCTGTGTCCGGGAAGGAAAACTGTTCGCATTTGCTTCACAGAACCGCTTTTCTGCAGAGAACATTAACGCTTGTTCAGGCCGAAAGAAAGCACAGAGCCCCAGATGTGCTGTTGCCCTGGAGAGCTTGCAGAGCACCGGGGAAAGGCAGGCAGAGAATTCCCTGCTAGCACCTTCTCTGTGTCCGGGAAGGAAAACTGTTCGCATTTGCTTCACAGAACCGCTTTTCTGCAGAGAACACTAACGCTTGTTCAGGACGAAAGAAAGCACAGAGCCCCAGATTTGCTGTTGCCCTGGAGAGCTTGCAGAGCACTGGGGAAAGGCAGGCAGAGAATTCCCTGCTAGCACCTTCTCTGTGTCCGGGAAGGAAAACTGTTCACATTTGCTTCACAGAACCGCTTTTCTGCAGAGAACACTAACGCTTGTTCAGGACGAAAGAAAGCACACAGCCCCAGATTTGCTGTTGCCCTGGAGAGCTTGCAGAGCACTGGGGAAAGGCAGGCAGAGAATTCCCTGCTAGCACCTTCTCTGTGCCTAGGAAGGAGAAATGTTCACATTGTTTCACAGAATCGCATTTGCGTCGCTGCAGGGAACATTAACGCTTGTTCAGGACGAAAGAAAGCACAGAGCCCCGGATTTGCTGTTGCCCTGGAGAGCTTGCAGAGCACTGGGGAAAGGCAGGCAGAGAATTCCCTGCTAGCACCTTCTCTGTGTCCGGGAAGGAAAACTGTTCGCATTTGCTTCACAGAACCGCTTTTCTGCAGGGTACATTAACGCTTGTTCAGGACGAAAGAAAGCACAGAGCCCCAGATTGGCTGTTGCCCTGGAGAGCTTGCAGAGCACTGGGGAAAGGCAGGCAGAGAATTCCCTGCTAGCACCTTCTCTGTGTCCGGGAAGGAGAAATGTTCACATTGTTTCACAGAATCGCATTTGCGTCGCTGCAGGGAACATTAACGCTTATTCAGGACGAAAGAAAGCACAGAGCCCCGGATTTGCTGTTGCCCTGGAGAGCTTGCAGAGCACTGGGGAAAGGCAGGCAGAGAATTCCCTGCTAGCACCTTCTCTGTGTCCGGGAAGGAAAACTGTTCGCATTTGCTTCACAGAACCGCTTTTCTGCAGGGAACATTAACGCTTGTTCAGGACGAAAGAAAGCACAGAGCCCCAGATTGGCTGTTGCCCTGGAGAGCTTGCAGAGCACTGGGGAAAGGCAGGCAGAGAATTCCCTGCTAGCACCTTCTCTGTGTCCGGGAAGGAGAAATGTTCACATTGTTTCACAGAATCGCATTTGCGTCGCTGCAGGGAACATTAACGCTTGTTCAGGACGAAAGAAAGCACAGAGCCCCGGATTTGCTGTTGCCCTGGAGAGCTTGCAGAGCACTGGGGAAAGGCAGGCAGAGAATTCCCTGCTAGCACCTTCTCTGTGTCCGGGAAGGAAAACTGTTCGCATTTGCTTCACAGAACCGCTTTTCTGCAGGGAACATTAACGCTTGTTCAGGACGAAAGAAAGCACAGAGCCCCAGATTTGCTGTTGCCCTGGAGAGCTTGCAGAGCACTGGGGAAAGGCAGGCAGAGAATTCCCTGCTAGAACCTTCTCTGTGTCCAGGAAGGAAAACTGTTCGCATTTGCTTCACAGAACCGCTTTTCTGCAGAGAACACTAACGCTTGTTCAGGACGAAAGAAAGCACAGAGCGCCAGATTTGCTGTTGCCCTGGAGAGCTTGCAGAGCACCGGGGAAAGGCAGGCAGAGAATTCCCTGCTAGCACCTTCTCTGTGTCCGGGAAGGAAAACTGTTCGCATTTGCTTCACAGAACCGCTTTTCTGCAGGGAACATTAACGCTTGTTCAGGATGAAAGAAAGCACAGAGCCCCAGATTGGCTATTGCCCTGGAGAGCTTGCAGAGCACTGGGGAAAGGCAGGCAGAGAATTCCCTGCTAGCACCTTCTCTGTGTCCGGGAAGGAAAACTGTTCGCATTTGCTTCACAGAACCGCTTTTCTGCAGGGAACATTAACGCTTGTTCAGGACGAAAGAAAGCACAGAGCCCCAGATTTGCTGTTGCCCTGGAGAGCTTGCAGAGCACTGGGGAAAGGCAGGCAGAGAATTCCCTGCTAGCACCTTCTCTGTGTCCGGGAAGGAAAACTGTTCGCATTTGCTTCACAGAACCGCTTTTCTGCAGAGAACACTAACGCTTGTTCAGGACGAAAGAAAGCACAGAGCCCCAGATTTGCTGTTGCCCTGGAGAGCTTGCAGAGCACTGGGGAAAGGCAGGCAGAGAATTCCCTGCTAGCACCTTCTCTGTGCCTAGGAAGGAGAAATGTTCACATTGTTTCACAGAATCGCATTTGCGTCGCTGCAGGGAACATTAACGCTTGTTCAGGACGAAAGAAAGCACAGAGCGCCAGATTTGCTGTTGCCCTGGAGAGCTTGCAGAGCACTGGGGAAAGGCAGGCAGAGAATTCCCTGCTAGCACCTTCTCTGTGTCCGGGAAGGAAAACTGTTCGCATTTGCTTCACAGAACCGCTTTTCTGCAGAGAACACTAACGCTTGTTCAGGACGAAAGAAAGCACAGAGCCCCAGATTTGCTGTTGCCCTGGAGAGCTTGCAGAGCACTGGGGAAAGGCAGGCAGAGAATTCCCTGCTAGCACCTTCTCTGTGTCCGGGAAGGAGAAATGTTCACATTGTTTCACAGAATCGCATTTGCGTCGCTGCAGGGAACATTAACGCTTATTCAGGACGAAAGAAAGCACAGAGCGCCAGATTTGCTATTGCCCTGGAGAGCTTGCAGAGCACTGGGGAAAGGCAGGCAGAGAATTCCCTGCTAGCGCATTCTCTGTGTCCGGGAAGGAAAACTGTTCGCATTTGCTTCACAGAACCGCTTTTCTGCAGAGAACACTAACGCTTGTTCAGGACGAAAGAAAGCACAGAGCCCCAGATTTGCTGTTGCCCTGCAGAGCTTGCAGAGCACTGGGGAAAGGCAGGCAGAGAATTCCCTGCTAGCACCCTCTCTGTGTCCGGGAAGGAGAAATGTTCACATTGTTTCACAGAATCGCATTTGCGTCGCTGCAGGGAACATTAATGCTTATTCAGGACGAAAGAAAGCACAGAGCCCCAGATGTGCTGTTGCCCTGGAGAGCTTGCAGAGCACTGGGGAAAGGCAGGCAGAGAATTCCCTGCTAGCACCTTCTCTGTGTCCGGGAAGGAAAACTGTTCGCATTTGCTTCACAGAACCGCTTTTTTGCAGGGAACATTAACGCTTGTTCAGGACGAAAGAAAGCACAGAGCCCCAGATTGGCTGTTGCCCTGGAGAGCTTGCAGAGCACTGGGGAAAGGCAGGCAGAGAATTCCCTGCTAGCACCTTCTCTGTGTCCGGGAAGGAAAACTGTTCGCATTTGCTTCACAGAACCGCTTTTCTGCAGGGAACATTAACGCTTGTTCAGGACGAAAGAAAGCACAGAGCCCCAGATTTGCTGTTGCCCTGGAGAGCTTGCAGAGCACTGGGGAAAGGCAGGCAGAGAATTCCCTGCTAGCACCTTCTCTGTGTCCGGGAAGGAAAACTGTTCGCATTTGCTTCACAGAACCGCTTTTCTGCAGGGAACATTAACGCTTGTTCAGGACGAAAGAAAGCACAGAGCCCCAGATTTGCTGTTGCCCTGGAGAGCTTGCAGAGCACTGGGGAAAGGCAGGCAGAGAATTCCCTGCTAGCACCTTCTCTGTGCCTAGGAAGGAGAAATGTTCACATTGTTTCACAGAATCGCATTTGCGTCGCTGCAGGGAACATTAACGCTTGTTCAGGACGAAAGAAAGCACAGAGCGCCAGATTTGCTGTTGCCCTGGAGAGCTTGCAGAGCACTGGGGAAAGGCAGGCAGAGAATTCCCTGCTAGCACCTTCTCTGTGTCCGGGAAGGAAAACTGTTCGCATTTGCTTCACAGAACCGCTTTTCTGCAGGGAACACTAACGCTTGTTCAGGACGAAAGAAAGCACAGAGCCCCAGATTTGCTGTTGCCCTGGAGAGCTTGCAGAGCACTGGGGAAAGGCAGGCAGAGCATTCCCTGCTAGCACCTTCTCTGTGTCCGGGAAGGAGAAATGTTCACATTGTTTCACAGAATCGCATTTGCGTCGCTGCAGGGAACATTAACGCTTGTTCAGGACGAAAGAAAGCACAGAGTCCCATATTTGCTGTTGCCCTGGAGAGCTTGCAGAGCACTGGGGAAAGGCAGGCAGAGAATTCCCTGCTAGCACCTTCTCTGTGCCTGGGAAGGAGAATTCTTCACGTTGTTACTCGGAATCGCATTTGCGTCGCTGTAGAGAACACTAACGCTTGTTCAGGACGAAAGAAAGCACAGAGCGCCAGATTTGCTGTTTCCCTGGAGAGCTTGCAGAGCACTGGGGAAAGGCAGGCAGAGAATTCCCTGCTAGCACCTTCTCTGTGTCCAGGAAGGAAAACTGTTCGCATTTGCTTCACAGAACCGCTTTTCTGCAGAGAACACTAACGCTTGTTCAGGACGAAAGAAAGCACAGAGCCCCAGATTTGCTGTTGTCCTGGAGAGCTTGCAGAGCACTGGGGAAAGGCAGGCAGAGAATTCCCTGCTAGCATCTTCTCTGTACCTAGGAAGGAGAAATGTTCACACTGTTTCACAGAATCGCATTTGCGTCGCTGCAGGGAACACTAACGCTTGTTCAGGACGAAAGAAAGCACAGAGCCCCAGATTTGCTGTTGCCCTGGAGAGCTTGCAGAGCACTGGGGAAAGGCAGGCAGAGAATTCCCTGCTAGCACCTTCTCTGTGTCCGGGAAGGAGAAATGTTCACATTGTTTCACAGAATCGCATTTGCGTCGCTGCAGGGAACATTAACGCTTATTCAGGACGAAAGAAAGCACAGAGCCCCAGATTTGCTGTTGCCCTGGAGAGCTTGCAGAGCACTGGGGAAAGGCAGGCAGAGAATTCCCTGCTAGCACCTTCTCTGTGCCTGGGAAGGAGAAGTCTTCACGTTGTTACTCGGAATCGCATTTGCGTCGCTGTAGAGAACACTAACGCTTGTTCAGGACGAAAGAAAGCACAGAGCCCCAGATTTGCTGTTGCCCTGGAGAGCTTGCAGAGCACTGGGGAAAGGCAGGCAGAGAATTCTCTGCTAGCACCTTCTCTGTGTCCGGGAAGGAAAACTGTTCGCATTTGCTTCACAGAACCGCTTTTCTGCAGAGAACACTAACGCTTGTTCAGGACGAAAGAAAGCACAGAGCGCCAGATTTGCTGTTGCCCTGGAGAGCTTGCAGAGCACTGGGGAAAGGCAGGCAGAGAATTCCCTGCTAGCACCTTCTCTGTGTCCAGGAAGGAAAACTGTTCGCATTTGCTTCACAGAACCGCTTCTCTGCAGAGAACACTAACGCTTGTTCAGGACAAAAGAAAGCACAGAGCCCCAGATTTGCTGTTTCCCTGGAGAGCTTGCAGAGCACTGGGGAAAGGCAGGCAGAGAATTCCCTGCTAGCACCCTCTCTGTGTCCGGGAAGGAGAAATGTTCACATTGTTTCACAGAATCGCATTTGCGTCGCTGCAGGGAACATTAATGCTTATTCAGGACGAAAGAAAGCACAGAGCCCCAGATTTGCTGTTGCCCTGGAGAGCTTGCAGAGCACTGGGGAAAGGCAGGCAGAGAATTCCCTGCTAGCACCTTCTCTGTGTCCGGGAAGGAAAACTGTTCGCATTTGCTTCACAGAACCGCTTTTCTGCAGGGAACATTAACGCTTGTTCAGGACGAAAGAAAGCACAGACCCCCAGATTGGCTGTTGCCCTGGAGAGCTTGCAGAGCACTGGGGAAAGGCAGGCAGAGAATTCCCTGCTAGCACCTTCTCTGTGTCCGGGAAGGAAAACTGTTCGCATTTGCTTCACAGAACCGCTTTTCTGCAGGGAACATTAACGCTTGTTCAGGACGAAAGAAAGCACAGAGCCCCAGATTTGCTGTTGCCCTGGAGAGCTTGCAGAGCACTGGGGAAAGGCAGGCAGAGAATTCCCTGCTAGCACCTTCTCTGTGTCCGGGAAGGAAAACTGTTCGCATTTGCTTCACAGAACCGCTTTTCTGCAGAGAACACTAACGCTTGTTCAGGACGAAAGAAAGCACAGAGCCCCAGATTTGCTGTTGCCCTGGAGAGCTTGCAGAGCACTGGGGAAAGGCAGGCAGAGAATTCCCTGCTAGCACCTTCTCTGTGTCCGGGAAGGAAAACTGTTCACATTTGCTTCACAGAACCGCTTTTCTGCAGAGAACACTAACGCTTGTTCAGGACGAAAGAAAGCACAGAGCCCCAGATTTGCTGTTGCCCTGGAGAGCTTGCAGAGCACTGGGGAAAGGCAGGCAGAGAATTCCCTGCTAGCACCTTCTCTGTGTCCGGGAAGGAGAAATGTTCACATTGTTTCACAGAATCGCATTTGCGTCGCTGCAGGGAACATTAACGCTTGTTCAGGACGAAAGAAAGCACAGAGCGCCAGATTTGCTGTTGCCCTGGAGAGCTTGCAGAGCACTGGGGAAAGGCAGGCAGAGAATTCCCTGCTAGCACCTTCTAGTGTCCGGGAAGGAAAACTGTTCGCATTTGCTTCACAGAACTGCTTTTCTGCAGAGAACACTAACGCTTGTTCAGGACGAAAGAAAGCACAGAGCCCCAGATTTGCTGTTGCCCTGGAGAGCTTGCAGAGCACTGGGGAAAGGCAGGCAGAGAATTCCCTGCTAGCACCTTCTCTGTGTCCGGGAAGGAGAAATGTTCACATTGTTTCACAGAATCGCATTTGCGTCGCTGCAGGGAACATTAAAGCTTGTTCAGGACGAAAGAAAGCACAGAGTCCCATATTTGCTGTTGCCCTGGAGAGCTTGCAGAGCACTGGGGAAAGGCAGGCAGAGAATTCCCTGCTAGCACCTTCTCTGTGCCTGGGAAGGAGAATTCTTCACGTTGTTACTCGGAATCGCATTTGCGTCGCTGTAGAGAACACTAACGCTTGTTCAGGACGAAAGAAAGCACAGAGCGCCAGATTTGCTGTTTCCCTGGAGAGCTTGCAGAGCACTGGGGAAAGGCAGGCAGAGAATTCCCTGCTAGCACCTTCTCTGTGTCCAGGAAGGAAAACTGTTCGCATTTGCTTCACAGAACCGCTTTTCTGCAGAGAACACTAACGCTTGTTCAGGACGAAAGAAAGCACAGAGCCCCAGATTTGCTGTTGTCCTGGAGAGCTTGCAGAGCACTGGGGAAAGGCAGGCAGAGAATTCCCTGCTAGCATCTTCTTTGTACCTAGGAAGGAGAAATGTTCACACTGTTTCACAGAATCGCATTTGCGTCGCTGCAGGGAACACTAACGCTTGTTCAGGACGAAAGAAAGCACAGAGCCCCAGATTTGCTGTTGCCCTGGAGAGCTTGCAGAGCACTGGGGAAAGGCAGGCAGAGAATTCCCTGCTAGCACCTTCTCTGTGTCCGGGAAGGAAAACTGTTCGCATTTGCTTCACAGAACCGCTTTTCTGCAAGGAACATTAACGCTTGTTCAGGACGAAAGAAAGCACAGAGCCCCAGATTTGCTGTTGCCCTGGAGAGCTTGCAGAGCACTGGGGAAAGGCAGGCAGAGAATTCCCTGCTAGCACCTTCTCTGTGTCCGGGAAGGAGAAATGTTCACATTGTTTCACAGAATCGCATTTGCGTCGCTGCAGGGAACATTAACGCTTATTCAGGACGAAAGAAAGCACAGAGCCCCAGATTTGCTGTTGCCCTGGAGAGCTTGCAGAGCACTGGGGAAAGGCAGGCAGAGAATTCCCTGCTAGCACCTTCTCTGTGCCTGGGAAGGAGAAGTCTTCACGTTGTTACTCGGAATCGCATTTGCGTCGCTGTAGAGAACACTAACGCTTGTTCAGGACGAAAGAAAGCACAGAGCGCCAGATTTGCTGTTTCCCTGGAGAGCTTGCAGAGCACCGGGGAAAGGCAGGCAGAGAATTCCCTGCTAGCACCTTCTCTGTGTCCGGGAAGGAAAACTGTTCGCATTTGCTTCACAGAACCGCTTTTCTGCAGGGAACATTAACGCTTGTTCAGGACGAAAGAAAGCACAGAGCCCCAGATTTGCTGTTGCCCTGGAGAGCTTGCAGAGCACCGGGGAAAGGCAGGCAGAGAATTCCCTGCTAGCACCTTCTCTGTGTCCAGGAAGGAAAACTGTTCGCATTTGCTTCACAGAACCGCTTTTCTGCAGGGAACATTAACGCTTGTTCAGGACGAAAGAAAGCACAGAGCCCCAGATTTGCTGTTGCCCTGGAGAGCTTGCAGAGCACTGGGGAAAGGCAGGCAGAGAATTCCCTGCTAGCACCTTCTCTGTGTCCGGGAAGGAAAACTGTTCACATTTGCTTCACAGAACCGCTTTTCTGCAGAGAACACTAACGCTTGTTCAGGACGAAAGAAAGCACAGAGCCCCAGATTTGCTGTTGCCCTGGAGAGCTTGCAGAGCACTGGGGAAAGGCAGGCAGAGAATTCCCTGCTAGCACCTTCTCTGTGTCCGGGAAGGAAAACTGTTCGCATTTGCTTCACAGAACCGCTTTTCTGCAGGGAACATTAACGCTTCTTCAGGACGAAAGAAAGCACAGAGCCCCAGATTTGCTGTTGCCCTGGAGAGCTTGCAGAGCACTGGGGAAAGGCAGGCAGAGAATTCCCTGCTAGCACCTTCTCTGTGTCCGGGAAGGAAAACTGTTCGCATTTGCTTCACAGAACCGCTTTTCTGCAGGGAACATTAACGCTTGTTCAGGACGAAAGAAAGCACAGAGCCCCAGATTTGCTGTTGTCCTGGAGAGCTTGCAGAGCACTGGGGAAAGGCAGGCAGAGAATTCCCTGCTAGCATCTTCTCTGTGCCTAGGAAGGAGAAATGTTCACATTGTTTCACAGAATCGCATTTGCGTCGCTGCAGGGAACACTAACGCTTGTTCAGGACGAAAGAAAGCACAGAGCCCCAGATTTGCTGTTGCCCTGGAGAGCTTGCAGAGCACTGGGGAAAGGCAGGCAGAGAATTCCCTGCTAGCACCTTCTCTGTGTCCGGGAAGGAAAACTGTTCGCATTTGCTTCACAGAACCGCTTTTCTGCAGGGAACATTAACGCTTGTTCAGGACGAAAGAAAGCACAGAGCCCCAGATTTGCTGTTGCCCTGGAGAGCTTGCAGAGCACTGGGGAAAGGCAGGCAGAGAATTCCCTGCTAGCACCTTCTCTGTGTCCGGGAAGGAAAACTGTTCGCATTTGCTTCACAGAACCGCTTTTCTGCAGGGAACATTAACGCTTATTCAGGACGAAAGAAAGCACAGAGCCCCAGATTTGCTGTTGCCCTGGAGAGCTTGCAGAGCACCGCGGAAAGGAAGGCAGAGAATTCCCTGCTAGCACCTTCTCTGTGTCCGGGAAGGAAAACTGTTCGCATTTGCTTCACAGAACCGCTTTTCTGCAGGGAACATTAACGCTTGTTCAGGACGAAAGAAAGCACAGAGCCCCAGATTTGCTGTTGCCCTGGAGAGCTTGCAGAGCACTGGGGAAAGGCAGGCAGAGAATTCCCTGCTAGCACCTTCTCTGTGTCCGGGAAGGAAAACTGTTCGCATTTGCTTCACAGAACCGCTTTTCTGCAGAGAACACTAACGCTTGTTCAGGACGAAAGAAAGCACAGAGCCCCAGATTTGCTGTTGCCCTGGAGAGCTTGCAGAGCACTGGGGAAAGGCAGGCAGAGAATTCCCTGCTAGCACCTTCTCTGTGTCCGGGAAGGAGAAATGTTCACATTGTTTCACAGAATCGCATTTGCGTCGCTGCAGGGAACATTAACGCTTATTCAGGACGAAAGAAAGCACAGAGCCCCAGATTTGCTGTTGCCCTGGAGAGCTTGCAGAGCACTGGGGAAAGGCAGGCAGAGAATTCCCTGCTAGCACCTTCTCTGTGCCTGGGAAGGAGAAGTCTTCACGTTGTTACTCGGAATCGCATTTGCGTCGCTGTAGAGAACACTAACGCTTGTTCAGGACGAAAGAAAGCACAGAGCGCCAGATTTGCTGTTTCCCTGGAGAGCTTGCAGAGCACCGGGGAAAGGCAGGCAGAGAATTCCCTGCTAGCACCTTCTCTGTGTCCGGGAAGGAAAACTGTTCGCATTTGCTTCACAGAACCGCTTTTCTGCAGGGAACACTAACGCTTGTTCAGGACGAAAGAAAGCACAGAGCCCCAGATTTGCTGTTGCCCTGGAGAGGTTGCAGAGCACCGGGGAAAGGCAGGCAGAGAATTCCCTGCTAGCACCTTCTCTGTGTCCAGGAAGGAAAACTGTTCGCATTTGCTTCACAGAACCGCTTTTCTGCAGGGAACATTAACGCTTGTTCAGGACGAAAGAAAGCACAGAGCCCCAGATTTGCTGTTGCCCTGGAGAGCTTGCAGAGCACTGGGGAAAGGCAGGCAGAGAATTCCCTGCTAGCACCTTCTCTGTGTCCAGGAAGGAAAACTGTTCGCATTTGCTTCACAGAACCGCTTTTCTGCAGGGAACACTAACGCTTGTTCAGGACGAAAGAAAGCACAGAGCCCCAGATTTGCTGTTGCCCTGGAGAGCTTGCAGAGCACTGGGGAAAGGCAGGCAGAGAATTCCCTGCTAGCACCTTCTCTGTGTCCGGGAAGGAAAACTGTTCACATTTGCTTCACAGAACCGCTTTTCTGCAGAGAACACTAACGCTTGTTCAGGACGAAAGAAAGCACAGAGCCCCAGATTGGCTGTTGCCCTGGAGAGCTTGCAGAGCACTGGGGAAAGGCAGGCAGAGAATTCCCTGCTAGCACCTTCTCTGTGTCCGGGAAGGAAAACTGTTCGCATTTGCTTCACAGAACCGCTTTTCTGCAGGGAACATTAACGCTTCTTCAGGACGAAAGAAAGCACAGAGCCCCAGATTTGCTGTTGCCCTGGAGAGCTTGCAGAGCACTGGGGAAAGGCAGGCAGAGAATTCCCTGCTAGCACCTTCTCTGTGTCCGGGAAGGAAAACTGTTCGCATTTGCTTCACAGAACCGCTTTTCTGCAGGGAACATTAACGCTTGTTCAGGACGAAAGAAAGCACAGAGCCCCAGATTTGCTGTTGTCCTGGAGAGCTTGCAGAGCACTGGGGAAAGGCAGGCAGAGAATTCCCTGCTAGCATCTTCTCTGTGCCTAGGAAGGAGAAATGTTCACATTGTTTCACAGAATCGCATTTGCGTCGCTGCAGGGAACACTAACGCTTGTTCAGGACGAAAGAAAGCACAGAGCCCCAGATTTGCTGTTGCCCTGGAGAGCTTGCAGAGCACTGGGGAAAGGCAGGCAGAGAATTCCCTGCTAGCACCTTCTCTGTGTCCGGGAAGGAAAACTGTTCGCATTTGCTTCACAGAACCGCTTTTCTGCAGGGAACATTAACGCTTGTTCAGGACGAAAGAAAGCACAGAGCCCCAGATTTGCTGTTGCCCTGGAGAGCTTGCAGAGCACTGGGGAAAGGCAGGCAGAGAATTCCCTGCTAGCACCTTCTCTGTGTCCGGGAAGGAAAACTGTTCGCATTTGCTTCACAGAACCGCTTTTCTGCAGAGAACACTAACGCTTGTTCAGGACGAAAGAAAGCACAGAGCCCCAGATTGGCTGTTGCCCTGGAGAGCTTGCAGAGCACTGGGGAAAGGCAGGCAGAGAATTCCCCGCTAGCACCTTCTCTGTGTCCGGGAAGGAAAACTGTTCGCATTTGCTTCACAGAACCGCTTTTCTGCAGGGAACATTAACGCTTATTCAGGACGAAAGAAAGCACAGAGCCCCAGATTTGCTGTTGCCCTGGAGAGCTTGCAGAGCACCGCGGAAAGGAAGGCAGAGAATTCCCTGCTAGCACCTTCTCTGTGTCCGGGAAGGAAAACTGTTCGCATTTGCTTCACAGAACCGCTTTTCTGCAGGGAACATTAACGCTTGTTCAGGACGAAAGAAAGCACAGAGCCCCAGATTTGCTGTTGCCCTGGAGAGCTTGCAGAGCACTGGGGAAAGGCAGGCAGAGAATTCCCTGCTAGCACCTTCTCTGTGTCCGGGAAGGAAAACTGTTCGCATTTGCTTCACAGAACCGCTTTTCTGCAGGAAACATTAACGCTTGTTCAGGACGAAAGAAAGCACAGAGCCCCAGATTTGCTGTTGCCCTGGAGAGCTTGCAGAGCACTGGGGAAAGGCAGGCAGAGAATTCCCCGCTAGCACCTTCTCTGTGTCCGGGAAGGAAAACTGTTCGCATTTGCTTCACAGAACCGCTTTTCTGCAGGGAACATTAACGCTTGTTCAGGACAAAAGAAAGCACAGAGCCCCAGATTTGCTGTTGCCCTGGAGAGCTTGCAGAGCACTGGGGAAAGGCAGGCAGAGAATTCCCTGCTAGCACCTTCTCTGTGCCTGGGAAGGAGAAGTCTTCACGTTGTTACTCGGAATCGCATTTGCGTCGCTGTAGAGAACACTAACGCTTGTTCAGGACGAAAGAAAGCACAGAGCGCCAGATTTGCTGTTGCCCTGGAGAGCTTGCAGAGCACTGGGGAAAGGCAGGCAGAGAATTCCCCGCTAGCACCTTCTCTGTGTCCGGGAAGGAAAACTGTTCGCATTTGCTTCACAGAACCGCTTTTTTGCAGGGAACATTAACGCTTGTTCAGGACGAAAGAAAGCACAGAGCCCCAGATTTGCTGTTGCCCTGGAGAGCTTGCAGAGCACTGGGGAAAGGCAGGCAGAGAATTCCCTGCTAGCACCTTCTCTGTGTCCGGGAAGGAAACTGTTCGCATTTGCTTCACAGAACCGCTTTTCTGCAGGGAACATTAACGCTTGTTCAGGACGAAAGAAAGCACAGAGCCCCAGATTGGCTGTTGCCCTGGAGAGCTTGCAGAGCACTGGGGAAAGGCAGGCAGAGAATTCCCTGCTAGCACCTTCTCTGTGTCCAGGAAGGAAAACTGTTCGCATTTGCTTCACAGACCGCTTTTCTGCAGGGAACATTAACGCTTGTTCAGGACGAAAGAAAGCACAGAGCGCCAGATTTGCTGTTTCCCTGGAGAGCTTGCAGAGCACCGGGGAAAGGCAGGCAGAGAATTCCCCGCTAGCACCTTCTCTGTGTCCGGGAAGGAGAAATGTTCACATTGTTTCACAGAATCGCATTTGCGTCGCTGCAGGGAACATTAACGCTTGTTCTGGACGAAAGAAAGCACAGAGCCCCAGATTTGCTGTTGCCCTGGAGAGCTTGCAGAGCACTGGGGAAAGGCAGGCAGAGAATTCCCTGCTAGCACCTTCTCTGTGCCTTGGAAGGAGAAGTCTTCACGTTGTTACTCGGAATCGCATTTGCGTCGCTGTAGAGAACACTAACGCTTGTTCAGGACGAAAGAAAGCACAGAGCCCCAGATTTGCTGTTGCCCTGGAGAGCTTGCAGAGCACTGGGGAAAGGCAGGCAGAGAATTCCCTGCTAGCACCTTCTCTGTGTCCAGGAAGGAAAACTGTTCGCATTTGCTTCACAGAACCGCTTTTCTGCAGGGAACGTTAACGCTTGTTCAGGACGAAAGAAAGCACAGAGCCCCAGATTTGCTGTTGCCCTGGAGAGCTTGCAGAGCACTGGGGAAAGGCAGGCAGAGAATTCCCCGCTAGCACCTTCTCTGTGTCCGGGAAGGAAAACTGTTCGCATTTGCTTCACAGAACCGCTTTTCTGCAGGGAACATTAACGCTTGTTCAGGACGAAAGAAAGCACAGAGCCCCAGATTTGCTGTTGCCCTGGAGAGCTTGCAGAGCACTGGGGAAAGGCAGGCAGAGAATTCCCTGCTAGCACCTTCTCTGTGTCCGGGAAGGAAAACTGTTCGCATTTGCTTCACAGAACCGCTTTTCTGCAGGGAACATTAACGCTTGTTCAGGACGAAAGAAAGCACAGAGCCCCAGATTTGCTGTTGCCCTGGAGAGCTTGCAGAGCACTGGGGAAAGGCAGGCAGAGAATTCCCTGCTAGCACCTTCTCTGTGTCCGGGAAGGAAACTGTTCGCATTTGCTTCACAGAACCGCTTTTCTGCAGGGAACATTAACGCTTGTTCAGGACGAAAGAAAGCACAGAGCCCCAGATTGGCTGTTGCCCTGGAGAGCTTGCAGAGCACTGGGGAAAGGCAGGCAGAGAATTCCCTGCTAGCACCTTCTCTGTGTCCAGGAAGGAAAACTGTTCGCATTTGCTTCACAGAACCGCTTTTCTGCAGAGAACACTAACGCTTGTTCAGGACGAAAGAAAGCACAGAGCCCCAGATTTGCTGTTGCCCTGGAGAGCTTGCAGAGCACCGGGGAAAGGCAGGCAGAGAATTCCCTGCTAGCACCTTCTCTGTGTCCGGGAAGGAGAAATGTTCACATTGTTTCACAGAATCGCATTTGCGTCGCTGCAGGGAACATTAACGCTTGTTCAGGACGAAAGAAAGCACAGAGCCCCAGATTTGCTGTTGCCCTGGAGAGCTTGCAGAGCACTGGGGAAAGGCAGGCAGAGAATTCCCTGCTAGCACCTTCTCTGTGCCTGGGAAGGAGAAGTCTTCACGTTGTTTCTCGGAATCGCATTTGCGTCGCTGTAGAGAACACTAACGCTTGTTCAGGACAAAAGAAACCACAGAGCGCCGGATTTGCTGTTGCCCTGGAGAGCTTGCAGAGCACTGGGGAAAGGCAGGCAGAGAATTCCCTGCTAGCACCTTCTCTGTGTCCAGGAAGGAAAACTGTTCGCATTTGCTTCACAGAACCGCTTTTCTGCAGGGAACGTTAACGCTTGTTCAGGACGAAAGAAAGCACAGAGCCCCAGATTTGCTGTTGCCCTGGAGAGCTTGCAGAGCACTGGGGAAAGGCAGGCAGAGAATTCCCTGCTAGCACCTTCTCTGTGTCCAGGAAGGAAAACTGTTCGCATTTGCTTCACAGAACCGCTTTTCTGCAGAGAACACTAACGCTTGTTCAGGACGAAAGAAAGCACAGAGCCCCAGATTTGCTGTTGCCCTGGAGAGCTTGCAGAGCACTGGGGAAAGGCAGGCAGAGAATTCCCTGCTAGCACCTTCTCTGTGTCCGGGAAGGAAAACTGTTCGCATTTGCTTCACAGAACCGCTTTTCTGCAGGGAACATTAACGCTTGTTCAGGACGAAAGAAAGCACAGAGCCCCAGATTTGCTGTTGCCCTGGAGAGCTTGCAGAGCACTGGGGAAAGGCAGGCAGAGAATTCCCTGCTAGCACCTTCTCTGTGTCCGGGAAGGAAAACTGTTCGCATTTGCTTCACAGAACCGCTTTTCTGCAGGGAACATTAACGCTTGTTCAGGACGAAAGAAAGCACGGAGCCCCAGATTTGCTGTTGCCCTGGAGAGCTTGCAGAGCACTGGGGAAAGGCAGGCAGAGAATTCCCTGCTAGCACCTTCTCTGTGTCCGGGAAGGAAAACTGTTCGCATTTGCTTCACAGAACCGCTTTTCTGCAGGGAACATTAACGCTTGTTCAGGACGAAAGAAAGCACAGAGCCCCAGATTGGCTGTTGCCCTGGAGAGCTTGCAGAGCACTGGGGAAAGGCAGGCAGAGAATTCCCTGCTAGCACCTTCTCTGTGTCCGGGAAGGAAAACTGTTTGCATTTGCTTCACAGAACCGCTTTTCTGCAGGGAACATTAACGCTTGTTCAGGACGAAAGAAAGCACAGAGCCCCAGATTTGCTGTTGCCCTGGAGAGCTTGCAGAGCACTGGGGAAAGGCAGGCAGAGAATTCCCTGCTAGCACCTTCTCTGTGTCCGGGAAGGAAAACTGTTCGCATTTGCTTCACAGAACCGCTTTTCTGCAGGGAACATTAATGCTTGTTCAGGACGAAAGAAAGCACAGAGCCCCAGATTTGCTGTTGCCCTGGAGAGCTTGCAGAGCACTGGGGAAAGGCAGGCAGAGAATTCCCTGCTAGCACCTTCTCTGTGTCCAGGAAGGAAAACTGTTCGCTTTTGCTTCACAGAACCGCTTTTCTGCAGGAAACATTAACGCTTGTTCAGGACGAAAGAAAGCACAGAGCGCCAGATTTGCTGTTTCCCTGGAGAGCTTGCAGAGCACTGGGGAAAGGCAGGCAGAGAATTCCCTGCTAGCACCTTCTCTGTGTCCGGGAAGGAAAACTGTTCGCATTTGCTTCACAGAACCGCTTTTCTGCAGAGAACACTAACGCTTGTTCAGGACGAAAGAAAGCACAGAGCCCCAGATTTGCTGTTGCCCTGGAGAGCTTGCAGAGCACTGGGGAAAGGCAGGCAGAGAATTCCCTGCTAGCACCTTCTCTGTGCCTAGGAAGGAGAAATGTTCACATCGTTTCACAGAATCGCATTTGCGTCGCTGCAGGGAACATTAACGCTTGTTCAGGACGAAAGAAAGCACAGAGCCCCGGATTTGCTGTTGCCCTGGAGAGCTTGCAGAGCACTGGGGAAAGGCAGGCAGAGAATTCCCTGCTAGCACCTTCTCTGTGTCCGGGAAGGAAAACTGTTCGCATTTGCTTCACAGAACCGCTTTTCTGCAGGGAACACTAACGCTTGTTCAGGACGAAAGAAAGCACAGAGCCCCAGATTTGCTGTTGCCCTGGAGAGCTTGCAGAGCACTGGGGAAAGGCAGGCAGAGAATTCCCTGCTAGCACCTTCTCTGTGTCCGGGAAGGAGAAATGTTCACATTGTTTCACAGAATCGCATTTGCGTCGCTGCAGGGAACATTAACGCTTATTCAGGACGAAAGAAAGCACAGAGCCCCAGATTTGCTGTTGCCCTGGAGAGCTTGCAGAGCACTGGGGAAAGGCAGGCAGAGAATTCCCTGCTAGCACATTCTCTGTGTCCGGGAAGGAAAACTGTTCGCATTTGCTTCACAGAACCGCTTTTCTGCAGGGAACATTAACGCTTGTTCAGGACGAAAGAAAGCACAGAGCCCCAGATTTGCTGTTGCCCTGGAGAGCTTGCAGAGCACTGGGGAAAGGCAGGCAGAGAATTCCCTGCTAGCACCTTCTCTGTGTCCGGGAAGGAGAAATGTTCACATTGTTTCACAGAATCGCATTTGCGTCGCTGCAGGGAACATTAACGCTTATTCAGGACGAAAGAAAGCACAGAGCCCCAGATTTGCTGTTGCCCTGGAGAGCTTGCAGAGCACTGGGGAAAGGCAGGCAGAGAATTCCCTGCTAGCACCTTCTCTGTGCCTTGGAAGGAGAAGTCTTCACGTTGTTACTCGGAATCGCATTTGCGTCGCTGTAGAGAACACTAACGCTTGTTCAGGACGAAAGAAAGCACAGAGCCCCAGATTTGCTGTTGCCCTGGAGAGCTTGCAGAGCACTGGGGAAAGGCAGGCAGAGAATTCCCTGCTAGCACCTTCTCTGTGTCCGGGAAGGAAAACTGTTCGCATTTGCTTCACAGAACCGCTTTTCTGCAGGGAACATTAACGCTTGTTCAGGACGAAAGAAAGCACAGAGCGCCAGATTTGCTGTTGCCCTGGAGAGCTTGCAGAGCACTGGGGAAAGGCAGGCAGAGAATTCCCTGCTAGCACCTTCTCTGTGCCTAGGAAGGAGAAATGTTCACATTGTTTCACAGAATCGCATTTGCGTCGCTGCAGGGAACATTAACGCTTGTTCAGGACGAAAGAAAGCACAGAGCGCCAGATTTGCTGTTGCCCTGGAGAGCTTGCAGAGCACTGGGGAAAGGCAGGCAGAGAATTCCCTGCTAGCACCTTCTCTGTGCCTAGGAAGGAGAAATGTTCGCATTTGCTTCACAGAACCGCTTTTCTGCAGGGAACATTAACGCTTGTTCAGGACGAAAGAAAGCACAGAGCCCCAGATTTGCTGTTGCCCTGGAGAGCTTGCAGAGCACTGGGGAAAGGCAGGCAGAGAATTCCCTGCTAGCACCTTCTCTGTGCCTAGGAAGGAGAAATGTTCACATCGTTTCACAGAATCGCATTTGCGTCGCTGCAGGGAACATTAACGCTTGTTCAGGACGAAAGAAAGCACAGAGCCCCGGATTTGCTGTTGCCCTGGAGAGCTTGCAGAGCACTGGGGAAAGGCAGGCAGAGAATTCCCTGCTAGCACCTTCTCTGTGTCCGGGAAGGAAAACTGTTCGCATTTGCTTCACAGAACCGCTTTTCTGCAGGGAACACTAACGCTTGTTCAGGACGAAAGAAAGCACAGAGCCCCAGATTTGCTGTTGCCCTGGAGAGCTTGCAGAGCACTGGGGAAAGGCAGGCAGAGAATTCCCTGCTAGCACCTTCTCTGTGTCCGGGAAGGAGATATGTTCACATTGTTTCACAGAATCGCATTTGCGTCGCTGCAGGGAACATTAACGCTTATTCAGGACGAAAGAAAGCACAGAGCCCCAGATTTGCTGTTGCCCTGGAGAGCTTGCAGAGCACCGCGGAAAGGAAGGCAGAGAATTCCCTGCTAGCACCTTCTCTGTGTCCGGGAAGGAAAACTGTTCGCATTTGCTTCACAGAACCGCTTTTCTGCAGGGAACATTAACGCTTGTTCAGGACGAAAGAAAGCACAGAGCCCCAGATTTGCTGTTGCCCTGGAGAGCTTGCAGAGCACTGGGGAAAGGCAGGCAGAGAATTCCCTGCTAGCACCTTCTCTGTGTCCGGGAAGGAGAAATGTTCACATTGTTTCACAGAATCGCATTTGCGTCGCTGCAGGGAACATTAACGCTTATTCAGGACGAAAGAAAGCACAGAGCCCCAGATTTGCTGTTGCCCTGGAGAGCTTGCAGAGCACTGGGGAAAGGCAGGCAGAGAATTCCCTGCTAGCACCTTCTCTGTGCCTTGGAAGGAGAAGTCTTCACGTTGTTACTCGGAATCGCATTTGCGTCGCTGTAGAGAACACTAACGCTTGTTCAGGACGAAAGAAAGCACAGAGCCCCAGATTTGCTGTTGCCCTGGAGAGCTTGCAGAGCACTGGGGAAAGGCAGGCAGAGAATTCCCTGATAGCACCTTCTCTGTGTCCGGGAAGGAAAACTGTTCGCATTTGCTTCACAGAACCGCTTTTCTGCAGGGAACATTAACGCTTGTTCAGGACGAAAGAAAGCACTGAGCGCCAGATTTGCTGTTGCCCTGGAGAGCTTGCAGAGCACTGGGGAAAGGCAGGCAGAGAATTCCCTGCTAGCACCTTCTCTGTGCCTAGGAAGGAGAAATGTTCACATTGTTTCACAGAATCGCATTTGCGTCGCTGCAGGGAACATTAACGCTTGTTCAGGACGAAAGAAAGCACAGAGCGCCAGATTTGCTGTTGCCCTGGAGAGCTTGCAGAGCACTGGGGAAAGGCAGGCAGAGAATTCCCTGCTAGCACCTTCTCTGTGCCTAGGAAGGAGAAATGTTCGCATTTGCTTCACAGAACCGCTTTTCTGCAGGGAACATTAACGCTTGTTCAGGACGAAAGAAAGCACAGAGCCCCAGATTTGCTGTTGCCCTGGAGAGCTTGCAGAGCACTGGGGAAAGGCAGGCAGAGAATTCCCTGCTAGCACCTTCTCTGTGTCCGGGAAGGAAAACTGTTCGCATTTGCTTCACAGAACCGCTTTTCTGCAGGGAACATTAACGCTTGTTCAGGACGAAAGAAAGCACAGAGCCCCAGATTGGCTGTTGCCCTGGAGAGCTTGCAGAGCACTGGGGAAAGGCAGGCAGAGAATTCCCTGCTAGCACCTTCTCTGTGTCCGGGAAGGAGAAATGTTCACATTGTTTCACAGAATCGCATTTGCGTCGCTGCAGGGAACATTAACGCTTATTCAGGACGAAACAAAGCACAGAGCCCCGCATTTGCTGTTGCCCTGGAGAGCTTGCAGAGCACTGGGGAAAGGCAGGCAGAGAATTCCCTGCTAGCACCTTCTCTGTGTCCGGGAAGGAGAAGTCTTCACGTTGTTACTCGGAATCGCATTTGCGTCGCTGTAGAGAACACTAACGCTTGTTCAGGACGAAAGAAAGCACAGAGCCCCAGATTTGCTGTTGCCCTGGAGAGCTTGCAGAGCACTGGGGAAAGGCAGGCAGAGAATTCCCTGCTAGCACCTTCTCCGTGTCCGGGAAGGAAAACTGTTCGCATTTGCTTCACAGAACCGCTTTTCTGCAGGGAACATTAACGCTTGTTCAGGACGAAAGAAAGCACAGAGCCCCAGATTGGCTATTGCCCTGGAGAGCTTGCAGAGCACTGGGGAAAGGCAGGCAGAGAATTCCCTGCTAGCACCTTCTCTGTGTCCGGGAAGGAAAACTGTTCGCATTTGCTTCACAGAACCGCTTTTCTGCAGAGAACACTAACGCTTGTTCAGGACGAAAGAAAGCACAGAGCCCCAGATTTGCTGTTGCCCTGGAGAGCTTGCAGAGCACTGGGGAAAGGCAGGCAGAGAATTCCCTGCTAGCACCTTCTCTGTGTCCGGGAAGGAGAAATGTTCACATTGTTTCACAGAATCGCATTTGCGTCGCTGCAGGGAACATTAAAGCTTGTTCAGGACGAAAGAAAGCACAGAGTCCTATATTTGCTGTTGCCCTGGAGAGCTTGCAGAGCACTGGGGAAAGGCAGGCAGAGAATTCCCTGCTAGCACCTTCTCTGTGCCTGGGAAGGAGAATTCTTCACGTTGTTACTCGGAATCGCATTTGCGTCGCTGTAGAGAACACTAACGCTTGTTCAGGACGAAAGAAAGCACAGAGCGCCAGATTTGCTGTTTCCCTGGAGAGCTTGCAGAGCACTGGGGAAAGGCAGGCAGAGAATTCCCTGCTAGCACCTTCTCTGTGTCCAGGAAGGAAAACTGTTCGCATTTGCTTCACAGAACCGCTTTTCTGCAGAGAACACTAACGCTTGTTCAGGACGAAAGAAAGCACAGAGCCCCAGATTTGCTGTTGTCCTGGAGAGCTTGCAGAGCACTGGGGAAAGGCAGGCAGAGAATTCCCTGCTAGCATCTTCTCTGTACCTAGGAAGGAGAAATGTTCACACTGTTTCACAGAATCGCATTTGCGTCGCTGCAGGGAACACTAACGCTTGTTCAGGACGAAAGAAAGCACAGAGCCCCAGATTTGCTGTTGCCCTGGAGAGCTTGCAGAGCACTGGGGAAAGGCAGGCAGAGAATTCCCTGCTAGCACCTTCTCTGTGTCCGGGAAGGAAAACTGTTCGCATTTGCTTCACAGAACCGCTTTTCTGCAGAGAACACTAACGCTTGTTCAGGACGAAAGAAAGCACAGAGCCCCAGATTTGCTGTTGCCCTGGAGAGCTTGCAGAGCACTGGGGAAAGGCAGGCAGAGAATTCCCTGCTAGCACCTTCTCTGTGTCCGGGAAGGAGAAATGTTCACATTGTTTCAAAGAATCGCATTTGCGTCGCTGCAGGGAACATTAACGCTTGTTCAGGACGAAAGAAAGCACAGAGCCCCAGATTTGCTGTTGCCCTGGAGAGCTTGCAGAGCACCGGGGAAAGGCAGGCAGAGAATTCCCTGCTAGCACCTTCTCTGTGTCCGGGAAGGAGAAGTCTTCACGTTGTTACTCGGAATCGCATTTGCGTCGCTGTAGAGAACACTAACGCTTGTTCAGGACGAAAGAAAGCACAGAGCGCCAGATTTGCTGTTGCCCTGGAGAGCTTGCAGAGCACCGGGGAAAGGCAGGCAGAGAATTCCCTGCTAGCACCTTCTCTGTGTCCGGGAAGGAAAACTGTTCGCATTTGCTTCACAGAACCGCTTTTCTGCAGGGAACATTAACGCTTGTTCAGGACGAAAGAAAGCACAGAGCCCCAGATTTGCTGTTGCCCTGGAGAGCTTGCAGAGCACCGGGGAAAGGCAGGCAGAGAATTCCCTGCTAGCACCTTCTCTGTGTCCAGGAAGGAAAACTGTTCGCATTTGCTTCACAGAACCGCTTTTCTGCAGGGAACATTAACGCTTGTTCAGGACGAAAGAAAGCACAGAGCCCCAGATTTGCTGTTGCCCTGGAGAGCTTGCAGAGCACTGGGGAAAGGCAGGCAGAGAATTCCCTGCTAGCACCTTCTCTGTGTCCAGGAAGGAAAACTGTTCGCATTTGCTTCACAGAACCGCTTTTCTGCAGGGAACATTAACGCTTGTTCAGGACGAAAGAAAGCACAGAGCCCCAGATTTGCTGTTGCCCTGGAGAGCTTGCAGAGCACTGGGGAAAGGCAGGCAGAGAATTCCCTGCTAGCACCTTCTCTGTGTCCGGGAAGGAAAACTGTTCGCATTTGCTTCACAGAACCGCTTTTCTGCAGGGAACATTAACGCTTCTTCAGGACGAAAGAAAGCA
Organism: Strix aluco; assembly: GCF_031877795.1. NCBI lineage: Eukaryota > Metazoa > Chordata > Aves > Strigiformes > Strigidae > Strix > Strix aluco. Next base: position 9,695,348 of record NC_133932.1, read on the forward strand.
CAGAGCCCCAGATTTGCTGTTGCCCTGGAGAGCTTGCAGAGCACTGGGGAAAGGCAGGCAGAGAATTCCCTGCTAGCACCTTCTCTGTGTCCGGGAAGGAAAACTGTTCACGTTTGCTTCACAGAACCGCTTTTCTGCAGAGAACACTAACGCTTGTTCAGGACGAAAGAAAGCACAGAGCCCCAGATTGGCTGTTGCCCTGGAGAGCTTGCAGAGCACTGGGGAAAGGCAGGCAGAGAATTCCCTGCTAGCACCTTCTCTGTGTCCGGGAAGGAAAACTGTTCGCATTTGCTTCACAGAACCGCTTTTCTGCAGGGAACATTAACGCTTGTTCAGGACGAAAGAAAGCACAGAGCCCCAGATTTGCTGTTGCCCTGGAGAGCTTGCAGAGCACTGGGGAAAGGCAGGCAGAGAATTCCCTGCTAGCACCTTCTCTGTGTCCGGGAAGGAAAACTGTTCGCATTTGCTTCACAGAACCGCTTTTCTGCAGGGAACATTAACGCTTGTTCAGGACGAAAGAAAGCACAGAGCCCCAGATTTGCTGTTGTCCTGGAGAGCTTGCAGAGCACTGGGGAAAGGCAGGCAGAGAATTCCCTGCTAGCATCTTCTCTGTGCCTAGGAAGGAGAAATGTTCACATTGTTTCACAGAATCGCATTTGCGTCGCTGCAGGGAACATTAACGCTTGTTCAGGACGAAAGAAAGCACAGAGCCCCAGATTTGCTGTTGCCCTGGAGAGCTTGCAGAGCACTGGGGAAAGGCAGGCAGAGAATTCCCTGCTAGCACCTTCTCTGTGTCCGGGAAGGAAAACTGTTCGCATTTGCTTCACAGAACCGCTTTTCTGCAGGGAACATTAACGCTTGTTCAGGACGAAAGAAAGCACAGAGCCCCAGATTTGCTGTTGCCCTGGAGAGCTTGCAGAGCACTGGGGAAAGGCAGGCAGAGAATTCCCTGCTAGCACCTTCTCTGTGTCCGGGAAGGAAAACTGTTCGCATTTGCTTCACAGAACCGCTTTTCTGCAGAGAACACTAACGCTTGTTCTGGACGAAAGAAAGCACAGAGCCCCAGATTGGCTGTTGCCCTGGAGAGCTTGCAGAGCACTGGGGAAAGGCAGGCAGAGAATTCCCTGCTAGCACCTTCTCTGTGTCCGGGAAGGAAAACTGTTCGCATTTGCTTCACAGAACCGCTTTTCTGCAGGGAACATTAACGCTTGTTCAGGACGAAAGAAAGCACAGAGCCCCAGATTTGCTGTTGCCCTGGAGAGCTTGCAGAGCACTGGGGAAAGGCAGGCAGAGAATTCCCTGCTAGCACCTTCTCTGTGTCCGGGAAGGAAAACTGTTCGCATTTGCTTCACAGAACCGCTTTTCTGCAGGGAACATTAACGCTTGTTCAGGACGAAAGAAAGCACAGAGCCCCAGATTTGCTGTTGCCCTGGAGAGCTTGCAGAGCACTGGGGAAAGGCAGGCAGAGAATTCCCTGCTAGCACCTTCTCTGTGTCCGGGAAGGAAAACTGTTCACATTTGCTTCACAGAACCGCTTTTCTGCAGGGAACATTAACGCTTGTTCAGGACGAAAGAAAGCACAGAGCCCCAGATTTGCTGTTGCCCTGGAGAGCTTGCAGAGCACTGGGGAAAGGCAGGCAGAGAATTCTCTGCTAGCACCTTCTCTGTGTCCGGGAAGGAAAACTGTTCGCATTTGCTTCACAGAACCGCTTTTCTGCAGAGAACACTAACGCTTGTTCAGGACGAAAGAAAGCACAGAGCCCCAGATTTGCTGTTGCCCTGGAGAGCTTGCAGAGCACTGGGGAAAGGCAGGCAGAGAATTCCCTGCTAGCGCATTCTCTGTGTCCGGGAAGGAAAACTGTTCGCATTTGCTTCACAGAACCGCTTTTCTGCAGAGAACACTAACGCTTGTTCAGGACAAAAGAAAGCACAGAGCCCCAGATTTGCTGTTTCCCTGGAGAGCTTGCAGAGCACTGGGGAAAGGCAGGCAGAGAATTCCCTGCTAGCACCTTCTCTGTGTCCGGGAAGGAGAAATGTTCACATTGTTTCACAGAATCGCATTTGCGTCGCTGCAGGGAACATTAACGCTTGTTCAGGACGAAAGAAAGCACAGAGCCCCGGATTTGCTGTTGCCCTGGAGAGCTTGCAGAGCACTGGGGAAAGGCAGGCAGAGAATTCCCTGATAGCACCTTCTCTGTGTCCGGGAAGGAAAACTGTTCGCATTTGCTTCACAGAACCGCTTTTCTGCAGAGAACACTAACGCTTGTTCAGGACGAAAGAAAGCACAGAGCCCCAGATTTGCTGTTGCCCTGGAGAGCTTGCAGAGCACTGGGGAAAGGCAGGCAGAGAATTCCCTGCTAGCACCTTCTCTGTGCCTGGGAATGAGAAGTCTTCACGTTGTTACTCGGAATCGCATTTGCGTCGCTGTAGAGAACAGTAACGGTTGTTCAGGACGAAAGAAAGCACAGAGCCCCAGATTTGCTGTTGCCCTGGAGAGCTTGCAGAGCACTGGGGAAAGGCAGGCAGAGAATTCTCTGCTAGCACCTTCTCTGTGTCCGGGAAGGAAAACTGTTCGCATTTGCTTCACAGAACCGCTTTTCTGCAGAGAACACTAACGCTTGTTCAGGACGAAAGAAAGCACAGAGCCCCAGATTTGCTGTTGCCCTGGAGAGCTTGCAGAGCACTGGGGAAAGGCAGGCAGAGAATTCCCTGCTAGCGCATTCTCTGTGTCCGGGAAGGAAAACTGTTCGCATTTGCTTCACAGAACCGCTTCTCTGCAGAGAACACTAACGCTGTTTCAGGACAAAAGAAAGCACAGAGCCCCAGATTTGCTGTTTCCCTGGACAGCTTGCAGAGCACTGGGGAAAGGCAGGCAGAGAATTCCCTGCTAGCACCTTCTCTGTGTCCGGGAAGGAGAAATGTTCACATTGTTTCACAGAATCGCATTTGCGTCGCTGCAGGGAACATTAATGCTTATTCAGGACGAAAGAAAGCACAGAGCCCCAGATTTGCTGTTGCCCTGGAGAGCTTGCAGAGCACTGGGGAAAGGCAGGCAGAGAATTCCCTGCTAGCACCTTCTCTGTGTCCGGGAAGGAAAACTGTTCGCATTTGCTTCACAGAACCGCTTTTCTGCAGAGAACACTAACGCTTGTTCAGGACGAAAGAAAGCACAGAGCCCCAGATTTGCTGTTGCCCTGGAGAGCTTGCAGAGCACTGGGGAAAGGCAGGCAGAGAATTCTCTGCTAGCACCTTCTCTGTGTCCGGGAAGGAAAACTGTTCGCATTTGCTTCACAGAACCGCTTTTCTGCAGAGAACACTAACGCTTGTTCAGGACGAAAGAAAGCACAGAGCCCCAGATTTGCTGTTGCCCTGGAGAGCTTGCAGAGCACTGGGGAAAGGCAGGCAGAGAATTCCCTGCTAGCGCATTCTCTGTGTCCGGGAAGGAAAACTGTTCGCATTTGCTTCACAGAACCGCTTCTCTGCAGAGAACACTAACGCTGTTTCAGGACAAAAGAAAGCACAGAGCCCCAGATTTGCTGTTTCCCTGGACAGCTTGCAGAGCACTGGGGAAAGGCAGGCAGAGAATTCCCTGCTAGCACCTTCTCTGTGTCCGGGAAGGAGAAATGTTCACATTGTTTCACAGAATCGCATTTGCGTCGCTGCAGGGAACATTAACGCTTATTCAGGACGAAAGAAAGCACAGAGCCCCAGATTTGCTGTTGCCCTGGAGAGCTTGCAGAGCACTGGGGAAAGGCAGGCAGAGAATTCCCTGCTAGCACCTTCTCTGTGTCCGGGAAGGAGAAGTCTTCACGTTGTTACTCGGAATCGCATTTGCGTCGCTGTAGAGAACACTAACGCTTGTTCAGGACGAAAGAAAGCACAGAGCGCCAGATTTGCTGTTGCCCTGGAGAGCTTGCAGAGCACTGGGGAAAGGCAGACAGAGAATTCCCCGCTAGCACCTTCTCTGTGTCCGGGAAGGAAAACTGTTCGCATTTGCTTCACAGAACCGCTTTTCTGCAGGGAACATTAACGCTTATTCAGGACGAAAGAAAGCACAGAGCGCCAGATTTGCTGTTTCCCTGGAGAGCTTGCAGAGCACTGGGGAAAGGCAGGCAGAGAATTCCCTGCTAGCACCTTCTCTGTGTCCAGGAAGGAAAACTGTTCGCATTTGCTTCACAGAACCGCTTTTCTGCAGGAAACATTAACGCTTGTTCAGGACGAAAGAAAGCACAGAGCCCCAGATTTGCTGTTGCCCTGGAGAGCTTGCAGAGCACTGGGGAAAGGCAGGCAGAGAATTCCCTGCTAGCACCTTCTCTGTGTCCGGGAAGGAGAAATGTTCACATTGTTTCACAGAATCGCATTTGCGTCGCTGCAGGGAACATTAAAGCTTGTTCAGGACGAAAGAAAGCACAGAGTCCTATATTTGCTGTTGCCCTGGAGAGCTTGCAGAGCACTGGGGAAAGGCAGGCAGAGAATTCCCTGCTAGCACCTTCTCTGTGCCTGGGAAGGAGAATTCTTCACGTTGTTACTCGGAATCGCATTTGCGTCGCTGTAGAGAACACTAACGCTTGTTCAGGACAAAAGAAAGCACAGAGCGCCAGATTTGCTGTTTCCCTGGAGAGCTTGCAGAGCACTGGGGAAAGGCAGGCAGAGAATTCCCTGCTAGCACCTTCTCTGTGTCCAGGAAGGAAAACTGTTCGCATTTGCTTCACAGAACCGCTTTTCTGCAGAGAACACTAACGCTTGTTCAGGACGAAAGAAAGCACAGAGCCCCAGATTTGCTGTTGTCCTGGAGAGCTTGCAGAGCACTGGGGAAAGGCAGGCAGAGAATTCCCTGCTAGCATCTTCTCTGTACCTAGGAAGGAGAAATGTTCACACTGTTTCACAGAATCGCATTTGCGTCGCTGCAGGGAACATTAACGCTTATTCAGGACGAAAGAAAGCACAGAGCCCCAGATTTACTGTTGCCCTGGAGAGCTTGCAGAGCACTGGGGAAAGGCAGGCAGAGAATTCCCTGCTAGCACCTTCTCTGTGTCCGGGAAGGAAAACTGTTCGCATTTGCTTCACAGAACCGCTTTTCTGCAGAGAACACTAACGCTTGTTCAGGACGAAAGAAAGCACAGAGCCCCAGATTTGCTGTTGCCCTGGAGAGCTTGCAGAGCACTGGGGAAAGGCAGGCAGAGAATTCCCTGCTGGCACCTTCTCTGTGTCCGGGAAGGAGAAATGTTCACATTGTTTCACAGAATCGCATTTGCGTCGCTGCAGGGAACATTAACGCTTATTCAGGACGAAAGAAAGCACAGAGCCCCAGATTTGCTGTTGCCCTGGAGAGCTTGCAGAGCACTGGGGAAAGGCAGGCAGAGAATTCCCTGCTAGCACCTTCTCTGTGTCCGGGAAGGAGAAGTCTTCACGTTGTTACTCGGAATCGCATTTGCGTCGCTGTAGAGAACACTAACGCTTGTTCAGGACGAAAGAAAGCACAGAGCGCCAGATTTGCTGTTGCCCTGGAGAGCTTGCAGAGCACTGGGGAAAGGCAGACAGAGAATTCCCCGCTAGCACCTTCTCTGTGTCCGGGAAGGAAAACTGTTCGCATTTGCTTCACAGAACCGCTTTTCTGCAGGGAACATTAACGCTTATTCAGGACGAAAGAAAGCACAGAGCGCCAGATTTGCTGTTTCCCTGGAGAGCTTGCAGAGCACTGGGGAAAGGCAGGCAGAGAATTCCCTGCTAGCACCTTCTCTGTGTCCAGGAAGGAAAACTGTTCGCATTTGCTTCACAGAACCGCTTTTCTGCAGGAAACATTAACGCTTGTTCAGGACGAAAGAAAGCACATAGCCCCAGATTTGCTGTTGCCCTGGAGAGCTTGCAGAGCACTGGGGAAAGGCAGGCAGAGAATTCCCTGCTAGCACCTTCTCTGTGCCTAGGAAGGAGAAATGTTCACATTGTTTCACAGAATCGCATTTGCGTCGCTGCAGGGAACATTAACGCTTGTTCAGGACGAAAGAAAGCACAGAGCCCCAGATTTGCTGTTGCCCTGGAGAGCTTGCAGAGCACTGGGGAAAGGCAGGCAGAGAATTCCCTGCTAGCACCTTCTCTGTGTCCGGGAAGGAAAACTGTTCGCATTTGCTTCACAGAACCGCTTTTCTGCAGGGACCATTAACGCTTGTTCAGGACGAAAGAAAGCACAGAGCCCCAGATTTGCTGTTGCCCTGGAGAGCTTGCAGAGCACTGGGGAAAGGCAGGCAGAGAATTCCCTGCTAGCACCTTCTCTGTGTCCGGGAAGGAAAACTGTTCACATTTGCTTCACAGAACCGCTTTTCTGCAGAGAACACTAACGCTTGTTCAGGACGAAAGAAAGCACAGAGCCCCAGATTTGCTGTTGCCCTGGAGAGCTTGCAGAGCACTGGGGAAAGGCAGGCAGAGAATTCCCTGCTAGCACCTTCTCTGTGCCTAGGAAGGAGAAATGTTCACATTGTTTCACAGAATCGCATCTGCGTCGCTGCAGGCAACATTAACGCTTGTACAGGACGAAAGAAAGCACAGAGCCCCAGATTTGCTGTTGCCCTGGAGAGCTTGCAGAGCACTGGGGAAAGGCAGGCAGAGAATTCCCTGCTAGCATCTTCTCTGTGTCCGGGAAGGAAAACTGTTCGCATTTGCTTCACAGAACCGCTTTTCTGCAGGGAACATTAACGCTTGTTCAGGACGAAAGAAAGCACAGAGCCCCAGATGTGCTGTTGCCCTGGAGAGCTTGCAGAGCACTGGGGAAAGGCAGGCAGAGAATTCCCTGCTAGCACCTTCTCTGTGTCCGGGAAGGAAAACTGTTCGCATTTGCTTCACAGAACCGCTTTTCTGCAGAGAACACTAACGCTTGTTCAGGACGAAAGAAAGCACAGAGCCCCAGATTTGCTGTTGCCCTGGAGAGCTTGCAGAGCACTGGGGAAAGGCAGGCAGAGAATTCCCTGATAGCACCTTCTCTGTGTCCGGGAATGAGAAGTCTTCACGTTGTTACTCGGAATCGCATTTGCGTCGCTGTAGAGAACACTAACGCTTGTTCAGGACGAAAGAAAGCACAGAGCCCCAGATTTGCTGTTGCCCTGGAGAGCTTGCAGAGCACTGGGGAAAGGCAGGCAGAGAATTCCCTGATAGCACCTTCTCTGTGTCCGGGAAGGAGAAATGTTCACATTGTTTCACAGAATCGCATTTGCGTCGCTGCAGGGAACATTAACGCTTATTCAGGACGAAAGAAAGCACAGAGCCCCAGATTTGCTGTTGCCCTGGAGAGCTTGCAGAGCACTGGGGAAAGGCAGGCAGAGAATTCCCTGCTAGCACCTTCTCTGTGTCCGGGAAGGAAAACTGTTCGCATTTGCTTCACAGAACCGCTTTTCTGCAGAGAACACTAACGCTTGTTCAGGACGAAAGAAAGCACAGAGCCCCAGATTTGCTGTTGCCCTGGAGAGCTTGCAGAGCACTGGGGAAAGGCAGGCAGAGAATTCCCTGCTAGCACCTTCTCTGTGCCTGGGAATGAGAAGTCTTCACGTTGTTACTCGGAATCGCATTTGCGTCGCTGTAGAGAACACTAACGGTTGTTCAGGACGAAAGAAAGCACAGAGCCCCAGATTTGCTGTTGCCCTGGAGAGCTTGCAGAGCACTGGGGAAAGGCAGGCAGAGAATTCTCTGCTAGCACCTTCTCTGTGTCCGGGAAGGAAAACTGTTCGCATTTGCTTCACAGAACCGCTTTTCTGCAGAGAACACTAACGCTTGTTCAGGACGAAAGAAAGCACAGAGCCCCAGATTTGCTGTTGCCCTGGAGAGCTTGCAGAGCACTGGGGAAAGGCAGGCAGAGAATTCCCTGCTAGCGCATTCTCTGTGTCCGGGAAGGAAAACTGTTCGCATTTGCTTCACAGAACCGCTTCTCTGCAGAGAACACTAACGCTGTTTCAGGACAAAAGAAAGCACAGAGCCCCAGATTTGCTGTTTCCCTGGACAGCTTGCAGAGCACTGGGGAAAGGCAGGCAGAGAATTCCCTGCTAGCACCTTCTCTGTGTCCGGGAAGGAGAAATGTTCACATTGTTTCACAGAATCGCATTTGCGTCGCTGCAGGGAACATTAATGCTTATTCAGGACGAAAGAAAGCACAGAGCCCCAGATTTGCTGTTGCCCTGGAGAGCTTGCAGAGCACTGGGGAAAGGCAGGCAGAGAATTCCCTGCTAGCACCTTCTCTGTGTCCGGGAAGGAAAACTGTTCGCATTTGCTTCACAGAACCGCTTTTCTGCAGAGAACACTAACGCTTGTTCAGGACGAAAGAAAGCACAGAGCCCCAGATTTGCTGTTGCCCTGGAGAGCTTGCAGAGCACTGGGGAAAGGCAGGCAGAGAATTCCCTGCTAGCACCTTCTCTGTGTCCGGGAAGGAGAAATGTTCACGTTGTTACTCGGAATCGCATTTGCGTCGCTGTAGAGAACACTAACGCTTGTTCAGGACGAAAAAAAGCACAGAGCGCCAGATTTGCTATTGCCCTGGAGAGCCTGCAGAGCACTGGGGAAAGGCAGGCAGAGAATTCCCCGCTAGCACCTTCTCTGTGTCCGGGAAGGAAAACTGTTCGCATTTGCTTCACAGAACCGCTTTTCTGCAGGGAACATTAACGCTTGTTCAGGACGAAAGAAAGCACAGAGCCCCAGATTTGCTGTTGCCCTGGAGAGCTTGCAGAGCACTGGGGAAAGGCAGGCAGAGAATTCCCTGCTAGCACCTTCTCTGTGTCCGGGAAGGAGAAATGTTCACATTGTTTCACAGAATCGCATTTGCGTAGCTGCAGGGAACATTAACGCTTATTCAGGACGAAAGAAAGCACAGAGCCCCAGATTTGCTGTTGCCCTGGAGAGCTTGCAGAGAACTGGGGAAAGGCAGGCAGAGAATTCCCTGCTAGCACCTTCTCTGTGTCCGGGAAGGAAAACTGTTCGCATTTGCTTCACAGAACCGCTTTTCTGCAGAGAACACTAACGCTTGTTCAGGACGAAAGAAAGCACAGAGCCCCAGATTTGCTGTTGCCCTGGAGAGCTTGCAGAGCACTGGGGAAAGGCAGGCAGAGAATTCCCTGCTAGCACCTTCTCTGTGTCCGGGAAGGAAAACTGTTCGCATTTGCTTCACAGAACCGCTTTTCTGCAGAGAACACTAACGCTTGTTCAGGACAAAAGAAAGCACAGAGCCCCAGATTTGCTGTTTCCCTGGACAGCTTGCAGAGCACTGGGGAAAGGCAGGCAGAGAATTCCCTGCTAGCACCTTCTCTGTGTCCGGGAAGGAGAAATGTTCACATTGTTTCACAGAATCGCATTTGCGTCGCTGCAGGGAACATTAACGCTTATTCAGGACGAAAGAAAGCACAGAGCCCCAGATTTACTGTTGCCCTGGAGAGCTTGCAGAGCACTGGGGAAAGGCAGGCAGAGAATTCCCTGCTAGCACCTTCTCTGTGTCCGGGAAGGAAAACTGTTCGCATTTGCTTCACAGAACCGCTTTTCTGCAGAGAACACTAACGCTTGTTCAGGACGAAAGAAAGCACAGAGCCCCAGATTTGCTGTTGCCCTGGAGAGCTTGCAGAGCACTGGGGAAAGGCAGGCAGAGAATTCCCTGCTAGCACCTTCTCTGTGTCCGGGAAGGAGAAATGTTCACATTGTTTCACAGAATCGCATTTGCGTCGCTGCAGGGAACATTAACGCTTATTCAGGACGAAAGAAAGCACAGAGCCCCAGATTTGCTGTTGCCCTGGAGAGCTTGCAGAGCACTGGGGAAAGGCAGGCAGAGAATTCCCTGCTAGCACCTTCTCTGTGTCCGGGAAGGAGAAGTCTTCACGTTGTTACTCGGAATCGCATTTGCGTCGCTGTAGAGAACACTAACGCTTGTTCAGGACGAAAGAAAGCACAGAGCGCCAGATTTGCTGTTGCCCTGGAGAGCTTGCAGAGCACTGGGGAAAGGCAGACAGAGAATTCCCCGCTAGCACCTTCTCTGTGTCCGGGAAGGAAAACTGTTCGCATTTGCTTCACAGAACCGCTTTTCTGCAGGGAACATTAACGCTTGTTCAGGACGAAAGAAAGCACAGAGCCCCAGATTTGCTGTTGCCCTGGAGAGCTTGCAGAGCACTGGGGAAAGGCAGGCAGAGAATTCCCTGCTAGCACCTTCTCTGTGCCTAGGAAGGAGAAATGTTCACATTGTTTCACAGAATCGCATTTGCGTCGCTGCAGGGAACATTAACGCTTGTTCAGGACGAAAGAAAGCACAGAGCCCCAGATTTGCTGTTGCCCTGGAGAGCTTGCAGAGCACTGGGGAAAGGCAGGCAGAGAATTCCCTGCTAGCACCTTCTCTGTGTCCGGGAAGGAAAACTGTTCGCATTTGCTTCACAGAACCGCTTTTCTGCAGGGAACATTAACGCTTGTTCAGGACGAAAGAAAGCACAGAGCCCCAGATTTGCTGTTGCCCTGGAGAGCTTGCAGAGCACTGGGGAAAGGCAGGCAGAGAATTCCCTGCTAGCACCTTCTCTGTGTCCGGGAAGGAAAACTGTTCACATTTGCTTCACAGAACCGCTTTTCTGCAGAGAACACTAACGCTTGTTCAGGACGAAAGAAAGCACAGAGCCCCAGATTTGCTGTTGCCCTGGAGAGCTTGCAGAGCACTGGGGAAAGGCAGGCAGAGAATTCCCTGCTAGCACCTTCTCTGTGCCTAGGAAGGAGAAATGTTCACATTGTTTCACAGAATCGCATCTGCGTCGCTGCAGGCAACATTAACGCTTGTACAGGACGAAAGAAAGCACAGAGCCCCAGATTTGCTGTTGCCCTGGAGAGCTTGCAGAGCACTGGGGAAAGGCAGGCAGAGAATTCCCTGCTAGCATCTTCTCTGTGTCCGGGAAGGAAAACTGTTCGCATTTGCTTCACAGAACCGCTTTTCTGCAGGGAACATTAACGCTTGTTCAGGACGAAAGAAAGCACAGAGCCCCAGATGTGCTGTTGCCCTGGAGAGCTTGCAGAGCACTGGGGAAAGGCAGGCAGAGAATTCCCTGCTAGCACCTTCTCTGTGTCCGGGAAGGAAAACTGTTCGCATTTGCTTCACAGAACCGCTTTTCTGCAGAGAACACTAACGCTTGTTCAGGACGAAAGAAAGCACAGAGCCCCAGATTTGCTGTTGCCCTGGAGAGCTTGCAGAGCACTGGGGAAAGGCAGGCAGAGAATTCCCTGATAGCACCTTCTCTGTGTCCGGGAATGAGAAGTCTTCACGTTGTTACTCGGAATCGCATTTGCGTCGCTGTAGAGAACACTAACGCTTGTTCAGGACGAAAGAAAGCACAGAGCCCCAGATTTGCTGTTGCCCTGGAGAGCTTGCAGAGCACTGGGGAAAGGCAGGCAGAGAATTCCCTGATAGCACCTTCTCTGTGTCCGGGAAGGAGAAATGTTCACATTGTTTCACAGAATCGCATTTGCGTCGCTGCAGGGAACATTAACGCTTATTCAGGACGAAAGAAAGCACAGAGCCCCAGATTTGCTGTTGCCCTGGAGAGCTTGCAGAGCACTGGGGAAAGGCAGGCAGAGAATTCCCCGCTAGCACCTTCTCTGTGTCCGGGAAGGAAAACTGTTCGCATTTGCTTCACAGAACCGCTTTTCTGCAGAGAACACTAACGCTTGTTCAGGACGAAAGAAAGCACAGAGCCCCAGATTTGCTGTTGCCCTGGAGAGCTTGCAGAGCACTGGGGAAAGGCAGGCAGAGAATTCCCTGCTAGCACCTTCTCTGTGTCCGGGAAGGAGAAATGTTCACATTGTTTCACAGAATCGCATTTGCGTCGCTGCAGGGAACATTAACGCTTATTCAGGACGAAAGAAAGCACAGAGCCCCAGATTTGCTGTTGCCCTGGAGAGCTTGCAGAGCACTGGGGAAAGGCAGGCAGAGAATTCCCTGCTAGCACCTTCTCTGTGTCCGGGAAGGAGAAGTCTTCACGTTGTTACTCGGAATCGCATTTGCGTCGCTGTAGAGAACACTAACGCTTGTTCAGGACGAAAGAAAGCACAGAGCGCCAGATTTGCTGTTGCCCTGGAGAGCTTGCAGAGCACTGGGGAAAGGCAGACAGAGAATTCCCCGCTAGCACCTTCTCTGTGTCCGGGAAGGAAAACTGTTCGCATTTGCTTCACAGAACCGCTTTTCTGCAGGGAACATTAACGCTTGTTCAGGACGAAAGAAAGCACAGAGCCCCAGATTTGCTGTTGCCCTGGAGAGCTTGCAGAGCACTGGGGAAAGGCAGGCAGAGAATTCCCTGCTAGCACCTTCTCTGTGCCTAGGAAGGAGAAATGTTCACATTGTTTCACAGAATCGCATTTGCGTCGCTGCAGGGAACATTAACGCTTGTTCAGGACGAAAGAAAGCACAGAGCCCCAGATTTGCTGTTGCCCTGGAGAGCTTGCAGAGCACTGGGGAAAGGCAGGCAGAGAATTCCCTGCTAGCACCTTCTCTGTGTCCGGGAAGGAAAACTGTTCGCATTTGCTTCACAGAACCGCTTTTCTGCAGGGAACATTAACGCTTGTTCAGGACGAAAGAAAGCACAGAGCCCCAGATTTGCTGTTGCCCTGGAGAGCTTGCAGAGCACTGGGGAAAGGCAGGCAGAGAATTCCCTGCTAGCACCTTCTCTGTGTCCGGGAAGGAAAACTGTTCACATTTGCTTCACAGAACCGCTTTTCTGCAGAGAACACTAACGCTTGTTCAGGACGAAAGAAAGCACAGAGCCCCAGATTTGCTGTTGCCCTGGAGAGCTTGCAGAGCACTGGGGAAAGGCAGGCAGAGAATTCCCTGCTAGCACCTTCTCTGTGCCTAGGAAGGAGAAATGTTCACATTGTTTCACAGAATCGCATCTGCGTCGCTGCAGGCAACATTAACGCTTGTACAGGACGAAAGAAAGCACAGAGCCCCAGATTTGCTGTTGCCCTGGAGAGCTTGCAGAGCACTGGGGAAAGGCAGGCAGAGAATTCCCTGCTAGCATCTTCTCTGTGTCCGGGAAGGAAAACTGTTCGCATTTGCTTCACAGAACCGCTTTTCTGCAGGGAACATTAACGCTTGTTCAGGACGAAAGAAAGCACAGAGCCCCAGATGTGCTGTTGCCCTGGAGAGCTTGCAGAGCACTGGGGAAAGGCAGGCAGAGAATTCCCTGCTAGCACCTTCTCTGTGTCCGGGAAGGAAAACTGTTCGCATTTGCTTCACAGAACCGCTTTTCTGCAGAGAACACTAACGCTTGTTCAGGACGAAAGAAAGCACAGAGCCCCAGATTTGCTGTTGCCCTGGAGAGCTTGCAGAGCACTGGGGAAAGGCAGGCAGAGAATTCCCTGATAGCACCTTCTCTGTGTCCGGGAATGAGAAGTCTTCACGTTGTTACTCGGAATCGCATTTGCGTCGCTGTAGAGAACACTAACGCTTGTTCAGGACGAAAGAAAGCACAGAGCCCCAGATTTGCTGTTGCCCTGGAGAGCTTGCAGAGCACTGGGGAAAGGCAGGCAGAGAATTCCCTGATAGCACCTTCTCTGTGTCCGGGAAGGAGAAATGTTCACATTGTTTCACAGAATCGCATTTGCGTCGCTGCAGGGAACATTAACGCTTATTCAGGACGAAAGAAAGCACAGAGCCCCAGATTTGCTGTTGCCCTGGAGAGCTTGCAGAGCACTGGGGAAAGGCAGGCAGAGAATTCCCCGCTAGCACCTTCTCTGTGTCCGGGAAGGAAAACTGTTCGCATTTGCTTCACAGAACCGCTTTTCTGCAGGGAACATTAACGCTTGTTCAGGACGAAAGAAAGCACAGAGCCCCAGATTTGCTGTTGCCCTGGAGAGCTTGCAGAGCACCGGGGAAAGGCAGGCAGAGAATTCCCTGCTAGCACCTTCTCTGTGTCCGGGAAGGAAAACTGTTCGCATTTGCTTTACAGAACCGCTTTTCTGCAGGGAACATTAACGCTTGTTCAGGACGAAAGAAAGCACAGAGCCCCAGATTTGCTGTTGCCCTGGAGAGCTTGCAGAGCACTGGGGAAAGGCAGGCAGAGAATTCCCTGCTAGCACCTTCTCTGTGTCCGGGAAGGAGAAATGTTCACATTGTTTCACAGAATCGCATTTGCGTAGCTGCAGGGACCATTAACGCTTGTTCAGGACGAAAGAAAGCACAGAGCCCCAGATTTGCTGTTGCCCTGGAGAGCTTGCAGAGCACTGGGGAAAGGCAGGCAGAGAATTCCCTGCTAGCACCTTCTCTGTGTCCGGGAAGGAAAACTGTTCGCATTTGCTTCACAGAACCGCTTTTCTGCAGAGAACACTAACGCTTGTTCAGGACGAAAGAAAGCACAGAGCCCCAGATTTGCTGTTGCCCTGGAGAGCTTGCAGAGCACTGGGGAAAGGCAGGCAGAGAATTCCCCGCTAGCACCTTCTCTGTGTCCGGGAAGGAAAACTGTTCGCATTTGCTTCACAGAACCGCTTTTCTGCAGGGAACATTAACGCTTGTTCAGGACGAAAGAAAGCACAGAGCCCCAGATTTGCTGTTGCCCTGGAGAGCTTGCAGAGCACCGGGGAAAGGCAGGCAGAGAATTCCCTGCTAGCACCTTCTCTGTGTCCGGGAAGGAAAACTGTTCGCATTTGCTTCACAGAACCGCTTTTCTGCAGGGAACATTAACGCTTGTTCAGGACGAAAGAAAGCACAGAGCCCCAGATTTGCTGTTGCCCTGGAGAGCTTGCAGAGCACTGGGGAAAGGCAGGCAGAGAATTCCCTGCTAGCACCTTCTCTGTGTCCGGGAAGGAAAACTGTTCGCATTTGCTTCACAGAACCGCTTTTCTGCAGGGAACATTAACGCTTCTTCAGGACGAAAGAAAGCACAGAGCCCCAGATTTGCTGTTGCCCTGGAGAGCTTGCAGAGCACTGGGGAAAGGCAGGCAGAGAATTCCCTGCTAGCACCTTCTCTGTGTCCGGGAAGGAAAACTGTTCGCATTTGCTTCACAGAACCGCTTTTCTGCAGAGAACACTAACGCTTGTTCAGGACGAAAGAAAGCACAGAGCCCCAGATTTGCTGTTGCCCTGGAGAGCTTGCAGAGCACTGGGGAAAGGCAGGCAGAGAATTCCCTGCTAGCACCTTCTCTGTGTCCGGGAAGGAGAGATGTTCACATTGTTTCACAGAATCGCATTTGCGTCGCTGCAGGGAACATTAACGCTTATTCAGGACGAAAGAAAGCACAGAGCCCCAGATTTGCTGTTGCCCTGGAGAGCTTGCAGAGCACTGGGGAAAGGCAGGCAGAGAATTCCCTGCTAGCACCTTCTCTGTGTCCGGGAAGGAAAACTGTTCGCATTTGCTTCACAGAACCGCTTTTCTGCAGGGAACATTAACGCTTGTTCAGGACGAAAGAAAGCACAGAGCCCCAGATTTGCTGTTGCCCTGGAGAGCTTGCAGAGCACTGGGGAAAGGCAGGCAGAGAATTCCCTGCTAGCACCTTCTCTGTGCCTAGGAAGGAGAAATGTTCACATTGTTTCACAGAATCGCATTTGCGTCGCTGCAGGGAACATTAACGCTTGTTCAGGACGAAAGAAAGCACAGAGCCCCAGATTTGCTGTTGCCCTGGAGAGCTTGCAGAGCACTGGGGAAAGGCAGGCAGAGAATTCCCTGCTAGCACCTTCTCTGTGTCCGGGAAGGAAAACTGTTCGCATTTGCTTCACAGAACCGCTTTTCTGCAGAGAACACTAACGCTTGTTCAGGACGAAAGAAAGCACAGAGCCCCAGATTTGCTGTTGCCCTGAAGAGCTTGCAGAGCACTGGGGAAAGGCAGGCAGAGAATTCCCTGCTAGCACCTTCTCTGTGTCCGGGAAGGAAAACTGTTCGCATTTGCTTCACAGAACCGCTTTTCTGCAGAGAACACTAATGCTTGTTCAGGACAAAAGAAAGCACAGAGCCCCAGATTTGCTGTTTCCCTGGACAGCTTGCAGAGCACTGGGGAAAGGCAGGCAGAGAATTCCCTGCTAGCACCTTCTCTGTGTCCGGGAAGGAGAAATGTTCACATTGTTTCACAGAATCGCATTTGCGTCGCTGCAGGGAACATTAACGCTTGTTCAGGACGAAAGAAAGCACAGAGCCCCAGATTTGCTGTTGCCCTGGAGAGCTTGCAGAGCACTGGGGAAAGGCAGGCAGAGAATTCCCTGCTAGCACCTTCTCTGTGTCCGGGAAGGAAAACTGTTCGCATTTGCTTCACAGAACCGCTTTTCTGCAGGGAACATTAACGCTTGTTCAGGACGAAAGAAAGCACAGAGCCCCAGATTTGCTGTTGCCCTGGAGAGCTTGCAGAGCACTGGGGAAAGGCAGGCAGAGAATTCCCTGCTAGCGCCTTCTCTGTGTCCGGGAAGGAAAACTGTTCGCATTTGCTTCACAGAACCGCTTTTCTGCAGAGAACACTAACGCTTGTTCAGGACAAAAGAAAGCACAGAGCCCCAGATTTGCTGTTTCCCTGGACAGCTTGCAGAGCACTGGGGAAAGGCAGGCAGAGAATTCCCTGCTAGCACCTTCTCTGTGTCCGGGAAGGAGAAATATTCACATTGTTTCACAGAATCGCATTTGCGTCGCTGCAGGGAACATTAACGCTTATTCAGGACGAAAGAAAGCACAGAGCCCCAGATTTGCTGTTGCCCTGGAGAGCTTGCAGAGCACTGGGGAAAGGCAGGCAGAGAATTCCCTGCTAGCACCTTCTCTGTGTCCGGGAAGGAAAACTGTTCGCATTTGCTTCACAGAACCGCTTTTCTGCAGAGAACACTAACGCTTGTTCAGGACGAAAGAAAGCACAGAGCCCCAGATTTGCTGTTGCCCTGGAGAGCTTGCAGAGCACTGGGGAAAGGCAGGCAGAGAATTCCCTGCTAGCACCTTCTCTGTGTCCGGGAAGGAAAACTGTTCGCATTTGCTTCACAGAACCGCTTTTCTGCAGGGACCATTAACGCTTGTTCAGGACGAAAGAAAGCACGGAGCCCCAGATTTGCTGTTGCCCTGGAGAGCTTGCAGAGCACTGGGGAAAGGCAGGCAGAGAATTCCCTGCTAGCACCTTCTCTGTGTCCGGGAAGGAAAACTGTTCACATTTGCTTCACAGAACCGCTTTTCTGCAGAGAACACTAACGCTTGTTCAGGACGAAAGAAAGCACAGAGCCCCAGATTTGCTGTTGCCCTGCAGAGCTTGCAGAGCACTGGGGAAAGGCAGGCAGAGAATTCCCTGCTAGCATCTTCTCTGTGTCCGGGAAGGAGAAATGTTCACATTGTTTCACAGAACCGCTTTTCTGCAGGGAACATTAACGCTTGTTCAGGACGAAAGAAAGCACAGAGCCCCAGATTTGCTGTTGCCCTGGAGAGCTTGCAGAGCACTGGGGAAAGGCAGGCAGAGAATTCCCTGCTAGCACCTTCTCTGTGTCCGGGAAGGAAAACTGTTCGCATTTGCTTCACAGAACCGCTTTTCTGCAGAGAACACTAACGCTTGTTCAGGACGAAAGAAAGCACAGAGCCCCAGATTTGCTGTTTCCCTGGACAGCTTGCAGAGCACTGGGGAAAGGCAGGCAGAGAATTCCCTGATAGCACCTTCTCTGTGTCCGGGAATGAGAAGTCTTCACGTTGTTACTCGGAATCGCATTTGCGTCGCTGTAGAGAACACTAACGCTTGTTCAGGACGAAAGAAAGCACAGAGCCCCAGATTTGCTGTTGCCCTGGAGAGCTTGCAGAGCACTGGGGAAAGGCAGGCAGAGAATTCCCTGATAGCACCTTCTCTGTGTCCGGGAAGGAGAAATGTTCACATTGTTTCACAGAATCGCATTTGCGTCGCTGCAGGGAACATTAACGCTTATTCAGGACGAAAGAAAGCACAGAGCCCCAGATTTGCTGTTGCCCTGGAGAGCTTGCAGAGCACTGGGGAAAGGCAGGCAGAGAATTCCCTGCTAGCACCTTCTCTGTGCCTGGGAAGGAGAAGTCTTCACGTTGTTACTCGGAATCGCATTTGCGTCGCTGTAGAGAACACTAACGCTTGTTCAGGACGAAAGAAAGCACAGAGCGCCAGATTTGCTGTTGCCCTGGAGAGCTTGCAGAGCACTGGGGAAAGGCAGGCAGAGAATTCCCCGCTAGCACCTTCTCTGTGTCCGGGAAGGAAAACTGTTCGCATTTGCTTCACAGAACCGCTTTTCTGCAGGGAACATTAACGCTTGTTCAGGACGAAAGAAAGCACAGAGCCCCAGATTTGCTGTTGCCCTGGAGAGCTTGCAGAGCACCGGGGAAAGGCAGGCAGAGAATTCCCTGCTAGCACCTTCTCTGTGTCCGGGAAGGAAAACTGTTCGCATTTGCTTTACAGAACCGCTTTTCTGCAGGGAACATTAACGCTTGTTCAGGACGAAAGAAAGCACAGAGCCCCAGATTTGCTGTTGCCCTGGAGAGCTTGCAGAGCACTGGGGAAAGGCAGGCAGAGAATTCCCTGCTAGCACCTTCTCTGTGTCCGGGAAGGAGAAATGTTCACATTGTTTCACAGAATCGCATTTGCGTAGCTGCAGGGAACATTAACGCTTGTTCAGGACGAAAGAAAGCACAGAGCCCCAGATTTGCTGTTGCCCTGGAGAGCTTGCAGAGCACTGGGGAAAGGCAGGCAGAGAATTCCCTGCTAGCACCTTCTCTGTGCCTAGGAAGGAGAAATGTTCACATTGTTTCACAGAATCGCATTTGCGTCGCTGCAGGGAACATTAACGCTTGTTCAGGACGAAAGAAAGCACAGAGCCCCAGATTTGCTGTTGCCCTGGAGAGCTTGCAGAGCACTGGGGAAAGGCAGGCAGAGAATTCCCTGCTAGCACCTTCTCTGTGTCCGGGAAGGAAAACTGTTCGCATTTGCTTCACAGAACCGCTTTTCTGCAGGGAACATTAACGCTTGTTCAGGACGAAAGAAAGCACAGAGCCCCAGATTTGCTGTTGCCCTGGAGAGCTTGCAGAGCACTGGGGAAAGGCAGGCAGAGAATTCCCTGCTAGCACCTTCTCTGTGTCCGGGAAGGAAAACTGTTCGCATTTGCTTCACAGAACCGCTTTTCTGCAGAGAACACTAACGCTTGTTCAGGACGAAAGAAAGCACAGAGCCCCAGATTTGCTGTTGCCCTGGAGAGCTTGCAGAGCACTGGGGAAAGGCAGGCAGAGAATTCCCTGCTAGCACCTTCTCTGTGCCTAGGAAGGAGAAATGTTCACATTGTTTCACAGAATCGCATTTGCGTCGCTGCAGGCAACATTAACGCTTGTACAGGACGAAAGAAAGCACAGAGCCCCAGATTTGCTGTTGCCCTGGAGAGCTTGCAGAGCACTGGGGAAAGGCAGGCAGAGAATTCCCTGCTAGCATCTTCTCTGTGTCCGGGAAGGAAAACTGTTCGCATTTGCTTCACAGAACCGCTTTTCTGCAGGGAACATTAACGCTTGTTCAGGACGAAAGAAAGCACAGAGCCCCAGATGTGCTGTTGCCCTGGAGAGCTTGCAGAGCACTGGGGAAAGGCAGGCAGAGAATTCCCTGCTAGCACCTTCTCTGTGTCCGGGAAGGAAAACTGTTCGCATTTGCTTCACAGAACCGCTTTTCTGCAGAGAACACTAACGCTTGTTCAGGACGAAAGAAAGCACAGAGCCCCAGATTTGCTGTTGCCCTGGAGAGCTTGCAGAGCACTGGGGAAAGGCAGGCAGAGAATTCCCTGATAGCACCTTCTCTGTGTCCGGGAATGAGAAGTCTTCACGTTGTTACTCGGAATCGCATTTGCGTCGCTGTAGAGAACACTAACGCTTGTTCAGGACGAAAGAAAGCACAGAGCCCCAGATTTGCTGTTGCCCTGGAGAGCTTGCAGAGCACTGGGGAAAGGCAGGCAGAGAATTCCCTGATAGCACCTTCTCTGTGTCCGGGAAGGAGAAATGTTCACATTGTTTCACAGAATCGCATTTGCGTCGCTGCAGGGAACATTAACGCTTATTCAGGACGAAAGAAAGCACAGAGCCCCAGATTTGCTGTTGCCCTGGAGAGCTTGCAGAGCACTGGGGAAAGGCAGGCAGAGAATTCCCCGCTAGCACCTTCTCTGTGTCCGGGAAGGAAAACTGTTCGCATTTGCTTCACAGAACCGCTTTTCTGCAGGGAACATTAACGCTTGTTCAGGACGAAAGAAAGCACAGAGCCCCAGATTTGCTGTTGCCCTGGAGAGCTTGCAGAGCACCGGGGAAAGGCAGGCAGAGAATTCCCTGCTAGCACCTTCTCTGTGTCCGGGAAGGAAAACTGTTCGCATTTGCTTTACAGAACCGCTTTTCTGCAGGGAACATTAACGCTTGTTCAGGACGAAAGAAAGCACAGAGCCCCAGATTTGCTGTTGCCCTGGAGAGCTTGCAGAGCACTGGGGAAAGGCAGGCAGAGAATTCCCTGCTAGCACCTTCTCTGTGTCCGGGAAGGAGAAATGTTCACATTGTTTCACAGAATCGCATTTGCGTAGCTGCAGGGAACATTAACGCTTGTTCAGGACGAAAGAAAGCACAGAGCCCCAGATTTGCTGTTGCCCTGGAGAGCTTGCAGAGCACTGGGGAAAGGCAGGCAGAGAATTCCCTGCTAGCACCTTCTCTGTGTCCGGGAAGGAAAACTGTTCGCATTTGCTTCACAGAACCGCTTTTCTGCAGAGAACACTAACGCTTGTTCAGGACGAAAGAAAGCACAGAGCCCCAGATTTGCTGTTGCCCTGGAGAGCTTGCAGAGCACTGGGGAAAGGCAGGCAGAGAATTCCCTGCTAGCACCTTCTCTGTGTCCGGGAAGGAAAACTGTTCGCATTTGCTTCACAGAACCGCATTTGCGTCGCTGCAGGGAACATTAACGCTTATTCAGGACGAAAGAAAGCACAGAGCCCCAGATTTGCTGTTGCCCTGGAGAGCTTGCAGAGCACTGGGGAAAGGCAGGCAGAGAATTCCCTGCTAGCACCTTCTCTGTGTCCGGGAAGGAAAACTGTTCGCATTTGCTTCACAGAACCGCTTTTCTGCAGGGAACATTAACGCTTGTTCAGGACGAAAGAAAGCACAGAGCCCCAGATTTGCTGTTGCCCTGGAGAGCTTGCAGAGCACTGGGGAAAGGCAGGCAGAGAATTCCCTGCTAGCACCTTCTCTGTGCCTAGGAAGGAGAAATGTTCACATTGTTTCACAGAATCGCATTTGCGTCGCTGCAGGGAACATTAACGCTTGTTCAGGACGAAAGAAAGCACAGAGCCCCAGATTTGCTGTTGCCCTGGAGAGCTTGCAGAGCACTGGGGAAAGGCAGGCAGAGAATTCCCTGCTAGCACCTTCTCTGTGTCCGGGAAGGAAAACTGTTCGCATTTGCTTCACAGAACCGCTTTTCTGCAGAGAACACTAACGCTTGTTCAGGACGAAAGAAAGCACAGAGCCCCAGATTTGCTGTTTCCCTGGACAGCTTGCAGAGCACTGGGGAAAGGCAGGCAGAGAATTCCCTGCTAGCACCTTCTCTGTGTCCGGGAAGGAGAAATGTTCACATTGTTTCACAGAATCGCATTTGCGTCGCTGCAGGGAACATTAACGCTTGTTCAGGACGAAAGAAAGCACAGAGCCCCAGATTTGCTGTTGCCCTGGAGAGCTTGCAGAGCACTGGGGAAAGGCAGGCAGAGAATTCCCTGCTAGCACCTTCTCTGTGTCCGGGAAGGAAAACTGTTCGCATTTGCTTCACAGAACCGCTTTTCTGCAGGGAACATTAACGCTTGTTCAGGACGAAAGAAAGCACAGAGCCCCAGATTTGCTGTTGCCCTGGAGAGCTTGCAGAGCACTGGGGAAAGGCAGGCAGAGAATTCCCTGCTAGCGCCTTCTCTGTGTCCGGGAAGGAAAACTGTTCGCATTTGCTTCACAGAACCGCTTTTCTGCAGAGAACACTAACGCTTGTTCAGGACAAAAGAAAGCACAGAGCCCCAGATTTGCTGTTTCCCTGGACAGCTTGCAGAGCACTGGGGAAAGGCAGGCAGAGAATTCCCTGCTAGCACCTTCTCTGTGTCCGGGAAGGAGAAATATTCACATTGTTTCACAGAATCGCATTTGCGTCGCTGCAGGGAACATTAACGCTTATTCAGGACGAAAGAAAGCACAGAGCCCCAGATTTGCTGTTGCCCTGGAGAGCTTGCAGAGCACTGGGGAAAGGCAGGCAGAGAATTCCCTGCTAGCACCTTCTCTGTGTCCGGGAAGGAAAACTGTTCGCATTTGCTTCACAGAACCGCTTTTCTGCAGAGAACACTAACGCTTGTTCAGGACGAAAGAAAGCACAGAGCCCCAGATTTGCTGTTGCCCTGGAGAGCTTGCAGAGCACTGGGGAAAGGCAGGCAGAGAATTCCCTGCTAGCACCTTCTCTGTGTCCGGGAAGGAAAACTGTTCGCATTTGCTTCACAGAACCGCTTTTCTGCAGGGACCATTAACGCTTGTTCAGGACGAAAGAAAGCACGGAGCCCCAGATTTGCTGTTGCCCTGGAGAGCTTGCAGAGCACTGGGGAAAGGCAGGCAGAGAATTCCCTGCTAGCACCTTCTCTGTGTCCGGGAAGGAAAACTGTTCACATTTGCTTCACAGAACCGCTTTTCTGCAGAGAACACTAACGCTTGTTCAGGACGAAAGAAAGCACAGAGCCCCAGATTTGCTGTTGCCCTGCAGAGCTTGCAGAGCACTGGGGAAAGGCAGGCAGAGAATTCCCTGCTAGCATCTTCTCTGTGTCCGGGAAGGAGAAATGTTCACATTGTTTCACAGAACCGCTTTTCTGCAGGGAACATTAACGCTTGTTCAGGACGAAAGAAAGCACAGAGCCCCAGATTTGCTGTTGCCCTGGAGAGCTTGCAGAGCACTGGGGAAAGGCAGGCAGAGAATTCCCTGCTAGCACCTTCTCTGTGTCCGGGAAGGAAAACTGTTCGCATTTGCTTCACAGAACCGCTTTTCTGCAGAGAACACTAACGCTTGTTCAGGACGAAAGAAAGCACAGAGCCCCAGATTTGCTGTTGCCCTGGAGAGCTTGCAGAGCACTGGGGAAAGGCAGGCAGAGAATTCCCTGATAGCACCTTCTCTGTGTCCGGGAATGAGAAGTCTTCACGTTGTTACTCGGAATCGCATTTGCGTCGCTGTAGAGAACACTAACGCTTGTTCAGGACGAAAGAAAGCACAGAGCCCCAGATTTGCTGTTGCCCTGGAGAGCTTGCAGAGCACTGGGGAAAGGCAGGCAGAGAATTCCCTGATAGCACCTTCTCTGTGTCCGGGAAGGAGAAATGTTCACATTGTTTCACAGAATCGCATTTGCGTCGCTGCAGGGAACATTAACGCTTATTCAGGACGAAAGAAAGCACAGAGCCCCAGATTTGCTGTTGCCCTGGAGAGCTTGCAGAGCACTGGGGAAAGGCAGGCAGAGAATTCCCTGCTAGCACCTTCTCTGTGCCTGGGAAGGAGAAGTCTTCACGTTGTTACTCGGAATCGCATTTGCGTCGCTGTAGAGAACACTAACGCTTGTTCAGGACGAAAGAAAGCACAGAGCGCCAGATTTGCTGTTGCCCTGGAGAGCTTGCAGAGCACTGGGGAAAGGCAGGCAGAGAATTCCCCGCTAGCACCTTCTCTGTGTCCGGGAAGGAAAACTGTTCGCATTTGCTTCACAGAACCGCTTTTCTGCAGGGAACATTAACGCTTGTTCAGGACGAAAGAAAGCACAGAGCCCCAGATTTGCTGTTGCCCTGGAGAGCTTGCAGAGCACCGGGGAAAGGCAGGCAGAGAATTCCCTGCTAGCACCTTCTCTGTGTCCGGGAAGGAAAACTGTTCGCATTTGCTTTACAGAACCGCTTTTCTGCAGGGAACATTAACGCTTGTTCAGGACGAAAGAAAGCACAGAGCCCCAGATTTGCTGTTGCCCTGGAGAGCTTGCAGAGCACTGGGGAAAGGCAGGCAGAGAATTCCCTGCTAGCACCTTCTCTGTGTCCGGGAAGGAGAAATGTTCACATTGTTTCACAGAATCGCATTTGCGTAGCTGCAGGGAACATTAACGCTTGTTCAGGACGAAAGAAAGCACAGAGCCCCAGATTTGCTGTTGCCCTGGAGAGCTTGCAGAGCACTGGGGAAAGGCAGGCAGAGAATTCCCTGCTAGCACCTTCTCTGTGCCTAGGAAGGAGAAATGTTCACATTGTTTCACAGAATCGCATTTGCGTCGCTGCAGGGAACATTAACGCTTGTTCAGGACGAAAGAAAGCACAGAGCCCCAGATTTGCTGTTGCCCTGGAGAGCTTGCAGAGCACTGGGGAAAGGCAGGCAGAGAATTCCCTGCTAGCACCTTCTCTGTGTCCGGGAAGGAAAACTGTTCGCATTTGCTTCACAGAACCGCTTTTCTGCAGGGAACATTAACGCTTGTTCAGGACGAAAGAAAGCACAGAGCCCCAGATTTGCTGTTGCCCTGGAGAGCTTGCAGAGCACTGGGGAAAGGCAGGCAGAGAATTCCCTGCTAGCACCTTCTCTGTGTCCGGGAAGGAAAACTGTTCACATTTGCTTCACAGAACCGCTTTTCTGCAGAGAACACTAACGCTTGTTCAGGACGAAAGAAAGCACAGAGCCCCAGATTTGCTGTTGCCCTGGAGAGCTTGCAGAGCACTGGGGAAAGGCAGGCAGAGAATTCCCTGCTAGCACCTTCTCTGTGCCTAGGAAGGAGAAATGTTCACATTGTTTCACAGAATCGCATTTGCGTCGCTGCAGGCAACATTAACGCTTGTACAGGACGAAAGAAAGCACAGAGCCCCAGATTTGCTGTTGCCCTGGAGAGCTTGCAGAGCACTGGGGAAAGGCAGGCAGAGAATTCCCTGCTAGCATCTTCTCTGTGTCCGGGAAGGAAAACTGTTCGCATTTGCTTCACAGAACCGCTTTTCTGCAGGGAACATTAACGCTTGTTCAGGACGAAAGAAAGCACAGAGCCCCAGATGTGCTGTTGCCCTGGAGAGCTTGCAGAGCACTGGGGAAAGGCAGGCAGAGAATTCCCTGCTAGCACCTTCTCTGTGTCCGGGAAGGAAAACTGTTCGCATTTGCTTCACAGAACCGCTTTTCTGCAGAGAACACTAACGCTTGTTCAGGACGAAAGAAAGCACAGAGCCCCAGATTTGCTGTTGCCCTGGAGAGCTTGCAGAGCACTGGGGAAAGGCAGGCAGAGAATTCCCTGATAGCACCTTCTCTGTGTCCGGGAATGAGAAGTCTTCACGTTGTTACTCGGAATCGCATTTGCGTCGCTGTAGAGAACACTAACGCTTGTTCAGGACGAAAGAAAGCACAGAGCCCCAGATTTGCTGTTGCCCTGGAGAGCTTGCAGAGCACTGGGGAAAGGCAGGCAGAGAATTCCCTGATAGCACCTTCTCTGTGTCCGGGAAGGAGAAATGTTCACATTGTTTCACAGAATCGCATTTGCGTCGCTGCAGGGAACATTAACGCTTATTCAGGACGAAAGAAAGCACAGAGCCCCAGATTTGCTGTTGCCCTGGAGAGCTTGCAGAGCACTGGGGAAAGGCAGGCAGAGAATTCCCCGCTAGCACCTTCTCTGTGTCCGGGAAGGAAAACTGTTCGCATTTGCTTCACAGAACCGCTTTTCTGCAGGGAACATTAACGCTTGTTCAGGACGAAAGAAAGCACAGAGCCCCAGATTTGCTGTTGCCCTGGAGAGCTTGCAGAGCACCGGGGAAAGGCAGGCAGAGAATTCCCTGCTAGCACCTTCTCTGTGTCCGGGAAGGAAAACTGTTCGCATTTGCTTTACAGAACCGCTTTTCTGCAGGGAACATTAACGCTTGTTCAGGACGAAAGAAAGCACAGAGCCCCAGATTTGCTGTTGCCCCGGAGAGCTTGCAGAGCACTGGGGAAAGGCAGGCAGAGAATTCCCTGCTAGCACCTTCTCTGTGTCCGGGAAGGAGAAATGTTCACATTGTTTCACAGAATCGCATTTGCGTAGCTGCAGGGAACATTAACGCTTGTTCAGGACGAAAGAAAGCACAGAGCCCCAGATTTGCTGTTGCCCTGGAGAGCTTGCAGAGCACTGGGGAAAGGCAGGCAGAGAATTCCCTGCTAGCACCTTCTCTGTGTCCGGGAAGGAAAACTGTTCGCATTTGCTTCACAGAACCGCTTTTCTGCAGAGAACACTAACGCTTGTTCAGGACGAAAGAAAGCACAGAGCCCCAGATTTGCTGTTGCCCTGGAGAGCTTGCAGAGCACTGGGGAAAGGCAGGCAGAGAATTCCCTGCTAGCACCTTCTCTGTGTCCGGGAAGGAGAGATGTTCACATTGTTTCACAGAATCGCATTTGCGTCGCTGCAGGGAACATTAACGCTTATTCAGGACGAAAGAAAGCACAGAGCCCCAGATTTGCTGTTGCCCTGGAGAGCTTGCAGAGCACTGGGGAAAGGCAGGCAGAGAATTCCCTGCTAGCACCTTCTCTGTGTCCGGGAAGGAGAAATGTTCACATTGTTTCACAGAATCGCATTTGCGTCGCTGCAGGGAACATTAACGCTTATTCAGGACGAAAGAAAGCACAGAGCCCCAGATTTGCTGTTGCCCTGGAGAGCTTGCAGAGCACTGGGGAAAGGCAGGCAGAGAATTCCCTGCTAGCACCTTCTCTGTGTCCGGGAAGGAAAACTGTTCGCATTTGCTTCACAGAACCGCTTTTCTGCAGGGAACATTAACGCTTGTTCAGGACGAAAGAAAGCACAGAGCGCCAGATTTGCTGTTGCCCTGGAGAGCTTGCAGAGCACTGGGGAAAGGCAGGCAGAGAATTCCCTGCTAGCACCTTCTCTGTGTCCGGGAAGGAAAACTGTTCGCATTTGCTTCACAGAACCACTTTTCTGCAGAGAACACTAACGCTTGTTCAGGACGAAAGAAAGCACAGAGCCCCAGATTTGCTGTTGTCCTGGAGAGCTTGCAGAGCACTGGGGAAAGGCAGGCAGAGAATTCCCTGCTAGCACCTTCTCTGTGTCCGGGAAGGAGAAGTCTTCACGTTGTTACTCGGAATCGCATTTGCGTCGCTGTAGAGACACTAACGCTTGTTCAGGACGAAAGAAAGCACAGAGCGCCAGATTTGCTGTTGCCCTGGAGAGCTTGCAGAGCACCGGGGAAAGGCAGGCAGAGAATTCCCTGCTAGCACCTTCTCTGTGTCCGGGAAGGAAAACTGTTCGCATTTGCTTCACAGAACCGCTTTTCTGCAGAGAACACTAACGCTTGTTCAGGACGAAAGAAAGCACAGAGCCCCAGATTTGCTGTTGCCCTGGAGAGCTTGCAGAGCACTGGGGAAAGGCAGGCAGAGAATTCCCTGCTAGCACCTTCTCTGTGCCTAGGAAGGAGAAATGTTCACATTGTTTCACAGAATCGTATTTGCGTCGCTGCAGGGAACATTAACGCTTGTTCAGGACGAAAGAAAGCACAGAGCCCCAGATTTGCTGTTGCCCTGGAGAGCTTGCAGAGCACTGGGGAAAGGCAGGCAGAGAATTCCCTGCTAGCACCTTCTCTGTGTCCGGGAAGGAAAACTGTTCGCATTTGCTTCACAGAACCGCTTTTCTGCAGGGAACATTAACGCTTGTTCAGGACGAAAGAAAGCACGGAGCCCCAGATTTGCTGTTGCCCTGGAGAGCTTGCAGAGCACTGGGGAAAGGCAGGCAGAGAATTCCCTGCTAGCACCTTCTCTGTGTCCGGGAAGGAAAACTGTTCACATTTGCTTCACAGAACCGCTTTTCTGCAGAGAACATTAACGCTTGTTCAGGACGAAAGAAAGCACAGAGCCCCAGATTTGCTGTTGCCCTGGAGAGCTTGCAGAGCACTGGGGAAAGGCAGGCAGAGAATTCCCTGCTAGCACCTTCTCTGTGCCTAGGAAGGAGAAATGTTCACATTGTTTCACAGAATCGCATTTGCGTCGCTGCAGGCAACATTAACGATTGTACAGGACGAAAGAAAGCACAGAGCCCCAGATTTGCTGTTGCCCTGCAGAGCTTGCAGAGCACTGGGGAAAGGCAGGCAGAGAATTCCCTGCTAGCATCTTCTCTGTGTCCGGGAAGGAAAACTGTTCGCATTTGCTTCACAGAACCGCTTTTCTGCAGGGAACATTAACGCTTGTTCAGGACGAAAGAAAGCACAGAGCCCCAGATTTGCTGTTGCCCTGGAGAGCTTGCAGAGCACTGGGGAAAGGCAGGCAGAGAATTCCCTGCTAGCACCTTCTCTGTGTCCGGGAAGGAAAACTGTTCGCATTTGCTTCACAGAACCGCTTTTCTGCAGAGAACACTAACGCTTGTTCAGGATGAAAGAAAGCACAGAGCCCCAGATTTGCTGTTGCCCTGGAGAGCTTGCAGAGCACTGGGGAAAGGCAGGCAGAGAATTCCCTGATAGCACCTTCTCTGTGTCCGGGAAGGAGAAATGTTCACATTGTTTCACAGAATCGCACTTGCGTCGCTGCAGGGAACATTAACGCTTATTCAGGACGAAAGAAAGCACAGAGCCCCAGATTTGCTGTTGCCCTGGAGAGCTTGCAGAGCACTGGGGAAAGGAAGGCAGAGAATTCCCTGCTAGCACCTTCTCTGTGCCTGGGAAGGAGAAGTCTTCACGTTGTTACTCGGAATCGCATTTGCGTCGCTGTAGAGAACACTAACGCTTGTTCAGGACGAAAGAAAGCACAGAGCGCCAGATTTGCTGTTGCCCTGGAGAGCTTGCAGACACTGGGGAAAGGCAGGCAGAGAATTCCCCGCTAGCACCTTCTCTGTGTCCGGGAAGGAAAACTGTTCGCATTTGCTTCACAGAACCGCTTTTCTGCAGGGAACATTAACGCTTGTTCAGGACGAAAGAAAGCACAGAGCCCCAGATTTGCTGTTGCCCTGGAGAGCTTGCAGAGCACCGGGGAAAGGCAGGCAGAGAATTCCCTGCTAGCACCTTCTCTGTGTCCGGGAAGGAAAACTGTTCGCATTTGCTTTACAGAACCGCTTTTCTGCAGGGAACATTAACGCTTGTTCAGGACGAAAGAAAGCACAGAGCCCCAGATTTGCTGTTGCCCTGGAGAGCTTGCAGAGCACTGGGGAAAGGCAGGCAGAGAATTCCCTGCTAGCACCTTCTCTGTGTCCGGGAAGGAAAACTGTTCGCATTTGCTTCACAGAACCGCTTTTCTGCAGAGAACACTAACGCTTGTTCAGGACGAAAGAAAGCACAGAGCCCCAGATTTGCTGTTGCCCTGGAGAGCTTGCAGAGCACTGGGGAAAGGCAGGCAGAGAATTCCCTGCTAGCACCTTCTCTGTGTCCGGGAAGGAGAGATGTTCACATTGTTTCACAGAATCGCATTTGCGTCGCTGCAGGGAACATTAACGCTTATTCAGGACGAAAGAAAGCACAGAGCCCCAGATTTGCTGTTGCCCTGGAGAGCTTGCAGAGCACTGGGGAAAGGCAGGCAGAGAATTCCCTGCTAGCACCTTCTCTGTGTCCGGGAAGGAAAACTGTTCGCATTTGCTTCACAGAACCGCTTTTCTGCAGGGAACATTAACGCTTGTTCAGGACGAAAGAAAGCACAGAGCCCCAGATTTGCTGTTGCCCTGGAGAGCTTGCAGAGCACTGGGGAAAGGCAGGCAGAGAATTCCCTGCTAGCACCTTCTCTGTGCCTAGGAAGGAGAAATGTTCACATTGTTTCACAGAATCGCATTTGCGTCGCTGCAGGGAACATTAACGCTTGTTCAGGACGAAAGAAAGCACAGAGCCCCAGATTTGCTGTTGCCCTGGAGAGCTTGCAGAGCACTGGGGAAAGGCAGGCAGAGAATTCCCTGCTAGCACCTTCTCTGTGTCCGGGAAGGAAAACTGTTCGCATTTGCTTCACAGAACCGCTTTTCTGCAGAGAACACTAACGCTTGTTCAGGACGAAAGAAAGCACAGAGCCCCAGATTTGCTGTTGCCCTGGAGAGCTTGCAGAGCACTGGGGAAAGGCAGGCAGAGAATTCCCTGATAGCACCTTCTCTGTGTCCGGGAATGAGAAGTCTTCACGTTGTTACTCGGAATCGCATTTGCGTCGCTGTAGAGAACACTAACGCTTGTTCAGGACGAAAGAAAGCACAGAGCCCCAGATTTGCTGTTGCCCTGGAGAGCTTGCAGAGCACTGGGGAAAGGCAGGCAGAGAATTCCCTGCTAGCACCTTCTCTGTGTCCGGGAAGGAGAAATGTTCACATTGTTTCACAGAATCGCATTTGCGTCGCTGCAGGGAACATTAACGCTTATTCAGGACGAAAGAAAGCACAGAGCCCCAGATTTGCTGTTGCCCTGGAGAGCTTGCAGAGCACTGGGGAAAGGCAGGCAGAGAATTCCCTGCTAGCACCTTCTCTGTACCTGGGAAGGAGAAGTCTTCACGTTGTTACTCGGAATCGCATTTGCGTCGCTGTAGAGAACACTAACGCTTGTTCAGGACGAAAGAAAGCACAGAGCGCCAGATTTGCTGTTGCCCTGGAGAGCTTGCAGAGCACTGGGGAAAGGCAGGCAGAGAATTCCCCGCTAGCACCTTCTCTGTGTCCGGGAAGGAAAACTGTTCGCATTTGCTTCACAGAACCGCTTTTCTGCAGGGAACATTAACGCTTGTTCAGGACGAAAGAAAGCACAGAGCCCCAGATTTGCTGTTGCCCTGGAGAGCTTGCAGAGCACCGGGGAAAGGCAGGCAGAGAATTCCCTGCTAGCACCTTCTCTGTGTCCGGGAAGGAGAAATGTTCGCATTTGCTTTACAGAACCGCTTTTCTGCAGGGACCATTAACGCTTGTTCAGGACGAAAGAAAGCACAGAGCCCCAGATTTGCTGTTGCCCTGGAGAGCTTGCAGAGCACTGGGGAAAGGCAGGCAGAGAATTCCCTGCTAGCACCTTCTCTGTGTCCGGGAAGGAGAAATGTTCACATTGTTTCACAGAATCGCATTTGCGTAGCTGCAGGGAACATTAACGATTGTTCAGGACGAAAGAAAGCACAGAGCGCCAGATTTGCTGTTGCCCTGGAGAGCTTGCAGAGCACTGGGGAAAGGCAGGCAGAGAATTCCCTGCTAGCACCTTCTCTGTGTCCGGGAAGGAAAACTGTTCGCATTTGCTTCACAGAACCCATTTTCTGCAGAGAACATTAACGCTTGTTCAGGACGAAAGAAAGCACAGAGCCCCAGATTTGCTGTTGCCCTGGAGAGCTTGCAGAGCACTGGGGAAAGGCAGGCAGAGAATTCCCTGCTAGCACCTTCTCTGTGTCCGGGAAGGAAAACTGTTCGCATTTGCTTCACAGAACCGCTTTTCTGCAGGGAACATTAACGCTTGTTCAGGACGAAAGAAAGCACAGAGCCCCAGATTTGCTGTTGCCCTGGAGAGCTTGCAGAGCACTGGGGAAAGGCAGGCAGAGAATTCCCTGCTAGCAGCTTGTCTGTGTGCGGGAAGGAAAACTGTTCGCATTTGCTTCACAGAACCACTTTTCTGCAGGGAACATTAACGCTTGTTCAGGACGAAAGAAAGCACAGAGCCCCAGATTTGCTGTTGCCCTGGAGAGCTTGCAGAGCACTGGGGAAAGGCAGGCAGAGAATTCCCTGCTAGCGCCTTCTCTGTGTCCGGGAAGGAAAACTGTTCGCATTTGCTTCACAGAACCGCTTTTCTGCAGAGAACACTAACGCTTGTTCAGGACAAAAGAAAGCACAGAGCCCCAGATTTGCTGTTTCCCTGGACAGCTTGCAGAGCACTGGGGAAAGGCAGGCAGAGAATTCCCTGCTAGCACCTTCTCTGTGTCCGGGAAGGAGAAATATTCACATTGTTTCACAGAATCGCATTTGCGTCGCTGCAGGGAACATTAACGCTTATTCAGGACGAAAGAAAGCACAGAGCCCCAGATTTGCTGTTGCCCTGGAGAGCTTGCAGAGCACTGGGGAAAGGCAGGCAGAGAATTCCCTGCTAGCACCTTCTCTGTGTCCGGGAAGGAAAACTGTTCGCATTTGCTTCACAGAACCGCTTTTCTGCAGAGAACACTAACGCTTGTTCAGGACGAAAGAAAGCACAGAGCCCCAGATTTGCTGTTGCCCTGGAGAGCTTGCAGAGCACTGGGGAAAGGCAGGCAGAGAATTCCCTGCTAGCACCTTCTCTGTGTCCGGGAAGGAAAACTGTTCGCATTTGCTTCACAGAACCGCTTTTCTGCAGGGACCATTAACGCTTGTTCAGGACGAAAGAAAGCACGGAGCCCCAGATTTGCTGTTGCCCTGGAGAGCTTGCAGAGCACTGGGGAAAGGCAGGCAGAGAATTCCCTGCTAGCACCTTCTCTGTGTCCGGGAAGGAGAAATGTTCACATTGTTTCACAGAACCGCTTTTCTGCAGGGAACATTAACGCTTGTTCAGGACGAAAGAAAGCACAGAGCCCCAGATTTGCTGTTGCCCTGGAGAGCTTGCAGAGCACTGGGGAAAGGCAGGCAGAGAATTCCCTGCTAGCACCTTCTCTGTGTCCGGGAAGGAAAACTGTTCGCATTTGCTTCACAGAACCGCTTTTCTGCAGAGAACACTAACGCTTGTTCAGGACGAAAGAAAGCACAGAGCCCCAGATTTGCTGTTTCCCTGGACAGCTTGCAGAGCACTGGGGAAAGGCAGGCAGAGAATTCCCTGATAGCACCTTCTCTGTGTCCGGGAATGAGAAGTCTTCACGTTGTTACTCGGAATCGCATTTGCGTCGCTGTAGAGAACACTAACGCTTGTTCAGGACGAAAGAAAGCACAGAGCCCCAGATTTGCTGTTGCCCTGGAGAGCTTGCAGAGCACTGGGGAAAGGCAGGCAGAGAATTCCCTGCTAGCACCTTCTCTGTGTCCGGGAAGGAAAACTGTTCGCATTTGCTTCACAGAACCGCTTTTCTGCAGGGAACATTAACGCTTGTTCAGGACGAAAGAAAGCACAGAGCCCCAGATTTGCTGTTGCCCTGGAGAGCTTGCAGAGCACTGGGGAAAGGCAGGCAGAGAATTCCCTGCTAGCACCTTCTCTGTGTCCGGGAAGGAGAAATGTTCACATTGTTTCACAGAATCGCATTTGCGTAGCTGCAGGGAACATTAACGCTTGTTCAGGACGAAAGAAAGCACAGAGCCCCAGATTTGCTGTTGCCCTGGAGAGCTTGCAGAGCACTGGGGAAAGGCAGGCAGAGAATTCCCTGCTAGCACCTTCTCTGTGTCCGGGAAGGAAAACTGTTCGCATTTGCTTCACAGAACCGCTTTTCTGCAGAGAACACTAACGCTTGTTCAGGACGAAAGAAAGCACAGAGCCCCAGATTTGCTGTTGCCCTGGAGAGCTTGCAGAGCACTGGGGAAAGGCAGGCAGAGAATTCCCTGCTAGCACCTTCTCTGTGTCCGGGAAGGAGAGATGTTCACATTGTTTCACAGAATCGCATTTGCGTCGCTGCAGGGAACATTAACGCTTATTCAGGACGAAAGAAAGCACAGAGCCCCAGATTTGCTGTTGCCCTGGAGAGCTTGCAGAGCACTGGGGAAAGGCAGGCAGAGAATTCCCTGCTAGCACCTTCTCTGTATCCGGGAAGGAAAACTGTTCGCATTTGCTTCACAGAACCGCTTTTCTGCAGGGAACATTAACGCTTGTTCAGGACGAAAGAAAGCACAGAGCCCCAGATTTGCTGTTGCCCTGGAGAGCTTGCAGAGCACTGGGGAAAGGCAGGCAGAGAATTCCCTGCTAGCACCTTCTCTGTGTCCGGGAAGGAAAACTGTTCGCATTTGCTTCACAGAAACGCTTTTCTGCAGAGAACACTAACGCTTGTTCAGGACAAAAGAAAGCACAGAGCCCCAGATTTGCTGTTGCCCTGGAGAGCTTGCAGAGCACTGGGGAAAGGCAGGCAGAGAATTCCCTGCTAGCACCTTCTCTGTGTCCGGGAAGGAGAAATGTTCACATTGTTTCACAGAATCGCATTTGCGTCGCTGCAGGGAACATTAACGCTTGTTCAGGACGAAAGAAAGCACAGAGCCCCAGATTTGCTGTTGCCCTGGAGAGCTTGCAGAGCACTGGGGAAAGGCAGGCAGAGAATTCCCTGCTAGCACCTTCTCTGTGTCCGGGAAGGAAAACTGTTCGCATTTGCTTCACAGAACCGCTTTTCTGCAGAGAACACTAACGCTTGTTCAGGACGAAAGAAAGCACAGAGCCCCAGATTTGCTGTTGCCCTGGAGAGCTTGCAGAGCACTGGGGAAAGGCAGGCACAGAATTCCCTGATAGCACCTTCTCTGTGTCCGGGAATGAGAAGTCTTCACGTTGTTACTCGGAATCGCATTTGCGTCGCTGTAGAGAACACTAACGCTTGTTCAGGACGAAAGAAAGCACAGAGCCCCAGATTTGCTGTTGCCCTGGACAGCTTGCAGAGCACTGGGGAAAGGCAGGCAGAGAATTCCCTGCTAGCACCTTCTCTGTGTCCGGGAAGGAGAAATGTTCACATTGTTTCACAGAATCGCATTTGCGTCGCTGCAGGGAACATTAACGCTTATTCAGGACGAAAGAAAGCACAGAGCCCCAGATTTGCTGTTGCCCTGGAGAGCTTGCAGAGCACTGGGGAAAGGCAGGCAGAGAATTCCCTGCTAGCACCTTCTCTGTGTCCGGGAAGGAAAACTGTTCGCATTTGCTTCACAGAACCGCTTTTCTGCAGGGAACATTAACGCTTGTTCAGGACGAAAGAAAGCACAGAGCCCCAGATTTGCTGTTGCCCTGGAGAGCTTGCAGAGCACTGGGGAAAGGCAGGCAGAGAATTCCCTGCTAGCGCCTTCTCTGTGTCCGGGAAGGAAAACTGTTCGCATTTGCTTCACAGAACCGCTTTTCTGCAGAGAACACTAACGCTTGTTCAGGACAAAAGAAAGCACAGAGCCCCAGATTTGCTGTTTCCCTGGACAGCTTGCAGAGCACTGGGGAAAGGCAGGCAGAGAATTCCCTGCTAGCACCTTCTCTGTGTCCGGGAAGGAGAAATATTCACATTGTTTCACAGAATCGCATTTGCGTCGCTGCAGGGAACATTAACGCTTATTCAGGACGAAAGAAAGCACAGAGCCCCAGATTTGCTGTTGCCCTGGAGAGCTTGCAGAGCACTGGGGAAAGGCAGGCAGAGAATTCCCTGCTAGCACCTTCTCTGTGTCCGGGAAGGAAAACTGTTCGCATTTGCTTCACAGAACCGCTTTTCTGCAGAGAACACTAACGCTTGTTCAGGACGAAAGAAAGCACAGAGCCCCAGATTTGCTGTTGCCCTGGAGAGCTTGCAGAGCACTGGGGAAAGGCAGGCAGAGAATTCCCTGCTAGCACCTTCTCTGTGTCCGGGAAGGAAAACTGTTCGCATTTGCTTCACAGAACCGCTTTTCTGCAGGGAACACTAACGCTTGTTCAGGACGAAAGAAAGCACGGAGCCCCAGATTTGCTGTTGCCCTGGAGAGCTTGCAGAGCACTGGGGAAAGGCAGGCAGAGAATTCCCTGCTAGCACCTTCTCTGTGTCCGGGAAGGAAAACTGTTCACATTTGCTTCACAGAACCGCTTTTCTGCAGAGAACACTAACGCTTGTTCAGGACGAAAGAAAGCACAGAGCCCCAGATTTGCTGTTGCCCTGCAGAGCTTGCAGAGCACTGGGGAAAGGCAGGCAGAGAATTCCCTGCTAGCATCTTCTCTGTGTCCGGGAAGGAGAAATGTTCACATTGTTTCACAGAACCGCTTTTCTGCAGGGAACATTAACGCTTGTTCAGGACGAAAGAAAGCACAGAGCCCCAGATTTGCTGTTGCCCTGGAGAGCTTGCAGAGCACTGGGGAAAGGCAGGCAGAGAATTCCCTGCTAGCACCTTCTCTGTGTCCGGGAAGGAAAACTGTTCGCATTTGCTTCACAGAACCGCTTTTCTGCAGAGAACACTAACGCTTGTTCAGGACGAAAGAAAGCACAGAGCCCCAGATTTGCTGTTGCCCTGGAGAGCTTGCAGAGCACTGGGGAAAGGCAGGCAGAGAATTCCCTGATAGCACCTTCTCTGTGTCCGGGAATGAGAAGTCTTCACGTTGTTACTCGGAATCGCATTTGCGTCGCTGTAGAGAACACTAACGCTTGTTCAGGACGAAAGAAAGCACAGAGCCCCAGATTTGCTGTTGCCCTGGAGAGCTTGCAGAGCACTGGGGAAAGGCAGGCAGAGAATTCCCTGATAGCACCTTCTCTGTGTCCGGGAAGGAGAAATGTTCACATTGTTTCACAGAATCGCATTTGCGTCGCTGCAGGGAACATTAACGCTTATTCAGGACGAAAGAAAGCACAGAGCCCCAGATTTGCTGTTGCCCTGGAGAGCTTGCAGAGCACTGGGGAAAGGCAGGCAGAGAATTCCCTGCTAGCACCTTCTCTGTGCCTGGGAAGGAGAAGTCTTCACGTTGTTACTCGGAATCGCATTTGCGTCGCTGTAGAGAACACTAACGCTTGTTCAGGACGAAAGAAAGCACAGAGCCCCAGATTTGCTGTTGCCCTGGAGAGCTTGCAGAGCACCGGGGAAAGGCAGGCAGAGAATTCCCTGCTAGCACCTTCTCTGTGTCCGGGAAGGAAAACTGTTCGCATTTGCTTTACAGAACCGCTTTTCTGCAGGGAACATTAACGCTTGTTCAGGACGAAAGAAAGCACAGAGCCCCAGATTGGCTGTTGCCCTGGAGAGCTTGCAGAGCACTGGGGAAAGGCAGGCAGAGAATTCCCTGCTAGCACCTTCTCTGTGTCCGGGAAGGAGAAATGTTCACATTGTTTCACAGAATCGCATTTGCGTAGCTGCAGGGAACATTAACGCTTGTTCAGGACGAAAGAAAGCACAGAGCCCCAGATTTGCTGTTGCCCTGGAGAGCTTGCAGAGCACTGGGGAAAGGCAGGCAGAGAATTCCCTGCTAGCACCTTCTCTGTGTCCGGGAAGGAAAACTGTTCGCATTTGCTTCACAGAACCGCTTTTCTGCAGAGAACACTAACGCTTGTTCAGGACGAAAGAAAGCACAGAGCCCCAGATTTGCTGTTGCCCTGGAGAGCTTGCAGAGCACTGGGGAAAGGCAGGCAGAGAATTCCCTGCTAGCACCTTCTCTGTGTCCGGGAAGGAGAGATGTTCACATTGTTTCACAGAATCGCATTTGCGTCGCTGCAGGGAACATTAACGCTTATTCAGGACGAAAGAAAGCACAGAGCCCCAGATTTGCTGTTGCCCTGGAGAGCTTGCAGAGCACTGGGGAAAGGCAGGCAGAGAATTCCCTGCTAGCACCTTCTCTGTATCCGGGAAGGAAAACTGTTCGCATTTGCTTCACAGAACCGCTTTTCTGCAGGGAACATTAACGCTTGTTCAGGACGAAAGAAAGCACAGAGCCCCAGATTTGCTGTTGCCCTGGAGAGCTTGCAGAGCACTGGGGAAAGGCAGGCAGAGAATTCCCTGCTAGCACCTTCTCTGTGTCCGGGAAGGAAAACTGTTCGCATTTGCTTCACAGAACCGCTTTTCTGCAGAGAACACTAACGCTTGTTCAGGACGAAAGAAAGCACAGAGCCCCAGATTTGCTGTTGCCCTGGAGAGCTTGCAGAGCACTGGGGAAAGGCAGGCAGAGAATTCCCTGCTAGCACCTTCTCTGTGTCCGGGAATGAGAAGTCTTCACGTTGTTACTCGGAATCGCATTTGCGTCGCTGTAGAGAACACTAACGCTTGTTCAGGACGAAAGAAAGCACAGAGCCCCAGATTTGCTGTTGCCCTGGAGAGCTTGCAGAGCACTGGGGAAAGGCAGGCAGAGAATTCCCTGCTAGCACCTTCTCTGTGTCCGGGAAGGAGAAATGTTCACATTGTTTCACAGAATCGCATTTGCGTCGCTGCAGGGAACATTAACGCTTATTCAGGACGAAAGAAAGCACAGAGCCCCAGATTTGCTGTTGCCCTGGAGAGCTTGCAGAGCACTGGGGAAAGGCAGGCAGAGAATTCCCTGCTAGCACCTTCTCTGTACCTGGGAAGGAGAAGTCTTCACGTTGTTACTCGGAATCGCATTTGCGTCGCTGTAGAGAACACTAACGCTTGTTCAGGACGAAAGAAAGCACAGAGCGCCAGATTTGCTGTTGCCCTGGAGAGCTTGCAGAGCACTGGGGAAAGGCAGGCAGAGAATTCCCCGCTAGCACCTTCTCTGTGTCCGGGAAGGAAAACTGTTCGCATTTGCTTCACAGAACCGCTTTTCTGCAGGGAACATTAACGCTTGTTCAGGACGAAAGAAAGCACAGAGCCCCAGATTTGCTGTTGCCCTGGAGAGCTTGCAGAGCACCGGGGAAAGGCAGGCAGAGAATTCCCTGCTAGCACCTTCTCTGTGTCCGGGAAGGAAAACTGTTCGCATTTGCTTTACAGAACCGCTTTTCTGCAGGGAACATTAACGCTTGTTCAGGACGAAAGAAAGCACAGAGCCCCAGATTTGCTGTTGCCCTGGAGAGCTTGCAGAGCACTGGGGAAAGGCAGGCAGAGAATTCCCTGCTAGCACCTTCTCTGTGTCCGGGAAGGAGAAATGTTCACATTGTTTCACAGAATCGCATTTGCGTAGCTGCAGGGAACATTAACGATTGTTCAGGACGAAAGAAAGCACAGAGCCCCAGATTTGCTGTTGCCCTGGAGAGCTTGCAGAGCACTGGGGAAAGGCAGGCAGAGAATTCCCTGCTAGCACCTTCTCTGTGTCCGGGAAGGAAAACTGTTCGCATTTGCTTCACAGAACCGCTTTTCTGCAGAGAACACTAACGCTTGTTCAGGACGAAAGAAAGCACAGAGCCCCAGATTTGCTGTTGCCCTGGAGAGCTTGCAGAGCACTGGGGAAAGGCAGGCAGAGAATTCCCTGCTAGCACCTTCTCTGTGTCCGGGAAGGAAAACTGTTCGCATTTGCTTCACAGAACCGCTTTTCTGCAGAGAACACTAACGCTTGTTCAGGACAAAAGAAAGCACAGAGCCCCAGATTTGCTGTTTCCCTGGACAGCTTGCAGAGCACTGGGGAAAGGCAGGCAGAGAATTCCCTGCTAGCACCTTCTCTGTGTCTTGGAAGGAGAAATGTTCACATTGTTTCACAGAATCGCATTTGCGTCGCTGCAGGGAACATTAACGCTTATTCAGGACGAAAGAAAGCACAGAGCCCCAGATTTGCTGTTGCCCTGGAGAGCTTGCAGAGCACTGGGGAAAGGCAGGCAGAGAATTCCCTGCTAGCACCTTCTCTGTGTCCGGGAAGGAAAACTGTTCGCATTTGCTTCACAGAACCGCTTTTCTGCAGGGAACATTAACGCTTGTTCAGGACGAAAGAAAGCACAGAGCCCCAGATTTGCTGTTGCCCTGGAGAGCTTGCAGAGCACTGGGGAAAGGCAGGCAGAGAATTCCCTGCTAGCACCTTCTCTGTGTCCGGGAAGGAAAACTGTTCACATTTGCTTCACAGAACCGCTTTTCTGCAGAGAACACTAACGCTTGTTCAGGACGAAAGAAAGCACAGAGCCCCAGATATGCTGTTGCCCTGAAGAGCTTGCAGAGCACTGGGGAAAGGCAGGCAGAGAATTCCCTGCTAGCACCTTCTCTGTGTCCGTGAAGGAGAAATGTTCACATTGTTTCACAGAATCGCATTTGCGTCGCTGCAGGGAACATTAACGCTTATTCAGGACGAAAGAAAGCACAGAGCCCCAGATTTGCTGTTGCCCTGGAGAGCTTGCAGAGCACCGGGGAAAGGCAGG
Organism: Strix aluco; assembly: GCF_031877795.1. Classification (NCBI taxonomy): domain Eukaryota; kingdom Metazoa; phylum Chordata; class Aves; order Strigiformes; family Strigidae; genus Strix; species Strix aluco. Next base: position 9,735,056 of record NC_133932.1, read on the forward strand.
CAGAGAATTCCCCGCTAGCACCTTCTCTGTGTCCGGGAAGGAAAACTGTTCGCATTTGCTTCACAGAACCGCTTTTCTGCAGGGAACATTAACGCTTGTTCAGGACGAAAGAAAGCACAGAGCGCCAGATTTGCTGTTGCCCTGGAGAGCTTGCAGAGCACTGGGGAAAGGCAGGCAGAGAATTCCCTGCTAGCACCTTCTCTGTGTCCGGGAAGGAAAACTGTTCACATTTGCTTCACAGAACCGCTTTTCTGCAGAGAACACTAACGCTTGTTCAGGACGAAAGAAAGCACAGAGCCACAGATTGGCTGTTGCCCTGGAGAGCTTGCAGAGCACTGGGGAAAGGCAGGCAGAGAATTCCCTGCTAGCACCTTCTCTGTGTCCGGGAAGGAAAACTGTTCGCATTTGCTTCACAGAACCGCTTTTCTGCAGGGAACATTAACGCTTGTTCAGGACGAAAGAAAGCACAGAGCCCCAGATTTGCTGTTGCCCTGGAGAGCTTGCAGAGCACTGGGGAAAGGCAGGCAGAGAATTCCCTGCTAGCACCTTCTCTGTGTCCGGGAAGGACAACTGTTCGCATTTGCTTCACAGAACCGCTTTTCTGCAGGGAACATTAACGCTTGTTCAGGACGAAAGAAAGCACAGAGCCCCAGATTTGCTGTTGCCCTGGAGAGCTTGCAGAGCACTGGGGAAAGGCAGGCAGAGAATTCCCTGCTAGCATCTTCTCTGTGCCTAGGAAGGAGAAATGTTCACATTGTTTCACAGAATCGCATTTGCGTCGCTGCAGGGAACACTAACGCTTGTTCAGGACAAAAGAAAGCACAGAGCCCCAGATTTGCTGTTGCCCTGGAGAGCTTGCAGAGCACTGGGGAAAGGCAGGCAGAGAATTCCCTGCTAGCACCTTCTCTGTGTCCGGGAAGGAAAACTGTTCGCATTTGCTTCACAGAACCGCTTTTCTGCAGGGAACATTAACGCTTGTTCAGGACGAAAGAAAGCACAGAGCGCCAGATTTGCTGTTGCCCTGGAGAGCTTGCAGAGCACTGGGGAAAGGCAGGCAGAGAATTCCCTGCTAGCACCTTCTCTGTGTCCGGGAAGGAGAAATGTTCACATTGTTTCACAGAATCGCATTTGCGTCGCTGCAGGGAACATTAACGCTTATTCAGGACGAAAGACAGCACAGAGCCCCAGATTTGCTGTTGCCCTGGAGAGCTTGCAGAGCACTGGGGAAAGGCAGGCAGAGAATTCCCTGCTAGCACCTTCTCTGTGCCTGGGAAGGAGAAGTCTTCACGTTGTTACTCGGAATCGCATTTGCGTCGCTGTAGAGAACACTAACGCTTGTTCAGGACGAAAGAAAGCACAGAGCGCCAGATTTGCTGTTGCCCTGGAGAGCTTGCAGAGCACTGGGGAAAGGCAGGCAGAGAATTCCCCGCTAGCACCTTCTCTGTGTCCGGGAAGGAAAACTGTTCGCATTTGCTTCACAGAACCGCTTTTCTGCAGGGAACATTAACGCTTCTTCGGGACGAAAGAAAGCACAGAGCCCCAGATTTGCTGTTGCCCTGGAGAGCTTGCAGAGAACCGGGGAAAGGCAGGCAGAGAATTCCTTGCTAGCACCTTCTCTGTGTCCGGGAAGGAAAACTGTTCGCATTTGCTTCACAGAACCGCTTTTCTGCAGGAAACATTAACGCTTGTTCAGGACGAAAGAAAGCACAGAGCCCCAGATTTGCTGTTGTCCTGGAGAGCTTGCAGAGCACTGGGGAAAGGCAGGCAGAGAATTCCCTGCTAGCACTTTCTCTGTGTCCAGGAAGGAAAACTGTTCGCATTTGGTTCACAGAACCGCTTTTCTACAGAGAACACTAACGCTTGTTCAGGACGAAAGAAAGCACAGAGCCCCAGATTTGCTGTTGCCCTGGAGAGCTTGCAGAGCACTGGGGAAAGGCAGGCAGAGAATTCCCTGCTAGCACCTTCTCTGTGTCCGGGAAGGAGAAATGTTCACATTGTTTCACAGAATCGCATTTGCGTCGCTGCAGGGAACACTAACGCTTGTTCAGGACGAAAGAAAGCACAGAGCCCCAGATTTGCTGTTGCCCTGGAGAGCTTGCAGAGCACTGGGGAAAGGCAGGCAGAGAATTCCCTGCTAGCACCTTCTCTGTGTCCGGGAAGGAAAACTGTTCGCATTTGCTTCACAGAACCGCTTTTCTGCAGGGAACATTAACGCTTGTTCAGGACGAAAGAAAGCACAGAGCCCCAGATTTGCTGTTGCCCTGGAGAGCTTGCAGAGCACTGGGGAAAGGCAGGCAGAGAATTCCCTGCTAGCAGCTTGTCTGTGTGCGGGAAGGAAAACTGTTCGCATTTGCTTCACAGAACCACTTTTCTGCAGGGAACATTAACGCTTGTTCAGGACGAAAGAAAGCACAGAGCGCCAGATTTGCTGTTGCCCTGGAGAGCTTGCAGAGCACTGGGGAAAGGCAGGCAGAGAATTCCCTGATAGCACCTTCTCTGTGTCCGGGAAGGAAAACTGTTCGCATTTGCTTCACAGAACCGCTTTTCTGCAGAGAACACTAACGCTTGTTCAGGACGAAAGAAAGCACAGAGCCCCAGATTTGCTGTTGTCCTGGAGAGCTTGCAGAGCACTGGGGAAAGGCAGGCAGAGAATTCCCTGCTAGCATCTTCTCTGTGCCTAGGAAGGAGAAATGTTCACATTGTTTCACAGAATCGCATTTGCGTCGCTGCAGGGAACACTAACGCTTGTTCAGGACGAAAGAAAGCACAGAGCCCCAGATTTGCTGTTGCCCTGGAGAGCTTGCAGAGCACTGGGGAAAGGCAGGCAGAGAATTCCCCGCTAGCACCTTCTCTGTGTCCGGGAAGGAAAACTGTTCGCATTTGCTTCACAGAACCGCTTTTCTGCAGGGAACATTAACGCTTGTTCAGGACGAAAGAAAGCACGGAGCCCCAGATTTGCTGTTGCCCTGGAGAGCTTGCAGAGCACTGGGGAAAGGCAGGCAGAGAATTCCCTGCTAGCACCTTGTCTGTGTGCGGGAAGGAAAACTGTTCGCATTTGCTTCACAGAACCGCTTTTCTGCAGGGAACATTAACGCTTGTTCAGGACGAAAGAAAGCACAGAGCGCCAGATTTGCTGTTGCCCTGGAGAGCTTGCAGAGCACTGGGGAAAGGCAGGCAGAGAATTCCCTGCTAGCACCTTCTCTGTGTCCGGGAAGGAAAACTGTTCGCATTTGCTTCACAGAACCGCTTTTCTGCAGAGAACACTAACGCTTGTTCAGGACGAAAGAAAGCACAGAGCCCCAGATTTGCTGTTGCCCTGGAGAGCTTGCAGAGCACTGGGGATAGGCAGGCAGAGAATTCCCTGCTAGCACCTTCTCTGTGCCTAGGAAGGAGAAATGTTCACATTGTTTCACAGAATCGCATTTGCGTCGCTGCAGGGAACATTAACGCTTGTTCAGGACGAAAGAAAGCACAGAGCGCCAGATTTGCTGTTGCCCTGGAGAGCTTGCAGAGCACTGGGGAAAGGCAGGCAGAGAATTCCCTGCTAGCACCTTCTCTGTTTCCGGGAAGGAAAACTGTTCGCGTTTGCTTCACAGAACCGCTTTTCTGCAGGGAACATTAACGCTTGTTCAGGACGAAAGAAAGCACAGAGCCCCAGATTTGCTCTTGCCCTGGAGAGCTTGCAGAGCACTGGGGAAAGGCAGGCAGAGAATTCCCTGCTAGCACCTTCTCTGTGCCTGGGAAGGAGAAATGTTCACATTGTTTCACAGAATCGCATTTGCGTCGCTGCAGGGAACACTAACGCTTGTTCAGGACGAAAGAAAGCACAGAGCCCCAGATTTGCTGTTGCCCTGGAGAGCTTGCAGAGCACTGGGGAAAGGCAGGCAGAGAATTCCCTGCTAGCACCTTCTCTGTGTCCGGGAAGGAAAACTGTTCGCATTTGCTTCACAGAACCGCTTTTCTGCAGGGACCATTAACGCTTGTTCAGGACGAAAGAAAGCACGGAGCCCCAGATTTGCTGTTGCCCTGGAGAGCTTGCAGAGCACTGGGGAAAGGCAGGCAGAGAATTCCCTGCTAGCACCTTCTCTGTGTCCGGGAAGGAAAACTGTTCGCATTTGCTTCACAGAACCGCTTTTCTGCAGGGAACATTAACGCTTGTTCAGGACGAAAGAAAGCACGGAGCCCCAGATTTGCTGTTGCCCTGGAGAGCTTGCAGAGCACTGGATAAAGGCAGGCAGAGAATCCCCTGCTAGCACCTTCTCTGTGTCCGGGAAGGAGAAATGTTCACATTGTTTCACAGAATCGCATTTGCGTCGCTGCAGAGAACACTAACGCTTGTTCAGGACGAAAGAAAGCACAGAGCCCCAGATTTGCTGTTGCCCTGGAGAGCTTGCAGAGCACTGGGGAAAGGCAGGCAGAGAATTCCCTGCTAGCACCTTCTCTGTGTCCGGGAAGGAAAACTGTTCGCATTTGCTTCACAGAACCGCTTTTCTGCAGGGAACATTAACGCTTGTTCAGGACGAAAGAAAGCACAGAGCCCCAGATTTGCTGTTGCCCTGGAGAGCTTGCAGAGCACTGGGGAAAGGCAGGCAGAGAATTCCCTGCTAGCACCTTCTCTGTGCCTGGGAATGAGAAGTCTTCACGTTGTTACTCGGAATCGCATTTGCGTCGCTGAAGAGAACACTAACGCTTGTTCAGGACGAAAGAAAGCACAGAGCCCCAGATTTGCTGTTGCCCTGGAGAGCTTGCAGAGCACTGGGGAAAGGCAGGCAGAGAATTCCCTGCTAGCACCTTCTCTGTGTCCGGGAAGGAAAACTGTTCGCATTTGCTTCACAGAACCGCTTTTCTGCAGGGAACATTAACGCTTGTTCAGGACGAAAGAAAGCACAGAGCCCCAGATTTGCTGTTGCCCTGGAGAGCTTGCAGAGCACTGGGGAAAGGCAGGCAGAGAATTCCCTGCTAGCACCTTCTCTGTGTCCGGGAAGGAAAACTGTTCGCATTTGCTTCACAGAACCGCTTTTCTGCAGAGAACACTAACGCTTGTTCAGGACGAAAGAAAGCACAGAGCCCCAGATTTGCTGTTGCCCTGGAGAGCTTGCAGAGCACTGGGGAAAGGCAGGCAGAGAATTCCCTGCTAGCACCTTCTCTGTGTCCGGGAAGGAGAAATGTTCACATTGTTTCACAGAATCGCATTTGCGTCGCTGCAGGGAACATTAACGCTTATTCAGGACGAAAGAAAGCACAGAGCCCCAGATTTGCTGTTGCCCTGGAGAGCTTGCAGAGCACTGGGGAAAGGCAGGCAGAGAATTCCCTGCTAGCACCTTCTCTGTGCCTGGGAAGGAGAAGTCTTCACGTTGTTACTCGGAATCGCATTTGCGTCGCTGTAGAGAACACTAACGCTTGTTCAGGACGAAAGAAAGCACAGAGCCCCAGATTTGCTGTTGCCCTGGAGAGCTTGCAGAGCACTGGGGAAAGGCAGGCAGAGAATTCCCTGCTAGCACCTTCTCTGTGTCCGGGAAGGAAAACTGTTCGCATTTGCTTCACAGAACCGCTTTTCTGCAGGGAACATTAACGCTTCTTCAGGACGAAAGAAAGCACAGAGCCCCAGATTTGCTGTTGCCCTGGAGAGCTTGCAGAGCACTGGGGAAAGGCAGGCAGAGAATTCCCTGATAGCACCTTCTCTGTGTCCGGGAACGAAAACTGTTCGCATTTGCTTCGCAGAACCGCTTTTCTGCAGAGAACACTAACGCTTGTTCAGGACGAAAGAAAGCACAGAGCCCCAGATTTGCTGTTGCCCTGGAGAGCTTGCAGAGCACTGGGGAAAGGCAGGCAGAGAATTCCCTGCTAGCACCTTCTCTGTGTCCGGGAAGGAGAAATGTTCACGTTGTTACTCGGAATCGCATATGCGTCGCTGTAGAGAACACTAACGCTTGTTCAGGACGAAAGAAAGCACAGAGCGCCAGATTTGCTATTGCCCTGGAGAGCTTGCAGAGCACTGGGGAAAGGCAGGCAGAGAATTCCCCGCTAGCACCTTCTCTGTGTCCGGGAAGGAAAACTGTTCGCATTTGCTTCACAGAACCGCTTTTCTGCAGGGAACATTAACGCTTGTTCAGGACGAAAGAAAGCACAGAGCCCCAGATTTGCTGTTGCCCTGGAGAGCTTGCAGAGCACCGGGGAAAGGCAGGCAGAGAATTCCCTGCTAGCACCTTCTCTGTGTCCGGGAAGGAAAACTGTTCACATTTGCTTCACAGAACCGCTTTTCTGCAGGGAACATTAACGCTTGTTCAGGACGAAAGAAAGCACAGAGCCCCAGATTTGCTGTTGCCCTGGAGAGCTTGCAGAGCACTGGGGAAAGGCAGGCAGAGAATTCCCTGCTAGCACCTTCTCTGTGTCCGGGAAGGAAAACTGTTCGCATTTGCTTCACAGAACCGCTTTTCTGCAGAGAACACTAACGCTTTTTCAGGACAAAATAAAGCACAGAGCCCCAGATTTGCTGTTTCCCTGGACAGCTTGCAGAGCACTGGGGAAAGGCAGGCAGAGAATTCCCTGCTAGCACCTTCTCTGTGTCCGGGAAGGAGAAATGTTCACATTGTTTCACAGAATCGCATTTGCGTCGCTGCAGGGAACATTAACGCTTATTCAGGACGAAAGAAAGCACAGAGCCCCAGATTTGCTGTTGCCCTGGAGAGCTTGCAGAGCACTGGGGAAAGGCAAGCAGAGAATTCCCTGCTAGCACCTTCTCTGTGTCCGGGAAGGAGAAATGTTCACATTGTTTCACAGAATCGCATTTGCGTCGCTGCAGGGAACATTAACGCTTATTCAGGACGAAAGAAAGCACAGAGCCCCAGATTTGCTGTTGCCCTGGAGAGCTTGCAGAGCACTGGGGAAAGGCAGGCAGAGAATTCCCTGCTAGCACCTTCTCTGTGCCTGGGAAGGAGAAGTCTTCACGTTGTTACTCGGAATCGCATTTGCGTCGCTGTAGAGAACACTAACGCTTGTTCAGGACGAAAGAAAGCACAGAGCCCCAGATTTGCTGTTGCCCTGGAGAGCTTGCAGAGCACTGGGGAAAGGCAGGCAGAGAATTCCCTGCTAGCACCTTCTCTGTGTCCGGGAAGGAAAACTGTTCGCATTTGCTTCACAGAACCGCTTTTCTGCAGGGAACATTAACGCTTCTTCAGGACGAAAGAAAGCACAGAGCCCCAGATTTGCTGTTGCCCTGGAGAGCTTGCAGAGCACTGGGGAAAGGCAGGCAGAGAATTCCCTGATAGCACCTTCTCTGTGTCCGGGAACGAAAACTGTTCGCATTTGCTTCGCAGAACCGCTTTTCTGCAGAGAACACTAACGCTTGTTCAGGACGAAAGAAAGCACAGAGCCCCAGATTTGCTGTTGCCCTGGAGAGCTTGCAGAGCACTGGGGAAAGGCAGGCAGAGAATTCCCTGCTAGCACCTTCTCTGTGTCCGGGAAGGAGAAATGTTCACGTTGTTACTCGGAATCGCATATGCGTCGCTGTAGAGAACACTAACGCTTGTTCAGGACGAAAGAAAGCACAGAGCGCCAGATTTGCTATTGCCCTGGAGAGCTTGCAGAGCACTGGGGAAAGGCAGGCAGAGAATTCCCCGCTAGCACCTTCTCTGTGTCCGGGAAGGAAAACTGTTCGCATTTGCTTCACAGAACCGCTTTTCTGCAGGGAACATTAACGCTTGTTCAGGACGAAAGAAAGCACAGAGCCCCAGATTTGCTGTTGCCCTGGAGAGCTTGCAGAGCACCGGGGAAAGGCAGGCAGAGAATTCCCTGCTAGCACCTTCTCTGTGTCCGGGAAGGAAAACTGTTCACATTTGCTTCACAGAACCGCTTTTCTGCAGGGAACATTAACGCTTGTTCAGGACGAAAGAAAGCACAGAGCCCCAGATTTGCTGTTGCCCTGGAGAGCTTGCAGAGCACTGGGGAAAGGCAGGCAGAGAATTCCCTGCTAGCACCTTCTCTGTGTCCGGGAAGGAAAACTGTTCGCATTTGCTTCACAGAACCGCTTTTCTGCAGAGAACACTAACGCTTTTTCAGGACAAAATAAAGCACAGAGCCCCAGATTTGCTGTTTCCCTGGACAGCTTGCAGAGCACTGGGGAAAGGCAGGCAGAGAATTCCCTGCTAGCACCTTCTCTGTGTCCGGGAAGGAGAAATGTTCACATTGTTTCACAGAATCGCATTTGCGTCGCTGCAGGGAACATTAACGCTTATTCAGGACGAAAGAAAGCACAGAGCCCCAGATTTGCTGTTGCCCTGGAGAGCTTGCAGAGCACTGGGGAAAGGCAGGCAGAGAATTCCCTGCTAGCACCTTCTCTGTGTCCGGGAAGGAGAAGTCTTCACGTTGTTACTCGGAATCGCATTTGCGTCGCTGTAGAGAACACTAACGCTTGTTCAGGACGAAAGAAAGCACAGAGCCCCAGATTTGCTGTTGCCCTGGAGAGCTTGCAGAGCACCGGGGAAAGGCAGGCAGAGAATTCCCCGCTAGCACCTTCTCTGTGTCCGGGAAGGAAAACTGTTCGCATTTGCTTCACAGAACCGCTTTTCTGCAGGGAACATTAACGCTTGTTCAGGACGAAAGAAAGCACAGAGCGCCAGATTTGCTGTTTCCCTGGAGAGCTTGCAGAGCACTGGGGAAAGGCAGGCAGAGAATTCCCTGCTAGCACCTTCTCTGTGTCCGGGAAGGAAAACTGTTCGCATTTGCTTCACAGAACCGCTTTTCTACAGGAAACATTAACGCTTGTTCAGGACGAAAGAAAGCACAGAGCCCCAGATTTGCTGTTGCCCTGGAGAGCTTGCAGAGCACTGGGGAAAGGCAGGCAGAGAATTCCCTGCTAGCACCTTCTCTGTGCCTGGGAAGGAGAAGTCTTCACGTTGTTACTCGGAATCGCATTTGCGTCGCTGTAGAGAACACTAACGCTTGTTCAGGACGAAAGAAAGCACAGAGCCCCAGATTTGCTGTTGCCCTGGAGAGCTTGCAGAGCACTGGGGAAAGGCAGGTAGAGAATTCCCTGCTAGCACCTTCTCTGTGTCCGGGAAGGAAAACTGTTCGCATTTGCTTCACAGAACCGCTTTTCTGCAGGGAACATTAACGCTTCTTCAGGACGAAAGAAAGCACAGAGCCCCAGATTTGCTGTTGCCCTGGAGAGCTTGCAGAGCACTGGGGAAAGGCAGGCAGAGAATTCCCTGCTAGCACCTTCTCTGTGTCCGGGAAGGAGAAATGTTCACGTTGTTACTCGGAATCGCATTTGCGTCTCTGTAGAGAACACTAACGCTTGTTCAGGACGAAAGAAAGCACAGAGCGCCAGATTTGCTATTGCCCTGGAGAGCTTGCAGAGCACTGGGGAAAGGCAGGCAGAGAATTCCCCGCTAGCACCTTCTCTGTGTCCGGGAAGGAAAACTGTTCGCATTTGCTTCACAGAACCGCTTTTCTGCAGGGAACATTAACGCTTGTTCAGGACGAAAGAAAGCACAGAGCCCCAGATTTGCTGTTGCCCTGGAGAGCTTGCAGAGCACCGGGGAAAGGCAGGCAGAGAATTCCCTGCTAGCACCTTCTCTGTGTCCGGGAAGGAAAACTGTTCGCATTTGCTTTACAGAACCGCTTTTCTGCAGGGAACATTAACGCTTGTTCAGGACGAAAGAAAGCACAGAGCGCCAGATTTGCTGTTGCCCTGGAGAGCTTGCAGAGCACTGGGGAAAGGCAGGCAGAGAATTCCCTGCTAGCACCTTCTCTGTGTCCGGGAAGGAAAACTGTTCACATTTGCTTCACAGAACCGCTTTTCTGCAGAGAACACTAACGCTTGTTCAGGACGAAAGAAAGCACAGAGCCCCAGATTGGCTGTTGCCCTGGAGAGCTTGCAGAGCACGGGGGAAAGGCAGGCAGAGAATTCCCTGCTAGCACCTTCTCTGTGTCCGGGAAGGAAAACTGTTCGCATTTGCTTCACAGAACCGCTTTTCTGCAGGGAACATTAACGCTTCTTCAGGACGAAAGAAAGCACAGAGCCCCAGATTTGCTGTTGCCCTGGAGAGCTTGCAGAGCACTGGGGAAAGGCAGGCAGAGAATTCCCTGCTAGCACCTTCTCTGTGTCCGGGAAGGAAAAGTGTTCGCATTTGCTTCACAGAACCGCTTTTCTGCAGGGAACATTAACGCTTGTTCAGGACGAAAGAAAGCACAGAGCCCCAGATTTGCTGTTGCCCTGGAGAGCTTGCAGAGCACTGGGGAAAGGCAGGCAGAGAATTCCCTGCTAGCATCTTCTCTGTGCCTAGGAAGGAGAAATGTTCACATTGTTTCACAGAATCGCATTTGCGTCGCTGCAGGGAACACTAACGCTTGTTCAGGACAAAAGAAAGCACAGAGCCCCAGATTTGCTGTTGCCCTGGAGAGCTTGCAGAGCACTGGGGAAAGGCAGGCAGAGAATTCCCTGCTAGCACCTTCTCTGTGTCCGGGAAGGAAAACTGTTCGCATTTGCTTCACAGAACCGCTTTTCTGCAGGGAACATTAACGCTTGTTCAGGACGAAAGAAAGCACAGAGCGCCAGATTTGCTGTTGCCCTGGAGAGCTTGCAGAGCACTGGGGAAAGGCAGGCAGAGAATTCCCTGCTAGCACCTTCTCTGTGTCCGGGAAGGAGAAATGTTCACATTGTTTCACAGAATCGCATTTGCGTCGCTGCAGGGAACATTAACGCTTATTCAGGACGAAAGACAGCACAGAGCCCCAGATTTGCTGTTGCCCTGGAGAGCTTGCAGAGCACTGGGGAAAGGCAGGCAGAGAATTCCCTGCTAGCACCTTCTCTGTGCCTGGGAAGGAGAAGTCTTCACGTTGTTACTCGGAATCGCATTTGCGTCGCTGTAGAGAACACTAACGCTTGTTCAGGACGAAAGAAAGCACAGAGCGCCAGATTTGCTGTTGCCCTGGAGAGCTTGCAGAGCACTGGGGAAAGGCAGGCAGAGAATTCCCCGCTAGCACCTTCTCTGTGTCCGGGAAGGAAAACTGTTCGCATTTGCTTCACAGAACCGCTTTTCTGCAGGGAACATTAACGTTTCTTCGGGACGAAAGAAAGCACAGAGCCCCAGATTTGCTGTTGCCCTGGAGAGCTTGCAGAGCACCGGGGAAAGGCAGGCAGAGAATTCCTTGCTAGCACCTTCTCTGTGTCCGGGAAGGAAAACTGTTCGCATTTGCTTCACAGAACCGCTTTTCTGCAGGAAACATTAACGCTTGTTCAGGACGAAAGAAAGCACAGAGCCCCAGATTTGCTGTTGTCCTGGAGAGCTTGCAGAGCACTGGGGAAAGGCAGGCAGAGAATTCCCTGCTAGCACTTTCTCTGTGTCCAGGAAGGAAAACTGTTCGCATTTGGTTCACAGAACCGCTTTTCTACAGAGAACACTAACGCTTGTTCAGGACGAAAGAAAGCACAGAGCCCCAGATTTGCTGTTGCCCTGGAGAGCTTGCAGAGCACTGGGGAAAGGCAGGCAGAGAATTCCCTGCTAGCACCTTCTCTGTGTCCGGGAAGGAGAAATGTTCACATTGTTTCACAGAATCGCATTTGCGTCGCTGCAGGGAACATTAACGCTTGTTCAGGACGAAAGAAAGCACAGAGCCCCAGATTTGCTGTTGCCCTGGAGAGCTTGCAGAGCACTGGGGAAAGGCAGGCAGAGAATTCCCTGCTAGCACCTTCTCTGTGTCCGGGAAGGAAAACTGTTCGCATTTGCTTCACAGAACCGCTTTTCTGCAGGGAACATTAACGCTTGTTCAGGACGAAAGAAAGCACAGAGCCCCAGATTTGCTGTTGCCCTGGAGAGCTTGCAGAGCACTGGGGAAAGGCAGGCAGAGAATTCCCTGCTAGCAGCTTGTCTGTGTGCGGGAAGGAAAACTGTTCGCATTTGCTTCACAGAACCACTTTTCTGCAGGGAACATTAACGCTTGTTCAGGACGAAAGAAAGCACAGAGCGCCAGATTTGCTGTTGCCCTGGAGAGCTTGCAGAGCACTGGGGAAAGGCAGGCAGAGAATTCCCTGATAGCACCTTCTCTGTGTCCGGGAAGGAAAACTGTTCGCATTTGCTTCACAGAACCGCTTTTCTGCAGAGAACACTAACGCTTGTTCAGGACGAAAGAAAGCACAGAGCCCCAGATTTGCTGTTGTCCTGGAGAGCTTGCAGAGCACTGGGGAAAGGCAGGCAGAGAATTCCCTGCTAGCATCTTCTCTGTGCCTAGGAAGGAGAAATGTTCACATTGTTTCACAGAATCGCATTTGCGTCGCTGCAGGGAACACTAACGCTTGTTCAGGACGAAAGAAAGCACAGAGCCCCAGATTTGCTGTTGCCCTGGAGAGCTTGCAGAGCACTGGGGAAAGGCAGGCAGAGAATTCCCCGCTAGCACCTTCTCTGTGTCCGGGAAGGAAAACTGTTCGCATTTGCTTCACAGAACCGCTTTTCTGCAGGGAACATTAACGCTTGTTCAGGACGAAAGAAAGCACGGAGCCCCAGATTTGCTGTTGCCCTGGAGAGCTTGCAGAGCACTGGGGAAAGGCAGGCAGAGAATTCCCTGCTAGCACCTTGTCTGTGTGCGGGAAGGAAAACTGTTCGCATTTGCTTCACAGAACCGCTTTTCTGCAGGGAACATTAACGCTTGTTCAGGACGAAAGAAAGCACAGAGCGCCAGATTTGCTGTTGCCCTGGAGAGCTTGCAGAGCACTGGGGAAAGGCAGGCAGAGAATTCCCTGCTAGCACCTTCTCTGTTTCCGGGAAGGAAAACTGTTCGCGTTTGCTTCACAGAACCGCTTTTCTGCAGGGAACATTAACGCTTGTTCAGGACGAAAGAAAGCACAGAGCCCCAGATTTGCTGTTGCCCTGGAGAGCTTGCAGAGCACTGGGGAAAGGCAGGCAGAGAATTCCCTGCTAGCACCTTCTCTGTGTCCGGGAAGGAGAAATGTTCACATTGTTTCACAGAATCGCATTTGCGTCGCTGCAGGGAACATTAACGCTTGTTCAGGACGAAAGAAAGCACAGAGCCCCAGATTTGCTGTTGCCCTGGAGAGCTTGCAGAGCACTGGGGAAAGGCAGGCAGAGAATTCCCTGCTAGCACCTTCTCTGTGTCCGGGAAGGAAAACTGTTCGCATTTGCTTCACAGAACCGCTTTTCTGCAGGGACCATTAACGCTTGTTCAGGACGAAAGAAAGCACGGAGCCCCAGATTTGCTGTTGCCCTGGAGAGCTTGCAGAGCACTGGGGAAAGGCAGGCAGAGAATTCCCTGCTAGCACCTTCTCTGTGTCCGGGAAGGAAAACTGTTCGCATTTGCTTCACAGAACCGCTTTTCTGCAGGGAACATTAACGCTTGTTCAGGACGAAAGAAAGCACGGAGCCCCAGATTTGCTGTTGCCCTGGAGAGCTTGCAGAGCACTGGATAAAGGCAGGCAGAGAATTCCCTGCTAGCACCTTCTCTGTGTCCGTGAAGGAGAAATGTTCACATTGTTTCACAGAATCGCATTTGCGTCGCTGCAGAGAACACTAACGCTTGTTCAGGACGAAAGAAAGCACAGAGCCCCAGATTTGCTGTTGCCCTGGAGAGCTTGCAGAGCACTGGGGAAAGGCAGGCAGAGAATTCCCTGCTAGCACCTTCTCTGTGCCTGGGAATGAGAAGTCTTCACGTTGTTACTCGGAATCGCATTTGCGTCGCTGAAGAGAACACTAACGCTTGTTCAGGACGAAAGAAAACACAGAGCCCCAGATTTGCTGTTGCCCTGGAGAGCTTGCAGAGCACTGGGGAAAGGCAGGCAGAGAATTCCCTGCTAGCACCTTCTCTGTGTCCGGGAAGGAAAACTGTTCGCATTTGCTTCACAGAACCGCTTTTCTGCAGGGAACATTAACGTTTCTTCGGGACGAAAGAAAGCACAGAGCCCCAGATTTGCTGTTGCCCTGGAGAGCTTGCAGAGCACCGGGGAAAGGCAGGCAGAGAATTCCTTGCTAGCACCTTCTCTGTGTCCGGGAAGGAAAACTGTTCGCATTTGCTTCACAGAACCGCTTTTCTGCAGGGAACGTTAACGCTTGTTCAGGACGAAAGAAAGCACGGAGCCCCAGATTTGCTGTTGCCCTGGAGAGCTTGCAGAGCACTGGGGAAAGGCAGGCAGAGAATTCCCTGCTAGCACCTTCTCTGTGTCCGGGAAGGAAAACTGTTCGCATTTGCTTCACAGAACCGCTTTTCTGCAGGGAACGTTAACGCTTGTTCAGGACGAAAGAAAGCACGGAGCCCCAGATTTGCTGTTGCCCTGGAGAGCTTGCAGAGCACTGGATAAAGGCAGGCAGAGAATTCCCTGCTAGCACCTTCTCTGTGTCCGGGAAGGAGAAATGTTCACATTGTTTCACAGAATCGCATTTGCGTCGCTGCAGAGAACACTAACGCTTGTTCAGGACGAAAGAAAGCACAGAGCCCCAGATTTGCTGTTGCCCTGGAGAGCTTGCAGAGCACTGGGGAAAGGCAGGCAGAGAATTCCCTGCTAGCACCTTCTCTGTGTCCGGGAAGGAAAACTGTTCGCATTTGCTTCACAGAACCGCTTTTCTGCAGGGAACATTAACGCTTCTTCAGGACGAAAGAAAGCACAGAGCCCCAGATTTGCTGTTGCCCTGGAGAGCTTGCAGAGCACTGGGGAAAGGCAGGCAGAGAATTCCCTGCTAGCACCTTCTCTGTGTCCGGGAACGAAAACTGTTCGCATTTGCTTCACAGAACCGCTTTTCTGCAGAGAACACTAACGCTTGTTCAGGACGAAAGAAAGCACAGAGCCCCAGATTTGCTGTTGCCCTGGAGAGCTTGCAGAGCACTGGGGAAAGGCAGGCAGAGAATTCCCTGCTAGCACCTTCTCTGTGTCCGGGAAGGAGAAATGTTCACGTTGTTACTCGGAATCGCATATGCGTCGCTGTAGAGAACACTAACGCTTGTTCAGGACGAAAGAAAGCACAGAGCGCCAGATTTGCTATTGCCCTGGAGAGCTTGCAGAGCACTGGGGAAAGGCAGGCAGAGAATTCCCCGCTAGCACCTTCTCTGTGTCCGGGAAGGAAAACTGTTCGCATTTGCTTCACAGAACCGCTTTTCTGCAGGGAACATTAACGCTTGTTCAGGACGAAAGAAAGCACAGAGCCCCAGATTTGCTGTTGCCCTGGAGAGCTTGCAGAGCACCGGGGAAAGGCAGGCAGAGAATTCCCTGCTAGCACCTTCTCTGTGTCCGGGAAGGAAAACTGTTCGCATTTGCTTCACAGAACCGCTTTTCTGCAGGGAACATTAACGCTTGTTCAGGACGAAAGAAAGCACAGAGCCCCAGATTTGCTGTTGCCCTGGAGAGCTTGCAGAGCACTGGGGAAAGGCAGGCAGAGAATTCCCTGCTAGCACCTTCTCTGTGTCCGGGAAGGAAAACTGTTCGCATTTGCTTCACAGAACCGCTTTTCTGCAGAGAACACTAACGCTTGTTCAGGACAAAATAAAGCACAGAGCCCCAGATTTGCTGTTTCCCTGGACAGCTTGCAGAGCACTGGGGAAAGGCAGGCAGAGAATTCCCTGCTAGCACCTTCTCTGTGTCCGGGAAGGAGAAATGTTCACATTGTTTCACAGAATCGCATTTGCGTCGCTGCAGGGAACATTAACGCTTATTCAGGACGAAAGAAAGCACAGAGCCCCAGATTTACTGTTGCCCTGGAGAGCTTGCAGAGCACTGGGGAAAGGCAGGCAGAGAATTCCCTGCTAGCACCTTCTCTGTGTCCGGGAAGGAAAACTGTTCGCATTTGCTTCACAGAACCGCTTTTCTGCAGAGAACACTAACGCTTGTTCAGGACGAAAGAAAGCACAGAGCCCCAGATTTGCTGTTGCCCTGGAGAGCTTGCAGAGCACTGGGGAAAGGCAGGCAGAGAATTCCCTGCTAGCACCTTCTCTGTGTCCGGGAAGGAGAAATGTTCACATTGTTTCACAGAATCGCATTTGCGTCGCTGCAGGGAACATTAACGCTTATTCAGGACGAAAGAAAGCACAGAGCCCCAGATTTGCTGTTGCCCTGGAGAGCTTGCAGAGCACTGGGGAAAGGCAGGCAGAGAATTCCCTGATAGCACCTTCTCTGTGTCCGGGAACGAAAACTGTTCGCATTTGCTTCACAGAACCGCTTTTCTGCAGAGAACACTAACGCTTGTTCAGGACGAAAGAAAGCACAGAGCCCCAGATTTGCTGTTGCCCTGGAGAGCTTGCAGAGCACCGGGGAAAGGCAGGCAGAGAATTCCCCGCTAGCACCTTCTCTGTGTCCGGGAAGGAAAACTGTTCGCATTTGCTTCACAGAACCGCTTTTCTGCAGGGAACATTAACGCTTGTTCAGGACGAAAGAAAGCACAGAGCCCCAGATTTGCTGTTTCCCTGGAGAGCTTGCAGAGCACTGGGGAAAGGCAGGCAGAGAATTCCCTGCTAGCACCTTCTCTGTGTCCAGGAAGGAAAACTGTTCGCATTTGCTTCACAGAACCGCTTTTCTGCAGAGAACACTAACGCTTGTTCAGGACGAAAGAAAGCACAGAGCCCCAGATTTGCTGTTGCCCTGGAGAGCTTGCAGAGCACTGGGGAAAGGCAGGCAGAGAATTCCCTGCTAGCACCTTCTCTGTGCCTGGGAAGGAGAAGTCTTCACGTTGTTACTCGGAATCGCATTTGCGTCGCTGTAGAGAACACTAACGCTTGTTCAGGACGAAAGAAAGCACAGAGCCCCAGATTTGCTGTTGCCCTGGACAGCTTGCAGAGCACTGGGGAAAGGCAGGCAGAGAATTCCCTGCTAGCACCTTCTCTGTGTCTGGGAAGGAAAACTGTTCGCATTTGCTTCACAGAACCGCTTTTCTGCAGGGAACATTAACGCTTCTTCAGGACGAAAGAAAGCACAGAGCCCCAGATTTGCTGTTGCCCTGGAGAGCTTGCAGAGCACTGGGGAAAGGCAGGCAGAGAATTCCCTGATAGCACCTTCTCTGTGTCCGGGAACGAAAACTGTTCGCATTTGCTTCACAGAACCGCTTTTCTGCAGAGAACACTAACGCTTGTTCAGGACGAAAGAAAGCACAGAGCGCCAGATTTGCTATTGCCCTGGAGAGCTTGCAGAGCACTGGGGAAAGGCAGGCAGAGAATTCCCCGCTAGCACCTTCTCTGTGTCCGGGAAGGAAAACTGTTCGCATTTGCTTCACAGAACCGCTTTTCTGCAGGGAACATTAACGCTTGTTCAGGACGAAAGAAAGCACAGAGCCCCAGATTTGCTGTTGCCCTGGAGAGCTTGCAGAGCACCGGGGAAAGGCAGGCAGAGAATTCCCTGCTAGCACCTTCTCTGTGTCCGGGAAGGAAAACTGTTCGCATTTGCTTCACAGAACCGCTTTTCTGCAGAGAACACTAACGCTTGTTCAGGACAAAATAAAGCACAGAGCCCCAGATTTGCTGTTTCCCTGGACAGCTTGCAGAGCACTGGGGAAAGGCAGGCAGAGAATTCCCTGCTAGCACCTTCTCTGTGTCCGGGAAGGAGAAATGTTCACATTGTTTCACAGAATCGCATTTGCGTCGCTGCAGGGAACATTAACGCTTATTCAGGACGAAAGAAAGCACAGAGCCCCAGATTTACTGTTGCCCTGGAGAGCTTGCAGAGCACTGGGGAAAGGCAGGCAGAGAATTCCCTGCTAGCACCTTCTCTGTGTCCGGGAAGGAAAACTGTTCGCATTTGCTTCACAGAACCGCTTTTCTGCAGGGAACATTAACGCTTCTTCAGGACGAAAGAAAGCACAGAGCCCCAGATTTGCTGTTGCCCTGGAGAGCTTGCAGAGCACTGGGGAAAGGCAGGCAGAGAATTCCCTGATAGCACCTTCTCTGTGTCCGGGAAGGAAAACTGTTCGCATTTGCTTCACAGAACCGCTTTTCTGCAGAGAACACTAACGCTTGTTCAGGACGAAAGAAAGCACAGAGCCCCAGATTTGCTGTTGCCCTGGAGAGCTTGCAGAGCACTGGGGAAAGGCAGGCAGAGAATTCCCTGCTAGCACCTTCTCTGTGTCCGGGAAGGAGAAATGTTCACGTTGTTACTCGGAATCGCATATGCGTCGCTGTAGAGAACACTAACGCTTGTTCAGGACGAAAGAAAGCACAGAGCGCCAGATTTGCTATTGCCCTGGAGAGCTTGCAGAGCACTGGGGAAAGGCAGGCAGAGAATTCCCCGCTAGCACCTTCTCTGTGTCCGGGAAGGAAAACTGTTCGCATTTGCTTCACAGAACCGCTTTTCTGCAGGGAACATTAACGCTTGTTCAGGACGAAAGAAAGCACAGAGCCCCAGATTTGCTGTTGCCCTGGAGAGCTTGCAGAGCACCGGGGAAAGGCAGGCAGAGAATTCCCTGCTAGCACCTTCTCTGTGTCCGGGAAGGAAAACTGTTCGCATTTGCTTCACAGAACCGCTTTTCTGCAGGGAACATTAACGCTTGTTCAGGACGAAAGAAAGCACAGAGCCCCAGATTTGCTGTTGCCCTGGAGAGCTTGCAGAGCACTGGGGAAAGGCAGGCAGAGAATTCCCTGCTAGCACCTTCTCTGTGTCCGGGAAGGAAAACTGTTCGCATTTGCTTCACAGAACCGCTTTTCTGCAGAGAACACTAACGCTTGTTCAGGACAAAATAAAGCACAGAGCCCCAGATTTGCTGTTTCCCTGGACAGCTTGCAGAGCACTGGGGAAAGGCAGGCAGAGAATTCCCTGCTAGCACCTTCTCTGTGTCCGGGAAGGAGAAATGTTCACATTGTTTCACAGAATCGCATTTGCGTCGCTGCAGGGAACATTAACGCTTATTCAGGACGAAAGAAAGCACAGAGCCCCAGATTTACTGTTGCCCTGGAGAGCTTGCAGAGCACTGGGGAAAGGCAGGCAGAGAATTCCCTGCTAGCACCTTCTCTGTGTCCGGGAAGGAAAACTGTTCGCATTTGCTTCACAGAACCGCTTTTCTGCAGAGAACACTAACGCTTGTTCAGGACGAAAGAAAGCACAGAGCCCCAGATTTGCTGTTGCCCTGGAGAGCTTGCAGAGCACTGGGGAAAGGCAGGCAGAGAATTCCCTGCTAGCACCTTCTCTGTGTCCGGGAAGGAGAAATGTTCACATTGTTTCACAGAATCGCATTTGCGTCGCTGCAGGGAACATTAACGCTTATTCAGGACGAAAGAAAGCACAGAGCCCCAGATTTGCTGTTGCCCTGGAGAGCTTGCAGAGCACTGGGGAAAGGCAGGCAGAGAATTCCCTGCTAGCACCTTCTCTGTGTCCGGGAAGGAGAAGTCTTCACGTTGTTACTCGGAATCGCATTTGCGTCGCTGTAGAGAACACTAACGCTTGTTCAGGACGAAAGAAAGCACAGAGCCCCAGATTTGCTGTTGCCCTGGAGAGCTTGCAGAGCACCGGGGAAAGGCAGGCAGAGAATTCCCCGCTAGCACCTTCTCTGTGTCCGGGAAGGAAAACTGTTCGCATTTGCTTCACAGAACCGCTTTTCTGCAGGGAACATTAACGCTTGTTCAGGACGAAAGAAAGCACAGAGCGCCAGATTTGCTGTTTCCCTGGAGAGCTTGCAGAGCACTGGGGAAAGGCAGGCAGAGAATTCCCTGCTAGCACCTTCTCTGTGTCCAGGAAGGAAAACTGTTCGCATTTGCTTCACAGAACCGCTTTTCTGCAGGAAACATTAACGCTTGTTCAGGACGAAAGAAAGCACAGAGCCCCAGATTTGCTGTTGCCCTGGAGAGCTTGCAGAGCACTGGGGAAAGGCAGGCAGAGAATTCCCTGCTAGCACCTTCTCTGTGCCTGGGAAGGAGAAGTCTTCACGTTGTTACTCGGAATCGCATTTGCGTCGCTGTAGAGAACACTAACGCTTGTTCAGGACGAAAGAAAGCACAGAGCCCCAGATTTGCTGTTGCCCTGGAGAGCTTGCAGAGCACTGGGGAAAGGCAGGCAGAGAATTCCCTGCTAGCACCTTCTCTGTGTCCGGGAAGGAAAACTGTTCGCATTTGCTTCACAGAACCGCTTTTCTGCAGGGAACATTAACGCTTCTTCAGGACGAAAGAAAGCACAGAGCCCCAGATTTGCTGTTGCCCTGGAGAGCTTGCAGAGCACTGGGGAAAGGCAGGCAGAGAATTCCCTGATAGCACCTTCTCTGTGTCCGGGAACGAAAACTGTTCGCATTTGCTTCACAGAACCGCTTTTCTGCAGGGAACATTAACGCTTGTTCAGGACGAAAGAAAGCACAGAGCCCCAGATTTGCTGTTGCCCTGGAGAGCTTGCAGAGCACTGGGGAAAGGCAGGCAGAGAATTCCCTGCTAGCACCTTCTCTGTGTCCGGGAAGGAGAAATGTTCACGTTGTTACTCGGAATCGCATTTGCGTCGCTGTAGAGAACACTAACGCTTGTTCAGGACGAAAGAAAGCACAGAGCGCCAGATTTGCTATTGCCCTGGAGAGCTTGCAGAGCACTGGGGAAAGGCAGGCAGAGAATTCCCCGCTAGCACCTTCTCTGTGTCCGGGAAGGAAAACTGTTCGCATTTGCTTCACAGAACCGCTTTTCTGCAGGGAACATTAACGCTTGTTCAGGACGAAAGAAAGCACAGAGCCCCAGATTTGCTGTTGCCCTGGAGAGCTTGCAGAGCACCGGGGAAAGGCAGGCAGAGAATTCCCTGCTAGCACCTTCTCTGTGTCCGGGAAGGAAAACTGTTCGCATTTGCTTTACAGAACCGCTTTTCTGCAGGGAACATTAACGCTTGTTCAGGACGAAAGAAAGCACAGAGCCCCAGATTTGCTGTTGCCCTGGAGAGCTTGCAGAGCACTGGGGAAAGGCAGGCAGAGAATTCCCTGCTAGCACCTTCTCTGTGTCCGGGAAGGAAAACTGTTCGCATTTGCTTCACAGAACCGCTTTTCTGCAGAGAACACTAACGCTTGTTCAGGACAAAATAAAGCACAGAGCCCCAGATTTGCTGTTTCCCTGGACAGCTTGCAGAGCACTGGGGAAAGGCAGGCAGAGAATTCCCTGCTAGCACCTTCTCTGTGTCCGGGAAGGAGAAATGTTCACATTGTTTCACAGAATCGCATTTGCGTCGCTGCAGGGAACATTAACGCTTATTCAGGACGAAAGAAAGCACAGAGCCCCAGATTTACTGTTGCCCTGGAGAGCTTGCAGAGCACTGGGGAAAGGCAGGCAGAGAATTCCCTGCTAGCACCTTCTCTGTGTCCGGGAAGGAAAACTGTTCGCATTTGCTTCACAGAACCGCTTTTCTGCAGAGAACACTAACGCTTGTTCAGGACGAAAGAAAGCACAGAGCCCCAGATTTGCTGTTGCCCTGGAGAGCTTGCAGAGCACTGGGGAAAGGCAGGCAGAGAATTCCCTGCTAGCACCTTCTCTGTGTCCGGGAAGGAGAAATGTTCACATTGTTTCACAGAATCGCATTTGCGTCGCTGCAGGGAACATTAACGCTTATTCAGGACGAAAGAAAGCACAGAGCCCCAGATTTGCTGTTGTCCTGGAGAGCTTGCAGAGCACTGGGGAAAGGCAGGCAGAGAATTCCCTGCTAGCACCTTCTCTGTGTCCGGGAAGGAAAACTGTTCGTATTTGCTTCACAGAACCGCTTTTCTGCAGGGAACATTAACGCTTGTTCAGGACGAAAGAAAGCACAGAGCGCCAGATTTGCTGTTTCCCTGGAGAGCTTGCAGAGCACTGGGGAAAGGCAGGCAGAGAATTCCCTGCTAGCACCTTCTCTGTGTCCAGGAAGGAAAACTGTTCGCATTTGCTTCACAGAACCGCTTTTCTGCAGGAAACATTAACGCTTGTTCAGGACGAAAGAAAGCACAGAGCCCCAGATTTGCTGTTGCCCTGGAGAGCTTGCAGAGCACTGGGGAAAGGCAGGCAGAGAATTCCCTGCTAGCACCTTCTCTGTGCCTAGGAAGGAGAAATGTTCACATTGTTTCACAGAATCGCATTTGCGTCGCTGCAGGGAACATTAACGCTTGTTCAGAACGAAAGAAAGCACAGAGCCCCAGATTTGCTGTTGCCCTGGAGAGCTTGCAGAGCACTGGGGAAAGGCAGGCAGAGAATTCCCTGCTAGCACCTTCTCTGTGTCCGGGAAGGAAAACTGTTCGCATTTGCTTCACAGAACCGCTTTTCTGCAGGGACCATTAACGCTTGTTCAGGACGAAAGAAAGCACGGAGCCCCAGATTTGCTGTTGCCCTGGAGAGCTTGCAGAGCACTGGGGAAAGGCAGGCAGAGAATTCCCTGCTAGCACCTTCTCTGTGTCCGGGAAGGAAAACTGTTCACATTTGCTTCACAGAACCGCTTTTCTGCAGAGAACACTAACGCTTGTTCAGGACGAAAGAAAGCACAGAGCCCCAGATTTGCTGTTGCCCTGGAGAGCTTGCAGAGCACTGGGGAAAGGCAGGCAGAGAATTCCCTGCTAGCACCTTCTCTGTGCCTAGGCAGGAGAAATGTTCACATTGTTTCACAGAATCGCATTTGCGTCGCTGCAGAGAACACTAACGCTTGTTCAGGACGAAAGAAAGCACAGAGCCCCAGATTTGCTGTTGCCCTGGAGAGCTTGCAGAGCACTGGGGAAAGGCAGGCAGAGAATTCCCTGCTAGCATCTTCTCTGTGTCCGGGAAGGAAAACTGTTCGCATTTGCTTCACAGAACCGCTTTTCTTCAGAGAACACTAACGCTTGTTCAGGACGAAAGAAAGCACAGAGCCCCAGATTTGCTGTTGCCCTGGAGAGCTTGCAGAGCACTGGGGAAAGGCAGGCAGAGAATTCCCTGATAGCACCTTCTCTGTGTCCGGGAATGAGAAGTCTTCACGTTGTTACTCGGAATCGCATTTGCGTCGCTGTAGAGAACACTAACGCTTGTTCAGGACGAAAGAAAGCACAGAGCCCCAGATTTGCTGTTGCCCTGGAGAGCTTGCAGAGCACTGGGGAAAGGCAGGCAGAGAATTCCCTGCTAGCACCTTCTCTGTGTCCGGGAAGGAGAAATGCTCACATTGTTTAACAGAATCGCATTTGCGTCGCTGCAGGGAACATTAACGCTTATTCAGGACGAAAGAAAGCACAGAGCCCCAGATCTGCTGTTGCCCTGGAGAGCTTGCAGAGCACTGGGGAAAGGCAGGCAGAGAATTCCCTGCTAGCATCTTCTCTGTGTCCGGGAAGGAAAACTGTTCGCATTTGCTTCACAGAACCGCTTTTCTGCAGGGAACATTAACGCTTGTTCAGGACGAAAGAAAGCACAGAGCGCCAGATTTGCTGTTGCCCTGGAGAGCTTGCAGAGCACTGGGGAAAGGCAGGCAGAGAATTCCCTGCTAGCACCTTCTCTGTGTCCGGGAAGGAAAACTGTTCGCATTTGCTTCACAGAACCGCTTTTCTGCAGAGAACACTAACGCTTGTTCAGGACGAAAGAAAGCACAGAGCCCCAGATTTGCTGTTGCCCTGGAGAGCTTGCAGAGCACTGGGGAAAGGCAGGCAGAGAATTCCCTGATAGCACCTTCTCTGTGTCCGGGAATGAGAAGTCTTCACATTGTTACTCGGAATCGCATTTGCGTCGCTGTAGAGAACACTAACGCTTGTTCAGGACGAAAGAAAGCACAGAGCCCCAGATTTGCTGTTGCCCTGGAGAGCTTGCAGAGCACTGGGGAAAGGCAGGCAGAGAATTCCCTGATAGCACCTTCTCTGTGTCCGGGAAGGAGAAATGTTCACATTGTTTCACAGAATCGCATTTGCGTCGCTGCAGGGAACATTAACGCTTATTCAGGACGAAAGAAAGCACAGAGCGCCAGATTTGCTGTTGCCCTGGAGAGCTTGCAGAGCACTGGGGAAAGGCAGGCAGAGAATTCCCTGCTAGCACCTTCTCTGTGTCCAGGAAGGAAAACTGTTCGCATTTGCTTCACAGAACCGCTTTTCTGCAGGAAACATTAACGCTTGTTCAGGACGAAAGAAAGCACAGAGCGCCAGATTTGCTGTTTCCCTGGAGAGCTTGCAGAGCACTGGGGAAAGGCAGGCAGAGAATTCCCTGCTAGCACCTTCTCTGTGCCTGGGAAGGAGAAGTCTTCACGTTGTTACTCGGAATCGCATTTGCGTCGCTGTAGAGAACACTAACGCTTGTTCAGGACGAAAGAAAGCACAGAGCCCCAGATTTGCTGTTGCCCTGGAGAGCTTGCAGAGCACTGGGGAAAGGCAGGCAGAGAATTCCCTGCTAGCACCTTCTCTGTGTCCGGGAAGGAAAACTGTTCGCATTTGCTTCACAGAACCGCTTTTCTGCAGGGAACATTAACGCTTCTTCAGGACGAAAGAAAGCACAGAGCCCCAGATTTGCTGTTGCCCTGGAGAGCTTGCAGAGCACTGGGGAAAGGCAGGCAGAGAATTCCCTGATAGCACCTTCTCTGTGTCCGGGAACGAAAACTGTTCGCATTTGCTTCACAGAACCGCTTTTCTGCAGAGAACACTAACGCTTGTTCAGGACGAAAGAAAGCACAGAGCCCCAGATTTGCTGTTGCCCTGGAGAGCTTGCAGAGCACTGGGGAAAGGCAGGCAGAGAATTCCCTGCTAGCACCTTCTCTGTGTCCGGGAAGGAGAAATGTTCACATTGTTTCACAGAATCGCATTTGCGTCGCTGCAGGGAACATTAACGCTTATTCAGGACGAAAGAAAGCACAGAGCCCCAGATTTGCTGTTGCCCTGGAGAGCTTGCAGAGCACTGGGGAAAGGCAGGCAGAGAATTCCCTGCTAGCACCTTCTCTGTGCCTGGGAAGGAGAAGTCTTCACGTTGTTACTCGGAATCGCATTTGCGTCGCTGTAGAGAACACTAACACTTGTTCAGGACGAAAGAAAGCACAGAGCCCCAGATTTGCTGTTGCCCTGGAGAGCTTGCAGAGCACTGGGGAAAGGCAGGCAGAGAATTCCCTGCTAGCACCTTCTCTGTGTCCGGGAACGAAAACTGTTCGCATTTGCTTCACAGAACCGCTTTTCTGCAGAGAACACTAACGCTTGTTCAGGACGAAAGAAAGCACAGAGCCCCAGATTTGCTGTTGCCCTGGAGAGCTTGCAGAGCACTGGGGAAAGGCAGGCAGAGAATTCCCTGCTAGCACCTTCTCTGTGTCCGGGAAGGAGAAATGTTCACGTTGTTACTCGGAATCGCATTTGCGTCGCTGTAGAGAACACTAACGCTTGTTCAGGACGAAAGAAAGCACAGAGCGCCAGATTTGCTGTTGCCCTGGAGAGCTTGCAGAGCACTGGGGAAAGGCAGGCAGAGAATTCCCCGCTAGCACCTTCTCTGTGTCCGGGAAGGAAAACTGTTCGCATTTGCTTCACAGAACCGCTTTTCTGCAGGGAACATTAACGCTTGTTCAGGACAAAAGAAAGCACAGAGCCCCAGATTTGCTGTTGCCCTGGAGAGCTTGCAGAGCACCGGGGAAAGGCAGGCAGAGAATTCCCTGCTAGCACCTTCTCTGTGTCCGGGAAGGAAAACTGTTCGCATTTGCTTCACAGAACCGCTTTTCTGCAGGGAACATTAACGCTTGTTCAGGACGAAAGAAAGCACAGAGCGCCAGATTTGCTGTTGCCCTGGAGAGCTTGCAGAGCACTGGGGAAAGGCAGGCAGAGAATTCCCTGCTAGCACCTTCTCTGTGTCCGGGAAGGAGAAATGTTCACATTGTTTCACAGAACCGCTTTTCTGCAGGGAACATTAACGCTTGTTCAGGACGAAAGAAAGCACAGAGCCCCAGATTCTATGTTGTCCTGGAGAGCTTGCAGAGCACTGGGGAAAGGCAGGCAGAGAATTCCCTGATAGCACCTTCTCTGTGTCCGGGAACGAAAACTGTTCGCATTTGCTTCACAGAACCGCTTTTCTGCAGAGAACACTAACGCTTGTTCAGGACGAAAGAAAGCACAGAGCCCCAGATTTGCTGTTGCCCTGGAGAGCTTGCAGAGCACTGGGGAAAGGCAGGCAGAGAATTCCCTGCTAGCACCTTCTCTGTGTCCGGGAAGGAGAAATGTTCACGTTGTTACTCGGAATCGCATTTGCGTCGCTGTAGAGAACACTAACGCTTGTTCAGGACGAAAGAAAGCACAGAGCGCCAGATTTGCTGTTGCCCTGGAGAGCTTGCAGAGCACTGGGGAAAGGCAGGCAGAGAATTCCCTGATAGCACCTTCTCTGTGTCCGGGAAGGAAAACTGTTCGCATTTGCTTCACAGAACCGCTTTTCTGCAGGGAACATTAACGCTTGTTCAGGACGAAAGAAAGCACAGAGCCCCAGATTTGCTGTTGCCCTGGAGAGCTTGCAGAGCACCGGGGAAAGGCAGGCAGAGAATTCCCTGCTAGCACCTTCTCTGTGTCCGGGAAGGAAAACTGTTCGCATTTGCTTTACAGAACCGCTTTTCTGCAGGGAACATTAACGCTTGTTCAGGACGAAAGAAAGCACGGACCCCAGATTTGCTGTTGCCCTGGAGAGCTTGCAGAGCACTGGGGAAAGGCAGGCAGAGAATTCCCTGATAGCACCTTCTCTGTGTCCGGGAAGGAAAACTGTTCGCATTTGCTTCACAGAACCGCTTTTCTGCAGAGAACACTAACGCTTGTTCAGGACGAAAGAAAGCACAGAGCCCCAGATTTGCTGTTGCCCTGGAGAGCTTGCAGAGCACTGGGGAAAGGCAGGCAGAGAATTCCCTGCTAGCATCTTCTCTGTGCCTAGGAAGGAGAAATGTTCACATTGTTTCACAGAATCGCATTTGCGTCGCTGCAGGGAACACTAACGCTTGTTCAGGACGAAAGAAAGCACAGAGCCCCAGATTTGCTGTTGCCCTGGAGAGCTTGCAGAGCACTGGGGAAAGGCAGGCAGAGAATTCCCTGCTAGCACCTTCTCTGTGTCCGGGAAGGAGAAATGTTCACATTGTTTCACAGAATCGCATTTGCGTCGCTGCAGGGAACATTAACGCTTATTCAGGACGAAAGAAAGCACAGAGCCCCAGATTTGCTGTTGCCCTGGAGAGCTTGCAGAGCACTGGGGAAAGGCAGGCAGAGAATTCCCTGCTAGCACCTTCTCTGTGCCTGGGAAGGAGAAGTCTTCACGTTGTTACTCGGAATCGCATTTGCGTCGCTGTAGAGAACACTAACGCTTGTTCAGGACGAAAGAAAGCACAGAGCCCCAGATTTGCTGTTGCCCTGGAGAGCTTGCAGAGCACTGGGGAAAGGCAGGCAGAGAATTCCCTGCTAGCACCTTCTCTGTGTCCGGGAAGGAAAACTGTTCGCATTTGCTTCACAGAACCGCTTTTCTGCAGGGAACATTAACGCTTCTTCAGGACGAAAGAAAGCACAGAGCCCCAGATTTGCTGTTGCCCTGGAGAGCTTGCAGAGCACTGGGGAAAGGCAGGCAGAGAATTCCCTGCTAGCACCTTCTCTGTGTCCGGGAACGAAAACTGTTCGCATTTGCTTCACAGAACCGCTTTTCTGCAGAGAACACTAACGCTTGTTCAGGACGAAAGAAAGCACAGAGCCCCAGATTTGCTGTTGCCCTGGAGAGCTTGCAGAGCACTGGGGAAAGGCAGGCAGAGAATTCCCTGCTAGCACCTTCTCTGTGTCCGGGAAGGAGAAATGTTCACGTTGTTACTCGGAATCGCATTTGCGTCGCTGTAGAGAACACTAACGCTTGTTCAGGACGAAAGAAAGCACAGAGCGCCAGATTTGCTGTTGCCCTGGAGAGCTTGCAGAGCACTGGGGAAAGGCAGGCAGAGAATTCCCCGCTAGCACCTTCTCTGTGTCCGGGAAGGAAAACTGTTCGCATTTGCTTCACAGAACCGCTTTTCTGCAGGGAACATTAACGCTTGTTCAGGACGAAAGAAAGCACAGAGCCCCAGATTTGCTGTTGCCCTGGAGAGCTTGCAGAGCACCGGGGAAAGGCAGGCAGAGAATTCCCTGCTAGCACCTTCTCTGTGTCCGGGAAGGAAAACTGTTCGCATTTGCTTTACAGAACCGCTTTTCTGCAGGGAACATTAACGCTTGTTCAGGACGAAAGAAAGCACAGAGCCCCAGATTTGCTGTTGCCCTGGAGAGCTTGCAGAGCACTGGGGAAAGGCAGGCAGAGAATTCCCTGCTAGCACCTTCTCTGTGTCCGGGAAGGAGAAATGTTCACATTCTTTCACAGAATCGCATTTGCGTAGCTGCAGGGAACATTAACGCTTATTCAGGACGAAAGAAAGCACAGAGCCCCAGATTTGCTGTTGCCCTGGAGAGCTTGCAGAGCACTGGGGAAAGGCAGGCAGAGAATTCCCTGCTAGCACCTTCTCTGTGTCCGGGAAGGAAAACTGTTCGCATTTGCTTCACAGAACCGCTTTTCTGCAGAGAACACTAACGCTTGTTCAGGACGAAAGAAAGCACAGAGCCCCAGATTTGCTGTTGCCCTGGAGAGCTTGCAGAGCACTGGGGAAAGGCAGGCAGAGAATTCCCTGCTAGCACCTTCTCTGTGTCCGGGAAGGAAAACTGTTCGCATTTGCTTCACAGAACCGCTTTTCTGCAGAGAACACTAACGCTTGTTCAGGACAAAAGAAAGCACAGAGCCCCAGATTTGCTGTTTCCCTGGACAGCTTGCAGAGCACTGGGGAAAGGCAGGCAGAGAATTCCCTGCTAGCACCTTCTCTGTGTCCGGGAAGGAGAAATGTTCACATTGTTTCACAGAATCGCATTTGCGTCGCTGCAGGGAACATTAACGCTTATTCAGGACGAAAGAAAGCACAGAGCCCCAGATTTGCTGTTGCCCTGGAGAGCTTGCAGAGCACTGGGGAAAGGCAGGCAGAGAATTCCCTGCTAGCACCTTCTCTGTGTCCGGGAAGGAGAAGTCTTCACGTTGTTACTCGGAATCGCATTTGCGTCGCTGTAGAGAACACTAACGCTTGTTCAGGACGAAAGAAAGCACAGAGCGCCAGATTTGCTGTTGCCCTGGAGAGCTTGCAGAGCACTGGGGAAAGGCAGGCAGAGAATTCCCTGCTAGCACCTTCTCTGTGTCCGGGAAGGAAAACTGTTCGCATTTGCTTCACAGAACCGCTTTTCTGCAGAGAACACTAACGCTTGTTCAGGACGAAAGAAAGCACAGAGCCCCAGATTTGCTGTTGCCCTGGAGAGCTTGCAGAGCACTGGGGAAAGGCAGGCAGAGAATTCCCTGCTAGCACCTTCTCTGTGTCCGGGAAGGAGAAATGTTCACATTGTTTCACAGAATCGCATTTGCGTCGCTGCAGGGAACATTAACGCTTATTCAGGACGAAAGAAAGCACAGAGCCCCAGATTTGCTGTTGCCCTGGAGAGCTTGCAGAGCACTGGGGAAAGGCAGGCAGAGAATTCCCTGCTAGCACCTTCTCTGTGTCCGGGAAGGAAAACTGTTCGCATTTGCTTCACAGAACAGCTTTTCTGCAGAGAACACTAACGCTTGTTCAGGACGAAAGAAAGCACAGAGCCCCAGATTTGCTGTTGCCCTGGAGAGCTTGCAGAGCACTGGGGAAAGGCAGGCAGAGAATTCCCTGCTAGCACCTTCTCTGTGTCCGGGAAGGAAAACTGTTCGCATTTGCTTCACAGAACCGCTTTTCTGCAGGGAACATTAACGCTTGTTCAGGACGAAAGAAAGCACAGAGCCCCAGATTTGCTGTTGCCCTGGAGAGCTTGCAGAGCACTGGGGAAAGGCAGGCAGAGAATTCCCTGATAGCACCTTCTCTGTGTCCGGGAAGGAAAACTGTTCGCATTTGCTTCACAGAACCGCTTTTCTGCAGGGAACATTAACGCTTCTTCAGGACGAAAGAAAGCACAGAGCCCCAGATTTGCTGTTGCCCTGGAGAGCTTGCAGAGCACTGGGGAAAGGCAGGCAGAGAATTCCCTGCTAGCACCTTCTCTGTGTCCGGGAAGGAAAACTGTTCGCGTTTGCTTCACAGAACCGCTTTTCTGCAGGGAACATTAACGCTTGTTCAGGACGAAAGAAAGCACAGAGCCCCAGATTTGCTGTTGCCCTGGAGAGCTTGCAGAGCACTGGGGAAAGGCAGGCAGAGAATTCCCTGCTAGCATCTTCTCTGTGCCTAGGAAGGAGAAATGTTCACATTGTTTCACAGAATCGCATTTGCGTCGCTGCAGGGAACACTAACGCTTGTTCAGGACAAAAGAAAGCACAGAGCTCCAGATTTGCTGTTGCCCTGGAGAGCTTGCAGAGCACTGGGGAAAGGCAGGCAGAGAATTCCCTGCTAGCACCTTCTCTGTGTCCGGGAAGGAAAACTGTTCGCATTTGCTTCACAGAACCGCTTTTCTGCAGGGAACATTAACGCTTGTTCAGGACGAAAGAAAGCACAGAGCCCCAGATTTGCTGTTGCCCTGGAGAGCTTGCAGAGCACTGGGGAAAGGCAGGCAGAGAATTCCCTGCTAGCACCTTCTCTGTGTCCGGGAAGGAGAAATGTTCACATTGTTTCACAGAACCGCTTTTCTGCAGGGAACATTAACGCTTCTTCAGGACGAAAGAAAGCACAGAGCCCCAGATTTGCTGTTGCCCTGGAGAGCTTGCAGAGCACTGGGGAAAGGCAGGCAGAGAATTCCCTGCTAGCACCTTCTCTGTGTCCGGGAAGGAAAACTGTTCGCATTTGCTTCACAGAACCGCTTTTCTGCAGAGAACACTAACGCTTGTTCAGGACGAAAGAAAGCACAGAGCCCCAGATTTGCTGTTGCCCTGGAGAGCTTGCAGAGCACTGGGGAAAGGCAGGCAGAGAATTCCCTGCTAGCACCTTCTCTGTGTCCGGGAAGGAGAAATGTTCACGTTGTTACTCGGAATCGCATTTGCGTCGCTGTAGAGAACACTAACGCTTGTTCAGGACGAAAGAAAGCACAGAGCGCCAGATTTGCTGTTGCCCTGGAGAGCTTGCAGAGCACTGGGGAAAGGCAGGCAGAGAATTCCCCGCTAGCACCTTCTCTGTGTCCGGGAAGGAAAACTGTTCGCATTTGCTTCACAGAACCGCTTTTCTGCAGGGAACATTAACGCTTGTTCAGGACGAAAGAAAGCACAGAGCCCCAGATTTGCTGTTGCCCTGGAGAGCTTGCAGAGCACCGGGGAAAGGCAGGCAGAGAATTCCCTGCTAGCACCTTCTCTGTGTCCGGGAAGGAAAACTGTTCGCATTTGCTTTACAGAACCGCTTTTCTGCAGGGAACATTAACGCTTGTTCAGGACGAAAGAAAGCACGGACCCCAGATTTGCTGTTGCCCTGGAGAGCTTGCAGAGCACTGGGGAAAGGCAGGCAGAGAATTCCCTGATAGCACCTTCTCTGTGTCCGGGAAGGAAAACTGTTCGCATTTGCTTCACAGAACCGCTTTTCTGCAGAGAACACTAACGCTTGTTCAGGACGAAAGAAAGCACAGAGCCCCAGATTTGCTGTTGTCCTGGAGAGCTTGCAGAGCACTGGGGAAAGGCAGGCAGAGAATTCCCTGCTAGCATCTTCT
Organism: Strix aluco; assembly: GCF_031877795.1. Classification (NCBI taxonomy): domain Eukaryota; kingdom Metazoa; phylum Chordata; class Aves; order Strigiformes; family Strigidae; genus Strix; species Strix aluco. The sequence continues at coordinate 9,766,543 of NC_133932.1, forward strand.
CTGTGCCTAGGAAGGAGAAATGTTCACATTGTTTCACAGAATCGCATTTGCGTCGCTGCAGGGAACACTAACGCTTGTTCAGGACGAAAGAAAGCACAGAGCCCCAGATTTGCTGTTGCCCTGGAGAGCTTGCAGAGCACTGGGGAAAGGCAGGCAGAGAATTCCCTGCTAGCACCTTCTCTGTGTCCGGGAAGGAGAAATGCTCACATTGTTTAACAGAATCGCATTTGCGTCGCTGCAGGGAACATTAACGCTTATTCAGGACGAAAGAAAGCACAGAGCCCCAGATCTGCTGTTGCCCTGGAGAGCTTGCAGAGCACTGGGGAAAGGCAGGCAGAGAATTCCCTGCTAGCATCTTCTCTGTGTCCGGGAAGGAAAACTGTTCGCATTTGCTTCACAGAACCGCTTTTCTGCAGGGAACATTAACGCTTGTTCAGGACGAAAGAAAGCACAGAGCCCCAGATTTGCTGTTGCCCTGGAGAGCTTGCAGAGCACTGGGGAAAGGCAGGCAGAGAATTCCCTGCTAGCACCTTCTCTGTGTCCGGGAAGGAAAACTGTTCGCATTTGCTTCACAGAACCGCTTTTCTGCAGAGAACACTAACGCTTGTTCAGGACGAAAGAAAGCACAGAGCCCCAGATTTGCTGTTGCCCTGGAGAGCTTGCAGAGCACTGGGGAAAGGCAGGCAGAGAATTCCCTGATAGCACCTTCTCTGTGTCCGGGAATGAGAAGTCTTCACATTGTTACTCGGAATCGCATTTGCGTCGCTGTAGAGAACACTAACGCTTGTTCAGGACGAAAGAAAGCACAGAGCCCCAGATTTGCTGTTGCCCTGGAGAGCTTGCAGAGCACTGGGGAAAGGCAGGCAGAGAATTCCCTGATAGCACCTTCTCTGTGTCCGGGAAGGAGAAATGTTCACACTGTTTCACAGAATCGCATTTGCGTCGCTGCAGGGAACATTAACGCTTATTCAGGACGAAAGAAAGCACAGAGCGCCAGATTTGCTGTTGCCCTGGAGAGCTTGCAGAGCACTGGGGAAAGGCAGGCAGAGAATTCCCTGCTAGCACCTTCTCTGTGTCCAGGAAGGAAAACTGTTCGCATTTGCTTCAGAGAACCGCTTTTCTGCAGGAAACATTAACGCTTGTTCAGGACGAAAGAAAGCACAGAGCGCCAGATTTGCTGTTTCCCTGGAGAGCTTGCAGAGCACTGGGGAAAGGCAGGCAGAGAATTCCCTGCTAGCACCTTCTCTGTGCCTGGGAAGGAGAAGTCTTCACGTTGTTACTCGGAATCGCATTTGCGTCGCTGTAGAGAACACTAACGCTTGTTCAGGACGAAAGAAAGCACAGAGCCCCAGATTTGCTGTTGCCCTGGAGAGCTTGCAGAGCACTGGGGAAAGGCAGGCAGAGAATTCCCTGCTAGCACCTTCTCTGTGTCCGGGAAGGAAAACTGTTCGCATTTGCTTCACAGAACCGCTTTTCTGCAGGGAACATTAACGCTTCTTCAGGACGAAAGAAAGCACAGAGCCCCAGATTTGCTGTTGCCCTGGAGAGCTTGCAGAGCACTGGGGAAAGGCAGGCAGAGAATTCCCTGATAGCACCTTCTCTGTGTCCGGGAACGAAAACTGTTCGCATTTGCTTCACAGAACCGCTTTTCTGCAGAGAACACTAACGCTTGTTCAGGACGAAAGAAAGCACAGAGCCCCAGATTTGCTGTTGCCCTGGAGAGCTTGCAGAGCACTGGGGAAAGGCAGGCAGAGAATTCCCTGCTAGCACCTTCTCTGTGTCCGGGAAGGAGAAATGTTCACATTGTTTCACAGAATCGCATTTGCGTCGCTGCAGGGAACATTAACGCTTATTCAGGACGAAAGAAAGCACAGAGCCCCAGATTTGCTGTTGCCCTGGAGAGCTTGCAGAGCACTGGGGAAAGGCAGGCAGAGAATTCCCTGATAGCACCTTCTCTGTGCCTGGGAAGGAGAAGTCTTCACGTTGTTACTCGGAATCGCATTTGCGTCGCTGTAGAGAACACTAACACTTGTTCAGGACGAAAGAAAGCACAGAGCCCCAGATTTGCTGTTGCCCTGGAGAGCTTGCAGAGCACTGGGGAAAGGCAGGCAGAGAATTCCCTGCTAGCACCTTCTCTGTGTCCGGGAACGAAAACTGTTCGCATTTGCTTCACAGAACCGCTTTTCTGCAGAGAACACTAACGCTTGTTCAGGACGAAAGAAAGCACAGAGCCCCAGATTTGCTGTTGCCCTGGAGAGCTTGCAGAGCACTGGGGAAAGGCAGGCAGAGAATTCCCTGCTAGCACCTTCTCTGTGTCCGGGAAGGAGAAATGTTCACGTTGTTACTCGGAATCGCATTTGCGTCGCTGTAGAGAACACTAACGCTTGTTCAGGACGAAAGAAAGCACAGAGCGCCAGATTTGCTGTTGCCCTGGAGAGCTTGCAGAGCACTGGGGAAAGGCAGGCAGAGAATTCCCCGCTAGCACCTTCTCTGTGTCCGGGAAGGAAAACTGTTCGCATTTGCTTCACAGAACCGCTTTTCTGCAGGGAACATTAACGCTTGTTCAGGACAAAAGAAAGCACAGAGCCCCAGATTTGCTGTTGCCCTGGAGAGCTTGCAGAGCACCGGGGAAAGGCAGGCAGAGAATTCCCTGCTAGCACCTTCTCTGTGTCCGGGAAGGAAAACTGTTCGCATTTGCTTCACAGAACCGCTTTTCTGCAGGGAACATTAACGCTTGTTCAGGACGAAAGAAAGCACAGAGCGCCAGATTTGCTGTTGCCCTGGAGAGCTTGCAGAGCACTGGGGAAAGGCAGGCAGAGAATTCCCTGCTAGCACCTTCTCTGTGTCCGGGAAGGAGAAATGTTCACATTGTTTCACAGAACCGCTTTTCTGCAGGGAACATTAACGCTTGTTCAGGACGAAAGAAAGCACAGAGCCCCAGATTCTATGTTGTCCTGGAGAGCTTGCAGAGCACTGGGGAAAGGCAGGCAGAGAATTCCCTGATAGCACCTTCTCTGTGTCCGGGAACGAAAACTGTTCGCATTTGCTTCACAGAACCGCTTTTCTGCAGAGAACACTAACGCTTGTTCAGGACGAAAGAAAGCACAGAGCCCCAGATTTGCTGTTGCCCTGGAGAGCTTGCAGAGCACTGGGGAAAGGCAGGCAGAGAATTCCCTGCTAGCACCTTCTCTGTGTCCGGGAAGGAGAAATGTTCACGTTGTTACTCGGAATCGCATTTGCGTCGCTGTAGAGAACACTAACGCTTGTTCAGGACGAAAGAAAGCACAGAGCGCCAGATTTGCTGTTGCCCTGGAGAGCTTGCAGAGCACTGGGGAAAGGCAGGCAGAGAATTCCCCGCTAGCACCTTCTCTGTGTCCGGGAAGGAAAACTGTTCGCATTTGCTTCACAGAACCGCTTTTCTGCAGGGAACATTAACGCTTGTTCAGGACGAAAGAAAGCACAGAGCCCCAGATTTGCTGTTGCCCTGGAGAGCTTGCAGAGCACCGGGGAAAGGCAGGCAGAGAATTCCCTGCTAGCACCTTCTCTGTGTCCGGGAAGGAAAACTGTTCGCATTTGCTTTACAGAACCGCTTTTCTGCAGGGAACATTAACGCTTGTTCAGGACGAAAGAAAGCACGGACCCCAGATTTGCTGTTGCCCTGGAGAGCTTGCAGAGCACTGGGGAAAGGCAGGCAGAGAATTCCCTGATAGCACCTTCTCTGTGTCCGGGAAGGAAAACTGTTCGCATTTGCTTCACAGAACCGCTTTTCTGCAGAGAACACTAACGCTTGTTCAGGACGAAAGAAAGCACAGAGCCCCAGATTTGCTGTTGCCCTGGAGAGCTTGCAGAGCACTGGGGAAAGGCAGGCAGAGAATTCCCTGCTAGCATCTTCTCTGTGCCTAGGAAGGAGAAATGTTCACATTGTTTCACAGAATCGCATTTGCGTCGCTGCAGGGAACACTAACGCTTGTTCAGGACGAAAGAAAGCACAGAGCCCCAGATTTGCTGTTGCCCTGGAGAGCTTGCAGAGCACTGGGGAAAGGCAGGCAGAGAATTCCCTGCTAGCACCTTCTCTGTGTCCGGGAAGGAGAAATGTTCACATTGTTTCACAGAATCGCATTTGCGTCGCTGCAGGGAACATTAACGCTTATTCAGGACGAAAGAAAGCACAGAGCCCCAGATTTGCTGTTGCCCTGGAGAGCTTGCAGAGCACTGGGGAAAGGCAGGCAGAGAATTCCCTGCTAGCACCTTCTCTGTGCCTGGGAAGGAGAAGTCTTCACGTTGTTACTCGGAATCGCATTTGCGTCGCTGTAGAGAACACTAACGCTTGTTCAGGACGAAAGAAAGCACAGAGCCCCAGATTTGCTGTTGCCCTGGAGAGCTTGCAGAGCACTGGGGAAAGGCAGGCAGAGAATTCCCTGCTAGCACCTTCTCTGTGTCCGGGAAGGAAAACTGTTCGCATTTGCTTCACAGAACCGCTTTTCTGCAGGGAACATTAACGCTTCTTCAGGACGAAAGAAAGCACAGAGCCCCAGATTTGCTGTTGCCCTGGAGAGCTTGCAGAGCACTGGGGAAAGGCAGGCAGAGAATTCCCTGCTAGCACCTTCTCTGTGTCCGGGAACGAAAACTGTTCGCATTTGCTTCACAGAACCGCTTTTCTGCAGAGAACACTAACGCTTGTTCAGGACGAAAGAAAGCACAGAGCCCCAGATTTGCTGTTGCCCTGGAGAGCTTGCAGAGCACTGGGGAAAGGCAGGCAGAGAATTCCCTGCTAGCACCTTCTCTGTGTCCGGGAAGGAGAAATGTTCACGTTGTTACTCGGAATCGCATTTGCGTCGCTGTAGAGAACACTAACGCTTGTTCAGGACGAAAGAAAGCACAGAGCGCCAGATTTGCTGTTGCCCTGGAGAGCTTGCAGAGCACTGGGGAAAGGCAGGCAGAGAATTCCCCGCTAGCACCTTCTCTGTGTCCGGGAAGGAAAACTGTTCGCATTTGCTTCACAGAACCGCTTTTCTGCAGGGAACATTAACGCTTGTTCAGGACGAAAGAAAGCACAGAGCCCCAGATTTGCTGTTGCCCTGGAGAGCTTGCAGAGCACCGGGGAAAGGCAGGCAGAGAATTCCCTGCTAGCACCTTCTCTGTGTCCGGGAAGGAAAACTGTTCGCATTTGCTTTACAGAACCGCTTTTCTGCAGCGAACATTAACGCTTGTTCAGGACGAAAGAAAGCACAGAGCCCCAGATTTGCTGTTGCCCTGGAGAGCTTGCAGAGCACTGGGGAAAGGCAGGCAGAGAATTCCCTGCTAGCACCTTCTCTGTGTCCGGGAAGGAGAAATGTTCACATTCTTTCACAGAATCGCATTTGCGTAGCTGCAGGGAACATTAACGCTTATTCAGGACGAAAGAAAGCACAGAGCCCCAGATTTGCTGTTGCCCTGGAGAGCTTGCAGAGCACTGGGGAAAGGCAGGCAGAGAATTCCCTGCTAGCACCTTCTCTGTGTCCGGGAAGGAAAACTGTTCGCATTTGCTTCACAGAACCGCTTTTCTGCAGAGAACACTAACGCTTGTTCAGGACGAAAGAAAGCACAGAGCCCCAGATTTGCTGTTGCCCTGGAGAGCTTGCAGAGCACTGGGGAAAGGCAGGCAGAGAATTCCCTGCTAGCACCTTCTCTGTGTCCGGGAAGGAAAACTGTTCGCATTTGCTTCACAGAACCGCTTTTCTGCAGAGAACACTAACGCTTGTTCAGGACAAAAGAAAGCACAGAGCCCCAGATTTGCTGTTTCCCTGGACAGCTTGCAGAGCACTGGGGAAAGGCAGGCAGAGAATTCCCTGCTAGCACCTTCTCTGTGTCCGGGAAGGAGAAATGTTCACATTGTTTCACAGAATCGCATTTGCGTCGCTGCAGGGAACATTAACGCTTATTCAGGACGAAAGAAAGCACAGAGCCCCAGATTTGCTGTTGCCCTGGAGAGCTTGCAGAGCACTGGGGAAAGGCAGGCAGAGAATTCCCTGCTAGCACCTTCTCTGTGTCCGGGAAGGAGAAGTCTTCACGTTGTTACTCGGAATCGCATTTGCGTCGCTGTAGAGAACACTAACGCTTGTTCAGGACGAAAGAAAGCACAGAGCGCCAGATTTGCTGTTGCCCTGGAGAGCTTGCAGAGCACTGGGGAAAGGCAGGCAGAGAATTCCCTGCTAGCACCTTCTCTGTGTCCGGGAAGGAAAACTGTTCGCATTTGCTTCACAGAACCGCTTTTCTGCAGAGAACACTAACGCTTGTTCAGGACGAAAGAAAGCACAGAGCCCCAGATTTGCTGTTGCCCTGGAGAGCTTGCAGAGCACTGGGGAAAGGCAGGCAGAGAATTCCCTGCTAGCACCTTCTCTGTGTCCGGGAAGGAGAAATGTTCACATTGTTTCACAGAATCGCATTTGCGTCGCTGCAGGGAACATTAACGCTTATTCAGGACGAAAGAAAGCACAGAGCCCCAGATTTGCTGTTGCCCTGGAGAGCTTGCAGAGCACTGGGGAAAGGCAGGCAGAGAATTCCCTGCTAGCATCTTCTCTGTGCCTAGGAAGGAGAAATGTTCACATTGTTTCACAGAATCGCATTTGCGTCGCTGCAGGGAACACTAACGCTTGTTCAGGACAAAAGAAAGCACAGAGCTCCAGATTTGCTGTTGCCCTGGAGAGCTTGCAGAGCACTGGGGAAAGGCAGGCAGAGAATTCCCTGCTAGCACCTTCTCTGTGTCCGGGAAGGAAAACTGTTCGCATTTGCTTCACAGAACCGCTTTTCTGCAGGGAACATTAACGCTTGTTCAGGACGAAAGAAAGCACAGAGCCCCAGATTTGCTGTTGCCCTGGAGAGCTTGCAGAGCACTGGGGAAAGGCAGGCAGAGAATTCCCTGCTAGCACCTTCTCTGTGTCCGGGAAGGAGAAATGTTCACATTGTTTCACAGAACCGCTTTTCTGCAGGGAACATTAACGCTTCTTCAGGACGAAAGAAAGCACAGAGCCCCAGATTTGCTGTTGCCCTGGAGAGCTTGCAGAGCACTGGGGAAAGGCAGGCAGAGAATTCCCTGCTAGCACCTTCTCTGTGTCCGGGAAGGAAAACTGTTCGCATTTGCTTCACAGAACCGCTTTTCTGCAGAGAACACTAACGCTTGTTCAGGACGAAAGAAAGCACAGAGCCCCAGATTTGCTGTTGCCCTGGAGAGCTTGCAGAGCACTGGGGAAAGGCAGGCAGAGAATTCCCTGCTAGCACCTTCTCTGTGTCCGGGAAGGAGAAATGTTCACGTTGTTACTCGGAATCGCATTTGCGTCGCTGTAGAGAACACTAACGCTTGTTCAGGACGAAAGAAAGCACAGAGCGCCAGATTTGCTGTTGCCCTGGAGAGCTTGCAGAGCACTGGGGAAAGGCAGGCAGAGAATTCCCCGCTAGCACCTTCTCTGTGTCCGGGAAGGAAAACTGTTCGCATTTGCTTCACAGAACCGCTTTTCTGCAGGGAACATTAACGCTTGTTCAGGACGAAAGAAAGCACAGAGCCCCAGATTTGCTGTTGCCCTGGAGAGCTTGCAGAGCACCGGGGAAAGGCAGGCAGAGAATTCCCTGCTAGCACCTTCTCTGTGTCCGGGAAGGAAAACTGTTCGCATTTGCTTTACAGAACCGCTTTTCTGCAGGGAACATTAACGCTTGTTCAGGACGAAAGAAAGCACGGACCCCAGATTTGCTGTTGCCCTGGAGAGCTTGCAGAGCACTGGGGAAAGGCAGGCAGAGAATTCCCTGATAGCACCTTCTCTGTGTCCGGGAAGGAAAACTGTTCGCATTTGCTTCACAGAACCGCTTTTCTGCAGAGAACACTAACGCTTGTTCAGGACGAAAGAAAGCACAGAGCCCCAGATTTGCTGTTGTCCTGGAGAGCTTGCAGAGCACTGGGGAAAGGCAGGCAGAGAATTCCCTGCTAGCATCTTCTCTGTGCCTAGGCAGGAGAAATGTTCACATTGTTTCACAGAATCGCATTTGCGTCGCTGCAGGGAACACTAACGCTTGTTCAGGACGAAAGAAAGCACAGAGCCCCAGATTTGCTGTTGCCCTGGAGAGCTTGCAGAGCACTGGGGAAAGGCAGGCAGAGAATTCCCCGCTAGCACCTTCTCTGTGTCCGGGAAGGAAAACTGTTCGCATTTGCTTCACAGAACCGCTTTTCTGCAGGGAACATTAACGCTTGTTCAGGACGAAAGAAAGCACGGAGCCCCAGATTTGCTGTTGCCCTGGAGAGCTTGCAGAGCACTGGGGAAAGGCAGGCAGAGAATTCCCTGCTAGCACCTTCTCTGTGTCCGGGAAGGAGAAATGTTCACATTGTTTCACAGAATCGCATTTGCGTCGCTGCAGGGAACATTAACGCTTATTCAGGACGAAAGAAAGCACAGAGCCCCAGATTTGCTGTTGCCCTGGAGAGCTTGCAGAGCACTGGGGAAAGGCAGGCAGAGAATTCCCTGCTAGCACCTTGTCTGTGTGCGGGAAGGAAAACTGTTCGCATTTGCTTCACAGAACCGCTTTTCTGCAGGGAACATTAACGCTTGTTCAGGACGAAAGAAAGCACAGAGCGCCAGATTTGCTGTTGCCCTGGAGAGCTTGCAGAGCACTGGGGAAAGGCAGGCAGAGAATTCCCTGCTAGCACCTTCTCTGTGTCCGGGAAGGAAAACTGTTCGCATTTGCTTCACAGAACCGCTTTTCTGCAGAGAACACTAACGCTTGTTCAGGACGAAAGAAAGCACAGAGCCCCAGATTTGCTGTTGCCCTGGAGAGCTTGCAGAGCACTGGGGAAAGGCAGGCAGAGAATTCCCTGCTAGCACCTTCTCTGTGCCTAGGAAGGAGAAATGTTCACATTGTTTCACAGAATCGCATTTGCGTCGCTGCAGGGAACATTAACGCTTGTTCAGGACGAAAGAAAGCACAGAGCGCCAGATTTGCTGTTGCCCTGGAGAGCTTGCAGAGCACTGGGGAAAGGCAGGCAGAGAATTCCCTGCTAGCACCTTCTCTGTGTCCGGGAAGGAGAAATGTTCACATTGTTTCACAGAATCGCATTTGCGTCGCTGCAGAGAACACTAACGCTTGTTCAGGACGAAAGAAAGCACAGAGCCCCAGATTTGCTGTTGCCCTGGAGAGCTTGCAGAGCACCGGGGAAAGGCAGGCAGAGAATTCCCTGCTAGCACCTTCTCTGTGTCCGGGAAGGAAAACTGTTCGCATTTGCTTCACAGAACCGCTTTTCTGCAGGGAACATTAACGCTTGTTCAGGACGAAAGAAAGCACAGAGCGCCAGATTTGCTGTTGCCCTGGAGAGCTTGCAGAGCACTGGGGAAAGGCAGGCAGAGAATTCCCTGCTAGCACCTTCTCTGTGCCTGGGAATGAGAAGTCTTCACGTTGTTACTCGGAATCGCATTTGCGTCGCTGTAGAGAACACTAACGCTTGTTCAGGACGAAAGAAAGCACAGAGCCCCAGATTTGCTGTTGCCCTGGAGAGCTTGCAGAGCACTGGGGAAAGGCAGGCAGAGAATTCCCTGCTAGCACCTTCTCTGTGTCCGGGAACGAAAACTGTTCGCATTTGCTTCACAGAACCGCTTTTCTGCAGGGAACATTAACGCTTGTTCAGGACGAAAGAAAGCACAGAGCGCCAGATTTGCTGTTGCCCTGGAGAGCTTGCAGAGCACTGGGGAAAGGCAGGCAGAGAATTCCCTGCTAGCACCTTCTCTGTGTCCGGGAAGGAAAACTGTTCGCATTTGCTTCACAGAACCGCTTTTCTGCAGGGAACATTAACGCTTGTTCAGGACGAAAGAAAGCACAGAGCCCCAGATTTGCTGTTGCCCTGGAGAGCTTGCAGAGCACTGGGGAAAGGCAGGCAGAGAATTCCCTGCTAGCACCTTCTCTGTGTCCGGGAAGGAAAACTGTTCGCATTTGCTTCACAGAACCGCTTTTCTGCAGGGAACATTAACGCTTGTTCAGGACGAAAGAAAGCACGGAGCCCCAGATTTGCTGTTGCCCTGGAGAGCTTGCAGAGCACTGGGGAAAGGCAGGCAGAGAATTCCCTGCTAGCACCTTCTCTGTGTCCGGGAAGGAAAACTGTTCGCATTTGCTTCACAGAACCGCTTTTCTGCAGGGAACATTAACGCTTGTTCAGGACGAAAGAAAGCACGGAGCCCCAGATTTGCTGTTGCCCTGGAGAGCTTGCAGAGCACTGGATAAAGGCAGGCAGAGAATTCCCTGCTAGCACCTTCTCTGTGTCCGGGAAGGAGAAATGTTCACATTGTTTCACAGAATCGCATTTGCGTCGCTGCAGAGAACACTAACGCTTGTTCAGGACGAAAGAAAGCACAGAGCCCCAGATTTGCTGTTGCCCTGGAGAGCTTGCAGAGCACCGGGGAAAGGCAGGCAGAGAATTCCCTGCTAGCACCTTCTCTGTGTCCGGGAAGGAAAACTGTTCGCATTTGCTTCACAGAACCGCTTTTCTGCAGGGAACATTAACGCTTGTTCAGGACGAAAGAAAGCACAGAGCCCCAGATTTGCTGTTGCCCTGGAGAGCTTGCAGAGCACTGGGGAAAGGCAGGCAGAGAATTCCCTGCTAGCACCTTCTCTGTGCCTGGGAATGAGAAGTCTTCACGTTGTTACTCGGAATCGCATTTGCGTCGCTGTAGAGAACACTAACGCTTGTTCAGGACGAAAGAAAGCACAGAGCCCCAGATTTGCTGTTGCCCTGGAGAGCTTGCAGAGCACTGGGGAAAGGCAGGCAGAGAATTCCCTGCTAGCACCTTCTCTGTGTCCGGGAACGAAAACTGTTCGCATTTGCTTCACAGAACCGCTTTTCTGCAGGGAACATTAACGCTTGTTCAGGACGAAAGAAAGCACAGAGCGCCAGATTTGCTGTTGCCCTGGAGAGCTTGCAGAGCACTGGGGAAAGGCAGGCAGAGAATTCCCCGCTAGCACCTTCTCTGTGTCCGGGAAGGAAAACTGTTCGCATTTGCTTCACAGAACCGCTTTTCTGCAGGGAACATTAACGCTTGTTCAGGACGAAAGAAAGCACAGAGCCCCAGATTTGCTGTTGCCCTGGAGAGCTTGCAGAGCACTGGGGAAAGGCAGGCAGAGAATTCCCTGATAGCACCTTCTCTGTGTCCGGGAAGGAAAACTGTTCGCATTTGCTTCACAGAACCGCTTTTCTGCAGGGAACATTAACGCTTCTTCAGGACGAAAGAAAGCACAGAGCCCCAGATTTGCTGTTGCCCTGGAGAGCTTGCAGAGCACTGGGGAAAGGCAGGCAGAGAATTCCCTGCTAGCACCTTCTCTGTGTCCGGGAAGGAAAACTGTTCGCATTTGCTTCACAGAACCGCTTTTCTGCAGGGAACATTAACGCTTGTTCAGGACGAAAGAAAGCACAGAGCCCCAGATTTGCTGTTGCCCTGGAGAGCTTGCAGAGCACTGGGGAAAGGCAGGCAGAGAATTCCCTGCTAGCATCTTCTCTGTGCCTAGGAAGGAGAAATGTTCACATTGTTTCACAGAATCGCATTTGCGTCGCTGCAGGGAACACTAACGCTTGTTCAGGACAAAAGAAAGCACAGAGCTCCAGATTTGCTGTTGCCCTGGAGAGCTTGCAGAGCACTGGGGAAAGGCAGGCAGAGAATTCCCTGCTAGCACCTTCTCTGTGTCCGGGAAGGAAAACTGTTCGCATTTGCTTCACAGAACCGCTTTTCTGCAGGGAACATTAACGCTTGTTCAGGACGAAAGAAAGCACAGAGCGCCAGATTTGCTGTTGCCCTGGAGAGCTTGCAGAGCACTGGGGAAAGGCAGGCAGAGAATTCCCTGCTAGCACCTTCTCTGTGTCCGGGAAGGAGAAATGTTCACATTGTTTCACAGAACCGCTTTTCTGCAGGGAACATTAACGCTTCTTCAGGACGAAAGAAAGCACAGAGCCCCAGATTTGCTGTTGCCCTGGAGAGCTTGCAGAGCACTGGGGAAAGGCAGGCAGAGAATTCCCTGCTAGCACCTTCTCTGTGTCCGGGAAGGAAAACTGTTCGCATTTGCTTCACAGAACCGCTTTTCTGCAGAGAACACTAACGCTTGTTCAGGACGAAAGAAAGCACAGAGCCCCAGATTTGCTGTTGCCCTGGAGAGCTTGCAGAGCACTGGGGAAAGGCAGGCAGAGAATTCCCTGCTAGCACCTTCTCTGTGTCCGGGAAGGAGAAATGTTCACGTTGTTACTCGGAATCGCATTTGCGTCGCTGTAGAGAACACTAACGCTTGTTCAGGACGAAAGAAAGCACAGAGCGCCAGATTTGCTGTTGCCCTGGAGAGCTTGCAGAGCACTGGGGAAAGGCAGGCAGAGAATTCCCCGCTAGCACCTTCTCTGTGTCCGGGAAGGAAAACTGTTCGCATTTGCTTCACAGAACCGCTTTTCTGCAGGGAACATTAACGCTTGTTCAGGACGAAAGAAAGCACAGAGCCCCAGATTTGCTGTTGCCCTGGAGAGCTTGCAGAGCACCGGGGAAAGGCAGGCAGAGAATTCCCTGCTAGCACCTTCTCTGTGTCCGGGAAGGAAAACTGTTCGCATTTGCTTTACAGAACCGCTTTTCTGCAGGGAACATTAACGCTTGTTCAGGACGAAAGAAAGCACGGACCCCAGATTTGCTGTTGCCCTGGAGAGCTTGCAGAGCACTGGGGAAAGGCAGGCAGAGAATTCCCTGATAGCACCTTCTCTGTGTCCGGGAAGGAAAACTGTTCGCATTTGCTTCACAGAACCGCTTTTCTGCAGAGAACACTAACGCTTGTTCAGGACGAAAGAAAGCACAGAGCCCCAGATTTGCTGTTGTCCTGGAGAGCTTGCAGAGCACTGGGGAAAGGCAGGCAGAGAATTCCCTGCTAGCATCTTCTCTGTGCCTAGGAAGGAGAAATGTTCACATTGTTTCACAGAATCGCATTTGCGTCGCTGCAGGGAACACTAACGCTTGTTCAGGACGAAAGAAAGCACAGAGCCCCAGATTTGCTGTTGCCCTGGAGAGCTTGCAGAGCACTGGGGAAAGGCAGGCAGAGAATTCCCCGCTAGCACCTTCTCTGTGTCCGGGAAGGAAAACTGTTCGCATTTGCTTCACAGAACCGCTTTTCTGCAGGGAACATTAACGCTTGTTCAGGACGAAAGAAAGCACGGAGCCCCAGATTTGCTGTTGCCCTGGAGAGCTTGCAGAGCACTGGGGAAAGGCAGGCAGAGAATTCCCTGCTAGCACCTTCTCTGTGTCCGGGAAGGAGAAATGTTCACATTGTTTCACAGAATCGCATTTGCGTCGCTGCAGGGAACATTAACGCTTATTCAGGACGAAAGAAAGCACAGAGCCCCAGATTTGCTGTTGCCCTGGAGAGCTTGCAGAGCACTGGGGAAAGGCAGGCAGAGAATTCCCTGCTAGCACCTTGTCTGTGTGCGGGAAGGAAAACTGTTCGCATTTGCTTCACAGAACCGCTTTTCTGCAGGGAACATTAACGCTTGTTCAGGACGAAAGAAAGCACAGAGCGCCAGATTTGCTGTTGCCCTGGAGAGCTTGCAGAGCACTGGGGAAAGGCAGGCAGAGAATTCCCTGCTAGCACCTTCTCTGTGTCCGGGAAGGAAAAGTGTTCGCATTTGCTTCACAGAACCGCTTTTCTGCAGAGAACACTAACGCTTGTTCAGGACGAAAGAAAGCACAGAGCCCCAGATTTGCTGTTGCCCTGGAGAGCTTGCAGAGCACTGGGGAAAGGCAGGCAGAGAATTCCCTGCTAGCACCTTCTCTGTGCCTAGGAAGGAGAAATGTTCACATTGTTTCACAGAATCGCATTTGCGTCGCTGCAGGGAACATTAACGCTTGTTCAGGACGAAAGAAAGCACAGAGCGCCAGATTTGCTGTTGCCCTGGAGAGCTTGCAGAGCACTGGGGAAAGGCAGGCAGAGAATTCCCTGCTAGCACCTTCTCTGTGTCCGGGAAGGAGAAATGTTCACATTGTTTCACAGAATCGCATTTGCGTCGCTGCAGAGAACACTAACGCTTGTTCAGGACGAAAGAAAGCACAGAGCCCGAGATTTGCTGTTGCCCTGGAGAGCTTGCAGAGCACCGGGGAAAGGCAGGCAGAGAATTCCCTGCTAGCACCTTCTCTGTGTCCGGGAAGGAAAACTGTTCGCATTTGCTTCACAGAACCGCTTTTCTGCAGGGAACATTAACGCTTGTTCAGGACGAAAGAAAGCACAGAGCGCCAGATTTGCTGTTGCGCTGGAGAGCTTGCAGAGCACTGGGGAAAGGCAGGCAGAGAATTCCCTGCTAGCACCTTCTCTGTGCCTGGGAATGAGAAGTCTTCACGTTGTTACTCGGAATCGCATTTGCGTCGCTGTAGAGAACACTAACGCTTGTTCAGGACGAAAGAAAGCACAGAGCCCCAGATTTGCTGTTGCCCTGGAGAGCTTGCAGAGCACTGGGGAAAGGCAGGCAGAGAATTCCCTGCTAGCACCTTCTCTGTGTCCGGGAACGAAAACTGTTCGCATTTGCTTCACAGAACCGCTTTTCTGCAGGGAACATTAACGCTTGTTCAGGACGAAAGAAAGCACAGAGCGCCAGATTTGCTGTTGCCCTGGAGAGCTTGCAGAGCACTGGGGAAAGGCAGGCAGAGAATTCCCTGCTAGCACCTTCTCTGTGTCCGGGAAGGAAAACTGTTCGCATTTGCTTCACAGAACCGCTTTTCTGCAGGGAACATTAACGCTTGTTCAGGACGAAAGAAAGCACAGAGCCCCAGATTTGCTGTTGCCCTGGAGAGCTTGCAGAGCACTGGGGAAAGGCAGGCAGAGAATTCCCTGCTAGCACCTTCTCTGTGTCCGGGAAGGAAAACTGTTCGCATTTGCTTCACAGAACCGCTTTTCTGCAGGGAACATTAACGCTTGTTCAGGACGAAAGAAAGCACGGAGCCCCAGATTTGCTGTTGCCCTGGAGAGCTTGCAGAGCACTGGGGAAAGGCAGGCAGAGAATTCCCTGCTAGCACCTTCTCTGTGTCCGGGAAGGAAAAGTGTTCGCATTTGCTTCACAGAACCGCTTTTCTGCAGGGAACATTAACGCTTGTTCAGGACGAAAGAAAGCACGGAGCCCCAGATTTGCTGTTGCCCTGGAGAGCTTGCAGAGCACTGGATAAAGGCAGGCAGAGAATTCCCTGCTAGCACCTTCTCTGTGTCCGGGAAGGAGAAATGTTCACATTGTTTCACAGAATCGCATTTGCGTCGCTGCAGAGAACACTAACGCTTGTTCAGGACGAAAGAAAGCACAGAGCCCCAGATTTGCTGTTGCCCTGGAGAGCTTGCAGAGCACCGGGGAAAGGCAGGCAGAGAATTCCCTGCTAGCACCTTCTCTGTGTCCGGGAAGGAAAACTGTTCGCATTTGCTTCACAGAACCGCTTTTCTGCAGGGAACATTAACGCTTGTTCAGGACGAAAGAAAGCACAGAGCCCCAGATTTGCTGTTGCCCTGGAGAGCTTGCAGAGCACTGGGGAAAGGCAGGCAGAGAATTCCCTGCTAGCACCTTCTCTGTGCCTGGGAATGAGAAGTCTTCACGTTGTTACTCGGAATCGCATTTGCGTCGCTGTAGAGAACACTAACGCTTGTTCAGGACGAAAGAAAGCACAGAGCCCCAGATTTGCTGTTGCCCTGGAGAGCTTGCAGAGCACTGGGGAAAGGCAGGCAGAGAATTCCCTGCTAGCACCTTCTCTGTGTCCGGGAACGAAAACTGTTCGCATTTGCTTCACAGAACCGCTTTTCTGCAGGGAACATTAACGCTTGTTCAGGACGAAAGAAAGCACAGAGCGCCAGATTTGCTGTTGCCCTGGAGAGCTTGCAGAGCACTGGGGAAAGGCAGGCAGAGAATTCCCCGCTAGCACCTTCTCTGTGTCCGGGAAGGAAAACTGTTCGCATTTGCTTCACAGAACCGCTTTTCTGCAGGGAACATTAACGCTTGTTCAGGACGAAAGAAAGCACAGAGCCCCAGATTTGCTGTTGCCCTGGAGAGCTTGCAGAGCACCGGGGAAAGGCAGGCAGAGAATTCCCTGCTAGCACCTTCTCTGTGTCCGGGAAGGAAAACTGTTCGCATTTGCTTTACAGAACCGCTTTTCTGCAGGGAACATTAACGCTTGTTCAGGACGAAAGAAAGCACAGAGCCCCAGATTTGCTGTTGCCCTGGAGAGCTTGCAGAGCACTGGGGAAAGGCAGGCAGAGAATTCCCTGCTAGCACCTTCTCTGTGTCCGGGAAGGAGAAATGTTCACATTCTTTCACAGAATCGCATTTGCGTAGCTGCAGGGAACATTAACGCTTGTTCAGGACGAAAGAAAGCACAGAGCCCCAGATTTGCTGTTGCCCTGGAGAGCTTGCAGAGCACTGGGGAAAGGCAGGCAGAGAATTCCCTGCTAGCACCTTCTCTGTGTCCGGGAAGGAAAACTGTTCGCATTTGCTTCACAGAACCGCTTTTCTGCAGAGAACACTAACGCTTGTTCAGGACGAAAGAAAGCACAGAGCCCCAGATTTGCTGTTGCCCTGGAGAGCTTGCAGAGCACTGGGGAAAGGCAGGCAGAGAATTCCCTGCTAGCACCTTCTCTGTGTCCGGGAAGGAAAACTGTTCGCATTTGCTTCACAGAACCGCTTTTCTGCAGAGAACACTAACGCTTGTTCAGGACAAAAGAAAGCACAGAGCCCCAGATTTGCTGTTTCCCTGGACAGCTTGCAGAGCACTGGGGAAAGGCAGGCAGAGAATTCCCTGCTAGCACCTTCTCTGTGTCCGGGAAGGAGAAATGTTCACATTGTTTCACAGAATCGCATTTGCGTCGCTGCAGGGAACATTAACGCTTATTCAGGACGAAAGAAAGCACAGAGCCCCAGATTTGCTGTTGCCCTGGAGAGCTTGCAGAGCACTGGGGAAAGGCAGGCAGAGAATTCCCTGCTAGCACCTTCTCTGTGTCCGGGAAGGAGAAGTCTTCACGTTGTTACTCGGAATCGCATTTGAGTCGTTGTAGAGAACACTAACGCTTGTTCAGGACGAAAGAAAGCACAGAGCGCCAGATTTGCTGTTGCCCTGGAGAGCTTGCAGAGCACTGGGGAAAGGCAGGCAGAGAATTCCCTGCTAGCACCTTCTCTGTGTCCGGGAAGGAAAACTGTTCGCATTTGCTTCACAGAACCGCTTTTCTGCAGAGAACACTAACGCTTGTTCAGGATGAAAGAAAGCACAGAGCCCCAGATTTGCTGTTGCCCTGGAGAGCTTGCAGAGCACTGGGGAAAGGCAGGCAGAGAATTCCCTGCTAGCACCTTCTCTGTGTCCGGGAAGGAGAAATGTTCACATTGTTTCACAGAATCGCATTTGCGTCGCTGCAGGGAACATTAACGCTTATTCAGGACGAAAGAAAGCACAGAGCCCCAGATTTGCTGTTGCCCTGGAGAGCTTGCAGAGCACTGGGGAAAGGCAGGCAGAGAATTCCCTGCTAGCACCTTCTCTGTGTCCGGGAAGGAAAACTGTTCGCATTTGCTTCACAGAACAGGTTTTCTGCAGAGAACACTAACGCTTGTTCAGGACGAAAGAAAGCACAGAGCCCCAGATTTGCTGTTGCCCTGGAGAGCTTGCAGAGCACTGGGGAAAGGCAGGCAGAGAATTCCCTGCTAGCACCTTCTCTGTGTCCGGGAAGGAAAACTGTTCGCATTTGCTTCACAGAACCGCTTTTCTGCAGGGAACATTAACGCTTGTTCAGGACGAAAGAAAGCACGGAGCCCCAGATTTGCTGTTGCCCTGGAGAGCTTGCAGAGCACTGGGGAAAGGCAGGCAGAGAATTCCCTGCTAGCACCTTCTCTGTGTCCGGGAAGGAAAAGTGTTCGCATTTGCTTCACAGAACCGCTTTTCTGCAGGGAACATTAACGCTTGTTCAGGACGAAAGAAAGCACGGAGCCCCAGATTTGCTGTTGCCCTGGAGAGCTTGCAGAGCACTGGATAAAGGCAGGCAGAGAATTCCCTGCTAGCACCTTCTCTGTGTCCGGGAAGGAGAAATGTTCACATTGTTTCACAGAATCGCATTTGCGTCGCTGCAGAGAACACTAACGCTTGTTCAGGACGAAAGAAAGCACAGAGCCCCAGATTTGCTGTTGCCCTGGAGAGCTTGCAGAGCACCGGGGAAAGGCAGGCAGAGAATTCCCTGCTAGCACCTTCTCTGTGTCCGGGAAGGAAAACTGTTCGCATTTGCTTCACAGAACCGCTTTTCTGCAGGGAACATTAACGCTTGTTCAGGACGAAAGAAAGCACAGAGCCCCAGATTTGCTGTTGCCCTGGAGAGCTTGCAGAGCACTGGGGAAAGGCAGGCAGAGAATTCCCTGCTAGCACCTTCTCTGTGCCTGGGAATGAGAAGTCTTCACGTTGTTACTCGGAATCGCATTTGCGTCGCTGTAGAGAACACTAACGCTTGTTCAGGACGAAAGAAAGCACAGAGCCCCAGATTTGCTGTTGCCCTGGAGAGCTTGCAGAGCACTGGGGAAAGGCAGGCAGAGAATTCCCTGCTAGCACCTTCTCTGTGTCCGGGAACGAAAACTGTTCGCATTTGCTTCACAGAACCGCTTTTCTGCAGGGAACATTAACGCTTGTTCAGGACGAAAGAAAGCACAGAGCGCCAGATTTGCTGTTGCCCTGGAGAGCTTGCAGAGCACTGGGGAAAGGCAGGCAGAGAATTCCCCGCTAGCACCTTCTCTGTGTCCGGGAAGGAAAACTGTTCGCATTTGCTTCACAGAACCGCTTTTCTGCAGGGAACATTAACGCTTGTTCAGGACGAAAGAAAGCACAGAGCCCCAGATTTGCTGTTGCCCTGGAGAGCTTGCAGAGCACCGGGGAAAGGCAGGCAGAGAATTCCCTGCTAGCACCTTCTCTGTGTCCGGGAAGGAAAACTGTTCGCATTTGCTTTACAGAACCGCTTTTCTGCAGGGAACATTAACGCTTGTTCAGGACGAAAGAAAGCACAGAGCCCCAGATTTGCTGTTGCCCTGGAGAGCTTGCAGAGCACTGGGGAAAGGCAGGCAGAGAATTCCCTGCTAGCACCTTCTCTGTGTCCGGGAAGGAGAAATGTTCACATTCTTTCACAGAATCGCATTTGCGTAGCTGCAGGGAACATTAACGCTTGTTCAGGACGAAAGAAAGCACAGAGCCCCAGATTTGCTGTTGCCCTGGAGAGCTTGCAGAGCACTGGGGAAAGGCAGGCAGAGAATTCCCTGCTAGCACCTTCTCTGTGTCCGGGAAGGAAAACTGTTCGCATTTGCTTCACAGAACCGCTTTTCTGCAGAGAACACTAACGCTTGTTCAGGACGAAAGAAAGCACAGAGCCCCAGATTTGCTGTTGCCCTGGAGAGCTTGCAGAGCACTGGGGAAAGGCAGGCAGAGAATTCCCTGCTAGCACCTTCTCTGTGTCCGGGAAGGAAAACTGTTCGCATTTGCTTCACAGAACCGCTTTTCTGCAGAGAACACTAACGCTTGTTCAGGACAAAAGAAAGCACAGAGCCCCAGATTTGCTGTTTCCCTGGACAGCTTGCAGAGCACTGGGGAAAGGCAGGCAGAGAATTCCCTGCTAGCACCTTCTCTGTGTCCGGGAAGGAGAAATGTTCACATTGTTTCACAGAATCGCATTTGCGTCGCTGCAGGGAACATTAACGCTTATTCAGGACGAAAGAAAGCACAGAGCCCCAGATTTGCTGTTGCCCTGGAGAGCTTGCAGAGCACTGGGGAAAGGCAGGCAGAGAATTCCCTGCTAGCACCTTCTCTGTGTCCGGGAAGGAGAAGTCTTCACGTTGTTACTCGGAATCGCATTTGCGTCGTTGTAGAGAACACTAACGCTTGTTCAGGACGAAAGAAAGCACAGAGCGCCAGATTTGCTGTTGCCCTGGAGAGCTTGCAGAGCACTGGGGAAAGGCAGGCAGAGAATTCCCTGCTAGCACCTTCTCTGTGTCCGGGAAGGAAAACTGTTCGCATTTGCTTCACAGAACCGCTTTTCTGCAGAGAACACTAACGCTTGTTCAGGACGAAAGAAAGCACAGAGCCCCAGATTTGCTGTTGCCCTGGAGAGCTTGCAGAGCACTGGGGAAAGGCAGGCAGAGAATTCCCTGCTAGCACCTTCTCTGTGTCCGGGAAGGAGAAATGTTCACATTGTTTCACAGAATCGCATTTGCGTCGCTGCAGGGAACATTAACGCTTATTCAGGACGAAAGAAAGCACAGAGCCCCAGATTTGCTGTTGCCCTGGAGAGCTTGCAGAGCACTGGGGAAAGGCAGGCAGAGAATTCCCTGCTAGCACCTTCTCTGTGTCCGGGAAGGAAAACTGTTCGCATTTGCTTCACAGAACAGGTTTTCTGCAGAGAACACTAACGCTTGTTCAGGACGAAAGAAAGCACAGAGCCCCAGATTTGCTGTTGCCCTGGAGAGCTTGCAGAGCACTGGGGAAAGGCAGGCAGAGAATTCCCTGCTAGCACCTTCTCTGTGTCCGGGAAGGAAAACTGTTCGCATTTGCTTCACAGAACCGCTTTTCTGCAGGGAACATTAACGCTTGTTCAGGACGAAAGAAAGCACAGAGCCCCAGATTTGCTGTTGCCCTGGAGAGCTTGCAGAGCACTGGGGAAAGGCAGGCAGAGAATTCCCTGCTAGCACCTTCTCTGTGTCCGGGAAGGAAAACTGTTCACATTTGCTTCACAGAACCGCTTTTCTGCAGAGAACACTAACGCTTGTTCAGGACGAAAGAAAGCACAGAGCCCCAGATTGGCTGTTGCCCTGGAGAGCTTGCAGAGCACTGGGGAAAGGCAGGCAGAGAATTCCCTGATAGCACCTTCTCTGTGTCCGGGAAGGAAAACTGTTCGCATTTGCTTCACAGAACCGCTTTTCTGCAGGGAACATTAACGCTTCTTCAGGACGAAAGAAAGCACAGAGCCCCAGATTTGCTGTTGCCCTGGAGAGCTTGCAGAGCACTGGGGAAAGGCAGGCAGAGAATTCCCTGCTAGCACCTTCTCTGTGTCCGGGAAGGAAAACTGTTCGCATTTGCTTCACAGAACCGCTTTTCTGCAGGGAACATTAACGCTTGTTCAGGACGAAAGAAAGCACAGAGCCCCAGATTTGCTGTTGCCCTGGAGAGCTTGCAGAGCACTGGGGAAAGGCAGGCAGAGAATTCCCTGCTAGCATCTTCTCTGTGCCTAGGAAGGAGAAATGTTCACATTGTTTCACAGAATCGCATTTGCGTCGCTGCAGGGAACACTAACGCTTGTTCAGGACAAAAGAAAGCACAGAGCTCCAGATTTGCTGTTGCCCTGGAGAGCTTGCAGAGCACTGGGGAAAGGCAGGCAGAGAATTCCCTGCTAGCACCTTCTCTGTGTCCGGGAAGGAAAACTGTTCGCATTTGCTTCACAGAACCGCTTTTCTGCAGGGAACATTAACGCTTGTTCAGGACGAAAGAAAGCACAGAGCGCCAGATTTGCTGTTGCCCTGGAGAGCTTGCAGAGCACTGGGGAAAGGCAGGCAGAGAATTCCCTGCTAGCACCTTCTCTGTGTCCGGGAAGGAGAAATGTTCACATTGTTTCACAGAACCGCTTTTCTGCAGGGAACATTAACGCTTCTTCAGGACGAAAGAAAGCACAGAGCCCCAGATTTGCTGTTGCCCTGGAGAGCTTGCAGAGCACTGGGGAAAGGCAGGCAGAGAATTCCCTGATAGCACCTTCTCTGTGTCCGGGAACGAAAACTGTTCGCATTTGCTTCACAGAACCGCTTTTCTGCAGAGAACACTAACGCTTGTTCAGGACGAAAGAAAGCACAGAGCCCCAGATTTGCTGTTGCCCTGGAGAGCTTGCAGAGCACTGGGGAAAGGCAGGCAGAGAATTCCCTGCTAGCACCTTCTCTGTGTCCGGGAAGGAGAAATGTTCACGTTGTTACTCGGAATCGCATTTGCGTCGCTGTAGAGAACACTAACGCTTGTTCAGGACGAAAGAAAGCACAGAGCGCCAGATTTGCTGTTGCCCTGGAGAGCTTGCAGAGCACTGGGGAAAGGCAGGCAGAGAATTCCCCGCTAGCACCTTCTCTGTGTCCGGGAAGGAAAACTGTTCGCATTTGCTTCACAGAACCGCTTTTCTGCAGGGAACATTAACGCTTGTTCAGGACGAAAGAAAGCACAGAGCCCCAGATTTGCTGTTGCCCTGGAGAGCTTGCAGAGCACCGGGGAAAGGCAGGCAGAGAATTCCCTGCTAGCACCTTCTCTGTGTCCGGGAAGGAAAACTGTTCGCATTTGCTTCACAGAACCGCTTTTCTGCAGGGAACATTAACGCTTGTTCAGGACGAAAGAAAGCACGGAGCCCCAGATTTGCTGTTGCCCTGGAGAGGTTGCAGAGCACTGGGGAAAGGCAGGCAGAGAATTCCCTGCTAGCACCTTCTCTGTGTCCGGGAAGGAAAAGTGTTCGCATTTGCTTCACAGAACCGCTTTTCTGCAGGGAACATTAACGCTTGTTCAGGACGAAAGAAAGCACGGAGCCCCAGATTTGCTGTTGCCCTGGAGAGCTTGCAGAGCACTGGATAAAGGCAG
The DNA here is from genome assembly GCF_031877795.1 of Strix aluco. Classification (NCBI taxonomy): domain Eukaryota; kingdom Metazoa; phylum Chordata; class Aves; order Strigiformes; family Strigidae; genus Strix; species Strix aluco. The sequence continues at coordinate 9,789,144 of NC_133932.1, forward strand.
GCAGAGAATTCCCTGCTAGCACCTTCTCTGTGTCCGGGAAGGAGAAATGTTCACATTGTTTCACAGAATCGCATTTGCGTCGCTGCAGAGAACACTAACGCTTGTTCAGGACGAAAGAAAGCACAGAGCCCCAGATTTGCTGTTGCCCTGGAGAGCTTGCAGAGCACCGGGGAAAGGCAGGCAGAGAATTCCCTGCTAGCACCTTCTCTGTGTCCGGGAAGGAAAACTGTTCGCATTTGCTTCACAGAACCGCTTTTCTGCAGGGAACATTAACGCTTGTTCAGGACGAAAGAAAGCACAGAGCCCCAGATTTGCTGTTGCCCTGGAGAGCTTGCAGAGCACTGGGGAAAGGCAGGCAGAGAATTCCCTGCTAGCACCTTCTCTGTGCCTGGGAATGAGAAGTCTTCACGTTGTTACTCGGAATCGCATTTGCGTCGCTGTAGAGAACACTAACGCTTGTTCAGGACGAAAGAAAGCACAGAGCCCCAGATTTGCTGTTGCCCTGGAGAGCTTGCAGAGCACTGGGGAAAGGCAGGCAGAGAATTCCCTGCTAGCACCTTCTCTGTGTCCGGGAACGAAAACTGTTCGCATTTGCTTCACAGAACCGCTTTTCTGCAGGGAACATTAACGCTTGTTCAGGACGAAAGAAAGCACAGAGCGCCAGATTTGCTGTTGCCCTGGAGAGCTTGCAGAGCACTGGGGAAAGGCAGGCAGAGAATTCCCCGCTAGCACCTTCTCTGTGTCCGGGAAGGAAAACTGTTCGCATTTGCTTCACAGAACCGCTTTTCTGCAGGGAACATTAACGCTTGTTCAGGACGAAAGAAAGCACAGAGCCCCAGATTTGCTGTTGCCCTGGAGAGCTTGCAGAGCACCGGGGAAAGGCAGGCAGAGAATTCCCTGCTAGCACCTTCTCTGTGTCCGGGAAGGAAAACTGTTCGCATTTGCTTTACAGAACCGCTTTTCTGCAGGGAACATTAACGCTTGTTCAGGACGAAAGAAAGCACAGAGCCCCAGATTTGCTGTTGCCCTGGAGAGCTTGCAGAGCACTGGGGAAAGGCAGGCAGAGAATTCCCTGCTAGCACCTTCTCTGTGTCCGGGAAGGAGAAATGTTCACATTCTTTCACAGAATCGCATTTGCGTAGCTGCAGGGAACATTAACGCTTATTCAGGACGAAAGAAAGCACAGAGCCCCAGATTTGCTGTTGCCCTGGAGAGCTTGCAGAGCACTGGGGAAAGGCAGGCAGAGAATTCCCTGCTAGCACCTTCTCTGTGTCCGGGAAGGAAAACTGTTCGCATTTGCTTCACAGAACCGCTTTTCTGCAGAGAACACTAACGCTTGTTCAGGACGAAAGAAAGCACAGAGCCCCAGATTTGCTGTTGCCCTGGAGAGCTTGCAGAGCACTGGGGAAAGGCAGGCAGAGAATTCCCTGCTAGCACCTTCTCTGTGTCCGGGAAGGAAAACTGTTCGCATTTGCTTCACAGAACCGCTTTTCTGCAGAGAACACTAACGCTTGTTCAGGACAAAAGAAAGCACAGAGCCCCAGATTTGCTGTTTCCCTGGACAGCTTGCAGAGCACTGGGGAAAGGCAGGCAGAGAATTCCCTGCTAGCACCTTCTCTGTGTCCGGGAAGGAGAAATGTTCACATTGTTTCACAGAATCGCATTTGCGTCGCTGCAGGGAACATTAACGCTTATTCAGGACGAAAGAAAGCACAGAGCCCCAGATTTGCTGTTGCCCTGGAGAGCTTGCAGAGCACTGGGGAAAGGCAGGCAGAGAATTCCCTGCTAGCACCTTCTCTGTGTCCGGGAAGGAGAAGTCTTCACGTTGTTACTCGGAATCGCATTTGCGTCGCTGTAGAGAACACTAACGCTTGTTCAGGACGAAAGAAAGCACAGAGCGCCAGATTTGCTGTTGCCCTGGAGAGCTTGCAGAGCACTGGGGAAAGGCAGGCAGAGAATTCCCTGCTAGCACCTTCTCTGTGTCCGGGAAGGAAAACTGTTCGCATTTGCTTCACAGAACCGCTTTTCTGCAGAGAACACTAACGCTTGTTCAGGACGAAAGAAAGCACAGAGCCCCAGATTTGCTGTTGCCCTGGAGAGCTTGCAGAGCACTGGGGAAAGGCAGGCAGAGAATTCCCTGCTAGCACCTTCTCTGTGTCCGGGAAGGAGAAATGTTCACATTGTTTCACAGAATCGCATTTGCGTCGCTGCAGGGAACATTAACGCTTATTCAGGACGAAAGAAAGCACAGAGCCCCAGATTTGCTGTTGCCCTGGAGAGCTTGCAGAGCACTGGGGAAAGGCAGGCAGAGAATTCCCTGCTAGCACCTTCTCTGTGTCCGGGAAGGAAAACTGTTCGCATTTGCTTCACAGAACAGCTTTTCTGCAGAGAACACTAACGCTTGTTCAGGACGAAAGAAAGCACAGAGCCCCAGATTTGCTGTTGCCCTGGAGAGCTTGCAGAGCACTGGGGAAAGGCAGGCAGAGAATTCCCTGCTAGCACCTTCTCTGTGTCCGGGAAGGAAAACTGTTCGCATTTGCTTCACAGAACCGCTTTTCTGCAGGGAACATTAACGCTTGTTCAGGACGAAAGAAAGCACAGAGCCCCAGATTTGCTGTTGCCCTGGAGAGCTTGCAGAGCACTGGGGAAAGGCAGGCAGAGAATTCCCTGCTAGCACCTTCTCTGTGTCCGGGAAGGAAAACTGTTCACATTTGCTTCACAGAACCGCTTTTCTGCAGAGAACACTAACGCTTGTTCAGGACGAAAGAAAGCACAGAGCCCCAGATTGGCTGTTGCCCTGGAGAGCTTGCAGAGCACTGGGGAAAGGCAGGCAGAGAATTCCCTGATAGCACCTTCTCTGTGTCCGGGAAGGAAAACTGTTCGCATTTGCTTCACAGAACCGCTTTTCTGCAGGGAACATTAACGCTTCTTCAGGACGAAAGAAAGCACAGAGCCCCAGATTTGCTGTTGCCCTGGAGAGCTTGCAGAGCACTGGGGAAAGGCAGGCAGAGAATTCCCTGCTAGCACCTTCTCTGTGTCCGGGAAGGAAAACTGTTCGCATTTGCTTCACAGAACAGCTTTTCTGCAGAGAACACTAACGCTTGTTCAGGACGAAAGAAAGCACAGAGCCCCAGATTTGCTGTTGCCCTGGAGAGCTTGCAGAGCACTGGGGAAAGGCAGGCAGAGAATTCCCTGCTAGCACCTTCTCTGTGTCCGGGAAGGAAAACTGTTCGCATTTGCTTCACAGAACCGCTTTTCTGCAGGGAACATTAACGCTTGTTCAGGACGAAAGAAAGCACAGAGCCCCAGATTTGCTGTTGCCCTGGAGAGCTTGCAGAGCACTGGGGAAAGGCAGGCAGAGAATTCCCTGCTAGCACCTTCTCTGTGTCCGGGAAGGAAAACTGTTCACATTTGCTTCACAGAACCGCTTTTCTGCAGAGAACACTAACGCTTGTTCAGGACGAAAGAAAGCACAGAGCCCCAGATTGGCTGTTGCCCTGGAGAGCTTGCAGAGCACTGGGGAAAGGCAGGCAGAGAATTCCCTGATAGCACCTTCTCTGTGTCCGGGAAGGAAAACTGTTCGCATTTGCTTCACAGAACCGCTTTTCTGCAGGGAACATTAACGCTTCTTCAGGACGAAAGAAAGCACAGAGCCCCAGATTTGCTGTTGCCCTGGAGAGCTTGCAGAGCACTGGGGAAAGGCAGGCAGAGAATTCCCTGCTAGCACCTTCTCTGTGTCCGGGAAGGAAAACTGTTCGCATTTGCTTCACAGAACCGCTTTTCTGCAGGGAACATTAACGCTTGTTCAGGACGAAAGAAAGCACAGAGCCCCAGATTTGCTGTTGCCCTGGAGAGCTTGCAGAGCACTGGGGAAAGGCAGGCAGAGAATTCCCTGCTAGCATCTTCTCTGTGCCTAGGAAGGAGAAATGTTCACATTGTTTCACAGAATCGCATTTGCGTCGCTGCAGGGAACACTAACGCTTGTTCAGGACAAAAGAAAGCACAGAGCTCCAGATTTGCTGTTGCCCTGGAGAGCTTGCAGAGCACTGGGGAAAGGCAGGCAGAGAATTCCCTGCTAGCACCTTCTCTGTGTCCGGGAAGGAAAACTGTTCGCATTTGCTTCACAGAACCGCTTTTCTGCAGGGAACATTAACGCTTGTTCAGGACGAAAGAAAGCACAGAGCGCCAGATTTGCTGTTGCCCTGGAGAGCTTGCAGAGCACTGGGGAAAGGCAGGCAGAGAATTCCCTGCTAGCACCTTCTCTGTGTCCGGGAAGGAGAAATGTTCACATTGTTTCACAGAACCGCTTTTCTGCAGGGAACATTAACGCTTCTTCAGGACGAAAGAAAGCACAGAGCCCCAGATTTGCTGTTGCCCTGGAGAGCTTGCAGAGCACTGGGGAAAGGCAGGCAGAGAATTCCCTGATAGCACCTTCTCTGTGTCCGGGAACGAAAACTGTTCGCATTTGCTTCACAGAACCGCTTTTCTGCAGAGAACACTAACGCTTGTTCAGGACGAAAGAAAGCACAGAGCCCCAGATTTGCTGTTGCCCTGGAGAGCTTGCAGAGCACTGGGGAAAGGCAGGCAGAGAATTCCCTGCTAGCACCTTCTCTGTGTCCGGGAAGGAGAAATGTTCACGTTGTTACTCGGAATCGCATTTGCGTCGCTGTAGAGAACACTAACGCTTGTTCAGGACGAAAGAAAGCACAGAGCGCCAGATTTGCTGTTGCCCTGGAGAGCTTGCAGAGCACTGGGGAAAGGCAGGCAGAGAATTCCCCGCTAGCACCTTCTCTGTGTCCGGGAAGGAAAACTGTTCGCATTTGCTTCACAGAACCGCTTTTCTGCAGGGAACATTAACGCTTGTTCAGGACGAAAGAAAGCACAGAGCCCCAGATTTGCTGTTGCCCTGGAGAGCTTGCAGAGCACCGGGGAAAGGCAGGCAGAGAATTCCCTGCTAGCACCTTCTCTGTGTCCGGGAAGGAAAACTGTTCGCATTTGCTTCACAGAACCGCTTTTCTGCAGGGAACATTAACGCTTGTTCAGGACGAAAGAAAGCACGGAGCCCCAGATTTGCTGTTGCCCTGGAGAGCTTGCAGAGCACTGGGGAAAGGCAGGCAGAGAATTCCCTGCTAGCACCTTCTCTGTGTCCGGGAAGGAAAAGTGTTCGCATTTGCTTCACAGAACCGCTTTTCTGCAGGGAACATTAACGCTTGTTCAGGACGAAAGAAAGCACGGAGCCCCAGATTTGCTGTTGCCCTGGAGAGCTTGCAGAGCACTGGATAAAGGCAGGCAGAGAATTCCCTGCTAGCACCTTCTCTGTGTCCGGGAAGGAGAAATGTTCACATTGTTTCACAGAATCGCATTTGCGTCGCTGCAGAGAACACTAACGCTTGTTCAGGACGAAAGAAAGCACAGAGCCCCAGATTTGCTGTTGCCCTGGAGAGCTTGCAGAGCACCGGGGAAAGGCAGGCAGAGAATTCCCTGCTAGCACCTTCTCTGTGTCCGGGAAGGAAAACTGTTCGCATTTGCTTCACAGAACCGCTTTTCTGCAGGGAACATTAACGCTTGTTCAGGACGAAAGAAAGCACAGAGCCCCAGATTTGCTGTTGCCCTGGAGAGCTTGCAGAGCACTGGGGAAAGGCAGGCAGAGAATTCCCTGCTAGCACCTTCTCTGTGCCTGGGAATGAGAAGTCTTCACGTTGTTACTCGGAATCGCATTTGCGTCGCTGTAGAGAACACTAACGCTTGTTCAGGACGAAAGAAAGCACAGAGCCCCAGATTTGCTGTTGCCCTGGAGAGCTTGCAGAGCACTGGGGAAAGGCAGGCAGAGAATTCCCTGCTAGCACCTTCTCTGTGTCCGGGAACGAAAACTGTTCGCATTTGCTTCACAGAACCGCTTTTCTGCAGGGAACATTAACGCTTGTTCAGGACGAAAGAAAGCACAGAGCGCCAGATTTGCTGTTGCCCTGGAGAGCTTGCAGAGCACTGGGGAAAGGCAGGCAGAGAATTCCCCGCTAGCACCTTCTCTGTGTCCGGGAAGGAAAACTGTTCGCATTTGCTTCACAGAACCGCTTTTCTGCAGGGAACATTAACGCTTGTTCAGGACGAAAGAAAGCACAGAGCCCCAGATTTGCTGTTGCCCTGGAGAGCTTGCAGAGCACCGGGGAAAGGCAGGCAGAGAATTCCCTGCTAGCACCTTCTCTGTGTCCGGGAAGGAAAACTGTTCGCATTTGCTTTACAGAACCGCTTTTCTGCAGGGAACATTAACGCTTGTTCAGGACGAAAGAAAGCACAGAGCCCCAGATTTGCTGTTGCCCTGGAGAGCTTGCAGAGCACTGGGGAAAGGCAGGCAGAGAATTCCCTGCTAGCACCTTCTCTGTGTCCGGGAAGGAGAAATGTTCACATTCTTTCACAGAATCGCATTTGCGTAGCTGCAGGGAACATTAACGCTTATTCAGGACGAAAGAAAGCACAGAGCCCCAGATTTGCTGTTGCCCTGGAGAGCTTGCAGAGCACTGGGGAAAGGCAGGCAGAGAATTCCCTGCTAGCACCTTCTCTGTGTCCGGGAAGGAAAACTGTTCGCATTTGCTTCACAGAACCGCTTTTCTGCAGAGAACACTAACGCTTGTTCAGGACGAAAGAAAGCACAGAGCCCCAGATTTGCTGTTGCCCTGGAGAGCTTGCAGAGCACTGGGGAAAGGCAGGCAGAGAATTCCCTGCTAGCACCTTCTCTGTGTCCGGGAAGGAAAACTGTTCGCATTTGCTTCACAGAACCGCTTTTCTGCAGAGAACACTAACGCTTGTTCAGGACAAAAGAAAGCACAGAGCCCCAGATTTGCTGTTTCCCTGGACAGCTTGCAGAGCACTGGGGAAAGGCAGGCAGAGAATTCCCTGCTAGCACCTTCTCTGTGTCCGGGAAGGAGAAATGTTCACATTGTTTCACAGAATCGCATTTGCGTCGCTGCAGGGAACATTAACGCTTATTCAGGACGAAAGAAAGCACAGAGCCCCAGATTTGCTGTTGCCCTGGAGAGCTTGCAGAGCACTGGGGAAAGGCAGGCAGAGAATTCCCTGCTAGCACCTTCTCTGTGTCCGGGAAGGAGAAGTCTTCACGTTGTTACTCGGAATCGCATTTGCGTCGCTGTAGAGAACACTAACGCTTGTTCAGGACGAAAGAAAGCACAGAGCGCCAGATTTGCTGTTGCCCTGGAGAGCTTGCAGAGCACTGGGGAAAGGCAGGCAGAGAATTCCCTGCTAGCACCTTCTCTGTGTCCGGGAAGGAAAACTGTTCGCATTTGCTTCACAGAACCGCTTTTCTGCAGAGAACACTAACGCTTGTTCAGGACGAAAGAAAGCACAGAGCCCCAGATTTGCTGTTGCCCTGGAGAGCTTGCAGAGCACTGGGGAAAGGCAGGCAGAGAATTCCCTGCTAGCACCTTCTCTGTGTCCGGGAAGGAGAAATGTTCACATTGTTTCACAGAATCGCATTTGCGTCGCTGCAGGGAACATTAACGCTTATTCAGGACGAAAGAAAGCACAGAGCCCCAGATTTGCTGTTGCCCTGGAGAGCTTGCAGAGCACTGGGGAAAGGCAGGCAGAGAATTCCCTGCTAGCACCTTCTCTGTGTCCGGGAAGGAAAACTGTTCGCATTTGCTTCACAGAACAGCTTTTCTGCAGAGAACACTAACGCTTGTTCAGGACGAAAGAAAGCACAGAGCCCCAGATTTGCTGTTGCCCTGGAGAGCTTGCAGAGCACTGGGGAAAGGCAGGCAGAGAATTCCCTGCTAGCACCTTCTCTGTGTCCGGGAAGGAAAACTGTTCGCATTTGCTTCACAGAACCGCTTTTCTGCAGGGAACATTAACGCTTGTTCAGGACGAAAGAAAGCACAGAGCCCCAGATTTGCTGTTGCCCTGGAGAGCTTGCAGAGCACTGGGGAAAGGCAGGCAGAGAATTCCCTGCTAGCACCTTCTCTGTGTCCGGGAAGGAAAACTGTTCACATTTGCTTCACAGAACCGCTTTTCTGCAGAGAACACTAACGCTTGTTCAGGACGAAAGAAAGCACAGAGCCCCAGATTGGCTGTTGCCCTGGAGAGCTTGCAGAGCACTGGGGAAAGGCAGGCAGAGAATTCCCTGATAGCACCTTCTCTGTGTCCGGGAAGGAAAACTGTTCGCATTTGCTTCACAGAACCGCTTTTCTGCAGGGAACATTAACGCTTCTTCAGGACGAAAGAAAGCACAGAGCCCCAGATTTGCTGTTGCCCTGGAGAGCTTGCAGAGCACTGGGGAAAGGCAGGCAGAGAATTCCCTGCTAGCACCTTCTCTGTGTCCGGGAAGGAAAACTGTTCGCATTTGCTTCACAGAACCGCTTTTCTGCAGGGAACATTAACGCTTGTTCAGGACGAAAGAAAGCACAGAGCCCCAGATTTGCTGTTGCCCTGGAGAGCTTGCAGAGCACTGGGGAAAGGCAGGCAGAGAATTCCCTGCTAGCATCTTCTCTGTGCCTAGGAAGGAGAAATGTTCACATTGTTTCACAGAATCGCATTTGCGTCGCTGCAGGGAACACTAACGCTTGTTCAGGACAAAAGAAAGCACAGAGCTCCAGATTTGCTGTTGCCCTGGAGAGCTTGCAGAGCACTGGGGAAAGGCAGGCAGAGAATTCCCTGCTAGCACCTTCTCTGTGTCCGGGAAGGAAAACTGTTCGCATTTGCTTCACAGAACCGCTTTTCTGCAGGGAACATTAACGCTTGTTCAGGACGAAAGAAAGCACAGAGCGCCAGATTTGCTGTTGCCCTGGAGAGCTTGCAGAGCACTGGGGAAAGGCAGGCAGAGAATTCCCTGCTAGCACCTTCTCTGTGTCCGGGAAGGAGAAATGTTCACATTGTTTCACAGAACCGCTTTTCTGCAGGGAACATTAACGCTTCTTCAGGACGAAAGAAAGCACAGAGCCCCAGATTTGCTGTTGCCCTGGAGAGCTTGCAGAGCACTGGGGAAAGGCAGGCAGAGAATTCCCTGATAGCACCTTCTCTGTGTCCGGGAACGAAAACTGTTCGCATTTGCTTCACAGAACCGCTTTTCTGCAGAGAACACTAACGCTTGTTCAGGACGAAAGAAAGCACAGAGCCCCAGATTTGCTGTTGCCCTGGAGAGCTTGCAGAGCACTGGGGAAAGGCAGGCAGAGAATTCCCTGCTAGCACCTTCTCTGTGTCCGGGAAGGAGAAATGTTCACGTTGTTACTCGGAATCGCATTTGCGTCGCTGTAGAGAACACTAACGCTTGTTCAGGACGAAAGAAAGCACAGAGCGCCAGATTTGCTGTTGCCCTGGAGAGCTTGCAGAGCACTGGGGAAAGGCAGGCAGAGAATTCCCCGCTAGCACCTTCTCTGTGTCCGGGAAGGAAAACTGTTCGCATTTGCTTCACAGAACCGCTTTTCTGCAGGGAACATTAACGCTTGTTCAGGACGAAAGAAAGCACAGAGCCCCAGATTTGCTGTTGCCCTGGAGAGCTTGCAGAGCACCGGGGAAAGGCAGGCAGAGAATTCCCTGCTAGCACCTTCTCTGTGTCCGGGAAGGAAAACTGTTCGCATTTGCTTCACAGAACCGCTTTTCTGCAGGGAACATTAACGCTTGTTCAGGACGAAAGAAAGCACGGAGCCCCAGATTTGCTGTTGCCCTGGAGAGCTTGCAGAGCACTGGGGAAAGGCAGGCAGAGAATTCCCTGCTAGCACCTTCTCTGTGTCCGGGAAGGAAAAGTGTTCGCATTTGCTTCACAGAACCGCTTTTCTGCAGGGAACATTAACGCTTGTTCAGGACGAAAGAAAGCACGGAGCCCCAGATTTGCTGTTGCCCTGGAGAGCTTGCAGAGCACTGGATAAAGGCAGGCAGAGAATTCCCTGCTAGCACCTTCTCTGTGTCCGGGAAGGAGAAATGTTCACATTGTTTCACAGAATCGCATTTGCGTCGCTGCAGAGAACACTAACGCTTGTTCAGGACGAAAGAAAGCACAGAGCCCCAGATTTGCTGTTGCCCTGGAGAGCTTGCAGAGCACCGGGGAAAGGCAGGCAGAGAATTCCCTGCTAGCACCTTCTCTGTGTCCGGGAAGGAAAACTGTTCGCATTTGCTTCACAGAACCGCTTTTCTGCAGGGAACATTAACGCTTGTTCAGGACGAAAGAAAGCACAGAGCCCCAGATTTGCTGTTGCCCTGGAGAGCTTGCAGAGCACTGGGGAAAGGCAGGCAGAGAATTCCCTGCTAGCACCTTCTCTGTGCCTGGGAATGAGAAGTCTTCACGTTGTTACTCGGAATCGCATTTGCGTCGCTGTAGAGAACACTAACGCTTGTTCAGGACGAAAGAAAGCACAGAGCCCCAGATTTGCTGTTGCCCTGGAGAGCTTGCAGAGCACTGGGGAAAGGCAGGCAGAGAATTCCCTGCTAGCACCTTCTCTGTGTCCGGGAACGAAAACTGTTCGCATTTGCTTCACAGAACCGCTTTTCTGCAGGGAACATTAACGCTTGTTCAGGACGAAAGAAAGCACAGAACGCCAGATTTGCTGTTGCCCTGGAGAGCTTGCAGAGCACTGGGGAAAGGCAGGCAGAGAATTCCCCGCTAGCACCTTCTCTGTGTCCGGGAAGGAAAACTGTTCGCATTTGCTTCACAGAACCGCTTTTCTGCAGGGAACATTAACGCTTGTTCAGGACGAAAGAAAGCACAGAGCCCCAGATTTGCTGTTGCCCTGGAGAGCTTGCAGAGCACCGGGGAAAGGCAGGCAGAGAATTCCCTGCTAGCACCTTCTCTGTGTCCGGGAAGGAAAACTGTTCGCATTTGCTTTACAGAACCGCTTTTCTGCAGGGAACATTAACGCTTGTTCAGGACGAAAGAAAGCACAGAGCCCCAGATTTGCTGTTGCCCTGGAGAGCTTGCAGAGCACTGGGGAAAGGCAGGCAGAGAATTCCCTGCTAGCACCTTCTCTGTGTCCGGGAAGGAGAAATGTTCACATTCTTTCACAGAATCGCATTTGCGTAGCTGCAGGGAACATTAACGCTTATTCAGGACGAAAGAAAGCACAGAGCCCCAGATTTGCTGTTGCCCTGGAGAGCTTGCAGAGCACTGGGGAAAGGCAGGCAGAGAATTCCCTGCTAGCACCTTCTCTGTGTCCGGGAAGGAAAACTGTTCGCATTTGCTTCACAGAACCGCTTTTCTGCAGAGAACACTAACGCTTGTTCAGGACGAAAGAAAGCACAGAGCCCCAGATTTGCTGTTGCCCTGGAGAGCTTGCAGAGCACTGGGGAAAGGCAGGCAGAGAATTCCCTGCTAGCACCTTCTCTGTGTCCGGGAAGGAAAACTGTTCGCATTTGCTTCACAGAACCGCTTTTCTGCAGAGAACACTAACGCTTGTTCAGGACAAAAGAAAGCACAGAGCCCCAGATTTGCTGTTTCCCTGGACAGCTTGCAGAGCACTGGGGAAAGGCAGGCAGAGAATTCCCTGCTAGCACCTTCTCTGTGTCCGGGAAGGAGAAATGTTCACATTGTTTCACAGAATCGCATTTGCGTCGCTGCAGGGAACATTAACGCTTATTCAGGACGAAAGAAAGCACAGAGCCCCAGATTTGCTGTTGCCCTGGAGAGCTTGCAGAGCACTGGGGAAAGGCAGGCAGAGAATTCCCTGCTAGCACCTTCTCTGTGTCCGGGAAGGAGAAGTCTTCACGTTGTTACTCGGAATCGCATTTGCGTCGCTGTAGAGAACACTAACGCTTGTTCAGGACGAAAGAAAGCACAGAGCGCCAGATTTGCTGTTGCCCTGGAGAGCTTGCAGAGCACTGGGGAAAGGCAGGCAGAGAATTCCCTGCTAGCACCTTCTCTGTGTCCGGGAAGGAAAACTGTTCGCATTTGCTTCACAGAACCGCTTTTCTGCAGAGAACACTAACGCTTGTTCAGGACGAAAGAAAGCACAGAGCCCCAGATTTGCTGTTGCCCTGGAGAGCTTGCAGAGCACTGGGGAAAGGCAGGCAGAGAATTCCCTGCTAGCACCTTCTCTGTGTCCGGGAAGGAGAAATGTTCACATTGTTTCACAGAATCGCATTTGCGTCGCTGCAGGGAACATTAACGCTTATTCAGGACGAAAGAAAGCACAGAGCCCCAGATTTGCTGTTGCCCTGGAGAGCTTGCAGAGCACTGGGGAAAGGCAGGCAGAGAATTCCCTGCTAGCACCTTCTCTGTGTCCGGGAAGGAAAACTGTTCGCATTTGCTTCACAGAACAGCTTTTCTGCAGAGAACACTAACGCTTGTTCAGGACGAAAGAAAGCACAGAGCCCCAGATTTGCTGTTGCCCTGGAGAGCTTGCAGAGCACTGGGGAAAGGCAGGCAGAGAATTCCCTGCTAGCACCTTCTCTGTGTCCGGGAAGGAAAACTGTTCGCATTTGCTTCACAGAACCGCTTTTCTGCAGGGAACATTAACGCTTGTTCAGGACGAAAGAAAGCACAGAGCCCCAGATTTGCTGTTGCCCTGGAGAGCTTGCAGAGCACTGGGGAAAGGCAGGCAGAGAATTCCCTGCTAGCACCTTCTCTGTGTCCGGGAAGGAAAACTGTTCACATTTGCTTCACAGAACCGCTTTTCTGCAGAGAACACTAACGCTTGTTCAGGACGAAAGAAAGCACAGAGCCCCAGATTGGCTGTTGCCCTGGAGAGCTTGCAGAGCACTGGGGAAAGGCAGGCAGAGAATTCCCTGATAGCACCTTCTCTGTGTCCGGGAAGGAAAACTGTTCGCATTTGCTTCACAGAACCGCTTTTCTGCAGGGAACATTAACGCTTCTTCAGGACGAAAGAAAGCACAGAGCCCCAGATTTGCTGTTGCCCTGGAGAGCTTGCAGAGCACTGGGGAAAGGCAGGCAGAGAATTCCCTGCTAGCACCTTCTCTGTGTCCGGGAAGGAAAACTGTTCGCATTTGCTTCACAGAACCGCTTTTCTGCAGGGAACATTAACGCTTGTTCAGGACGAAAGAAAGCACAGAGCCCCAGATTTGCTGTTGCCCTGGAGAGCTTGCAGAGCACTGGGGAAAGGCAGGCAGAGAATTCCCTGCTAGCATCTTCTCTGTGCCTAGGAAGGAGAAATGTTCACATTGTTTCACAGAATCGCATTTGCGTCGCTGCAGGGAACACTAACGCTTGTTCAGGACAAAAGAAAGCACAGAGCTCCAGATTTGCTGTTGCCCTGGAGAGCTTGCAGAGCACTGGGGAAAGGCAGGCAGAGAATTCCCTGCTAGCACCTTCTCTGTGTCCGGGAAGGAAAACTGTTCAAATTTGCTTCACAGAACCGCTTTTCTGCAGGGAACATTAACGCTTGTTCAGGACGAAAGAAAGCACAGAGCGCCAGATTTGCTGTTGCCCTGGAGAGCTTGCAGAGCACTGGGGAAAGGCAGGCAGAGAATTCCCTGCTAGCACCTTCTCTGTGTCCGGGAAGGAGAAATGTTCACATTGTTTCACAGAACCGCTTTTCTGCAGGGAACATTAACGCTTCTTCAGGACGAAAGATAGCACAGAGCCCCAGATTTGCTGTTGCCCTGGAGAGCTTGCAGAGCACTGGGGAAAGGCAGGCATAGAATTCCCTGATAGCACCTTCTCTGTGTCCGGGAACGAAAACTGTTCGCATTTGCTTCACAGAACCGCTTTTCTGCAGAGAACACTAACGCTTGTTCAGGACGAAAGAAAGCACAGAGCCCCAGATTTGCTGTTGCCCTGGAGAGCTTGCAGAGCACTGGGGAAAGGCAGGCAGAGAATTCCCTGCTAGCACCTTCTCTGTGTCCGGGAAGGAGAAATGTTCACGTTGTTACTCGGAATCGCATTTGCGTCGCTGTAGAGAACACTAACGCTTGTTCAGGACGAAAGAAAGCACAGAGCGCCAGATTTGCTGTTGCCCTGGAGAGCTTGCAGAGCACTGGGGAAAGGCAGGCAGAGAATTCCCCGCTAGCACCTTCTCTGTGTCCGGGAAGGAAAACTGTTCGCATTTGCTTCACAGAACCGCTTTTCTGCAGGGAACATTAACGCTTGTTCAGGACGAAAGAAAGCACAGAGCCCCAGATTTGCTGTTGCCCTGGAGAGCTTGCAGAGCACCGGGGAAAGGCAGGCAGAGAATTCCCTGCTAGCACCTTCTCTGTGTCCGGGAAGGAAAACTGTTCGCATTTGCTTTACAGAACCGCTTTTCTGCAGAGAACACTAACGCTTGTTCAGGACGAAAGAAAGCACAGAGCCCCAGATTTGCTGTTGTCCTGGAGAGCTTGCAGAGCACTGGGGAAAGGCAGGCAGAGAATTCCCTGCTGGCATCTTCTCTGTGCCTAGGAAGGAGAAATGTTCACATTGTTTCACAGAATCGCATTTGCGTCGCTGCAGGGAACACTAACGCTTGTTCAGGACGAAAGAAAGCACAGAGCCCCAGATTTGCTGTTGCCCTGGAGAGCTTGCAGAGCACTGGGGAAAGGCAGGCAGAGAATTCCCCGCTAGCACCTTCTCTGTGTCCGGGAAGGAAAACTGTTCGCATTTGCTTCACAGAACCGCTTTTCTGCAGGGAACATTAACGCTTGTTCAGGACGAAAGAAAGCACGGAGCCCCAGATTTGCTGTTGCCCTGGAGAGCTTGCAGAGCACTGGGGAAAGGCAGGCAGAGAATTCCCTGCTAGCACCTTCTCTGTGTCCGGGAAGGAGAAATGTTCACATTGTTTCACAGAATCGCATTTGCGTCGCTGCAGGGAACATTAACGCTTATTCAGGACGAAAGAAAGCACAGAGCCCCAGATTTGCTGTTGCCCTGGAGAGCTTGCAGAGCACTGGGGAAAGGCAGGCAGAGAATTCCCTGCTAGCACCTTGTCTGTGTGCGGGAAGGAAAACTGTTCGCATTTGCTTCACAGAACCGCTTTTCTGCAGGGAACATTAACGCTTGTTCAGGACGAAAGAAAGCACAGAGCGCCAGATTTGCTGTTGCCCTGGAGAGCTTGCAGAGCACTGGGGAAAGGCAGGCAGAGAATTCCCTGCTAGCACCTTCTCTGTGTCCGGGAAGGAAAACTGTTCGCATTTGCTTCACAGAACCGCTTTTCTGCAGAGAACACTAACGCTTGTTCAGGACGAAAGAAAGCACAGAGCCCCAGATTTGCTGTTGCCCTGGAGAGCTTGCAGAGCACTGGGGAAAGGCAGGCAGAGAATTCCCTGCTAGCACCTTCTCTGTGCCTAGGAAGGAGAAATGTTCACATTGTTTCACAGAATCGCATTTGCGTCGCTGCAGGGAACATTAACGCTTGTTCAGGACGAAAGAAAGCACAGAGCGCCAGATTTGCTGTTGCCCTGGAGAGCTTGCAGAGCACTGGGGAAAGGCAGGCAGAGAATTCCCTGCTAGCACCTTCTCTGTTTCCGGGAAGGAAAACTGTTCGCGTTTGCTTCACAGAACCGCTTTTCTGCAGGGAACATTAACGCTTGTTCAGGACGAAAGAAAGCACAGAGCCCCAGATTTGCTGTTGCCCTGGAGAGCTTGCAGAGCACTGGGGAAAGGCAGGCAGAGAATTCCCTGCTAGCACCTTCTCTGTGTCCGGGAAGGAGAAATGTTCACATTGTTTCACAGAATCGCATTTGCGTCGCTGCAGGAAACATTAACGCTTGTTCAGGACGAAAGAAAGCACAGAGCCCCAGATTTGCTGTTGCCCTGGAGAGCTTGCAGAGCACTGGGGAAAGGCAGGCAGAGAATTCCCTGCTAGCACCTTCTCTGTGTCCGGGAAGGAAAACTGTTCGCATTTGCTTCACAGAACCGCTTTTCTGCAGGGACCATTAACGCTTGTTCAGGACGAAAGAAAGCACGGAGCCCCAGATTTGCTGTTGCCCTGGAGAGCTTGCAGAGCACTGGGGAAAGGCAGGCAGAGAATTCCCTGCTAGCACCTTCTCTGTGTCCGGGAAGGAAAAGTGTTCGCATTTGCTTCACAGAACCGCTTTTCTGCAGGGAACATTAACGCTTGTTCAGGACGAAAGAAAGCACGGAGCCCCAGATTTGCTGTTGCCCTGGAGAGCTTGCAGAGCACTGGATAAAGGCAGGCAGAGAATTCCCTGCTAGCACCTTCTCTGTGTCCGGGAAGGAGAAATGTTCACATTGTTTCACAGAATCGCATTTGCGTCGCTGCAGAGAACACTAACGCTTGTTCAGGACGAAAGAAAGCACAGAGCCCCAGATTTGCTGTTGCCCTGGAGAGCTTGCAGAGCACCGGGGAAAGGCAGGCAGAGAATTCCCTGCTAGCACCTTCTCTGTGTCCGGGAAGGAAAACTGTTCGCATTTGCTTCACAGAACCGCTTTTCTGCAGGGAACATTAACGCTTGTTCAGGACGAAAGAAAGCACAGAGCCCCAGATTTGCTGTTGCCCTGGAGAGCTTGCAGAGCACTGGGGAAAGGCAGGCAGAGAATTCCCTGCTAGCACCTTCTCTGTGCCTGGGAATGAGAAGTCTTCACGTTGTTACTCGGAATCGCATTTGCGTCGCTGTAGAGAACACTAACGCTTGTTCAGGACGAAAGAAAGCACAGAGCCCCAGATTTGCTGTTGCCCTGGAGAGCTTGCAGAGCACTGGGGAAAGGCAGGCAGAGAATTCCCTGCTAGCACCTTCTCTGTGTCCGGGAACGAAAACTGTTCGCATTTGCTTCACAGAACCGCTTTTCTGCAGAGAACACTAACGCTTGTTCAGGACGAAAGAAAGCACAGAGCCCCAGATTTGCTGTTGCCCTGGAGAGCTTGCAGAGCACTGGGGAAAGGCAGGCAGAGAATTCCCTGATAGCACCTTCTCTGTGTCCGGGAATGAGAAGTCTTCACGTTGTTACTCGGAATCGCATTTGCGTCGCTGTAGAGAACACTAACGCTTGTTCAGGACGAAAGAAAGCACAGAGCGCCAGATTTGCTGTTGCCCTGGAGAGCTTGCAGAGCACTGGGGAAAGGCAGGCAGAGAATTCCCCGCTAGCACCTTCTCTGTGTCCGGGAAGGAAAACTGTTCGCATTTGCTTCACAGAACCGCTTTTCTGCAGGGAACATTAATGCTTGTTCAGGACGAAAGAAAGCACAGAGCCCCAGATTTGCTGTTGCCCTGGAGAGCTTGCAGAGCACTGGGGAAAGGCAGGCAGAGAATTCCCTGCTAGCACCTTCTCTGTGTCCGGGAAGGAAAACTGTTCGCATTTGCTTCACAGAACCGCTTTTCTGCAGAGAACACTAACGCTTGTTCAGGACGAAAGAAAGCACAGAGCCCCAGATTTGCTGTTGCCCTGGAGAGCTTGCAGAGCAATGGGGAAAGGCAGGCAGAGAATTCCCTGCTAGCATCTTCTCTGTGCCTAGGAAGGAGAAATGTTCACATTGTTTCACAGAATCGCATTTGCGTCGCTGCAGGGAACACTAACGCTTGTTCAGGACGAAAGAAAGCACAGAGCCCCAGATTTGCTGTTGCCCTGGAGAGCTTGCAGAGCACTGGGGAAAGGCAGGCAGAGAATTCCCTGCTAGCACCTTCTCTGTGTCCGGGAAGGAGAAATGTTCACATTGTTTCACAGAATCGCATTTGCGTCGCTGCAGGGAACATTAACGCTTATTCAGGACGAAAGAAAGCACAGAGCCCCAGATTTGCTGTTGCCCTGGAGAGCTTGCAGAGCACTGGGGAAAGGCAGGCAGAGAATTCCCTGCTAGCACCTTCTCTGTGTCCGGGAAGGAAAACTGTTCGCATTTGCTTCACAGAACCGCTTTTCTGCAGGGAACATTAACGCTTCTTCAGGACGAAAGAAAGCACAGAGCCCCAGATTTGCTGTTGCCCTGGAGAGCTTGCAGAGCACTGGGGAAAGGCAGGCAGAGAATTCCCTGCTAGCACCTTCTCTGTGTCCGGGAACGAAAACTGTTCGCATTTGCTTCACAGAACCGCTTTTCTGCAGAGAACACTAACGCTTGTTCAGGACGAAAGAAAGCACAGAGCCCCAGATTTGCTGTTGCCCTGGAGAGCTTGCAGAGCACTGGGGAAAGGCAGGCAGAGAATTCCCTGCTAGCACCTTCTCTGTGTCCGGGAAGGAGAAATGTTCACGTTGTTACTCGGAATCGCATTTGCGTCGCTGTAGAGAACACTAACGCTTGTTCAGGACGAAAGAAAGCACAGAGCGCCAGATTTGCTGTTGCCCTGGAGAGCTTGCAGAGCACTGGGGAAAGGCAGGCAGAGAATTCCCCGCTAGCACCTTCTCTGTGTCCGGGAAGGAAAACTGTTCGCATTTGCTTCACAGAACCGCTTTTCTGCAGGGAACATTAACGCTTGTTCAGGACGAAAGAAAGCACAGAGCCCCAGATTTGCTGTTGCCCTGGAGAGCTTGCAGAGCACTGGGGAAAGGCAGGCAGAGAATTCCCTGCTAGCACCTTCTCTGTGTCCGGGAAGGAAAACTGTTCGCATTTGCTTTACAGAACCGCTTTTCTGCAGAGAACACTAACGCTTGTTCAGGACGAAAGAAAGCACAGAGCCCCAGATTTGCTGTTGCCCTGGAGAGCTTGCAGAGCACTGGGGAAAGGCAGGCAGAGAATTCCCTGCTAGCACCTTCTCTGTGTCCGGGAAGGAAAACTGTTCGCATTTGCTTCACAGAACCGCTTTTCTGCAGAGAACACTAACGCTTGTTCAGGACGAAAGAAAGCACAGAGCCCCAGATTTGCTGTTGCCCTGGAGAGCTTGCAGAGCACTGGGGAAAGGCAGGCAGAGAATTCCCTGCTAGCACCTTCTCTGTGTCCGGGAAGGAAAACTGTTCGCATTTGCTTCACAGAACCGCTTTTCTGCAGAGAACACTAACGCTTGTTCAGGACGAAAGAAAGCACAGAGCCCCAGATTTGCTGTTGCCCTGGAGAGCTTGCAGAGCACTGGGGAAAGGCAGGCAGAGAATTCCCTGCTAGCATCTTCTCTGTGCCTAGGAAGGAGAAATGTTCACATTGTTTCACAGAATCGCATTTGCGTCGCTGCAGGGAACACTAACGCTTGTTCAGGACGAAAGAAAGCACAGAGCCCCAGATTTGCTGTTGCCCTGGAGAGCTTGCAGAGCACTGGGGAAAGGCAGGCAGAGAATTCCCTGCTAGCACCTTCTCTGTGTCCGGGAAGGAGAAATGTTCACATTGTTTCACAGAATCGCATTTGCGTCGCTGCAGGGAACATTAACGCTTATTCAGGACGAAAGAAAGCACAGAGCCCCAGATTTGCTGTTGCCCTGGAGAGCTTGCAGAGCACTGGGGAAAGGCAGGCAGAGAATTCCCTGCTAGCACCTTCTCTGTGCCTGGGAAGGAGAAGTCTTCACGTTGTTACTCGGAATCGCATTTGCGTCGCTGTAGAGAACACTAACGCTTGTTCAGGACGAAAGAAAGCACAGAGCCCCAGATTTGCTGTTGCCCTGGAGAGCTTGCAGAGCACTGGGGAAAGGCAGGCAGAGAATTCCCTGCTAGCACCTTCTCTGTGTCCGGGAAGGAAAACTGTTCGCATTTGCTTCACAGAACCGCTTTTCTGCAGGGAACATTAACGCTTCTTCAGGACGAAAGAAAGCACAGAGCCCCAGATTTGCTGTTGCCCTGGAGAGCTTGCAGAGCACTGGGGAAAGGCAGGCAGAGAATTCCCTGCTAGCACCTTCTCTGTGTCCGGGAACGAAAACTGTTCGCATTTGCTTCACAGAACCGCTTTTCTGCAGAGAACACTAACGCTTGTTCAGGACGAAAGAAAGCACAGAGCCCCAGATTTGCTGTTGCCCTGGAGAGCTTGCAGAGCACTGGGGAAAGGCAGGCAGAGAATTCCCTGCTAGCACCTTCTCTGTGTCCGGGAAGGAGAAATGTTCACGTTGTTACTCGGAATCGCATTTGCGTCGCTGTAGAGAACACTAACGCTTGTTCAGGACGAAAGAAAGCACAGAGCGCCAGATTTGCTGTTGCCCTGGAGAGCTTGCAGAGCACTGGGGAAAGGCAGGCAGAGAATTCCCCGCTAGCACCTTCTCTGTGTCCGGGAAGGAAAACTGTTCGCATTTGCTTCACAGAACCGCTTTTCTGCAGGGAACATTAACGCTTGTTCAGGACGAAAGAAAGCACAGAGCCCCAGATTTGCTGTTGCCCTGGAGAGCTTGCAGAGCACCGGGGAAAGGCAGGCAGAGAATTCCCTGCTAGCACCTTCTCTGTGTCCGGGAAGGAAAACTGTTCGCATTTGCTTTACAGAACCGCTTTTCTGCAGGGAACATTAACGCTTGTTCAGGACGAAAGAAAGCACAGAGCCCCAGATTTGCTGTTGCCCTGGAGAGCTTGCAGAGCACTGGGGAAAGGCAGGCAGAGAATTCCCTGCTAGCACCTTCTCTGTGTCCGGGAAGGAGAAATGTTCACATTCTTTCACAGAATCGCATTTGCGTAGCTGCAGGGAACATTAACGCTTATTCAGGACGAAAGAAAGCACAGAGCCCCAGATTTGCTGTTGCCCTGGAGAGCTTGCAGAGCACTGGGGAAAGGCAGGCAGAGAATTCCCTGCTAGCACCTTCTCTGTGTCCGGGAAGGAAAACTGTTCGCATTTGCTTCACAGAACCGCTTTTCTGCAGAGAACACTAACGCTTGTTCAGGACGAAAGAAAGCACAGAGCCCCAGATTTGCTGTTGCCCTGGAGAGCTTGCAGAGCACTGGGGAAAGGCAGGCAGAGAATTCCCTGCTAGCACCTTCTCTGTGTCCGGGAAGGAAAACTGTTCGCATTTGCTTCACAGAACCGCTTTTCTGCAGAGAACACTAACGCTTGTTCAGGACAAAAGAAAGCACAGAGCCCCAGATTTGCTGTTTCCCTGGACAGCTTGCAGAGCACTGGGGAAAGGCAGGCAGAGAATTCCCTGCTAGCACCTTCTCTGTGTCCGGGAAGGAGAAATGTTCACATTGTTTCACAGAATCGCATTTGCGTCGCTGCAGGGAACATTAACGCTTATTCAGGACGAAAGAAAGCACAGAGCCCCAGATTTGCTGTTGCCCTGGAGAGCTTGCAGAGCACTGGGGAAAGGCAGGCAGAGAATTCCCTGCTAGCACCTTCTCTGTGTCCGGGAAGGAGAAGTCTTCACGTTGTTACTCGGAATCGCATTTGCGTCGCTGTAGAGAACACTAACGCTTGTTCAGGACGAAAGAAAGCACAGAGCCCCAGATTTGCTGTTGCCCTGGAGAGCTTGCAGAGCACTGGGGAAAGGCAGGCAGAGAATTCCCTGCTAGCACCTTCTCTGTGTCCGGGAAGGAAAACTGTTCGCATTTGCTTCACAGAACCGCTTTTCTGCAGAGAACACTAACGCTTGTTCAGGACGAAAGAAAGCACAGAGCCCCAGATTTGCTGTTGCCCTGGAGAGCTTGCAGAGCACTGGGGAAAGGCAGGCAGAGAATTCCCTGCTAGCACCTTCTCTGTGTCCGGGAAGGAGAAATGTTCACATTGTTTCACAGAATCGCATTTGCGTCGCTGCAGGGAACATTAACGCTTATTCAGGACGAAAGAAAGCACAGAGCCCCAGATTTGCTGTTGCCCTGGAGAGCTTGCAGAGCACTGGGGAAAGGCAGGCAGAGAATTCCCTGCTAGCACCTTCTCTGTGTCCGGGAAGGAAAACTGTTCGCATTTGCTTCACAGAACAGCTTTTCTGCAGAGAACACTAACGCTTGTTCAGGACGAAAGAAAGCACAGAGCCCCAGATTTGCTGTTGCCCTGGAGAGCTTGCAGAGCACTGGGGAAAGGCAGGCAGAGAATTCCCTGCTAGCACCTTCTCTGTGTCCGGGAAGGAAAACTGTTCGCATTTGCTTCACAGAACCGCTTTTCTGCAGGGAACATTAACGCTTGTTCAGGACGAAAGAAAGCACAGAGCCCCAGATTTGCTGTTGCCCTGGAGAGCTTGCAGAGCACTGGGGAAAGGCAGGCAGAGAATTCCCTGATAGCACCTTCTCTGTGTCCGGGAAGGAAAACTGTTCGCATTTGCTTCACAGAACCGCTTTTCTGCAGGGAACATTAACGCTTCTTCAGGACGAAAGAAAGCACAGAGCCCCAGATTTGCTGTTGCCCTGGAGAGCTTGCAGAGCACTGGGGAAAGGCAGGCAGAGAATTCCCTGCTAGCACCTTCTCTGTGTCCGGGAAGGAAAACTGTTCGCATTTGCTTCACAGAACCGCTTTTCTGCAGGGAACATTAACGCTTGTTCAGGACGAAAGAAAGCACAGAGCCCCAGATTTGCTGTTGCCCTGGAGAGCTTGCAGAGCACTGGGGAAAGGCAGGCAGAGAATTCCCTGCTAGCATCTTCTCTGTGCCTAGGAAGGAGAAATGTTCACATTGTTTCACAGAATCGCATTTGCGTCGCTGCAGGGAACACTAACGCTTGTTCAGGACAAAAGAAAGCACAGAGCTCCAGATTTGCTGTTGCCCTGGAGAGCTTGCAGAGCACTGGGGAAAGGCAGGCAGAGAATTCCCTGCTAGCACCTTCTCTGTGTCCGGGAAGGAAAACTGTTCGCATTTGCTTCACAGAACCGCTTTTCTGCAGGGAACATTAACGCTTGTTCAGGACGAAAGAAAGCACAGAGCGCCAGATTTGCTGTTGCCCTGGAGAGCTTGCAGAGCACTGGGGAAAGGCAGGCAGAGAATTCCCTGCTAGCACCTTCTCTGTGTCCGGGAAGGAGAAATGTTCACATTGTTTCACAGAACCGCTTTTCTGCAGGGAACATTAACGCTTCTTCAGGACGAAAGAAAGCACAGAGCCCCAGATTTGCTGTTGCCCTGGAGAGCTTGCAGAGCACTGGGGAAAGGCAGGCAGAGAATTCCCTGATAGCACCTTCTCTGTGTCCGGGAACGAAAACTGTTCGCATTTGCTTCACAGAACCGCTTTTCTGCAGAGAACACTAACGCTTGTTCAGGACGAAAGAAAGCACAGAGCCCCAGATTTGCTGTTGCCCTGGAGAGCTTGCAGAGCACTGGGGAAAGGCAGGCAGAGAATTCCCTGCTAGCACCTTCTCTGTGTCCGGGAAGGAGAAATGTTCACGTTGTTACTCGGAATCGCATTTGCGTCGCTGTAGAGAACACTAACGCTTGTTCAGGACGAAAGAAAGCACAGAGCGCCAGATTTGCTGTTGCCCTGGAGAGCTTGCAGAGCACTGGGGAAAGGCAGGCAGAGAATTCCCCGCTAGCACCTTCTCTGTGTCCGGGAAGGAAAACTGTTCGCATTTGCTTCACAGAACCGCTTTTCTGCAGGGAACATTAACGCTTGTTCAGGACGAAAGAAAGCACAGAGCCCCAGATTTGCTGTTGCCCTGGAGAGCTTGCAGACAACCGGGGAAAGGCAGGCAGAGAATTCCCTGCTAGCACCTTCTCTGTGTCCGGGAACGAAAACTGTTCGCATTTGCTTTACAGAACCGCTTTTCTGCAGGGAACATTAACGCTTGTTCAGGACGAAAGAAAGCACAGAGCGCCAGATTTGCTGTTGCCCTGGAGAGCTTGCAGAGCACTGGGGAAAGGCAGGCAGAGAATTCCCTGCTAGCACCTTCTCTGTGTCCGGGAAGGAAAAGTGTTCGCATTTGCTTCACAGAACCGCTTTTCTGCAGAGAACACTAACGCTTGTTCAGGACGAAAGAAAGCACAGAGCCCCAGATTTGCTGTTGCCCTGGAGAGCTTGCAGAGCACTGGGGAAAGGCAGGCAGAGAATTCCCTGATAGCACCTTCTCTGTGCCTAGGAAGGAGAAATGTTCACATTGTTTCACAGAATCGCATTTGCGTCGCTGCAGGGAACATTAACGCTTGTTCAGGACGAAAGAAAGCACAGAGCGCCAGATTTGCTGTTGCCCTGGAGAGCTTGCAGAGCACTGGGGAAAGGCAGGCAGAGAATTCCCTGCTAGCACCTTCTCTGTGTCCGGGAAGGAGAAATGTTCACATTGTTTCACAGAATCGCATTTGCGTCGCTGCAGAGAACACTAACGCTTGTTCAGGACGAAAGAAAGCACAGAGCCCCAGATTTGCTGTTGCCCTGGAGAGCTTGCAGAGCACCGGGGAAAGGCAGGCAGAGAATTCCCTGCTAGCACCTTCTCTGTGTCCGGGAAGGAAAACTGTTCGCATTTGCTTCACAGAACCGCTTTTCTGCAGGGAACATTAACGCTTGTTCAGGACGAAAGAAAGCACAGAGCGCCAGATTTGCTGTTGCCCTGGAGAGCTTGCAGAGCACTGGGGAAAGGCAGGCAGAGAATTCCCTGCTAGCACCTTCTCTGTGCCTGGGAATGAGAAGTCTTCACGTTGTTACTCGGAATCGCATTTGCGTCGCTGTAGAGAACACTAACGCTTGTTCAGGACGAAAGAAAGCACAGAGCCCCAGATTTGCTGTTGCCCTGGAGAGCTTGCAGAGCACTGGGGAAAGGCAGGCAGAGAATTCCCTGCTAGCACCTTCTCTGTGTCCGGGAACGAAAACTGTTCGCATTTGCTTCACAGAACCGCTTTTCTGCAGGGAACATTAACGCTTGTTCAGGACGAAAGAAAGCACAGAGCGCCAGATTTGCTGTTGCCCTGGAGAGCTTGCAGAGCACTGGGGAAAGGCAGGCAGAGAATTCCCTGCTAGCACCTTCTCTGTGTCCGGGAAGGAAAACTGTTCGCATTTGCTTCACAGAACCGCTTTTCTGCAGGGAACATTAACGCTTGTTCAGGACGAAAGAAAGCACAGAGCCCCAGATTTGCTGTTGCCCTGGAGAGCTTGCAGAGCACTGGGGAAAGGCAGGCAGAGAATTCCCTGCTAGCACCTTCTCTGTGTCCGGGAAGGAAAACTGTTCGCATTTGCTTCACAGAACCGCTTTTCTGCAGGGAACATTAACGCTTGTTCAGGACGAAAGAAAGCACGGAGCCCCAGATTTGCTGTTGCCCTGGAGAGCTTGCAGAGCACTGGGGAAAGGCAGGCAGAGAATTCCCTGCTAGCACCTTCTCTGTGTCCGGGAAGGAAAAGTGTTCGCATTTGCTTCACAGAACCGCTTTTCTGCAGGGAACATTAACGCTTGTTCAGGACGAAAGAAAGCACGGAGCCCCAGATTTGCTGTTGCCCTGGAGAGCTTGCAGAGCACTGGATAAAGGCAGGCAGAGAATTCCCTGCTAGCACCTTCTCTGTGTCCGGGAAGGAGAAATGTTCACATTGTTTCACAGAATCGCATTTGCGTCGCTGCAGAGAACACTAACGCTTGTTCAGGACGAAAGAAAGCACAGAGCCCCAGATTTGCTGTTGCCCTGGAGAGCTTGCAGAGCACCGGGGAAAGGCAGGCAGAGAATTCCCTGCTAGCACCTTCTCTGTGTCCGGGAAGGAAAACTGTTCGCATTTGCTTCACAGAACCGCTTTTCTGCAGGGAACATTAACGCTTGTTCAGGACGAAAGAAAGCACAGAGCCCCAGATTTGCTGTTGCCCTGGAGAGCTTGCAGAGCACTGGGGAAAGGCAGGCAGAGAATTCCCTGCTAGCACCTTCTCTGTGCCTGGGAATGAGAAGTCTTCACGTTGTTACTCGGAATCGCATTTGCGTCGCTGTAGAGAACACTAACGCTTGTTCAGGACGAAAGAAAGCACAGAGCCCCAGATTTGCTGTTGCCCTGGAGAGCTTGCAGAGCACTGGGGAAAGGCAGGCAGAGAATTCCCTGCTAGCACCTTCTCTGTGTCCGGGAACGAAAACTGTTCGCATTTGCTTCACAGAACCGCTTTTCTGCAGGGAACATTAACGCTTGTTCAGGACGAAAGAAAGCACAGAGCGCCAGATTTGCTGTTGCCCTGGAGAGCTTGCAGAGCACTGGGGAAAGGCAGGCAGAGAATTCCCCGCTAGCACCTTCTCTGTGTCCGGGAAGGAAAACTGTTCGCATTTGCTTCACAGAACCGCTTTTCTGCAGGGAACATTAACGCTTGTTCAGGACGAAAGAAAGCACAGAGCCCCAGATTTGCTGTTGCCCTGGAGAGCTTGCAGAGCACCGGGGAAAGGCAGGCAGAGAATTCCCTGCTAGCACCTTCTCTGTGTCCGGGAAGGAAAACTGTTCGCATTTGCTTTACAGAACCGCTTTTCTGCAGGGAACATTAACGCTTGTTCAGGACGAAAGAAAGCACAGAGCCCCAGATTTGCTGTTGCCCTGGAGAGCTTGCAGAGCACTGGGGAAAGGCAGGCAGAGAATTCCCTGCTAGCACCTTCTCTGTGTCCGGGAAGGAGAAATGTTCACATTCTTTCACAGAATCGCATTTGCGTAGCTGCAGGGAACATTAACGCTTATTCAGGACGAAAGAAAGCACAGAGCCCCAGATTTGCTGTTGCCCTGGAGAGCTTGCAGAGCACTGGGGAAAGGCAGGCAGAGAATTCCCTGCTAGCACCTTCTCTGTGTCCGGGAAGGAAAACTGTTCGCATTTGCTTCACAGAACCGCTTTTCTGCAGAGAACACTAACGCTTGTTCAGGACGAAAGAAAGCACAGAGCCCCAGATTTGCTGTTGCCCTGGAGAGCTTGCAGAGCACTGGGGAAAGGCAGGCAGAGAATTCCCTGCTAGCACCTTCTCTGTGTCCGGGAAGGAAAACTGTTCGCATTTGCTTCACAGAACCGCTTTTCTGCAGAGAACACTAACGCTTGTTCAGGACAAAAGAAAGCACAGAGCCCCAGATTTGCTGTTTCCCTGGACAGCTTGCAGAGCACTGGGGAAAGGCAGGCAGAGAATTCCCTGCTAGCACCTTCTCTGTGTCCGGGAAGGAGAAATGTTCACATTGTTTCACAGAATCGCATTTGCGTCGCTGCAGGGAACATTAACGCTTATTCAGGACGAAAGAAAGCACAGAGCGCCAGATTTGCTGTTGCCCTGGAGAGCTTGCAGAGCACTGGGGAAAGGCAGGCAGAGAATTCCCTGCTAGCACCTTCTCTGTGTCCGGGAAGGAAAACTGTTCGCATTTGCTTCACAGAACCGCTTTTCTGCAGAGAACACTAACGCTTGTTCAGGACGAAAGAAAGCACAGAGCCCCAGATTTGCTGTTGCCCTGGAGAGCTTGCAGAGCACTGGGGAAAGGCAGGCAGAGAATTCCCTGCTAGCACCTTCTCTGTGTCCGGGAAGGAGAAATGTTCACATTGTTTCACAGAATCGCATTTGCGTCGCTGCAGGGAACATTAACGCTTATTCAGGACGAAAGAAAGCACAGAGCCCCAGATTTGCTGTTGCCCTGGAGAGCTTGCAGAGCACTGGGGAAAGGCAGGCAGAGAATTCCCTGCTAGCACCTTCTCTGTGTCCGGGAAGGAAAACTGTTCGCATTTGCTTCACAGAACAGCTTTTCTGCAGAGAACACTAACGCTTGTTCAGGACGAAAGAAAGCACAGAGCCCCAGATTTGCTGTTGCCCTGGAGAGCTTGCAGAGCACTGGGGAAAGGCAGGCAGAGAATTCCCTGCTAGCACCTTCTCTGTGTCCGGGAAGGAAAACTGTTCGCATTTGCTTCACAGAACCGCTTTTCTGCAGGGAACATTAACGCTTGTTCAGGACGAAAGAAAGCACAGAGCCCCAGATTTGCTGTTGCCCTGGAGAGCTTGCAGAGCACTGGGGAAAGGCAGGCAGAGAATTCCCTGCTAGCACCTTCTCTGTGTCCGGGAAGGAAAACTGTTCACATTTGCTTCACAGAACCGCTTTTCTGCAGAGAACACTAACGCTTGTTCAGGACGAAAGAAAGCACAGAGCCCCAGATTGGCTGTTGCCCTGGAGAGCTTGCAGAGCACTGGGGAAAGGCAGGCAGAGAATTCCCTGATAGCACCTTCTCTGTGTCCGGGAAGGAAAACTGTTCGCATTTGCTTCACAGAACCGCTTTTCTGCAGGGAACATTAACGCTTCTTCAGGACGAAAGAAAGCACAGAGCCCCAGATTTGCTGTTGCCCTGGAGAGCTTGCAGAGCACTGGGGAAAGGCAGGCAGAGAATTCCCTGCTAGCACCTTCTCTGTGTCCGGGAAGGAAAACTGTTCGCATTTGCTTCACAGAACCGCTTTTCTGCAGGGAACATTAACGCTTGTTCAGGACGAAAGAAAGCACAGAGCCCCAGATTTGCTGTTGCCCTGGAGAGCTTGCAGAGCACTGGGGAAAGGCAGGCAGAGAATTCCCTGCTAGCATCTTCTCTGTGCCTAGGAAGGAGAAATGTTCACATTGTTTCACAGAATCGCATTTGCGTCGCTGCAGGGAACACTAACGCTTGTTCAGGACAAAAGAAAGCACAGAGCTCCAGATTTGCTGTTGCCCTGGAGAGCTTGCAGAGCACTGGGGAAAGGCAGGCAGAGAATTCCCTGCTAGCACCTTCTCTGTGTCCGGGAAGGAAAACTGTTCGCATTTGCTTCACAGAACCGCTTTTCTGCAGGGAACATTAACGCTTGTTCAGGACGAAAGAAAGCACAGAGCGCCAGATTTGCTGTTGCCCTGGAGAGCTTGCAGAGCACTGGGGAAAGGCAGGCAGAGAATTCCCTGCTAGCACCTTCTCTGTGTCCGGGAAGGAGAAATGTTCACATTGTTTCACAGAACCGCTTTTCTGCAGGGAACATTAACGCTTCTTCAGGACGAAAGTAAGCACAGAGCCCCAGATTTGCTGTTGCCCTGGAGAGCTTGCAGAGCACTGGGGAAAGGCAGGCAAAGAATTCCCTGATAGCACCTTCTCTGTGTCCGGGAACGAAAACTGTTCGCATTTGCTTCACAGAACCGCTTTTCTGCAGAGAACACTAACGCTTGTTCAGGACGAAAGAAAGCACAGAGCCCCAGATTTGCTGTTGCCCTGGAGAGCTTGCAGAGCACTGGGGAAAGGCAGGCAGAGAATTCCCTGCTAGCACCTTCTCTGTGTCCGGGAAGGAAAACTGTTCGCATTTGCTTCACAGAACCGCTTTTCTGCAGAGAACACTAACGCTTGTTCAGGACAAAAGAAAGCACAGAGCCCCAGATTTGCTGTTTCCCTGGACAGCTTGCAGAGCACTGGGGAAAGGCAGGCAGAGAATTCCCTGCTAGCACCTTCTCTGTGTCCGGGAAGGAGAAATGTTCACATTGTTTCACAGAATCGCATTTGCGTCGCTGCAGGGAACATTAACGCTTATTCAGGACGAAAGAAAGCACAGAGCGCCAGATTTGCTGTTGCCCTGGAGAGCTTGCAGAGCACTGGGGAAAGGCAGGCAGAGAATTCCCTGCTAGCACCTTCTCTGTGTCCGGGAAGGAAAACTGTTCGCATTTGCTTCACAGAACCGCTTTTCTGCAGAGAACACTAACGCTTGTTCAGGACGAAAGAAAGCACAGAGCCCCAGATTTGCTGTTGCCCTGGAGAGCTTGCAGAGCACTGGGGAAAGGCAGGCAGAGAATTCCCTGCTAGCACCTTCTCTGTGTCCGGGAAGGAGAAATGTTCACATTGTTTCACAGAATCGCATTTGCGTCGCTGCAGGGAACATTAACGCTTATTCAGGACGAAAGAAAGCACAGAGCCCCAGATTTGCTGTTGCCCTGGAGAGCTTGCAGAGCACTGGGGAAAGGCAGGCAGAGAATTCCCTGCTAGCACCTTCTCTGTGTCCGGGAAGGAAAACTGTTCGCATTTGCTTCACAGAACAGCTTTTCTGCAGAGAACACTAACGCTTGTTCAGGACGAAAGAAAGCACAGAGCCCCAGATTTGCTGTTGCCCTGGAGAGCTTGCAGAGCACTGGGGAAAGGCAGGCAG
Organism: Strix aluco; assembly: GCF_031877795.1. Taxonomy (NCBI): domain Eukaryota; kingdom Metazoa; phylum Chordata; class Aves; order Strigiformes; family Strigidae; genus Strix; species Strix aluco. Next base: position 9,818,818 of record NC_133932.1, read on the forward strand.
AGAATTCCCTGCTAGCACCTTCTCTGTGTCCGGGAAGGAAAACTGTTCGCATTTGCTTCACAGAACCGCTTTTCTGCAGGGAACATTAACGCTTGTTCAGGACGAAAGAAAGCACAGAGCCCCAGATTTGCTGTTGCCCTGGAGAGCTTGCAGAGCACTGGGGAAAGGCAGGCAGAGAATTCCCTGCTAGCACCTTCTCTGTGTCCGGGAAGGAAAACTGTTCACATTTGCTTCACAGAACCGCTTTTCTGCAGAGAACACTAACGCTTGTTCAGGACGAAAGAAAGCACAGAGCCCCAGATTGGCTGTTGCCCTGGAGAGCTTGCAGAGCACTGGGGAAAGGCAGGCAGAGAATTCCCTGATAGCACCTTCTCTGTGTCCGGGAAGGAAAACTGTTCGCATTTGCTTCACAGAACCGCTTTTCTGCAGGGAACATTAACGCTTCTTCAGGACGAAAGAAAGCACAGAGCCCCAGATTTGCTGTTGCCCTGGAGAGCTTGCAGAGCACTGGGGAAAGGCAGGCAGAGAATTCCCTGCTAGCACCTTCTCTGTGTCCGGGAAGGAAAACTGTTCGCATTTGCTTCACAGAACCGCTTTTCTGCAGGGAACATTAACGCTTGTTCAGGACGAAAGAAAGCACAGAGCCCCAGATTTGCTGTTGCCCTGGAGAGCTTGCAGAGCACTGGGGAAAGGCAGGCAGAGAATTCCCTGCTAGCATCTTCTCTGTGCCTAGGAAGGAGAAATGTTCACATTGTTTCACAGAATCGCATTTGCGTCGCTGCAGGGAACACTAACGCTTGTTCAGGACAAAAGAAAGCACAGAGCTCCAGATTTGCTGTTGCCCTGGAGAGCTTGCAGAGCACTGGGGAAAGGCAGGCAGAGAATTCCCTGCTAGCACCTTCTCTGTGTCCGGGAAGGAAAACTGTTCGCATTTGCTTCACAGAACCGCTTTTCTGCAGGGAACATTAACGCTTGTTCAGGACGAAAGAAAGCACAGAGCGCCAGATTTGCTGTTGCCCTGGAGAGCTTGCAGAGCACTGGGGAAAGGCAGGCAGAGAATTCCCTGCTAGCACCTTCTCTGTGTCCGGGAAGGAGAAATGTTCACATTGTTTCACAGAACCGCTTTTCTGCAGGGAACATTAACGCTTCTTCAGGACGAAAGTAAGCACAGAGCCCCAGATTTGCTGTTGCCCTGGAGAGCTTGCAGAGCACTGGGGAAAGGCAGGCAAAGAATTCCCTGATAGCACCTTCTCTGTGTCCGGGAACGAAAACTGTTCGCATTTGCTTCACAGAACCGCTTTTCTGCAGAGAACACTAACGCTTGTTCAGGACGAAAGAAAGCACAGAGCCCCAGATTTGCTGTTGCCCTGGAGAGCTTGCAGAGCACTGGGGAAAGGCAGGCAGAGAATTCCCTGCTAGCACCTTCTCTGTGTCCGGGAAGGAGAAATGTTCACGTTGTTACTCGGAATCGCATTTGCGTCGCTGTAGAGAACACTAACGCTTGTTCAGGACGAAAGAAAGCACAGAGCGCCAGATTTGCTGTTGCCCTGGAGAGCTTGCAGAGCACTGGGGAAAGGCAGGCAGAGAATTCCCCGCTAGCACCTTCTCTGTGTCCGGGAAGGAAAACTGTTCGCATTTGCTTCACAGAACCGCTTTTCTGCAGGGAACATTAACGCTTGTTCAGGACGAAAGAAAGCACAGAGCCCCAGATTTGCTGTTGCCCTGGAGAGCTTGCAGAGCACCGGGGAAAGGCAGGCAGAGAATTCCCTGCTAGCACCTTCTCTGTGTCCGGGAAGGAAAACTGTTCGCATTTGCTTTACAGAACCGCTTTTCTGCAGGGAACATTAACGCTTGTTCAGGACGAAAGAAAGCACGGACCCCAGATTTGCTGTTGCCCTGGAGAGCTTGCAGAGCACTGGGGAAAGGCAGGCAGAGAATTCCCTGATAGCACCTTCTCTGTGTCCGGGAAGGAAAACTGTTCGCATTTGCTTCACAGAACCGCTTTTCTGCAGAGAACACTAACGCTTGTTCAGGACGAAAGAAAGCACAGAGCCCCAGATTTGCTGTTGTCCTGGAGAGCTTGCAGAGCACTGGGGAAAGGCAGGCAGAGAATTCCCTGCTAGCATCTTCTCTGTGCCTAGGAAGGAGAAATGTTCACATTGTTTCACAGAATCGCATTTGCGTCGCTGCAGGGAACACTAACGCTTGTTCAGGACGAAAGAAAGCACAGAGCCCCAGATTTGCTGTTGCCCTGGAGAGCTTGCAGAGCACTGGGGAAAGGCAGGCAGAGAATTCCCCGCTAGCACCTTCTCTGTGTCCGGGAAGGAAAACTGTTCGCATTTGCTTCACAGAACCGCTTTTCTGCAGGGAACATTAACGCTTGTTCAGGACGAAAGAAAGCACGGAGCCCCAGATTTGCTGTTGCCCTGGAGAGCTTGCAGAGCACTGGGGAAAGGCAGGCAGAGAATTCCCTGCTAGCACCTTCTCTGTGTCCGGGAAGGAGAAATGTTCACATTGTTTCACAGAATCGCATTTGCGTCGCTGCAGGGAACATTAACGCTTATTCAGGACGAAAGAAAGCACAGAGCCCCAGATTTGCTGTTGCCCTGGAGAGCTTGCAGAGCACTGGGGAAAGGCAGGCAGAGAATTCCCTGCTAGCACCTTGTCTGTGTGCGGGAAGGAAAACTGTTCGCATTTGCTTCACAGAACCGCTTTTCTGCAGGGAACATTAACGCTTGTTCAGGACGAAAGAAAGCACAGAGCGCCAGATTTGCTGTTGCCCTGGAGAGCTTGCAGAGCACTGGGGAAAGGCAGGCAGAGAATTCCCTGCTAGCACCTTCTCTGTGTCCGGGAAGGAAAAGTGTTCGCATTTGCTTCACAGAACCGCTTTTCTGCAGAGAACACTAACGCTTGTTCAGGACGAAAGAAAGCACAGAGCCCCAGATTTGCTGTTGCCCTGGAGAGCTTGCAGAGCACTGGGGAAAGGCAGGCAGAGAATTCCCTGCTAGCACCTTCTCTGTGCCTAGGAAGGAGAAATGTTCACATTGTTTCACAGAATCGCATTTGCGTCGCTGCAGGGAACATTAACGCTTGTTCAGGACGAAAGAAAGCACAGAGCGCCAGATTTGCTGTTGCCCTGGAGAGCTTGCAGAGCACTGGGGAAAGGCAGGCAGAGAATTCCCTGCTAGCACCTTCTCTGTTTCCGGGAAGGAAAACTGTTCGCGTTTGCTTCACAGAACCGCTTTTCTGCAGGGAACATTAACGCTTGTTCAGGACGAAAGAAAGCACAGAGCCCCAGATTTGCTGTTGCCCTGGAGAGCTTGCAGAGCACTGGGGAAAGGCAGGCAGAGAATTCCCTGCTAGCACCTTCTCTGTGTCCGGGAAGGAGAAATGTTCACATTGTTTCACAGAATCGCATTTGCGTCGCTGCAGGGAACATTAACGCTTGTTCAGGACGAAAGAAAGCACAGAGCCCCAGATTTGCTGTTGCCCTGGAGAGCTTGCAGAGCACTGGGGAAAGGCAGGCAGAGAATTCCCTGCTAGCACCTTCTCTGTGTCCGGGAAGGAAAACTGTTCGCATTTGCTTCACAGAACCGCTTTTCTGCAGGGACCATTAACGCTTGTTCAGGACGAAAGAAAGCACGGAGCCCCAGATTTGCTGTTGCCCTGGAGAGCTTGCAGAGCACTGGGGAAAGGCAGGCAGAGAATTCCCTGCTAGCACCTTCTCTGTGTCCGGGAAGGAAAAGTGTTCGCATTTGCTTCACAGAACCGCTTTTCTGCAGGGAACATTAACGCTTGTTCAGGACGAAAGAAAGCACGGAGCCCCAGATTTGCTGTTGCCCTGGAGAGCTTGCAGAGCACTGGATAAAGGCAGGCAGAGAATTCCCTGCTAGCACCTTCTCTGTGTCCGGGAAGGAGAAATGTTCACATTGTTTCACAGAATCGCATTTGCGTCGCTGCAGAGAACACTAACGCTTGTTCAGGACGAAAGAAAGCACAGAGCCCCAGATTTGCTGTTGCCCTGGAGAGCTTGCAGAGCACCGGGGAAAGGCAGGCAGAGAATTCCCTGCTAGCACCTTCTCTGTGTCCGGGAAGGAAAACTGTTCGCATTTGCTTCACAGAACCGCTTTTCTGCAGGGAACATTAACGCTTGTTCAGGACGAAAGAAAGCACAGAGCGCCAGATTTGCTGTTGCCCTGGAGAGCTTGCAGAGCACTGGGGAAAGGCAGGCAGAGAATTCCCTGCTAGCACCTTCTCTGTGCCTGGGAATGAGAAGTCTTCACGTTGTTACTCGGAATCGCATTTGCGTCGCTGTAGAGAACACTAACGCTTGTTCAGGACGAAAGAAAGCACAGAGCCCCAGATTTGCTGTTGCCCTGGAGAGCTTGCAGAGCACTGGGGAAAGGCAGGCAGAGAATTCCCTGCTAGCACCTTCTCTGTGTCCGGGAACGAAAACTGTTCGCATTTGCTTCACAGAACCGCTTTTCTGCAGGGAACATTAACGCTTGTTCAGGACGAAAGAAAGCACAGAGCGCCAGATTTGCTGTTGCCCTGGAGAGCTTGCAGAGCACTGGGGAAAGGCAGGCAGAGAATTCCCTGCTAGCACCTTCTCTGTGTCCGGGAAGGAAAACTGTTCGCATTTGCTTCACAGAACCGCTTTTCTGCAGGGAACATTAACGCTTGTTCAGGACGAAAGAAAGCACAGAGCCCCAGATTTGCTGTTGCCCTGGAGAGCTTGCAGAGCACTGGGGAAAGGCAGGCAGAGAATTCCCTGCTAGCACCTTCTCTGTGTCCGGGAAGGAAAACTGTTCGCATTTGCTTCACAGAACCGCTTTTCTGCAGGGAACATTAACGCTTGTTCAGGACGAAAGAAAGCACGGAGCCCCAGATTTGCTGTTGCCCTGGAGAGCTTGCAGAGCACTGGGGAAAGGCAGGCAGAGAATTCCCTGCTAGCACCTTCTCTGTGTCCGGGAAGGAAAAGTGTTCGCATTTGCTTCACAGAACCGCTTTTCTGCAGGGAACATTAACGCTTGTTCAGGACGAAAGAAAGCACGGAGCCCCAGATTTGCTGTTGCCCTGGAGAGCTTGCAGAGCACTGGATAAAGGCAGGCAGAGAATTCCCTGCTAGCACCTTCTCTGTGTCCGGGAAGGAGAAATGTTCACATTGTTTCACAGAATCGCATTTGCGTCGCTGCAGAGAACACTAACGCTTGTTCAGGACGAAAGAAAGCACAGAGCCCCAGATTTGCTGTTGCCCTGGAGAGCTTGCAGAGCACTGGGGAAAGGCAGGCAGAGAATTCCCTGCTAGCACCTTCTCTGTGCCTGGGAATGAGAAGTCTTCACGTTGTTACTCGGAATCGCATTTGCGTCGCTGTAGAGAACACTAACGCTTGTTCAGGACGAAAGAAAGCACAGAGCCCCAGATTTGCTGTTGCCCTGGAGAGCTTGCAGAGCACTGGGGAAAGGCAGGCAGAGAATTCCCTGCTAGCACCTTCTCTGTGTCCGGGAACGAAAACTGTTCGCATTTGCTTCACAGAACCGCTTTTCTGCAGAGAACACTAACGCTTGTTCAGGACGAAAGAAAGCACAGAGCCCCAGATTTGCTGTTGCCCTGGAGAGCTTGCAGAGCACTGGGGAAAGGCAGGCAGAGAATTCCCTGCTAGCACCTTCTCTGTGTCCGGGAAGGAGAAATGTTCACGTTGTTACTCGGAATCGCATTTGCGTCGCTGTAGAGAACACTAACGCTTGTTCAGGACGAAAGAAAGCACAGAGCGCCAGATTTGCTGTTGCCCTGGAGAGCTTGCAGAGCACTGGGGAAAGGCAGGCAGAGAATTCCCCGCTAGCACCTTCTCTGTGTCCGGGAAGGAAAACTGTTCGCATTTGCTTCACAGAACCGCTTTTCTGCAGGGAACATTAACGCTTGTTCAGGACGAAAGAAAGCACAGAGCCCCAGATTTGCTGTTGCCCTGGAGAGCTTGCAGAGCACCGGGGAAAGGCAGGCAGAGAATTCCCTGCTAGCACCTTCTCTGTGTCCGGGAAGGAAAACTGTTCGCATTTGCTTTACAGAACCGCTTTTCTGCAGGGAACATTAACGCTTGTTCAGGACGAAAGAAAGCACAGAGCCCCAGATTTGCTGTTGCCCTGGAGAGCTTGCAGAGCACTGGGGAAAGGCAGGCAGAGAATTCCCTGCTAGCACCTTCTCTGTGTCCGGGAAGGAGAAATGTTCACATTCTTTCACAGAATCGCATTTGCGTAGCTGCAGGGAATATTAACGCTTATTCAGGACGAAAGAAAGCACAGAGCCCCAGATTTGCTGTTGCCCTGGAGAGCTTGCAGAGCACTGGGGAAAGGCAGGCAGAGAATTCCCTGCTAGCACCTTCTCTGTGTCCGGGAAGGAAAACTGTTCGCATTTGCTTCACAGAACCGCTTTTCTGCAGAGAACACTAACGCTTGTTCAGGACAAAAGAAAGCACAGAGCCCCAGATTTGCTGTTTCCCTGGACAGCTTGCAGAGCACTGGGGAAAGGCAGGCAGAGAATTCCCTGCTAGCACCTTCTCTGTGTCCGGGAAGGAGAAATGTTCACATTGTTTCACAGAATCGCATTTGCGTCGCTGCAGGGAACATTAACGCTTATTCAGGACGAAAGAAAGCACAGAGCCCCAGATTTGCTGTTGCCCTGGAGAGCTTGCAGAGCACTGGGGAAAGGCAGGCAGAGAATTCCCTGCTAGCACCTTCTCTGTGTCCGGGAAGGAGAAGTCTTCACGTTGTTACTCGGAATCGCATTTGCGTCGCTGTAGAGAACACTAACGCTTGTTCAGGACGAAAGAAAGCACAGAGCGCCAGATTTGCTGTTGCCCTGGAGAGCTTGCAGAGCACTGGGGAAAGGCAGGCAGAGAATTCCCCGCTAGCACCTTCTCTGTGTCCGGGAAGGAAAACTGTTCGCATTTGCTTCACAGAACCGCTTTTCTGCAGGGAACATTAACGCTTGTTCAGGACGAAAGAAAGCACAGAGCGCCAGATTTGCTGTTGCCCTGGAGAGCTTGCAGAGCACTGGGGAAAGGCAGGCAGAGAATTCCCTGCTAGCACCTTCTCTGTGTCCGGGAAGGAGAAATGTTCACATTGTTTCACAGAATCGCATTTGCGTAGCTGCAGGGAACATTAACGCTTGTTCAGGACGAAAGAAAGCACGGACCCCAGATTTGCTGTTGCCCTGGAGAGCTTGCAGAGCACTGGGGAAAGGCAGGCAGAGAATTCCCTGCTAGCACCTTCTCTGTGTCCGGGAAGGAAAACTGTTCGCATTTGCTTCACAGAACCGCTTTTCTGCAGAGAACACTAACGCTTGTTCAGGACGAAAGAAAGCACAGAGCCCCAGATTTGCTGTTGCCCTGGAGAGCTTGCAGAGCACTGGGGAAAGGCAGGCAGAGAATTCCCTGCTAGCACCTTCTCTGTGTCCGGGAAGGAGAAATGTTCACATTGTTTCACAGAATCGCATTTGCGTCGCTGCAGGGAACATTAACGCTTATTCAGGACGAAAGAAAGCACAGAGCCCCAGATTTGCTGTTGCCCTGGAGAGCTTGCAGAGCACTGGGGAAAGGCAGGCAGAGAATTCCCTGCTAGCACCTTCTCTGTGTCCGGGAAGGAAAACTGTTCGCATTTGCTTCACAGAACCGCTTTTCTGCAGGGAACATTAACGCTTGTTCAGGACGAAAGAAAGCACAGAGCCCCAGATTTGCTGTTGCCCTGGAGAGCTTGCAGAGCACTGGGGAAAGGCAGGCAGAGAATTCCCTGCTAGCGCCTTCTCTGTGTCCGGGAAGGAAAACTGTTCGCATTTGCTTCACAGAACCGCTTTTCTGCAGAGAACACTAACGCTTGTTCAGGACAAAAGAAAGCACAGAGCCCCAGATTTGCTGTTTCTCTGGACAGCTTGCAGAGCACTGGGGAAAGGCAGGCAGAGAATTCCCTGCTAGCACCTTCTCTGTGTCCGGGAAGGAAAACTGTTCGCATTTGCTTCACAGAACCGCTTTTCTGCAGGGAACATTAACGCTTGTTCAAGACGAAAGAAAGCACAGAGCCCCAGATTTGCTGTTGCCCTGGAGAGCTTGCAGAGCACTGGGGAAAGGCAGGCAGAGAATTCCCTGCTAGCACCTTCTCTGTGTCCGGGAAGGAAAACTGTTCGCATTTGCTTCACAGAACAGCTTTTCTGCAGAGAACACTAACGCTTGTTCAGGACGAAAGAAAGCACAGAGCGCCAGATTTGCTGTTGCCCTGGAGAGCTTGCAGAGCACTGGGGAAAGGCAGGCAGAGAATTCCCTGCTAGCACCTTCTCTGTGTCCGGGAAGGAAAACTGTTCGCATTTGCTTCACAGAACCGCTTTTCTGCAGGGAACATTAACGCTTGTTCAGGACGAAAGAAAGCACAGAGCCCCAGATTTGCTGTTGCCCTGGAGAGCTTGCAGAGCACTGGGGAAAGGCAGGCAGAGAATTCCCTGCTAGCACCTTCTCTGTGTCCGGGAAGGAAAACTGTTCGCATTTGCTTCACAGAACAGCTTTTCTGGAGAGAACACTAACGCTTGTTCAGGACGAAAGAAAGCACAGAGCCCCAGATTTGCTGTTGCCCTGGAGAGCTTGCAGAGCACTGGGGAAAGGCAGGCAGAGAATTCCCTGCTAGCACCTTCTCTGTGTCCGGGAAGGAAAACTGTTCGCATTTGCTTCACAGAACCGCTTTTCTGCAGGGAACATTAACGCTTGTTCAGGACGAAAGAAAGCACAGAGCCCCAGATTTGCTGTTGCCCTGGAGAGCTTGCAGAGCACTGGGGAAAGGCAGGCAGAGAATTCCCTGCTAGCACCTTCTCTGTGTCCGGGAAGGAAAACTGTTCGCATTTGCTTCACAGAACCGCTTTTCTGCAGAGAACACTAACGCTTGTTCAGGACGAAAGAAAGCACAGAGCCCCAGATTTGCTGTTGCCCTGGAGAGCTTGCAGAGCACTGGGGAAAGGCAGGCAGAGAATTCCCTGCTAGCACCTTCTCTGTGTCCGGGAAGGAAAACTGTTCGCATTTGCTTCACAGAACCGCTTTTCTGCAGGGAACATTAACGCTTGTTCAGGACGAAAGAAAGCACAGAGCCCCAGATTTGCTGTTGCCCTGGAGAGCTTGCAGAGCACTGGGGAAAGGCAGGCAGAGAATTCCCTGCTAGCACCTTCTCTGTGCCTAGGAAGGAGAAATGTTCACATTGTTTCACAGAATCGCATTTGCGTCGCTGCAGGGAACACTAACGCTTGTTCAGGACGAAAGAAAGCACAGAGCCCCAGATTTGCTGTTGCCCTGGAGAGCTTGCAGAGCACTGGGGAAAGGCAGGCAGAGAATTCCCCGCTAGCACCTTCTCTGTGTCCGGGAAGGAAAACTGTTCGCATTTGCTTCACAGAACCGCTTTTCTGCAGGGAACATTAACGCTTGTTCAGGACGAAAGAAAGCACGGAGCCCCAGATTTGCTGTTGCCCTGGAGAGCTTGCAGAGCACTGGGGAAAGGCAGGCAGAGAATTCCCTGCTAGCACCTTCTCTGTGTCCGGGAAGGAGAAATGTTCACATTGTTTCACAGAATCGCATTTGCGTCGCTGCAGGGAACATTAACGCTTATTCAGGACGAAAGAAAGCACAGAGCCCCAGATTTGCTGTTGCCCTGGAGAGCTTGCAGAGCACTGGGGAAAGGCAGGCAGAGAATTCCCTGCTAGCACCTTGTCTGTGTGCGGGAAGGAAAACTGTTCGCATTTGCTTCACAGAACCGCTTTTCTGCAGGGAACATTAACGCTTGTTCAGGACGAAAGAAAGCACAGAGCGCCAGATTTGCTGTTGCCCTGGAGAGCTTGCAGAGCACTGGGGAAAGGCAGGCAGAGAATTCCCTGCTAGCACCTTCTCTGTGTCCGGGAAGGAAAAGTGTTCGCATTTGCTTCACAGAACCGCTTTTCTGCAGAGAACACTAACGCTTGTTCAGGACGAAAGAAAGCACAGAGCCCCAGATTTGCTGTTGCCCTGGAGAGCTTGCAGAGCACTGGGGAAAGGCAGGCAGAGAATTCCCTGCTAGCACCTTCTCTGTGCCTAGGAAGGAGAAATGTTCACATTGTTTCACAGAATCGCATTTGCGTCGCTGCAGGGAACATTAACGCTTGTTCAGGACGAAAGAAAGCACAGAGCGCCAGATTTGCTGTTGCCCTGGAGAGCTTGCAGAGCACTGGGGAAAGGCAGGCAGAGAATTCCCTGCTAGCACCTTCTCTGTTTCCGGGAAGGAAAACTGTTCGCGTTTGCTTCACAGAACCGCTTTTCTGCAGGGAACATTAACGCTTGTTCAGGACGAAAGAAAGCACAGAGCCCCAGATTTGCTGTTGCCCTGGAGAGCTTGCAGAGCACTGGGGAAAGGCAGGCAGAGAATTCCCTGCTAGCACCTTCTCTGTGTCCGGGAAGGAGAAATGTTCACATTGTTTCACAGAATCGCATTTGCGTCGCTGCAGGGAACATTAACGCTTGTTCAGGACGAAAGAAAGCACAGAGCCCCAGATTTGCTGTTGCCCTGGAGAGCTTGCAGAGCACTGGGGAAAGGCAGGCAGAGAATTCCCTGCTAGCACCTTCTCTGTGTCCGGGAAGGAAAACTGTTCGCATTTGCTTCACAGAACCGCTTTTCTGCAGGGACCATTAACGCTTGTTCAGGACGAAAGAAAGCACGGAGCCCCAGATTTGCTGTTGCCCTGGAGAGCTTGCAGAGCACTGGGGAAAGGCAGGCAGAGAATTCCCTGCTAGCACCTTCTCTGTGTCCGGGAAGGAAAAGTGTTCGCATTTGCTTCACAGAACCGCTTTTCTGCAGGGAACATTAACGCTTGTTCAGGACGAAAGAAAGCACGGAGCCCCAGATTTGCTGTTGCCCTGGAGAGCTTGCAGAGCACTGGATAAAGGCAGGCAGAGAATTCCCTGCTAGCACCTTCTCTGTGTCCGGGAAGGAGAAATGTTCACATTGTTTCACAGAATCGCATTTGCGTCGCTGCAGAGAACACTAACGCTTGTTCAGGACGAAAGAAAGCACAGAGCCCCAGATTTGCTGTTGCCCTGGAGAGCTTGCAGAGCACCGGGGAAAGGCAGGCAGAGAATTCCCTGCTAGCACCTTCTCTGTGTCCGGGAAGGAAAACTGTTCGCATTTGCTTCACAGAACCGCTTTTCTGCAGGGAACATTAACGCTTGTTCAGGACGAAAGAAAGCACAGAGCGCCAGATTTGCTGTTGCCCTGGAGAGCTTGCAGAGCACTGGGGAAAGGCAGGCAGAGAATTCCCTGCTAGCACCTTCTCTGTGCCTGGGAATGAGAAGTCTTCACGTTGTTACTCGGAATCGCATTTGCGTCGCTGTAGAGAACACTAACGCTTGTTCAGGACGAAAGAAAGCACAGAGCCCCAGATTTGCTGTTGCCCTGGAGAGCTTGCAGAGCACTGGGGAAAGGCAGGCAGAGAATTCCCTGCTAGCACCTTCTCTGTGTCCGGGAACGAAAACTGTTCGCATTTGCTTCACAGAACCGCTTTTCTGCAGGGAACATTAACGCTTGTTCAGGACGAAAGAAAGCACAGAGCGCCAGATTTGCTGTTGCCCTGGAGAGCTTGCAGAGCACTGGGGAAAGGCAGGCAGAGAATTCCCTGCTAGCACCTTCTCTGTGTCCGGGAAGGAAAACTGTTCGCATTTGCTTCACAGAACCGCTTTTCTGCAGGGAACATTAACGCTTGTTCAGGACGAAAGAAAGCACAGAGCCCCAGATTTGCTGTTGCCCTGGAGAGCTTGCAGAGCACTGGGGAAAGGCAGGCAGAGAATTCCCTGCTAGCACCTTCTCTGTGTCCGGGAAGGAAAACTGTTCGCATTTGCTTCACAGAACCGCTTTTCTGCAGGGAACATTAACGCTTGTTCAGGACGAAAGAAAGCACGGAGCCCCAGATTTGCTGTTGCCCTGGAGAGCTTGCAGAGCACTGGGGAAAGGCAGGCAGAGAATTCCCTGCTAGCACCTTCTCTGTGTCCGGGAAGGAAAAGTGTTCGCATTTGCTTCACAGAACCGCTTTTCTGCAGGGAACATTAACGCTTGTTCAGGACGAAAGAAAGCACGGAGCCCCAGATTTGCTGTTGCCCTGGAGAGCTTGCAGAGCACTGGATAAAGGCAGGCAGAGAATTCCCTGCTAGCACCTTCTCTGTGTCCGGGAAGGAGAAATGTTCACATTGTTTCACAGAATCGCATTTGCGTCGCTGCAGAGAACACTAACGCTTGTTCAGGACGAAAGAAAGCACAGAGCCCCAGATTTGCTGTTGCCCTGGAGAGCTTGCAGAGCACCGGGGAAAGGCAGGCAGAGAATTCCCTGCTAGCACCTTCTCTGTGTCCGGGAAGGAAAACTGTTCGCATTTGCTTCACAGAACCGCTTTTCTGCAGGGAACATTAACGCTTGTTCAGGACGAAAGAAAGCACAGAGCCCCAGATTTGCTGTTGCCCTGGAGAGCTTGCAGAGCACTGGGGAAAGGCAGGCAGAGAATTCCCTGCTAGCACCTTCTCTGTGCCTGGGAATGAGAAGTCTTCACGTTGTTACTCGGAATCGCATTTGCGTCGCTGTAGAGAACACTAACGCTTGTTCAGGACGAAAGAAAGCACAGAGCCCCAGATTTGCTGTTGCCCTGGAGAGCTTGCAGAGCACTGGGGAAAGGCAGGCAGAGAATTCCCTGCTAGCACCTTCTCTGTGTCCGGGAACGAAAACTGTTCGCATTTGCTTCACAGAACCGCTTTTCTGCAGAGAACACTAACGCTTGTTCAGGACGAAAGAAAGCACAGAGCCCCAGATTTGCTGTTGCCCTGGAGAGCTTGCAGAGCACTGGGGAAAGGCAGGCAGAGAATTCCCTGCTAGCACCTTCTCTGTGTCCGGGAAGGAGAAATGTTCACGTTGTTACTCGGAATCGCATTTGCGTCGCTGTAGAGAACACTAACGCTTGTTCAGGACGAAAGAAAGCACAGAGCGCCAGATTTGCTGTTGCCCTGGAGAGCTTGCAGAGCACTGGGGAAAGGCAGGCAGAGAATTCCCCGCTAGCACCTTCTCTGTGTCCGGGAAGGAAAACTGTTCGCATTTGCTTCACAGAACCGCTTTTCTGCAGGGAACATTAACGCTTGTTCAGGACGAAAGAAAGCACAGAGCCCCAGATTTGCTGTTGCCCTGGAGAGCTTGCAGAGCACCGGGGAAAGGCAGGCAGAGAATTCCCTGCTAGCACCTTCTCTGTGTCCGGGAAGGAAAACTGTTCGCATTTGCTTTACAGAACCGCTTTTCTGCAGGGAACATTAACGCTTGTTCAGGACGAAAGAAAGCACAGAGCCCCAGATTTGCTGTTGCCCTGGAGAGCTTGCAGAGCACTGGGGAAAGGCAGGCAGAGAATTCCCTGCTAGCACCTTCTCTGTGTCCGGGAAGGAGAAATGTTCACATTCTTTCACAGAATCGCATTTGCGTAGCTGCAGGGAATATTAACGCTTATTCAGGACGAAAGAAAGCACAGAGCCCCAGATTTGCTGTTGCCCTGGAGAGCTTGCAGAGCACTGGGGAAAGGCAGGCAGAGAATTCCCTGCTAGCACCTTCTCTGTGTCCGGGAAGGAAAACTGTTCGCATTTGCTTCACAGAACCGCTTTTCTGCAGAGAACACTAACGCTTGTTCAGGACAAAAGAAAGCACAGAGCCCCAGATTTGCTGTTTCCCTGGACAGCTTGCAGAGCACTGGGGAAAGGCAGGCAGAGAATTCCCTGCTAGCACCTTCTCTGTGTCCGGGAAGGAGAAATGTTCACATTGTTTCACAGAATCGCATTTGCGTCGCTGCAGGGAACATTAACGCTTATTCAGGACGAAAGAAAGCACAGAGCCCCAGATTTGCTGTTGCCCTGGAGAGCTTGCAGAGCACTGGGGAAAGGCAGGCAGAGAATTCCCTGCTAGCACCTTCTCTGTGTCCGGGAAGGAGAAGTCTTCACGTTGTTACTCGGAATCGCATTTGCGTCGCTGTAGAGAACACTAACGCTTGTTCAGGACGAAAGAAAGCACAGAGCGCCAGATTTGCTGTTGCCCTGGAGAGCTTGCAGAGCACTGGGGAAAGGCAGGCAGAGAATTCCCCGCTAGCACCTTCTCTGTGTCCGGGAAGGAAAACTGTTCGCATTTGCTTCACAGAACCGCTTTTCTGCAGGGAACATTAACGCTTGTTCAGGACGAAAGAAAGCACAGAGCGCCAGATTTGCTGTTGCCCTGGAGAGCTTGCAGAGCACTGGGGAAAGGCAGGCAGAGAATTCCCTGCTAGCACCTTCTCTGTGTCCGGGAAGGAGAAATGTTCACATTGTTTCACAGAATCGCATTTGCGTAGCTGCAGGGAACATTAACGCTTGTTCAGGACGAAAGAAAGCACGGACCCCAGATTTGCTGTTGCCCTGGAGAGCTTGCAGAGCACTGGGGAAAGGCAGGCAGAGAATTCCCTGCTAGCACCTTCTCTGTGTCCGGGAAGGAAAACTGTTCGCATTTGCTTCACAGAACCGCTTTTCTGCAGAGAACACTAACGCTTGTTCAGGACGAAAGAAAGCACAGAGCCCCAGATTTGCTGTTGCCCTGGAGAGCTTGCAGAGCACTGGGGAAAGGCAGGCAGAGAATTCCCTGCTAGCACCTTCTCTGTGTCCGGGAAGGAGAAATGTTCACATTGTTTCACAGAATCGCATTTGCGTCGCTGCAGGGAACATTAACGCTTATTCAGGACGAAAGAAAGCACAGAGCCCCAGATTTGCTGTTGCCCTGGAGAGCTTGCAGAGCACTGGGGAAAGGCAGGCAGAGAATTCCCTGCTAGCACCTTCTCTGTGTCCGGGAAGGAAAACTGTTCGCATTTGCTTCACAGAACCGCTTTTCTGCAGGGAACATTAACGCTTGTTCAGGACGAAAGAAAGCACAGAGCCCCAGATTTGCTGTTGCCCTGGAGAGCTTGCAGAGCACTGGGGAAAGGCAGGCAGAGAATTCCCTGCTAGCGCCTTCTCTGTGTCCGGGAAGGAAAACTGTTCGCATTTGCTTCACAGAACCGCTTTTCTGCAGAGAACACTAACGCTTGTTCAGGACAAAAGAAAGCACAGAGCCCCAGATTTGCTGTTTCCCTGGACAGCTTGCAGAGCACTGGGGAAAGGCAGGCAGAGAATTCCCTGCTAGCACCTTCTCTGTGTCCGGGAAGGAAAACTGTTCGCATTTGCTTCACAGAACCGCTTTTCTGCAGGGAACATTAACGCTTGTTCAAGACGAAAGAAAGCACAGAGCCCCAGATTTGCTGTTGCCCTGGAGAGCTTGCAGAGCACTGGGGAAAGGCAGGCAGAGAATTCCCTGCTAGCACCTTCTCTGTGTCCGGGAAGGAAAACTGTTCGCATTTGCTTCACAGAACAGCTTTTCTGCAGAGAACACTAACGCTTGTTCAGGACGAAAGAAAGCACAGAGCGCCAGATTTGCTGTTGCCCTGGAGAGCTTGCAGAGCACTGGGGAAAGGCAGGCAGAGAATTCCCTGCTAGCACCTTCTCTGTGTCCGGGAAGGAAAACTGTTCGCATTTGCTTCACAGAACCGCTTTTCTGCAGGGAACATTAACGCTTGTTCAGGACGAAAGAAAGCACAGAGCCCCAGATTTGCTGTTGCCCTGGAGAGCTTGCAGAGCACTGGGGAAAGGCAGGCAGAGAATTCCCTGCTAGCACCTTCTCTGTGTCCGGGAAGGAAAACTGTTCGCATTTGCTTCACAGAACAGCTTTTCTGGAGAGAACACTAACGCTTGTTCAGGACGAAAGAAAGCACAGAGCCCCAGATTTGCTGTTGCCCTGGAGAGCTTGCAGAGCACTGGGGAAAGGCAGGCAGAGAATTCCCTGCTAGCACCTTCTCTGTGTCCGGGAAGGAAAACTGTTCGCATTTGCTTCACAGAACCGCTTTTCTGCAGGGAACATTAACGCTTGTTCAGGACGAAAGAAAGCACAGAGCCCCAGATTTGCTGTTGCCCTGGAGATCTTGCAGAGCACTGGGGAAAGGCAGGCAGAGAATTCCCTGCTAGCACCTTCTCTGTGTCCGGGAAGGAAAACTGTTCGCATTTGCTTCACAGAACCGCTTTTCTGCAGAGAACACTAACGCTTGTTCAGGACGAAAGAAAGCACAGAGCCCCAGATTTGCTGTTGCCCTGGAGAGCTTGCAGAGCACTGGGGAAAGGCAGGCAGAGAATTCCCTGCTAGCACCTTCTCTGTGTCCGGGAAGGAAAACTGTTCGCATTTGCTTCACAGAACCGCTTTTCTGCAGGGAACATTAACGCTTGTTCAGGACGAAAGAAAGCACAGAGCCCCAGATTTGCTGTTGCCCTGGAGAGCTTGCAGAGCACTGGGGAAAGGCAGGCAGAGAATTCCCTGCTAGCACCTTCTCTGTGCCTAGGAAGGAGAAATGTTCACATTGTTTCACAGAATCGCATTTGCGTCGCTGCAGGGAACATTAACGCTTGTTCAGGACGAAAGAAAGCACAGAGCCCCAGATTTGCTGTTGCCCTGGAGAGCTTGCAGAGCACTGGGGAAAGGCAGGCAGAGAATTCCCTGCTAGCACCTTCTCTGTGTCCGGGAAGGAAAACTGTTCGCATTTGCTTCACAGAACCGCTTTTCTGCAGAGAACACTAACGCTTGTTCAGGACGAAAGAAAGCACAGAGCCCCAGATTTGCTGTTGCCCTGGAGAGCTTGCAGAGCACTGGGGAAAGGCAGGCAGAGAATTCCCTGATAGCACCTTCTCTGTGTCCGGGAATGAGAAGTCTTCACGTTGTTACTCGGAATCGCATTTGCGTCGCTGTAGAGAACACTAACGCTTGTTCAGGACGAAAGAAAGCACAGAGCCCCAGATTTGCTGTTGCCCTGGAGAGCTTGCAGAGTACTGGGGAAAGGCAGGCAGAGAATTCCCTGCTAGCACCTTCTCTGTGTCCGGGAAGGAGAAATGTTCACATTGTTTCACAGAATCGCATTTGCGTCGCTGCAGGGAACATTAACGCTTATTCAGGACGAAAGAAAGCACAGAGCCCCAGATTTGCTGTTGCCCTGGAGAGCTTGCAGAGCACTGGGGAAAGGCAGGCAGAGAATTCCCTGCTAGCACCTTCTCTGTGTCCGGGAAGGAGAAATGTTCACATTGTTTCACAGAACCGCTTTTCTGCAGGGAACATTAACGCTTGTTCAGGACGAAAGAAAGCACAGAGCCCCAGATTTGCTGTTGCCCTGGAGAGCTTGCAGAGCACTGGGGAAAGGCAGGCAGAGAATTCCCTGATAGCACCTTCTCTGTGTCCGGGAACGAAAACTGTTCGCATTTGCTTCACAGAACCGCTTTTCTGCAGAGAACACTAACGCTTGTTCAGGACGAAAGAAAGCACAGAGCCCCAGATTTGCTGTTGCCCTGGAGAGCTTGCAGAGCACTGGGGAAAGGCAGGCAGAGAATTCCCTGCTAGCACCTTCTCTGTGTCCGGGAAGGAGAAATGTTCACGTTGTTACTCGGAATCGCATTTGCGTCGCTGTAGAGAACACTAACGCTTGTTCAGGACGAAAGAAAGCACAGAGCGCCAGATTTGCTGTTGCCCTGGAGAGCTTGCAGAGCACTGGGGAAAGGCAGGCAGAGAATTCCCTGCTAGCACCTTCTCTGTGTCCGGGAAGGAAAACTGTTCGCATTTGCTTCACAGAACCGCTTTTCTGCAGGGAACATTAACGCTTGTTCAGGACGAAAGAAAGCACAGAGCCCCAGATTTGCTGTTGCCCTGGAGAGCTTGCAGAGCACTGGGGAAAGGCAGGCAGAGAATTCCCTGCTAGCACCTTCTCTGTGTCCGGGAAGGAAAACTGTTCGCATTTGCTTCACAGAACCGCTTTTCTGCAGAGAACACTAACGCTTGTTCAGGACGAAAGAAAGCACAGAGCCCCAGATTTGCTGTTGCCCTGGAGAGCTTGCAGAGCACTGGGGAAAGGCAGGCAGAGAATTCCCTGCTAGCACCTTCTCTGTGTCCGGGAAGGAAAACTGTTCGCATTTGCTTCACAGAACCGCTTTTCTGCAGGGAACATTAACGCTTGTTCAGGACGAAAGAAAGCACAGAGCCCCAGATTTGCTGTTGCCCTGGAGAGCTTGCAGAGCACTGGGGAAAGGCAGGCAGAGAATTCCCTGCTAGCACCTTCTCTGTGTCCGGGAAGGAAAACTGTTCGCATTTGCTTCACAGAACCGCTTTTCTGCAGAGAACACTAACGCTTGTTCAGGACGAAAGAAAGCACAGAGCCCCAGATTTGCTGTTGCCCTGGAGAGCTTGCAGAGCACTGGGGAAAGGCAGGCAGAGAATTCCCTGCTAGCACCTTCTCTGTGTCCGGGAAGGAAAACTGTTCGCATTTGCTTCACAGAACCGCTTTTCTGCAGGGAACATTAACGCTTGTTCAGGACGAAAGAAAGCACAGAGCCCCAGATTTGCTGTTGCCCTGGAGAGCTTGCAGAGCACTGGGGAAAGGCAGGCAGAGAATTCCCTGCTAGCACCTTCTCTGTGCCTAGGAAGGAGAAATGTTCACATTGTTTCACAGAATCGCATTTGCGTCGCTGCAGGGAACATTAACGCTTGTTCAGGACGAAAGAAAGCACAGAGCCCCAGATTTGCTGTTGCCCTGGAGAGCTTGCAGAGCACTGGGGAAAGGCAGGCAGAGAATTCCCTGCTAGCACCTTCTCTGTGTCCGGGAAGGAAAACTGTTCGCATTTGCTTCACAGAACCGCTTTTCTGCAGAGAACACTAACGCTTGTTCAGGACGAAAGAAAGCACAGAGCCCCAGATTTGCTGTTGCCCTGGAGAGCTTGCAGAGCACTGGGGAAAGGCAGGCAGAGAATTCCCTGATAGCACCTTCTCTGTGTCCGGGAATGAGAAGTCTTCACGTTGTTACTCGGAATCGCATTTGCGTCGCTGTAGAGAACACTAACGCTTGTTCAGGACGAAAGAAAGCACAGAGCCCCAGATTTGCTGTTGCCCTGGAGAGCTTGCAGAGTACTGGGGAAAGGCAGGCAGAGAATTCCCTGCTAGCACCTTCTCTGTGTCCGGGAAGGAGAAATGTTCACATTGTTTCACAGAATCGCATTTGCGTCGCTGCAGGGAACATTAACGCTTATTCAGGACGAAAGAAAGCACAGAGCCCCAGATTTGCTGTTGCCCTGGAGAGCTTGCAGAGCACTGGGGAAAGGCAGGCAGAGAATTCCCTGCTAGCACCTTCTCTGTGTCCGGGAAGGAGAAATGTTCACATTGTTTCACAGAACCGCTTTTCTGCAGGGAACATTAACGCTTGTTCAGGACGAAAGAAAGCACAGAGCCCCAGATTTGCTGTTGCCCTGGAGAGCTTGCAGAGCACTGGGGAAAGGCAGGCAGAGAATTCCCTGATAGCACCTTCTCTGTGTCCGGGAACGAAAACTGTTCGCATTTGCTTCACAGAACCGCTTTTCTGCAGAGAACACTAACGCTTGTTCAGGACGAAAGAAAGCACAGAGCCCCAGATTTGCTGTTGCCCTGGAGAGCTTGCAGAGCACTGGGGAAAGGCAGGCAGAGAATTCCCTGCTAGCACCTTCTCTGTGTCCGGGAAGGAGAAATGTTCACGTTGTTACTCGGAATCGCATTTGCGTCGCTGTAGAGAACACTAACGCTTGTTCAGGACGAAAGAAAGCACAGAGCGCCAGATTTGCTGTTGCCCTGGAGAGCTTGCAGAGCACTGGGGAAAGGCAGGCAGAGAATTCCCCGCTAGCACCTTCTCTGTGACCGGGAAGGAAAACTGTTCGCATTTGCTTCACAGAACCGCTTTTCTGCAGGGAACATTAACGCTTGTTCAGGACGAAAGAAAGCACAGAGCCCCAGATTTGCTGTTGCCCTGGAGAGCTTGCAGAGCACTGGGGAAAGGCAGGCAGAGAATTCCCTGCTAGCACCTTCTCTGTGTCCGGGAAGGAAAACTGTTCGCATTTGCTTTACAGAACCGCTTTTCTGCAGGGAACATTAACGCTTGTTCAGGACGAAAGAAAGCACGGACCCCAGATTTGCTGTTGCCCTGGAGAGCTTGCAGAGCACTGGGGAAAGGCAGGCAGAGAATTCCCTGCTAGCACCTTCTCTGTGTCCGGGAAGGAGAAATGTTCACAATGTTTCACAGAATCGCATTTGCGTCGCTGCAGGGAACATTAACGCTTATTCAGGACGAAAGAAAGCACAGAGCCCCAGATTTGCTGTTGCCCTGGAGAGCTTGCAGAGCACTGGGGAAAGGCAGGCAGAGAATTCCCTGCTAGCACCTTGTCTGTGTGCGGGAAGGAAAACTGTTCGCATTTGCTTCACAGAACCGCTTTTCTGCAGGGAACATTAACGCTTATTCAGGACGAAAGAAAGCACAGAGCGCCAGATTTGCTGTTGCCCTGGAGAGCTTGCAGAGCACCGGGGAAAGGCAGGCAGAGAATTCCCTGCTAGCACCTTCTCTGTGTCCGGGAAGGAAAACTGTTCGCATTTGCTTCACAGAACCGCTTTTCTGCAGGGAACATTAACGCTTGTTCAGGACGAAAGAAAGCACAGAGCGCCAGATTTGCTGTTTCCCTGGAGAGCTTGCAGAGCACTGGGGAAAGGCAGGCAGAGAATTCCCTGCTAGCACCTTCTCTGTGTCCAGGAAGGAAAACTGTTCGCATTTGCTTCACAGAACCGCTTTTCTGCAGGAAACATTAACGCTTGTTCAGGACGAAAGAAAGCACAGAGCCCCAGATTTGCTGTTGCCCTGGAGAGCTTGCAGAGCACTGGGGAAAGGCAGGCAGAGAATTCCCTGCTAGCACCTTCTCTGTGCCTAGGAAGGAGAAATGTTCACATTGTTTCACAGAATCGCATTTGCGTCGCTGCAGGGAACATTAACGCTTGTTCAGGACGAAAGAAAGCACAGAGCCCCAGATTTGCTGTTGCCCTGGAGAGCTTGCAGAGCACTGGGGAAAGGCAGGCAGAGAATTCCCTGCTAGCACCTTCTCTGTGTCCGGGAAGGAAAACTGTTCGCATTTGCTTCACAGAACCGCTTTTCTGCAGAGAACACTAACGCTTGTTCAGGACGAAAGAAAGCACGGAGCCCCAGATTTGCTGTTGCCCTGGAGAGCTTGCAGAGCACTGGGGAAAGGCAGGCAGAGAATTCCCTGCTAGCACCTTCTCTGTGTCCGAGAAGGAAAACTGTTCACATTTGCTTCACAGAACCGCTTTTCTGCAGAGAACACTAACGCTTGTTCAGGACGAAAGAAAGCACAGAGCCCCAGATTTGCTGTTGCCCTGGAGAGCTTGCAGAGCACTGGGGAAAGGCAGGCAGAGAATTCCCTGCTAGCACCTTCTCTGTGTCCGGGAAGGAAAACTGTTCGCATTTGCTTCACAGAACCGCTTTTCTGCAGGAAACATTAACGCTTGTTCAGGACGAAAGAAAGCACAGAGCGCCAGATTTGCTGTTTCCCTGGAGAGCTTGCAGAGCACTGGGGAAAGGCAGGCAGAGAATTCCCTGCTAGCACCTTCTCTGTGTCCAGGAAGGAAAACTGTTCGCATTTGCTTCACAGAACCGCTTTTCTGCAGGAAACATTAACGCTTGTTCAGGACGAAAGAAAGCACAGAGCCCCAGATTTGCTGTTGCCCTGGAGAGCTTGCAGAGCACTGGGGAAAGGCAGGCAGAGAATTCCCTGCTAGCACCTTCTCTGTGTCCGGGAACGAAAACTGTTCGCATTTGCTTCACAGAACCGCTTTTCTGCAGGGAACATTAACGCTTCTTCAGGACGAAAGAAAGCACGGAGCCCCAGATTTGCTGTTGCCCTGGAGAGCTTGCAGAGCACTGGGGAAGGGCAGGCAGAGAATTCCCTGCTAGCACCTTCTCTGTGCCTAGGAAGGAGAAATGTTCACATTGTTTCACAGAATCGCATTTGCGTCGCTGCAGAGAACACTAACGCTTGTTCAGGACGAAAGAAAGCACAGAGCCCCAGATTTGCTGTTGCCCTGGAGAGCTTGCAGAGCACTGGGGAAAGGCAGGCAGAGAATTCCCTGATAGCACCTTCTCTGTGTCCGGGAATGAGAAGTCTTCACGTTGTTACTCGGAATCGCATTTGCGTCGCTGTAGAGAACACTAACGCTTGTTCAGGACGAAAGAAAGCACAGAGCCCCAGATTTGCTGTTGCCCTGGAGAGCTTGCAGAGCACTGGGGAAAGGCAGGCAGAGAATTCCCTGCTAGCACCTTCTCTGTGTCCGGGAAGGAGAAATGTTCACATTGTTTCACAGAATCGCATTTGCGTCGCTGCAGGGAACATTAACGCTTATTCAGGACGAAAGAAAGCACAGAGCCCCAGATTTGCTGTTGCCCTGGAGAGCTTGCAGAGCACTGGGGAAAGGCAGGCAGAGAATTCCCTGCTAGCACCTTCTCTGTGTCCGGGAAGGAAAACTGTTCGCATTTGCTTCACAGAACCGCTTTTCTGCAGAGAACACTAACGCTTGTTCAGGACGAAAGAAAGCACAGAGCCCCAGATTTGCTGTTGCCCTGGAGAGCTTGCAGAGCACTGGGGAAAGGCAGGCAGAGAATTCCCTGCTAGCACCTTCTCTGTGTCCGGGAAGGAAAACTGTTCGCATTTGCTTCACAGAACCGCTTTTCTGCAGGGAACATTAACGCTTGTTCAGGACGAAAGAAAGCACAGAGCCCCAGATTTGCTGTTGCCCTGGAGAGCTTGCAGAGCACTGGGGAAAGGCAGGCAGAGAATTCCCTGCTAGCACCTTCTCTGTGCCTAGGAAGGAGAAATGTTCACATTGTTTCACAGAATCGCATTTGCGTCGCTGCAGGGAACATTAACGCTTATTCAGGACGAAAGAAAGCACAGAGCCCCAGATTTGCTGTTGCCCTGGAGAGCTTGCAGAGCACTGGGGAAAGGCAGGCAGAGAATTCCCTGCTAGCACCTTCTCTGTGTCCGGGAAGGAAAACTGTTCGCATTTGCTTCACAGAACCGCTTTTCTGCAGAGAACACTAACGCTTGTTCAGGACGAAAGAAAGCACAGAGCCCCAGATTTGCTGTTGCCCTGGAGAGCTTGCAGAGCACTGGGGAAAGGCAGGCAGAGAATTCCCTGCTAGCACCTTCTCTGTGTCCGGGAAGGAAAACTGTTCGCATTTGCTTCACAGAACCGCTTTTCTGCAGAGAACACTAACGCTTGTTCAGGACAAAAGAAAGCACAGAGCCCCAGATTTGCTGTTTCCTTGGACAGCTTGCAGAGCACTGGGGAAAGGCAGGCAGAGAATTCCCTGCTAGCACCTTCTCTGTGTCCGGGAAGGAGAAATGTTCACATTGTTTCACAGAATCGCATTTGCGTCGCTGCAGGGAACATTAACGCTTATTCAGGACGAAAGAAAGCACAGAGCCCCAGATTTGCTGTTGCCCTGGAGAGCTTGCAGAGCACTGGGGAAAGGCAGGCAGAGAATTCCCTGCTAGCACCTTCTCTGTGTCCGGGAAGGAAAACTGTTCGCATTTGCTTCACAGAACCGCTTTTCTGCAGGGAACATTAACGCTTGTTCAGGACGAAAGAAAGCACAGAGCCCCAGATTTGCTGTTGCCCTGGAGAGCTTGCAGAGCACTGGGGAAAGGCAGGCAGAGAATTCCCTGATAGCACCTTCTCTGTGTCCGGGAATGAGAAGTCTTCACGTTGTTACTCGGAATCGCATTTGCGTCGCTGTAGAGAACACTAACGCTTGTTCAGGACGAAAGAAAGCACAGAGCCCCAGATTTGCTGTTGCCCTGGAGAGCTTGCAGAGCACTGGGGAAAGGCAGGCAGAGAATTCCCTGCTAGCACCTTCTCTGTGTCCGGGAAGGAGAAATGTTCACATTGTTTCACAGAATCGCATTTGCGTCGCTGCAGGGAACATTAACGCTTATTCAGGACGAAAGAAAGCACAGAGCCCCAGATTTGCTGTTGCCCTGGAGAGCTTGCAGAGCACTGGGGAAAGGCAGGCAGAGAATTCCCTGCTAGCACCTTCTCTGTGCCTGGGAATGAGAAGTCTTCACGTTGTTACTCGGAATCGCATTTGCGTCGCTGTAGAGAACACTAACGCTTGTTCAGGACGAAAGAAAGCACAGAGCGCCAGATTTGCTGTTGCCCTGGAGAGCTTGCAGAGCACTGGGGAAAGGCAGGCAGAGAATTCCCTGCTAGCACCTTCTCTGTGTCCGGGAAGGAAAACTGTTCGCATTTGCTTCACAGAACCGCTTTTCTGCAGGGAACATTAACGCTTGTTCAGGACGAAAGAAAGCACAGAGCCCCAGATTTGCTGTTGCCCTGGAGAGCTTGCAGAGCACTGGGGAAAGGCAGGCAGAGAATTCCCTGCTAGCACCTTCTCTGTGTCCGGGAAGGAAAACTGTTCGCATTTGCTTCACAGAACCGCTTTTCTGCAGGGAACATTAACGCTTGTTCAGGACGAAAGAAAGCACGGAGCCCCAGATTTGCTGTTGCCCTGGAGAGCTTGCAGAGCACTGGGGAAAGGCAGGCAGAGAATTCCCTGCTAGCACCTTCTCTGTGTCCGGGAAGGAAAACTGTTCACATTTGCTTCACAGAACTGCTTTTCTGCAGAGAACACTAACGCTTGTTCAGGACGAAAGAAAGCACAGAGCCCCAGATTTGCTGTTGCCCTGGAGAGCTTGCAGAGCACTGGGGAAAGGCAGGCAGAGAATTCCCTGCTAGCACCTTCTCTGTGCCTAGGCAGGAGAAATGTTCACATTGTTTCACAGAATCGCATTTGCGTCGCTGCAGAGAACACTAACGCTTGTTCAGGACGAAAGAAAGCACAGAGCCCCAGATTTGCTGTTGCCCTGGAGAGCTTGCAGAGCACTGGGGAAAGGCAGGCAGAGAATTCCCTGATAGCACCTTCTCTGTGTCCGGGAATGAGAAGTATTCACGTTGTTACTCGGAATCGCATTTGCGTCGCTGTAGAGAACACTAACGCTTGTTCAGGACGAAAGAAAGCACAGAGCCCCAGATTTGCTGTTGCCCTGGAGAGCTTGCAGAGCACTGGGGAAAGGCAGGCAGAGAATTCCCTGCTAGCACCTTCTCTGTGTCCGGGAAGGAGAAATGCTCACATTGTTTCACAGAATCGCATTTGCGTCGCTGCAGGGAACATTAACGCTTATTCAGGACAAAAGAAAGCACAGAGCCCCAGATTTGCTGTTGCCCTGGAGAGCTTGCAGAGCACTGGGGAAAGGCAGGCAGAGAATTCCCTGCTAGCATCTTCTCTGTGTCCGGGAAGGAAAACTGTTCGCATTTGCTTCACAGAACCGCTTTTCTGCAGAGAACACTAACGCTTGTTCAGGACGAAAGAAAGCACAGAGCCCCAGATTTGCTGTTGCCCTGGAGAGCTTGCAGAGCACTGGGGAAAGGCAGGCAGAGAATTCCCTGCTAGCACCTTCTCTGTGTCCGGGAATGAGAAGTCTTCACATTGATACTCGGAATCGCATTTGCGTCGCTGTAGAGAACACTAACGCTTGTTCAGGACGAAAGAAAGCACAGAGCCCCAGATTTGCTGTTGCCCTGGAGAGCTTGCAGAGCACTGGGGAAAGGCAGGCAGAGAATTCCCTGATAGCACCTTCTCTGTGTCCGGGAAGGAGAAATGTTCACATTGTTTCACAGAATCGCATTTGCGTCGCTGCAGGGAACATTAACGCTTATTCAGGACGAAAGAAAGCACAGAGCCCCAGATTTGCTGTTGCCCTGGAGAGCTTGCAGAGCACTGGGGAAAGGCAGGCAGAGAATTCCCTGCTAGCACCTTCTCTGTGTCCGGGAAGGAAAACTGTTCGCATTTGCTTCACAGAACCGCTTTTCTGCAGGGAACATTAACGCTTGTTCAGGACGAAAGAAAGCACGGAGCCCCAGATTTGCTGTTGCCCTGGAGAGCTTGCAGAGCACTGGGGAAAGGCAGGCAGAGAATTCCCTGCTAGCACCTTCTCTGTGTCCGGGAAGGAGAAATGTTCACATTGTTTCACAGAATCGCATTTGCGTCGCTGCAGAGAACACTAACGCTTGTTCAGGACGAAAGAAAGCACAGAGCCCCAGATTTGCTGTTGCCCTGGAGAGCTTGCAGAGCACCGGGGAAAGGCAGGCAGAGAATTCCCTGCTAGCACCTTCTCTGTGTCCGGGAAGGAAAACTGTTCGCATTTGCTTCACAGAACCGCTTTTCTGCAGGGAACATTAACGCTTGTTCAGGACGAAAGAAAGCACAGAGCCCCAGATTTGCTGTTGCCCTGGAGAGCTTGCAGAGCACTGGGGAAAGGCAGGCAGAGAATTCCCTGCTAGCACCTTCTCTGTGCCTGGGAATGAGAAGTCTTCACGTTGTTACTCGGAATCGCATTTGCGTCGCTGTAGAGAACACTAACGCTTGTTCAGGACGAAAGAAAGCACAGAGCCCCAGATTTGCTGTTGCCCTGGAGAGCTTGCAGAGCACTGGGGAAAGGCAGGCAGAGAATTCCCTGCTAGCACCTTCTCTGTGTCCGGGAAGGAAAACTGTTCGCATTTGCTTCACAGAACCGCTTTTCTGCAGGGAACATTAACGCTTGTTCAGGACGAAAGAAAGCACAGAGCCCCAGATTTGCTGTTGCCCTGGAGAGCTTGCAGAGCACTGGGGAAAGGCAGGCAGAGAATTCCCTGCTAGCACCTTCTCTGTGTCCGGGAAGGAAAACTGTTCGCATTTGCTTCACAGAACCGCTTTTCTGCAGGGAACACTAACGCTTGTTCAGGACGAAAGAAAGCACAGAGCGCCAGATTTGCTGTTGCCCTGGAGAGCTTGCAGAGCACTGGGGAAAGGCAGGCAGAGAATTCCCTGCTAGCACCTTCTCTGTGTCCGGGAAGGAGAAATGTTCACATTGTTTCACAGAATCGCATTTGCGTCGCTGCAGGGAACATTAACGCTTATTCAGGACGAAAGAAAGCACAGAGCCCCAGATTTGCTGTTGCCCTGGAGAGCTTGCAGAGCACTGGGGAAAGGCAGGCAGAGAATTCCCTGCTAGCACCTTCTCTGTGCCTGGGAAGGAGAAGTCTTCACGTTGTTACTCGGAATCGCATTTGCGTCGCTGTAGAGAACACTAACGCTTGTTCAGGACGAAAGAAAGCACAGAGCGCCAGATTTGCTGTTGCCCTGGAGAGCTTGCAGAGCACTGGGGAAAGGCAGGCAGAGACTTCCCCGCTAGCACCTTCTCTGTGTCCGGGAAGGAAAACTGTTCGCATTTGCTTCACAGAACCGCTTTTCTGCAGGGAACATTAACGCTTGTTCAGGACGAAAGAAAGCACAGAGCCCCAGATTTGCTGTTGCCCTGGAGAGCTTGCAGAGCACCGGGGAAAGGCAGGCAGAGAATTCCCTGCTAGCACCTTCTCTGTGTCCGGGAAGGAAAACTGTTCGCATTTGCTTTACAGAACCGCTTTTCTGCAGGGAACATTAACGCTTGTTCAGGACGAAAGAAAGCACGGAGCCCCAGATTTGCTGTTGCCCTGGAGAGCTTGCAGAGCACTGGGGAAAGGCAGGCAGAGAATTCCCTGCTAGCACCTTCTCTGTGTCCGGGAAGGAGAAATGTTCACATTGTTTCACAGAATCGCATTTGCGTAGCTGCAGGGAACATTAACGCTTGTTCAGGACGAAAGAAAGCACAGAGCCCCAGATTTGCTGTTGCCCTGGAGAGCTTGCAGAGCACTGGGGAAAGGCAGGCAGAGAATTCCCTGCTAGCACCTTCTCTGTGTCCGGGAAGGAAAACTGTTCGCATTTGCTTCACAGAACCGCTTTTCTGCAGAGAACACTAACGCTTGTTCAGGACGAAAGAAAGCACAGAGCCCCAGATTTGCTGTTTCCCTGGACAGCTTGCAGAGCACTGGGGAAAGGCAGGCAGAGAATTCCCTGCTAGCACCTTCTCTGTGTCCGGGAAGGAGAAATGTTCACATTGTTTCACAGAATCGCATTTGCGTCGCTGCAGGGAACATTAACGCTTATTCAGGACGAAAGAAAACACAGAGCCCCAGATTTGCTGTTGCCCTGGAGAGCTTGCAGAGCACTGGGGAAAGGCAGGCAGAGAATTCCCTGCTAGCACCTTCTCTGTGTCCGGGAAGGAAAACTGTTCGCATTTGCTTCACAGAACCGCTTTTCTGCAGAGAACACTAACGCTTGTTCAGGACGAAAGAAAGCACAGAGCCCCAGATTTGCTGTTGCCCTGGAGAGCTTGCAGAGCACTGGGGAAAGGCAGGCAGAGAATTCCCTGCTAGCACCTTCTCTGTGTCCGGGAAGGAGAAATGTTCACATTGTTTCACAGAATCGCATTTGCGTCGCTGCAGGGAACATTAACGCTTATTCAGGACGAAAGAAAGCACAGAGCCCCAGATTTGCTGTTGCCCTGGAGAGCTTGCAGAGCACTGGGGAAAGGCAGGCAGAGAATTCCCTGCTAGCATCTTCTCTGTGCCTAGGAAGGAGAAATGTTCACATTGTTTCACAGAATCGCATTTGCGTCGCTGTAGAGAACACTAACGCTTGTTCAGGACGAAAGAAAGCACAGAGCGCCAGATTTGCTGTTGCCCTGGAGAGCTTGCAGAGCACTGGGGAAAGGCAGGCAGAGAATTCCCTGCTAGCACCTTCTCTGTGTCCGGGAAGGAAAACTGTTCGCATTTGCTTCACAGAACCGCTTTTCTGCAGGGAACATTAACGCTTATTCAGGACGAAAGAAAGCACAGAGCGCCAGATTTGCTGTTGCCCTGGAGAGCTTGCAGAGCACCGGGGAAAGGCAGGCAGAGAATTCCCTGCTAGCACCTTCTCTGTGTCCGGGAAGGAAAACTGTTCGCATTTGCTTCACAGAACCGCTTTTCTGCAGGGAACATTAACGCTTGTTCAGGACGAAAGAAAGCACAGAGCGCCAGATTTGCTGTTTCCCTGGAGAGCTTGCAGAGCACTGGGGAAAGGCAGGCAGAGAATTCCCTGCTAGCACCTTCTCTGTGTCCAGGAAGGAAAACTGTTCGCATTTGCTTCACAGAACCGCTTTTCTGCAGAGAACACTAACGCTTGTTCAGGACGAAAGAAAGCACAGAGCCCCAGATTTGCTGTTGCCCTGGAGAGCTTGCAGAGCACTGGGGAAAGGCAGGCAGAGAATTCCCTGCTAGCACCTTCTCTGTGCCTAGGAAGGAGAAATGTTCACATTGTTTCACAGAATCGCATTTGCGTCGCTGCAGGGAACATTAACGCTTGTTCAGGACGAAAGAAAGCACAGAGCCCCAGATTTGCTGTTGCCCTGGAGAGCTTGCAGAGCACTGGGGAAAGGCAGGCAGAGAATTCCCTGCTAGCACCTTCTCTGTGTCCGGGAAGGAAAACTGTTCGCATTTGCTTCACAGAACCGCTTTTCTGCAGGGAACATTAACGCTTCTTCAGGACGAAAGAAAGCACGGAGCCCCAGATTTGCTGTTGCCCTGGAGAGCTTGCAGAGCACTGGGGAAGGGCAGGCAGAGAATTCCCTGCTAGCACCTTCTCTGTGCCTAGGAAGGAGAAATGTTCACATTGTTTCACAGAATCGCATTTGCGTCGCTGCAGGGAACATTAACGCTTATTCAGGACGAAAGAAAGCACAGAGCCCCAGATTTGCTGTTGCCCTGGAGAGCTTGCAGAGTACTGGGGAAAGGCAGGCAGAGAATTCCCTGCTAGCACCTTCTCTGTGTCCGGGAAGGAGAAATGTTCACATTGTTTCACAGAATCGCATTTGCGTCGCTGCAGGGAACATTAACGCTTGTTCAGGACGAAAGAAAGCACAGAGCGCCAGATTTGCTGTTGCCCTGGAGAGCTTGCAGAGCACTGGGGAAAGGCAGGCAGAGAATTCCCCGCTAGCACCTTCTCTGTGTCCGGGAAGGAAAACTGTTCGCATTTGCTTCACAGAACCGCTTTTCTGCAGGGAACATTAACGCTTGTTCAGGACGAAAGAAAGCACAGAGCGCCAGATTTGCTGTTGCCCTGGAGAGCTTGCAGAGCACTGGGGAAAGGCAGGCAGAGAATTCCCCGCTAGCACCTTCTCTGTGTCCGGGAAGGAAAACTGTTCGCATTTGCTTCACAGAACCGCTTTTCTGCAGGGAACATTAACGCTTGTTCAGGACGAAAGAAAGCACAGAGCCCCAGATTTGCTGTTGCCCTGGAGAGCTTGCAGAGCACCGGGGAAAGGCAGGCAGAGAATTCCCTGCTAGCACCTTCTCTGTGTCCGGGAAGGAAAACTGTTCGCATTTGCTTTACAGAACCGCTTTTCTGCAGGGAACATTAACGCTTGTTCAGGACGAAAGAAAGCACAGAGCCCCAGATTTGCTGTTGCCCTGGAGAGCTTGCAGAGCACTGGGGAAAGGCAGGCAGAGAATTCCCTGCTAGCACCTTCTCTGTGTCCGGGAAGGAGAAATGTTCACATTGTTTCACAGAATCGCATTTGCGTAGCTGCAGGGAACATTAACGATTGTTCAGGACGAAAGAAAGCACAGAGCCCCAGATTTGCTGTTGCCCTGGAGAGCTTGCAGAGCACTGGGGAAAGGCAGGCAGAGAATTCCCTGCTAGCACCTTCTCTGTGTCCGGGAAGGAAAACTGTTCGCATTTGCTTCACAGAACCGCTTTTCTGCAGAGAACACTAACGCTTGTTCAGGACGAAAGAAAGCACAGAGCCCCAGATTTGCTGTTTCCCTGGACAGCTTGCAGAGCACTGGGGAAAGGCAGGCATAGAATTCCCTGCTAGCACCTTCTCTGTGTCCGGGAAGGAGAAATGTTCACATTGTTTCACAGAATCGCATTTGCGTCGCTGCAGGGAACATTAACGCTTGTTCAGGACGAAAGAAAGCACAGAGCCCCAGATTTGCTGTTGCCCTGGAGAGCTTGCAGAGCACTGGGGAAAGGCAGGCAGAGAATTCCCTGCTAGCACCTTCTCTGTGTCCCGGAAGGAAAACTGTTCGCATTTGCTTCACAGAACCGCTTTTCTGCAGGGACCATTAACGCTTGTTCAGGACGAAAGAAAGCACGGAGCCCCAGATTTGCTGTTGCCCTGGAGAGCTTGCAGAGCACTGGGGAAAGGCAGGCAGAGAATTCCCTGCTAGCACCTTCTCTGTGTCCGGGAAGGAAAACTGTTCACATTTGCTTCACAGAACCGCTTTTCTGCAGAGAACACTAACGCTTGTTCAGGACGAAAGAAAGCACAGAGCGCCAGATTTGCTGTTGCCCTGGAGAGCTTGCAGAGCACTGGGGAAAGGCAGGCAGAGAATTCCCTGCTAGCACCTTCTCTGTGTCCGGGAAGGAGAAATGCTCACATTGTTTCACAGAATCGCATTTGCGTCGCTGCAGGGAACATTAACGCTTATTCAGGACAAAAGAAAGCACAGAGCCCCAGATTTGCTGTTGCCCTGGAGAGCTTGCAGAGCACTGGGGAAAGGCAGGCAGAGAATTCCCTGCTAGCATCTTCTCTGTGTCCGGGAAGGAAAACTGTTCGCATTTGCTTCACAGAACCGCTTTTCTGCAGAGAACACTAACGCTTGTTCAGGACGAAAGAAAGCACAGAGCCCCAGATTTGCTGTTGCCCTGGAGAGCTTGCAGAGCACTGGGGAAAGGCAGGCAGAGAATTCCCTGCTAGCACCTTCTCTGTGTCCGGGAATGAGAAGTCTTCACATTGATACTCGGAATCGCATTTGCGTCGCTGTAGAGAACACTAACGCTTGTTCAGGACGAAAGAAAGCACAGAGCCCCAGATTTGCTGTTGCCCTGGAGAGCTTGCAGAGCACTGGGGAAAGGCAGGCAGAGAATTCCCTGATAGCACCTTCTCTGTGTCCGGGAAGGAGAAATGTTCACATTGTTTCACAGAATCGCATTTGCGTCGCTGCAGGGAACATTAACGCTTATTCAGGACGAAAGAAAGCACAGAGCCCCAGATTTGCTGTTGCCCTGGAGAGCTTGCAGAGCACTGGGGAAAGGCAGGCAGAGAATTCCCTGCTAGCACCTTCTCTGTGTCCGGGAAGGAAAACTGTTCGCATTTGCTTCACAGAACCGCTTTTCTGCAGGGAACATTAACGCTTGTTCAGGACGAAAGAAAGCACGGAGCCCCAGATTTGCTGTTGCCCTGGAGAGCTTGCAGAGCACTGGGGAAAGGCAGGCAGAGAATTCCCTGCTAGCACCTTCTCTGTGTCCGGGAAGGAGAAATGTTCACATTGTTTCACAGAATCGCATTTGCGTCGCTGCAGAGAACACTAACGCTTGTTCAGGACGAAAGAAAGCACAGAGCCCCAGATTTGCTGTTGCCCTGGAGAGCTTGCAGAGCACCGGGGAAAGGCAGGCAGAGAATTCCCTGCTAGCACCTTCTCTGTGTCCGGGAAGGAAAACTGTTCGCATTTGCTTCACAGAACCGCTTTTCTGCAGGGAACATTAACGCTTGTTCAGGACGAAAGAAAGCACAGAGCCCCAGATTTGCTGTTGCCCTGGAGAGCTTGCAGAGCACTGGGGAAAGGCAGGCAGAGAATTCCCTGCTAGCACCTTCTCTGTGCCTGGGAATGAGAAGTCTTCACGTTGTTACTCGGAATCGCATTTGCGTCGCTGTAGAGAACACTAACGCTTGTTCAGGACGAAAGAAAGCACAGAGCCCCAGATTTGCTGTTGCCCTGGAGAGCTTGCAGAGCACTGGGGAAAGGCAGGCAGAGAATTCCCTGCTAGCACCTTCTCTGTGTCCGGGAAGGAAAACTGTTCGCATTTGCTTCACAGAACCGCTTTTCTGCAGGGAACATTAACGCTTGTTCAGGACGAAAGAAAGCACAGAGCCCCAGATTTGCTGTTGCCCTGGAGAGCTTGCAGAGCACTGGGGAAAGGCAGGCAGAGAATTCCCTGCTAGCACCTTCTCTGTGTCCGGGAAGGAAAACTGTTCGCATTTGCTTCACAGAACCGCTTTTCTGCAGGGAACACTAACGCTTGTTCAGGACGAAAGAAAGCACAGAGCGCCAGATTTGCTGTTGCCCTGGAGAGCTTGCAGAGCACTGGGGAAAGGCAGGCAGAGAATTCCCTGCTAGCACCTTCTCTGTGTCCGGGAAGGAGAAATGTTCACATTGTTTCACAGAATCGCATTTGCGTCGCTGCAGGGAACATTAACGCTTATTCAGGACGAAAGAAAGCACAGAGCCCCAGATTTGCTGTTGCCCTGGAGAGCTTGCAGAGCACTGGGGAAAGGCAGGCAGAGAATTCCCTGCTAGCACCTTCTCTGTGCCTGGGAAGGAGAAGTCTTCACGTTGTTACTCGGAATCGCATTTGCGTCGCTGTAGAGAACACTAACGCTTGTTCAGGACGAAAGAAAGCACAGAGCGCCAGATTTGCTGTTGCCCTGGAGAGCTTGCAGAGCACTGGGGAAAGGCAGGCAGAGACTTCCCCGCTAGCACCTTCTCTGTGTCCGGGAAGGAAAACTGTTCGCATTTGCTTCACAGAACCGCTTTTCTGCAGGGAACATTAACGCTTGTTCAGGACGAAAGAAAGCACAGAGCCCCAGATTTGCTGTTGCCCTGGAGAGCTTGCAGAGCACCGGGGAAAGGCAGGCAGAGAATTCCCTGCTAGCACCTTCTCTGTGTCCGGGAAGGAAAACTGTTCGCATTTGCTTTACAGAACCGCTTTTCTGCAGGGAACATTAACGCTTGTTCAGGACGAAAGAAAGCACGGAGCCCCAGATTTGCTGTTGCCCTGGAGAGCTTGCAGAGCACTGGGGAAAGGCAGGCAGAGAATTCCCTGCTAGCACCTTCTCTGTGTCCGGGAAGGAGAAATGTTCACATTGTTTCACAGAATCGCATTTGCGTAGCTGCAGGGAACATTAACGCTTGTTCAGGACGAAAGAAAGCACAGAGCCCCAGATTTGCTGTTGCCCTGGAGAGCTTGCAGAGCACTGGGGAAAGGCAGGCAGAGAATTCCCTGCTAGCACCTTCTCTGTGTCCGGGAAGGAAAACTGTTCGCATTTGCTTCACAGAACCGCTTTTCTGCAGAGAACACTAACGCTTGTTCAGGACGAAAGAAAGCACAGAGCCCCAGATTTGCTGTTTCCCTGGACAGCTTGCAGAGCACTGGGGAAAGGCAGGCAGAGAATTCCCTGCTAGCACCTTCTCTGTGTCCGGGAAGGAGAAATGTTCACATTGTTTCACAGAATCGCATTTGCGTCGCTGCAGGGAACATTAACGCTTATTCAGGACGAAAGAAAACACAGAGCCCCAGATTTGCTGTTGCCCTGGAGAGCTTGCAGAGCACTGGGGAAAGGCAGGCAGAGAATTCCCTGCTAGCACCTTCTCTGTGTCCGGGAAGGAAAACTGTTCGCATTTGCTTCACAGAACCGCTTTTCTGCAGAGAACACTAACGCTTGTTCAGGACGAAAGAAAGCACAGAGCCCCAGATTTGCTGTTGCCCTGGAGAGCTTGCAGAGCACTGGGGAAAGGCAGGCAGAGAATTCCCTGCTAGCACCTTCTCTGTGTCCGGGAAGGAGAAATGTTCACATTGTTTCACAGAATCGCATTTGCGTCGCTGCAGGGAACATTAACGCTTATTCAGGACGAAAGAAAGCACAGAGCCCCAGATTTGCTGTTGCCCTGGAGAGCTTGCAGAGCACTGGGGAAAGGCAGGCAGAGAATTCCCTGCTAGCATCTTCTCTGTGCCTAGGAAGGAGAAATGTTCACATTGTTTCACAGAATCGCATTTGCGTCGCTGTAGAGAACACTAACGCTTGTTCAGGACGAAAGAAAGCACAGAGCGCCAGATTTGCTGTTGCCCTGGAGAGCTTGCAGAGCACTGGGGAAAGGCAGGCAGAGAATTCCCTGCTAGCACCTTCTCTGTGTCCGGGAAGGAAAACTGTTCGCATTTGCTTCACAGAACCGCTTTTCTGCAGGGAACATTAACGCTTATTCAGGACGAAAGAAAGCACAGAGCGCCAGATTTGCTGTTGCCCTGGAGAGCTTGCAGAGCACCGGGGAAAGGCAGGCAGAGAATTCCCTGCTAGCACCTTCTCTGTGTCCGGGAAGGAAAACTGTTCGCATTTGCTTCACAGAACCGCTTTTCTGCAGGGAACATTAACGCTTGTTCAGGACGAAAGAAAGCACAGAGCGCCAGATTTGCTGTTTCCCTGGAGAGCTTGCAGAGCACTGGGGAAAGGCAGGCAGAGAATTCCCTGCTAGCACCTTCTCTGTGTCCAGGAAGGAAAACTGTTCGCATTTGCTTCACAGAACCGCTTTTCTGCAGAGAACACTAACGCTTGTTCAGGACGAAAGAAAGCACAGAGCCCCAGATTTGCTGTTGCCCTGGAGAGCTTGCAGAGCACTGGGGAAAGGCAGGCAGAGAATTCCCTGCTAGCACCTTCTCTGTGCCTAGGAAGGAGAAATGTTCACATTGTTTCACAGAATCGCATTTGCGTCGCTGCAGGGAACATTAACGCTTGTTCAGGACGAAAGAAAGCACAGAGCCCCAGATTTGCTGTTGCCCTGGAGAGCTTGCAGAGCACTGGGGAAAGGCAGGCAGAGAATTCCCTGCTAGCACCTTCTCTGTGTCCGGGAAGGAAAACTGTTCGCATTTGCTTCACAGAACCGCTTTTCTGCAGGGAACATTAACGCTTCTTCAGGACGAAAGAAAGCACGGAGCCCCAGATTTGCTGTTGCCCTGGAGAGCTTGCAGAGCACTGGGGAAGGGCAGGCAGAGAATTCCCTGCTAGCACCTTCTCTGTGCCTAGGAAGGAGAAATGTTCACATTGTTTCACAGAATCGCATTTGCGTCGCTGCAGGGAACATTAACGCTTATTCAGGACGAAAGAAAGCACAGAGCCCCAGATTTGCTGTTGCCCTGGAGAGCTTGCAGAGTACTGGGGAAAGGCAGGCAGAGAATTCCCTGCTAGCACCTTCTCTGTGTCCGGGAAGGAGAAATGTTCACATTGTTTCACAGAATCGCATTTGCGTCGCTGCAGGGAACATTAACGCTTGTTCAGGACGAAAGAAAGCACAGAGCGCCAGATTTGCTGTTGCCCTGGAGAGCTTGCAGAGCACTGGGGAAAGGCAGGCAGAGAATTCCCCGCTAGCACCTTCTCTGTGTCCGGGAAGGAAAACTGTTCGCATTTGCTTCACAGAACCGCTTTTCTGCAGGGAACATTAACGCTTGTTCAGGACGAAAGAAAGCACAGAGCGCCAGATTTGCTGTTGCCCTGGAGAGCTTGCAGAGCACTGGGGAAAGGCAGGCAGAGAATTCCCCGCTAGCACCTTCTCTGTGTCCGGGAAGGAAAACTGTTCGCATTTGCTTCACAGAACCGCTTTTCTGCAGGGAACATTAACGCTTGTTCAGGACGAAAGAAAGCACAGAGCCCCAGATTTGCTGTTGCCCTGGAGAGCTTGCAGAGCACCGGGGAAAGGCAGGCAGAGAATTCCCTGCTAGCACCTTCTCTGTGTCCGGGAAGGAAAACTGTTCGCATTTGCTTTACAGAACCGCTTTTCTGCAGGGAACATTAACGCTTGTTCAGGACGAAAGAAAGCACAGAGCCCCAGATTTGCTGTTGCCCTGGAGAGCTTGCAGAGCACTGGGGAAAGGCAGGCAGAGAATTCCCTGCTAGCACCTTCTCTGTGTCCGGGAAGGAGAAATGTTCACATTGTTTCACAGAATCGCATTTGCGTAGCTGCAGGGAACATTAACGATTGTTCAGGACGAAAGAAAGCACAGAGCCCCAGATTTGCTGTTGCCCT
This sequence comes from Strix aluco, assembly GCF_031877795.1. Lineage (NCBI taxonomy): Eukaryota > Metazoa > Chordata > Aves > Strigiformes > Strigidae > Strix > Strix aluco. The sequence continues at coordinate 9,855,581 of NC_133932.1, forward strand.
GGAGAGCTTGCAGAGCACTGGGGAAAGGCAGGCAGAGAATTCCCTGCTAGCACCTTCTCTGTGTCCGGGAAGGAAAACTGTTCGCATTTGCTTCACAGAACCGCTTTTCTGCAGAGAACACTAACGCTTGTTCAGGACGAAAGAAAGCACAGAGCCCCAGATTTGCTGTTTCCCTGGACAGCTTGCAGAGCACTGGGGAAAGGCAGGCATAGAATTCCCTGCTAGCACCTTCTCTGTGTCCGGGAAGGAGAAATGTTCACATTGTTTCACAGAATCGCATTTGCGTCGCTGCAGGGAACATTAACGCTTGTTCAGGACGAAAGAAAGCACAGAGCCCCAGATTTGCTGTTGCCCTGGAGAGCTTGCAGAGCACTGGGGAAAGGCAGGCAGAGAATTCCCTGCTAGCACCTTCTCTGTGTCCCGGAAGGAAAACTGTTCGCATTTGCTTCACAGAACCGCTTTTCTGCAGGGACCATTAACGCTTGTTCAGGACGAAAGAAAGCACGGAGCCCCAGATTTGCTGTTGCCCTGGAGAGCTTGCAGAGCACTGGGGAAAGGCAGGCAGAGAATTCCCTGCTAGCACCTTCTCTGTGTCCGGGAAGGAAAACTGTTCACATTTGCTTCACAGAACCGCTTTTCTGCAGAGAACACTAACGCTTGTTCAGGACGAAAGAAAGCACAGAGCGCCAGATTTGCTGTTGCCCTGGAGAGCTTGCAGAGCACTGGGGAAAGGCAGGCAGAGAATTCCCTGCTAGCACCTTCTCTGTGTCCGGGAAGGAGAAGTCTTCACGTTGTTACTCGGAATCGCATTTGCGTCGCTGTAGAGAACACTAACGCTTGTTCAGGACGAAAGAAAGCACAGAGCGCCAGATTTGCTGTTGCCCTGGAGAGCTTGCAGAGCACTGGGGAAAGGCAGGTAGAGAATTCCCTGCTAGCACCTTCTCTGTGTCCGGGAAGGAAAACTGTTCGCATTTGCTTCACAGAACCGCTTTTCTGCAGAGAACACTAACGCTTGTTCAGGACAAAAGAAAGCACAGAGCCCCAGATTTGCTGTTTCCCTGGACAGCTTGCAGAGCACTGGGGAAAGGCAGGCAGAGAATTCCCTGCTAGCACCTTCTCTGTGTCCGGGAAGGAGAAATGTTCACATTGTTTCACAGAATCGCATTTGCGTCGCTGCAGGGAACATTAACGCTTATTCAGGACGAAAGAAAGCACAGAGCCCCAGATTTGCTGTTGCCCTGGAGAGCTTGCAGAGCACTGGGGAAAGGCAGGCAGAGAATTCCCTGCTAGCACCTTCTCTGTGTCCGGGAAGGAAAACTGTTCGCATTTGCTTCACAGAACCGCTTTTCTGCAGAGAACACTAACGCTTGTTCAGGATGAAAGAAAGCACAGAGCCCCAGATTTGCTGTTGCCCTGGAGAGCTTGCAGAGCACTGGGGAAAGGCAGGCAGAGAATTCCCTGATAGCACCTTCTCTGTGTCCGGGAATGAGAAGTCTTCACGTTGTTACTCGGAATCGCATTTGCGTCGCTGTAGAGAACACTAACGCTTGTTCAGGACGAAAGAAAGCACAGAGCCCCAGATTTGCTGTTGCCCTGGAGAGCTTGCAGAGCACTGGGGAAAGGCAGGCAGAGAATTCCCTGATAGCACCTTCTCTGTGTCCGGGAAGGAGAAGTGTTCACATTGTTTCACAGAATCGCATTTGCGTCGCTGCAGGGAACATTAACGCTTATTCAGGACGAAAGAAAGCACAGAGCCCCAGATTTGCTGTTGCCCTGGAGAGCTTGCAGAGCACTGGGGAAAGGCAGGCAGAGAATGCCCTGCTAGCACCTTCTCTGTGCCTGGGAAGGAGAAGTCTTCACGTTGTTACTCGGAATCGCATTTGCGTCGCTGTAGAGAACACTAACGCTTGTTCAGGACGAAAGAAAGCACAGAGCGCCAGATTTGCTGTTGCCCTGGAGAGCTTGCAGAGCACTGGGGAAAGGCAGGCAGAGAATTCCCCGCTAGCACCTTCTCTGTGTCCGGGAAGGAAAACTGTTCGCATTTGCTTCACAGAACCGCTTTTCTGCAGGGAACATTAACGCTTGTTCAGGACGAAAGAAAGCACAGAGCGCCAGATTTGCTGTTGCCCTGGAGAGCTTGCAGAGCACCGGGGAAAGGCAGGCAGAGAATTCCCTGCTAGCACCTTCTCTGTGTCCGGGAAGGAAAACTGTTCGCATTTGCTTTACAGAACCGCTTTTCTGCAGGGAACATTAACGCTTGTTCAGGACGAAAGAAAGCACAGAGCCCCAGATTTGCTGTTGCCCTGGAGAGCTTGCAGAGCACTGGGGAAAGGCAGGCAGAGAATTCCCTGCTAGCACCTTCTCTGTGTCCGGGAAGGAGAAATGTTCACATTGTTTCACAGAATCGCATTTGCGTCGCTGCAGGGAACATTAACGCTTGTTCAGGACGAAAGAAAGCACAGAGCCCCAGATTTGCTGTTGCCCTGGAGAGCTTGCAGAGCACTGGGGAAAGGCAGGCAGAGAATTCCCTGCTAGCACCTTCTCTGTGTCCGGGAAGGAAAACTGTTCGCATTTGCTTCACAGAACCGCTTTTCTGCAGAGAACACTAACGCTTGTTCAGGACGAAAGAAAGCACAGAGCCCCAGATTTGCTGTTGCCCTGGAGAGCTTGCAGAGCACTGGGGAAAGGCAGGCAGAGAATTCCCTGCTAGCACCTTCTCTGTGTCCGGGAAGGAAAACTGTTCGCATTTGCTTCACAGAATCGCATTTGCGTCGCTGCAGGGAACATTAACGCTTATTCAGGACGAAAGAAAACACAGAGCCCCAGATTTGCTGTTGCCCTGGAGAGCTTGCAGAGCACTGGGGAAAGGCAGGCAGAGAATTCCCTGCTAGCACCTTCTCTGTGTCCGGGAAGGAAAACTGTTCGCATTTGCTTCACAGAACCGCTTTTCTGCAGAGAACACTAACGCTTGTTCAGGACGAAAGAAAGCACAGAGCCCCAGATTTGCTGTTGCCCTGGAGAGCTTGCAGAGCACTGGGGAAAGGCAGGCAGAGAATTCCCTGCTAGCACCTTCTCTGTGTCCGGGAAGGAGAAATGTTCACATTGTTTCACAGAATCGCATTTGCGTCGCTGCAGGGAACATTAACGCTTATTCAGGACGAAAGAAAGCACAGAGCCCCAGATTTGCTGTTGCCCTGGAGAGCTTGCAGAGCACTGGGGAAAGGCAGGCAGAGAATTCCCTGCTAGCATCTTCTCTGTGCCTAGGAAGGAGAAATGTTCACATTGTTTCACAGAATCGCATTTGCGTCGCTGCAGGGAACATTAACGCTTGTTCAGGACGAAAGAAAGCACAGAGCCCCAGATTTGCTGTTGCCCTGGAGAGCTTGCAGAGCACTGGGGAAAGGCAGGCAGAGAATTCCCTGATAGCACCTTCTCTGTGTCCGGGAATGAGAAGTCTTCACGTTGTTACTCGGAATCGCATTTGCGTCGCTGTAGAGAACACTAACGCTTGTTCAGGACGAAAGAAAGCACAGAGCGCCAGATTTGCTGTTGCCCTGGAGAGCTTGCAGAGCACTGGGGAAAGGCAGGCAGAGAATTCCCTGCTAGCACCTTCTCTGTGTCCGGGAAGGAGAAATGTTCACATTGTTTCACAGAATCGCATTTGCGTCACTGCAGGGAACATTAACGCTTATTCAGGACGAAAGAAAGCACAGAGCCCCAGATTTGCTGTTGCCCTGGAGAGCTTGCAGAGCACTGGGGAAAGGCAGGCAGAGAATTCCCTGCTAGCACCTTCTCTGTGCCTGGGAAGGAGAAGTCTTCACGTTGTTACTCGGAATCGCATTTGCGTCGCTGTAGAGAACACTAACGCTTGTTCAGGACGAAAGAAAGCACAGAGCGCCAGATTTGCTGTTGCCCTGGAGAGCTTGCAGAGCACTGGGGAAAGGCAGGCAGAGAATTCCCCGCTAGCACCTTCTCTGTGTCCGGGAAGGAAAACTGTTCGCATTTGCTTCACAGAACCGCTTTTCTGCAGGGAACATTAACGCTTGTTCAGGACGAAAGAAAGCACAGAGCGCCAGATTTGCTGTTGCCCTGGAGAGCTTGCAGAGCACTGGGGAAAGGCAGGCAGAGACTTCCCCGCTAGCACCTTCTCTGTGTCCGGGAAGGAAAACTGTTCGCATTTGCTTCACAGAACCGCTTTTCTGCAGGGAACATTAACGCTTGTTCAGGACGAAAGAAAGCACAGAGCCCCAGATTTGCTGTTGCCCTGGAGAGCTTGCAGAGCACCGGGGAAAGGCAGGCAGAGAATTCCCTGCTAGCACCTTCTCTGTGTCCGGGAAGGAAAACTGTTCGCATTTGCTTTACAGAACCGCTTTTCTGCAGGGAACATTAACGCTTGTTCAGGACGAAAGAAAGCACAGAGCCCCAGATTTGCTGTTGCCCTGGAGAGCTTGCAGAGCACTGGGGAAAGGCAGGCAGAGAATTCCCTGCTAGCACCTTCTCTGTGTCCGGGAAGGAGAAATGTTCACATTGTTTCACAGAATCGCATTTGCGTAGCTGCAGGGAACATTAACGCTTGTTCAGGACGAAAGAAAGCACAGAGCCCCAGATTTGCTGTTGCCCTGGAGAGCTTGCAGAGCACTGGGGAAAGGCAGGCAGAGAATTCCCTGCTAGCACCTTCTCTGTGTCCGGGAAGGAAAACTGTTCGCATTTGCTTCACAGAACCGCTTTTCTGCAGAGAACACTAACGCTTGTTCAGGACGAAAGAAAGCACAGAGCCCCAGATTTGCTGTTTCCCTGGACAGCTTGCAGAGCACTGGGGAAAGGCAGGCAGAGAATTCCCTGCTAGCACCTTCTCTGTGTCCGGGAAGGAGAAATGTTCACATTGTTTCACAGAATCGCATTTGCGTCGCTGCAGGGAACATTAACGCTTATTCAGGACGAAAGAAAACACAGAGCCCCAGATTTGCTGTTGCCCTGGAGAGCTTGCAGAGCACTGGGGAAAGGCAGGCAGAGAATTCCCTGCTAGCACCTTCTCTGTGTCCGGGAAGGAAAACTGTTCGCATTTGCTTCACAGAACCGCTTTTCTGCAGAGAACACTAACGCTTGTTCAGGACGAAAGAAAGCACAGAGCCCCAGATTTGCTGTTGCCCTGGAGAGCTTGCAGAGCACTGGGGAAAGGCAGGCAGAGAATTCCCTGCTAGCACCTTCTCTGTGTCCGGGAAGGAGAAATGTTCACATTGTTTCACAGAATCGCATTTGCGTCGCTGCAGGGAACATTAACGCTTATTCAGGACGAAAGAAAGCACAGAGCCCCAGATTTGCTGTTGCCCTGGAGAGCTTGCAGAGCACTGGGGAAAGGCAGGCAGAGAATTCCCTGCTAGCATCTTCTCTGTGCCTAGGAAGGAGAAATGTTCACATTGTTTCACAGAATCGCATTTGCGTCGCTGTAGAGAACACTAACGCTTGTTCAGGACGAAAGAAAGCACAGAGCGCCAGATTTGCTGTTGCCCTGGAGAGCTTGCAGAGCACTGGGGAAAGGCAGGCAGAGAATTCCCTGCTAGCACCTTCTCTGTGTCCGGGAAGGAAAACTGTTCGCATTTGCTTCACAGAACCGCTTTTCTGCAGGGAACATTAACGCTTATTCAGGACGAAAGAAAGCACAGAGCGCCAGATTTGCTGTTGCCCTGGAGAGCTTGCAGAGCACCGGGGAAAGGCAGGCAGAGAATTCCCTGCTAGCACCTTCTCTGTGTCCGGGAAGGAAAACTGTTCGCATTTGCTTCACAGAACCGCTTTTCTGCAGGGAACATTAACGCTTGTTCAGGACGAAAGAAAGCACAGAGCGCCAGATTTGCTGTTTCCCTGGAGAGCTTGCAGAGCACTGGGGAAAGGCAGGCAGAGAATTCCCTGCTAGCACCTTCTCTGTGTCCAGGAAGGAAAACTGTTCGCATTTGCTTCACAGAACCGCTTTTCTGCAGAGAACACTAACGCTTGTTCAGGACGAAAGAAAGCACAGAGCCCCAGATTTGCTGTTGCCCTGGAGAGCTTGCAGAGCACTGGGGAAAGGCAGGCAGAGAATTCCCTGCTAGCACCTTCTCTGTGCCTAGGAAGGAGAAATGTTCACATTGTTTCACAGAATCGCATTTGCGTCGCTGCAGGGAACATTAACGCTTGTTCAGGACGAAAGAAAGCACAGAGCCCCAGATTTGCTGTTGCCCTGGAGAGCTTGCAGAGCACTGGGGAAAGGCAGGCAGAGAATTCCCTGCTAGCACCTTCTCTGTGTCCGGGAAGGAAAACTGTTCGCATTTGCTTCACAGAACCGCTTTTCTGCAGGGAACATTAACGCTTCTTCAGGACGAAAGAAAGCACGGAGCCCCAGATTTGCTGTTGCCCTGGAGAGCTTGCAGAGCACTGGGGAAGGGCAGGCAGAGAATTCCCTGCTAGCACCTTCTCTGTGCCTAGGAAGGAGAAATGTTCACATTGTTTCACAGAATCGCATTTGCGTCGCTGCAGGGAACATTAACGCTTATTCAGGACGAAAGAAAACACAGAGCCCCAGATTTGCTGTTGCCCTGGAGAGCTTGCAGAGCACTGGGGAAAGGCAGGCAGAGAATTCCCTGCTAGCACCTTCTCTGTGTCCGGGAAGGAAAACTGTTCGCATTTGCTTCACAGAACCGCTTTTCTGCAGAGAACACTAACGCTTGTTCAGGACGAAAGAAAGCACAGAGCCCCAGATTTGCTGTTGCCCTGGAGAGCTTGCAGAGCACTGGGGAAAGGCAGGCAGAGAATTCCCTGCTAGCACCTTCTCTGTGTCCGGGAACGAAAACTGTTCGCATTTGCTTCACAGAACCGCTTTTCTGCAGGGAACATTAACGCTTGTTCAGGACGAAAGAAAGCACAGAGCGCCAGATTTGCTGTTGCCCTGGAGAGCTTGCAGAGCACTGGGGAAAGGCAGGCAGAGAATTCCCTGCTAGCACCTTCTCTGTGTCCGGGAAGGAAAACTGTTCGCATTTGCTTCACAGAACCGCTTTTCTGCAGGGAACATTAACGCTTGTTCAGGACGAAAGAAAGCACAGAGCCCCAGATTTGCTGTTGCCCTGGAGAGCTTGCAGAGCACTGGGGAAAGGCAGGCAGAGAATTCCCTGCTAGCACCTTCTCTGTGTCCGGGAAGGAAAACTGTTCGCATTTGCTTCACAGAACCGCTTTTCTGCAGGGAACATTAACGCTTGTTCAGGACGAAAGAAAGCACGGAGCCCCAGATTTGCTGTTGCCCTGGAGAGCTTGCAGAGCACTGGGGAAAGGCAGGCAGAGAATTCCCTGCTAGCACCTTCTCTGTGTCCGGGAAGGAAAAGTGTTCGCATTTGCTTCACAGAACCGCTTTTCTGCAGGGAACATTAACGCTTGTTCAGGACGAAAGAAAGCACGGAGCCCCAGATTTGCTGTTGCCCTGGAGAGCTTGCAGAGCACTGGATAAAGGCAGGCAGAGAATTCCCTGCTAGCACCTTCTCTGTGTCCGGGAAGGAGAAATGTTCACATTGTTTCACAGAATCGCATTTGCGTCGCTGCAGAGAACACTAACGCTTGTTCAGGACGAAAGAAAGCACAGAGCCCCAGATTTGCTGTTGCCCTGGAGAGCTTGCAGAGCACCGGGGAAAGGCAGGCAGAGAATTCCCTGCTAGCACCTTCTCTGTGTCCGGGAAGGAAAACTGTTCGCATTTGCTTCACAGAACCGCTTTTCTGCAGGGAACATTAACGCTTGTTCAGGACGAAAGAAAGCACAGAGCCCCAGATTTGCTGTTGCCCTGGAGAGCTTGCAGAGCACTGGGGAAAGGCAGGCAGAGAATTCCCTGCTAGCACCTTCTCTGTGCCTGGGAATGAGAAGTCTTCACGTTGTTACTCGGAATCGCATTTGCGTCGCTGTAGAGAACACTAACGCTTGTTCAGGACGAAAGAAAGCACAGAGCCCCAGATTTGCTGTTGCCCTGGAGAGCTTGCAGAGCACTGGGGAAAGGCAGGCAGAGAATTCCCTGCTAGCACCTTCTCTGTGTCCGGGAACGAAAACTGTTCGCATTTGCTTCACAGAACCGCTTTTCTGCAGAGAACACTAACGCTTGTTCAGGACGAAAGAAAGCACAGAGCCCCAGATTTGCTGTTGCCCTGGAGAGCTTGCAGAGCACTGGGGAAAGGCAGGCAGAGAATTCCCTGCTAGCACCTTCTCTGTGTCCGGGAAGGAGAAATGTTCACGTTGTTACTCGGAATCGCATTTGCGTCGCTGTAGAGAACACTAACGCTTGTTCAGGACGAAAGAAAGCACAGAGCGCCAGATTTGCTGTTGCCCTGGAGAGCTTGCAGAGCACTGGGGAAAGGCAGGCAGAGAATTCCCCGCTAGCACCTTCTCTGTGTCCGGGAAGGAAAACTGTTCGCATTTGCTTCACAGAACCGCTTTTCTGCAGGGAACATTAACGCTTGTTCAGGACGAAAGAAAGCACAGAGCCCCAGATTTGCTGTTGCCCTGGAGAGCTTGCAGAGCACCGGGGAAAGGCAGGCAGAGAATTCCCTGCTAGCACCTTCTCTGTGTCCGGGAAGGAAAACTGTTCGCATTTGCTTTACAGAACCGCTTTTCTGCAGGGAACATTAACGCTTGTTCAGGACGAAAGAAAGCACAGAGCCCCAGATTTGCTGTTGCCCTGGAGAGCTTGCAGAGCACTGGGGAAAGGCAGGCAGAGAATTCCCTGCTAGCACCTTCTCTGTGTCCGGGAAGGAGAAATGTTCACATTCTTTCACAGAATCGCATTTGCGTAGCTGCAGGGAATATTAACGCTTATTCAGGACGAAAGAAAGCACAGAGCCCCAGATTTGCTGTTGCCCTGGAGAGCTTGCAGAGCACTGGGGAAAGGCAGGCAGAGAATTCCCTGCTAGCACCTTCTCTGTGTCCGGGAAGGAAAACTGTTCGCATTTGCTTCACAGAACCGCTTTTCTGCAGAGAACACTAACGCTTGTTCAGGACAAAAGAAAGCACAGAGCCCCAGATTTGCTGTTTCCCTGGACAGCTTGCAGAGCACTGGGGAAAGGCAGGCAGAGAATTCCCTGCTAGCACCTTCTCTGTGTCCGGGAAGGAGAAATGTTCACATTGTTTCACAGAATCGCATTTGCGTCGCTGCAGGGAACATTAACGCTTATTCAGGACGAAAGAAAGCACAGAGCCCCAGATTTGCTGTTGCCCTGGAGAGCTTGCAGAGCACTGGGGAAAGGCAGGCAGAGAATTCCCTGCTAGCACCTTCTCTGTGTCCGGGAAGGAGAAGTCTTCACGTTGTTACTCGGAATCGCATTTGCGTCGCTGTAGAGAACACTAACGCTTGTTCAGGACGAAAGAAAGCACAGAGCGCCAGATTTGCTGTTGCCCTGGAGAGCTTGCAGAGCACTGGGGAAAGGCAGGCAGAGAATTCCCCGCTAGCACCTTCTCTGTGTCCGGGAAGGAAAACTGTTCGCATTTGCTTCACAGAACCGCTTTTCTGCAGGGAACATTAACGCTTGTTCAGGACGAAAGAAAGCACAGAGCGCCAGATTTGCTGTTGCCCTGGAGAGCTTGCAGAGCACTGGGGAAAGGCAGGCAGAGAATTCCCTGCTAGCACCTTCTCTGTGTCCGGGAAGGAGAAATGTTCACATTGTTTCACAGAATCGCATTTGCGTAGCTGCAGGGAACATTAACGCTTGTTCAGGACGAAAGAAAGCACGGACCCCAGATTTGCTGTTGCCCTGGAGAGCTTGCAGAGCACTGGGGAAAGGCAGGCAGAGAATTCCCTGCTAGCACCTTCTCTGTGTCCGGGAAGGAAAACTGTTCGCATTTGCTTCACAGAACCGCTTTTCTGCAGAGAACACTAACGCTTGTTCAGGACGAAAGAAAGCACAGAGCCCCAGATTTGCTGTTGCCCTGGAGAGCTTGCAGAGCACTGGGGAAAGGCAGGCAGAGAATTCCCTGCTAGCACCTTCTCTGTGTCCGGGAAGGAGAAATGTTCACATTGTTTCACAGAATCGCATTTGCGTCGCTGCAGGGAACATTAACGCTTATTCAGGACGAAAGAAAGCACAGAGCCCCAGATTTGCTGTTGCCCTGGAGAGCTTGCAGAGCACTGGGGAAAGGCAGGCAGAGAATTCCCTGCTAGCACCTTCTCTGTGTCCGGGAAGGAAAACTGTTCGCATTTGCTTCACAGAACCGCTTTTCTGCAGGGAACATTAACGCTTGTTCAGGACGAAAGAAAGCACAGAGCCCCAGATTTGCTGTTGCCCTGGAGAGCTTGCAGAGCACTGGGGAAAGGCAGGCAGAGAATTCCCTGCTAGCGCCTTCTCTGTGTCCGGGAAGGAAAACTGTTCGCATTTGCTTCACAGAACCGCTTTTCTGCAGAGAACACTAACGCTTGTTCAGGACAAAAGAAAGCACAGAGCCCCAGATTTGCTGTTTCCCTGGACAGCTTGCAGAGCACTGGGGAAAGGCAGGCAGAGAATTCCCTGCTAGCACCTTCTCTGTGTCCGGGAAGGAAAACTGTTCGCATTTGCTTCACAGAACCGCTTTTCTGCAGGGAACATTAACGCTTGTTCAAGACGAAAGAAAGCACAGAGCCCCAGATTTGCTGTTGCCCTGGAGAGCTTGCAGAGCACTGGGGAAAGGCAGGCAGAGAATTCCCTGCTAGCACCTTCTCTGTGTCCGGGAAGGAAAACTGTTCGCATTTGCTTCACAGAACAGCTTTTCTGCAGAGAACACTAACGCTTGTTCAGGACGAAAGAAAGCACAGAGCGCCAGATTTGCTGTTGCCCTGGAGAGCTTGCAGAGCACTGGGGAAAGGCAGGCAGAGAATTCCCTGCTAGCACCTTCTCTGTGTCCGGGAAGGAAAACTGTTCGCATTTGCTTCACAGAACCGCTTTTCTGCAGGGAACATTAACGCTTGTTCAGGACGAAAGAAAGCACAGAGCCCCAGATTTGCTGTTGCCCTGGAGAGCTTGCAGAGCACTGGGGAAAGGCAGGCAGAGAATTCCCTGCTAGCACCTTCTCTGTGTCCGGGAAGGAAAACTGTTCGCATTTGCTTCACAGAACCGCTTTTCTGCAGAGAACACTAACGCTTGTTCAGGACGAAAGAAAGCACAGAGCCCCAGATTTGCTGTTGCCCTGGAGAGCTTGCAGAGCACTGGGGAAAGGCAGGCAGAGAATTCCCTGCTAGCACCTTCTCTGTGTCCGGGAAGGAAAACTGTTCGCATTTGCTTCACAGAACCGCTTTTCTGCAGGGAACATTAACGCTTGTTCAGGACGAAAGAAAGCACAGAGCCCCAGATTTGCTGTTGCCCTGGAGAGCTTGCAGAGCACTGGGGAAAGGCAGGCAGAGAATTCCCTGCTAGCACCTTCTCTGTGCCTAGGAAGGAGAAATGTTCACATTGTTTCACAGAATCGCATTTGCGTCGCTGCAGGGAACATTAACGCTTGTTCAGGACGAAAGAAAGCACAGAGCCCCAGATTTGCTGTTGCCCTGGAGAGCTTGCAGAGCACTGGGGAAAGGCAGGCAGAGAATTCCCTGCTAGCACCTTCTCTGTGTCCGGGAAGGAAAACTGTTCGCATTTGCTTCACAGAACCGCTTTTCTGCAGAGAACACTAACGCTTGTTCAGGACGAAAGAAAGCACAGAGCCCCAGATTTGCTGTTGCCCTGGAGAGCTTGCAGAGCACTGGGGAAAGGCAGGCAGAGAATTCCCTGATAGCACCTTCTCTGTGTCCGGGAATGAGAAGTCTTCACGTTGTTACTCGGAATCGCATTTGCGTCGCTGTAGAGAACACTAACGCTTGTTCAGGACGAAAGAAAGCACAGAGCCCCAGATTTGCTGTTGCCCTGGAGAGCTTGCAGAGTACTGGGGAAAGGCAGGCAGAGAATTCCCTGCTAGCACCTTCTCTGTGTCCGGGAAGGAGAAATGTTCACATTGTTTCACAGAATCGCATTTGCGTCGCTGCAGGGAACATTAACGCTTATTCAGGACGAAAGAAAGCACAGAGCCCCAGATTTGCTGTTGCCCTGGAGAGCTTGCAGAGCACTGGGGAAAGGCAGGCAGAGAATTCCCTGCTAGCACCTTCTCTGTGTCCGGGAAGGAGAAATGTTCACATTGTTTCACAGAACCGCTTTTCTGCAGGGAACATTAACGCTTGTTCAGGACGAAAGAAAGCACAGAGCCCCAGATTTGCTGTTGCCCTGGAGAGCTTGCAGAGCACTGGGGAAAGGCAGGCAGAGAATTCCCTGATAGCACCTTCTCTGTGTCCGGGAACGAAAACTGTTCGCATTTGCTTCACAGAACCGCTTTTCTGCAGAGAACACTAACGCTTGTTCAGGACGAAAGAAAGCACAGAGCCCCAGATTTGCTGTTGCCCTGGAGAGCTTGCAGAGCACTGGGGAAAGGCAGGCAGAGAATTCCCTGCTAGCACCTTCTCTGTGTCCGGGAAGGAGAAATGTTCACGTTGTTACTCGGAATCGCATTTGCGTCGCTGTAGAGAACACTAACGCTTGTTCAGGACGAAAGAAAGCACAGAGCGCCAGATTTGCTGTTGCCCTGGAGAGCTTGCAGAGCACTGGGGAAAGGCAGGCAGAGAATTCCCTGCTAGCACCTTCTCTGTGTCCGGGAAGGAAAACTGTTCGCATTTGCTTCACAGAACCGCTTTTCTGCAGGGAACATTAACGCTTGTTCAGGACGAAAGAAAGCACAGAGCCCCAGATTTGCTGTTGCCCTGGAGAGCTTGCAGAGCACTGGGGAAAGGCAGGCAGAGAATTCCCTGCTAGCACCTTCTCTGTGTCCGGGAAGGAAAACTGTTCGCATTTGCTTCACAGAACAGCTTTTCTGGAGAGAACACTAACGCTTGTTCAGGACGAAAGAAAGCACAGAGCCCCAGATTTGCTGTTGCCCTGGAGAGCTTGCAGAGCACTGGGGAAAGGCAGGCAGAGAATTCCCTGCTAGCACCTTCTCTGTGTCCGGGAAGGAAAACTGTTCGCATTTGCTTCACAGAACCGCTTTTCTGCAGGGAACATTAACGCTTGTTCAGGACGAAAGAAAGCACAGAGCCCCAGATTTGCTGTTGCCCTGGAGAGCTTGCAGAGCACTGGGGAAAGGCAGGCAGAGAATTCCCTGCTAGCACCTTCTCTGTGTCCGGGAAGGAAAACTGTTCGCATTTGCTTCACAGAACCGCTTTTCTGCAGGGAACATTAACGCTTGTTCAGGACGAAAGAAAGCACAGAGCCCCAGATTTGCTGTTGCCCTGGAGAGCTTGCAGAGCACTGGGGAAAGGCAGGCAGAGAATTCCCTGCTAGCACCTTCTCTGTGCCTAGGAAGGAGAAATGTTCACATTGTTTCACAGAATCGCATTTGCGTCGCTGCAGGGAACATTAACGCTTGTTCAGGACGAAAGAAAGCACAGAGCCCCAGATTTGCTGTTGCCCTGGAGAGCTTGCAGAGCACTGGGGAAAGGCAGGCAGAGAATTCCCTGCTAGCACCTTCTCTGTGTCCGGGAAGGAAAACTGTTCGCATTTGCTTCACAGAACCGCTTTTCTGCAGAGAACACTAACGCTTGTTCAGGACGAAAGAAAGCACAGAGCCCCAGATTTGCTGTTGCCCTGGAGAGCTTGCAGAGCACTGGGGAAAGGCAGGCAGAGAATTCCCTGATAGCACCTTCTCTGTGTCCGGGAATGAGAAGTCTTCACGTTGTTACTCGGAATCGCATTTGCGTCGCTGTAGAGAACACTAACGCTTGTTCAGGACGAAAGAAAGCACAGAGCGCCAGATTTGCTGTTGCCCTGGAGAGCTTGCAGAGTACTGGGGAAAGGCAGGCAGAGAATTCCCTGCTAGCACCTTCTCTGTGTCCGGGAAGGAGAAATGTTCACATTGTTTCACAGAATCGCATTTGCGTCGCTGCAGGGAACATTAACGCTTATTCAGGACGAAAGAAAGCACAGAGCCCCAGATTTGCTGTTGCCCTGGAGAGCTTGCAGAGCACTGGGGAAAGGCAGGCAGAGAATTCCCTGCTAGCACCTTCTCTGTGTCCGGGAAGGAGAAATGTTCACATTGTTTCACAGAACCGCTTTTCTGCAGGGAACATTAACGCTTGTTCAGGACGAAAGAAAGCACAGAGCCCCAGATTTGCTGTTGCCCTGGAGAGCTTGCAGAGCACTGGGGAAAGGCAGGCAGAGAATTCCCTGATAGCACCTTCTCTGTGTCCGGGAACGAAAACTGTTCGCATTTGCTTCACAGAACCGCTTTTCTGCAGAGAACACTAACGCTTGTTCAGGACGAAAGAAAGCACAGAGCCCCAGATTTGCTGTTGCCCTGGAGAGCTTGCAGAGCACTGGGGAAAGGCAGGCAGAGAATTCCCTGCTAGCACCTTCTCTGTGTCCGGGAAGGAGAAATGTTCACGTTGTTACTCGGAATCGCATTTGCGTCGCTGTAGAGAACACTAACGCTTGTTCAGGACGAAAGAAAGCACAGAGCGCCAGATTTGCTGTTGCCCTGGAGAGCTTGCAGAGCACTGGGGAAAGGCAGGCAGAGAATTCCCCGCTAGCACCTTCTCTGTGTCCGGGAAGGAAAACTGTTCGCATTTGCTTCACAGAACCGCTTTTCTGCAGGGAACATTAACGCTTGTTCAGGACGAAAGAAAGCACAGAGCCCCAGATTTGCTGTTGCCCTGGAGAGCTTGCAGAGCACCGGGGAAAGGCAGGCAGAGAATTCCCTGCTAGCACCTTCTCTGTGTCCGGGAAGGAAAACTGTTCGCATTTGCTTTACAGAACCGCTTTTCTGCAGGGAACATTAACGCTTGTTCAGGACGAAAGAAAGCACGGACCCCAGATTTGCTGTTGCCCTGGAGAGCTTGCAGAGCACTGGGGAAAGGCAGGCAGAGAATTCCCTGCTAGCACCTTCTCTGTGTCCGGGAAGGAGAAATGTTCACATTGTTTCACAGAATCGCATTTGCGTCGCTGCAGGGAACATTAACGCTTATTCAGGACGAAAGAAAGCACAGAGCCCCAGATTTGCTGTTGCCCTGGAGAGCTTGCAGAGCACTGGGGAAAGGCAGGCAGAGAATTCCCTGCTAGCACCTTGTCTGTGTGCGGGAAGGAAAACTGTTCGCATTTGCTTCACAGAACCGCTTTTCTGCAGGGAACATTAACGCTTATTCAGGACGAAAGAAAGCACAGAGCGCCAGATTTGCTGTTGCCCTGGAGAGCTTGCAGAGCACCGGGGAAAGGCAGGCAGAGAATTCCCTGCTAGCACCTTCTCTGTGTCCGGGAAGGAAAACTGTTCGCATTTGCTTCACAGAACCGCTTTTCTGCAGGGAACATTAACGCTTGTTCAGGACGAAAGAAAGCACAGAGCGCCAGATTTGCTGTTTCCCTGGAGAGCTTGCAGAGCACTGGGGAAAGGCAGGCAGAGAATTCCCTGCTAGCACCTTCTCTGTGTCCAGGAAGGAAAACTGTTCGCATTTGCTTCACAGAACCGCTTTTCTGCAGGAAACATTAACGCTTGTTCAGGACGAAAGAAAGCACAGAGCCCCAGATTTGCTGTTGCCCTGGAGAGCTTGCAGAGCACTGGGGAAAGGCAGGCAGAGAATTCCCTGCTAGCACCTTCTCTGTGCCTAGGAAGGAGAAATGTTCACATTGTTTCACAGAATCGCATTTGCGTCGCTGCAGGGAACATTAACGCTTGTTCAGGACGAAAGAAAGCACAGAGCCCCAGATTTGCTGTTGCCCTGGAGAGCTTGCAGAGCACTGGGGAAAGGCAGGCAGAGAATTCCCTGCTAGCACCTTCTCTGTGTCCGGGAAGGAAAACTGTTCGCATTTGCTTCACAGAACCGCTTTTCTGCAGGGAACATTAACGCTTGTTCAGGACGAAAGAAAGCACAGAGCCCCAGATTTGCTGTTGCCCTGGAGAGCTTGCAGAGCACCGGGGAAAGGCAGGCAGAGAATTCCCTGCTAGCACCTTCTCTGTGTCCGGGAAGGAAAACTGTTCGCATTTGCTTTACAGAACCGCTTTTCTGCAGGGAACATTAACGCTTGTTCAGGACGAAAGAAAGCACAGAGCCCCAGATTTGCTGTTGCCCTGGAGAGCTTGCAGAGCACTGGGGAAAGGCAGGCAGAGAATTCCCTGCTAGCACCTTCTCTGTGTCCGGGAAGGAGAAATGTTCACATTCTTTCACAGAATCGCATTTGCGTAGCTGCAGGGAATATTAACGCTTATTCAGGACGAAAGAAAGCACAGAGCCCCAGATTTGCTGTTGCCCTGGAGAGCTTGCAGAGCACTGGGGAAAGGCAGGCAGAGAATTCCCTGCTAGCACCTTCTCTGTGTCCGGGAAGGAAAACTGTTCGCATTTGCTTCACAGAACCGCTTTTCTGCAGAGAACACTAACGCTTGTTCAGGACAAAAGAAAGCACAGAGCCCCAGATTTGCTGTTTCCCTGGACAGCTTGCAGAGCACTGGGGAAAGGCAGGCAGAGAATTCCCTGCTAGCACCTTCTCTGTGTCCGGGAAGGAGAAATGTTCACATTGTTTCACAGAATCGCATTTGCGTCGCTGCAGGGAACATTAACGCTTATTCAGGACGAAAGAAAGCACAGAGCCCCAGATTTGCTGTTGCCCTGGAGAGCTTGCAGAGCACTGGGGAAAGGCAGGCAGAGAATTCCCTGCTAGCACCTTCTCTGTGTCCGGGAAGGAGAAGTCTTCACGTTGTTACTCGGAATCGCATTTGCGTCGCTGTAGAGAACACTAACGCTTGTTCAGGACGAAAGAAAGCACAGAGCGCCAGATTTGCTGTTGCCCTGGAGAGCTTGCAGAGCACTGGGGAAAGGCAGGCAGAGAATTCCCCGCTAGCACCTTCTCTGTGTCCGGGAAGGAAAACTGTTCGCATTTGCTTCACAGAACCGCTTTTCTGCAGGGAACATTAACGCTTGTTCAGGACGAAAGAAAGCACAGAGCGCCAGATTTGCTGTTGCCCTGGAGAGCTTGCAGAGCACTGGGGAAAGGCAGGCAGAGAATTCCCTGCTAGCACCTTCTCTGTGCCTAGGAAGGAGAAATGTTCACATTGTTTCACAGAATCGCATTTGCGTAGCTGCAGGGAACATTAACGCTTGTTCAGGACGAAAGAAAGCACGGACCCCAGATTTGCTGTTGCCCTGGAGAGCTTGCAGAGCACTGGGGAAAGGCAGGCAGAGAATTCCCTGCTAGCACCTTCTCTGTGTCCGGGAAGGAAAACTGTTCGCATTTGCTTCACAGAACCGCTTTTCTGCAGAGAACACTAACGCTTGTTCAGGACGAAAGAAAGCACAGAGCCCCAGATTTGCTGTTGCCCTGGAGAGCTTGCAGAGCACTGGGGAAAGGCAGGCAGAGAATTCCCTGCTAGCACCTTCTCTGTGTCCGGGAAGGAGAAATGTTCACATTGTTTCACAGAATCGCATTTGCGTCGCTGCAGGGAACATTAACGCTTATTCAGGACGAAAGAAAGCACAGAGCCCCAGATTTGCTGTTGCCCTGGAGAGCTTGCAGAGCACTGGGGAAAGGCAGGCAGAGAATTCCCTGCTAGCACCTTCTCTGTGTCCGGGAAGGAAAACTGTTCGCATTTGCTTCACAGAACCGCTTTTCTGCAGGGAACATTAACGCTTGTTCAGGACGAAAGAAAGCACAGAGCCCCAGATTTGCTGTTGCCCTGGAGAGCTTGCAGAGCACTGGGGAAAGGCAGGCAGAGAATTCCCTGCTAGCGCCTTCTCTGTGTCCGGGAAGGAAAACTGTTCGCATTTGCTTCACAGAACCGCTTTTCTGCAGAGAACACTAACGCTTGTTCAGGACAAAAGAAAGCACAGAGCCCCAGATTTGCTGTTTCCCTGGACAGCTTGCAGAGCACTGGGGAAAGGCAGGCAGAGAATTCCCTGCTAGCACCTTCTCTGTGTCCGGGAAGGAAAACTGTTCGCATTTGCTTCACAGAACCGCTTTTCTGCAGGGAACATTAACGCTTGTTCAAGACGAAAGAAAGCACAGAGCCCCAGATTTGCTGTTGCCCTGGAGAGCTTGCAGAGCACTGGGGAAAGGCAGGCAGAGAATTCCCTGCTAGCACCTTCTCTGTGTCCGGGAAGGAAAACTGTTCGCATTTGCTTCACAGAACAGCTTTTCTGCAGAGAACACTAACGCTTGTTCAGGACGAAAGAAAGCACAGAGCGCCAGATTTGCTGTTGCCCTGGAGAGCTTGCAGAGCACTGGGGAAAGGCAGGCAGAGAATTCCCTGCTAGCACCTTCTCTGTGTCCGGGAAGGAAAACTGTTCGCATTTGCTTCACAGAACCGCTTTTCTGCAGGGAACATTAACGCTTGTTCAGGACGAAAGAAAGCACAGAGCCCCAGATTTGCTGTTGCCCTGGAGAGCTTGCAGAGCACTGGGGAAAGGCAGGCAGAGAATTCCCTGCTAGCACCTTCTCTGTGTCCGGGAAGGAAAACTGTTCGCATTTGCTTCACAGAACCGCTTTTCTGCAGAGAACACTAACGCTTGTTCAGGACGAAAGAAAGCACAGAGCCCCAGATTTGCTGTTGCCCTGGAGAGCTTGCAGAGCACTGGGGAAAGGCAGGCAGAGAATTCCCTGCTAGCACCTTCTCTGTGTCCGGGAAGGAAAACTGTTCGCATTTGCTTCACAGAACCGCTTTTCTGCAGGGAACATTAACGCTTGTTCAGGACGAAAGAAAGCACAGAGCCCCAGATTTGCTGTTGCCCTGGAGAGCTTGCAGAGCACTGGGGAAAGGCAGGCAGAGAATTCCCTGCTAGCACCTTCTCTGTGCCTAGGAAGGAGAAATGTTCACATTGTTTCACAGAATCGCATTTGCGTCGCTGCAGGGAACATTAACGCTTGTTCAGGACGAAAGAAAGCACAGAGCCCCAGATTTGCTGTTGCCCTGGAGAGCTTGCAGAGCACTGGGGAAAGGCAGGCAGAGAATTCCCTGCTAGCACCTTCTCTGTGTCCGGGAAGGAAAACTGTTCGCATTTGCTTCACAGAACCGCTTTTCTGCAGAGAACACTAACGCTTGTTCAGGACGAAAGAAAGCACAGAGCCCCAGATTTGCTGTTGCCCTGGAGAGCTTGCAGAGCACTGGGGAAAGGCAGGCAGAGAATTCCCTGATAGCACCTTCTCTGTGTCCGGGAATGAGAAGTCTTCACGTTGTTACTCGGAATCGCATTTGCGTCGCTGTAGAGAACACTAACGCTTGTTCAGGACGAAAGAAAGCACAGAGCCCCAGATTTGCTGTTGCCCTGGAGAGCTTGCAGAGTACTGGGGAAAGGCAGGCAGAGAATTCCCTGCTAGCACCTTCTCTGTGTCCGGGAAGGAGAAATGTTCACATTGTTTCACAGAATCGCATTTGCGTCGCTGCAGGGAACATTAACGCTTATTCAGGACGAAAGAAAGCACAGAGCCCCAGATTTGCTGTTGCCCTGGAGAGCTTGCAGAGCACTGGGGAAAGGCAGGCAGAGAATTCCCTGCTAGCACCTTCTCTGTGTCCGGGAAGGAGAAATGTTCACATTGTTTCACAGAACCGCTTTTCTGCAGGGAACATTAACGCTTGTTCAGGACGAAAGAAAGCACAGAGCCCCAGATTTGCTGTTGCCCTGGAGAGCTTGCAGAGCACTGGGGAAAGGCAGGCAGAGAATTCCCTGATAGCACCTTCTCTGTGTCCGGGAACGAAAACTGTTCGCATTTGCTTCACAGAACCGCTTTTCTGCAGAGAACACTAACGCTTGTTCAGGACGAAAGAAAGCACAGAGCCCCAGATTTGCTGTTGCCCTGGAGAGCTTGCAGAGCACTGGGGAAAGGCAGGCAGAGAATTCCCTGCTAGCACCTTCTCTGTGTCCGGGAAGGAGAAATGTTCACGTTGTTACTCGGAATCGCATTTGCGTCGCTGTAGAGAACACTAACGCTTGTTCAGGACGAAAGAAAGCACAGAGCGCCAGATTTGCTGTTGCCCTGGAGAGCTTGCAGAGCACTGGGGAAAGGCAGGCAGAGAATTCCCTGCTAGCACCTTCTCTGTGTCCGGGAAGGAAAACTGTTCGCATTTGCTTCACAGAACCGCTTTTCTGCAGGGAACATTAACGCTTGTTCAGGACGAAAGAAAGCACAGAGCCCCAGATTTGCTGTTGCCCTGGAGAGCTTGCAGAGCACTGGGGAAAGGCAGGCAGAGAATTCCCTGCTAGCACCTTCTCTGTGTCCGGGAAGGAAAACTGTTCGCATTTGCTTCACAGAACAGCTTTTCTGGAGAGAACACTAACGCTTGTTCAGGACGAAAGAAAGCACAGAGCCCCAGATTTGCTGTTGCCCTGGAGAGCTTGCAGAGCACTGGGGAAAGGCAGGCAGAGAATTCCCTGCTAGCACCTTCTCTGTGTCCGGGAAGGAAAACTGTTCGCATTTGCTTCACAGAACCGCTTTTCTGCAGGGAACATTAACGCTTGTTCAGGACGAAAGAAAGCACAGAGCCCCAGATTTGCTGTTGCCCTGGAGAGCTTGCAGAGCACTGGGGAAAGGCAGGCAGAGAATTCCCTGCTAGCACCTTCTCTGTGTCCGGGAAGGAAAACTGTTCGCATTTGCTTCACAGAACCGCTTTTCTGCAGGGAACATTAACGCTTGTTCAGGACGAAAGAAAGCACAGAGCCCCAGATTTGCTGTTGCCCTGGAGAGCTTGCAGAGCACTGGGGAAAGGCAGGCAGAGAATTCCCTGCTAGCACCTTCTCTGTGCCTAGGAAGGAGAAATGTTCACATTGTTTCACAGAATCGCATTTGCGTCGCTGCAGGGAACATTAACGCTTGTTCAGGACGAAAGAAAGCACAGAGCCCCAGATTTGCTGTTGCCCTGGAGAGCTTGCAGAGCACTGGGGAAAGGCAGGCAGAGAATTCCCTGCTAGCACCTTCTCTGTGTCCGGGAAGGAAAACTGTTCGCATTTGCTTCACAGAACCGCTTTTCTGCAGAGAACACTAACGCTTGTTCAGGACGAAAGAAAGCACAGAGCCCCAGATTTGCTGTTGCCCTGGAGAGCTTGCAGAGCACTGGGGAAAGGCAGGCAGAGAATTCCCTGATAGCACCTTCTCTGTGTCCGGGAATGAGAAGTCTTCACGTTGTTACTCGGAATCGCATTTGCGTCGCTGTAGAGAACACTAACGCTTGTTCAGGACGAAAGAAAGCACAGAGCGCCAGATTTGCTGTTGCCCTGGAGAGCTTGCAGAGTACTGGGGAAAGGCAGGCAGAGAATTCCCTGCTAGCACCTTCTCTGTGTCCGGGAAGGAGAAATGTTCACATTGTTTCACAGAATCGCATTTGCGTCGCTGCAGGGAACATTAACGCTTATTCAGGACGAAAGAAAGCACAGAGCCCCAGATTTGCTGTTGCCCTGGAGAGCTTGCAGAGCACTGGGGAAAGGCAGGCAGAGAATTCCCTGCTAGCACCTTCTCTGTGTCCGGGAAGGAGAAATGTTCACATTGTTTCACAGAACCGCTTTTCTGCAGGGAACATTAACGCTTGTTCAGGACGAAAGAAAGCACAGAGCCCCAGATTTGCTGTTGCCCTGGAGAGCTTGCAGAGCACTGGGGAAAGGCAGGCAGAGAATTCCCTGATAGCACCTTCTCTGTGTCCGGGAACGAAAACTGTTCGCATTTGCTTCACAGAACCGCTTTTCTGCAGAGAACACTAACGCTTGTTCAGGACGAAAGAAAGCACAGAGCCCCAGATTTGCTGTTGCCCTGGAGAGCTTGCAGAGCACTGGGGAAAGGCAGGCAGAGAATTCCCTGCTAGCACCTTCTCTGTGTCCGGGAAGGAGAAATGTTCACGTTGTTACTCGGAATCGCATTTGCGTCGCTGTAGAGAACACTAACGCTTGTTCAGGACGAAAGAAAGCACAGAGCGCCAGATTTGCTGTTGCCCTGGAGAGCTTGCAGAGCACTGGGGAAAGGCAGGCAGAGAATTCCCCGCTAGCACCTTCTCTGTGTCCGGGAAGGAAAACTGTTCGCATTTGCTTCACAGAACCGCTTTTCTGCAGGGAACATTAACGCTTGTTCAGGACGAAAGAAAGCACAGAGCCCCAGATTTGCTGTTGCCCTGGAGAGCTTGCAGAGCACCGGGGAAAGGCAGGCAGAGAATTCCCTGCTAGCACCTTCTCTGTGTCCGGGAAGGAAAACTGTTCGCATTTGCTTTACAGAACCGCTTTTCTGCAGGGAACATTAACGCTTGTTCAGGACGAAAGAAAGCACGGACCCCAGATTTGCTGTTGCCCTGGAGAGCTTGCAGAGCACTGGGGAAAGGCAGGCAGAGAATTCCCTGCTAGCACCTTCTCTGTGTCCGGGAAGGAGAAATGTTCACATTGTTTCACAGAATCGCATTTGCGTCGCTGCAGGGAACATTAACGCTTATTCAGGACGAAAGAAAGCACAGAGCCCCAGATTTGCTGTTGCCCTGGAGAGCTTGCAGAGCACTGGGGAAAGGCAGGCAGAGAATTCCCTGCTAGCACCTTGTCTGTGTGCGGGAAGGAAAACTGTTCGCATTTGCTTCACAGAACCGCTTTTCTGCAGGGAACATTAACGCTTATTCAGGACGAAAGAAAGCACAGAGCGCCAGATTTGCTGTTGCCCTGGAGAGCTTGCAGAGCACCGGGGAAAGGCAGGCAGAGAATTCCCTGCTAGCACCTTCTCTGTGTCCGGGAAGGAAAACTGTTCGCATTTGCTTCACAGAACCGCTTTTCTGCAGGGAACATTAACGCTTGTTCAGGACGAAAGAAAGCACAGAGCGCCAGATTTGCTGTTTCCCTGGAGAGCTTGCAGAGCACTGGGGAAAGGCAGGCAGAGAATTCCCTGCTAGCACCTTCTCTGTGTCCAGGAAGGAAAACTGTTCGCATTTGCTTCACAGAACCGCTTTTCTGCAGGAAACATTAACGCTTGTTCAGGACGAAAGAAAGCACAGAGCCCCAGATTTGCTGTTGCCCTGGAGAGCTTGCAGAGCACTGGGGAAAGGCAGGCAGAGAATTCCCTGCTAGCACCTTCTCTGTGCCTAGGAAGGAGAAATGTTCACATTGTTTCACAGAATCGCATTTGCGTCGCTGCAGGGAACATTAACGCTTGTTCAGGACGAAAGAAAGCACAGAGCCCCAGATTTGCTGTTGCCCTGGAGAGCTTGCAGAGCACTGGGGAAAGGCAGGCAGAGAATTCCCTGCTAGCACCTTCTCTGTGTCCGGGAAGGAAAACTGTTCGCATTTGCTTCACAGAACCGCTTTTCTGCAGAGAACACTAACGCTTGTTCAGGACGAAAGAAAGCACGGAGCCCCAGATTTGCTGTTGCCCTGGAGAGCTTGCAGAGCACTGGGGAAAGGCAGGCAGAGAATTCCCTGCTAGCACCTTCTCTGTGTCCGAGAAGGAAAACTGTTCACATTTGCTTCACAGAACCGCTTTTCTGCAGAGAACACTAACGCTTGTTCAGGACGAAAGAAAGCACAGAGCCCCAGATTTGCTGTTGCCCTGGAGAGCTTGCAGAGCACTGGGGAAAGGCAGGCAGAGAATTCCCTGATAGCACCTTCTCTGTGTCCGGGAAGGAAAACTGTTCGCATTTGCTTCACAGAACCGCTTTTCTGCAGGAAACATTAACGCTTGTTCAGGACGAAAGAAAGCACAGAGCGCCAGATTTGCTGTTTCCCTGGAGAGCTTGCAGAGCACTGGGGAAAGGCAGGCAGAGAATTCCCTGCTAGCACCTTCTCTGTGTCCAGGAAGGAAAACTGTTCGCATTTGCTTCACAGAACCGCTTTTCTGCAGGAAACATTAACGCTTGTTCAGGACGAAAGAAAGCACAGAGCCCCAGATTTGCTGTTGCCCTGGAGAGCTTGCAGAGCACTGGGGAAAGGCAGGCAGAGAATTCCCTGCTAGCACCTTCTCTGTGTCCGGGAAGGAAAACTGTTCGCATTTGCTTCACAGAACCGCTTTTCTGCAGGGAACATTAACGCTTCTTCAGGACGAAAGAAAGCACGGAGCCCCAGATTTGCTGTTGCCCTGGAGAGCTTGCAGAGCACTGGGGAAGGGCAGGCAGAGAATTCCCTGCTAGCACCTTCTCTGTGCCTAGGAAGGAGAAATGTTCACATTGTTTCACAGAATCGCATTTGCGTCGCTGCAGAGAACACTAACGCTTGTTCAGGACGAAAGAAAGCACAGAGCCCCAGATTTGCTGTTGCCCTGGAGAGCTTGCAGAGCACTGGGGAAAGGCAGGCAGAGAATTCCCTGATAGCACCTTCTCTGTGTCCGGGAATGAGAAGTCTTCACGTTGTTACTCGGAATCGCATTTGCGTCGCTGTAGAGAACACTAACGCTTGTTCAGGACGAAAGAAAGCACAGAGCCCCAGATTTGCTGTTGCCCTGGAGAGCTTGCAGAGCACTGGGGAAAGGCAGGCAGAGAATTCCCTGCTAGCACCTTCTCTGTGTCCGGGAAGGAGAAATGTTCACATTGTTTCACAGAATCGCATTTGCGTCGCTGCAGGGAACATTAACGCTTATTCAGGACGAAAGAAAGCACAGAGCCCCAGATTTGCTGTTGCCCTGGAGAGCTTGCAGAGCACTGGGGAAAGGCAGGCAGAGAATTCCCTGCTAGCACCTTCTCTGTGTCCGGGAAGGAAAACTGTTCGCATTTGCTTCACAGAACCGCTTTTCTGCAGAGAACACTAACGCTTGTTCAGGACGAAAGAAAGCACAGAGCCCCAGATTTGCTGTTGCCCTGGAGAGCTTGCAGAGCACTGGGGAAAGGCAGGCAGAGAATTCCCTGCTAGCACCTTCTCTGTGTCCGGGAAGGAAAACTGTTCGCATTTGCTTCACAGAACCGCTTTTCTGCAGGGAACATTAACGCTTGTTCAGGACGAAAGAAAGCACAGAGCCCCAGATTTGCTGTTGCCCTGGAGAGCTTGCAGAGCACTGGGGAAAGGCAGGCAGAGAATTCCCTGCTAGCACCTTCTCTGTGCCTAGGAAGGAGAAATGTTCACATTGTTTCACAGAATCGCATTTGCGTCGCTGCAGGGAACATTAACGCTTATTCAGGACGAAAGAAAGCACAGAGCCCCAGATTTGCTGTTGCCCTGGAGAGCTTGCAGAGCACTGGGGAAAGGCAGGCAGAGAATTCCCTGCTAGCACCTTCTCTGTGTCCGGGAAGGAAAACTGTTCGCATTTGCTTCACAGAACCGCTTTTCTGCAGAGAACACTAACGCTTGTTCAGGACGAAAGAAAGCACAGAGCCCCAGATTTGCTGTTGCCCTGGAGAGCTTGCAGAGCACTGGGGCAAGGCAGGCAGAGAATTCCCTGCTAGCACCTTCTCTGTGTCCGGGAAGGAAAACTGTTCGCATTTGCTTCACAGAACCGCTTTTCTGCAGAGAACACTAACGCTTGTTCAGGACAAAAGAAAGCACAGAGCCCCAGATTTGCTGTTTCCTTGGACAGCTTGCAGAGCACTGGGGAAAGGCAGGCAGAGAATTCCCTGCTAGCACCTTCTCTGTGTCCGGGAAGGAGAAATGTTCACATTGTTTCACAGAATCGCATTTGCGTCGCTGCAGGGAACATTAACGCTTATTCAGGACGAAAGAAAGCACAGAGCCCCAGATTTGCTGTTGCCCTGGAGAGCTTGCAGAGCACTGGGGAAAGGCAGGCAGAGAATTCCCTGCTAGCACCTTCTCTGTGTCCGGGAAGGAAAACTGTTCGCATTTGCTTCACAGAACCGCTTTTCTGCAGGGAACATTAACGCTTGTTCAGGACGAAAGAAAGCACAGAGCCCCAGATTTGCTGTTGCCCTGGAGAGCTTGCAGAGCACTGGGGAAAGGCAGGCAGAGAATTCCCTGATAGCACCTTCTCTGTGTCCGGGAATGAGAAGTCTTCACGTTGTTACTCGGAATCGCATTTGCGTCGCTGTAGAGAACACTAACGCTTGTTCAGGACGAAAGAAAGCACAGAGCCCCAGATTTGCTGTTGCCCTGGAGAGCTTGCAGAGCACTGGGGAAAGGCAGGCAGAGAATTCCCTGCTAGCACCTTCTCTGTGTCCGGGAAGGAGAAATGTTCACATTGTTTCACAGAATCGCATTTGCGTCGCTGCAGGGAACATTAACGCTTATTCAGGACGAAAGAAAGCACAGAGCCCCAGATTTGCTGTTGCCCTGGAGAGCTTGCAGAGCACTGGGGAAAGGCAGGCAGAGAATTCCCTGCTAGCACCTTCTCTGTGCCTGGGAAGGAGAAGTCTTCACGTTGTTACTCGGAATCGCATTTGCGTCGCTGTAGAGAACACTAACGCTTGTTCAGGACGAAAGAAAGCACAGAGCGCCAGATTTGCTGTTGCCCTGGAGAGCTTGCAGAGCACTGGGGAAAGGCAGGCAGAGAATTCCCTGCTAGCACCTTCTCTGTGTCCGGGAAGGAAAACTGTTCGCATTTGCTTCACAGAACCGCTTTTCTGCAGGGAACATTAACGCTTGTTCAGGACGAAAGAAAGCACGGAGCCCCAGATTTGCTGTTGCCCTGGAGAGCTTGCAGAGCACTGGGGAAAGGCAGGCAGAGAATTCCCTGCTAGCACCTTCTCTGTGTCCGGGAAGGAAAACTGTTCACATTTGCTTCACAGAACTGCTTTTCTGCAGAGAACACTAACGCTTGTTCAGGACGAAAGAAAGCACAGAGCCCCAGATTTGCTGTTGCCCTGGAGAGCTTGCAGAGCACTGGGGAAAGGCAGGCAGAGAATTCCCTGCTAGCACCTTCTCTGTGCCTAGGCAGGAGAAATGTTCACATTGTTTCACAGAATCGCATTTGCGTCGCTGCAGAGAACACTAACGCTTGTTCAGGACGAAAGAAAGCACAGAGCCCCAGATTTGCTGTTGCCCTGGAGAGCTTGCAGAGCACTGGGGAAAGGCAGGCAGAGAATTCCCTGATAGCACCTTCTCTGTGTCCGGGAATGAGAAGTATTCACGTTGTTACTCGGAATCGCATTTGCGTCGCTGTAGAGAACACTAACGCTTGTTCAGGACGAAAGAAAGCACAGAGCCCCAGATTTGCTGTTGCCCTGGAGAGCTTGCAGAGCACTGGGGAAAGGCAGGCAGAGAATTCCCTGCTAGCACCTTCTCTGTGTCCGGGAAGGAGAAATGCTCACATTGTTTCACAGAATCGCATTTGCGTCGCTGCAGGGAACATTAACGCTTATTCAGGACAAAAGAAAGCACAGAGCCCCAGATTTGCTGTTGCCCTGGAGAGCTTGCAGAGCACTGGGGAAAGGCAGGCAGAGAATTCCCTGCTAGCATCTTCTCTGTGTCCGGGAAGGAAAACTGTTCGCATTTGCTTCACAGAACCGCTTTTCTGCAGAGAACACTAACGCTTGTTCAGGACGAAAGAAAGCACAGAGCCCCAGATTTGCTGTTGCCCTGGAGAGCTTGCAGAGCACTGGGGAAAGGCAGGCAGAGAATTCCCTGCTAGCACCTTCTCTGTGTCCGGGAATGAGAAGTCTTCACATTGATACTCGGAATCGCATTTGCGTCGCTGTAGAGAACACTAACGCTTGTTCAGGACGAAAGAAAGCACAGAGCCCCAGATTTGCTGTTGCCCTGGAGAGCTTGCAGAGCACTGGGGAAAGGCAGGCAGAGAATTCCCTGATAGCACCTTCTCTGTGTCCGGGAAGGAGAAATGTTCACATTGTTTCACAGAATCGCATTTGCGTCGCTGCAGGGAACATTAACGCTTATTCAGGACGAAAGAAAGCACAGAGCCCCAGATTTGCTGTTGCCCTGGAGAGCTTGCAGAGCACTGGGGAAAGGCAGGCAGAGAATTCCCTGCTAGCACCTTCTCTGTGTCCGGGAAGGAAAACTGTTCGCATTTGCTTCACAGAACCGCTTTTCTGCAGGGAACATTAACGCTTGTTCAGGACGAAAGAAAGCACGGAGCCCCAGATTTGCTGTTGCCCTGGAGAGCTTGCAGAGCACTGGGGAAAGGCAGGCAGAGAATTCCCTGCTAGCACCTTCTCTGTGTCCGGGAAGGAGAAATGTTCACATTGTTTCACAGAATCGCATTTGCGTCGCTGCAGAGAACACTAACGCTTGTTCAGGACGAAAGAAAGCACAGAGCCCCAGATTTGCTGTTGCCCTGGAGAGCTTGCAGAGCACCGGGGAAAGGCAGGCAGAGAATTCCCTGCTAGCACCTTCTCTGTGTCCGGGAAGGAAAACTGTTCGCATTTGCTTCACAGAACCGCTTTTCTGCAGGGAACATTAACGCTTGTTCAGGACGAAAGAAAGCACAGAGCCCCAGATTTGCTGTTGCCCTGGAGAGCTTGCAGAGCACTGGGGAAAGGCAGGCAGAGAATTCCCTGCTAGCACCTTCTCTGTGCCTGGGAATGAGAAGTCTTCACGTTGTTACTCGGAATCGCATTTGCGTCGCTGTAGAGAACACTAACGCTTGTTCAGGACGAAAGAAAGCACAGAGCCCCAGATTTGCTGTTGCCCTGGAGAGCTTGCAGAGCACTGGGGAAAGGCAGGCAGAGAATTCCCTGCTAGCACCTTCTCTGTGTCCGGGAAGGAAAACTGTTCGCATTTGCTTCACAGAACCGCTTTTCTGCAGGGAACATTAACGCTTGTTCAGGACGAAAGAAAGCACAGAGCCCCAGATTTGCTGTTGCCCTGGAGAGCTTGCAGAGCACTGGGGAAAGGCAGGCAGAGAATTCCCTGCTAGCACCTTCTCTGTGTCCGGGAAGGAAAACTGTTCGCATTTGCTTCACAGAACCGCTTTTCTGCAGGGAACATTAACGCTTCTTCAGGACGAAAGAAAGCACAGAGCCCCAGATTTGCTGTTGCCCTGGAGAGCTTGCAGAGCACTGGGGAAAGGCAGGCAGAGAATTCCCTGCTAGCACCTTCTCTGTGTCCGGGAAGGAGAAATGTTCACATTGTTTCACAGAATCGCATTTGCGTCGCTGCAGGGAACATTAACGCTTATTCAGGACGAAAGAAAGCACAGAGCCCCAGATTTGCTGTTGCCCTGGAGAGCTTGCAGAGCACTGGGGAAAGGCAGGCAGAGAATTCCCTGCTAGCACCTTCTCTGTGCCTGGGAAGGAGAAGTCTTCACGTTGTTACTCGGAATCGCATTTGCGTCGCTGTAGAGAACACTAACGCTTGTTCAGGACGAAAGAAAGCACAGAGCGCCAGATTTGCTGTTGCCCTGGAGAGCTTGCAGAGCACTGGGGAAAGGCAGGCAGAGAATTCCCCGCTAGCACCTTCTCTGTGTCCGGGAAGGAAAACTGTTCGCATTTGCTTCACAGAACCGCTTTTCTGCCGGGAACATTAACGCTTGTTCAGGACGAAAGAAAGCACAGAGCGCCAGATTTGCTGTTGCCCTGGAGAGCTTGCAGAGCACTGGGGAAAGGCAGGCAGAGACTTCCCCGCTAGCACCTTCTCTGTGTCCGGGAAGGAAAACTGTTCGCATTTGCTTCACAGAACCGCTTTTCTGCAGGGAACATTAACGCTTGTTCAGGACGAAAGAAAGCACAGAGCCCCAGATTTGCTGTTGCCCTGGAGAGCTTGCAGAGCACCGGGGAAAGGCAGGCAGAGAATTCCCTGCTAGCACCTTCTCTGTGTCCGGGAAGGAAAACTGTTCGCATTTGCTTTACAGAACCGCTTTTCTGCAGGGAACATTAACGCTTGTTCAGGACGAAAGAAAGCACAGAGCCCCAGATTTGCTGTTGCCCTGGAGAGCTTGCAGAGCACTGGGGAAAGGCAGGCAGAGAATTCCCTGCTAGCACCTTCTCTGTGTCCGGGAAGGAGAAATGTTCACATTGTTTCACAGAATCGCATTTGCGTAGCTGCAGGGAACATTAACGCTTGTTCAGGACGAAAGAAAGCACAGAGCCCCAGATTTGCTGTTGCCCTGGAGAGCTTGCAGAGCACTGGGGAAAGGCAGGCAGAGAATTCCCTGCTAGCACCTTCTCTGTGTCCGGGAAGGAAAACTGTTCGCATTTGCTTCACAGAACCGCTTTTCTGCAGAGAACACTAACGCTTGTTCAGGACGAAAGAAAGCACAGAGCCCCAGATTTGCTGTTTCCCTGGACAGCTTGCAGAGCACTGGGGAAAGGCAGGCAGAGAATTCCCTGCTAGCACCTTCTCTGTGTCCGGGAAGGAGAAATGTTCACATTGTTTCACAGAATCGCATTTGCGTCGCTGCAGGGAACATTAACGCTTATTCAGGACGAAAGAAAACACAGAGCCCCAGATTTGCTGTTGCCCTGGAGAGCTTGCAGAGCACTGGGGAAAGGCAGGCAGAGAATTCCCTGCTAGCACCTTCTCTGTGTCCGGGAAGGAAAACTGTTCGCATTTGCTTCACAGAACCGCTTTTCTGCAGAGAACACTAACGCTTGTTCAGGACGAAAGAAAGCACAGAGCCCCAGATTTGCTGTTGCCCTGGAGAGCTTGCAGAGCACTGGGGAAAGGCAGGCAGAGAATTCCCTGCTAGCACCTTCTCTGTGTCCGGGAAGGAGAAATGTTCACATTGTTTCACAGAATCGCATTTGCGTCGCTGCAGGGAACATTAACGCTTATTCAGGACGAAAGAAAGCACAGAGCCCCAGATTTGCTGTTGCCCTGGAGAGCTTGCAGAGCACTGGGGAAAGGCAGGCAGAGAATTCCCTGCTAGCATCTTCTCTGTGCCTAGGAAGGAGAAATGTTCACATTGTTTCACAGAATCGCATTTGCGTCGCTGTAGAGAACACTAACGCTTGTTCAGGACGAAAGAAAGCACAGAGCGCCAGATTTGCTGTTGCCCTGGAGAGCTTGCAGAGCACTGGGGAAAGGCAGGCAGAGAATTCCCTGCTAGCACCTTCTCTGTGTCCGGGAAGGAAAACTGTTCGCATTTGCTTCACAGAACCGCTTTTCTGCAGGGAACATTAACGCTTATTCAGGACGAAAGAAAGCACAGAGCGCCAGATTTGCTGTTGCCCTGGAGAGCTTGCAGAGCACCGGGGAAAGGCAGGCAGAGAATTCCCTGCTAGCACCTTCTCTGTGTCCGGGAAGGAAAACTGTTCGCATTTGCTTCACAGAACCGCTTTTCTGCAGGGAACATTAACGCTTGTTCAGGACGAAAGAAAGCACAGAGCGCCAGATTTGCTGTTTCCCTGGAGAGCTTGCAGAGCACTGGGGAAAGGCAGGCAGAGAATTCCCTGCTAGCACCTTCTCTGTGTCCAGGAAGGAAAACTGTTCGCATTTGCTTCACAGAACCGCTTTTCTGCAGAGAACACTAACGCTTGTTCAGGACGAAAGAAAGCACAGAGCCCCAGATTTGCTGTTGCCCTGGAGAGCTTGCAGAGCACTGGGGAAAGGCAGGCAGAGAATTCCCTGCTAGCACCTTCTCTGTGCCTAGGAAGGAGAAATGTTCACATTGTTTCACAGAATCGCATTTGCGTCGCTGCAGGGAACATTAACGCTTGTTCAGGACGAAAGAAAGCACAGAGCCCCAGATTTGCTGTTGCCCTGGAGAGCTTGCAGAGCACTGGGGAAAGGCAGGCAGAGAATTCCCTGCTAGCACCTTCTCTGTGTCCGGGAAGGAAAACTGTTCGCATTTGCTTCACAGAACCGCTTTTCTGCAGGGAACATTAACGCTTCTTCAGGACGAAAGAAAGCACGGAGCCCCAGATTTGCTGTTGCCCTGGAGAGCTTGCAGAGCACTGGGGAAGGGCAGGCAGAGAATTCCCTGCTAGCACCTTCTCTGTGCCTAGGAAGGAGAAATGTTCACATTGTTTCACAGAATCGCATTTGCGTCGCTGCAGGGAACATTAACGCTTATTCAGGACGAAAGAAAGCACAGAGCCCCAGATTTGCTGTTGCCCTGGAGAGCTTGCAGAGTACTGGGGAAAGGCAGGCAGAGAATTCCCTGCTAGCACCTTCTCTGTGTCCGGGAAGGAGAAATGTTCACATTGTTTCACAGAATCGCATTTGCGTCGCTGCAGGGAACATTAACGCTTGTTCAGGACGAAAGAAAGCACAGAGCGCCAGATTTGCTGTTGCCCTGGAGAGCTTGCAGAGCACTGGGGAAAGGCAGGCAGAGAATTCCCCGCTAGCACCTTCTCTGTGTCCGGGAAGGAAAACTGTTCGCATTTGCTTCACAGAACCGCTTTTCTGCAGGGAACATTAACGCTTGTTCAGGACGAAAGAAAGCACAGAGCGCCAGATTTGCTGTTGCCCTGGAGAGCTTGCAGAGCACTGGGGAAAGGCAGGCAGAGAATTCCCCGCTAGCACCTTCTCTGTGTCCGGGAAGGAAAACTGTTCGCATTTGCTTCACAGAACCGCTTTTCTGCAGGGAACATTAACGCTTGTTCAGGACGAAAGAAAGCACAGAGCCCCAGATTTGCTGTTGCCCTGGAGAGCTTGCAGAGCACCGGGGAAAGGCAGGCAGAGAATTCCCTGCTAGCACCTTCTCTGTGTCCGGGAAGGAAAACTGTTCGCATTTGCTTTACAGAACCGCTTTTCTGCAGGGAACATTAACGCTTGTTCAGGACGAAAGAAAGCACAGAGCCCCAGATTTGCTGTTGCCCTGGAGAGCTTGCAGAGCACTGGGGAAAGGCAGGCAGAGAATTCCCTGCTAGCACCTTCTCTGTGTCCGGGAAGGAGAAATGTTCACATTGTTTCACAGAATCGCATTTGCGTAGCTGCAGGGAACATTAACGATTGTTCAGGACGAAAGAAAGCACAGAGCCCCAGATTTGCTGTTGCCCTGGAGAGCTTGCAGAGCACTGGGGAAAGGCAGGCAGAGAATTCCCTGCTAGCACCTTCTCTGTGTCCGGGAAGGAAAACTGTTCGCATTTGCTTCACAGAACCGCTTTTCTGCAGAGAACACTAACGCTTGTTCAGGACGAAAGAAAGCACAGAGCCCCAGATTTGCTGTTTCCCTGGACAGCTTGCAGAGCACTGGGGAAAGGCAGGCATAGAATTCCCTGCTAGCACCTTCTCTGTGTCCGGGAAGGAGAAATGTTCACATTGTTTCACAGAATCGCATTTGCGTCGCTGCAGGGAACATTAACGCTTGTTCAGGACGAAAGAAAGCACAGAGCCCCAGATTTGCTGTTGCCCTGGAGAGCTTGCAGAGCACTGGGGAAAGGCAGGCAGAGAATTCCCTGCTAGCACCTTCTCTGTGTCCCGGAAGGAAAACTGTTCGCATTTGCTTCACAGAACCGCTTTTCTGCAGGGACCATTAACGCTTGTTCAGGACGAAAGAAAGCACGGAGCCCCAGATTTGCTGTTGCCCTGGAGAGCTTGCAGAGCACTGGGGAAAGGCAGGCAGAGAATTCCCTGCTAGCACCTTCTCTGTGTCCGGGAAGGAAAACTGTTCACATTTGCTTCACAGAACCGCTTTTCTGCAGAGAACACTAACGCTTGTTCAGGACGAAAGAAAGCACAGAGCGCCAGATTTGCTGTTGCCCTGGAGAGCTTGCAGAGCACTGGGGAAAGGCAGGCAGAGAATTCCCTGCTAGCACCTTCTCTGTGTCCGGGAAGGAGAAGTCTTCACGTTGTTACTCGGAATCGCATTTGCGTCGCTGTAGAGAACACTAACGCTTGTTCAGGACGAAAGAAAGCACAGAGCGCCAGATTTGCTGTTGCCCTGGAGAGCTTGCAGAGCACTGGGGAAAGGCAGGTAGAGAATTCCCTGCTAGCACCTTCTCTGTGTCCGGGAAGGAAAACTGTTCGCATTTGCTTCACAGAACCGCTTTTCTGCAGAGAACACTAACGCTTGTTCAGGACAAAAGAAAGCACAGAGCCCCAGATTTGCTGTTTCCCTGGACAGCTTGCAGAGCACTGGGGAAAGGCAGGCAGAGAATTCCCTGCTAGCACCTTCTCTGTGTCCGGGAAGGAGAAATGTTCACATTGTTTCACAGAATCGCATTTGCGTCGCTGCAGGGAACATTAACGCTTATTCAGGACGAAAGAAAGCACAGAGCCCCAGATTTGCTGTTGCCCTGGAGAGCTTGCAGAGCACTGGGGAAAGGCAGGCAGAGAATTCCCTGCTAGCACCTTCTCTGTGTCCGGGAAGGAAAACTGTTCGCATTTGCTTCACAGAACCGCTTTTCTGCAGAGAACACTAACGCTTGTTCAGGATGAAAGAAAGCACAGAGCCCCAGATTTGCTGTTGCCCTGGAGAGCTTGCAGAGCACTGGGGAAAGGCAGGCAGAGAATTCCCTGATAGCACCTTCTCTGTGTCCGGGAATGAGAAGTCTTCACGTTGTTACTCGGAATCGCATTTGCGTCGCTGTAGAGAACACTAACGCTTGTTCAGGACGAAAGAAAGCACAGAGCCCCAGATTTGCTGTTGCCCTGGAGAGCTTGCAGAGCACTGGGGAAAGGCAGGCAGAGAATTCCCTGATAGCACCTTCTCTGTGTCCGGGAAGGAGAAGTGTTCACATTGTTTCACAGAATCGCATTTGCGTCGCTGCAGGGAACATTAACGCTTATTCAGGACGAAAGAAAGCACAGAGCCCCAGATTTGCTGTTGCCCTGGAGAGCTTGCAGAGCACTGGGGAAAGGCAGGCAGAGAATGCCCTGCTAGCACCTTCTCTGTGCCTGGGAAGGAGAAGTCTTCACGTTGTTACTCGGAATCGCATTTGCGTCGCTGTAGAGAACACTAACGCTTGTTCAGGACGAAAGAAAGCACAGAGCGCCAGATTTGCTGTTGCCCTGGAGAGCTTGCAGAGCACTGGGGAAAGGCAGGCAGAGAATTCCCCGCTAGCACCTTCTCTGTGTCCGGGAAGGAAAACTGTTCGCATTTGCTTCACAGAACCGCTTTTCTGCAGGGAACATTAACGCTTGTTCAGGACGAAAGAAAGCACAGAGCGCCAGATTTGCTGTTGCCCTGGAGAGCTTGCAGAGCACCGGGGAAAGGCAGGCAGAGAATTCCCTGCTAGCACCTTCTCTGTGTCCGGGAAGGAAAACTGTTCGCATTTGCTTTACAGAACCGCTTTTCTGCAGGGAACATTAACGCTTGTTCAGGACGAAAGAAAGCACAGAGCCCCAGATTTGCTGTTGCCCTGGAGAGCTTGCAGAGCACTGGGGAAAGGCAGGCAGAGAATTCCCTGCTAGCACCTTCTCTGTGTCCGGGAAGGAGAAATGTTCACATTGTTTCACAGAATCGCATTTGCGTCGCTGCAGGGAACATTAACGCTTATTCAGGACGAAAGAAAGCACAGAGCCCCAGATTTGCTGTTGCCCTGGAGAGCTTGCAGAGCACTGGGGAAAGGCAGGCAGAGAATTCCCTGCTAGCATCTTCTCTGTGCCTAGGAAGGAGAAATGTTCACATTGTTTCACAGAATCGCATTTGCGTCGCTGCAGGGAACATTAACGCTTGTTCAGGACGAAAGAAAGCACAGAGCCCCAGATTTGCTGTTGCCCTGGAGAGCTTGCAGAGCACTGGGGAAAGGCAGGCAGAGAATTCCCCGCTAGCACCTTCTCTGTGTCCGGGAAGGAAAACTGTTCGCATTTGCTTCACAGAACCGCTTTTCTGCAGGGAACATTAACGCTTATTCAGGACGAAAGAAAGCACAGAGCGCCAGATTTGCTGTTGCCCTGGAGAGCTTGCAGAGCACCGGGGAAAGGCAGGCAGAGAATTCCCTGCTAGCACCTTCTCTGTGTCCGGGAAGGAAAACTGTTCGCATTTGCTTCACAGAACCGCTTTTCTGCAGGGAACATTAACGCTTGTTCAGGACGAAAGAAAGCACAGAGCGCCAGATTTGCTGTTTCCCTGGAGAGCTTGCAGAGCACTGGGGAAAGGCAGGCAGAGAATTCCCTGCTAGCACCTTCTCTGTGTCCAGGAAGGAAAACTGTTCGCATTTGCTTCACAGAACCGCTTTTCTGCAGGAAACATTAACGCTTGTTCAGGACGAAAGAAAGCACAGAGCCCCAGATTTGCTGTTGCCCTGGAGAGCTTGCAGAGCACTGGGGAAAGGCAGGCAGAGAATTCCCTGCTAGCACCTTCTCTGTGCCTAGGAAGGAGAAATGTTCACATTGTTTCACAGAATCGCATTTGCGTCGCTGCAGGGAACATTAACGCTTGTTCAGGACGAAAGAAAGCACAGAGCCCCAGATTTGCTGTTGCCCTGGAGAGCTTGCAGAGCACTGGGGAAAGGCAGGCAGAGAATTCCCTGCTAGCACCTTCTCTGTGTCCGGGAAGGAAAACTGTTCGCATTTGCTTCACAGAACCGCTTTTCTGCAGGGACCATTAACGCTTGTTCAGGACGAAAGAAAGCACGGAGCCCCAGATTTGCTGTTGCCCTGGAGAGCTTGCAGAGCACTGGGGAAAGGCAGGCAGAGAATTCCCTGCTAGCACCTTCTCTGTGTCCGAGAAGGAAAACTGTTCACATTTGCTTCACAGAACCGCTTTTCTGCAGAGAACACTAACGCTTGTTCAGGACGAAAGAAAGCACAGAGCCCCAGATTTGCTGTTGCCCTGGAGAGCTTGCAGAGCACCGGGGAAAGGCAGGCAGAGAATTCCCTGCTAGCACCTTCTCTGTGCCTAGGAAGGTGAAATGTTCACATTGTTTCACAGAATCGCATTTGCGTCGCTGCAGGGAACATTAACGCTTGTTCAGGACGAAAGAAAGCACAGAGCCCCAGATTTGCTGTTGCCCTGGAGAGCTTGCAGAGCACTGGGGAAAGGCAGGCAGAAAATTCCCTGTTAGCACCTTCTCTGTGTCCGGGAAGGAAAACTGTTCGCATTTGCTTCACAGAACCGCTTTTCTGCAGAGAACACTAACGCTTGTTCAGGACGAAAGAAAGCACAGAGCCCCAGATTTGCTGTTGCCCTGGAGAGCTTGCAGAGCACTGGGGAAAGGCAGGCAGAGAATTCCCTGATAGCACCTTCTCTGTGTCCGGGAATGAGAAGTCTTCACGTTGTTACTCGGAATCGCATTTGCGTCGCTGTAGAGAACACTAACGCTTGTTCAGGACGAAAGAAAGCACAGAGCCCCAGATTTGCTGTTGCCCTGGAGAGCTTGCAGAGCACTGGGGAAAGGCAGGCAGAGAATTCCCTGCTAGCACCTTCTCTGTGTCCGGGAAGGAGAAATGTTCACATTGTTTCACAGAATCGCATTTGCGTCGCTGCAGGGAACATTAACGCTTATTCAGGACGAAAGAAAGCACAGAGCCCCAGATTTGCTGTTGCCCTGGAGAGCTTGCAGAGCACTGGGGAAAGGCAGGCAGAGAATTCCCTGCTAGCACCTTCTCTGTGTCCGGGAAGGAAAACTGTTCGCATTTGCTTCACAGAACCGCTTTTCTGCAGAGAACACTAACGCTTGTTCAGGACGAAAGAAAGCACAGAGCCCCAGATTTGCTGTTGCCCTGGAGAGCTTGCAGAGCACTGGGGAAAGGCAGGCAGAGAATTCCCTGCTAGCACCTTCTCTGTGTCCGGGAAGGAAAACTGTTCGCATTTACTTCACAGAACCGCTTTTCTGCAGAGAACACTAACGCTTGTTCAGGACAAAAGAAAGCACAGAGCCCCAGATTTGCTGTTTCCCTGGACAGCTTGCAGAGCACTGGGGAAAGGCAGGCAGAGAATTCCCTGCTAGCACCTTCTCTGTGTCCGGGAAGGAGAAATGTTCACATTGTTTCACAGAATCGCATTTGCGTCGCTGCAGGGAACATTAACGCTTGTTCAGGACGAAAGAAAGCACAGAGCCCCAGATTTGCTGTTGCCCTGGAGAGCTTGCAGAGCACTGGGGAAAGGCAGGCAGAGAATTCCCTGCTAGCACCTTCTCTGTGTCCGGGAAGGAAAACTGTTCGCATTTGCTTCACAGAACCGCTTTTCTGCAGAGAACACTAACGCTTGTTCAGGACGAAAGAAAGCACAGAGCCCCAGATTTGCTGTTGCCCTGGAGAGCTTGCAGAGCACTGGGGAAAGGCAGGCAGAGAATTCCCTGATAGCACCTTCTCTGTGTCCGGGAATGAGAAGTCTTCACGTTGTTACTCGGAATCGCATTTGCGTCGCTGTAGAGAACACTAACGCTTGTTCAGGACGAAAGAAAGCACAGAGCCCCAGATTTGCTGTTGCCCTGGAGAGCTTGCAGAGCACTGGGGAAAGGCAGGCAGAGAATTCCCTGCTAGCACCTTCTCTGTGTCCGGGAAGGAAAATGTTCACATTGTTTCACAGAATCGCATTTGCGTCGCTGCAGGGAACATTAACGCTTATTCAGGACGAAAGAAAGCACAGAGCCCCAGATTTGCTGTTGCCCTGGAGAGCTTGCAGAGCACTGGGGAAAGGCAGGCAGAGAATTCCCTGCTAGCACCTTCTCTGTGCCTGGGAAGGAGAAGTCTTCACGTTGTTACTCGGAATCGCATTTGCGTCGCTGTAGAGAACACTAACGCTTGTTCAGGACGAAAGAAAGCACAGAGCGCCAGATTTGCTGTTGCCCTGGAGAGCTTGCAGAGCACTGGGGAAAGGCAGGCAGAGAATTCCCCGCTAGCACCTTCTCTGTGTCCGGGAAGGAAAACTGTTCGCATTTGCTTCACAGAACCGCTTTTCTGCAGGGAACATTAACGCTTGTTCAGGACGAAAGAAAGCACAGAGCCCCAGATTTGCTGTTGCCCTGGAGAGCTTGCAGAGCACTGGGGAAAGGCAGGCAGAGAATTCCCTGCTAGCACCTTCTCTGTGTCCGGGAAGGAAAACTGTTCGCATTTGCTTCACAGAATCGCATTTGCGTAGCTGCAGGGAACATTAACGATTGTTCAGGACGAAAGAAAGCACAGAGCCCCAGATTTGCTGTTGCCCTGGAGAGCTTGCAGAGCACTGGGGAAAGGCAGGCAGAGAATTCCCTGCTAGCACCTTCTCTGTGTCCGGGAAGGAAAACTGTTCGCATTTGCTTCACAGAACCGCTTTTCTGCAGAGAACACTAACGCTTGTTCAGGACGAAAGAAAGCACAGAGCCCCAGATTTGCTGTTTCCCTGGACAGCTTGCAGAGCACTGGGGAAAGGCAGGCAGAGAATTCCCTGCTAGCACCTTCTCTGTGTCCGGGAAGGAGAAATGTTCACATTGTTTCACAGAATCGCATTTGCGTCGCTGCAGGGAACATTAACGCTTATTCAGGACGAAAGAAAGCACAGAGCCCCAGATTTGCTGTTGCCCTGGAGAGCTTGCAGAGCACTGGGGAAAGGCAGGCAGAGAATTCCCTGCTAGCACCTTCTCTGTGCCTGGGAAGGAAAACTGTTCGCATTTGCTTCACAGAACCGCTTTTCTGCAGAGAACACTAACGCTTGTTCAGGACGAAAGAAAGC
This sequence comes from Strix aluco, assembly GCF_031877795.1. Classification (NCBI taxonomy): domain Eukaryota; kingdom Metazoa; phylum Chordata; class Aves; order Strigiformes; family Strigidae; genus Strix; species Strix aluco. The sequence continues at coordinate 9,894,872 of NC_133932.1, forward strand.
ACAGAGCCCCAGATTTGCTGTTTCCCTGGACAGCTTGCAGAGCACTGGGGAAAGGCAGGCAGAGAATTCCCTGCTAGCACCTTCTCTGTGTCCGGGAAGGAGAAGTGTTCACATTGTTTCACAGAATCGCATTTGCGTCGCTGCAGGGAACATTAACGCTTATTCAGGACGAAAGAAAGCACAGAGCCCCAGATTTGCTGTTGCCCTGGAGAGCTTGCAGAGCACTGGGGAAAGGCAGGCAGAGAATTCCCTGCTAGCACCTTCTCTGTGCCTGGGAAGGAGAAGTCTTCACGTTGTTACTCGGAATCGCATTTGCGTCGCTGTAGAGAACACTAACGCTTGTTCAGGACGAAAGAAAGCACAGAGCGCCAGATTTGCTGTTGCCCTGGAGAGCTTGCAGAGCACTGGGGAAAGGCAGGCAGAGAATTCCCCGCTAGCACCTTCTCTGTGTCCGGGAAGGAAAACTGTTCGCATTTGCTTCACAGAACCGCTTTTCTGCAGGGAACATTAACGCTTGTTCAGGACGAAAGAAAGCACAGAGCGCCAGATTTGCTGTTGCCCTGGAGAGCTTGCAGAGCACCGGGGAAAGGCAGGCAGAGAATTCCCTGCTAGCACCTTCTCTGTGTCCGGGAAGGAAAACTGTTCGCATTTGCTTTACAGAACCGCTTTTCTGCAGGGAACATTAACGCTTGTTCAGGACGAAAGAAAGCACAGAGCCCCAGATTTGCTGTTGCCCTGGAGAGCTTGCAGAGCACTGGGGAAAGGCAGGCAGAGAATTCCCCGCTAGCACCTTCTCTGTGTCCGGGAAGGAAAACTGTTCGCATTTGCTTCACAGAACCGCTTTTCTGCAGAGAACACTAACGCTTGTTCAGGACGAAAGAAAGCACAGAGCCCCAGATTTGCTGTTGCCCTGGAGAGCTTGCAGAGCACCGGGGAAAGGCAGGCAGAGAATTCCCTGCTAGCACCTTCTCTGTGTCCGGGAAGGAAAACTGTTCGCATTTGCTTCACAGAACCGCTTTTCTGCAGAGAACACTAACGCTTGTTCAGGACAAAAGAAAGCACAGAGCCCCAGATTTGCTGTTTCCCTGGACAGCTTGCAGAGCACTGGGGAAAGGCAGGCAGAGAATTCCCTGCTAGCACCTTCTCTGTGTCCGGGAAGGAGAAATGTTCACATTGTTTCACAGAATCGCATTTGCGTCGCTGCAGGGAACATTAACGCTTATTCAGGACGAAAGAAAGCACAGAGCCCCAGATTTGCTGTTGCCCTGGAGAGCTTGCAGAGCACTGGGGAAAGGCAGGCAGAGAATTCCCTGCTAGCACCTTCTCTGTGTCCGGGAAGGAAAACTGTTCGCATTTGCTTCACAGAACCGCTTTTCTGCAGAGAACACTAACGCTTGTTCAGGACGAAAGAAAGCACAGAGCCCCAGATTTGCTGTTGCCCTGGAGAGCTTGCAGAGCACTGTGGAAAGGCAGGCAGAGAATTCCCTGCTAGCACCTTCTCTGTGTCCGGGAATGAAAACTGTTCGCATTTGCTTCACAGAACCGCTTTTCTGCAGGGAACATTAACGCTTGTTCAGGACGAAAGAAAGCACAGAGCCCCAGATTTGCTGTTGCCCTGGAGAGCTTGCAGAGCACTGGGGAAAGGCAGGCAGAGAATTCCCTGCTAGCACCTTCTCTGTGTCCGGGAAGGAAAACTGTTCACATTTGCTTCACAGAACCGCTTTTCTGCAGAGAACACTAACGCTTGTTCAGGACAAAAGAAAGCACAGAGCCCCAGATTTGCTGTTTCCCTGGACAGCTTGCAGAGCACTGGGGAAAGGCAGGCAGAGAATTCCCTGCTAGCACCTTCTCTGTGTCCGGGAAGGAGAAATGTTCACATTGTTTCACAGAATCGCATTTGCGTCGCTGCAGGGAACATTAACGCTTATTCAGGACGAAAGAAAACACAGAGCCCCAGATTTGCTGTTGCCCTGGAGAGCTTGCAGAGCACTGGGGAAAGGCAGGCAGAGAATTCCCTGCTAGCACCTTCTCTGTGTCCGGGAAGGAAAACTGTTCGCATTTGCTTCACAGAACCGCTTTTCTGCAGAGAACACTAACGCTTGTTCAGGACGAAAGAAAGCACAGAGCGCCAGATTTGCTGTTGCCCTGGAGAGCTTGCAGAGCACTGGGGAAAGGCAGGCAGAGAATTCCCTGCTAGCACCTTCTCTGTGTCCGGGAAGGAGAAATGTTCACATTGTTTCACAGAATCGCATTTGCGTCGCTGCAGGGAACATTAACGCTTATTCAGGACGAAAGAAAGCACAGAGCCCCAGATTTGCTGTTGCCCTGGAGAGCTTGCAGAGCACTGGGGAAAGGCAGGCAGAGAATTCCCTGTTAGCATCTTCTCTGTGCCTAGGAAGGAGAAATGTTCACATTGTTTCACAGAATCGCATTTGCGTCGCTGTAGAGAACACTAACGCTTGTTCAGGACGAAAGAAAGCACAGAGCGCCAGATTTGCTGTTGCCCTGGAGAGCTTGCAGAGCACTGGGGAAAGGCAGGCAGAGAATTCCCTGCTAGCACCTTCTCTGTGTCCGGGAAGGAAAACTGTTCGCATTTGCTTCACAGAACCGCTTTTCTGCAGGGAACATTAACGCTTATTCAGGACGAAAGAAAGCACAGAGCGCCAGATTTGCTGTTGCCCTGGAGAGCTTGCAGAGCACTGGGGAAAGGCAGGCAGAGAATTCCCTGCTAGCACCTTCTCTGTGTCCAGGAAGGAAAACTGTTCGCATTTGCTTCACAGAACCGCTTTTCTGCAGGGAACATTAACGCTTGTTCAGGACGAAAGAAAGCACAGAGCCCCAGATTTGCTGTTGCCCTGGAGAGCTTGCAGAGCACTGGGGAAAGGCAGGCAGAGAATTCCCTGCTAGCACCTTCTCTGTGTCCGAGAAGGAAAACTGTTCACATTTGCTTCACAGAACCGCTTTTCTGCAGAGAACACTAACGCTTGTTCAGGACGAAAGAAAGCACAGAGCCCCAGATTTGCTGTTGCCCTGGAGAGCTTGCAGAGCACTGGGGAAAGGCAGGCAGAGAATTCCCTGCTAGCACCTTCTCTGTGTCCGGGAAGGAGAAATGTTCACATTGTTTCACAGAACCGCTTTTCTGCAGGGAACATTAACGCTTCTTCAGGACGAAAGAAAGCACAGAGCCCCAGATTTGCTGTTGCCCTGGAGAGCTTGCAGAGCACTGGGGAAAGGCAGGCAGAGAATTCCCTGATAGCACCTTCTCTGTGTCCGGGAACGAAAACTGTTCGCATTTGCTTCACAGAACCGCTTTTCTGCAGAGAACACTAACGCTTGTTCAGGACGAAAGAAAGCACAGAGCGCCAGATTTGCTGTTGCCCTGGAGAGCTTGCAGAGCACTGGGGAAAGGCAGGCAGAGAATTCCCTGCTAGCACCTTCTCTGTGTCCAGGAAGGAAAACTGTTCGCATTTGCTTCACAGAACCGCTTTTCTGCAGGGACCATTAACGCTTGTTCAGGACGAAAGAAAGCACGGAGCCCCAGATTTGCTGTTGCCCTGGAGAGCTTGCAGAGCACTGGGGAAAGGCAGGCAGAGAATTCCCTGCTAGCACCTTCTCTGTGTCCGAGAAGGAAAACTGTTCACATTTGCTTCACAGAACCGCTTTTCTGCAGAGAACACTAACGCTTGTTCAGGACGAAAGAAAGCACAGAGCCCCAGATTTGCTGTTGCCCTGGAGAGCTTGCAGAGCACTGGGGAAAGGCAGGCAGAGAATTCCCTGCTAGCACCTTCTCTGTGTCCGGGAAGGAGAAATGTTCACATTGTTTCACAGAATCGCATTTGCGTCGCTGCAGGGAACATTAACGCTTGTTCAGGACGAAAGAAAGCACAGAGCCCCAGATTTGCTGTTGCCCTGGAGAGCTTGCAGAGCACTGGGGAAAGGCAGGCAGAGAATTCCCTGCTAGCACCTTCTCTGTGTCCGGGAAGGAAAACTGTTCGCATTTGCTTCACAGAACCGCTTTTCTGCAGAGAACACTAACGCTTGTTCAGGACGAAAGAAAGCACAGAGCCCCAGATTTGCTGTTGCCCTGGAGAGCTTGCAGAGCACTGGGGAAAGGCAGGCAGAGAATTCCCTGATAGCACCTTCTCTGTGTCCGGGAATGAGAAGTCTTCACGTTGTTACTCGGAATCGCATTTGCGTCGCTGTAGAGAACACTAACGCTTGTTCAGGACGAAAGAAAGCACAGAGCCCCAGATTTGCTGTTGCCCTGGAGAGCTTGCAGAGCACTGGGGAAAGGCAGGCAGAGAATTCCCTGCTAGCACCTTCTCTGTGTCCGGGAAGGAGAAATGTTCACATTGTTTCACAGAACCGCTTTTCTGCAGAGAACACTAACGCTTGTTCAGGACGAAAGAAAGCACAGAGCCCCAGATTTGCTGTTGCCCTGGAGAGCTTGCAGAGCACTGGGGAAAGGCAGGCAGAGAATTCCCTGCTAGCACCTTCTCTGTGTCCGGGAAGGAGAAGTCTTCACGTTGTTACTCGGAATCGCATTTGCGTCGCTGTAGAGAACACTAACGCTTGTTCAGGACGAAAGAAAGCACAGAGCGCCAGATTTGCTGTTGCCCTGGAGAGCTTGCAGAGCACTGGGGAAAGGCAGGTAGAGAATTCCCTGCTAGCACCTTCTCTGTGTCCGGGAAGGAAAACTGTTCGCATTTGCTTCACAGAACCGCTTTTCTGCAGAGAACACTAACGCTTGTTCAGGACAAAAGAAAGCACAGAGCCCCAGATTTGCTGTTTCCCTGGACAGCTTGCAGAGCACTGGGGAAAGGCAGGCAGAGAATTCCCTGCTAGCACCTTCTCTGTGCCTAGGAAGGAGAAATGTTCACATTGTTTCACAGAATCGCATTTGCGTCGCTGCAGGGAACATTAACGCTTATTCAGGACGAAAGAAAGCACAGAGCCCCAGATTTGCTGTTGCCCTGGAGAGCTTGCAGAGCACTGGGGAAAGGCAGGCAGAGAATTCCCTGCTAGCACCTTCTCTGTGTCCGGGAAGGAAAACTGTTCGCATTTGCTTCACAGAACCGCTTTTCTGCAGAGAACACTAACGCTTGTTCAGGATGAAAGAAAGCACAGAGCCCCAGATTTGCTGTTGCCCTGGAGAGCTTGCAGAGCACTGGGGAAAGGCAGGCAGAGAATTCCCTGATAGCACCTTCTCTGTGTCCGGGAATGAGAAGTCTTCACGTTGTTACTCGGAATCGCATTTGCGTCGCTGTAGAGAACACTAACGCTTGTTCAGGACGAAAGAAAGCACAGAGCCCCAGATTTGCTGTTGCCCTGGAGAGCTTGCAGAGCACTGGGGAAAGGCAGGCAGAGAATTCCCTGATAGCACCTTCTCTGTGTCCGGGAAGGAGAAGTGTTCACATTGTTTCACAGAATCGCATTTGCGTCGCTGCAGGGAACATTAACGCTTATTCAGGACGAAAGAAAGCACAGAGCCCCAGATTTGCTGTTGCCCTGGAGAGCTTGCAGAGCACTGGGGAAAGGCAGGCAGAGAATTCCCTGCTAGCACCTTCTCTGTGCCTGGGAAGGAGAAGTCTTCACGTTGTTACTCGGAATCGCATTTGCGTCGCTGTAGAGAACACTAACGCTTGTTCAGGACGAAAGAAAGCACAGAGCGCCAGATTTGCTGTTGCCCTGGAGAGCTTGCAGAGCACTGGGGAAAGGCAGGCAGAGAATTCCCCGCTAGCACCTTCTCTGTGTCCGGGAAGGAAAACTGTTCGCATTTGCTTCACAGAACCGCTTTTCTGCAGGGAACATTAACGCTTGTTCAGGACGAAAGAAAGCACAGAGCGCCAGATTTGCTGTTGCCCTGGAGAGCTTGCAGAGCACCGGGGAAAGGCAGGCAGAGAATTCCCTGCTAGCACCTTCTCTGTGTCCGGGAAGGAAAACTGTTCGCATTTGCTTTACAGAACCGCTTTTCTGCAGGGAACATTAACGCTTGTTCAGGACGAAAGAAAGCACAGAGCCCCAGATTTGCTGTTGCCCTGGAGAGCTTGCAGAGCACTGGGGAAAGGCAGGCAGAGAATTCCCTGCTAGCACCTTCTCTGTGTCCGGGAAGGAGAAATGTTCACATTGTTTCACAGAATCGCATTTGCGTCGCTGCAGGGAACATTAACGCTTGTTCAGGACGAAAGAAAGCACAGAGCCCCAGATTTGCTGTTGCCCTGGAGAGCTTGCAGAGCACTGGGGAAAGGCAGGCAGAGAATTCCCTGCTAGCACCTTCTCTGTGTCCGGGAAGGAAAACTGTTCGCATTTGCTTCACAGAACCGCTTTTCTGCAGAGAACACTAACGCTTGTTCAGGACGAAAGAAAGCACAGAGCCCCAGATTTGCTGTTGCCCTGGAGAGCTTGCAGAGCACTGGGGAAAGGCAGGCAGAGAATTCCCTGCTAGCACCTTCTCTGTGTCCGGGAAGGAAAACTGTTCGCATTTGCTTCACAGAATCGCATTTGCGTCGCTGCAGGGAACATTAACGCTTATTCAGGACGAAAGAAAACACAGAGCCCCAGATTTGCTGTTGCCCTGGAGAGCTTGCAGAGCACTGGGGAAAGGCAGGCAGAGAATTCCCTGCTAGCACCTTCTCTGTGTCCGGGAAGGAAAACTGTTCGCATTTGCTTCACAGAACCGCTTTTCTGCAGAGAACACTAACGCTTGTTCAGGACGAAAGAAAGCACAGAGCCCCAGATTTGCTGTTGCCCTGGAGAGCTTGCAGAGCACTGGGGAAAGGCAGGCAGAGAATTCCCTGCTAGCACCTTCTCTGTGTCCGGGAAGGAGAAATGTTCACATTGTTTCACAGAATCGCATTTGCGTCGCTGCAGGGAACATTAACGCTTATTCAGGACGAAAGAAAGCACAGAGCCCCAGATTTGCTGTTGCCCTGGAGAGCTTGCAGAGCACTGGGGAAAGGCAGGCAGAGAATTCCCTGCTAGCATCTTCTCTGTGCCTAGGAAGGAGAAATGTTCACATTGTTTCACAGAATCGCATTTGCGTCGCTGCAGGGAACATTAACGCTTGTTCAGGACGAAAGAAAGCACAGAGCCCCAGATTTGCTGTTGCCCTGGAGAGCTTGCAGAGCACTGGGGAAAGGCAGGCAGAGAATTCCCCGCTAGCACCTTCTCTGTGTCCGGGAAGGAAAACTGTTCGCATTTGCTTCACAGAACCGCTTTTCTGCAGGGAACATTAACGCTTATTCAGGACGAAAGAAAGCACAGAGCGCCAGATTTGCTGTTGCCCTGGAGAGCTTGCAGAGCACCGGGGAAAGGCAGGCAGAGAATTCCCTGCTAGCACCTTCTCTGTGTCCGGGAAGGAAAACTGTTCGCATTTGCTTCACAGAACCGCTTTTCTGCAGGGAACATTAACGCTTGTTCAGGACGAAAGAAAGCACAGAGCGCCAGATTTGCTGTTTCCCTGGAGAGCTTGCAGAGCACTGGGGAAAGGCAGGCAGAGAATTCCCTGCTAGCACCTTCTCTGTGTCCAGGAAGGAAAACTGTTCGCATTTGCTTCACAGAACCGCTTTTCTGCAGGAAACATTAACGCTTGTTCAGGACGAAAGAAAGCACAGAGCCCCAGATTTGCTGTTGCCCTGGAGAGCTTGCAGAGCACTGGGGAAAGGCAGGCAGAGAATTCCCTGCTAGCACCTTCTCTGTGCCTAGGAAGGAGAAATGTTCACATTGTTTCACAGAATCGCATTTGCGTCGCTGCAGGGAACATTAACGCTTGTTCAGGACGAAAGAAAGCACAGAGCCCCAGATTTGCTGTTGCCCTGGAGAGCTTGCAGAGCACTGGGGAAAGGCAGGCAGAGAATTCCCTGCTAGCACCTTCTCTGTGTCCGGGAAGGAAAACTGTTCGCATTTGCTTCACAGAACCGCTTTTCTGCAGGGAACATTAACGCTTGTTCAGGACGAAAGAAAGCACGGAGCCCCAGATTTGCTGTTGCCCTGGAGAGCTTGCAGAGCACTGGGGAAAGGCAGGCAGAGAATTCCCTGCTAGCACCTTCTCTGTGTCCGAGAAGGAAAACTGTTCACATTTGCTTCACAGAACCGCTTTTCTGCAGAGAACACTAACGCTTGTTCAGGACGAAAGAAAGCACAGAGCCCCAGATTTGCTGTTGCCCTGGAGAGCTTGCAGAGCACTGGGGAAAGGCAGGCAGAGAATTCCCTGCTAGCACCTTCTCTGTGCCTAGGAAGGTGAAATGTTCACATTGTTTCACAGAATCGCATTTGCGTCGCTGCAGGGAACATTAACGCTTGTTCAGGACGAAAGAAAGCACAGAGCCCCAGATTTGCTGTTGCCCTGGAGAGCTTGCAGAGCACTGGGGAAAGGCAGGCAGAAAATTCCCTGTTAGCACCTTCTCTGTGTCCGGGAAGGAAAACTGTTCGCATTTGCTTCACAGAACCGCTTTTCTGCAGAGAACACTAACGCTTGTTCAGGACGAAAGAAAGCACAGAGCCCCAGATTTGCTGTTGCCCTGGAGAGCTTGCAGAGCACTGGGGAAAGGCAGGCAGAGAATTCCCTGATAGCACCTTCTCTGTGTCCGGGAATGAGAAGTCTTCACGTTGTTACTCGGAATCGCATTTGCGTCGCTGTAGAGAACACTAACGCTTGTTCAGGACGAAAGAAAGCACAGAGCCCCAGATTTGCTGTTGCCCTGGAGAGCTTGCAGAGCACTGGGGAAAGGCAGGCAGAGAATTCCCTGCTAGCACCTTCTCTGTGTCCGGGAAGGAGAAATGTTCACATTGTTTCACAGAATCGCATTTGCGTCGCTGCAGGGAACATTAACGCTTATTCAGGACGAAAGAAAGCACAGAGCCCCAGATTTGCTGTTGCCCTGGAGAGCTTGCAGAGCACTGGGGAAAGGCAGGCAGAGAATTCCCTGCTAGCACCTTCTCTGTGTCCGGGAAGGAAAACTGTTCGCATTTGCTTCACAGAACCGCTTTTCTGCAGAGAACACTAACGCTTGTTCAGGACGAAAGAAAGCACAGAGCCCCAGATTTGCTGTTGCCCTGGAGAGCTTGCAGAGCACTGGGGAAAGGCAGGCAGAGAATTCCCTGCTAGCACCTTCTCTGTGTCCGGGAAGGAAAACTGTTCGCATTTACTTCACAGAACCGCTTTTCTGCAGAGAACACTAACGCTTGTTCAGGACAAAAGAAAGCACAGAGCCCCAGATTTGCTGTTTCCCTGGACAGCTTGCAGAGCACTGGGGAAAGGCAGGCAGAGAATTCCCTGCTAGCACCTTCTCTGTGTCCGGGAAGGAGAAATGTTCACATTGTTTCACAGAATCGCATTTGCGTCGCTGCAGGGAACATTAACGCTTGTTCAGGACGAAAGAAAGCACAGAGCCCCAGATTTGCTGTTGCCCTGGAGAGCTTGCAGAGCACTGGGGAAAGGCAGGCAGAGAATTCCCTGCTAGCACCTTCTCTGTGTCCGGGAAGGAAAACTGTTCGCATTTGCTTCACAGAACCGCTTTTCTGCAGAGAACACTAACGCTTGTTCAGGACGAAAGAAAGCACAGAGCCCCAGATTTGCTGTTGCCCTGGAGAGCTTGCAGAGCACTGGGGAAAGGCAGGCAGAGAATTCCCTGATAGCACCTTCTCTGTGTCCGGGAATGAGAAGTCTTCACGTTGTTACTCGGAATCGCATTTGCGTCGCTGTAGAGAACACTAACGCTTGTTCAGGACGAAAGAAAGCACAGAGCCCCAGATTTGCTGTTGCCCTGGAGAGCTTGCAGAGCACTGGGGAAAGGCAGGCAGAGAATTCCCTGCTAGCACCTTCTCTGTGTCCGGGAAGGAAAATGTTCACATTGTTTCACAGAATCGCATTTGCGTCGCTGCAGGGAACATTAACGCTTATTCAGGACGAAAGAAAGCACAGAGCCCCAGATTTGCTGTTGCCCTGGAGAGCTTGCAGAGCACTGGGGAAAGGCAGGCAGAGAATTCCCTGCTAGCACCTTCTCTGTGCCTGGGAAGGAGAAGTCTTCACGTTGTTACTCGGAATCGCGTTTGCGTCGCTGTAGAGAACACTAACGCTTGTTCAGGACGAAAGAAAGCACAGAGCGCCAGATTTGCTGTTGCCCTGGAGAGCTTGCAGAGCACTGGGGAAAGGCAGGCAGAGAATTCCCCGCTAGCACCTTCTCTGTGTCCGGGAAGGAAAACTGTTCGCATTTGCTTCACAGAACCGCTTTTCTGCAGGGAACATTAACGCTTGTTCAGGACGAAAGAAAGCACAGAGCCCCAGATTTGCTGTTGCCCTGGAGAGCTTGCAGAGCACTGGGGAAAGGCAGGCAGAGAATTCCCTGCTAGCACCTTCTCTGTGTCCGGGAAGGAAAACTGTTCGCATTTGCTTCACAGAATCGCATTTGCGTAGCTGCAGGGAACATTAACGATTGTTCAGGACGAAAGAAAGCACAGAGCCCCAGATTTGCTGTTGCCCTGGAGAGCTTGCAGAGCACTGGGGAAAGGCAGGCAGAGAATTCCCTGCTAGCACCTTCTCTGTGTCCGGGAAGGAAAACTGTTCGCATTTGCTTCACAGAACCGCTTTTCTGCAGAGAACACTAACGCTTGTTCAGGACGAAAGAAAGCACAGAGCCCCAGATTTGCTGTTTCCCTGGACAGCTTGCAGAGCACTGGGGAAAGGCAGGCAGAGAATTCCCTGCTAGCACCTTCTCTGTGTCCGGGAAGGAGAAATGTTCACATTGTTTCACAGAATCGCATTTGCGTCGCTGCAGGGAACATTAACGCTTATTCAGGACGAAAGAAAGCACAGAGCCCCAGATTTGCTGTTGCCCTGGAGAGCTTGCAGAGCACTGGGGAAAGGCAGGCAGAGAATTCCCTGCTAGCACCTTCTCTGTGCCTGGGAAGGAAAACTGTTCGCATTTGCTTCACAGAACCGCTTTTCTGCAGAGAACACTAACGCTTGTTCAGGACGAAAGAAAGCACAGAGCCCCAGATTTGCTGTTTCCCTGGACAGCTTGCAGAGCACTGGGGAAAGGCAGGCAGAGAATTCCCTGCTAGCACCTTCTCTGTGTCCGGGAAGGAGAAGTGTTCACATTGTTTCACAGAATCGCATTTGCGTCGCTGCAGGGAACATTAACGCTTATTCAGGACGAAAGAAAGCACAGAGCCCCAGATTTGCTGTTGCCCTGGAGAGCTTGCAGAGCACTGGGGAAAGGCAGGCAGAGAATTCCCTGCTAGCACCTTCTCTGTGCCTGGGAAGGAGAAGTCTTCACGTTGTTACTCGGAATCGCATTTGCGTCGCTGTAGAGAACACTAACGCTTGTTCAGGACGAAAGAAAGCACAGAGCGCCAGATTTGCTGTTGCCCTGGAGAGCTTGCAGAGCACTGGGGAAAGGCAGGCAGAGAATTCCCCGCTAGCACCTTCTCTGTGTCCGGGAAGGAAAACTGTTCGCATTTGCTTCACAGAACCGCTTTTCTGCAGGGAACATTAACGCTTGTTCAGGACGAAAGAAAGCACAGAGCGCCAGATTTGCTGTTGCCCTGGAGAGCTTGCAGAGCACCGGGGAAAGGCAGGCAGAGAATTCCCTGCTAGCACCTTCTCTGTGTCCGGGAAGGAAAACTGTTCGCATTTGCTTTACAGAACCGCTTTTCTGCAGGGAACATTAACGCTTGTTCAGGACGAAAGAAAGCACAGAGCCCCAGATTTGCTGTTGCCCTGGAGAGCTTGCAGAGCACTGGGGAAAGGCAGGCAGAGAATTCCCTGCTAGCACCTTCTCTGTGTCCGGGAAGGAAAACTGTTCGCATTTGCTTCACAGAACCGCTTTTCTGCAGAGAACACTAACGCTTGTTCAGGACGAAAGAAAGCACAGAGCCCCAGATTTGCTGTTGCCCTGGAGAGCTTGCAGAGCACTGGGGAAAGGCAGGCAGAGAATTCCCTGCTAGCACCTTCTCTGTGTCCGGGAAGGAAAACTGTTCGCATTTGCTTCACAGAACCGCTTTTCTGCAGAGAACACTAACGCTTGTTCAGGACAAAAGAAAGCACAGAGCCCCAGATTTGCTGTTTCCCTGGACAGCTTGCAGAGCACTGGGGAAAGGCAGGCAGAGAATTCCCTGCTAGCACCTTCTCTGTGTCCGGGAAGGAGAAATGTTCACATTGTTTCACAGAATCGCATTTGCGTCGCTGCAGGGAACATTAACGCTTATTCAGGACGAAAGAAAGCACAGAGCCCCAGATTTGCTGTTGCCCTGGAGAGCTTGCAGAGCACTGGGGAAAGGCAGGCAGAGAATTCCCTGCTAGCACCTTCTCTGTGTCCGGGAAGGAAAACTGTTCGCATTTGCTTCACAGAACCGCTTTTCTGCAGAGAACACTAACGCTTGTTCAGGACGAAAGAAAGCACAGAGCCCCAGATTTGCTGTTGCCCTGGAGAGCTTGCAGAGCACTGTGGAAAGGCAGGCAGAGAATTCCCTGCTAGCACCTTCTCTGTGTCCGGGAATGAAAACTGTTCGCATTTGCTTCACAGAACCGCTTTTCTGCAGGGAACATTAACGCTTGTTCAGGACGAAAGAAAGCACAGAGCCCCAGATTTGCTGTTGCCCTGGAGAGCTTGCAGAGCACTGGGGAAAGGCAGGCAGAGAATTCCCTGCTAGCACCTTCTCTGTGTCCGGGAAGGAAAACTGTTCACATTTGCTTCACAGAACCGCTTTTCTGCAGAGAACACTAACGCTTGTTCAGGACAAAAGAAAGCACAGAGCCCCAGATTTGCTGTTTCCCTGGACAGCTTGCAGAGCACTGGGGAAAGGCAGGCAGAGAATTCCCTGCTAGCACCTTCTCTGTGTCCGGGAAGGAGAAATGTTCACATTGTTTCACAGAATCGCATTTGCGTCGCTGCAGGGAACATTAACGCTTATTCAGGACGAAAGAAAACACAGAGCCCCAGATTTGCTGTTGCCCTGGAGAGCTTGCAGAGCACTGGGGAAAGGCAGGCAGAGAATTCCCTGCTAGCACCTTCTCTGTGTCCGGGAAGGAAAACTGTTCGCATTTGCTTCACAGAACCGCTTTTCTGCAGAGAACACTAACGCTTGTTCAGGACGAAAGAAAGCACAGAGCGCCAGATTTGCTGTTGCCCTGGAGAGCTTGCAGAGCACTGGGGAAAGGCAGGCAGAGAATTCCCTGCTAGCACCTTCTCTGTGTCCGGGAAGGAGAAATGTTCACATTGTTTCACAGAATCGCATTTGCGTCGCTGCAGGGAACATTAACGCTTATTCAGGACGAAAGAAAGCACAGAGCCCCAGATTTGCTGTTGCCCTGGAGAGCTTGCAGAGCACTGGGGAAAGGCAGGCAGAGAATTCCCTGTTAGCATCTTCTCTGTGCCTAGGAAGGAGAAATGTTCACATTGTTTCACAGAATCGCATTTGCGTCGCTGTAGAGAACACTAACGCTTGTTCAGGACGAAAGAAAGCACAGAGCGCCAGATTTGCTGTTGCCCTGGAGAGCTTGCAGAGCACTGGGGAAAGGCAGGCAGAGAATTCCCTGCTAGCACCTTCTCTGTGTCCGGGAAGGAAAACTGTTCGCATTTGCTTCACAGAACCGCTTTTCTGCAGGGAACATTAACGCTTATTCAGGACGAAAGAAAGCACAGAGCGCCAGATTTGCTGTTGCCCTGGAGAGCTTGCAGAGCACTGGGGAAAGGCAGGCAGAGAATTCCCTGCTAGCACCTTCTCTGTGTCCAGGAAGGAAAACTGTTCGCATTTGCTTCACAGAACCGCTTTTCTGCAGGGACCATTAACGCTTGTTCAGGACGAAAGAAAGCACGGAGCCCCAGATTTGCTGTTGCCCTGGAGAGCTTGCAGAGCACTGGGGAAAGGCAGGCAGAGAATTCCCTGCTAGCACCTTCTCTGTGTCCGAGAAGGAAAACTGTTCACATTTGCTTCACAGAACCGCTTTTCTGCAGAGAACACTAACGCTTGTTCAGGACGAAAGAAAGCACAGAGCCCCAGATTTGCTGTTGCCCTGGAGAGCTTGCAGAGCACTGGGGAAAGGCAGGCAGAGAATTCCCTGCTAGCACCTTCTCTGTGTCCGGGAAGGAGAAATGTTCACATTGTTTCACAGAATCGCATTTGCGTCGCTGCAGGGAACATTAACGCTTGTTCAGGACGAAAGAAAGCACAGAGCCCCAGATTTGCTGTTGCCCTGGAGAGCTTGCAGAGCACTGGGGAAAGGCAGGCAGAGAATTCCCTGCTAGCACCTTCTCTGTGTCCGGGAAGGAAAACTGTTCGCATTTGCTTCACAGAACCGCTTTTCTGCAGAGAACACTAACGCTTGTTCAGGACGAAAGAAAGCACAGAGCCCCAGATTTGCTGTTGCCCTGGAGAGCTTGCAGAGCACTGGGGAAAGGCAGGCAGAGAATTCCCTGATAGCACCTTCTCTGTGTCCGGGAATGAGAAGTCTTCACGTTGTTACTCGGAATCGCATTTGCGTCGCTGTAGAGAACACTAACGCTTGTTCAGGACGAAAGAAAGCACAGAGCCCCAGATTTGCTGTTGCCCTGGAGAGCTTGCAGAGCACTGGGGAAAGGCAGGCAGAGAATTCCCTGCTAGCACCTTCTCTGTGTCCGGGAAGGAGAAATGTTCACATTGTTTCACAGAATCGCATTTGCGTCGCTGCAGGGAACATTAACGCTTATTCAGGACGAAAGAAAGCACAGAGCCCCAGATTTGCTGTTGCCCTGGAGAGCTTGCAGAGCACTGGGGAAAGGCAGGCAGAGAATGCCCTGCTAGCACCTTCTCTGTGCCTGGGAAGGAGAAGTCTTCACGTTGTTACTCGGAATCGCATTTGCGTCGCTGTAGAGAACACTAACGCTTGTTCAGGACGAAAGAAAGCACAGAGCGCCAGATTTGCTGTTGCCCTGGAGAGCTTGCAGAGCACTGGGGAAAGGCAGGCAGAGAATTCCCCGCTAGCACCTTCTCTGTGTCCGGGAAGGAAAACTGTTCGCATTTGCTTCACAGAACCGCTTTTCTGCAGGGAACATTAACGCTTCTTCCGGACGAAAGAAAGCACAGAGCCCCAGATTTGCTGTTGCCCTGGAGAGCTTGCAGAGCACCGGGGAAAGGCAGGCAGAGAATTCCCTGCTAGCACCTTCTCTGTGTCCGGGAAGGAAAACTGTTTGCATTTGCTTTACAGAACCGCTTTTCTGCAGGGAACATTAACGCTTGTTCAGGACGAAAGAAAGCACAGAGCCCCAGATTTGCTGTTGCCCTGGAGAGCTTGCAGAGCACTGGGGAAAGGCAGGCAGAGAATTCCCTGCTAGCACCTTCTCTGTGTCCGGGAAGGAAAACTGTTCGCATTTGCTTCACAGAATCGCATTTGCGTAGCTGCAGGGAACATTAACGATTGTTCAGGATGAAAGAAAGCACAGAGCGCCAGATTTGCTGTTGCCCTGGAGAGCTTGCAGAGCACTGGGGAAAGGCAGGCAGAGAATTCCCTGCTAGCACCTTCTCTGTGTCCGGGAAGGAAAACTGTTCGCATTTGCTTCACAGAACCGCTTTTCTGCAGAGAACACTAACGCTTGTTCAGGACGAAAGAAAGCACAGAGCCCCAGATTTGCTGTTTCCCTGGACAGCTTGCAGAGCACTGGGGAAAGGCAGGCAGAGAATTCCCTGCTAGCACCTTCTCTGTGTCCGGGAAGGAGAAATGTTCACATTGTTTCACAGAATCGCATTTGCGTAGCTGCAGGGAACATTAACGCTTGTTCAGGACGAAAGAAAGCACAGAGCCCCAGATTTGCTGTTGCCCTGGAGAGCTTGCAGAGCACTGGGGAAAGGCAGGCAGAGAATTCCCCGCTAGCACCTTCTCTGTGTCCGGGAAGGAAAACTGTTCGCATTTGCTTCACAGAACCGCTTTTCTGCAGGGAACATTAACGCTTATTCAGGACGAAAGAAAGCACAGAGCGCCAGATTTGCTGTTGCCCTGGAGAGCTTGCAGAGCACCGGGGAAAGGCAGGCAGAGAATTCCCTGCTAGCACCTTCTCTGTGTCCGGGAAGGAAAACTGTTCGCATTTGCTTCACAGAACCGCTTTTCTGCAGGGAACATTAACGCTTGTTCAGGACGAAAGAAAGCACAGAGCGCCAGATTTGCTGTTTCCCTGGAGAGCTTGCAGAGCACTGGGGAAAGGCAGGCAGAGAATTCCCTGCTAGCACCTTCTCTGTGTCCAGGAAGGAAAACTGTTCGCATTTGCTTCACAGAACCGCTTTTCTGCAGGAAACATTAACGCTTGTTCAGGACGAAAGAAAGCACAGAGCCCCAGATTTGCTGTTGCCCTGGAGAGCTTGCAGAGCACTGGGGAAAGGCAGGCAGAGAATTCCCTGCTAGCACCTTCTCTGTGCCTAGGAAGGAGAAATGTTCACATTGTTTCACAGAATCGCATTTGCGTCGCTGCAGGGAACATTAACGCTTGTTCAGGACGAAAGAAAGCACAGAGCCCCAGATTTGCTGTTGCCCTGGAGAGCTTGCAGAGCACTGGGGAAAGGCAGGCAGAGAATTCCCTGCTAGCACCTTCTCTGTGTCCGGGAAGGAAAACTGTTCGCATTTGCTTCACAGAACCGCTTTTCTGCAGGGACCATTAACGCTTGTTCAGGACGAAAGAAAGCACGGAGCCCCAGATTTGCTGTTGCCCTGGAGAGCTTGCAGAGCACTGGGGAAAGGCAGGCAGAGAATTCCCTGCTAGCACCTTCTCTGTGTCCGAGAAGGAAAACTGTTCACATTTGCTTCACAGAACCGCTTTTCTGCAGAGAACACTAACGCTTGTTCAGGACGAAAGAAAGCACAGAGCCCCAGATTTGCTGTTGCCCTGGAGAGCTTGCAGAGCACTGGGGAAAGGCAGGCAGAGAATTCCCTGCTAGCACCTTCTCTGTGCCTAGGAAGGTGAAATGTTCACATTGTTTCACAGAATCGCATTTGCGTCGCTGCAGGGAACATTAACGCTTGTTCAGGACGAAAGAAAGCACAGAGCCCCAGATTTGCTGTTGCCCTGGAGAGCTTGCAGAGCACTGGGGAAAGGCAGGCAGAAAATTCCCTGTTAGCACCTTCTCTGTGTCCGGGAAGGAAAACTGTTCGCATTTGCTTCACAGAACCGCTTTTCTGCAGAGAACACTAACGCTTGTTCAGGACGAAAGAAAGCACAGAGCCCCAGATTTGCTGTTGCCCTGGAGAGCTTGCAGAGCACTGGGGAAAGGCAGGCAGAGAATTCCCTGATAGCACCTTCTCTGTGTCCGGGAATGAGAAGTCTTCACGTTGTTACTCGGAATCGCATTTGCGTCGCTGTAGAGAACACTAACGCTTGTTCAGGACGAAAGAAAGCACAGAGCCCCAGATTTGCTGTTGCCCTGGAGAGCTTGCAGAGCACTGGGGAAAGGCAGGCAGAGAATTCCCTGCTAGCACCTTCTCTGTGTCCGGGAAGGAGAAATGTTCACATTGTTTCACAGAATCGCATTTGCGTCGCTGCAGGGAACATTAACGCTTATTCAGGACGAAAGAAAGCACAGAGCCCCAGATTTGCTGTTGCCCTGGAGAGCTTGCAGAGCACTGGGGAAAGGCAGGCAGAGAATTCCCTGCTAGCACCTTCTCTGTGTCCGGGAAGGAAAACTGTTCGCATTTGCTTCACAGAACCGCTTTTCTGCAGAGAACACTAACGCTTGTTCAGGACGAAAGAAAGCACAGAGCCCCAGATTTGCTGTTGCCCTGGAGAGCTTGCAGAGCACTGGGGAAAGGCAGGCAGAGAATTCCCTGCTAGCACCTTCTCTGTGTCCGGGAAGGAAAACTGTTCGCATTTACTTCACAGAACCGCTTTTCTGCAGAGAACACTAACGCTTGTTCAGGACAAAAGAAAGCACAGAGCCCCAGATTTGCTGTTTCCCTGGACAGCTTGCAGAGCACTGGGGAAAGGCAGGCAGAGAATTCCCTGCTAGCACCTTCTCTGTGTCCGGGAAGGAGAAATGTTCACATTGTTTCACAGAATCGCATTTGCGTCGCTGCAGGGAACATTAACGCTTGTTCAGGACGAAAGAAAGCACAGAGCCCCAGATTTGCTGTTGCCCTGGAGAGCTTGCAGAGCACTGGGGAAAGGCAGGCAGAGAATTCCCTGCTAGCACCTTCTCTGTGTCCGGGAAGGAAAACTGTTCGCATTTGCTTCACAGAACCGCTTTTCTGCAGAGAACACTAACGCTTGTTCAGGACGAAAGAAAGCACAGAGCCCCAGATTTGCTGTTGCCCTGGAGAGCTTGCAGAGCACTGGGGAAAGGCAGGCAGAGAATTCCCTGATAGCACCTTCTCTGTGTCCGGGAATGAGAAGTCTTCACGTTGTTACTCGGAATCGCATTTGCGTCGCTGTAGAGAACACTAACGCTTGTTCAGGACGAAAGAAAGCACAGAGCCCCAGATTTGCTGTTGCCCTGGAGAGCTTGCAGAGCACTGGGGAAAGGCAGGCAGAGAATTCCCTGCTAGCACCTTCTCTGTGTCCGGGAAGGAAAATGTTCACATTGTTTCACAGAATCGCATTTGCGTCGCTGCAGGGAACATTAACGCTTATTCAGGACGAAAGAAAGCACAGAGCCCCAGATTTGCTGTTGCCCTGGAGAGCTTGCAGAGCACTGGGGAAAGGCAGGCAGAGAATTCCCTGCTAGCACCTTCTCTGTGCCTGGGAAGGAGAAGTCTTCACGTTGTTACTCGGAATCGCATTTGCGTCGCTGTAGAGAACACTAACGCTTGTTCAGGACGAAAGAAAGCACAGAGCGCCAGATTTGCTGTTGCCCTGGAGAGCTTGCAGAGCACTGGGGAAAGGCAGGCAGAGAATTCCCCGCTAGCACCTTCTCTGTGTCCGGGAAGGAAAACTGTTCGCATTTGCTTCACAGAACCGCTTTTCTGCAGGGAACATTAACGCTTGTTCAGGACGAAAGAAAGCACAGAGCCCCAGATTTGCTGTTGCCCTGGAGAGCTTGCAGAGCACTGGGGAAAGGCAGGCAGAGAATTCCCTGCTAGCACCTTCTCTGTGTCCAGGAAGGAAAACTGTTCGCTTTTGCTTCACAGAACCGCTTTTCTGCAGGAAACATTAACGCTTGTTCAGGACGAAAGAAAGCACAGAGCGCCAGATTTGCTGTTTCCCTGGAGAGCTTGCAGAGCACTGGGGAAAGGCAGGCAGAGAATTCCCTGCTAGCACCTTCTCTGTGTCCGGGAAGGAAAACTGTTCGCATTTGCTTCACAGAACCGCTTTTCTGCAGAGAACACTAACGCTTGTTCAGGACGAAAGAAAGCACAGAGCCCCAGATTTGCTGTTGCCCTGGAGAGCTTGCAGAGCACTGGGGAAAGGCAGGCAGAGAATTCCCTGCTAGCACCTTCTCTGTGCCTAGGAAGGAGAAATGTTCACATCGTTTCACAGAATCGCATTTGCGTCGCTGCAGGGAACATTAACGCTTGTTCAGGACGAAAGAAAGCACAGAGCCCCGGATTTGCTGTTGCCCTGGAGAGCTTGCAGAGCACTGGGGAAAGGCAGGCAGAGAATTCCCTGCTAGCACCTTCTCTGTGTCCGGGAAGGAAAACTGTTCGCATTTGCTTCACAGAACCGCTTTTCTGCAGGGAACACTAACGCTTGTTCAGGACGAAAGAAAGCACAGAGCCCCAGATTTGCTGTTGCCCTGGAGAGCTTGCAGAGCACTGGGGAAAGGCAGGCAGAGAATTCCCTGCTAGCACCTTCTCTGTGTCCGGGAAGGAGAAATGTTCACATTGTTTCACAGAATCGCATTTGCGTCGCTGCAGGGAACATTAACGCTTATTCAGGACGAAAGAAAGCACAGAGCCCCAGATTTGCTGTTGCCCTGGAGAGCTTGCAGAGCACTGGGGAAAGGCAGGCAGAGAATTCCCTGCTAGCACATTCTCTGTGTCCGGGAAGGAAAACTGTTCGCATTTGCTTCACAGAACCGCTTTTCTGCAGGGAACATTAACGCTTGTTCAGGACGAAAGAAAGCACAGAGCCCCAGATTTGCTGTTGCCCTGGAGAGCTTGCAGAGCACTGGGGAAAGGCAGGCAGAGAATTCCCTGCTAGCACCTTCTCTGTGTCCGGGAAGGAGAAATGTTCACATTGTTTCACAGAATCGCATTTGCGTCGCTGCAGGGAACATTAACGCTTATTCAGGACGAAAGAAAGCACAGAGCCCCAGATTTGCTGTTGCCCTGGAGAGCTTGCAGAGCACTGGGGAAAGGCAGGCAGAGAATTCCCTGCTAGCACCTTCTCTGTGCCTTGGAAGGAGAAGTCTTCACGTTGTTACTCGGAATCGCATTTGCGTCGCTGTAGAGAACACTAACGCTTGTTCAGGACGAAAGAAAGCACAGAGCCCCAGATTTGCTGTTGCCCTGGAGAGCTTGCAGAGCACTGGGGAAAGGCAGGCAGAGAATTCCCTGCTAGCACCTTCTCTGTGTCCGGGAAGGAAAACTGTTCGCATTTGCTTCACAGAACCGCTTTTCTGCAGGGAACATTAACGCTTGTTCAGGACGAAAGAAAGCACAGAGCGCCAGATTTGCTGTTGCCCTGGAGAGCTTGCAGAGCACTGGGGAAAGGCAGGCAGAGAATTCCCTGCTAGCACCTTCTCTGTGCCTAGGAAGGAGAAATGTTCACATTGTTTCACAGAATCGCATTTGCGTCGCTGCAGGGAACATTAACGCTTGTTCAGGACGAAAGAAAGCACAGAGCGCCAGATTTGCTGTTGCCCTGGAGAGCTTGCAGAGCACTGGGGAAAGGCAGGCAGAGAATTCCCTGCTAGCACCTTCTCTGTGCCTAGGAAGGAGAAATGTTCGCATTTGCTTCACAGAACCGCTTTTCTGCAGGGAACATTAACGCTTGTTCAGGACGAAAGAAAGCACAGAGCCCCAGATTTGCTGTTGCCCTGGAGAGCTTGCAGAGCACTGGGGAAAGGCAGGCAGAGAATTCCCTGCTAGCACCTTCTCTGTGCCTAGGAAGGAGAAATGTTCACATCGTTTCACAGAATCGCATTTGCGTCGCTGCAGGGAACATTAACGCTTGTTCAGGACGAAAGAAAGCACAGAGCCCCGGATTTGCTGTTGCCCTGGAGAGCTTGCAGAGCACTGGGGAAAGGCAGGCAGAGAATTCCCTGCTAGCACCTTCTCTGTGTCCGGGAAGGAAAACTGTTCGCATTTGCTTCACAGAACCGCTTTTCTGCAGGGAACACTAACGCTTGTTCAGGACGAAAGAAAGCACAGAGCCCCAGATTTGCTGTTGCCCTGGAGAGCTTGCAGAGCACTGGGGAAAGGCAGGCAGAGAATTCCCTGCTAGCACCTTCTCTGTGTCCGGGAAGGAGATATGTTCACATTGTTTCACAGAATCGCATTTGCGTCGCTGCAGGGAACATTAACGCTTATTCAGGACGAAAGAAAGCACAGAGCCCCAGATTTGCTGTTGCCCTGGAGAGCTTGCAGAGCACCGCGGAAAGGAAGGCAGAGAATTCCCTGCTAGCACCTTCTCTGTGTCCGGGAAGGAAAACTGTTCGCATTTGCTTCACAGAACCGCTTTTCTGCAGGGAACATTAACGCTTGTTCAGGACGAAAGAAAGCACAGAGCCCCAGATTTGCTGTTGCCCTGGAGAGCTTGCAGAGCACTGGGGAAAGGCAGGCAGAGAATTCCCTGCTAGCACCTTCTCTGTGTCCGGGAAGGAGAAATGTTCACATTGTTTCACAGAATCGCATTTGCGTCGCTGCAGGGAACATTAACGCTTATTCAGGACGAAAGAAAGCACAGAGCCCCAGATTTGCTGTTGCCCTGGAGAGCTTGCAGAGCACTGGGGAAAGGCAGGCAGAGAATTCCCTGCTAGCACCTTCTCTGTGCCTTGGAAGGAGAAGTCTTCACGTTGTTACTCGGAATCGCATTTGCGTCGCTGTAGAGAACACTAACGCTTGTTCAGGACGAAAGAAAGCACAGAGCCCCAGATTTGCTGTTGCCCTGGAGAGCTTGCAGAGCACTGGGGAAAGGCAGGCAGAGAATTCCCTGATAGCACCTTCTCTGTGTCCGGGAAGGAAAACTGTTCGCATTTGCTTCACAGAACCGCTTTTCTGCAGGGAACATTAACGCTTGTTCAGGACGAAAGAAAGCACTGAGCGCCAGATTTGCTGTTGCCCTGGAGAGCTTGCAGAGCACTGGGGAAAGGCAGGCAGAGAATTCCCTGCTAGCACCTTCTCTGTGCCTAGGAAGGAGAAATGTTCACATTGTTTCACAGAATCGCATTTGCGTCGCTGCAGGGAACATTAACGCTTGTTCAGGACGAAAGAAAGCACAGAGCGCCAGATTTGCTGTTGCCCTGGAGAGCTTGCAGAGCACTGGGGAAAGGCAGGCAGAGAATTCCCTGCTAGCACCTTCTCTGTGCCTAGGAAGGAGAAATGTTCGCATTTGCTTCACAGAACCGCTTTTCTGCAGGGAACATTAACGCTTGTTCAGGACGAAAGAAAGCACAGAGCCCCAGATTTGCTGTTGCCCTGGAGAGCTTGCAGAGCACTGGGGAAAGGCAGGCAGAGAATTCCCTGCTAGCACCTTCTCTGTGTCCGGGAAGGAAAACTGTTCGCATTTGCTTCACAGAACCGCTTTTCTGCAGGGAACATTAACGCTTGTTCAGGACGAAAGAAAGCACAGAGCCCCAGATTGGCTGTTGCCCTGGAGAGCTTGCAGAGCACTGGGGAAAGGCAGGCAGAGAATTCCCTGCTAGCACCTTCTCTGTGTCCGGGAAGGAGAAATGTTCACATTGTTTCACAGAATCGCATTTGCGTCGCTGCAGGGAACATTAACGCTTATTCAGGACGAAACAAAGCACAGAGCCCCGCATTTGCTGTTGCCCTGGAGAGCTTGCAGAGCACTGGGGAAAGGCAGGCAGAGAATTCCCTGCTAGCACCTTCTCTGTGTCCGGGAAGGAGAAGTCTTCACGTTGTTACTCGGAATCGCATTTGCGTCGCTGTAGAGAACACTAACGCTTGTTCAGGACGAAAGAAAGCACAGAGCCCCAGATTTGCTGTTGCCCTGGAGAGCTTGCAGAGCACTGGGGAAAGGCAGGCAGAGAATTCCCTGCTAGCACCTTCTCCGTGTCCGGGAAGGAAAACTGTTCGCATTTGCTTCACAGAACCGCTTTTCTGCAGGGAACATTAACGCTTGTTCAGGACGAAAGAAAGCACAGAGCCCCAGATTGGCTATTGCCCTGGAGAGCTTGCAGAGCACTGGGGAAAGGCAGGCAGAGAATTCCCTGCTAGCACCTTCTCTGTGCCTGGGAAGGAGAATTCTTCACGTTGTTACTCGGAATCGCATTTGCGTCGCTGTAGAGAACACTAACGCTTGTTCAGGACGAAAGAAAGCACAGAGCGCCAGATTTGCTGTTTCCCTGGAGAGCTTGCAG
The DNA here is from genome assembly GCF_031877795.1 of Strix aluco. Classification (NCBI taxonomy): domain Eukaryota; kingdom Metazoa; phylum Chordata; class Aves; order Strigiformes; family Strigidae; genus Strix; species Strix aluco. Next base: position 9,918,311 of record NC_133932.1, read on the forward strand.
AGCACTGGGGAAAGGCAGGCAGAGAATTCCCTGCTAGCACCTTCTCTGTGTCCAGGAAGGAAAACTGTTCGCATTTGCTTCACAGAACCGCTTTTCTGCAGAGAACACTAACGCTTGTTCAGGACGAAAGAAAGCACAGAGCCCCAGATTTGCTGTTGTCCTGGAGAGCTTGCAGAGCACTGGGGAAAGGCAGGCAGAGAATTCCCTGCTAGCATCTTCTCTGTACCTAGGAAGGAGAAATGTTCACACTGTTTCACAGAATCGCATTTGCGTCGCTGCAGGGAACACTAACGCTTGTTCAGGACGAAAGAAAGCACAGAGCCCCAGATTTGCTGTTGCCCTGGAGAGCTTGCAGAGCACTGGGGAAAGGCAGGCAGAGAATTCCCTGCTAGCACCTTCTCTGTGTCCGGGAAGGAAAACTGTTCGCATTTGCTTCACAGAACCGCTTTTCTGCAGAGAACACTAACGCTTGTTCAGGACGAAAGAAAGCACAGAGCCCCAGATTTGCTGTTGCCCTGGAGAGCTTGCAGAGCACTGGGGAAAGGCAGGCAGAGAATTCCCTGCTAGCACCTTCTCTGTGTCCGGGAAGGAGAAATGTTCACATTGTTTCAAAGAATCGCATTTGCGTCGCTGCAGGGAACATTAACGCTTGTTCAGGACGAAAGAAAGCACAGAGCCCCAGATTTGCTGTTGCCCTGGAGAGCTTGCAGAGCACCGGGGAAAGGCAGGCAGAGAATTCCCTGCTAGCACCTTCTCTGTGTCCGGGAAGGAGAAGTCTTCACGTTGTTACTCGGAATCGCATTTGCGTCGCTGTAGAGAACACTAACGCTTGTTCAGGACGAAAGAAAGCACAGAGCGCCAGATTTGCTGTTGCCCTGGAGAGCTTGCAGAGCACCGGGGAAAGGCAGGCAGAGAATTCCCTGCTAGCACCTTCTCTGTGTCCGGGAAGGAAAACTGTTCGCATTTGCTTCACAGAACCGCTTTTCTGCAGGGAACATTAACGCTTGTTCAGGACGAAAGAAAGCACAGAGCCCCAGATTTGCTGTTGCCCTGGAGAGCTTGCAGAGCACCGGGGAAAGGCAGGCAGAGAATTCCCTGCTAGCACCTTCTCTGTGTCCAGGAAGGAAAACTGTTCGCATTTGCTTCACAGAACCGCTTTTCTGCAGGGAACATTAACGCTTGTTCAGGACGAAAGAAAGCACAGAGCCCCAGATTTGCTGTTGCCCTGGAGAGCTTGCAGAGCACTGGGGAAAGGCAGGCAGAGAATTCCCTGCTAGCACCTTCTCTGTGTCCAGGAAGGAAAACTGTTCGCATTTGCTTCACAGAACCGCTTTTCTGCAGGGAACATTAACGCTTGTTCAGGACGAAAGAAAGCACAGAGCCCCAGATTTGCTGTTGCCCTGGAGAGCTTGCAGAGCACTGGGGAAAGGCAGGCAGAGAATTCCCTGCTAGCACCTTCTCTGTGTCCGGGAAGGAAAACTGTTCGCATTTGCTTCACAGAACCGCTTTTCTGCAGGGAACATTAACGCTTCTTCAGGACGAAAGAAAGCACAGAGCCCCAGATTTGCTGTTGCCCTGGAGAGCTTGCAGAGCACTGGGGAAAGGCAGGCAGAGAATTCCCTGCTAGCACCTTCTCTGTGTCCGGGAAGGAAAACTGTTCACGTTTGCTTCACAGAACCGCTTTTCTGCAGAGAACACTAACGCTTGTTCAGGACGAAAGAAAGCACAGAGCCCCAGATTGGCTGTTGCCCTGGAGAGCTTGCAGAGCACTGGGGAAAGGCAGGCAGAGAATTCCCTGCTAGCACCTTCTCTGTGTCCGGGAAGGAAAACTGTTCGCATTTGCTTCACAGAACCGCTTTTCTGCAGGGAACATTAACGCTTGTTCAGGACGAAAGAAAGCACAGAGCCCCAGATTTGCTGTTGCCCTGGAGAGCTTGCAGAGCACTGGGGAAAGGCAGGCAGAGAATTCCCTGCTAGCACCTTCTCTGTGTCCGGGAAGGAAAACTGTTCGCATTTGCTTCACAGAACCGCTTTTCTGCAGGGAACATTAACGCTTGTTCAGGACGAAAGAAAGCACAGAGCCCCAGATTTGCTGTTGTCCTGGAGAGCTTGCAGAGCACTGGGGAAAGGCAGGCAGAGAATTCCCTGCTAGCATCTTCTCTGTGCCTAGGAAGGAGAAATGTTCACATTGTTTCACAGAATCGCATTTGCGTCGCTGCAGGGAACATTAACGCTTGTTCAGGACGAAAGAAAGCACAGAGCCCCAGATTTGCTGTTGCCCTGGAGAGCTTGCAGAGCACTGGGGAAAGGCAGGCAGAGAATTCCCTGCTAGCACCTTCTCTGTGTCCGGGAAGGAAAACTGTTCGCATTTGCTTCACAGAACCGCTTTTCTGCAGGGAACATTAACGCTTGTTCAGGACGAAAGAAAGCACAGAGCCCCAGATTTGCTGTTGCCCTGGAGAGCTTGCAGAGCACTGGGGAAAGGCAGGCAGAGAATTCCCTGCTAGCACCTTCTCTGTGTCCGGGAAGGAAAACTGTTCGCATTTGCTTCACAGAACCGCTTTTCTGCAGAGAACACTAACGCTTGTTCTGGACGAAAGAAAGCACAGAGCCCCAGATTGGCTGTTGCCCTGGAGAGCTTGCAGAGCACTGGGGAAAGGCAGGCAGAGAATTCCCTGCTAGCACCTTCTCTGTGTCCGGGAAGGAAAACTGTTCGCATTTGCTTCACAGAACCGCTTTTCTGCAGGGAACATTAACGCTTGTTCAGGACGAAAGAAAGCACAGAGCCCCAGATTTGCTGTTGCCCTGGAGAGCTTGCAGAGCACTGGGGAAAGGCAGGCAGAGAATTCCCTGCTAGCACCTTCTCTGTGTCCGGGAAGGAAAACTGTTCGCATTTGCTTCACAGAACCGCTTTTCTGCAGGGAACATTAACGCTTGTTCAGGACGAAAGAAAGCACAGAGCCCCAGATTTGCTGTTGCCCTGGAGAGCTTGCAGAGCACTGGGGAAAGGCAGGCAGAGAATTCCCTGCTAGCACCTTCTCTGTGTCCGGGAAGGAAAACTGTTCACATTTGCTTCACAGAACCGCTTTTCTGCAGGGAACATTAACGCTTGTTCAGGACGAAAGAAAGCACAGAGCCCCAGATTTGCTGTTGCCCTGGAGAGCTTGCAGAGCACTGGGGAAAGGCAGGCAGAGAATTCTCTGCTAGCACCTTCTCTGTGTCCGGGAAGGAAAACTGTTCGCATTTGCTTCACAGAACCGCTTTTCTGCAGAGAACACTAACGCTTGTTCAGGACGAAAGAAAGCACAGAGCCCCAGATTTGCTGTTGCCCTGGAGAGCTTGCAGAGCACTGGGGAAAGGCAGGCAGAGAATTCCCTGCTAGCGCATTCTCTGTGTCCGGGAAGGAAAACTGTTCGCATTTGCTTCACAGAACCGCTTTTCTGCAGAGAACACTAACGCTTGTTCAGGACAAAAGAAAGCACAGAGCCCCAGATTTGCTGTTTCCCTGGAGAGCTTGCAGAGCACTGGGGAAAGGCAGGCAGAGAATTCCCTGCTAGCACCTTCTCTGTGTCCGGGAAGGAGAAATGTTCACATTGTTTCACAGAATCGCATTTGCGTCGCTGCAGGGAACATTAACGCTTGTTCAGGACGAAAGAAAGCACAGAGCCCCGGATTTGCTGTTGCCCTGGAGAGCTTGCAGAGCACTGGGGAAAGGCAGGCAGAGAATTCCCTGATAGCACCTTCTCTGTGTCCGGGAAGGAAAACTGTTCGCATTTGCTTCACAGAACCGCTTTTCTGCAGAGAACACTAACGCTTGTTCAGGACGAAAGAAAGCACAGAGCCCCAGATTTGCTGTTGCCCTGGAGAGCTTGCAGAGCACTGGGGAAAGGCAGGCAGAGAATTCCCTGCTAGCACCTTCTCTGTGCCTGGGAATGAGAAGTCTTCACGTTGTTACTCGGAATCGCATTTGCGTCGCTGTAGAGAACAGTAACGGTTGTTCAGGACGAAAGAAAGCACAGAGCCCCAGATTTGCTGTTGCCCTGGAGAGCTTGCAGAGCACTGGGGAAAGGCAGGCAGAGAATTCTCTGCTAGCACCTTCTCTGTGTCCGGGAAGGAAAACTGTTCGCATTTGCTTCACAGAACCGCTTTTCTGCAGAGAACACTAACGCTTGTTCAGGACGAAAGAAAGCACAGAGCCCCAGATTTGCTGTTGCCCTGGAGAGCTTGCAGAGCACTGGGGAAAGGCAGGCAGAGAATTCCCTGCTAGCGCATTCTCTGTGTCCGGGAAGGAAAACTGTTCGCATTTGCTTCACAGAACCGCTTCTCTGCAGAGAACACTAACGCTGTTTCAGGACAAAAGAAAGCACAGAGCCCCAGATTTGCTGTTTCCCTGGACAGCTTGCAGAGCACTGGGGAAAGGCAGGCAGAGAATTCCCTGCTAGCACCTTCTCTGTGTCCGGGAAGGAGAAATGTTCACATTGTTTCACAGAATCGCATTTGCGTCGCTGCAGGGAACATTAATGCTTATTCAGGACGAAAGAAAGCACAGAGCCCCAGATTTGCTGTTGCCCTGGAGAGCTTGCAGAGCACTGGGGAAAGGCAGGCAGAGAATTCCCTGCTAGCACCTTCTCTGTGTCCGGGAAGGAAAACTGTTCGCATTTGCTTCACAGAACCGCTTTTCTGCAGAGAACACTAACGCTTGTTCAGGACGAAAGAAAGCACAGAGCCCCAGATTTGCTGTTGCCCTGGAGAGCTTGCAGAGCACTGGGGAAAGGCAGGCAGAGAATTCTCTGCTAGCACCTTCTCTGTGTCCGGGAAGGAAAACTGTTCGCATTTGCTTCACAGAACCGCTTTTCTGCAGAGAACACTAACGCTTGTTCAGGACGAAAGAAAGCACAGAGCCCCAGATTTGCTGTTGCCCTGGAGAGCTTGCAGAGCACTGGGGAAAGGCAGGCAGAGAATTCCCTGCTAGCGCATTCTCTGTGTCCGGGAAGGAAAACTGTTCGCATTTGCTTCACAGAACCGCTTCTCTGCAGAGAACACTAACGCTGTTTCAGGACAAAAGAAAGCACAGAGCCCCAGATTTGCTGTTTCCCTGGACAGCTTGCAGAGCACTGGGGAAAGGCAGGCAGAGAATTCCCTGCTAGCACCTTCTCTGTGTCCGGGAAGGAGAAATGTTCACATTGTTTCACAGAATCGCATTTGCGTCGCTGCAGGGAACATTAACGCTTATTCAGGACGAAAGAAAGCACAGAGCCCCAGATTTGCTGTTGCCCTGGAGAGCTTGCAGAGCACTGGGGAAAGGCAGGCAGAGAATTCCCTGCTAGCACCTTCTCTGTGTCCGGGAAGGAGAAGTCTTCACGTTGTTACTCGGAATCGCATTTGCGTCGCTGTAGAGAACACTAACGCTTGTTCAGGACGAAAGAAAGCACAGAGCGCCAGATTTGCTGTTGCCCTGGAGAGCTTGCAGAGCACTGGGGAAAGGCAGACAGAGAATTCCCCGCTAGCACCTTCTCTGTGTCCGGGAAGGAAAACTGTTCGCATTTGCTTCACAGAACCGCTTTTCTGCAGGGAACATTAACGCTTATTCAGGACGAAAGAAAGCACAGAGCGCCAGATTTGCTGTTTCCCTGGAGAGCTTGCAGAGCACTGGGGAAAGGCAGGCAGAGAATTCCCTGCTAGCACCTTCTCTGTGTCCAGGAAGGAAAACTGTTCGCATTTGCTTCACAGAACCGCTTTTCTGCAGGAAACATTAACGCTTGTTCAGGACGAAAGAAAGCACAGAGCCCCAGATTTGCTGTTGCCCTGGAGAGCTTGCAGAGCACTGGGGAAAGGCAGGCAGAGAATTCCCTGCTAGCACCTTCTCTGTGTCCGGGAAGGAGAAATGTTCACATTGTTTCACAGAATCGCATTTGCGTCGCTGCAGGGAACATTAAAGCTTGTTCAGGACGAAAGAAAGCACAGAGTCCTATATTTGCTGTTGCCCTGGAGAGCTTGCAGAGCACTGGGGAAAGGCAGGCAGAGAATTCCCTGCTAGCACCTTCTCTGTGCCTGGGAAGGAGAATTCTTCACGTTGTTACTCGGAATCGCATTTGCGTCGCTGTAGAGAACACTAACGCTTGTTCAGGACAAAAGAAAGCACAGAGCGCCAGATTTGCTGTTTCCCTGGAGAGCTTGCAGAGCACTGGGGAAAGGCAGGCAGAGAATTCCCTGCTAGCACCTTCTCTGTGTCCAGGAAGGAAAACTGTTCGCATTTGCTTCACAGAACCGCTTTTCTGCAGAGAACACTAACGCTTGTTCAGGACGAAAGAAAGCACAGAGCCCCAGATTTGCTGTTGTCCTGGAGAGCTTGCAGAGCACTGGGGAAAGGCAGGCAGAGAATTCCCTGCTAGCATCTTCTCTGTACCTAGGAAGGAGAAATGTTCACACTGTTTCACAGAATCGCATTTGCGTCGCTGCAGGGAACATTAACGCTTATTCAGGACGAAAGAAAGCACAGAGCCCCAGATTTACTGTTGCCCTGGAGAGCTTGCAGAGCACTGGGGAAAGGCAGGCAGAGAATTCCCTGCTAGCACCTTCTCTGTGTCCGGGAAGGAAAACTGTTCGCATTTGCTTCACAGAACCGCTTTTCTGCAGAGAACACTAACGCTTGTTCAGGACGAAAGAAAGCACAGAGCCCCAGATTTGCTGTTGCCCTGGAGAGCTTGCAGAGCACTGGGGAAAGGCAGGCAGAGAATTCCCTGCTGGCACCTTCTCTGTGTCCGGGAAGGAGAAATGTTCACATTGTTTCACAGAATCGCATTTGCGTCGCTGCAGGGAACATTAACGCTTATTCAGGACGAAAGAAAGCACAGAGCCCCAGATTTGCTGTTGCCCTGGAGAGCTTGCAGAGCACTGGGGAAAGGCAGGCAGAGAATTCCCTGCTAGCACCTTCTCTGTGTCCGGGAAGGAGAAGTCTTCACGTTGTTACTCGGAATCGCATTTGCGTCGCTGTAGAGAACACTAACGCTTGTTCAGGACGAAAGAAAGCACAGAGCGCCAGATTTGCTGTTGCCCTGGAGAGCTTGCAGAGCACTGGGGAAAGGCAGACAGAGAATTCCCCGCTAGCACCTTCTCTGTGTCCGGGAAGGAAAACTGTTCGCATTTGCTTCACAGAACCGCTTTTCTGCAGGGAACATTAACGCTTATTCAGGACGAAAGAAAGCACAGAGCGCCAGATTTGCTGTTTCCCTGGAGAGCTTGCAGAGCACTGGGGAAAGGCAGGCAGAGAATTCCCTGCTAGCACCTTCTCTGTGTCCAGGAAGGAAAACTGTTCGCATTTGCTTCACAGAACCGCTTTTCTGCAGGAAACATTAACGCTTGTTCAGGACGAAAGAAAGCACAGAGCCCCAGATTTGCTGTTGCCCTGGAGAGCTTGCAGAGCACTGGGGAAAGGCAGGCAGAGAATTCCCTGCTAGCACCTTCTCTGTGCCTAGGAAGGAGAAATGTTCACATTGTTTCACAGAATCGCATTTGCGTCGCTGCAGGGAACATTAACGCTTGTTCAGGACGAAAGAAAGCACAGAGCCCCAGATTTGCTGTTGCCCTGGAGAGCTTGCAGAGCACTGGGGAAAGGCAGGCAGAGAATTCCCTGCTAGCACCTTCTCTGTGTCCGGGAAGGAAAACTGTTCGCATTTGCTTCACAGAACCGCTTTTCTGCAGGGACCATTAACGCTTGTTCAGGACGAAAGAAAGCACAGAGCCCCAGATTTGCTGTTGCCCTGGAGAGCTTGCAGAGCACTGGGGAAAGGCAGGCAGAGAATTCCCTGCTAGCACCTTCTCTGTGTCCGGGAAGGAAAACTGTTCACATTTGCTTCACAGAACCGCTTTTCTGCAGAGAACACTAACGCTTGTTCAGGACGAAAGAAAGCACAGAGCCCCAGATTTGCTGTTGCCCTGGAGAGCTTGCAGAGCACTGGGGAAAGGCAGGCAGAGAATTCCCTGCTAGCACCTTCTCTGTGCCTAGGAAGGAGAAATGTTCACATTGTTTCACAGAATCGCATCTGCGTCGCTGCAGGCAACATTAACGCTTGTACAGGACGAAAGAAAGCACAGAGCCCCAGATTTGCTGTTGCCCTGGAGAGCTTGCAGAGCACTGGGGAAAGGCAGGCAGAGAATTCCCTGCTAGCATCTTCTCTGTGTCCGGGAAGGAAAACTGTTCGCATTTGCTTCACAGAACCGCTTTTCTGCAGGGAACATTAACGCTTGTTCAGGACGAAAGAAAGCACAGAGCCCCAGATGTGCTGTTGCCCTGGAGAGCTTGCAGAGCACTGGGGAAAGGCAGGCAGAGAATTCCCTGCTAGCACCTTCTCTGTGTCCGGGAAGGAAAACTGTTCGCATTTGCTTCACAGAACCGCTTTTCTGCAGAGAACACTAACGCTTGTTCAGGACGAAAGAAAGCACAGAGCCCCAGATTTGCTGTTGCCCTGGAGAGCTTGCAGAGCACTGGGGAAAGGCAGGCAGAGAATTCCCTGATAGCACCTTCTCTGTGTCCGGGAATGAGAAGTCTTCACGTTGTTACTCGGAATCGCATTTGCGTCGCTGTAGAGAACACTAACGCTTGTTCAGGACGAAAGAAAGCACAGAGCCCCAGATTTGCTGTTGCCCTGGAGAGCTTGCAGAGCACTGGGGAAAGGCAGGCAGAGAATTCCCTGATAGCACCTTCTCTGTGTCCGGGAAGGAGAAATGTTCACATTGTTTCACAGAATCGCATTTGCGTCGCTGCAGGGAACATTAACGCTTATTCAGGACGAAAGAAAGCACAGAGCCCCAGATTTGCTGTTGCCCTGGAGAGCTTGCAGAGCACTGGGGAAAGGCAGGCAGAGAATTCCCTGCTAGCACCTTCTCTGTGTCCGGGAAGGAAAACTGTTCGCATTTGCTTCACAGAACCGCTTTTCTGCAGAGAACACTAACGCTTGTTCAGGACGAAAGAAAGCACAGAGCCCCAGATTTGCTGTTGCCCTGGAGAGCTTGCAGAGCACTGGGGAAAGGCAGGCAGAGAATTCCCTGCTAGCACCTTCTCTGTGCCTGGGAATGAGAAGTCTTCACGTTGTTACTCGGAATCGCATTTGCGTCGCTGTAGAGAACACTAACGGTTGTTCAGGACGAAAGAAAGCACAGAGCCCCAGATTTGCTGTTGCCCTGGAGAGCTTGCAGAGCACTGGGGAAAGGCAGGCAGAGAATTCTCTGCTAGCACCTTCTCTGTGTCCGGGAAGGAAAACTGTTCGCATTTGCTTCACAGAACCGCTTTTCTGCAGAGAACACTAACGCTTGTTCAGGACGAAAGAAAGCACAGAGCCCCAGATTTGCTGTTGCCCTGGAGAGCTTGCAGAGCACTGGGGAAAGGCAGGCAGAGAATTCCCTGCTAGCGCATTCTCTGTGTCCGGGAAGGAAAACTGTTCGCATTTGCTTCACAGAACCGCTTCTCTGCAGAGAACACTAACGCTGTTTCAGGACAAAAGAAAGCACAGAGCCCCAGATTTGCTGTTTCCCTGGACAGCTTGCAGAGCACTGGGGAAAGGCAGGCAGAGAATTCCCTGCTAGCACCTTCTCTGTGTCCGGGAAGGAGAAATGTTCACATTGTTTCACAGAATCGCATTTGCGTCGCTGCAGGGAACATTAATGCTTATTCAGGACGAAAGAAAGCACAGAGCCCCAGATTTGCTGTTGCCCTGGAGAGCTTGCAGAGCACTGGGGAAAGGCAGGCAGAGAATTCCCTGCTAGCACCTTCTCTGTGTCCGGGAAGGAAAACTGTTCGCATTTGCTTCACAGAACCGCTTTTCTGCAGAGAACACTAACGCTTGTTCAGGACGAAAGAAAGCACAGAGCCCCAGATTTGCTGTTGCCCTGGAGAGCTTGCAGAGCACTGGGGAAAGGCAGGCAGAGAATTCCCTGCTAGCACCTTCTCTGTGTCCGGGAAGGAGAAATGTTCACGTTGTTACTCGGAATCGCATTTGCGTCGCTGTAGAGAACACTAACGCTTGTTCAGGACGAAAAAAAGCACAGAGCGCCAGATTTGCTATTGCCCTGGAGAGCCTGCAGAGCACTGGGGAAAGGCAGGCAGAGAATTCCCCGCTAGCACCTTCTCTGTGTCCGGGAAGGAAAACTGTTCGCATTTGCTTCACAGAACCGCTTTTCTGCAGGGAACATTAACGCTTGTTCAGGACGAAAGAAAGCACAGAGCCCCAGATTTGCTGTTGCCCTGGAGAGCTTGCAGAGCACTGGGGAAAGGCAGGCAGAGAATTCCCTGCTAGCACCTTCTCTGTGTCCGGGAAGGAGAAATGTTCACATTGTTTCACAGAATCGCATTTGCGTAGCTGCAGGGAACATTAACGCTTATTCAGGACGAAAGAAAGCACAGAGCCCCAGATTTGCTGTTGCCCTGGAGAGCTTGCAGAGAACTGGGGAAAGGCAGGCAGAGAATTCCCTGCTAGCACCTTCTCTGTGTCCGGGAAGGAAAACTGTTCGCATTTGCTTCACAGAACCGCTTTTCTGCAGAGAACACTAACGCTTGTTCAGGACGAAAGAAAGCACAGAGCCCCAGATTTGCTGTTGCCCTGGAGAGCTTGCAGAGCACTGGGGAAAGGCAGGCAGAGAATTCCCTGCTAGCACCTTCTCTGTGTCCGGGAAGGAAAACTGTTCGCATTTGCTTCACAGAACCGCTTTTCTGCAGAGAACACTAACGCTTGTTCAGGACAAAAGAAAGCACAGAGCCCCAGATTTGCTGTTTCCCTGGACAGCTTGCAGAGCACTGGGGAAAGGCAGGCAGAGAATTCCCTGCTAGCACCTTCTCTGTGTCCGGGAAGGAGAAATGTTCACATTGTTTCACAGAATCGCATTTGCGTCGCTGCAGGGAACATTAACGCTTATTCAGGACGAAAGAAAGCACAGAGCCCCAGATTTACTGTTGCCCTGGAGAGCTTGCAGAGCACTGGGGAAAGGCAGGCAGAGAATTCCCTGCTAGCACCTTCTCTGTGTCCGGGAAGGAAAACTGTTCGCATTTGCTTCACAGAACCGCTTTTCTGCAGAGAACACTAACGCTTGTTCAGGACGAAAGAAAGCACAGAGCCCCAGATTTGCTGTTGCCCTGGAGAGCTTGCAGAGCACTGGGGAAAGGCAGGCAGAGAATTCCCTGCTAGCACCTTCTCTGTGTCCGGGAAGGAGAAATGTTCACATTGTTTCACAGAATCGCATTTGCGTCGCTGCAGGGAACATTAACGCTTATTCAGGACGAAAGAAAGCACAGAGCCCCAGATTTGCTGTTGCCCTGGAGAGCTTGCAGAGCACTGGGGAAAGGCAGGCAGAGAATTCCCTGCTAGCACCTTCTCTGTGTCCGGGAAGGAGAAGTCTTCACGTTGTTACTCGGAATCGCATTTGCGTCGCTGTAGAGAACACTAACGCTTGTTCAGGACGAAAGAAAGCACAGAGCGCCAGATTTGCTGTTGCCCTGGAGAGCTTGCAGAGCACTGGGGAAAGGCAGACAGAGAATTCCCCGCTAGCACCTTCTCTGTGTCCGGGAAGGAAAACTGTTCGCATTTGCTTCACAGAACCGCTTTTCTGCAGGGAACATTAACGCTTGTTCAGGACGAAAGAAAGCACAGAGCCCCAGATTTGCTGTTGCCCTGGAGAGCTTGCAGAGCACTGGGGAAAGGCAGGCAGAGAATTCCCTGCTAGCACCTTCTCTGTGCCTAGGAAGGAGAAATGTTCACATTGTTTCACAGAATCGCATTTGCGTCGCTGCAGGGAACATTAACGCTTGTTCAGGACGAAAGAAAGCACAGAGCCCCAGATTTGCTGTTGCCCTGGAGAGCTTGCAGAGCACTGGGGAAAGGCAGGCAGAGAATTCCCTGCTAGCACCTTCTCTGTGTCCGGGAAGGAAAACTGTTCGCATTTGCTTCACAGAACCGCTTTTCTGCAGGGAACATTAACGCTTGTTCAGGACGAAAGAAAGCACAGAGCCCCAGATTTGCTGTTGCCCTGGAGAGCTTGCAGAGCACTGGGGAAAGGCAGGCAGAGAATTCCCTGCTAGCACCTTCTCTGTGTCCGGGAAGGAAAACTGTTCACATTTGCTTCACAGAACCGCTTTTCTGCAGAGAACACTAACGCTTGTTCAGGACGAAAGAAAGCACAGAGCCCCAGATTTGCTGTTGCCCTGGAGAGCTTGCAGAGCACTGGGGAAAGGCAGGCAGAGAATTCCCTGCTAGCACCTTCTCTGTGCCTAGGAAGGAGAAATGTTCACATTGTTTCACAGAATCGCATCTGCGTCGCTGCAGGCAACATTAACGCTTGTACAGGACGAAAGAAAGCACAGAGCCCCAGATTTGCTGTTGCCCTGGAGAGCTTGCAGAGCACTGGGGAAAGGCAGGCAGAGAATTCCCTGCTAGCATCTTCTCTGTGTCCGGGAAGGAAAACTGTTCGCATTTGCTTCACAGAACCGCTTTTCTGCAGGGAACATTAACGCTTGTTCAGGACGAAAGAAAGCACAGAGCCCCAGATGTGCTGTTGCCCTGGAGAGCTTGCAGAGCACTGGGGAAAGGCAGGCAGAGAATTCCCTGCTAGCACCTTCTCTGTGTCCGGGAAGGAAAACTGTTCGCATTTGCTTCACAGAACCGCTTTTCTGCAGAGAACACTAACGCTTGTTCAGGACGAAAGAAAGCACAGAGCCCCAGATTTGCTGTTGCCCTGGAGAGCTTGCAGAGCACTGGGGAAAGGCAGGCAGAGAATTCCCTGATAGCACCTTCTCTGTGTCCGGGAATGAGAAGTCTTCACGTTGTTACTCGGAATCGCATTTGCGTCGCTGTAGAGAACACTAACGCTTGTTCAGGACGAAAGAAAGCACAGAGCCCCAGATTTGCTGTTGCCCTGGAGAGCTTGCAGAGCACTGGGGAAAGGCAGGCAGAGAATTCCCTGATAGCACCTTCTCTGTGTCCGGGAAGGAGAAATGTTCACATTGTTTCACAGAATCGCATTTGCGTCGCTGCAGGGAACATTAACGCTTATTCAGGACGAAAGAAAGCACGGAGCCCCAGATTTGCTGTTGCCCTGGAGAGCTTGCAGAGCACTGGGGAAAGGCAGGCAGAGAATTCCCCGCTAGCACCTTCTCTGTGTCCGGGAAGGAAAACTGTTCGCATTTGCTTCACAGAACCGCTTTTCTGCAGAGAACACTAACGCTTGTTCAGGACGAAAGAAAGCACAGAGCCCCAGATTTGCTGTTGCCCTGGAGAGCTTGCAGAGCACTGGGGAAAGGCAGGCAGAGAATTCCCTGCTAGCACCTTCTCTGTGTCCGGGAAGGAGAAATGTTCACATTGTTTCACAGAATCGCATTTGCGTCGCTGCAGGGAACATTAACGCTTATTCAGGACGAAAGAAAGCACAGAGCCCCAGATTTGCTGTTGCCCTGGAGAGCTTGCAGAGCACTGGGGAAAGGCAGGCAGAGAATTCCCTGCTAGCACCTTCTCTGTGTCCGGGAAGGAGAAGTCTTCACGTTGTTACTCGGAATCGCATTTGCGTCGCTGTAGAGAACACTAACGCTTGTTCAGGACGAAAGAAAGCACAGAGCGCCAGATTTGCTGTTGCCCTGGAGAGCTTGCAGAGCACTGGGGAAAGGCAGACAGAGAATTCCCCGCTAGCACCTTCTCTGTGTCCGGGAAGGAAAACTGTTCGCATTTGCTTCACAGAACCGCTTTTCTGCAGGGAACATTAACGCTTGTTCAGGACGAAAGAAAGCACAGAGCCCCAGATTTGCTGTTGCCCTGGAGAGCTTGCAGAGCACTGGGGAAAGGCAGGCAGAGAATTCCCTGCTAGCACCTTCTCTGTGCCTAGGAAGGAGAAATGTTCACATTGTTTCACAGAATCGCATTTGCGTCGCTGCAGGGAACATTAACGCTTGTTCAGGACGAAAGAAAGCACAGAGCCCCAGATTTGCTGTTGCCCTGGAGAGCTTGCAGAGCACTGGGGAAAGGCAGGCAGAGAATTCCCTGCTAGCACCTTCTCTGTGTCCGGGAAGGAAAACTGTTCGCATTTGCTTCACAGAACCGCTTTTCTGCAGGGAACATTAACGCTTGTTCAGGACGAAAGAAAGCACAGAGCCCCAGATTTGCTGTTGCCCTGGAGAGCTTGCAGAGCACTGGGGAAAGGCAGGCAGAGAATTCCCTGCTAGCACCTTCTCTGTGTCCGGGAAGGAAAACTGTTCACATTTGCTTCACAGAACCGCTTTTCTGCAGAGAACACTAACGCTTGTTCAGGACGAAAGAAAGCACAGAGCCCCAGATTTGCTGTTGCCCTGGAGAGCTTGCAGAGCACTGGGGAAAGGCAGGCAGAGAATTCCCTGCTAGCACCTTCTCTGTGCCTAGGAAGGAGAAATGTTCACATTGTTTCACAGAATCGCATCTGCGTCGCTGCAGGCAACATTAACGCTTGTACAGGACGAAAGAAAGCACAGAGCCCCAGATTTGCTGTTGCCCTGGAGAGCTTGCAGAGCACTGGGGAAAGGCAGGCAGAGAATTCCCTGCTAGCATCTTCTCTGTGTCCGGGAAGGAAAACTGTTCGCATTTGCTTCACAGAACCGCTTTTCTGCAGGGAACATTAACGCTTGTTCAGGACGAAAGAAAGCACAGAGCCCCAGATGTGCTGTTGCCCTGGAGAGCTTGCAGAGCACTGGGGAAAGGCAGGCAGAGAATTCCCTGCTAGCACCTTCTCTGTGTCCGGGAAGGAAAACTGTTCGCATTTGCTTCACAGAACCGCTTTTCTGCAGAGAACACTAACGCTTGTTCAGGACGAAAGAAAGCACAGAGCCCCAGATTTGCTGTTGCCCTGGAGAGCTTGCAGAGCACTGGGGAAAGGCAGGCAGAGAATTCCCTGATAGCACCTTCTCTGTGTCCGGGAATGAGAAGTCTTCACGTTGTTACTCGGAATCGCATTTGCGTCGCTGTAGAGAACACTAACGCTTGTTCAGGACGAAAGAAAGCACAGAGCCCCAGATTTGCTGTTGCCCTGGAGAGCTTGCAGAGCACTGGGGAAAGGCAGGCAGAGAATTCCCTGATAGCACCTTCTCTGTGTCCGGGAAGGAGAAATGTTCACATTGTTTCACAGAATCGCATTTGCGTCGCTGCAGGGAACATTAACGCTTATTCAGGACGAAAGAAAGCACAGAGCCCCAGATTTGCTGTTGCCCTGGAGAGCTTGCAGAGCACTGGGGAAAGGCAGGCAGAGAATTCCCCGCTAGCACCTTCTCTGTGTCCGGGAAGGAAAACTGTTCGCATTTGCTTCACAGAACCGCTTTTCTGCAGGGAACATTAACGCTTGTTCAGGACGAAAGAAAGCACAGAGCCCCAGATTTGCTGTTGCCCTGGAGAGCTTGCAGAGCACCGGGGAAAGGCAGGCAGAGAATTCCCTGCTAGCACCTTCTCTGTGTCCGGGAAGGAAAACTGTTCGCATTTGCTTTACAGAACCGCTTTTCTGCAGGGAACATTAACGCTTGTTCAGGACGAAAGAAAGCACAGAGCCCCAGATTTGCTGTTGCCCTGGAGAGCTTGCAGAGCACTGGGGAAAGGCAGGCAGAGAATTCCCTGCTAGCACCTTCTCTGTGTCCGGGAAGGAGAAATGTTCACATTGTTTCACAGAATCGCATTTGCGTAGCTGCAGGGACCATTAACGCTTGTTCAGGACGAAAGAAAGCACAGAGCCCCAGATTTGCTGTTGCCCTGGAGAGCTTGCAGAGCACTGGGGAAAGGCAGGCAGAGAATTCCCTGCTAGCACCTTCTCTGTGTCCGGGAAGGAAAACTGTTCGCATTTGCTTCACAGAACCGCTTTTCTGCAGAGAACACTAACGCTTGTTCAGGACGAAAGAAAGCACAGAGCCCCAGATTTGCTGTTGCCCTGGAGAGCTTGCAGAGCACTGGGGAAAGGCAGGCAGAGAATTCCCCGCTAGCACCTTCTCTGTGTCCGGGAAGGAAAACTGTTCGCATTTGCTTCACAGAACCGCTTTTCTGCAGGGAACATTAACGCTTGTTCAGGACGAAAGAAAGCACAGAGCCCCAGATTTGCTGTTGCCCTGGAGAGCTTGCAGAGCACCGGGGAAAGGCAGGCAGAGAATTCCCTGCTAGCACCTTCTCTGTGTCCGGGAAGGAAAACTGTTCGCATTTGCTTCACAGAACCGCTTTTCTGCAGGGAACATTAACGCTTGTTCAGGACGAAAGAAAGCACAGAGCCCCAGATTTGCTGTTGCCCTGGAGAGCTTGCAGAGCACTGGGGAAAGGCAGGCAGAGAATTCCCTGCTAGCACCTTCTCTGTGTCCGGGAAGGAGAGATGTTCACATTGTTTCACAGAATCGCATTTGCGTCGCTGCAGGGAACATTAACGCTTATTCAGGACGAAAGAAAGCACAGAGCCCCAGATTTGCTGTTGCCCTGGAGAGCTTGCAGAGCACTGGGGAAAGGCAGGCAGAGAATTCCCTGCTAGCACCTTCTCTGTGTCCGGGAAGGAAAACTGTTCGCATTTGCTTCACAGAACCGCTTTTCTGCAGGGAACATTAACGCTTGTTCAGGACGAAAGAAAGCACAGAGCCCCAGATTTGCTGTTGCCCTGGAGAGCTTGCAGAGCACCGGGGAAAGGCAGGCAGAGAATTCCCTGCTAGCACCTTCTCTGTGTCCGGGAAGGAAAACTGTTCGCATTTGCTTCACAGAACCGCTTTTCTGCAGGGAACATTAACGCTTCTTCAGGACGAAAGAAAGCACAGAGCCCCAGATTTGCTGTTGCCCTGGAGAGCTTGCAGAGCACTGGGGAAAGGCAGGCAGAGAATTCCCTGCTAGCACCTTCTCTGTGTCCGGGAAGGAAAACTGTTCGCATTTGCTTCACAGAACCGCTTTTCTGCAGAGAACACTAACGCTTGTTCAGGACGAAAGAAAGCACAGAGCCCCAGATTTGCTGTTGCCCTGGAGAGCTTGCAGAGCACTGGGGAAAGGCAGGCAGAGAATTCCCTGCTAGCACCTTCTCTGTGTCCGGGAAGGAGAGATGTTCACATTGTTTCACAGAATCGCATTTGCGTCGCTGCAGGGAACATTAACGCTTATTCAGGACGAAAGAAAGCACAGAGCCCCAGATTTGCTGTTGCCCTGGAGAGCTTGCAGAGCACTGGGGAAAGGCAGGCAGAGAATTCCCTGCTAGCACCTTCTCTGTGTCCGGGAAGGAAAACTGTTCGCATTTGCTTCACAGAACCGCTTTTCTGCAGGGAACATTAACGCTTGTTCAGGACGAAAGAAAGCACAGAGCCCCAGATTTGCTGTTGCCCTGGAGAGCTTGCAGAGCACTGGGGAAAGGCAGGCAGAGAATTCCCTGCTAGCACCTTCTCTGTGCCTAGGAAGGAGAAATGTTCACATTGTTTCACAGAATCGCATTTGCGTCGCTGCAGGGAACATTAACGCTTGTTCAGGACGAAAGAAAGCACAGAGCCCCAGATTTGCTGTTGCCCTGGAGAGCTTGCAGAGCACTGGGGAAAGGCAGGCAGAGAATTCCCTGCTAGCACCTTCTCTGTGTCCGGGAAGGAAAACTGTTCGCATTTGCTTCACAGAACCGCTTTTCTGCAGAGAACACTAACGCTTGTTCAGGACGAAAGAAAGCACAGAGCCCCAGATTTGCTGTTGCCCTGAAGAGCTTGCAGAGCACTGGGGAAAGGCAGGCAGAGAATTCCCTGCTAGCACCTTCTCTGTGTCCGGGAAGGAAAACTGTTCGCATTTGCTTCACAGAACCGCTTTTCTGCAGAGAACACTAATGCTTGTTCAGGACAAAAGAAAGCACAGAGCCCCAGATTTGCTGTTTCCCTGGACAGCTTGCAGAGCACTGGGGAAAGGCAGGCAGAGAATTCCCTGCTAGCACCTTCTCTGTGTCCGGGAAGGAGAAATGTTCACATTGTTTCACAGAATCGCATTTGCGTCGCTGCAGGGAACATTAACGCTTGTTCAGGACGAAAGAAAGCACAGAGCCCCAGATTTGCTGTTGCCCTGGAGAGCTTGCAGAGCACTGGGGAAAGGCAGGCAGAGAATTCCCTGCTAGCACCTTCTCTGTGTCCGGGAAGGAAAACTGTTCGCATTTGCTTCACAGAACCGCTTTTCTGCAGGGAACATTAACGCTTGTTCAGGACGAAAGAAAGCACAGAGCCCCAGATTTGCTGTTGCCCTGGAGAGCTTGCAGAGCACTGGGGAAAGGCAGGCAGAGAATTCCCTGCTAGCGCCTTCTCTGTGTCCGGGAAGGAAAACTGTTCGCATTTGCTTCACAGAACCGCTTTTCTGCAGAGAACACTAACGCTTGTTCAGGACAAAAGAAAGCACAGAGCCCCAGATTTGCTGTTTCCCTGGACAGCTTGCAGAGCACTGGGGAAAGGCAGGCAGAGAATTCCCTGCTAGCACCTTCTCTGTGTCCGGGAAGGAGAAATATTCACATTGTTTCACAGAATCGCATTTGCGTCGCTGCAGGGAACATTAACGCTTATTCAGGACGAAAGAAAGCACAGAGCCCCAGATTTGCTGTTGCCCTGGAGAGCTTGCAGAGCACTGGGGAAAGGCAGGCAGAGAATTCCCTGCTAGCACCTTCTCTGTGTCCGGGAAGGAAAACTGTTCGCATTTGCTTCACAGAACCGCTTTTCTGCAGAGAACACTAACGCTTGTTCAGGACGAAAGAAAGCACAGAGCCCCAGATTTGCTGTTGCCCTGGAGAGCTTGCAGAGCACTGGGGAAAGGCAGGCAGAGAATTCCCTGCTAGCACCTTCTCTGTGTCCGGGAAGGAAAACTGTTCGCATTTGCTTCACAGAACCGCTTTTCTGCAGGGACCATTAACGCTTGTTCAGGACGAAAGAAAGCACGGAGCCCCAGATTTGCTGTTGCCCTGGAGAGCTTGCAGAGCACTGGGGAAAGGCAGGCAGAGAATTCCCTGCTAGCACCTTCTCTGTGTCCGGGAAGGAAAACTGTTCACATTTGCTTCACAGAACCGCTTTTCTGCAGAGAACACTAACGCTTGTTCAGGACGAAAGAAAGCACAGAGCCCCAGATTTGCTGTTGCCCTGCAGAGCTTGCAGAGCACTGGGGAAAGGCAGGCAGAGAATTCCCTGCTAGCATCTTCTCTGTGTCCGGGAAGGAGAAATGTTCACATTGTTTCACAGAACCGCTTTTCTGCAGGGAACATTAACGCTTGTTCAGGACGAAAGAAAGCACAGAGCCCCAGATTTGCTGTTGCCCTGGAGAGCTTGCAGAGCACTGGGGAAAGGCAGGCAGAGAATTCCCTGCTAGCACCTTCTCTGTGTCCGGGAAGGAAAACTGTTCGCATTTGCTTCACAGAACCGCTTTTCTGCAGAGAACACTAACGCTTGTTCAGGACGAAAGAAAGCACAGAGCCCCAGATTTGCTGTTTCCCTGGACAGCTTGCAGAGCACTGGGGAAAGGCAGGCAGAGAATTCCCTGATAGCACCTTCTCTGTGTCCGGGAATGAGAAGTCTTCACGTTGTTACTCGGAATCGCATTTGCGTCGCTGTAGAGAACACTAACGCTTGTTCAGGACGAAAGAAAGCACAGAGCCCCAGATTTGCTGTTGCCCTGGAGAGCTTGCAGAGCACTGGGGAAAGGCAGGCAGAGAATTCCCTGATAGCACCTTCTCTGTGTCCGGGAAGGAGAAATGTTCACATTGTTTCACAGAATCGCATTTGCGTCGCTGCAGGGAACATTAACGCTTATTCAGGACGAAAGAAAGCACAGAGCCCCAGATTTGCTGTTGCCCTGGAGAGCTTGCAGAGCACTGGGGAAAGGCAGGCAGAGAATTCCCTGCTAGCACCTTCTCTGTGCCTGGGAAGGAGAAGTCTTCACGTTGTTACTCGGAATCGCATTTGCGTCGCTGTAGAGAACACTAACGCTTGTTCAGGACGAAAGAAAGCACAGAGCGCCAGATTTGCTGTTGCCCTGGAGAGCTTGCAGAGCACTGGGGAAAGGCAGGCAGAGAATTCCCCGCTAGCACCTTCTCTGTGTCCGGGAAGGAAAACTGTTCGCATTTGCTTCACAGAACCGCTTTTCTGCAGGGAACATTAACGCTTGTTCAGGACGAAAGAAAGCACAGAGCCCCAGATTTGCTGTTGCCCTGGAGAGCTTGCAGAGCACCGGGGAAAGGCAGGCAGAGAATTCCCTGCTAGCACCTTCTCTGTGTCCGGGAAGGAAAACTGTTCGCATTTGCTTTACAGAACCGCTTTTCTGCAGGGAACATTAACGCTTGTTCAGGACGAAAGAAAGCACAGAGCCCCAGATTTGCTGTTGCCCTGGAGAGCTTGCAGAGCACTGGGGAAAGGCAGGCAGAGAATTCCCTGCTAGCACCTTCTCTGTGTCCGGGAAGGAGAAATGTTCACATTGTTTCACAGAATCGCATTTGCGTAGCTGCAGGGAACATTAACGCTTGTTCAGGACGAAAGAAAGCACAGAGCCCCAGATTTGCTGTTGCCCTGGAGAGCTTGCAGAGCACTGGGGAAAGGCAGGCAGAGAATTCCCTGCTAGCACCTTCTCTGTGCCTAGGAAGGAGAAATGTTCACATTGTTTCACAGAATCGCATTTGCGTCGCTGCAGGGAACATTAACGCTTGTTCAGGACGAAAGAAAGCACAGAGCCCCAGATTTGCTGTTGCCCTGGAGAGCTTGCAGAGCACTGGGGAAAGGCAGGCAGAGAATTCCCTGCTAGCACCTTCTCTGTGTCCGGGAAGGAAAACTGTTCGCATTTGCTTCACAGAACCGCTTTTCTGCAGAGAACACTAACGCTTGTTCAGGACGAAAGAAAGCACAGAGCCCCAGATTTGCTGTTGCCCTGGAGAGCTTGCAGAGCACTGGGGAAAGGCAGGCAGAGAATTCCCTGCTAGCACCTTCTCTGTGCCTAGGAAGGAGAAATGTTCACATTGTTTCACAGAATCGCATTTGCGTCGCTGCAGGCAACATTAACGCTTGTACAGGACGAAAGAAAGCACAGAGCCCCAGATTTGCTGTTGCCCTGGAGAGCTTGCAGAGCACTGGGGAAAGGCAGGCAGAGAATTCCCTGCTAGCATCTTCTCTGTGTCCGGGAAGGAAAACTGTTCGCATTTGCTTCACAGAACCGCTTTTCTGCAGGGAACATTAACGCTTGTTCAGGACGAAAGAAAGCACAGAGCCCCAGATGTGCTGTTGCCCTGGAGAGCTTGCAGAGCACTGGGGAAAGGCAGGCAGAGAATTCCCTGCTAGCACCTTCTCTGTGTCCGGGAAGGAAAACTGTTCGCATTTGCTTCACAGAACCGCTTTTCTGCAGAGAACACTAACGCTTGTTCAGGACGAAAGAAAGCACAGAGCCCCAGATTTGCTGTTGCCCTGGAGAGCTTGCAGAGCACTGGGGAAAGGCAGGCAGAGAATTCCCTGATAGCACCTTCTCTGTGTCCGGGAATGAGAAGTCTTCACGTTGTTACTCGGAATCGCATTTGCGTCGCTGTAGAGAACACTAACGCTTGTTCAGGACGAAAGAAAGCACAGAGCCCCAGATTTGCTGTTGCCCTGGAGAGCTTGCAGAGCACTGGGGAAAGGCAGGCAGAGAATTCCCTGATAGCACCTTCTCTGTGTCCGGGAAGGAGAAATGTTCACATTGTTTCACAGAATCGCATTTGCGTCGCTGCAGGGAACATTAACGCTTATTCAGGACGAAAGAAAGCACAGAGCCCCAGATTTGCTGTTGCCCTGGAGAGCTTGCAGAGCACTGGGGAAAGGCAGGCAGAGAATTCCCCGCTAGCACCTTCTCTGTGTCCGGGAAGGAAAACTGTTCGCATTTGCTTCACAGAACCGCTTTTCTGCAGGGAACATTAACGCTTGTTCAGGACGAAAGAAAGCACAGAGCCCCAGATTTGCTGTTGCCCTGGAGAGCTTGCAGAGCACCGGGGAAAGGCAGGCAGAGAATTCCCTGCTAGCACCTTCTCTGTGTCCGGGAAGGAAAACTGTTCGCATTTGCTTTACAGAACCGCTTTTCTGCAGGGAACATTAACGCTTGTTCAGGACGAAAGAAAGCACAGAGCCCCAGATTTGCTGTTGCCCTGGAGAGCTTGCAGAGCACTGGGGAAAGGCAGGCAGAGAATTCCCTGCTAGCACCTTCTCTGTGTCCGGGAAGGAGAAATGTTCACATTGTTTCACAGAATCGCATTTGCGTCGCTGCAGGGAACATTAACGCTTGTTCAGGACGAAAGAAAGCACAGAGCCCCAGATTTGCTGTTGCCCTGGAGAGCTTGCAGAGCACTGGGGAAAGGCAGGCAGAGAATTCCCTGCTAGCACCTTCTCTGTGTCCGGGAAGGAAAACTGTTCGCATTTGCTTCACAGAACCGCTTTTCTGCAGAGAACACTAACGCTTGTTCAGGACGAAAGAAAGCACAGAGCCCCAGATTTGCTGTTGCCCTGGAGAGCTTGCAGAGCACCGGGGAAAGGCAGGCAGAGAATTCCCTGCTAGCACCTTCTCTGTGTCCGGGAAGGAAAACTGTTCGCATTTGCTTCACAGAACCGCTTTTCTGCAGAGAACACTAATGCTTGTTCAGGACAAAAGAAAGCACAGAGCCCCAGATTTGCTGTTTCCCTGGACAGCTTGCAGAGCACTGGGGAAAGGCAGGCAGAGAATTCCCTGCTAGCACCTTCTCTGTGTCCGGGAAGGAGAAATGTTCACATTGTTTCACAGAATCGCATTTGCGTCGCTGCAGGGAACATTAACGCTTGTTCAGGACGAAAGAAAGCACAGAGCCCCAGATTTGCTGTTGCCCTGGAGAGCTTGCAGAGCACTGGGGAAAGGCAGGCAGAGAATTCCCTGCTAGCACCTTCTCTGTGTCCGGGAAGGAAAACTGTTCGCATTTGCTTCACAGAACCGCTTTTCTGCAGGGAACATTAACGCTTGTTCAGGACGAAAGAAAGCACAGAGCCCCAGATTTGCTGTTGCCCTGGAGAGCTTGCAGAGCACTGGGGAAAGGCAGGCAGAGAATTCCCTGCTAGCGCCTTCTCTGTGTCCGGGAAGGAAAACTGTTCGCATTTGCTTCACAGAACCGCTTTTCTGCAGAGAACACTAACGCTTGTTCAGGACAAAAGAAAGCACAGAGCCCCAGATTTGCTGTTTCCCTGGACAGCTTGCAGAGCACTGGGGAAAGGCAGGCAGAGAATTCCCTGCTAGCACCTTCTCTGTGTCCAGGAAGGAGAAATATTCACATTGTTTCACAGAATCGCATTTGCGTCGCTGCAGGGAACATTAACGCTTATTCAGGACGAAAGAAAGCACAGAGCCCCAGATTTGCTGTTGCCCTGGAGAGCTTGCAGAGCACTGGGGAAAGGCAGGCAGAGAATTCCCTGCTAGCACCTTCTCTGTGTCCGGGAAGGAAAACTGTTCGCATTTGCTTCACAGAACCGCTTTTCTGCAGAGAACACTAACGCTTGTTCAGGACGAAAGAAAGCACAGAGCCCCAGATTTGCTGTTGCCCTGGAGAGCTTGCAGAGCACTGGGGAAAGGCAGGCAGAGAATTCCCTGCTAGCACCTTCTCTGTGTCCGGGAAGGAAAACTGTTCGCATTTGCTTCACAGAACCGCTTTTCTGCAGGGACCATTAACGCTTGTTCAGGACGAAAGAAAGCACGGAGCCCCAGATTTGCTGTTGCCCTGGAGAGCTTGCAGAGCACTGGGGAAAGGCAGGCAGAGAATTCCCTGCTAGCACCTTCTCTGTGTCCGGGAAGGAAAACTGTTCACATTTGCTTCACAGAACCGCTTTTCTGCAGAGAACACTAACGCTTGTTCAGGACGAAAGAAAGCACAGAGCCCCAGATTTGCTGTTGCCCTGCAGAGCTTGCAGAGCACTGGGGAAAGGCAGGCAGAGAATTCCCTGCTAGCATCTTCTCTGTGTCCGGGAAGGAGAAATGTTCACATTGTTTCACAGAACCGCTTTTCTGCAGGGAACATTAACGCTTGTTCAGGACGAAAGAAAGCACAGAGCCCCAGATTTGCTGTTGCCCTGGAGAGCTTGCAGAGCACTGGGGAAAGGCAGGCAGAGAATTCCCTGCTAGCACCTTCTCTGTGTCCGGGAAGGAAAACTGTTCGCATTTGCTTCACAGAACCGCTTTTCTGCAGAGAACACTAACGCTTGTTCAGGACGAAAGAAAGCACAGAGCCCCAGATTTGCTGTTTCCCTGGACAGCTTGCAGAGCACTGGGGAAAGGCAGGCAGAGAATTCCCTGATAGCACCTTCTCTGTGTCCGGGAATGAGAAGTCTTCACGTTGTTACTCGGAATCGCATTTGCGTCGCTGTAGAGAACACTAACGCTTGTTCAGGACGAAAGAAAGCACAGAGCCCCAGATTTGCTGTTGCCCTGGAGAGCTTGCAGAGCACTGGGGAAAGGCAGGCAGAGAATTCCCTGATAGCACCTTCTCTGTGTCCGGGAAGGAGAAATGTTCACATTGTTTCACAGAATCGCATTTGCGTCGCTGCAGGGAACATTAACGCTTATTCAGGACGAAAGAAAGCACAGAGCCCCAGATTTGCTGTTGCCCTGGAGAGCTTGCAGAGCACTGGGGAAAGGCAGGCAGAGAATTCCCTGCTAGCACCTTCTCTGTGCCTGGGAAGGAGAAGTCTTCACGTTGTTACTCGGAATCGCATTTGCGTCGCTGTAGAGAACACTAACGCTTGTTCAGGACGAAAGAAAGCACAGAGCGCCAGATTTGCTGTTGCCCTGGAGAGCTTGCAGAGCACTGGGGAAAGGCAGGCAGAGAATTCCCCGCTAGCACCTTCTCTGTGTCCGGGAAGGAAAACTGTTCGCATTTGCTTCACAGAACCGCTTTTCTGCAGGGAACATTAACGCTTGTTCAGGACGAAAGAAAGCACAGAGCCCCAGATTTGCTGTTGCCCTGGAGAGCTTGCAGAGCACCGGGGAAAGGCAGGCAGAGAATTCCCTGCTAGCACCTTCTCTGTGTCCGGGAAGGAAAACTGTTCGCATTTGCTTTACAGAACCGCTTTTCTGCAGGGAACATTAACGCTTGTTCAGGACGAAAGAAAGCACAGAGCCCCAGATTTGCTGTTGCCCTGGAGAGCTTGCAGAGCACTGGGGAAAGGCAGGCAGAGAATTCCCTGCTAGCACCTTCTCTGTGTCCGGGAAGGAGAAATGTTCACATTGTTTCACAGAATCGCATTTGCGTAGCTGCAGGGAACATTAACGCTTGTTCAGGACGAAAGAAAGCACAGAGCCCCAGATTTGCTGTTGCCCTGGAGAGCTTGCAGAGCACTGGGGAAAGGCAGGCAGAGAATTCCCTGCTAGCACCTTCTCTGTGCCTAGGAAGGAGAAATGTTCACATTGTTTCACAGAATCGCATTTGCGTCGCTGCAGGGAACATTAACGCTTGTTCAGGACGAAAGAAAGCACAGAGCCCCAGATTTGCTGTTGCCCTGGAGAGCTTGCAGAGCACTGGGGAAAGGCAGGCAGAGAATTCCCTGCTAGCACCTTCTCTGTGTCCGGGAAGGAAAACTGTTCGCATTTGCTTCACAGAACCGCTTTTCTGCAGGGAACATTAACGCTTGTTCAGGACGAAAGAAAGCACAGAGCCCCAGATTTGCTGTTGCCCTGGAGAGCTTGCAGAGCACTGGGGAAAGGCAGGCAGAGAATTCCCTGCTAGCACCTTCTCTGTGTCCGGGAAGGAAAACTGTTCGCATTTGCTTCACAGAACCGCTTTTCTGCAGAGAACACTAACGCTTGTTCAGGACGAAAGAAAGCACAGAGCCCCAGATTTGCTGTTGCCCTGGAGAGCTTGCAGAGCACTGGGGAAAGGCAGGCAGAGAATTCCCTGCTAGCACCTTCTCTGTGCCTAGGAAGGAGAAATGTTCACATTGTTTCACAGAATCGCATTTGCGTCGCTGCAGGCAACATTAACGCTTGTACAGGACGAAAGAAAGCACAGAGCCCCAGATTTGCTGTTGCCCTGGAGAGCTTGCAGAGCACTGGGGAAAGGCAGGCAGAGAATTCCCTGCTAGCATCTTCTCTGTGTCCGGGAAGGAAAACTGTTCGCATTTGCTTCACAGAACCGCTTTTCTGCAGGGAACATTAACGCTTGTTCAGGACGAAAGAAAGCACAGAGCCCCAGATGTGCTGTTGCCCTGGAGAGCTTGCAGAGCACTGGGGAAAGGCAGGCAGAGAATTCCCTGCTAGCACCTTCTCTGTGTCCGGGAAGGAAAACTGTTCGCATTTGCTTCACAGAACCGCTTTTCTGCAGAGAACACTAACGCTTGTTCAGGACGAAAGAAAGCACAGAGCCCCAGATTTGCTGTTGCCCTGGAGAGCTTGCAGAGCACTGGGGAAAGGCAGGCAGAGAATTCCCTGATAGCACCTTCTCTGTGTCCGGGAATGAGAAGTCTTCACGTTGTTACTCGGAATCGCATTTGCGTCGCTGTAGAGAACACTAACGCTTGTTCAGGACGAAAGAAAGCACAGAGCCCCAGATTTGCTGTTGCCCTGGAGAGCTTGCAGAGCACTGGGGAAAGGCAGGCAGAGAATTCCCTGATAGCACCTTCTCTGTGTCCGGGAAGGAGAAATGTTCACATTGTTTCACAGAATCGCATTTGCGTCGCTGCAGGGAACATTAACGCTTATTCAGGACGAAAGAAAGCACAGAGCCCCAGATTTGCTGTTGCCCTGGAGAGCTTGCAGAGCACTGGGGAAAGGCAGGCAGAGAATTCCCCGCTAGCACCTTCTCTGTGTCCGGGAAGGAAAACTGTTCGCATTTGCTTCACAGAACCGCTTTTCTGCAGGGAACATTAACGCTTGTTCAGGACGAAAGAAAGCACAGAGCCCCAGATTTGCTGTTGCCCTGGAGAGCTTGCAGAGCACCGGGGAAAGGCAGGCAGAGAATTCCCTGCTAGCACCTTCTCTGTGTCCGGGAAGGAAAACTGTTCGCATTTGCTTTACAGAACCGCTTTTCTGCAGGGAACATTAACGCTTGTTCAGGACGAAAGAAAGCACAGAGCCCCAGATTTGCTGTTGCCCTGGAGAGCTTGCAGAGCACTGGGGAAAGGCAGGCAGAGAATTCCCTGCTAGCACCTTCTCTGTGTCCGGGAAGGAGAAATGTTCACATTGTTTCACAGAATCGCATTTGCGTAGCTGCAGGGAACATTAACGCTTGTTCAGGACGAAAGAAAGCACAGAGCCCCAGATTTGCTGTTGCCCTGGAGAGCTTGCAGAGCACTGGGGAAAGGCAGGCAGAGAATTCCCTGCTAGCACCTTCTCTGTGTCCGGGAAGGAAAACTGTTCGCATTTGCTTCACAGAACCGCTTTTCTGCAGAGAACACTAACGCTTGTTCAGGACGAAAGAAAGCACAGAGCCCCAGATTTGCTGTTGCCCTGGAGAGCTTGCAGAGCACTGGGGAAAGGCAGGCAGAGAATTCCCTGCTAGCACCTTCTCTGTGTCCGGGAAGGAAAACTGTTCGCATTTGCTTCACAGAACCGCATTTGCGTCGCTGCAGGGAACATTAACGCTTATTCAGGACGAAAGAAAGCACAGAGCCCCAGATTTGCTGTTGCCCTGGAGAGCTTGCAGAGCACTGGGGAAAGGCAGGCAGAGAATTCCCTGCTAGCACCTTCTCTGTGTCCGGGAAGGAAAACTGTTCGCATTTGCTTCACAGAACCGCTTTTCTGCAGGGAACATTAACGCTTGTTCAGGACGAAAGAAAGCACAGAGCCCCAGATTTGCTGTTGCCCTGGAGAGCTTGCAGAGCACTGGGGAAAGGCAGGCAGAGAATTCCCTGCTAGCACCTTCTCTGTGCCTAGGAAGGAGAAATGTTCACATTGTTTCACAGAATCGCATTTGCGTCGCTGCAGGGAACATTAACGCTTGTTCAGGACGAAAGAAAGCACAGAGCCCCAGATTTGCTGTTGCCCTGGAGAGCTTGCAGAGCACTGGGGAAAGGCAGGCAGAGAATTCCCTGCTAGCACCTTCTCTGTGTCCGGGAAGGAAAACTGTTCGCATTTGCTTCACAGAACCGCTTTTCTGCAGAGAACACTAACGCTTGTTCAGGACGAAAGAAAGCACAGAGCCCCAGATTTGCTGTTTCCCTGGACAGCTTGCAGAGCACTGGGGAAAGGCAGGCAGAGAATTCCCTGCTAGCACCTTCTCTGTGTCCGGGAAGGAGAAATGTTCACATTGTTTCACAGAATCGCATTTGCGTCGCTGCAGGGAACATTAACGCTTGTTCAGGACGAAAGAAAGCACAGAGCCCCAGATTTGCTGTTGCCCTGGAGAGCTTGCAGAGCACTGGGGAAAGGCAGGCAGAGAATTCCCTGCTAGCACCTTCTCTGTGTCCGGGAAGGAAAACTGTTCGCATTTGCTTCACAGAACCGCTTTTCTGCAGGGAACATTAACGCTTGTTCAGGACGAAAGAAAGCACAGAGCCCCAGATTTGCTGTTGCCCTGGAGAGCTTGCAGAGCACTGGGGAAAGGCAGGCAGAGAATTCCCTGCTAGCGCCTTCTCTGTGTCCGGGAAGGAAAACTGTTCGCATTTGCTTCACAGAACCGCTTTTCTGCAGAGAACACTAACGCTTGTTCAGGACAAAAGAAAGCACAGAGCCCCAGATTTGCTGTTTCCCTGGACAGCTTGCAGAGCACTGGGGAAAGGCAGGCAGAGAATTCCCTGCTAGCACCTTCTCTGTGTCCGGGAAGGAGAAATATTCACATTGTTTCACAGAATCGCATTTGCGTCGCTGCAGGGAACATTAACGCTTATTCAGGACGAAAGAAAGCACAGAGCCCCAGATTTGCTGTTGCCCTGGAGAGCTTGCAGAGCACTGGGGAAAGGCAGGCAGAGAATTCCCTGCTAGCACCTTCTCTGTGTCCGGGAAGGAAAACTGTTCGCATTTGCTTCACAGAACCGCTTTTCTGCAGAGAACACTAACGCTTGTTCAGGACGAAAGAAAGCACAGAGCCCCAGATTTGCTGTTGCCCTGGAGAGCTTGCAGAGCACTGGGGAAAGGCAGGCAGAGAATTCCCTGCTAGCACCTTCTCTGTGTCCGGGAAGGAAAACTGTTCGCATTTGCTTCACAGAACCGCTTTTCTGCAGGGACCATTAACGCTTGTTCAGGACGAAAGAAAGCACGGAGCCCCAGATTTGCTGTTGCCCTGGAGAGCTTGCAGAGCACTGGGGAAAGGCAGGCAGAGAATTCCCTGCTAGCACCTTCTCTGTGTCCGGGAAGGAAAACTGTTCACATTTGCTTCACAGAACCGCTTTTCTGCAGAGAACACTAACGCTTGTTCAGGACGAAAGAAAGCACAGAGCCCCAGATTTGCTGTTGCCCTGCAGAGCTTGCAGAGCACTGGGGAAAGGCAGGCAGAGAATTCCCTGCTAGCATCTTCTCTGTGTCCGGGAAGGAGAAATGTTCACATTGTTTCACAGAACCGCTTTTCTGCAGGGAACATTAACGCTTGTTCAGGACGAAAGAAAGCACAGAGCCCCAGATTTGCTGTTGCCCTGGAGAGCTTGCAGAGCACTGGGGAAAGGCAGGCAGAGAATTCCCTGCTAGCACCTTCTCTGTGTCCGGGAAGGAAAACTGTTCGCATTTGCTTCACAGAACCGCTTTTCTGCAGAGAACACTAACGCTTGTTCAGGACGAAAGAAAGCACAGAGCCCCAGATTTGCTGTTGCCCTGGAGAGCTTGCAGAGCACTGGGGAAAGGCAGGCAGAGAATTCCCTGATAGCACCTTCTCTGTGTCCGGGAATGAGAAGTCTTCACGTTGTTACTCGGAATCGCATTTGCGTCGCTGTAGAGAACACTAACGCTTGTTCAGGACGAAAGAAAGCACAGAGCCCCAGATTTGCTGTTGCCCTGGAGAGCTTGCAGAGCACTGGGGAAAGGCAGGCAGAGAATTCCCTGATAGCACCTTCTCTGTGTCCGGGAAGGAGAAATGTTCACATTGTTTCACAGAATCGCATTTGCGTCGCTGCAGGGAACATTAACGCTTATTCAGGACGAAAGAAAGCACAGAGCCCCAGATTTGCTGTTGCCCTGGAGAGCTTGCAGAGCACTGGGGAAAGGCAGGCAGAGAATTCCCTGCTAGCACCTTCTCTGTGCCTGGGAAGGAGAAGTCTTCACGTTGTTACTCGGAATCGCATTTGCGTCGCTGTAGAGAACACTAACGCTTGTTCAGGACGAAAGAAAGCACAGAGCGCCAGATTTGCTGTTGCCCTGGAGAGCTTGCAGAGCACTGGGGAAAGGCAGGCAGAGAATTCCCCGCTAGCACCTTCTCTGTGTCCGGGAAGGAAAACTGTTCGCATTTGCTTCACAGAACCGCTTTTCTGCAGGGAACATTAACGCTTGTTCAGGACGAAAGAAAGCACAGAGCCCCAGATTTGCTGTTGCCCTGGAGAGCTTGCAGAGCACCGGGGAAAGGCAGGCAGAGAATTCCCTGCTAGCACCTTCTCTGTGTCCGGGAAGGAAAACTGTTCGCATTTGCTTTACAGAACCGCTTTTCTGCAGGGAACATTAACGCTTGTTCAGGACGAAAGAAAGCACAGAGCCCCAGATTTGCTGTTGCCCTGGAGAGCTTGCAGAGCACTGGGGAAAGGCAGGCAGAGAATTCCCTGCTAGCACCTTCTCTGTGTCCGGGAAGGAGAAATGTTCACATTGTTTCACAGAATCGCATTTGCGTAGCTGCAGGGAACATTAACGCTTGTTCAGGACGAAAGAAAGCACAGAGCCCCAGATTTGCTGTTGCCCTGGAGAGCTTGCAGAGCACTGGGGAAAGGCAGGCAGAGAATTCCCTGCTAGCACCTTCTCTGTGCCTAGGAAGGAGAAATGTTCACATTGTTTCACAGAATCGCATTTGCGTCGCTGCAGGGAACATTAACGCTTGTTCAGGACGAAAGAAAGCACAGAGCCCCAGATTTGCTGTTGCCCTGGAGAGCTTGCAGAGCACTGGGGAAAGGCAGGCAGAGAATTCCCTGCTAGCACCTTCTCTGTGTCCGGGAAGGAAAACTGTTCGCATTTGCTTCACAGAACCGCTTTTCTGCAGGGAACATTAACGCTTGTTCAGGACGAAAGAAAGCACAGAGCCCCAGATTTGCTGTTGCCCTGGAGAGCTTGCAGAGCACTGGGGAAAGGCAGGCAGAGAATTCCCTGCTAGCACCTTCTCTGTGTCCGGGAAGGAAAACTGTTCACATTTGCTTCACAGAACCGCTTTTCTGCAGAGAACACTAACGCTTGTTCAGGACGAAAGAAAGCACAGAGCCCCAGATTTGCTGTTGCCCTGGAGAGCTTGCAGAGCACTGGGGAAAGGCAGGCAGAGAATTCCCTGCTAGCACCTTCTCTGTGCCTAGGAAGGAGAAATGTTCACATTGTTTCACAGAATCGCATTTGCGTCGCTGCAGGCAACATTAACGCTTGTACAGGACGAAAGAAAGCACAGAGCCCCAGATTTGCTGTTGCCCTGGAGAGCTTGCAGAGCACTGGGGAAAGGCAGGCAGAGAATTCCCTGCTAGCATCTTCTCTGTGTCCGGGAAGGAAAACTGTTCGCATTTGCTTCACAGAACCGCTTTTCTGCAGGGAACATTAACGCTTGTTCAGGACGAAAGAAAGCACAGAGCCCCAGATGTGCTGTTGCCCTGGAGAGCTTGCAGAGCACTGGGGAAAGGCAGGCAGAGAATTCCCTGCTAGCACCTTCTCTGTGTCCGGGAAGGAAAACTGTTCGCATTTGCTTCACAGAACCGCTTTTCTGCAGAGAACACTAACGCTTGTTCAGGACGAAAGAAAGCACAGAGCCCCAGATTTGCTGTTGCCCTGGAGAGCTTGCAGAGCACTGGGGAAAGGCAGGCAGAGAATTCCCTGATAGCACCTTCTCTGTGTCCGGGAATGAGAAGTCTTCACGTTGTTACTCGGAATCGCATTTGCGTCGCTGTAGAGAACACTAACGCTTGTTCAGGACGAAAGAAAGCACAGAGCCCCAGATTTGCTGTTGCCCTGGAGAGCTTGCAGAGCACTGGGGAAAGGCAGGCAGAGAATTCCCTGATAGCACCTTCTCTGTGTCCGGGAAGGAGAAATGTTCACATTGTTTCACAGAATCGCATTTGCGTCGCTGCAGGGAACATTAACGCTTATTCAGGACGAAAGAAAGCACAGAGCCCCAGATTTGCTGTTGCCCTGGAGAGCTTGCAGAGCACTGGGGAAAGGCAGGCAGAGAATTCCCCGCTAGCACCTTCTCTGTGTCCGGGAAGGAAAACTGTTCGCATTTGCTTCACAGAACCGCTTTTCTGCAGGGAACATTAACGCTTGTTCAGGACGAAAGAAAGCACAGAGCCCCAGATTTGCTGTTGCCCTGGAGAGCTTGCAGAGCACCGGGGAAAGGCAGGCAGAGAATTCCCTGCTAGCACCTTCTCTGTGTCCGGGAAGGAAAACTGTTCGCATTTGCTTTACAGAACCGCTTTTCTGCAGGGAACATTAACGCTTGTTCAGGACGAAAGAAAGCACAGAGCCCCAGATTTGCTGTTGCCCTGGAGAGCTTGCAGAGCACTGGGGAAAGGCAGGCAGAGAATTCCCTGCTAGCACCTTCTCTGTGTCCGGGAAGGAGAAATGTTCACATTGTTTCACAGAATCGCATTTGCGTAGCTGCAGGGAACATTAACGCTTGTTCAGGACGAAAGAAAGCACAGAGCCCCAGATTTGCTGTTGCCCTGGAGAGCTTGCAGAGCACTGGGGAAAGGCAGGCAGAGAATTCCCTGCTAGCACCTTCTCTGTGTCCGGGAAGGAAAACTGTTCGCATTTGCTTCACAGAACCGCTTTTCTGCAGAGAACACTAACGCTTGTTCAGGACGAAAGAAAGCACAGAGCCCCAGATTTGCTGTTGCCCTGGAGAGCTTGCAGAGCACTGGGGAAAGGCAGGCAGAGAATTCCCTGCTAGCACCTTCTCTGTGTCCGGGAAGGAGAGATGTTCACATTGTTTCACAGAATCGCATTTGCGTCGCTGCAGGGAACATTAACGCTTATTCAGGACGAAAGAAAGCACAGAGCCCCAGATTTGCTGTTTCCCTGGACAGCTTGCAGAGCACTGGGGAAAGGCAGGCAGAGAATTCCCTGCTAGCACCTTCTCTGTGTCCGGGAAGGAGAAATGTTCACATTGTTTCACAGAATCGCATTTGCGTCGCTGCAGGGAACATTAACGCTTATTCAGGACGAAAGAAAGCACAGAGCCCCAGATTTGCTGTTGCCCTGGAGAGCTTGCAGAGCACTGGGGAAAGGCAGGCAGAGAATTCCCTGCTAGCACCTTCTCTGTGTCCGGGAAGGAAAACTGTTCGCATTTGCTTCACAGAACCGCTTTTCTGCAGGGAACATTAACGCTTGTTCAGGACGAAAGAAAGCACAGAGCGCCAGATTTGCTGTTGCCCTGGAGAGCTTGCAGAGCACTGGGGAAAGGCAGGCAGAGAATTCCCTGCTAGCACCTTCTCTGTGTCCGGGAAGGAAAACTGTTCGCATTTGCTTCACAGAACCACTTTTCTGCAGAGAACACTAACGCTTGTTCAGGACGAAAGAAAGCACAGAGCCCCAGATTTGCTGTTGCCCTGGAGAGCTTGCAGAGCACTGGGGAAAGGCAGGCAGAG
The DNA here is from genome assembly GCF_031877795.1 of Strix aluco. Taxonomy (NCBI): domain Eukaryota; kingdom Metazoa; phylum Chordata; class Aves; order Strigiformes; family Strigidae; genus Strix; species Strix aluco. The sequence continues at coordinate 9,951,963 of NC_133932.1, forward strand.
AATTCCCTGCTAGCACCTTCTCTGTGTCCGGGAAGGAGAAGTCTTCACGTTGTTACTCGGAATCGCATTTGCGTCGCTGTAGAGACACTAACGCTTGTTCAGGACGAAAGAAAGCACAGAGCGCCAGATTTGCTGTTGCCCTGGAGAGCTTGCAGAGCACCGGGGAAAGGCAGGCAGAGAATTCCCTGCTAGCACCTTCTCTGTGTCCGGGAAGGAAAACTGTTCGCATTTGCTTCACAGAACCGCTTTTCTGCAGAGAACACTAACGCTTGTTCAGGACGAAAGAAAGCACAGAGCCCCAGATTTGCTGTTGCCCTGGAGAGCTTGCAGAGCACTGGGGAAAGGCAGGCAGAGAATTCCCTGCTAGCACCTTCTCTGTGCCTAGGAAGGAGAAATGTTCACATTGTTTCACAGAATCGTATTTGCGTCGCTGCAGGGAACATTAACGCTTGTTCAGGACGAAAGAAAGCACAGAGCCCCAGATTTGCTGTTGCCCTGGAGAGCTTGCAGAGCACTGGGGAAAGGCAGGCAGAGAATTCCCTGCTAGCACCTTCTCTGTGTCCGGGAAGGAAAACTGTTCGCATTTGCTTCACAGAACCGCTTTTCTGCAGGGAACATTAACGCTTGTTCAGGACGAAAGAAAGCACGGAGCCCCAGATTTGCTGTTGCCCTGGAGAGCTTGCAGAGCACTGGGGAAAGGCAGGCAGAGAATTCCCTGCTAGCACCTTCTCTGTGTCCGGGAAGGAAAACTGTTCACATTTGCTTCACAGAACCGCTTTTCTGCAGAGAACATTAACGCTTGTTCAGGACGAAAGAAAGCACAGAGCCCCAGATTTGCTGTTGCCCTGGAGAGCTTGCAGAGCACTGGGGAAAGGCAGGCAGAGAATTCCCTGCTAGCACCTTCTCTGTGCCTAGGAAGGAGAAATGTTCACATTGTTTCACAGAATCGCATTTGCGTCGCTGCAGGCAACATTAACGATTGTACAGGACGAAAGAAAGCACAGAGCCCCAGATTTGCTGTTGCCCTGCAGAGCTTGCAGAGCACTGGGGAAAGGCAGGCAGAGAATTCCCTGCTAGCATCTTCTCTGTGTCCGGGAAGGAAAACTGTTCGCATTTGCTTCACAGAACCGCTTTTCTGCAGGGAACATTAACGCTTGTTCAGGACGAAAGAAAGCACAGAGCCCCAGATTTGCTGTTGCCCTGGAGAGCTTGCAGAGCACTGGGGAAAGGCAGGCAGAGAATTCCCTGCTAGCACCTTCTCTGTGTCCGGGAAGGAAAACTGTTCGCATTTGCTTCACAGAACCGCTTTTCTGCAGAGAACACTAACGCTTGTTCAGGATGAAAGAAAGCACAGAGCCCCAGATTTGCTGTTGCCCTGGAGAGCTTGCAGAGCACTGGGGAAAGGCAGGCAGAGAATTCCCTGATAGCACCTTCTCTGTGTCCGGGAAGGAGAAATGTTCACATTGTTTCACAGAATCGCACTTGCGTCGCTGCAGGGAACATTAACGCTTATTCAGGACGAAAGAAAGCACAGAGCCCCAGATTTGCTGTTGCCCTGGAGAGCTTGCAGAGCACTGGGGAAAGGAAGGCAGAGAATTCCCTGCTAGCACCTTCTCTGTGCCTGGGAAGGAGAAGTCTTCACGTTGTTACTCGGAATCGCATTTGCGTCGCTGTAGAGAACACTAACGCTTGTTCAGGACGAAAGAAAGCACAGAGCGCCAGATTTGCTGTTGCCCTGGAGAGCTTGCAGACACTGGGGAAAGGCAGGCAGAGAATTCCCCGCTAGCACCTTCTCTGTGTCCGGGAAGGAAAACTGTTCGCATTTGCTTCACAGAACCGCTTTTCTGCAGGGAACATTAACGCTTGTTCAGGACGAAAGAAAGCACAGAGCCCCAGATTTGCTGTTGCCCTGGAGAGCTTGCAGAGCACCGGGGAAAGGCAGGCAGAGAATTCCCTGCTAGCACCTTCTCTGTGTCCGGGAAGGAAAACTGTTCGCATTTGCTTTACAGAACCGCTTTTCTGCAGGGAACATTAACGCTTGTTCAGGACGAAAGAAAGCACAGAGCCCCAGATTTGCTGTTGCCCTGGAGAGCTTGCAGAGCACTGGGGAAAGGCAGGCAGAGAATTCCCTGCTAGCACCTTCTCTGTGTCCGGGAAGGAAAACTGTTCGCATTTGCTTCACAGAACCGCTTTTCTGCAGAGAACACTAACGCTTGTTCAGGACGAAAGAAAGCACAGAGCCCCAGATTTGCTGTTGCCCTGGAGAGCTTGCAGAGCACTGGGGAAAGGCAGGCAGAGAATTCCCTGCTAGCACCTTCTCTGTGTCCGGGAAGGAGAGATGTTCACATTGTTTCACAGAATCGCATTTGCGTCGCTGCAGGGAACATTAACGCTTATTCAGGACGAAAGAAAGCACAGAGCCCCAGATTTGCTGTTGCCCTGGAGAGCTTGCAGAGCACTGGGGAAAGGCAGGCAGAGAATTCCCTGCTAGCACCTTCTCTGTGTCCGGGAAGGAAAACTGTTCGCATTTGCTTCACAGAACCGCTTTTCTGCAGGGAACATTAACGCTTGTTCAGGACGAAAGAAAGCACAGAGCCCCAGATTTGCTGTTGCCCTGGAGAGCTTGCAGAGCACTGGGGAAAGGCAGGCAGAGAATTCCCTGCTAGCACCTTCTCTGTGCCTAGGAAGGAGAAATGTTCACATTGTTTCACAGAATCGCATTTGCGTCGCTGCAGGGAACATTAACGCTTGTTCAGGACGAAAGAAAGCACAGAGCCCCAGATTTGCTGTTGCCCTGGAGAGCTTGCAGAGCACTGGGGAAAGGCAGGCAGAGAATTCCCTGCTAGCACCTTCTCTGTGTCCGGGAAGGAAAACTGTTCGCATTTGCTTCACAGAACCGCTTTTCTGCAGAGAACACTAACGCTTGTTCAGGACGAAAGAAAGCACAGAGCCCCAGATTTGCTGTTGCCCTGGAGAGCTTGCAGAGCACTGGGGAAAGGCAGGCAGAGAATTCCCTGATAGCACCTTCTCTGTGTCCGGGAATGAGAAGTCTTCACGTTGTTACTCGGAATCGCATTTGCGTCGCTGTAGAGAACACTAACGCTTGTTCAGGACGAAAGAAAGCACAGAGCCCCAGATTTGCTGTTGCCCTGGAGAGCTTGCAGAGCACTGGGGAAAGGCAGGCAGAGAATTCCCTGCTAGCACCTTCTCTGTGTCCGGGAAGGAGAAATGTTCACATTGTTTCACAGAATCGCATTTGCGTCGCTGCAGGGAACATTAACGCTTATTCAGGACGAAAGAAAGCACAGAGCCCCAGATTTGCTGTTGCCCTGGAGAGCTTGCAGAGCACTGGGGAAAGGCAGGCAGAGAATTCCCTGCTAGCACCTTCTCTGTACCTGGGAAGGAGAAGTCTTCACGTTGTTACTCGGAATCGCATTTGCGTCGCTGTAGAGAACACTAACGCTTGTTCAGGACGAAAGAAAGCACAGAGCGCCAGATTTGCTGTTGCCCTGGAGAGCTTGCAGAGCACTGGGGAAAGGCAGGCAGAGAATTCCCCGCTAGCACCTTCTCTGTGTCCGGGAAGGAAAACTGTTCGCATTTGCTTCACAGAACCGCTTTTCTGCAGGGAACATTAACGCTTGTTCAGGACGAAAGAAAGCACAGAGCCCCAGATTTGCTGTTGCCCTGGAGAGCTTGCAGAGCACCGGGGAAAGGCAGGCAGAGAATTCCCTGCTAGCACCTTCTCTGTGTCCGGGAAGGAGAAATGTTCGCATTTGCTTTACAGAACCGCTTTTCTGCAGGGACCATTAACGCTTGTTCAGGACGAAAGAAAGCACAGAGCCCCAGATTTGCTGTTGCCCTGGAGAGCTTGCAGAGCACTGGGGAAAGGCAGGCAGAGAATTCCCTGCTAGCACCTTCTCTGTGTCCGGGAAGGAGAAATGTTCACATTGTTTCACAGAATCGCATTTGCGTAGCTGCAGGGAACATTAACGATTGTTCAGGACGAAAGAAAGCACAGAGCGCCAGATTTGCTGTTGCCCTGGAGAGCTTGCAGAGCACTGGGGAAAGGCAGGCAGAGAATTCCCTGCTAGCACCTTCTCTGTGTCCGGGAAGGAAAACTGTTCGCATTTGCTTCACAGAACCCATTTTCTGCAGAGAACATTAACGCTTGTTCAGGACGAAAGAAAGCACAGAGCCCCAGATTTGCTGTTGCCCTGGAGAGCTTGCAGAGCACTGGGGAAAGGCAGGCAGAGAATTCCCTGCTAGCACCTTCTCTGTGTCCGGGAAGGAAAACTGTTCGCATTTGCTTCACAGAACCGCTTTTCTGCAGGGAACATTAACGCTTGTTCAGGACGAAAGAAAGCACAGAGCCCCAGATTTGCTGTTGCCCTGGAGAGCTTGCAGAGCACTGGGGAAAGGCAGGCAGAGAATTCCCTGCTAGCAGCTTGTCTGTGTGCGGGAAGGAAAACTGTTCGCATTTGCTTCACAGAACCACTTTTCTGCAGGGAACATTAACGCTTGTTCAGGACGAAAGAAAGCACAGAGCCCCAGATTTGCTGTTGCCCTGGAGAGCTTGCAGAGCACTGGGGAAAGGCAGGCAGAGAATTCCCTGCTAGCGCCTTCTCTGTGTCCGGGAAGGAAAACTGTTCGCATTTGCTTCACAGAACCGCTTTTCTGCAGAGAACACTAACGCTTGTTCAGGACAAAAGAAAGCACAGAGCCCCAGATTTGCTGTTTCCCTGGACAGCTTGCAGAGCACTGGGGAAAGGCAGGCAGAGAATTCCCTGCTAGCACCTTCTCTGTGTCCGGGAAGGAGAAATATTCACATTGTTTCACAGAATCGCATTTGCGTCGCTGCAGGGAACATTAACGCTTATTCAGGACGAAAGAAAGCACAGAGCCCCAGATTTGCTGTTGCCCTGGAGAGCTTGCAGAGCACTGGGGAAAGGCAGGCAGAGAATTCCCTGCTAGCACCTTCTCTGTGTCCGGGAAGGAAAACTGTTCGCATTTGCTTCACAGAACCGCTTTTCTGCAGAGAACACTAACGCTTGTTCAGGACGAAAGAAAGCACAGAGCCCCAGATTTGCTGTTGCCCTGGAGAGCTTGCAGAGCACTGGGGAAAGGCAGGCAGAGAATTCCCTGCTAGCACCTTCTCTGTGTCCGGGAAGGAAAACTGTTCGCATTTGCTTCACAGAACCGCTTTTCTGCAGGGACCATTAACGCTTGTTCAGGACGAAAGAAAGCACGGAGCCCCAGATTTGCTGTTGCCCTGGAGAGCTTGCAGAGCACTGGGGAAAGGCAGGCAGAGAATTCCCTGCTAGCACCTTCTCTGTGTCCGGGAAGGAGAAATGTTCACATTGTTTCACAGAACCGCTTTTCTGCAGGGAACATTAACGCTTGTTCAGGACGAAAGAAAGCACAGAGCCCCAGATTTGCTGTTGCCCTGGAGAGCTTGCAGAGCACTGGGGAAAGGCAGGCAGAGAATTCCCTGCTAGCACCTTCTCTGTGTCCGGGAAGGAAAACTGTTCGCATTTGCTTCACAGAACCGCTTTTCTGCAGAGAACACTAACGCTTGTTCAGGACGAAAGAAAGCACAGAGCCCCAGATTTGCTGTTTCCCTGGACAGCTTGCAGAGCACTGGGGAAAGGCAGGCAGAGAATTCCCTGATAGCACCTTCTCTGTGTCCGGGAATGAGAAGTCTTCACGTTGTTACTCGGAATCGCATTTGCGTCGCTGTAGAGAACACTAACGCTTGTTCAGGACGAAAGAAAGCACAGAGCCCCAGATTTGCTGTTGCCCTGGAGAGCTTGCAGAGCACTGGGGAAAGGCAGGCAGAGAATTCCCTGCTAGCACCTTCTCTGTGTCCGGGAAGGAAAACTGTTCGCATTTGCTTCACAGAACCGCTTTTCTGCAGGGAACATTAACGCTTGTTCAGGACGAAAGAAAGCACAGAGCCCCAGATTTGCTGTTGCCCTGGAGAGCTTGCAGAGCACTGGGGAAAGGCAGGCAGAGAATTCCCTGCTAGCACCTTCTCTGTGTCCGGGAAGGAGAAATGTTCACATTGTTTCACAGAATCGCATTTGCGTAGCTGCAGGGAACATTAACGCTTGTTCAGGACGAAAGAAAGCACAGAGCCCCAGATTTGCTGTTGCCCTGGAGAGCTTGCAGAGCACTGGGGAAAGGCAGGCAGAGAATTCCCTGCTAGCACCTTCTCTGTGTCCGGGAAGGAAAACTGTTCGCATTTGCTTCACAGAACCGCTTTTCTGCAGAGAACACTAACGCTTGTTCAGGACGAAAGAAAGCACAGAGCCCCAGATTTGCTGTTGCCCTGGAGAGCTTGCAGAGCACTGGGGAAAGGCAGGCAGAGAATTCCCTGCTAGCACCTTCTCTGTGTCCGGGAAGGAGAGATGTTCACATTGTTTCACAGAATCGCATTTGCGTCGCTGCAGGGAACATTAACGCTTATTCAGGACGAAAGAAAGCACAGAGCCCCAGATTTGCTGTTGCCCTGGAGAGCTTGCAGAGCACTGGGGAAAGGCAGGCAGAGAATTCCCTGCTAGCACCTTCTCTGTATCCGGGAAGGAAAACTGTTCGCATTTGCTTCACAGAACCGCTTTTCTGCAGGGAACATTAACGCTTGTTCAGGACGAAAGAAAGCACAGAGCCCCAGATTTGCTGTTGCCCTGGAGAGCTTGCAGAGCACTGGGGAAAGGCAGGCAGAGAATTCCCTGCTAGCACCTTCTCTGTGTCCGGGAAGGAAAACTGTTCGCATTTGCTTCACAGAAACGCTTTTCTGCAGAGAACACTAACGCTTGTTCAGGACAAAAGAAAGCACAGAGCCCCAGATTTGCTGTTGCCCTGGAGAGCTTGCAGAGCACTGGGGAAAGGCAGGCAGAGAATTCCCTGCTAGCACCTTCTCTGTGTCCGGGAAGGAGAAATGTTCACATTGTTTCACAGAATCGCATTTGCGTCGCTGCAGGGAACATTAACGCTTGTTCAGGACGAAAGAAAGCACAGAGCCCCAGATTTGCTGTTGCCCTGGAGAGCTTGCAGAGCACTGGGGAAAGGCAGGCAGAGAATTCCCTGCTAGCACCTTCTCTGTGTCCGGGAAGGAAAACTGTTCGCATTTGCTTCACAGAACCGCTTTTCTGCAGAGAACACTAACGCTTGTTCAGGACGAAAGAAAGCACAGAGCCCCAGATTTGCTGTTGCCCTGGAGAGCTTGCAGAGCACTGGGGAAAGGCAGGCACAGAATTCCCTGATAGCACCTTCTCTGTGTCCGGGAATGAGAAGTCTTCACGTTGTTACTCGGAATCGCATTTGCGTCGCTGTAGAGAACACTAACGCTTGTTCAGGACGAAAGAAAGCACAGAGCCCCAGATTTGCTGTTGCCCTGGACAGCTTGCAGAGCACTGGGGAAAGGCAGGCAGAGAATTCCCTGCTAGCACCTTCTCTGTGTCCGGGAAGGAGAAATGTTCACATTGTTTCACAGAATCGCATTTGCGTCGCTGCAGGGAACATTAACGCTTATTCAGGACGAAAGAAAGCACAGAGCCCCAGATTTGCTGTTGCCCTGGAGAGCTTGCAGAGCACTGGGGAAAGGCAGGCAGAGAATTCCCTGCTAGCACCTTCTCTGTGTCCGGGAAGGAAAACTGTTCGCATTTGCTTCACAGAACCGCTTTTCTGCAGGGAACATTAACGCTTGTTCAGGACGAAAGAAAGCACAGAGCCCCAGATTTGCTGTTGCCCTGGAGAGCTTGCAGAGCACTGGGGAAAGGCAGGCAGAGAATTCCCTGCTAGCGCCTTCTCTGTGTCCGGGAAGGAAAACTGTTCGCATTTGCTTCACAGAACCGCTTTTCTGCAGAGAACACTAACGCTTGTTCAGGACAAAAGAAAGCACAGAGCCCCAGATTTGCTGTTTCCCTGGACAGCTTGCAGAGCACTGGGGAAAGGCAGGCAGAGAATTCCCTGCTAGCACCTTCTCTGTGTCCGGGAAGGAGAAATATTCACATTGTTTCACAGAATCGCATTTGCGTCGCTGCAGGGAACATTAACGCTTATTCAGGACGAAAGAAAGCACAGAGCCCCAGATTTGCTGTTGCCCTGGAGAGCTTGCAGAGCACTGGGGAAAGGCAGGCAGAGAATTCCCTGCTAGCACCTTCTCTGTGTCCGGGAAGGAAAACTGTTCGCATTTGCTTCACAGAACCGCTTTTCTGCAGAGAACACTAACGCTTGTTCAGGACGAAAGAAAGCACAGAGCCCCAGATTTGCTGTTGCCCTGGAGAGCTTGCAGAGCACTGGGGAAAGGCAGGCAGAGAATTCCCTGCTAGCACCTTCTCTGTGTCCGGGAAGGAAAACTGTTCGCATTTGCTTCACAGAACCGCTTTTCTGCAGGGACCATTAACGCTTGTTCAGGACGAAAGAAAGCACGGAGCCCCAGATTTGCTGTTGCCCTGGAGAGCTTGCAGAGCACTGGGGAAAGGCAGGCAGAGAATTCCCTGCTAGCACCTTCTCTGTGTCCGGGAAGGAAAACTGTTCACATTTGCTTCACAGAACCGCTTTTCTGCAGAGAACACTAACGCTTGTTCAGGACGAAAGAAAGCACAGAGCCCCAGATTTGCTGTTGCCCTGCAGAGCTTGCAGAGCACTGGGGAAAGGCAGGCAGAGAATTCCCTGCTAGCATCTTCTCTGTGTCCGGGAAGGAGAAATGTTCACATTGTTTCACAGAACCGCTTTTCTGCAGGGAACATTAACGCTTGTTCAGGACGAAAGAAAGCACAGAGCCCCAGATTTGCTGTTGCCCTGGAGAGCTTGCAGAGCACTGGGGAAAGGCAGGCAGAGAATTCCCTGCTAGCACCTTCTCTGTGTCCGGGAAGGAAAACTGTTCGCATTTGCTTCACAGAACCGCTTTTCTGCAGAGAACACTAACGCTTGTTCAGGACGAAAGAAAGCACAGAGCCCCAGATTTGCTGTTGCCCTGGAGAGCTTGCAGAGCACTGGGGAAAGGCAGGCAGAGAATTCCCTGCTAGCACCTTCTCTGTGTCCGGGAATGAGAAGTCTTCACGTTGTTACTCGGAATCGCATTTGCGTCGCTGTAGAGAACACTAACGCTTGTTCAGGACGAAAGAAAGCACAGAGCCCCAGATTTGCTGTTGCCCTGGAGAGCTTGCAGAGCACTGGGGAAAGGCAGGCAGAGAATTCCCTGATAGCACCTTCTCTGTGTCCGGGAAGGAGAAATGTTCACATTGTTTCACAGAATCGCATTTGCGTCGCTGCAGGGAACATTAACGCTTATTCAGGACGAAAGAAAGCACAGAGCCCCAGATTTGCTGTTGCCCTGGAGAGCTTGCAGAGCACTGGGGAAAGGCAGGCAGAGAATTCCCTGCTAGCACCTTCTCTGTGCCTGGGAAGGAGAAGTCTTCACGTTGTTACTCGGAATCGCATTTGCGTCGCTGTAGAGAACACTAACGCTTGTTCAGGACGAAAGAAAGCACAGAGCCCCAGATTTGCTGTTGCCCTGGAGAGCTTGCAGAGCACCGGGGAAAGGCAGGCAGAGAATTCCCTGCTAGCACCTTCTCTGTGTCCGGGAAGGAAAACTGTTCGCATTTGCTTTACAGAACCGCTTTTCTGCAGGGAACATTAACGCTTGTTCAGGACGAAAGAAAGCACAGAGCCCCAGATTGGCTGTTGCCCTGGAGAGCTTGCAGAGCACTGGGGAAAGGCAGGCAGAGAATTCCCTGCTAGCACCTTCTCTGTGTCCGGGAAGGAGAAATGTTCACATTGTTTCACAGAATCGCATTTGCGTAGCTGCAGGGAACATTAACGCTTGTTCAGGACGAAAGAAAGCACAGAGCCCCAGATTTGCTGTTGCCCTGGAGAGCTTGCAGAGCACTGGGGAAAGGCAGGCAGAGAATTCCCTGCTAGCACCTTCTCTGTGTCCGGGAAGGAAAACTGTTCGCATTTGCTTCACAGAACCGCTTTTCTGCAGAGAACACTAACGCTTGTTCAGGACGAAAGAAAGCACAGAGCCCCAGATTTGCTGTTGCCCTGGAGAGCTTGCAGAGCACTGGGGAAAGGCAGGCAGAGAATTCCCTGCTAGCACCTTCTCTGTGTCCGGGAAGGAGAGATGTTCACATTGTTTCACAGAATCGCATTTGCGTCGCTGCAGGGAACATTAACGCTTATTCAGGACGAAAGAAAGCACAGAGCCCCAGATTTGCTGTTGCCCTGGAGAGCTTGCAGAGCACTGGGGAAAGGCAGGCAGAGAATTCCCTGCTAGCACCTTCTCTGTATCCGGGAAGGAAAACTGTTCGCATTTGCTTCACAGAACCGCTTTTCTGCAGGGAACATTAACGCTTGTTCAGGACGAAAGAAAGCACAGAGCCCCAGATTTGCTGTTGCCCTGGAGAGCTTGCAGAGCACTGGGGAAAGGCAGGCAGAGAATTCCCTGCTAGCACCTTCTCTGTGTCCGGGAAGGAAAACTGTTCGCATTTGCTTCACAGAACCGCTTTTCTGCAGAGAACACTAACGCTTGTTCAGGACGAAAGAAAGCACAGAGCCCCAGATTTGCTGTTGCCCTGGAGAGCTTGCAGAGCACTGGGGAAAGGCAGGCAGAGAATTCCCTGCTAGCACCTTCTCTGTGTCCGGGAATGAGAAGTCTTCACGTTGTTACTCGGAATCGCATTTGCGTCGCTGTAGAGAACACTAACGCTTGTTCAGGACGAAAGAAAGCACAGAGCCCCAGATTTGCTGTTGCCCTGGAGAGCTTGCAGAGCACTGGGGAAAGGCAGGCAGAGAATTCCCTGCTAGCACCTTCTCTGTGTCCGGGAAGGAGAAATGTTCACATTGTTTCACAGAATCGCATTTGCGTCGCTGCAGGGAACATTAACGCTTATTCAGGACGAAAGAAAGCACAGAGCCCCAGATTTGCTGTTGCCCTGGAGAGCTTGCAGAGCACTGGGGAAAGGCAGGCAGAGAATTCCCTGCTAGCACCTTCTCTGTACCTGGGAAGGAGAAGTCTTCACGTTGTTACTCGGAATCGCATTTGCGTCGCTGTAGAGAACACTAACGCTTGTTCAGGACGAAAGAAAGCACAGAGCGCCAGATTTGCTGTTGCCCTGGAGAGCTTGCAGAGCACTGGGGAAAGGCAGGCAGAGAATTCCCCGCTAGCACCTTCTCTGTGTCCGGGAAGGAAAACTGTTCGCATTTGCTTCACAGAACCGCTTTTCTGCAGGGAACATTAACGCTTGTTCAGGACGAAAGAAAGCACAGAGCCCCAGATTTGCTGTTGCCCTGGAGAGCTTGCAGAGCACCGGGGAAAGGCAGGCAGAGAATTCCCTGCTAGCACCTTCTCTGTGTCCGGGAAGGAAAACTGTTCGCATTTGCTTTACAGAACCGCTTTTCTGCAGGGAACATTAACGCTTGTTCAGGACGAAAGAAAGCACAGAGCCCCAGATTTGCTGTTGCCCTGGAGAGCTTGCAGAGCACTGGGGAAAGGCAGGCAGAGAATTCCCTGCTAGCACCTTCTCTGTGTCCGGGAAGGAGAAATGTTCACATTGTTTCACAGAATCGCATTTGCGTAGCTGCAGGGAACATTAACGATTGTTCAGGACGAAAGAAAGCACAGAGCCCCAGATTTGCTGTTGCCCTGGAGAGCTTGCAGAGCACTGGGGAAAGGCAGGCAGAGAATTCCCTGCTAGCACCTTCTCTGTGTCCGGGAAGGAAAACTGTTCGCATTTGCTTCACAGAACCGCTTTTCTGCAGAGAACACTAACGCTTGTTCAGGACGAAAGAAAGCACAGAGCCCCAGATTTGCTGTTGCCCTGGAGAGCTTGCAGAGCACTGGGGAAAGGCAGGCAGAGAATTCCCTGCTAGCACCTTCTCTGTGTCCGGGAAGGAAAACTGTTCGCATTTGCTTCACAGAACCGCTTTTCTGCAGAGAACACTAACGCTTGTTCAGGACAAAAGAAAGCACAGAGCCCCAGATTTGCTGTTTCCCTGGACAGCTTGCAGAGCACTGGGGAAAGGCAGGCAGAGAATTCCCTGCTAGCACCTTCTCTGTGTCTTGGAAGGAGAAATGTTCACATTGTTTCACAGAATCGCATTTGCGTCGCTGCAGGGAACATTAACGCTTATTCAGGACGAAAGAAAGCACAGAGCCCCAGATTTGCTGTTGCCCTGGAGAGCTTGCAGAGCACTGGGGAAAGGCAGGCAGAGAATTCCCTGCTAGCACCTTCTCTGTGTCCGGGAAGGAAAACTGTTCGCATTTGCTTCACAGAACCGCTTTTCTGCAGGGAACATTAACGCTTGTTCAGGACGAAAGAAAGCACAGAGCCCCAGATTTGCTGTTGCCCTGGAGAGCTTGCAGAGCACTGGGGAAAGGCAGGCAGAGAATTCCCTGCTAGCACCTTCTCTGTGTCCGGGAAGGAAAACTGTTCACATTTGCTTCACAGAACCGCTTTTCTGCAGAGAACACTAACGCTTGTTCAGGACGAAAGAAAGCACAGAGCCCCAGATATGCTGTTGCCCTGAAGAGCTTGCAGAGCACTGGGGAAAGGCAGGCAGAGAATTCCCTGCTAGCACCTTCTCTGTGTCCGTGAAGGAGAAATGTTCACATTGTTTCACAGAATCGCATTTGCGTCGCTGCAGGGAACATTAACGCTTATTCAGGACGAAAGAAAGCACAGAGCCCCAGATTTGCTGTTGCCCTGGAGAGCTTGCAGAGCACCGGGGAAAGGCAGGCAGAGAATTCCCCGCTAGCACCTTCTCTGTGTCCGGGAAGGAAAACTGTTCGCATTTGCTTCACAGAACCGCTTTTCTGCAGGGAACATTAACGCTTGTTCAGGACGAAAGAAAGCACAGAGCGCCAGATTTGCTGTTGCCCTGGAGAGCTTGCAGAGCACTGGGGAAAGGCAGGCAGAGAATTCCCTGCTAGCACCTTCTCTGTGTCCGGGAAGGAAAACTGTTCACATTTGCTTCACAGAACCGCTTTTCTGCAGAGAACACTAACGCTTGTTCAGGACGAAAGAAAGCACAGAGCCACAGATTGGCTGTTGCCCTGGAGAGCTTGCAGAGCACTGGGGAAAGGCAGGCAGAGAATTCCCTGCTAGCACCTTCTCTGTGTCCGGGAAGGAAAACTGTTCGCATTTGCTTCACAGAACCGCTTTTCTGCAGGGAACATTAACGCTTGTTCAGGACGAAAGAAAGCACAGAGCCCCAGATTTGCTGTTGCCCTGGAGAGCTTGCAGAGCACTGGGGAAAGGCAGGCAGAGAATTCCCTGCTAGCACCTTCTCTGTGTCCGGGAAGGACAACTGTTCGCATTTGCTTCACAGAACCGCTTTTCTGCAGGGAACATTAACGCTTGTTCAGGACGAAAGAAAGCACAGAGCCCCAGATTTGCTGTTGCCCTGGAGAGCTTGCAGAGCACTGGGGAAAGGCAGGCAGAGAATTCCCTGCTAGCATCTTCTCTGTGCCTAGGAAGGAGAAATGTTCACATTGTTTCACAGAATCGCATTTGCGTCGCTGCAGGGAACACTAACGCTTGTTCAGGACAAAAGAAAGCACAGAGCCCCAGATTTGCTGTTGCCCTGGAGAGCTTGCAGAGCACTGGGGAAAGGCAGGCAGAGAATTCCCTGCTAGCACCTTCTCTGTGTCCGGGAAGGAAAACTGTTCGCATTTGCTTCACAGAACCGCTTTTCTGCAGGGAACATTAACGCTTGTTCAGGACGAAAGAAAGCACAGAGCGCCAGATTTGCTGTTGCCCTGGAGAGCTTGCAGAGCACTGGGGAAAGGCAGGCAGAGAATTCCCTGCTAGCACCTTCTCTGTGTCCGGGAAGGAGAAATGTTCACATTGTTTCACAGAATCGCATTTGCGTCGCTGCAGGGAACATTAACGCTTATTCAGGACGAAAGACAGCACAGAGCCCCAGATTTGCTGTTGCCCTGGAGAGCTTGCAGAGCACTGGGGAAAGGCAGGCAGAGAATTCCCTGCTAGCACCTTCTCTGTGCCTGGGAAGGAGAAGTCTTCACGTTGTTACTCGGAATCGCATTTGCGTCGCTGTAGAGAACACTAACGCTTGTTCAGGACGAAAGAAAGCACAGAGCGCCAGATTTGCTGTTGCCCTGGAGAGCTTGCAGAGCACTGGGGAAAGGCAGGCAGAGAATTCCCCGCTAGCACCTTCTCTGTGTCCGGGAAGGAAAACTGTTCGCATTTGCTTCACAGAACCGCTTTTCTGCAGGGAACATTAACGCTTCTTCGGGACGAAAGAAAGCACAGAGCCCCAGATTTGCTGTTGCCCTGGAGAGCTTGCAGAGAACCGGGGAAAGGCAGGCAGAGAATTCCTTGCTAGCACCTTCTCTGTGTCCGGGAAGGAAAACTGTTCGCATTTGCTTCACAGAACCGCTTTTCTGCAGGAAACATTAACGCTTGTTCAGGACGAAAGAAAGCACAGAGCCCCAGATTTGCTGTTGTCCTGGAGAGCTTGCAGAGCACTGGGGAAAGGCAGGCAGAGAATTCCCTGCTAGCACTTTCTCTGTGTCCAGGAAGGAAAACTGTTCGCATTTGGTTCACAGAACCGCTTTTCTACAGAGAACACTAACGCTTGTTCAGGACGAAAGAAAGCACAGAGCCCCAGATTTGCTGTTGCCCTGGAGAGCTTGCAGAGCACTGGGGAAAGGCAGGCAGAGAATTCCCTGCTAGCACCTTCTCTGTGTCCGGGAAGGAGAAATGTTCACATTGTTTCACAGAATCGCATTTGCGTCGCTGCAGGGAACACTAACGCTTGTTCAGGACGAAAGAAAGCACAGAGCCCCAGATTTGCTGTTGCCCTGGAGAGCTTGCAGAGCACTGGGGAAAGGCAGGCAGAGAATTCCCTGCTAGCACCTTCTCTGTGTCCGGGAAGGAAAACTGTTCGCATTTGCTTCACAGAACCGCTTTTCTGCAGGGAACATTAACGCTTGTTCAGGACGAAAGAAAGCACAGAGCCCCAGATTTGCTGTTGCCCTGGAGAGCTTGCAGAGCACTGGGGAAAGGCAGGCAGAGAATTCCCTGCTAGCAGCTTGTCTGTGTGCGGGAAGGAAAACTGTTCGCATTTGCTTCACAGAACCACTTTTCTGCAGGGAACATTAACGCTTGTTCAGGACGAAAGAAAGCACAGAGCGCCAGATTTGCTGTTGCCCTGGAGAGCTTGCAGAGCACTGGGGAAAGGCAGGCAGAGAATTCCCTGATAGCACCTTCTCTGTGTCCGGGAAGGAAAACTGTTCGCATTTGCTTCACAGAACCGCTTTTCTGCAGAGAACACTAACGCTTGTTCAGGACGAAAGAAAGCACAGAGCCCCAGATTTGCTGTTGTCCTGGAGAGCTTGCAGAGCACTGGGGAAAGGCAGGCAGAGAATTCCCTGCTAGCATCTTCTCTGTGCCTAGGAAGGAGAAATGTTCACATTGTTTCACAGAATCGCATTTGCGTCGCTGCAGGGAACACTAACGCTTGTTCAGGACGAAAGAAAGCACAGAGCCCCAGATTTGCTGTTGCCCTGGAGAGCTTGCAGAGCACTGGGGAAAGGCAGGCAGAGAATTCCCCGCTAGCACCTTCTCTGTGTCCGGGAAGGAAAACTGTTCGCATTTGCTTCACAGAACCGCTTTTCTGCAGGGAACATTAACGCTTGTTCAGGACGAAAGAAAGCACGGAGCCCCAGATTTGCTGTTGCCCTGGAGAGCTTGCAGAGCACTGGGGAAAGGCAGGCAGAGAATTCCCTGCTAGCACCTTGTCTGTGTGCGGGAAGGAAAACTGTTCGCATTTGCTTCACAGAACCGCTTTTCTGCAGGGAACATTAACGCTTGTTCAGGACGAAAGAAAGCACAGAGCGCCAGATTTGCTGTTGCCCTGGAGAGCTTGCAGAGCACTGGGGAAAGGCAGGCAGAGAATTCCCTGCTAGCACCTTCTCTGTGTCCGGGAAGGAAAACTGTTCGCATTTGCTTCACAGAACCGCTTTTCTGCAGAGAACACTAACGCTTGTTCAGGACGAAAGAAAGCACAGAGCCCCAGATTTGCTGTTGCCCTGGAGAGCTTGCAGAGCACTGGGGATAGGCAGGCAGAGAATTCCCTGCTAGCACCTTCTCTGTGCCTAGGAAGGAGAAATGTTCACATTGTTTCACAGAATCGCATTTGCGTCGCTGCAGGGAACATTAACGCTTCTTCAGGACGAAAGAAAGCACAGAGCGCCAGATTTGCTGTTGCCCTGGAGAGCTTGCAGAGCACTGGGGAAAGGCAGGCAGAGAATTCCCTGCTAGCACCTTCTCTGTTTCCGGGAAGGAAAACTGTTCGCGTTTGCTTCACAGAACCGCTTTTCTGCAGGGAACATTAACGCTTGTTCAGGACGAAAGAAAGCACAGAGCCCCAGATTTGCTGTTGCCCTGGAGAGCTTGCAGAGCACTGGGGAAAGGCAGGCAGAGAATTCCCTGCTAGCACCTTCTCTGTGCCTGGGAAGGAGAAATGTTCACATTGTTTCACAGAATCGCATTTGCGTCGCTGCAGGGAACACTAACGCTTGTTCAGGACGAAAGAAAGCACAGAGCCCCAGATTTGCTGTTGCCCTGGAGAGCTTGCAGAGCACTGGGGAAAGGCAGGCAGAGAATTCCCTGCTAGCACCTTCTCTGTGTCCGGGAAGGAAAACTGTTCGCATTTGCTTCACAGAACCGCTTTTCTGCAGGGACCATTAACGCTTGTTCAGGACGAAAGAAAGCACGGAGCCCCAGATTTGCTGTTGCCCTGGAGAGCTTGCAGAGCACTGGGGAAAGGCAGGCAGAGAATTCCCTGCTAGCACCTTCTCTGTGTCCGGGAAGGAAAACTGTTCGCATTTGCTTCACAGAACCGCTTTTCTGCAGGGAACATTAACGCTTGTTCAGGACGAAAGAAAGCACGGAGCCCCAGATTTGCTGTTGCCCTGGAGAGCTTGCAGAGCACTGGATAAAGGCAGGCAGAGAATCCCCTGCTAGCACCTTCTCTGTGTCCGGGAAGGAGAAATGTTCACATTGTTTCACAGAATCGCATTTGCGTCGCTGCAGAGAACACTAACGCTTGTTCAGGACGAAAGAAAGCACAGAGCCCCAGATTTGCTGTTGCCCTGGAGAGCTTGCAGAGCACTGGGGAAAGGCAGGCAGAGAATTCCCTGCTAGCACCTTCTCTGTGTCCGGGAAGGAAAACTGTTCGCATTTGCTTCACAGAACCGCTTTTCTGCAGGGAACATTAACGCTTGTTCAGGACGAAAGAAAGCACAGAGCCCCAGATTTGCTGTTGCCCTGGAGAGCTTGCAGAGCACTGGGGAAAGGCAGGCAGAGAATTCCCTGCTAGCACCTTCTCTGTGCCTGGGAATGAGAAGTCTTCACGTTGTTACTCGGAATCGCATTTGCGTCGCTGAAGAGAACACTAACGCTTGTTCAGGACGAAAGAAAGCACAGAGCCCCAGATTTGCTGTTGCCCTGGAGAGCTTGCAGAGCACTGGGGAAAGGCAGGCAGAGAATTCCCTGCTAGCACCTTCTCTGTGTCCGGGAAGGAAAACTGTTCGCATTTGCTTCACAGAACCGCTTTTCTGCAGGGAACATTAACGCTTGTTCAGGACGAAAGAAAGCACAGAGCCCCAGATTTGCTGTTGCCCTGGAGAGCTTGCAGAGCACTGGGGAAAGGCAGGCAGAGAATTCCCTGCTAGCACCTTCTCTGTGTCCGGGAAGGAAAACTGTTCGCATTTGCTTCACAGAACCGCTTTTCTGCAGAGAACACTAACGCTTGTTCAGGACGAAAGAAAGCACAGAGCCCCAGATTTGCTGTTGCCCTGGAGAGCTTGCAGAGCACTGGGGAAAGGCAGGCAGAGAATTCCCTGCTAGCACCTTCTCTGTGTCCGGGAAGGAGAAATGTTCACATTGTTTCACAGAATCGCATTTGCGTCGCTGCAGGGAACATTAACGCTTATTCAGGACGAAAGAAAGCACAGAGCCCCAGATTTGCTGTTGCCCTGGAGAGCTTGCAGAGCACTGGGGAAAGGCAGGCAGAGAATTCCCTGCTAGCACCTTCTCTGTGCCTGGGAAGGAGAAGTCTTCACGTTGTTACTCGGAATCGCATTTGCGTCGCTGTAGAGAACACTAACGCTTGTTCAGGACGAAAGAAAGCACAGAGCCCCAGATTTGCTGTTGCCCTGGAGAGCTTGCAGAGCACTGGGGAAAGGCAGGCAGAGAATTCCCTGCTAGCACCTTCTCTGTGTCCGGGAAGGAAAACTGTTCGCATTTGCTTCACAGAACCGCTTTTCTGCAGGGAACATTAACGCTTCTTCAGGACGAAAGAAAGCACAGAGCCCCAGATTTGCTGTTGCCCTGGAGAGCTTGCAGAGCACTGGGGAAAGGCAGGCAGAGAATTCCCTGATAGCACCTTCTCTGTGTCCGGGAACGAAAACTGTTCGCATTTGCTTCGCAGAACCGCTTTTCTGCAGAGAACACTAACGCTTGTTCAGGACGAAAGAAAGCACAGAGCCCCAGATTTGCTGTTGCCCTGGAGAGCTTGCAGAGCACTGGGGAAAGGCAGGCAGAGAATTCCCTGCTAGCACCTTCTCTGTGTCCGGGAAGGAGAAATGTTCACGTTGTTACTCGGAATCGCATATGCGTCGCTGTAGAGAACACTAACGCTTGTTCAGGACGAAAGAAAGCACAGAGCGCCAGATTTGCTATTGCCCTGGAGAGCTTGCAGAGCACTGGGGAAAGGCAGGCAGAGAATTCCCCGCTAGCACCTTCTCTGTGTCCGGGAAGGAAAACTGTTCGCATTTGCTTCACAGAACCGCTTTTCTGCAGGGAACATTAACGCTTGTTCAGGACGAAAGAAAGCACAGAGCCCCAGATTTGCTGTTGCCCTGGAGAGCTTGCAGAGCACCGGGGAAAGGCAGGCAGAGAATTCCCTGCTAGCACCTTCTCTGTGTCCGGGAAGGAAAACTGTTCACATTTGCTTCACAGAACCGCTTTTCTGCAGGGAACATTAACGCTTGTTCAGGACGAAAGAAAGCACAGAGCCCCAGATTTGCTGTTGCCCTGGAGAGCTTGCAGAGCACTGGGGAAAGGCAGGCAGAGAATTCCCTGCTAGCACCTTCTCTGTGTCCGGGAAGGAAAACTGTTCGCATTTGCTTCACAGAACCGCTTTTCTGCAGAGAACACTAACGCTTTTTCAGGACAAAATAAAGCACAGAGCCCCAGATTTGCTGTTTCCCTGGACAGCTTGCAGAGCACTGGGGAAAGGCAGGCAGAGAATTCCCTGCTAGCACCTTCTCTGTGTCCGGGAAGGAGAAATGTTCACATTGTTTCACAGAATCGCATTTGCGTCGCTGCAGGGAACATTAACGCTTATTCAGGACGAAAGAAAGCACAGAGCCCCAGATTTGCTGTTGCCCTGGAGAGCTTGCAGAGCACTGGGGAAAGGCAGGCAGAGAATTCCCTGCTAGCACCTTCTCTGTGTCCGGGAAGGAGAAATGTTCACATTGTTTCACAGAATCGCATTTGCGTCGCTGCAGGGAACATTAACGCTTATTCAGGACGAAAGAAAGCACAGAGCCCCAGATTTGCTGTTGCCCTGGAGAGCTTGCAGAGCACTGGGGAAAGGCAGGCAGAGAATTCCCTGCTAGCACCTTCTCTGTGCCTGGGAAGGAGAAGTCTTCACGTTGTTACTCGGAATCGCATTTGCGTCGCTGTAGAGAACACTAACGCTTGTTCAGGACGAAAGAAAGCACAGAGCCCCAGATTTGCTGTTGCCCTGGAGAGCTTGCAGAGCACTGGGGAAAGGCAGGCAGAGAATTCCCTGCTAGCACCTTCTCTGTGTCCGGGAAGGAAAACTGTTCGCATTTGCTTCACAGAACCGCTTTTCTGCAGGGAACATTAACGCTTCTTCAGGACGAAAGAAAGCACAGAGCCCCAGATTTGCTGTTGCCCTGGAGAGCTTGCAGAGCACTGGGGAAAGGCAGGCAGAGAATTCCCTGATAGCACCTTCTCTGTGTCCGGGAACGAAAACTGTTCGCATTTGCTTCGCAGAACCGCTTTTCTGCAGAGAACACTAACGCTTGTTCAGGACGAAAGAAAGCACAGAGCCCCAGATTTGCTGTTGCCCTGGAGAGCTTGCAGAGCACTGGGGAAAGGCAGGCAGAGAATTCCCTGCTAGCACCTTCTCTGTGTCCGGGAAGGAGAAATGTTCACGTTGTTACTCGGAATCGCATATGCGTCGCTGTAGAGAACACTAACGCTTGTTCAGGACGAAAGAAAGCACAGAGCGCCAGATTTGCTATTGCCCTGGAGAGCTTGCAGAGCACTGGGGAAAGGCAGGCAGAGAATTCCCCGCTAGCACCTTCTCTGTGTCCGGGAAGGAAAACTGTTCGCATTTGCTTCACAGAACCGCTTTTCTGCAGGGAACATTAACGCTTGTTCAGGACGAAAGAAAGCACAGAGCCCCAGATTTGCTGTTGCCCTGGAGAGCTTGCAGAGCACCGGGGAAAGGCAGGCAGAGAATTCCCTGCTAGCACCTTCTCTGTGTCCGGGAAGGAAAACTGTTCACATTTGCTTCACAGAACCGCTTTTCTGCAGGGAACATTAACGCTTGTTCAGGACGAAAGAAAGCACAGAGCCCCAGATTTGCTGTTGCCCTGGAGAGCTTGCAGAGCACTGGGGAAAGGCAGGCAGAGAATTCCCTGCTAGCACCTTCTCTGTGTCCGGGAAGGAAAACTGTTCGCATTTGCTTCACAGAACCGCTTTTCTGCAGAGAACACTAACGCTTTTTCAGGACAAAATAAAGCACAGAGCCCCAGATTTGCTGTTTCCCTGGACAGCTTGCAGAGCACTGGGGAAAGGCAGGCAGAGAATTCCCTGCTAGCACCTTCTCTGTGTCCGGGAAGGAGAAATGTTCACATTGTTTCACAGAATCGCATTTGCGTCGCTGCAGGGAACATTAACGCTTATTCAGGACGAAAGAAAGCACAGAGCCCCAGATTTGCTGTTGCCCTGGAGAGCTTGCAGAGCACTGGGGAAAGGCAGGCAGAGAATTCCCTGCTAGCACCTTCTCTGTGTCCGGGAAGGAGAAGTCTTCACGTTGTTACTCGGAATCGCATTTGCGTCGCTGTAGAGAACACTAACGCTTGTTCAGGACGAAAGAAAGCACAGAGCCCCAGATTTGCTGTTGCCCTGGAGAGCTTGCAGAGCACCGGGGAAAGGCAGGCAGAGAATTCCCCGCTAGCACCTTCTCTGTGTCCGGGAAGGAAAACTGTTCGCATTTGCTTCACAGAACCGCTTTTCTGCAGGGAACATTAACGCTTGTTCAGGACGAAAGAAAGCACAGAGCGCCAGATTTGCTGTTTCCCTGGAGAGCTTGCAGAGCACTGGGGAAAGGCAGGCAGAGAATTCCCTGCTAGCACCTTCTCTGTGTCCAGGAAGGAAAACTGTTCGCATTTGCTTCACAGAACCGCTTTTCTACAGGAAACATTAACGCTTGTTCAGGACGAAAGAAAGCACAGAGCCCCAGATTTGCTGTTGCCCTGGAGAGCTTGCAGAGCACTGGGGAAAGGCAGGCAGAGAATTCCCTGCTAGCACCTTCTCTGTGCCTGGGAAGGAGAAGTCTTCACGTTGTTACTCGGAATCGCATTTGCGTCGCTGTAGAGAACACTAACGCTTGTTCAGGACGAAAGAAAGCACAGAGCCCCAGATTTGCTGTTGCCCTGGAGAGCTTGCAGAGCACTGGGGAAA
The DNA here is from genome assembly GCF_031877795.1 of Strix aluco. Taxonomy (NCBI): domain Eukaryota; kingdom Metazoa; phylum Chordata; class Aves; order Strigiformes; family Strigidae; genus Strix; species Strix aluco. Next base: position 9,973,718 of record NC_133932.1, read on the forward strand.
GGCAGGCAGAGAATTCCCTGCTAGCACCTTCTCTGTGTCCGGGAAGGAAAACTGTTCGCATTTGCTTCACAGAACCGCTTTTCTGCAGGGAACATTAACGCTTCTTCAGGACGAAAGAAAGCACAGAGCCCCAGATTTGCTGTTGCCCTGGAGAGCTTGCAGAGCACTGGGGAAAGGCAGGCAGAGAATTCCCTGCTAGCACCTTCTCTGTGTCCGGGAAGGAGAAATGTTCACGTTGTTACTCGGAATCGCATTTGCGTCTCTGTAGAGAACACTAACGCTTGTTCAGGACGAAAGAAAGCACAGAGCGCCAGATTTGCTATTGCCCTGGAGAGCTTGCAGAGCACTGGGGAAAGGCAGGCAGAGAATTCCCCGCTAGCACCTTCTCTGTGTCCGGGAAGGAAAACTGTTCGCATTTGCTTCACAGAACCGCTTTTCTGCAGGGAACATTAACGCTTGTTCAGGACGAAAGAAAGCACAGAGCCCCAGATTTGCTGTTGCCCTGGAGAGCTTGCAGAGCACCGGGGAAAGGCAGGCAGAGAATTCCCTGCTAGCACCTTCTCTGTGTCCGGGAAGGAAAACTGTTCGCATTTGCTTTACAGAACCGCTTTTCTGCAGGGAACATTAACGCTTGTTCAGGACGAAAGAAAGCACAGAGCGCCAGATTTGCTGTTGCCCTGGAGAGCTTGCAGAGCACTGGGGAAAGGCAGGCAGAGAATTCCCTGCTAGCACCTTCTCTGTGTCCGGGAAGGAAAACTGTTCACATTTGCTTCACAGAACCGCTTTTCTGCAGAGAACACTAACGCTTGTTCAGGACGAAAGAAAGCACAGAGCCCCAGATTGGCTGTTGCCCTGGAGAGCTTGCAGAGCACGGGGGAAAGGCAGGCAGAGAATTCCCTGCTAGCACCTTCTCTGTGTCCGGGAAGGAAAACTGTTCGCATTTGCTTCACAGAACCGCTTTTCTGCAGGGAACATTAACGCTTCTTCAGGACGAAAGAAAGCACAGAGCCCCAGATTTGCTGTTGCCCTGGAGAGCTTGCAGAGCACTGGGGAAAGGCAGGCAGAGAATTCCCTGCTAGCACCTTCTCTGTGTCCGGGAAGGAAAAGTGTTCGCATTTGCTTCACAGAACCGCTTTTCTGCAGGGAACATTAACGCTTGTTCAGGACGAAAGAAAGCACAGAGCCCCAGATTTGCTGTTGCCCTGGAGAGCTTGCAGAGCACTGGGGAAAGGCAGGCAGAGAATTCCCTGCTAGCATCTTCTCTGTGCCTAGGAAGGAGAAATGTTCACATTGTTTCACAGAATCGCATTTGCGTCGCTGCAGGGAACACTAACGCTTGTTCAGGACAAAAGAAAGCACAGAGCCCCAGATTTGCTGTTGCCCTGGAGAGCTTGCAGAGCACTGGGGAAAGGCAGGCAGAGAATTCCCTGCTAGCACCTTCTCTGTGTCCGGGAAGGAAAACTGTTCGCATTTGCTTCACAGAACCGCTTTTCTGCAGGGAACATTAACGCTTGTTCAGGACGAAAGAAAGCACAGAGCGCCAGATTTGCTGTTGCCCTGGAGAGCTTGCAGAGCACTGGGGAAAGGCAGGCAGAGAATTCCCTGCTAGCACCTTCTCTGTGTCCGGGAAGGAGAAATGTTCACATTGTTTCACAGAATCGCATTTGCGTCGCTGCAGGGAACATTAACGCTTATTCAGGACGAAAGACAGCACAGAGCCCCAGATTTGCTGTTGCCCTGGAGAGCTTGCAGAGCACTGGGGAAAGGCAGGCAGAGAATTCCCTGCTAGCACCTTCTCTGTGCCTGGGAAGGAGAAGTCTTCACGTTGTTACTCGGAATCGCATTTGCGTCGCTGTAGAGAACACTAACGCTTGTTCAGGACGAAAGAAAGCACAGAGCGCCAGATTTGCTGTTGCCCTGGAGAGCTTGCAGAGCACTGGGGAAAGGCAGGCAGAGAATTCCCCGCTAGCACCTTCTCTGTGTCCGGGAAGGAAAACTGTTCGCATTTGCTTCAGAGAACCGCTTTTCTGCAGGGAACATTAACGTTTCTTCGGGACGAAAGAAAGCACAGAGCCCCAGATTTGCTGTTGCCCTGGAGAGCTTGCAGAGCACCGGGGAAAGGCAGGCAGAGAATTCCTTGCTAGCACCTTCTCTGTGTCCGGGAAGGAAAACTGTTCGCATTTGCTTCACAGAACCGCTTTTCTGCAGGAAACATTAACGCTTGTTCAGGACGAAAGAAAGCACAGAGCCCCAGATTTGCTGTTGTCCTGGAGAGCTTGCAGAGCACTGGGGAAAGGCAGGCAGAGAATTCCCTGCTAGCACTTTCTCTGTGTCCAGGAAGGAAAACTGTTCGCATTTGGTTCACAGAACCGCTTTTCTACAGAGAACACTAACGCTTGTTCAGGACGAAAGAAAGCACAGAGCCCCAGATTTGCTGTTGCCCTGGAGAGCTTGCAGAGCACTGGGGAAAGGCAGGCAGAGAATTCCCTGCTAGCACCTTCTCTGTGTCCGGGAAGGAGAAATGTTCACATTGTTTCACAGAATCGCATTTGCGTCGCTGCAGGGAACATTAACGCTTGTTCAGGACGAAAGAAAGCACAGAGCCCCAGATTTGCTGTTGCCCTGGAGAGCTTGCAGAGCACTGGGGAAAGGCAGGCAGAGAATTCCCTGCTAGCACCTTCTCTGTGTCCGGGAAGGAAAACTGTTCGCATTTGCTTCACAGAACCGCTTTTCTGCAGGGAACATTAACGCTTGTTCAGGACGAAAGAAAGCACAGAGCCCCAGATTTGCTGTTGCCCTGGAGAGCTTGCAGAGCACTGGGGAAAGGCAGGCAGAGAATTCCCTGCTAGCAGCTTGTCTGTGTGCGGGAAGGAAAACTGTTCGCATTTGCTTCACAGAACCACTTTTCTGCAGGGAACATTAACGCTTGTTCAGGACGAAAGAAAGCACAGAGCGCCAGATTTGCTGTTGCCCTGGAGAGCTTGCAGAGCACTGGGGAAAGGCAGGCAGAGAATTCCCTGATAGCACCTTCTCTGTGTCCGGGAAGGAAAACTGTTCGCATTTGCTTCACAGAACCGCTTTTCTGCAGAGAACACTAACGCTTGTTCAGGACGAAAGAAAGCACAGAGCCCCAGATTTGCTGTTGTCCTGGAGAGCTTGCAGAGCACTGGGGAAAGGCAGGCAGAGAATTCCCTGCTAGCATCTTCTCTGTGCCTAGGAAGGAGAAATGTTCACATTGTTTCACAGAATCGCATTTGCGTCGCTGCAGGGAACACTAACGCTTGTTCAGGACGAAAGAAAGCACAGAGCCCCAGATTTGCTGTTGCCCTGGAGAGCTTGCAGAGCACTGGGGAAAGGCAGGCAGAGAATTCCCCGCTAGCACCTTCTCTGTGTCCGGGAAGGAAAACTGTTCGCATTTGCTTCACAGAACCGCTTTTCTGCAGGGAACATTAACGCTTGTTCAGGACGAAAGAAAGCACGGAGCCCCAGATTTGCTGTTGCCCTGGAGAGCTTGCAGAGCACTGGGGAAAGGCAGGCAGAGAATTCCCTGCTAGCACCTTGTCTGTGTGCGGGAAGGAAAACTGTTCGCATTTGCTTCACAGAACCGCTTTTCTGCAGGGAACATTAACGCTTGTTCAGGACGAAAGAAAGCACAGAGCGCCAGATTTGCTGTTGCCCTGGAGAGCTTGCAGAGCACTGGGGAAAGGCAGGCAGAGAATTCCCTGCTAGCACCTTCTCTGTTTCCGGGAAGGAAAACTGTTCGCGTTTGCTTCACAGAACCGCTTTTCTGCAGGGAACATTAACGCTTGTTCAGGACGAAAGAAAGCACAGAGCCCCAGATTTGCTGTTGCCCTGGAGAGCTTGCAGAGCACTGGGGAAAGGCAGGCAGAGAATTCCCTGCTAGCACCTTCTCTGTGTCCGGGAAGGAGAAATGTTCACATTGTTTCACAGAATCGCATTTGCGTCGCTGCAGGGAACATTAACGCTTGTTCAGGACGAAAGAAAGCACAGAGCCCCAGATTTGCTGTTGCCCTGGAGAGCTTGCAGAGCACTGGGGAAAGGCAGGCAGAGAATTCCCTGCTAGCACCTTCTCTGTGTCCGGGAAGGAAAACTGTTCGCATTTGCTTCACAGAACCGCTTTTCTGCAGGGACCATTAACGCTTGTTCAGGACGAAAGAAAGCACGGAGCCCCAGATTTGCTGTTGCCCTGGAGAGCTTGCAGAGCACTGGGGAAAGGCAGGCAGAGAATTCCCTGCTAGCACCTTCTCTGTGTCCGGGAAGGAAAACTGTTCGCATTTGCTTCACAGAACCGCTTTTCTGCAGGGAACATTAACGCTTGTTCAGGACGAAAGAAAGCACGGAGCCCCAGATTTGCTGTTGCCCTGGAGAGCTTGCAGAGCACTGGATAAAGGCAGGCAGAGAATTCCCTGCTAGCACCTTCTCTGTGTCCGTGAAGGAGAAATGTTCACATTGTTTCACAGAATCGCATTTGCGTCGCTGCAGAGAACACTAACGCTTGTTCAGGACGAAAGAAAGCACAGAGCCCCAGATTTGCTGTTGCCCTGGAGAGCTTGCAGAGCACTGGGGAAAGGCAGGCAGAGAATTCCCTGCTAGCACCTTCTCTGTGCCTGGGAATGAGAAGTCTTCACGTTGTTACTCGGAATCGCATTTGCGTCGCTGAAGAGAACACTAACGCTTGTTCAGGACGAAAGAAAACACAGAGCCCCAGATTTGCTGTTGCCCTGGAGAGCTTGCAGAGCACTGGGGAAAGGCAGGCAGAGAATTCCCTGCTAGCACCTTCTCTGTGTCCGGGAAGGAAAACTGTTCGCATTTGCTTCACAGAACCGCTTTTCTGCAGGGAACATTAACGTTTCTTCGGGACGAAAGAAAGCACAGAGCCCCAGATTTGCTGTTGCCCTGGAGAGCTTGCAGAGCACCGGGGAAAGGCAGGCAGAGAATTCCTTGCTAGCACCTTCTCTGTGTCCGGGAAGGAAAACTGTTCGCATTTGCTTCACAGAACCGCTTTTCTGCAGGGAACGTTAACGCTTGTTCAGGACGAAAGAAAGCACGGAGCCCCAGATTTGCTGTTGCCCTGGAGAGCTTGCAGAGCACTGGGGAAAGGCAGGCAGAGAATTCCCTGCTAGCACCTTCTCTGTGTCCGGGAAGGAAAACTGTTCGCATTTGCTTCACAGAACCGCTTTTCTGCAGGGAACGTTAACGCTTGTTCAGGACGAAAGAAAGCACGGAGCCCCAGATTTGCTGTTGCCCTGGAGAGCTTGCAGAGCACTGGATAAAGGCAGGCAGAGAATTCCCTGCTAGCACCTTCTCTGTGTCCGGGAAGGAGAAATGTTCACATTGTTTCACAGAATCGCATTTGCGTCGCTGCAGAGAACACTAACGCTTGTTCAGGACGAAAGAAAGCACAGAGCCCCAGATTTGCTGTTGCCCTGGAGAGCTTGCAGAGCACTGGGGAAAGGCAGGCAGAGAATTCCCTGCTAGCACCTTCTCTGTGTCCGGGAAGGAAAACTGTTCGCATTTGCTTCACAGAACCGCTTTTCTGCAGGGAACATTAACGCTTCTTCAGGACGAAAGAAAGCACAGAGCCCCAGATTTGCTGTTGCCCTGGAGAGCTTGCAGAGCACTGGGGAAAGGCAGGCAGAGAATTCCCTGCTAGCACCTTCTCTGTGTCCGGGAACGAAAACTGTTCGCATTTGCTTCACAGAACCGCTTTTCTGCAGAGAACACTAACGCTTGTTCAGGACGAAAGAAAGCACAGAGCCCCAGATTTGCTGTTGCCCTGGAGAGCTTGCAGAGCACTGGGGAAAGGCAGGCAGAGAATTCCCTGCTAGCACCTTCTCTGTGTCCGGGAAGGAGAAATGTTCACGTTGTTACTCGGAATCGCATATGCGTCGCTGTAGAGAACACTAACGCTTGTTCAGGACGAAAGAAAGCACAGAGCGCCAGATTTGCTATTGCCCTGGAGAGCTTGCAGAGCACTGGGGAAAGGCAGGCAGAGAATTCCCCGCTAGCACCTTCTCTGTGTCCGGGAAGGAAAACTGTTCGCATTTGCTTCACAGAACCGCTTTTCTGCAGGGAACATTAACGCTTGTTCAGGACGAAAGAAAGCACAGAGCCCCAGATTTGCTGTTGCCCTGGAGAGCTTGCAGAGCACCGGGGAAAGGCAGGCAGAGAATTCCCTGCTAGCACCTTCTCTGTGTCCGGGAAGGAAAACTGTTCGCATTTGCTTCACAGAACCGCTTTTCTGCAGGGAACATTAACGCTTGTTCAGGACGAAAGAAAGCACAGAGCCCCAGATTTGCTGTTGCCCTGGAGAGCTTGCAGAGCACTGGGGAAAGGCAGGCAGAGAATTCCCTGCTAGCACCTTCTCTGTGTCCGGGAAGGAAAACTGTTCGCATTTGCTTCACAGAACCGCTTTTCTGCAGAGAACACTAACGCTTGTTCAGGACAAAATAAAGCACAGAGCCCCAGATTTGCTGTTTCCCTGGACAGCTTGCAGAGCACTGGGGAAAGGCAGGCAGAGAATTCCCTGCTAGCACCTTCTCTGTGTCCGGGAAGGAGAAATGTTCACATTGTTTCACAGAATCGCATTTGCGTCGCTGCAGGGAACATTAACGCTTATTCAGGACGAAAGAAAGCACAGAGCCCCAGATTTACTGTTGCCCTGGAGAGCTTGCAGAGCACTGGGGAAAGGCAGGCAGAGAATTCCCTGCTAGCACCTTCTCTGTGTCCGGGAAGGAAAACTGTTCGCATTTGCTTCACAGAACCGCTTTTCTGCAGAGAACACTAACGCTTGTTCAGGACGAAAGAAAGCACAGAGCCCCAGATTTGCTGTTGCCCTGGAGAGCTTGCAGAGCACTGGGGAAAGGCAGGCAGAGAATTCCCTGCTAGCACCTTCTCTGTGTCCGGGAAGGAGAAATGTTCACATTGTTTCACAGAATCGCATTTGCGTCGCTGCAGGGAACATTAACGCTTATTCAGGACGAAAGAAAGCACAGAGCCCCAGATTTGCTGTTGCCCTGGAGAGCTTGCAGAGCACTGGGGAAAGGCAGGCAGAGAATTCCCTGATAGCACCTTCTCTGTGTCCGGGAACGAAAACTGTTCGCATTTGCTTCACAGAACCGCTTTTCTGCAGAGAACACTAACGCTTGTTCAGGACGAAAGAAAGCACAGAGCCCCAGATTTGCTGTTGCCCTGGAGAGCTTGCAGAGCACCGGGGAAAGGCAGGCAGAGAATTCCCCGCTAGCACCTTCTCTGTGTCCGGGAAGGAAAACTGTTCGCATTTGCTTCACAGAACCGCTTTTCTGCAGGGAACATTAACGCTTGTTCAGGACGAAAGAAAGCACAGAGCCCCAGATTTGCTGTTTCCCTGGAGAGCTTGCAGAGCACTGGGGAAAGGCAGGCAGAGAATTCCCTGCTAGCACCTTCTCTGTGTCCAGGAAGGAAAACTGTTCGCATTTGCTTCACAGAACCGCTTTTCTGCAGAGAACACTAACGCTTGTTCAGGACGAAAGAAAGCACAGAGCCCCAGATTTGCTGTTGCCCTGGAGAGCTTGCAGAGCACTGGGGAAAGGCAGGCAGAGAATTCCCTGCTAGCACCTTCTCTGTGCCTGGGAAGGAGAAGTCTTCACGTTGTTACTCGGAATCGCATTTGCGTCGCTGTAGAGAACACTAACGCTTGTTCAGGACGAAAGAAAGCACAGAGCCCCAGATTTGCTGTTGCCCTGGACAGCTTGCAGAGCACTGGGGAAAGGCAGGCAGAGAATTCCCTGCTAGCACCTTCTCTGTGTCTGGGAAGGAAAACTGTTCGCATTTGCTTCACAGAACCGCTTTTCTGCAGGGAACATTAACGCTTCTTCAGGACGAAAGAAAGCACAGAGCCCCAGATTTGCTGTTGCCCTGGAGAGCTTGCAGAGCACTGGGGAAAGGCAGGCAGAGAATTCCCTGATAGCACCTTCTCTGTGTCCGGGAACGAAAACTGTTCGCATTTGCTTCACAGAACCGCTTTTCTGCAGAGAACACTAACGCTTGTTCAGGACGAAAGAAAGCACAGAGCGCCAGATTTGCTATTGCCCTGGAGAGCTTGCAGAGCACTGGGGAAAGGCAGGCAGAGAATTCCCCGCTAGCACCTTCTCTGTGTCCGGGAAGGAAAACTGTTCGCATTTGCTTCACAGAACCGCTTTTCTGCAGGGAACATTAACGCTTGTTCAGGACGAAAGAAAGCACAGAGCCCCAGATTTGCTGTTGCCCTGGAGAGCTTGCAGAGCACCGGGGAAAGGCAGGCAGAGAATTCCCTGCTAGCACCTTCTCTGTGTCCGGGAAGGAAAACTGTTCGCATTTGCTTCACAGAACCGCTTTTCTGCAGAGAACACTAACGCTTGTTCAGGACAAAATAAAGCACAGAGCCCCAGATTTGCTGTTTCCCTGGACAGCTTGCAGAGCACTGGGGAAAGGCAGGCAGAGAATTCCCTGCTAGCACCTTCTCTGTGTCCGGGAAGGAGAAATGTTCACATTGTTTCACAGAATCGCATTTGCGTCGCTGCAGGGAACATTAACGCTTATTCAGGACGAAAGAAAGCACAGAGCCCCAGATTTACTGTTGCCCTGGAGAGCTTGCAGAGCACTGGGGAAAGGCAGGCAGAGAATTCCCTGCTAGCACCTTCTCTGTGTCCGGGAAGGAAAACTGTTCGCATTTGCTTCACAGAACCGCTTTTCTGCAGAGAACACTAACGCTTGTTCAGGACGAAAGAAAGCACAGAGCCCCAGATTTGCTGTTGCCCTGGAGAGCTTGCAGAGCACTGGGGAAAGGCAGGCAGAGAATTCCCTGCTAGCACCTTCTCTGTGCCTGGGAAGGAGAAGTCTTCACGTTGTTACTCGGAATCGCATTTGCGTCGCTGTAGAGAACACTAACGCTTGTTCAGGACGAAAGAAAGCACAGAGCCCCAGATTTGCTGTTGCCCTGGAGAGCTTGCAGAGCACTGGGGAAAGGCAGGCAGAGAATTCCCTGCTAGCACCTTCTCTGTGTCCGGGAAGGAAAACTGTTCGCATTTGCTTCACAGAACCGCTTTTCTGCAGGGAACATTAACGCTTCTTCAGGACGAAAGAAAGCACAGAGCCCCAGATTTGCTGTTGCCCTGGAGAGCTTGCAGAGCACTGGGGAAAGGCAGGCAGAGAATTCCCTGATAGCACCTTCTCTGTGTCCGGGAAGGAAAACTGTTCGCATTTGCTTCACAGAACCGCTTTTCTGCAGAGAACACTAACGCTTGTTCAGGACGAAAGAAAGCACAGAGCCCCAGATTTGCTGTTGCCCTGGAGAGCTTGCAGAGCACTGGGGAAAGGCAGGCAGAGAATTCCCTGCTAGCACCTTCTCTGTGTCCGGGAAGGAGAAATGTTCACGTTGTTACTCGGAATCGCATATGCGTCGCTGTAGAGAACACTAACGCTTGTTCAGGACGAAAGAAAGCACAGAGCGCCAGATTTGCTATTGCCCTGGAGAGCTTGCAGAGCACTGGGGAAAGGCAGGCAGAGAATTCCCCGCTAGCACCTTCTCTGTGTCCGGGAAGGAAAACTGTTCGCATTTGCTTCACAGAACCGCTTTTCTGCAGGGAACATTAACGCTTGTTCAGGACGAAAGAAAGCACAGAGCCCCAGATTTGCTGTTGCCCTGGAGAGCTTGCAGAGCACCGGGGAAAGGCAGGCAGAGAATTCCCTGCTAGCACCTTCTCTGTGTCCGGGAAGGAAAACTGTTCGCATTTGCTTCACAGAACCGCTTTTCTGCAGGGAACATTAACGCTTGTTCAGGACGAAAGAAAGCACAGAGCCCCAGATTTGCTGTTGCCCTGGAGAGCTTGCAGAGCACTGGGGAAAGGCAGGCAGAGAATTCCCTGCTAGCACCTTCTCTGTGTCCGGGAAGGAAAACTGTTCGCATTTGCTTCACAGAACCGCTTTTCTGCAGAGAACACTAACGCTTGTTCAGGACAAAATAAAGCACAGAGCCCCAGATTTGCTGTTTCCCTGGACAGCTTGCAGAGCACTGGGGAAAGGCAGGCAGAGAATTCCCTGCTAGCACCTTCTCTGTGTCCGGGAAGGAGAAATGTTCACATTGTTTCACAGAATCGCATTTGCGTCGCTGCAGGGAACATTAACGCTTATTCAGGACGAAAGAAAGCACAGAGCCCCAGATTTACTGTTGCCCTGGAGAGCTTGCAGAGCACTGGGGAAAGGCAGGCAGAGAATTCCCTGCTAGCACCTTCTCTGTGTCCGGGAAGGAAAACTGTTCGCATTTGCTTCACAGAACCGCTTTTCTGCAGAGAACACTAACGCTTGTTCAGGACGAAAGAAAGCACAGAGCCCCAGATTTGCTGTTGCCCTGGAGAGCTTGCAGAGCACTGGGGAAAGGCAGGCAGAGAATTCCCTGCTAGCACCTTCTCTGTGTCCGGGAAGGAGAAATGTTCACATTGTTTCACAGAATCGCATTTGCGTCGCTGCAGGGAACATTAACGCTTATTCAGGACGAAAGAAAGCACAGAGCCCCAGATTTGCTGTTGCCCTGGAGAGCTTGCAGAGCACTGGGGAAAGGCAGGCAGAGAATTCCCTGCTAGCACCTTCTCTGTGTCCGGGAAGGAGAAGTCTTCACGTTGTTACTCGGAATCGCATTTGCGTCGCTGTAGAGAACACTAACGCTTGTTCAGGACGAAAGAAAGCACAGAGCCCCAGATTTGCTGTTGCCCTGGAGAGCTTGCAGAGCACCGGGGAAAGGCAGGCAGAGAATTCCCCGCTAGCACCTTCTCTGTGTCCGGGAAGGAAAACTGTTCGCATTTGCTTCACAGAACCGCTTTTCTGCAGGGAACATTAACGCTTGTTCAGGACGAAAGAAAGCACAGAGCGCCAGATTTGCTGTTTCCCTGGAGAGCTTGCAGAGCACTGGGGAAAGGCAGGCAGAGAATTCCCTGCTAGCACCTTCTCTATGTCCAGGAAGGAAAACTGTTCGCATTTGCTTCACAGAACCGCTTTTCTGCAGGAAACATTAACGCTTGTTCAGGACGAAAGAAAGCACAGAGCCCCAGATTTGCTGTTGCCCTGGAGAGCTTGCAGAGCACTGGGGAAAGGCAGGCAGAGAATTCCCTGCTAGCACCTTCTCTGTGCCTGGGAAGGAGAAGTCTTCACGTTGTTACTCGGAATCGCATTTGCGTCGCTGTAGAGAACACTAACGCTTGTTCAGGACGAAAGAAAGCACAGAGCCCCAGATTTGCTGTTGCCCTGGAGAGCTTGCAGAGCACTGGGGAAAGGCAGGCAGAGAATTCCCTGCTAGCACCTTCTCTGTGTCCGGGAAGGAAAACTGTTCGCATTTGCTTCACAGAACCGCTTTTCTGCAGGGAACATTAACGCTTCTTCAGGACGAAAGAAAGCACAGAGCCCCAGATTTGCTGTTGCCCTGGAGAGCTTGCAGAGCACTGGGGAAAGGCAGGCAGAGAATTCCCTGATAGCACCTTCTCTGTGTCCGGGAACGAAAACTGTTCGCATTTGCTTCACAGAACCGCTTTTCTGCAGGGAACATTAACGCTTGTTCAGGACGAAAGAAAGCACAGAGCCCCAGATTTGCTGTTGCCCTGGAGAGCTTGCAGAGCACTGGGGAAAGGCAGGCAGAGAATTCCCTGCTAGCACCTTCTCTGTGTCCGGGAAGGAGAAATGTTCACGTTGTTACTCGGAATCGCATTTGCGTCGCTGTAGAGAACACTAACGCTTGTTCAGGACGAAAGAAAGCACAGAGCGCCAGATTTGCTATTGCCCTGGAGAGCTTGCAGAGCACTGGGGAAAGGCAGGCAGAGAATTCCCCGCTAGCACCTTCTCTGTGTCCGGGAAGGAAAACTGTTCGCATTTGCTTCACAGAACCGCTTTTCTGCAGGGAACATTAACGCTTGTTCAGGACGAAAGAAAGCACAGAGCCCCAGATTTGCTGTTGCCCTGGAGAGCTTGCAGAGCACCGGGGAAAGGCAGGCAGAGAATTCCCTGCTAGCACCTTCTCTGTGTCCGGGAAGGAAAACTGTTCGCATTTGCTTTACAGAACCGCTTTTCTGCAGGGAACATTAACGCTTGTTCAGGACGAAAGAAAGCACAGAGCCCCAGATTTGCTGTTGCCCTGGAGAGCTTGCAGAGCACTGGGGAAAGGCAGGCAGAGAATTCCCTGCTAGCACCTTCTCTGTGTCCGGGAAGGAAAACTGTTCGCATTTGCTTCACAGAACCGCTTTTCTGCAGAGAACACTAACGCTTGTTCAGGACAAAATAAAGCACAGAGCCCCAGATTTGCTGTTTCCCTGGACAGCTTGCAGAGCACTGGGGAAAGGCAGGCAGAGAATTCCCTGCTAGCACCTTCTCTGTGTCCGGGAAGGAGAAATGTTCACATTGTTTCACAGAATCGCATTTGCGTCGCTGCAGGGAACATTAACGCTTATTCAGGACGAAAGAAAGCACAGAGCCCCAGATTTACTGTTGCCCTGGAGAGCTTGCAGAGCACTGGGGAAAGGCAGGCAGAGAATTCCCTGCTAGCACCTTCTCTGTGTCCGGGAAGGAAAACTGTTCGCATTTGCTTCACAGAACCGCTTTTCTGCAGAGAACACTAACGCTTGTTCAGGACGAAAGAAAGCACAGAGCCCCAGATTTGCTGTTGCCCTGGAGAGCTTGCAGAGCACTGGGGAAAGGCAGGCAGAGAATTCCCTGCTAGCACCTTCTCTGTGTCCGGGAAGGAGAAATGTTCACATTGTTTCACAGAATCGCATTTGCGTCGCTGCAGGGAACATTAACGCTTATTCAGGACGAAAGAAAGCACAGAGCCCCAGATTTGCTGTTGTCCTGGAGAGCTTGCAGAGCACTGGGGAAAGGCAGGCAGAGAATTCCCTGCTAGCACCTTCTCTGTGTCCGGGAAGGAAAACTGTTCGCATTTGCTTCACAGAACCGCTTTTCTGCAGGGAACATTAACGCTTGTTCAGGACGAAAGAAAGCACAGAGCGCCAGATTTGCTGTTTCCCTGGAGAGCTTGCAGAGCACTGGGGAAAGGCAGGCAGAGAATTCCCTGCTAGCACCTTCTCTGTGTCCAGGAAGGAAAACTGTTCGCATTTGCTTCACAGAACCGCTTTTCTGCAGGAAACATTAACGCTTGTTCAGGACGAAAGAAAGCACAGAGCCCCAGATTTGCTGTTGCCCTGGAGAGCTTGCAGAGCACTGGGGAAAGGCAGGCAGAGAATTCCCTGCTAGCACCTTCTCTGTGCCTAGGAAGGAGAAATGTTCACATTGTTTCACAGAATCGCATTTGCGTCGCTGCAGGAAACATTAACGCTTGTTCAGGACGAAAGAAAGCACAGAGCCCCAGATTTGCTGTTGCCCTGGAGAGCTTGCAGAGCACTGGGGAAAGGCAGGCAGAGAATTCCCTGCTAGCACCTTCTCTGTGTCCGGGAAGGAGAAATGTTCACATTGTTTCACAGAATCGCATTTGCGTCGCTGCAGGGAACATTAACGCTTATTCAGGACGAAAGAAAGCACAGAGCCCCAGATTTGCTGTTGCCCTGGAGAGCTTGCAGAGCACTGGGGAAAGGCAGGCAGAGAATTCCCTGCTAGCACCTTCTCTGTGCCTGGGAAGGAGAAGTCTTCACGTTGTTACTCGGAATCGCATTTGCGTCGCTGTAGAGAACACTAACACTTGTTCAGGACGAAAGAAAGCACAGAGCCCCAGATTTGCTGTTGCCCTGGAGAGCTTGCAGAGCACTGGGGAAAGGCAGGCAGAGAATTCCCTGCTAGCACCTTCTCTGTGTCCGGGAACGAAAACTGTTCGCATTTGCTTCACAGAACCGCTTTTCTGCAGAGAACACTAACGCTTGTTCAGGACGAAAGAAAGCACAGAGCCCCAGATTTGCTGTTGCCCTGGAGAGCTTGCAGAGCACTGGGGAAAGGCAGGCAGAGAATTCCCTGCTAGCACCTTCTCTGTGTCCGGGAAGGAGAAATGTTCACGTTGTTACTCGGAATCGCATTTGCGTCGCTGTAGAGAACACTAACGCTTGTTCAGGACGAAAGAAAGCACAGAGCGCCAGATTTGCTGTTGCCCTGGAGAGCTTGCAGAGCACTGGGGAAAGGCAGGCAGAGAATTCCCCGCTAGCACCTTCTCTGTGTCCGGGAAGGAAAACTGTTCGCATTTGCTTCACAGAACCGCTTTTCTGCAGGGAACATTAACGCTTGTTCAGGACAAAAGAAAGCACAGAGCCCCAGATTTGCTGTTGCCCTGGAGAGCTTGCAGAGCACCGGGGAAAGGCAGGCAGAGAATTCCCTGCTAGCACCTTCTCTGTGTCCGGGAAGGAAAACTGTTCGCATTTGCTTCACAGAACCGCTTTTCTGCAGGGAACATTAACGCTTGTTCAGGACGAAAGAAAGCACAGAGCGCCAGATTTGCTGTTGCCCTGGAGAGCTTGCAGAGCACTGGGGAAAGGCAGGCAGAGAATTCCCTGCTAGCACCTTCTCTGTGTCCGGGAAGGAGAAATGTTCACATTGTTTCACAGAACCGCTTTTCTGCAGGGAACATTAACGCTTGTTCAGGACGAAAGAAAGCACAGAGCCCCAGATTCTATGTTGTCCTGGAGAGCTTGCAGAGCACTGGGGAAAGGCAGGCAGAGAATTCCCTGATAGCACCTTCTCTGTGTCCGGGAACGAAAACTGTTCGCATTTGCTTCACAGAACCGCTTTTCTGCAGAGAACACTAACGCTTGTTCAGGACGAAAGAAAGCACAGAGCCCCAGATTTGCTGTTGCCCTGGAGAGCTTGCAGAGCACTGGGGAAAGGCAGGCAGAGAATTCCCTGCTAGCACCTTCTCTGTGTCCGGGAAGGAGAAATGTTCACGTTGTTACTCGGAATCGCATTTGCGTCGCTGTAGAGAACACTAACGCTTGTTCAGGACGAAAGAAAGCACAGAGCGCCAGATTTGCTGTTGCCCTGGAGAGCTTGCAGAGCACTGGGGAAAGGCAGGCAGAGAATTCCCCGCTAGCACCTTCTCTGTGTCCGGGAAGGAAAACTGTTCGCATTTGCTTCACAGAACCGCTTTTCTGCAGGGAACATTAACGCTTGTTCAGGACGAAAGAAAGCACAGAGCCCCAGATTTGCTGTTGCCCTGGAGAGCTTGCAGAGCACCGGGGAAAGGCAGGCAGAGAATTCCCTGCTAGCACCTTCTCTGTGTCCGGGAAGGAAAACTGTTCGCATTTGCTTTACAGAACCGCTTTTCTGCAGGGAACATTAACGCTTGTTCAGGACGAAAGAAAGCACGGACCCCAGATTTGCTGTTGCCCTGGAGAGCTTGCAGAGCACTGGGGAAAGGCAGGCAGAGAATTCCCTGATAGCACCTTCTCTGTGTCCGGGAAGGAAAACTGTTCGCATTTGCTTCACAGAACCGCTTTTCTGCAGAGAACACTAACGCTTGTTCAGGACGAAAGAAAGCACAGAGCCCCAGATTTGCTGTTGCCCTGGAGAGCTTGCAGAGCACTGGGGAAAGGCAGGCAGAGAATTCCCTGCTAGCATCTTCTCTGTGCCTAGGAAGGAGAAATGTTCACATTGTTTCACAGAATCGCATTTGCGTCGCTGCAGGGAACACTAACGCTTGTTCAGGACGAAAGAAAGCACAGAGCCCCAGATTTGCTGTTGCCCTGGAGAGCTTGCAGAGCACTGGGGAAAGGCAGGCAGAGAATTCCCTGCTAGCACCTTCTCTGTGTCCGGGAAGGAGAAATGTTCACATTGTTTCACAGAATCGCATTTGCGTCGCTGCAGGGAACATTAACGCTTATTCAGGACGAAAGAAAGCACAGAGCCCCAGATTTGCTGTTGCCCTGGAGAGCTTGCAGAGCACTGGGGAAAGGCAGGCAGAGAATTCCCTGCTAGCACCTTCTCTGTGCCTGGGAAGGAGAAGTCTTCACGTTGTTACTCGGAATCGCATTTGCGTCGCTGTAGAGAACACTAACGCTTGTTCAGGACGAAA
Organism: Strix aluco; assembly: GCF_031877795.1. Lineage (NCBI taxonomy): Eukaryota > Metazoa > Chordata > Aves > Strigiformes > Strigidae > Strix > Strix aluco. The sequence continues at coordinate 9,989,742 of NC_133932.1, forward strand.
GAAAGCACAGAGCCCCAGATTTGCTGTTGCCCTGGAGAGCTTGCAGAGCACTGGGGAAAGGCAGGCAGAGAATTCCCTGCTAGCACCTTCTCTGTGTCCGGGAAGGAAAACTGTTCGCATTTGCTTCACAGAACCGCTTTTCTGCAGGGAACATTAACGCTTCTTCAGGACGAAAGAAAGCACAGAGCCCCAGATTTGCTGTTGCCCTGGAGAGCTTGCAGAGCACTGGGGAAAGGCAGGCAGAGAATTCCCTGCTAGCACCTTCTCTGTGTCCGGGAACGAAAACTGTTCGCATTTGCTTCACAGAACCGCTTTTCTGCAGAGAACACTAACGCTTGTTCAGGACGAAAGAAAGCACAGAGCCCCAGATTTGCTGTTGCCCTGGAGAGCTTGCAGAGCACTGGGGAAAGGCAGGCAGAGAATTCCCTGCTAGCACCTTCTCTGTGTCCGGGAAGGAGAAATGTTCACGTTGTTACTCGGAATCGCATTTGCGTCGCTGTAGAGAACACTAACGCTTGTTCAGGACGAAAGAAAGCACAGAGCGCCAGATTTGCTGTTGCCCTGGAGAGCTTGCAGAGCACTGGGGAAAGGCAGGCAGAGAATTCCCCGCTAGCACCTTCTCTGTGTCCGGGAAGGAAAACTGTTCGCATTTGCTTCACAGAACCGCTTTTCTGCAGGGAACATTAACGCTTGTTCAGGACGAAAGAAAGCACAGAGCCCCAGATTTGCTGTTGCCCTGGAGAGCTTGCAGAGCACCGGGGAAAGGCAGGCAGAGAATTCCCTGCTAGCACCTTCTCTGTGTCCGGGAAGGAAAACTGTTCGCATTTGCTTTACAGAACCGCTTTTCTGCAGGGAACATTAACGCTTGTTCAGGACGAAAGAAAGCACAGAGCCCCAGATTTGCTGTTGCCCTGGAGAGCTTGCAGAGCACTGGGGAAAGGCAGGCAGAGAATTCCCTGCTAGCACCTTCTCTGTGTCCGGGAAGGAGAAATGTTCACATTCTTTCACAGAATCGCATTTGCGTAGCTGCAGGGAACATTAACGCTTATTCAGGACGAAAGAAAGCACAGAGCCCCAGATTTGCTGTTGCCCTGGAGAGCTTGCAGAGCACTGGGGAAAGGCAGGCAGAGAATTCCCTGCTAGCACCTTCTCTGTGTCCGGGAAGGAAAACTGTTCGCATTTGCTTCACAGAACCGCTTTTCTGCAGAGAACACTAACGCTTGTTCAGGACGAAAGAAAGCACAGAGCCCCAGATTTGCTGTTGCCCTGGAGAGCTTGCAGAGCACTGGGGAAAGGCAGGCAGAGAATTCCCTGCTAGCACCTTCTCTGTGTCCGGGAAGGAAAACTGTTCGCATTTGCTTCACAGAACCGCTTTTCTGCAGAGAACACTAACGCTTGTTCAGGACAAAAGAAAGCACAGAGCCCCAGATTTGCTGTTTCCCTGGACAGCTTGCAGAGCACTGGGGAAAGGCAGGCAGAGAATTCCCTGCTAGCACCTTCTCTGTGTCCGGGAAGGAGAAATGTTCACATTGTTTCACAGAATCGCATTTGCGTCGCTGCAGGGAACATTAACGCTTATTCAGGACGAAAGAAAGCACAGAGCCCCAGATTTGCTGTTGCCCTGGAGAGCTTGCAGAGCACTGGGGAAAGGCAGGCAGAGAATTCCCTGCTAGCACCTTCTCTGTGTCCGGGAAGGAGAAGTCTTCACGTTGTTACTCGGAATCGCATTTGCGTCGCTGTAGAGAACACTAACGCTTGTTCAGGACGAAAGAAAGCACAGAGCGCCAGATTTGCTGTTGCCCTGGAGAGCTTGCAGAGCACTGGGGAAAGGCAGGCAGAGAATTCCCTGCTAGCACCTTCTCTGTGTCCGGGAAGGAAAACTGTTCGCATTTGCTTCACAGAACCGCTTTTCTGCAGAGAACACTAACGCTTGTTCAGGACGAAAGAAAGCACAGAGCCCCAGATTTGCTGTTGCCCTGGAGAGCTTGCAGAGCACTGGGGAAAGGCAGGCAGAGAATTCCCTGCTAGCACCTTCTCTGTGTCCGGGAAGGAGAAGTCTTCACGTTGTTACTCGGAATCGCATTTGCGTCGCTGTAGAGAACACTAACGCTTGTTCAGGACGAAAGAAAGCACAGAGCGCCAGATTTGCTGTTGCCCTGGAGAGCTTGCAGAGCACTGGGGAAAGGCAGGCAGAGAATTCCCTGCTAGCACCTTCTCTGTGTCCGGGAAGGAAAACTGTTCGCATTTGCTTCACAGAACCGCTTTTCTGCAGAGAACACTAACGCTTGTTCAGGACGAAAGAAAGCACAGAGCCCCAGATTTGCTGTTGCCCTGGAGAGCTTGCAGAGCACTGGGGAAAGGCAGGCAGAGAATTCCCTGCTAGCACCTTCTCTGTGTCCGGGAAGGAAAACTGTTCGCATTTGCTTCACAGAACCGCTTTTCTGCAGGGAACATTAACGCTTGTTCAGGACGAAAGAAAGCACAGAGCCCCAGATTTGCTGTTGCCCTGGAGAGCTTGCAGAGCACTGGGGAAAGGCAGGCAGAGAATTCCCTGATAGCACCTTCTCTGTGTCCGGGAAGGAAAACTGTTCGCATTTGCTTCACAGAACCGCTTTTCTGCAGGGAACATTAACGCTTCTTCAGGACGAAAGAAAGCACAGAGCCCCAGATTTGCTGTTGCCCTGGAGAGCTTGCAGAGCACTGGGGAAAGGCAGGCAGAGAATTCCCTGCTAGCACCTTCTCTGTGTCCGGGAAGGAAAACTGTTCGCATTTGCTTCACAGAACCGCTTTTCTGCAGGGAACATTAACGCTTGTTCAGGACGAAAGAAAGCACAGAGCCCCAGATTTGCTGTTGCCCTGGAGAGCTTGCAGAGCACTGGGGAAAGGCAGGCAGAGAATTCCCTGCTAGCATCTTCTCTGTGCCTAGGAAGGAGAAATGTTCACATTGTTTCACAGAATCGCATTTGCGTCGCTGCAGGGAACACTAACGCTTGTTCAGGACAAAAGAAAGCACAGAGCTCCAGATTTGCTGTTGCCCTGGAGAGCTTGCAGAGCACCGGGGAAAGGCAGGCAGAGAATTCCCTGCTAGCACCTTCTCTGTGTCCGGGAAGGAAAACTGTTCGCATTTGCTTCACAGAACCGCTTTTCTGCAGGGAACATTAACGCTTGTTCAGGACGAAAGAAAGCACAGAGCCCCAGATTTGCTGTTGCCCTGGAGAGCTTGCAGAGCACTGGGGAAAGGCAGGCAGAGAATTCCCTGCTAGCACCTTCTCTGTGTCCGGGAAGGAGAAATGTTCACATTGTTTCACAGAACCGCTTTTCTGCAGGGAACATTAACGCTTCTTCAGGACGAAAGAAAGCACAGAGCCCCAGATTTGCTGTTGCCCTGGAGAGCTTGCAGAGCACTGGGGAAAGGCAGGCAGAGAATTCCCTGCTAGCACCTTCTCTGTGTCCGGGAAGGAAAACTGTTCGCATTTGCTTCACAGAACCGCTTTTCTGCAGAGAACACTAACGCTTGTTCAGGACGAAAGAAAGCACAGAGCCCCAGATTTGCTGTTGCCCTGGAGAGCTTGCAGAGCACTGGGGAAAGGCAGGCAGAGAATTCCCTGCTAGCACCTTCTCTGTGTCCGGGAAGGAGAAATGTTCACGTTGTTACTCGGAATCGCATTTGCGTCGCTGTAGAGAACACTAACGCTTGTTCAGGACGAAAGAAAGCACAGAGCGCCAGATTTGCTGTTGCCCTGGAGAGCTTGCAGAGCACTGGGGAAAGGCAGGCAGAGAATTCCCCGCTAGCACCTTCTCTGTGTCCGGGAAGGAAAACTGTTCGCATTTGCTTCACAGAACCGCTTTTCTGCAGGGAACATTAACGCTTGTTCAGGACGAAAGAAAGCACAGAGCCCCAGATTTGCTGTTGCCCTGGAGAGCTTGCAGAGCACCGGGGAAAGGCAGGCAGAGAATTCCCTGCTAGCACCTTCTCTGTGTCCGGGAAGGAAAACTGTTCGCATTTGCTTTACAGAACCGCTTTTCTGCAGGGAACATTAACGCTTGTTCAGGACGAAAGAAAGCACGGACCCCAGATTTGCTGTTGCCCTGGAGAGCTTGCAGAGCACTGGGGAAAGGCAGGCAGAGAATTCCCTGATAGCACCTTCTCTGTGTCCGGGAAGGAAAACTGTTCGCATTTGCTTCACAGAACCGCTTTTCTGCAGAGAACACTAACGCTTGTTCAGGACGAAAGAAAGCACAGAGCCCCAGATTTGCTGTTGTCCTGGAGAGCTTGCAGAGCACTGGGGAAAGGCAGGCAGAGAATTCCCTGCTAGCATCTTCTCTGTGCCTAGGAAGGAGAAATGTTCACATTGTTTCACAGAATCGCATTTGCGTCGCTGCAGGGAACACTAACGCTTGTTCAGGACGAAAGAAAGCACAGAGCCCCAGATTTGCTGTTGCCCTGGAGAGCTTGCAGAGCACTGGGGAAAGGCAGGCAGAGAATTCCCTGCTAGCACCTTCTCTGTGTCCGGGAAGGAGAAATGCTCACATTGTTTAACAGAATCGCATTTGCGTCGCTGCAGGGAACATTAACGCTTATTCAGGACGAAAGAAAGCACAGAGCCCCAGATCTGCTGTTGCCCTGGAGAGCTTGCAGAGCACTGGGGAAAGGCAGGCAGAGAATTCCCTGCTAGCATCTTCTCTGTGTCCGGGAAGGAAAACTGTTCGCATTTGCTTCACAGAACCGCTTTTCTGCAGGGAACATTAACGCTTGTTCAGGACGAAAGAAAGCACAGAGCCCCAGATTTGCTGTTGCCCTGGAGAGCTTGCAGAGCACTGGGGAAAGGCAGGCAGAGAATTCCCTGCTAGCACCTTCTCTGTGTCCGGGAAGGAAAACTGTTCGCATTTGCTTCACAGAACCGCTTTTCTGCAGAGAACACTAACGCTTGTTCAGGACGAAAGAAAGCACAGAGCCCCAGATTTGCTGTTGCCCTGGAGAGCTTGCAGAGCACTGGGGAAAGGCAGGCAGAGAATTCCCTGATAGCACCTTCTCTGTGTCCGGGAATGAGAAGTCTTCACATTGTTACTCGGAATCGCATTTGCGTCGCTGTAGAGAACACTAACGCTTGTTCAGGACGAAAGAAAGCACAGAGCCCCAGATTTGCTGTTGCCCTGGAGAGCTTGCAGAGCACTGGGGAAAGGCAGGCAGAGAATTCCCTGATAGCACCTTCTCTGTGTCCGGGAAGGAGAAATGTTCACATTGTTTCACAGAATCGCATTTGCGTCGCTGCAGGGAACATTAACGCTTATTCAGGACGAAAGAAAGCACAGAGCGCCAGATTTGCTGTTGCCCTGGAGAGCTTGCAGAGCACTGGGGAAAGGCAGGCAGAGAATTCCCTGCTAGCACCTTCTCTGTGTCCAGGAAGGAAAACTGTTCGCATTTGCTTCACAGAACCGCTTTTCTGCAGGAAACATTAACGCTTGTTCAGGACGAAAGAAAGCACAGAGCGCCAGATTTGCTGTTTCCCTGGAGAGCTTGCAGAGCACTGGGGAAAGGCAGGCAGAGAATTCCCTGCTAGCACCTTCTCTGTGCCTGGGAAGGAGAAGTCTTCACGTTGTTACTCGGAATCGCATTTGCGTCGCTGTAGAGAACACTAACGCTTGTTCAGGACGAAAGAAAGCACAGAGCCCCAGATTTGCTGTTGCCCTGGAGAGCTTGCAGAGCACTGGGGAAAGGCAGGCAGAGAATTCCCTGCTAGCACCTTCTCTGTGTCCGGGAAGGAAAACTGTTCGCATTTGCTTCACAGAACCGCTTTTCTGCAGGGAACATTAACGCTTCTTCAGGACGAAAGAAAGCACAGAGCCCCAGATTTGCTGTTGCCCTGGAGAGCTTGCAGAGCACTGGGGAAAGGCAGGCAGAGAATTCCCTGATAGCACCTTCTCTGTGTCCGGGAACGAAAACTGTTCGCATTTGCTTCACAGAACCGCTTTTCTGCAGAGAACACTAACGCTTGTTCAGGACGAAAGAAAGCACAGAGCCCCAGATTTGCTGTTGCCCTGGAGAGCTTGCAGAGCACTGGGGAAAGGCAGGCAGAGAATTCCCTGCTAGCACTTTCTCTGTGTCCGGGAAGGAGAAATGTTCACATTGTTTCACAGAATCGCATTTGCGTCGCTGCAGGGAACATTAACGCTTATTCAGGACGAAAGAAAGCACAGAGCCCCAGATTTGCTGTTGCCCTGGAGAGCTTGCAGAGCACTGGGGAAAGGCAGGCAGAGAATTCCCTGCTAGCACCTTCTCTGTGCCTGGGAAGGAGAAGTCTTCACGTTGTTACTCGGAATCGCATTTGCGTCGCTGTAGAGAACACTAACACTTGTTCAGGACGAAAGAAAGCACAGAGCCCCAGATTTGCTGTTGCCCTGGAGAGCTTGCAGAGCACTGGGGAAAGGCAGGCAGAGAATTCCCTGCTAGCACCTTCTCTGTGTCCGGGAACGAAAACTGTTCGCATTTGCTTCACAGAACCGCTTTTCTGCAGAGAACACTAACGCTTGTTCAGGACGAAAGAAAGCACAGAGCCCCAGATTTGCTGTTGCCCTGGAGAGCTTGCAGAGCACTGGGGAAAGGCAGGCAGAGAATTCCCTGCTAGCACCTTCTCTGTGTCCGGGAAGGAGAAATGTTCACGTTGTTACTCGGAATCGCATTTGCGTCGCTGTAGAGAACACTAACGCTTGTTCAGGACGAAAGAAAGCACAGAGCGCCAGATTTGCTGTTGCCCTGGAGAGCTTGCAGAGCACTGGGGAAAGGCAGGCAGAGAATTCCCCGCTAGCACCTTCTCTGTGTCCGGGAAGGAAAACTGTTCGCATTTGCTTCACAGAACCGCTTTTCTGCAGGGAACATTAACGCTTGTTCAGGACAAAAGAAAGCACAGAGCCCCAGATTTGCTGTTGCCCTGGAGAGCTTGCAGAGCACCGGGGAAAGGCAGGCAGAGAATTCCCTGCTAGCACCTTCTCTGTGTCCGGGAAGGAAAACTGTTCGCATTTGCTTCACAGAACCGCTTTTCTGCAGGGAACATTAACGCTTGTTCAGGACGAAAGAAAGCACAGAGCGCCAGATTTGCTGTTGCCCTGGAGAGCTTGCAGAGCACTGGGGAAAGGCAGGCAGAGAATTCCCTGCTAGCACCTTCTCTGTGTCCGGGAAGGAGAAATGTTCACATTGTTTCACAGAACCGCTTTTCTGCAGGGAACATTAACGCTTGTTCAGGACGAAAGAAAGCACAGAGCCCCAGATTCTATGTTGTCCTGGAGAGCTTGCAGAGCACTGGGGAAAGGCAGGCAGAGAATTCCCTGATAGCACCTTCTCTGTGTCCGGGAACGAAAACTGTTCGCATTTGCTTCACAGAACCGCTTTTCTGCAGAGAACACTAACGCTTGTTCAGGACGAAAGAAAGCACAGAGCCCCAGATTTGCTGTTGCCCTGGAGAGCTTGCAGAGCACTGGGGAAAGGCAGGCAGAGAATTCCCTGCTAGCACCTTCTCTGTGTCCGGGAAGGAGAAATGTTCACGTTGTTACTCGGAATCGCATTTGCGTCGCTGTAGAGAACACTAACGCTTGTTCAGGACGAAAGAAAGCACAGAGCGCCAGATTTGCTGTTGCCCTGGAGAGCTTGCAGAGCACTGGGGAAAGGCAGGCAGAGAATTCCCCGCTAGCACCTTCTCTGTGTCCGGGAAGGAAAACTGTTCGCATTTGCTTCACAGAACCGCTTTTCTGCAGGGAACATTAACGCTTGTTCAGGACGAAAGAAAGCACAGAGCCCCAGATTTGCTGTTGCCCTGGAGAGCTTGCAGAGCACCGGGGAAAGGCAGGCAGAGAATTCCCTGCTAGCACCTTCTCTGTGTCCGGGAAGGAAAACTGTTCGCATTTGCTTTACAGAACCGCTTTTCTGCAGGGAACATTAACGCTTGTTCAGGACGAAAGAAAGCACGGACCCCAGATTTGCTGTTGCCCTGGAGAGCTTGCAGAGCACTGGGGAAAGGCAGGCAGAGAATTCCCTGATAGCACCTTCTCTGTGTCCGGGAAGGAAAACTGTTCGCATTTGCTTCACAGAACCGCTTTTCTGCAGAGAACACTAACGCTTGTTCAGGACGAAAGAAAGCACAGAGCCCCAGATTTGCTGTTGCCCTGGAGAGCTTGCAGAGCACTGGGGAAAGGCAGGCAGAGAATTCCCTGCTAGCATCTTCTCTGTGCCTAGGAAGGAGAAATGTTCACATTGTTTCACAGAATCGCATTTGCGTCGCTGCAGGGAACACTAACGCTTGTTCAGGACGAAAGAAAGCACAGAGCCCCAGATTTGCTGTTGCCCTGGAGAGCTTGCAGAGCACTGGGGAAAGGCAGGCAGAGAATTCCCTGCTAGCACCTTCTCTGTGTCCGGGAAGGAGAAATGTTCACATTGTTTCACAGAATCGCATTTGCGTCGCTGCAGGGAACATTAACGCTTATTCAGGACGAAAGAAAGCACAGAGCCCCAGATTTGCTGTTGCCCTGGAGAGCTTGCAGAGCACTGGGGAAAGGCAGGCAGAGAATTCCCTGCTAGCACCTTCTCTGTGCCTGGGAAGGAGAAGTCTTCACGTTGTTACTCGGAATCGCATTTGCGTCGCTGTAGAGAACACTAACGCTTGTTCAGGACGAAAGAAAGCACAGAGCCCCAGATTTGCTGTTGCCCTGGAGAGCTTGCAGAGCACTGGGGAAAGGCAGGCAGAGAATTCCCTGCTAGCACCTTCTCTGTGTCCGGGAAGGAAAACTGTTCGCATTTGCTTCACAGAACCGCTTTTCTGCAGGGAACATTAACGCTTCTTCAGGACGAAAGAAAGCACAGAGCCCCAGATTTGCTGTTGCCCTGGAGAGCTTGCAGAGCACTGGGGAAAGGCAGGCAGAGAATTCCCTGCTAGCACCTTCTCTGTGTCCGGGAACGAAAACTGTTCGCATTTGCTTCACAGAACCGCTTTTCTGCAGAGAACACTAACGCTTGTTCAGGACGAAAGAAAGCACAGAGCCCCAGATTTGCTGTTGCCCTGGAGAGCTTGCAGAGCACTGGGGAAAGGCAGGCAGAGAATTCCCTGCTAGCACCTTCTCTGTGTCCGGGAAGGAGAAATGTTCACGTTGTTACTCGGAATCGCATTTGCGTCGCTGTAGAGAACACTAACGCTTGTTCAGGACGAAAGAAAGCACAGAGCGCCAGATTTGCTGTTGCCCTGGAGAGCTTGCAGAGCACTGGGGAAAGGCAGGCAGAGAATTCCCCGCTAGCACCTTCTCTGTGTCCGGGAAGGAAAACTGTTCGCATTTGCTTCACAGAACCGCTTTTCTGCAGGGAACATTAACGCTTGTTCAGGACGAAAGAAAGCACAGAGCCCCAGATTTGCTGTTGCCCTGGAGAGCTTGCAGAGCACCGGGGAAAGGCAGGCAGAGAATTCCCTGCTAGCACCTTCTCTGTGTCCGGGAAGGAAAACTGTTCGCATTTGCTTTACAGAACCGCTTTTCTGCAGCGAACATTAACGCTTGTTCAGGACGAAAGAAAGCACAGAGCCCCAGATTTGCTGTTGCCCTGGAGAGCTTGCAGAGCACTGGGGAAAGGCAGGCAGAGAATTCCCTGCTAGCACCTTCTCTGTGTCCGGGAAGGAGAAATGTTCACATTCTTTCACAGAATCGCATTTGCGTAGCTGCAGGGAACATTAACGCTTATTCAGGACGAAAGAAAGCACAGAGCCCCAGATTTGCTGTTGCCCTGGAGAGCTTGCAGAGCACTGGGGAAAGGCAGGCAGAGAATTCCCTGCTAGCACCTTCTCTGTGTCCGGGAAGGAAAACTGTTCGCATTTGCTTCACAGAACCGCTTTTCTGCAGAGAACACTAACGCTTGTTCAGGACGAAAGAAAGCACAGAGCCCCAGATTTGCTGTTGCCCTGGAGAGCTTGCAGAGCACTGGGGAAAGGCAGGCAGAGAATTCCCTGCTAGCACCTTCTCTGTGTCCGGGAAGGAAAACTGTTCGCATTTGCTTCACAGAACCGCTTTTCTGCAGAGAACACTAACGCTTGTTCAGGACAAAAGAAAGCACAGAGCCCCAGATTTGCTGTTTCCCTGGACAGCTTGCAGAGCACTGGGGAAAGGCAGGCAGAGAATTCCCTGCTAGCACCTTCTCTGTGTCCGGGAAGGAGAAATGTTCACATTGTTTCACAGAATCGCATTTGCGTCGCTGCAGGGAACATTAACGCTTATTCAGGACGAAAGAAAGCACAGAGCCCCAGATTTGCTGTTGCCCTGGAGAGCTTGCAGAGCACTGGGGAAAGGCAGGCAGAGAATTCCCTGCTAGCACCTTCTCTGTGTCCGGGAAGGAGAAGTCTTCACGTTGTTACTCGGAATCGCATTTGCGTCGCTGTAGAGAACACTAACGCTTGTTCAGGACGAAAGAAAGCACAGAGCGCCAGATTTGCTGTTGCCCTGGAGAGCTTGCAGAGCACTGGGGAAAGGCAGGCAGAGAATTCCCTGCTAGCACCTTCTCTGTGTCCGGGAAGGAAAACTGTTCGCATTTGCTTCACAGAACCGCTTTTCTGCAGAGAACACTAACGCTTGTTCAGGACGAAAGAAAGCACAGAGCCCCAGATTTGCTGTTGCCCTGGAGAGCTTGCAGAGCACTGGGGAAAGGCAGGCAGAGAATTCCCTGCTAGCACCTTCTCTGTGTCCGGGAAGGAGAAATGTTCACATTGTTTCACAGAATCGCATTTGCGTCGCTGCAGGGAACATTAACGCTTATTCAGGACGAAAGAAAGCACAGAGCCCCAGATTTGCTGTTGCCCTGGAGAGCTTGCAGAGCACTGGGGAAAGGCAGGCAGAGAATTCCCTGCTAGCACCTTCTCTGTGTCCGGGAAGGAAAACTGTTCGCATTTGCTTCACAGAACAGCTTTTCTGCAGAGAACACTAACGCTTGTTCAGGACGAAAGAAAGCACAGAGCCCCAGATTTGCTGTTGCCCTGGAGAGCTTGCAGAGCACTGGGGAAAGGCAGGCAGAGAATTCCCTGCTAGCACCTTCTCTGTGTCCGGGAAGGAAAACTGTTCGCATTTGCTTCACAGAACCGCTTTTCTGCAGGGAACATTAACGCTTGTTCAGGACGAAAGAAAGCACAGAGCCCCAGATTTGCTGTTGCCCTGGAGAGCTTGCAGAGCACTGGGGAAAGGCAGGCAGAGAATTCCCTGATAGCACCTTCTCTGTGTCCGGGAAGGAAAACTGTTCGCATTTGCTTCACAGAACCGCTTTTCTGCAGGGAACATTAACGCTTCTTCAGGACGAAAGAAAGCACAGAGCCCCAGATTTGCTGTTGCCCTGGAGAGCTTGCAGAGCACTGGGGAAAGGCAGGCAGAGAATTCCCTGCTAGCACCTTCTCTGTGTCCGGGAAGGAAAACTGTTCGCATTTGCTTCACAGAACCGCTTTTCTGCAGGGAACATTAACGCTTGTTCAGGACGAAAGAAAGCACAGAGCCCCAGATTTGCTGTTGCCCTGGAGAGCTTGCAGAGCACTGGGGAAAGGCAGGCAGAGAATTCCCTGCTAGCATCTTCTCTGTGCCTAGGAAGGAGAAATGTTCACATTGTTTCACAGAATCGCATTTGCGTCGCTGCAGGGAACACTAACGCTTGTTCAGGACAAAAGAAAGCACAGAGCTCCAGATTTGCTGTTGCCCTGGAGAGCTTGCAGAGCACTGGGGAAAGGCAGGCAGAGAATTCCCTGCTAGCACCTTCTCTGTGTCCGGGAAGGAAAACTGTTCGCATTTGCTTCACAGAACCGCTTTTCTGCAGGGAACATTAACGCTTGTTCAGGACGAAAGAAAGCACAGAGCCCCAGATTTGCTGTTGCCCTGGAGAGCTTGCAGAGCACTGGGGAAAGGCAGGCAGAGAATTCCCTGCTAGCACCTTCTCTGTGTCCGGGAAGGAGAAATGTTCACATTGTTTCACAGAACCGCTTTTCTGCAGGGAACATTAACGCTTCTTCAGGACGAAAGAAAGCACAGAGCCCCAGATTTGCTGTTGCCCTGGAGAGCTTGCAGAGCACTGGGGAAAGGCAGGCAGAGAATTCCCTGCTAGCACCTTCTCTGTGTCCGGGAAGGAAAACTGTTCGCATTTGCTTCACAGAACCGCTTTTCTGCAGAGAACACTAACGCTTGTTCAGGACGAAAGAAAGCACAGAGCCCCAGATTTGCTGTTGCCCTGGAGAGCTTGCAGAGCACTGGGGAAAGGCAGGCAGAGAATTCCCTGCTAGCACCTTCTCTGTGTCCGGGAAGGAGAAATGTTCACGTTGTTACTCGGAATCGCATTTGCGTCGCTGTAGAGAACACTAACGCTTGTTCAGGACGAAAGAAAGCACAGAGCGCCAGATTTGCTGTTGCCCTGGAGAGCTTGCAGAGCACTGGGGAAAGGCAGGCAGAGAATTCCCCGCTAGCACCTTCTCTGTGTCCGGGAAGGAAAACTGTTCGCATTTGCTTCACAGAACCGCTTTTCTGCAGGGAACATTAACGCTTGTTCAGGACGAAAGAAAGCACAGAGCCCCAGATTTGCTGTTGCCCTGGAGAGCTTGCAGAGCACCGGGGAAAGGCAGGCAGAGAATTCCCTGCTAGCACCTTCTCTGTGTCCGGGAAGGAAAACTGTTCGCATTTGCTTTACAGAACCGCTTTTCTGCAGGGAACATTAACGCTTGTTCAGGACGAAAGAAAGCACGGACCCCAGATTTGCTGTTGCCCTGGAGAGCTTGCAGAGCACTGGGGAAAGGCAGGCAGAGAATTCCCTGATAGCACCTTCTCTGTGTCCGGGAAGGAAAACTGTTCGCATTTGCTTCACAGAACCGCTTTTCTGCAGAGAACACTAACGCTTGTTCAGGACGAAAGAAAGCACAGAGCCCCAGATTTGCTGTTGTCCTGGAGAGCTTGCAGAGCACTGGGGAAAGGCAGGCAGAGAATTCCCTGCTAGCATCTTCTCTGTGCCTAGGCAGGAGAAATGTTCACATTGTTTCACAGAATCGCATTTGCGTCGCTGCAGGGAACACTAACGCTTGTTCAGGACGAAAGAAAGCACAGAGCCCCAGATTTGCTGTTGCCCTGGAGAGCTTGCAGAGCACTGGGGAAAGGCAGGCAGAGAATTCCCCGCTAGCACCTTCTCTGTGTCCGGGAAGGAAAACTGTTCGCATTTGCTTCACAGAACCGCTTTTCTGCAGGGAACATTAACGCTTGTTCAGGACGAAAGAAAGCACGGAGCCCCAGATTTGCTGTTGCCCTGGAGAGCTTGCAGAGCACTGGGGAAAGGCAGGCAGAGAATTCCCTGCTAGCACCTTCTCTGTGTCCGGGAAGGAGAAATGTTCACATTGTTTCACAGAATCGCATTTGCGTCGCTGCAGGGAACATTAACGCTTATTCAGGACGAAAGAAAGCACAGAGCCCCAGATTTGCTGTTGCCCTGGAGAGCTTGCAGAGCACTGGGGAAAGGCAGGCAGAGAATTCCCTGCTAGCACCTTGTCTGTGTGCGGGAAGGAAAACTGTTCGCATTTGCTTCACAGAACCGCTTTTCTGCAGGGAACATTAACGCTTGTTCAGGACGAAAGAAAGCACAGAGCGCCAGATTTGCTGTTGCCCTGGAGAGCTTGCAGAGCACTGGGGAAAGGCAGGCAGAGAATTCCCTGCTAGCACCTTCTCTGTGTCCGGGAAGGAAAACTGTTCGCATTTGCTTCACAGAACCGCTTTTCTGCAGAGAACACTAACGCTTGTTCAGGACGAAAGAAAGCACAGAGCCCCAGATTTGCTGTTGCCCTGGAGAGCTTGCAGAGCACTGGGGAAAGGCAGGCAGAGAATTCCCTGCTAGCACCTTCTCTGTGCCTAGGAAGGAGAAATGTTCACATTGTTTCACAGAATCGCATTTGCGTCGCTGCAGGGAACATTAACGCTTGTTCAGGACGAAAGAAAGCACAGAGCGCCAGATTTGCTGTTGCCCTGGAGAGCTTGCAGAGCACTGGGGAAAGGCAGGCAGAGAATTCCCTGCTAGCACCTTCTCTGTGTCCGGGAAGGAGAAATGTTCACATTGTTTCACAGAATCGCATTTGCGTCGCTGCAGAGAACACTAACGCTTGTTCAGGACGAAAGAAAGCACAGAGCCCCAGATTTGCTGTTGCCCTGGAGAGCTTGCAGAGCACCGGGGAAAGGCAGGCAGAGAATTCCCTGCTAGCACCTTCTCTGTGTCCGGGAAGGAAAACTGTTCGCATTTGCTTCACAGAACCGCTTTTCTGCAGGGAACATTAACGCTTGTTCAGGACGAAAGAAAGCACAGAGCGCCAGATTTGCTGTTGCCCTGGAGAGCTTGCAGAGCACTGGGGAAAGGCAGGCAGAGAATTCCCTGCTAGCACCTTCTCTGTGCCTGGGAATGAGAAGTCTTCACGTTGTTACTCGGAATCGCATTTGCGTCGCTGTAGAGAACACTAACGCTTGTTCAGGACGAAAGAAAGCACAGAGCCCCAGATTTGCTGTTGCCCTGGAGAGCTTGCAGAGCACTGGGGAAAGGCAGGCAGAGAATTCCCTGCTAGCACCTTCTCTGTGTCCGGGAACGAAAACTGTTCGCATTTGCTTCACAGAACCGCTTTTCTGCAGGGAACATTAACGCTTGTTCAGGACGAAAGAAAGCACAGAGCGCCAGATTTGCTGTTGCCCTGGAGAGCTTGCAGAGCACTGGGGAAAGGCAGGCAGAGAATTCCCTGCTAGCACCTTCTCTGTGTCCGGGAAGGAAAACTGTTCGCATTTGCTTCACAGAACCGCTTTTCTGCAGGGAACATTAACGCTTGTTCAGGACGAAAGAAAGCACAGAGCCCCAGATTTGCTGTTGCCCTGGAGAGCTTGCAGAGCACTGGGGAAAGGCAGGCAGAGAATTCCCTGCTAGCACCTTCTCTGTGTCCGGGAAGGAAAACTGTTCGCATTTGCTTCACAGAACCGCTTTTCTGCAGGGAACATTAACGCTTGTTCAGGACGAAAGAAAGCACGGAGCCCCAGATTTGCTGTTGCCCTGGAGAGCTTGCAGAGCACTGGGGAAAGGCAGGCAGAGAATTCCCTGCTAGCACCTTCTCTGTGTCCGGGAAGGAAAACTGTTCGCATTTGCTTCACAGAACCGCTTTTCTGCAGGGAACATTAACGCTTGTTCAGGACGAAAGAAAGCACGGAGCCCCAGATTTGCTGTTGCCCTGGAGAGCTTGCAGAGCACTGGATAAAGGCAGGCAGAGAATTCCCTGCTAGCACCTTCTCTGTGTCCGGGAAGGAGAAATGTTCACATTGTTTCACAGAATCGCATTTGCGTCGCTGCAGAGAACACTAACGCTTGTTCAGGACGAAAGAAAGCACAGAGCCCCAGATTTGCTGTTGCCCTGGAGAGCTTGCAGAGCACCGGGGAAAGGCAGGCAGAGAATTCCCTGCTAGCACCTTCTCTGTGTCCGGGAAGGAAAACTGTTCGCATTTGCTTCACAGAACCGCTTTTCTGCAGGGAACATTAACGCTTGTTCAGGACGAAAGAAAGCACAGAGCCCCAGATTTGCTGTTGCCCTGGAGAGCTTGCAGAGCACTGGGGAAAGGCAGGCAGAGAATTCCCTGCTAGCACCTTCTCTGTGCCTGGGAATGAGAAGTCTTCACGTTGTTACTCGGAATCGCATTTGCGTCGCTGTAGAGAACACTAACGCTTGTTCAGGACGAAAGAAAGCACAGAGCCCCAGATTTGCTGTTGCCCTGGAGAGCTTGCAGAGCACTGGGGAAAGGCAGGCAGAGAATTCCCTGCTAGCACCTTCTCTGTGTCCGGGAACGAAAACTGTTCGCATTTGCTTCACAGAACCGCTTTTCTGCAGGGAACATTAACGCTTGTTCAGGACGAAAGAAAGCACAGAGCGCCAGATTTGCTGTTGCCCTGGAGAGCTTGCAGAGCACTGGGGAAAGGCAGGCAGAGAATTCCCCGCTAGCACCTTCTCTGTGTCCGGGAAGGAAAACTGTTCGCATTTGCTTCACAGAACCGCTTTTCTGCAGGGAACATTAACGCTTGTTCAGGACGAAAGAAAGCACAGAGCCCCAGATTTGCTGTTGCCCTGGAGAGCTTGCAGAGCACTGGGGAAAGGCAGGCAGAGAATTCCCTGATAGCACCTTCTCTGTGTCCGGGAAGGAAAACTGTTCGCATTTGCTTCACAGAACCGCTTTTCTGCAGGGAACATTAACGCTTCTTCAGGACGAAAGAAAGCACAGAGCCCCAGATTTGCTGTTGCCCTGGAGAGCTTGCAGAGCACTGGGGAAAGGCAGGCAGAGAATTCCCTGCTAGCACCTTCTCTGTGTCCGGGAAGGAAAACTGTTCGCATTTGCTTCACAGAACCGCTTTTCTGCAGGGAACATTAACGCTTGTTCAGGACGAAAGAAAGCACAGAGCCCCAGATTTGCTGTTGCCCTGGAGAGCTTGCAGAGCACTGGGGAAAGGCAGGCAGAGAATTCCCTGCTAGCATCTTCTCTGTGCCTAGGAAGGAGAAATGTTCACATTGTTTCACAGAATCGCATTTGCGTCGCTGCAGGGAACACTAACGCTTGTTCAGGACAAAAGAAAGCACAGAGCTCCAGATTTGCTGTTGCCCTGGAGAGCTTGCAGAGCACTGGGGAAAGGCAGGCAGAGAATTCCCTGCTAGCACCTTCTCTGTGTCCGGGAAGGAAAACTGTTCGCATTTGCTTCACAGAACCGCTTTTCTGCAGGGAACATTAACGCTTGTTCAGGACGAAAGAAAGCACAGAGCGCCAGATTTGCTGTTGCCCTGGAGAGCTTGCAGAGCACTGGGGAAAGGCAGGCAGAGAATTCCCTGCTAGCACCTTCTCTGTGTCCGGGAAGGAGAAATGTTCACATTGTTTCACAGAACCGCTTTTCTGCAGGGAACATTAACGCTTCTTCAGGACGAAAGAAAGCACAGAGCCCCAGATTTGCTGTTGCCCTGGAGAGCTTGCAGAGCACTGGGGAAAGGCAGGCAGAGAATTCCCTGCTAGCACCTTCTCTGTGTCCGGGAAGGAAAACTGTTCGCATTTGCTTCACAGAACCGCTTTTCTGCAGAGAACACTAACGCTTGTTCAGGACGAAAGAAAGCACAGAGCCCCAGATTTGCTGTTGCCCTGGAGAGCTTGCAGAGCACTGGGGAAAGGCAGGCAGAGAATTCCCTGCTAGCACCTTCTCTGTGTCCGGGAAGGAGAAATGTTCACGTTGTTACTCGGAATCGCATTTGCGTCGCTGTAGAGAACACTAACGCTTGTTCAGGACGAAAGAAAGCACAGAGCGCCAGATTTGCTGTTGCCCTGGAGAGCTTGCAGAGCACCGGGGAAAGGCAGGCAGAGAATTCCCTGCTAGCACCTTCTCTGTGTCCGGGAAGGAAAACTGTTCGCATTTGCTTTACAGAACCGCTTTTCTGCAGGGAACATTAACGCTTGTTCAGGACGAAAGAAAGCACGGACCCCAGATTTGCTGTTGCCCTGGAGAGCTTGCAGAGCACTGGGGAAAGGCAGGCAGAGAATTCCCTGATAGCACCTTCTCTGTGTCCGGGAAGGAAAACTGTTCGCATTTGCTTCACAGAACCGCTTTTCTGCAGAGAACACTAACGCTTGTTCAGGACGAAAGAAAGCACAGAGCCCCAGATTTGCTGTTGCCCTGGAGAGCTTGCAGAGCACTGGGGAAAGGCAGGCAGAGAATTCCCTGCTAGCATCTTCTCTGTGCCTAGGAAGGAGAAATGTTCACATTGTTTCACAGAATCGCATTTGCGTCGCTGCAGGGAACACTAACGCTTGTTCAGGACGAAAGAAAGCACAGAGCCCCAGATTTGCTGTTGCCCTGGAGAGCTTGCAGAGCACTGGGGAAAGGCAGGCAGAGAATTCCCCGCTAGCACCTTCTCTGTGTCCGGGAAGGAAAACTGTTCGCATTTGCTTCACAGAACCGCTTTTCTGCAGGGAACATTAACGCTTGTTCAGGACGAAAGAAAGCACGGAGCCCCAGATTTGCTGTTGCCCTGGAGAGCTTGCAGAGCACTGGGGAAAGGCAGGCAGAGAATTCCCTGCTAGCACCTTCTCTGTGTCCGGGAAGGAGAAATGTTCACATTGTTTCACAGAATCGCATTTGCGTCGCTGCAGGGAACATTAACGCTTATTCAGGACGAAAGAAAGCACAGAGCCCCAGATTTGCTGTTGCCCTGGAGAGCTTGCAGAGCACTGGGGAAAGGCAGGCAGAGAATTCCCTGCTAGCACCTTCTCTGTGTCCGGGAAGGAAAAGTGTTCGCATTTGCTTCACAGAACCGCTTTTCTGCAGGGAACATTAACGCTTGTTCAGGACGAAAGAAAGCACAGAGCGCCAGATTTGCTGTTGCCCTGGAGAGCTTGCAGAGCACTGGGGAAAGGCAGGCAGAGAATTCCCTGCTAGCACCTTCTCTGTGTCCGGGAAGGAAAAGTGTTCGCATTTGCTTCACAGAACCGCTTTTCTGCAGAGAACACTAACGCTTGTTCAGGACGAAAGAAAGCACAGAGCCCCAGATTTGCTGTTGCCCTGGAGAGCTTGCAGAGCACTGGGGAAAGGCAGGCAGAGAATTCCCTGCTAGCACCTTCTCTGTGCCTAGGAAGGAGAAATGTTCACATTGTTTCACAGAATCGCATTTGCGTCGCTGCAGGGAACATTAACGCTTGTTCAGGACGAAAGAAAGCACAGAGCGCCAGATTTGCTGTTGCCCTGGAGAGCTTGCAGAGCACTGGGGAAAGGCAGGCAGAGAATTCCCTGCTAGCACCTTCTCTGTGTCCGGGAAGGAGAAATGTTCACATTGTTTCACAGAATCGCATTTGCGTCGCTGCAGAGAACACTAACGCTTGTTCAGGACGAAAGAAAGCACAGAGCCCCAGATTTGCTGTTGCCCTGGAGAGCTTGCAGAGCACCGGGGAAAGGCAGGCAGAGAATTCCCTGCTAGCACCTTCTCTGTGTCCGGGAAGGAAAACTGTTCGCATTTGCTTCACAGAACCGCTTTTCTGCAGGGAACATTAACGCTTGTTCAGGACGAAAGAAAGCACAGAGCGCCAGATTTGCTGTTGCCCTGGAGAGCTTGCAGAGCACTGGGGAAAGGCAGGCAGAGAATTCCCTGCTAGCACCTTCTCTGTGCCTGGGAATGAGAAGTCTTCACGTTGTTACTCGGAATCGCATTTGCGTCGCTGTAGAGAACACTAACGCTTGTTCAGGACGAAAGAAAGCACAGAGCCCCAGATTTGCTGTTGCCCTGGAGAGCTTGCAGAGCACTGGGGAAAGGCAGGCAGAGAATTCCCTGCTAGCACCTTCTCTGTGTCCGGGAACGAAAACTGTTCGCATTTGCTTCACAGAACCGCTTTTCTGCAGGGAACATTAACGCTTGTTCAGGACGAAAGAAAGCACAGAGCGCCAGATTTGCTGTTGCCCTGGAGAGCTTGCAGAGCACTGGGGAAAGGCAGGCAGAGAATTCCCTGCTAGCACCTTCTCTGTGTCCGGGAAGGAAAACTGTTCGCATTTGCTTCACAGAACCGCTTTTCTGCAGGGAACATTAACGCTTGTTCAGGACGAAAGAAAGCACAGAGCCCCAGATTTGCTGTTGCCCTGGAGAGCTTGCAGAGCACTGGGGAAAGGCAGGCAGAGAATTCCCTGCTAGCACCTTCTCTGTGTCCGGGAAGGAAAACTGTTCGCATTTGCTTCACAGAACCGCTTTTCTGCAGGGAACATTAACGCTTGTTCAGGACGAAAGAAAGCACGGAGCCCCAGATTTGCTGTTGCCCTGGAGAGCTTGCAGAGCACTGGGGAAAGGCAGGCAGAGAATTCCCTGCTAGCACCTTCTCTGTGTCCGGGAAGGAAAACTGTTCGCATTTGCTTCACAGAACCGCTTTTCTGCAGGGAACATTAACGCTTGTTCAGGACGAAAGAAAGCACGGAGCCCCAGATTTGCTGTTGCCCTGGAGAGCTTGCAGAGCACTGGATAAAGGCAGGCAGAGAATTCCCTGCTAGCACCTTCTCTGTGTCCGGGAAGGAGAAATGTTCACATTGTTTCACAGAATCGCATTTGCGTCGCTGCAGAGAACACTAACGCTTGTTCAGGACGAAAGAAAGCACAGAGCCCCAGATTTGCTGTTGCCCTGGAGAGCTTGCAGAGCACCGGGGAAAGGCAGGCAGAGAATTCCCTGCTAGCACCTTCTCTGTGTCCGGGAAGGAAAACTGTTCGCATTTGCTTCACAGAACCGCTTTTCTGCAGGGAACATTAACGCTTGTTCAGGACGAAAGAAAGCACAGAGCCCCAGATTTGCTGTTGCCCTGGAGAGCTTGCAGAGCACTGGGGAAAGGCAGGCAGAGAATTCCCTGCTAGCACCTTCTCTGTGCCTGGGAATGAGAAGTCTTCACGTTGTTACTCGGAATCGCATTTGCGTCGCTGTAGAGAACACTAACGCTTGTTCAGGACGAAAGAAAGCACAGAGCCCCAGATTTGCTGTTGCCCTGGAGAGCTTGCAGAGCACTGGGGAAAGGCAGGCAGAGAATTCCCTGCTAGCACCTTCTCTGTGTCCGGGAACGAAAACTGTTCGCATTTGCTTCACAGAACCGCTTTTCTGCAGGGAACATTAACGCTTGTTCAGGACGAAAGAAAGCACAGAGCGCCAGATTTGCTGTTGCCCTGGAGAGCTTGCAGAGCACTGGGGAAAGGCAGGCAGAGAATTCCCCGCTAGCACCTTCTCTGTGTCCGGGAAGGAAAACTGTTCGCATTTGCTTCACAGAACCGCTTTTCTGCAGGGAACATTAACGCTTGTTCAGGACGAAAGAAAGCACAGAGCCCCAGATTTGCTGTTGCCCTGGAGAGCTTGCAGAGCACCGGGGAAAGGCAGGCAGAGAATTCCCTGCTAGCACCTTCTCTGTGTCCGGGAAGGAAAACTGTTCGCATTTGCTTTACAGAACCGCTTTTCTGCAGGGAACATTAACGCTTGTTCAGGACGAAAGAAAGCACAGAGCCCCAGATTTGCTGTTGCCCTGGAGAGCTTGCAGAGCACTGGGGAAAGGCAGGCAGAGAATTCCCTGCTAGCACCTTCTCTGTGTCCGGGAAGGAGAAATGTTCACATTCTTTCACAGAATCGCATTTGCGTAGCTGCAGGGAACATTAACGCTTGTTCAGGACGAAAGAAAGCACAGAGCCCCAGATTTGCTGTTGCCCTGGAGAGCTTGCAGAGCACTGGGGAAAGGCAGGCAGAGAATTCCCTGCTAGCACCTTCTCTGTGTCCGGGAAGGAAAACTGTTCGCATTTGCTTCACAGAACCGCTTTTCTGCAGAGAACACTAACGCTTGTTCAGGACGAAAGAAAGCACAGAGCCCCAGATTTGCTGTTGCCCTGGAGAGCTTGCAGAGCACTGGGGAAAGGCAGGCAGAGAATTCCCTGCTAGCACCTTCTCTGTGTCCGGGAAGGAAAACTGTTCGCATTTGCTTCACAGAACCGCTTTTCTGCAGAGAACACTAACGCTTGTTCAGGACAAAAGAAAGCACAGAGCCCCAGATTTGCTGTTTCCCTGGACAGCTTGCAGAGCACTGGGGAAAGGCAGGCAGAGAATTCCCTGCTAGCACCTTCTCTGTGTCCGGGAAGGAGAAATGTTCACATTGTTTCACAGAATCGCATTTGCGTCGCTGCAGGGAACATTAACGCTTATTCAGGACGAAAGAAAGCACAGAGCCCCAGATTTGCTGTTGCCCTGGAGAGCTTGCAGAGCACTGGGGAAAGGCAGGCAGAGAATTCCCTGCTAGCACCTTCTCTGTGTCCGGGAAGGAGAAGTCTTCACGTTGTTACTCGGAATCGCATTTGCGTCGTTGTAGAGAACACTAACGCTTGTTCAGGACGAAAGAAAGCACAGAGCGCCAGATTTGCTGTTGCCCTGGAGAGCTTGCAGAGCACTGGGGAAAGGCAGGCAGAGAATTCCCTGCTAGCACCTTCTCTGTGTCCGGGAAGGAAAACTGTTCGCATTTGCTTCACAGAACCGCTTTTCTGCAGAGAACACTAACGCTTGTTCAGGACGAAAGAAAGCACAGAGCCCCAGATTTGCTGTTGCCCTGGAGAGCTTGCAGAGCACTGGGGAAAGGCAGGCAGAGAATTCCCTGCTAGCACCTTCTCTGTGTCCGGGAAGGAGAAATGTTCACATTGTTTCACAGAATCGCATTTGCGTCGCTGCAGGGAACATTAACGCTTATTCAGGACGAAAGAAAGCACAGAGCCCCAGATTTGCTGTTGCCCTGGAGAGCTTGCAGAGCACTGGGGAAAGGCAGGCAGAGAATTCCCTGCTAGCACCTTCTCTGTGTCCGGGAAGGAAAACTGTTCGCATTTGCTTCACAGAACAGGTTTTCTGCAGAGAACACTAACGCTTGTTCAGGACGAAAGAAAGCACAGAGCCCCAGATTTGCTGTTGCCCTGGAGAGCTTGCAGAGCACTGGGGAAAGGCAGGCAGAGAATTCCCTGCTAGCACCTTCTCTGTGTCCGGGAAGGAAAACTGTTCGCATTTGCTTCACAGAACCGCTTTTCTGCAGGGAACATTAACGCTTGTTCAGGACGAAAGAAAGCACAGAGCCCCAGATTTGCTGTTGCCCTGGAGAGCTTGCAGAGCACTGGGGAAAGGCAGGCAGAGAATTCCCTGCTAGCACCTTCTCTGTGTCCGGGAAGGAAAACTGTTCACATTTGCTTCACAGAACCGCTTTTCTGCAGAGAACACTAACGCTTGTTCAGGACGAAAGAAAGCACAGAGCCCCAGATTGGCTGTTGCCCTGGAGAGCTTGCAGAGCACTGGGGAAAGGCAGGCAGAGAATTCCCTGATAGCACCTTCTCTGTGTCCGGGAAGGAAAACTGTTCGCATTTGCTTCACAGAACCGCTTTTCTGCAGGGAACATTAACGCTTCTTCAGGACGAAAGAAAGCACAGAGCCCCAGATTTGCTGTTGCCCTGGAGAGCTTGCAGAGCACTGGGGAAAGGCAGGCAGAGAATTCCCTGCTAGCACCTTCTCTGTGTCCGGGAAGGAAAACTGTTCGCATTTGCTTCACAGAACCGCTTTTCTGCAGGGAACATTAACGCTTGTTCAGGACGAAAGAAAGCACAGAGCCCCAGATTTGCTGTTGCCCTGGAGAGCTTGCAGAGCACTGGGGAAAGGCAGGCAGAGAATTCCCTGCTAGCATCTTCTCTGTGCCTAGGAAGGAGAAATGTTCACATTGTTTCACAGAATCGCATTTGCGTCGCTGCAGGGAACACTAACGCTTGTTCAGGACAAAAGAAAGCACAGAGCTCCAGATTTGCTGTTGCCCTGGAGAGCTTGCAGAGCACTGGGGAAAGGCAGGCAGAGAATTCCCTGCTAGCACCTTCTCTGTGTCCGGGAAGGAAAACTGTTCGCATTTGCTTCACAGAACCGCTTTTCTGCAGGGAACATTAACGCTTGTTCAGGACGAAAGAAAGCACAGAGCGCCAGATTTGCTGTTGCCCTGGAGAGCTTGCAGAGCACTGGGGAAAGGCAGGCAGAGAATTCCCTGCTAGCACCTTCTCTGTGTCCGGGAAGGAGAAATGTTCACATTGTTTCACAGAACCGCTTTTCTGCAGGGAACATTAACGCTTCTTCAGGACGAAAGAAAGCACAGAGCCCCAGATTTGCTGTTGCCCTGGAGAGCTTGCAGAGCACTGGGGAAAGGCAGGCAGAGAATTCCCTGATAGCACCTTCTCTGTGTCCGGGAACGAAAACTGTTCGCATTTGCTTCACAGAACCGCTTTTCTGCAGAGAACACTAACGCTTGTTCAGGACGAAAGAAAGCACAGAGCCCCAGATTTGCTGTTGCCCTGGAGAGCTTGCAGAGCACTGGGGAAAGGCAGGCAGAGAATTCCCTGCTAGCACCTTCTCTGTGTCCGGGAAGGAGAAATGTTCACGTTGTTACTCGGAATCGCATTTGCGTCGCTGTAGAGAACACTAACGCTTGTTCAGGACGAAAGAAAGCACAGAGCGCCAGATTTGCTGTTGCCCTGGAGAGCTTGCAGAGCACTGGGGAAAGGCAGGCAGAGAATTCCCCGCTAGCACCTTCTCTGTGTCCGGGAAGGAAAACTGTTCGCATTTGCTTCACAGAACCGCTTTTCTGCAGGGAACATTAACGCTTGTTCAGGACGAAAGAAAGCACAGAGCCCCAGATTTGCTGTTGCCCTGGAGAGCTTGCAGAGCACCGGGGAAAGGCAGGCAGAGAATTCCCTGCTAGCACCTTCTCTGTGTCCGGGAAGGAAAACTGTTCGCATTTGCTTCACAGAACCGCTTTTCTGCAGGGAACATTAACGCTTGTTCAGGACGAAAGAAAGCACGGAGCCCCAGATTTGCTGTTGCCCTGGAGAGCTTGCAGAGCACTGGGGAAAGGCAGGCAGAGAATTCCCTGCTAGCACCTTCTCTGTGTCCGGGAAGGAAAAGTGTTCGCATTTGCTTCACAGAACCGCTTTTCTGCAGGGAACATTAACGCTTGTTCAGGACGAAAGAAAGCACGGAGCCCCAGATTTGCTGTTGCCCTGGAGAGCTTGCAGAGCACTGGATAAAGGCAGGCAGAGAATTCCCTGCTAGCACCTTCTCTGTGTCCGGGAAGGAGAAATGTTCACATTGTTTCACAGAATCGCATTTGCGTCGCTGCAGAGAACACTAACGCTTGTTCAGGACGAAAGAAAGCACAGAGCCCCAGATTTGCTGTTGCCCTGGAGAGCTTGCAGAGCACCGGGGAAAGGCAGGCAGAGAATTCCCTGCTAGCACCTTCTCTGTGTCCGGGAAGGAAAACTGTTCGCATTTGCTTCACAGAACCGCTTTTCTGCAGGGAACATTAACGCTTGTTCAGGACGAAAGAAAGCACAGAGCCCCAGATTTGCTGTTGCCCTGGAGAGCTTGCAGAGCACTGGGGAAAGGCAGGCAGAGAATTCCCTGCTAGCACCTTCTCTGTGCCTGGGAATGAGAAGTCTTCACGTTGTTACTCGGAATCGCATTTGCGTCGCTGTAGAGAACACTAACGCTTGTTCAGGACGAAAGAAAGCACAGAGCCCCAGATTTGCTGTTGCCCTGGAGAGCTTGCAGAGCACTGGGGAAAGGCAGGCAGAGAATTCCCTGCTAGCACCTTCTCTGTGTCCGGGAACGAAAACTGTTCGCATTTGCTTCACAGAACCGCTTTTCTGCAGGGAACATTAACGCTTGTTCAGGACGAAAGAAAGCACAGAGCGCCAGATTTGCTGTTGCCCTGGAGAGCTTGCAGAGCACTGGGGAAAGGCAGGCAGAGAATTCCCCGCTAGCACCTTCTCTGTGTCCGGGAAGGAAAACTGTTCGCATTTGCTTCACAGAACCG
Source organism: Strix aluco (assembly GCF_031877795.1). Lineage (NCBI taxonomy): Eukaryota > Metazoa > Chordata > Aves > Strigiformes > Strigidae > Strix > Strix aluco. The sequence goes on from NC_133932.1 coordinate 10,015,144, forward strand.
CTTTTCTGCAGGGAACATTAACGCTTGTTCAGGACGAAAGAAAGCACAGAGCCCCAGATTTGCTGTTGCCCTGGAGAGCTTGCAGAGCACCGGGGAAAGGCAGGCAGAGAATTCCCTGCTAGCACCTTCTCTGTGTCCGGGAAGGAAAACTGTTCGCATTTGCTTTACAGAACCGCTTTTCTGCAGGGAACATTAACGCTTGTTCAGGACGAAAGAAAGCACAGAGCCCCAGATTTGCTGTTGCCCTGGAGAGCTTGCAGAGCACTGGGGAAAGGCAGGCAGAGAATTCCCTGCTAGCACCTTCTCTGTGTCCGGGAAGGAGAAATGTTCACATTCTTTCACAGAATCGCATTTGCGTAGCTGCAGGGAACATTAACGCTTATTCAGGACGAAAGAAAGCACAGAGCCCCAGATTTGCTGTTGCCCTGGAGAGCTTGCAGAGCACTGGGGAAAGGCAGGCAGAGAATTCCCTGCTAGCACCTTCTCTGTGTCCGGGAAGGAAAACTGTTCGCATTTGCTTCACAGAACCGCTTTTCTGCAGAGAACACTAACGCTTGTTCAGGACGAAAGAAAGCACAGAGCCCCAGATTTGCTGTTGCCCTGGAGAGCTTGCAGAGCACTGGGGAAAGGCAGGCAGAGAATTCCCTGCTAGCACCTTCTCTGTGTCCGGGAAGGAAAACTGTTCGCATTTGCTTCACAGAACCGCTTTTCTGCAGAGAACACTAACGCTTGTTCAGGACAAAAGAAAGCACAGAGCCCCAGATTTGCTGTTTCCCTGGACAGCTTGCAGAGCACTGGGGAAAGGCAGGCAGAGAATTCCCTGCTAGCACCTTCTCTGTGTCCGGGAAGGAGAAATGTTCACATTGTTTCACAGAATCGCATTTGCGTCGCTGCAGGGAACATTAACGCTTATTCAGGACGAAAGAAAGCACAGAGCCCCAGATTTGCTGTTGCCCTGGAGAGCTTGCAGAGCACTGGGGAAAGGCAGGCAGAGAATTCCCTGCTAGCACCTTCTCTGTGTCCGGGAAGGAGAAGTCTTCACGTTGTTACTCGGAATCGCATTTGCGTCGCTGTAGAGAACACTAACGCTTGTTCAGGACGAAAGAAAGCACAGAGCGCCAGATTTGCTGTTGCCCTGGAGAGCTTGCAGAGCACTGGGGAAAGGCAGGCAGAGAATTCCCTGCTAGCACCTTCTCTGTGTCCGGGAAGGAAAACTGTTCGCATTTGCTTCACAGAACCGCTTTTCTGCAGAGAACACTAACGCTTGTTCAGGACGAAAGAAAGCACAGAGCCCCAGATTTGCTGTTGCCCTGGAGAGCTTGCAGAGCACTGGGGAAAGGCAGGCAGAGAATTCCCTGCTAGCACCTTCTCTGTGTCCGGGAAGGAGAAATGTTCACATTGTTTCACAGAATCGCATTTGCGTCGCTGCAGGGAACATTAACGCTTATTCAGGACGAAAGAAAGCACAGAGCCCCAGATTTGCTGTTGCCCTGGAGAGCTTGCAGAGCACTGGGGAAAGGCAGGCAGAGAATTCCCTGCTAGCACCTTCTCTGTGTCCGGGAAGGAAAACTGTTCGCATTTGCTTCACAGAACAGCTTTTCTGCAGAGAACACTAACGCTTGTTCAGGACGAAAGAAAGCACAGAGCCCCAGATTTGCTGTTGCCCTGGAGAGCTTGCAGAGCACTGGGGAAAGGCAGGCAGAGAATTCCCTGCTAGCACCTTCTCTGTGTCCGGGAAGGAAAACTGTTCGCATTTGCTTCACAGAACCGCTTTTCTGCAGGGAACATTAACGCTTGTTCAGGACGAAAGAAAGCACAGAGCCCCAGATTTGCTGTTGCCCTGGAGAGCTTGCAGAGCACTGGGGAAAGGCAGGCAGAGAATTCCCTGCTAGCACCTTCTCTGTGTCCGGGAAGGAAAACTGTTCACATTTGCTTCACAGAACCGCTTTTCTGCAGAGAACACTAACGCTTGTTCAGGACGAAAGAAAGCACAGAGCCCCAGATTGGCTGTTGCCCTGGAGAGCTTGCAGAGCACTGGGGAAAGGCAGGCAGAGAATTCCCTGATAGCACCTTCTCTGTGTCCGGGAAGGAAAACTGTTCGCATTTGCTTCACAGAACCGCTTTTCTGCAGGGAACATTAACGCTTCTTCAGGACGAAAGAAAGCACAGAGCCCCAGATTTGCTGTTGCCCTGGAGAGCTTGCAGAGCACTGGGGAAAGGCAGGCAGAGAATTCCCTGCTAGCACCTTCTCTGTGTCCGGGAAGGAAAACTGTTCGCATTTGCTTCACAGAACCGCTTTTCTGCAGGGAACATTAACGCTTGTTCAGGACGAAAGAAAGCACAGAGCCCCAGATTTGCTGTTGCCCTGGAGAGCTTGCAGAGCACTGGGGAAAGGCAGGCAGAGAATTCCCTGCTAGCATCTTCTCTGTGCCTAGGAAGGAGAAATGTTCACATTGTTTCACAGAATCGCATTTGCGTCGCTGCAGGGAACACTAACGCTTGTTCAGGACAAAAGAAAGCACAGAGCTCCAGATTTGCTGTTGCCCTGGAGAGCTTGCAGAGCACTGGGGAAAGGCAGGCAGAGAATTCCCTGCTAGCACCTTCTCTGTGTCCGGGAAGGAAAACTGTTCGCATTTGCTTCACAGAACCGCTTTTCTGCAGGGAACATTAACGCTTGTTCAGGACGAAAGAAAGCACAGAGCGCCAGATTTGCTGTTGCCCTGGAGAGCTTGCAGAGCACTGGGGAAAGGCAGGCAGAGAATTCCCTGCTAGCACCTTCTCTGTGTCCGGGAAGGAGAAATGTTCACATTGTTTCACAGAACCGCTTTTCTGCAGGGAACATTAACGCTTCTTCAGGACGAAAGAAAGCACAGAGCCCCAGATTTGCTGTTGCCCTGGAGAGCTTGCAGAGCACTGGGGAAAGGCAGGCAGAGAATTCCCTGATAGCACCTTCTCTGTGTCCGGGAACGAAAACTGTTCGCATTTGCTTCACAGAACCGCTTTTCTGCAGAGAACACTAACGCTTGTTCAGGACGAAAGAAAGCACAGAGCCCCAGATTTGCTGTTGCCCTGGAGAGCTTGCAGAGCACTGGGGAAAGGCAGGCAGAGAATTCCCTGCTAGCACCTTCTCTGTGTCCGGGAAGGAGAAATGTTCACGTTGTTACTCGGAATCGCATTTGCGTCGCTGTAGAGAACACTAACGCTTGTTCAGGACGAAAGAAAGCACAGAGCGCCAGATTTGCTGTTGCCCTGGAGAGCTTGCAGAGCACTGGGGAAAGGCAGGCAGAGAATTCCCCGCTAGCACCTTCTCTGTGTCCGGGAAGGAAAACTGTTCGCATTTGCTTCACAGAACCGCTTTTCTGCAGGGAACATTAACGCTTGTTCAGGACGAAAGAAAGCACAGAGCCCCAGATTTGCTGTTGCCCTGGAGAGCTTGCAGAGCACCGGGGAAAGGCAGGCAGAGAATTCCCTGCTAGCACCTTCTCTGTGTCCGGGAAGGAAAACTGTTCGCATTTGCTTCACAGAACCGCTTTTCTGCAGGGAACATTAACGCTTGTTCAGGACGAAAGAAAGCACGGAGCCCCAGATTTGCTGTTGCCCTGGAGAGCTTGCAGAGCACTGGGGAAAGGCAGGCAGAGAATTCCCTGCTAGCACCTTCTCTGTGTCCGGGAAGGAAAAGTGTTCGCATTTGCTTCACAGAACCGCTTTTCTGCAGGGAACATTAACGCTTGTTCAGGACGAAAGAAAGCACGGAGCCCCAGATTTGCTGTTGCCCTGGAGAGCTTGCAGAGCACTGGATAAAGGCAGGCAGAGAATTCCCTGCTAGCACCTTCTCTGTGTCCGGGAAGGAGAAATGTTCACATTGTTTCACAGAATCGCATTTGCGTCGCTGCAGAGAACACTAACGCTTGTTCAGGACGAAAGAAAGCACAGAGCCCCAGATTTGCTGTTGCCCTGGAGAGCTTGCAGAGCACCGGGGAAAGGCAGGCAGAGAATTCCCTGCTAGCACCTTCTCTGTGTCCGGGAAGGAAAACTGTTCGCATTTGCTTCACAGAACCGCTTTTCTGCAGGGAACATTAACGCTTGTTCAGGACGAAAGAAAGCACAGAGCCCCAGATTTGCTGTTGCCCTGGAGAGCTTGCAGAGCACTGGGGAAAGGCAGGCAGAGAATTCCCTGCTAGCACCTTCTCTGTGCCTGGGAATGAGAAGTCTTCACGTTGTTACTCGGAATCGCATTTGCGTCGCTGTAGAGAACACTAACGCTTGTTCAGGACGAAAGAAAGCACAGAGCCCCAGATTTGCTGTTGCCCTGGAGAGCTTGCAGAGCACTGGGGAAAGGCAGGCAGAGAATTCCCTGCTAGCACCTTCTCTGTGTCCGGGAACGAAAACTGTTCGCATTTGCTTCACAGAACCGCTTTTCTGCAGGGAACATTAACGCTTGTTCAGGACGAAAGAAAGCACAGAGCCCCAGATTTGCTGTTGCCCTGGAGAGCTTGCAGAGCACTGGGGAAAGGCAGGCAGAGAATTCCCCGCTAGCACCTTCTCTGTGTCCGGGAAGGAAAACTGTTCGCATTTGCTTCACAGAACCGCTTTTCTGCAGGGAACATTAACGCTTGTTCAGGACGAAAGAAAGCACAGAGCCCCAGATTTGCTGTTGCCCTGGAGAGCTTGCAGAGCACCGGGGAAAGGCAGGCAGAGAATTCCCTGCTAGCACCTTCTCTGTGTCCGGGAAGGAAAACTGTTCGCATTTGCTTTACAGAACCGCTTTTCTGCAGGGAACATTAACGCTTGTTCAGGACGAAAGAAAGCACAGAGCCCCAGATTTGCTGTTGCCCTGGAGAGCTTGCAGAGCACTGGGGAAAGGCAGGCAGAGAATTCCCTGCTAGCACCTTCTCTGTGTCCGGGAAGGAGAAATGTTCACATTCTTTCACAGAATCGCATTTGCGTAGCTGCAGGGAACATTAACGCTTATTCAGGACGAAAGAAAGCACAGAGCCCCAGATTTGCTGTTGCCCTGGAGAGCTTGCAGAGCACTGGGGAAAGGCAGGCAGAGAATTCCCTGCTAGCACCTTCTCTGTGTCCGGGAAGGAAAACTGTTCGCATTTGCTTCACAGAACCGCTTTTCTGCAGAGAACACTAACGCTTGTTCAGGACGAAAGAAAGCACAGAGCCCCAGATTTGCTGTTGCCCTGGAGAGCTTGCAGAGCACTGGGGAAAGGCAGGCAGAGAATTCCCTGCTAGCACCTTCTCTGTGTCCGGGAAGGAAAACTGTTCGCATTTGCTTCACAGAACCGCTTTTCTGCAGAGAACACTAACGCTTGTTCAGGACAAAAGAAAGCACAGAGCCCCAGATTTGCTGTTTCCCTGGACAGCTTGCAGAGCACTGGGGAAAGGCAGGCAGAGAATTCCCTGCTAGCACCTTCTCTGTGTCCGGGAAGGAGAAATGTTCACATTGTTTCACAGAATCGCATTTGCGTCGCTGCAGGGAACATTAACGCTTATTCAGGACGAAAGAAAGCACAGAGCCCCAGATTTGCTGTTGCCCTGGAGAGCTTGCAGAGCACTGGGGAAAGGCAGGCAGAGAATTCCCTGCTAGCACCTTCTCTGTGTCCGGGAAGGAGAAGTCTTCACGTTGTTACTCGGAATCGCATTTGCGTCGCTGTAGAGAACACTAACGCTTGTTCAGGACGAAAGAAAGCACAGAGCGCCAGATTTGCTGTTGCCCTGGAGAGCTTGCAGAGCACTGGGGAAAGGCAGGCAGAGAATTCCCTGCTAGCACCTTCTCTGTGTCCGGGAAGGAAAACTGTTCGCATTTGCTTCACAGAACCGCTTTTCTGCAGAGAACACTAACGCTTGTTCAGGACGAAAGAAAGCACAGAGCCCCAGATTTGCTGTTGCCCTGGAGAGCTTGCAGAGCACTGGGGAAAGGCAGGCAGAGAATTCCCTGCTAGCACCTTCTCTGTGTCCGGGAAGGAGAAATGTTCACATTGTTTCACAGAATCGCATTTGCGTCGCTGCAGGGAACATTAACGCTTATTCAGGACGAAAGAAAGCACAGAGCCCCAGATTTGCTGTTGCCCTGGAGAGCTTGCAGAGCACTGGGGAAAGGCAGGCAGAGAATTCCCTGCTAGCACCTTCTCTGTGTCCGGGAAGGAAAACTGTTCGCATTTGCTTCACAGAACAGCTTTTCTGCAGAGAACACTAACGCTTGTTCAGGACGAAAGAAAGCACAGAGCCCCAGATTTGCTGTTGCCCTGGAGAGCTTGCAGAGCACTGGGGAAAGGCAGGCAGAGAATTCCCTGCTAGCACCTTCTCTGTGTCCGGGAAGGAAAACTGTTCGCATTTGCTTCACAGAACCGCTTTTCTGCAGGGAACATTAACGCTTGTTCAGGACGAAAGAAAGCACAGAGCCCCAGATTTGCTGTTGCCCTGGAGAGCTTGCAGAGCACTGGGGAAAGGCAGGCAGAGAATTCCCTGCTAGCACCTTCTCTGTGTCCGGGAAGGAAAACTGTTCACATTTGCTTCACAGAACCGCTTTTCTGCAGAGAACACTAACGCTTGTTCAGGACGAAAGAAAGCACAGAGCCCCAGATTGGCTGTTGCCCTGGAGAGCTTGCAGAGCACTGGGGAAAGGCAGGCAGAGAATTCCCTGATAGCACCTTCTCTGTGTCCGGGAAGGAAAACTGTTCGCATTTGCTTCACAGAACCGCTTTTCTGCAGGGAACATTAACGCTTCTTCAGGACGAAAGAAAGCACAGAGCCCCAGATTTGCTGTTGCCCTGGAGAGCTTGCAGAGCACTGGGGAAAGGCAGGCAGAGAATTCCCTGCTAGCACCTTCTCTGTGTCCGGGAAGGAAAACTGTTCGCATTTGCTTCACAGAACCGCTTTTCTGCAGGGAACATTAACGCTTGTTCAGGACGAAAGAAAGCACAGAGCCCCAGATTTGCTGTTGCCCTGGAGAGCTTGCAGAGCACTGGGGAAAGGCAGGCAGAGAATTCCCTGCTAGCATCTTCTCTGTGCCTAGGAAGGAGAAATGTTCACATTGTTTCACAGAATCGCATTTGCGTCGCTGCAGGGAACACTAACGCTTGTTCAGGACAAAAGAAAGCACAGAGCTCCAGATTTGCTGTTGCCCTGGAGAGCTTGCAGAGCACTGGGGAAAGGCAGGCAGAGAATTCCCTGCTAGCACCTTCTCTGTGTCCGGGAAGGAAAACTGTTCGCATTTGCTTCACAGAACCGCTTTTCTGCAGGGAACATTAACGCTTGTTCAGGACGAAAGAAAGCACAGAGCGCCAGATTTGCTGTTGCCCTGGAGAGCTTGCAGAGCACTGGGGAAAGGCAGGCAGAGAATTCCCTGCTAGCACCTTCTCTGTGTCCGGGAAGGAGAAATGTTCACATTGTTTCACAGAACCGCTTTTCTGCAGGGAACATTAACGCTTCTTCAGGACGAAAGATAGCACAGAGCCCCAGATTTGCTGTTGCCCTGGAGAGCTTGCAGAGCACTGGGGAAAGGCAGGCATAGAATTCCCTGCTAGCACCTTCTCTGTGTCCGGGAACGAAAACTGTTCGCATTTGCTTCACAGAACCGCTTTTCTGCAGAGAACACTAACGCTTGTTCAGGACGAAAGAAAGCACAGAGCCCCAGATTTGCTGTTGCCCTGGAGAGCTTGCAGAGCACTGGGGAAAGGCAGGCAGAGAATTCCCTGCTAGCACCTTCTCTGTGTCCGGGAAGGAGAAATGTTCACGTTGTTACTCGGAATCGCATTTGCGTCGCTGTAGAGAACACTAACGCTTGTTCAGGACGAAAGAAAGCACAGAGCGCCAGATTTGCTGTTGCCCTGGAGAGCTTGCAGAGCACTGGGGAAAGGCAGGCAGAGAATTCCCCGCTAGCACCTTCTCTGTGTCCGGGAAGGAAAACTGTTCGCATTTGCTTCACAGAACCGCTTTTCTGCAGGGAACATTAACGCTTGTTCAGGACGAAAGAAAGCACAGAGCCCCAGATTTGCTGTTGCCCTGGAGAGCTTGCAGAGCACCGGGGAAAGGCAGGCAGAGAATTCCCTGCTAGCACCTTCTCTGTGTCCGGGAAGGAAAACTGTTCGCATTTGCTTTACAGAACCGCTTTTCTGCAGGGAACATTAACGCTTGTTCAGGACGAAAGAAAGCACGGACCCCAGATTTGCTGTTGCCCTGGAGAGCTTGCAGAGCACTGGGGAAAGGCAGGCAGAGAATTCCCTGATAGCACCTTCTCTGTGTCCGGGAAGGAAAACTGTTCGCATTTGCTTCACAGAACCGCTTTTCTGCAGAGAACACTAACGCTTGTTCAGGACGAAAGAAAGCACAGAGCCCCAGATTTGCTGTTGTCCTGGAGAGCTTGCAGAGCACTGGGGAAAGGCAGGCAGAGAATTCCCTGCTGGCATCTTCTCTGTGCCTAGGAAGGAGAAATGTTCACATTGTTTCACAGAATCGCATTTGCGTCGCTGCAGGGAACACTAACGCTTGTTCAGGACGAAAGAAAGCACAGAGCCCCAGATTTGCTGTTGCCCTGGAGAGCTTGCAGAGCACTGGGGAAAGGCAGGCAGAGAATTCCCCGCTAGCACCTTCTCTGTGTCCGGGAAGGAAAACTGTTCGCATTTGCTTCACAGAACCGCTTTTCTGCAGGGAACATTAACGCTTGTTCAGGACGAAAGAAAGCACGGAGCCCCAGATTTGCTGTTGCCCTGGAGAGCTTGCAGAGCACTGGGGAAAGGCAGGCAGAGAATTCCCTGCTAGCACCTTCTCTGTGTCCGGGAAGGAGAAATGTTCACATTGTTTCACAGAATCGCATTTGCGTCGCTGCAGGGAACATTAACGCTTATTCAGGACGAAAGAAAGCACAGAGCCCCAGATTTGCTGTTGCCCTGGAGAGCTTGCAGAGCACTGGGGAAAGGCAGGCAGAGAATTCCCTGCTAGCACCTTGTCTGTGTGCGGGAAGGAAAACTGTTCGCATTTGCTTCACAGAACCGCTTTTCTGCAGGGAACATTAACGCTTGTTCAGGACGAAAGAAAGCACAGAGCCCCAGATTTGCTGTTGCCCTGGAGAGCTTGCAGAGCACTGGGGAAAGGCAGGCAGAGAATTCCCTGCTAGCACCTTCTCTGTGTCCGGGAAGGAGAAATGTTCACATTCTTTCACAGAATCGCATTTGCGTAGCTGCAGGGAACATTAACGCTTATTCAGGACGAAAGAAAGCACAGAGCCCCAGATTTGCTGTTGCCCTGGAGAGCTTGCAGAGCACTGGGGAAAGGCAGGCAGAGAATTCCCTGCTAGCACCTTCTCTGTGTCCGGGAAGGAAAACTGTTCGCATTTGCTTCACAGAACCGCTTTTCTGCAGAGAACACTAACGCTTGTTCAGGACGAAAGAAAGCACAGAGCCCCAGATTTGCTGTTGCCCTGGAGAGCTTGCAGAGCACTGGGGAAAGGCAGGCAGAGAATTCCCTGCTAGCACCTTCTCTGTGTCCGGGAAGGAAAACTGTTCGCATTTGCTTCACAGAACCGCTTTTCTGCAGAGAACACTAACGCTTGTTCAGGACAAAAGAAAGCACAGAGCCCCAGATTTGCTGTTTCCCTGGACAGCTTGCAGAGCACTGGGGAAAGGCAGGCAGAGAATTCCCTGCTAGCACCTTCTCTGTGTCCGGGAAGGAGAAATGTTCACATTGTTTCACAGAATCGCATTTGCGTCGCTGCAGGGAACATTAACGCTTATTCAGGACGAAAGAAAGCACAGAGCCCCAGATTTGCTGTTGCCCTGGAGAGCTTGCAGAGCACTGGGGAAAGGCAGGCAGAGAATTCCCTGCTAGCACCTTCTCTGTGTCCGGGAAGGAGAAGTCTTCACGTTGTTACTCGGAATCGCATTTGCGTCGCTGTAGAGAACACTAACGCTTGTTCAGGACGAAAGAAAGCACAGAGCGCCAGATTTGCTGTTGCCCTGGAGAGCTTGCAGAGCACTGGGGAAAGGCAGGCAGAGAATTCCCTGCTAGCACCTTCTCTGTGTCCGGGAAGGAAAACTGTTCGCATTTGCTTCACAGAACCGCTTTTCTGCAGAGAACACTAACGCTTGTTCAGGACGAAAGAAAGCACAGAGCCCCAGATTTGCTGTTGCCCTGGAGAGCTTGCAGAGCACTGGGGAAAGGCAGGCAGAGAATTCCCTGCTAGCACCTTCTCTGTGTCCGGGAAGGAGAAATGTTCACATTGTTTCACAGAATCGCATTTGCGTCGCTGCAGGGAACATTAACGCTTATTCAGGACGAAAGAAAGCACAGAGCCCCAGATTTGCTGTTGCCCTGGAGAGCTTGCAGAGCACTGGGGAAAGGCAGGCAGAGAATTCCCTGCTAGCACCTTCTCTGTGTCCGGGAAGGAAAACTGTTCGCATTTGCTTCACAGAACAGCTTTTCTGCAGAGAACACTAACGCTTGTTCAGGACGAAAGAAAGCACAGAGCCCCAGATTTGCTGTTGCCCTGGAGAGCTTGCAGAGCACTGGGGAAAGGCAGGCAGAGAATTCCCTGCTAGCACCTTCTCTGTGTCCGGGAAGGAAAACTGTTCGCATTTGCTTCACAGAACCGCTTTTCTGCAGGGAACATTAACGCTTGTTCAGGACGAAAGAAAGCACAGAGCCCCAGATTTGCTGTTGCCCTGGAGAGCTTGCAGAGCACTGGGGAAAGGCAGGCAGAGAATTCCCTGCTAGCACCTTCTCTGTGTCCGGGAAGGAAAACTGTTCACATTTGCTTCACAGAACCGCTTTTCTGCAGAGAACACTAACGCTTGTTCAGGACGAAAGAAAGCACAGAGCCCCAGATTGGCTGTTGCCCTGGAGAGCTTGCAGAGCACTGGGGAAAGGCAGGCAGAGAATTCCCTGATAGCACCTTCTCTGTGTCCGGGAAGGAAAACTGTTCGCATTTGCTTCACAGAACCGCTTTTCTGCAGGGAACATTAACGCTTCTTCAGGACGAAAGAAAGCACAGAGCCCCAGATTTGCTGTTGCCCTGGAGAGCTTGCAGAGCACTGGGGAAAGGCAGGCAGAGAATTCCCTGCTAGCACCTTCTCTGTGTCCGGGAAGGAAAACTGTTCGCATTTGCTTCACAGAACCGCTTTTCTGCAGGGAACATTAACGCTTGTTCAGGACGAAAGAAAGCACAGAGCCCCAGATTTGCTGTTGCCCTGGAGAGCTTGCAGAGCACTGGGGAAAGGCAGGCAGAGAATTCCCTGCTAGCATCTTCTCTGTGCCTAGGAAGGAGAAATGTTCACATTGTTTCACAGAATCGCATTTGCGTCGCTGCAGGGAACACTAACGCTTGTTCAGGACAAAAGAAAGCACAGAGCTCCAGATTTGCTGTTGCCCTGGAGAGCTTGCAGAGCACTGGGGAAAGGCAGGCAGAGAATTCCCTGCTAGCACCTTCTCTGTGTCCGGGAAGGAAAACTGTTCGCATTTGCTTCACAGAACCGCTTTTCTGCAGGGAACATTAACGCTTGTTCAGGACGAAAGAAAGCACAGAGCGCCAGATTTGCTGTTGCCCTGGAGAGCTTGCAGAGCACTGGGGAAAGGCAGGCAGAGAATTCCCTGCTAGCACCTTCTCTGTGTCCGGGAAGGAGAAATGTTCACATTGTTTCACAGAACCGCTTTTCTGCAGGGAACATTAACGCTTCTTCAGGACGAAAGATAGCACAGAGCCCCAGATTTGCTGTTGCCCTGGAGAGCTTGCAGAGCACTGGGGAAAGGCAGGCATAGAATTCCCTGCTAGCACCTTCTCTGTGTCCGGGAACGAAAACTGTTCGCATTTGCTTCACAGAACCGCTTTTCTGCAGAGAACACTAACGCTTGTTCAGGACGAAAGAAAGCACAGAGCCCCAGATTTGCTGTTGCCCTGGAGAGCTTGCAGAGCACTGGGGAAAGGCAGGCAGAGAATTCCCTGCTAGCACCTTCTCTGTGTCCGGGAAGGAGAAATGTTCACGTTGTTACTCGGAATCGCATTTGCGTCGCTGTAGAGAACACTAACGCTTGTTCAGGACGAAAGAAAGCACAGAGCGCCAGATTTGCTGTTGCCCTGGAGAGCTTGCAGAGCACCGGGGAAAGGCAGGCAGAGAATTCCCTGCTAGCACCTTCTCTGTGTCCGGGAAGGAAAACTGTTCGCATTTGCTTTACAGAACCGCTTTTCTGCAGGGAACATTAACGCTTGTTCAGGACGAAAGAAAGCACGGACCCCAGATTTGCTGTTGCCCTGGAGAGCTTGCAGAGCACTGGGGAAAGGCAGGCAGAGAATTCCCTGATAGCACCTTCTCTGTGTCCGGGAAGGAAAACTGTTCGCATTTGCTTCACAGAACCGCTTTTCTGCAGAGAACACTAACGCTTGTTCAGGACGAAAGAAAGCACAGAGCCCCAGATTTGCTGTTGTCCTGGAGAGCTTGCAGAGCACTGGGGAAAGGCAGGCAGAGAATTCCCTGCTGGCATCTTCTCTGTGCCTAGGAAGGAGAAATGTTCACATTGTTTCACAGAATCGCATTTGCGTCGCTGCAGGGAACACTAACGCTTGTTCAGGACGAAAGAAAGCACAGAGCCCCAGATTTGCTGTTGCCCTGGAGAGCTTGCAGAGCACTGGGGAAAGGCAGGCAGAGAATTCCCCGCTAGCACCTTCTCTGTGTCCGGGAAGGAAAACTGTTCGCATTTGCTTCACAGAACCGCTTTTCTGCAGGGAACATTAACGCTTGTTCAGGACGAAAGAAAGCACGGAGCCCCAGATTTGCTGTTGCCCTGGAGAGCTTGCAGAGCACTGGGGAAAGGCAGGCAGAGAATTCCCTGCTAGCACCTTCTCTGTGTCCGGGAAGGAGAAATGTTCACATTGTTTCACAGAATCGCATTTGCGTCGCTGCAGGGAACATTAACGCTTATTCAGGACGAAAGAAAGCACAGAGCCCCAGATTTGCTGTTGCCCTGGAGAGCTTGCAGAGCACTGGGGAAAGGCAGGCAGAGAATTCCCTGCTAGCACCTTGTCTGTGTGCGGGAAGGAAAACTGTTCGCATTTGCTTCACAGAACCGCTTTTCTGCAGGGAACATTAACGCTTGTTCAGGACGAAAGAAAGCACAGAGCGCCAGATTTGCTGTTGCCCTGGAGAGCTTGCAGAGCACTGGGGAAAGGCAGGCAGAGAATTCCCTGCTAGCACCTTCTCTGTGTCCGGGAAGGAAAACTGTTCGCATTTCCTTCACAGAACCGCTTTTCTGCAGAGAACACTAACGCTTGTTCAGGACGAAAGAAAGCACAGAGCCCCAGATTTGCTGTTGCCCTGGAGAGCTTGCAGAGCACTGGGGAAAGGCAGGCAGAGAATTCCCTGCTAGCACCTTCTCTGTGCCTAGGAAGGAGAAATGTTCACATTGTTTCACAGAATCGCATTTGCGTCGCTGCAGGGAACATTAACGCTTGTTCAGGACGAAAGAAAGCACAGAGCGCCAGATTTGCTGTTGCCCTGGAGAGCTTGCAGAGCACTGGGGAAAGGCAGGCAGAGAATTCCCTGCTAGCACCTTCTCTGTTTCCGGGAAGGAAAACTGTTCGCGTTTGCTTCACAGAACCGCTTTTCTGCAGGGAACATTAACGCTTGTTCAGGACGAAAGAAAGCACAGAGCCCCAGATTTGCTGTTGCCCTGGAGAGCTTGCAGAGCACTGGGGAAAGGCAGGCAGAGAATTCCCTGCTAGCACCTTCTCTGTGTCCGGGAAGGAGAAATGTTCACATTGTTTCACAGAATTGCATTTGCGTCGCTGCAGGAAACATTAACGCTTGTTCAGGACGAAAGAAAGCACAGAGCCCCAGATTTGCTGTTGCCCTGGAGAGCTTGCAGAGCACTGGGGAAAGGCAGGCAGAGAATTCCCTGCTAGCACCTTCTCTGTGTCCGGGAAGGAAAACTGTTCGCATTTGCTTCACAGAACCGCTTTTCTGCAGGGACCATTAACGCTTGTTCAGGACGAAAGAAAGCACGGAGCCCCAGATTTGCTGTTGCCCTGGAGAGCTTGCAGAGCACTGGGGAAAGGCAGGCAGAGAATTCCCTGCTAGCACCTTCTCTGTGTCCGGGAAGGAAAAGTGTTCGCATTTGCTTCACAGAACCGCTTTTCTGCAGGGAACATTAACGCTTGTTCAGGACGAAAGAAAGCACGGAGCCCCAGATTTGCTGTTGCCCTGGAGAGCTTGCAGAGCACTGGATAAAGGCAGGCAGAGAATTCCCTGCTAGCACCTTCTCTGTGTCCGGGAAGGAGAAATGTTCACATTGTTTCACAGAATAGCATTTGCGTCGCTGCAGAGAACACTAACGCTTGTTCAGGACGAAAGAAAGCACAGAGCCCCAGATTTGCTGTTGCCCTGGAGAGCTTGCAGAGCACCGGGGAAAGGCAGGCAGAGAATTCCCTGCTAGCACCTTCTCTGTGTCCGGGAAGGAAAACTGTTCGCATTTGCTTCACAGAACCGCTTTTCTGCAGGGAACATTAACGCTTGTTCAGGACGAAAGAAAGCACAGAGCCCCAGATTTGCTGTTGCCCTGGAGAGCTTGCAGAGCACTGGGGAAAGGCAGGCAGAGAATTCCCTGCTAGCACCTTCTCTGTGCCTGGGAATGAGAAGTCTTCACGTTGTTACTCGGAATCGCATTTGCGTCGCTGTAGAGAACACTAACGCTTGTTCAGGACGAAAGAAAGCACAGAGCCCCAGATTTGCTGTTGCCCTGGAGAGCTTGCAGAGCACTGGGGAAAGGCAGGCAGAGAATTCCCTGCTAGCACCTTCTCTGTGTCCGGGAACGAAAACTGTTCGCATTTGCTTCACAGAACCGCTTTTCTGCAGAGAACACTAACGCTTGTTCAGGACGAAAGAAAGCACAGAGCCCCAGATTTGCTGTTGCCCTGGAGAGCTTGCAGAGCACTGGGGAAAGGCAGGCAGAGAATTCCCTGATAGCACCTTCTCTGTGTCCGGGAATGAGAAGTCTTCACGTTGTTACTCGGAATCGCATTTGCGTCGCTGTAGAGAACACTAACGCTTGTTCAGGACGAAAGAAAGCACAGAGCGCCAGATTTGCTGTTGCCCTGGAGAGCTTGCAGAGCACTGGGGAAAGGCAGGCAGAGAATTCCCCGCTAGCACCTTCTCTGTGTCCGGGAAGGAAAACTGTTCGCATTTGCTTCACAGAACCGCTTTTCTGCAGGGAACATTAACGCTTCTTCAGGACGAAAGAAAGCACAGAGCCCCAGATTTGCTGTTGCCCTGGAGAGCTTGCAGAGCACTGGGGAAAGGCAGGCAGAGAATTCCCTGCTAGCACCTTCTCTGTGTCCGGGAAGGAAAACTGTTCGCATTTGCTTCACAGAACCGCTTTTCTGCAGGGAACATTAACGCTTGTTCAGGACGAAAGAAAGCACAGAGCCCCAGATTTGCTGTTGCCCTGGAGAGCTTGCAGAGCACTGGGGAAAGGCAGGCAGAGAATTCCCTGCTAGCATCTTCTCTGTGCCTAGGAAGGAGAAATGTTCACATTGTTTCACAGAATCGCATTTGCGTCGCTGCAGGGAACACTAACGCTTGTTCAGGACAAAAGAAAGCACAGAGCTCCAGATTTGCTGTTGCCCTGGAGAGCTTGCAGAGCACTGGGGAAAGGCAGGCAGAGAATTCCCTGCTAGCACCTTCTCTGTGTCCGGGAAGGAAAACTGTTCGCATTTGCTTCACAGAACCGCTTTTCTGCAGGGAACATTAACGCTTGTTCAGGACGAAAGAAAGCACAGAGCGCCAGATTTGCTGTTGCCCTGGAGAGCTTGCAGAGCACTGGGGAAAGGCAGGCAGAGAATTCCCTGCTAGCACCTTCTCTGTGTCCGGGAAGGAGAAATGTTCACATTGTTTCACAGAACCGCTTTTCTGCAGGGAACATTAACGCTTCTTCAGGACGAAAGATAGCACAGAGCCCCAGATTTGCTGTTGCCCTGGAGAGCTTGCAGAGCACTGGGGAAAGGCAGGCATAGAATTCCCTGCTAGCACCTTCTCTGTGTCCGGGAACGAAAACTGTTCGCATTTGCTTCACAGAACCGCTTTTCTGCAGAGAACACTAACGCTTGTTCAGGACGAAAGAAAGCACAGAGCCCCAGATTTGCTGTTGCCCTGGAGAGCTTGCAGAGCACTGGGGAAAGGCAGGCAGAGAATTCCCTGCTAGCACCTTCTCTGTGTCCGGGAAGGAGAAATGTTCACGTTGTTACTCGGAATCGCATTTGCGTCGCTGTAGAGAACACTAACGCTTGTTCAGGACGAAAGAAAGCACAGAGCCCCAGATTTGCTGTTGCCCTGGAGAGCTTGCAGAGCACCGGGGAAAGGCAGGCAGAGAATTCCCTGCTAGCACCTTCTCTGTGTCCGGGAAGGAAAACTGTTCGCATTTGCTTTACAGAACCGCTTTTCTGCAGGGAACATTAACGCTTGTTCAGGACGAAAGAAAGCACGGACCCCAGATTTGCTGTTGCCCTGGAGAGCTTGCAGAGCACTGGGGAAAGGCAGGCAGAGAATTCCCTGATAGCACCTTCTCTGTGTCCGGGAAGGAAAACTGTTCGCATTTGCTTCACAGAACCGCTTTTCTGCAGAGAACACTAACGCTTGTTCAGGACGAAAGAAAGCACAGAGCCCCAGATTTGCTGTTGTCCTGGAGAGCTTGCAGAGCACTGGGGAAAGGCAGGCAGAGAATTCCCTGCTGGCATCTTCTCTGTGCCTAGGAAGGAGAAATGTTCACATTGTTTCACAGAATCGCATTTGCGTCGCTGCAGGGAACACTAACGCTTGTTCAGGACGAAAGAAAGCACAGAGCCCCAGATTTGCTGTTGCCCTGGAGAGCTTGCAGAGCACTGGGGAAAGGCAGGCAGAGAATTCCCCGCTAGCACCTTCTCTGTGTCCGGGAAGGAAAACTGTTCGCATTTGCTTCACAGAACCGCTTTTCTGCAGGGAACATTAACGCTTGTTCAGGACGAAAGAAAGCACGGAGCCCCAGATTTGCTGTTGCCCTGGAGAGCTTGCAGAGCACTGGGGAAAGGCAGGCAGAGAATTCCCTGCTAGCACCTTCTCTGTGTCCGGGAAGGAGAAATGTTCACATTGTTTCACAGAATCGCATTTGCGTCGCTGCAGGGAACATTAACGCTTATTCAGGACGAAAGAAAGCACAGAGCCCCAGATTTGCTGTTGCCCTGGAGAGCTTGCAGAGCACTGGGGAAAGGCAGGCAGAGAATTCCCTGCTAGCACCTTGTCTGTGTGCGGGAAGGAAAACTGTTCGCATTTGCTTCACAGAACCGCTTTTCTGCAGGGAACATTAACGCTTGTTCAGGACGAAAGAAAGCACAGAGCCCCAGATTTGCTGTTGCCCTGGAGAGCTTGCAGAGCACTGGGGAAAGGCAGGCAGAGAATTCCCTGCTAGCACCTTCTCTGTGTCCGGGAAGGAGAAATGTTCACATTCTTTCACAGAATCGCATTTGCGTAGCTGCAGGGAACATTAACGCTTATTCAGGACGAAAGAAAGCACAGAGCCCCAGATTTGCTGTTGCCCTGGAGAGCTTGCAGAGCACTGGGGAAAGGCAGGCAGAGAATTCCCTGCTAGCACCTTCTCTGTGTCCGGGAAGGAAAACTGTTCGCATTTGCTTCACAGAACCGCTTTTCTGCAGAGAACACTAACGCTTGTTCAGGACGAAAGAAAGCACAGAGCCCCAGATTTGCTGTTGCCCTGGAGAGCTTGCAGAGCACTGGGGAAAGGCAGGCAGAGAATTCCCTGCTAGCACCTTCTCTGTGTCCGGGAAGGAAAACTGTTCGCATTTGCTTCACAGAACCGCTTTTCTGCAGAGAACACTAACGCTTGTTCAGGACAAAAGAAAGCACAGAGCCCCAGATTTGCTGTTTCCCTGGACAGCTTGCAGAGCACTGGGGAAAGGCAGGCAGAGAATTCCCTGCTAGCACCTTCTCTGTGTCCGGGAAGGAGAAATGTTCACATTGTTTCACAGAATCGCATTTGCGTCGCTGCAGGGAACATTAACGCTTATTCAGGACGAAAGAAAGCACAGAGCCCCAGATTTGCTGTTGCCCTGGAGAGCTTGCAGAGCACTGGGGAAAGGCAGGCAGAGAATTCCCTGCTAGCACCTTCTCTGTGTCCGGGAAGGAGAAGTCTTCACGTTGTTACTCGGAATCGCATTTGCGTCGCTGTAGAGAACACTAACGCTTGTTCAGGACGAAAGAAAGCACAGAGCGCCAGATTTGCTGTTGCCCTGGAGAGCTTGCAGAGCACTGGGGAAAGGCAGGCAGAGAATTCCCTGCTAGCACCTTCTCTGTGTCCGGGAAGGAAAACTGTTCGCATTTGCTTCACAGAACCGCTTTTCTGCAGAGAACACTAACGCTTGTTCAGGACGAAAGAAAGCACAGAGCCCCAGATTTGCTGTTGCCCTGGAGAGCTTGCAGAGCACTGGGGAAAGGCAGGCAGAGAATTCCCTGCTAGCACCTTCTCTGTGTCCGGGAAGGAGAAATGTTCACATTGTTTCACAGAATCGCATTTGCGTCGCTGCAGGGAACATTAACGCTTATTCAGGACGAAAGAAAGCACAGAGCCCCAGATTTGCTGTTGCCCTGGAGAGCTTGCAGAGCACTGGGGAAAGGCAGGCAGAGAATTCCCTGCTAGCACCTTCTCTGTGTCCGGGAAGGAAAACTGTTCGCATTTGCTTCACAGAACAGCTTTTCTGCAGAGAACACTAACGCTTGTTCAGGACGAAAGAAAGCACAGAGCCCCAGATTTGCTGTTGCCCTGGAGAGCTTGCAGAGCACTGGGGAAAGGCAGGCAGAGAATTCCCTGCTAGCACCTTCTCTGTGTCCGGGAAGGAAAACTGTTCGCATTTGCTTCACAGAACCGCTTTTCTGCAGGGAACATTAACGCTTGTTCAGGACGAAAGAAAGCACAGAGCCCCAGATTTGCTGTTGCCCTGGAGAGCTTGCAGAGCACTGGGGAAAGGCAGGCAGAGAATTCCCTGCTAGCACCTTCTCTGTGTCCGGGAAGGAAAACTGTTCACATTTGCTTCACAGAACCGCTTTTCTGCAGAGAACACTAACGCTTGTTCAGGACGAAAGAAAGCACAGAGCCCCAGATTGGCTGTTGCCCTGGAGAGCTTGCAGAGCACTGGGGAAAGGCAGGCAGAGAATTCCCTGATAGCACCTTCTCTGTGTCCGGGAAGGAAAACTGTTCGCATTTGCTTCACAGAACCGCTTTTCTGCAGGGAACATTAACGCTTCTTCAGGACGAAAGAAAGCACAGAGCCCCAGATTTGCTGTTGCCCTGGAGAGCTTGCAGAGCACTGGGGAAAGGCAGGCAGAGAATTCCCTGCTAGCACCTTCTCTGTGTCCGGGAAGGAAAACTGTTCGCATTTGCTTCACAGAACCGCTTTTCTGCAGGGAACATTAACGCTTGTTCAGGACGAAAGAAAGCACAGAGCCCCAGATTTGCTGTTGCCCTGGAGAGCTTGCAGAGCACTGGGGAAAGGCAGGCAGAGAATTCCCTGCTAGCATCTTCTCTGTGCCTAGGAAGGAGAAATGTTCACATTGTTTCACAGAATCGCATTTGCGTCGCTGCAGGGAACACTAACGCTTGTTCAGGACAAAAGAAAGCACAGAGCTCCAGATTTGCTGTTGCCCTGGAGAGCTTGCAGAGCACTGGGGAAAGGCAGGCAGAGAATTCCCTGCTAGCACCTTCTCTGTGTCCGGGAAGGAAAACTGTTCGCATTTGCTTCACAGAACCGCTTTTCTGCAGGGAACATTAACGCTTGTTCAGGACGAAAGAAAGCACAGAGCGCCAGATTTGCTGTTGCCCTGGAGAGCTTGCAGAGCACTGGGGAAAGGCAGGCAGAGAATTCCCTGCTAGCACCTTCTCTGTGTCCGGGAAGGAGAAATGTTCACATTGTTTCACAGAACCGCTTTTCTGCAGGGAACATTAACGCTTCTTCAGGACGAAAGATAGCACAGAGCCCCAGATTTGCTGTTGCCCTGGAGAGCTTGCAGAGCACTGGGGAAAGGCAGGCATAGAATTCCCTGCTAGCACCTTCTCTGTGTCCGGGAACGAAAACTGTTCGCATTTGCTTCACAGAACCGCTTTTCTGCAGAGAACACTAACGCTTGTTCAGGACGAAAGAAAGCACAGAGCCCCAGATTTGCTGTTGCCCTGGAGAGCTTGCAGAGCACTGGGGAAAGGCAGGCAGAGAATTCCCTGCTAGCACCTTCTCTGTGTCCGGGAAGGAGAAATGTTCACGTTGTTACTCGGAATCGCATTTGCGTCGCTGTAGAGAACACTAACGCTTGTTCAGGACGAAAGAAAGCACAGAGCGCCAGATTTGCTGTTGCCCTGGAGAGCTTGCAGAGCACTGGGGAAAGGCAGGCAGAGAATTCCCCGCTAGCACCTTCTCTGTGTCCGGGAAGGAAAACTGTTCGCATTTGCTTCACAGAACCGCTTTTCTGCAGGGAACATTAACGCTTGTTCAGGACGAAAGAAAGCACAGAGCCCCAGATTTGCTGTTGCCCTGGAGAGCTTGCAGAGCACCGGGGAAAGGCAGGCAGAGAATTCCCTGCTAGCACCTTCTCTGTGTCCGGGAAGGAAAACTGTTCGCATTTGCTTTACAGAACCGCTTTTCTGCAGGGAACATTAACGCTTGTTCAGGACGAAAGAAAGCACGGACCCCAGATTTGCTGTTGCCCTGGAGAGCTTGCAGAGCACTGGGGAAAGGCAGGCAGAGAATTCCCTGATAGCACCTTCTCTGTGTCCGGGAAGGAAAACTGTTCGCATTTGCTTCACAGAACCGCTTTTCTGCAGAGAACACTAACGCTTGTTCAGGACGAAAGAAAGCACAGAGCCCCAGATTTGCTGTTGTCCTGGAGAGCTTGCAGAGCACTGGGGAAAGGCAGGCAGAGAATTCCCTGCTGGCATCTTCTCTGTGCCTAGGAAGGAGAAATGTTCACATTGTTTCACAGAATCGCATTTGCGTCGCTGCAGGGAACACTAACGCTTGTTCAGGACGAAAGAAAGCACAGAGCCCCAGATTTGCTGTTGCCCTGGAGAGCTTGCAGAGCACTGGGGAAAGGCAGGCAGAGAATTCCCCGCTAGCACCTTCTCTGTGTCCGGGAAGGAAAACTGTTCGCATTTGCTTCACAGAACCGCTTTTCTGCAGGGAACATTAACGCTTGTTCAGGACGAAAGAAAGCACGGAGCCCCAGATTTGCTGTTGCCCTGGAGAGCTTGCAGAGCACTGGGGAAAGGCAGGCAGAGAATTCCCTGCTAGCACCTTCTCTGTGTCCGGGAAGGAGAAATGTTCACATTGTTTCACAGAATCGCATTTGCGTCGCTGCAGGGAACATTAACGCTTATTCAGGACGAAAGAAAGCACAGAGCCCCAGATTTGCTGTTGCCCTGGAGAGCTTGCAGAGCACTGGGGAAAGGCAGGCAGAGAATTCCCTGCTAGCACCTTGTCTGTGTGCGGGAAGGAAAACTGTTCGCATTTGCTTCACAGAACCGCTTTTCTGCAGGGAACATTAACGCTTGTTCAGGACGAAAGAAAGCACAGAGCGCCAGATTTGCTGTTGCCCTGGAGAGCTTGCAGAGCACTGGGGAAAGGCAGGCAGAGAATTCCCTGCTAGCACCTTCTCTGTGTCCGGGAAGGAAAACTGTTCGCATTTCCTTCACAGAACCGCTTTTCTGCAGAGAACACTAACGCTTGTTCAGGACGAAAGAAAGCACAGAGCCCCAGATTTGCTGTTGCCCTGGAGAGCTTGCAGAGCACTGGGGAAAGGCAGGCAGAGAATTCCCTGCTAGCACCTTCTCTGTGCCTAGGAAGGAGAAATGTTCACATTGTTTCACAGAATCGCATTTGCGTCGCTGCAGGGAACATTAACGCTTGTTCAGGACGAAAGAAAGCACAGAGCGCCAGATTTGCTGTTGCCCTGGAGAGCTTGCAGAGCACTGGGGAAAGGCAGGCAGAGAATTCCCTGCTAGCACCTTCTCTGTTTCCGGGAAGGAAAACTGTTCGCGTTTGCTTCACAGAACCGCTTTTCTGCAGGGAACATTAACGCTTGTTCAGGACGAAAGAAAGCACAGAGCCCCAGATTTGCTGTTGCCCTGGAGAGCTTGCAGAGCACTGGGGAAAGGCAGGCAGAGAATTCCCTGCTAGCACCTTCTCTGTGTCCGGGAAGGAGAAATGTTCACATTGTTTCACAGAATCGCATTTGCGTCGCTGCAGGAAACATTAACGCTTGTTCAGGACGAAAGAAAGCACAGAGCCCCAGATTTGCTGTTGCCCTGGAGAGCTTGCAGAGCACTGGGGAAAGGCAGGCAGAGAATTCCCTGCTAGCACCTTCTCTGTGTCCGGGAAGGAAAACTGTTCGCATTTGCTTCACAGAACCGCTTTTCTGCAGGGACCATTAACGCTTGTTCAGGACGAAAGAAAGCACGGAGCCCCAGATTTGCTGTTGCCCTGGAGAGCTTGCAGAGCACTGGGGAAAGGCAGGCAGAGAATTCCCTGCTAGCACCTTCTCTGTGTCCGGGAAGGAAAAGTGTTCGCATTTGCTTCACAGAACCGCTTTTCTGCAGGGAACATTAACGCTTGTTCAGGACGAAAGAAAGCACGGAGCCCCAGATTTGCTGTTGCCCTGGAGAGCTTGCAGAGCACTGGATAAAGGCAGGCAGAGAATTCCCTGCTAGCACCTTCTCTGTGTCCGGGAAGGAGAAATGTTCACATTGTTTCACAGAATAGCATTTGCGTCGCTGCAGAGAACACTAACGCTTGTTCAGGACGAAAGAAAGCACAGAGCCCCAGATTTGCTGTTGCCCTGGAGAGCTTGCAGAGCACCGGGGAAAGGCAGGCAGAGAATTCCCTGCTAGCACCTTCTCTGTGTCCGGGAAGGAAAACTGTTCGCATTTGCTTCACAGAACCGCTTTTCTGCAGGGAACATTAACGCTTGTTCAGGACGAAAGAAAGCACAGAGCCCCAGATTTGCTGTTGCCCTGGAGAGCTTGCAGAGCACTGGGGAAAGGCAGGCAGAGAATTCCCTGCTAGCACCTTCTCTGTGCCTGGGAATGAGAAGTCTTCACGTTGTTACTCGGAATCGCATTTGCGTCGCTGTAGAGAACACTAACGCTTGTTCAGGACGAAAGAAAGCACAGAGCCCCAGATTTGCTGTTGCCCTGGAGAGCTTGCAGAGCACTGGGGAAAGGCAGGCAGAGAATTCCCTGCTAGCACCTTCTCTGTGTCCGGGAACGAAAACTGTTCGCATTTGCTTCACAGAACCGCTTTTCTGCAGAGAACACTAACGCTTGTTCAGGACGAAAGAAAGCACAGAGCCCCAGATTTGCTGTTGCCCTGGAGAGCTTGCAGAGCACTGGGGAAAGGCAGGCAGAGAATTCCCTGATAGCACCTTCTCTGTGTCCGGGAATGAGAAGTCTTCACGTTGTTACTCGGAATCGCATTTGCGTCGCTGTAGAGAACACTAACGCTTGTTCAGGACGAAAGAAAGCACAGAGCGCCAGATTTGCTGTTGCCCTGGAGAGCTTGCAGAGCACTGGGGAAAGGCAGGCAGAGAATTCCCCGCTAGCACCTTCTCTGTGTCCGGGAAGGAAAACTGTTCGCATTTGCTTCACAGAACCGCTTTTCTGCAGGGAACATTAATGCTTGTTCAGGACGAAAGAAAGCACAGAGCCCCAGATTTGCTGTTGCCCTGGAGAGCTTGCAGAGCACTGGGGAAAGGCAGGCAGAGAATTCCCTGCTAGCACCTTCTCTGTGTCCGGGAAGGAAAACTGTTCGCATTTGCTTCACAGAACCGCTTTTCTGCAGAGAACACTAACGCTTGTTCAGGACGAAAGAAAGCACAGAGCCCCAGATTTGCTGTTGCCCTGGAGAGCTTGCAGAGCAATGGGGAAAGGCAGGCAGAGAATTCCCTGCTAGCATCTTCTCTGTGCCTAGGAAGGAGAAATGTTCACATTGTTTCACAGAATCGCATTTGCGTCGCTGCAGGGAACACTAACGCTTGTTCAGGACGAAAGAAAGCACAGAGCCCCAGATTTGCTGTTGCCCTGGAGAGCTTGCAGAGCACTGGGGAAAGGCAGGCAGAGAATTCCCTGCTAGCACCTTCTCTGTGTCCGGGAAGGAGAAATGTTCACATTGTTTCACAGAACCGCTTTTCTGCAGGGAACATTAACGCTTCTTCAGGACGAAAGAAAGCACAGAGCCCCAGATTTGCTGTTGCCCTGGAGAGCTTGCAGAGCACTGGGGAAAGGCAGGCAGAGAATTCCCTGCTAGCACCTTCTCTGTGTCCGGGAACGAAAACTGTTCGCATTTGCTTCACAGAACCGCTTTTCTGCAGAGAACACTAACGCTTGTTCAGGACGAAAGAAAGCACAGAGCCCCAGATTTGCTGTTGCCCTGGAGAGCTTGCAGAGCACTGGGGAAAGGCAGGCAGAGAATTCCCTGCTAGCACCTTCTCTGTGTCCGGGAAGGAGAAATGTTCACGTTGTTACTCGGAATCGCATTTGCGTCGCTGTAGAGAACACTAACGCTTGTTCAGGACGAAAGAAAGCACAGAGCGCCAGATTTGCTGTTGCCCTGGAGAGCTTGCAGAGCACTGGGGAAAGGCAGGCAGAGAATTCCCCGCTAGCACCTTCTCTGTGTCCGGGAAGGAAAACTGTTCGCATTTGCTTCACAGAACCGCTTTTCTGCAGGGAACATTAACGCTTGTTCAGGACGAAAGAAAGCACAGAGCCCCAGATTTGCTGTTGCCCTGGAGAGCTTGCAGAGCACTGGGGAAAGGCAGGCAGAGAATTCCCTGCTAGCACCTTCTCTGTGTCCGGGAAGGAAAACTGTTCGCATTTGCTTTACAGAACCGCTTTTCTGCAGAGAACACTAACGCTTGTTCAGGACGAAAGAAAGCACAGAGCCCCAGATTTGCTGTTGCCCTGGAGAGCTTGCAGAGCACTGGGGAAAGGCAGGCAGAGAATTCCCTGCTAGCACCTTCTCTGTGTCCGGGAAGGAAAACTGTTCGCATTTGCTTCACAGAACCGCTTTTCTGCAGAGAACACTAACGCTTGTTCAGGACGAAAGAAAGCACAGAGCCCCAGATTTGCTGTTGCCCTGGAGAGCTTGCAGAGCACTGGGGAAAGGCAGGCAGAGAATTCCCTGCTAGCACCTTCTCTGTGTCCGGGAAGGAAAACTGTTCGCATTTGCTTCACAGAACCGCTTTTCTGCAGAGAACACTAACGCTTGTTCAGGACGAAAGAAAGCACAGAGCCCCAGATTTGCTGTTGCCCTGGAGAGCTTGCAGAGCACTGGGGAAAGGCAGGCAGAGAATTCCCTGCTAGCATCTTCTCTGTGCCTAGGAAGGAGAAATGTTCACATTGTTTCACAGAATCGCATTTGCGTCGCTGCAGGGAACACTAACGCTTGTTCAGGACGAAAGAAAGCACAGAGCCCCAGATTTGCTGTTGCCCTGGAGAGCTTGCAGAGCACTGGGGAAAGGCAGGCAGAGAATTCCCTGCTAGCACCTTCTCTGTGTCCGGGAAGGAGAAATGTTCACATTGTTTCACAGAATCGCATTTGCGTCGCTGCAGGGAACATTAACGCTTATTCAGGACGAAAGAAAGCACAGAGCCCCAGATTTGCTGTTGCCCTGGAGAGCTTGCAGAGCACTGGGGAAAGGCAGGCAGAGAATTCCCTGCTAGCACCTTCTCTGTGCCTGGGAAGGAGAAGTCTTCACGTTGTTACTCGGAATCGCATTTGCGTCGCTGTAGAGAACACTAACGCTTGTTCAGGACGAAAGAAAGCACAGAGCCCCAGATTTGCTGTTGCCCTGGAGAGCTTGCAGAGCACTGGGGAAAGGCAGGCAGAGAATTCCCTGCTAGCACCTTCTCTGTGTCCGGGAAGGAAAACTGTTCGCATTTGCTTCACAGAACCGCTTTTCTGCAGGGAACATTAACGCTTCTTCAGGACGAAAGAAAGCACAGAGCCCCAGATTTGCTGTTGCCCTGGAGAGCTTGCAGAGCACTGGGGAAAGGCAGGCAGAGAATTCCCTGCTAGCACCTTCTCTGTGTCCGGGAACGAAAACTGTTCGCATTTGCTTCACAGAACCGCTTTTCTGCAGAGAACACTAACGCTTGTTCAGGACGAAAGAAAGCACAGAGCCCCAGATTTGCTGTTGCCCTGGAGAGCTTGCAGAGCACTGGGGAAAGGCAGGCAGAGAATTCCCTGCTAGCACCTTCTCTGTGTCCGGGAAGGAGAAATGTTCACGTTGTTACTCGGAATCGCATTTGCGTCGCTGTAGAGAACACTAACGCTTGTTCAGGACGAAAGAAAGCACAGAGCGCCAGATTTGCTGTTGCCCTGGAGAGCTTGCAGAGCACTGGGGAAAGGCAGGCAGAGAATTCCCCGCTAGCACCTTCTCTGTGTCCGGGAAGGAAAACTGTTCGCATTTGCTTCACAGAACCGCTTTTCTGCAGGGAACATTAACGCTTGTTCAGGACGAAAGAAAGCACAGAGCCCCAGATTTGCTGTTGCCCTGGAGAGCTTGCAGAGCACCGGGGAAAGGCAGGCAGAGAATTCCCTGCTAGCACCTTCTCTGTGTCCGGGAAGGAAAACTGTTCGCATTTGCTTTACAGAACCGCTTTTCTGCAGGGAACATTAACGCTTGTTCAGGACGAAAGAAAGCACAGAGCCCCAGATTTGCTGTTGCCCTGGAGAGCTTGCAGAGCACTGGGGAAAGGCAGGCAGAGAATTCCCTGCTAGCACCTTCTCTGTGTCCGGGAAGGAGAAATGTTCACATTCTTTCACAGAATCGCATTTGCGTAGCTGCAGGGAACATTAACGCTTATTCAGGACGAAAGAAAGCACAGAGCCCCAGATTTGCTGTTGCCCTGGAGAGCTTGCAGAGCACTGGGGAAAGGCAGGCAGAGAATTCCCTGCTAGCACCTTCTCTGTGTCCGGGAAGGAAAACTGTTCGCATTTGCTTCACAGAACCGCTTTTCTGCAGAGAACACTAACGCTTGTTCAGGACGAAAGAAAGCACAGAGCCCCAGATTTGCTGTTGCCCTGGAGAGCTTGCAGAGCACTGGGGAAAGGCAGGCAGAGAATTCCCTGCTAGCACCTTCTCTGTGTCCGGGAAGGAAAACTGTTCGCATTTGCTTCACAGAACCGCTTTTCTGCAGAGAACACTAACGCTTGTTCAGGACAAAAGAAAGCACAGAGCCCCAGATTTGCTGTTTCCCTGGACAGCTTGCAGAGCACTGGGGAAAGGCAGGCAGAGAATTCCCTGCTAGCACCTTCTCTGTGTCCGGGAAGGAGAAATGTTCACATTGTTTCACAGAATCGCATTTGCGTCGCTGCAGGGAACATTAACGCTTATTCAGGACGAAAGAAAGCACAGAGCCCCAGATTTGCTGTTGCCCTGGAGAGCTTGCAGAGCACTGGGGAAAGGCAGGCAGAGAATTCCCTGCTAGCACCTTCTCTGTGTCCGGGAAGGAAAACTGTTCGCATTTGCTTCACAGAACCGCTTTTCTGCAGAGAACACTAACGCTTGTTCAGGACGAAAGAAAGCACAGAGCCCCAGATTTGCTGTTGCCCTGGAGAGCTTGCAGAGCACTGGGGAAAGGCAGGCAGAGAATTCCCTGCTAGCACCTTCTCTGTGTCCGGGAAGGAAAACTGTTCGCATTTGCTTCACAGAACCGCTTTTCTGCAGAGAACACTAACGCTTGTTCAGGACAAAAGAAAGCACAGAGCCCCAGATTTGCTGTTTCCCTGGACAGCTTGCAGAGCACTGGGGAAAGGCAGGCAGAGAATTCCCTGCTAGCACCTTCTCTGTGTCCGGGAAGGAGAAATGTTCACATTGTTTCACAGAATCGCATTTGCGTCGCTGCAGGGAACATTAACGCTTATTCAGGACGAAAGAAAGCACAGAGCCCCAGATTTGCTGTTGCCCTGGAGAGCTTGCAGAGCACTGGGGAAAGGCAGGCAGAGAATTCCCTGCTAGCACCTTCTCTGTGTCCGGGAACGAAAACTGTTCGCATTTGCTTCACAGAACCGCTTTTCTGCAGAGAACACTAACGCTTGTTCAGGACGAAAGAAAGCACAGAGCCCCAGATTTGCTGTTGCCCTGGAGAGCTTGCAGAGCACTGGGGAAAGGCAGGCAGAGAATTCCCTGCTAGCACCTTCTCTGTGTCCGGGAAGGAGAAATGTTCACGTTGTTACTCGGAATCGCATTTGCGTCGCTGTAGAGAACACTAACGCTTGTTCAGGACGAAAGAAAGCACAGAGCGCCAGATTTGCTGTTGCCCTGGAGAGCTTGCAGAGCACTGGGGAAAGGCAGGCAGAGAATTCCCCGCTAGCACCTTCTCTGTGTCCGGGAAGGAAAACTGTTCGCATTTGCTTCACAGAACCGCTTTTCTGCAGGGAACATTAACGCTTGTTCAGGACGAAAGAAAGCACAGAGCCCCAGATTTGCTGTTGCCCTGGAGAGCTTGCAGAGCACTGGGGAAAGGCAGGCAGAGAATTCCCTGCTAGCACCTTCTCTGTGTCCGGGAAGGAGAAATGTTCACATTGTTTCACAGAATCGCATTTGCGTCGCTGCAGGAAACATTAACGCTTGTTCAGGACGAAAGAAAGCACAGAGCCCCAGATTTGCTGTTGCCCTGGAGAGCTTGCAGAGCACTGGGGAAAGGCAGGCAGAGAATTCCCTGCTAGCACCTTCTCTGTGTCCGGGAAGGAAAACTGTTCGCATTTGCTTCACAGAACCGCTTTTCTGCAGGGACCATTAACGCTTGTTCAGGACGAAAGAAAGCACGGAGCCCCAGATTTGCTGTTGCCCTGGAGAGCTTGCAGAGCACTGGGGAAAGGCAGGCAGAGAATTCCCTGCTAGCACCTTCTCTGTGTCCGGGAAGGAAAAGTGTTCGCATTTGCTTCACAGAACCGCTTTTCTGCAGGGAACATTAACGCTTGTTCAGGACGAAAGAAAGCACGGAGCCCCAGATTTGCTGTTGCCCTGGAGAGCTTGCAGAGCACTGGATAAAGGCAGGCAGAGAATTCCCTGCTAGCACCTTCTCTGTGTCCGGGAAGGAGAAATGTTCACATTGTTTCACAGAATAGCATTTGCGTCGCTGCAGAGAACACTAACGCTTGTTCAGGACGAAAGAAAGCACAGAGCCCCAGATTTGCTGTTGCCCTGGAGAGCTTGCAGAGCACCGGGGAAAGGCAGGCAGAGAATTCCCTGCTAGCACCTTCTCTGTGTCCGGGAAGGAAAACTGTTCGCATTTGCTTCACAGAACCGCTTTTCTGCAGGGAACATTAACGCTTGTTCAGGACGAAAGAAAGCACAGAGCCCCAGATTTGCTGTTGCCCTGGAGAGCTTGCAGAGCACTGGGGAAAGGCAGGCAGAGAATTCCCTGCTAGCACCTTCTCTGTGCCTGGGAATGAGAAGTCTTCACGTTGTTACTCGGAATCGCATTTGCGTCGCTGTAGAGAACACTAACGCTTGTTCAGGACGAAAGAAAGCACAGAGCCCCAGATTTGCTGTTGCCCTGGAGAGCTTGCAGAGCACTGGGGAAAGGCAGGCAGAGAATTCCCTGCTAGCACCTTCTCTGTGTCCGGGAACGAAAACTGTTCGCATTTGCTTCACAGAACCGCTTTTCTGCAGAGAACACTAACGCTTGTTCAGGACGAAAGAAAGCACAGAGCCCCAGATTTGCTGTTGCCCTGGAGAGCTTGCAGAGCACTGGGGAAAGGCAGGCAGAGAATTCCCTGATAGCACCTTCTCTGTGTCCGGGAATGAGAAGTCTTCACGTTGTTACTCGGAATCGCATTTGCGTCGCTGTAGAGAACACTAACGCTTGTTCAGGACGAAAGAAAGCACAGAGCGCCAGATTTGCTGTTGCCCTGGAGAGCTTGCAGAGCACTGGGGAAAGGCAGGCAGAGAATTCCCCGCTAGCACCTTCTCTGTGTCCGGGAAGGAAAACTGTTCGCATTTGCTTCACAGAACCGCTTTTCTGCAGGGAACATTAATGCTTGTTCAGGACGAAAGAAAGCACAGAGCCCCAGATTTGCTGTTGCCCTGGAGAGCTTGCAGAGCACTGGGGAAAGGCAGGCAGAGAATTCCCTGCTAGCACCTTCTCTGTGTCCGGGAAGGAAAACTGTTCGCATTTGCTTCACAGAACCGCTTTTCTGCAGAGAACACTAACGCTTGTTCAGGACGAAAGAAAGCACAGAGCCCCAGATTTGCTGTTGCCCTGGAGAGCTTGCAGAGCAATGGGGAAAGGCAGGCAGAGAATTCCCTGCTAGCATCTTCTCTGTGCCTAGGAAGGAGAAATGTTCACATTGTTTCACAGAATCGCATTTGCGTCGCTGCAGGGAACACTAACGCTTGTTCAGGACGAAAGAAAGCACAGAGCCCCAGATTTGCTGTTGCCCTGGAGAGCTTGCAGAGCACTGGGGAAAGGCAGGCAGAGAATTCCCTGCTAGCACCTTCTCTGTGTCCGGGAAGGAGAAATGTTCACATTGTTTCACAGAATCGCATTTGCGTCGCTGCAGGGAACATTAACGCTTATTCAGGACGAAAGAAAGCACAGAGCCCCAGATTTGCTGTTGCCCTGGAGAGCTTGCAGAGCACTGGGGAAAGGCAGGCAGAGAATTCCCTGCTAGCACCTTCTCTGTGTCCGGGAAGGAAAACTGTTCGCATTTGCTTCACAGAACCGCTTTTCTGCAGGGAACATTAACGCTTCTTCAGGACGAAAGAAAGCACAGAGCCCCAGATTTGCTGTTGCCCTGGAGAGCTTGCAGAGCACTGGGGAAAGGCAGGCAGAGAATTCCCTGCTAGCACCTTCTCTGTGTCCGGGAACGAAAACTGTTCGCATTTGCTTCACAGAACCGCTTTTCTGCAGAGAACACTAACGCTTGTTCAGGACGAAAGAAAGCACAGAGCCCCAGATTTGCTGTTGCCCTGGAGAGCTTGCAGAGCACTGGGGAAAGGCAGGCAGAGAATTCCCTGCTAGCACCTTCTCTGTGTCCGGGAAGGAGAAATGTTCACGTTGTTACTCGGAATCGCATTTGCGTCGCTGTAGAGAACACTAACGCTTGTTCAGGACGAAAGAAAGCACAGAGCGCCAGATTTGCTGTTGCCCTGGAGAGCTTGCAGAGCACTGGGGAAAGGCAGGCAGAGAATTCCCCGCTAGCACCTTCTCTGTGTCCGGGAAGGAAAACTGTTCGCATTTGCTTCACAGAACCGCTTTTCTGCAGGGAACATTAACGCTTGTTCAGGACGAAAGAAAGCACAGAGCCCCAGATTTGCTGTTGCCCTGGAGAGCTTGCAGAGCACTGGGGAAAGGCAGGCAGAGAATTCCCTGCTAGCACCTTCTCTGTGTCCGGGAAGGAAAACTGTTCGCATTTGCTTTACAGAACCGCTTTTCTGCAGAGAACACTAACGCTTGTTCAGGACGAAAGAAAGCACAGAGCCCCAGATTTGCTGTTGCCCTGGAGAGCTTGCAGAGCACTGGGGAAAGGCAGGCAGAGAATTCCCTGCTAGCACCTTCTCTGTGTCCGGGAAGGAAAACTGTTCGCATTTGCTTCACAGAACCGCTTTTCTGCAGAGAACACTAACGCTTGTTCAGGACGAAAGAAAGCACAGAGCCCCAGATTTGCTGTTGCCCTGGAGAGCTTGCAGAGCACTGGGGAAAGGCAGGCAGAGAATTCCCTGCTAGCACCTTCTCTGTGTCCGGGAAGGAAAACTGTTCGCATTTGCTTCACAGAACCGCTTTTCTGCAG
The DNA here is from genome assembly GCF_031877795.1 of Strix aluco. Classification (NCBI taxonomy): domain Eukaryota; kingdom Metazoa; phylum Chordata; class Aves; order Strigiformes; family Strigidae; genus Strix; species Strix aluco. The sequence goes on from NC_133932.1 coordinate 10,046,960, forward strand.
AGAACACTAACGCTTGTTCAGGACGAAAGAAAGCACAGAGCCCCAGATTTGCTGTTGCCCTGGAGAGCTTGCAGAGCACTGGGGAAAGGCAGGCAGAGAATTCCCTGCTAGCATCTTCTCTGTGCCTAGGAAGGAGAAATGTTCACATTGTTTCACAGAATCGCATTTGCGTCGCTGCAGGGAACACTAACGCTTGTTCAGGACGAAAGAAAGCACAGAGCCCCAGATTTGCTGTTGCCCTGGAGAGCTTGCAGAGCACTGGGGAAAGGCAGGCAGAGAATTCCCTGCTAGCACCTTCTCTGTGTCCGGGAAGGAGAAATGTTCACATTGTTTCACAGAATCGCATTTGCGTCGCTGCAGGGAACATTAACGCTTATTCAGGACGAAAGAAAGCACAGAGCCCCAGATTTGCTGTTGCCCTGGAGAGCTTGCAGAGCACTGGGGAAAGGCAGGCAGAGAATTCCCTGCTAGCACCTTCTCTGTGCCTGGGAAGGAGAAGTCTTCACGTTGTTACTCGGAATCGCATTTGCGTCGCTGTAGAGAACACTAACGCTTGTTCAGGACGAAAGAAAGCACAGAGCCCCAGATTTGCTGTTGCCCTGGAGAGCTTGCAGAGCACTGGGGAAAGGCAGGCAGAGAATTCCCTGCTAGCACCTTCTCTGTGTCCGGGAAGGAAAACTGTTCGCATTTGCTTCACAGAACCGCTTTTCTGCAGGGAACATTAACGCTTCTTCAGGACGAAAGAAAGCACAGAGCCCCAGATTTGCTGTTGCCCTGGAGAGCTTGCAGAGCACTGGGGAAAGGCAGGCAGAGAATTCCCTGCTAGCACCTTCTCTGTGTCCGGGAACGAAAACTGTTCGCATTTGCTTCACAGAACCGCTTTTCTGCAGAGAACACTAACGCTTGTTCAGGACGAAAGAAAGCACAGAGCCCCAGATTTGCTGTTGCCCTGGAGAGCTTGCAGAGCACTGGGGAAAGGCAGGCAGAGAATTCCCTGCTAGCACCTTCTCTGTGTCCGGGAAGGAGAAATGTTCACGTTGTTACTCGGAATCGCATTTGCGTCGCTGTAGAGAACACTAACGCTTGTTCAGGACGAAAGAAAGCACAGAGCGCCAGATTTGCTGTTGCCCTGGAGAGCTTGCAGAGCACTGGGGAAAGGCAGGCAGAGAATTCCCCGCTAGCACCTTCTCTGTGTCCGGGAAGGAAAACTGTTCGCATTTGCTTCACAGAACCGCTTTTCTGCAGGGAACATTAACGCTTGTTCAGGACGAAAGAAAGCACAGAGCCCCAGATTTGCTGTTGCCCTGGAGAGCTTGCAGAGCACCGGGGAAAGGCAGGCAGAGAATTCCCTGCTAGCACCTTCTCTGTGTCCGGGAAGGAAAACTGTTCGCATTTGCTTTACAGAACCGCTTTTCTGCAGGGAACATTAACGCTTGTTCAGGACGAAAGAAAGCACAGAGCCCCAGATTTGCTGTTGCCCTGGAGAGCTTGCAGAGCACTGGGGAAAGGCAGGCAGAGAATTCCCTGCTAGCACCTTCTCTGTGTCCGGGAAGGAGAAATGTTCACATTCTTTCACAGAATCGCATTTGCGTAGCTGCAGGGAACATTAACGCTTATTCAGGACGAAAGAAAGCACAGAGCCCCAGATTTGCTGTTGCCCTGGAGAGCTTGCAGAGCACTGGGGAAAGGCAGGCAGAGAATTCCCTGCTAGCACCTTCTCTGTGTCCGGGAAGGAAAACTGTTCGCATTTGCTTCACAGAACCGCTTTTCTGCAGAGAACACTAACGCTTGTTCAGGACGAAAGAAAGCACAGAGCCCCAGATTTGCTGTTGCCCTGGAGAGCTTGCAGAGCACTGGGGAAAGGCAGGCAGAGAATTCCCTGCTAGCACCTTCTCTGTGTCCGGGAAGGAAAACTGTTCGCATTTGCTTCACAGAACCGCTTTTCTGCAGAGAACACTAACGCTTGTTCAGGACAAAAGAAAGCACAGAGCCCCAGATTTGCTGTTTCCCTGGACAGCTTGCAGAGCACTGGGGAAAGGCAGGCAGAGAATTCCCTGCTAGCACCTTCTCTGTGTCCGGGAAGGAGAAATGTTCACATTGTTTCACAGAATCGCATTTGCGTCGCTGCAGGGAACATTAACGCTTATTCAGGACGAAAGAAAGCACAGAGCCCCAGATTTGCTGTTGCCCTGGAGAGCTTGCAGAGCACTGGGGAAAGGCAGGCAGAGAATTCCCTGCTAGCACCTTCTCTGTGTCCGGGAAGGAGAAGTCTTCACGTTGTTACTCGGAATCGCATTTGCGTCGCTGTAGAGAACACTAACGCTTGTTCAGGACGAAAGAAAGCACAGAGCCCCAGATTTGCTGTTGCCCTGGAGAGCTTGCAGAGCACTGGGGAAAGGCAGGCAGAGAATTCCCTGCTAGCACCTTCTCTGTGTCCGGGAAGGAAAACTGTTCGCATTTGCTTCACAGAACCGCTTTTCTGCAGAGAACACTAACGCTTGTTCAGGACGAAAGAAAGCACAGAGCCCCAGATTTGCTGTTGCCCTGGAGAGCTTGCAGAGCACTGGGGAAAGGCAGGCAGAGAATTCCCTGCTAGCACCTTCTCTGTGTCCGGGAAGGAGAAATGTTCACATTGTTTCACAGAATCGCATTTGCGTCGCTGCAGGGAACATTAACGCTTATTCAGGACGAAAGAAAGCACAGAGCCCCAGATTTGCTGTTGCCCTGGAGAGCTTGCAGAGCACTGGGGAAAGGCAGGCAGAGAATTCCCTGCTAGCACCTTCTCTGTGTCCGGGAAGGAAAACTGTTCGCATTTGCTTCACAGAACAGCTTTTCTGCAGAGAACACTAACGCTTGTTCAGGACGAAAGAAAGCACAGAGCCCCAGATTTGCTGTTGCCCTGGAGAGCTTGCAGAGCACTGGGGAAAGGCAGGCAGAGAATTCCCTGCTAGCACCTTCTCTGTGTCCGGGAAGGAAAACTGTTCGCATTTGCTTCACAGAACCGCTTTTCTGCAGGGAACATTAACGCTTGTTCAGGACGAAAGAAAGCACAGAGCCCCAGATTTGCTGTTGCCCTGGAGAGCTTGCAGAGCACTGGGGAAAGGCAGGCAGAGAATTCCCTGATAGCACCTTCTCTGTGTCCGGGAAGGAAAACTGTTCGCATTTGCTTCACAGAACCGCTTTTCTGCAGGGAACATTAACGCTTCTTCAGGACGAAAGAAAGCACAGAGCCCCAGATTTGCTGTTGCCCTGGAGAGCTTGCAGAGCACTGGGGAAAGGCAGGCAGAGAATTCCCTGCTAGCACCTTCTCTGTGTCCGGGAAGGAAAACTGTTCGCATTTGCTTCACAGAACCGCTTTTCTGCAGGGAACATTAACGCTTGTTCAGGACGAAAGAAAGCACAGAGCCCCAGATTTGCTGTTGCCCTGGAGAGCTTGCAGACAACCGGGGAAAGGCAGGCAGAGAATTCCCTGCTAGCACCTTCTCTGTGTCCGGGAACGAAAACTGTTCGCATTTGCTTTACAGAACCGCTTTTCTGCAGGGAACATTAACGCTTGTTCAGGACGAAAGAAAGCACAGAGCGCCAGATTTGCTGTTGCCCTGGAGAGCTTGCAGAGCACTGGGGAAAGGCAGGCAGAGAATTCCCTGCTAGCACCTTCTCTGTGTCCGGGAAGGAAAAGTGTTCGCATTTGCTTCACAGAACCGCTTTTCTGCAGAGAACACTAACGCTTGTTCAGGACGAAAGAAAGCACAGAGCCCCAGATTTGCTGTTGCCCTGGAGAGCTTGCAGAGCACTGGGGAAAGGCAGGCAGAGAATTCCCTGATAGCACCTTCTCTGTGCCTAGGAAGGAGAAATGTTCACATTGTTTCACAGAATCGCATTTGCGTCGCTGCAGGGAACATTAACGCTTGTTCAGGACGAAAGAAAGCACAGAGCGCCAGATTTGCTGTTGCCCTGGAGAGCTTGCAGAGCACTGGGGAAAGGCAGGCAGAGAATTCCCTGCTAGCACCTTCTCTGTGTCCGGGAAGGAGAAATGTTCACATTGTTTCACAGAATCGCATTTGCGTCGCTGCAGAGAACACTAACGCTTGTTCAGGACGAAAGAAAGCACAGAGCCCCAGATTTGCTGTTGCCCTGGAGAGCTTGCAGAGCACCGGGGAAAGGCAGGCAGAGAATTCCCTGCTAGCACCTTCTCTGTGTCCGGGAAGGAAAACTGTTCGCATTTGCTTCACAGAACCGCTTTTCTGCAGGGAACATTAACGCTTGTTCAGGACGAAAGAAAGCACAGAGCGCCAGATTTGCTGTTGCCCTGGAGAGCTTGCAGAGCACTGGGGAAAGGCAGGCAGAGAATTCCCTGCTAGCACCTTCTCTGTGCCTGGGAATGAGAAGTCTTCACGTTGTTACTCGGAATCGCATTTGCGTCGCTGTAGAGAACACTAACGCTTGTTCAGGACGAAAGAAAGCACAGAGCCCCAGATTTGCTGTTGCCCTGGAGAGCTTGCAGAGCACTGGGGAAAGGCAGGCAGAGAATTCCCTGCTAGCACCTTCTCTGTGTCCGGGAACGAAAACTGTTCGCATTTGCTTCACAGAACCGCTTTTCTGCAGGGAACATTAACGCTTGTTCAGGACGAAAGAAAGCACAGAGCGCCAGATTTGCTGTTGCCCTGGAGAGCTTGCAGAGCACTGGGGAAAGGCAGGCAGAGAATTCCCTGCTAGCACCTTCTCTGTGTCCGGGAAGGAAAACTGTTCGCATTTGCTTCACAGAACCGCTTTTCTGCAGGGAACATTAACGCTTGTTCAGGACGAAAGAAAGCACAGAGCCCCAGATTTGCTGTTGCCCTGGAGAGCTTGCAGAGCACTGGGGAAAGGCAGGCAGAGAATTCCCTGCTAGCACCTTCTCTGTGTCCGGGAAGGAAAACTGTTCGCATTTGCTTCACAGAACCGCTTTTCTGCAGGGAACATTAACGCTTGTTCAGGACGAAAGAAAGCACGGAGCCCCAGATTTGCTGTTGCCCTGGAGAGCTTGCAGAGCACTGGGGAAAGGCAGGCAGAGAATTCCCTGCTAGCACCTTCTCTGTGTCCGGGAAGGAAAAGTGTTCGCATTTGCTTCACAGAACCGCTTTTCTGCAGGGAACATTAACGCTTGTTCAGGACGAAAGAAAGCACGGAGCCCCAGATTTGCTGTTGCCCTGGAGAGCTTGCAGAGCACTGGATAAAGGCAGGCAGAGAATTCCCTGCTAGCACCTTCTCTGTGTCCGGGAAGGAGAAATGTTCACATTGTTTCACAGAATCGCATTTGCGTCGCTGCAGAGAACACTAACGCTTGTTCAGGACGAAAGAAAGCACAGAGCCCCAGATTTGCTGTTGCCCTGGAGAGCTTGCAGAGCACCGGGGAAAGGCAGGCAGAGAATTCCCTGCTAGCACCTTCTCTGTGTCCGGGAAGGAAAACTGTTCGCATTTGCTTCACAGAACCGCTTTTCTGCAGGGAACATTAACGCTTGTTCAGGACGAAAGAAAGCACAGAGCCCCAGATTTGCTGTTGCCCTGGAGAGCTTGCAGAGCACTGGGGAAAGGCAGGCAGAGAATTCCCTGCTAGCACCTTCTCTGTGCCTGGGAATGAGAAGTCTTCACGTTGTTACTCGGAATCGCATTTGCGTCGCTGTAGAGAACACTAACGCTTGTTCAGGACGAAAGAAAGCACAGAGCCCCAGATTTGCTGTTGCCCTGGAGAGCTTGCAGAGCACTGGGGAAAGGCAGGCAGAGAATTCCCTGCTAGCACCTTCTCTGTGTCCGGGAACGAAAACTGTTCGCATTTGCTTCACAGAACCGCTTTTCTGCAGGGAACATTAACGCTTGTTCAGGACGAAAGAAAGCACAGAGCGCCAGATTTGCTGTTGCCCTGGAGAGCTTGCAGAGCACTGGGGAAAGGCAGGCAGAGAATTCCCCGCTAGCACCTTCTCTGTGTCCGGGAAGGAAAACTGTTCGCATTTGCTTCACAGAACCGCTTTTCTGCAGGGAACATTAACGCTTGTTCAGGACGAAAGAAAGCACAGAGCCCCAGATTTGCTGTTGCCCTGGAGAGCTTGCAGAGCACCGGGGAAAGGCAGGCAGAGAATTCCCTGCTAGCACCTTCTCTGTGTCCGGGAAGGAAAACTGTTCGCATTTGCTTTACAGAACCGCTTTTCTGCAGGGAACATTAACGCTTGTTCAGGACGAAAGAAAGCACAGAGCCCCAGATTTGCTGTTGCCCTGGAGAGCTTGCAGAGCACTGGGGAAAGGCAGGCAGAGAATTCCCTGCTAGCACCTTCTCTGTGTCCGGGAAGGAGAAATGTTCACATTCTTTCACAGAATCGCATTTGCGTAGCTGCAGGGAACATTAACGCTTATTCAGGACGAAAGAAAGCACAGAGCCCCAGATTTGCTGTTGCCCTGGAGAGCTTGCAGAGCACTGGGGAAAGGCAGGCAGAGAATTCCCTGCTAGCACCTTCTCTGTGTCCGGGAAGGAAAACTGTTCGCATTTGCTTCACAGAACCGCTTTTCTGCAGAGAACACTAACGCTTGTTCAGGACGAAAGAAAGCACAGAGCCCCAGATTTGCTGTTGCCCTGGAGAGCTTGCAGAGCACTGGGGAAAGGCAGGCAGAGAATTCCCTGCTAGCACCTTCTCTGTGTCCGGGAAGGAAAACTGTTCGCATTTGCTTCACAGAACCGCTTTTCTGCAGAGAACACTAACGCTTGTTCAGGACAAAAGAAAGCACAGAGCCCCAGATTTGCTGTTTCCCTGGACAGCTTGCAGAGCACTGGGGAAAGGCAGGCAGAGAATTCCCTGCTAGCACCTTCTCTGTGTCCGGGAAGGAGAAATGTTCACATTGTTTCACAGAATCGCATTTGCGTCGCTGCAGGGAACATTAACGCTTATTCAGGACGAAAGAAAGCACAGAGCGCCAGATTTGCTGTTGCCCTGGAGAGCTTGCAGAGCACTGGGGAAAGGCAGGCAGAGAATTCCCTGCTAGCACCTTCTCTGTGTCCGGGAAGGAAAACTGTTCGCATTTGCTTCACAGAACCGCTTTTCTGCAGAGAACACTAACGCTTGTTCAGGACGAAAGAAAGCACAGAGCCCCAGATTTGCTGTTGCCCTGGAGAGCTTGCAGAGCACTGGGGAAAGGCAGGCAGAGAATTCCCTGCTAGCACCTTCTCTGTGTCCGGGAAGGAGAAATGTTCACATTGTTTCACAGAATCGCATTTGCGTCGCTGCAGGGAACATTAACGCTTATTCAGGACGAAAGAAAGCACAGAGCCCCAGATTTGCTGTTGCCCTGGAGAGCTTGCAGAGCACTGGGGAAAGGCAGGCAGAGAATTCCCTGCTAGCACCTTCTCTGTGTCCGGGAAGGAAAACTGTTCGCATTTGCTTCACAGAACAGCTTTTCTGCAGAGAACACTAACGCTTGTTCAGGACGAAAGAAAGCACAGAGCCCCAGATTTGCTGTTGCCCTGGAGAGCTTGCAGAGCACTGGGGAAAGGCAGGCAGAGAATTCCCTGCTAGCACCTTCTCTGTGTCCGGGAAGGAAAACTGTTCGCATTTGCTTCACAGAACCGCTTTTCTGCAGGGAACATTAACGCTTGTTCAGGACGAAAGAAAGCACAGAGCCCCAGATTTGCTGTTGCCCTGGAGAGCTTGCAGAGCACTGGGGAAAGGCAGGCAGAGAATTCCCTGCTAGCACCTTCTCTGTGTCCGGGAAGGAAAACTGTTCACATTTGCTTCACAGAACCGCTTTTCTGCAGAGAACACTAACGCTTGTTCAGGACGAAAGAAAGCACAGAGCCCCAGATTGGCTGTTGCCCTGGAGAGCTTGCAGAGCACTGGGGAAAGGCAGGCAGAGAATTCCCTGATAGCACCTTCTCTGTGTCCGGGAAGGAAAACTGTTCGCATTTGCTTCACAGAACCGCTTTTCTGCAGGGAACATTAACGCTTCTTCAGGACGAAAGAAAGCACAGAGCCCCAGATTTGCTGTTGCCCTGGAGAGCTTGCAGAGCACTGGGGAAAGGCAGGCAGAGAATTCCCTGCTAGCACCTTCTCTGTGTCCGGGAAGGAAAACTGTTCGCATTTGCTTCACAGAACCGCTTTTCTGCAGGGAACATTAACGCTTGTTCAGGACGAAAGAAAGCACAGAGCCCCAGATTTGCTGTTGCCCTGGAGAGCTTGCAGAGCACTGGGGAAAGGCAGGCAGAGAATTCCCTGCTAGCATCTTCTCTGTGCCTAGGAAGGAGAAATGTTCACATTGTTTCACAGAATCGCATTTGCGTCGCTGCAGGGAACACTAACGCTTGTTCAGGACAAAAGAAAGCACAGAGCTCCAGATTTGCTGTTGCCCTGGAGAGCTTGCAGAGCACTGGGGAAAGGCAGGCAGAGAATTCCCTGCTAGCACCTTCTCTGTGTCCGGGAAGGAAAACTGTTCGCATTTGCTTCACAGAACCGCTTTTCTGCAGGGAACATTAACGCTTGTTCAGGACGAAAGAAAGCACAGAGCGCCAGATTTGCTGTTGCCCTGGAGAGCTTGCAGAGCACTGGGGAAAGGCAGGCAGAGAATTCCCTGCTAGCACCTTCTCTGTGTCCGGGAAGGAGAAATGTTCACATTGTTTCACAGAACCGCTTTTCTGCAGGGAACATTAACGCTTCTTCAGGACGAAAGTAAGCACAGAGCCCCAGATTTGCTGTTGCCCTGGAGAGCTTGCAGAGCACTGGGGAAAGGCAGGCAAAGAATTCCCTGATAGCACCTTCTCTGTGTCCGGGAACGAAAACTGTTCGCATTTGCTTCACAGAACCGCTTTTCTGCAGAGAACACTAACGCTTGTTCAGGACGAAAGAAAGCACAGAGCCCCAGATTTGCTGTTGCCCTGGAGAGCTTGCAGAGCACTGGGGAAAGGCAGGCAGAGAATTCCCTGCTAGCACCTTCTCTGTGTCCGGGAAGGAGAAATGTTCACGTTGTTACTCGGAATCGCATTTGCGTCGCTGTAGAGAACACTAACGCTTGTTCAGGACGAAAGAAAGCACAGAGCGCCAGATTTGCTGTTGCCCTGGAGAGCTTGCAGAGCACTGGGGAAAGGCAGGCAGAGAATTCCCCGCTAGCACCTTCTCTGTGTCCGGGAAGGAAAACTGTTCGCATTTGCTTCACAGAACCGCTTTTCTGCAGGGAACATTAACGCTTGTTCAGGACGAAAGAAAGCACAGAGCCCCAGATTTGCTGTTGCCCTGGAGAGCTTGCAGAGCACCGGGGAAAGGCAGGCAGAGAATTCCCTGCTAGCACCTTCTCTGTGTCCGGGAAGGAAAACTGTTCGCATTTGCTTTACAGAACCGCTTTTCTGCAGGGAACATTAACGCTTGTTCAGGACGAAAGAAAGCACGGACCCCAGATTTGCTGTTGCCCTGGAGAGCTTGCAGAGCACTGGGGAAAGGCAGGCAGAGAATTCCCTGATAGCACCTTCTCTGTGTCCGGGAAGGAAAACTGTTCGCATTTGCTTCACAGAACCGCTTTTCTGCAGAGAACACTAACGCTTGTTCAGGACGAAAGAAAGCACAGAGCCCCAGATTTGCTGTTGTCCTGGAGAGCTTGCAGAGCACTGGGGAAAGGCAGGCAGAGAATTCCCTGCTAGCATCTTCTCTGTGCCTAGGAAGGAGAAATGTTCACATTGTTTCACAGAATCGCATTTGCGTCGCTGCAGGGAACACTAACGCTTGTTCAGGACGAAAGAAAGCACAGAGCCCCAGATTTGCTGTTGCCCTGGAGAGCTTGCAGAGCACTGGGGAAAGGCAGGCAGAGAATTCCCCGCTAGCACCTTCTCTGTGTCCGGGAAGGAAAACTGTTCGCATTTGCTTCACAGAACCGCTTTTCTGCAGGGAACATTAACGCTTGTTCAGGACGAAAGAAAGCACGGAGCCCCAGATTTGCTGTTGCCCTGGAGAGCTTGCAGAGCACTGGGGAAAGGCAGGCAGAGAATTCCCTGCTAGCACCTTCTCTGTGTCCGGGAAGGAGAAATGTTCACATTGTTTCACAGAATCGCATTTGCGTCGCTGCAGGGAACATTAACGCTTATTCAGGACGAAAGAAAGCACAGAGCCCCAGATTTGCTGTTGCCCTGGAGAGCTTGCAGAGCACTGGGGAAAGGCAGGCAGAGAATTCCCTGCTAGCACCTTGTCTGTGTGCGGGAAGGAAAACTGTTCGCATTTGCTTCACAGAACCGCTTTTCTGCAGGGAACATTAACGCTTGTTCAGGACGAAAGAAAGCACAGAGCGCCAGATTTGCTGTTGCCCTGGAGAGCTTGCAGAGCACTGGGGAAAGGCAGGCAGAGAATTCCCTGCTAGCACCTTCTCTGTGTCCGGGAAGGAAAAGTGTTCGCATTTGCTTCACAGAACCGCTTTTCTGCAGAGAACACTAACGCTTGTTCAGGACGAAAGAAAGCACAGAGCCCCAGATTTGCTGTTGCCCTGGAGAGCTTGCAGAGCACTGGGGAAAGGCAGGCAGAGAATTCCCTGCTAGCACCTTCTCTGTGCCTAGGAAGGAGAAATGTTCACATTGTTTCACAGAATCGCATTTGCGTCGCTGCAGGGAACATTAACGCTTGTTCAGGACGAAAGAAAGCACAGAGCGCCAGATTTGCTGTTGCCCTGGAGAGCTTGCAGAGCACTGGGGAAAGGCAGGCAGAGAATTCCCTGCTAGCACCTTCTCTGTTTCCGGGAAGGAAAACTGTTCGCGTTTGCTTCACAGAACCGCTTTTCTGCAGGGAACATTAACGCTTGTTCAGGACGAAAGAAAGCACAGAGCCCCAGATTTGCTGTTGCCCTGGAGAGCTTGCAGAGCACTGGGGAAAGGCAGGCAGAGAATTCCCTGCTAGCACCTTCTCTGTGTCCGGGAAGGAGAAATGTTCACATTGTTTCACAGAATCGCATTTGCGTCGCTGCAGGGAACATTAACGCTTGTTCAGGACGAAAGAAAGCACAGAGCCCCAGATTTGCTGTTGCCCTGGAGAGCTTGCAGAGCACTGGGGAAAGGCAGGCAGAGAATTCCCTGCTAGCACCTTCTCTGTGTCCGGGAAGGAAAACTGTTCGCATTTGCTTCACAGAACCGCTTTTCTGCAGGGACCATTAACGCTTGTTCAGGACGAAAGAAAGCACGGAGCCCCAGATTTGCTGTTGCCCTGGAGAGCTTGCAGAGCACTGGGGAAAGGCAGGCAGAGAATTCCCTGCTAGCACCTTCTCTGTGTCCGGGAAGGAAAAGTGTTCGCATTTGCTTCACAGAACCGCTTTTCTGCAGGGAACATTAACGCTTGTTCAGGACGAAAGAAAGCACGGAGCCCCAGATTTGCTGTTGCCCTGGAGAGCTTGCAGAGCACTGGATAAAGGCAGGCAGAGAATTCCCTGCTAGCACCTTCTCTGTGTCCGGGAAGGAGAAATGTTCACATTGTTTCACAGAATCGCATTTGCGTCGCTGCAGAGAACACTAACGCTTGTTCAGGACGAAAGAAAGCACAGAGCCCCAGATTTGCTGTTGCCCTGGAGAGCTTGCAGAGCACCGGGGAAAGGCAGGCAGAGAATTCCCTGCTAGCACCTTCTCTGTGTCCGGGAAGGAAAACTGTTCGCATTTGCTTCACAGAACCGCTTTTCTGCAGGGAACATTAACGCTTGTTCAGGACGAAAGAAAGCACAGAGCGCCAGATTTGCTGTTGCCCTGGAGAGCTTGCAGAGCACTGGGGAAAGGCAGGCAGAGAATTCCCTGCTAGCACCTTCTCTGTGCCTGGGAATGAGAAGTCTTCACGTTGTTACTCGGAATCGCATTTGCGTCGCTGTAGAGAACACTAACGCTTGTTCAGGACGAAAGAAAGCACAGAGCCCCAGATTTGCTGTTGCCCTGGAGAGCTTGCAGAGCACTGGGGAAAGGCAGGCAGAGAATTCCCTGCTAGCACCTTCTCTGTGTCCGGGAACGAAAACTGTTCGCATTTGCTTCACAGAACCGCTTTTCTGCAGGGAACATTAACGCTTGTTCAGGACGAAAGAAAGCACAGAGCGCCAGATTTGCTGTTGCCCTGGAGAGCTTGCAGAGCACTGGGGAAAGGCAGGCAGAGAATTCCCTGCTAGCACCTTCTCTGTGTCCGGGAAGGAAAACTGTTCGCATTTGCTTCACAGAACCGCTTTTCTGCAGGGAACATTAACGCTTGTTCAGGACGAAAGAAAGCACAGAGCCCCAGATTTGCTGTTGCCCTGGAGAGCTTGCAGAGCACTGGGGAAAGGCAGGCAGAGAATTCCCTGCTAGCACCTTCTCTGTGTCCGGGAAGGAAAACTGTTCGCATTTGCTTCACAGAACCGCTTTTCTGCAGGGAACATTAACGCTTGTTCAGGACGAAAGAAAGCACGGAGCCCCAGATTTGCTGTTGCCCTGGAGAGCTTGCAGAGCACTGGGGAAAGGCAGGCAGAGAATTCCCTGCTAGCACCTTCTCTGTGTCCGGGAAGGAAAAGTGTTCGCATTTGCTTCACAGAACCGCTTTTCTGCAGGGAACATTAACGCTTGTTCAGGACGAAAGAAAGCACGGAGCCCCAGATTTGCTGTTGCCCTGGAGAGCTTGCACAGCACTGGATAAAGGCAGGCAGAGAATTCCCTGCTAGCACCTTCTCTGTGTCCGGGAAGGAGAAATGTTCACATTGTTTCACAGAATCGCATTTGCGTCGCTGCAGAGAACACTAACGCTTGTTCAGGACGAAAGAAAGCACAGAGCCCCAGATTTGCTGTTGCCCTGGAGAGCTTGCAGAGCACCGGGGAAAGGCAGGCAGAGAATTCCCTGCTAGCACCTTCTCTGTGTCCGGGAAGGAAAACTGTTCGCATTTGCTTCACAGAACCGCTTTTCTGCAGGGAACATTAACGCTTGTTCAGGACGAAAGAAAGCACAGAGCCCCAGATTTGCTGTTGCCCTGGAGAGCTTGCAGAGCACTGGGGAAAGGCAGGCAGAGAATTCCCTGCTAGCACCTTCTCTGTGCCTGGGAATGAGAAGTCTTCACGTTGTTACTCGGAATCGCATTTGCGTCGCTGTAGAGAACACTAACGCTTGTTCAGGACGAAAGAAAGCACAGAGCCCCAGATTTGCTGTTGCCCTGGAGAGCTTGCAGAGCACTGGGGAAAGGCAGGCAGAGAATTCCCTGCTAGCACCTTCTCTGTGTCCGGGAACGAAAACTGTTCGCATTTGCTTCACAGAACCGCTTTTCTGCAGAGAACACTAACGCTTGTTCAGGACGAAAGAAAGCACAGAGCCCCAGATTTGCTGTTGCCCTGGAGAGCTTGCAGAGCACTGGGGAAAGGCAGGCAGAGAATTCCCTGCTAGCACCTTCTCTGTGTCCGGGAAGGAGAAATGTTCACGTTGTTACTCGGAATCGCATTTGCGTCGCTGTAGAGAACACTAACGCTTGTTCAGGACGAAAGAAAGCACAGAGCGCCAGATTTGCTGTTGCCCTGGAGAGCTTGCAGAGCACTGGGGAAAGGCAGGCAGAGAATTCCCCGCTAGCACCTTCTCTGTGTCCGGGAAGGAAAACTGTTCGCATTTGCTTCACAGAACCGCTTTTCTGCAGGGAACATTAACGCTTGTTCAGGACGAAAGAAAGCACAGAGCCCCAGATTTGCTGTTGCCCTGGAGAGCTTGCAGAGCACCGGGGAAAGGCAGGCAGAGAATTCCCTGCTAGCACCTTCTCTGTGTCCGGGAAGGAAAACTGTTCGCATTTGCTTTACAGAACCGCTTTTCTGCAGGGAACATTAACGCTTGTTCAGGACGAAAGAAAGCACAGAGCCCCAGATTTGCTGTTGCCCTGGAGAGCTTGCAGAGCACTGGGGAAAGGCAGGCAGAGAATTCCCTGCTAGCACCTTCTCTGTGTCCGGGAAGGAGAAATGTTCACATTCTTTCACAGAATCGCATTTGCGTAGCTGCAGGGAATATTAACGCTTATTCAGGACGAAAGAAAGCACAGAGCCCCAGATTTGCTGTTGCCCTGGAGAGCTTGCAGAGCACTGGGGAAAGGCAGGCAGAGAATTCCCTGCTAGCACCTTCTCTGTGTCCGGGAAGGAAAACTGTTCGCATTTGCTTCACAGAACCGCTTTTCTGCAGAGAACACTAACGCTTGTTCAGGACAAAAGAAAGCACAGAGCCCCAGATTTGCTGTTTCCCTGGACAGCTTGCAGAGCACTGGGGAAAGGCAGGCAGAGAATTCCCTGCTAGCACCTTCTCTGTGTCCGGGAAGGAGAAATGTTCACATTGTTTCACAGAATCGCATTTGCGTCGCTGCAGGGAACATTAACGCTTATTCAGGACGAAAGAAAGCACAGAGCCCCAGATTTGCTGTTGCCCTGGAGAGCTTGCAGAGCACTGGGGAAAGGCAGGCAGAGAATTCCCTGCTAGCACCTTCTCTGTGTCCGGGAAGGAGAAGTCTTCACGTTGTTACTCGGAATCGCATTTGCGTCGCTGTAGAGAACACTAACGCTTGTTCAGGACGAAAGAAAGCACAGAGCGCCAGATTTGCTGTTGCCCTGGAGAGCTTGCAGAGCACTGGGGAAAGGCAGGCAGAGAATTCCCCGCTAGCACCTTCTCTGTGTCCGGGAAGGAAAACTGTTCGCATTTGCTTCACAGAACCGCTTTTCTGCAGGGAACATTAACGCTTGTTCAGGACGAAAGAAAGCACAGAGCGCCAGATTTGCTGTTGCCCTGGAGAGCTTGCAGAGCACTGGGGAAAGGCAGGCAGAGAATTCCCTGCTAGCACCTTCTCTGTGTCCGGGAAGGAGAAATGTTCACATTGTTTCACAGAATCGCATTTGCGTAGCTGCAGGGAACATTAACGCTTGTTCAGGACGAAAGAAAGCACGGACCCCAGATTTGCTGTTGCCCTGGAGAGCTTGCAGAGCACTGGGGAAAGGCAGGCAGAGAATTCCCTGCTAGCACCTTCTCTGTGTCCGGGAAGGAAAACTGTTCGCATTTGCTTCACAGAACCGCTTTTCTGCAGAGAACACTAACGCTTGTTCAGGACGAAAGAAAGCACAGAGCCCCAGATTTGCTGTTGCCCTGGAGAGCTTGCAGAGCACTGGGGAAAGGCAGGCAGAGAATTCCCTGCTAGCACCTTCTCTGTGTCCGGGAAGGAGAAATGTTCACATTGTTTCACAGAATCGCATTTGCGTCGCTGCAGGGAACATTAACGCTTATTCAGGACGAAAGAAAGCACAGAGCCCCAGATTTGCTGTTGCCCTGGAGAGCTTGCAGAGCACTGGGGAAAGGCAGGCAGAGAATTCCCTGCTAGCACCTTCTCTGTGTCCGGGAAGGAAAACTGTTCGCATTTGCTTCACAGAACCGCTTTTCTGCAGGGAACATTAACGCTTGTTCAGGACGAAAGAAAGCACAGAGCCCCAGATTTGCTGTTGCCCTGGAGAGCTTGCAGAGCACTGGGGAAAGGCAGGCAGAGAATTCCCTGCTAGCGCCTTCTCTGTGTCCGGGAAGGAAAACTGTTCGCATTTGCTTCACAGAACCGCTTTTCTGCAGAGAACACTAACGCTTGTTCAGGACAAAAGAAAGCACAGAGCCCCAGATTTGCTGTTTCCCTGGACAGCTTGCAGAGCACTGGGGAAAGGCAGGCAGAGAATTCCCTGCTAGCACCTTCTCTGTGTCCGGGAAGGAAAACTGTTCGCATTTGCTTCACAGAACCGCTTTTCTGCAGGGAACATTAACGCTTGTTCAAGACGAAAGAAAGCACAGAGCCCCAGATTTGCTGTTGCCCTGGAGAGCTTGCAGAGCACTGGGGAAAGGCAGGCAGAGAATTCCCTGCTAGCACCTTCTCTGTGTCCGGGAAGGAAAACTGTTCGCATTTGCTTCACAGAACAGCTTTTCTGCAGAGAACACTAACGCTTGTTCAGGACGAAAGAAAGCACAGAGCGCCAGATTTGCTGTTGCCCTGGAGAGCTTGCAGAGCACTGGGGAAAGGCAGGCAGAGAATTCCCTGCTAGCACCTTCTCTGTGTCCGGGAAGGAAAACTGTTCGCATTTGCTTCACAGAACCGCTTTTCTGCAGGGAACATTAACGCTTGTTCAGGACGAAAGAAAGCACAGAGCCCCAGATTTGCTGTTGCCCTGGAGAGCTTGCAGAGCACTGGGGAAAGGCAGGCAGAGAATTCCCTGCTAGCACCTTCTCTGTGTCCGGGAAGGAAAACTGTTCGCATTTGCTTCACAGAACAGCTTTTCTGGAGAGAACACTAACGCTTGTTCAGGACGAAAGAAAGCACAGAGCCCCAGATTTGCTGTTGCCCTGGAGAGCTTGCAGAGCACTGGGGAAAGGCAGGCAGAGAATTCCCTGCTAGCACCTTCTCTGTGTCCGGGAAGGAAAACTGTTCGCATTTGCTTCACAGAACCGCTTTTCTGCAGGGAACATTAACGCTTGTTCAGGACGAAAGAAAGCACAGAGCCCCAGATTTGCTGTTGCCCTGGAGAGCTTGCAGAGCACTGGGGAAAGGCAGGCAGAGAATTCCCTGCTAGCACCTTCTCTGTGTCCGGGAAGGAAAACTGTTCGCATTTGCTTCACAGAACCGCTTTTCTGCAGAGAACACTAACGCTTGTTCAGGACGAAAGAAAGCACAGAGCCCCAGATTTGCTGTTGCCCTGGAGAGCTTGCAGAGCACTGGGGAAAGGCAGGCAGAGAATTCCCTGCTAGCACCTTCTCTGTGTCCGGGAAGGAAAACTGTTCGCATTTGCTTCACAGAACCGCTTTTCTGCAGGGAACATTAACGCTTGTTCAGGACGAAAGAAAGCACAGAGCCCCAGATTTGCTGTTGCCCTGGAGAGCTTGCAGAGCACTGGGGAAAGGCAGGCAGAGAATTCCCTGCTAGCACCTTCTCTGTGCCTAGGAAGGAGAAATGTTCACATTGTTTCACAGAATCGCATTTGCGTCGCTGCAGGGAACACTAACGCTTGTTCAGGACGAAAGAAAGCACAGAGCCCCAGATTTGCTGTTGCCCTGGAGAGCTTGCAGAGCACTGGGGAAAGGCAGGCAGAGAATTCCCCGCTAGCACCTTCTCTGTGTCCGGGAAGGAAAACTGTTCGCATTTGCTTCACAGAACCGCTTTTCTGCAGGGAACATTAACGCTTGTTCAGGACGAAAGAAAGCACGGAGCCCCAGATTTGCTGTTGCCCTGGAGAGCTTGCAGAGCACTGGGGAAAGGCAGGCAGAGAATTCCCTGCTAGCACCTTCTCTGTGTCCGGGAAGGAGAAATGTTCACATTGTTTCACAGAATCGCATTTGCGTCGCTGCAGGGAACATTAACGCTTATTCAGGACGAAAGAAAGCACAGAGCCCCAGATTTGCTGTTGCCCTGGAGAGCTTGCAGAGCACTGGGGAAAGGCAGGCAGAGAATTCCCTGCTAGCACCTTGTCTGTGTGCGGGAAGGAAAACTGTTCGCATTTGCTTCACAGAACCGCTTTTCTGCAGGGAACATTAACGCTTGTTCAGGACGAAAGAAAGCACAGAGCGCCAGATTTGCTGTTGCCCTGGAGAGCTTGCAGAGCACTGGGGAAAGGCAGGCAGAGAATTCCCTGCTAGCACCTTCTCTGTGTCCGGGAAGGAAAAGTGTTCGCATTTGCTTCACAGAACCGCTTTTCTGCAGAGAACACTAACGCTTGTTCAGGACGAAAGAAAGCACAGAGCCCCAGATTTGCTGTTGCCCTGGAGAGCTTGCAGAGCACTGGGGAAAGGCAGGCAGAGAATTCCCTGCTAGCACCTTCTCTGTGCCTAGGAAGGAGAAATGTTCACATTGTTTCACAGAATCGCATTTGCGTCGCTGCAGGGAACATTAACGCTTGTTCAGGACGAAAGAAAGCACAGAGCGCCAGATTTGCTGTTGCCCTGGAGAGCTTGCAGAGCACTGGGGAAAGGCAGGCAGAGAATTCCCTGCTAGCACCTTCTCTGTTTCCGGGAAGGAAAACTGTTCGCGTTTGCTTCACAGAACCGCTTTTCTGCAGGGAACATTAACGCTTGTTCAGGACGAAAGAAAGCACAGAGCCCCAGATTTGCTGTTGCCCTGGAGAGCTTGCAGAGCACTGGGGAAAGGCAGGCAGAGAATTCCCTGCTAGCACCTTCTCTGTGTCCGGGAAGGAGAAATGTTCACATTGTTTCACAGAATCGCATTTGCGTCGCTGCAGGGAACATTAACGCTTGTTCAGGACGAAAGAAAGCACAGAGCCCCAGATTTGCTGTTGCCCTGGAGAGCTTGCAGAGCACTGGGGAAAGGCAGGCAGAGAATTCCCTGCTAGCACCTTCTCTGTGTCCGGGAAGGAAAACTGTTCGCATTTGCTTCACAGAACCGCTTTTCTGCAGGGACCATTAACGCTTGTTCAGGACGAAAGAAAGCACGGAGCCCCAGATTTGCTGTTGCCCTGGAGAGCTTGCAGAGCACTGGGGAAAGGCAGGCAGAGAATTCCCTGCTAGCACCTTCTCTGTGTCCGGGAAGGAAAAGTGTTCGCATTTGCTTCACAGAACCGCTTTTCTGCAGGGAACATTAACGCTTGTTCAGGACGAAAGAAAGCACGGAGCCCCAGATTTGCTGTTGCCCTGGAGAGCTTGCAGAGCACTGGATAAAGGCAGGCAGAGAATTCCCTGCTAGCACCTTCTCTGTGTCCGGGAAGGAGAAATGTTCACATTGTTTCACAGAATCGCATTTGCGTCGCTGCAGAGAACACTAACGCTTGTTCAGGACGAAAGAAAGCACAGAGCCCCAGATTTGCTGTTGCCCTGGAGAGCTTGCAGAGCACCGGGGAAAGGCAGGCAGAGAATTCCCTGCTAGCACCTTCTCTGTGTCCGGGAAGGAAAACTGTTCGCATTTGCTTCACAGAACCGCTTTTCTGCAGGGAACATTAACGCTTGTTCAGGACGAAAGAAAGCACAGAGCGCCAGATTTGCTGTTGCCCTGGAGAGCTTGCAGAGCACTGGGGAAAGGCAGGCAGAGAATTCCCTGCTAGCACCTTCTCTGTGCCTGGGAATGAGAAGTCTTCACGTTGTTACTCGGAATCGCATTTGCGTCGCTGTAGAGAACACTAACGCTTGTTCAGGACGAAAGAAAGCACAGAGCCCCAGATTTGCTGTTGCCCTGGAGAGCTTGCAGAGCACTGGGGAAAGGCAGGCAGAGAATTCCCTGCTAGCACCTTCTCTGTGTCCGGGAACGAAAACTGTTCGCATTTGCTTCACAGAACCGCTTTTCTGCAGGGAACATTAACGCTTGTTCAGGACGAAAGAAAGCACAGAGCGCCAGATTTGCTGTTGCCCTGGAGAGCTTGCAGAGCACTGGGGAAAGGCAGGCAGAGAATTCCCTGCTAGCACCTTCTCTGTGTCCGGGAAGGAAAACTGTTCGCATTTGCTTCACAGAACCGCTTTTCTGCAGGGAACATTAACGCTTGTTCAGGACGAAAGAAAGCACAGAGCCCCAGATTTGCTGTTGCCCTGGAGAGCTTGCAGAGCACTGGGGAAAGGCAGGCAGAGAATTCCCTGCTAGCACCTTCTCTGTGTCCGGGAAGGAAAACTGTTCGCATTTGCTTCACAGAACCGCTTTTCTGCAGGGAACATTAACGCTTGTTCAGGACGAAAGAAAGCACGGAGCCCCAGATTTGCTGTTGCCCTGGAGAGCTTGCAGAGCACTGGGGAAAGGCAGGCAGAGAATTCCCTGCTAGCACCTTCTCTGTGTCCGGGAAGGAAAAGTGTTCGCATTTGCTTCACAGAACCGCTTTTCTGCAGGGAACATTAACGCTTGTTCAGGACGAAAGAAAGCACGGAGCCCCAGATTTGCTGTTGCCCTGGAGAGCTTGCAGAGCACTGGATAAAGGCAGGCAGAGAATTCCCTGCTAGCACCTTCTCTGTGTCCGGGAAGGAGAAATGTTCACATTGTTTCACAGAATCGCATTTGCGTCGCTGCAGAGAACACTAACGCTTGTTCAGGACGAAAGAAAGCACAGAGCCCCAGATTTGCTGTTGCCCTGGAGAGCTTGCAGAGCACCGGGGAAAGGCAGGCAGAGAATTCCCTGCTAGCACCTTCTCTGTGTCCGGGAAGGAAAACTGTTCGCATTTGCTTCACAGAACCGCTTTTCTGCAGGGAACATTAACGCTTGTTCAGGACGAAAGAAAGCACAGAGCCCCAGATTTGCTGTTGCCCTGGAGAGCTTGCAGAGCACTGGGGAAAGGCAGGCAGAGAATTCCCTGCTAGCACCTTCTCTGTGCCTGGGAATGAGAAGTCTTCACGTTGTTACTCGGAATCGCATTTGCGTCGCTGTAGAGAACACTAACGCTTGTTCAGGACGAAAGAAAGCACAGAGCCCCAGATTTGCTGTTGCCCTGGAGAGCTTGCAGAGCACTGGGGAAAGGCAGGCAGAGAATTCCCTGCTAGCACCTTCTCTGTGTCCGGGAACGAAAACTGTTCGCATTTGCTTCACAGAACCGCTTTTCTGCAGAGAACACTAACGCTTGTTCAGGACGAAAGAAAGCACAGAGCCCCAGATTTGCTGTTGCCCTGGAGAGCTTGCAGAGCACTGGGGAAAGGCAGGCAGAGAATTCCCTGCTAGCACCTTCTCTGTGTCCGGGAAGGAGAAATGTTCACGTTGTTACTCGGAATCGCATTTGCGTCGCTGTAGAGAACACTAACGCTTGTTCAGGACGAAAGAAAGCACAGAGCGCCAGATTTGCTGTTGCCCTGGAGAGCTTGCAGAGCACTGGGGAAAGGCAGGCAGAGAATTCCCCGCTAGCACCTTCTCTGTGTCCGGGAAGGAAAACTGTTCGCATTTGCTTCACAGAACCGCTTTTCTGCAGGGAACATTAACGCTTGTTCAGGACGAAAGAAAGCACAGAGCCCCAGATTTGCTGTTGCCCTGGAGAGCTTGCAGAGCACCGGGGAAAGGCAGGCAGAGAATTCCCTGCTAGCACCTTCTCTGTGTCCGGGAAGGAAAACTGTTCGCATTTGCTTTACAGAACCGCTTTTCTGCAGGGAACATTAACGCTTGTTCAGGACGAAAGAAAGCACAGAGCCCCAGATTTGCTGTTGCCCTGGAGAGCTTGCAGAGCACTGGGGAAAGGCAGGCAGAGAATTCCCTGCTAGCACCTTCTCTGTGTCCGGGAAGGAGAAATGTTCACATTCTTTCACAGAATCGCATTTGCGTAGCTGCAGGGAATATTAACGCTTATTCAGGACGAAAGAAAGCACAGAGCCCCAGATTTGCTGTTGCCCTGGAGAGCTTGCAGAGCACTGGGGAAAGGCAGGCAGAGAATTCCCTGCTAGCACCTTCTCTGTGTCCGGGAAGGAAAACTGTTCGCATTTGCTTCACAGAACCGCTTTTCTGCAGAGAACACTAACGCTTGTTCAGGACAAAAGAAAGCACAGAGCCCCAGATTTGCTGTTTCCCTGGACAGCTTGCAGAGCACTGGGGAAAGGCAGGCAGAGAATTCCCTGCTAGCACCTTCTCTGTGTCCGGGAAGGAGAAATGTTCACATTGTTTCACAGAATCGCATTTGCGTCGCTGCAGGGAACATTAACGCTTATTCAGGACGAAAGAAAGCACAGAGCCCCAGATTTGCTGTTGCCCTGGAGAGCTTGCAGAGCACTGGGGAAAGGCAGGCAGAGAATTCCCTGCTAGCACCTTCTCTGTGTCCGGGAAGGAGAAGTCTTCACGTTGTTACTCGGAATCGCATTTGCGTCGCTGTAGAGAACACTAACGCTTGTTCAGGACGAAAGAAAGCACAGAGCGCCAGATTTGCTGTTGCCCTGGAGAGCTTGCAGAGCACTGGGGAAAGGCAGGCAGAGAATTCCCCGCTAGCACCTTCTCTGTGTCCGGGAAGGAAAACTGTTCGCATTTGCTTCACAGAACCGCTTTTCTGCAGGGAACATTAACGCTTGTTCAGGACGAAAGAAAGCACAGAGCGCCAGATTTGCTGTTGCCCTGGAGAGCTTGCAGAGCACTGGGGAAAGGCAGGCAGAGAATTCCCTGCTAGCACCTTCTCTGTGTCCGGGAAGGAGAAATGTTCACATTGTTTCACAGAATCGCATTTGCGTAGCTGCAGGGAACATTAACGCTTGTTCAGGACGAAAGAAAGCACGGACCCCAGATTTGCTGTTGCCCTGGAGAGCTTGCAGAGCACTGGGGAAAGGCAGGCAGAGAATTCCCTGCTAGCACCTTCTCTGTGTCCGGGAAGGAAAACTGTTCGCATTTGCTTCACAGAACCGCTTTTCTGCAGAGAACACTAACGCTTGTTCAGGACGAAAGAAAGCACAGAGCCCCAGATTTGCTGTTGCCCTGGAGAGCTTGCAGAGCACTGGGGAAAGGCAGGCAGAGAATTCCCTGCTAGCACCTTCTCTGTGTCCGGGAAGGAGAAATGTTCACATTGTTTCACAGAATCGCATTTGCGTCGCTGCAGGGAACATTAACGCTTATTCAGGACGAAAGAAAGCACAGAGCCCCAGATTTGCTGTTGCCCTGGAGAGCTTGCAGAGCACTGGGGAAAGGCAGGCAGAGAATTCCCTGCTAGCACCTTCTCTGTGTCCGGGAAGGAAAACTGTTCGCATTTGCTTCACAGAACCGCTTTTCTGCAGGGAACATTAACGCTTGTTCAGGACGAAAGAAAGCACAGAGCCCCAGATTTGCTGTTGCCCTGGAGAGCTTGCAGAGCACTGGGGAAAGGCAGGCAGAGAATTCCCTGCTAGCGCCTTCTCTGTGTCCGGGAAGGAAAACTGTTCGCATTTGCTTCACAGAACCGCTTTTCTGCAGAGAACACTAACGCTTGTTCAGGACAAAAGAAAGCACAGAGCCCCAGATTTGCTGTTTCCCTGGACAGCTTGCAGAGCACTGGGGAAAGGCAGGCAGAGAATTCCCTGCTAGCACCTTCTCTGTGTCCGGGAAGGAAAACTGTTCGCATTTGCTTCACAGAACCGCTTTTCTGCAGGGAACATTAACGCTTGTTCAAGACGAAAGAAAGCACAGAGCCCCAGATTTGCTGTTGCCCTGGAGAGCTTGCAGAGCACTGGGGAAAGGCAGGCAGAGAATTCCCTGCTAGCACCTTCTCTGTGTCCGGGAAGGAAAACTGTTCGCATTTGCTTCACAGAACAGCTTTTCTGCAGAGAACACTAACGCTTGTTCAGGACGAAAGAAAGCACAGAGCGCCAGATTTGCTGTTGCCCTGGAGAGCTTGCAGAGCACTGGGGAAAGGCAGGCAGAGAATTCCCTGCTAGCACCTTCTCTGTGTCCGGGAAGGAAAACTGTTCGCATTTGCTTCACAGAACCGCTTTTCTGCAGGGAACATTAACGCTTGTTCAGGACGAAAGAAAGCACAGAGCCCCAGATTTGCTGTTGCCCTGGAGAGCTTGCAGAGCACTGGGGAAAGGCAGGCAGAGAATTCCCTGCTAGCACCTTCTCTGTGTCCGGGAAGGAAAACTGTTCGCATTTGCTTCACAGAACAGCTTTTCTGGAGAGAACACTAACGCTTGTTCAGGACGAAAGAAAGCACAGAGCCCCAGATTTGCTGTTGCCCTGGAGAGCTTGCAGAGCACTGGGGAAAGGCAGGCAGAGAATTCCCTGCTAGCACCTTCTCTGTGTCCGGGAAGGAAAACTGTTCGCATTTGCTTCACAGAACCGCTTTTCTGCAGGGAACATTAACGCTTGTTCAGGACGAAAGAAAGCACAGAGCCCCAGATTTGCTGTTGCCCTGGAGAGCTTGCAGAGCACTGGGGAAAGGCAGGCAGAGAATTCCCTGCTAGCACCTTCTCTGTGTCCGGGAAGGAAAACTGTTCGCATTTGCTTCACAGAACCGCTTTTCTGCAGAGAACACTAACGCTTGTTCAGGACGAAAGAAAGCACAGAGCCCCAGATTTGCTGTTGCCCTGGAGAGCTTGCAGAGCACTGGGGAAAGGCAGGCAGAGAATTCCCTGCTAGCACCTTCTCTGTGTCCGGGAAGGAAAACTGTTCGCATTTGCTTCACAGAACCGCTTTTCTGCAGGGAACATTAACGCTTGTTCAGGACGAAAGAAAGCACAGAGCCCCAGATTTGCTGTTGCCCTGGAGAGCTTGCAGAGCACTGGGGAAAGGCAGGCAGAGAATTCCCTGCTAGCACCTTCTCTGTGCCTAGGAAGGAGAAATGTTCACATTGTTTCACAGAATCGCATTTGCGTCGCTGCAGGGAACATTAACGCTTGTTCAGGACGAAAGAAAGCACAGAGCCCCAGATTTGCTGTTGCCCTGGAGAGCTTGCAGAGCACCGGGGAAAGGCAGGCAGAGAATTCCCTGCTAGCACCTTCTCTGTGTCCGGGAAGGAAAACTGTTCGCATTTGCTTCACAGAACCGCTTTTCTGCAGGGAACATTAACGCTTATTCAGGACGAAAGAAAGCACAGAGCGCCAGATTTGCTGTTGCCCTGGAGAGCTTGCAGAGCACCGGGGAAAGGCAGGCAGAGAATTCCCTGCTAGCACCTTCTCTGTGTCCGGGAAGGAAAACTGTTCGCATTTGCTTCACAGAACCGCTTTTCTGCAGGGAACATTAACGCTTGTTCAGGACGAAAGAAAGCACAGAGCGCCAGATTTGCTGTTTCCCTGGAGAGCTTGCAGAGCACTGGGGAAAGGCAGGCAGAGAATTCCCTGCTAGCACCTTCTCTGTGTCCAGGAAGGAAAACTGTTCGCATTTGCTTCACAGAACCGCTTTTCTGCAGGAAACATTAACGCTTGTTCAGGACGAAAGAAAGCACAGAGCCCCAGATTTGCTGTTGCCCTGGAGAGCTTGCAGAGCACTGGGGAAAGGCAGGCAGAGAATTCCCTGCTAGCACCTTCTCTGTGCCTAGGAAGGAGAAATGTTCACATTGTTTCACAGAATCGCATTTGCGTCGCTGCAGGGAACATTAACGCTTGTTCAGGACGAAAGAAAGCACAGAGCCCCAGATTTGCTGTTGCCCTGGAGAGCTTGCAGAGCACTGGGGAAAGGCAGGCAGAGAATTCCCTGCTAGCACCTTCTCTGTGTCCGGGAAGGAAAACTGTTCGCATTTGCTTCACAGAACCGCTTTTCTGCAGAGAACACTAACGCTTGTTCAGGACGAAAGAAAGCACGGAGCCCCAGATTTGCTGTTGCCCTGGAGAGCTTGCAGAGCACTGGGGAAAGGCAGGCAGAGAATTCCCTGCTAGCACCTTCTCTGTGTCCGAGAAGGAAAACTGTTCACATTTGCTTCACAGAACCGCTTTTCTGCAGAGAACACTAACGCTTGTTCAGGACGAAAGAAAGCACAGAGCCCCAGATTTGCTGTTGCCCTGGAGAGCTTGCAGAGCACTGGGGAAAGGCAGGCAGAGAATTCCCTGCTAGCACCTTCTCTGTGTCCGGGAAGGAAAACTGTTCGCATTTGCTTCACAGAACCGCTTTTCTGCAGGAAACATTAACGCTTGTTCAGGACGAAAGAAAGCACAGAGCGCCAGATTTGCTGTTTCCCTGGAGAGCTTGCAGAGCACTGGGGAAAGGCAGGCAGAGAATTCCCTGCTAGCACCTTCTCTGTGTCCAGGAAGGAAAACTGTTCGCATTTGCTTCACAGAACCGCTTTTCTGCAGGAAACATTAACGCTTGTTCAGGACGAAAGAAAGCACAGAGCCCCAGATTTGCTGTTGCCCTGGAGAGCTTGCAGAGCACTGGGGAAAGGCAGGCAGAGAATTCCCTGCTAGCACCTTCTCTGTGTCCGGGAACGAAAACTGTTCGCATTTGCTTCACAGAACCGCTTTTCTGCAGGGAACATTAACGCTTCTTCAGGACGAAAGAAAGCACGGAGCCCCAGATTTGCTGTTGCCCTGGAGAGCTTGCAGAGCACTGGGGAAGGGCAGGCAGAGAATTCCCTGCTAGCACCTTCTCTGTGCCTAGGAAGGAGAAATGTTCACATTGTTTCACAGAATCGCATTTGCGTCGCTGCAGAGAACACTAACGCTTGTTCAGGACGAAAGAAAGCACAGAGCCCCAGATTTGCTGTTGCCCTGGAGAGCTTGCAGAGCACTGGGGAAAGGCAGGCAGAGAATTCCCTGATAGCACCTTCTCTGTGTCCGGGAATGAGAAGTCTTCACGTTGTTACTCGGAATCGCATTTGCGTCGCTGTAGAGAACACTAACGCTTGTTCAGGACGAAAGAAAGCACAGAGCCCCAGATTTGCTGTTGCCCTGGAGAGCTTGCAGAGCACTGGGGAAAGGCAGGCAGAGAATTCCCTGCTAGCACCTTCTCTGTGTCCGGGAAGGAGAAATGTTCACATTGTTTCACAGAATCGCATTTGCGTCGCTGCAGGGAACATTAACGCTTATTCAGGACGAAAGAAAGCACAGAGCCCCAGATTTGCTGTTGCCCTGGAGAGCTTGCAGAGCACTGGGGAAAGGCAGGCAGAGAATTCCCTGCTAGCACCTTCTCTGTGTCCGGGAAGGAAAACTGTTCGCATTTGCTTCACAGAACCGCTTTTCTGCAGAGAACACTAACGCTTGTTCAGGACGAAAGAAAGCACAGAGCCCCAGATTTGCTGTTGCCCTGGAGAGCTTGCAGAGCACTGGGGAAAGGCAGGCAGAGAATTCCCTGCTAGCACCTTCTCTGTGTCCGGGAAGGAAAACTGTTCGCATTTGCTTCACAGAACCGCTTTTCTGCAGGGAACATTAACGCTTGTTCAGGACGAAAGAAAGCACAGAGCCCCAGATTTGCTGTTGCCCTGGAGAGCTTGCAGAGCACTGGGGAAAGGCAGGCAGAGAATTCCCTGCTAGCACCTTCTCTGTGCCTAGGAAGGAGAAATGTTCACATTGTTTCACAGAATCGCATTTGCGTCGCTGCAGGGAACATTAACGCTTATTCAGGACGAAAGAAAGCACAGAGCCCCAGATTTGCTGTTGCCCTGGAGAGCTTGCAGAGCACTGGGGAAAGGCAGGCAGAGAATTCCCTGCTAGCACCTTCTCTGTGTCCGGGAAGGAAAACTGTTCGCATTTGCTTCACAGAACCGCTTTTCTGCAGAGAACACTAACGCTTGTTCAGGACGAAAGAAAGCACAGAGCCCCAGATTTGCTGTTGCCCTGGAGAGCTTGCAGAGCACTGGGGCAAGGCAGGCAGAGAATTCCCTGCTAGCACCTTCTCTGTGTCCGGGAAGGAAAACTGTTCGCATTTGCTTCACAGAACCGCTTTTCTGCAGAGAACACTAACGCTTGTTCAGGACAAAAGAAAGCACAGAGCCCCAGATTTGCTGTTTCCTTGGACAGCTTGCAGAGCACTGGGGAAAGGCAGGCAGAGAATTCCCTGCTAGCACCTTCTCTGTGTCCGGGAAGGAGAAATGTTCACATTGTTTCACAGAATCGCATTTGCGTCGCTGCAGGGAACATTAACGCTTATTCAGGACGAAAGAAAGCACAGAGCCCCAGATTTGCTGTTGCCCTGGAGAGCTTGCAGAGCACTGGGGAAAGGCAGGCAGAGAATTCCCTGCTAGCACCTTCTCTGTGTCCGGGAAGGAAAACTGTTCGCATTTGCTTCACAGAACCGCTTTTCTGCAGGGAACATTAACGCTTGTTCAGGACGAAAGAAAGCACAGAGCCCCAGATTTGCTGTTGCCCTGGAGAGCTTGCAGAGCACTGGGGAAAGGCAGGCAGAGAATTCCCTGATAGCACCTTCTCTGTGTCCGGGAATGAGAAGTCTTCACGTTGTTACTCGGAATCGCATTTGCGTCGCTGTAGAGAACACTAACGCTTGTTCAGGACGAAAGAAAGCACAGAGCCCCAGATTTGCTGTTGCCCTGGAGAGCTTGCAGAGCACTGGGGAAAGGCAGGCAGAGAATTCCCTGCTAGCACCTTCTCTGTGTCCGGGAAGGAGAAATGTTCACATTGTTTCACAGAATCGCATTTGCGTCGCTGCAGGGAACATTAACGCTTATTCAGGACGAAAGAAAGCACAGAGCCCCAGATTTGCTGTTGCCCTGGAGAGCTTGCAGAGCACTGGGGAAAGGCAGGCAGAGAATTCCCTGCTAGCACCTTCTCTGTGCCTGGGAAGGAGAAGTCTTCACGTTGTTACTCGGAATCGCATTTGCGTCGCTGTAGAGAACACTAACGCTTGTTCAGGACGAAAGAAAGCACAGAGCGCCAGATTTGCTGTTGCCCTGGAGAGCTTGCAGAGCACTGGGGAAAGGCAGGCAGAGAATTCCCTGCTAGCACCTTCTCTGTGTCCGGGAAGGAAAACTGTTCGCATTTGCTTCACAGAACCGCTTTTCTGCAGGGAACATTAACGCTTGTTCAGGACGAAAGAAAGCACAGAGCCCCAGATTTGCTGTTGCCCTGGAGAGCTTGCAGAGCACTGGGGAAAGGCAGGCAGAGAATTCCCTGCTAGCACCTTCTCTGTGTCCGGGAAGGAAAACTGTTCGCATTTGCTTCACAGAACCGCTTTTCTGCAGGGAACATTAACGCTTGTTCAGGACGAAAGAAAGCACGGAGCCCCAGATTTGCTGTTGCCCTGGAGAGCTTGCAGAGCACTGGGGAAAGGCAGGCAGAGAATTCCCTGCTAGCACCTTCTCTGTGTCCGGGAAGGAAAACTGTTCACATTTGCTTCACAGAACTGCTTTTCTGCAGAGAACACTAACGCTTGTTCAGGACGAAAGAAAGCACAGAGCCCCAGATTTGCTGTTGCCCTGGAGAGCTTGCAGAGCACTGGGGAAAGGCAGGCAGAGAATTCCCTGCTAGCACCTTCTCTGTGCCTAGGCAGGAGAAATGTTCACATTGTTTCACAGAATCGCATTTGCGTCGCTGCAGAGAACACTAACGCTTGTTCAGGACGAAAGAAAGCACAGAGCCCCAGATTTGCTGTTGCCCTGGAGAGCTTGCAGAGCACTGGGGAAAGGCAGGCAGAGAATTCCCTGATAGCACCTTCTCTGTGTCCGGGAATGAGAAGTATTCACGTTGTTACTCGGAATCGCATTTGCGTCGCTGTAGAGAACACTAACGCTTGTTCAGGACGAAAGAAAGCACAGAGCCCCAGATTTGCTGTTGCCCTGGAGAGCTTGCAGAGCACTGGGGAAAGGCAGGCAGAGAATTCCCTGCTAGCACCTTCTCTGTGTCCGGGAAGGAGAAATGCTCACATTGTTTCACAGAATCGCATTTGCGTCGCTGCAGGGAACATTAACGCTTATTCAGGACAAAAGAAAGCACAGAGCCCCAGATTTGCTGTTGCCCTGGAGAGCTTGCAGAGCACTGGGGAAAGGCAGGCAGAGAATTCCCTGCTAGCATCTTCTCTGTGTCCGGGAAGGAAAACTGTTCGCATTTGCTTCACAGAACCGCTTTTCTGCAGAGAACACTAACGCTTGTTCAGGACGAAAGAAAGCACAGAGCCCCAGATTTGCTGTTGCCCTGGAGAGCTTGCAGAGCACTGGGGAAAGGCAGGCAGAGAATTCCCTGCTAGCACCTTCTCTGTGTCCGGGAATGAGAAGTCTTCACATTGATACTCGGAATCGCATTTGCGTCGCTGTAGAGAACACTAACGCTTGTTCAGGACGAAAGAAAGCACAGAGCCCCAGATTTGCTGTTGCCCTGGAGAGCTTGCAGAGCACTGGGGAAAGGCAGGCAGAGAATTCCCTGATAGCACCTTCTCTGTGTCCGGGAAGGAGAAATGTTCACATTGTTTCACAGAATCGCATTTGCGTCGCTGCAGGGAACATTAACGCTTATTCAGGACGAAAGAAAGCACAGAGCCCCAGATTTGCTGTTGCCCTGGAGAGCTTGCAGAGCACTGGGGAAAGGCAGGCAGAGAATTCCCTGCTAGCACCTTCTCTGTGTCCGGGAAGGAAAACTGTTCGCATTTGCTTCACAGAACCACTTTTCTGCAGGGAACATTAACGCTTGTTCAGGACGAAAGAAAGCACGGAGCCCCAGATTTGCTGTTGCCCTGGAGAGCTTGCAGAGCACTGGGGAAAGGCAGGCAGAGAATTCCCTGCTAGCACCTTCTCTGTGTCCGGGAAGGAGAAATGTTCACATTGTTTCACAGAATCGCATTTGCGTCGCTGCAGAGAACACTAACGCTTGTTCAGGACGAAAGAAAGCACAGAGCCCCAGATTTGCTGTTGCCCTGGAGAGCTTGCAGAGCACCGGGGAAAGGCAGGCAGAGAATTCCCTGCTAGCACCTTCTCTGTGTCCGGGAAGGAAAACTGTTCGCATTTGCTTCACAGAACCGCTTTTCTGCAGGGAACATTAACGCTTGTTCAGGACGAAAGAAAGCACAGAGCCCCAGATTTGCTGTTGCCCTGGAGAGCTTGCAGAGCACTGGGGAAAGGCAGGCAGAGAATTCCCTGCTAGCACCTTCTCTGTGCCTGGGAATGAGAAGTCTTCACGTTGTTACTCGGAATCGCATTTGCGTCGCTGTAGAGAACACTAACGCTTGTTCAGGACGAAAGAAAGCACAGAGCCCCAGATTTGCTGTTGCCCTGGAGAGCTTGCAGAGCACTGGGGAAAGGCAGGCAGAGAATTCCCTGCTAGCACCTTCTCTGTGTCCGGGAAGGAAAACTGTTCGCATTTGCTTCACAGAACCGCTTTTCTGCAGGGAACATTAACGCTTGTTCAGGACGAAAGAAAGCACAGAGCCCCAGATTTGCTGTTGCCCTGGAGAGCTTGCAGAGCACTGGGGAAAGGCAGGCAGAGAATTCCCTGCTAGCACCTTCTCTGTGTCCGGGAAGGAAAACTGTTCGCATTTGCTTCACAGAACCGCTTTTCTGCAGGGAACACTAACGCTTGTTCAGGACGAAAGAAAGCACAGAGCGCCAGATTTGCTGTTGCCCTGGAGAGCTTGCAGAGCACTGGGGAAAGGCAGGCAGAGAATTCCCTGCTAGCACCTTCTCTGTGTCCGGGAAGGAGAAATGTTCACATTGTTTCACAGAATCGCATTTGCGTCGCTGCAGGGAACATTAACGCTTATTCAGGACGAAAGAAAGCACAGAGCCCCAGATTTGCTGTTGCCCTGGAGAGCTTGCAGAGCACTGGGGAAAGGCAGGCAGAGAATTCCCTGCTAGCACCTTCTCTGTGCCTGGGAAGGAGAAGTCTTCACGTTGTTACTCGGAATCGCATTTGCGTCGCTGTAGAGAACACTAACGCTTGTTCAGGACGAAAGAAAGCACAGAGCGCCAGATTTGCTGTTGCCCTGGAGAGCTTGCAGAGCACTGGGGAAAGGCAGGCAGAGACTTCCCCGCTAGCACCTTCTCTGTGTCCGGGAAGGAAAACTGTTCGCATTTGCTTCACAGAACCGCTTTTCTGCAGGGAACATTAACGCTTGTTCAGGACGAAAGAAAGCACAGAGCCCCAGATTTGCTGTTGCCCTGGAGAGCTTGCAGAGCACCGGGGAAAGGCAGGCAGAGAATTCCCTGCTAGCACCTTCTCTGTGTCCGGGAAGGAAAACTGTTCGCATTTGCTTTACAGAACCGCTTTTCTGCAGGGAACATTAACGCTTGTTCAGGACGAAAGAAAGCACGGAGCCCCAGATTTGCTGTTGCCCTGGAGAGCTTGCAGAGCACTGGGGAAAGGCAGGCAGAGAATTCCCTGCTAGCACCTTCTCTGTGTCCGGGAAGGAGAAATGTTCACATTGTTTCACAGAATCGCATTTGCGTAGCTGCAGGGAACATTAACGCTTGTTCAGGACGAAAGAAAGCACAGAGCCCCAGATTTGCTGTTGCCCTGGAGAGCTTGCAGAGCACTGGGGAAAGGCAGGCAGAGAATTCCCTGCTAGCACCTTCTCTGTGTCCGGGAAGGAAAACTGTTCGCATTTGCTTCACAGAACCGCTTTTCTGCAGAGAACACTAACGCTTGTTCAGGACGAAAGAAAGCACAGAGCCCCAGATTTGCTGTTTCCCTGGACAGCTTGCAGAGCACTGGGGAAAGGCAGGCAGAGAATTCCCTGCTAGCACCTTCTCTGTGTCCGGGAAGGAGAAATGTTCACATTGTTTCACAGAATCGCATTTGCGTCGCTGCAGGGAACATTAACGCTTATTCAGGACGAAAGAAAACACAGAGCCCCAGATTTGCTGTTGCCCTGGAGAGCTTGCAGAGCACTGGGGAAAGGCAGGCAGAGAATTCCCTGCTAGCACCTTCTCTGTGTCCGGGAAGGAAAACTGTTCGCATTTGCTTCACAGAACCGCTTTTCTGCAGAGAACACTAACGCTTGTTCAGGACGAAAGAAAGCACAGAGCCCCAGATTTGCTGTTGCCCTGGAGAGCTTGCAGAGCACTGGGGAAAGGCAGGCAGAGAATTCCCTGCTAGCACCTTCTCTGTGTCCGGGAAGGAGAAATGTTCACATTGTTTCACAGAATCGCATTTGCGTCGCTGCAGGGAACATTAACGCTTATTCAGGACGAAAGAAAGCACAGAGCCCCAGATTTGCTGTTGCCCTGGAGAGCTTGCAGAGCACTGGGGAAAGGCAGGCAGAGAATTCCCTGCTAGCATCTTCTCTGTGCCTAGGAAGGAGAAATGTTCACATTGTTTCACAGAATCGCATTTGCGTCGCTGTAGAGAACACTAACGCTTGTTCAGGACGAAAGAAAGCACAGAGCGCCAGATTTGCTGTTGCCCTGGAGAGCTTGCAGAGCACTGGGGAAAGGCAGGCAGAGAATTCCCTGCTAGCACCTTCTCTGTGTCCGGGAAGGAAAACTGTTCGCATTTGCTTCACAGAACCGCTTTTCTGCAGGGAACATTAACGCTTATTCAGGACGAAAGAAAGCACAGAGCGCCAGATTTGCTGTTGCCCTGGAGAGCTTGCAGAGCACCGGGGAAAGGCAGGCAGAGAATTCCCTGCTAGCACCTTCTCTGTGTCCGGGAAGGAAAACTGTTCGCATTTGCTTCACAGAACCGCTTTTCTGCAGGGAACATTAACGCTTGTTCAGGACGAAAGAAAGCACAGAGCGCCAGATTTGCTGTTTCCCTGGAGAGCTTGCAGAGCACTGGGGAAAGGCAGGCAGAGAATTCCCTGCTAGCACCTTCTCTGTGTCCAGGAAGGAAAACTGTTCGCATTTGCTTCACAGAACCGCTTTTCTGCAGAGAACACTAACGCTTGTTCAGGACGAAAGAAAGCACAGAGCCCCAGATTTGCTGTTGCCCTGGAGAGCTTGCAGAGCACTGGGGAAAGGCAGGCAGAGAATTCCCTGCTAGCACCTTCTCTGTGCCTAGGAAGGAGAAATGTTCACATTGTTTCACAGAATCGCATTTGCGTCGCTGCAGGGAACATTAACGCTTGTTCAGGACGAAAGAAAGCACAGAGCCCCAGATTTGCTGTTGCCCTGGAGAGCTTGCAGAGCACTGGGGAAAGGCAGGCAGAGAATTCCCTGCTAGCACCTTCTCTGTGTCCGGGAAGGAAAACTGTTCGCATTTGCTTCACAGAACCGCTTTTCTGCAGGGAACATTAACGCTTCTTCAGGACGAAAGAAAGCACGGAGCCCCAGATTTGCTGTTGCCCTGGAGAGCTTGCAGAGCACTGGGGAAGGGCAGGCAGAGAATTCCCTGCTAGCACCTTCTCTGTGCCTAGGAAGGAGAAATGTTCACATTGTTTCACAGAATCGCATTTGCGTCGCTGCAGGGAACATTAACGCTTATTCAGGACGAAAGAAAGCACAGAGCCCCAGATTTGCTGTTGCCCTGGAGAGCTTGCAGAGTACTGGGGAAAGGCAGGCAGAGAATTCCCTGCTAGCACCTTCTCTGTGTCCGGGAAGGAGAAATGTTCACATTGTTTCACAGAATCGCATTTGCGTCGCTGCAGGGAACATTAACGCTTGTTCAGGACGAAAGAAAGCACAGAGCGCCAGATTTGCTGTTGCCCTGGAGAGCTTGCAGAGCACTGGGGAAAGGCAGGCAGAGAATTCCCCGCTAGCACCTTCTCTGTGTCCGGGAAGGAAAACTGTTCGCATTTGCTTCACAGAACCGCTTTTCTGCAGGGAACATTAACGCTTGTTCAGGACGAAAGAAAGCACAGAGCGCCAGATTTGCTGTTGCCCTGGAGAGCTTGCAGAGCACTGGGGAAAGGCAGGCAGAGAATTCCCCGCTAGCACCTTCTCTGTGTCCGGGAAGGAAAACTGTTCGCATTTGCTTCACAGAACCGCTTTTCTGCAGGGAACATTAACGCTTGTTCAGGACGAAAGAAAGCACAGAGCCCCAGATTTGCTGTTGCCCTGGAGAGCTTGCAGAGCACCGGGGAAAGGCAGGCAGAGAATTCCCTGCTAGCACCTTCTCTGTGTCCGGGAAGGAAAACTGTTCGCATTTGCTTTACAGAACCGCTTTTCTGCAGGGAACATTAACGCTTGTTCAGGACGAAAGAAAGCACAGAGCCCCAGATTTGCTGTTGCCCTGGAGAGCTTGCAGAGCACTGGGGAAAGGCAGGCAGAGAATTCCCTGCTAGCACCTTCTCTGTGTCCGGGAAGGAGAAATGTTCACATTGTTTCACAGAATCGCATTTGCGTAGCTGCAGGGAACATTAACGATTGTTCAGGACGAAAGAAAGCACAGAGCCCCAGATTTGCTGTTGCCCTGGAGAGCTTGCAGAGCACTGGGGAAAGGCAGGCAGAGAATTCCCTGCTAGCACCTTCTCTGTGTCCGGGAAGGAAAACTGTTCGCATTTGCTTCACAGAACCGCTTTTCTGCAGAGAACACTAACGCTTGTTCAGGACGAAAGAAAGCACAGAGCCCCAGATTTGCTGTTTCCCTGGACAGCTTGCAGAGCACTGGGGAAAGGCAGGCATAGAATTCCCTGCTAGCACCTTCTCTGTGTCCGGGAAGGAGAAATGTTCACATTGTTTCACAGAATCGCATTTGCGTCGCTGCAGGGAACATTAACGCTTGTTCAGGACGAAAGAAAGCACAGAGCCCCAGATTTGCTGTTGCCCTGGAGAGCTTGCAGAGCACTGGGGAAAGGCAGGCAGAGAATTCCCTGCTAGCACCTTCTCTGTGTCCCGGAAGGAAAACTGTTCGCATTTGCTTCACAGAACCGCTTTTCTGCAGGGACCATTAACGCTTGTTCAGGACGAAAGAAAGCACGGAGCCCCAGATTTGCTGTTGCCCTGGAGAGCTTGCAGAGCACTGGGGAAAGGCAGGCAGAGAATTCCCTGCTAGCACCTTCTCTGTGTCCGGGAAGGAAAACTGTTCACATTTGCTTCACAGAACCGCTTTTCTGCAGAGAACACTAACGCTTGTTCAGGACGAAAGAAAGCACAGAGCGCCAGATTTGCTGTTGCCCTGGAGAGCTTGCAGAGCACTGGGGAAAGGCAGGCAGAGAATTCCCTGCTAGCACCTTCTCTGTGTCCGGGAAGGAGAAGTCTTCACGTTGTTACTCGGAATCGCATTTGCGTCGCTGTAGAGAACACTAACGCTTGTTCAGGACGAAAGAAAGCACAGAGCGCCAGATTTGCTGTTGCCCTGGAGAGCTTGCAGAGCACTGGGGAAAGGCAGGTAGAGAATTCCCTGCTAGCACCTTCTCTGTGTCCGGGAAGGAAAACTGTTCGCATTTGCTTCACAGAACCGCTTTTCTGCAGAGAACACTAACGCTTGTTCAGGACAAAAGAAAGCACAGAGCCCCAGATTTGCTGTTTCCCTGGACAGCTTGCAGAGCACTGGGGAAAGGCAGGCAGAGAATTCCCTGCTAGCACCTTCTCTGTGTCCGGGAAGGAGAAATGTTCACATTGTTTCACAGAATCGCATTTGCGTCGCTGCAGGGAACATTAACGCTTATTCAGGACGAAAGAAAGCACAGAGCCCCAGATTTGCTGTTGCCCTGGAGAGCTTGCAGAGCACTGGGGAAAGGCAGGCAGAGAATTCCCTGCTAGCACCTTCTCTGTGTCCGGGAAGGAAAACTGTTCGCATTTGCTTCACAGAACCGCTTTTCTGCAGAGAACACTAACGCTTGTTCAGGATGAAAGAAAGCACAGAGCCCCAGATTTGCTGTTGCCCTGGAGAGCTTGCAGAGCACTGGGGAAAGGCAGGCAGAGAATTCCCTGATAGCACCTTCTCTGTGTCCGGGAATGAGAAGTCTTCACGTTGTTACTCGGAATCGCATTTGCGTCGCTGTAGAGAACACTAACGCTTGTTCAGGACGAAAGAAAGCACAGAGCCCCAGATTTGCTGTTGCCCTGGAGAGCTTGCAGAGCACTGGGGAAAGGCAGGCAGAGAATTCCCTGATAGCACCTTCTCTGTGTCCGGGAAGGAGAAGTGTTCACATTGTTTCACAGAATCGCATTTGCGTCGCTGCAGGGAACATTAACGCTTATTCAGGACGAAAGAAAGCACAGAGCCCCAGATTTGCTGTTGCCCTGGAGAGCTTGCAGAGCACTGGGGAAAGGCAGGCAGAGAATGCCCTGCTAGCACCTTCTCTGTGCCTGGGAAGGAGAAGTCTTCACGTTGTTACTCGGAATCGCATTTGCGTCGCTGTAGAGAACACTAACGCTTGTTCAGGACGAAAGAAAGCACAGAGCGCCAGATTTGCTGTTGCCCTGGAGAGCTTGCAGAGCACTGGGGAAAGGCAGGCAGAGAATTCCCCGCTAGCACCTTCTCTGTGTCCGGGAAGGAAAACTGTTCGCATTTGCTTCACAGAACCGCTTTTCTGCAGGGAACATTAACGCTTGTTCAGGACGAAAGAAAGCACAGAGCGCCAGATTTGCTGTTGCCCTGGAGAGCTTGCAGAGCACCGGGGAAAGGCAGGCAGAGAATTCCCTGCTAGCACCTTCTCTGTGTCCGGGAAGGAAAACTGTTCGCATTTGCTTTACAGAACCGCTTTTCTGCAGGGAACATTAACGCTTGTTCAGGACGAAAGAAAGCACAGAGCCCCAGATTTGCTGTTGCCCTGGAGAGCTTGCAGAGCACTGGGGAAAGGCAGGCAGAGAATTCCCTGCTAGCACCTTCTCTGTGTCCGGGAAGGAGAAATGTTCACATTGTTTCACAGAATCGCATTTGCGTCGCTGCAGGGAACATTAACGCTTGTTCAGGACGAAAGAAAGCACAGAGCCCCAGATTTGCTGTTGCCCTGGAGAGCTTGCAGAGCACTGGGGAAAGGCAGGCAGAGAATTCCCTGCTAGCACCTTCTCTGTGTCCGGGAAGGAAAACTGTTCGCATTTGCTTCACAGAACCGCTTTTCTGCAGAGAACACTAACGCTTGTTCAGGACGAAAGAAAGCACAGAGCCCCAGATTTGCTGTTGCCCTGGAGAGCTTGCAGAGCACTGGGGAAAGGCAGGCAGAGAATTCCCTGCTAGCACCTTCTCTGTGTCCGGGAAGGAAAACTGTTCGCATTTGCTTCACAGAATCGCATTTGCGTCGCTGCAGGGAACATTAACGCTTATTCAGGACGAAAGAAAACACAGAGCCCCAGATTTGCTGTTGCCCTGGAGAGCTTGCAGAGCACTGGGGAAAGGCAGGCAGAGAATTCCCTGCTAGCACCTTCTCTGTGTCCGGGAAGGAAAACTGTTCGCATTTGCTTCACAGAACCGCTTTTCTGCAGAGAACACTAACGCTTGTTCAGGACGAAAGAAAGCACAGAGCCCCAGATTTGCTGTTGCCCTGGAGAGCTTGCAGAGCACTGGGGAAAGGCAGGCAGAGAATTCCCTGCTAGCACCTTCTCTGTGTCCGGGAAGGAGAAATGTTCACATTGTTTCACAGAATCGCATTTGCGTCGCTGCAGGGAACATTAACGCTTATTCAGGACGAAAGAAAGCACAGAGCCCCAGATTTGCTGTTGCCCTGGAGAGCTTGCAGAGCACTGGGGAAAGGCAGGCAGAGAATTCCCTGCTAGCATCTTCTCTGTGCCTAGGAAGGAGAAATGTTCACATTGTTTCACAGAATCGCATTTGCGTCGCTGCAGGGAACATTAACGCTTGTTCAGGACGAAAGAAAGCACAGAGCCCCAGATTTGCTGTTGCCCTGGAGAGCTTGCAGAGCACTGGGGAAAGGCAGGCAGAGAATTCCCTGATAGCACCTTCTCTGTGTCCGGGAATGAGAAGTCTTCACGTTGTTACTCGGAATCGCATTTGCGTCGCTGTAGAGAACACTAACGCTTGTTCAGGACGAAAGAAAGCACAGAGCGCCAGATTTGCTGTTGCCCTGGAGAGCTTGCAGAGCACTGGGGAAAGGCAGGCAGAGAATTCCCTGCTAGCACCTTCTCTGTGTCCGGGAAGGAGAAATGTTCACATTGTTTCACAGAATCGCATTTGCGTCACTGCAGGGAACATTAACGCTTATTCAGGACGAAAGAAAGCACAGAGCCCCAGATTTGCTGTTGCCCTGGAGAGCTTGCAGAGCACTGGGGAAAGGCAGGCAGAGAATTCCCTGCTAGCACCTTCTCTGTGCCTGGGAAGGAGAAGTCTTCACGTTGTTACTCGGAATCGCATTTGCGTCGCTGTAGAGAACACTAACGCTTGTTCAGGACGAAAGAAAGCACAGAGCGCCAGATTTGCTGTTGCCCTGGAGAGCTTGCAGAGCACTGGGGAAAGGCAGGCAGAGAATTCCCCGCTAGCACCTTCTCTGTGTCCGGGAAGGAAAACTGTTCGCATTTGCTTCACAGAACCGCTTTTCTGCAGGGAACATTAACGCTTGTTCAGGACGAAAGAAAGCACAGAGCGCCAGATTTGCTGTTGCCCTGGAGAGCTTGCAGAGCACTGGGGAAAGGCAGGCAGAGACTTCCCCGCTAGCACCTTCTCTGTGTCCGGGAAGGAAAACTGTTCGCATTTGCTTCACAGAACCGCTTTTCTGCAGGGAACATTAACGCTTGTTCAGGACGAAAGAAAGCACAGAGCCCCAGATTTGCTGTTGCCCTGGAGAGCTTGCAGAGCACCGGGGAAAGGCAGGCAGAGAATTCCCTGCTAGCACCTTCTCTGTGTCCGGGAAGGAAAACTGTTCGCATTTGCTTTACAGAACCGCTTTTCTGCAGGGAACATTAACGCTTGTTCAGGACGAAAGAAAGCACAGAGCCCCAGATTTGCTGTTGCCCTGGAGAGCTTGCAGAGCACTGGGGAAAGGCAGGCAGAGAATTCCCTGCTAGCACCTTCTCTGTGTCCGGGAAGGAGAAATGTTCACATTGTTTCACAGAATCGCATTTGCGTAGCTGCAGGGAACATTAACGCTTGTTCAGGACGAAAGAAAGCACAGAGCCCCAGATTTGCTGTTGCCCTGGAGAGCTTGCAGAGCACTGGGGAAAGGCAGGCAGAGAATTCCCTGCTAGCACCTTCTCTGTGTCCGGGAAGGAAAACTGTTCGCATTTGCTTCACAGAACCGCTTTTCTGCAGAGAACACTAACGCTTGTTCAGGACGAAAGAAAGCACAGAGCCCCAGATTTGCTGTTTCCCTGGACAGCTTGCAGAGCACTGGGGAAAGGCAGGCAGAGAATTCCCTGCTAGCACCTTCTCTGTGTCCGGGAAGGAGAAATGTTCACATTGTTTCACAGAATCGCATTTGCGTCGCTGCAGGGAACATTAACGCTTATTCAGGACGAAAGAAAACACAGAGCCCCAGATTTGCTGTTGCCCTGGAGAGCTTGCAGAGCACTGGGGAAAGGCAGGCAGAGAATTCCCTGCTAGCACCTTCTCTGTGTCCGGGAAGGAAAACTGTTCGCATTTGCTTCACAGAACCGCTTTTCTGCAGAGAACACTAACGCTTGTTCAGGACGAAAGAAAGCACAGAGCCCCAGATTTGCTGTTGCCCTGGAGAGCTTGCAGAGCACTGGGGAAAGGCAGGCAGAGAATTCCCTGCTAGCACCTTCTCTGTGTCCGGGAAGGAGAAATGTTCACATTGTTTCACAGAATCGCATTTGCGTCGCTGCAGGGAACATTAACGCTTATTCAGGACGAAAGAAAGCACAGAGCCCCAGATTTGCTGTTGCCCTGGAGAGCTTGCAGAGCACTGGGGAAAGGCAGGCAGAGAATTCCCTGCTAGCATCTTCTCTGTGCCTAGGAAGGAGAAATGTTCACATTGTTTCACAGAATCGCATTTGCGTCGCTGTAGAGAACACTAACGCTTGTTCAGGACGAAAGAAAGCACAGAGCGCCAGATTTGCTGTTGCCCTGGAGAGCTTGCAGAGCACTGGGGAAAGGCAGGCAGAGAATTCCCTGCTAGCACCTTCTCTGTGTCCGGGAAGGAAAACTGTTCGCATTTGCTTCACAGAACCGCTTTTCTGCAGGGAACATTAACGCTTATTCAGGACGAAAGAAAGCACAGAGCGCCAGATTTGCTGTTGCCCTGGAGAGCTTGCAGAGCACCGGGGAAAGGCAGGCAGAGAATTCCCTGCTAGCACCTTCTCTGTGTCCGGGAAGGAAAACTGTTCGCATTTGCTTCACAGAACCGCTTTTCTGCAGGGAACATTAACGCTTGTTCAGGACGAAAGAAAGCACAGAGCGCCAGATTTGCTGTTTCCCTGGAGAGCTTGCAGAGCACTGGGGAAAGGCAGGCAGAGAATTCCCTGCTAGCACCTTCTCTGTGTCCAGGAAGGAAAACTGTTCGCATTTGCTTCACAGAACCGCTTTTCTGCAGAGAACACTAACGCTTGTTCAGGACGAAAGAAAGCACAGAGCCCCAGATTTGCTGTTGCCCTGGAGAGCTTGCAGAGCACTGGGGAAAGGCAGGCAGAGAATTCCCTGCTAGCACCTTCTCTGTGCCTAGGAAGGAGAAATGTTCACATTGTTTCACAGAATCGCATTTGCGTCGCTGCAGGGAACATTAACGCTTGTTCAGGACGAAAGAAAGCACAGAGCCCCAGATTTGCTGTTGCCCTGGAGAGCTTGCAGAGCACTGGGGAAAGGCAGGCAGAGAATTCCCTGCTAGCACCTTCTCTGTGTCCGGGAAGGAAAACTGTTCGCATTTGCTTCACAGAACCGCTTTTCTGCAGGGAACATTAACGCTTCTTCAGGACGAAAGAAAGCACGGAGCCCCAGATTTGCTGTTGCCCTGGAGAGCTTGCAGAGCACTGGGGAAGGGCAGGCAGAGAATTCCCTGCTAGCACCTTCTCTGTGCCTAGGAAGGAGAAATGTTCACATTGTTTCACAGAATCGCATTTGCGTCGCTGCAGGGAACATTAACGCTTATTCAGGACGAAAGAAAACACAGAGCCCCAGATTTGCTGTTGCCCTGGAGAGCTTGCAGAGCACTGGGGAAAGGCAGGCAGAGAATTCCCTGCTAGCACCTTCTCTGTGTCCGGGAAGGAAAACTGTTCGCATTTGCTTCACAGAACCGCTTTTCTGCAGAGAACACTAACGCTTGTTCAGGACGAAAGAAAGCACAGAGCCCCAGATTTGCTGTTGCCCTGGAGAGCTTGCAGAGCACTGGGGAAAGGCAGGCAGAGAATTCCCTGCTAGCACCTTCTCTGTGTCCGGGAACGAAAACTGTTCGCATTTGCTTCACAGAACCGCTTTTCTGCAGGGAACATTAACGCTTGTTCAGGACGAAAGAAAGCACAGAGCGCCAGATTTGCTGTTGCCCTG
The DNA here is from genome assembly GCF_031877795.1 of Strix aluco. Lineage (NCBI taxonomy): Eukaryota > Metazoa > Chordata > Aves > Strigiformes > Strigidae > Strix > Strix aluco. The sequence goes on from NC_133932.1 coordinate 10,088,429, forward strand.
GAGAGCTTGCAGAGCACTGGGGAAAGGCAGGCAGAGAATTCCCTGCTAGCACCTTCTCTGTGTCCGGGAAGGAAAACTGTTCGCATTTGCTTCACAGAACCGCTTTTCTGCAGGGAACATTAACGCTTGTTCAGGACGAAAGAAAGCACAGAGCCCCAGATTTGCTGTTGCCCTGGAGAGCTTGCAGAGCACTGGGGAAAGGCAGGCAGAGAATTCCCTGCTAGCACCTTCTCTGTGTCCGGGAAGGAAAACTGTTCGCATTTGCTTCACAGAACCGCTTTTCTGCAGGGAACATTAACGCTTGTTCAGGACGAAAGAAAGCACGGAGCCCCAGATTTGCTGTTGCCCTGGAGAGCTTGCAGAGCACTGGGGAAAGGCAGGCAGAGAATTCCCTGCTAGCACCTTCTCTGTGTCCGGGAAGGAAAAGTGTTCGCATTTGCTTCACAGAACCGCTTTTCTGCAGGGAACATTAACGCTTGTTCAGGACGAAAGAAAGCACGGAGCCCCAGATTTGCTGTTGCCCTGGAGAGCTTGCAGAGCACTGGATAAAGGCAGGCAGAGAATTCCCTGCTAGCACCTTCTCTGTGTCCGGGAAGGAGAAATGTTCACATTGTTTCACAGAATCGCATTTGCGTCGCTGCAGAGAACACTAACGCTTGTTCAGGACGAAAGAAAGCACAGAGCCCCAGATTTGCTGTTGCCCTGGAGAGCTTGCAGAGCACCGGGGAAAGGCAGGCAGAGAATTCCCTGCTAGCACCTTCTCTGTGTCCGGGAAGGAAAACTGTTCGCATTTGCTTCACAGAACCGCTTTTCTGCAGGGAACATTAACGCTTGTTCAGGACGAAAGAAAGCACAGAGCCCCAGATTTGCTGTTGCCCTGGAGAGCTTGCAGAGCACTGGGGAAAGGCAGGCAGAGAATTCCCTGCTAGCACCTTCTCTGTGCCTGGGAATGAGAAGTCTTCACGTTGTTACTCGGAATCGCATTTGCGTCGCTGTAGAGAACACTAACGCTTGTTCAGGACGAAAGAAAGCACAGAGCCCCAGATTTGCTGTTGCCCTGGAGAGCTTGCAGAGCACTGGGGAAAGGCAGGCAGAGAATTCCCTGCTAGCACCTTCTCTGTGTCCGGGAACGAAAACTGTTCGCATTTGCTTCACAGAACCGCTTTTCTGCAGAGAACACTAACGCTTGTTCAGGACGAAAGAAAGCACAGAGCCCCAGATTTGCTGTTGCCCTGGAGAGCTTGCAGAGCACTGGGGAAAGGCAGGCAGAGAATTCCCTGCTAGCACCTTCTCTGTGTCCGGGAAGGAGAAATGTTCACGTTGTTACTCGGAATCGCATTTGCGTCGCTGTAGAGAACACTAACGCTTGTTCAGGACGAAAGAAAGCACAGAGCGCCAGATTTGCTGTTGCCCTGGAGAGCTTGCAGAGCACTGGGGAAAGGCAGGCAGAGAATTCCCCGCTAGCACCTTCTCTGTGTCCGGGAAGGAAAACTGTTCGCATTTGCTTCACAGAACCGCTTTTCTGCAGGGAACATTAACGCTTGTTCAGGACGAAAGAAAGCACAGAGCCCCAGATTTGCTGTTGCCCTGGAGAGCTTGCAGAGCACCGGGGAAAGGCAGGCAGAGAATTCCCTGCTAGCACCTTCTCTGTGTCCGGGAAGGAAAACTGTTCGCATTTGCTTTACAGAACCGCTTTTCTGCAGGGAACATTAACGCTTGTTCAGGACGAAAGAAAGCACAGAGCCCCAGATTTGCTGTTGCCCTGGAGAGCTTGCAGAGCACTGGGGAAAGGCAGGCAGAGAATTCCCTGCTAGCACCTTCTCTGTGTCCGGGAAGGAGAAATGTTCACATTCTTTCACAGAATCGCATTTGCGTAGCTGCAGGGAATATTAACGCTTATTCAGGACGAAAGAAAGCACAGAGCCCCAGATTTGCTGTTGCCCTGGAGAGCTTGCAGAGCACTGGGGAAAGGCAGGCAGAGAATTCCCTGCTAGCACCTTCTCTGTGTCCGGGAAGGAAAACTGTTCGCATTTGCTTCACAGAACCGCTTTTCTGCAGAGAACACTAACGCTTGTTCAGGACAAAAGAAAGCACAGAGCCCCAGATTTGCTGTTTCCCTGGACAGCTTGCAGAGCACTGGGGAAAGGCAGGCAGAGAATTCCCTGCTAGCACCTTCTCTGTGTCCGGGAAGGAGAAATGTTCACATTGTTTCACAGAATCGCATTTGCGTCGCTGCAGGGAACATTAACGCTTATTCAGGACGAAAGAAAGCACAGAGCCCCAGATTTGCTGTTGCCCTGGAGAGCTTGCAGAGCACTGGGGAAAGGCAGGCAGAGAATTCCCTGCTAGCACCTTCTCTGTGTCCGGGAAGGAGAAGTCTTCACGTTGTTACTCGGAATCGCATTTGCGTCGCTGTAGAGAACACTAACGCTTGTTCAGGACGTAAGAAAGCACAGAGCGCCAGATTTGCTGTTGCCCTGGAGAGCTTGCAGAGCACTGGGGAAAGGCAGGCAGAGAATTCCCCGCTAGCACCTTCTCTGTGTCCGGGAAGGAAAACTGTTCGCATTTGCTTCACAGAACCGCTTTTCTGCAGGGAACATTAACGCTTGTTCAGGACGAAAGAAAGCACAGAGCGCCAGATTTGCTGTTGCCCTGGAGAGCTTGCAGAGCACTGGGGAAAGGCAGGCAGAGAATTCCCTGCTAGCACCTTCTCTGTGTCCGGGAAGGAGAAATGTTCACATTGTTTCACAGAATCGCATTTGCGTAGCTGCAGGGAACATTAACGCTTGTTCAGGACGAAAGAAAGCACGGACCCCAGATTTGCTGTTGCCCTGGAGAGCTTGCAGAGCACTGGGGAAAGGCAGGCAGAGAATTCCCTGCTAGCACCTTCTCTGTGTCCGGGAAGGAAAACTGTTCGCATTTGCTTCACAGAACCGCTTTTCTGCAGAGAACACTAACGCTTGTTCAGGACGAAAGAAAGCACAGAGCCCCAGATTTGCTGTTGCCCTGGAGAGCTTGCAGAGCACTGGATAAAGGCAGGCAGAGAATTCCCTGCTAGCACCTTCTCTGTGTCCGGGAAGGAGAAATGTTCACATTGTTTCACAGAATCGCATTTGCGTCGCTGCAGGGAACATTAACGCTTATTCAGGACGAAAGAAAGCACAGAGCCCCAGATTTGCTGTTGCCCTGGAGAGCTTGCAGAGCACTGGGGAAAGGCAGGCAGAGAATTCCCTGCTAGCACCTTCTCTGTGTCCGGGAAGGAAAACTGTTCGCATTTGCTTCACAGAACCGCTTTTCTGCAGGGAACATTAACGCTTGTTCAGGACGAAAGAAAGCACAGAGCCCCAGATTTGCTGTTGCCCTGGAGAGCTTGCAGAGCACTGGGGAAAGGCAGGCAGAGAATTCCCTGCTAGCGCCTTCTCTGTGTCCGGGAAGGAAAACTGTTCGCATTTGCTTCACAGAACCGCTTTTCTGCAGAGAACACTAACGCTTGTTCAGGACAAAAGAAAGCACAGAGCCCCAGATTTGCTGTTTCCCTGGACAGCTTGCAGAGCACTGGGGAAAGGCAGGCAGAGAATTCCCTGCTAGCACCTTCTCTGTGTCCGGGAAGGAAAACTGTTCGCATTTGCTTCACAGAACCGCTTTTCTGCAGGGAACATTAACGCTTGTTCAAGACGAAAGAAAGCACAGAGCCCCAGATTTGCTGTTGCCCTGGAGAGCTTGCAGAGCACTGGGGAAAGGCAGGCAGAGAATTCCCTGCTAGCACCTTCTCTGTGTCCGGGAAGGAAAACTGTTCGCATTTGCTTCACAGAACAGCTTTTCTGCAGAGAACACTAACGCTTGTTCAGGACGAAAGAAAGCACAGAGCGCCAGATTTGCTGTTGCCCTGGAGAGCTTGCAGAGCACTGGGGAAAGGCAGGCAGAGAATTCCCTGCTAGCACCTTCTCTGTGTCCGGGAAGGAAAACTGTTCGCATTTGCTTCACAGAACCGCTTTTCTGCAGGGAACATTAACGCTTGTTCAGGACGAAAGAAAGCACAGAGCCCCAGATTTGCTGTTGCCCTGGAGAGCTTGCAGAGCACTGGGGAAAGGCAGGCAGAGAATTCCCTGCTAGCACCTTCTCTGTGTCCGGGAAAGAAAACTGTTCGCATTTGCTTCACAGAACCGCTTTTCTGCAGAGAACACTAACGCTTGTTCAGGACGAAAGAAAGCACAGAGCCCCAGATTTGCTGTTGCCCTGGAGAGCTTGCAGAGCACTGGGGAAAGGCAGGCAGAGAATTCCCTGCTAGCACCTTCTCTGTGTCCGGGAAGGAAAACTGTTCGCATTTGCTTCACAGAACCGCTTTTCTGCAGGGAACATTAACGCTTGTTCAGGACGAAAGAAAGCACAGAGCCCCAGATTTGCTGTTGCCCTGGAGAGCTTGCAGAGCACTGGGGAAAGGCAGGCAGAGAATTCCCTGCTAGCACCTTCTCTGTGCCTAGGAAGGAGAAATGTTCACATTGTTTCACAGAATCGCATTTGCGTCGCTGCAGGGAACATTAACGCTTGTTCAGGACGAAAGAAAGCACAGAGCCCCAGATTTGCTGTTGCCCTGGAGAGCTTGCAGAGCACTGGGGAAAGGCAGGCAGAGAATTCCCTGCTAGCACCTTCTCTGTGTCCGGGAAGGAAAACTGTTCGCATTTGCTTCACAGAACCGCTTTTCTGCAGAGAACACTAACGCTTGTTCAGGACGAAAGAAAGCACAGAGCCCCAGATTTGCTGTTGCCCTGGAGAGCTTGCAGAGCACTGGGGAAAGGCAGGCAGAGAATTCCCTGATAGCACCTTCTCTGTGTCCGGGAATGAGAAGTCTTCACGTTGTTACTCGGAATCGCATTTGCGTCGCTGTAGAGAACACTAACGCTTGTTCAGGACGAAAGAAAGCACAGAGCCCCAGATTTGCTGTTGCCCTGGAGAGCTTGCAGAGTACTGGGGAAAGGCAGGCAGAGAATTCCCTGCTAGCACCTTCTCTGTGTCCGGGAAGGAGAAATGTTCACATTGTTTCACAGAATCGCATTTGCGTCGCTGCAGGGAACATTAACGCTTATTCAGGACGAAAGAAAGCACAGAGCCCCAGATTTGCTGTTGCCCTGGAGAGCTTGCAGAGCACTGGGGAAAGGCAGGCAGAGAATTCCCTGCTAGCACCTTCTCTGTGTCCGGGAAGGAGAAATGTTCACATTGTTTCACAGAACCGCTTTTCTGCAGGGAACATTAACGCTTGTTCAGGACGAAAGAAAGCACAGAGCCCCAGATTTGCTGTTGCCCTGGAGAGCTTGCAGAGCACTGGGGAAAGGCAGGCAGAGAATTCCCTGATAGCACCTTCTCTGTGTCCGGGAACGAAAACTGTTCGCATTTGCTTCACAGAACCGCTTTTCTGCAGAGAACACTAACGCTTGTTCAGGACGAAAGAAAGCACAGAGCCCCAGATTTGCTGTTGCCCTGGAGAGCTTGCAGAGCACTGGGGAAAGGCAGGCAGAGAATTCCCTGCTAGCACCTTCTCTGTGTCCGGGAAGGAGAAATGTTCACGTTGTTACTCGGAATCGCATTTGCGTCGCTGTAGAGAACACTAACGCTTGTTCAGGACGAAAGAAAGCACAGAGCGCCAGATTTGCTGTTGCCCTGGAGAGCTTGCAGAGCACTGGGGAAAGGCAGGCAGAGAATTCCCTGCTAGCACCTTCTCTGTGTCCGGGAAGGAAAACTGTTCGCATTTGCTTCACAGAACCGCTTTTCTGCAGGGAACATTAACGCTTGTTCAGGACGAAAGAAAGCACAGAGCCCCAGATTTGCTGTTGCCCTGGAGAGCTTGCAGAGCACTGGGGAAAGGCAGGCAGAGAATTCCCTGCTAGCACCTTCTCTGTGTCCGGGAAGGAAAACTGTTCGCATTTGCTTCACAGAACAGCTTTTCTGGAGAGAACACTAACGCTTGTTCAGGACGAAAGAAAGCACAGAGCCCCAGATTTGCTGTTGCCCTGGAGAGCTTGCAGAGCACTGGGGAAAGGCAGGCAGAGAATTCCCTGCTAGCACCTTCTCTGTGTCCGGGAAGGAAAACTGTTCGCATTTGCTTCACAGAACCGCTTTTCTGCAGGGAACATTAACGCTTGTTCAGGACGAAAGAAAGCACAGAGCCCCAGATTTGCTGTTGCCCTGGAGAGCTTGCAGAGCACTGGGGAAAGGCAGGCAGAGAATTCCCTGCTAGCACCTTCTCTGTGTCCGGGAAGGAAAACTGTTCGCATTTGCTTCACAGAACCGCTTTTCTGCAGGGAACATTAACGCTTGTTCAGGACGAAAGAAAGCACAGAGCCCCAGATTTGCTGTTGCCCTGGAGAGCTTGCAGAGCACTGGGGAAAGGCAGGCAGAGAATTCCCTGCTAGCACCTTCTCTGTGCCTAGGAAGGAGAAATGTTCACATTGTTTCACAGAATCGCATTTGCGTCGCTGCAGGGAACATTAACGCTTGTTCAGGACGAAAGAAAGCACAGAGCCCCAGATTTGCTGTTGCCCTGGAGAGCTTGCAGAGCACTGGGGAAAGGCAGGCAGAGAATTCCCTGCTAGCACCTTCTCTGTGTCCGGGAAGGAAAACTGTTCGCATTTGCTTCACAGAACCGCTTTTCTGCAGAGAACACTAACGCTTGTTCAGGACGAAAGAAAGCACAGAGCCCCAGATTTGCTGTTGCCCTGGAGAGCTTGCAGAGCACTGGGGAAAGGCAGGCAGAGAATTCCCTGATAGCACCTTCTCTGTGTCCGGGAATGAGAAGTCTTCACGTTGTTACTCGGAATCGCATTTGCGTCGCTGTAGAGAACACTAACGCTTGTTCAGGACGAAAGAAAGCACAGAGCCCCAGATTTGCTGTTGCCCTGGAGAGCTTGCAGAGTACTGGGGAAAGGCAGGCAGAGAATTCCCTGCTAGCACCTTCTCTGTGTCCGGGAAGGAGAAATGTTCACATTGTTTCACAGAATCGCATTTGCGTCGCTGCAGGGAACATTAACGCTTATTCAGGACGAAAGAAAGCACAGAGCCCCAGATTTGCTGTTGCCCTGGAGAGCTTGCAGAGCACTGGGGAAAGGCAGGCAGAGAATTCCCTGCTAGCACCTTCTCTGTGTCCGGGAAGGAGAAATGTTCACATTGTTTCACAGAACCGCTTTTCTGCAGGGAACATTAACGCTTGTTCAGGACGAAAGAAAGCACAGAGCCCCAGATTTGCTGTTGCCCTGGAGAGCTTGCAGAGCACTGGGGAAAGGCAGGCAGAGAATTCCCTGATAGCACCTTCTCTGTGTCCGGGAACGAAAACTGTTCGCATTTGCTTCACAGAACCGCTTTTCTGCAGAGAACACTAACGCTTGTTCAGGACGAAAGAAAGCACAGAGCCCCAGATTTGCTGTTGCCCTGGAGAGCTTGCAGAGCACTGGGGAAAGGCAGGCAGAGAATTCCCTGCTAGCACCTTCTCTGTGTCCGGGAAGGAGAAATGTTCACGTTGTTACTCGGAATCGCATTTGCGTCGCTGTAGAGAACACTAACGCTTGTTCAGGACGAAAGAAAGCACAGAGCGCCAGATTTGCTGTTGCCCTGGAGAGCTTGCAGAGCACTGGGGAAAGGCAGGCAGAGAATTCCCCGCTAGCACCTTCTCTGTGTCCGGGAAGGAAAACTGTTCGCATTTGCTTCACAGAACCGCTTTTCTGCAGGGAACATTAACGCTTGTTCAGGACGAAAGAAAGCACAGAGCCCCAGATTTGCTGTTGCCCTGGAGAGCTTGCAGAGCACCGGGGAAAGGCAGGCAGAGAATTCCCTGCTAGCACCTTCTCTGTGTCCGGGAAGGAAAACTGTTCGCATTTGCTTTACAGAACCGCTTTTCTGCAGGGAACATTAACGCTTGTTCAGGACGAAAGAAAGCACGGACCCCAGATTTGCTGTTGCCCTGGAGAGCTTGCAGAGCACTGGGGAAAGGCAGGCAGAGAATTCCCTGCTAGCACCTTCTCTGTGTCCGGGAAGGAGAAATGTTCACATTGTTTCACAGAATCGCATTTGCGTCGCTGCAGGGAACATTAACGCTTATTCAGGACGAAAGAAAGCACAGAGCCCCAGATTTGCTGTTGCCCTGGAGAGCTTGCAGAGCACTGGGGAAAGGCAGGCAGAGAATTCCCTGCTAGCACCTTGTCTGTGTGCGGGAAGGAAAACTGTTCGCATTTGCTTCACAGAACCGCTTTTCTGCAGGGAACATTAACGCTTATTCAGGACGAAAGAAAGCACAGAGCGCCAGATTTGCTGTTGCCCTGGAGAGCTTGCAGAGCACCGGGGAAAGGCAGGCAGAGAATTCCCTGCTAGCACCTTCTCTGTGTCCGGGAAGGAAAACTGTTCGCATTTTCTTCACAGAACCGCTTTTCTGCAGGGAACATTAACGCTTGTTCAGGACGAAAGAAAGCACAGAGCGCCAGATTTGCTGTTTCCCTGGAGAGCTTGCAGAGCACTGGGGAAAGGCAGGCAGAGAATTCCCTGCTAGCACCTTCTCTGTGTCCAGGAAGGAAAACTGTTCGCATTTGCTTCACAGAACCGCTTTTCTGCAGGAAACATTAACGCTTGTTCAGGACGAAAGAAAGCACAGAGCCCCAGATTTGCTGTTGCCCTGGAGAGCTTGCAGAGCACTGGGGAAAGGCAGGCAGAGAATTCCCTGCTAGCACCTTCTCTGTGCCTAGGAAGGAGAAATGTTCACATTGTTTCACAGAATCGCATTTGCGTCGCTGCAGGGAACATTAACGCTTGTTCAGGACGAAAGAAAGCACAGAGCCCCAGATTTGCTGTTGCCCTGGAGAGCTTGCAGAGCACTGGGGAAAGGCAGGCAGAGAATTCCCTGCTAGCACCTTCTCTGTGTCCGGGAAGGAAAACTGTTCGCATTTGCTTCACAGAACCGCTTTTCTGCAGAGAACACTAACGCTTGTTCAGGACGAAAGAAAGCACGGAGCCCCAGATTTGCTGTTGCCCTGGAGAGCTTGCAGAGCACTGGGGAAAGGCAGGCAGAGAATTCCCTGCTAGCACCTTCTCTGTGTCCGAGAAGGAAAACTGTTCACATTTGCTTCACAGAACCGCTTTTCTGCAGAGAACACTAACGCTTGTTCAGGACGAAAGAAAGCACAGAGCCCCAGATTTGCTGTTGCCCTGGAGAGCTTGCAGAGCACTGGGGAAAGGCAGGCAGAGAATTCCCTGATAGCACCTTCTCTGTGTCCGGGAAGGAAAACTGTTCGCATTTGCTTCACAGAACCGCTTTTCTGCAGGAAACATTAACGCTTGTTCAGGACGAAAGAAAGCACAGAGCGCCAGATTTGCTGTTTCCCTGGAGAGCTTGCAGAGCACTGGGGAAAGGCAGGCAGAGAATTCCCTGCTAGCACCTTCTCTGTGTCCAGGAAGGAAAACTGTTCGCATTTGCTTCACAGAACCGCTTTTCTGCAGGAAACATTAACGCTTGTTCAGGACGAAAGAAAGCACAGAGCCCCAGATTTGCTGTTGCCCTGGAGAGCTTGCAGAGCACTGGGGAAAGGCAGGCAGAGAATTCCCTGCTAGCACCTTCTCTGTGTCCGGGAAGGAAAACTGTTCGCATTTGCTTCACAGAACCGCTTTTCTGCAGGGAACATTAACGCTTCTTCAGGACGAAAGAAAGCACGGAGCCCCAGATTTGCTGTTGCCCTGGAGAGCTTGCAGAGCACTGGGGAAGGGCAGGCAGAGAATTCCCTGCTAGCACCTTCTCTGTGCCTAGGAAGGAGAAATGTTCACATTGTTTCACAGAATCGCATTTGCGTCGCTGCAGAGAACACTAACGCTTGTTCAGGACGAAAGAAAGCACAGAGCCCCAGATTTGCTGTTGCCCTGGAGAGCTTGCAGAGCACTGGGGAAAGGCAGGCAGAGAATTCCCTGATAGCACCTTCTCTGTGTCCGGGAATGAGAAGTCTTCACGTTGTTACTCGGAATCGCATTTGCGTCGCTGTAGAGAACACTAACGCTTGTTCAGGACGAAAGAAAGCACAGAGCCCCAGATTTGCTGTTGCCCTGGAGAGCTTGCAGAGCACTGGGGAAAGGCAGGCAGAGAATTCCCTGCTAGCACCTTCTCTGTGTCCGGGAAGGAGAAATGTTCACATTTTTTCACAGAATCGCATTTGCGTCGCTGCAGGGAACATTAACGCTTATTCAGGACGAAAGAAAGCACAGAGCCCCAGATTTGCTGTTGCCCTGGAGAGCTTGCAGAGCACTGGGGAAAGGCAGGCAGAGAATTCCCTGCTAGCACCTTCTCTGTGTCCGGGAAGGAAAACTGTTCGCATTTGCTTCACAGAACCGCTTTTCTGCAGAGAACACTAACGCTTGTTCAGGACGAAAGAAAGCACAGAGCCCCAGATTTGCTGTTGCCCTGGAGAGCTTGCAGAGCACTGGGGAAAGGCAGGCAGAGAATTCCCTGCTAGCACCTTCTCTGTGTCCGGGAAGGAAAACTGTTCGCATTTGCTTCACAGAACCGCTTTTCTGCAGGGAACATTAACGCTTGTTCAGGACGAAAGAAAGCACAGAGCCCCAGATTTGCTGTTGCCCTGGAGAGCTTGCAGAGCACTGGGGAAAGGCAGGCAGAGAATTCCCTGCTAGCACCTTCTCTGTGCCTAGGAAGGAGAAATGTTCACATTGTTTCACAGAATCGCATTTGCGTCGCTGCAGGGAACATTAACGCTTATTCAGGACGAAAGAAAGCACAGAGCCCCAGATTTGCTGTTGCCCTGGAGAGCTTGCAGAGCACTGGGGAAAGGCAGGCAGAGAATTCCCTGCTAGCACCTTCTCTGTGTCCGGGAAGGAAAACTGTTCGCATTTGCTTCACAGAACCGCTTTTCTGCAGAGAACACTAACGCTTGTTCAGGACGAAAGAAAGCACAGAGCCCCAGATTTGCTGTTGCCCTGGAGAGCTTGCAGAGCACTGGGGCAAGGCAGGCAGAGAATTCCCTGCTAGCACCTTCTCTGTGTCCGGGAAGGAAAACTGTTCGCATTTGCTTCACAGAACCGCTTTTCTGCAGAGAACACTAACGCTTGTTCAGGACAAAAGAAAGCACAGAGCCCCAGATTTGCTGTTTCCTTGGACAGCTTGCAGAGCACTGGGGAAAGGCAGGCAGAGAATTCCCTGCTAGCACCTTCTCTGTGTCCGGGAAGGAGAAATGTTCACATTGTTTCACAGAATCGCATTTGCGTCGCTGCAGGGAACATTAACGCTTATTCAGGACGAAAGAAAGCACAGAGCCCCAGATTTGCTGTTGCCCTGGAGAGCTTGCAGAGCACTGGGGAAAGGCAGGCAGAGAATTCCCTGCTAGCACCTTCTCTGTGTCCGGGAAGGAAAACTGTTCGCATTTGCTTCACAGAACCGCTTTTCTGCAGGGAACATTAACGCTTGTTCAGGACGAAAGAAAGCACAGAGCCCCAGATTTGCTGTTGCCCTGGAGAGCTTGCAGAGCACTGGGGAAAGGCAGGCAGAGAATTCCCTGATAGCACCTTCTCTGTGTCCGGGAATGAGAAGTCTTCACGTTGTTACTCGGAATCGCATTTGCGTCGCTGTAGAGAACACTAACGCTTGTTCAGGACGAAAGAAAGCACAGAGCCCCAGATTTGCTGTTGCCCTGGAGAGCTTGCAGAGCACTGGGGAAAGGCAGGCAGAGAATTCCCTGCTAGCACCTTCTCTGTGTCCGGGAAGGAGAAATGTTCACATTGTTTCACAGAATCGCATTTGCGTCGCTGCAGGGAACATTAACGCTTATTCAGGACGAAAGAAAGCACAGAGCCCCAGATTTGCTGTTGCCCTGGAGAGCTTGCAGAGCACTGGGGAAAGGCAGGCAGAGAATTCCCTGCTAGCACCTTCTCTGTGCCTGGGAAGGAGAAGTCTTCACGTTGTTACTCGGAATCGCATTTGCGTCGCTGTAGAGAACACTAACGCTTGTTCAGGACGAAAGAAAGCACAGAGCGCCAGATTTGCTGTTGCCCTGGAGAGCTTGCAGAGCACTGGGGAAAGGCAGGCAGAGAATTCCCTGCTAGCACCTTCTCTGTGTCCGGGAAGGAAAACTGTTCGCATTTGCTTCACAGAACCGCTTTTCTGCAGGGAACATTAACGCTTGTTCAGGACGAAAGAAAGCACAGAGCCCCAGATTTGCTGTTGCCCTGGAGAGCTTGCAGAGCACTGGGGAAAGGCAGGCAGAGAATTCCCTGCTAGCACCTTCTCTGTGTCCGGGAAGGAAAACTGTTCGCATTTGCTTCACAGAACCGCTTTTCTGCAGGGAACATTAACGCTTGTTCAGGACGAAAGAAAGCACGGAGCCCCAGATTTGCTGTTGCCCTGGAGAGCTTGCAGAGCACTGGGGAAAGGCAGGCAGAGAATTCCCTGCTAGCACCTTCTCTGTGTCCGGGAAGGAAAACTGTTCACATTTGCTTCACAGAACTGCTTTTCTGCAGAGAACACTAACGCTTGTTCAGGACGAAAGAAAGCACAGAGCCCCAGATTTGCTGTTGCCCTGGAGAGCTTGCAGAGCACTGGGGAAAGGCAGGCAGAGAATTCCCTGCTAGCACCTTCTCTGTGCCTAGGCAGGAGAAATGTTCACATTGTTTCACAGAATCGCATTTGCGTCGCTGCAGAGAACACTAACGCTTGTTCAGGACGAAAGAAAGCACAGAGCCCCAGATTTGCTGTTGCCCTGGAGAGCTTGCAGAGCACTGGGGAAAGGCAGGCAGAGAATTCCCTGATAGCACCTTCTCTGTGTCCGGGAATGAGAAGTATTCACGTTGTTACTCGGAATCGCATTTGCGTCGCTGTAGAGAACACTAACGCTTGTTCAGGACGAAAGAAAGCACAGAGCCCCAGATTTGCTGTTGCCCTGGAGAGCTTGCAGAGCACTGGGGAAAGGCAGGCAGAGAATTCCCTGCTAGCACCTTCTCTGTGTCCGGGAAGGAGAAATGCTCACATTGTTTCACAGAATCGCATTTGCGTCGCTGCAGGGAACATTAACGCTTATTCAGGACAAAAGAAAGCACAGAGCCCCAGATTTGCTGTTGCCCTGGAGAGCTTGCAGAGCACTGGGGAAAGGCAGGCAGAGAATTCCCTGCTAGCATCTTCTCTGTGTCCGGGAAGGAAAACTGTTCGCATTTGCTTCACAGAACCGCTTTTCTGCAGAGAACACTAACGCTTGTTCAGGACGAAAGAAAGCACAGAGCCCCAGATTTGCTGTTGCCCTGGAGAGCTTGCAGAGCACTGGGGAAAGGCAGGCAGAGAATTCCCTGCTAGCACCTTCTCTGTGTCCGGGAATGAGAAGTCTTCACATTGATACTCGGAATCGCATTTGCGTCGCTGTAGAGAACACTAACGCTTGTTCAGGACGAAAGAAAGCACAGAGCCCCAGATTTGCTGTTGCCCTGGAGAGCTTGCAGAGCACTGGGGAAAGGCAGGCAGAGAATTCCCTGATAGCACCTTCTCTGTGTCCGGGAAGGAGAAATGTTCACATTGTTTCACAGAATCGCATTTGCGTCGCTGCAGGGAACATTAACGCTTATTCAGGACGAAAGAAAGCACAGAGCCCCAGATTTGCTGTTGCCCTGGAGAGCTTGCAGAGCACTGGGGAAAGGCAGGCAGAGAATTCCCTGCTAGCACCTTCTCTGTGTCCGGGAAGGAAAACTGTTCGCATTTGCTTCACAGAACCGCTTTTCTGCAGGGAACATTAACGCTTGTTCAGGACGAAAGAAAGCACGGAGCCCCAGATTTGCTGTTGCCCTGGAGAGCTTGCAGAGCACTGGGGAAAGGCAGGCAGAGAATTCCCTGCTAGCACCTTCTCTGTGTCCGGGAAGGAGAAATGTTCACATTGTTTCACAGAATCGCATTTGCGTCGCTGCAGAGAACACTAACGCTTGTTCAGGACGAAAGAAAGCACAGAGCCCCAGATTTGCTGTTGCCCTGGAGAGCTTGCAGAGCACCGGGGAAAGGCAGGCAGAGAATTCCCTGCTAGCACCTTCTCTGTGTCCGGGAAGGAAAACTGTTCGCATTTGCTTCACAGAACCGCTTTTCTGCAGGGAACATTAACGCTTGTTCAGGACGAAAGAAAGCACAGAGCCCCAGATTTGCTGTTGCCCTGGAGAGCTTGCAGAGCACTGGGGAAAGGCAGGCAGAGAATTCCCTGCTAGCACCTTCTCTGTGCCTGGGAATGAGAAGTCTTCACGTTGTTACTCGGAATCGCATTTGCGTCGCTGTAGAGAACACTAACGCTTGTTCAGGACGAAAGAAAGCACAGAGCCCCAGATTTGCTGTTGCCCTGGAGAGCTTGCAGAGCACTGGGGAAAGGCAGGCAGAGAATTCCCTGCTAGCACCTTCTCTGTGTCCGGGAAGGAAAACTGTTCGCATTTGCTTCACAGAACCGCTTTTCTGCAGGGAACATTAACGCTTGTTCAGGACGAAAGAAAGCACAGAGCCCCAGATTTGCTGTTGCCCTGGAGAGCTTGCAGAGCACTGGGGAAAGGCAGGCAGAGAATTCCCTGCTAGCACCTTCTCTGTGTCCGGGAAGGAAAACTGTTCGCATTTGCTTCACAGAACCGCTTTTCTGCAGGGAACATTAACGCTTCTTCAGGACGAAAGAAAGCACAGAGCCCCAGATTTGCTGTTGCCCTGGAGAGCTTGCAGAGCACTGGGGAAAGGCAGGCAGAGAATTCCCTGCTAGCACCTTCTCTGTGTCCGGGAAGGAGAAATGTTCACATTGTTTCACAGAATCGCATTTGCGTCGCTGCAGGGAACATTAACGCTTATTCAGGACGAAAGAAAGCACAGAGCCCCAGATTTGCTGTTGCCCTGGAGAGCTTGCAGAGCACTGGGGAAAGGCAGGCAGAGAATTCCCTGCTAGCACCTTCTCTGTGCCTGGGAAGGAGAAGTCTTCACGTTGTTACTCGGAATCGCATTTGCGTCGCTGTAGAGAACACTAACGCTTGTTCAGGACGAAAGAAAGCACAGAGCGCCAGATTTGCTGTTGCCCTGGAGAGCTTGCAGAGCACTGGGGAAAGGCAGGCAGAGAATTCCCCGCTAGCACCTTCTCTGTGTCCGGGAAGGAAAACTGTTCGCATTTGCTTCACAGAACCGCTTTTCTGCCGGGAACATTAACGCTTGTTCAGGACGAAAGAAAGCACAGAGCGCCAGATTTGCTGTTGCCCTGGAGAGCTTGCAGAGCACTGGGGAAAGGCAGGCAGAGACTTCCCCGCTAGCACCTTCTCTGTGTCCGGGAAGGAAAACTGTTCGCATTTGCTTCACAGAACCGCTTTTCTGCAGGGAACATTAACGCTTGTTCAGGACGAAAGAAAGCACAGAGCCCCAGATTTGCTGTTGCCCTGGAGAGCTTGCAGAGCACCGGGGAAAGGCAGGCAGAGAATTCCCTGCTAGCACCTTCTCTGTGTCCGGGAAGGAAAACTGTTCGCATTTGCTTTACAGAACCGCTTTTCTGCAGGGAACATTAACGCTTGTTCAGGACGAAAGAAAGCACAGAGCCCCAGATTTGCTGTTGCCCTGGAGAGCTTGCAGAGCACTGGGGAAAGGCAGGCAGAGAATTCCCTGCTAGCACCTTCTCTGTGTCCGGGAAGGAGAAATGTTCACATTGTTTCACAGAATCGCATTTGCGTAGCTGCAGGGAACATTAACGCTTGTTCAGGACGAAAGAAAGCACAGAGCCCCAGATTTGCTGTTGCCCTGGAGAGCTTGCAGAGCACTGGGGAAAGGCAGGCAGAGAATTCCCTGCTAGCACCTTCTCTGTGTCCGGGAAGGAAAACTGTTCGCATTTGCTTCACAGAACCGCTTTTCTGCAGAGAACACTAACGCTTGTTCAGGACGAAAGAAAGCACAGAGCCCCAGATTTGCTGTTTCCCTGGACAGCTTGCAGAGCACTGGGGAAAGGCAGGCAGAGAATTCCCTGCTAGCACCTTCTCTGTGTCCGGGAAGGAGAAATGTTCACATTGTTTCACAGAATCGCATTTGCGTCGCTGCAGGGAACATTAACGCTTATTCAGGACGAAAGAAAACACAGAGCCCCAGATTTGCTGTTGCCCTGGAGAGCTTGCAGAGCACTGGGGAAAGGCAGGCAGAGAATTCCCTGCTAGCACCTTCTCTGTGTCCGGGAAGGAAAACTGTTCGCATTTGCTTCACAGAACCGCTTTTCTGCAGAGAACACTAACGCTTGTTCAGGACGAAAGAAAGCACAGAGCCCCAGATTTGCTGTTGCCCTGGAGAGCTTGCAGAGCACTGGGGAAAGGCAGGCAGAGAATTCCCTGCTAGCACCTTCTCTGTGTCCGGGAAGGAGAAATGTTCACATTGTTTCACAGAATCGCATTTGCGTCGCTGCAGGGAACATTAACGCTTATTCAGGACGAAAGAAAGCACAGAGCGCCAGATTTGCTGTTGCCCTGGAGAGCTTGCAGAGCACCGGGGAAAGGCAGGCAGAGAATTCCCTGCTAGCACCTTCTCTGTGTCCGGGAAGGAAAACTGTTCGCATTTGCTTCACAGAACCGCTTTTCTGCAGGGAACATTAACGCTTGTTCAGGACGAAAGAAAGCACAGAGCGCCAGATTTGCTGTTTCCCTGGAGAGCTTGCAGAGCACTGGGGAAAGGCAGGCAGAGAATTCCCTGCTAGCACCTTCTCTGTGTCCAGGAAGGAAAACTGTTCGCATTTGCTTCACAGAACCGCTTTTCTGCAGAGAACACTAACGCTTGTTCAGGACGAAAGAAAGCACAGAGCCCCAGATTTGCTGTTGCCCTGGAGAGCTTGCAGAGCACTGGGGAAAGGCAGGCAGAGAATTCCCTGCTAGCACCTTCTCTGTGCCTAGGAAGGAGAAATGTTCACATTGTTTCACAGAATCGCATTTGCGTCGCTGCAGGGAACATTAACGCTTGTTCAGGACGAAAGAAAGCACAGAGCCCCAGATTTGCTGTTGCCCTGGAGAGCTTGCAGAGCACTGGGGAAAGGCAGGCAGAGAATTCCCTGCTAGCACCTTCTCTGTGTCCGGGAAGGAAAACTGTTCGCATTTGCTTCACAGAACCGCTTTTCTGCAGGGAACATTAACGCTTCTTCAGGACGAAAGAAAGCACGGAGCCCCAGATTTGCTGTTGCCCTGGAGAGCTTGCAGAGCACTGGGGAAGGGCAGGCAGAGAATTCCCTGCTAGCACCTTCTCTGTGCCTAGGAAGGAGAAATGTTCACATTGTTTCACAGAATCGCATTTGCGTCGCTGCAGGGAACATTAACGCTTATTCAGGACGAAAGAAAGCACAGAGCCCCAGATTTGCTGTTGCCCTGGAGAGCTTGCAGAGTACTGGGGAAAGGCAGGCAGAGAATTCCCTGCTAGCACCTTCTCTGTGTCCGGGAAGGAGAAATGTTCACATTGTTTCACAGAATCGCATTTGCGTCGCTGCAGGGAACATTAACGCTTGTTCAGGACGAAAGAAAGCACAGAGCGCCAGATTTGCTGTTGCCCTGGAGAGCTTGCAGAGCACTGGGGAAAGGCAGGCAGAGAATTCCCCGCTAGCACCTTCTCTGTGTCCGGGAAGGAAAACTGTTCGCATTTGCTTCACAGAACCGCTTTTCTGCAGGGAACATTAACGCTTGTTCAGGACGAAAGAAAGCACAGAGCGCCAGATTTGCTGTTGCCCTGGAGAGCTTGCAGAGCACTGGGGAAAGGCAGGCAGAGAATTCCCCGCTAGCACCTTCTCTGTGTCCGGGAAGGAAAACTGTTCGCATTTGCTTCACAGAACCGCTTTTCTGCAGGGAACATTAACGCTTGTTCAGGACGAAAGAAAGCACAGAGCCCCAGATTTGCTGTTGCCCTGGAGAGCTTGCAGAGCACCGGGGAAAGGCAGGCAGAGAATTCCCTGCTAGCACCTTCTCTGTGTCCGGGAAGGAAAACTGTTCGCATTTGCTTTACAGAACCGCTTTTCTGCAGGGAACATTAACGCTTGTTCAGGACGAAAGAAAGCACAGAGCCCCAGATTTGCTGTTGCCCTGGAGAGCTTGCAGAGCACTGGGGAAAGGCAGGCAGAGAATTCCCTGCTAGCACCTTCTCTGTGTCCGGGAAGGAGAAATGTTCACATTCTTTCACAGAATCGCATTTGCGTAGCTGCAGGGAATATTAACGCTTATTCAGGACGAAAGAAAGCACAGAGCCCCAGATTTGCTGTTGCCCTGGAGAGCTTGCAGAGCACTGGGGAAAGGCAGGCAGAGAATTCCCTGCTAGCACCTTCTCTGTGTCCGGGAAGGAAAACTGTTCGCATTTGCTTCACAGAACCGCTTTTCTGCAGAGAACACTAACGCTTGTTCAGGACGAAAGAAAGCACAGAGCCCCAGATTTGCTGTTTCCCTGGACAGCTTGCAGAGCACTGGGGAAAGGCAGGCATAGAATTCCCTGCTAGCACCTTCTCTGTGTCCGGGAAGGAGAAATGTTCACATTGTTTCACAGAATCGCATTTGCGTCGCTGCAGGGAACATTAACGCTTGTTCAGGACGAAAGAAAGCACAGAGCCCCAGATTTGCTGTTGCCCTGGAGAGCTTGCAGAGCACTGGGGAAAGGCAGGCAGAGAATTCCCTGCTAGCACCTTCTCTGTGTCCCGGAAGGAAAACTGTTCGCATTTGCTTCACAGAACCGCTTTTCTGCAGGGACCATTAACGCTTGTTCAGGACGAAAGAAAGCACGGAGCCCCAGATTTGCTGTTGCCCTGGAGAGCTTGCAGAGCACTGGGGAAAGGCAGGCAGAGAATTCCCTGCTAGCACCTTCTCTGTGTCCGGGAAGGAAAACTGTTCACATTTGCTTCACAGAACCGCTTTTCTGCAGAGAACACTAACGCTTGTTCAGGACGAAAGAAAGCACAGAGCGCCAGATTTGCTGTTGCCCTGGAGAGCTTGCAGAGCACTGGGGAAAGGCAGGCAGAGAATTCCCTGCTAGCACCTTCTCTGTGTCCGGGAAGGAGAAGTCTTCACGTTGTTACTCGGAATCGCATTTGCGTCGCTGTAGAGAACACTAACGCTTGTTCAGGACGAAAGAAAGCACAGAGCGCCAGATTTGCTGTTGCCCTGGAGAGCTTGCAGAGCACTGGGGAAAGGCAGGTAGAGAATTCCCTGCTAGCACCTTCTCTGTGTCCGGGAAGGAAAACTGTTCGCATTTGCTTCACAGAACCGCTTTTCTGCAGAGAACACTAACGCTTGTTCAGGACAAAAGAAAGCACAGAGCCCCAGATTTGCTGTTTCCCTGGACAGCTTGCAGAGCACTGGGGAAAGGCAGGCAGAGAATTCCCTGCTAGCACCTTCTCTGTGTCCGGGAAGGAGAAATGTTCACATTGTTTCACAGAATCGCATTTGCGTCGCTGCAGGGAACATTAACGCTTATTCAGGACGAAAGAAAGCACAGAGCCCCAGATTTGCTGTTGCCCTGGAGAGCTTGCAGAGCACTGGGGAAAGGCAGGCAGAGAATTCCCTGCTAGCACCTTCTCTGTGTCCGGGAAGGAAAACTGTTCGCATTTGCTTCACAGAACCGCTTTTCTGCAGAGAACACTAACGCTTGTTCAGGATGAAAGAAAGCACAGAGCCCCAGATTTGCTGTTGCCCTGGAGAGCTTGCAGAGCACTGGGGAAAGGCAGGCAGAGAATTCCCTGATAGCACCTTCTCTGTGTCCGGGAATGAGAAGTCTTCACGTTGTTACTCGGAATCGCATTTGCGTCGCTGTAGAGAACACTAACGCTTGTTCAGGACGAAAGAAAGCACAGAGCCCCAGATTTGCTGTTGCCCTGGAGAGCTTGCAGAGCACTGGGGAAAGGCAGGCAGAGAATTCCCTGATAGCACCTTCTCTGTGTCCGGGAAGGAGAAGTGTTCACATTGTTTCACAGAATCGCATTTGCGTCGCTGCAGGGAACATTAACGCTTATTCAGGACGAAAGAAAGCACAGAGCCCCAGATTTGCTGTTGCCCTGGAGAGCTTGCAGAGCACTGGGGAAAGGCAGGCAGAGAATGCCCTGCTAGCACCTTCTCTGTGCCTGGGAAGGAGAAGTCTTCACGTTGTTACTCGGAATCGCATTTGCGTCGCTGTAGAGAACACTAACGCTTGTTCAGGACGAAAGAAAGCACAGAGCGCCAGATTTGCTGTTGCCCTGGAGAGCTTGCAGAGCACTGGGGAAAGGCAGGCAGAGAATTCCCCGCTAGCACCTTCTCTGTGTCCGGGAAGGAAAACTGTTCGCATTTGCTTCACAGAACCGCTTTTCTGCAGGGAACATTAACGCTTGTTCAGGACGAAAGAAAGCACAGAGCGCCAGATTTGCTGTTGCCCTGGAGAGCTTGCAGAGCACCGGGGAAAGGCAGGCAGAGAATTCCCTGCTAGCACCTTCTCTGTGTCCGGGAAGGAAAACTGTTCGCATTTGCTTTACAGAACCGCTTTTCTGCAGGGAACATTAACGCTTGTTCAGGACGAAAGAAAGCACAGAGCCCCAGATTTGCTGTTGCCCTGGAGAGCTTGCAGAGCACTGGGGAAAGGCAGGCAGAGAATTCCCTGCTAGCACCTTCTCTGTGTCCGGGAAGGAGAAATGTTCACATTGTTTCACAGAATCGCATTTGCGTCGCTGCAGGGAACATTAACGCTTGTTCAGGACGAAAGAAAGCACAGAGCCCCAGATTTGCTGTTGCCCTGGAGAGCTTGCAGAGCACTGGGGAAAGGCAGGCAGAGAATTCCCTGCTAGCACCTTCTCTGTGTCCGGGAAGGAAAACTGTTCGCATTTGCTTCACAGAACCGCTTTTCTGCAGAGAACACTAACGCTTGTTCAGGACGAAAGAAAGCACAGAGCCCCAGATTTGCTGTTGCCCTGGAGAGCTTGCAGAGCACTGGGGAAAGGCAGGCAGAGAATTCCCTGCTAGCACCTTCTCTGTGTCCGGGAAGGAAAACTGTTCGCATTTGCTTCACAGAATCGCATTTGCGTCGCTGCAGGGAACATTAACGCTTATTCAGGACGAAAGAAAACACAGAGCCCCAGATTTGCTGTTGCCCTGGAGAGCTTGCAGAGCACTGGGGAAAGGCAGGCAGAGAATTCCCTGCTAGCACCTTCTCTGTGTCCGGGAAGGAAAACTGTTCGCATTTGCTTCACAGAACCGCTTTTCTGCAGAGAACACTAACGCTTGTTCAGGACGAAAGAAAGCACAGAGCCCCAGATTTGCTGTTGCCCTGGAGAGCTTGCAGAGCACTGGGGAAAGGCAGGCAGAGAATTCCCTGCTAGCACCTTCTCTGTGTCCGGGAAGGAGAAATGTTCACATTGTTTCACAGAATCGCATTTGCGTCGCTGCAGGGAACATTAACGCTTATTCAGGACGAAAGAAAGCACAGAGCCCCAGATTTGCTGTTGCCCTGGAGAGCTTGCAGAGCACTGGGGAAAGGCAGGCAGAGAATTCCCTGCTAGCATCTTCTCTGTGCCTAGGAAGGAGAAATGTTCACATTGTTTCACAGAATCGCATTTGCGTCGCTGCAGGGAACATTAACGCTTGTTCAGGACGAAAGAAAGCACAGAGCCCCAGATTTGCTGTTGCCCTGGAGAGCTTGCAGAGCACTGGGGAAAGGCAGGCAGAGAATTCCCTGATAGCACCTTCTCTGTGTCCGGGAATGAGAAGTCTTCACGTTGTTACTCGGAATCGCATTTGCGTCGCTGTAGAGAACACTAACGCTTGTTCAGGACGAAAGAAAGCACAGAGCGCCAGATTTGCTGTTGCCCTGGAGAGCTTGCAGAGCACTGGGGAAAGGCAGGCAGAGAATTCCCTGCTAGCACCTTCTCTGTGTCCGGGAAGGAGAAATGTTCACATTGTTTCACAGAATCGCATTTGCGTCACTGCAGGGAACATTAACGCTTATTCAGGACGAAAGAAAGCACAGAGCCCCAGATTTGCTGTTGCCCTGGAGAGCTTGCAGAGCACTGGGGAAAGGCAGGCAGAGAATTCCCTGCTAGCACCTTCTCTGTGCCTGGGAAGGAGAAGTCTTCACGTTGTTACTCGGAATCGCATTTGCGTCGCTGTAGAGAACACTAACGCTTGTTCAGGACGAAAGAAAGCACAGAGCGCCAGATTTGCTGTTGCCCTGGAGAGCTTGCAGAGCACTGGGGAAAGGCAGGCAGAGAATTCCCCGCTAGCACCTTCTCTGTGTCCGGGAAGGAAAACTGTTCGCATTTGCTTCACAGAACCGCTTTTCTGCAGGGAACATTAACGCTTGTTCAGGACGAAAGAAAGCACAGAGCGCCAGATTTGCTGTTGCCCTGGAGAGCTTGCAGAGCACTGGGGAAAGGCAGGCAGAGACTTCCCCGCTAGCACCTTCTCTGTGTCCGGGAAGGAAAACTGTTCGCATTTGCTTCACAGAACCGCTTTTCTGCAGGGAACATTAACGCTTGTTCAGGACGAAAGAAAGCACAGAGCCCCAGATTTGCTGTTGCCCTGGAGAGCTTGCAGAGCACCGGGGAAAGGCAGGCAGAGAATTCCCTGCTAGCACCTTCTCTGTGTCCGGGAAGGAAAACTGTTCGCATTTGCTTTACAGAACCGCTTTTCTGCAGGGAACATTAACGCTTGTTCAGGACGAAAGAAAGCACAGAGCCCCAGATTTGCTGTTGCCCTGGAGAGCTTGCAGAGCACTGGGGAAAGGCAGGCAGAGAATTCCCTGCTAGCACCTTCTCTGTGTCCGGGAAGGAGAAATGTTCACATTGTTTCACAGAATCGCATTTGCGTAGCTGCAGGGAACATTAACGCTTGTTCAGGACGAAAGAAAGCACAGAGCCCCAGATTTGCTGTTGCCCTGGAGAGCTTGCAGAGCACTGGGGAAAGGCAGGCAGAGAATTCCCTGCTAGCACCTTCTCTGTGTCCGGGAAGGAAAACTGTTCGCATTTGCTTCACAGAACCGCTTTTCTGCAGAGAACACTAACGCTTGTTCAGGACGAAAGAAAGCACAGAGCCCCAGATTTGCTGTTTCCCTGGACAGCTTGCAGAGCACTGGGGAAAGGCAGGCAGAGAATTCCCTGCTAGCACCTTCTCTGTGTCCGGGAAGGAGAAATGTTCACATTGTTTCACAGAATCGCATTTGCGTCGCTGCAGGGAACATTAACGCTTATTCAGGACGAAAGAAAACACAGAGCCCCAGATTTGCTGTTGCCCTGGAGAGCTTGCAGAGCACTGGGGAAAGGCAGGCAGAGAATTCCCTGCTAGCACCTTCTCTGTGTCCGGGAAGGAAAACTGTTCGCATTTGCTTCACAGAACCGCTTTTCTGCAGAGAACACTAACGCTTGTTCAGGACGAAAGAAAGCACAGAGCCCCAGATTTGCTGTTGCCCTGGAGAGCTTGCAGAGCACTGGGGAAAGGCAGGCAGAGAATTCCCTGCTAGCACCTTCTCTGTGTCCGGGAAGGAGAAATGTTCACATTGTTTCACAGAATCGCATTTGCGTCGCTGCAGGGAACATTAACGCTTATTCAGGACGAAAGAAAGCACAGAGCCCCAGATTTGCTGTTGCCCTGGAGAGCTTGCAGAGCACTGGGGAAAGGCAGGCAGAGAATTCCCTGCTAGCATCTTCTCTGTGCCTAGGAAGGAGAAATGTTCACATTGTTTCACAGAATCGCATTTGCGTCGCTGTAGAGAACACTAACGCTTGTTCAGGACGAAAGAAAGCACAGAGCGCCAGATTTGCTGTTGCCCTGGAGAGCTTGCAGAGCACTGGGGAAAGGCAGGCAGAGAATTCCCTGCTAGCACCTTCTCTGTGTCCGGGAAGGAAAACTGTTCGCATTTGCTTCACAGAACCGCTTTTCTGCAGGGAACATTAACGCTTATTCAGGACGAAAGAAAGCACAGAGCGCCAGATTTGCTGTTGCCCTGGAGAGCTTGCAGAGCACCGGGGAAAGGCAGGCAGAGAATTCCCTGCTAGCACCTTCTCTGTGTCCGGGAAGGAAAACTGTTCGCATTTGCTTCACAGAACCGCTTTTCTGCAGGGAACATTAACGCTTGTTCAGGACGAAAGAAAGCACAGAGCGCCAGATTTGCTGTTTCCCTGGAGAGCTTGCAGAGCACTGGGGAAAGGCAGGCAGAGAATTCCCTGCTAGCACCTTCTCTGTGTCCAGGAAGGAAAACTGTTCGCATTTGCTTCACAGAACCGCTTTTCTGCAGAGAACACTAACGCTTGTTCAGGACGAAAGAAAGCACAGAGCCCCAGATTTGCTGTTGCCCTGGAGAGCTTGCAGAGCACTGGGGAAAGGCAGGCAGAGAATTCCCTGCTAGCACCTTCTCTGTGCCTAGGAAGGAGAAATGTTCACATTGTTTCACAGAATCGCATTTGCGTCGCTGCAGGGAACATTAACGCTTGTTCAGGACGAAAGAAAGCACAGAGCCCCAGATTTGCTGTTGCCCTGGAGAGCTTGCAGAGCACTGGGGAAAGGCAGGCAGAGAATTCCCTGCTAGCACCTTCTCTGTGTCCGGGAAGGAAAACTGTTCGCATTTGCTTCACAGAACCGCTTTTCTGCAGGGAACATTAACGCTTCTTCAGGACGAAAGAAAGCACGGAGCCCCAGATTTGCTGTTGCCCTGGAGAGCTTGCAGAGCACTGGGGAAGGGCAGGCAGAGAATTCCCTGCTAGCACCTTCTCTGTGCCTAGGAAGGAGAAATGTTCACATTGTTTCACAGAATCGCATTTGCGTCGCTGCAGGGAACATTAACGCTTATTCAGGACGAAAGAAAACACAGAGCCCCAGATTTGCTGTTGCCCTGGAGAGCTTGCAGAGCACTGGGGAAAGGCAGGCAGAGAATTCCCTGCTAGCACCTTCTCTGTGTCCGGGAAGGAAAACTGTTCGCATTTGCTTCACAGAACCGCTTTTCTGCAGAGAACACTAACGCTTGTTCAGGACGAAAGAAAGCACAGAGCCCCAGATTTGCTGTTGCCCTGGAGAGCTTGCAGAGCACTGGGGAAAGGCAGGCAGAGAATTCCCTGCTAGCATCTTCTCTGTGCCTAGGAAGGAGAAATGTTCACATTGTTTCACAGAATCGCATTTGCGTCGCTGCAGGGAACATTAACGCTTGTTCAGGACGAAAGAAAGCACAGAGCCCCAGATTTGCTGTTGCCCTGGAGAGCTTGCAGAGCACTGGGGAAAGGCAGGCAGAGAATTCCCTGATAGCACCTTCTCTGTGTCCGGGAATGAGAAGTCTTCACGTTGTTACTCGGAATCGCATTTGCGTCGCTGTAGAGAACACTAACGCTTGTTCAGGACGAAAGAAAGCACAGAGCCCCAGATTTGCTGTTGCCCTGGAGAGCTTGCAGAGCACTGGGGAAAGGCAGGCAGAGAATTCCCTGCTAGCACCTTCTCTGTGTCCGGGAAGGAGAAATGTTCACATTGTTTCACAGAATCGCATTTGCGTCGCTGCAGGGAACATTAACGCTTATTCAGGACGAAAGAAAGCACAGAGCCCCAGATTTGCTGTTGCCCTGGAGAGCTTGCAGAGCACTGGGGAAAGGCAGGCAGAGAATTCCCTGCTAGCATCTTCTCTGTGCCTAGGAAGGAGAAATGTTCACATTGTTTCACAGAATCGCATTTGCGTCGCTGCAGGGAACATTAACGCTTGTTCAGGACGAAAGAAAGCACAGAGCCCCAGATTTGCTGTTGCCCTGGAGAGCTTGCAGAGCACTGGGGAAAGGCAGGCAGAGAATTCCCTGATAGCACCTTCTCTGTGTCCGGGAATGAGAAGTCTTCACGTTGTTACTCGGAATCGCATTTGCGTCGCTGTAGAGAACACTAACGCTTGTTCAGGACGAAAGAAAGCACAGAGCGCCAGATTTGCTGTTGCCCTGGAGAGCTTGCAGAGCACTGGGGAAAGGCAGGCAGAGAATTCCCTGCTAGCACCTTCTCTGTGTCCGGGAAGGAGAAATGTTCACATTGTTTCACAGAATCGCATTTGCGTCACTGCAGGGAACATTAACGCTTATTCAGGACGAAAGAAAGCACAGAGCCCCAGATTTGCTGTTGCCCTGGAGAGCTTGCAGAGCACTGGGGAAAGGCAGGCAGAGAATTCCCTGCTAGCACCTTCTCTGTGCCTGGGAAGGAGAAGTCTTCACGTTGTTACTCGGAATCGCATTTGCGTCGCTGTAGAGAACACTAACGCTTGTTCAGGACGAAAGAAAGCACAGAGCGCCAGATTTGCTGTTGCCCTGGAGAGCTTGCAGAGCACTGGGGAAAGGCAGGCAGAGAATTCCCCGCTAGCACCTTCTCTGTGTCCGGGAAGGAAAACTGTTCGCATTTGCTTCACAGAACCGCTTTTCTGCAGGGAACATTAACGCTTGTTCAGGACGAAAGAAAGCACAGAGCGCCAGATTTGCTGTTGCCCTGGAGAGCTTGCAGAGCACTGGGGAAAGGCAGGCAGAGACTTCCCCGCTAGCACCTTCTCTGTGTCCGGGAAGGAAAACTGTTCGCATTTGCTTCACAGAACCGCTTTTCTGCAGGGAACATTAACGCTTGTTCAGGACGAAAGAAAGCACAGAGCCCCAGATTTGCTGTTGCCCTGGAGAGCTTGCAGAGCACCGGGGAAAGGCAGGCAGAGAATTCCCTGCTAGCACCTTCTCTGTGTCCGGGAAGGAAAACTGTTCGCATTTGCTTTACAGAACCGCTTTTCTGCAGGGAACATTAACGCTTGTTCAGGACGAAAGAAAGCACAGAGCCCCAGATTTGCTGTTGCCCTGGAGAGCTTGCAGAGCACTGGGGAAAGGCAGGCAGAGAATTCCCTGCTAGCACCTTCTCTGTGTCCGGGAAGGAGAAATGTTCACATTGTTTCACAGAATCGCATTTGCGTAGCTGCAGGGAACATTAACGCTTGTTCAGGACGAAAGAAAGCACAGAGCCCCAGATTTGCTGTTGCCCTGGAGAGCTTGCAGAGCACTGGGGAAAGGCAGGCAGAGAATTCCCTGCTAGCACCTTCTCTGTGTCCGGGAAGGAAAACTGTTCGCATTTGCTTCACAGAACCGCTTTTCTGCAGAGAACACTAACGCTTGTTCAGGACGAAAGAAAGCACAGAGCCCCAGATTTGCTGTTTCCCTGGACAGCTTGCAGAGCACTGGGGAAAGGCAGGCAGAGAATTCCCTGCTAGCACCTTCTCTGTGTCCGGGAAGGAGAAATGTTCACATTGTTTCACAGAATCGCATTTGCGTCGCTGCAGGGAACATTAACGCTTATTCAGGACGAAAGAAAACACAGAGCCCCAGATTTGCTGTTGCCCTGGAGAGCTTGCAGAGCACTGGGGAAAGGCAGGCAGAGAATTCCCTGCTAGCACCTTCTCTGTGTCCGGGAAGGAAAACTGTTCGCATTTGCTTCACAGAACCGCTTTTCTGCAGAGAACACTAACGCTTGTTCAGGACGAAAGAAAGCACAGAGCCCCAGATTTGCTGTTGCCCTGGAGAGCTTGCAGAGCACTGGGGAAAGGCAGGCAGAGAATTCCCTGCTAGCACCTTCTCTGTGTCCGGGAAGGAGAAATGTTCACATTGTTTCACAGAATCGCATTTGCGTCGCTGCAGGGAACATTAACGCTTATTCAGGACGAAAGAAAGCACAGAGCCCCAGATTTGCTGTTGCCCTGGAGAGCTTGCAGAGCACTGGGGAAAGGCAGGCAGAGAATTCCCTGCTAGCATCTTCTCTGTGCCTAGGAAGGAGAAATGTTCACATTGTTTCACAGAATCGCATTTGCGTCGCTGTAGAGAACACTAACGCTTGTTCAGGACGAAAGAAAGCACAGAGCGCCAGATTTGCTGTTGCCCTGGAGAGCTTGCAGAGCACTGGGGAAAGGCAGGCAGAGAATTCCCTGCTAGCACCTTCTCTGTGTCCGGGAAGGAAAACTGTTCGCATTTGCTTCACAGAACCGCTTTTCTGCAGGGAACATTAACGCTTATTCAGGACGAAAGAAAGCACAGAGCGCCAGATTTGCTGTTTCCCTGGAGAGCTTGCAGAGCACTGGGGAAAGGCAGGCAGAGAATTCCCTGCTAGCACCTTCTCTGTGTCCAGGAAGGAAAACTGTTCGCATTTGCTTCACAGAACCGCTTTTCTGCAGGAAACATTAACGCTTGTTCAGGACGAAAGAAAGCACAGAGCCCCAGATTTGCTGTTGCCCTGGAGAGCTTGCAGAGCACTGGGGAAAGGCAGGCAGAGAATTCCCTGCTAGCACCTTCTCTGTGCCTAGGAAGGAGAAATGTTCACATTGTTTCACAGAATCGCATTTGCGTCGCTGCAGGGAACATTAACGCTTGTTCAGGACGAAAGAAAGCACAGAGCCCCAGATTTGCTGTTGCCCTGGAGAGCTTGCAGAGCACTGGGGAAAGGCAGGCAGAGAATTCCCTGCTAGCACCTTCTCTGTGTCCGGGAAGGAAAACTGTTCGCATTTGCTTCACAGAACCGCTTTTCTGCAGGGAACATTAACGCTTCTTCAGGACGAAAGAAAGCACGGAGCCCCAGATTTGCTGTTGCCCTGGAGAGCTTGCAGAGCACTGGGGAAGGGCAGGCAGAGAATTCCCTGCTAGCACCTTCTCTGTGCCTAGGAAGGAGAAATGTTCACATTGTTTCACAGAATCGCATTTGCGTCGCTGCAGGGAACATTAACGCTTATTCAGGACGAAAGAAAGCACAGAGCCCCAGATTTGCTGTTGCCCTGGAGAGCTTGCAGAGTACTGGGGAAAGGCAGGCAGAGAATTCCCTGCTAGCACCTTCTCTGTGTCCGGGAAGGAGAAATGTTCACATTGTTTCACAGAATCGCATTTGCGTCGCTGCAGGGAACATTAACGCTTGTTCAGGACGAAAGAAAGCACAGAGCGCCAGATTTGCTGTTGCCCTGGAGAGCTTGCAGAGCACTGGGGAAAGGCAGGCAGAGAATTCCCCGCTAGCACCTTCTCTGTGTCCGGGAAGGAAAACTGTTCGCATTTGCTTCACAGAACCGCTTTTCTGCAGGGAACATTAACGCTTGTTCAGGACGAAAGAAAGCACAGAGCGCCAGATTTGCTGTTGCCCTGGAGAGCTTGCAGAGCACTGGGGAAAGGCAGGCAGAGAATTCCCCGCTAGCACCTTCTCTGTGTCCGGGAAGGAAAACTGTTCGCATTTGCTTCACAGAACCGCTTTTCTGCAGGGAACATTAACGCTTGTTCAGGACGAAAGAAAGCACAGAGCCCCAGATTTGCTGTTGCCCTGGAGAGCTTGCAGAGCACCGGGGAAAGGCAGGCAGAGAATTCCCTGCTAGCACCTTCTCTGTGTCCGGGAAGGAAAACTGTTCGCATTTGCTTTACAGAACCGCTTTTCTGCAGGGAACATTAACGCTTGTTCAGGACGAAAGAAAGCACAGAGCCCCAGATTTGCTGTTGCCCTGGAGAGCTTGCAGAGCACTGGGGAAAGGCAGGCAGAGAATTCCCTGCTAGCACCTTCTCTGTGTCCGGGAAGGAGAAATGTTCACATTGTTTCACAGAATCGCATTTGCGTAGCTGCAGGGAACATTAACGATTTTTCAGGACGAAAGAAAGCACAGAGCCCCAGATTTGCTGTTGCCCTGGAGAGCTTGCAGAGCACTGGGGAAAGGCAGGCAGAGAATTCCCTGCTAGCACCTTCTCTGTGTCCGGGAAGGAAAACTGTTCGCATTTGCTTCACAGAACCGCTTTTCTGCAGAGAACACTAACGCTTGTTCAGGACGAAAGAAAGCACAGAGCCCCAGATTTGCTGTTTCCCTGGACAGCTTGCAGAGCACTGGGGAAAGGCAGGCATAGAATTCCCTGCTAGCACCTTCTCTGTGTCCGGGAAGGAGAAATGTTCACATTGTTTCACAGAATCGCATTTGCGTCGCTGCAGGGAACATTAACGCTTGTTCAGGACGAAAGAAAGCACAGAGCCCCAGATTTGCTGTTGCCCTGGAGAGCTTGCAGAGCACTGGGGAAAGGCAGGCAGAGAATTCCCTGCTAGCACCTTCTCTGTGTCCCGGAAGGAAAACTGTTCGCATTTGCTTCACAGAACCGCTTTTCTGCAGGGACCATTAACGCTTGTTCAGGACGAAAGAAAGCACGGAGCCCCAGATTTGCTGTTGCCCTGGAGAGCTTGCAGAGCACTGGGGAAAGGCAGGCAGAGAATTCCCTGCTAGCACCTTCTCTGTGTCCGGGAAGGAAAACTGTTCACATTTGCTTCACAGAACCGCTTTTCTGCAGAGAACACTAACGCTTGTTCAGGACGAAAGAAAGCACAGAGCCCCAGATTTGCTGTTGCCCTGGAGAGCTTGCAGAGCACTGGGGAAAGGCAGGCAGAGAATTCCCTGCTAGCACCTTCTCTGTGTCCGGGAAGGAGAAGTCTTCACGTTGTTACTCGGAATCGCATTTGCGTCGCTGTAGAGAACACTAACGCTTGTTCAGGACGAAAGAAAGCACAGAGCGCCAGATTTGCTGTTGCCCTGGAGAGCTTGCAGAGCACTGGGGAAAGGCAGGTAGAGAATTCCCTGCTAGCACCTTCTCTGTGTCCGGGAAGGAAAACTGTTCGCATTTGCTTCACAGAACCGCTTTTCTGCAGAGAACACTAACGCTTGTTCAGGACAAAAGAAAGCACAGAGCCCCAGATTTGCTGTTTCCCTGGACAGCTTGCAGAGCACTGGGGAAAGGCAGGCAGAGAATTCCCTGCTAGCACCTTCTCTGTGTCCGGGAAGGAGAAATGTTCACATTGTTTCACAGAATCGCATTTGCGTCGCTGCAGGGAACATTAACGCTTATTCAGGACGAAAGAAAGCACAGAGCCCCAGATTTGCTGTTGCCCTGGAGAGCTTGCAGAGCACTGGGGAAAGGCAGGCAGAGAATTCCCTGCTAGCACCTTCTCTGTGTCCGGGAAGGAAAACTGTTCGCATTTGCTTCACAGAACCGCTTTTCTGCAGAGAACACTAACGCTTGTTCAGGATGAAAGAAAGCACAGAGCCCCAGATTTGCTGTTGCCCTGGAGAGCTTGCAGAGCACTGGGGAAAGGCAGGCAGAGAATTCCCTGATAGCACCTTCTCTGTGTCCGGGAATGAGAAGTCTTCACGTTGTTACTCGGAATCGCATTTGCGTCGCTGTAGAGAACACTAACGCTTGTTCAGGACGAAAGAAAGCACAGAGCCCCAGATTTGCTGTTGCCCTGGAGAGCTTGCAGAGCACTGGGGAAAGGCAGGCAGAGAATTCCCTGATAGCACCTTCTCTGTGTCCGGGAAGGAGAAGTGTTCACATTGTTTCACAGAATCGCATTTGCGTCGCTGCAGGGAACATTAACGCTTATTCAGGACGAAAGAAAGCACAGAGCCCCAGATTTGCTGTTGCCCTGGAGAGCTTGCAGAGCACTGGGGAAAGGCAGGCAGAGAATTCCCTGCTAGCACCTTCTCTGTGCCTGGGAAGGAGAAGTCTTCACGTTGTTACTCGGAATCGCATTTGCGTCGCTGTAGAGAACACTAACGCTTGTTCAGGACGAAAGAAAGCACAGAGCGCCAGATTTGCTGTTGCCCTGGAGAGCTTGCAGAGCACTGGGGAAAGGCAGGCAGAGAATTCCCCGCTAGCACCTTCTCTGTGTCCGGGAAGGAAAACTGTTCGCATTTGCTTCACAGAACCGCTTTTCTGCAGGGAACATTAACGCTTGTTCAGGACGAAAGAAAGCACAGAGCGCCAGATTTGCTGTTGCCCTGGAGAGCTTGCAGAGCACCGGGGAAAGGCAGGCAGAGAATTCCCTGCTAGCACCTTCTCTGTGTCCGGGAAGGAAAACTGTTCGCATTTGCTTTACAGAACCGCTTTTCTGCAGGGAACATTAACGCTTGTTCAGGACGAAAGAAAGCACAGAGCCCCAGATTTGCTGTTGCCCTGGAGAGCTTGCAGAGCACTGGGGAAAGGCAGGCAGAGAATTCCCTGCTAGCACCTTCTCTGTGTCCGGGAAGGAGAAATGTTCACATTGTTTCACAGAATCGCATTTGCGTCGCTGCAGGGAACATTAACGCTTGTTCAGGACGAAAGAAAGCACAGAGCCCCAGATTTGCTGTTGCCCTGGAGAGCTTGCAGAGCACTGGGGAAAGGCAGGCAGAGAATTCCCTGCTAGCACCTTCTCTGTGTCCGGGAAGGAAAACTGTTCGCATTTGCTTCACAGAACCGCTTTTCTGCAGAGAACACTAACGCTTGTTCAGGACGAAAGAAAGCACAGAGCCCCAGATTTGCTGTTGCCCTGGAGAGCTTGCAGAGCACTGGGGAAAGGCAGGCAGAGAATTCCCTGCTAGCACCTTCTCTGTGTCCGGGAAGGAAAACTGTTCGCATTTGCTTCACAGAATCGCATTTGCGTCGCTGCAGGGAACATTAACGCTTATTCAGGACGAAAGAAAACACAGAGCCCCAGATTTGCTGTTGCCCTGGAGAGCTTGCAGAGCACTGGGGAAAGGCAGGCAGAGAATTCCCTGCTAGCACCTTCTCTGTGTCCGGGAAGGAAAACTGTTCGCATTTGCTTCACAGAACCGCTTTTCTGCAGAGAACACTAACGCTTGTTCAGGACGAAAGAAAGCACAGAGCCCCAGATTTGCTGTTGCCCTGGAGAGCTTGCAGAGCACTGGGGAAAGGCAGGCAGAGAATTCCCTGCTAGCACCTTCTCTGTGTCCGGGAAGGAGAAATGTTCACATTGTTTCACAGAATCGCATTTGCGTCGCTGCAGGGAACATTAACGCTTATTCAGGACGAAAGAAAGCACAGAGCCCCAGATTTGCTGTTGCCCTGGAGAGCTTGCAGAGCACTGGGGAAAGGCAGGCAGAGAATTCCCTGCTAGCATCTTCTCTGTGCCTAGGAAGGAGAAATGTTCACATTGTTTCACAGAATCGCATTTGCGTCGCTGCAGGGAACATTAACGCTTGTTCAGGACGAAAGAAAGCACAGAGCCCCAGATTTGCTGTTGCCCTGGAGAGCTTGCAGAGCACTGGGGAAAGGCAGGCAGAGAATTCCCCGCTAGCACCTTCTCTGTGTCCGGGAAGGAAAACTGTTCGCATTTGCTTCACAGAACCGCTTTTCTGCAGGGAACATTAACGCTTATTCAGGACGAAAGAAAGCACAGAGCCCCAGATTTGCTGTTGCCCTGGAGAGCTTGCAGAGCACCGGGGAAAGGCAGGCAGAGAATTCCCTGCTAGCACCTTCTCTGTGTCCGGGAAGGAAAACTGTTCGCATTTGCTTCACAGAACCGCTTTTCTGCAGGGAACATTAACGCTTGTTCAGGACGAAAGAAAGCACAGAGCGCCAGATTTGCTGTTTCCCTGGAGAGCTTGCAGAGCACTGGGGAAAGGCAGGCAGAGAATTCCCTGCTAGCACCTTCTCTGTGTCCAGGAAGGAAAACTGTTCGCATTTGCTTCACAGAACCGCTTTTCTGCAGGAAACATTAACGCTTGTTCAGGACGAAAGAAAGCACAGAGCCCCAGATTTGCTGTTGCCCTGGAGAGCTTGCAGAGCACTGGGGAAAGGCAGGCAGAGAATTCCCTGCTAGCACCTTCTCTGTGCCTAGGAAGGAGAAATGTTCACATTGTTTCACAGAATCGCATTTGCGTCGCTGCAGGGAACATTAACGCTTGTTCAGGACGAAAGAAAGCACAGAGCCCCAGATTTGCTGTTGCCCTGGAGAGCTTGCAGAGCACTGGGGAAAGGCAGGCAGAGAATTCCCTGCTAGCACCTTCTCTGTGTCCGGGAAGGAAAACTGTTCGCATTTGCTTCACAGAACCGCTTTTCTGCAGGGACCATTAACGCTTGTTCAGGACGAAAGAAAGCACGGAGCCCCAGATTTGCTGTTGCCCTGGAGAGCTTGCAGAGCACTGGGGAAAGGCAGGCAGAGAATTCCCTGCTAGCACCTTCTCTGTGTCCGAGAAGGAAAACTGTTCACATTTGCTTCACAGAACCGCTTTTCTGCAGAGAACACTAACGCTTGTTCAGGACGAAAGAAAGCACAGAGCCCCAGATTTGCTGTTGCCCTGGAGAGCTTGCAGAGCACCGGGGAAAGGCAGGCAGAGAATTCCCTGCTAGCACCTTCTCTGTGCCTAGGAAGGTGAAATGTTCACATTGTTTCACAGAATCGCATTTGCGTCGCTGCAGGGAACATTAACGCTTGTTCAGGACGAAAGAAAGCACAGAGCCCCAGATTTGCTGTTGCCCTGGAGAGCTTGCAGAGCACTGGGGAAAGGCAGGCAGAAAATTCCCTGTTAGCACCTTCTCTGTGTCCGGGAAGGAAAACTGTTCGCATTTGCTTCACAGAACCGCTTTTCTGCAGAGAACACTAACGCTTGTTCAGGACGAAAGAAAGCACAGAGCCCCAGATTTGCTGTTGCCCTGGAGAGCTTGCAGAGCACTGGGGAAAGGCAGGCAGAGAATTCCCTGATAGCACCTTCTCTGTGTCCGGGAATGAGAAGTCTTCACGTTGTTACTCGGAATCGCATTTGCGTCGCTGTAGAGAACACTAACGCTTGTTCAGGACGAAAGAAAGCACAGAGCCCCAGATTTGCTGTTGCCCTGGAGAGCTTGCAGAGCACTGGGGAAAGGCAGGCAGAGAATTCCCTGCTAGCACCTTCTCTGTGTCCGGGAAGGAGAAATGTTCACATTGTTTCACAGAATCGCATTTGCGTCGCTGCAGGGAACATTAACGCTTATTCAGGACGAAAGAAAGCACAGAGCCCCAGATTTGCTGTTGCCCTGGAGAGCTTGCAGAGCACTGGGGAAAGGCAGGCAGAGAATTCCCTGCTAGCACCTTCTCTGTGTCCGGGAAGGAAAACTGTTCGCATTTGCTTCACAGAACCGCTTTTCTGCAGAGAACACTAACGCTTGTTCAGGACGAAAGAAAGCACAGAGCCCCAGATTTGCTGTTGCCCTGGAGAGCTTGCAGAGCACTGGGGAAAGGCAGGCAGAGAATTCCCTGCTAGCACCTTCTCTGTGTCCGGGAAGGAAAACTGTTCGCATTTACTTCACAGAACCGCTTTTCTGCAGAGAACACTAACGCTTGTTCAGGACAAAAGAAAGCACAGAGCCCCAGATTTGCTGTTTCCCTGGACAGCTTGCAGAGCACTGGGGAAAGGCAGGCAGAGAATTCCCTGCTAGCACCTTCTCTGTGTCCGGGAAGGAGAAATGTTCACATTGTTTCACAGAATCGCATTTGCGTCGCTGCAGGGAACATTAACGCTTGTTCAGGACGAAAGAAAGCACAGAGCCCCAGATTTGCTGTTGCCCTGGAGAGCTTGCAGAGCACTGGGGAAAGGCAGGCAGAGAATTCCCTGCTAGCACCTTCTCTGTGTCCGGGAAGGAAAACTGTTCGCATTTGCTTCACAGAACCGCTTTTCTGCAGAGAACACTAACGCTTGTTCAGGACGAAAGAAAGCACAGAGCCCCAGATTTGCTGTTGCCCTGGAGAGCTTGCAGAGCACTGGGGAAAGGCAGGCAGAGAATTCCCTGATAGCACCTTCTCTGTGTCCGGGAATGAGAAGTCTTCACGTTGTTACTCGGAATCGCATTTGCGTCGCTGTAGAGAACACTAACGCTTGTTCAGGACGAAAGAAAGCACAGAGCCCCAGATTTGCTGTTGCCCTGGAGAGCTTGCAGAGCACTGGGGAAAGGCAGGCAGAGAATTCCCTGCTAGCACCTTCTCTGTGTCCGGGAAGGAAAATGTTCACATTGTTTCACAGAATCGCATTTGCGTCGCTGCAGGGAACATTAACGCTTATTCAGGACGAAAGAAAGCACAGAGCCCCAGATTTGCTGTTGCCCTGGAGAGCTTGCAGAGCACTGGGGAAAGGCAGGCAGAGAATTCCCTGCTAGCACCTTCTCTGTGCCTGGGAAGGAGAAGTCTTCACGTTGTTACTCGGAATCGCATTTGCGTCGCTGTAGAGAACACTAACGCTTGTTCAGGACGAAAGAAAGCACAGAGCGCCAGATTTGCTGTTGCCCTGGAGAGCTTGCAGAGCACTGGGGAAAGGCAGGCAGAGAATTCCCCGCTAGCACCTTCTCTGTGTCCGGGAAGGAAAACTGTTCGCATTTGCTTCACAGAACCGCTTTTCTGCAGGGAACATTAACGCTTGTTCAGGACGAAAGAAAGCACAGAGCCCCAGATTTGCTGTTGCCCTGGAGAGCTTGCAGAGCACTGGGGAAAGGCAGGCAGAGAATTCCCTGCTAGCACCTTCTCTGTGTCCGGGAAGGAAAACTGTTCGCATTTGCTTCACAGAATCGCATTTGCGTAGCTGCAGGGAACATTAACGATTGTTCAGGACGAAAGAAAGCACAGAGCCCCAGATTTGCTGTTGCCCTGGAGAGCTTGCAGAGCACTGGGGAAAGGCAGGCAGAGAATTCCCTGCTAGCACCTTCTCTGTGTCCGGGAAGGAAAACTGTTCGCATTTGCTTCACAGAACCGCTTTTCTGCAGAGAACACTAACGCTTGTTCAGGACGAAAGAAAGCACAGAGCCCCAGATTTGCTGTTTCCCTGGACAGCTTGCAGAGCACTGGGGAAAGGCAGGCAGAGAATTCCCTGCTAGCACCTTCTCTGTGTCCGGGAAGGAGAAATGTTCACATTGTTTCACAGAATCGCATTTGCGTCGCTGCAGGGAACATTAACGCTTATTCAGGACGAAAGAAAGCACAGAGCCCCAGATTTGCTGTTGCCCTGGAGAGCTTGCAGAGCACTGGGGAAAGGCAGGCAGAGAATTCCCTGCTAGCACCTTCTCTGTGCCTGGGAAGGAAAACTGTTCGCATTTGCTTCACAGAACCGCTTTTCTGCAGAGAACACTAACGCTTGTTCAGGACGAAAGAAAGCACAGAGCCCCAGATTTGCTGTTTCCCTGGACAGCTTGCAGAGCACTGGGGAAAGGCAGGCAGAGAATTCCCTGCTAGCACCTTCTCTGTGTCCGGGAAGGAGAAGTGTTCACATTGTTTCACAGAATCGCATTTGCGTCGCTGCAGGGAACATTAACGCTTATTCAGGACGAAAGAAAGCACAGAGCCCCAGATTTGCTGTTGCCCTGGAGAGCTTGCAGAGCACTGGGGAAAGGCAGGCAGAGAATTCCCTGCTAGCACCTTCTCTGTGCCTGGGAAGGAGAAGTCTTCACGTTGTTACTCGGAATCGCATTTGCGTCGCTGTAGAGAACACTAACGCTTGTTCAGGACGAAAGAAAGCACAGAGCGCCAGATTTGCTGTTGCCCTGGAGAGCTTGCAGAGCACTGGGGAAAGGCAGGCAGAGAATTCCCCGCTAGCACCTTCTCTGTGTCCGGGAAGGAAAACTGTTCGCATTTGCTTCACAGAACCGCTTTTCTGCAGGGAACATTAACGCTTGTTCAGGACGAAAGAAAGCACAGAGCGCCAGATTTGCTGTTGCCCTGGAGAGCTTGCAGAGCACCGGGGAAAGGCAGGCAGAGAATTCCCTGCTAGCACCTTCTCTGTGTCCGGGAAGGAAAACTGTTCGCATTTGCTTTACAGAACCGCTTTTCTGCAGGGAACATTAACGCTTGTTCAGGACGAAAGAAAGCACAGAGCCCCAGATTTGCTGTTGCCCTGGAGAGCTTGCAGAGCACTGGGGAAAGGCAGGCAGAGAATTCCCCGCTAGCACCTTCTCTGTGTCCGGGAAGGAAAACTGTTCGCATTTGCTTCACAGAACCGCTTTTCTGCAGAGAACACTAACGCTTGTTCAGGACGAAAGAAAGCACAGAGCCCCAGATTTGCTGTTGCCCTGGAGAGCTTGCAGAGCACCGGGGAAAGGCAGGCAGAGAATTCCCTGCTAGCACCTTCTCTGTGTCCGGGAAGGAAAACTGTTCGCATTTGCTTCACAGAACCGCTTTTCTGCAGAGAACACTAACGCTTGTTCAGGACAAAAGAAAGCACAGAGCCCCAGATTTGCTGTTTCCCTGGACAGCTTGCAGAGCACTGGGGAAAGGCAGGCAGAGAATTCCCTGCTAGCACCTTCTCTGTGTCCGGGAAGGAGAAATGTTCACATTGTTTCACAGAATCGCATTTGCGTCGCTGCAGGGAACATTAACGCTTATTCAGGACGAAAGAAAGCACAGAGCCCCAGATTTGCTGTTGCCCTGGAGAGCTTGCAGAGCACTGGGGAAAGGCAGGCAGAGAATTCCCTGCTAGCACCTTCTCTGTGTCCGGGAAGGAAAACTGTTCGCATTTGCTTCACAGAACCGCTTTTCTGCAGAGAACACTAACGCTTGTTCAGGACGAAAGAAAGCACAGAGCCCCAGATTTGCTGTTGCCCTGGAGAGCTTGCAGAGCACTGTGGAAAGGCAGGCAGAGAATTCCCTGCTAGCACCTTCTCTGTGTCCGGGAATGAAAACTGTTCGCATTTGCTTCACAGAACCGCTTTTCTGCAGGGAACATTAACGCTTGTTCAGGACGAAAGAAAGCACAGAGCCCCAGATTTGCTGTTGCCCTGGAGAGCTTGCAGAGCACTGGGGAAAGGCAGGCAGAGAATTCCCTGCTAGCACCTTCTCTGTGTCCGGGAAGGAAAACTGTTCACATTTGCTTCACAGAACCGCTTTTCTGCAGAGAACACTAACGCTTGTTCAGGACAAAAGAAAGCACAGAGCCCCAGATTTGCTGTTTCCCTGGACAGCTTGCAGAGCACTGGGGAAAGGCAGGCAGAGAATTCCCTGCTAGCACCTTCTCTGTGTCCGGGAAGGAGAAATGTTCACATTGTTTCACAGAATCGCATTTGCGTCGCTGCAGGGAACATTAACGCTTATTCAGGACGAAAGAAAACACAGAGCCCCAGATTTGCTGTTGCCCTGGAGAGCTTGCAGAGCACTGGGGAAAGGCAGGCAGAGAATTCCCTGCTAGCACCTTCTCTGTGTCCGGGAAGGAAAACTGTTCGCATTTGCTTCACAGAACCGCTTTTCTGCAGAGAACACTAACGCTTGTTCAGGACGAAAGAAAGCACAGAGCGCCAGATTTGCTGTTGCCCTGGAGAGCTTGCAGAGCACTGGGGAAAGGCAGGCAGAGAATTCCCTGCTAGCACCTTCTCTGTGTCCGGGAAGGAGAAATGTTCACATTGTTTCACAGAATCGCATTTGCGTCGCTGCAGGGAACATTAACGCTTATTCAGGACGAAAGAAAGCACAGAGCCCCAGATTTGCTGTTGCCCTGGAGAGCTTGCAGAGCACTGGGGAAAGGCAGGCAGAGAATTCCCTGTTAGCATCTTCTCTGTGCCTAGGAAGGAGAAATGTTCACATTGTTTCACAGAATCGCATTTGCGTCGCTGTAGAGAACACTAACGCTTGTTCAGGACGAAAGAAAGCACAGAGCGCCAGATTTGCTGTTGCCCTGGAGAGCTTGCAGAGCACTGGGGAAAGGCAGGCAGAGAATTCCCTGCTAGCACCTTCTCTGTGTCCGGGAAGGAAAACTGTTCGCATTTGCTTCACAGAACCGCTTTTCTGCAGGGAACATTAACGCTTGTTCAGGACGAAAGAAAGCACAGAGCGCCAGATTTGCTGTTGCCCTGGAGAGCTTGCAGAGCACTGGGGAAAGGCAGGCAGAGAATTCCCTGCTAGCACCTTCTCTGTGTCCAGGAAGGAAAACTGTTCGCATTTGCTTCACAGAACCGCTTTTCTGCAGGGACCATTAACGCTTGTTCAGGACGAAAGAAAGCACGGAGCCCCAGATTTGCTGTTGCCCTGGAGAGCTTGCAGAGCACTGGGGAAAGGCAGGCAGAGAATTCCCTGCTAGCACCTTCTCTGTGTCCGAGAAGGAAAACTGTTCACATTTGCTTCACAGAACCGCTTTTCTGCAGAGAACACTAACGCTTGTTCAGGACGAAAGAAAGCACAGAGCCCCAGATTTGCTGTTGCCCTGGAGAGCTTGCAGAGCACTGGGGAAAGGCAGGCAGAGAATTCCCTGCTAGCACCTTCTCTGTGTCCGGGAAGGAGAAATGTTCACATTGTTTCACAGAATCGCATTTGCGTCGCTGCAGGGAACATTAACGCTTGTTCAGGACGAAAGAAAGCACAGAGCCCCAGATTTGCTGTTGCCCTGGAGAGCTTGCAGAGCACTGGGGAAAGGCAGGCAGAGAATTCCCTGCTAGCACCTTCTCTGTGTCCGGGAAGGAAAACTGTTCGCATTTGCTTCACAGAACCGCTTTTCTGCAGAGAACACTAACGCTTGTTCAGGACGAAAGAAAGCACAGAGCCCCAGATTTGCTGTTGCCCTGGAGAGCTTGCAGAGCACTGGGGAAAGGCAGGCAGAGAATTCCCTGATAGCACCTTCTCTGTGTCCGGGAATGAGAAGTCTTCACGTTGTTACTCGGAATCGCATTTGCGTCGCTGTAGAGAACACTAACGCTTGTTCAGGACGAAAGAAAGCACAGAGCCCCAGATTTGCTGTTGCCCTGGAGAGCTTGCAGAGCACTGGGGAAAGGCAGGCAGAGAATTCCCTGCTAGCACCTTCTCTGTGTCCGGGAAGGAGAAATGTTCACATTGTTTCACAGAACCGCTTTTCTGCAGAGAACACTAACGCTTGTTCAGGACGAAAGAAAGCACAGAGCCCCAGATTTGCTGTTGCCCTGGAGAGCTTGCAGAGCACTGGGGAAAGGCAGGCAGAGAATTCCCTGCTAGCACCTTCTCTGTGTCCGGGAAGGAGAAGTCTTCACGTTGTTACTCGGAATCGCATTTGCGTCGCTGTAGAGAACACTAACGCTTGTTCAGGACGAAAGAAAGCACAGAGCGCCAGATTTGCTGTTGCCCTGGAGAGCTTGCAGAGCACTGGGGAAAGGCAGGTAGAGAATTCCCTGCTAGCACCTTCTCTGTGTCCGGGAAGGAAAACTGTTCGCATTTGCTTCACAGAACCGCTTTTCTGCAGAGAACACTAACGCTTGTTCAGGACAAAAGAAAGCACAGAGCCCCAGATTTGCTGTTTCCCTGGACAGCTTGCAGAGCACTGGGGAAAGGCAGGCAGAGAATTCCCTGCTAGCACCTTCTCTGTGCCTAGGAAGGAGAAATGTTCACATTGTTTCACAGAATCGCATTTGCGTCGCTGCAGGGAACATTAACGCTTATTCAGGACGAAAGAAAGCACAGAGCCCCAGATTTGCTGTTGCCCTGGAGAGCTTGCAGAGCACTGGGGAAAGGCAGGCAGAGAATTCCCTGCTAGCACCTTCTCTGTGTCCGGGAAGGAAAACTGTTCGCATTTGCTTCACAGAACCGCTTTTCTGCAGAGAACACTAACGCTTGTTCAGGATGAAAGAAAGCACAGAGCCCCAGATTTGCTGTTGCCCTGGAGAGCTTGCAGAGCACTGGGGAAAGGCAGGCAGAGAATTCCCTGATAGCACCTTCTCTGTGTCCGGGAATGAGAAGTCTTCACGTTGTTACTCGGAATCGCATTTGCGTCGCTGTAGAGAACACTAACGCTTGTTCAGGACGAAAGAAAGCACAGAGCCCCAGATTTGCTGTTGCCCTGGAGAGCTTGCAGAGCACTGGGGAAAGGCAGGCAGAGAATTCCCTGATAGCACCTTCTCTGTGTCCGGGAAGGAGAAGTGTTCACATTGTTTCACAGAATCGCATTTGCGTCGCTGCAGGGAACATTAACGCTTATTCAGGACGAAAGAAAGCACAGAGCCCCAGATTTGCTGTTGCCCTGGAGAGCTTGCAGAGCACTGGGGAAAGGCAGGCAGAGAATTCCCTGCTAGCACCTTCTCTGTGCCTGGGAAGGAGAAGTCTTCACGTTGTTACTCGGAATCGCATTTGCGTCGCTGTAGAGAACACTAACGCTTGTTCAGGACGAAAGAAAGCACAGAGCGCCAGATTTGCTGTTGCCCTGGAGAGCTTGCAGAGCACTGGGGAAAGGCAGGCAGAGAATTCCCCGCTAGCACCTTCTCTGTGTCCGGGAAGGAAAACTGTTCGCATTTGCTTCACAGAACCGCTTTTCTGCAGGGAACATTAACGCTTGTTCAGGACGAAAGAAAGCACAGAGCGCCAGATTTGCTGTTGCCCTGGAGAGCTTGCAGAGCACCGGGGAAAGGCAGGCAGAGAATTCCCTGCTAGCACCTTCTCTGTGTCCGGGAAGGAAAACTGTTCGCATTTGCTTTACAGAACCGCTTTTCTGCAGGGAACATTAACGCTTGTTCAGGACGAAAGAAAGCACAGAGCCCCAGATTTGCTGTTGCCCTGGAGAGCTTGCAGAGCACTGGGGAAAGGCAGGCAGAGAATTCCCTGCTAGCACCTTCTCTGTGTCCGGGAAGGAGAAATGTTCACATTGTTTCACAGAATCGCATTTGCGTCGCTGCAGGGAACATTAACGCTTGTTCAGGACGAAAGAAAGCACAGAGCCCCAGATTTGCTGTTGCCCTGGAGAGCTTGCAGAGCACTGGGGAAAGGCAGGCAGAGAATTCCCTGCTAGCACCTTCTCTGTGTCCGGGAAGGAAAACTGTTCGCATTTGCTTCACAGAACCGCTTTTCTGCAGAGAACACTAACGCTTGTTCAGGACGAAAGAAAGCACAGAGCCCCAGATTTGCTGTTGCCCTGGAGAGCTTGCAGAGCACTGGGGAAAGGCAGGCAGAGAATTCCCTGCTAGCACCTTCTCTGTGTCCGGGAAGGAAAACTGTTCGCATTTGCTTCACAGAATCGCATTTGCGTCGCTGCAGGGAACATTAACGCTTATTCAGGACGAAAGAAAACACAGAGCCCCAGATTTGCTGTTGCCCTGGAGAGCTTGCAGAGCACTGGGGAAAGGCAGGCAGAGAATTCCCTGCTAGCACCTTCTCTGTGTCCGGGAAGGAAAACTGTTCGCATTTGCTTCACAGAACCGCTTTTCTGCAGAGAACACTAACGCTTGTTCAGGACGAAAGAAAGCACAGAGCCCCAGATTTGCTGTTGCCCTGGAGAGCTTGCAGAGCACTGGGGAAAGGCAGGCAGAGAATTCCCTGCTAGCACCTTCTCTGTGTCCGGGAAGGAGAAATGTTCACATTGTTTCACAGAATCGCATTTGCGTCGCTGCAGGGAACATTAACGCTTATTCAGGACGAAAGAAAGCACAGAGCCCCAGATTTGCTGTTGCCCTGGAGAGCTTGCAGAGCACTGGGGAAAGGCAGGCAGAGAATTCCCTGCTAGCATCTTCTCTGTGCCTAGGAAGGAGAAATGTTCACATTGTTTCACAGAATCGCATTTGCGTCGCTGCAGGGAACATTAACGCTTGTTCAGGACGAAAGAAAGCACAGAGCCCCAGATTTGCTGTTGCCCTGGAGAGCTTGCAGAGCACTGGGGAAAGGCAGGCAGAGAATTCCCCGCTAGCACCTTCTCTGTGTCCGGGAAGGAAAACTGTTCGCATTTGCTTCACAGAACCGCTTTTCTGCAGGGAACATTAACGCTTATTCAGGACGAAAGAAAGCACAGAGCGCCAGATTTGCTGTTGCCCTGGAGAGCTTGCAGAGCACCGGGGAAAGGCAGGCAGAGAATTCCCTGCTAGCACCTTCTCTGTGTCCGGGAAGGAAAACTGTTCGCATTTGCTTCACAGAACCGCTTTTCTGCAGGGAACATTAACGCTTGTTCAGGACGAAAGAAAGCACAGAGCGCCAGATTTGCTGTTTCCCTGGAGAGCTTGCAGAGCACTGGGGAAAGGCAGGCAGAGAATTCCCTGCTAGCACCTTCTCTGTGTCCAGGAAGGAAAACTGTTCGCATTTGCTTCACAGAACCGCTTTTCTGCAGGAAACATTAACGCTTGTTCAGGACGAAAGAAAGCACAGAGCCCCAGATTTGCTGTTGCCCTGGAGAGCTTGCAGAGCACTGGGGAAAGGCAGGCAGAGAATTCCCTGCTAGCACCTTCTCTGTGCCTAGGAAGGAGAAATGTTCACATTGTTTCACAGAATCGCATTTGCGTCGCTGCAGGGAACATTAACGCTTGTTCAGGACGAAAGAAAGCACAGAGCCCCAGATTTGCTGTTGCCCTGGAGAGCTTGCAGAGCACTGGGGAAAGGCAGGCAGAGAATTCCCTGCTAGCACCTTCTCTGTGTCCGGGAAGGAAAACTGTTCGCATTTGCTTCACAGAACCGCTTTTCTGCAGGGAACATTAACGCTTGTTCAGGACGAAAGAAAGCACGGAGCCCCAGATTTGCTGTTGCCCTGGAGAGCTTGCAGAGCACTGGGGAAAGGCAGGCAGAGAATTCCCTGCTAGCACCTTCTCTGTGTCCGAGAAGGAAAACTGTTCACATTTGCTTCACAGAACCGCTTTTCTGCAGAGAACACTAACGCTTGTTCAGGACGAAAGAAAGCACAGAGCCCCAGATTTGCTGTTGCCCTGGAGAGCTTGCAGAGCACTGGGGAAAGGCAGGCAGAGAATTCCCTGCTAGCACCTTCTCTGTGCCTAGGAAGGTGAAATGTTCACATTGTTTCACAGAATCGCATTTGCGTCGCTGCAGGGAACATTAACGCTTGTTCAGGACGAAAGAAAGCACAGAGCCCCAGATTTGCTGTTGCCCTGGAGAGCTTGCAGAGCACTGGGGAAAGGCAGGCAGAGAATTCCCTGATAGCACCTTCTCTGTGTCCGGGAATGAGAAGTCTTCACGTTGTTACTCGGAATCGCATTTGCGTCGCTGTAGAGAACACTAACGCTTGTTCAGGACGAAAGAAAGCACAGAGCCCCAGATTTGCTGTTGCCCTGGAGAGCTTGCAGAGCACTGGGGAAAGGCAGGCAGAGAATTCCCTGCTAGCACCTTCTCTGTGTCCGGGAAGGAGAAATGTTCACATTGTTTCACAGAATCGCATTTGCGTCGCTGCAGGGAACATTAACGCTTATTCAGGACGAAAGAAAGCACAGAGCCCCAGATTTGCT
Source organism: Strix aluco (assembly GCF_031877795.1). Lineage (NCBI taxonomy): Eukaryota > Metazoa > Chordata > Aves > Strigiformes > Strigidae > Strix > Strix aluco. Next base: position 10,133,278 of record NC_133932.1, read on the forward strand.
GTTGCCCTGGAGAGCTTGCAGAGCACTGGGGAAAGGCAGGCAGAGAATTCCCTGCTAGCACCTTCTCTGTGTCCGGGAAGGAAAACTGTTCGCATTTGCTTCACAGAACCGCTTTTCTGCAGAGAACACTAACGCTTGTTCAGGACGAAAGAAAGCACAGAGCCCCAGATTTGCTGTTGCCCTGGAGAGCTTGCAGAGCACTGGGGAAAGGCAGGCAGAGAATTCCCTGCTAGCACCTTCTCTGTGTCCGGGAAGGAAAACTGTTCGCATTTACTTCACAGAACCGCTTTTCTGCAGAGAACACTAACGCTTGTTCAGGACAAAAGAAAGCACAGAGCCCCAGATTTGCTGTTTCCCTGGACAGCTTGCAGAGCACTGGGGAAAGGCAGGCAGAGAATTCCCTGCTAGCACCTTCTCTGTGTCCGGGAAGGAGAAATGTTCACATTGTTTCACAGAATCGCATTTGCGTCGCTGCAGGGAACATTAACGCTTGTTCAGGACGAAAGAAAGCACAGAGCCCCAGATTTGCTGTTGCCCTGGAGAGCTTGCAGAGCACTGGGGAAAGGCAGGCAGAGAATTCCCTGCTAGCACCTTCTCTGTGTCCGGGAAGGAAAACTGTTCGCATTTGCTTCACAGAACCGCTTTTCTGCAGAGAACACTAACGCTTGTTCAGGACGAAAGAAAGCACAGAGCCCCAGATTTGCTGTTGCCCTGGAGAGCTTGCAGAGCACTGGGGAAAGGCAGGCAGAGAATTCCCTGATAGCACCTTCTCTGTGTCCGGGAATGAGAAGTCTTCACGTTGTTACTCGGAATCGCATTTGCGTCGCTGTAGAGAACACTAACGCTTGTTCAGGACGAAAGAAAGCACAGAGCCCCAGATTTGCTGTTGCCCTGGAGAGCTTGCAGAGCACTGGGGAAAGGCAGGCAGAGAATTCCCTGCTAGCACCTTCTCTGTGTCCGGGAAGGAAAATGTTCACATTGTTTCACAGAATCGCATTTGCGTCGCTGCAGGGAACATTAACGCTTATTCAGGACGAAAGAAAGCACAGAGCCCCAGATTTGCTGTTGCCCTGGAGAGCTTGCAGAGCACTGGGGAAAGGCAGGCAGAGAATTCCCTGCTAGCACCTTCTCTGTGCCTGGGAAGGAGAAGTCTTCACGTTGTTACTCGGAATCGCGTTTGCGTCGCTGTAGAGAACACTAACGCTTGTTCAGGACGAAAGAAAGCACAGAGCGCCAGATTTGCTGTTGCCCTGGAGAGCTTGCAGAGCACTGGGGAAAGGCAGGCAGAGAATTCCCCGCTAGCACCTTCTCTGTGTCCGGGAAGGAAAACTGTTCGCATTTGCTTCACAGAACCGCTTTTCTGCAGGGAACATTAACGCTTGTTCAGGACGAAAGAAAGCACAGAGCCCCAGATTTGCTGTTGCCCTGGAGAGCTTGCAGAGCACTGGGGAAAGGCAGGCAGAGAATTCCCTGCTAGCACCTTCTCTGTGTCCGGGAAGGAAAACTGTTCGCATTTGCTTCACAGAATCGCATTTGCGTAGCTGCAGGGAACATTAACGATTGTTCAGGACGAAAGAAAGCACAGAGCCCCAGATTTGCTGTTGCCCTGGAGAGCTTGCAGAGCACTGGGGAAAGGCAGGCAGAGAATTCCCTGCTAGCACCTTCTCTGTGTCCGGGAAGGAAAACTGTTCGCATTTGCTTCACAGAACCGCTTTTCTGCAGAGAACACTAACGCTTGTTCAGGACGAAAGAAAGCACAGAGCCCCAGATTTGCTGTTTCCCTGGACAGCTTGCAGAGCACTGGGGAAAGGCAGGCAGAGAATTCCCTGCTAGCACCTTCTCTGTGTCCGGGAAGGAGAAATGTTCACATTGTTTCACAGAATCGCATTTGCGTCGCTGCAGGGAACATTAACGCTTATTCAGGACGAAAGAAAGCACAGAGCCCCAGATTTGCTGTTGCCCTGGAGAGCTTGCAGAGCACTGGGGAAAGGCAGGCAGAGAATTCCCTGCTAGCACCTTCTCTGTGCCTGGGAAGGAAAACTGTTCGCATTTGCTTCACAGAACCGCTTTTCTGCAGAGAACACTAACGCTTGTTCAGGACGAAAGAAAGCACAGAGCCCCAGAGTTGCTGTTTCCCTGGACAGCTTGCAGAGCACTGGGGAAAGGCAGGCAGAGAATTCCCTGCTAGCACCTTCTCTGTGTCCGGGAAGGAAAACTGTTCGCATTTGCTTCACAGAACCGCTTTTCTGCAGAGAACACTAACGCTTGTTCAGGACGAAAGAAAGCACAGAGCCCCAGATTTGCTGTTGCCCTGGAGAGCTTGCAGAGCACTGGGGAAAGGCAGGCAGAGAATTCCCTGCTAGCACCTTCTCTGTGTCCGGGAAGGAAAACTGTTCGCATTTGCTTCACAGAACCGCTTTTCTGCAGAGAACACTAACGCTTGTTCAGGACAAAAGAAAGCACAGAGCCCCAGATTTGCTGTTTCCCTGGACAGCTTGCAGAGCACTGGGGAAAGGCAGGCAGAGAATTCCCTGCTAGCACCTTCTCTGTGTCCGGGAAGGAGAAATGTTCACATTGTTTCACAGAATCGCATTTGCGTCGCTGCAGGGAACATTAACGCTTATTCAGGACGAAAGAAAGCACAGAGCCCCAGATTTGCTGTTGCCCTGGAGAGCTTGCAGAGCACTGGGGAAAGGCAGGCAGAGAATTCCCTGCTAGCACCTTCTCTGTGTCCGGGAAGGAAAACTGTTCGCATTTGCTTCACAGAACCGCTTTTCTGCAGAGAACACTAACGCTTGTTCAGGACGAAAGAAAGCACAGAGCCCCAGATTTGCTGTTGCCCTGGAGAGCTTGCAGAGCACTGTGGAAAGGCAGGCAGAGAATTCCCTGCTAGCACCTTCTCTGTGTCCGGGAATGAAAACTGTTCGCATTTGCTTCACAGAACCGCTTTTCTGCAGGGAACATTAACGCTTGTTCAGGACGAAAGAAAGCACAGAGCCCCAGATTTGCTGTTGCCCTGGAGAGCTTGCAGAGCACTGGGGAAAGGCAGGCAGAGAATTCCCTGCTAGCACCTTCTCTGTGTCCGGGAAGGAAAACTGTTCACATTTGCTTCACAGAACCGCTTTTCTGCAGAGAACACTAACGCTTGTTCAGGACAAAAGAAAGCACAGAGCCCCAGATTTGCTGTTTCCCTGGACAGCTTGCAGAGCACTGGGGAAAGGCAGGCAGAGAATTCCCTGCTAGCACCTTCTCTGTGTCCGGGAAGGAGAAATGTTCACATTGTTTCACAGAATCGCATTTGCGTCGCTGCAGGGAACATTAACGCTTATTCAGGACGAAAGAAAACACAGAGCCCCAGATTTGCTGTTGCCCTGGAGAGCTTGCAGAGCACTGGGGAAAGGCAGGCAGAGAATTCCCTGCTAGCACCTTCTCTGTGTCCGGGAAGGAAAACTGTTCGCATTTGCTTCACAGAACCGCTTTTCTGCAGAGAACACTAACGCTTGTTCAGGACGAAAGAAAGCACAGAGCGCCAGATTTGCTGTTGCCCTGGAGAGCTTGCAGAGCACTGGGGAAAGGCAGGCAGAGAATTCCCTGCTAGCACCTTCTCTGTGTCCGGGAAGGAGAAATGTTCACATTGTTTCACAGAATCGCATTTGCGTCGCTGCAGGGAACATTAACGCTTATTCAGGACGAAAGAAAGCACAGAGCCCCAGATTTGCTGTTGCCCTGGAGAGCTTGCAGAGCACTGGGGAAAGGCAGGCAGAGAATTCCCTGTTAGCATCTTCTCTGTGCCTAGGAAGGAGAAATGTTCACATTGTTTCACAGAATCGCATTTGCGTCGCTGTAGAGAACACTAACGCTTGTTCAGGACGAAAGAAAGCACAGAGCGCCAGATTTGCTGTTGCCCTGGAGAGCTTGCAGAGCACTGGGGAAAGGCAGGCAGAGAATTCCCTGCTAGCACCTTCTCTGTGTCCGGGAAGGAAAACTGTTCGCATTTGCTTCACAGAACCGCTTTTCTGCAGGGAACATTAACGCTTATTCAGGACGAAAGAAAGCACAGAGCGCCAGATTTGCTGTTGCCCTGGAGAGCTTGCAGAGCACTGGGGAAAGGCAGGCAGAGAATTCCCTGCTAGCACCTTCTCTGTGTCCAGGAAGGAAAACTGTTCGCATTTGCTTCACAGAACCGCTTTTCTGCAGGGACCATTAACGCTTGTTCAGGACGAAAGAAAGCACGGAGCCCCAGATTTGCTGTTGCCCTGGAGAGCTTGCAGAGCACTGGGGAAAGGCAGGCAGAGAATTCCCTGCTAGCACCTTCTCTGTGTCCGAGAAGGAAAACTGTTCACATTTGCTTCACAGAACCGCTTTTCTGCAGAGAACACTAACGCTTGTTCAGGACGAAAGAAAGCACAGAGCCCCAGATTTGCTGTTGCCCTGGAGAGCTTGCAGAGCACTGGGGAAAGGCAGGCAGAGAATTCCCTGCTAGCACCTTCTCTGTGTCCGGGAAGGAGAAATGTTCACATTGTTTCACAGAATCGCATTTGCGTCGCTGCAGGGAACATTAACGCTTGTTCAGGACGAAAGAAAGCACAGAGCCCCAGATTTGCTGTTGCCCTGGAGAGCTTGCAGAGCACTGGGGAAAGGCAGGCAGAGAATTCCCTGCTAGCACCTTCTCTGTGTCCGGGAAGGAAAACTGTTCGCATTTGCTTCACAGAACCGCTTTTCTGCAGAGAACACTAACGCTTGTTCAGGACGAAAGAAAGCACAGAGCCCCAGATTTGCTGTTGCCCTGGAGAGCTTGCAGAGCACTGGGGAAAGGCAGGCAGAGAATTCCCTGATAGCACCTTCTCTGTGTCCGGGAATGAGAAGTCTTCACGTTGTTACTCGGAATCGCATTTGCGTCGCTGTAGAGAACACTAACGCTTGTTCAGGACGAAAGAAAGCACAGAGCCCCAGATTTGCTGTTGCCCTGGAGAGCTTGCAGAGCACTGGGGAAAGGCAGGCAGAGAATTCCCTGCTAGCACCTTCTCTGTGTCCGGGAAGGAGAAATGTTCACATTGTTTCACAGAATCGCATTTGCGTCGCTGCAGGGAACATTAACGCTTATTCAGGACGAAAGAAAGCACAGAGCCCCAGATTTGCTGTTGCCCTGGAGAGCTTGCAGAGCACTGGGGAAAGGCAGGCAGAGAATTCCCTGCTAGCACCTTCTCTGTGCCTGGGAAGGAGAAGTCTTCACGTTGTTACTCGGAATCGCATTTGCGTCGCTGTAGAGAACACTAACGCTTGTTCAGGACGAAAGAAAGCACAGAGCGCCAGATTTGCTGTTGCCCTGGAGAGCTTGCAGAGCACTGGGGAAAGGCAGGCAGAGAATTCCCCGCTAGCACCTTCTCTGTGTCCGGGAAGGAAAACTGTTCGCATTTGCTTCACAGAACCGCTTTTCTGCAGGGAACATTAACGCTTCTTCCGGACGAAAGAAAGCACAGAGCCCCAGATTTGCTGTTGCCCTGGAGAGCTTGCAGAGCACCGGGGAAAGGCAGGCAGAGAATTCCCTGCTAGCACCTTCTCTGTGTCCGGGAAGGAAAACTGTTTGCATTTGCTTTACAGAACCGCTTTTCTGCAGGGAACATTAACGCTTGTTCAGGACGAAAGAAAGCACAGAGCCCCAGATTTGCTGTTGCCCTGGAGAGCTTGCAGAGCACTGGGGAAAGGCAGGCAGAGAATTCCCTGCTAGCACCTTCTCTGTGTCCGGGAAGGAAAACTGTTCGCATTTGCTTCACAGAATCGCATTTGCGTAGCTGCAGGGAACATTAACGATTGTTCAGGATGAAAGAAAGCACAGAGCGCCAGATTTGCTGTTGCCCTGGAGAGCTTGCAGAGCACTGGGGAAAGGCAGGCAGAGAATTCCCTGCTAGCACCTTCTCTGTGTCCGGGAAGGAAAACTGTTCGCATTTGCTTCACAGAACCGCTTTTCTGCAGAGAACACTAACGCTTGTTCAGGACGAAAGAAAGCACAGAGCCCCAGATTTGCTGTTTCCCTGGACAGCTTGCAGAGCACTGGGGAAAGGCAGGCAGAGAATTCCCTGCTAGCACCTTCTCTGTGTCCGGGAAGGAGAAATGTTCACATTGTTTCACAGAATCGCATTTGCGTCGCTGCAGGGAACATTAACGCTTGTTCAGGACGAAAGAAAGCACAGAGCCCCAGATTTGCTGTTGCCCTGGAGAGCTTGCAGAGCACTGGGGAAAGGCAGGCAGAGAATTCCCCGCTAGCACCTTCTCTGTGTCCGGGAAGGAAAACTGTTCGCATTTGCTTCACAGAACCGCTTTTCTGCAGGGAACATTAACGCTTATTCAGGACGAAAGAAAGCACAGAGCGCCAGATTTGCTGTTGCCCTGGAGAGCTTGCAGAGCACCGGGGAAAGGCAGGCAGAGAATTCCCTGCTAGCACCTTCTCTGTGTCCGGGAAGGAAAACTGTTCGCATTTGCTTCACAGAACCGCTTTTCTGCAGGGAACATTAACGCTTGTTCAGGACGAAAGAAAGCACAGAGCGCCAGATTTGCTGTTTCCCTGGAGAGCTTGCAGAGCACTGGGGAAAGGCAGGCAGAGAATTCCCTGCTAGCACCTTCTCTGTGTCCAGGAAGGAAAACTGTTCGCATTTGCTTCACAGAACCGCTTTTCTGCAGGAAACATTAACGCTTGTTCAGGACGAAAGAAAGCACAGAGCCCCAGATTTGCTGTTGCCCTGGAGAGCTTGCAGAGCACTGGGGAAAGGCAGGCAGAGAATTCCCTGCTAGCACCTTCTCTGTGCCTAGGAAGGAGAAATGTTCACATTGTTTCACAGAATCGCATTTGCGTCGCTGCAGGGAACATTAACGCTTGTTCAGGACGAAAGAAAGCACAGAGCCCCAGATTTGCTGTTGCCCTGGAGAGCTTGCAGAGCACTGGGGAAAGGCAGGCAGAGAATTCCCTGCTAGCACCTTCTCTGTGTCCGGGAAGGAAAACTGTTCGCATTTGCTTCACAGAACCGCTTTTCTGCAGGGACCATTAACGCTTGTTCAGGACGAAAGAAAGCACGGAGCCCCAGATTTGCTGTTGCCCTGGAGAGCTTGCAGAGCACTGGGGAAAGGCAGGCAGAGAATTCCCTGCTAGCACCTTCTCTGTGTCCGAGAAGGAAAACTGTTCACATTTGCTTCACAGAACCGCTTTTCTGCAGAGAACACTAACGCTTGTTCAGGACGAAAGAAAGCACAGAGCCCCAGATTTGCTGTTGCCCTGGAGAGCTTGCAGAGCACTGGGGAAAGGCAGGCAGAGAATTCCCTGCTAGCACCTTCTCTGTGCCTAGGAAGGTGAAATGTTCACATTGTTTCACAGAATCGCATTTGCGTCGCTGCAGGGAACATTAACGCTTGTTCAGGACGAAAGAAAGCACAGAGCCCCAGATTTGCTGTTGCCCTGGAGAGCTTGCAGAGCACTGGGGAAAGGCAGGCAGAAAATTCCCTGTTAGCACCTTCTCTGTGTCCGGGAAGGAAAACTGTTCGCATTTGCTTCACAGAACCGCTTTTCTGCAGAGAACACTAACGCTTGTTCAGGACGAAAGAAAGCACAGAGCCCCAGATTTGCTGTTGCCCTGGAGAGCTTGCAGAGCACTGGGGAAAGGCAGGCAGAGAATTCCCTGATAGCACCTTCTCTGTGTCCGGGAATGAGAAGTCTTCACGTTGTTACTCGGAATCGCATTTGCGTCGCTGTAGAGAACACTAACGCTTGTTCAGGACGAAAGAAAGCACAGAGCCCCAGATTTGCTGTTGCCCTGGAGAGCTTGCAGAGCACTGGGGAAAGGCAGGCAGAGAATTCCCTGCTAGCACCTTCTCTGTGTCCGGGAAGGAGAAATGTTCACATTGTTTCACAGAATCGCATTTGCGTCGCTGCAGGGAACATTAACGCTTATTCAGGACGAAAGAAAGCACAGAGCCCCAGATTTGCTGTTGCCCTGGAGAGCTTGCAGAGCACTGGGGAAAGGCAGGCAGAGAATTCCCTGCTAGCACCTTCTCTGTGTCCGGGAAGGAAAACTGTTCGCATTTGCTTCACAGAACCGCTTTTCTGCAGAGAACACTAACGCTTGTTCAGGACGAAAGAAAGCACAGAGCCCCAGATTTGCTGTTGCCCTGGAGAGCTTGCAGAGCACTGGGGAAAGGCAGGCAGAGAATTCCCTGCTAGCACCTTCTCTGTGTCCGGGAAGGAAAACTGTTCGCATTTACTTCACAGAACCGCTTTTCTGCAGAGAACACTAACGCTTGTTCAGGACAAAAGAAAGCACAGAGCCCCAGATTTGCTGTTTCCCTGGACAGCTTGCAGAGCACTGGGGAAAGGCAGGCAGAGAATTCCCTGCTAGCACCTTCTCTGTGTCCGGGAAGGAGAAATGTTCACATTGTTTCACAGAATCGCATTTGCGTCGCTGCAGGGAACATTAACGCTTGTTCAGGACGAAAGAAAGCACAGAGCCCCAGATTTGCTGTTGCCCTGGAGAGCTTGCAGAGCACTGGGGAAAGGCAGGCAGAGAATTCCCTGCTAGCACCTTCTCTGTGTCCGGGAAGGAAAACTGTTCGCATTTGCTTCACAGAACCGCTTTTCTGCAGAGAACACTAACGCTTGTTCAGGACGAAAGAAAGCACAGAGCCCCAGATTTGCTGTTGCCCTGGAGAGCTTGCAGAGCACTGGGGAAAGGCAGGCAGAGAATTCCCTGATAGCACCTTCTCTGTGTCCGGGAATGAGAAGTCTTCACGTTGTTACTCGGAATCGCATTTGCGTCGCTGTAGAGAACACTAACGCTTGTTCAGGACGAAAGAAAGCACAGAGCCCCAGATTTGCTGTTGCCCTGGAGAGCTTGCAGAGCACTGGGGAAAGGCAGGCAGAGAATTCCCTGCTAGCACCTTCTCTGTGTCCGGGAAGGAAAATGTTCACATTGTTTCACAGAATCGCATTTGCGTCGCTGCAGGGAACATTAACGCTTATTCAGGACGAAAGAAAGCACAGAGCCCCAGATTTGCTGTTGCCCTGGAGAGCTTGCAGAGCACTGGGGAAAGGCAGGCAGAGAATTCCCTGCTAGCACCTTCTCTGTGTCCGGGAAGGAGAAGTGTTCACATTGTTTCACAGAATCGCATTTGCGTCGCTGCAGGGAACACTAACGCTTGTTCAGGACGAAAGAAAGCACAGAGCGCCAGATTTGCTGTTGCCCTGGAGAGCTTGCAGAGCACTGGGGAAAGGCAGGCAGAGAATTCCCCGCTAGCACCTTCTCTGTGTCCGGGAAGGAAAACTGTTCGCATTTGCTTCACAGAACCGCTTTTCTGCAGGGAACATTAACGCTTGTTCAGGACGAAAGAAAGCACAGAGCCCCAGATTTGCTGTTGCCCTGGAGAGCTTGCAGAGCACTGGGGAAAGGCAGGCAGAGAATTCCCTGCTAGCACCTTCTCTGTGTCCGGGAAGGAAAACTGTTCGCATTTGCTTCACAGAATCGCATTTGCGTAGCTGCAGGGAACATTAACGATTGTTCAGGACGAAAGAAAGCACAGAGCCCCAGATTTGCTGTTGCCCTGGAGAGCTTGCAGAGCACTGGGGAAAGGCAGGCAGAGAATTCCCTGCTAGCACCTTCTCTGTGTCCGGGAAGGAAAACTGTTCGCATTTGCTTCACAGAACCGCTTTTCTGCAGAGAACACTAACGCTTGTTCAGGACGAAAGAAAGCACAGAGCCCCAGATTTGCTGTTTCCCTGGACAGCTTGCAGAGCACTGGGGAAAGGCAGGCAGAGAATTCCCTGCTAGCACCTTCTCTGTGTCCGGGAAGGAGAAATGTTCACATTGTTTCACAGAATCGCATTTGCGTCGCTGCAGGGAACATTAACGCTTATTCAGGACGAAAGAAAGCACAGAGCCCCAGATTTGCTGTTGCCCTGGAGAGCTTGCAGAGCACTGGGGAAAGGCAGGCAGAGAATTCCCTGCTAGCACCTTCTCTGTGCCTGGGAAGGAAAACTGTTCGCATTTGCTTCACAGAACCGCTTTTCTGCAGAGAACACTAACGCTTGTTCAGGACGAAAGAAAGCACAGAGCCCCAGATTTGCTGTTTCCCTGGACAGCTTGCAGAGCACTGGGGAAAGGCAGGCAGAGAATTCCCTGCTAGCACCTTCTCTGTGTCCGGGAAGGAGAAGTGTTCACATTGTTTCACAGAATCGCATTTGCGTCGCTGCAGGGAACATTAACGCTTATTCAGGACGAAAGAAAGCACAGAGCCCCAGATTTGCTGTTGCCCTGGAGAGCTTGCAGAGCACTGGGGAAAGGCAGGCAGAGAATTCCCTGCTAGCACCTTCTCTGTGCCTGGGAAGGAGAAGTCTTCACGTTGTTACTCGGAATCGCATTTGCGTCGCTGTAGAGAACACTAACGCTTGTTCAGGACGAAAGAAAGCACAGAGCGCCAGATTTGCTGTTGCCCTGGAGAGCTTGCAGAGCACTGGGGAAAGGCAGGCAGAGAATTCCCCGCTAGCACCTTCTCTGTGTCCGGGAAGGAAAACTGTTCGCATTTGCTTCACAGAACCGCTTTTCTGCAGGGAACATTAACGCTTGTTCAGGACGAAAGAAAGCACAGAGCGCCAGATTTGCTGTTGCCCTGGAGAGCTTGCAGAGCACCGGGGAAAGGCAGGCAGAGAATTCCCTGCTAGCACCTTCTCTGTGTCCGGGAAGGAAAACTGTTCGCATTTGCTTTACAGAACCGCTTTTCTGCAGGGAACATTAACGCTTGTTCAGGACGAAAGAAAGCACAGAGCCCCAGATTTGCTGTTGCCCTGGAGAGCTTGCAGAGCACTGGGGAAAGGCAGGCAGAGAATTCCCTGATAGCACCTTCTCTGTGTCCGGGAATGAGAAGTCTTCACGTTGTTACTCGGAATCGCATTTGCGTCGCTGTAGAGAACACTAACGCTTGTTCAGGACGAAAGAAAGCACAGAGCCCCAGATTTGCTGTTGCCCTGGAGAGCTTGCAGAGCACTGGGGAAAGGCAGGCAGAGAATTCCCTGCTAGCACCTTCTCTGTGTCCGGGAAGGAGAAATGTTCACATTGTTTCACAGAATCGCATTTGCGTCGCTGCAGGGAACATTAACGCTTATTCAGGACGAAAGAAAGCACAGAGCCCCAGATTTGCTGTTGCCCTGGAGAGCTTGCAGAGCACTGGGGAAAGGCAGGCAGAGAATTCCCTGCTAGCACCTTCTCTGTGTCCGGGAAGGAAAACTGTTCGCATTTGCTTCACAGAACCGCTTTTCTGCAGAGAACACTAACGCTTGTTCAGGACGAAAGAAAGCACAGAGCCCCAGATTTGCTGTTGCCCTGGAGAGCTTGCAGAGCACTGGGGAAAGGCAGGCAGAGAATTCCCTGCTAGCACCTTCTCTGTGTCCGGGAAGGAAAACTGTTCGCATTTACTTCACAGAACCGCTTTTCTGCAGAGAACACTAACGCTTGTTCAGGACAAAAGAAAGCACAGAGCCCCAGATTTGCTGTTTCCCTGGACAGCTTGCAGAGCACTGGGGAAAGGCAGGCAGAGAATTCCCTGCTAGCACCTTCTCTGTGTCCGGGAAGGAGAAATGTTCACATTGTTTCACAGAATCGCATTTGCGTCGCTGCAGGGAACATTAACGCTTGTTCAGGACGAAAGAAAGCACAGAGCCCCAGATTTGCTGTTGCCCTGGAGAGCTTGCAGAGCACTGGGGAAAGGCAGGCAGAGAATTCCCTGCTAGCACCTTCTCTGTGTCCGGGAAGGAAAACTGTTCGCATTTGCTTCACAGAACCGCTTTTCTGCAGAGAACACTAACGCTTGTTCAGGACGAAAGAAAGCACAGAGCCCCAGATTTGCTGTTGCCCTGGAGAGCTTGCAGAGCACTGGGGAAAGGCAGGCAGAGAATTCCCTGATAGCACCTTCTCTGTGTCCGGGAATGAGAAGTCTTCACGTTGTTACTCGGAATCGCATTTGCGTCGCTGTAGAGAACACTAACGCTTGTTCAGGACGAAAGAAAGCACAGAGCCCCAGATTTGCTGTTGCCCTGGAGAGCTTGCAGAGCACTGGGGAAAGGCAGGCAGAGAATTCCCTGCTAGCACCTTCTCTGTGTCCGGGAAGGAAAATGTTCACATTGTTTCACAGAATCGCATTTGCGTCGCTGCAGGGAACATTAACGCTTATTCAGGACGAAAGAAAGCACAGAGCCCCAGATTTGCTGTTGCCCTGGAGAGCTTGCAGAGCACTGGGGAAAGGCAGGCAGAGAATTCCCTGCTAGCACCTTCTCTGTGTCCGGGAAGGAGAAGTGTTCACATTGTTTCACAGAATCGCATTTGCGTCGCTGCAGGGAACACTAACGCTTGTTCAGGACGAAAGAAAGCACAGAGCGCCAGATTTGCTGTTGCCCTGGAGAGCTTGCAGAGCACTGGGGAAAGGCAGGCAGAGAATTCCCCGCTAGCACCTTCTCTGTGTCCGGGAAGGAAAACTGTTCGCATTTGCTTCACAGAACCGCTTTTCTGCAGGGAACATTAACGCTTGTTCAGGACGAAAGAAAGCACAGAGCCCCAGATTTGCTGTTGCCCTGGAGAGCTTGCAGAGCACTGGGGAAAGGCAGGCAGAGAATTCCCTGCTAGCACCTTCTCTGTGTCCGGGAAGGAAAACTGTTCGCATTTGCTTCACAGAATCGCATTTGCGTAGCTGCAGGGAACATTAACGATTGTTCAGGACGAAAGAAAGCACAGAGCCCCAGATTTGCTGTTGCCCTGGAGAGCTTGCAGAGCACTGGGGAAAGGCAGGCAGAGAATTCCCTGCTAGCACCTTCTCTGTGTCCGGGAAGGAAAACTGTTCGCATTTGCTTCACAGAACCGCTTTTCTGCAGAGAACACTAACGCTTGTTCAGGACGAAAGAAAGCACAGAGCCCCAGATTTGCTGTTTCCCTGGACAGCTTGCAGAGCACTGGGGAAAGGCAGGCAGAGAATTCCCTGCTAGCACCTTCTCTGTGTCCGGGAAGGAGAAATGTTCACATTGTTTCACAGAATCGCATTTGCGTCGCTGCAGGGAACATTAACGCTTATTCAGGACGAAAGAAAGCACAGAGCCCCAGATTTGCTGTTGCCCTGGAGAGCTTGCAGAGCACTGGGGAAAGGCAGGCAGAGAATTCCCTGCTAGCACCTTCTCTGTGCCTGGGAAGGAAAACTGTTCGCATTTGCTTCACAGAACCGCTTTTCTGCAGAGAACACTAACGCTTGTTCAGGACGAAAGAAAGCACAGAGCCCCAGATTTGCTGTTTCCCTGGACAGCTTGCAGAGCACTGGGGAAAGGCAGGCAGAGAATTCCCTGCTAGCACCTTCTCTGTGTCCGGGAAGGAGAAGTGTTCACATTGTTTCACAGAATCGCATTTGCGTCGCTGCAGGGAACATTAACGCTTATTCAGGACGAAAGAAAGCACAGAGCCCCAGATTTGCTGTTGCCCTGGAGAGCTTGCAGAGCACTGGGGAAAGGCAGGCAGAGAATTCCCTGCTAGCACCTTCTCTGTGCCTGGGAAGGAGAAGTCTTCACGTTGTTACTCGGAATCGCATTTGCGTCGCTGTAGAGAACACTAACGCTTGTTCAGGACGAAAGAAAGCACAGAGCGCCAGATTTGCTGTTGCCCTGGAGAGCTTGCAGAGCACTGGGGAAAGGCAGGCAGAGAATTCCCCGCTAGCACCTTCTCTGTGTCCGGGAAGGAAAACTGTTCGCATTTGCTTCACAGAACCGCTTTTCTGCAGGGAACATTAACGCTTGTTCAGGACGAAAGAAAGCACAGAGCGCCAGATTTGCTGTTGCCCTGGAGAGCTTGCAGAGCACCGGGGAAAGGCAGGCAGAGAATTCCCTGCTAGCACCTTCTCTGTGTCCGGGAAGGAAAACTGTTCGCATTTGCTTTACAGAACCGCTTTTCTGCAGGGAACATTAACGCTTGTTCAGGACGAAAGAAAGCACAGAGCCCCAGATTTGCTGTTGCCCTGGAGAGCTTGCAGAGCACTGGGGAAAGGCAGGCAGAGAATTCCCTGCTAGCACCTTCTCTGTGTCCGGGAAGGAAAACTGTTCGCATTTGCTTCACAGAACCGCTTTTCTGCAGAGAACACTAACGCTTGTTCAGGACGAAAGAAAGCACAGAGCCCCAGATTTGCTGTTGCCCTGGAGAGCTTGCAGAGCACTGGGGAAAGGCAGGCAGAGAATTCCCTGCTAGCACCTTCTCTGTGTCCGGGAAGGAAAACTGTTCGCATTTGCTTCACAGAACCGCTTTTCTGCAGAGAACACTAACGCTTGTTCAGGACAAAAGAAAGCACAGAGCCCCAGATTTGCTGTTTCCCTGGACAGCTTGCAGAGCACTGGGGAAAGGCAGGCAGAGAATTCCCTGCTAGCACCTTCTCTGTGTCCGGGAAGGAGAAATGTTCACATTGTTTCACAGAATCGCATTTGCGTCGCTGCAGGGAACATTAACGCTTATTCAGGACGAAAGAAAGCACAGAGCCCCAGATTTGCTGTTGCCCTGGAGAGCTTGCAGAGCACTGGGGAAAGGCAGGCAGAGAATTCCCTGCTAGCACCTTCTCTGTGTCCGGGAAGGAAAACTGTTCGCATTTGCTTCACAGAACCGCTTTTCTGCAGAGAACACTAACGCTTGTTCAGGACGAAAGAAAGCACAGAGCCCCAGATTTGCTGTTGCCCTGGAGAGCTTGCAGAGCACTGTGGAAAGGCAGGCAGAGAATTCCCTGCTAGCACCTTCTCTGTGTCCGGGAATGAAAACTGTTCGCATTTGCTTCACAGAACCGCTTTTCTGCAGGGAACATTAACGCTTGTTCAGGACGAAAGAAAGCACAGAGCCCCAGATTTGCTGTTGCCCTGGAGAGCTTGCAGAGCACTGGGGAAAGGCAGGCAGAGAATTCCCTGCTAGCACCTTCTCTGTGTCCGGGAAGGAAAACTGTTCACATTTGCTTCACAGAACCGCTTTTCTGCAGAGAACACTAACGCTTGTTCAGGACAAAAGAAAGCACAGAGCCCCAGATTTGCTGTTTCCCTGGACAGCTTGCAGAGCACTGGGGAAAGGCAGGCAGAGAATTCCCTGCTAGCACCTTCTCTGTGTCCGGGAAGGAGAAATGTTCACATTGTTTCACAGAATCGCATTTGCGTCGCTGCAGGGAACATTAACGCTTATTCAGGACGAAAGAAAACACAGAGCCCCAGATTTGCTGTTGCCCTGGAGAGCTTGCAGAGCACTGGGGAAAGGCAGGCAGAGAATTCCCTGCTAGCACCTTCTCTGTGTCCGGGAAGGAAAACTGTTCGCATTTGCTTCACAGAACCGCTTTTCTGCAGAGAACACTAACGCTTGTTCAGGACGAAAGAAAGCACAGAGCGCCAGATTTGCTGTTGCCCTGGAGAGCTTGCAGAGCACTGGGGAAAGGCAGGCAGAGAATTCCCTGCTAGCACCTTCTCTGTGTCCGGGAAGGAGAAATGTTCACATTGTTTCACAGAATCGCATTTGCGTCGCTGCAGGGAACATTAACGCTTATTCAGGACGAAAGAAAGCACAGAGCCCCAGATTTGCTGTTGCCCTGGAGAGCTTGCAGAGCACTGGGGAAAGGCAGGCAGAGAATTCCCTGTTAGCATCTTCTCTGTGCCTAGGAAGGAGAAATGTTCACATTGTTTCACAGAATCGCATTTGCGTCGCTGTAGAGAACACTAACGCTTGTTCAGGACGAAAGAAAGCACAGAGCGCCAGATTTGCTGTTGCCCTGGAGAGCTTGCAGAGCACTGGGGAAAGGCAGGCAGAGAATTCCCTGCTAGCACCTTCTCTGTGTCCGGGAAGGAAAACTGTTCGCATTTGCTTCACAGAACCGCTTTTCTGCAGGGAACATTAACGCTTATTCAGGACGAAAGAAAGCACAGAGCGCCAGATTTGCTGTTGCCCTGGAGAGCTTGCAGAGCACTGGGGAAAGGCAGGCAGAGAATTCCCTGCTAGCACCTTCTCTGTGTCCAGGAAGGAAAACTGTTCGCATTTGCTTCACAGAACCGCTTTTCTGCAGGGACCATTAACGCTTGTTCAGGACGAAAGAAAGCACGGAGCCCCAGATTTGCTGTTGCCCTGGAGAGCTTGCAGAGCACTGGGGAAAGGCAGGCAGAGAATTCCCTGCTAGCACCTTCTCTGTGTCCGAGAAGGAAAACTGTTCACATTTGCTTCACAGAACCGCTTTTCTGCAGAGAACACTAACGCTTGTTCAGGACGAAAGAAAGCACAGAGCCCCAGATTTGCTGTTGCCCTGGAGAGCTTGCAGAGCACTGGGGAAAGGCAGGCAGAGAATTCCCTGCTAGCACCTTCTCTGTGTCCGGGAAGGAGAAATGTTCACATTGTTTCACAGAATCGCATTTGCGTCGCTGCAGGGAACATTAACGCTTGTTCAGGACGAAAGAAAGCACAGAGCCCCAGATTTGCTGTTGCCCTGGAGAGCTTGCAGAGCACTGGGGAAAGGCAGGCAGAGAATTCCCTGCTAGCACCTTCTCTGTGTCCGGGAAGGAAAACTGTTCGCATTTGCTTCACAGAACCGCTTTTCTGCAGAGAACACTAACGCTTGTTCAGGACGAAAGAAAGCACAGAGCCCCAGATTTGCTGTTGCCCTGGAGAGCTTGCAGAGCACTGGGGAAAGGCAGGCAGAGAATTCCCTGATAGCACCTTCTCTGTGTCCGGGAATGAGAAGTCTTCACGTTGTTACTCGGAATCGCATTTGCGTCGCTGTAGAGAACACTAACGCTTGTTCAGGACGAAAGAAAGCACAGAGCCCCAGATTTGCTGTTGCCCTGGAGAGCTTGCAGAGCACTGGGGAAAGGCAGGCAGAGAATTCCCTGCTAGCACCTTCTCTGTGTCCGGGAAGGAGAAATGTTCACATTGTTTCACAGAATCGCATTTGCGTCGCTGCAGGGAACATTAACGCTTATTCAGGACGAAAGAAAGCACAGAGCCCCAGATTTGCTGTTGCCCTGGAGAGCTTGCAGAGCACTGGGGAAAGGCAGGCAGAGAATTCCCTGCTAGCACCTTCTCTGTGCCTGGGAAGGAGAAGTCTTCACGTTGTTACTCGGAATCGCATTTGCGTCGCTGTAGAGAACACTAACGCTTGTTCAGGACGAAAGAAAGCACAGAGCGCCAGATTTGCTGTTGCCCTGGAGAGCTTGCAGAGCACTGGGGAAAGGCAGGCAGAGAATTCCCCGCTAGCACCTTCTCTGTGTCCGGGAAGGAAAACTGTTCGCATTTGCTTCACAGAACCGCTTTTCTGCAGGGAACATTAACGCTTCTTCCGGACGAAAGAAAGCACAGAGCCCCAGATTTGCTGTTGCCCTGGAGAGCTTGCAGAGCACCGGGGAAAGGCAGGCAGAGAATTCCCTGCTAGCACCTTCTCTGTGTCCGGGAAGGAAAACTGTTTGCATTTGCTTTACAGAACCGCTTTTCTGCAGGGAACATTAACGCTTGTTCAGGACGAAAGAAAGCACAGAGCCCCAGATTTGCTGTTGCCCTGGAGAGCTTGCAGAGCACTGGGGAAAGGCAGGCAGAGAATTCCCTGCTAGCACCTTCTCTGTGTCCGGGAAGGAAAACTGTTCGCATTTGCTTCACAGAATCGCATTTGCGTAGCTGCAGGGAACATTAACGATTGTTCAGGATGAAAGAAAGCACAGAGCCCCAGATTTGCTGTTGCCCTGGAGAGCTTGCAGAGCACTGGGGAAAGGCAGGCAGAGAATTCCCTGCTAGCACCTTCTCTGTGTCCGGGAAGGAAAACTGTTCGCATTTGCTTCACAGAACCGCTTTTCTGCAGAGAACACTAACGCTTGTTCAGGACGAAAGAAAGCACAGAGCCCCAGATTTGCTGTTTCCCTGGACAGCTTGCAGAGCACTGGGGAAAGGCAGGCAGAGAATTCCCTGCTAGCACCTTCTCTGTGTCCGGGAAGAAGAAATGTTCACATTGTTTCACAGAATCGCATTTGCGTCGCTGCAGGGAACATTAACGCTTATTCAGGACGAAAGAAAGCACAGAGCCCCAGATTTGCTGTTGCCCTGGAGAGCTTGCAGAGCACTGGGGAAAGGCAGGCAGAGAATTCCCTGCTAGCACCTTCTCTGTGTCCGGGAAGGAAAACTGTTCGCATTTGCTTCACAGAACCGCTTTTCTGCAGGGAACATTAACGCTTGTTCAGGACGAAAGAAAGCACAGAGCCCCAGATTTGCTGTTGCCCTGGAGAGCTTGCAGAGCACTGGGGAAAGGCAGGCAGAGAATTCCCTGCTAGCGCCTTCTCTGTGTCCGGGAAGGAAAACTGTTCGCATTTGCTTCACAGAACCGCTTTTCTGCAGAGAACACTAACGCTTGTTCAGGACAAAAGAAAGCACAGAGCCCCAGATTTGCTGTTTCCCTGGACAGCTTGCAGAGCACTGGGGAAAGGCAGGCAGAGAATTCCCTGCTAGCACCTTCTCTGTGTCCGGGAAGGAGAAATGTTCACATTGTTTCACAGAATCGCATTTGCGTCGCTGCAGGGAACATTAACGCTTATTCAGGACGAAAGAAAGCACAGAGCCCCAGATTTGCTGTTGCCCTGGAGAGCTTGCAGAGCACCGGGGAAAGGCAGGCAGAGAATTCCCTGCTAGCACCTTCTCTGTGTCCGGGAAGGAAAACTGTTCGCATTTGCTTCACAGAACCGCTTTTCTGCAGGGAACATTAACGCTTGTTCAGGACGAAAGAAAGCACAGAGCCCCAGATTTGCTGTTGCCCTGGAGAGCTTGCAGAGCACTGGGGAAAGGCAGGCAGAGAATTCCCCGCTAGCACCTTCTCTGTGTCCGGGAAGGAAAACTGTTCACATTTGCTTCACAGAACCGCTTTTCTGCAGAGAACACTAACGCTTGTTCAGGACGAAAGAAAGCACAGAGCCCCAGATTTGCTGTTGCCCTGAAGAGCTTGCAGAGCACTGGGGAAAGGCAGGCAGAGAATTCCCTGCTAGCACCTTCTCTGTGTCCGTGAAGGAGAAATGTTCACATTGTTTCACAGAATCGCATTTGCGTCGCTGCAGGGAACATTAACGCTTATTCAGGACGAAAGAAAGCACAGAGCCCCAGATTTGCTGTTGCCCTGGAGAGCTTGCAGAGCACTGGGGAAAGGCAGGCAGAGAATTCCCCGCTAGCACCTTCTCTGTGTCCGGGAAGGAAAACTGTTCGCATTTGCTTCACAGAACCGCTTTTCTGCAGGGAACATTAACGCTTGTTCAGGACGAAAGAAAGCACAGAGCCCCAGATTTGCTGTTGCCCTGGAGAGCTTGCAGAGCACCGGGGAAAGGCAGGCAGAGAATTCCCTGCTAGCACCTTCTCTGTGTTCGGGAAGGAAAACTGTTCGCATTTGCTTTACAGAACCGCTTTTCTGCAGGGAACATTAACGCTTGTTCAGGACGAAAGAAAGCACAGAGCCCCAGATTTGCTGTTGCCCTGGAGAGCTTGCAGAGCACTGGGGAAAGGCAGGCAGAGAATTCCCTGCTAGCACCTTCTCTGTGTCCGGGAAGGAAAACTGTTCGCATTTGCTTCACAGAATCGCATTTGCGTAGCTGCAGGGAACATTAACGATTGTTCAGGACGAAAGAAAGCACAGAGCCCCAGATTTGCTGTTGCCCTGGAGAGCTTGCAGAGCACTGGGGAAAGGCAGGCAGAGAATTCCCTGCTAGCACCTTCTCTGTGTCCGGGAAGGAAAACTGTTCGCATTTGCTTCACAGAACCGCTTTTCTGCAGAGAACACTAACGCTTGTTCAGGACGAAAGAAAGCACAGAGCCCCAGATTTGCTGTTTCCCTGGACAGCTTGCAGAGCACTGGGGAAAGGCAGGCAGAGAATTCCCTGCTAGCACCTTCTCTGTGTCCGGGAAGGAGAAATGTTCACATTGTTTCACAGAATCGCATTTGCGTCGCTGCAGGGAACATTAACGCTTATTCAGGACGAAAGAAAGCACAGAGCCCCAGATTTGCTGTTGCCCTGGAGAGCTTGCAGAGCACTGGGGAAAGGCAGGCAGAGAATTCCCTGCTAGCACCTTCTCTGTGCCTGGGAAGGAAAACTGTTCGCATTTGCTTCACAGAACCGCTTTTCTGCAGAGAACACTAACGCTTGTTCAGGACGAAAGAAAGCACAGAGCGCCAGATTTGCTGTTGCCCTGGAGAGCTTGCAGAGCACTGGGGAAAGGCAGGCAGAGAATTCCCTGCTAGCACCTTCTCTGTGTCCGGGAAGGAGAAGTGTTCACATTGTTTCACAGAATCGCATTTGCGTCGCTGCAGGGAACATTAACGCTTATTCAGGACGAAAGAAAGCACAGAGCCCCAGATTTGCTGTTGCCCTGGAGAGCTTGCAGAGCACTGGGGAAAGGCAGGCAGAGAATTCCCTGCTAGCACCTTCTCTGTGCCTGGGAAGGAGAAGTCTTCACGTTGTTACTCGGAATCGCATTTGCGTCGCTGTAGAGAACACTAACGCTTGTTCAGGACGAAAGAAAGCACAGAGCGCCAGATTTGCTGTTGCCCTGGAGAGCTTGCAGAGCACTGGGGAAAGGCAGGCAGAGAATTCCCCGCTAGCACCTTCTCTGTGTCCGGGAAGGAAAACTGTTCGCATTTGCTTCACAGAACCGCTTTTCTGCAGGGAACATTAACGCTTGTTCAGGACGAAAGAAAGCACAGAGCGCCAGATTTGCTGTTGCCCTGGAGAGCTTGCAGAGCACCGGGGAAAGGCAGGCAGAGAATTCCCTGCTAGCACCTTCTCTGTGTCCGGGAAGGAAAACTGTTCGCATTTGCTTTACAGAACCGCTTTTCTGCAGGGAACATTAACGCTTGTTCAGGACGAAAGAAAGCACAGAGCCCCAGATTTGCTGTTGCCCTGGAGAGCTTGCAGAGCACTGGGGAAAGGCAGGCAGAGAATTCCCTGCTAGCACCTTCTCTGTGTCCGGGAAGGAGAAATGTTCACATTGTTTCACAGAATCGCATTTGCGTAGCTGCAGGGAACATTAACGCTTATTCAGGACGAAAGAAAGCACAGAGCGCCAGATTTGCTGTTGCCCTGGAGAGCTTGCAGAGCACTGGGGAAAGGCAGGCAGAGAATTCCCTGCTAGCACCTTCTCTGTGTCCGGGAAGGAAAACTGTTCGCATTTGCTTCACAGAACCGCTTTTCTGCAGAGAACACTAACGCTTGTTCAGGACGAAAGAAAGCACAGAGCCCCAGATTTGCTGTTGCCCTGGAGAGCTTGCAGAGCACTGGGGAAAGGCAGGCAGAGAATTCCCTGCTAGCACCTTCTCTGTGTCCGGGAAGGAAAACTGTTCGCATTTGCTTCACAGAACCGCTTTTCTGCAGAGAACACTAACGCTTGTTCAGGACAAAAGAAAGCACAGAGCCCCAGATTTGCTGTTTCCCTGGACAGCTTGCAGAGCACTGGGGAAAGGCAGGCAGAGAATTCCCTGCTAGCACCTTCTCTGTGTCCGGGAAGGAGAAATGTTCACATTGTTTCACAGAATCGCATTTGCGTCGCTGCAGGGAACATTAACGCTTATTCAGGACGAAAGAAAGCACAGAGCCCCAGATTTGCTGTTGCCCTGGAGAGCTTGCAGAGCACTGGGGAAAGGCAGGCAGAGAATTCCCTGCTAGCACCTTCTCTGTGTCCGGGAAGGAAAACTGTTCGCATTTGCTTCACAGAACCGCTTTTCTGCAGAGAACACTAACGCTTGTTCAGGACGAAAGAAAGCACAGAGCCCCAGATTTGCTGTTGCCCTGGAGAGCTTGCAGAGCACTGTGGAAAGGCAGGCAGCGAATTCCCTGCTAGCACCTTCTCTGTGTCCGGGAATGAAAACTGTTCGCATTTGCTTCACAGAACCGCTTTTCTGCAGGGAACATTAACGCTTGTTCAGGACGAAAGAAAGCACAGAGCCCCAGATTTGCTGTTGCCCTGGAGAGCTTGCAGAGCACTGGGGAAAGGCAGGCAGAGAATTCCCTGCTAGCACCTTCTCTGTGTCCGGGAAGGAAAACTGTTCACATTTGCTTCACAGAACCGCTTTTCTGCAGAGAACACTAACGCTTGTTCAGGACAAAAGAAAGCACAGAGCCCCAGATTTGCTGTTTCCCTGGACAGCTTGCAGAGCACTGGGGAAAGGCAGGCAGAGAATTCCCTGCTAGCACCTTCTCTGTGTCCGGGAAGGAGAAATGTTCACATTGTTTCACAGAATCGCATTTGCGTCGCTGCAGGGAACATTAACGCTTATTCAGGACGAAAGAAAACACAGAGCCCCAGATGTGCTGTTGCCCTGGAGAGCTTGCAGAGCACTGGGGAAAGGCAGGCAGAGAATTCCCTGCTAGCACCTTCTCTGTGTCCGGGAAGGAAAACTGTTCGCATTTGCTTCACAGAACCGCTTTTCTGCAGAGAACACTAACGCTTGTTCAGGACGAAAGAAAGCACAGAGCGCCAGATTTGCTGTTGCCCTGGAGAGCTTGCAGAGCACTGGGGAAAGGCAGGCAGAGAATTCCCTGCTAGCACCTTCTCTGTGTCCGGGAAGGAGAAATGTTCACATTGTTTCACAGAATCGCATTTGCGTCGCTGCAGGGAACATTAACGCTTATTCAGGACGAAAGAAAGCACAGAGCCCCAGATTTGCTGTTGCCCTGGAGAGCTTGCAGAGCACTGGGGAAAGGCAGGCAGAGAATTCCCTGCTAGCATCTTCTCTGTGCCTAGGAAGGAGAAATGTTCACATTGTTTCACAGAATCGCATTTGCGTCGCTGCAGAAAACACTAACGCTTGTTCAGGACGAAAGAAAGCACAGAGCGCCAGATTTGCTGTTGCCCTGGAGAGCTTGCAGAGCACTGGGGAAAGGCAGGCAGAGAATTCCCTGCTAGCACCTTCTCTGTGTCCGGGAAGGAAAACTGTTCGCATTTGCTTCACAGAACCGCTTTTCTGCAGGGAACATTAACGCTTATTCAGGACGAAAGAAAGCACAGAGCGCCAGATTTGCTGTTGCCCTGGAGAGCTTGCAGAGCACTGGGGAAAGGCAGGCAGAGAATTCCCTGCTAGCACCTTCTCTGTGTCCAGGAAGGAAAACTGTTCGCATTTGCTTCACAGAACCGCTTTTCTGCAGGGACCATTAACGCTTGTTCAGGACGAAAGAAAGCACGGAGCCCCAGATTTGCTGTTGCCCTGGAGAGCTTGCAGAGCACTGGGGAAAGGCAGGCAGAGAATTCCCTGCTAGCACCTTCTCTGTGTCCGAGAAGGAAAACTGTTCACATTTGCTTCACAGAACCGCTTTTCTGCAGAGAACACTAACGCTTGTTCAGGACGAAAGAAAGCACAGAGCCCCAGATTTGCTGTTGCCCTGGAGAGCTTGCAGAGCACTGGGGAAAGGCAGGCAGAGAATTCCCTGCTAGCACCTTCTCTGTGCCTAGGAAGGAGAAATGTTCATATTGTTTCACAGAATCGCATTTGCGTCGCTGCAGGGAACATTAACGCTTGTTCAGGACGAAAGAAAGCACAGAGCCCCAGATTTGCTGTTGCCCTGGAGAGCTTGCAGAGCACTGGGGAAAGGCAGGCAGAGAATTCCCTGCTAGCACCTTCTCTGTGTCCGGGAAGGAGAAATGTTCACATTGTTTCACAGAATCGCATTTGCGTCGCTGCAGGGAACATTAACGCTTGTTCAGGACGAAAGAAAGCACAGAGCCCCAGATTTGCTGTTGCCCTGGAGAGCTTGCAGAGCACTGGGGAAAGGCAGGCAGAGAATTCCCTGCTAGCACCTTCTCTGTGTCCGGGAAGGAAAACTGTTCGCATTTGCTTCACAGAACCGCTTTTCTGCAGAGAACACTAACGCTTGTTCAGGACGAAAGAAAGCACAGAGCCCCAGATTTGCTGTTGCCCTGGAGAGCTTGCAGAGCACTGGGGAAAGGCAGGCAGAGAATTCCCTGATAGCACCTTCTCTGTGTCCGGGAATGAGAAGTCTTCACGTTGTTACTCGGAATCGCATTTGCGTCGCTGTAGAGAACACTAACGCTTGTTCAGGACGAAAGAAAGCACAGAGCCCCAGATTTGCTGTTGCCCTGGAGAGCTTGCAGAGCACTGGGGAAAGGCAGGCAGAGAATTCCCTGCTAGCACCTTCTCTGTGTCCGGGAAGGAGAAATGTTCACATTGTTTCACAGAATCGCATTTGCGTCGCTGCAGGGAACATTAACGCTTATTCAGGACGAAAGAAAGCACAGAGCCCCAGATTTGCTGTTGCCCTGGAGAGCTTGCAGAGCACTGGGGAAAGGCAGGCAGAAAATTCCCTGCTAGCACCTTCTCTGTGCCTGGGAAGGAGAAGTCTTCACGTTGTTACTCGGAATCGCATTTGCGTCGCTGTAGAGAACACTAACGCTTGTTCAGGACGAAAGAAAGCACAGAGTGCCAGATTTGCTGTTGCCCTGGAGAGCTTGCAGAGCACTGGGGAAAGGCAGGCAGAGAATTCCCCGCTAGCACCTTCTCTGTGTCCGGGAAGGAAAACTGTTCGCATTTGCTTCACAGAACCGCTTTTCTGCAGGGAACATTAACGCTTCTTCCGGACGAAAGAAAGCACAGAGCCCCAGATTTGCTGTTGCCCTGGAGAGCTTGCAGAGCACCGGGGAAAGGCAGGCAGAGAATTCCCTGCTAGCACCTTCTCTGTGTCCGGGAAGGAAAACTGTTTGCATTTGCTTTACAGAACCGCTTTTCTGCAGGGAACATTAACGCTTGTTCAGGACGAAAGAAAGCACAGAGCCCCAGATTTGCTGTTGCCCTGGAGAGCTTGCAGAGCACTGGGGAAAGGCAGGCAGAGAATTCCCTGCTAGCACCTTCTCTGTGTCCGGGAAGGAAAACTGTTCGCATTTGCTTCACAGAACCGCTTTTCTGCAGAGAACACTAACGCTTGTTCAGGACGAAAGAAAGCACAGAGCCCCAGATTTGCTGTTGCCCTGGAGAGCTTGCAGAGCACTGGGGAAAGGCAGGCAGAGAATTCCCTGATAGCACCTTCTCTGTGTCCGGGAATGAGAAGTCTTCACGTTGTTACTCGGAATCGCATTTGCGTCGCTGTAGAGAACACTAACGCTTGTTCAGGACGAAAGAAAGCACAGAGCCCCAGATTTGCTGTTGCCCTGGAGAGCTTGCAGAGCACTGGGGAAAGGCAGGCAGAGAATTCCCTGCTAGCACCTTCTCTGTGTCCGGGAAGGAGAAATGTTCACATTGTTTCACAGAATCGCATTTGCGTCGCTGCAGGGAACATTAACGCTTATTCAGGACGAAAGAAAGCACAGAGCCCCAGATTTGCTGTTGCCCTGGAGAGCTTGCAGAGCACTGGGGAAAGGCAGGCAGAAAATTCCCTGCTAGCACCTTCTCTGTGCCTGGGAAGGAGAAGTCTTCACGTTGTTACTCGGAATCGCATTTGCGTCGCTGTAGAGAACACTAACGCTTGTTCAGGACGAAAGAAAGCACAGAGCGCCAGATTTGCTGTTGCCCTGGAGAGCTTGCAGAGCACTGGGGAAAGGCAGGCAGAGAATTCCCCGCTAGCACCTTCTCTGTGTCCGGGAAGGAAAACTGTTCGCATTTGCTTCACAGAACCGCTTTTCTGCAGGGAACATTAACGCTTCTTCCGGACGAAAGAAAGCACAGAGCCCCAGATTTGCTGTTGCCCTGGAGAGCTTGCAGAGCACCGGGGAAAGGCAGGCAGAGAATTCCCTGCTAGCACCTTCTCTGTGTCCGGGAAGGAAAACTGTTTGCATTTGCTTTACAGAACCGCTTTTCTGCAGGGAACATTAACGCTTGTTCAGGACGAAAGAAAGCACAGAGCCCCAGATTTGCTGTTGCCCTGGAGAGCTTGCAGAGCACTGGGGAAAGGCAGGCAGAGAATTCCCTGCTAGCACCTTCTCTGTGTCCGGGAAGGAAAACTGTTCGCATTTGCTTCACAGAATCGCATTTGCGTAGCTGCAGGGAACATTAACGATTGTTCAGGATGAAAGAAAGCACAGAGCCCCAGATTTGCTGTTGCCCTGGAGAGCTTGCAGAGCACCGGGGAAAGGCAGGCAGAGAATTCCCTGCTAGCACCTTCTCTGTGTCCGGGAAGGAAAACTGTTCGCATTTGCTTCACAGAACCGCTTTTCTGCAGAGAACACTAACGCTTGTTCAGGACGAAAGAAAGCACAGAGCCCCAGATTTGCTGTTTCCCTGGACAGCTTGCAGAGCACTGGGGAAAGGCAGGCAGAGAATTCCCTGCTAGCACCTTCTCTGTGTCCGGGAAGGAGAAATGTTCACATTGTTTCACAGAATCGCATTTGCGTCGCTGCAGGGAACATTAACGCTTATTCAGGACGAAAGAAAGCACAGAGCCCCAGATTTGCTGTTGCCCTGGAGAGCTTGCAGAGCACTGGGGAAAGGCAGGCAGAGAATTCCCTGCTAGCACCTTCTCTGTGTCCGGGAAGGAAAACTGTTCGCATTTGCTTCACAGAACCGCTTTTCTGCAGGGAACATTAACGCTTGTTCAGGACGAAAGAAAGCACAGAGCCCCGGATTTGCTGTTGCCCTGGAGAGCTTGCAGAGCACTGGGGAAAGGCAGGCAGAGAATTCCCTGCTAGCACCTGCTCTGTGCCTGGGAAGGAGAAGTCTTCACGTTGTTACTCGGAATCGCATTTGCGTCGCTGTAGAGAACACTAACGCTTGTTCAGGACGAAAGAAAGCACAGAGCGCCAGATTTGCTGTTGCCCTGGAGAGCTTGCAGAGCACTGGGGAAAGGCAGGCAGAGAATTCCCTGCTAGCACCTTCTCTGTGTCCGGGAAGGAAAACTGTTCGCATTTGCTTCACAGAACCGCTTTTCTGCAGGGAACATTAACGCTTGTTCAGGACGAAAGAAAGCACAGAGCCCCAGATTTGCTGTTGCCCTGGAGAGCTTGCAGAGCACTGGGGAAAGGCAGGCAGAGAATTCCCTGCTAGCACCTTCTCTGTGTCCGGGAAGGAAAACTGTTCACATTTGCTTCACAGAACCGCTTTTCTGCAGAGAACACTAACGCTTGTTCAGGACGAAAGAAAGCACAGAGCCCCAGATTTGCTGTTGCCCTGAAGAGCTTGCAGAGCACTGGGGAAAGGCAGGCAGAGAATTCCCTGCTAGCACCTTCTCTGTGTCCGTGAAGGAGAAATGTTCACATTGTTTCACAGAATCGCATTTGCGTCGCTGCAGGGAACATTAACGCTTATTCAGGACGAAAGAAAGCACAGAGCCCCAGATTTGCTGTTGCCCTGGAGAGCTTGCAGAGCACCGGGGAAAGGCAGGCAGAGAATTCCCCGCTAGCACCTTCTCTGTGTCCGGGAAGGAAAACTGTTCGCATTTGCTTCACAGAACCGCTTTTCAGCAGGGAACATTAACGCTTGTTCAGGACGAAAGAAAGCACAGAGCCCCAGATTTGCTGTTGCCCTGGAGAGCTTGCAGAGCACTGGGGAAAGGCAGGCAGAGAATTCCCTGCTAGCACCTTCTCTGTGTCCGGGAAGGAAAACTGTTCACATTTGCTTCACAGAACCGCCTTCTGCAGAGAACACTAACGCTTGTTCAGGACGAAAGAAAGCACAGAGCCCCAGATTGGCTGTTGCCCTGGAGAGCTTGCAGAGCACTAGGGAAAGGCAGGCAGAGAATTCCCTGCTAGCACCTTCTCTGTGTCCGGGAAGGAAAACTGTTCGCATTTGCTTCACAGAACCGCTTTTCTGCAGGGAACATTAACGCTTCTTCAGGACGAAAGAAAGCACAGAGCCCCAGATTTGCTGTTGCCCTGGAGAGCTTGCAGAGCACTGGGGAAAGGCAGGCAGAGAATTCCCTGCTAGCACCTTCTCTGTGTCCGGGAAGGAAAACTGTTCGCATTTGCTTCACAGAACCGCTTTTCTGCAGGGAACATTAACGCTTGTTCAGGACGAAAGAAAGCACAGAGCGCCAGATTTGCTGTTGCCCTGGAGAGCTTGCAGAGCACTGGGGAAAGGCAGGCAGAGAATTCCCTGCTAGCACCTTCTCTGTGTCCGGGAAGGAGAAGTCTTCACGTTGTTACTCGGAATCGCATTTGCGTCGCTGTAGAGAACACTAACGCTTGTTCAGGACGAAAGAAAGCACAGAGCGCCAGATTTGCTGTTGCCCTGGAGAGCTTGCAGAGCACTGGGGAAAGGCAGGCAGAGAATTCCCCGCTAGCACCTTCTCTGTGTCCGGGAAGGAAAACTGTTCGCATTTGCTTCACAGAACCGCTTTTCTGCAGGGAACATTAACGCTTCTTCCGGACGAAAGAAAGCACAGAGCCCCAGATTTGCTGTTGCCCTGGAGAGCTTGCAGAGCACCGGGGAAAGGCAGGCAGAGAATTCCCTGCTAGCACCTTCTCTGTGTCCGGGAAGGAAAACTGTTCGCATTTGCTTCACAGAACCGCTTTTCTGCAGGGAACATTAACGCTTGTTCAGGACGAAAGAAAGCACAGAGCCCCAGATTTGCTGTTGTCCTGGAGAGCTTGCAGAGCACTGGGGAAAGGCAGGCAGAGAATTCCCTGCTAGCACCTTCTCTGTGTCCGGGAAGGAAAACTGTTCGCATTTGGTTCACAGAACCGCTTTTCTACAGAGAAAACTAACGCTTGTTCAGGACGAAAGAAAGCACAGAGCCCCAGATTTGCTGTTTCCCTGGAGAGCTTGCAGAGCACTGGGGAAAGGCAGGCAGAGAATTCCCTGCTAGCACCTTCTCTGTGTCCGGGAAGGAGAAATGTTCACATTGTTTCACAGAATCGCATTTGCGTCGCTGCAGGGAACATTAATGCTTGTTCAGGACGAAAGAAAGCACAGAGCGCCAGATTTGCTGTTGCCCTGGAGAGCTTGCAGAGCACTGGGGAAAGGCAGGCAGAGAATTCCCTGCTAGCACCTTCTCTGTGCCTGGGAAGGAGAAGTCTTCACGTTGTTACTCGGAATCGCATTTGCGTCGCTGTAGAGAACACTAACGCTTGTTCAGGACGAAAGAAAGCACAGAGCGCCAGATTTGCTGTTGCCCTGGAGAGCTTGCAGAGCACTGGGGAAAGGCAGGCAGAGAATTCCCCGCTAGCACCTTCTCTGTGTCCGGGAAGGAAAACTGTTCGCATTTGCTTCACAGAACCGCTTTTCTGCAGGGAACATTAACGCTTCTTCCGGACGAAAGAAAGCACAGAGCCCCAGATTTGCTGTTGCCCTGGAGAGCTTGCAGAGCACCGGGGAAAGGCAGGCAGAGAATTCCCTGCTAGCACCTTCTCTGTGTCCGGGAAGGAAAACTGTTTGCATTTGCTTTACAGAACCGCTTTTCTGCAGGGAACATTAACGCTTGTTCAGGACGAAAGAAAGCACAGAGCCCCAGATTTGCTGTTGCCCTGGAGAGCTTGCAGAGCACTGGGGAAAGGCAGGCAGAGAATTCCCTGCTAGCACCTTCTCTGTGTCCGTGAAGGAGAAATGTTCACATTGTTTCACAGAATCGCATTTGCGTCGCTGCAGGGAACATTAACGCTTATTCAGGACGAAAGAAAGCACAGAGCCCCAGATTTGCTGTTGCCCTGGAGAGCTTGCAGAGCACCGGGGAAAGGCAGGCAGAGAATTCCCTGCTAGCACCTTCTCTGTGTCCGGGAAGGAAAACTGTTCGCATTTGCTTCACAGAACCGCTTTTCTGCAGGGAACATTAACGCTTGTTCAGGACGAAAGAAAGCACAGAGCCCCAGATTTGCTGTTGCCCTGGAGAGCTTGCAGAGCACTGGGGAAAGGCAGGCAGAGAATTCCCTGCTAGCACCTTCTCTGTGTCCGGGAAGGAAAACTGTTCACATTTGCTTCACAGAACCGCCTTCTGCAGAGAACACTAACGCTTGTTCAGGACGAAAGAAAGCACAGAGCCCCAGATTGGCTGTTGCCCTGGAGAGCTTGC
Organism: Strix aluco; assembly: GCF_031877795.1. NCBI lineage: Eukaryota > Metazoa > Chordata > Aves > Strigiformes > Strigidae > Strix > Strix aluco. The sequence continues at coordinate 10,163,249 of NC_133932.1, forward strand.
AGAGCACTAGGGAAAGGCAGGCAGAGAATTCCCTGCTAGCACCTTCTCTGTGTCCGGGAAGGAAAACTGTTCGCATTTGCTTCACAGAACCGCTTTTCTGCAGGGAACATTAACGCTTCTTCAGGACGAAAGAAAGCACAGAGCCCCAGATTTGCTGTTGCCCTGGAGAGCTTGCAGAGCACTGGGGAAAGGCAGGCAGAGAATTCCCTGCTAGCACCTTCTCTGTGTCCGGGAAGGAAAACTGTTCGCATTTGCTTCACAGAACCGCTTTTCTGCAGGGAACATTAACGCTTGTTCAGGACGAAAGAAAGCACAGAGCGCCAGATTTGCTGTTGCCCTGGAGAGCTTGCAGAGCACTGGGGAAAGGCAGGCAGAGAATTCCCTGCTAGCACCTTCTCTGTGTCCGGGAAGGAGAAGTCTTCACGTTGTTACTCGGAATCGCATTTGCGTCGCTGTAGAGAACACTAACGCTTGTTCAGGACGAAAGAAAGCACAGAGCGCCAGATTTGCTGTTGCCCTGGAGAGCTTGCAGAGCACTGGGGAAAGGCAGGCAGAGAATTCCCCGCTAGCACCTTCTCTGTGTCCGGGAAGGAAAACTGTTCGCATTTGCTTCACAGAACCGCTTTTCTGCAGGGAACATTAACGCTTCTTCCGGACGAAAGAAAGCACAGAGCCCCAGATTTGCTGTTGCCCTGGAGAGCTTGCAGAGCACCGGGGAAAGGCAGGCAGAGAATTCCCTGCTAGCACCTTCTCTGTGTCCGGGAAGGAGAAATGTTCACATTGTTTCACAGAATCGCATTTGCGTCGCTGCAGGGAACATTAACGCTTGTTCAGGACGAAAGAAAGCACAGAGCCCCAGATTTGCTGTTGCCCTGGAGAGCTTGCAGAGCACTGGGGAAAGGCAGGCAGAGAATTCCCCGCTAGCACCTTCTCTGTGTCCGGGAAGGAAAACTGTTCGCATTTGCTTCACAGAACCGCTTTTCTGCAGGGAACATTAACGCTTGTTCAGGACGAAAGAAAGCACAGAGCCCCAGATTTGCTGTTGCCCTGGAGAGCTTGCAGAGCACCGGGGAAAGGCAGGCAGAGAATTCCCTGCTAGCACCTTCTCTGTGTCCGGGAAGGAAAACTGTTCGCATTTGCTTTACAGAACCGCTTTTCTGCAGGGAACATTAACGCTTGTTCAGGACGAAAGAAAGCACAGAGCCCCAGATTTGCTGTTGCCCTGGAGAGCTTGCAGAGCACTGGGGAAAGGCAGGCAGAGAATTCCCTGCTAGCACCTTCTCTGTGTCCGGGAAGGAAAACTGTTCGCATTTGCTTCACAGAACCGCTTTTCTGCAGAGAACACTAACGCTTGTTCAGGACGAAAGAAAGCACAGAGCCCCAGATTTGCTGTTTCCCTGGACAGCTTGCAGAGCACTGGGGAAAGGCAGGCAGAGAATTCCCTGCTAGCACCTTCTCTGTGTCCGGGAAGGAGAAGTCTTCACGTTGTTACTCGGAATCGCATTTGCGTCGCTGTAGAGAACACTAACGCTTGTTCAGGACGAAAGAAAGCACAGAGCGCCAGATTTGCTGTTGCCCTGGAGAGCTTGCAGAGCACTGGGGAAAGGCAGGCAGAGAATTCCCCGCTAGCACCTTCTCTGTGTCCGGGAAGGAAAACTGTTCGCATTTGCTTCACAGAACCGCTTTTCTGCAGGGAACATTAACGCTTCTTCCGGACGAAAGAAAGCACAGAGCCCCAGATTTGCTGTTGCCCTGGAGAGCTTGCAGAGCACCGGGGAAAGGCAGGCAGAGAATTCCCTGCTAGCACCTTCTCTGTGTCCGGGAAGGAAAACTGTTCGCATTTGCTTCACAGAACCGCTTTTCTGCAGGGAACATTAACGCTTGTTCAGGACGAAAGAAAGCACAGAGCCCCAGATTTGCTGTTGTCCTGGAGAGCTTGCAGAGCACTGGGGAAAGGCAGGCAGAGAATTCCCTGCTAGCACCTTCTCTGTGTCCGGGAAGGAAAACTGTTCGCATTTGGTTCACAGAACCGCTTTTCTACAGAGAACACTAACGCTTGTTCAGGACGAAAGAAAGCACAGAGCCCCAGATTTGCTGTTTCCCTGGAGAGCTTGCAGAGCACTGGGGAAAGGCAGGCAGAGAATTCCCTGCTAGCACCTTCTCTGTGTCCGGGAAGGAGAAATGTTCACATTGTTTCACAGAATCGCATTTGCGTCGCTGCAGGGAACATTAACGCTTGTTCAGGACGAAAGAAAGCACAGAGCGCCAGATTTGCTGTTGCCCTGGAGAGCTTGCAGAGCACTGGGGAAAGGCAGGCAGAGAATTCCCTGCTAGCACCTTCTCTGTGCCTGGGAAGGAGAAGTCTTCACGTTGTTACTCGGAATCGCATTTGCGTCGCTGTAGAGAACACTAACGCTTGTTCAGGACGAAAGAAAGCACAGAGCGCCAGATTTGCTGTTGCCCTGGAGAGCTTGCAGAGCACTGGGGAAAGGCAGGCAGAGAATTCCCCGCTAGCACCTTCTCTGTGTCCGGGAAGGAAAACTGTTCGCATTTGCTTCACAGAACCGCTTTTCTGCAGGGAACATTAACGCTTCTTCCGGACGAAAGAAAGCACAGAGCCCCAGATTTGCTGTTGCCCTGGAGAGCTTGCAGAGCACCGGGGAAAGGCAGGCAGAGAATTCCCTGCTAGCACCTTCTCTGTGTCCGGGAAGGAAAACTGTTTGCATTTGCTTTACAGAACCGCTTTTCTGCAGGGAACATTAACGCTTGTTCAGGACGAAAGAAAGCACAGAGCCCCAGATTTGCTGTTGCCCTGGAGAGCTTGCAGAGCACTGGGGAAAGGCAGGCAGAGAATTCCCTGCTAGCACCTTCTCTGTGTCCGGGAAGGAGAAATGTTCACATTGTTTCACAGAATCGCATTTGCGTCGCTGCAGGGAACATTAACGCTTATTCAGGACGAAAGAAAGCACAGAGCCCCAGATTTGCTGTTGCCCTGGAGAGCTTGCAGAGCACTGGGGAAAGGCAGGCAGAGAATTCCCTGCTAGCACCTTCTCTGTGTCCGGGAAGGAAAACTGTTCGCATTTGCTTCACAGAACCGCTTTTCTGCAGGGAACATTAACGCTTGTTCAGGACGAAAGAAAGCACAGAGCCCCAGATTTGCTGTTGCCCTGGAGAGCTTGCAGAGCACTGGGGAAAGGCAGGCAGAGAATTCCCTGCTAGCGCCTTCTCTGTGTCCGGGAAGGAAAACTGTTCGCATTTGCTTCACAGAACCGCTTTTCTGCAGAGAACACTAACGCTTGTTCAGGACGAAAGAAAGCACAGAGCCCCAGATTTGCTGTTTCCCTGGACAGCTTGCAGAGCACTGGGGAAAGGCAGGCAGAGAATTCCCTGCTAGCACCTTCTCTGTGTCCGGGAAGGAGAAATGTTCACATTGTTTCACAGAATCGCATTTGCGTCGCTGCAGGGAACATTAACGCTTATTCAGGACGAAAGAAAGCACAGAGCCCCAGATTTGCTGTTGCCCTGGAGAGCTTGCAGAGCACCGGGGAAAGGCAGGCAGAGAATTCCCTGCTAGCACCTTCTCTGTGTCCGGGAAGGAAAACTGTTCGCATTTGCTTCACAGAACCGCTTTTCTGCAGGGAACATTAACGCTTGTTCAGGACGAAAGAAAGCACAGAGCCCCAGATTTGCTGTTGCCCTGGAGAGCTTGCAGAGCACTGGTGAAAGGCAGGCAGAGAATTCCCTGCTAGCACCTTCTCTGTGTCCGGGAAGGAAAACTGTTCACATTTGCTTCACAGAACCGCTTTTCTGCAGAGAACACTAACGCTTGTTCAGGACGAAAGAAAGCACAGAGCCCCAGATTTGCTGTTGCCCTGAAGAGCTTGCAGAGCACTGGGGAAAGGCAGGCAGAGAATTCCCTGCTAGCACCTTCTCTGTGTCCGTGAAGGAGAAATGTTCACATTGTTTCACAGAATCGCATTTGCGTCGCTGCAGGGAACATTAACGCTTATTCAGGACGAAAGAAAGCACAGAGCCCCAGATTTGCTGTTGCCCTGGAGAGCTTGCAGAGCACCGGGGAAAGGCAGGCAGAGAATTCCCCGCTAGCACCTTCTCTGTGTCCGGGAAGGAAAACTGTTCGCATTTGCTTCACAGAACCGCTTTTCAGCAGGGAACATTAACGCTTGTTCAGGACGAAAGAAAGCACAGAGCCCCAGATTTGCTGTTGCCCTGGAGAGCTTGCAGAGCACTGGGGAAAGGCAGGCAGAGAATTCCCTGCTAGCACCTTCTCTGTGTCCGGGAAGGAAAACTGTTCACATTTGCTTCACAGAACCGCCTTCTGCAGAGAACACTAACGCTTGTTCAGGACGAAAGAAAGCACAGAGCCCCAGATTGGCTGTTGCCCTGGAGAGCTTGCAGAGCACTAGGGAAAGGCAGGCAGAGAATTCCCTGCTAGCACCTTCTCTGTGTCCGGGAAGGAAAACTGTTCGCATTTGCTTCACAGAACCGCTTTTCTGCAGGGAACATTAACGCTTCTTCAGGACGAAAGAAAGCACAGAGCCCCAGATTTGCTGTTGCCCTGGAGAGCTTGCAGAGCACTGGGGAAAGGCAGGCAGAGAATTCCCTGCTAGCACCTTCTCTGTGTCCGGGAAGGAAAACTGTTCGCATTTGCTTCACAGAACCGCTTTTCTGCAGGGAACATTAACGCTTGTTCAGGACGAAAGAAAGCACAGAGCGCCAGATTTGCTGTTGCCCTGGAGAGCTTGCAGAGCACTGGGGAAAGGCAGGCAGAGAATTCCCTGCTAGCACCTTCTCTGTGTCCGGGAAGGAGAAGTCTTCACGTTGTTACTCGGAATCGCATTTGCGTCGCTGTAGAGAACACTAACGCTTGTTCAGGACGAAAGAAAGCACAGAGCGCCAGATTTGCTGTTGCCCTGGAGAGCTTGCAGAGCACTGGGGAAAGGCAGGCAGAGAATTCCCCGCTAGCACCTTCTCTGTGTCCGGGAAGGAAAACTGTTCGCATTTGCTTCACAGAACCGCTTTTCTGCAGGGAACATTAACGCTTCTTCCGGACGAAAGAAAGCACAGAGCCCCAGATTTGCTGTTGCCCTGGAGAGCTTGCAGAGCACCGGGGAAAGGCAGGCAGAGAATTCCCTGCTAGCACCTTCTCTGTGTCCGGGAAGGAGAAATGTTCACATTGTTTCACAGAATCGCATTTGCGTCGCTGCAGGGAACATTAACGCTTGTTCAGGACGAAAGAAAGCACAGAGCCCCAGATTTGCTGTTGCCCTGGAGAGCTTGCAGAGCACTGGGGAAAGGCAGGCAGAGAATTCCCCGCTAGCACCTTCTCTGTGTCCGGGAAGGAAAACTGTTCGCATTTGCTTCACAGAACCGCTTTTCTGCAGGGAACATTAACGCTTGTTCAGGACGAAAGAAAGCACAGAGCCCCAGATTTGCTGTTGCCCTGGAGAGCTTGCAGAGCACCGGGGAAAGGCAGGCAGAGAATTCCCTGCTAGCACCTTCTCTGTGTCCGGGAAGGAAAACTGTTCGCATTTGCTTTACAGAACCGCTTTTCTGCAGGGAACATTAACGCTTGTTCAGGACGAAAGAAAGCACAGAGCCCCAGATTTGCTGTTGCCCTGGAGAGCTTGCAGAGCACTGGGGAAAGGCAGGCAGAGAATTCCCTGCTAGCACCTTCTCTGTGTCCGGGAAGGAAAACTGTTCGCATTTGCTTCACAGAATCGCATTTGCGTAGCTGCAGGGAACATTAACGATTGTTCAGGACGAAAGAAAGCACAGAGCCCCAGATTTGCTGTTGCCCTGGAGAGCTTGCAGAGCACTGGGGAAAGGCAGGCAGAGAATTCCCTGCTAGCACCTTCTCTGTGTCCGGGAAGGAAAACTGTTCGCATTTGCTTCACAGAACCGCTTTTCTGCAGAGAACACTAACGCTTGTTCAGGACGAAAGAAAGCACAGAGCCCCAGATTTGCTGTTTCCCTGGACAGCTTGCAGAGCACTGGGGAAAGGCAGGCAGAGAATTCCCTGCTAGCACCTTCTCTGTGTCCGGGAAGGAGAAATGTTCACATTGTTTCACAGAATCGCATTTGCGTCGCTGCAGGGAACATTAACGCTTATTCAGGACGAAAGAAAGCACAGAGCCCCAGATTTGCTGTTGCCCTGGAGAGCTTGCAGAGCACTGGGGAAAGGCAGGCAGAGAATTCCCTGCTAGCACCTTCTCTGTGCCTGGGAAGGAGAAGTCTTCACGTTGTTACTCGGAATCGCATTTGCGTCGCTGTAGAGAACACTAACGCTTGTTCAGGACGAAAGAAAGCACAGAGCGCCAGATTTGCTGTTGCCCTGGAGAGCTTGCAGAGCACTGGGGAAAGGCAGGCAGAGAATTCCCCGCTAGCACCTTCTCTGTGTCCGGGAAGGAAAACTGTTCGCATTTGCTTCACAGAACCGCTTTTCTGCAGGGAACATTAACGCTTGTTCAGGACGAAAGAAAGCACAGAGCGCCAGATTTGCTGTTGCCCTGGAGAGCTTGCAGAGCACCGGGGAAAGGCAGGCAGAGAATTCCCTGCTAGCACCTTCTCTGTGTCCGGGAAGGAAAACTGTTAGCATTTGCTTTACAGAACCGCTTTTCTGCAGGGAACATTAACGCTTGTTCAGGACGAAAGAAAGCACAGAGCCCCAGATTTGCTGTTGCCCTGGAGAGCTTGCAGAGCACTGGGGAAAGGCAGGCAGAGAATTCCCTGCTAGCACCTTCTCTGTGTCCGGGAAGGAGAAATGTTCACATTGTTTCACAGAATCGCATTTGCGTAGCTGCAGGGAACATTAACGCTTGTTCAGGACGAAAGAAAGCACAGAGCCCCAGATTTGCTGTTGCCCTGGAGAGCTTGCAGAGCACTGGGGAAAGGCAGGCAGAGAATTCCCTGCTAGCACCTTCTCTGTGTCCGGGAAGGAAAACTGTTCGCATTTGCTTCACAGAACCGCTTTTCTGCAGAGAACACTAACGCTTGTTCAGGACGAAAGAAAGCACAGAGCCCCAGATTGGCTGTTGCCCTGGAGAGCTTGCAGAGCACTGGGGAAAGGCAGGCAGAGAATTCCCTGCTAGCACCTTCTCTGTGTCCGGGAAGGAAAACTGTTCGCATTTGCTTCACAGAACCGCTTTTCTGCAGAGAACACTAACGCTTGTTCAGGACAAAAGAAAGCACAGAGCCCCAGATTTGCTGTTTCCCTGGACAGCTTGCAGAGCACTGGGGAAAGGCAGGCAGAGAATTCCCTGCTAGCACCTTCTCTGTGTCCGGGAAGGAGAAATGTTCACATTGTTTCACAGAATCGCATTTGCGTCGCTGCAGGGAACATTAACGCTTATTCAGGACGAAAGAAAGCACAGAGCCCCAGATTTGCTGTTGCCCTGGAGAGCTTGCAGAGCACTGTGGAAAGGCAGGCAGAGAATTCCCTGCTAGCACCTTCTCTGTGTCCGGGAAGGAAAACTGTTCGCATTTGCTTCACAGAACCGCTTTTCTGCAGGGAACATTAACGCTTGTTCAGGACGAAAGAAAGCACAGAGCCCCAGATTTGCTGTTGCCCTGGAGAGCTTGCAGAGCACTGGGGAAAGGCAGGCAGAGAATTCCCTGCTAGCACCTTCTCTGTGTCCGGGAAGGAAAACTGTTCACATTTGCTTCACAGAACCGCTTTTCTGCAGAGAACACTAACGCTTGTTCAGGACGAAAGAAAGCACAGAGCCCCAGATTTGCTGTTTCCCTGGACAGCTTGCAGAGCACTGGGGAAAGGCAGGCAGAGAATTCCCTGCTAGCACCTTCTCTGTGTCCGGGAAGGAAAACTGTTCGCATTTGCTTCACAGAACCGCTTTTCTGCAGAGAACACTAACGCTTGTTCAGGACGAAAGAAAGCACAGAGCGCCAGATTTGCTGTTGCCCTGGAGAGCTTGCAGAGCACTGGGGAAAGGCAGGCAGAGAATTCCCTGCTAGCACCTTCTCTGTGTCCGGGAAGGAGAAATGTTCACATTGTTTCACAGAATCGCATTTGCGTCGCTGCAGGGAACATTAACGCTTATTCAGGACGAAAGAAAGCACAGAGCCCCAGATTTGCTGTTGCCCTGGAGAGCTTGCAGAGCACTGGGGAAAGGCAGGCAGAGAATTCCCTGCTAGCATCTTCTCTGTGCCTAGGAAGGAGAAATGTTCACATTGTTTCACAGAATCGCATTTGCGTCGCTGTAGAGAACACTAACGCTTGTTCAGGACGAAAGAAAGCACAGAGCGCCAGATTTGCTGTTGCCCTGGAGAGCTTGCAGAGCACTGGGGAAAGGCAGGCAGAGAATTCCCTGCTAGCACCTTCTCTGTGTCCAGGAAGGAAAACTGTTCGCATTTGCTTCACAGAACCGCTTTTCTGCAGGGAACATTAACGCTTATTCAGGACGAAAGAAAGCACAGAGCGCCAGATTTGCTGTTGCCCTGGAGAGCTTGCAGAGCACTGGGGAAAGGCAGGCAGAGAATTCCCTGCTAGCACCTTCTCTGTGTCCAGGAAGGAAAACTGTTCGCATTTGCTTCACAGAACCGCTTTTCTGCAGGGACCATTAACGCTTGTTCAGGACGAAAGAAAGCACGGAGCCCCAGATTTGCTGTTGCCCTGGAGAGCTTGCAGAGCACTGGGGAAAGGCAGGCAGAGAATTCCCTGCTAGCACCTTCTCTGTGTCCGAGAAGGAAAACTGTTCACATTTGCTTCACAGAACCGCTTTTCTGCAGAGAACACTAACGCTTGTTCAGGACGAAAGAAAGCACAGAGCCCCAGATTTGCTGTTGCCCTGGAGAGCTTGCAGAGCACTGGGGAAAGGCAGGCAGAGAATTCCCTGCTAGCACCTTCTCTGTGCCTAGGAAGGAGAAATGTTCACATTGTTTCACAGAATCGCATTTGCGTCGCTGCAGGGAACATTAACGCTTGTTCAGGACGAAAGAAAGCACAGAGCGCCAGATTTGCTGTTGCCCTGGAGAGCTTGCAGAGCACTGGGGAAAGGCAGGCAGAGAATTCCCTGCTAGCACCTTCTCTGTGTCCGGGAAGGAGAAATGTTCACATTGTTTCACAGAATCGCATTTGCGTCGCTGCAGGGAACATTAACGCTTGTTCAGGACGAAAGAAAGCACAGAGCCCCAGATTTGCTGTTGCCCTGGAGAGCTTGCAGAGCACTGGGGAAAGGCAGGCAGAGAATTCCCTGCTAGCACCTTCTCTGTGTCCGGGAAGGAAAACTGTTCGCATTTGCTTCACAGAACCGCTTTTCTGCAGAGAACACTAACGCTTGTTCAGGACGAAAGAAAGCACAGAGCCCCAGATTTGCTGTTGCCCTGGAGAGCTTGCAGAGCACTGGGGAAAGGCAGGCAGAGAATTCCCTGATAGCACCTTCTCTGTGTCCGGGAATGAGAAGTCTTCACGTTGTTACTCGGAATCGCATTTGCGTCGCTGTAGAGAACACTAACGCTTGTTCAGGACGAAAGAAAGCACAGAGCGCCAGATTTGCTGTTGCCCTGGAGAGCTTGCAGAGCACCGGGGAAAGGCAGGCAGAGAATTCCCTGCTAGCACCTTCTCTGTGTCCGGGAAGGAAAACTGTTCGCATTTGCTTCACAGAACCGCTTTTCTGCAGGGAACATTAACGCTTGTTCAGGACGAAAGAAAGCACAGAGCCCCAGATTTGCTGTTGCCCTGGAGAGCTTGCAGAGCACTGGGGAAAGGCAGGCAGAGAATTCCCTGCTAGCACCTTCTCTGTGTCCGGGAAGGAAAACTGTTCGCATTTGCTTCACAGAATCGCATTTGCGTAGCTGCAGGGAACATTAACGATTGTTCAGGATGAAAGAAAGCACAGAGCCCCAGATTTGCTGTTGCCCTGGAGAGCTTGCAGAGCACTGGGGAAAGGCAGGCAGAGAATTCCCTGCTAGCACCTTCTCTGTGTCCGGGAAGGAAAACTATTCGCATTTGCTTCACAGAACCGCTTTTCTGCAGAGAACACTAACGCTTGTTCAGGACGAAAGAAAGCACAGAGCCCCAGATTTGCTGTTTCCCTGGACAGCTTGCAGAGCACTGGGGAAAGGCAGGCAGAGAATTCCCTGCTAGCACCTTCTCTGTGTCCGGGAAGGAGAAATGTTCACATTGTTTCACAGAATCGCATTTGCGTCGCTGCAGGGAACATTAACGCTTATTCAGGACGAAAGAAAGCACAGAGCCCCAGATTTGCTGTTGCCCTGGAGAGCTTGCAGAGCACTGGGGAAAGGCAGGCAGAGAATTCCCTGCTAGCACCTTCTCTGTGTCCGGGAAGGAAAACTGTTCGCATTTGCTTCACAGAACCGCTTTTCTGCAGGGAACATTAACGCTTGTTCAGGACGAAAGAAAGCACAGAGCCCCAGATTTGCTGTTGCCCTGGAGAGCTTGCAGAGCACTGGGGAAAGGCAGGCAGAGAATTCCCTGCTAGCGCCTTCTCTGTGTCCGGGAAGGAAAACTGTTCGCATTTGCTTCACAGAACCGCTTTTCTGCAGAGAACACTAACGCTTGTTCAGGACGAAAGAAAGCACAGAGCCCCAGATTTGCTGTTTCCCTGGACAGCTTGCAGAGCACTGGGGAAAGGCAGGCAGAGAATTCCCTGCTAGCACCTTCTCTGTGTCCGGGAAGGAGAAATGTTCACATTGTTTCACAGAATCGCATTTGCGTCGCTGCAGGGAACATTAACGCTTATTCAGGACGAAAGAAAGCACAGAGCCCCAGATTTGCTGTTGCCCTGGAGAGCTTGCAGAGCACCGGGGAAAGGCAGGCAGAGAATTCCCTGCTAGCACCTTCTCTGTGTCCGGGAAGGAAAACTGTTCGCATTTGCTTCACAGAACCGCTTTTCTGCAGGGAACATTAACGCTTGTTCAGGACGAAAGAAAGCACAGAGCCCCAGATTTGCTGTTGCCCTGAAGAGCTTGCAGAGCACTGGGGAAAGGCAGGCAGAGAATTCCCTGCTAGCACCTTCTCTGTGTCCGTGAAGGAGAAATGTTCACATTGTTTCACAGAACCGCTTTTCTGCAGAGAACACTAACGCTTGTTCAGGACGAAAGAAAGCACAGAGCCCCAGATTTGCTGTTGCCCTGAAGAGCTTGCAGAGCACTGGGGAAAGGCAGGCAGAGAATTCCCTGCTAGCACCTTCTCTGTGTCCGTGAAGGAGAAATGTTCACATTGTTTCACAGAATCGCATTTGCGTCGCTGCAGGGAACATTAACGCTTATTCAGGACGAAAGAAAGCACAGAGCCCCAGATTTGCTGTTGCCCTGGAGAGCTTGCAGAGCACCGGGGAAAGGCAGGCAGAGAATTCCCCGCTAGCACCTTCTCTGTGTCCGGGAAGGAAAACTGTTCGCATTTGCTTCACAGAACCGCTTTTCAGCAGGGAACATTAACGCTTGTTCAGGACGAAAGAAAGCACAGAGCCCCAGATTTGCTGTTGCCCTGGAGAGCTTGCAGAGCACTGGGGAAAGGCAGGCAGAGAATTCCCTGCTAGCACCTTCTCTGTGTCCGGGAAGGAAAACTGTTCACATTTGCTTCACAGAACCGCCTTCTGCAGAGAACACTAACGCTTGTTCAGGACGAAAGAAAGCACAGAGCCCCAGATTGGCTGTTGCCCTGGAGAGCTTGCAGAGCACTAGGGAAAGGCAGGCAGAGAATTCCCTGCTAGCACCTTCTCTGTGTCCGGGAAGGAAAACTGTTCGCATTTGCTTCACAGAACCGCTTTTCTGCAGGGAACATTAACGCTTGTTCAGGACGAAAGAAAGCACAGAGCGCCAGATTTGCTGTTGCCCTGGAGAGCTTGCAGAGCACTGGGGAAAGGCAGGCAGAGAATTCCCTGCTAGCACCTTCTCTGTGTCCGGGAAGGAGAAGTCTTCACGTTGTTACTCGGAATCGCATTTGCGTCGCTGTAGAGAACACTAACGCTTGTTCAGGACGAAAGAAAGCACAGAGCGCCAGATTTGCTGTTGCCCTGGAGAGCTTGCAGAGCACTGGGGAAAGGCAGGCAGAGAATTCCCCGCTAGCACCTTCTCTGTGTCCGGGAAGGAAAACTGTTCGCATTTGCTTCACAGAAACGCTTTTCTGCAGGGAACATTAACGCTTCTTCCGGACGAAAGAAAGCACAGAGCCCCAGATTTGCTGTTGCCCTGGAGAGCTTGCAGAGCACCGGGGAAAGGCAGGCAGAGAATTCCCTGCTAGCACCTTCTCTGTGTCCGGGAAGGAGAAATGTTCACATTGTTTCACAGAATCGCATTTGCGTCGCTGCAGGGAACATTAACGCTTGTTCAGGACGAAAGAAAGCACAGAGCCCCAGATTTGCTGTTGCCCTGGAGAGCTTGCAGAGCACTGGGGAAAGGCAGGCAGAGAATTCCCCGCTAGCACCTTCTCTGTGTCCGGGAATGAAAACTGTTCGCATTTGCTTCACAGAACCGCTTTTCTGCAGGGAACATTAACGCTTGTTCAGGACGAAAGAAAGCACAGAGCCCCAGATTTGCTGTTGCCCTGGAGAGCTTGCAGAGCACCGGGGAAAGGCAGGCAGAGAATTCCCTGCTAGCACCTTCTCTGTGTCCGGGAAGGAAAACTGTTCGCATTTGCTTCACAGAACCGCTTTTCTGCAGGGAACATTAACGCTTGTTCAGGACGAAAGAAAGCACAGAGCCCCAGATTTGCTGTTGCCCTGGAGAGCTTGCAGAGCACTGGGGAAAGGCAGGCAGAGAATTCCCTGCTAGCACCTTCTCTGTGTCCGGGAAGGAAAACTGTTCGCATTTGCTTCACAGAATCGCATTTGCGTAGCTGCAGGGAACATTAACGATTGTTCAGGACGAAAGAAAGCACAGAGCCCCAGATTTGCTGTTGCCCTGGAGAGCTTGCAGAGCACTGGGGAAAGGCAGGCAGAGAATTCCCTGCTAGCACCTTCTCTGTGTCCGGGAAGGAAAACTGTTCGCATTTGCTTCACAGAACCGCTTTTCTGCAGAGAACACTAACGCTTGTTCAGGACGAAAGAAAGCACAGAGCCCCAGATTTGCTGTTTCCCTGCACAGCTTGCAGAGCACTGGGGAAAGGCAGGCAGAGAATTCCCTGCTAGCACCTTCTCTGTGTCCGGGAAGGAGAAATGTTCACGTTGTTACTCGGAATCGCATTTGCGTCGCTGTAGAGAACACTAACGCTTGTTCAGGACGAAAGAAAGCACAGAGCGCCAGATTTGCTGTTGCCCTGGAGAGCTTGCAGAGCACTGGGGAAAGGCAGGCAGAGAATTCCCCGCTAGCACCTTCTCTGTGTCCGGGAAGGAAAACTGTTCGCATTTGCTTCACAGAACCGCTTTTCTGCAGGGAACATTAACGCTTGTTCAGGACGAAAGAAAGCACAGAGCCCCAGATTTGCTGTTGCCCTGGAGAGCTTGCAGAGCACTGGGGAAAGGCAGGCAGAGAATTCCCTGCTAGCGCCTTCTCTGTGTCCGGGAAGGAAAACTGTTCGCATTTGCTTCACAGAACCGCTTTTCTGCAGAGAACACTAACGCTTGTTCAGGACGAAAGAAAGCACAGAGCCCCAGATTGGCTGTTGCCCTGGACAGCTTGCAGAGCACTGGGGAAAGGCAGGCAGAGAATTCCCTGCTAGCACCTTCTCTGTGTCCGGGAAGGAGAAATGTTCACATTGTTTCACAGAATCGCATTTGCGTCGCTGCAGGGAACATTAACGCTTATTCAGGACGAAAGAAAGCACAGAGCCCCAGATTTGCTGTTGCCCTGGAGAGCTTGCAGAGCACCGGGGAAAGGCAGGCAGAGAATTCCCTGCTAGCACCTTCTCTGTGTCCGGGAAGGAAAACTGTTCGCATTTGCTTCACAGAACCGCTTTTCTGCAGGGAACATTAACGCTTGTTCAGGACGAAAGAAAGCACAGAGCCCCAGATTTGCTGTTGCCCTGAAGAGCTTGCAGAGCACTGGGGAAAGGCAGGCAGAGAATTCCCTGCTAGCACCTTCTCTGTGTCCGTGAAGGAGAAATGTTCACATTGTTTCACAGAACCGCTTTTCTGCAGAGAACACTAACGCTTGTTCAGGACGAAAGAAAGCACAGAGCCCCAGATTTGCTGTTGCCATGAAGAGCTTGCAGAGCACTGGGGAAAGGCAGGCAGAGAATTCCCTGCTAGCACCTTCTCTGTGTCCGGGAAGGAAAACTGTTCACATTTGCTTCACAGAACCGCCTTCTGCAGAGAACACTAACGCTTGTTCAGGACGAAAGAAAGCACAGAGCCCCAGATTGGCTGTTGCCCTGGAGAGCTTGCAGAGCACTAGGGAAAGGCAGGCAGAGAATTCCCTGCTAGCACCTTCTCTGTGTCCGGGAAGGAAAACTGTTCGCATTTGCTTCACAGAACCGCTTTTCTGCAGGGAACATTAACGCTTGTTCAGGACGAAAGAAAGCACAGAGCCCCAGATTTGCTGTTGCCCTGGAGAGCTTGCAGAGCACTGGGGAAAGGCAGGCAGAGAATTCCCTGCTAGCACCTTCTCTGTGTCCGGGAAGGAAAACTGTTCGCATTTGCTTCACAGAACCGCTTTTCTGCAGGGAACATTAACGCTTGTTCAGGACGAAAGAAAGCACAGAGCGCCAGATTTGCTGTTGCCCTGGAGAGCTTGCAGAGCACTGGGGAAAGGCAGGCAGAGAATTCCCTGCTAGCACCTTCTCTGTGTCCGGGAAGGAGAAGTCTTCACGTTGTTACTCGGAATCGCATTTGCGTCGCTGTAGAGAACACTAACGCTTGTTCAGGACGAAAGAAAGCACAGAGCGCCAGATTTGCTGTTGCCCTGGAGAGCTTGCAGAGCACTGGGGAAAGGCAGGCAGAGAATTCCCCGCTAGCACCTTCTCTGTGTCCGGGAAGGAAAACTGTTCGCATTTGCTTCACAGAACCGCTTTTCTGCAGGGAACATTAACGCTTCTTCCGGACGAAAGAAAGCACAGAGCCCCAGATTTGCTGTTGCCCTGGAGAGCTTGCAGAGCACCGGGGAAAGGCAGGCAGAGAATTCCCTGCTAGCACCTTCTCTGTGTCCGGGAAGGAGAAATGTTCACATTGTTTCACAGAATCGCATTTGCGTCGCTGCAGGGAACATTAACGCTTATTCAGGACGAAAGAAAGCACAGAGCCCCAGATTTGCTGTTGCCCTGGAGAGCTTGCAGAGCACCGGGGAAAGGCAGGCAGAGAATTCCCCGCTAGCACCTTCTCTGTGTCCGGGAAGGAAAACTGTTCGCATTTGCTTCACAGAACCGCTTTTCAGCAGGGAACATTAACGCTTGTTCAGGACGAAAGAAAGCACAGAGCCCCAGATTTGCTGTTGCCCTGGAGAGCTTGCAGAGCACTGGGGAAAGGCAGGCAGAGAATTCCCTGCTAGCACCTTCTCTGTGTCCGGGAAGGAAAACTGTTCACATTTGCTTCACAGAACCGCCTTCTGCAGAGAACACTAACGCTTGTTCAGGACGAAAGAAAGCACAGAGCCCCAGATTGGCTGTTGCCCTGGAGAGCTTGCAGAGCACTAGGGAAAGGCAGGCAGAGAATTCCCTGCTAGCACCTTCTCTGTGTCCGGGAAGGAAAACTGTTCGCATTTGCTTCACAGAACCGCTTTTCTGCAGGGAACATTAACGCTTGTTCAGGACGAAAGAAAGCACAGAGCCCCAGATTTGCTGTTGCCCTGGAGAGCTTGCAGAGCACTGGGGAAAGGCAGGCAGAGAATTCCCTGCTAGCACCTTCTCTGTGTCCGGGAAGGAAAACTGTTCGCATTTGCTTCACAGAACCGCTTTTCTGCAGGGAACATTAACGCTTGTTCAGGACGAAAGAAAGCACAGAGCGCCAGATTTGCTGTTGCCCTGGAGAGCTTGCAGAGCACTGGGGAAAGGCAGGCAGAGAATTCCCTGCTAGCACCTTCTCTGTGTCCGGGAAGGAGAAGTCTTCACGTTGTTACTCGGAATCGCATTTGCGTCGCTGTAGAGAACACTAACGCTTGTTCAGGACGAAAGAAAGCACAGAGCGCCAGATTTGCTGTTGCCCTGGAGAGCTTGCAGAGCACTGGGGAAAGGCAGGCAGAGAATTCCCCGCTAGCACCTTCTCTGTGTCCGGGAAGGAAAACTGTTCGCATTTGCTTCACAGAACCGCTTTTCTGCAGGGAACATTAACGCTTCTTCCGGACGAAAGAAAGCACAGAGCCCCAGATTTGCTGTTGCCCTGGAGAGCTTGCAGAGCACTGGGGAAAGGCAGGCAGAGAATTCCCTGCTAGCACCTTCTCTGTGCCTGGGAAGGAGAAGTCTTCACGTTGTTACTCGGAATCGCATTTGCGTCGCTGTAGAGAACACTAACGCTTGTTCAGGACGAAAGAAAGCACAGAGCGCCAGATTTGCTGTTGCCCTGGAGAGCTTGCAGAGCACTGGGGAAAGGCAGGCAGAGAATTCCCCGCTAGCACCTTCTCTGTGTCCGGGAAGGAAAACTGTTCGCATTTGCTTCACAGAACCGCTTTTCTGCAGGGAACATTAACGCTTGTTCAGGACGAAAGAAAGCACAGAGCGCCAGATTTGCTGTTGCCCTGGAGAGCTTGCAGAGCACCGGGGAAAGGCAGGCAGAGAATTCCCTGATAGCACCTTCTCTGTGTCCGGGAAGGAAAACTGTTCGCATTTGCTTTACAGAACCGCTTTTCTGCAGGGAACATTAACGCTTGTTCAGGACGAAAGAAAGCACAGAGCCCCAGATTTGCTGTTGCCCTGGAGAGCTTGCAGAGCACTGGGGAAAGGCAGGCAGAGAATTCCCTGCTAGCACCTTCTCTGTGTCCGGGAAGGAGAAATGTTCACATTGTTTCACAGAATCGCATTTGCGTCGCTGCAGGGAACATTAACGCTTGTTCAGGACGAAAGAAAGCACAGAGCCCCAGATTTGCTGTTGCCCTGGAGAGCTTGCAGAGCACTGGGGAAAGGCAGGCAGAGAATTCCCTGCTAGCACCTTCTCTGTGTCCGGGAAGGAAAACTGTTCGCATTTGCTTCACAGAACCGCTTTTCTGCAGAGAACACTAACGCTTGTTCAGGACGAAAGAAAGCACAGAGCCCCAGATTGGCTGTTGCCCTGGAGAGCTTGCAGAGCACTGGGGAAAGGCAGGCAGAGAATTCCCTGCTAGCACCTTCTCTGTGTCCGGGAAGGAAAACTGTTCGCATTTGCTTCACAGAACCGCTTTTCTGCAGAGAACACTAACGCTTGTTCAGGACAAAAGAAAGCACAGAGCCCCAGATTTGCTGTTTCCCTGGACAGCTTGCAGAGCACTGGGGAAAGGCAGGCAGAGAATTCCCTGCTAGCACCTTCTCTGTGTCCGGGAAGGAGAAATGTTCACATTGTTTCACAGAATCGCATTTGCGTCGCTGCAGGGAACATTAACGCTTATTCAGGACGAAAGAAAGCACAGAGCCCCAGATTTGCTGTTGCCCTGGAGAGCTTGCAGAGCACTGGGGAAAGGCAGGCAGAGAATTCCCTGCTAGCACCTTCTCTGTGTCCGGGAAGGAAAACTGTTCGCATTTGCTTCACAGAACCGCTTTTCTGCAGAGAACACTAACGCTTGTTCAGGACGAAAGAAAGCACAGAGCCCCAGATTTGCTGTTGCCCTGGAGAGCTTGCAGAGCACTGTGGAAAGGCAGGCAGAGAATTCCCTGCTAGCACCTTCTCTGTGTCCGGGAAGGAAAACTGTTCGCATTTGCTTCACAGAACCGCTTTTCAGCAGGGAACATTAACGCTTGTTCAGGACGAAAGAAAGCACAGAGCCCCAGATTTGCTGTTGCCCTGGAGAGCTTGCAGAGCACTGGGGAAAGGCAGGCAGAGAATTCCCTGCTAGCACCTTCTCTGTGTCCGGGAAGGAAAACTGTTCACATTTGCTTCACAGAACCGCCTTCTGCAGAGAACACTAACGCTTGTTCAGGACGAAAGAAAGCACAGAGCCCCAGATTGGCTGTTGCCCTGGAGAGCTTGCAGAGCACTAGGGAAAGGCAGGCAGAGAATTCCCTGCTAGCACCTTCTCTGTGTCCGGGAAGGAAAACTGTTCGCATTTGCTTCACAGAACCGCTTTTCTGCAGGGAACATTAACGCTTCTTCAGGACGAAAGAAAGCACAGAGCCCCAGATTTGCTGTTGCCCTGGAGAGCTTGCAGAGCACTGGGGAAAGGCAGGCAGAGAATTCCCTGCTAGCACCTTCTCTGTGTCCGGGAAGGAAAACTGTTCGCATTTGCTTCACAGAACCGCTTTTCTGCAGGGAACATTAACGCTTGTTCAGGACGAAAGAAAGCACAGAGCGCCAGATTTGCTGTTGCCCTGGAGAGCTTGCAGAGCACTGGGGAAAGGCAGGCAGAGAATTCCCTGCTAGCACCTTCTCTGTGTCCGGGAAGGAGAAGTCTTCACGTTGTTACTCGGAATCGCATTTGCGTCGCTGTAGAGAACACTAACGCTTGTTCAGGACGAAAGAAAGCACAGAGCGCCAGATTTGCTGTTGCCCTGGAGAGCTTGCAGAGCACTGGGGAAAGGCAGGCAGAGAATTCCCCGCTAGCACCTTCTCTGTGTCCGGGAAGGAAAACTGTTCGCATTTGCTTCACAGAACCGCTTTTCTGCAGGGAACATTAACGCTTCTTCCGGACGAAAGAAAGCACAGAGCCCCAGATTTGCTGTTGCCCTGGAGAGCTTGCAGAGCACCGGGGAAAGGCAGGCAGAGAATTCCCTGCTAGCACCTTCTCTGTGTCCGGGAAGGAGAAATGTTCACATTGTTTCACAGAATCGCATTTGCGTCGCTGCAGGGAACATTAACGCTTGTTCAGGACGAAAGAAAGCACAGAGCCCCAGATTTGCTGTTGCCCTGGAGAGCTTGCAGAGCACTGGGGAAAGGCAGGCAGAGAATTCCCCGCTAGCACCTTCTCTGTGTCCGGGAAGGAAAACTGTTCGCATTTGCTTCACAGAACCGCTTTTCTGCAGGGAACATTAACGCTTGTTCAGGACGAAAGAAAGCACAGAGCCCCAGATTTGCTGTTGCCCTGGAGAGCTTGCAGAGCACCGGGGAAAGGCAGGCAGAGAATTCCCTGCTAGCACCTTCTCTGTGTCCGGGAAGGAAAACTGTTCGCATTTGCTTTACAGAACCGCTTTTCTGCAGGGAACATTAACGCTTGTTCAGGACGAAAGAAAGCACAGAGCCCCAGATTTGCTGTTGCCCTGGAGAGCTTGCAGAGCACTGGGGAAAGGCAGGCAGAGAATTCCCTGCTAGCACCTTCTCTGTGTCCGGGAAGGAGAAATGTTCACATTGTTTCACAGAATCGCATTTGCGTCGCTGCAGGGAACATTAACGCTTATTCAGGACGAAAGAAAGCACAGAGCCCCAGATTTGCTGTTGCCCTGGAGAGCTTGCAGAGCACTGGGGAAAGGCAGGCAGAGAATTCCCTGCTAGCACCTTCTCTGTGCCTGGGAAGGAGAAGTCTTCACGTTGTTACTCGGAATCGCATTTGCGTCGCTGTAGAGAACACTAACGCTTGTTCAGGACGAAAGAAAGCACAGAGCGCCAGATTTGCTGTTGCCCTGGAGAGCTTGCAGAGCACTGGGGAAAGGCAGGCAGAGAATTCCCCGCTAGCACCTTCTCTGTGTCCGGGAAGGAAAACTGTTCGCATTTGCTTCACAGAACCGCTTTTCTGCAGGGAACATTAACGCTTGTTCAGGACGAAAGAAAGCACAGAGCGCCAGATTTGCTGTTGCCCTGGAGAGCTTGCAGAGCACCGGGGAAAGGCAGGCAGAGAATTCCCTGCTAGCACCTTCTCTGTGTCCGGGAAGGAAAACTGTTCGCATTTGCTTTACAGAACCGCTTTTCTGCAGGGAACATTAACGCTTGTTCAGGACGAAAGAAAGCACAGAGCCCCAGATTTGCTGTTGCCCTGGAGAGCTTGCAGAGCACTGGGGAAAGGCAGGCAGAGAATTCCCTGCTAGCACCTTCTCTGTGTCCGGGAAGGAGAAATGTTCACATTGTTTCACAGAATCGCATTTGCGTCGCTGCAGGGAACATTAACGCTTGTTCAGGACGAAAGAAAGCACAGAGCCCCAGATTTGCTGTTGCCCTGGAGAGCTTGCAGAGCACTGGGGAAAGGCAGGCAGAGAATTCCCTGCTAGCACCTTCTCTGTGTCCGGGAAGGAAAACTGTTCGCATTTGCTTCACAGAACCGCTTTTCTGCAGAGAACACTAACGCTTGTTCAGGACGAAAGAAAGCACAGAGCCCCAGATTGGCTGTTGCCCTGGAGAGCTTGCAGAGCACTGGGGAAAGGCAGGCAGAGAATTCCCTGCTAGCACCTTCTCTGTGTCCGGGAAGGAAAACTGTTCGCATTTGCTTCACAGAACCGCTTTTCTGCAGAGAACACTAACGCTTGTTCAGGACAAAAGAAAGCACAGAGCCCCAGATTTGCTGTTTCCCTGGACAGCTTGCAGAGCACTGGGGAAAGGCAGGCAGAGAATTCCCTGCTAGCACCTTCTCTGTGTCCGGGAAGGAGAAATGTTCACATTGTTTCACAGAATCGCATTTGCGTCGCTGCAGGGAACATTAACGCTTATTCAGGACGAAAGAAAGCACAGAGCCCCAGATCTGCTGTTGCCCTGGAGAGCTTGCAGAGCACTGGGGAAAGGCAGGCAGAGAATTCCCTGCTAGCACCTTCTCTGTGTCCGGGAAGGAAAACTGTTCGCATTTGCTTCACAGAACCGCTTTTCTGCAGAGAACACTAACGCTTGTTCAGGACGAAAGAAAGCACAGAGCCCCAGATTTGCTGTTGCCCTGGAGAGCTTGCAGAGCACTGTGGAAAGGCAGGCAGAGAATTCCCTGCTAGCACCTTCTCTGTGTCCGGGAAGGAAAAGTGTTCGCATTTGCTTCACAGAACCGCTTTTCTGCAGGGAACATTAACGCTTGTTCAGGACGAAAGAAAGCACAGAGCCCCAGATTTGCTGTTGCCCTGGAGAGCTTGCAGAGCACTGGGGAAAGGCAGGCAGAGAATTCCCTGCTAGCACCTTCTCTGTGTCTGGGAAGGAAAACTGTTCACATTTGCTTCACAGAACCGCTTTTCTGCAGAGAACACTAACGCTTGTTCAGGACGAAAGAAAGCACAGAGCCCCAGATTTGCTGTTTCCCTGGACAGCTTGCAGAGCACTGGGGAAAGGCAGGCAGAGAATTCCCTGCTAGCACCTTCTCTGTGTCCGGGAAGGAGAAATGTTCACATTGTTTCACAGAATCGCATTTGCGTCGCTGCAGGGAACATTAACGCTTATTCAGGACGAAAGAAAGCACAGAGCGCCAGATTTGCTGTTGCCCTGGAGAGCTTGCAGAGCACTGGGGAAAGGCAGGCAGAGAATTCCCTGCTAGCACCTTCTCTGTGTCCGGGAAGGAAAACTGTTCGCATTTGCTTCACAGAACCGCTTTTCTGCAGAGAACACTAACGCTTGTTCAGGACGAAAGAAAGCACAGAGCGCCAGATTTGCTGTTGCCCTGGAGAGCTTGCAGAGCACTGGGGAAAGGCAGGCAGAGAATTCCCTGCTAGCACCTTCTCTGTGTCCGGGAAGGAGAAATGTTCACATTGTTTCAAAGAATCGCATTTGCGTCGCTGCAGGGAACATTAACGCTTATTCAGGACGAAAGAAAGCACAGAGCCCCAGATTTGCTGTTGCCCTGGAGAGCTTGCAGAGCACTGGGGAAAGGCAGGCAGAGAATTCCCTGCTAGCATCTTCTCTGTGCCTAGGAAGGAGAAATGTTCACATTGTTTCACAGAATCGCATTTGCGTCGCTGTAGAGAACACTAACGCTTGTTCAGGACGAAAGAAAGCACAGAGCGCCAGATTTGCTGTTGCCCTGGAGAGCTTGCAGAGCACTGGGGAAAGGCAGGCAGAGAATTCCCTGCTAGAACCTTCTCTGTGTCCAGGAAGGAAAACTGTTCGCATTTGCTTCACAGAACCGCTTTTCTGCAGGGAACATTAACGCTTATTCAGGACGAAAGAAAGCACAGAGCGCCAGATTTGCTGTTGCCCTGGAGAGCTTGCAGAGCACTGGGGAAAGGCAGGCAGAGAATTCCCTGCTAGCACCTTCTCTGTGTCCAGGAAGGAAAACTGTTCGCATTTGCTTCACAGAACCGCTTTTCTGCAGGGACCATTAACGCTTGTTCAGGACGAAAGAAAGCACGGAGCCCCAGATTTGCTGTTGCCCTGGAGAGCTTGCAGAGCACTGGGGAAAGGCAGGCAGAGAATTCCCTGCTAGCACCTTCTCTGTGTCCGAGAAGGAAAACTGTTCACATTTGCTTCACAGAACCGCTTTTCTGCAGAGAACACTAACGCTTGTTCAGGACGAAAGAAAGCACAGAGCCCCAGATTTGCTGTTGCCCTGGAGAGCTTGCAGAGCACTGGGGAAAGGCAGGCAGAGAATTCCCTGCTAGCACCTTCTCTGTGCCTAGGAAGGAGAAATGTTCACATTGTTTCACAGAATCGCATTTGCGTCGCTGCAGGGAACATTAACGCTTGTTCAGGACGAAAGAAAGCACAGAGCCCCAGATTTGCTGTTGCCCTGGAGAGCTTGCAGAGCACTGGGGAAAGGCAGGCAGAGAATTCCCTGCTAGCACCTTCTCTGTGTCCGGGAAGGAGAAATGTTCACATTGTTTCACAGAATCGCATTTGCGTCGCTGCAGGGAACATTAACGCTTGTTCAGGACGAAAGAAAGCACAGAGCCCCAGATTTGCTGTTGCCCTGGAGAGCTTGCAGAGCACTGGGGAAAGGCAGGCAGAGAATTCCCTGCTAGCACCTTCTCTGTGTCCGGGAAGGAAAACTGTTCGCATTTGCTTCACAGAACCGCTTTTCTGCAGAGAACACTAACGCTTGTTCAGGACGAAAGAAAGCACAGAGCCCCAGATTTGCTGTTGCCCTGGAGAGCTTGCAGAGCACTGGGGAAAGGCAGGCAGAGAATTCCCTGATAGCACCTTCTCTGTGTCCGGGAATGAGAAGTCTTCACGTTGTTACTCGGAATCGCATTTGCGTCGCTGTAGAGAACACTAACGCTTGTTCAGGACGAAAGAAAGCACAGAGCGCCAGATTTGCTGTTGCCCTGGAGAGCTTGCAGAGCACTGGGGAAAGGCAGGCAGAGAATTCCCTGCTAGCACCTTCTCTGTGTCCAGGAAGGAAAACTGTTCGCATTTGCTTCACAGAACCGCTTTTCTGCAGGGAACATTAACGCTTATTCAGGACGAAAGAAAGCACAGAGCGCCAGATTTGCTGTTGCCCTGGAGAGCTTGCAGAGCACTGGGGAAAGGCAGGCAGAGAATTCCCTGCTAGCACCTTCTCTGTGTCCAGGAAGGAAAACTGTTCGCATTTGCTTCACAGAACCGCTTTTCTGCAGGGACCATTAACGCTTGTTCAGGACGAAAGAAAGCACGGAGCCCCAGATTTGCTGTTGCCCTGGAGAGCTTGCAGAGCACTGGGGAAAGGCAGGCAGAGAATTCCCTGCTAGCACCTTCTCTGTGTCCGAGAAGGAAAACTGTTCACATTTGCTTCACAGAACCGCTTTTCTGCAGAGAACACTAACGCTTGTTCAGGACGAAAGAAAGCACAGAGCCCCAGATTTGCTGTTGCCCTGGAGAGCTTGCAGAGCACTGGGGAAAGGCAGGCAGAGAATTCCCTGCTAGCACCTTCTCTGTGCCTAGGAAGGAGAAATGTTCACATTGTTTCACAGAATCGCATTTGCGTCGCTGCAGGGAACATTAACGCTTGTTCAGGACGAAAGAAAGCACAGAGCCCCAGATTTGCTGTTGCCCTGGAGAGCTTGCAGAGCACTGGGGAAAGGCAGGCAGAGAATTCCCTGCTAGCACCTTCTCTGTGTCCGGGAAGGAGAAATGTTCACATTGTTTCACAGAATCGCATTTGCGTCGCTGCAGGGAACATTAACGCTTGTTCAGGACGAAAGAAAGCACAGAGCCCCAGATTTGCTGTTGCCCTGGAGAGCTTGCAGAGCACTGGGGAAAGGCAGGCAGAGAATTCCCTGCTAGCACCTTCTCTGTGTCCGGGAAGGAAAACTGTTCGCATTTGCTTCACAGAACCGCTTTTCTGCAGAGAACACTCACGCTTGTTCAGGACGAAAGAAAGCACAGAGCCCCAGATTTGCTGTTTCCCTGGACAGCTTGCAGAGCACTGGGGAAAGGCAGGCAGAGAATTCCCTGCTAGCACCTTCTCTGTGTCCAGGAAGGAAAACTGTTCGCATTTGCTTCACAGAACCGCTTTTCTGCAGGGACCATTAACGCTTGTTCAGGACGAAAGAAAGCACGGAGCCCCAGATTTGCTGTTGCCCTGGAGAGCTTGCAGAGCACTGGGGAAAGGCAGGCAGAGAATTCCCTGCTAGCACCTTCTCTGTGTCCGAGAAGGAAAACTGTTCACATTTGCTTCACAGAACCGCTTTTCTGCAGAGAACACTAACGCTTGTTCAGGACGAAAGAAAGCACAGAGCCCCAGATTTGCTGTTGCCCTGGAGAGCTTGCAGAGCACTGGGGAAAGGCAGGCAGAGAATTCCCTGCTAGCACCTTCTCTGTGCCTAGGAAGGAGAAATGTTCACATTGTTTCACAGAATCGCATTTGCGTCGCTGCAGGGAACATTAACGCTTGTTCAGGACGAAAGAAAGCACAGAGCCCCAGATTTGCTGTTGCCCTGGAGAGCTTGCAGAGCACTGGGGAAAGGCAGGCAGAGAATTCCCTGCTAGCACCTTCTCTGTGTCCGGGAAGGAGAAATGTTCACATTGTTTCACAGAATCGCATTTGCGTCGCTGCAGGGAACATTAACGTTTGTTCAGGACGAAAGAAAGCACAGAGCCCCAGATTTGCTGTTGCCCTGGAGAGCTTGCAGAGCACTGGGGAAAGGCAGGCAGAGAATTCCCTGCTAGCACCTTCTCTGTGTCCGGGAAGGAAAACTGTTCGCATTTGCTTCACAGAACCGCTTTTCTGCAGAGAACACTAACGCTTGTTCAGGACGAAAGAAAGCACAGAGCCCCAGATTTGCTGTTGCCCTGGAGAGCTTGCAGAGCACTGGGGAAAGGCAGGCAGAGAATTCCCTGATAGCACCTTCTCTGTGTCCGGGAATGAGAAGTCTTCACGTTGTTACTCGGAATCGCATTTGCGTCGCTGTAGAGAACACTAACGCTTGTTCAGGACGAAAGAAAGCACAGAGCGCCAGATTTGCTGTTGCCCTGGAGAGCTTGCAGAGCACTGGGGAAAGGCAGGCAGAGAATTCCCCGCTAGCACCTTCTCTGTGTCCGGGAAGGAAAACTGTTCGCATTTGCTTCACAGAACCGCTTTTCTGCAGGGAACATTAACGCTTCTTCCGGACGAAAGAAAGCACAGAGCCCCAGATTTGCTGTTGCCCTGGAGAGCTTGCAGAGCACCGGGGAAAGGCAGGCAGAGAATTCCCTGCTAGCACCTTCTCTGTGTCCGGGAAGGAAAACTGTTTGCATTTGCTTTACAGAACCGCTTTTCTGCAGGGAACATTAACGCTTGTTCAGGACGAAAGAAAGCACAGAGCCCCAGATTTGCTGTTGCCCTGGAGAGCTTGCAGAGCACTGGGGAAAGGCAGGCAGAGAATTCCCTGCTAGCACCTTCTCTGTGTCCGGGAAGGAAAACTGTTCGCATTTGCTTCACAGAATCGCATTTGCGTAGCTGCAGGGAACATTAACGATTGTTCAGGATGAAAGAAAGCACAGAGCCCCAGATTTGCTGTTGCCCTGGAGAGCTTGCAGAGCACTGGGGAAAGGCAGGCAGAGAATTCCCTGCTAGCACCTTCTCTGTGTCCGGGAAGGAAAACTGTTCGCATTTGCTTCACAGAACCGCTTTTCTGCAGAGAACACTAACGCTTGTTCAGGACGAAAGAAAGCACAGAGCCCCAGATTTGCTGTTTCCCTGGACAGCTTGCAGAGCACTGGGGAAAGGCAGGCAGAGAATTCCCTGCTAGCACCTTCTCTGTGTCCGGGAAGGAGAAATGTTCACATTGTTTCACAGAATCGCATTTGCGTCGCTGCAGGGAACATTAACGCTTATTCAGGACGAAAGAAAGCACAGAGCCCCAGATTTGCTGTTGCCCTGGAGAGCTTGCAGAGCACTGGGGAAAGGCAGGCAGAGAATTCCCTGCTAGCACCTTCTCTGTGTCCGGGAAGGAAAACTGTTCGCATTTGCTTCACAGAACCGCTTTTCTGCAGGGAACATTAACGCTTGTTCAGGACGAAAGAAAGCACAGAGCCCCAGATTTGCTGTTGCCCTGGAGAGCTTGCAGAGCACTGGGGAAAGGCAGGCAGAGAATTCCCTGCTAGCGCCTTCTCTGTGTCCGGGAAGGAAAACTGTTCGCATTTGCTTCACAGAACCGCTTTTCTGCAGAGAACACTAACGCTTGTTCAGGACAAAAGAAAGCACAGAGCCCCAGATTTGCTGTTTCCCTGGACAGCTTGCAGAGCACTGGGGAAAGGCAGGCAGAGAATTCCCTGCTAGCACCTTCTCTGTGTCCGGGAAGGAGAAATGTTCACATTGTTTCACAGAATCGCATTTGCGTCGCTGCAGGGAACATTAACGCTTATTCAGGACGAAAGAAAGCACAGAGCCCCAGATTTGCTGTTGCCCTGGAGAGCTTGCAGAGCACCGGGGAAAGGCAGGCAGAGAATTCCCTGCTAGCACCTTCTCTGTGTCCGGGAAGGAAAACTGTTCGCATTTGCTTCACAGAACCGCTTTTCTGCAGGGAACATTAACGCTTGTTCAGGACGAAAGAAAGCACAGAGCCCCAGATTTGCTGTTGCCCTGGAGAGCTTGCAGAGCACTGGTGAAAGGCAGGCAGAGAATTCCCTGCTAGCACCTTCTCTGTGTCCGGGAAGGAAAACTGTTCACATTTGCTTCACAGAACCGCTTTTCTGCAGAGAACACTAACGCTTGTTCAGGACGAAAGAAAGCACAGAGCCCCAGATTTGCTGTTGCCCTGAAGAGCTTGCAGAGCACTGGGGAAAGGCAGGCAGAGAATTCCCTGCTAGCACCTTCTCTGTGTCCGTGAAGGAGAAATGTTCACATTGTTTCACAGAATCGCATTTGCGTCGCTGCAGGGAACATTAACGCTTATTCAGGACGAAAGAAAGCACAGAGCGCCAGATTTGCTGTTGCCCTGGAGAGCTTGCAGAGCACTGGGGAAAGGCAGGCAGAGAATTCCCTGCTAGCACCTTCTCTGTGTCCAGGAAGGAAAACTGTTCGCATTTGCTTCACAGAACCGCTTTTCTGCAGGGACCATTAACGCTTGTTCAGGACGAAAGAAAGCACGGAGCCCCAGATTTGCTGTTGCCCTGGAGAGCTTGCAGAGCACTGGGGAAAGGCAGGCAGAGAATTCCCTGCTAGCACCTTCTCTGTGTCCGAGAAGGAAAACTGTTCACATTTGCTTCACAGAACCGCTTTTCTGCAGAGAACACTAACGCTTGTTCAGGACGAAAGAAAGCACAGAGCCCCAGATTTGCTGTTGCCCTGGAGAGCTTGCAGAGCACTGGGGAAAGGCAGGCAGAGAATTCCCTGCTAGCACCTTCTCTGTGCCTAGGAAGGAGAAATGTTCACATTGTTTCACAGAATCGCATTTGCGTCGCTGCAGGGAACATTAACGCTTGTTCAGGACGAAAGAAAGCACAGAGCCCCAGATTTGCTGTTGCCCTGGAGAGCTTGCAGAGCACTGGGGAAAGGCAGGCAGAGAATTCCCTGCTAGCACCTTCTCTGTGTCCGGGAAGGAGAAATGTTCACATTGTTTCACAGAATCGCATTTGCGTCGCTGCAGGGAACATTAACGCTTGTTCAGGACGAAAGAAAGCACAGAGCCCCAGATTTGCTGTTGCCCTGGAGAGCTTGCAGAGCACTGGGGAAAGGCAGGCAGAGAATTCCCTGCTAGCACCTTCTCTGTGTCCGGGAAGGAAAACTGTTCGCATTTGCTTCACAGAACCGCTTTTCTGCAGAGAACACTAACGCTTGTTCAGGACGAAAGAAAGCACAGAGCCCCAGATTTGCTGTTGCCCTGGAGAGCTTGCAGAGCACTGGGGAAAGGCAGGCAGAGAATTCCCTGATAGCACCTTCTCTGTGTCCGGGAATGAGAAGTCTTCACGTTGTTACTCGGAATCGCATTTGCGTCGCTGTAGAGAACACTAACGCTTGTTCAGGACGAAAGAAAGCACAGAGCGCCAGATTTGCTGTTGCCCTGGAGAGCTTGCAGAGCACTGGGGAAAGGCAGGCAGAGAATTCCCCGCTAGCACCTTCTCTGTGTCCGGGAAGGAGAAATGTTCACATTGTTTCACAGAATCGCATTTGCGTCGCTGCAGGGAACATTAACGCTTGTTCAGGACGAAAGAAAGCACAGAGCCCCAGATTTGCTGTTGCCCTGGAGAGCTTGCAGAGCACTGGGGAAAGGCAGGCAGAGAATTCCCTGCTAGCACCTTCTCTGTGTCCGGGAAGGAAAACTGTTCGCATTTGCTTCACAGAACCGCTTTTCTGCAGGGAACATTAACGCTTGTTCAGGACGAAAGAAAGCACAGAGCCCCAGATTTGCTGTTGCCCTGGAGAGCTTGCAGAGCACCGGGGAAAGGCAGGCAGAGAATTCCCTGCTAGCACCTTCTCTGTGTCCGGGAAGGAAAACTGTTCGCATTTGCTTTACAGAACCGCTTTTCTGCAGGGAACATTAACGCTTGTTCAGGACGAAAGAAAGCACAGAGCCCCAGATTTGCTGTTGCCCTGGAGAGCTTGCAGAGCACTGGGGAAAGGCAGGCAGAGAATTCCCTGATAGCACCTTCTCTGTGTCCGGGAATGAGAAGTCTTCACGTTGTTACTCGGAATCGCATTTGCGTCGCTGTAGAGAACACTAACGCTTGTTCAGGACGAAAGAAAGCACAGAGCGCCAGATTTGCTGTTGCCCTGGAGAGCTTGCAGAGCACTGGGGAAAGGCAGGCAGAGAATTCCCCGCTAGCACCTTCTCTGTGTCCGGGAAGGAAAACTGTTCGCATTTGCTTCACAGAACCGCTTTTCTGCAGGGAACATTAACGCTTCTTCCGGACGAAAGAAAGCACAGAGCCCCAGATTTGCTGTTGCCCTGGAGAGCTTGCAGAGCACCGGGGAAAGGCAGGCAGAGAATTCCCTGCTAGCACCTTCTCTGTGTCCGGGAAGGAAAACTGTTTGCATTTGCTTTACAGAACCGCTTTTCTGCAGGGAACATTAACGCTTGTTCAGGACGAAAGAAAGCACAGAGCCCCAGATTTGCTGTTGCCCTGGAGAGCTTGCAGAGCACTGGGGAAAGGCAGGCAGAGAATTCCCTGCTAGCACCTTCTCTGTGTCCGGGAAGGAAAACTGTTCGCATTTGCTTCACAGAATCGCATTTGCGTAGCTGCAGGGAACATTAACGATTGTTCAGGATGAAAGAAAGCACAGAGCCCCAGATTTGCTGTTGCCCTGGAGAGCTTGCAGAGCACTGGGGAAAGGCAGGCAGAGAATTCCCTGCTAGCACCTTCTCTGTGTCCGGGAAGGAAAACTGTTCGCATTTGCTTCACAGAACCGCTTTTCTGCAGAGAACACTAACGCTTGTTCAGGACGAAAGAAAGCACAGAGCCCCAGATTTGCTGTTTCCCTGGACAGCTTGCAGAGCACTGGGGAAAGGCAGGCAGAGAATTCCCTGCTAGCACCTTCTCTGTGTCCGGGAAGGAGAAATGTTCACATTGTTTCACAGAATCGCATTTGCGTCGCTGCAGGGAACATTAACGCTTATTCAGGACGAAAGAAAGCACAGAGCCCCAGATTTGCTGTTGCCCTGGAGAGCTTGCAGAGCACTGGGGAAAGGCAGGCAGAGAATTCCCTGCTAGCACCTTCTCTGTGTCCGGGAAGGAAAACTGTTCGCATTTGCTTCACAGAACCGCTTTTCTGCAGGGAACATTAACGCTTGTTCAGGACGAAAGAAAGCACAGAGCCCCAGATTTGCTGTTGCCCTGGAGAGCTTGCAGAGCACTGGGGAAAGGCAGGCAGAGAATTCCCTGCTAGCGCCTTCTCTGTGTCCGGGAAGGAAAACTGTTCGCATTTGCTTCACAGAACCGCTTTTCTGCAGAGAACACTAACGCTTGTTCAGGACAAAAGAAAGCACAGAGCCCCAGATTTGCTGTTTCCCTGGACAGCTTGCAGAGCACTGGGGAAAGGCAGGCAGAGAATTCCCTGCTAGCACCTTCTCTGTGTCCGGGAAGGAGAAATGTTCACATTGTTTCACAGAATCGCATTTGCGTCGCTGCAGGGAACATTAACGCTTATTCAGGACGAAAGAAAGCACAGAGCCCCAGATTTGCTGTTGCCCTGGAGAGCTTGCAGAGCACCGGGGAAAGGCAGGCAGAGAATTCCCTGCTAGCACCTTCTCTGTGTCCGGGAAGGAAAACTGTTCGCATTTGCTTCACAGAACCGCTTTTCTGCAGGGAACATTAACGCTTGTTCAGGACGAAAGAAAGCACAGAGCCCCAGATTTGCTGTTGCCCTGGAGAGCTTGCAGAGCACTGGTGAAAGGCAGGCAGAGAATTCCCTGCTAGCACCTTCTCTGTGTCCGGGAAGGAAAACTGTTCACATTTGCTTCACAGAACCGCTTTTCTGCAGAGAACACTAACGCTTGTTCAGGACGAAAGAAAGCACAGAGCCCCAGATTTGCTGTTGCCCTGAAGAGCTTGCAGAGCACTGGGGAAAGGCAGGCAGAGAATTCCCTGCTAGCACCTTCTCTGTGTCCGTGAAGGAGAAATGTTCACATTGTTTCACAGAATCGCATTTGCGTCGCTGCAGGGAACATTAACGCTTATTCAGGACGAAAGAAAGCACAGAGCGCCAGATTTGCTGTTGCCCTGGAGAGCTTGCAGAGCACTGGGGAAAGGCAGGCAGAGAATTCCCTGCTAGCACCTTCTCTGTGTCCAGGAAGGAAAACTGTTCGCATTTGCTTCACAGAACCGCTTTTCTGCAGGGACCATTAACGCTTGTTCAGGACGAAAGAAAGCACGGAGCCCCAGATTTGCTGTTGCCCTGGAGAGCTTGCAGAGCACTGGGGAAAGGCAGGCAGAGAATTCCCTGCTAGCACCTTCTCTGTGTCCGAGAAGGAAAACTGTTCACATTTGCTTCACAGAACCGCTTTTCTGCAGAGAACACTAACGCTTGTTCAGGACGAAAGAAAGCACAGAGCCCCAGATTTGCTGTTGCCCTGGAGAGCTTGCAGAGCACTGGGGAAAGGCAGGCAGAGAATTCCCTGCTAGCACCTTCTCTGTGCCTAGGAAGGAGAAATGTTCACATTGTTTCACAGAATCGCATTTGCGTCGCTGCAGGGAACATTAACGCTTGTTCAGGACGAAAGAAAGCACAGAGCCCCAGATTTGCTGTTGCCCTGGAGAGCTTGCAGAGCACTGGGGAAAGGCAGGCAGAGAATTCCCTGCTAGCACCTTCTCTGTGTCCGGGAAGGAGAAATGTTCACATTGTTTCACAGAATCGCATTTGCGTCGCTGCAGGGAACATTAACGCTTGTTCAGGACGAAAGAAAGCACAGAGCCCCAGATTTGCTGTTGCCCTGGAGAGCTTGCAGAGCACTGGGGAAAGGCAGGCAGAGAATTCCCTGCTAGCACCTTCTCTGTGTCCGGGAAGGAAAACTGTTCGCATTTGCTTCACAGAACCGCTTTTCTGCAGAGAACACTAACGCTTGTTCAGGACGAAAGAAAGCACAGAGCCCCAGATTTGCTGTTGCCCTGGAGAGCTTGCAGAGCACTGGGGAAAGGCAGGCAGAGAATTCCCTGATAGCACCTTCTCTGTGTCCGGGAATGAGAAGTCTTCACGTTGTTACTCGGAATCGCATTTGCGTCGCTGTAGAGAACACTAACGCTTGTTCAGGACGAAAGAAAGCACAGAGCGCCAGATTTGCTGTTGCCCTGGAGAGCTTGCAGAGCACTGGGGAAAGGCAGGCAGAGAATTCCCCGCTAGCACCTTCTCTGTGTCCGGGAAGGAGAAATGTTCACATTGTTTCACAGAATCGCATTTGCGTCGCTGCAGGGAACATTAACGCTTGTTCAGGACGAAAGAAAGCACAGAGCCCCAGATTTGCTGTTGCCCTGGAGAGCTTGCAGAGCACTGGGGAAAGGCAGGCAGAGAATTCCCTGCTAGCACCTTCTCTGTGTCCGGGAAGGAAAACTGTTCGCATTTGCTTCACAGAACCGCTTTTCTGCAGGGAACATTAACGCTTGTTCAGGACGAAAGAAAGCACAGAGCCCCAGATTTGCTGTTGCCCTGGAGAGCTTGCAGAGCACCGGGGAAAGGCAGGCAGAGAATTCCCTGCTAGCACCTTCTCTGTGTCCGGGAAGGAAAACTGTTCGCATTTGCTTTACAGAACCGCTTTTCTGCAGGGAACATTAACGCTTGTTCAGGACGAAAGAAAGCACAGAGCCCCAGATTTGCTGTTGCCCTGGAGAGCTTGCAGAGCACTGGGGAAAGGCAGGCAGAGAATTCCCTGCTAGCACCTTCTCTGTGTCCGGGAAGGAAAACTGTTCGCATTTGCTTCACAGAATCGCATTTGCGTAGCTGCAGGGAACATTAACGATTGTTCAGGACGAAAGAAAGCACAGAGCCCCAGATTTGCTGTTGCCCTGGAGAGCTTGCAGAGCACTGGGGAAAGGCAGGCAGAGAATTCCCTGCTAGCACCTTCTCTGTGTCCGGGAAGGAAAACTGTTCGCATTTGCTTCACAGAACCGCTTTTCTGCAGAGAACACTAACGCTTGTTCAGGACGAAAGAAAGCACAGAGCCCCAGATTTGCTGTTGCCCTGGACAGCTTGCAGAGCACTGGGGAAAGGCAGGCAGAGAATTCCCTGCTAGCACCTTCTCTGTGTCCAGGAAGGAAAACTGTTCGCATTTGCTTCACAGAACCGCTTTTCTGCAGGGACCATTAACGCTTGTTCAGGACGAAAGAAAGCACGGAGCCCCAGATTTGCTGTTGCCCTGGAGAGCTTGCAGAGCACTGGGGAAAGGCAGGCAGAGAATTCCCTGCTAGCACCTTCTCTGTGTCCGAGAAGGAAAACTGTTCACATTTGCTTCACAGAACCGCTTTTCTGCAGAGAACACTAACGCTTGTTCAGGACGAAAGAAAGCACAGAGCCCCAGATTTGCTGTTGCCCTGGAGAGCTTGCAGAGCACTGGGGAAAGGCAGGCAGAGAATTCCCTGCTAGCACCTTCTCTGTGCCTAGGAAGGAGAAATGTTCACATTGTTTCACAGAATCGCATTTGCGTCGCTGCAGGGAACATTAACGCTTGTTCAGGACGAAAGAAAGCACAGAGCCCCAGATTTGCTGTTGCCCTGGAGAGCTTGCAGAGCACTGGGGAAAGGCAGGCAGAGAATTCCCTGCTAGCACCTTCTCTGTGTCCGGGAAGGAGAAATGTTCACATTGTTTCACAGAATCGCATTTGCGTCGCTGCAGGGAACATTAACGCTTGTTCAGGACGAAAGAAAGCACAGAGCCCCAGATTTGCTGTTGCCCTGGAGAGCTTGCAGAGCACTGGGGAAAGGCAGGCAGAGAATTCCCTGCTAGCACCTTCTCTGTGTCCGGGAAGGAAAACTGTTCGCATTTGCTTCACAGAACCGCTTTTCTGCAGAGAACACTAACGCTTGTTCAGGACGAAAGAAAGCACAGAGCCCCAGATTTGCTGTTGCCCTGGAGAGCTTGCAGAGCACTGGGGAAAGGCAGGCAGAGAATTCCCTGCTAGCACCTTCTCTGTGTCCGGGAATGAGAAGTCTTCACGTTGTTACTCGGAATCGCATTTGCGTCGCTGTAGAGAACACTAACGCTTGTTCAGGACGAAAGAAAGCACAGAGCGCCAGATTTGCTGTTGCCCTGGAGAGCTTGCAGAGCACTGGGGAAAGGCAGGCAGAGAATTCCCCGCTAGCACCTTCTCTGTGTCCGGGAAGGAAAACTGTTCGCATTTGCTTCACAGAACCGCTTTTCTGCAGGGAACATTAACGCTTCTTCCGGACGAAAGAAAGCACAGAGCCCCAGATTTGCTGTTGCCCTGGAGAGCTTGCAGAGCACCGGGGAAAGGCAGGCAGAGAATTCCCTGCTAGCACCTTCTCTGTGTCCGGGAAGGAAAACTGTTCGCATTTGCTTCACAGAACCGCTTTTCTGCAGGGAACATTAACGCTTGTTCAGGACGAAAGAAAGCACAGAGCCCCAGATTTGCTGTTGCCCTGGAGAGCTTGCAGAGCACCGGGGAAAGGCAGGCAGAGAATTCCCTGCTAGCACCTTCTCTGTGTCCGGGAAGGAAAACTGTTCGCATTTGCTTTACAGAACCGCTTTTCTGCAGGGAACATTAACGCTTGTTCAGGACGAAAGAAAGCACAGAGCCCCAGATTTGCTGTTGCCCTGGAGAGCTTGCAGAGCACTGGGGAAAGGCAGGCAGAGAATTCCCTGCTAGCACCTTCTCTGTGTCCGGGAAGGAAAACTGTTCGCATTTGCTTCACAGAATCGCATTTGCGTAGCTGCAGGGAACATTAACGATTGTTCAGGACGAAAGAAAGCACAGAGCCCCAGATTTGCTGTTGCCCTGGAGAGCTTGCAGAGCACTGGGGAAAGGCAGGCAGAGAATTCCCTGCTAGCACCTTCTCTGTGTCCGGGAAGGAAAACTGTTCGCATTTGCTTCACAGAACCGCTTTTCTGCAGAGAACACTAACGCTTGTTCAGGACGAAAGAAAGCACAGAGCCCCAGATTTGCTGTTTCCCTGGACAGCTTGCAGAGCACTGGGGAAAGGCAGGCAGAGAATTCCCTGCTAGCACCTTCTCTGTGTCCAGGAAGGAAAACTGTTCGCATTTGCTTCACAGAACCGCTTTTCTGCAGGGACCATTAACGCTTGTTCAGGACGAAAGAAAGCACGGAGCCCCAGATTTGCTGTTGCCCTGGAGAGCTTGCAGAGCACTGGGGAAAGGCAGGCAGAGAATTCCCTGCTAGCACCTTCTCTGTGTCCGAGAAGGAAAACTGTTCACATTTGCTTCACAGAACCGCTTTTCTGCAGAGAACACTAACGCTTGTTCAGGACGAAAGAAAGCACAGAGCCCCAGATTTGCTGTTGCCCTGGAGAGCTTGCAGAGCACTGGGGAAAGGCAGGCAGAGAATTCCCTGCTAGCACCTTCTCTGTGCCTAGGAAGGAGAAATGTTCACATTGTTTCACAGAATCGCATTTGCGTCGCTGCAGGGAACATTAACGCTTGTTCAGGACGAAAGAAAGCACAGAGCCCCAGATTTGCTGT
Organism: Strix aluco; assembly: GCF_031877795.1. Taxonomy (NCBI): domain Eukaryota; kingdom Metazoa; phylum Chordata; class Aves; order Strigiformes; family Strigidae; genus Strix; species Strix aluco. Next base: position 10,198,607 of record NC_133932.1, read on the forward strand.
TGCCCTGGAGAGCTTGCAGAGCACTGGGGAAAGGCAGGCAGAGAATTCCCTGCTAGCACCTTCTCTGTGTCCGGGAAGGAGAAATGTTCACATTGTTTCACAGAATCGCATTTGCGTCGCTGCAGGGAACATTAACGCTTGTTCAGGACGAAAGAAAGCACAGAGCCCCAGATTTGCTGTTGCCCTGGAGAGCTTGCAGAGCACTGGGGAAAGGCAGGCAGAGAATTCCCTGCTAGCACCTTCTCTGTGTCCGGGAAGGAAAACTGTTCGCATTTGCTTCACAGAACCGCTTTTCTGCAGAGAACACTAACGCTTGTTCAGGACGAAAGAAAGCACAGAGCCCCAGATTTGCTGTTGCCCTGGAGAGCTTGCAGAGCACTGGGGAAAGGCAGGCAGAGAATTCCCTGATAGCACCTTCTCTGTGTCCGGGAATGAGAAGTCTTCACGTTGTTACTCGGAATCGCATTTGCGTCGCTGTAGAGAACACTAACGCTTGTTCAGGACGAAAGAAAGCACAGAGCGCCAGATTTGCTGTTGCCCTGGAGAGCTTGCAGAGCACTGGGGAAAGGCAGGCAGAGAATTCCCCGCTAGCACCTTCTCTGTGTCCGGGAAGGAAAACTGTTCGCATTTGCTTCACAGAACCGCTTTTCTGCAGGGAACATTAACGCTTCTTCCGGACGAAAGAAAGCACAGAGCCCCAGATTTGCTGTTGCCCTGGAGAGCTTGCAGAGCACCGGGGAAAGGCAGGCAGAGAATTCCCTGCTAGCACCTTCTCTGTGTCCGGGAAGGAAAACTGTTTGCATTTGCTTTACAGAACCGCTTTTCTGCAGGGAACATTAACGCTTGTTCAGGACGAAAGAAAGCACAGAGCCCCAGATTTGCTGTTGCCCTGGAGAGCTTGCAGAGCACTGGGGAAAGGCAGGCAGAGAATTCCCTGCTAGCACCTTCTCTGTGTCCGGGAAGGAAAACTGTTCGCATTTGCTTCACAGAATCGCATTTGCGTAGCTGCAGGGAACATTAACGATTGTTCAGGATGAAAGAAAGCACAGCGCCCCAGATTTGCTGTTGCCCTGGAGAGCTTGCAGAGCACTGGGGAAAGGCAGGCAGAGAATTCCCTGCTAGCACCTTCTCTGTGTCCGGGAAGGAAAACTGTTCGCATTTGCTTCACAGAACCGCTTTTCTGCAGGGAACATTAACGCTTGTTCAGGACGAAAGAAAGCACAGAGCCCCAGATTTGCTGTTGCCCTGGAGAGCTTGCAGAGCACTGGGGAAAGGCAGGCAGAGAATTCCCTGCTAGCGCCTTCTCTGTGTCCGGGAAGGAAAACTGTTCGCATTTGCTTCACAGAACCGCTTTTCTGCAGAGAACACTAACGCTTGTTCAGGACAAAAGAAAGCACAGAGCCCCAGATTTGCTGTTTCCCTGGACAGCTTGCAGAGCACTGGGGAAAGGCAGGCAGAGAATTCCCTGCTAGCACCTTCTCTGTGTCCGGGAAGGAGAAATGTTCACATTGTTTCACAGAATCGCATTTGCGTCGCTGCAGGGAACATTAACGCTTATTCAGGACGAAAGAAAGCACAGAGCCCCAGATTTGCTGTTGCCCTGGAGAGCTTGCAGAGCACCGGGGAAAGGCAGGCAGAGAATTCCCTGCTAGCACCTTCTCTGTGTCCGGGAAGGAAAACTGTTCGCATTTGCTTCACAGAACCGCTTTTCTGCAGGGAACATTAACGCTTGTTCAGGACGAAAGAAAGCACAGAGCCCCAGATTTGCTGTTGCCCTGGAGAGCTTGCAGAGCACTGGTGAAAGGCAGGCAGAGAATTCCCTGCTAGCACCTTCTCTGTGTCCGGGAAGGAAAACTGTTCACATTTGCTTCACAGAACCGCTTTTCTGCAGAGAACACTAACGCTTGTTCAGGACGAAAGAAAGCACAGAGCCCCAGATTTGCTGTTGCCCTGAAGAGCTTGCAGAGCACTGGGGAAAGGCAGGCAGAGAATTCCCTGCTAGCACCTTCTCTGTGTCCGTGAAGGAGAAATGTTCACATTGTTTCACAGAATCGCATTTGCGTCGCTGCAGGGAACATTAACGCTTATTCAGGACGAAAGAAAGCACAGAGCCCCAGATTTGCTGTTGCCCTGGAGAGCTTGCAGAGCACCGGGGAAAGGCAGGCAGAGAATTCCCCGCTAGCACCTTCTCTGTGTCCGGGAAGGAAAACTGTTCGCATTTGCTTCACAGAACCGCTTTTCAGCAGGGAACATTAACGCTTGTTCAGGACGAAAGAAAGCACAGAGCCCCAGATTTGCTGTTGCCCTGGAGAGCTTGCAGAGCACTGGGGAAAGGCAGGCAGAGAATTCCCTGCTAGCACCTTCTCTGTGTCCAGGAAGGAAAACTGTTCACATTTGCTTCACAGAACCGCCTTCTGCAGAGAACACTAACGCTTGTTCAGGACGAAAGAAAGCACAGAGCCCCAGATTGGCTGTTGCCCTGGAGAGCTTGCAGAGCACTAGGGAAAGGCAGGCAGAGAATTCCCTGCTAGCACCTTCTCTGTGTCCGGGAAGGAAAACTGTTCGCATTTGCTTCACAGAACCGCTTTTCTGCAGGGAACATTAACGCTTCTTCAGGACGAAAGAAAGCACAGAGCCCCAGATTTGCTGTTGCCCTGGAGAGCTTGCAGAGCACTGGGGAAAGGCAGGCAGAGAATTCCCTGCTAGCACCTTCTCTGTGTCCGGGAAGGAAAACTGTTCGCATTTGCTTCACAGAACCGCTTTTCTGCAGGGAACATTAACGCTTGTTCAGGACGAAAGAAAGCACAGAGCGCCAGATTTGCTGTTGCCCTGGAGAGCTTGCAGAGCACTGGGGAAAGGCAGGCAGAGAATTCCCTGCTAGCACCTTCTCTGTGTCCGGGAAGGAGAAGTCTTCACGTTGTTACTCGGAATCGCATTTGCGTCGCTGTAGAGAACACTAACGCTTGTTCAGGACGAAAGAAAGCACAGAGCGCCAGATTTGCTGTTGCCCTGGAGAGCTTGCAGAGCACTGGGGAAAGGCAGGCAGAGAATTCCCCGCTAGCACCTTCTCTGTGTCCGGGAAGGAAAACTGTTCGCATTTGCTTCACAGAACCGCTTTTCTGCAGGGAACATTAACGCTTCTTCCGGACGAAAGAAAGCACAGAGCCCCAGATTTGCTGTTGCCCTGGAGAGCTTGCAGAGCACCGGGGAAAGGCAGGCAGAGAATTCCCTGCTAGCACCTTCTCTGTGTCCGGGAAGGAGAAATGTTCACATTGTTTCACAGAATCGCATTTGCGTCGCTGCAGGGAACATTAACGCTTGTTCAGGACGAAAGAAAGCACAGAGCCCCAGATTTGCTGTTGCCCTGGAGAGCTTGCAGAGCACTGGGGAAAGGCAGGCAGAGAATTCCCCGCTAGCACCTTCTCTGTGTCCGGGAAGGAAAACTGTTCGCATTTGCTTCACAGAACCGCTTTTCTGCAGGGAACATTAACGCTTGTTCAGGACGAAAGAAAGCACAGAGCCCCAGATTTGCTGTTGCCCTGGAGAGCTTGCAGAGCACCGGGGAAAGGCAGGCAGAGAATTCCCTGCTAGCACCTTCTCTGTGTCCGGGAAGGAAAACTGTTCGCATTTGCTTCACAGAACCGCTTTTCTGCAGGGAACATTAACGCTTGTTCAGGACGAAAGAAAGCACAGAGCCCCAGATTTGCTGTTGCCCTGGAGAGCTTGCAGAGCACCGGGGAAAGGCAGGCAGAGAATTCCCTGCTAGCACCTTCTCTGTGTCCGGGAAGGAAAACTGTTCGCATTTGCTTTACAGAACCGCTTTTCTGCAGGGAACATTAACGATTGTTCAGGACGAAAGAAAGCACAGAGCCCCAGATTTGCTGTTGCCCTGGAGAGCTTGCAGAGCACTGGGGAAAGGCAGGCAGAGAATTCCCTGCTAGCACCTTCTCTGTGTCCGGGAAGGAGAAATGTTCACATTGTTTCACAGAATCGCATTTGCGTCGCTGCAGGGAACATTAACGCTTATTCAGGACGAAAGAAAGCACAGAGCCCCAGATTTGCTGTTGCCCTGGAGAGCTTGCAGAGCACTGGGGAAAGGCAGGCAGAGAATTCCCTGCTAGCACCTTCTCTGTGCCTGGGAAGGAGAAGTCTTCACGTTGTTACTCGGAATCGCATTTGCGTCGCTGTAGAGAACACTAACGCTTGTTCAGGACGAAAGAAAGCACAGAGCGCCAGATTTGCTGTTGCCCTGGAGAGCTTGCAGAGCACTGGGGAAAGGCAGGCAGAGAATTCCCCGCTAGCACCTTCTCTGTGTCCGGGAAGGAAAACTGTTCGCATTTGCTTCACAGAACCGCTTTTCTGCAGGGAACATTAACGCTTGTTCAGGACGAAAGAAAGCACAGAGCGCCAGATTTGCTGTTGCCCTGGAGAGCTTGCAGAGCACCGGGGAAAGGCAGGCAGAGAATTCCCTGCTAGCACCTTCTCTGTGTCCGGGAAGGAAAACTGTTCGCATTTGCTTTACAGAACCGCTTTTCTGCAGGGAACATTAACGCTTGTTCAGGACGAAAGAAAGCACAGAGCCCCAGATTTGCTGTTGCCCTGGAGAGCTTGCAGAGCACTGGGGAAAGGCAGGCAGAGAATTCCCTGCTAGCACCTTCTCTGTGTCCGGGAAGGAGAAATGTTCACATTGTTTCACAGAATCGCATTTGCGTAGCTGCAGGGAACATTAACGCTTGTTCAGGACGAAAGAAAGCACAGAGCCCCAGATTTGCTGTTGCCCTGGAGAGCTTGCAGAGCACTGGGGAAAGGCAGGCAGAGAATTCCCTGCTAGCACCTTCTCTGTGTCCGGGAAGGAAAACTGTTCGCATTTGCTTCACAGAACCGCTTTTCTGCAGAGAACACTAACGCTTGTTCAGGACGAAAGAAAGCACAGAGCCCCAGATTGGCTGTTGCCCTGGAGAGCTTGCAGAGCACTGGGGAAAGGCAGGCAGAGAATTCCCTGCTAGCACCTTCTCTGTGTCCGGGAAGGAAAAGTGTTCGCATTTGCTTCACAGAACCGCTTTTCTGCAGAGAACACTAACGCTTGTTCAGGACAAAAGAAAGCACAGAGCCCCAGATTTGCTGTTTCCCTGGACAGCTTGCAGAGCACTGGGGAAAGGCAGGCAGAGAATTCCCTGCTAGCACCTTCTCTGTGTCCGGGAAGGAGAAATGTTCACATTGTTTCACAGAATCGCATTTGCGTCGCTGCAGGGAACATTAACGCTTATTCAGGACGAAAGAAAGCACAGAGCCCCAGATTTGCTGTTGCCCTGGAGAGCTTGCAGAGCACTGGGGAAAGGCAGGCAGAGAATTCCCTGCTAGCACCTTCTCTGTGTCCGGGAAGGAAAACTGTTCGCATTTGCTTCACAGAACCGCTTTTCTGCAGAGAACACTAACGCTTGTTCAGGACGAAAGAAAGCACAGAGCCCCAGATTTGCTGTTGCCCTGGAGAGCTTGCAGAGCACTGTGGAAAGGCAGGCAGAGAATTCCCTGCTAGCACCTTCTCTGTGTCCGGGAAGGAAAACTGTTCGCATTTGCTTCACAGAACCGCTTTTCTGCAGGGAACATTAACGCTTGTTCAGGACGAAAGAAAGCACAGAGCCCCAGATTTGCTGTTGCCCTGGAGAGCTTGCAGAGCACTGGGGAAAGGCAGGCAGAGAATTCCCTGCTAGCACCTTCTCTGTGTCCGGGAAGGAAAACTGTTCACATTTGCTTCACAGAACCGCTTTTCTGCAGAGAACACTAACGCTTGTTCAGGACGAAAGAAAGCACAGAGCCCCAGATTTGCTGTTTCCCTGGACAGCTTGCAGAGCACTGGGGAAAGGCAGGCAGAGAATTCCCTGCTAGCACCTTCTCTGTGTCCGGGAAGGAGAAATGTTCACATTGTTTCACAGAATCGCATTTGCGTCGCTGCAGGGAACATTAACGCTTATTCAGGACGAAAGAAAACACAGAGCCCCAGATTTGCTGTTGCCCTGGAGAGCTTGCAGAGCACTGGGGAAAGGCAGGCAGAGAATTCCCTGCTAGAACCTTCTCTGTGTCCGGGAAGGAAAACTGTTCGCATTTGCTTCACAGAACCGCTTTTCTGCAGAGAACACTAACGCTTGTTCAGGACGAAAGAAAGCACAGAGCGCCAGATTTGCTGTTGCCCTGGAGAGCTTGCAGAGCACTGGGGAAAGGCAGGCAGAGAATTCCCTGCTAGCACCTTCTCTGTGTCCGGGAAGGAGAAATGTTCACATTGTTTCACAGAATCGCATTTGCGTCGCTGCAGGGAACATTAACGCTTATTCAGGACGAAAGAAAGCACAGAGCCCCAGATTTGCTGTTGCCCTGGAGAGCTTGCAGAGCACTGGGGAAAGGCAGGCAGAGAATTCCCTGCTAGCATCTTCTCTGTGCCTAGGAAGGAGAAATGTTCACATTGTTTCACAGAATCGCATTTGCGTCGCTGTAGAGAACACTAACGCTTGTTCAGGACGAAAGAAAGCACAGAGCACCAGATTTGCTGTTGCCCTGGAGAGCTTGCAGAGCACTGGGGAAAGGCAGGCAGAGAATTCCCTGCTAGCACCTTCTCTGTGTCCAGGAAGGAAAACTGTTCGCATTTGCTTCACAGAACCGCTTTTCTGTAGGGAACATTAACGCTTATTCAGGACGAAAGAAAGCACAGAGCGCCAGATTTGCTGTTGCCCTGGAGAGCTTGCAGAGCACTGGGGAAAGGCAGGCAGAGAATTCCCTGCTAGCACCTTCTCTGTGTCCAGGAAGGAGAACTGTTCGCATTTGCTTCAAAGAACCGCTTTTCTGCAGGGACCATTAACGCTTGTTCAGGACGAAAGAAAGCACGGAGCCCCAGATTTGCTGTTGCCCTGGAGAGCTTGCAGAGCACTGGGGAAAGGCAGGCAGAGAATTCCCTGCTAGCAGCTTCTCTGTGTCCGAGAAGGAAAACTGTTCACATTTGCTTCACAGAACCGCTTTTCTGCAGAGAACACTAACGCTTGTTCAGGACGAAAGAAAGCACAGAGCCCCAGATTTGCTGTTGCCCTGGAGAGCTTGCAGAGCACTGGGGAAAGGCAGGCAGAGAATTCCCTGCTAGCACCTTCTCTGTGTCCGGGAAGGAGAAATGTTCACATTGTTTCACAGAATCGCATTTGCGTCGCTGCAGGGAACATTAACGCTTGTTCAGGACGAAAGAAAGCACAGAGCCCCAGATTTGCTGTTGCCCTGGAGAGCTTGCAGAGCACTGGGGAAAGGCAGGCAGAGAATTCCCTGCTAGCACCTTCTCTGTGTCCGGGAAGGAAAACTGTTCGCATTTGCTTCACAGAACCGCTTTTCTGCAGAGAACACTAACGCTTGTTCAGGACGAAAGAAAGCACAGAGCCCCAGATTTGCTGTTGCCCTGGAGAGCTTGCAGAGCACCGGGGAAAGGCAGGCAGAGAATTCCCTGATAGCACCTTCTCTGTGTCCGGGAATGAGAAGTCTTCACGTTGTTACTCGGAATCGCATTTGCGTCGCTGTAGAGAACACTAACGCTTGTTCAGGACGAAAGAAAGCACAGAGCCCCAGATTTGCTGTTGCCCTGGAGAGCTTGCAGAGCACTGGGGAAAGGCAGGCAGAGAATTCCCTGCTAGCACCTTCTCTGTGTCCGGGAAGGAGAAATGTTCACATTGTTTCACAGAATCGCATTTGCGTCGCTGCAGGGAACATTAACGCTTATTCAGGACGAAAGAAAGCACAGAGCCCCAGATTTGCTGTTGCCCTGGAGAGCTTGCAGAGCACTGGGGAAAGGCAGGCAGAGAATTCCCTGCTAGCACCTTCTCTGTGCCTGGGAAGGAGAAGTCTTCACGTTGTTACTCGGAATCGCATTTGCGTCGCTGTAGAGAACACTAACGCTTGTTCAGGACGAAAGAAAGCACAGAGCGCCAGATTTGCTGTTGCCCTGGAGAGCTTGCAGAGCACTGGGGAAAGGCAGGCAGAGAATTCCCCGCTAGCACCTTCTCTGTGTCCGGGAAGGAAAACTGTTCGCATTTGCTTCACAGAACCGCTTTTCTGCAGGGAACATTAACGCTTCTTCCGGACGAAAGAAAGCACAGAGCCCCAGATTTGCTGTTGCCCTGGAGAGCTTGCAGAGCACCGGGGAAAGGCAGGCAGAGAATTCCCTGCTAGCACCTTCTCTGTGTCCGGGAAGGAAAACTGTTTGCATTTGCTTTACAGAACCGCTTTTCTGCAGGGAACATTAACGCTTGTTCAGGACGAAAGAAAGCACAGAGCCCCAGATTTGCTGTTGCCCTGGAGAGCTTGCAGAGTACTGGGGAAAGGCAGGCAGAGAATTCCCTGCTAGCACCTTCTCTGTGTCCGGGAAGGAAAACTGTTCGCATTTGCTTCACAGAATCGCATTTGCGTAGCTGCAGGGAACATTAACGATTGTTCAGGATGAAAGAAAGCACAGAGCCCCAGATTTGCTGTTGCCCTGGAGAGCTTGCAGAGCACTGGGGAAAGGCAGGCAGAGAATTCCCTGATAGCACCTTCTCTGTGTCCGGGAAGGAAAACTGTTCGCATTTGCTTCACAGAACCGCTTTTCTGCAGAGAACACTAACGCTTGTTCAGGACGAAAGAAAGCACAGAGCCCCAGATTTGCTGTTGTCCTGGAGAGCTTGCAGAGCACTGGGGAAAGGCAGGCAGAGAATTCCCTGCTAGCATCTTCTCTGTGCCTAGGAAGGAGAAATGTTCACATTGTTTCACAGAATCGCATTTGCGTCGCTGCAGGGAACACTAACGCTTGTTCAGGACGAAAGAAAGCACAGAGCCCCAGATTTGCTGTTGCCCTGGAGAGCTTGCAGAGCACTGGGGAAAGGCAGGCAGAGAATTCCCTGCTAGCACCTTCTCTGTGTCCGGGAAGGAAAACTGTTCGCATTTGCTTCACAGAACCGCTTTTCTGCAGGGAACATTAACGCTTGTTCAGGACGAAAGAAAGCACAGAGCCCCAGATTTGCTGTTGCCCTGGAGAGCTTGCAGAGCACTGGGGAAAGGCAGGCAGAGAATTCCCTGCTAGCACCTTCTCTGTGTCCGGGAAGGAAAACTGTTCACATTTGCTTCACAGAACCGCTTTTCTGCAGAGAACACTAACGCTTGTTCAGGACGAAAGAAAGCACAGAGCCCCAGATTGGCTGTTGTCCTGGAGAGCTTGCAGAGCACTGGGGAAAGGCAGGCAGAGAATTCCCTGCTAGCACCTTCTCTGTGCCTAGGAAGGAGAAATGTTCACATTGTTTCACAGAATCGCATTTGCGTCGCTGCAGGGAACATTAACGCTTATTCAGGACGAAAGAAAGCACAGAGCCCCAGATTTGCTGTTGCCCTGGAGAGCTTGCAGAGCACTGGGGAAAGGCAGGCAGAGAATTCCCTGCTAGCACCTTCTCTGTGCCTGGGAAGGAGAAGTCTTCACGTTGTTACTCGGAATCGCATTTGCGTCGCTGTAGAGAACACTAACGCTTGTTCAGGACGAAAGAAAGCACAGAGCCCCAGATTTGCTGTTGCCCTGGAGAGCTTGCAGAGCACTGGGGAAAGGCAGGCAGAGAATTCCCCGCTAGCACCTTCTCTGTGTCCGGGAAGGAAAACTGTTCGCATTTGCTTCACAGAACCGCTTTTCTGCAGGGAACATTAACGCTTGTTCAGGACGAAAGAAAGCACAGAGCCCCAGATTTGCTGTTGCCCTGGAGAGCTTGCAGAGCACCGGGGAAAGGCAGGCAGAGAATTCCCTGCTAGCACCTTCTCTGTGTCCGGGAAGGAAAACTGTTCGCATTTGCTTCACAGAACCGCTTTTCTGCAGGGAACATTAACGCTTGTTCAGGACGAAAGAAAGCACAGAGCCCCAGATTTGCTGTTGCCCTGGAGAGCTTGCAGAGCACTGGGGAAAGGCAGGCAGAGAATTCCCTGCTAGCACCTTCTCTGTGTCCAGGAAGGAAAACTGTTCGCATTTGCTTCACAGAACCGCTTTTCTGCAGGGAACATTAACGCTTATTCAGGACGAAAGAAAGCACAGAGCCCCAGATTTGCTGTTGCCCTGGAGAGCTTGCAGAGCACTGGGGAAAGGCAGGCAGAGAATTCCCTGCTAGCACCTTCTCTGTGTCCGGGAAGGAAAACTGTTCGCATTTGCTTCACAGAACCGCTTTTCTGCAGGGAACATTAACGCTTGTTCAGGACGAAAGAAAGCACAGAGCCCCAGATTTGCTGTTGCCCTGGAGAGCTTGCAGAGCACTGGGGAAAGGCAGGCAGAGAATTCCCTGCTAGCATCTTCTCTGTGCCTAGGAAGGAGAAATGTTCACATTGTTTCACAGAATCGCATTTGCGTCGCTGCAGGGAACACTAACGCTTGTTCAGGACGAAAGAAAGCACAGAGCCCCAGATTTGCTGTTGCCCTGGAGAGCTTGCAGAGCACTGGGGAAAGGCAGGCAGAGAATTCCCTGCTAGCACCTTCTCTGTGTCCGGGAAGGAAAACTGTTCGCATTTGCTTCACAGAACCGCTTTTCTGCAGGGAACATTAACGCTTGTTCAGGACGAAAGAAAGCACAGAGCCCCAGATTTGCTGTTGCCCTGGAGAGCTTGCAGAGCACTGGGGAAAGGCAGGCAGAGAATTCCCCGCTAGCACCTTCTCTGTGTCCGGGAAGGAAAACTGTTCGCATTTGCTTCACAGAACCGCTTTTCTGCAGGGAACATTAACGCTTGTTCAGGACGAAAGAAAGCACAGAGCCCCAGATTTGCTGTTGCCCTGGAGAGCTTGCAGAGCACTGGGGAAAGGCAGGCAGAGAATTCCCTGCTAGCACCTTTTCTGTGTCCGGGAAGGAAAACTGTTCGCATTTGCTTCACAGAACCGCTTTTCTGCAGGGAACATTAACGCTTGTTCAGGACGAAAGAAAGCACAGAGCGCCAGATTTGCTGTTGCCCTGGAGAGCTTGCAGAGCACTGGGGAAAGGCAGGCAGAGAATTCCCTGCTAGCACCTTCTCTGTGTCCGGGAAGGAGAAGTCTTCACGTTGTTACTCGGAATCGCATTTGCGTCGCTGTAGAGAACACTAACGCTTGTTCAGGACGAAAGAAAGCACAGAGCGCCAGATTTGCTGTTGCCCTGGAGAGCTTGCAGAGCACTGGGGAAAGGCAGGCAGAGAATTCCCCGCTAGCACCTTCTCTGTGTCCGGGAAGGAAAACTGTTCGCATTTGCTTCACAGAACCGCTTTTCTGCAGGGAACATTAACGCTTCTTCCGGACGAAAGAAAGCACAGAGCCCCAGATTTGCTGTTGCCCTGGAGAGCTTGCAGAGCACCGGGGAAAGGCAGGCAGAGAATTCCCTGCTAGCACCTTCTCTGTGTCCGGGAAGGAGAAATGTTCACATTGTTTCACAGAATCGCATTTGCGTCGCTGCAGGGAACATTAACGCTTGTTCAGGACGAAAGAAAGCACAGAGCCCCAGATTTGCTGTTGCCCTGGAGAGCTTGCAGAGCACTGGGGAAAGGCAGGCAGAGAATTCCCCGCTAGCACCTTCTCTGTGTCCGGGAAGGAAAACTGTTCGCATTTGCTTCACAGAACCGCTTTTCTGCAGGGAACATTAACGCTTGTTCAGGACGAAAGAAAGCACAGAGCCCCAGATTTGCTGTTGCCCTGGAGAGCTTGCAGAGCACCGGGGAAAGGCAGGCAGAGAATTCCCTGCTAGCACCTTCTCTGTGTCCGGGAAGGAAAACTGTTCGCATTTGCTTCACAGAACCGCTTTTCTGCAGGGAACATTAACGCTTGTTCAGGACGAAAGAAAGCACAGAGCCCCAGATTTGCTGTTGCCCTGGAGAGCTTGCAGAGCACCGGGGAAAGGCAGGCAGAGAATTCCCTGCTAGCACCTTCTCTGTGTCCGGGAAGGAAAACTGTTCGCATTTGCTTTACAGAACCGCTTTTCTGCAGGGAACATTAACGATTGTTCAGGACGAAAGAAAGCACAGAGCCCCAGATTTGCTGTTGCCCTGGAGAGCTTGCAGAGCACTGGGGAAAGGCAGGCAGAGAATTCCCTGCTAGCACCTTCTCTGTGTCCGGGAAGGAGAAATGTTCACATTGTTTCACAGAATCGCATTTGCGTCGCTGCAGGGAACATTAACGCTTATTCAGGACGAAAGAAAGCACAGAGCCCCAGATTTGCTGTTGCCCTGGAGAGCTTGCAGAGCACTGGGGAAAGGCAGGCAGAGAATTCCCTGCTAGCACCTTCTCTGTGCCTGGGAAGGAGAAGTCTTCACGTTGTTACTCGGAATCGCATTTGCGTCGCTGTAGAGAACACTAACGCTTGTTCAGGACGAAAGAAAGCACAGAGCGCCAGATTTGCTGTTGCCCTGGAGAGCTTGCAGAGCACTGGGGAAAGGCAGGCAGAGAATTCCCCGCTAGCACCTTCTCTGTGTCCGGGAAGGAAAACTGTTCGCATTTGCTTCACAGAACCGCTTTTCTGCAGGGAACATTAACGCTTGTTCAGGACGAAAGAAAGCACAGAGCGCCAGATTTGCTGTTGCCCTGGAGAGCTTGCAGAGCACCGGGGAAAGGCAGGCAGAGAATTCCCTGCTAGCACCTTCTCTGTGTCCGGGAAGGAAAACTGTTCGCATTTGCTTTACAGAACCGCTTTTCTGCAGGGAACATTAACGCTTGTTCAGGACGAAAGAAAGCACAGAGCCCCAGATTTGCTGTTGCCCTGGAGAGCTTGCAGAGCACTGGGGAAAGGCAGGCAGAGAATTCCCTGCTAGCACCTTCTCTGTGTCCGGGAAGGAGAAATGTTCACATTGTTTCACAGAATCGCATTTGCGTAGCTGCAGGGAACATTAACGCTTGTTCAGGACGAAAGAAAGCACAGAGCCCCAGATTTGCTGTTGCCCTGGAGAGCTTGCAGAGCACTGGGGAAAGGCAGGCAGAGAATTCCCTGCTAGCACCTTCTCTGTGTCCGGGAAGGAAAACTGTTCGCATTTGCTTCACAGAACCGCTTTTCTGCAGAGAACACTAACGCTTGTTCAGGACGAAAGAAAGCACAGAGCCCCAGATTGGCTGTTGCCCTGGAGAGCTTGCAGAGCACTGGGGAAAGGCAGGCAGAGAATTCCCTGCTAGCACCTTCTCTGTGTCCGGGAAGGAAAACTGTTCGCATTTGCTTCACAGAACCGCTTTTCTGCAGAGAACACTAACGCTTGTTCAGGACAAAAGAAAGCACAGAGCCCCAGATTTGCTGTTTCCCTGGACAGCTTGCAGAGCACTGGGGAAAGGCAGGCAGAGAATTCCCTGCTAGCACCTTCTCTGTGTCCGGGAAGGAGAAATGTTCACATTGTTTCACAGAATCGCATTTGCGTCGCTGCAGGGAACATTAACGCTTATTCAGGACGAAAGAAAGCACAGAGCCCCAGATTTGCTGTTGCCCTGGAGAGCTTGCAGAGCACTGGGGAAAGGCAGGCAGAGAATTCCCTGCTAGCACCTTCTCTGTGTCCGGGAAGGAAAACTGTTCGCATTTGCTTCACAGAACCGCTTTTCTGCAGAGAACACTAACGCTTGTTCAGGACGAAAGAAAGCACAGAGCCCCAGATTTGCTGTTGCCCTGGAGAGCTTGCAGAGCACTGTGGAAAGGCAGGCAGAGAATTCCCTGCTAGCACCTTCTCTGTGTCCGGGAAGGAAAACTGTTCGCATTTGCTTCACAGAACCGCTTTTCTGCAGGGAACATTAACGCTTGTTCAGGACGAAAGAAAGCACAGAGCCCCAGATTTGCTGTTGCCCTGGAGAGCTTGCAGAGCACTGGGGAAAGGCAGGCAGAGAATTCCCTGCTAGCACCTTCTCTGTGTCCGGGAAGGAAAACTGTTCACATTTGCTTCACAGAACCGCTTTTCTGCAGAGAACACTAACGCTTGTTCAGGACGAAAGAAAGCACAGAGCCCCAGATTTGCTGTTTCCCTGGACAGCTTGCAGAGCACTGGGGAAAGGCAGGCAGAGAATTCCCTGCTAGCACCTTCTCTGTGTCCGGGAAGGAGAAATGTTCACATTGTTTCACAGAATCGCATTTGCGTCGCTGCAGGGAACATTAACGCTTATTCAGGACGAAAGAAAACACAGAGCCCCAGATTTGCTGTTGCCCTGGAGAGCTTGCAGAGCACTGGGGAAAGGCAGGCAGAGAATTCCCTGCTAGAACCTTCTCTGTGTCCGGGAAGGAAAACTGTTCGCATTTGCTTCACAGAACCGCTTTTCTGCAGAGAACACTAACGCTTGTTCAGGACGAAAGAAAGCACAGAGCGCCAGATTTGCTGTTGCCCTGGAGAGCTTGCAGAGCACTGGGGAAAGGCAGGCAGAGAATTCCCTGCTAGCACCTTCTCTGTGTCCGGGAAGGAGAAATGTTCACATTGTTTCACAGAATCGCATTTGCGTCGCTGCAGGGAACATTAACGCTTATTCAGGACGAAAGAAAGCACAGAGCCCCAGATTTGCTGTTGCCCTGGAGAGCTTGCAGAGCACTGGGGAAAGGCAGGCAGAGAATTCCCTGCTAGCATCTTCTCTGTGCCTAGGAAGGAGAAATGTTCACATTGTTTCACAGAATCGCATTTGCGTCGCTGTAGAGAACACTAACGCTTGTTCAGGACGAAAGAAAGCACAGAGCACCAGATTTGCTGTTGCCCTGGAGAGCTTGCAGAGCACTGGGGAAAGGCAGGCAGAGAATTCCCTGCTAGCACCTTCTCTGTGTCCAGGAAGGAAAACTGTTCGCATTTGCTTCACAGAACCGCTTTTCTGTAGGGAACATTAACGCTTATTCAGGACGAAAGAAAGCACAGAGCGCCAGATTTGCTGTTGCCCTGGAGAGCTTGCAGAGCACTGGGGAAAGGCAGGCAGAGAATTCCCTGCTAGCACCTTCTCTGTGTCCAGGAAGGAGAACTGTTCGCATTTGCTTCACAGAACCGCTTTTCTGCAGGGACCATTAACGCTTGTTCAGGACGAAAGAAAGCACGGAGCCCCAGATTTGCTGTTGCCCTGGAGAGCTTGCAGAGCACTGGGGAAAGGCAGGCAGAGAATTCCCTGCTAGCAGCTTCTCTGTGTCCGAGAAGGAAAACTGTTCACATTTGCTTCACAGAACCGCTTTTCTGCAGAGAACACTAACGCTTGTTCAGGACGAAAGAAAGCACAGAGCCCCAGATTTGCTGTTGCCCTGGAGAGCTTGCAGAGCACTGGGGAAAGGCAGGCAGAGAATTCCCTGCTAGCACCTTCTCTGTGTCCGGGAAGGAGAAATGTTCACATTGTTTCACAGAATCGCATTTGCGTCGCTGCAGGGAACATTAACGCTTGTTCAGGACGAAAGAAAGCACAGAGCCCCAGATTTGCTGTTGCCCTGGAGAGCTTGCAGAGCACTGGGGAAAGGCAGGCAGAGAATTCCCTGCTAGCACCTTCTCTGTGTCCGGGAAGGAAAACTGTTCGCATTTGCTTCACAGAACCGCTTTTCTGCAGAGAACACTAACGCTTGTTCAGGACGAAAGAAAGCACAGAGCCCCAGATTTGCTGTTGCCCTGGAGAGCTTGCAGAGCACTGGGGAAAGGCAGGCAGAGAATTCCCTGATAGCACCTTCTCTGTGTCCGGGAATGAGAAGTCTTCACGTTGTTACTCGGAATCGCATTTGCGTCGCTGTAGAGAACACTAACGCTTGTTCAGGACGAAAGAAAGCACAGAGCCCCAGATTTGCTGTTGCCCTGGAGAGCTTGCAGAGCACTGGGGAAAGGCAGGCAGAGAATTCCCTGCTAGCACCTTCTCTGTGTCCGGGAAGGAGAAATGTTCACATTGTTTCACAGAATCGCATTTGCGTCGCTGCAGGGAACATTAACGCTTATTCAGGACGAAAGAAAGCACAGAGCCCCAGATTTGCTGTTGCCCTGGAGAGCTTGCAGAGCACTGGGGAAAGGCAGGCAGAGAATTCCCTGCTAGCACCTTCTCTGTGCCTGGGAAGGAGAAGTCTTCACGTTGTTACTCGGAATCGCATTTGCGTCGCTGTAGAGAACACTAACGCTTGTTCAGGACGAAAGAAAGCACAGAGCGCCAGATTTGCTGTTGCCCTGGAGAGCTTGCAGAGCACTGGGGAAAGGCAGGCAGAGAATTCCCCGCTAGCACCTTCTCTGTGTCCGGGAAGGAAAACTGTTCGCATTTGCTTCACAGAACCGCTTTTCTGCAGGGAACATTAACGCTTCTTCCGGACGAAAGAAAGCACAGAGCCCCAGATTTGCTGTTGCCCTGGAGAGCTTGCAGAGCACCGGGGAAAGGCAGGCAGAGAATTCCCTGCTAGCACCTTCTCTGTGTCCGGGAAGGAAAACTGTTTGCATTTGCTTTACAGAACCGCTTTTCTGCAGGGAACATTAACGCTTGTTCAGGACGAAAGAAAGCACAGAGCCCCAGATTTGCTGTTGCCCTGGAGAGCTTGCAGAGTACTGGGGAAAGGCAGGCAGAGAATTCCCTGCTAGCACCTTCTCTGTGTCCGGGAAGGAAAACTGTTCGCATTTGCTTCACAGAATCGCATTTGCGTAGCTGCAGGGAACATTAACGCTTGTTCAGGACGAAAGAAAGCACAGAGCCCCAGATTTGCTGTTGTCCTGGAGAGCTTGCAGAGCACTGGGGAAAGGCAGGCAGAGAATTCCCTGCTAGCATCTTCTCTGTGCCTAGGAAGGAGAAATGTTCACATTGTTTCACAGAATCGCATTTGCGTCGCTGCAGGGAACACTAACGCTTGTTCAGGACGAAAGAAAGCACAGAGCCCCAGATTTGCTGTTGCCCTGGAGAGCTTGCAGAGCACTGGGGAAAGGCAGGCAGAGAATTCCCTGCTAGCACCTTCTCTGTGTCCGGGAAGGAAAACTGTTCGCATTTGCTTCACAGAACCGCTTTTCTGCAGGGAACATTAACGCTTGTTCAGGACGAAAGAAAGCACAGAGCCCCAGATTTGCTGTTGCCCTGGAGAGCTTGCAGAGCACTGGGGAAAGGCAGGCAGAGAATTCCCTGCTAGCACCTTCTCTGTGTCCGGGAAGGAAAACTGTTCACATTTGCTTCACAGAACCGCTTTTCTGCAGAGAACACTAACGCTTGTTCAGGACGAAAGAAAGCACAGAGCCCCAGATTGGCTGTTGTCCTGGAGAGCTTGCAGAGCACTGGGGAAAGGCAGGCAGAGAATTCCCTGCTAGCACCTTCTCTGTGCCTAGGAAGGAGAAATGTTCACATTGTTTCACAGAATCGCATTTGCGTCGCTGCAGGGAACATTAACGCTTATTCAGGACGAAAGAAAGCACAGAGCCCCAGATTTGCTGTTGCCCTGGAGAGCTTGCAGAGCACTGGGGAAAGGCAGGCAGAGAATTCCCTGCTAGCACCTTCTCTGTGCCTGGGAAGGAGAAGTCTTCACGTTGTTACTCGGAATCGCATTTGCGTCGCTGTAGAGAACACTAACGCTTGTTCAGGACGAAAGAAAGCACAGAGCCCCAGATTTGCTGTTGCCCTGGAGAGCTTGCAGAGCACTGGGGAAAGGCAGGCAGAGAATTCCCCGCTAGCACCTTCTCTGTGTCCGGGAAGGAAAACTGTTCGCATTTGCTTCACAGAACCGCTTTTCTGCAGGGAACATTAACGCTTGTTCAGGACGAAAGAAAGCACAGAGCCCCAGATTTGCTGTTGCCCTGGAGAGCTTGCAGAGCACCGGGGAAAGGCAGGCAGAGAATTCCCTGCTAGCACCTTCTCTGTGTCCGGGAAGGAAAACTGTTCGCATTTGCTTCACAGAACCGCTTTTCTGCAGGGAACATTAACGCTTGTTCAGGACGAAAGAAAGCACAGAGCCCCAGATTTGCTGTTGCCCTGGAGAGCTTGCAGAGCACTGGGGAAAGGCAGGCAGAGAATTCCCTGCTAGCACCTTCTCTGTGTCCAGGAAGGAAAACTGTTCGCATTTGCTTCACAGAACCGCTTTTCTGCAGGGAACATTAACGCTTATTCAGGACGAAAGAAAGCACAGAGCCCCAGATTTGCTGTTGCCCTGGAGAGCTTGCAGAGCACTGGGGAAAGGCAGGCAGAGAATTCCCTGCTAGCATCTTCTCTGTGCCTAGGAAGGAGAAATGTTCACATTGTTTCACAGAATCGCATTTGCGTCGCTGCAGGGAACACTAACGCTTGTTCAGGACGAAAGAAAGCACAGAGCCCCAGATTTGCTGTTGCCCTGGAGAGCTTGCAGAGCACTGGGGAAAGGCAGGCAGAGAATTCCCTGCTAGCACCTTCTCTGTGTCCGGGAAGGAAAACTGTTCGCATTTGCTTCACAGAACCGCTTTTCTGCAGGGAACATTAACGCTTGTTCAGGACGAAAGAAAGCACAGAGCCCCAGATTTGCTGTTGCCCTGGAGAGCTTGCAGAGCACTGGGGAAAGGCAGGCAGAGAATTCCCTGCTAGCACCTTCTCTGTGTCCGGGAAGGAAAACTGTTCACATTTGCTTCACAGAACCGCTTTTCTGCAGAGAACACTAACGCTTGTTCAGGACGAAAGAAAGCACAGAGCCCCAGATTGGCTGTTGTCCTGGAGAGCTTGCAGAGCACTGGGGAAAGGCAGGCAGAGAATTCCCTGCTAGCACCTTCTCTGTGCCTAGGAAGGAGAAATGTTCACATTGTTTCACAGAATCGCATTTGCGTCGCTGCAGGGAACATTAACGCTTATTCAGGACGAAAGAAAGCACAGAGCCCCAGATTTGCTGTTGCCCTGGAGAGCTTGCAGAGCACTGGGGAAAGGCAGGCAGAGAATTCCCTGCTAGCACCTTCTCTGTGCCTGGGAAGGAGAAGTCTTCACGTTGTTACTCGGAATCGCATTTGCGTCGCTGTAGAGAACACTAACGCTTGTTCAGGACGAAAGAAAGCACAGAGCCCCAGATTTGCTGTTGCCCTGGAGAGCTTGCAGAGCACTGGGGAAAGGCAGGCAGAGAATTCCCTGCTAGCACCTTCTCTGTGTCCGGGAAGGAAAACTGTTCGCATTTGCTTCACAGAACCGCTTTTCTGCAGGGAACATTAACGCTTGTTCAGGACGAAAGAAAGCACAGAGCCCCAGATTTGCTGTTGCCCTGGAGAGCTTGCAGAGCACTGGGGAAAGGCAGGCAGAGAATTCCCTGCTAGCACCTTCTCTGTGTCCGGGAAGGAAAACTGTTCACATTTGCTTCACAGAACCGCTTTTCTGCAGAGAACACTAACGCTTGTTCAGGACGAAAGAAAGCACAGAGCCCCAGATTGGCTGTTGTCCTGGAGAGCTTGCAGAGCACTGGGGAAAGGCAGGCAGAGAATTCCCTGCTAGCACCTTCTCTGTGCCTAGGAAGGAGAAATGTTCACATTGTTTCACAGAATCGCATTTGCGTCGCTGCAGGGAACATTAACGCTTATTCAGGACGAAAGAAAGCACAGAGCCCCAGATTTGCTGTTGCCCTGGAGAGCTTGCAGAGCACTGGGGAAAGGCAGGCAGAGAATTCCCTGCTAGCACCTTCTCTGTGCCTGGGAAGGAGAAGTCTTCACGTTGTTACTCGGAATCGCATTTGCGTCGCTGTAGAGAACACTAACGCTTGTTCAGGACGAAAGAAAGCACAGAGCCCCAGATTTGCTGTTGCCCTGGAGAGCTTGCAGAGCACTGGGGAAAGGCAGGCAGAGAATTCCCCGCTAGCACCTTCTCTGTGTCCGGGAAGGAAAACTGTTCGCATTTGCTTCACAGAACCGCTTTTCTGCAGGGAACATTAACGCTTGTTCAGGACGAAAGAAAGCACAGAGCCCCAGATTTGCTGTTGCCCTGGAGAGCTTGCAGAGCACCGGGGAAAGGCAGGCAGAGAATTCCCTGCTAGCACCTTCTCTGTGTCCGGGAAGGAAAACTGTTCGCATTTGCTTCACAGAACCGCTTTTCTGCAGGGAACATTAACGCTTGTTAGGGACGAAAGAAAGCACAGAGCCCCAGATTTGCTGTTGCCCTGGAGAGCTTGCAGAGCACTGGGGAAAGGCAGGCAGAGAATTCCCTGCTAGCACCTTCTCTGTGTCCAGGAAGGAAAACTGTTCGCATTTGCTTCACAGAACCGCTTTTCTGCAGGGAACATTAACGCTTATTCAGGACGAAAGAAAGCACAGAGCCCCAGATTTGCTGTTGCCCTGGAGAGCTTGCAGAGCACTGGGGAAAGGCAGGCAGAGAATTCCCTGCTAGCACCTTCTCTGTGTCCGGGAAGGAAAACTGTTCGCATTTGCTTCACAGAACCGCTTTTCTGCAGGGAACATTAACGCTTGTTCAGGACGAAAGAAAGCACAGAGCCCCAGATTTGCTGTTGCCCTGGAGAGCTTGCAGAGCACTGGGGAAAGGCAGGCAGAGAATTCCCTGCTAGCATCTTCTCTGTGCCTAGGAAGGAGAAATGTTCACATTGTTTCACAGAATCGCATTTGCGTCGCTGCAGGGAACACTAACGCTTGTTCAGGACGAAAGAAAGCACAGAGCCCCAGATTTGCTGTTGCCCTGGAGAGCTTGCAGAGCACTGGGGAAAGGCAGGCAGAGAATTCCCTGCTAGCACCTTCTCTGTGTCCGGGAAGGAAAACTGTTCGCATTTGCTTCACAGAACCGCTTTTCTGCAGGGAACATTAACGCTTGTTCAGGACGAAAGAAAGCACAGAGCCCCAGATTTGCTGTTGCCCTGGAGAGCTTGCAGAGCACTGGGGAAAGGCAGGCAGAGAATTCCCCGCTAGCACCTTCTCTGTGTCCGGGAAGGAAAACTGTTCGCATTTGCTTCACAGAACCGCTTTTCTGCAGGGAACATTAACGCTTGTTCAGGACGAAAGAAAGCACAGAGCCCCAGATTTGCTGTTGCCCTGGAGAGCTTGCAGAGCACTGGGGAAAGGCAGGCAGAGAATTCCCTGCTAGCACCTTTTCTGTGTCCGGGAAGGAAAACTGTTCGCATTTGCTTCACAGAACCGCTTTTCTGCAGGGAACATTAACGCTTGTTCAGGACGAAAGAAAGCACACAGCCCCAGATTTGCTGTTGCCCTGGAGAGCTTGCAGAGCACTGGGGAAAGGCAGGCAGAGAATTCCCTGCTAGCACCTTCTCTGTGTCCGGGAAGGAAAACTGTTCGCATTTGCTTCACAGAACCGCTTTTCTGCAGGGAACATTAACGCTTGTTCAGGACGAAAGAAAGCACAGAGCCCCAGATTTGCTGTTGCCCCGGAGAGCTTGCAGAGCACTGGGGAAAGGCAGGCAGAGAATTCCCTGCTAGCACCTTCTCTGTGCCTAGGAAGGAGAAATGTTCACATTGTTTCACAGAATCGCATTTGCGTCGCTGCAGGGAACATTAACGCTTGTTCAGGACGAAAGAAAGCACGGAGCGCCAGATTTGCTGTTGCCCTGGAGAGCTTGCAGAGCACTGGGGAAAGGCAGGCAGAGTATTCCCTGCTAGCACCTTCTCTGTGTCCGGGAAGGAAAACTGTTCGCATTTGCTTCACAGAACCGCTTTTCTGCAGGGAACATTAACGCTTGTTCAGGACGAAAGAAAGCACAGAGCCCCAGATTTGCTGTTGCCCTGGAGAGCTTGCAGAGCACTGGGGAAAGGCAGGCAGAGAATTCCCTGCTAGCACCTTCTCTGTGCCTAGGAAGGAGAAATGTTCACATTGTTTCACAGAATCGCATTTGCGTCGCTGCAGGGAACATTAACGCTTGTTCAGGACGAAAGAAAGCACAGAGCCCCAGATTTGCTGTTGCCCTGGAGAGCTTGCAGAGCACTGGGGAAAGGCAGGCAGAGAATTCCCTGCTAACACCTTCTCTGTGTCCGGGAAGGAGAAATGTTCACATTGTTTCACAGAATCGCATTTGCGTCGCTGCAGGGAACATTAACGCTTGTTCAGGACGAAAGAAAGCACAGAGCCCCAGATTTGCTGTTGCCCTGGAGAGCTTGCAGAGCACTGGGGAAAGGCAGGCAGAGAATTCCCTGCTAGCACCTTCTCTGTGTCCGGGAAGGAAAACTGTTCGCATTTGCTTCACAGAACCGCTTTTCTGCAGGGAACATTAACGCTTGTTCAGGACGAAAGAAAGCACAGAGCCCCAGATTTGCTGTTGCCCCGGAGAGCTTGCAGAGCACTGGGGAAAGGCAGGCAGAGAATTCCCTGCTAGCACCTTCTCTGTGCCTAGGAAGGAGAAATGTTCACATTGTTTCACAGAATCGCATTTGCGTCGTTGCAGGGAACATTAACGCTTGTTCAGGACGAAAGAAAGCACAGAGCCCCAGATTTGCTGTTGCCCTGGAGAGCTTGCAGAGCACTGGGGAAAGGCAGGCAGAGAATTCCCTGCTAGCACCTTCTCTGTGCCTAGGAAGGAGAAATGTTCACATTGTTTCACAGAATCGCATTTGCGTCGCTGCAGGGAACATTAACGCTTGTTCAGGACGAAAGAAAGCACAGAGCGCCAGATTTGCTGTTGCCCTGGAGAGCTTGCAGAGCACTGGGGAAAGGCAGGCAGAGAATTCCCTGCTAGCACCTTCTCTGTGTCCGGGAAGGAAAACTGTTCGCATTTGCTTCACAGAACCGCTTTTCTGCAGGGAACACTAACGCTTGTTCAGGACGAAAGAAAGCACAGAGCCCCAGATTTGCTGTTGCCCTGGAGAGCTTGCAGAGCACTGGGGAAAGGCAGGCAGAGAATTCCCTGCTAGCACCTTCTCTGTGTCCGGGAAGGAAAACTGTTCGCATTTGCTTCACAGAACCGCTTTTCTGCAGAGAACACTAACGCTTGTTCAGGACGAAAGAAAGCACAGAGCCCCAGATTGGCTGTTGCCCTGGAGAGCTTGCAGAGCACTGGGGAAAGGCAGGCAGAGAATTCCCTGCTAGCACCTTCTCTGTGTCCGGGAAGGAAAACTGTTCACATTTGCTTCACACAACCGCTTTTCTGCAGGGAACATTAACGCTTGTTCAGGACGAAAGAAAGCACAGAGCCCCAGATTTGCTGTTGCCCTGGAGAGCTTGCAGAGCACTGGGGAAAGGCAGGCAGAGAATTCCCTGCTAGCACCTTCTCTGTGCCTAGGAAGGAGAAATGTTCACATTGTTTCACAGAATCGCATTTGCGTCACCGCAGGGAACATTAACGCCTGTTCAGGACGAAAGAAAGCACAGAGCCCCAGATTTGCTGTTGCCCTGGAGAGCTTGCAGAGCACTGGGGAAAGGCAGGCAGAGAATTCCCTGCTAGCACCTTCTCTGTGTCCGGGAAGGAAAACTGTTCACATTTGCTTCACAGAACCGCTTTTCTGCAGGGAACGTTAACGCTTGTTCAGGACGAAAGAAAGCACAGAGCGCCAGATTTGCTGTTGCCCTGGAGAGCTTGCAGAGCACTGGGGAAAGGCAGGCAGAGAATTCCCTGCTAGCACCTTCTCTGTGTCCGGGAAGGAAAACTGTTCGCATTTGCTTCACAGAACCGCTTTTCTGCAGGGAACATTAACGCTTGTTCAGGACGAAAGAAAGCACAGAGCCCCAGATTTGCTGTTGCCCCGGAGAGCTTGCAGAGCACTGGGGAAAGGCAGGCAGAGAATTCCCTGCTAGCACCTTCTCTGTGCCTAGGAAGGAGAAATGTTCACATTGTTTCACAGAATCGCATTTGCGTCGCTGCAAGGAACATTAACGCTTGTTCAGGACGAAAGAAAGCACGGAGCCCCAGATTTGCTGTTGCCCTGGAGAGCTTGCAGAGCACTGGGGAAAGGCAGGCAGAGTATTCCCTGCTAGCACCTTCTCTGTGTCCGGGAAGGAAAACTGTTCACATTTGCTTCACAGAACCGCTTTTCTGCAGGGAACATTAACGCTTGTTCAGGACGAAAGAAAGCACGGAGCCCCAGATTTGCTGTTGCCCTGGAGAGCTTGCAGAGCACTGGGGAAAGGCAGGCAGAGAATTCCCTGCTAGCACCTTCTCTGTGCCTAGGAAGGAGAAATGTTCACATTGTTTCACAGAATCGCATTTGCGTCGCTGCAGGGAACATTAACGCTTGTTCAGGACGAAAGAAAGCACGGAGCCCCAGATTTGCTGTTGCCATGGAGAGCTTGCAGAGCACTGGGGAAAGGCAGGCAGAGAATTCCCTGCTAGCACCTTCTCTGTGTCCGGGAAGGAAAACTGTTCGCATTTGCTTCACAGAACCGCTTTTCTGCAGAGAACACTAACGCTTGTTCAGGACGAAAGAAAGCACAGAGCCCCAGATTTGCTGTTGCCCTGGAGAGCTTGCAGAGCACTGGGGAAAGGCAGGCAGAGAATTCCCTGCTAGCACCTTCTCTGTGTCCGGGAAGGAAAACTGTTCGCATTTGCTTCACAGAACCGCTTTTCTGCAGGGACCATTAACGCTTGTTCAGGACGAAAGAAAGCACGGAGCCCCAGATTTGCTGTTGCCCTGGAGAGCTTGCAGAGCACTGGGGAAAGGCAGGCAGAGAATTCCCTGCTAGCACCTTCTCTGTGTCCGGGAAGGAAAACTGTTCACATTTGCTTCACAGAACCGCTTTTCTGCAGAGAACACTAACGCTTGTTCAGGACGAAAGAAAGCACAGAGCCCCAGATTTGCTGTTGCCCTGCAGAGCTTGCAGAGCACTGGGGAAAGGCAGGCAGAGAATTCCCTGCTAGCATCTTCTCTGTGTCCGGGAAGGAGAAATGTTCACATTGTTTCACAGAACCGCTTTTCTGCAGGGAACATTAACGCTTGTTCAGGACGAAAGAAAGCACAGAGCCCCAGATTTGCTGTTGCCCTGGAGAGCTTGCAGAGCACTGGGGAAAGGCAGGCAGAGAATTCCCTGCTAGCACCTTCTCTGTGTCCGGGAAGGAAAACTGTTCGCATTTGCTTCACAGAACCGCTTTTCTGCAGAGAACACTAACGCTTGTTCAGGACGAAAGAAAGCACAGAGCCCCAGATTTGCTGTTTCCCTGGACAGCTTGCAGAGCACTGGGGAAAGGCAGGCAGAGAATTCCCTGATAGCACCTTCTCTGTGTCCGGGAATGAGAAGTCTTCACGTTGTTACTCGGAATCGCATTTGCGTCGCTGTAGAGAACACTAACGCTTGTTCAGGACGAAAGAAAGCACAGAGCCCCAGATTTGCTGTTGCCCTGGAGAGCTTGCAGAGCACTGGGGAAAGGCAGGCAGAGAATTCCCTGATAGCACCTTCTCTGTGTCCGGGAAGGAGAAATGTTCACATTGTTTCACAGAATCGCATTTGCGTCGCTGCAGGGAACATTAACGCTTATTCAGGACGAAAGAAAGCACAGAGCCCCAGATTTGCTGTTGCCCTGGAGAGCTTGCAGAGCACTGGGGAAAGGCAGGCAGAGAATTCCCTGCTAGCACCTTCTCTGTGCCTGGGAAGGAGAAGTCTTCACGTTGTTACTCGGAATCGCATTTGCGTCGCTGTAGAGAACACTAACGCTTGTTCAGGACGAAAGAAAGCACAGAGCCCCAGATTTGCTGTTGCCCTGGAGAGCTTGCAGAGCACCGGGGAAAGGCAGGCAGAGAATTCCCTGCTAGCACCTTCTCTGTGTCCGGGAAGGAAAACTGTTCGCATTTGCTTTACAGAACCGCTTTTCTGCAGGGAACATTAACGCTTGTTCAGGACGAAAGAAAGCACAGAGCCCCAGATTTGCTGTTGCCCTGGAGAGCTTGCAGAGCACTGGGGAAAGGCAGGCAGAGAATTCCCTGCTAGCACCTTCTCTGTGTCCGGGAAGGAGAAATGTTCACATTGTTTCACAGAATCGCATTTGCGTAGCTGCAGGGAACATTAACGCTTGTTCAGGACGAAAGAAAGCACAGAGCCCCAGATTTGCTGTTGCCCTGGAGAGCTTGCAGAGCACTGGGGAAAGGCAGGCAGAGAATTCCCTGCTAGCACCTTCTCTGTGCCTAGGAAGGAGAAATGTTCACATTGTTTCACAGAATCGCATTTGCGTCGCTGCAGGGAACATTAACGCTTGTTCAGGACGAAAGAAAGCACAGAGCCCCAGATTTGCTGTTGCCCTGGAGAGCTTGCAGAGCACTGGGGAAAGGCAGGCAGAGAATTCCCTGCTAGCACCTTCTCTGTGTCCGGGAAGGAAAACTGTTCGCATTTGCTTCACAGAACCGCTTTTCTGCAGGGAACATTAACGCTTGTTCAGGACGAAAGAAAGCACAGAGCCCCAGATTTGCTGTTGCCCTGGAGAGCTTGCAGAGCACTGGGGAAAGGCAGGCAGAGAATTCCCTGCTAGCACCTTCTCTGTGTCCGGGAAGGAAAACTGTTCACATTTGCTTCACAGAACCGCTTTTCTGCAGAGAACACTAACGCTTGTTCAGGACGAAAGAAAGCACAGAGCCCCAGATTTGCTGTTGCCCTGGAGAGCTTGCAGAGCACTGGGGAAAGGCAGGCAGAGAATTCCCTGCTAGCACCTTCTCTGTGCCTAGGAAGGAGAAATGTTCACATTGTTTCACAGAATCGCATTTGCGTCGCTGCAGGCAACATTAACGCTTATTCAGGACGAAAGAAAGCACAGAGCCCCAGATTTGCTGTTGCCCTGGAGAGCTTGCAGAGCACTGGGGAAAGGCAGGCAGAGAATTCCCTGCTAGCACCTTCTCTGTGTCCGGGAAGGAGAAATGTTCACATTGTTTCACAGAATCGCATTTGCGTCGCTGCAGGGAACATTAACGCTTATTCAGGACGAAAGAAAGCACAGAGCCCCAGATTTGCTGTTGCCCTGGAGAGCTTGCAGAGCACTGGGGAAAGGCAGGCAGAGAATTCCCTGCTAGCACCTTCTCTGTGTCCGGGAAGGAAAACTGTTCGCATTTGCTTCACAGAACCGCTTTTCTGCAGGGAACATTAACGCTTCTTCAGGACGAAAGAAAGCACAGAGCCCCAGATTTGCTGTTGCCCTGGAGAGCTTGCAGAGCACTGGGGAAAGGCAGGCAGAGAATTCCCTGCTAGCACCTTCTCTGTGCCTGGGAAGGAGAAGTCTTCACGTTGTTACTCGGAATCGCATTTGCGTCGCTGTAGAGAACACTAACGCTTGTTCAGGACGAAAGAAAGCACAGAGCGCCAGATTTGCTGTTGCCCTGGAGAGCTTGCAGAGCACTGGGGAAAGGCAGGCAGAGAATTCCCCGCTAGCACCTTCTCTGTGTCCGGGAAGGAAAACTGTTCGCATTTGCTTCACAGAACCGCTTTTCTGCAGGGAACATTAACGCTTCTTCCGGACGAAAGAAAGCACAGAGCCCCAGATTTGCTGTTGCCCTGGAGAGCTTGCAGAGCACCGGGGAAAGGCAGGCAGAGAATTCCCTGCTAGCACCTTCTCTGTGTCCGGGAAGGAAAACTGTTTGCATTTGCTTTACAGAACCGCTTTTCTGCAGGGAACATTAACGCTTGTTCAGGACGAAAGAAAGCACAGAGCCCCAGATTTGCTGTTGCCCTGGAGAGCTTGCAGAGTACTGGGGAAAGGCAGGCAGAGAATTCCCTGCTAGCACCTTCTCTGTGTCCGGGAAGGAAAACTGTTCGCATTTGCTTCACAGAATCGCATTTGCGTAGCTGCAGGGAACATTAACGCTTGTTCAGGACGAAAGAAAGCACAGAGCCCCAGATTTGCTGTTGTCCTGGAGAGCTTGCAGAGCACTGGGGAAAGGCAGGCAGAGAATTCCCTGCTAGCATCTTCTCTGTGCCTAGGAAGGAGAAATGTTCACATTGTTTCACAGAATCGCATTTGCGTCGCTGCAGGGAACACTAACGCTTGTTCAGGACGAAAGAAAGCACAGAGCCCCAGATTTGCTGTTGCCCTGGAGAGCTTGCAGAGCACTGGGGAAAGGCAGGCAGAGAATTCCCTGCTAGCACCTTCTCTGTGTCCGGGAAGGAAAACTGTTCGCATTTGCTTCACAGAACCGCTTTTCTGCAGGGAACATTAACGCTTGTTCAGGACGAAAGAAAGCACAGAGCCCCAGATTTGCTGTTGCCCTGGAGAGCTTGCAGAGCACTGGGGAAAGGCAGGCAGAGAATTCCCTGCTAGCACCTTCTCTGTGTCCGGGAAGGAAAACTGTTCACATTTGCTTCACAGAACCGCTTTTCTGCAGAGAACACTAACGCTTGTTCAGGACGAAAGAAAGCACAGAGCCCCAGATTGGCTGTTGTCCTGGAGAGCTTGCAGAGCACTGGGGAAAGGCAGGCAGAGAATTCCCTGCTAGCACCTTCTCTGTGCCTAGGAAGGAGAAATGTTCACATTGTTTCACAGAATCGCATTTGCGTCGCTGCAGGGAACATTAACGCTTATTCAGGACGAAAGAAAGCACAGAGCCCCAGATTTGCTGTTGCCCTGGAGAGCTTGCAGAGCACTGGGGAAAGGCAGGCAGAGAATTCCCTGCTAGCACCTTCTCTGTGCCTGGGAAGGAGAAGTCTTCACGTTGTTACTCGGAATCGCATTTGCGTCGCTGTAGAGAACACTAACGCTTGTTCAGGACGAAAGAAAGCACAGAGCCCCAGATTTGCTGTTGCCCTGGAGAGCTTGCAGAGCACTGGGGAAAGGCAGGCAGAGAATTCCCCGCTAGCACCTTCTCTGTGTCCGGGAAGGAAAACTGTTCGCATTTGCTTCACAGAACCGCTTTTCTGCAGGGAACATTAACGCTTGTTCAGGACGAAAGAAAGCACAGAGCCCCAGATTTGCTGTTGCCCTGGAGAGCTTGCAGAGCACCGGGGAAAGGCAGGCAGAGAATTCCCTGCTAGCACCTTCTCTGTGTCCGGGAAGGAAAACTGTTCGCATTTGCTTCACAGAACCGCTTTTCTGCAGGGAACATTAACGCTTGTTCAGGACGAAAGAAAGCACAGAGCCCCAGATTTGCTGTTGCCCTGGAGAGCTTGCAGAGCACTGGGGAAAGGCAGGCAGAGAATTCCCTGCTAGCACCTTCTCTGTGTCCAGGAAGGAAAACTGTTCGCATTTGCTTCACAGAACCGCTTTTCTGCAGGGAACATTAACGCTTATTCAGGACGAAAGAAAGCACAGAGCCCCAGATTTGCTGTTGCCCTGGAGAGCTTGCAGAGCACTGGGGAAAGGCAGGCAGAGAATTCCCTGCTAGCATCTTCTCTGTGCCTAGGAAGGAGAAATGTTCACATTGTTTCACAGAATCGCATTTGCGTCGCTGCAGGGAACACTAACGCTTGTTCAGGACGAAAGAAAGCACAGAGCCCCAGATTTGCTGTTGCCCTGGAGAGCTTGCAGAGCACTGGGGAAAGGCAGGCAGAGAATTCCCTGCTAGCACCTTCTCTGTGTCCGGGAAGGAAAACTGTTCGCATTTGCTTCACAGAACCGCTTTTCTGCAGGGAACATTAACGCTTGTTCAGGACGAAAGAAAGCACAGAGCCCCAGATTTGCTGTTGCCCTGGAGAGCTTGCAGAGCACTGGGGAAAGGCAGGCAGAGAATTCCCTGCTAGCACCTTCTCTGTGTCCGGGAAGGAAAACTGTTCACATTTGCTTCACAGAACCGCTTTTCTGCAGAGAACACTAACGCTTGTTCAGGACGAAAGAAAGCACAGAGCCCCAGATTGGCTGTTGTCCTGGAGAGCTTGCAGAGCACTGGGGAAAGGCAGGCAGAGAATTCCCTGCTAGCACCTTCTCTGTGCCTAGGAAGGAGAAATGTTCACATTGTTTCACAGAATCGCATTTGCGTCGCTGCAGGGAACATTAACGCTTATTCAGGACGAAAGAAAGCACAGAGCCCCAGATTTGCTGTTGCCCTGGAGAGCTTGCAGAGCACTGGGGAAAGGCAGGCAGAGAATTCCCTGCTAGCACCTTCTCTGTGCCTGGGAAGGAGAACTCTTCACGTTGTTACTCGGAATCGCATTTGCGTCGCTGTAGAGAACACTAACGCTTGTTCAGGACGAAAGAAAGCACAGAGCCCCAGATTTGCTGTTGCCCTGGAGAGCTTGCAGAGCACTGGGGAAAGGCAGGCAGAGAATTCCCTGCTAGCACCTTCTCTGTGTCCGGGAAGGAAAACTGTTCGCATTTGCTTCACAGAACCGCTTTTCTGCAGGGAACATTAACGCTTGTTCAGGACGAAAGAAAGCACAGAGCCCCAGATTTGCTGTTGCCCTGGAGAGCTTGCAGAGCACTGGGGAAAGGCAGGCAGAGAATTCCCTGCTAGCACCTTCTCTGTGTCCGGGAAGGAAAACTGTTCACATTTGCTTCACAGAACCGCTTTTCTGCAGAGAACACTAACGCTTGTTCAGGACGAAAGAAAGCACAGAGCCCCAGATTGGCTGTTGTCCTGGAGAGCTTGCAGAGCACTGGGGAAAGGCAGGCAGAGAATTCCCTGCTAGCACCTTCTCTGTGCCTAGGAAGGAGAAATGTTCACATTGTTTCACAGAATCGCATTTGCGTCGCTGCAGGGAACATTAACGCTTATTCAGGACGAAAGAAAGCACAGAGCCCCAGATTTGCTGTTGCCCTGGAGAGCTTGCAGAGCACTGGGGAAAGGCAGGCAGAGAATTCCCTGCTAGCACCTTCTCTGTGCCTGGGAAGGAGAAGTCTTCACGTTGTTACTCGGAATCGCATTTGCGTCGCTGTAGAGAACACTAACGCTTGTTCAGGACGAAAGAAAGCACAGAGCCCCAGATTTGCTGTTGCCCTGGAGAGCTTGCAGAGCACTGGGGAAAGGCAGGCAGAGAATTCCCCGCTAGCACCTTCTCTGTGTCCGGGAAGGAAAACTGTTCGCATTTGCTTCACAGAACCGCTTTTCTGCAGGGAACATTAACGCTTGTTCAGGACGAAAGAAAGCACAGAGCCCCAGATTTGCTGTTGCCCTGGAGAGCTTGCAGAGCACCGGGGAAAGGCAGGCAGAGAATTCCCTGCTAGCACCTTCTCTGTGTCCGGGAAGGAAAACTGTTCGCATTTGCTTCACAGAACCGCTTTTCTGCAGGGAACATTAACGCTTGTTAGGGACGAAAGAAAGCACAGAGCCCCAGATTTGCTGTTGCCCTGGAGAGCTTGCAGAGCACTGGGGAAAGGCAGGCAGAGAATTCCCTGCTAGCACCTTCTCTGTGTCCAGGAAGGAAAACTGTTCGCATTTGCTTCACAGAACCGCTTTTCTGCAGGGAACATTAACGCTTATTCAGGACGAAAGAAAGCACAGAGCCCCAGATTTGCTGTTGCCCTGGAGAGCTTGCAGAGCACTGGGGAAAGGCAGGCAGAGAATTCCCTGCTAGCACCTTCTCTGTGTCCGGGAAGGAAAACTGTTCGCATTTGCTTCACAGAACCGCTTTTCTGCAGGGAACATTAACGCTTGTTCAGGACGAAAGAAAGCACAGAGCCCCAGATTTGCTGTTGCCCTGGAGAGCTTGCAGAGCACTGGGGAAAGGCAGGCAGAGAATTCCCTGCTAGCATCTTCTCTGTGCCTAGGAAGGAGAAATGTTCACATTGTTTCACAGAATCGCATTTGCGTCGCTGCAGGGAACACTAACGCTTGTTCAGGACGAAAGAAAGCACAGAGCCCCAGATTTGCTGTTGCCCTGGAGAGCTTGCAGAGCACTGGGGAAAGGCAGGCAGAGAATTCCCTGCTAGCACCTTCTCTGTGTCCGGGAAGGAAAACTGTTCGCATTTGCTTCACAGAACCGCTTTTCTGCAGGGAACATTAACGCTTGTTCAGGACGAAAGAAAGCACAGAGCCCCAGATTTGCTGTTGCCCTGGAGAGCTTGCAGAGCACTGGGGAAAGGCAGGCAGAGAATTCCCCGCTAGCACCTTCTCTGTGTCCGGGAAGGAAAACTGTTCGCATTTGCTTCACAGAACCGCTTTTCTGCAGGGAACATTAACGCTTGTTCAGGACGAAAGAAAGCACAGAGCCCCAGATTTGCTGTTGCCCTGGAGAGCTTGCAGAGCACTGGGGAAAGGCAGGCAGAGAATTCCCTGCTAGCACCTTTTCTGTGTCCGGGAAGGAAAACTGTTCGCATTTGCTTCACAGAACCGCTTTTCTGCAGGGAACATTAACGCTTGTTCAGGACGAAAGAAAGCACACAGCCCCAGATTTGCTGTTGCCCTGGAGAGCTTGCAGAGCACTGGGGAAAGGCAGGCAGAGAATTCCCTGCTAGCACCTTCTCTGTGTCCGGGAAGGAAAACTGTTCGCATTTGCTTCACAGAACCGCTTTTCTGCAGGGAACATTAACGCTTGTTCAGGACGAAAGAAAGCACAGAGCCCCAGATTTGCTGTTGCCCCGGAGAGCTTGCAGAGCACTGGGGAAAGGCAGGCAGAGAATTCCCTGCTAGCACCTTCTCTGTGCCTAGGAAGGAGAAATGTTCACATTGTTTCACAGAATCGCATTTGCGTCGCTGCAGGGAACATTAACGCTTGTTCAGGACGAAAGAAAGCACGGAGCGCCAGATTTGCTGTTGCCCTGGAGAGCTTGCAGAGCACTGGGGAAAGGCAGGCAGAGTATTCCCTGCTAGCACCTTCTCTGTGTCCGGGAAGGAAAACTGTTCGCATTTGCTTCACAGAACCGCTTTTCTGCAGGGAACATTAACGCTTGTTCAGGACGAAAGAAAGCACAGAGCCCCAGATTTGCTGTTGCCCTGGAGAGCTTGCAGAGCACTGGGGAAAGGCAGGCAGAGAATTCCCTGCTAGCACCTTCTCTGTGCCTAGGAAGGAGAAATGTTCACATTGTTTCACAGAATCGCATTTGCGTCGCTGCAGGGAACATTAACGCTTGTTCAGGACGAAAGAAAGCACAGAGCCCCAGATTTGCTGTTGCCCTGGAGAGCTTGCAGAGCACTGGGGAAAGGCAGGCAGAGAATTCCCTGCTAACACCTTCTCTGTGTCCGGGAAGGAGAAATGTTCACATTGTTTCACAGAATCGCATTTGCGTCGCTGCAGGGAACATTAACGCTTGTTCAGGACGAAAGAAAGCACAGAGCCCCAGATTTGCTGTTGCCCTGGAGAGCTTGCAGAGCACTGGGGAAAGGCAGGCAGAGAATTCCCTGCTAGCACCTTCTCTGTGTCCGGGAAGGAAAACTGTTCGCATTTGCTTCACAGAACCGCTTTTCTGCAGGGAACATTAACGCTTGTTCAGGACGAAAGAAAGCACAGAGCCCCAGATTTGCTGTTGCCCCGGAGAGCTTGCAGAGCACTGGGGAAAGGCAGGCAGAGAATTCCCTGCTAGCACCTTCTCTGTGCCTAGGAAGGAGAAATGTTCACATTGTTTCACAGAATCGCATTTGCGTCGTTGCAGGGAACATTAACGCTTGTTCAGGACGAAAGAAAGCACAGAGCCCCAGATTTGCTGTTGCCCTGGAGAGCTTGCAGAGCACTGGGGAAAGGCAGGCAGAGAATTCCCTGCTAGCACCTTCTCTGTGCCTAGGAAGGAGAAATGTTCACATTGTTTCACAGAATCGCATTTGCGTCGCTGCAGGGAACATTAACGCTTGTTCAGGACGAAAGAAAGCACAGAGCGCCAGATTTGCTGTTGCCCTGGAGAGCTTGCAGAGCACTGGGGAAAGGCAGGCAGAGAATTCCCTGCTAGCACCTTCTCTGTGTCCGGGAAGGAAAACTGTTCGCATTTGCTTCACAGAACCGCTTTTCTGCAGGGAACACTAACGCTTGTTCAGGACGAAAGAAAGCACAGAGCCCCAGATTTGCTGTTGCCCTGGAGAGCTTGCAGAGCACTGGGGAAAGGCAGGCAGAGAATTCCCTGCTAGCACCTTCTCTGTGTCCGGGAAGGAAAACTGTTCGCATTTGCTTCACAGAACCGCTTTTCTGCAGAGAACACTAACGCTTGTTCAGGACGAAAGAAAGCACAGAGCCCCAGATTGGCTGTTGCCCTGGAGAGCTTGCAGAGCACTGGGGAAAGGCAGGCAGAGAATTCCCTGCTAGCACCTTCTCTGTGTCCGGGAAGGAAAACTGTTCACATTTGCTTCACACAACCGCTTTTCTGCAGGGAACATTAACGCTTGTTCAGGACGAAAGAAAGCACAGAGCCCCAGATTTGCTGTTGCCCTGGAGAGCTTGCAGAGCACTGGGGAAAGGCAGGCAGAGAATTCCCTGCTAGCACCTTCTCTGTGCCTAGGAAGGAGAAATGTTCACATTGTTTCACAGAATCGCATTTGCGTCACCGCAGGGAACATTAACGCCTGTTCAGGACGAAAGAAAGCACAGAGCCCCAGATTTGCTGTTGCCCTGGAGAGCTTGCAGAGCACTGGGGAAAGGCAGGCAGAGAATTCCCTGCTAGCACCTTCTCTGTGTCCGGGAAGGAAAACTGTTCACATTTGCTTCACAGAACCGCTTTTCTGCAGGGAACGTTAACGCTTGTTCAGGACGAAAGAAAGCACAGAGCGCCAGATTTGCTGTTGCCCTGGAGAGCTTGCAGAGCACTGGGGAAAGGCAGGCAGAGAATTCCCTGCTAGCACCTTCTCTGTGTCCGGGAAGGAAAACTGTTCGCATTTGCTTCACAGAACCGCTTTTCTGCAGGGAACATTAACGCTTGTTCAGGACGAAAGAAAGCACAGAGCCCCAGATTTGCTGTTGCCCCGGAGAGCTTGCAGAGCACTGGGGAAAGGCAGGCAGAGAATTCCCTGCTAGCACCTTCTCTGTGCCTAGGAAGGAGAAATGTTCACATTGTTTCACAGAATCGCATTTGCGTCGCTGCAAGGAACATTAACGCTTGTTCAGGACGAAAGAAAGCACGGAGCCCCAGATTTGCTGTTGCCCTGGAGAGCTTGCAGAGCACTGGGGAAAGGCAGGCAGAGTATTCCCTGCTAGCACCTTCTCTGTGTCCGGGAAGGAAAACTGTTCACATTTGCTTCACAGAACCGCTTTTCTGCAGGGAACATTAACGCTTGTTCAGGACGAAAGAAAGCACGGAGCCCCAGATTTGCTGTTGCCCTGGAGAGCTTGCAGAGCACTGGGGAAAGGCAGGCAGAGAATTCCCTGCTAGCACCTTCTCTGTGCCTAGGAAGGAGAAATGTTCACATTGTTTCACAGAATCGCATTTGCGTCGCTGCAGGGAACATTAACGCTTGTTCAGGACGAAAGAAAGCACGGAGCCCCAGATTTGCTGTTGCCCTGGAGAGCTTGCAGAGCACTGGGGAAAGGCAGGCAGAGAATTCCCTGCTAGCACCTTCTCTGTGTCCGGGAAGGAAAACTGTTCGCATTTGCTTCACAGAACCGCTTTTCTGCAGAGAACACTAACGCTTGTTCAGGACGAAAGAAAGCACAGAGCCCCAGATTTGCTGTTGCCCTGGAGAGCTTGCAGAGCACTGGGGAAAGGCAGGCAGAGAATTCCCTGCTAGCACCTTCTCTGTGTCCGGGAAGGAAAACTGTTCGCATTTGCTTCACAGAACCGCTTTTCTGCAGGGACCATTAACGCTTGTTCAGGACGAAAGAAAGCACGGAGCCCCAGATTTGCTGTTGCCCTGGAGAGCTTGCAGAGCACTGGGGAAAGGCAGGCAGAGAATTCCCTGCTAGCACCTTCTCTGTGTCCGGGAAGGAAAACTGTTCACATTTGCTTCACAGAACCGCTTTTCTGCAGAGAACACTAACGCTTGTTCAGGACGAAAGAAAGCACAGAGCCCCAGATTTGCTGTTGCCCTGCAGAGCTTGCAGAGCACTGGGGAAAGGCAGGCAGAGAATTCCCTGCTAGCATCTTCTCTGTGTCCGGGAAGGAGAAATGTTCACATTGTTTCACAGAACCGCTTTTCTGCAGGGAACATTAACGCTTGTTCAGGACGAAAGAAAGCACAGAGCCCCAGATTTGCTGTTGCCCTGGAGAGCTTGCAGAGCACTGGGGAAAGGCAGGCAGAGAATTCCCTGCTAGCACCTTCTCTGTGTCCGGGAAGGAAAACTGTTCGCATTTGCTTCACAGAACCGCTTTTCTGCAGAGAACACTAACGCTTGTTCAGGACGAAAGAAAGCACAGAGCCCCAGATTTGCTGTTTCCCTGGACAGCTTGCAGAGCACTGGGGAAAGGCAGGCAGAGAATTCCCTGATAGCACCTTCTCTGTGTCCGGGAATGAGAAGTCTTCACGTTGTTACTCGGAATCGCATTTGCGTCGCTGTAGAGAACACTAACGCTTGTTCAGGACGAAAGAAAGCACAGAGCCCCAGATTTGCTGTTGCCCTGGAGAGCTTGCAGAGCACTGGGGAAAGGCAGGCAGAGAATTCCCTGATAGCACCTTCTCTGTGTCCGGGAAGGAGAAATGTTCACATTGTTTCACAGAATCGCATTTGCGTCGCTGCAGGGAACATTAACGCTTATTCAGGACGAAAGAAAGCACAGAGCCCCAGATTTGCTGTTGCCCTGGAGAGCTTGCAGAGCACTGGGGAAAGGCAGGCAGAGAATTCCCTGCTAGCACCTTCTCTGTGCCTGGGAAGGAGAAGTCTTCACGTTGTTACTCGGAATCGCATTTGCGTCGCTGTAGAGAACACTAACGCTTGTTCAGGACGAAAGAAAGCACAGAGCCCCAGATTTGCTGTTGCCCTGGAGAGCTTGCAGAGCACCGGGGAAAGGCAGGCAGAGAATTCCCTGCTAGCACCTTCTCTGTGTCCGGGAAGGAAAACTGTTCGCATTTGCTTTACAGAACCGCTTTTCTGCAGGGAACATTAACGCTTGTTCAGGACGAAAGAAAGCACAGAGCCCCAGATTTGCTGTTGCCCTGGAGAGCTTGCAGAGCACTGGGGAAAGGCAGGCAGAGAATTCCCTGCTAGCACCTTCTCTGTGTCCGGGAAGGAGAAATGTTCACATTGTTTCACAGAATCGCATTTGCGTAGCTGCAGGGAACATTAACGCTTGTTCAGGACGAAAGAAAGCACAGAGCCCCAGATTTGCTGTTGCCCTGGAGAGCTTGCAGAGCACTGGGGAAAGGCAGGCAGAGAATTCCCTGCTAGCACCTTCTCTGTGCCTAGGAAGGAGAAATGTTCACATTGTTTCACAGAATCGCATTTGCGTCGCTGCAGGGAACATTAACGCTTGTTCAGGACGAAAGAAAGCACAGAGCCCCAGATTTGCTGTTGCCCTGGAGAGCTTGCAGAGCACTGGGGAAAGGCAGGCAGAGAATTCCCTGCTAGCACCTTCTCTGTGTCCGGGAAGGAAAACTGTTCGCATTTGCTTCACAGAACCGCTTTTCTGCAGGGAACATTAACGCTTGTTCAGGACGAAAGAAAGCACAGAGCCCCAGATTTGCTGTTGCCCTGGAGAGCTTGCAGAGCACTGGGGAAAGGCAGGCAGAGAATTCCCTGCTAGCACCTTCTCTGTGTCCGGGAAGGAAAACTGTTCACATTTGCTTCACAGAACCGCTTTTCTGCAGAGAACACTAACGCTTGTTCAGGACGAAAGAAAGCACAGAGCCCCAGATTTGCTGTTGCCCTGGAGAGCTTGCAGAGCACTGGGGAAAGGCAGGCAGAGAATTCCCTGCTAGCACCTTCTCTGTGCCTAGGAAGGAGAAATGTTCACATTGTTTCACAGAATCGCATTTGCGTCGCTGCAGGCAACATTAACGCTTATTCAGGACGAAAGAAAGCACAGAGCCCCAGATTTGCTGTTGCCCTGGAGAGCTTGCAGAGCACTGGGGAAAGGCAGGCAGAGAATTCCCTGCTAGCACCTTCTCTGTGTCCGGGAAGGAGAAATGTTCACATTGTTTCACAGAATCGCATTTGCGTCGCTGCAGGGAACATTAACGCTTATTCAGGACGAAAGAAAGCACAGAGCCCCAGATTTGCTGTTGCCCTGGAGAGCTTGCAGAGCACTGGGGAAAGGCAGGCAGAGAATTCCCTGCTAGCACCTTCTCTGTGTCCGGGAAGGAAAACTGTTCGCATTTGCTTCACAGAACCGCTTTTCTGCAGGGAACATTAACGCTTCTTCAGGACGAAAGAAAGCACAGAGCCCCAGATTTGCTGTTGCCCTGGAGAGCTTGCAGAGCACTGGGGAAAGGCAGGCAGAGAATTCCCTGCTAGCACCTTCTCTGTGTCCGGGAAGGAAAACTGTTCGCATTTGCTTCACAGAACCACTTTTCTGCAGAGAACACTAACGCTTGTTCAGGACGAAAGAAAGCACAGAGCCCCAGATTTGCTGTTGCCCTGGAGAGCTTGCAGAGCACTGGGGAAAGGCAGGCAGAGAATTCCCTGCTAGCACCTTCTCTGTGTCCGGGAAGGAGAAGTCTTCACGTTGTTACTCGGAATCGCATTTGCGTCGCTGTAGA
Source organism: Strix aluco (assembly GCF_031877795.1). Lineage (NCBI taxonomy): Eukaryota > Metazoa > Chordata > Aves > Strigiformes > Strigidae > Strix > Strix aluco. Next base: position 10,236,794 of record NC_133932.1, read on the forward strand.
GAACACTAACGCTTGTTCAGGACGAAAGAAAGCACAGAGCGCCAGATTTGCTGTTGCCCTGGAGAGCTTGCAGAGCACTGGGGAAAGGCAGGCAGAGAATTCCCTGCTAGCACCTTCTCTGTGTCCGGGAAGGAAAACTGTTCGCATTTGCTTCACAGAACCGCTTTTCTGCAGGGAACATTAACGCTTGTTCAGGACGAAAGAAAGCACAGAGCCCCAGATTTGCTGTTGCCCTGGAGAGCTTGCAGAGCACTGGGGAAAGGCAGGCAGAGAATTCCCTGCTAGCACCTTCTCTGTGCCTAGGAAGGAGAAATGTTCACATTGTTTCACAGAATCGCATTTGCGTCGCTGCAGGGAACATTAACGCTTGTTCAGGACGAAAGAAAGCACAGAGCCCCAGATTTGCTGTTGCCCTGGAGAGCTTGCAGAGCACTGGGGAAAGGCAGGCAGAGAATTCCCTGCTAGCACCTTCTCTGTGTCCGGGAAGGAAAACTGTTCGCATTTGCTTCACAGAACCGCTTTTCTGCAGGGAACATTAACGCTTCTTCAGGACGAAAGAAAGCACAGAGCCCCAGATTTGCTGTTGCCCTGGAGAGCTTGCAGAGCACTGGGGAAAGGCAGGCAGAGAATTCCCTGCTAGCACCTTCTCTGTGTCCGGGAAGGAAAACTGTTCGCATTTGCTTCACAGAACCGCTTTTCTGCAGAGAACACTAACGCTTGTTCAGGATGAAAGAAAGCACAGAGCCCCAGATTTGCTGTTGCCCTGGAGAGCTTGCAGAGCACTGGGGAAAGGCAGGCAGAGAATTCCCTGATAGCACCTTCTCTGTGTCCGGGAAGGAGAAATGTTCACATTGTTTCACAGAATCGCACTTGCTTCGCTGCAGGGAACATTAACGCTTATTCAGGACGAAAGAAAGCACAGAGCCCCAGATTTGCTGTTGCCCTGGAGAGCTTGCAGAGCACTGGGGAAAGGCAGGCAGAGAATTCCCTGCTAGCACCTTCTCTGTGCCTGGGAAGGAGAAGTCTTCACGTTGTTACTCGGAATCGCATTTGCGTCGCTGTAGAGAACACTAACGCTTGTTCAGGACGAAAGAAAGCACAGAGCGCCAGATTTGCTGTTGCCCTGGAGAGCTTGCAGAGCACTGGGGAAAGGCAGGCAGAGAATTCCCCGCTAGCACCTTCTCTGTGTCCGGGAAGGAAAACTGTTCGCATTTGCTTCACAGAACCGCTTTTCTGCAGGGAACATTAACGCTTGTTCAGGACGAAAGAAAGCACAGAGCCCCAGATTTGCTGTTGCCCTGGAGAGCTTGCAGAGCACCGGGGAAAGGCAGGCAGAGAATTCCCTGCTAGCACCTTCTCTGTGTCCGGGAAGGAAAACTGTTCGCATTTGCTTTACAGAACCGCTTTTCTGCAGGGAACATTAACGCTTGTTCAGGACGAAAGAAAGCACAGAGCCCCAGATTTGCTGTTGCCCTGGAGAGCTTGCAGAGCACTGGGGAAAGGCAGGCAGAGAATTCCCTGCTAGCACCTTCTCTGTGTCCGGGAAGGAAAACTGTTCGCATTTGCTTCACAGAACCGCTTTTCTGCAGGGAACATTAACGCTTCTTCAGGACGAAAGAAAGCACAGAGCCCCAGATTTGCTGTTGCCCTGGAGAGCTTGCAGAGCACTGGGGAAAGGCAGGCAGAGAATTCCCTGCTAGCACCTTCTCTGTGTCCGGGAAGGAAAACTGTTCGCATTTGCTTCACAGAACCGCTTTTCTGCAGAGAACACTAACGCTTGTTCAGGACGAAAGAAAGCACAGAGCCCCAGATTTGCTGTTGCCCTGGAGAGCTTGCAGAGCACTGGGGAAAGGCAGGCAGAGAATTCCCTGCTAGCACCTTCTCTGTGTCCGGGAAGGAGAGATGTTCACATTGTTTCACAGAATCGCATTTGCGTCGCTGCAGGGAACATTAACGCTTATTCAGGACGAAAGAAAGCACAGAGCCCCAGATTTGCTGTTGCCCTGGAGAGCTTGCAGAGCACTGGGGAAAGGCAGGCAGAGAATTCCCTGCTAGCACCTTCTCTGTGTCCGGGAAGGAAAACTGTTCGCATTTGCTTCACAGAACAGCTTTTCTGCAGGCAACATTAACGCTTGTTCAGGACGAAAGAAAGCACAGAGCCCCAGATTTGCTGTTGCCCTGGAGAGCTTGCAGAGCACCGGGGAAAGGCAGGCAGAGAATTCCCTGATAGCACCTTCTCTGTGCCTAGGAAGGAGAAATGTTCACATTGTTTCACAGAATCGCATTTGCGTCGCTGCAGGGAACATTAACGCTTGTTCAGGACGAAAGAAAGCACAGAGCCCCAGATTTGCTGTTGCCCTGGAGAGCTTGCAGAGCACTGGGGAAAGGCAGGCAGAGAATTCCCTGCTAGCACCTTCTCTGTGTCCGGGAAGGAAAACTGTTCGCATTTGCTTCACAGAACCGCTTTTCTGCAGAGAACACTAACGCTTGTTCAGGACGAAAGAAAGCACAGAGCCCCAGATTTGCTGTTGCCCTGGAGAGCTTGCAGAGCACTGGGGAAAGGCAGGCAGAGAATTCCCTGATAGCACCTTCTCTGTGTCCGGGAATGAGAAGTCTTCACGTTGTTACTCGGAATCGCATTTGCGTCGCTGTAGAGAACACTAACGCTTGTTCAGGACGAAAGAAAGCACAGAGCCCCAGATTTGCTGTTGCCCTGGAGAGCTTGCAGAGCACTGGGGAAAGGCAGGCAGAGAATTCCCTGCTAGCACCTTCTCTGTGTCCGGGAAGGAGAAATGTTCACATTGTTTCACAGAATCGCATTTGCGTCGCTGCAGGGAACATTAACGCTTATTCAGGACGAAAGAAAGCACAGAGCGCCAGATTTGCTGTTGCCCTGGAGAGCTTGCAGAGCACTGGGGAAAGGCAGGCAGAGAATTCCCCGCTAGCACCTTCTCTGTGTCCGGGAAGGAAAACTGTTCGCATTTGCTTCACAGAACCGCTTTTCTGCAGGGAACATTAACGCTTGTTCAGGACGAAAGAAAGCACAGAGCCCCAGATTTGCTGTTGCCCTGGAGAGCTTGCAGAGCACCGGGGAAAGGCAGGCAGAGAATTCCCTGCTAGCACCTTCTCTGTGTCCGGGAAGGAAAACTGTTCGCATTTGCTTTACAGAACCGCTTTTCTGCAGGGAACATTAACGCTTGTTCAGGACGAAAGAAAGCACAGAGCCCCAGATTTGCTGTTGCCCTGGAGAGCTTGCAGAGCACTGGGGAAAGGCAGGCAGAGAATTCCCTGCTAGCACCTTCTCTGTGTCCGGGAAGGAGAAATGTTCACATTGTTTCACAGAATCGCATTTGCGTAGCTGCAGGGAACATTAACGATTGTTCAGGACGAAAGAAAGCACAGAGCGCCAGATTTGCTGTTGCCCTGGAGAGCTTGCAGAGCACTGGGGAAAGGCAGGCAGAGAATTCCCTGCTAGCACCTTCTCTGTGTCCGGGAAGGAAAACTGTTCACATTTGCTTCACAGAACCCATTTTCTGCAGAGAACACTAACGCTTGTTCAGGACGAAAGAAAGCACAGAGCCCCAGATTTGCTGTTGCCCTGAAGAGCTTGCAGAGCACTGGGGAAAGGCAGGCAGAGAATTCCCTGCTAGCACCTTCTCTGTGTCCGGGAAGGAAAACTGTTCGCATTTGCTTCACAGAACCGCTTTTCTGCAGAGAACACTAATGCTTGTTCAGGACAAAAGAAAGCACAGAGCCCCAGATTTGCTGTTGCCCTGGACAGCTTGCAGAGCACTGGGGAAAGGCAGGCAGAGAATTCCCTGCTAGCACCTTCTCTGTGTCCGGGAAGGAGAAATGTTCACATTGTTTCACAGAATCGCATTTGCGTCGCTGCAGGGAACATTAACGCTTATTCAGGACGAAAGAAAGCACAGAGCCCCAGATTTGCTGTTGCCCTGGAGAGCTTGCAGAGCACTGGGGAAAGGCAGGCAGAGAATTCCCTGCTAGCACCTTCTCTGTGTCCGGGAAGGAAAACTGTTCGCATTTGCTTCACAGAACCGCTTTTCTGCAGGGAACATTAACGCTTGTTCAGGACGAAAGAAAGCACAGAGCCCCAGATTTGCTGTTGCCCTGGAGAGCTTGCAGAGCACTGGGGAAAGGCAGGCAGAGAATTCCCTGCTAGCGCCTTCTCTGTGTCCGGGAAGGAAAACTGTTCGCATTTGCTTCACAGAACCGCTTTTCTGCAGAGAACACTAACGCTTGTTCAGGACAAAAGAAAGCACAGAGCCCCAGATTTGCTGTTTCCCTGGACAGCTTGCAGAGCACTGGGGAAAGGCAGGCAGAGAATTCCCTGCTAGCACCTTCTCTGTGTCCGGGAAGGAGAAATATTCACATTGTTTCACAGAATCGCATTTGCGTCGCTGCAGGGAACATTAACGCTTATTCAGGACGAAAGAAAGCACAGAGCCCCAGATTTGCTGTTGCCCTGGAGAGCTTGCAGAGCACTGGGGAAAGGCAGGCAGAGAATTCCCTGCTAGCACCTTCTCTGTGTCCGGGAAGGAAAACTGTTCGCATTTGCTTCACAGAACCGCTTTTCTGCAGAGAACACTAACGCTTGTTCAGGACGAAAGAAAGCACAGAGCCCCAGATTTGCTGTTGCCCTGGAGAGCTTGCAGAGCACTGGGGAAAGGCAGGCAGAGAATTCCCTGCTAGCACCTTCTCTGTGTCCGGGAAGGAAAACTGTTCGCATTTGCTTCACAGAACCGCTTTTCTGCAGGGACCATTAACGCTTGTTCAGGACGAAAGAAAGCACGGAGCCCCAGATTTGCTGTTGCCCTGGAGAGCTTGCAGAGCACTGGGGAAAGGCAGGCAGAGAATTCCCTGCTAGCACCTTCTCTGTGTCCGGGAAGGAAAACTGTTCACATTTGCTTCACAGAACCGCTTTTCTGCAGAGAACACTAACGCTTGTTCAGGACGAAAGAAAGCACAGAGCCCCAGATTTGCTGTTGCCCTGCAGAGCTTGCAGAGCACTGGGGAAAGGCAGGCAGAGAATTCCCTGCTAGCATCTTCTCTGTGTCCGGGAAGGAGAAATGTTCACATTGTTTCACAGAACCGCTTTTCTGCAGGGAACATTAACGCTTGTTCAGGACGAAAGAAAGCACAGAGCCCCAGATTTGCTGTTGCCCTGGAGAGCTTGCAGAGCACTGGGGAAAGGCAGGCAGAGAATTCCCTGCTAGCACCTTCTCTGTGTCCGGGAAGGAAAACTGTTCGCATTTGCTTCACAGAACCGCTTTTCTGCAGAGAACACTAACGCTTGTTCAGGACGAAAGAAAGCACAGAGCCCCAGATTTGCTGTTTCCCTGGACAGCTTGCAGAGCACTGGGGAAAGGCAGGCAGAGAATTCCCTGATAGCACCTTCTCTGTGTCCGGGAATGAGAAGTCTTCACGTTGTTACTCGGAATCGCATTTGCGTCGCTGTAGAGAACACTAACGCTTGTTCAGGACGAAAGAAAGCACAGAGCCCCAGATTTGCTGTTGCCCTGGAGAGCTTGCAGAGCACTGGGGAAAGGCAGGCAGAGAATTCCCTGATAGCACCTTCTCTGTGTCCGGGAAGGAGAAATGTTCACATTGTTTCACAGAATCGCATTTGCGTCGCTGCAGGGAACATTAACGCTTATTCAGGACGAAAGAAAGCACAGAGCCCCAGATTTGCTGTTGCCCTGGAGAGCTTGCAGAGCACTGGGGAAAGGCAGGCAGAGAATTCCCTGCTAGCACCTTCTCTGTGCCTGGGAAGGAGAAGTCTTCACGTTGTTACTCGGAATCGCATTTGCGTCGCTGTAGAGAACACTAACGCTTGTTCAGGACGAAAGAAAGCACAGAGCGCCAGATTTGCTGTTGCCCTGGAGAGCTTGCAGAGCACTGGGGAAAGGCAGGCAGAGAATTCCCCGCTAGCACCTTCTCTGTGTCCGGGAAGGAAAACTGTTCGCATTTGCTTCACAGAACCGCTTTTCTGCAGGGAACATTAACGCTTGTTCAGGACGAAAGAAAGCACAGAGCCCCAGATTTGCTGTTGCCCTGGAGAGCTTGCAGAGCACCGGGGAAAGGCAGGCAGAGAATTCCCTGCTAGCACCTTCTCTGTGTCCGGGAAGGAAAACTGTTCGCATTTGCTTTACAGAACCGCTTTTCTGCAGGGAACATTAACGCTTGTTCAGGACGAAAGAAAGCACAGAGCCCCAGATTTGCTGTTGCCCTGGAGAACTTGCAGAGCACTGGGGAAAGGCAGGCAGAGAATTCCCTGCTAGCACCTTCTCTGTGTCCGGGAAGGAGAAGTGTTCACATTGTTTCACAGAATCGCATTTGCGTAGCTGCAGGGAACATTAACGCTTGTTCAGGACGAAAGAAAGCACAGAGCCCCAGATTTGCTGTTGCCCTGGAGAGCTTGCAGAGCACTGGGGAAAGGCAGGCAGAGAATTCCCTGCTAGCACCTTCTCTGTGTCCGGGAAGGAAAACTGTTCGCATTTGCTTCACAGAACCGCTTTTCTGCAGAGAACATTAACGCTTATTCAGGACGAAAGAAAGCACAGAGCCCCAGATTTGCTGTTGCCCTGGAGAGCTTGCAGAGCACTGGGGAAAGGCAGGCAGAGAATTCCCTGCTAGCACCTTCTCTGTATCCGGGAAGGAAAACTGTTCGCATTTGCTTCACAGAACCGCTTTTCTGCAGGGAACATTAACGCTTGTTCAGGACGAAAGAAAGCACAGAGCCCCAGATTTGCTGTTGCCCTGGAGAGCTTGCAGAGCACTGGGGAAAGGCAGGCAGAGAATTCCCTGCTAGCGCCTTCTCTGTGTCCGGGAAGGAAAACTGTTCGCATTTGCTTCACAGAACCGCTTTTCTGCAGAGAACACTAACGCTTGTTCAGGACAAAAGAAAGCACAGAGCCCCAGATTTGCTGTTGCCCTGGAGAGCTTGCAGAGCACTGGGGAAAGGCAGGCAGAGAATTCCCTGCTAGCACCTTCTCTGTGTCCGGGAAGGAGAAATGTTCACATTGTTTCACAGAATCGCATTTGCGTCGCTGCAGGGAACATTAACGCTTGTTCAGGACGAAAGAAAGCACAGAGCCCCAGATTTGCTGTTGCCCTGGAGAGCTTGCAGAGCACTGGGGAAAGGCAGGCAGAGAATTCCCTGCTAGCACCTTCTCTGTGCCTGGGAAGCAGAAGTGTTCACATTGCTTCGCAGAATCGCTTTTGTGCAGAAAACACTAACACTTGTTCAGAACAAAAGAAAGCACAGAGCCCCAGATTTGCTGTTGTTCTGGAGAGCTTGCAGAGCACTGGGGAAAGGCAGGCAGAGAATTCCCTGCTAGCACCTTCTCTGTGCCTGGGAAGCAGAAGTGTTCACATTGCTTCGCAGAATCGCCTTTGTGCAGAAAACACTAACACTTGTTCAGAACAAAAGAAAGCACAGAGCCCCAGATTTGCTGTTGTCCTGGAGAGCTTGCAGAGCACTGGGGAAAGGCAGGCAGAGAATTCCCTGCTAGCACCTTCTCTGTGCCTGGGAAGCAGAAGTGTTCACATTGCTTCGCAGAATCGCCTTTGTGCAGAAAACACTAACACTTGTTCAGAACAAAAGAAAGCACAGAGCCCCAGATTTGCTGTTGTCCTGGAGAGCTTGCAGAGCACTGGGGAAAGGCAGGCAGAGAATTCCCCGCTAGCACCTTCTCTGTGTCCGGGAAGGAAAACTGTTCGCATTTGCTTCACAGAACCGCTTTTCTTCAGGGAACATTAACGCTTATTCAGGACGAAAGAAAGCACAGAGCCCCAGATTTGCTGTTGCCCTGGAGAGCTTGCAGAGCACTGGGGAAAGGCAGGCAGAGAATTCCCTGCTAGCACCTTCTCTGTGTCCGGGAAGGAAAACTGTTCGCATTTGCTTCACAGAACCGCTTTTCTGCAGGGAACATTAACGCTTGTTCAGGACGAAAGAAAGCACAGAGCCCCAGATTTGCTGTTGCCCTGGAGAGCTTGCAGAGCACTGGGGAAAGGCAGGCAGAGAATTCCCTGCTAGCACCTTCTCTGTGTCCGGGAAGGAAAACTGTTCGCATTTGCTTCACAGAACCGCTTTTCTGCAGAGAACAGTAACGCTTGTTCAGGACGAAAGAAAGCACAGAGCGCCAGATTTGCTGTTGCCCTGGAGAGCTTGCAGAGCACCGGGGAAAGGCAGGCAGAGAATTCCCTGCTAGCACCTTCTCTGTGTCCGGGAAGGAGAAATATTCACATTTGCTTCACAGAACCGCTTTTCTGCAGGGAACATTAACGCTTCTTCAGGACGAAAGAAAGCACAGAGCCCCAGATTTGCTGTTGCCCTGGAGAGCTTGCAGAGCACTGGGGAAAGGCAGGCAGAGAATTCCCTGCTAGCACCTTCTCTGTGTCCGGGAAGGAAAACTGTTCGCATTTGCTTCACAGAACCGCTTTTCTGCAGGGAACACTAACGCTTGTTCAGGACGAAAGAAAGCACAGAGCCCCAGATTGGCTGTTGCCCTGGAGAGCTTGCAGAGCACTGGGGAAAGGCAGGCAGAGAATTCCCTGCTAGCACCTTCTCTGTGTCCGGGAACGAAAACTGTTCGCATTTGCTTCACAGAACCGCTTTTCTGCAGGGAACATTAACGCTTGTTCAGGACGAAAGAAAGCACAGAGCCCCAGATTTGCTGTTGCCCCGGAGAGCTTGCAGAGCACTGGGGAAAGGCAGGCAGAGAATTTCCTGCTAGCACCTTCTCTGTGCCTAGGAAGGAGATATGTTCACATTGTTTCACAGAATCGCATTTGCGTCGCTGCAGGGAACATTAACGCTTGTTCAGGACGAAAGAAAGCACGGAGCCCCAGATTTGCTGTTGCCCTGGAGAGCTTGCAGAGCACTGGGGAAAGGCAGGCAGAGAATTCCCTGCTAGCACCTTCTCTGTGTCCGGGAAGGAAAACTGTTCACATTTGCTTCACAGAACCGCTTTTCTGCAGAGAACACTAACGCTTGTTCAGGACGAAAGAAAGCACAGAGCCCCAGATTTGCTGTTGCCGTGGAGAGCTTGCAGAGCACTGGGGAAAGGCAGGCAGAGAATTCCCTGCTAGCACCTTCTCTGTGTCCGGGAAGGAAAACTGTTCGCATTTGCTTCACAGAACCGCTTTTCTGCAGAGAACACTAACGCTTGTTCAGGACGAAAGAAAGCACAGAGCCCCAGATTGGCTGTTGCCCTGGAGAGCTTGCAGAGCACTGGGGAAAGGCAGGCAGAGAATTCCCTGCTAGCACCTTCTCTGTGCCTAGGAAGGAGAAATGTTCACATTGTTTCACAGAATCGCATTTGCGTCGCTGCAGGGAACATTAACGCTTGTTCAGGATGAAAGAAAGCACAGAGCCCCAGATTTGCTGTTGCCCTGGAGAGCTTGCAGAGCACTGGGGAAAGGCAGGCAGAGAATTCCCTGCTAGCACCTTCTCTGTGTCCGGGAAGGAGAAATGTTCACATTGTTTCACAGAATCGCATTTGCGTCGCTGCAGGGAACATTAACGCTTATTCAGGACGAAAGAAAGCACAGAGCCCCAGATTTGCTGTTGCCCTGGAGAGCTTGCAGAGCACCGGGGAAAGGCAGGCAGAGAATTCCCCGCTAGCACCTTCTCTGTGTCCGGGAAGGAAAACTGTTCGCATTTGCTTCACAGAACCGCTTTTCTGCAGGGAACATTAACGCTTGTTCAGGACGAAAGAAAGCACAGAGCGCCAGATTTGCTGTTGCCCTGGAGAGCTTGCAGAGCACTGGGGAAAGGCAGGCAGAGAATTCCCTGCTAGCACCTTCTCTGTGTCCGGGAAGGAGAAATGTTCACATTGTTTCAGAGAATCGCATTTGCGTCGCTGCAGGGAACATTAATGCTTATTCAGGACGAAAGAAAGCACAGAGCCCCAGATTTGCTGTTGCCCTGGAGAGCTTGCAGAGCACTGGGGAAAGGCAGGCAGAGAATTCCCCGCTAGCACCTTCTCTGTGTCCGGGAAGGAAAACTGTTCGCATTTGCTTCACAGAACCGCTTTTCTGCAGGAAACATTAACGCTTGTTCAGGACGAAAGAAAGCACAGAGCCCCAGATTTGCTGTTGCCCTGGAGAGCTTGCAGAGCACTGGGGAAAGGCAGGCAGAGAATTCCCCGCTAGCACCTTCTCTGTGTCCGGGAAGGAAAACTGTTCGCATTTGCTTCACAGAACCGCTTTTCTTCAGGGAACATTAACGCTTATTCAGGACGAAAGAAAGCACAGAGCCCCAGATTTGCTGTTGCCCTGGAGAGCTTGCAGAGCACCGGGGAAAGGCAGGCAGAGAATTCCCTGCTAGCACCTTCTCTGTGTCCGGGAAGGAAAACTGTTCGCATTTGCTTCACAGAACCGCTTTTCTGCAGGGAACATTAACGCTTCTTCAGGACGAAAGAAAGCACAGAGCCCCAGATTTGCTGTTGCCCTGGAGAGCTTGCAGAGCACTGGGGAAAGGCAGGCAGAGAATTCCCTGCTAGCACCTTCTCTGTGTCCGGGAAGGAAAACTGTTCGCATTTGCTTCACAGAACCGCTTTTCTGCAGAGAACACTAACGCTTGTTCAGGACGAAAGAAAGCACAGAGCCCCAGATTTGCTGTTGCCCTGGAGAGCTTGCAGAGCACTGGGGAAAGGCAGGCAGAGAATTCCCTGCTAGCACCTTCTCTGTGTCCGGGAAGGAGAAATATTCACATTTGCTTCACAGAACCGCTTTTCTGCAGGAAACATTAACGCTTGTTCAGGACAAAAGAAAGCACAGAGCCCCAGATTTGCTGTTTCCCTGGACAGCTTGCAGAGCACTGGGGAAAGGCAGGCAGAGAATTCCCCGCTAGCACCTTCTCTGTGTCCGGGAAGGAAAACTGTTCGCATTTGCTTCACAGAACCGCTTTTCTGCAGGGAACATTAACGCTTCTTCAGGACGAAAGAAAGCACAGAGCCCCAGATTTGCTGTTGCCCTGGAGAGCTTGCAGAGCACTGGGGAAAGGCAGGCAGAGAATTCCCCGCTAGCACCTTCTCTGTGTCCGGGAAGGAAAACTGTTCGCATTTGCTTCACAGAACCGCTTTTCTGCAGGGAACATTAACGCTTGTTCAGGACGAAAGAAAGCACAGAGCCCCAGATTTGCTGTTGCCCCGGAGAGCTTGCAGAGCACTGGGGAAAGGCAGGCAGAGAATTTCCTGCTAGCACCTTCTCTGTGCCTAGGAAGGAGAAATGTTCACATTGTTTCACAGAATCGCATTTGCGTCGCTGCAGGGAACATTAACGCTTGTTCAGGACGAAAGAAAGCACGGAGCCCCAGATTTGCTGTTGCCCTGGAGAGCTTGCAGAGCACTGGGGAAAGGCAGGCAGAGAATTCCCTGCTAGCACCTTCTCTGTGTCCGGGAAGGAAAACTGTTCACATTTGCTTCACAGAACCGCTTTTCTGCAGAGAACACTAACGCTTGTTCAGGACGAAAGAAAGCACAGAGCCCCAGATTTGCTGTTGCCGTGGAGAGCTTGCAGAGCACTGGGGAAAGGCAGGCAGAGAATTCCCTGCTAGCACCTTCTCTGTGTCCGGGAAGGAAAACTGTTCGCATTTGCTTCACAGAACCGCTTTTCTGCAGAGAACACTAACGCTTGTTCAGGACGAAAGAAAGCACAGAGCCCCAGATTGGCTGTTGCCCTGGAGAGCTTGCAGAGCACTGGGGAAAGGCAGGCAGAGAATTCCCTGCTAGCACCTTCTCTGTGCCTAGGAAGGAGAAATGTTCACATTGTTTCACAGAATCGCATTTGCGTCGCTGCAGGGAACATTAACGCTTGTTCAGGATGAAAGAAAGCACAGAGCCCCAGATTTGCTGTTGCCCTGGAGAGCTTGCAGAGCACTGGGGAAAGGCAGGCAGAGAATTCCCTGCTAGCACCTTCTCTGTGTCCGGGAAGGAGAAATGTTCACATTGTTTCACAGAATCGCATTTGCGTCGCTGCAGGGAACATTAACGCTTATTCAGGACGAAAGAAAGCACAGAGCCCCAGATTTGCTGTTGCCCTGGAGAGCTTGCAGAGCACTGGGGAAAGGCAGGCAGAGAATTCCCCGCTAGCACCTTCTCTGTGTCCGGGAAGGAAAACTGTTCGCATTTGCTTCACAGAACCGCTTTTCTTCAGGGAACATTAACGCTTATTCAGGACGAAAGAAAGCACAGAGCCCCAGATTTGCTGTTGCCCTGGAGAGCTTGCAGAGCACCGGGGAAAGGCAGGCAGAGAATTCCCTGCTAGCACCTTCTCTGTGTCCGGGAAGGAAAACTGTTCGCATTTGCTTCACAGAACCGCTTTTCTGCAGGGAACATTAACGCTTGTTCAGGACGAAAGAAAGCACAGAGCCCCAGATTTGCTGTTGCCCTGGAGAGCTTGCAGAGCACTGGGGAAAGGCAGGCAGAGAATTCCCTGCTAGCACCTTCTCTGTGTCCGGGAAGGAAAACTGTTCGCATTTGCTTCACAGAACCGCTTTTCTTCAGGGAACATTAACGCTTATTCAGGACGAAAGAAAGCACAGAGCCCCAGATTTGCTGTTGCCCTGGAGAGCTTGCAGAGCACCGGGGAAAGGCAGGCAGAGAATTCCCTGCTAGCACCTTCTCTGTGTCCGGGAAGGAAAACTGTTCGCATTTGCTTCACAGAACCGCTTTTCTGCAGGGAACATTAACGCTTGTTCAGGACGAAAGAAAGCACAGAGCCCCAGATTTGCTGTTGCCCTGGAGAGCTTGCAGAGCACTGGGGAAAGGCAGGCAGAGAATTCCCTGCTAGCACCTTCTCTGTGTCCGGGAAGGAAAACTGTTCGCATTTGCTTCACAGAACCGCTTTTCTGCAGAGAACACTAACGCTTGTTCAGGACGAAAGAAAGCACAGAGCCCCAGATTTGCTGTTGCCCTGGAGAGCTTGCAGAGCACTGGGGAAAGGCAGGCAGAGAATTCCCTGCTAGCACCTTCTCTGTGTCCGGGAAGGAAAACTGTTCGCATTTGCTTCACAGAACCGCTTTTCTGCAGGGAACATTAACGCTTGTTCAGGACGAAAGAAAGCACAGAGCGCCAGATTTGCTGTTGCCCTGGAGAGCTTGCAGAGCACTGGGGAAAGGCAGGCAGAGAATTCCCTGCTAGCACCTTCTCTGTGTCCGGGAAGGAGAAATGTTCACATTGTTTCACAGAATCGCATTTGCGTCGCTGCAGGGAACATTAACGCTTGTTCAGGACGAAAGAAAGCACAGAGCCCCAGATTTGCTGTTGCCCTGGAGAGCTTGCAGAGCACTGGGGAAAGGCAGGCAGAGAATTCCCTGCTAGCACCTTCTCTGTGTCCGGGAAGGAAAACTGTTCGCATTTGCTTCACAGAACAGCTTTTCTGCAGGGAACATTAACGCTTGTTCAGGACGAAAGAAAGCACAGAGCCCCAGATTTGCTGTTGCCCCGGAGAGCTTGCAGAGCACTGGGGAAAGGCAGGCAGAGAATTTCCTGCTAGCACCTTCTCTGTGCCTAGGAAGGAGATATGTTCACATTGTTTCACAGAATCGCATTTGCGTCGCTGCAGGGAACATTAACGCTTGTTCAGGACGAAAGAAAGCACGGAGCCCCAGATTTGCTGTTGCCCTGGAGAGCTTGCAGAGCACTGGGGAAAGGCAGGCAGAGAATTCCCTGCTAGCACCTTCTCTGTGTCCGGGAAGGAAAACTGTTCACATTTGCTTCACAGAACCGCTTTTCTGCAGAGAACACTAACGCTTGTTCAGGACGAAAGAAAGCACAGAGCCCCAGATTTGCTGTTGCCGTGGAGAGCTTGCAGAGCATTGGGGAAAGGCAGGCAGAGAATTCCCTGCTAGCACCTTCTCTGTGTCCGGGAAGGAAAACTGTTCGTATTTGCTTCACAGAACCGCTTTTCTGCAGAGAACACTAACGCTTGTTCAGGACGAAAGAAAGCACAGAGCCCCAGATTGGCTGTTGCCCTGGAGAGCTTGCAGAGCACTGGGGAAAGGCAGGCAGAGAATTCCCTGCTAGCACCTTCTCTGTGCCTAGGAAGGAGAAATGTTCACATTGTTTCACAGAATCGCATTTGCGTCGCTGCAGGGAACATTAACGCTTGTTCAGGATGAAAGAAAGCACAGAGCCCCAGATTTGCTGTTGCCCTGGAGAGCTTGCAGAGCACTGGGGAAAGGCAGGCAGAGAATTCCCTGCTAGCACCTTCTCTGTGTCCGGGAAGGAGAAATGTTCACATTGTTTCACAGAATCGCATTTGCGTCGCTGCAGGGAACATTAACGCTTGTTCAGGACGAAAGAAAGCACAGAGCCCCAGATTTGCTGTTGCCCTGGAGAGCTTGCAGAGCACTGGGGAAAGGCAGGCAGAGAATTCCCCGCTAGCACCTTCTCTGTGTCCGGGAAGGAAAACTGTTCGCATTTGCTTCACAGAACCGCTTTTCTTCAGGGAACATTAACGCTTATTCAGGACGAAAGAAAGCACAGAGCCCCAGATTTGCTGTTGCCCTGGAGAGCTTGCAGAGCACCGGGGAAAGGCAGGCAGAGAATTCCCTGCTAGCACCTTCTCTGTGTCCGGGAAGGAAAACTGTTCGCATTTGCTTCACAGAACCGCTTTTCTGCAGGGAACATTAACGCTTGTTCAGGACGAAAGAAAGCACAGAGCCCCAGATTTGCTGTTGCCCTGGAGAGCTTGCAGAGCACTGGGGAAAGGCAGGCAGAGAATTCCCTGCTAGCACCTTCTCTGTGTCCGGGAAGGAAAACTGTTCGCATTTGCTTCACAGAACCGCTTTTCTTCAGGGAACATTAACGCTTATTCAGGACGAAAGAAAGCACAGAGCCCCAGATTTGCTGTTGCCCTGGAGAGCTTGCAGAGCACCGGGGAAAGGCAGGCAGAGAATTCCCTGCTAGCACCTTCTCTGTGTCCGGGAAGGAAAACTGTTCGCATTTGCTTCACAGAACCGCTTTTCTGCAGGGAACATTAACGCTTGTTCAGGACGAAAGAAAGCACAGAGCCCCAGATTTGCTGTTGCCCTGGAGAGCTTGCAGAGCACTGGGGAAAGGCAGGCAGAGAATTCCCTGCTAGCACCTTCTCTGTGTCCGGGAAGGAAAACTGTTCGCATTTGCTTCACAGAACCGCTTTTCTGCAGAGAACACTAACGCTTGTTCAGGACGAAAGAAAGCACAGAGCCCCAGATTTGCTGTTGCCCTGGAGAGCTTGCAGAGCACTGGGGAAAGGCAGGCAGAGAATTCCCTGCTAGCACCTTCTCTGTGTCCGGGAAGGAGAAATATTCACATTTGCTTCACAGAACCGCTTTTCTGCAGGAAACATTAACGCTTGTTCAGGACAAAAGAAAGCACAGAGCCCCAGATTTGCTGTTTCCCTGGACAGCTTGCAGAGCACTGGGGAAAGGCAGGCAGAGAATTCCCCGCTAGCACCTTCTCTGTGTCCGGGAAGGAAAACTGTTCGCATTTGCTTCACAGAACCGCTTTTCTGCAGGGAACATTAACGCTTGTTCAGGACGAAAGAAAGCACAGAGCCCCAGATTTGCTGTTGCCCTGGAGAGCTTGCAGAGCACTGGGGAAAGGCAGGCAGAGAATTCCCTGCTAGCACCTTCTCTGTGTCCAGGAAGGAAAACTGTTCGCATTTGCTTCACAGAACCGCTTTTCTGCAGGAAACATTAACGCTTGTTCAGGACGAAAGAAAGCACAGAGCCCCAGATTTGCTGTTGCCCTGGAGAGCTTGCAGAGCACTGGGGAAAGGCAGGCAGAGAATTCCCTGCTAGCACCTTCTCTGTGTCCGGGAAGGAAAACTGTTCGCATTTGCTTCACAGAACCGCTTTTCTGCAGGGAACATTAACGCTTGTTCAGGACGAAAGAAAGCACAGAGCGCCAGATTTGCTGTTGCCCTGGAGAGCTTGCAGAGCACTGGGGAAAGGCAGGCAGAGAATTCCCTGCTAGCACCTTCTCTGTGTCCGGGAAGGAGAAATGTTCACATTGTTTCACAGAATCGCATTTGCGTCGCTGCAGGGAACATTAATGCTTATTCAGGACGAAAGAAAGCACAGAGCCCCAGATTTGCTGTTGCCCTGGAGAGCTTGCAGAGCACTGGGGAAAGGCAGGCAGAGAATTCCCTGCTAGCACCTTCTCTGTGTCCGGGAAGGAAAACTGTTCGCATTTGCTTCACAGAACCGCTTTTCTGCAGGGAACACTAACGCTTGTTCAGGACGAAAGAAAGCACAGAGCCCCAGATTTGCTGTTTCCCTGGACAGCTTGTAGAGCACTGGGGAAAGGCAGGCAGAGAATTCCCCGCTAGCACCTTCTCTGTGTCCGGGAAGGAAAACTGTTCGCATTTGCTTCACAGAACCGCTTTTCTGCAGGGAACATTAACGCTTCTTCAGGACGAAAGAAAGCACAGAGCCCCAGATTTGCTGTTGCCCTGGAGAGCTTGCAGAGCACTGGGGAAAGGCAGGCAGAGAATTCCCCGCTAGCACCTTCTCTGTGTCCGGGAAGGAAAACTGTTCGCATTTGCTTCACAGAACCGCTTTTCTGCAGGGAACATTAACGCTTGTTCAGGACGAAAGAAAGCACAGAGCCCCAGATTTGCTGTTGCCCTGGAGAGCTTGCAGAGCACTGGGGAAAGGCAGGCAGAGAATTCCCTGCTAGCACCTTCTCTGTGTCCGGGAAGGAAAACTGTTCGCATTTGCTTCACAGAACCGCTTTTCTGCAGGGAACATTAACGCTTGTTCAGGACGAAAGAAAGCACAGAGCGCCAGATTTGCTGTTGCCCTGGAGAGCTTGCAGAGCACTGGGGAAAGGCAGGCAGAGAATTCCCTGCTAGCACCTTCTCTGTGTCCGGGAAGGAGAAATGTTCACATTGTTTCACAGAATCGCATTTGCGTCGCTGCAGGGAACATTAATGCTTATTCAGGACGAAAGAAAGCACAGAGCCCCAGATTTGCTGTTGCCCTGGAGAGCTTGCAGAGCACTGGGGAAAGGCAGGCAGAGAATTCCCTGCTAGCACCTTCTCTGTGTCCGGGAAGGAAAACTGTTCGCATTTGCTTCACAGAACCGCTTTTCTGCAGGGAACACTAACGCTTGTTCAGGACGAAAGAAAGCACAGAGCCCCAGATTGGCTGTTGCCCTGGAGAGCTTGCAGAGCACTGGGGAAAGGCAGGCAGAGAATTCCCCGCTAGCACCTTCTCTGTGTCCGGGAACGAAAACTGTTCGCATTTGCTTCACAGAACCGCTTTTCTGCAGGGAACATTAACGCTTGTTCAGGACGAAAGAAAGCACAGAGCCCCAGATTTGCTGTTGCCCCGGAGAGCTTGCAGAGCACTGGGGAAAGGCAGGCAGAGAATTTCCTGCTAGCACCTTCTCTGTGCCTAGGAAGGAGATATGTTCACATTGTTTCACAGAATCGCATTTGCGTCGCTGCAGGGAACATTAACGCTTGTTCAGGATGAAAGAAAGCACAGAGCCCCAGATTTGCTGTTGCCCTGGAGAGCTTGCAGAGCACTGGGGAAAGGCAGGCAGAGAATTCCCTGCTAGCACCTTCTCTGTGTCCGGGAAGGAAAACTGTACGCCTTTGCTTCACAGACCCGCTTTTCTGCAGGGAACATTAACGCTTGTTCAGGACGAAAGAAAGCACGGAGCCCCAGATTTGCTGTTGCCCTGGAGAGCTTGCAGAGCACTGGGGAAAGGCAGGCAGAGAATTCCCTGCTAGCACCTTCTCTGTGTCCGGGAAGGAAAACTGTTCACATTTGCTTCACAGAACCGCTTTTCTGCAGAGAACACTAACGCTTGTTCAGGACGAAAGAAAGCACAGAGCCCCAGATTTGCTGTTGCCCTGGAGAGCTTGCAGAGCACTGGGGAAAGGCAGGCAGAGAATTCCCTGCTAGCACCTTCTCTGTGTCCGGGAAGGAAAACTGTTCGCATTTGCTTCACAGAACCGCTTTTCTGCAGAGAACACTAACGCTTGTTCAGGACGAAAGAAAGCACAGAGCCCCAGATTGGCTGTTGCCCTGGAGAGCTTGCAGAGCACTGGGGAAAGGCAGGCAGAGAATTCCCTGCTAGCACCTTCTCTGTGCCTAGGAAGGAGAAATGTTCACATTGTTTCACAGAATCGCATTTGCGTCGCTGCAGGGAACATTAACGCTTGTTCAGGATGAAAGAAAGCACAGAGCCCCAGATTTGCTGTTGCCCTGGAGAGCTTGCAGAGCACTGGGGAAAGGCAGGCAGAGAATTCCCTGCTAGCACCTTCTCTGTGTCCGGGAAGGAGAAATGTTCACATTGTTTCACAGAATCGCATTTGCGTCGCTGCAGGGAACATTAACGCTTATTCAGGACGAAAGAAAGCACAGAGCCCCAGATTTGCTGTTGCCCTGGAGAGCTTGCAGAGCACTGGGGAAAGGCAGGCAGAGAATTCCCCGCTAGCACCTTCTCTGTGTCCGGGAAGGAAAACTGTTCGCATTTGCTTCACAGAACCGCTTTTCTTCAGGGAACATTAACGCTTATTCAGGACGAAAGAAAGCACAGAGCCCCAGATTTGCTGTTGCCCTGGAGAGCTTGCAGAGCACCGGGGAAAGGCAGGCAGAGAATTCCCTGCTAGCACCTTCTCTGTGTCCGGGAAGGAAAACTGTTCGCATTTGCTTCACAGAACCGCTTTTCTGCAGGGAACATTAACGCTTGTTCAGGACGAAAGAAAGCACAGAGCCCCAGATTTGCTGTTGCCCTGGAGAGCTTGCAGAGCACTGGGGAAAGGCAGGCAGAGAATTCCCTGCTAGCACCTTCTCTGTGTCCGGGAAGGAGAAATGTTCACATTGTTTCACAGAATCGCATTTGCGTCGCTGCAGGGAACATTAACGCTTATTCAGGACGAAAGAAAGCACAGAGCCCCAGATTTGCTGTTGCCCTGGAGAGCTTGCAGAGCACTGGGGAAAGGCAGGCAGAGAATTCCCCGCTAGCACCTTCTCTGTGTCCGGGAAGGAAAACTGTTCGCATTTGCTTCACAGAACCGCTTTTCTGCAGGAAACATTAACGCTTGTTCAGGACGAAAGAAAGCACAGAGCCCCAGATTTGCTGTTGTCCTGGAGAGCTTGCAGAGCACTGGGGAAAGGCAGGCAGAGAATTCCCCGCTAGCACCTTCTCTGTGTCCGGGAAGGAAAACTGTTCGCATTTGCTTCACAGAACCGCTTTTCTTCAGGGAACATTAACGCTTATTCAGGACGAAAGAAAGCACAGAGCCCCAGATTTGCTGTTGCCCTGGAGAGCTTGCAGAGCACCGGGGAAAGGCAGGCAGAGAATTCCCTGCTAGCACCTTCTCTGTGTCCGGGAAGGAAAACTGTTCGCATTTGCTTCACAGAACCGCTTTTCTGCAGGGAACATTAACGCTTGTTCAGGACGAAAGAAAGCACAGAGCCCCAGATTTGCTGTTGCCCTGGAGAGCTTGCAGAGCACTGGGGAAAGGCAGGCAGAGAATTCCCTGCTAGCACCTTCTCTGTGTCCGGGAAGGAAAACTGTTCGCATTTGCTTCACAGAACCGCTTTTCTGCAGAGAACACTAACGCTTGTTCAGGACGAAAGAAAGCACAGAGCCCCAGATTTGCTGTTGCCCTGGAGAGCTTGCAGAGCACTGGGGAAAGGCAGGCAGAGAATTCCCTGCTAGCACCTTCTCTGTGTCCGGGAAGGAGAAATATTCACATTTGCTTCACAGAACCGCTTTTCTGCAGGGAACATTAACGCTTGTTCAGGACGAAAGAAAGCACAGAGCCCCAGATTTGCTGTTGCCCTGGAGAGCTTGCAGAGCACTGGGGAAAGGCAGGCAGAGAATTCCCCGCTAGCACCTTCTCTGTGTCCGGGAAGGAAAACTGTTCGCATTTGCTTCACAGAACCGCTTTTCTGCAGGGAACATTAACGCTTGTTCAGGACGAAAGAAAGCACAGAGCCCCAGATTTGCTGTTGCCCTGGAGAGCTTGCAGAGCACTGGGGAAAGGCAGGCAGAGAATTCCCTGCTAGCACCTTCTCTGTGTCCGGGAAGGAAAACTGTTCGCATTTGCTTCACAGAACCGCTTTTCTGCAGGGAACACTAACGCTTGTTCAGGACGAAAGAAAGCACAGAGCCCCAGATTGGCTGTTGCCCTGGAGAGCTTGCAGAGCACTGGGGAAAGGCAGGCAGAGAATTCCCCGCTAGCACCTTCTCTGTGTCCGGGAACGAAAACTGTTCGCATTTGCTTCACAGAACCGCTTTTCTGCAGGGAACATTAACGCTTGTTCAGGACGAAAGAAAGCACAGAGCCCCAGATTTGCTGTTGCCCCGGAGAGCTTGCAGAGCACTGGGGAAAGGCAGGCAGAGAATTTCCTGCTAGCACCTTCTCTGTGCCTAGGAAGGAGAAATGTTCACATTGTTTCACAGAATCGCATTTGCGTCGCTGCAGGGAACATTAACGCTTGTTCAGGATGAAAGAAAGCACAGAGCCCCAGATTTGCTGTTGCCCTGGAGAGCTTGCAGAGCACTGGGGAAAGGCAGGCAGAGAATTCCCTGCTAGCACCTTCTCTGTGCCTGGGAAGCAGAAGTGTTCACATTGTTTCACAGAATCGCATTTGCGTCGCTGCAGGGAACATTAACGCTTATTCAGGACGAAAGAAAGCACAGAGCCCCAGATTTGCTGTTGCCCTGGAGAGCTTGCAGAGCACTGGGGAAAGGCAGGCAGAGAATTCCCCGCTAGCACCTTCTCTGTGTCCGGGAACGAAAACTGTTCGCATTTGCTTCACAGAACCGCTTTTCTTCAGGGAACATTAACGCTTATTCAGGACGAAAGAAAGCACAGAGCCCCAGATTTGCTGTTGCCCTGGAGAGCTTGCAGAGCACCGGGGAAAGGCAGGCAGAGAATTCCCTGCTAGCACCTTCTCTGTGTCCGGGAAGGAAAACTGTTCGCATTTGCTTCACAGAACCGCTTTTCTGCAGGGAACATTAACGCTTGTTCAGGACGAAAGAAAGCACAGAGCCCCAGATTTGCTGTTGCCCTGGAGAGCTTGCAGAGCACTGGGGAAAGGCAGGCAGAGAATTCCCTGCTAGCACCTTCTCTGTGTCCGGGAAGGAGAAATGTTCACATTGTTTCACAGAATCGCATTTGCGTCGCTGCAGGGAACATTAACGCTTATTCAGGACGAAAGAAAGCACAGAGCCCCAGATTTGCTGTTGCCCTGGAGAGCTTGCAGAGCACCGGGGAAAGGCAGGCAGAGAATTCCCTGCTAGCACCTTCTCTGTGTCCGGGAAGGAAAACTGTTCGCATTTGCTTCACAGAACCGCTTTTCTGCAGGGAACATTAACGCTTGTTCAGGACGAAAGAAAGCACAGAGCCCCAGATTGGCTATTGCCCTGGAGAGCTTGCAGAGCACTGGGGAAAGGCAGGCAGAGAATTCCCTGCTAGCACCTTCTCTGTGTCCGGGAAGGAAAACTGTTCGCATTTGCTTCACAGAACCGCTTTTCTGCAGGGAACACTAACGCTTGTTCAGGACGAAAGAAAGCACAGAGCCCCAGATTTGCTGTTGCCCTGGAGACCTTGCTGAGCACTGGGGAAAGGCAGGCAGAGAATTCCCTGCTAGCACCTTCTCTGTGCCTAGGAAGGAGAAATGTTCACATTGTTTCTCAGAATCGCATTTGCGTCGCTGCAGGGAACATTAACGCTTGTTCAGGACGAAAGAAAGCACAGAGCGCCAGATTTGCTGTTTCCCTGGAGAGCTTGCAGAGCACTGGGGAAAGGCAGGCAGAGAATTCCCTGCTAGCACCTTCTCTGTGTCCGGGAAGGAAAACTGTTCGCATTTGCTTCACAGAACCGCTTTTCTGCAGGGAACATTAACGCTTGTTCAGGACGAAAGAAAGCACAGAGCCCCAGATTTGCTGTTGCCCTGGAGAGCTTGCAGAGCACTGGGGAAAGGCAGGCAGAGAATTCCCTGCTAGCACCTTCTCTGTGTCCGGGAAGGAAAACTGTTCACATTTGCTTCACAGAACCGCTTTTCTGCAGAGAACACTAACGCTTGTTCAGGACGAAAGAAAGCACAGAGCCCCAGATTTGCTGTTGCCCTGGAGAGCTTGCAGAGCACTGGGGAAAGGCAGGCAGAGAATTCCCTGCTAGCACCTTCTCTGTGTCCGGGAAGGAGAAATGTTCACATTGTTTCACAGAATCGCATTTGCGTCGCTGCAGGGAACATTAACGCTTATTCAGGACGAAAGAAAGCACAGAGCCCCGGATTTGCTGTTGCCCTGGAGAGCTTGCAGAGCACTGGGGAAAGGCAGGCAGAGAATTCCCTGCTAGCACCTTCTCTGTGCCTTGGAAGGAGAAGTCTTCACGTTGTTACTCGGAATCGCATTTGCGTCGCTGTAGAGAACACTAACGCTTGTTCAGGACGGAAGAAAGCACAGAGCCCCAGATTTGCTGTTGCCCTGGAGAGCTTGCAGAGCACTGGGGAAAGGCAGGCAGAGAATTCCCTACTAGCACCTTCTCTGTGCCTGGGAAGGAGAAGTCTTCACGTTGTTACTCGGAATCGCATTTGCGTCGCTGTAGAGAACACTAACGCTTATTCAGGACGAAAGAAAGCACAGAGCGCCAGATTTGCTGTTTCCCTGGAGAGCTTGCAGAGCACTGGGGAAAGGCAGGCAGAGAATTCCCTGATAGCACCTTCTCTGTGTCCGGGAAGGAAAACTGTTCGCATTTGCTTCACAGAACCGCTTTTCTGCAGAGAACACCTAACGCTTGTTCAGGACGAAAGAAAGCACAGAGCCCCAGATTTGCTGTTGCCCTGGAGAGCTTGCAGAGCACTGGGGAAAGGCAGGCAGAGAATTCCCTGCTAGCACCTTCTCTGTGTCCGGGAAGGAAAACTGTTCGCATTTGCTTCACAGAACCGCTTTTCTGCAGGGAACATTAACGCTTGTTCAGGACGAAAGAAAGCACAGAGCGCCAGATTTGCTGTTTCCCTGGAGAGCTTGCAGAGCACTGGGGAAAGGCAGGCAGAGAATTCCCTGCTAGCACCTTCTCTGTGTCCGGGAAGGAAAACTGTTCGCATTTGCTTCACAGAACCGCTTTTCTGCAGAGAACACTAACGATTGTTCAGGACGAAAGAAAGCACAGAGCCCCAGATTTGCTGTTGCCCTGGAGACCTTGCAGACCACTGGGGAAAGGCAGGCAGAGAATTCCCTGCTAGCACCTTCTCTGTGTCCGGGAAGGAGAAATGTTCACATTGTTTCACAGAATCGCATTTGCGTCGCTGCAGGGAACATTAACGCTTGTTCAGGACGAAAGAAAGCACAGAGCCCCAGATTTGCTGTTGCCCTGGAGAGCTTGCAGAGCACTGGGGAAAGGCAGGCAGAGAATTCCCCGCTAGCACCTTCTCTGTGTCCGGGAAGGAAAACTGTTCGCATTTGCTTCACAGAACCGCTTTTCTGCAGGGAACATTAACGCTTCTTCAGGACGAAAGAAAGCACAGAGCCCCAGATTTGCTGTTGCCCTGGAGAGCTTGCAGAGCACTGGGGAAAGGCAGGCAGAGAATTCCCCGCTAGCACCTTCTCTGTGTCCGGGAAGGAAAACTGTTCGCATTTGCTTCACAGAACCGCTTTTCTGCAGGGAACATTAACGCTTGTTCAGGACGAAAGAAAGCACAGAGCCCCAGATTTGCTGTTGCCCTGGAGAGCTTGCAGAGCACTGGGGAAAGGCAGGCAGAGAATTCCCTGCTAGCACCTTCTCTGTGTCCAGGAAGGAAAACTGTTCGCATTTGCTTCACAGAACCGCTTTTCTGCAGGAAACATTAACGCTTGTTCAGGACGAAAGAAAGCACAGAGCCCCAGATTTGCTGTTGCCCTGGAGAGCTTGCAGAGCACTGGGGAAAGGCAGGCAGAGAATTCCCTGCTAGCACCTTCTCTGTGTCCGGGAAGGAAAACTGTTCGCATTTGCTTCACAGAACCGCTTTTCTGCAGGGAACATTAACGCTTGTTCAGGACGAAAGAAAGCACAGAGCCCCAGATTTGCTGTTGCCCTGGAGAGCTTGCAGAGCACTGGGGAAAGGCAGGCAGAGAATTCCCTGCTAGCACCTTCTCTGTGTCCGGGAAGGAGAAATGTTCACATTGTTTCACAGAATCGCATTTGCGTCGCTGCAGGGAACATTAATGCTTATTCAGGACGAAAGAAAGCACAGAGCCCCAGATTTGCTGTTGCCCTGGAGAGCTTGCAGAGCACTGGGGAAAGGCAGGCAGAGAATTCCCTGCTAGCACCTTCTCTGTGTCCGGGAAGGAAAACTGTTCGCATTTGCTTCACAGAACCGCTTTTCTGCAGGGAACACTAACGCTTGTTCAGGACGAAAGAAAGCACAGAGCCCCAGATTGGCTGTTGCCCTGGAGAGCTTGCAGAGCACTGGGGAAAGGCAGGCAGAGAATTCCCCGCTAGCACCTTCTCTGTGTCCGGGAACGAAAACTGTTCGCATTTGCTTCACAGAACCGCTTTTCTGCAGGGAACATTAACGCTTGTTCAGGACGAAAGAAAGCACAGAGCCCCAGATTTGCTGTTGCCCCGGAGAGCTTGCAGAGCACTGGGGAAAGGCAGGCAGAGAATTCCCTGCTAGCACCTTCTCTGTGCCTAGGAAGGAGAAATGTTCACATTGTTTCACAGAATCGCATTTGCGTCGCTGCAGGGAACATTAACGCTTGTTCAGGATGAAAGAAAGCACAGAGCCCCAGATTTGCTGTTGCCCTGGAGAGCTTGCAGAGCACTGGGGAAAGGCAGGCAGAGAATTCCCTGCTAGCACCTTCTCTGTGTCCGGGAAGGAGAAATGTTCACATTGTTTCACAGAATCGCATTTGCGTCGCTGCAGGGAACATTAACGCTTATTCAGGACGAAAGAAAGCACAGAGCCCCAGATTTGCTGTTGCCCTGGAGAGCTTGCAGAGCACTGGGGAAAGGCAGGCAGAGAATTCCCCGCTAGCACCTTCTCTGTGTCCGGGAAGGAAAACTGTTCGCATTTGCTTCACAGAACCGCTTTTCTTCAGGGAACATTAACGCTTATTCAGGACGAAAGAAAGCACAGAGCCCCAGATTTGCTGTTGCCCTGGAGAGCTTGCAGAGCACCGGGGAAAGGCAGGCAGAGAATTCCCTGCTAGCACCTTCTCTGTGTCCGGGAAGGAAAACTGTTCGCATTTGCTTCACAGAACCGCTTTTCTGCAGGGAACATTAACGCTTGTTCAGGACGAAAGAAAGCACAGAGCCCCAGATTTGCTGTTGCCCTGGAGAGCTTGCAGAGCACTGGGGAAAGGCAGGCAGAGAATTCCCTGCTAGCACCATCTCTGTGTCCGGGAAGGAGAAATGTTCACATTGTTTCACAGAATCGCATTTGCGTCGCTGCAGGGAACATTAACGCTTATTCAGGACGAAAGAAAGCACAGAGCCCCAGATTTGCTGTTGCCCTGGAGAGCTTGCAGAGCACTGGGGAAAGGCAGGCAGAGAATTCCCCGCTAGCACCTTCTCTGTGTCCGGGAAGGAAAACTGTTCGCATTTGCTTCACAGAACCGCTTTTCTGCAGGAAACATTAACGCTTGTTCAGGACGAAAGAAAGCACAGAGCCCCAGATTTGCTGTTGTCCTGGAGAGCTTGCAGAGCACTGGGGAAAGGCAGGCAGAGAATTCCCCGCTAGCACCTTCTCTGTGTCCGGGAAGGAAAACTGTTCGCATTTGCTTCACAGAACCGCTTTTCTTCAGGGAACATTAACGCTTATTCAGGACGAAAGAAAGCACAGAGCCCCAGATTTGCTGTTGCCCTGGAGAGCTTGCAGAGCACCGGGGAAAGGCAGGCAGAGAATTCCCTGCTAGCACCTTCTCTGTGTCCGGGAAGGAAAACTGTTCGCATTTGCTTCACAGAACCGCTTTTCTGCAGGGAACATTAACGCTTGTTCAGGACGAAAGAAAGCACAGAGCCCCAGATATGCTGTTGCCCTGGAGAGCTTGCAGAGCACTGGGGAAAGGCAGGCAGAGAATTCCCTGCTAGCACCTTCTCTGTGTCCGGGAAGGAAAACTGTTCGCATTTGCTTCACAGAACCGCTTTTCTGCAGAGAACACTAACGCTTGTTCAGGACGAAAGAAAGCACAGAGCCCCAGATTTGCTGTTGCCCTGGAGAGCTTGCAGAGCACTGGGGAAAGGCAGGCAGAGAATTCCCTGCTAGCACCTTCTCTGTGTCCGGGAAGGAGAAATATTCACATTTGCTTCACAGAACCGCTTTTCTGCAGGGAACATTAACGCTTGTTCAGGACGAAAGAAAGCACAGAGCCCCAGATTTGCTGTTGCCCTGGAGAGCTTGCAGAGCACTGGGGAAAGGCAGGCAGAGAATTCCCCGCTAGCACCTTCTCTGTGTCCGGGAAGGAAAACTGTTCGCATTTGCTTCACAGAACCGCTTTTCTGCAGGGAACATTAACGCTTGTTCAGGACGAAAGAAAGCACAGAGCCCCAGATTTGCTGTTGCCCTGGAGAGCTTGCAGAGCACTGGGGAAAGGCAGGCAGAGAATTCCCTGCTAGCACCTTCTCTGTGTCCGGGAAGGAAAACTGTTCGCATTTGCTTCACAGAACCGCTTTTCTGCAGGGAACACTAACGCTTGTTCAGGACGAAAGAAAGCACAGAGCCCCAGATTGGCTGTTGCCCTGGAGAGCTTGCAGAGCACTGGGGAAAGGCAGGCAGAGAATTCCCCGCTAGCACCTTCTCTGTGTCCGGGAACGAAAACTGTTCGCATTTGCTTCACAGAACCGCTTTTCTGCAGGGAACATTAACGCTTGTTCAGGACGAAAGAAAGCACAGAGCCCCAGATTTGCTGTTGCCCCGGAGAGCTTGCAGAGCACTGGGGAAAGGCAGGCAGAGAATTTCCTGCTAGCACCTTCTCTGTGCCTAGGAAGGAGAAATGTTCACATTGTTTCACAGAATCGCATTTGCGTCGCTGCAGGGAACATTAACGCTTGTTCAGGATGAAAGAAAGCACAGAGCCCCAGATTTGCTGTTGCCCTGGAGAGCTTGCAGAGCACTGGGGAAAGGCAGGCAGAGAATTCCCTGCTAGCACCTTCTCTGTGTCCGGGAAGGAGAAATGTTCACATTGTTTCACAGAATCGCATTTGCGTCGCTGCAGGGAACATTAACGCTTATTCAGGACGAAAGAAAGCACAGAGCCCCAGATTTGCTGTTGCCCTGGAGAGCTTGCAGAGCACTGGGGAAAGGCAGGCAGAGAATTCCCCGCTAGCACCTTCTCTGTGTCCGGGAACGAAAACTGTTCGCATTTGCTTCACAGAACCGCTTTTCTTCAGGGAACATTAACGCTTATTCCGGACGAAAGAAAGCACAGAGCCCCAGATTTGCTGTTGCCCTGGAGAGCTTGCAGAGCACCGGGGAAAGGCAGGCAGAGAATTCCCTGCTAGCACCTTCTCTGTGTCCGGGAAGGAAAACTGTTCGCATTTGCTTCACAGAACCGCTTTTCTGCAGGGAACATTAACGCTTGTTCAGGACGAAAGAAAGCACAGAGCCCCAGATTTGCTGTTGCCCTGGAGAGCTTGCAGAGCACTGGGGAAAGGCAGGCAGAGAATTCCCTGCTAGCACCTTCTCTGTGTCCGGGAAGGAGAAATGTTCACATTGTTTCACAGAATCGCATTTGCGTCGCTGCAGGGAACATTAACGCTTATTCAGGACGAAAGAAAGCACAGAGCCCCAGATTTGCTGTTGCCCTGGAGAGCTTGCAGAGCACCGGGGAAAGGCAGGCAGAGAATTCCCTGCTAGCACCTTCTCTGTGTCCGGGAAGGAAAACTGTTCGCATTTGCTTCACAGAACCGCTTTTCTGCAGGGAACATTAACGCTTGTTCAGGACGAAAGAAAGCACAGAGCCCCAGATTGGCTATTGCCCTGGAGAGCTTGCAGAGCACTGGGGAAAGGCAGGCAGAGAATTCCCTGCTAGCACCTTCTCTGTGTCCGGGAAGGAAAACTGTTCGCATTTGCTTCACAGAACCGCTTTTCTGCAGGGAACACTAACGCTTGTTCAGGACGAAAGAAAGCACAGAGCCCCAGATTTGCTGTTGCCCTGGAGACCTTGCTGAGCACTGGGGAAAGGCAGGCAGAGAATTCCCTGCTAGCACCTTCTCTGTGCCTAGGAAGGAGAAATGTTCACATTGTTTCTCAGAATCGCATTTGCGTCGCTGCAGGGAACATTAACGCTTGTTCAGGACGAAAGAAAGCACAGAGCGCCAGATTTGCTGTTGCCCTGGAGAGCTTGCAGAGCACTGGGGAAAGGCAGGCAGAGAATTCCCTGCTAGCACCTTCTCTGTGTCCGGGAAGGAAAACTGTTCGCATTTGCTTCACAGAACCGCTTTTCTGCAGGGAACATTAACGCTTGTTCAGGACGAAAGAAAGCACAGAGCCCCAGATTTGCTGTTGCCCTGGAGAGCTTGCAGAGCACTGGGGAAAGGCAGGCAGAGAATTCCCTGCTAGCACCTTCTCTGTGTCCGGGAAGGAAAACTGTTCACATTTGCTTCACAGAACCGCTTTTCTGCAGAGAACACTAACGCTTGTTCAGGACGAAAGAAAGCACAGAGCCCCAGATTTGCTGTTGCCCTGGAGAGCTTGCAGAGCACTGGGGAAAGGCAGGCAGAGAATTCCCTGCTAGCACCTTCTCTGTGTCCGGGAAGGAGAAATGTTCACATTGTTTCACAGAATCGCATTTGCGTCGCTGCAGGGAACATTAACGCTTATTCAGGACGAAAGAAAGCACAGAGCCCCAGATTTGCTGTTGCCCTGGAGAGCTTGCAGAGCACTGGGGAAAGGCAGGCAGAGAATTCCCTGCTAGCACCTTCTCTGTGCCTGGGAAGGAGAAGTCTTCACGTTGTTACTCGGAATCGCATTTGCGTCGCTGTAGAGAACACTAACGCTTGTTCAGGACGGAAGAAAGCACAGAGCCCCAGATTTGCTGTTGCCCTGGAGAGCTTGCAGAGCACTGGGGAAAGGCAGGCAGAGAATTCCCTACTAGCACCTTCTCTGTGCCTGGGAAGGAGAAGTCTTCACGTTGTTACTCGGAATCGCATTTGCGTCGCTGTAGAGAACACTAACGCTTATTCAGGACGAAAGAAAGCACAGAGCGCCAGATTTGCTGTTTCCCTGGAGAGCTTGCAGAGCACTGGGGAAAGGCAGGCAGAGAATTCCCTGCTAGCACCTTCTCTGTGTCCGGGAAGGAAAACTGTTCGCATTTGCTTCACAGAACCGCTTTTCTGCAGAGAACACTAACGCTTGTTCAGGACGAAAGAAAGCACAGAGCCCCAGATTTGCTGTTGTCCTGGAGAGCTTGCAGAGCACTGGGGAAAGGCAGGCAGAGAATTCCCTGCTAGCACCTTCTCTGTGTCCGGGAAGGAAAACTGTTCGCATTTGCTTCACAGAACCGCTTTTCTGCAGGGAACATTAACGCTTGTTCAGGACGAAAGAAAGCACAGAGCGCCAGATTTGCTGTTGCCCTGGAGAGCTTGCAGAGCACTGGGGAAAGGCAGGCAGAGAATTCCCTGCTAGCACCTTCTCTGTGTCCGGGAAGGAAAACTGTTCGCATTTGCTTCACAGAACCGCTTTTCTGCAGAGAACACTAACGATTGTTCAGGACGAAAGAAAGCACAGAGCCCCAGATTTGCTGTTGCCCTGGAGACCTTGCAGACCACTGGGGAAAGGCAGGCAGAGAATTCCCTGCTAGCACCTTCTCTGTGTCCGGGAAGGAGAAATGTTCACATTGTTTCACAGAATCGCATTTGCGTCGCTGCAGGGAACATTAACGCTTGTTCAGGACGAAAGAAAGCACAGAGCCCCAGATTTGCTGTTGCCCTGGAGAGCTTGCAGAGCACTGGGGAAAGGCAGGCAGAGAATTCCCTGCTAGCACCTTCTCTGTGCCTGGGAAGGAGAAGTCTTCACGTTGTTACTCGGAATCGCATTTGCGTCGCTGTAGAGAACACTAACGCTTGTTCAGGACAAAAGAAAGCACAGAGCGCCAGATTTGCTGTTGCCCTAGAGAGCTTGCAGAGCACCGGGGAAAGGCAGGCAGAGAATTCCCCGCTAGCACCTTCTCTGTGTCCGGGAAGGAAAACTGTTCGCATTTGCTTCACAGAACCGCTTTTCTGCAGGGAACATTAACGCTTGTTCAGGACGAAAGAAAGCACAGAGCCCCAGATTTGCTGTTGCCCTGGAGAGCTTGCAGAGCACTGGGGAAAGGCAGGCAGAGAATTCCCTGCTAGCACCTTCTCTGTGTCCAGGAAGGAAAACTGTTCGCATTTGCTTCACAGAACCGCTTTTCTGCAGGGAACATTAACGCTTGTTCAGGACGAAAGAAAGCACAGAGCCCCAGATTTGCTGTTGCCCTGGAGAGCTTGCAGAGCACTGGGGAAAGGCAGGCAGAGAATTCCCTGCTAGCACCTTCTCTGTGCCTAGGAAGGAGAAATGTTCACATTGTTTCACAGAATCGCATTTGCGTCGCTGCAGGGAACATTAACGCTTGTTCAGGATGAAAGAAAGCACAGAGCCCCAGATTTGCTGTTGCCCTGGAGAGCTTGCAGAGCACTGGGGAAAGGCAGGCAGAGAATTCCCTGCTAGCACCTTCTCTGTGCCTAGGAAGGAGAAATGTTCACATTGTTTCACAGAATCGCATTTGCGTCGCTGCAGGGAACATTAACGCTTATTCAGGACGAAAGAAAGCACAGAGCCCCAGATTTGCTGTTGCCCTGGAGAGCTTGCAGAGCACTGGGGAAAGGCAGGCAGAGAATTCCCCGCTAGCACCTTCTCTGTGTCCGGGAAGGAAAACTGTTCGCATTTGCTTCACAGAACCGCTTTTCTTCAGGGAACATTAATGCTTATTCAGGACGAAAGAAAGCACAGAGCCCCAGATTTGCTGTTGCCCTGGAGAGCTTGCAGAGCACCGGGGAAAGGCAGGCAGAGAATTCCCTGCTAGCACCTTCTCTGTGTCCGGGAAGGAAAACTGTTCGCATTTGCTTCACAGAACCGCTTTTCTGCAGGGAACATTAACGCTTGTTCAGGACGAAAGAAAGCACAGAGCCCCAGATTTGCTGTTGCCCTGGAGAGCTTGCAGAGCACTGGGGAAAGGCAGGCAGAGAATTCCCTGCTAGCACCTTCTCTGTGTCCGGGAAGGAAAACTGTTCGCATTTGCTTCACAGAACCGCTTTTCTGCAGGGAACATTAACGCTTGTTCAGGACGAAAGAAAGCACAGAGCCCCAGATTTGCTGTTGCCCTGGAGAGCTTGCAGAGCACTGGGGAAAGGCAGGCAGAGAATTCCCCGCTAGCACCTTCTCTGTGCCTAGGAAGGAGAAATGTTCACATTGTATCACAGAATCGCATTTGCGTCGCTGCAGGGAACATTAACGCTTGTTCAGGACGAAAGAAAGCACAGAGCCCCAGATTTGCTGTTGCCCTGGAGAGCTTGCAGAGCACTGGGGAAAGGCAGGCAGAGAATTCCCCGCTAGCACCTTCTCTGTGTCCGGGAAGGAAAACTGTTCGCATTTGCTTCACAGAACCGCTTTTCTGCAGAGAACACTAACGCTTGTTCAGGACGAAAGAAAGCACAGAGCCCCAGATTTGCTGTTGCCCTGGAGAGCTTGCAGAGCACTGGGGAAAGGCAGGCAGAGAATTCCCTGCTAGCACCTTCTCTGTGTCCGGGAAGGAAAACTGTTCACATTTGCTTCACAGAACCGCTTTTCTGCAGGGAACATTAACGCTTGTTCAGGACGAAAGAAAGCACAGAGCCCCAGATTGGCTGTTGCCCTGGAGAGCTTGCAGAGCACTGGGGAAAGGCAGGCAGAGAATTCCCCGCTAGCACCTTCTCTGTATCCGGGAAGGAAAACTGTTCGCATTTGCTTCACAGAACCGCTTTTCTGCAGGGAACATTAACGCTTGTTCAGGACGAAAGAAAGCACAGAGCCCCAGATTTGCTGTTGCCCTGGAGAGCTTGCAGAGCACTGGGGAAAGGCAGGCAGAGAATTCCCTGCTAGCACCTTCTCTGTGTCCGGGAAGGAAAACTGTTCACATTTGCTTCGCAGAATCGCTTTTGTGCAGAAAACATTAACGCTTGTCCAGAACGAAAGAAAGCACAGAGCCCCAGATTGGCTGTTGCCCTGGAGAGCTTGCAGAGCACTGGGGAAAGGCAGGCAGAGAATTCCCTGCTAGCATCTTCTCTGTGCCTAGGAAGGAGAAATGTTCACATTGTTTCACAGAACCACTTTTCTGCAGGGAACATTAACGCTTGTTCAGGACGAAAGAAAGCACAGAGCCCCAGATTTGCTGTTGCCCTGGAGAGCTTGCAGAGCACCGGGGAAAGGCAGGCAGAGAATTCCCTGCTAGCACCTTCTCTGTGCCTAGGAAGGAGAAATGTTCACATTGTTTCACAGAATCGCATTTGCGTCGTTGCAGGGAACATTAACTCTTGTTCAGGACGAAAGAAAGCACAGAGCCCCAGATTTGCTGTTGCCCTGGAGAGCTTGCAGAGCACTAGGGAAAGGCAGGCAGAGAATTCCCTGATAGCATCTTCTCTGTGTCCAGGAAGGAAAACTGTTCGCATTTGCTTCACAGAACCGCTTTTCTGCAGAGAACACTAACGCTTGTTCAGGACGAAAGAAAGCACAGAGCCCCAGATTTGCTGTTGCCGTGGAGAGCTTGCAGAGCACTGGGGAAAGGCAGGCAGAGAATTCCCTGCTAGCACCTTCTCTGTGCCTAGGAAGGAGAAATGTTCACATTGTTTCACAGAATCGCATTTGCGTCGCTGCAGGGAACATTAACGCTTGTTCAGGACGAAAGAAAGCACAGAGCGCCAGATTTGCTGTTGCCCTGGAGAGCTTGCAGAGCACTGGGGAAAGGCAGGCAGAGAATTCCCTGCTAGCACCTTCTCTGTGCCTGGGAAGGAGAAGTCTTCACGTTGTTACTCGGAATCGCATTTGCGTCGCTGTAGAGAACACTAACGCTTGTTCAGGACAAAAGAAAGCACAGAGCGCCAGATTTGCTGTTGCCCTAGAGAGCTTGCAGAGCACCGGGGAAAGGCAGGCAGAGAATTCCCCGCTAGCACCTTCTCTGTGTCCGGGAAGGAAAACTGTTCGCATTTGCTTCACAGAACCGCTTTTCTGCAGGGAACATTAACGCTTGTTCAGGACGAAAGAAAGCACAGAGCCCCAGATTTGCTGTTGCCCTGGAGAGCTTGCAGAGCACTGGGGAAAGGCAGGCAGAGAATTCCCTGCTAGCACCTTCTCTGTGTCCAGGAAGGAAAACTGTTCGCATTTGCTTCACAGAACCGCTTTTCTGCAGGGAACATTAACGCTTGTTCAGGACGAAAGAAAGCACAGAGCCCCAGATTTGCTGTTGCCCTGGAGAGCTTGCAGAGCACTGGGGAAAGGCAGGCAGAGAATTCCCTGCTAGCACCTTCTCTGTGCCTAGGAAGGAGAAATGTTCACATTGTTTCACAGAATCGCATTTGCGTCGCTGCAGGGAACATTAACGCTTGTTCAGGATGAAAGAAAGCACAGAGCCCCAGATTTGCTGTTGCCCTGGAGAGCTTGCAGAGCACTGGGGAAAGGCAGGCAGAGAATTCCCTGCTAGCACCTTCTCTGTGCCTAGGAAGGAGATATGTTCACATTGTTTCACAGAATCGCATTTGCGTCGCTGCAGGGAACATTAACGCTTATTCAGGACGAAAGAAAGCACAGAGCCCCAGATTTGCTGTTGCCCTGGAGAGCTTGCAGAGCACTGGGGAAAGGCAGGCAGAGAATTCCCCGCTAGCACCTTCTCTGTGTCCGGGAAGGAAAACT
This sequence comes from Strix aluco, assembly GCF_031877795.1. NCBI lineage: Eukaryota > Metazoa > Chordata > Aves > Strigiformes > Strigidae > Strix > Strix aluco. The sequence continues at coordinate 10,270,659 of NC_133932.1, forward strand.
GTTCGCATTTGCTTCACAGAACCGCTTTTCTTCAGGGAACATTAATGCTTATTCAGGACGAAAGAAAGCACAGAGCCCCAGATTTGCTGTTGCCCTGGAGAGCTTGCAGAGCACCGGGGAAAGGCAGGCAGAGAATTCCCTGCTAGCACCTTCTCTGTGTCCGGGAAGGAAAACTGTTCGCATTTGCTTCACAGAACCGCTTTTCTGCAGGGAACATTAACGCTTGTTCAGGACGAAAGAAAGCACAGAGCCCCAGATTTGCTGTTGCCCTGGAGAGCTTGCAGAGCACTGGGGAAAGGCAGGCAGAGAATTCCCTGCTAGCACCTTCTCTGTGTCCGGGAAGGAAAACTGTTCGCATTTGCTTCACAGAACCGCTTTTCTGCAGGGAACATTAACGCTTGTTCAGGACGAAAGAAAGCACAGAGCCCCAGATTTGCTGTTGCCCTGGAGAGCTTGCAGAGCACTGGGGAAAGGCAGGCAGAGAATTCCCCGCTAGCACCTTCTCTGTGTCCGGGAAGGAGAAATGTTCACATTGTATCACAGAATCGCATTTGCGTCGCTGCAGGGAACATTAACGCTTGTTCAGGACGAAAGAAAGCACAGAGCCCCAGATTGGCTGTTGCCCTGGAGAGCTTGCAGAGCACTGGGGAAAGGCAGGCAGAGAATTCCCCGCTAGCACCTTCTCTGTATCCGGGAAGGAAAACTGTTCGCATTTGCTTCACAGAACCGCTTTTCTGCAGGGAACATTAACGCTTGTTCAGGACGAAAGAAAGCACAGAGCCCCAGATTTGCTGTTGCCCTGGAGAGCTTGCAGAGCACTGGGGAAAGGCAGGCAGAGAATTCCCTGCTAGCACCTTCTCTGTGTCCGGGAAGGAAAACTGTTCACATTTGCTTCGCAGAATCGCTTTTGTGCAGAAAACATTAACGCTTGTCCAGAACGAAAGAAAGCACAGAGCCCCAGATTGGCTGTTGCCCTGGAGAGCTTGCAGAGCACTGGGGAAAGGCAGGCAGAGAATTCCCTGCTAGCATCTTCTCTGTGCCTAGGAAGGAGAAATGTTCACATTGTTTCACAGAACCACTTTTCTGCAGGGAACATTAACGCTTGTTCAGGACGAAAGAAAGCACAGAGCCCCAGATTTGCTGTTGCCCTGGAGAGCTTGCAGAGCACCGGGGAAAGGCAGGCAGAGAATTCCCTGCTAGCACCTTCTCTGTGCCTAGGAAGGAGAAATGTTCACATTGTTTCACAGAATCGCATTTGCGTCGTTGCAGGGAACATTAACTCTTGTTCAGGACGAAAGAAAGCACAGAGCCCCAGATTTGCTGTTGCCCTGGAGAGCTTGCAGAGCACTAGGGAAAGGCAGGCAGAGAATTCCCTGATAGCATCTTCTCTGTGTCCAGGAAGGAAAACTGTTCGCATTTGCTTCACAGAACCGCTTTTCTGCAGAGAACACTAACGCTTGTTCAGGACGAAAGAAAGCACAGAGCCCCAGATTTGCTGTTGCCGTGGAGAGCTTGCAGAGCACTGGGGAAAGGCAGGCAGAGAATTCCCTGCTAGCACCTTCTCTGTGCCTAGGAAGGAGAAATGTTCACATTGTTTCACAGAATCGCATTTGCGTCGCTGCAGGGAACATTAACGCTTGTTCAGGACGAAAGAAAGCACAGAGCGCCAGATTTGCTGTTGTCCTGGAGAGCTTGCAGAGCACTGGGGAAAGGCAGGCAGAGAATTCCCTGCTAGCACCTTCTCTGTGTCCGGGAAGGAAAACTGTTCGCGTTTGCTTCACAGAACCGCTTTTCTGCAGGGAACATTAACGCTTGTTCAGGAAGGAAAGCACAGAGCCCCAGATTTGCTGTTGCCCTGGAGAGCTTGCAGAGCACTGGGGAAAGGCAGGCAGAGAATTCCCTGCTAGCACCTTCTCTGTGTCCGGGAAGGAAAACTGTTCGCATTTGCTTCACAGAACCGCTTTTCTGCAGGAAACATTAACGCTTGTTCAGGACGAAAGAAAGCACAGAGCCCCAGATTTGCTGTTGCCCTGGAGAGCTTGCAGAGCACTGGAGAAAGGCAGGCAGAGAATTCCCCGCTAGCACCTTCTCTGTGTCCGGGAAGGAAAACTGTTCGCATTTGCTTCACAGAACCGCTTTTCTGCAGGGAACATTAACGCTTGTTCAGGACGAAAGAAAGCACAGAGCCCCAGATTTGCTGTTGCCCTGGAGAGCTTGCAGAGCACTGGGGAAAGGCAGGCAGAGAATTCCCTGCTAGCACCTTCTCTGTGTCCGGGAAGGAAAACTGTTCACATTTGCTTCACAGAACCGCTTTTCTGCAGAGAACACTAACGCTTGTTCAGGACGAAAGAAAGCACAGAGCCCCAGATTTGCTGTTGCCCTGGAGAGCTTGCAGAGCACTGGGGAAAGGCAGGCAGAGAATTCCCTGCTAGCACCTTCTCTGTGTCCGGGAAGGAAAACTGTTCGCATTTGCTTCACAGAACCGCTTTTCTGCAGGGAACATTAACGCTTATTCAGGACGAAAGAAAGCACAGAGCCCCAGATTTGCTGTTGCCCTGGAGAGCTTGCAGAGCACTGGGGAAAGGCAGGCAGAGAATTCCCTGCTAGCACCTTCTCTGTGCCTAGGAAGGAGAAATGTTCACATTGTTTCACAGAATCGCATTTGCGTCGCTGCAGGGAACATTAACGCTTGTTCAGGACGAAAGAAAGCACAGAGCCCCAGATTTGCTGTTGCCCTGGAGAGCTTGCAGAGCACTGGGGAAAGGCAGGCAGAGAATTCCCTGCTAGCACCTTCTCTGTGCCTAGGAAGGAGAAATGTTCACATTGTTTCACAGAATCGCATTTGCGTCGCTGCAGGGACCATTAACGCTTGTTCAGGACGAAAGAAAGCACAGAGCGCCAGATTTGCTGTTGCCCTGGAGAGCTTGCAGAGCACTGGGGAAAGGCAGGCAGAGAATTCCCTGCTAGCACCTTCTCTGTGTCCGGGAAGGAAAACTGTTCGCATTTGCTTCACAGAACCGCTTTTCTGCAGGGACCATTAACGCTTGTTCAGGACGAAAGAAAGCACAGAGCCCCAGATTTGCTGTTGCCCTGGAGAGCTTGCAGAGCACTGGGGAAAGGCAGGCAGAGAATTCCCTGCTAGCACCTTCTCTGTGTCCGGGAAGGAAAACTGTTCGCATTTGCTTCACAGAACCGCTTTTCTGCAGGAAACATTAACGCTTGTTCAGGACGAAAGAAAGCACAGAGCCCCAGATTTGCTGTTGCCCTGGAGAGCTTGCAGAGCACTGGGGAAAGGCAGGCAGAGAATTCCCTGCTAGCACCTTCTCTGTGCCTAGGAAGGAGAAATGTTCACATTGTTTCACAGAATCGCATTTGCGTCGCTGCAGGGAACATTAACTGTTGTTCAGGACGAAAGAAAGCACAGAGCCCCAGATTTGCTGTTGCCCTGGAGAACTTGCAGAGCACTGGGGAAAGGCAGGCAGAGAATTCCCTGCTAGCACCTTCTCTGTGTCCGGGAAGGAAAACTGTTCGCATTTGCTTCACAGAACTGCTTTTCTGCAGGGAACATTAACGCTTGTTCAGGACGAAAGAAAGCACAGAGCGCCAGATTTGCTGTTGCCCTGGAGAGCTTGCAGAGCACTGGGGAAAGGCAGGCAGAGAATTCCCTGCTAGCACCTTCTCTGTGTCCGGGAAGGAAAACTGTTCGCATTTGCTTTACAGAACCGCTTTTCTGCAGAGAACACTAACGCTTGTTCAGGACGAAAGAAAGCACAGAGCCCCAGATTTGCTGTTGTCCTGGAGAGCTTGCAGAGCACTGGGGAAAGGCAGGCAGAGAATTCCCTGCTAGCATCTTCTCTGTGCCTAGGAAGGAGAAATGTTCACATTGTTTCACAGAATCGCATTTGCGTCGCTGCAGGGAACACTAACGCTTGTTCAGGACGAAAGAAAGCACAGAGCCCCAGATTTGCTGTTGCCCTGGAGAGCTTGCAGAGCACTGGGGAAAGGCAGGCAGAGAATTCCCTGCTAGCACCTTCTCTGTGTCCGGGAAGGAAAACTGTTCGCATTTGCTTCACAGAATCGCATTTGCGTCGCTGCAGGGAACATTAACGCTTATTCAGGACGAAAGAAAGCACAGAGCCCCAGATTTGCTGTTGCCCTGGAGAGCTTGCAGAGCACTGGGGAAAGGCAGGCAGAGAATTCCCTGCTAGCACCTTCTCTGTGCCTGGGAAGGAGAAGTCTTCACTTTGTTACTCGGAATCGCATTTGCGTCGCTGTAGAGAACACTAACGCTTGTTCAGGACGAAAGAAAGCACAGAGCGCCAGATTTGCTGTTGCCCTGGAGAGCTTGCAGAGCACTGGGGAAAGGCATGCAGAGAATTCCCCGCTAGCACCTTCTCTGTGTCCGCGAAGGAAAACTGTTCGCATTTGCTTCACAGAACCGCTTTTCTGAAGGGAACATTAACGCTTCTTCAGGACGAAAGAAAGCACAGAGCCCCAGATTTGCTGTTGCCCTGGAGAGCTTGCAGAGCACTGGGGAAAGGCAGGCAGAGAATTCCCTGCTAGCACCTTCTCTGTGTCCGGGAAGGAAAACTGTTCGCATTTGCTTCACAGAACCGCTTTTCTGCAGGGAACATTAACGCTTGTTCAGGACGAAAGAAAGCACAGAGCCCCAGATTTGCTGTTGCCCTGGAGAGCTTGCAGAGCACTGGGGAAAGGCAGGCAGAGAATTCCCTGCTAGCACCTTCTCTGTGTCCGGGAAGGAGAAATGTTCACATTGTTTCACAGAATCGCATTTGCGTCGCTGCAGGGAACATTAACGCTTATTCAGGACGAAAGAAAGCACAGAGCCCCAGATTTGCTGTTGCCCTGGAGAGCTTGCAGAGCACTGGGGAAAGGCAGGCAGAGAATTCCCTGCTAGCACCTTCTCTGTGCCTGGGAAGGAGAAGTCTTCACTTTGTTACTCGGAATCGCATTTGCGTCGCTGTAGAGAACACTAACGCTTGTTCAGGACGAAAGAAAGCACAGAGCGCCAGATTTGCTGTTGCCCTGGAGAGCTTGCAGAGCACTGGGGAAAGGCATGCAGAGAATTCCCCGCTAGCACCTTCTCTGTGTCCGGGAAGGAAAACTGTTCGCATTTGCTTCACAGAACCGCTTTTCTGAAGGGAACATTAACGCTTATTCAGGACGAAAGAAAGCACAGAGCCCCAGATTTGCTGTTGCCCTGGAGAGCTTGCAGAGCACTGGGGAAAGGCAGGCAGAGAATTCCCTGCTAGCACCTTCTCTGTGCCTGGGAAAGAGAAGTCTTCACTTTGTTACTCGGAATCGCATTTGCGTCGCTGTAGAGAACACTAACGCTTGTTCAGGACGAAAGAAAGCACAGAGCCCCAGATTTGCTGTTGCCCTGGAGAGCTTGCAGAGCACTGGGGAAAGGCATGCAGAGAATTCCCCGCTAGCACCTTCTCTGTGTCCGGGAAGGAAAACTGTTCGCATTTGCTTCACAGAACCGCTTTTCTGAAGGGAACATTAACGCTTATTCAGGACGAAAGAAAGCACAGAGCCCCAGATTTGCTGTTGCCCTGGAGAGCTTGCAGAGCACCGGGGAAAGGCAGGCAGAGAATTCCCTGCTAGCACCTTCTCTGTGTCCGGGAAGGAAAACTGTTCGCATTTGCTTCACAGAACCGCTTTTCTGCAGGGAACATTAACGCTTGTTCAGGACGAAAGAAAGCACAGAGCCCCAGATTTGCTGTTGCCCTGGAGAGCTTGCAGAGCACCGGGGAAAGGCAGGCAGAGAATTCCCTGCTAGCACCTTCTCTGTGTCCGGGAAGGAAAACTGTTCGCATTTGCTTCACAGAACCGCTTTTCTGCAGGGAACATTAACGCTTGTTCAGGATGAAAGAAAGCACAGAGCCCCAGATTGGCTATTGCCCTGGAGAGCTTGCAGAGCACTGGGGAAAGGCAGGCAGAGAATTCCCTGCTAGCACCTTCTCTGTGTCCGGGAAGGAAAAGTGTTCGCATTTGCTTCACAGAACCGCTTTTCTGCAGGGAACATTAACGCTTGTTCAGGACGAAAGAAAGCACAGAGCCCCAGATTGGCTGTTGCCCTGGAGAGCTTGCAGAGCACCGGGGAAAGGCAGGCAGAGAATTCCCTGCTAGCACCTTCTCTGTGTCCGGGAAGGAAAACTGTTCGCATTTGCTTCACAGAACCGCTTTTCTGCAGGGAACATTAACGCTTGTTCAGGACGAAAGAAAGCACAGAGCCCCAGATTTGCTGTTGCCCTGGAGAGCTTGCAGAGCACTGGGGAAAGGCAGGCAGAGAATTCCCTGCTAGCACCTTCTCTGTGTCCGGGAAGGAAAACTGTTCACATTTGCTTCACAGAACCGCTTTTCTGCAGAGAACACTAATGCTTGTTCAGGACGAAAGAAAGCACAGAGCCCCAGATTTGCTGTTGCCCTGGAGACCTTGCTGAGCACTGGGGAAAGGCAGGCAGAGAATTCCCTGCTAGCACCTTCTCTGTGTCCGGGAAGGAAAACTGTTCGCATTTGCTTCACAGAACCGCTTTTCTGCAGGGAACATTAACGCTTGTTCAGGACGAAAGAAAGCACAGAGCCCCAGATTTGCTGTTGCCCTGGAGAGCTTGCAGAGCACTGGGGAAAGGCAGGCAGAGAATTCCCCGCTAGCACCTTCTCTGTGCCTGGGAAGGAGAAGTCTTCACGTTGTTACTCGGAATCGCATTTGCGTCGCTGTAGAGAACACTAACGCTTGTTCAGGACAAAAGAAAGCACAGAGCGCCAGATTTGCTGTTGCCCTAGAGAGCTTGCAGAGCACCGGGGAAAGGCAGGCAGAGAATTCCCCGCTAGCACCTTCTCTGTGTCCGGGAAGGAAAACTGTTCGCATTTGCTTCACAGAACCGCTTTTCTGCAGGGAACATTAACGCTTGTTCAGGACGAAAGAAAGCACAGAGCCCCAGATTTGCTGTTGCCCTGGAGAGCTTGCAGAGCACTGGGGAAAGGCAGGCAGAGAATTCCCTGCTAGCACCTTCTCTGTGTCCAGGAAGGAAAACTGTTCGCATTTGCTTCACAGAACCGCTTTTCTGCAGGGAACATTAACGCTTGTTCAGGACGAAAGAAAGCACAGAGCCCCAGATTTGCTGTTGCCCTGGAGAGCTTGCAGAGCACTGGGGAAAGGCAGGCAGAGAATTCCCTGCTAGCACCTTCTCTGTGCCTAGGAAGGAGAAATGTTCACATTGTTTCACAGAATCGCATTTGCGTCGCTGCAGGGAACATTAACGCTTGTTCAGGATGAAAGAAAGCACAGAGCCCCAGATTTGCTGTTGCCCTGGAGAGCTTGCAGAGCACTGGGGAAAGGCAGGCAGAGAATTCCCTGCTAGCACCTTCTCTGTGCCTAGGAAGGAGATATGTTCACATTGTTTCACAGAATCGCATTTGCGTCGCTGCAGGGAACATTAACGCTTATTCAGGACGAAAGAAAGCACAGAGCCCCAGATTTGCTGTTGCCCTGGAGAGCTTGCAGAGCACTGGGGAAAGGCAGGCAGAGAATTCCCCGCTAGCACCTTCTCTGTGTCCGGGAAGGAAAACTGTTCGCATTTGCTTCACAGAACCGCTTTTCTTCAGGGAACATTAATGCTTATTCAGGACGAAAGAAAGCACAGAGCCCCAGATTTGCTGTTGCCCTGGAGAGCTTGCAGAGCACCGGGGAAAGGCAGGCAGAGAATTCCCTGCTAGCACCTTCTCTGTGTCCGGGAAGGAAAACTGTTCGCATTTGCTTCACAGAACCGCTTTTCTGCAGGGAACATTAACGCTTGTTCAGGACGAAAGAAAGCACAGAGCCCCAGATTTGCTGTTGCCCTGGAGAGCTTGCAGAGCACTGGGGAAAGGCAGGCAGAGAATTCCCTGCTAGCACCTTCTCTGTGTCCGGGAAGGAAAACTGTTCGCATTTGCTTCACAGAACCGCTTTTCTGCAGGGAACATTAACGCTTGTTCAGGACGAAAGAAAGCACAGAGCCCCAGATTTGCTGTTGCCCTGGAGAGCTTGCAGAGCACTGGGGAAAGGCAGGCAGAGAATTCCCCGCTAGCACCTTCTCTGTGTCCGGGAAGGAGAAATGTTCACATTGTATCACAGAATCGCATTTGCGTCGCTGCAGGGAACATTAACGCTTGTTCAGGACGAAAGAAAGCACAGAGCCCCAGATTGGCTGTTGCCCTGGAGAGCTTGCAGAGCACTGGGGAAAGGCAGGCAGAGAATTCCCCGCTAGCACCTTCTCTGTATCCGGGAAGGAAAACTGTTCGCATTTGCTTCACAGAACCGCTTTTCTGCAGGGAACATTAACGCTTGTTCAGGACGAAAGAAAGCACAGAGCCCCAGATTTGCTGTTGCCCTGGAGAGCTTGCAGAGCACTGGGGAAAGGCAGGCAGAGAATTCCCTGCTAGCACCTTCTCTGTGTCCGGGAAGGAAAACTGTTCACATTTGCTTCGCAGAATCGCTTTTGTGCAGAAAACATTAACGCTTGTCCAGAACGAAAGAAAGCACAGAGCCCCAGATTGGCTGTTGCCCTGGAGAGCTTGCAGAGCACTGGGGAAAGGCAGGCAGAGAATTCCCTGCTAGCATCTTCTCTGTGCCTAGGAAGGAGAAATGTTCACATTGTTTCACAGAACCACTTTTCTGCAGGGAACATTAACGCTTGTTCAGGACGAAAGAAAGCACAGAGCCCCAGATTTGCTGTTGCCCTGGAGAGCTTGCAGAGCACCGGGGAAAGGCAGGCAGAGAATTCCCTGCTAGCACCTTCTCTGTGCCTAGGAAGGAGAAATGTTCACATTGTTTCACAGAATCGCATTTGCGTCGTTGCAGGGAACATTAACTCTTGTTCAGGACGAAAGAAAGCACAGAGCCCCAGATTTGCTGTTGCCCTGGAGAGCTTGCAGAGCACTAGGGAAAGGCAGGCAGAGAATTCCCTGATAGCATCTTCTCTGTGTCCAGGAAGGAAAACTGTTCGCATTTGCTTCACAGAACCGCTTTTCTGCAGAGAACACTAACGCTTGTTCAGGACGAAAGAAAGCACAGAGCCCCAGATTTGCTGTTGCCGTGGAGAGCTTGCAGAGCACTGGGGAAAGGCAGGCAGAGAATTCCCTGCTAGCACCTTCTCTGTGCCTAGGAAGGAGAAATGTTCACATTGTTTCACAGAATCGCATTTGCGTCGCTGCAGGGAACATTAACGCTTGTTCAGGACGAAAGAAAGCACAGAGCGCCAGATTTGCTGTTGTCCTGGAGAGCTTGCAGAGCACTGGGGAAAGGCAGGCAGAGAATTCCCTGCTAGCACCTTCTCTGTGTCCGGGAAGGAAAACTGTTCGCGTTTGCTTCACAGAACCGCTTTTCTGCAGGGAACATTAACGCTTGTTCAGGAAGGAAAGCACAGAGCCCCAGATTTGCTGTTGCCCTGGAGAGCTTGCAGAGCACTGGGGAAAGGCAGGCAGAGAATTCCCTGCTAGCACCTTCTCTGTGTCCGGGAAGGAAAACTGTTCGCATTTGCTTCACAGAACCGCTTTTCTGCAGGAAACATTAACGCTTGTTCAGGACGAAAGAAAGCACAGAGCCCCAGATTTGCTGTTGCCCTGGAGAGCTTGCAGAGCACTGGAGAAAGGCAGGCAGAGAATTCCCCGCTAGCACCTTCTCTGTGTCCGGGAAGGAAAACTGTTCGCATTTGCTTCACAGAACCGCTTTTCTGCAGGGAACATTAACGCTTGTTCAGGACGAAAGAAAGCACAGAGCCCCAGATTTGCTGTTGCCCTGGAGAGCTTGCAGAGCACTGGGGAAAGGCAGGCAGAGAATTCCCTGCTAGCACCTTCTCTGTGTCCGGGAAGGAAAACTGTTCACATTTGCTTCACAGAACCGCTTTTCTGCAGAGAACACTAACGCTTGTTCAGGACGAAAGAAAGCACAGAGCCCCAGATTTGCTGTTGCCCTGGAGAGCTTGCAGAGCACTGGGGAAAGGCAGGCAGAGAATTCCCTGCTAGCACCTTCTCTGTGTCCGGGAAGGAAAACTGTTCGCATTTGCTTCACAGAACCGCTTTTCTGCAGGGAACATTAACGCTTATTCAGGACGAAAGAAAGCACAGAGCCCCAGATTTGCTGTTGCCCTGGAGAGCTTGCAGAGCACTGGGGAAAGGCAGGCAGAGAATTCCCTGCTAGCACCTTCTCTGTGCCTAGGAAGGAGAAATGTTCACATTGTTTCACAGAATCGCATTTGCGTCGCTGCAGGGAACATTAACGCTTGTTCAGGACGAAAGAAAGCACAGAGCCCCAGATTTGCTGTTGCCCTGGAGAGCTTGCAGAGCACTGGGGAAAGGCAGGCAGAGAATTCCCTGCTAGCACCTTCTCTGTGCCTAGGAAGGAGAAATGTTCACATTGTTTCACAGAATCGCATTTGCGTCGCTGCAGGGACCATTAACGCTTGTTCAGGACGAAAGAAAGCACAGAGCGCCAGATTTGCTGTTGCCCTGGAGAGCTTGCAGAGCACTGGGGAAAGGCAGGCAGAGAATTCCCTGCTAGCACCTTCTCTGTGTCCGGGAAGGAAAACTGTTCGCATTTGCTTCACAGAACCGCTTTTCTGCAGGGACCATTAACGCTTGTTCAGGACGAAAGAAAGCACAGAGCCCCAGATTTGCTGTTGCCCTGGAGAGCTTGCAGAGCACTGGGGAAAGGCAGGCAGAGAATTCCCTGCTAGCACCTTCTCTGTGTCCGGGAAGGAAAACTGTTCGCATTTGCTTCACAGAACCGCTTTTCTGCAGGAAACATTAACGCTTGTTCAGGACGAAAGAAAGCACAGAGCCCCAGATTTGCTGTTGCCCTGGAGAGCTTGCAGAGCACTGGGGAAAGGCAGGCAGAGAATTCCCTGCTAGCACCTTCTCTGTGCCTAGGAAGGAGAAATGTTCACATTGTTTCACAGAATCGCATTTGCGTCGCTGCAGGGAACATTAACTGTTGTTCAGGACGAAAGAAAGCACAGAGCCCCAGATTTGCTGTTGCCCTGGAGAACTTGCAGAGCACTGGGGAAAGGCAGGCAGAGAATTCCCTGCTAGCACCTTCTCTGTGTCCGGGAAGGAAAACTGTTCGCATTTGCTTCACAGAACTGCTTTTCTGCAGGGAACATTAACGCTTGTTCAGGACGAAAGAAAGCACAGAGCGCCAGATTTGCTGTTGCCCTGGAGAGCTTGCAGAGCACTGGGGAAAGGCAGGCAGAGAATTCCCTGCTAGCACCTTCTCTGTGTCCGGGAAGGAAAACTGTTCGCATTTGCTTTACAGAACCGCTTTTCTGCAGAGAACACTAACGCTTGTTCAGGACGAAAGAAAGCACAGAGCCCCAGATTTGCTGTTGTCCTGGAGAGCTTGCAGAGCACTGGGGAAAGGCAGGCAGAGAATTCCCTGCTAGCATCTTCTCTGTGCCTAGGAAGGAGAAATGTTCACATTGTTTCACAGAATCGCATTTGCGTCGCTGCAGGGAACACTAACGCTTGTTCAGGACGAAAGAAAGCACAGAGCCCCAGATTTGCTGTTGCCCTGGAGAGCTTGCAGAGCACTGGGGAAAGGCAGGCAGAGAATTCCCTGCTAGCACCTTCTCTGTGTCCGGGAAGGAAAACTGTTCGCATTTGCTTCACAGAATCGCATTTGCGTCGCTGCAGGGAACATTAACGCTTATTCAGGACGAAAGAAAGCACAGAGCCCCAGATTTGCTGTTGCCCTGGAGAGCTTGCAGAGCACTGGGGAAAGGCAGGCAGAGAATTCCCTGCTAGCACCTTCTCTGTGCCTGGGAAGGAGAAGTCTTCACTTTGTTACTCGGAATCGCATTTGCGTCGCTGTAGAGAACACTAACGCTTGTTCAGGACGAAAGAAAGCACAGAGCGCCAGATTTGCTGTTGCCCTGGAGAGCTTGCAGAGCACTGGGGAAAGGCATGCAGAGAATTCCCCGCTAGCACCTTCTCTGTGTCCGCGAAGGAAAACTGTTCGCATTTGCTTCACAGAACCGCTTTTCTGAAGGGAACATTAACGCTTCTTCAGGACGAAAGAAAGCACAGAGCCCCAGATTTGCTGTTGCCCTGGAGAGCTTGCAGAGCACTGGGGAAAGGCAGGCAGAGAATTCCCTGCTAGCACCTTCTCTGTGTCCGGGAAGGAAAACTGTTCGCATTTGCTTCACAGAACCGCTTTTCTGCAGGGAACATTAACGCTTGTTCAGGACGAAAGAAAGCACAGAGCGCCAGATTTGCTGTTGCCCTGGAGAGCTTGCAGAGCACTGGGGAAAGGCATGCAGAGAATTCCCCGCTAGCACCTTCTCTGTGTCCGGGAAGGAAAACTGTTCGCATTTGCTTCACAGAACCGCTTTTCTGAAGGGAACATTAACGCTTATTCAGGACGAAAGAAAGCACAGAGCCCCAGATTTGCTGTTGCCCTGGAGAGCTTGCAGAGCACTGGGGAAAGGCAGGCAGAGAATTCCCTGCTAGCACCTTCTCTGTGCCTGGGAAAGAGAAGTCTTCACTTTGTTACTCGGAATCGCATTTGCGTCGCTGTAGAGAACACTAACGCTTGTTCAGGACGAAAGAAAGCACAGAGCCCCAGATTTGCTGTTGCCCTGGAGAGCTTGCAGAGCACTGGGGAAAGGCATGCAGAGAATTCCCCGCTAGCACCTTCTCTGTGTCCGGGAAGGAAAACTGTTCGCATTTGCTTCACAGAACCGCTTTTCTGAAGGGAACATTAACGCTTATTCAGGACGAAAGAAAGCACAGAGCCCCAGATTTGCTGTTGCCCTGGAGAGCTTGCAGAGCACCGGGGAAAGGCAGGCAGAGAATTCCCTGCTAGCACCTTCTCTGTGTCCGGGAAGGAAAACTGTTCGCATTTGCTTCACAGAACCGCTTTTCTGCAGGGAACATTAACGCTTGTTCAGGACGAAAGAAAGCACAGAGCCCCAGATTTGCTGTTGCCCTGGAGAGCTTGCAGAGCACCGGGGAAAGGCAGGCAGAGAATTCCCTGCTAGCACCTTCTCTGTGTCCGGGAAGGAAAACTGTTCGCATTTGCTTCACAGAACCGCTTTTCTGCAGGGAACATTAACGCTTGTTCAGGATGAAAGAAAGCACAGAGCCCCAGATTGGCTATTGCCCTGGAGAGCTTGCAGAGCACTGGGGAAAGGCAGGCAGAGAATTCCCTGCTAGCACCTTCTCTGTGTCCGGGAAGGAAAAGTGTTCGCATTTGCTTCACAGAACCGCTTTTCTGCAGGGAACATTAACGCTTGTTCAGGACGAAAGAAAGCACAGAGCCCCAGATTGGCTGTTGCCCTGGAGAGCTTGCAGAGCACCGGGGAAAGGCAGGCAGAGAATTCCCTGCTAGCACCTTCTCTGTGTCCGGGAAGGAAAACTGTTCGCATTTGCTTCACAGAACCGCTTTTCTGCAGGGAACATTAACGCTTGTTCAGGACGAAAGAAAGCACAGAGCCCCAGATTTGCTGTTGCCCTGGAGAGCTTGCAGAGCACTGGGGAAAGGCAGGCAGAGAATTCCCTGCTAGCACCTTCTCTGTGTCCGGGAAGGAAAACTGTTCACATTTGCTTCACAGAACCGCTTTTCTGCAGAGAACACTAATGCTTGTTCAGGACGAAAGAAAGCACAGAGCCCCAGATTTGCTGTTGCCCTGGAGACCTTGCTGAGCACTGGGGAAAGGCAGGCAGAGAATTCCCTGCTAGCACCTTCTCTGTGTCCGGGAAGGAAAACTGTTCGCATTTGCTTCACAGAACCGCTTTTCTGCAGGGAACATTAACGCTTGTTCAGGACGAAAGAAAGCACAGAGCCCCAGATTTGCTGTTGCCCTGGAGAGCTTGCAGAGCACTGGGGAAAGGCAGGCAGAGAATTCCCCGCTAGCACCTTCTCTGTGCCTAGGAAGGAGAAATGTTCACATTGTATCACAGAATCGCATTTGCGTCGCTGCAGGGAACATTAACGCTTGTTCAGGACGAAAGAAAGCACAGAGCCCCAGATTTGCTGTTGCCCTGGAGAGCTTGCAGAGCACTGGGGAAAGGCAGGCAGAGAATTCCCCGCTAGCACCTTCTCTGTGTCCGGGAAGGAAAACTGTTCGCATTTGCTTCACAGAACCGCTTTTCTGCAGAGAACACTAACGCTTGTTCAGGACGAAAGAAAGCACAGAGCCCCAGATTTGCTGTTGCCCTGGAGAGCTTGCAGAGCACTGGGGAAAGGCAGGCAGAGAATTCCCTGCTAGCACCTTCTCTGTGTCCGGGAAGGAAAACTGTTCACATTTGCTTCACAGAACCGCTTTTCTGCAGGGAACATTAACGCTTGTTCAGGACGAAAGAAAGCACAGAGCCCCAGATTGGCTGTTGCCCTGGAGAGCTTGCAGAGCACTGGGGAAAGGCAGGCAGAGAATTCCCCGCTAGCACCTTCTCTGTATCCGGGAAGGAAAACTGTTCGCATTTGCTTCACAGAACCGCTTTTCTGCAGGGAACATTAACGCTTGTTCAGGACGAAAGAAAGCACAGAGCCCCAGATTTGCTGTTGCCCTGGAGAGCTTGCAGAGCACTGGGGAAAGGCAGGCAGAGAATTCCCTGCTAGCACCTTCTCTGTGTCCGGGAAGGAAAACTGTTCACATTTGCTTCGCAGAATCGCTTTTGTGCAGAAAACATTAACGCTTGTCCAGAACGAAAGAAAGCACAGAGCCCCAGATTGGCTGTTGCCCTGGAGAGCTTGCAGAGCACTGGGGAAAGGCAGGCAGAGAATTCCCTGCTAGCATCTTCTCTGTGCCTAGGAAGGAGAAATGTTCACATTGTTTCACAGAACCACTTTTCTGCAGGGAACATTAACGCTTGTTCAGGACGAAAGAAAGCACAGAGCCCCAGATTTGCTGTTGCCCTGGAGAGCTTGCAGAGCACCGGGGAAAGGCAGGCAGAGAATTCCCTGCTAGCACCTTCTCTGTGCCTAGGAAGGAGAAATGTTCACATTGTTTCACAGAATCGCATTTGCGTCGTTGCAGGGAACATTAACTCTTGTTCAGGACGAAAGAAAGCACAGAGCCCCAGATTTGCTGTTGCCCTGGAGAGCTTGCAGAGCACTAGGGAAAGGCAGGCAGAGAATTCCCTGATAGCATCTTCTCTGTGTCCAGGAAGGAAAACTGTTCGCATTTGCTTCACAGAACCGCTTTTCTGCAGAGAACACTAACGCTTGTTCAGGACGAAAGAAAGCACAGAGCCCCAGATTTGCTGTTGCCGTGGAGAGCTTGCAGAGCACTGGGGAAAGGCAGGCAGAGAATTCCCTGCTAGCACCTTCTCTGTGCCTAGGAAGGAGAAATGTTCACATTGTTTCACAGAATCGCATTTGCGTCGCTGCAGGGAACATTAACGCTTGTTCAGGACGAAAGAAAGCACAGAGCGCCAGATTTGCTGTTGCCCTGGAGAGCTTGCAGAGCACTGGGGAAAGGCAGGCAGAGAATTCCCTGCTAGCACCTTCTCTGTGCCTGGGAAGGAGAAGTCTTCACGTTGTTACTCGGAATCGCATTTGCGTCGCTGTAGAGAACACTAACGCTTGTTCAGGACAAAAGAAAGCACAGAGCGCCAGATTTGCTGTTGCCCTAGAGAGCTTGCAGAGCACCGGGGAAAGGCAGGCAGAGAATTCCCCGCTAGCACCTTCTCTGTGTCCGGGAAGGAAAACTGTTCGCATTTGCTTCACAGAACCGCTTTTCTGCAGGGAACATTAACGCTTGTTCAGGACGAAAGAAAGCACAGAGCCCCAGATTTGCTGTTGCCCTGGAGAGCTTGCAGAGCACTGGGGAAAGGCAGGCAGAGAATTCCCTGCTAGCACCTTCTCTGTGTCCAGGAAGGAAAACTGTTCGCATTTGCTTCACAGAACCG
The DNA here is from genome assembly GCF_031877795.1 of Strix aluco. NCBI lineage: Eukaryota > Metazoa > Chordata > Aves > Strigiformes > Strigidae > Strix > Strix aluco. The sequence continues at coordinate 10,286,571 of NC_133932.1, forward strand.
CTTTTCTGCAGGGAACATTAACGCTTGTTCAGGACGAAAGAAAGCACAGAGCCCCAGATTTGCTGTTGCCCTGGAGAGCTTGCAGAGCACTGGGGAAAGGCAGGCAGAGAATTCCCTGCTAGCACCTTCTCTGTGCCTAGGAAGGAGAAATGTTCACATTGTTTCACAGAATCGCATTTGCGTCGCTGCAGGGAACATTAACGCTTGTTCAGGATGAAAGAAAGCACAGAGCCCCAGATTTGCTGTTGCCCTGGAGAGCTTGCAGAGCACTGGGGAAAGGCAGGCAGAGAATTCCCTGCTAGCACCTTCTCTGTGCCTAGGAAGGAGATATGTTCACATTGTTTCACAGAATCGCATTTGCGTCGCTGCAGGGAACATTAACGCTTATTCAGGACGAAAGAAAGCACAGAGCCCCAGATTTGCTGTTGCCCTGGAGAGCTTGCAGAGCACTGGGGAAAGGCAGGCAGAGAATTCCCCGCTAGCACCTTCTCTGTGTCCGGGAAGGAAAACTGTTCGCATTTGCTTCACAGAACCGCTTTTCTTCAGGGAACATTAATGCTTATTCAGGACGAAAGAAAGCACAGAGCCCCAGATTTGCTGTTGCCCTGGAGAGCTTGCAGAGCACCGGGGAAAGGCAGGCAGAGAATTCCCTGCTAGCACCTTCTCTGTGTCCGGGAAGGAAAACTGTTCGCATTTGCTTCACAGAACCGCTTTTCTGCAGGGAACATTAACGCTTGTTCAGGACGAAAGAAAGCACAGAGCCCCAGATTTGCTGTTGCCCTGGAGAGCTTGCAGAGCACTGGGGAAAGGCAGGCAGAGAATTCCCTGCTAGCACCTTCTCTGTGTCCGGGAAGGAAAACTGTTCGCATTTGCTTCACAGAACCGCTTTTCTGCAGGGAACATTAACGCTTGTTCAGGACGAAAGAAAGCACAGAGCCCCAGATTTGCTGTTGCCCTGGAGAGCTTGCAGAGCACTGGGGAAAGGCAGGCAGAGAATTCCCCGCTAGCACCTTCTCTGTGCCTAGGAAGGAGAAATGTTCACATTGTATCACAGAATCGCATTTGCGTCGCTGCAGGGAACATTAACGCTTGTTCAGGACGAAAGAAAGCACAGAGCCCCAGATTTGCTGTTGCCCTGGAGAGCTTGCAGAGCACTGGGGAAAGGCAGGCAGAGAATTCCCCGCTAGCACCTTCTCTGTGTCCGGGAAGGAAAACTGTTCGCATTTGCTTCACAGAACCGCTTTTCTGCAGAGAACACTAACGCTTGTTCAGGACGAAAGAAAGCACAGAGCCCCAGATTTGCTGTTGCCCTGGAGAGCTTGCAGAGCACTGGGGAAAGGCAGGCAGAGAATTCCCTGCTAGCATCTTCTCTGTGTCCGGGAAGGAAAACTGTTCACATTTGCTTCACAGAACCGCTTTTCTGCAGGGAACATTAACGCTTGTTCAGGACGAAAGAAAGCACAGAGCCCCAGATTGGCTGTTGCCCTGGAGAGCTTGCAGAGCACTGGGGAAAGGCAGGCAGAGAATTCCCCGCTAGCACCTTCTCTGTATCCGGGAAGGAAAACTGTTCGCATTTGCTTCACAGAACCGCTTTTCTGCAGGGAACATTAACGCTTGTTCAGGACGAAAGAAAGCACAGAGCCCCAGATTTGCTGTTGCCCTGGAGAGCTTGCAGAGCACTGGGGAAAGGCAGGCAGAGAATTCCCTGCTAGCACCTTCTCTGTGTCCGGGAAGGAAAACTGTTCACATTTGCTTCGCAGAATCGCTTTTGTGCAGAAAACATTAACGCTTGTCCAGAACGAAAGAAAGCACAGAGCCCCAGATTGGCTGTTGCCCTGGAGAGCTTGCAGAGCACTGGGGAAAGGCAGGCAGAGAATTCCCTGCTAGCATCTTCTCTGTGCCTAGGAAGGAGAAATGTTCACATTGTTTCACAGAACCACTTTTCTGCAGGGAACATTAACGCTTGTTCAGGACGAAAGAAAGCACAGAGCCCCAGATTTGCTGTTGCCCTGGAGAGCTTGCAGAGCACCGGGGAAAGGCAGGCAGAGAATTCCCTGCTAGCACCTTCTCTGTGCCTAGGAAGGAGAAATGTTCACATTGTTTCACAGAATCGCATTTGCGTCGTTGCAGGGAACATTAACTCTTGTTCAGGACGAAAGAAAGCACAGAGCCCCAGATTTGCTGTTGCCCTGGAGAGCTTGCAGAGCACTAGGGAAAGGCAGGCAGAGAATTCCCTGATAGCATCTTCTCTGTGTCCAGGAAGGAAAACTGTTCGCATTTGCTTCACAGAACCGCTTTTCTGCAGAGAACACTAACGCTTGTTCAGGACGAAAGAAAGCACAGAGCCCCAGATTTGCTGTTGCCGTGGAGAGCTTGCAGAGCACTGGGGAAAGGCAGGCAGAGAATTCCCTGCTAGCACCTTCTCTGTGCCTAGGAAGGAGAAATGTTCACATTGTTTCACAGAATCGCATTTGCGTCGCTGCAGGGAACATTAACGCTTGTTCAGGACGAAAGAAAGCACAGAGCGCCAGATTTGCTGTTGTCCTGGAGAGCTTGCAGAGCACTGGGGAAAGGCAGGCAGAGAATTCCCTGCTAGCACCTTCTCTGTGTCCGGGAAGGAAAACTGTTCGCGTTTGCTTCACAGAACCGCTTTTCTGCAGGGAACATTAACGCTTGTTCAGGAAGGAAAGCACAGAGCCCCAGATTTGCTGTTGCCCTGGAGAGCTTGCAGAGCACTGGGGAAAGGCAGGCAGAGAATTCCCTGCTAGCACCTTCTCTGTGTCCGGGAAGGAAAACTGTTCGCATTTGCTTCACAGAACCGCTTTTCTGCAGGAAACATTAACGCTTGTTCAGGACGAAAGAAAGCACAGAGCCCCAGATTTGCTGTTGCCCTGGAGAGCTTGCAGAGCACTGGAGAAAGGCAGGCAGAGAATTCCCCGCTAGCACCTTCTCTGTGTCCGGGAAGGAAAACTGTTCGCATTTGCTTCACAGAACCGCTTTTCTGCAGGGAACATTAACGCTTGTTCAGGACGAAAGAAAGCACAGAGCCCCAGATTTGCTGTTGCCCTGGAGAGCTTGCAGAGCACTGGGGAAAGGCAGGCAGAGAATTCCCTGCTAGCACCTTCTCTGTGTCCGGGAAGGAAAACTGTTCACATTTGCTTCACAGAACCGCTTTTCTGCAGAGAACACTAACGCTTGTTCAGGACGAAAGAAAGCACAGAGCCCCAGATTTGCTGTTGCCCTGGAGAGCTTGCAGAGCACTGGGGAAAGGCAGGCAGAGAATTCCCTGCTAGCACCTTCTCTGTGTCCGGGAAGGAAAACTGTTCGCATTTGCTTCACAGAACCGCTTTTCTGCAGGGAACATTAACGCTTATTCAGGACGAAAGAAAGCACAGAGCCCCAGATTTGCTGTTGCCCTGGAGAGCTTGCAGAGCACTGGGGAAAGGCAGGCAGAGAATTCCCTGCTAGCACCTTCTCTGTGCCTAGGAAGGAGAAATGTTCACATTGTTTCACAGAATCGCATTTGCGTCGCTGCAGGGAACATTAACGCTTGTTCAGGACGAAAGAAAGCACAGAGCCCCAGATTTGCTGTTGCCCTGGAGAGCTTGCAGAGCACTGGGGAAAGGCAGGCAGAGAATTCCCTGCTAGCACCTTCTCTGTGCCTAGGAAGGAGAAATGTTCACATTGTTTCACAGAATCGCATTTGCGTCGCTGCAGGGACCATTAACGCTTGTTCAGGACGAAAGAAAGCACAGAGCGCCAGATTTGCTGTTGCCCTGGAGAGCTTGCAGAGCACTGGGGAAAGGCAGGCAGAGAATTCCCTGCTAGCACCTTCTCTGTGTCCGGGAAGGAAAACTGTTCGCATTTGCTTCACAGAACCGCTTTTCTGCAGGGACCATTAACGCTTGTTCAGGACGAAAGAAAGCACAGAGCCCCAGATTTGCTGTTGCCCTGGAGAGCTTGCAGAGCACTGGGGAAAGGCAGGCAGAGAATTCCCTGCTAGCACCTTCTCTGTGTCCGGGAAGGAAAACTGTTCGCATTTGCTTCACAGAACCGCTTTTCTGCAGGAAACATTAACGCTTGTTCAGGACGAAAGAAAGCACAGAGCCCCAGATTTGCTGTTGCCCTGGAGAGCTTGCAGAGCACTGGGGAAAGGCAGGCAGAGAATTCCCTGCTAGCACCTTCTCTGTGCCTAGGAAGGAGAAATGTTCACATTGTTTCACAGAATCGCATTTGCGTCGCTGCAGGGAACATTAACTGTTGTTCAGGACGAAAGAAAGCACAGAGCCCCAGATTTGCTGTTGCCCTGGAGAACTTGCAGAGCACTGGGGAAAGGCAGGCAGAGAATTCCCTGCTAGCACCTTCTCTGTGTCCGGGAAGGAAAACTGTTCGCATTTGCTTCACAGAACTGCTTTTCTGCAGGGAACATTAACGCTTGTTCAGGACGAAAGAAAGCACAGAGCCCCAGATTTGCTGTTGCCCTGGAGAGCTTGCAGAGCACTGGGGAAAGGCAGGCAGAGAATTCCCTGCTAGCACCTTCTCTGTGTCCGGGAAGGAAAACTGTTCGCATTTGCTTCACAGAACCGCTTTTCTGCAGAGAACACTAACGCTTGTTCAGGACGAAAGAAAGCACAGAGCCCCAGATTTGCTGTTGTCCTGGAGAGCTTGCAGAGCACTGGGGAAAGGCAGGCAGAGAATTCCCTGCTAGCATCTTCTCTGTGCCTAGGAAGGAGAAATGTTCACATTGTTTCACAGAATCGCATTTGCGTCGCTGCAGGGAACACTAACGCTTGTTCAGGACGAAAGAAAGCACAGAGCCCCAGATTTGCTGTTGCCCTGGAGAGCTTGCAGAGCACTGGGGAAAGGCAGGCAGAGAATTCCCTGCTAGCACCTTCTCTGTGTCCGGGAAGGAAAACTGTTCGCATTTGCTTCACAGAATCGCATTTGCGTCGCTGCAGGGAACATTAACGCTTATTCAGGACGAAAGAAAGCACAGAGCCCCAGATTTGCTGTTGCCCTGGAGAGCTTGCAGAGCACTGGGGAAAGGCAGGCAGAGAATTCCCTGCTAGCACCTTCTCTGTGCCTGGGAAGGAGAAGTCTTCACTTTGTTACTCGGAATCGCATTTGCGTCGCTGTAGAGAACACTAACGCTTGTTCAGGACGAAAGAAAGCACAGAGCGCCAGATTTGCTGTTGCCCTGGAGAGCTTGCAGAGCACTGGGGAAAGGCATGCAGAGAATTCCCCGCTAGCACCTTCTCTGTGTCCGCGAAGGAAAACTGTTCGCATTTGCTTCACAGAACCGCTTTTCTGAAGGGAACATTAACGCTTCTTCAGGACGAAAGAAAGCACAGAGCCCCAGATTTGCTGTTGCCCTGGAGAGCTTGCAGAGCACTGGGGAAAGGCAGGCAGAGAATTCCCTGCTAGCACCTTCTCTGTGTCCGGGAAGGAAAACTGTTCGCATTTGCTTCACAGAACCGCTTTTCTGCAGGGAACATTAACGCTTGTTCAGGACGAAAGAAAGCACAGAGCCCCAGATTTGCTGTTGCCCTGGAGAGCTTGCAGAGCACTGGGGAAAGGCAGGCAGAGAATTCCCTGCTAGCACCTTCTCTGTGTCCGGGAAGGAGAAATGTTCACATTGTTTCACAGAATCGCATTTGCGTCGCTGCAGGGAACATTAACGCTTATTCAGGACGAAAGAAAGCACAGAGCCCCAGATTTGCTGTTGCCCTGGAGAGCTTGCAGAGCACTGGGGAAAGGCAGGCAGAGAATTCCCTGCTAGCACCTTCTCTGTGCCTGGGAAGGAGAAGTCTTCACTTTGTTACTCGGAATCGCATTTGTGTCGCTGTAGAGAACACTAACGCTTGTTCAGGACGAAAGAAAGCACAGAGCGCCAGATTTGCTGTTGCCCTGGAGAGCTTGCAGAGCACTGGGGAAAGGCATGCAGAGAATTCCCCGCTAGCACCTTCTCTGTGTCCGGGAAGGAAAACTGTTCGCATTTGCTTCACAGAACCGCTTTTCTGAAGGGAACATTAACGCTTATTCAGGACGAAAGAAAGCACAGAGCCCCAGATTTGCTGTTGCCCTGGAGAGCTTGCAGAGCACTGGGGAAAGGCAGGCAGAGAATTCCCTGCTAGCACCTTCTCTGTGCCTGGGAAAGAGAAGTCTTCACTTTGTTACTCGGAATCGCATTTGCGTCGCTGTAGAGAACACTAACGCTTGTTCAGGACGAAAGAAAGCACAGAGCCCCAGATTTGCTGTTGCCCTGGAGAGCTTGCAGAGCACTGGGGAAAGGCATGCAGAGAATTCCCCGCTAGCACCTTCTCTGTGTCCGGGAAGGAAAACTGTTCGCATTTGCTTCACAGAACCGCTTTTCTGAAGGGAACATTAACGCTTATTCAGGACGAAAGAAAGCACAGAGCCCCAGATTTGCTGTTGCCCTGGAGAGCTTGCAGAGCACCGGGGAAAGGCAGGCAGAGAATTCCCTGCTAGCACCTTCTCTGTGTCCGGGAAGGAAAACTGTTCGCATTTGCTTCACAGAACCGCTTTTCTGCAGGGAACATTAACGCTTGTTCAGGACGAAAGAAAGCACAGAGCCCCAGATTTGCTGTTGCCCTGGAGAGCTTGCAGAGCACCGGGGAAAGGCAGGCAGAGAATTCCCTGCTAGCACCTTCTCTGTGTCCGGGAAGGAAAACTGTTCGCATTTGCTTCACAGAACCGCTTTTCTGCAGGGAACATTAACGCTTGTTCAGGATGAAAGAAAGCACAGAGCCCCAGATTGGCTATTGCCCTGGAGAGCTTGCAGAGCACTGGGGAAAGGCAGGCAGAGAATTCCCTGCTAGCACCTTCTCTGTGTCCGGGAAGGAAAAGTGTTCGCATTTGCTTCACAGAACCGCTTTTCTGCAGGGAACATTAACGCTTGTTCAGGACGAAAGAAAGCACAGAGCCCCAGATTGGCTGTTGCCCTGGAGAGCTTGCAGAGCACCGGGGAAAGGCAGGCAGAGAATTCCCTGCTAGCACCTTCTCTGTGTCCGGGAAGGAAAACTGTTCGCATTTGCTTCACAGAACCGCTTTTCTGCAGGGAACATTAACGCTTGTTCAGGACGAAAGAAAGCACAGAGCCCCAGATTTGCTGTTGCCCTGGAGAGCTTGCAGAGCACTGGGGAAAGGCAGGCAGAGAATTCCCTGCTAGCACCTTCTCTGTGTCCGGGAAGGAAAACTGTTCACATTTGCTTCACAGAACCGCTTTTCTGCAGAGAACACTAATGCTTGTTCAGGACGAAAGAAAGCACAGAGCCCCAGATTTGCTGTTGCCCTGGAGACCTTGCTGAGCACTGGGGAAAGGCAGGCAGAGAATTCCCTGCTAGCACCTTCTCTGTGTCCGGGAAGGAAAACTGTTCGCATTTGCTTCACAGAACCGCTTTTCTGCAGGGAACATTAACGCTTGTTCAGGACGATAGAAAGCACAGAGCGCCAGATTTGCTGTTTCCCTGGAGAGCTTGCAGAGCACTGGGGAAAGGCAGGCAGAGAATTCCCTGCTAGCACCTTCTCTGTGTCCAGGAAGGAAAACTGTTCGCATTTGCTTCACAGAACCGCTTTTCTGCAGGGAACATTAACGCTTGTTCAGGACGAAAGAAAGCACAGAGCCCCAGATTTGCTGTTGCCCTGGAGAGCTTGCAGAGCAGTGGGGAAAGGCAGGCAGAGAATTCCCTGCTAGCACCTTCTCTGTGTCCGGGAAGGAAAACTGTTCGCATTTGCTTCACAGAACCGCTTTTCTGCAGAGAACACTAACGCTTGTTCAGGACGAAAGAAAGCACAGAGCGCCAGATTTGCTGTTGCCCTGGAGAGCTTGCAGAGCACTGGGGAAAGGCAGGCAGAGAATTCCCTGCTAGCACCTTCTCTGTGTCCGGGAAGGAGAAATGTTCACATTGTTTCACAGAATCGCATTTGCGTCGCTGCAGGGAACATTAACGCTTATTCAGGACGAAAGAAAGCACAGAGCCCCAGATTTGCTGTTGCCCTGGAGAGCTTGCAGAGCACTGGGGAAAGGCAGGCAGAGAATTCCCTGCTAGCACCTTCTCTGTGCCTGGGAAGGAGAAGTCTTCACTTTGTTACTCGGAATCGCATTTGCGTCGCTGTAGAGAACACTAACGCTTGTTCAGGACGAAAGAAAGCACAGAGCGCCAGATTTGCTGTTGCCCTGGAGAGCTTGCAGAGCACTGGGGAAAGGCATGCAGAGAATTCCCCGCTAGCACCTTCTCTGTGTCCGGGAAGGAAAACTGTTCGCATTTGCTTCACAGAACCGCTTTTCTGCAGGGAACATTAACGCTTATTCAGGACGAAAGAAAGCACAGAGCCCCAGATTTGCTGTTGCCCTGGAGAGCTTGCAGAGCACCGGGGAAAGGCAGGCAGAGAATTCCCTGCTAGCACCTTCTCTGTGTCCGGGAAGGAAAACTGTTCGCATTTGCTTCACAGAACCGCTTTTCTGCAGGGAACATTAACGCTTGTTCAGGACGAAAGAAAGCACAGAGCCCCAGATTTGCTGTTGCCCTGGAGAGCTTGCAGAGCACTGGGGAAAGGCAGGCAGAGAATTCCCTGCTAGCACCTTCTCTGTGCCTGGGAAGGAGAAGTCTTCACGTTGTTACTCGGAATCGCATTTGCGTCGCAGTATAGAATACTAACGCTTGTTCAGGACGAAAGAAAGCACAGAGCGCCAGATTGGCTATTGCCCTGGAGAGCTTGCAGAGCACCGGGGAAAGGCAGGCAGAGAATTCCCTGCTAGCACCTTCTCTGTGTCCGGGAAGGAAAACTGTTCGCATTTGCTTCACAGAACCGCTTTTCTGCAGGGAACATTAACGCTTGTTCAGGACGAAAGAAAGCACAGAGCCCCAGATTTGCTGTTGCCCTGGAGAGCTTGCAGAGCACCGGGGAAAGGCAGGCAGAGAATTCCCTGCTAGCACCTTCTCTGTGTCCGGGAAGGAAAACTGTTCGCATTTGCTTCACAGAACCGCTTTTCTGCAGGGAACATTAACGCTTGTTCAGGATGAAAGAAAGCACAGAGCCCCAGATTGGCTATTGCCCTGGAGAGCTTGCAGAGCACTGGGGAAAGGCAGGCAGAGAATTCCCTGCTAGCACCTTCTCTGTGTCCGGGAAGGAAAACTGTTCGCATTTGCTTCACAGAACCGCTTTTCTGCAGGGAACATTAACGCTTGTTCAGGACGAAAGAAAGCACAGAGCCCCAGATTTGCTGTTGCCCTGGAGAGCTTGCAGAGCACCGGGGAAAGGCAGGCAGAGAATTCCCTGCTAGCACCTTCTCTGTGTCCGGGAAGGAAAACTGTTCGCATTTGCTTCACAGAACCGCTTTTCTGCAGGGAACATTAACGCTTGTTCAGGACGAAAGAAAGCACAGAGCCCCAGATTTGCTGTTGCCCTGGAGAGCTTGCAGAGCACTGGGGAAAGGCAGGCAGAGAATTCCCTGCTAGCACCTTCTCTGTGTCCGGGAAGGAAAACTGTTCACATTTGCTTCACAGAACCGCTTTTCTGCAGAGAACACTAACGCTTGTTCAGGACGAAAGAAAGCACAGAGCCCCAGATTTGCTGTTGCCCTGGAGAGCTTGCAGAGCACTGGGGAAAGGCAGGCAGAGAATTCCCTGCTAGCACCTTCTCTGTGCCTAGGAAGGAGAAATGTTCACATTGTTTCACAGAATCGCATTTGCGTCGCTGCAGGGAACATTAACGCTTGTTCAGGACGAAAGAAAGCACAGAGCCCCAGATTTGCTGTTGCCCTGGAGAGCTTGCAGAGCACTGGGGAAAGGCAGGCAGAGAATTCCCTGCTAGCACCTTCTCTGTGTCCGGGAAGGAAAAGTGTTCGCATTTGCTTCACAGAACCGCTTTTCTGCAGGGAACATTAACGCTTGTTCAGGACGAAAGAAAGCACAGAGCCCCAGATTTGCTGTTGCCCTGGAGAGCTTGCAGAGCACTGGGGAAAGGCAGGCAGAGAATTCCCTGCTAGCACCTTCTCTGTGTCCGGGAAGGAAAACTGTTCGCATTTGCTTCACAGAACCGCTTTTCTGCAGGGAACATTAACGCTTGTTCAGGACGAAAGAAAGCACAGAGCCCCAGATTTGCTGTTGCCCTGGAGAGCTTGCAGAGCACTGGGGAAAGGCAGGCAGAGAATTCCCTGCTAGCACCTTCTCTGTGTCCGGGAAGGAAAACTGTTCGCATTTGCTTCACAGAACCGCTTTTCTGCAGGGAACATTAACGCTTGTTCAGGACGATAGAAAGCACAGAGCGCCAGATTTGCTGTTTCCCTGGAGAGCTTGCAGAGCACTGGGGAAAGGCAGGCAGAGAATTCCCTGCTAGCACCTTCTCTGTGTCCGGGAAGGAAAACTGTTCGCATTTGCTTCACAGAACCGCTTTTCTGCAGGGAACATTAACGCTTGTTCAGGACGAAAGAAAGCACAGAGCCCCAGATTGGCTGTTGCCCTGGAGAGCTTGCAGAGCACTGGGGAAAGGCAGGCAGAGAATTCCCTGCTAGCACCTTCTCTGTGTCCGGGAAGGAAAACTGTTTGCATTTGCTTCACAGAACCGCTTTTCTGCAGGGAACATTAACGCTTGTTCAGGACGAAAGAAAGCACAGAGCCCCAGATTTGCTGTTGCCCTGGAGAGCTTGCAGAGCACTGGGGAAAGGCAGGCAGAGAATTCCCTGCTAGCACCTTCTCTGTGTCCGGGAAGGAAAACTGTTCGCATTTGCTTCACAGAACCGCTTTTCTGCAGGGAACATTAATGCTTGTTCAGGACGAAAGAAAGCACAGAGCCCCAGATTTGCTGTTGCCCTGGAGAGCTTGCAGAGCACTGGGGAAAGGCAGGCAGAGAATTCCCTGCTAGCACCTTCTCTGTGTCCAGGAAGGAAAACTGTTCGCTTTTGCTTCACAGAACCGCTTTTCTGCAGGAAACATTAACGCTTGTTCAGGACGAAAGAAAGCACAGAGCCCCAGATTTGCTGTTGCCCTGGAGAGCTTGCAGAGCACTGGGGAAAGGCAGGCAGAGAATTCCCTGCTAGCACCTTCTCTGTGCCTAGGAAGGAGAAATGTTCACATCGTTTCACAGAATCGCATTTGCGTCGCTGCAGGGAACATTAACGCTTGTTCAGGACGAAAGAAAGCACAGAGCCCCGGATTTGCTGTTGCCCTGGAGAGCTTGCAGAGCACTGGGGAAAGGCAGGCAGAGAATTCCCTGCTAGCACCTTCTCTGTGTCCGGGAAGGAAAACTGTTCGCATTTGCTTCACAGAACCGCTTTTCTGCAGGGAACACTAACGCTTGTTCAGGACGAAAGAAAGCACAGAGCCCCAGATTTGCTGTTGCCCTGGAGAGCTTGCAGAGCACTGGGGAAAGGCAGGCAGAGAATTCCCTGCTAGCACCTTCTCTGTGTCCGGGAAGGAGAAATGTTCACATTGTTTCACAGAATCGCATTTGCGTCGCTGCAGGGAACATTAACGCTTATTCAGGACGAAAGAAAGCACAGAGCCCCAGATTTGCTGTTGCCCTGGAGAGCTTGCAGAGCACTGGGGAAAGGCAGGCAGAGAATTCCCTGCTAGCACATTCTCTGTGTCCGGGAAGGAAAACTGTTCGCATTTGCTTCACAGAACCGCTTTTCTGCAGGGAACATTAACGCTTGTTCAGGACGAAAGAAAGCACAGAGCCCCAGATTTGCTGTTGCCCTGGAGAGCTTGCAGAGCACTGGGGAAAGGCAGGCAGAGAATTCCCTGCTAGCACCTTCTCTGTGTCCGGGAAGGAGAAATGTTCACATTGTTTCACAGAATCGCATTTGCGTCGCTGCAGGGAACATTAACGCTTATTCAGGACGAAAGAAAGCACAGAGCCCCAGATTTGCTGTTGCCCTGGAGAGCTTGCAGAGCACTGGGGAAAGGCAGGCAGAGAATTCCCTGCTAGCACCTTCTCTGTGCCTTGGAAGGAGAAGTCTTCACGTTGTTACTCGGAATCTAATTTGCGTCGCTGTAGAGAACACTAACGCTTGTTCAGGACGAAAGAAAGCACAGAGCCTCAGATTTGCTGTTGCCCTGGAGAGCTTGCAGAGCACTGGGGAAAGGCAGGCAGAGAATTCCCTGCTAGCACCTTCTCTGTGTCCGGGAAGGAAAACTGTTCGCATTTGCTTCACAGAACCGCTTTTCTGCAGGGAACATTAACGCTTGTTCAGGACGAAAGAAAGCACAGAGCGCCAGATTTGCTGTTGCCCTGGAGAGCTTGCAGAGCACTGGGGAAAGGCAGGCAGAGAATTCCCTGCTAGCACCTTCTCTGTGCCTAGGAAGGAGAAATGTTCACATTGTTTCACAGAATCGCATTTGCGTCGCTGCAGGGAACATTAACGCTTGTTCAGGACGAAAGAAAGCACAGAGCGCCAGATTTGCTGTTGCCCTGGAGAGCTTGCAGAGCACTGGGGAAAGGCAGGCAGAGAATTCCCTGCTAGCACCTTCTCTGTGCCTAGGAAGGAGAAATGTTCGCATTTGCTTCAGGGAACCGCTTTTCTGCAGGGAACATTAACGCTTGTTCAGGACGAAAGAAAGCACAGAGCCCCAGATTTGCTGTTGCCCTGGAGAGCTTGCAGAGCACTGGGGAAAGGCAGGCAGAGAATTCCCTGCTAGCACCTTCTCTGTGTCCAGGAAGGAAAACTGTTCGCATTTGCTTCACAGAACCGCTTTTCTGCAGGGAACATTAACGCTTGTTCAGGACGAAAGAAAGCACAGAGCCCCAGATTGGCTGTTGCCCTGGAGAGCTTGCAGAGCACTGGGGAAAGGCAGGCAGAGAATTCCCTGCTAGCACCTTCTCTGTGTCCGGGAAGGAGAAATGTTCACATTGTTTCACAGAATCGCATTTGCGTCGCTGCAGGGAACATTAACGCTTGTTCAGGACGAAAGAAAGCACAGAGCCCCGGATTTGCTGTTGCCCTGGAGAGCTTGCAGAGCACTGGGGAAAGGCAGGCAGAGAAATCCCTGCTAGCACCTTCTCTGTGTCCGGGAAGGAGAAGTCTTCACGTTGTTACTCGGAATCGCATTTGCGTCGCTGTAGAGAACACTAACGCTTGTTCAGGACGAAAGAAAGCACAGAGCCCCAGATTTGCTGTTGCCCTGGAGAGCTTGCAGAGCACTGGGGAAAGGCAGGCAGAGAATTCCCTGCTAGCACCTTCTCCGTGTCCGGGAAGGAAAACTGTTCGCATTTGCTTCACAGAACCGCTTTTCTGCAGGGAACGTTAACGCTTGTTCAGGACGAAAGAAAGCACAGAGCCCCAGATTTGCTGTTGCCCTGGAGAGCTTGCAGAGCACTGGGGAAAGGCAGGCAGAGAATTCCCTGCTAGCACCTTCTCTGTGTCCGGGAACGAAAACTGTTCGCATTTGCTTCACAGAACCGCTTTTCTGCAGAGAACACTAACGCTTGTTCAGGACGAAAGAAAGCACAGAGCGCCAGATTTGCTGTTGCCCTGGAGAGCTTGCAGAGCACCGGGGAAAGGCAGGCAGAGAATTCCCTGCTAGCACCTTCTCTGTGTCCGGGAAGGAAAACTGTTCGCATTTGCTTCACAGAACCGCTTTTCTGCAGGGAACATTAACGCTTGTTCAGGACGAAAGAAAGCACAGAGCCCCAGATTGGCTATTGCCCTGGAGAGCTTGCAGAGCACTGGGGAAAGGCAGGCAGAGAATTCCCTGCTAGCACCTTCTCTGTGTCCGGGAAGGAAAACTGTTCGCATTTGCTTCACAGAACCGCTTTTCTGCAGAGAACACTAACGCTTGTTCAGGACGAAAGAAAGCACAGAGCCCCAGATTTGCTGTTGCCCTGGAGAGCTTGCAGAGCACTGGGGAAAGGCAGGCAGAGAATTCCCTGCTAGCACCTTCTCTGTGTCCGGGAAGGAGAAATGTTCACATTGTTTCACAGAATCGCATTTGCGTCGCTGCAGGGAACATTAAAGCTTGTTCAGGACGAAAGAAAGCACAGAGTCCTATATTTGCTGTTTCCCTGGACAGCTTGCAGAGCACTGGGGAAAGGCAGGCAGAGAATTCCCTGCTAGCACCTTCTCTGTGCCTGGGAAGGAGAATTCTTCACGTTGTTACTCGGAATCGCATTTGCGTCGCTGTAGAGAACACTAACGCTTGTTCAGGACGAAAGAAAGCACAGAGCGCCAGATTTGCTGTTTCCCTGGAGAGCTTGCAGAGCACTGGGGAAAGGCAGGCAGAGAATTCCCTGCTAGCACCTTCTCTGTGTCCAGGAAGGAAAACTGTTCGCATTTGCTTCACAGAACCGCTTTTCTGCAGAGAACACTAACGCTTGTTCAGGACGAAAGAAAGCACAGAGCCCCAGATTTGCTGTTGTCCTGGAGAGCTTGCAGAGCACTGGGGAAAGGCAGGCAGAGAATTCCCTGCTAGCATCTTCTCTGTACCTAGGAAGGAGAAATGTTCACACTGTTTCTCAGAATCGCATTTGCGTCGCTGCAGGGAACACTAACGCTTGTTCAGGACGAAAGAAAGCACAGAGCCCCAGATTTGCTGTTGCCCTGGAGAGCTTGCAGAGCACTGGGGAAAGGCAGGCAGAGAATTCCCTGCTAGCACCTTCTCTGTGTCCGGGAAGGAAAACTGTTCGCATTTGCTTCACAGAACCGCTTTTCTGCAGAGAACACTAACGCTTGTTCAGGACGAAAGAAAGCACAGAGCCCCAGATTTGCTGTTGCCCTGGAGAGCTTGCAGAGCACTGGGGAAAGGCAGGCAGAGAATTCCCTGCTAGCACCTTCTCTGTGTCCGGGAAGGAGAAATGTTCACATTGTTTCACAGAATCGCATTTGCGTCGCTGCAGGGAACATTAACGCTTGTTCAGGACGAAAGAAAGCACAGAGCCCCAGATTTGCTGTTGCCCTGGAGAGCTTGCAGAGCACTGGGGAAAGGCAGGCAGAGAATTCCCTGCTAGCACCTTCTCTGTGTCCGGGAAGGAAAACTGTTCGCATTTGCTTCACAGAACCGCTTTTCTGCAGGGAACATTAACGCTTGTTCAGGACGAAAGAAAGCACAGAGCCCCAGATTTGCTGTTGCCCTGGAGAGCTTGCAGAGCACTGGGGAAAGGCAGGCAGAGAATTCCCTGCTAGCACCTTCTCTGTGTCCGGGAAGGAAAACTGTTCACATTTGCTTCACAGAACCGCTTTTCTGCAGAGAACACTAACGCTTGTTCAGGACGAAAGAAAGCACAGAGCCCCAGATTTGCTGTTGCCCTGGAGAGCTTGCAGAGCACTGGGGAAAGGCAGGCAGAGAATTCCCTGATAGCACCTTCTCTGTGTCCGGGAATGAGAAGTCTTCACGTTGTTACTCGGAATCGCATTTGCGTCGCTGTAGAGAACACTAACGCTTGTTCAGGACGAAAGAAAGCACAGAGCCCCAGATTTGCTGTTGCCCTGGAGAGCTTGCAGAGCACTGGGGAAAGGCAGGCAGAGAATTCCCTGATAGCACCTTCTCTGTGTCCGGGAAGGAGAAATGTTCACATTGTTTCACAGAATCGCATTTGCGTCGCTGCAGGGAACATTAACGCTTATTCAGGACGAAAGAAAGCACAGAGCCCCAGATTTGCTGTTGCCCTGGAGAGCTTGCAGAGCACTGGGGAAAGGCAGGCAGAGAATTCCCCGCTAGCACCTTCTCTGTGTCCGGGAAGGAAAACTGTTCGCATTTGCTTCACAGAACCGCTTTTCTGCAGGGAACATTAACGCTTGTTCAGGACGAAAGAAAGCACAGAGCCCCAGATTTGCTGTTGCCCTGGAGAGCTTGCAGAGCACCGGGGAAAGGCAGGCAGAGAATTCCCTGCTAGCACCTTCTCTGTGTCCGGGAAGGAGAAATGTTCACATTGTTTCACAGAATCGCATTTGCGTAGCTGCAGGGACCATTAACGCTTGTTCAGGACGAAAGAAAGCACAGAGCCCCAGATTTGCTGTTGCCCTGGAGAGCTTGCAGAGCACTGGGGAAAGGCAGGCAGAGAATTCCCTGCTAGCACCTTCTCTGTGTCCGGGAAGGAAAACTGTTCACATTTGCTTCACAGAACCGCTTTTCTGCAGAGAACACTAACGCTTGTTCAGGACGAAAGAAAGCACAGAGCCCCAGATTTGCTGTTGCCCTGGAGAGCTTGCAGAGCACTGGGGAAAGGCAGGCAGAGAATTCCCTGCTAGCACCTTCTCTGTGTCCGGGAAGGAGAAGTCTTCACGTTGTTACTCGGAATCGCATTTGCGTCGCTGTAGAGAACACTAACGCTTGTTCAGGACGAAAGAAAGCACAGAGCGCCAGATTTGCTGTTGCCCTGGAGAGCTTGCAGAGCACCGGGGAAAGGCAGGCAGAGAATTCCCTGCTAGCACCTTCTCTGTGTCCGGGAAGGAAAACTGTTCGCATTTGCTTTACAGAACCGCTTTTCTGCAGGGAACATTAACGCTTGTTCAGGACGAAAGAAAGCACAGAGCCCCAGATTTGCTGTTGCCCTGGAGAGCTTGCAGAGCACTGGGGAAAGGCAGGCAGAGAATTCCCTGCTAGCACCTTCTCTGTGTCCGGGAAGGAGAAATGTTCACATTGTTTCACAGAATCGCATTTGCGTAGCTGCAGGGAACATTAACGATTGTACAGGACGAAAGAAAGCACAGAGCGCCAGATTTGCTGTTGTCCTGGAGAGCTTGCAGAGCACTGGGGAAAGGCAGGCAGAGAATTCCCTGCTAGCACCTTCTCTGTGTCCGGGAAGGAAAACTGTTCGCATTTGCTTCACAGAACCGCTTTTCTGCAGGGAACATTAACGCTTGTTCAGGACGAAAGAAAGCACAGAGCCCCAGATTTGCTGTTGCCCTGGAGAGCTTGCAGAGCACTGGGGAAAGGCAGGCAGAGAATTCCCTGCTAGCGCCTTCTCTGTGTCCGGGAAGGAAAACTGTTCGCATTTGCTTCACAGAACCGCTTTTCTGCAGAGAACACTAACGCTTGTTCAGGACAAAAGAAAGCACAGAGCCCCAGATTTGCTGTTTCCCTGGACAGCTTGCAGAGCACTGGGGAAAGGCAGGCAGAGAATTCCCTGCTAGCACCTTCTCTGTGTCCGGGAAGGAGAAATATTCACATTGTTTCACAGAATCGCATTTGCGTCGCTGCAGGGAACATTAACGCTTATTCAGGACGAAAGAAAGCACAGAGCCCCAGATTTGCTGTTGCCCTGGAGAGCTTGCAGAGCACTGGGGAAAGGCAGGCAGAGAATTCCCTGCTAGCACCTTCTCTGTGTCCGGGAAGGAAAACTGTTCGCATTTGCTTCACAGAACCGCTTTTCTGCAGAGAACACTAACGCTTGTTCAGGACGAAAGAAAGCACAGAGCCCCAGATTTGCTGTTGCCCTGGAGAGCTTGCAGAGCACTGGGGAAAGGCAGGCAGAGAATTCCCTGCTAGCACCTTCTCTGTGTCCGGGAAGGAAAACTGTTCGCATTTGCTTCACAGAACCGCTTTTCTGCAGGGACCATTAACGCTTGTTCAGGACGAAAGAAAGCACGGAGCCCCAGATTTGCTGTTGCCCTGGAGAGCTTGCAGAGCACTGGGGAAAGGCAGGCAGAGAATTCCCTGCTAGCACCTTCTCTGTGTCCGGGAAGGAAAACTGTTCACATTTGCTTCACAGAACCGCTTTTCTGCAGAGAACACTAACGCTTGTTCAGGACGAAAGAAAGCACAGAGCCCCAGATTTGCTGTTGCCCTGCAGAGCTTGCAGAGCACTGGGGAAAGGCAGGCAGAGAATTCCCTGCTAGCATCTTCTCTGTGTCCGGGAAGGAGAAATGTTCACATTGTTTCACAGAACCGCTTTTCTGCAGGGAACATTAACGCTTGTTCAGGACGAAAGAAAGCACAGAGCCCCAGATTTGCTGTTGCCCTGGAGAGCTTGCAGAGCACTGGGGAAAGGCAGGCAGAGAATTCCCTGCTAGCACCTTCTCTGTGTCCGGGAAGGAAAACTGTTCGCATTTGCTTCACAGAACCGCTTTTCTGCAGAGAACACTAACGCTTGTTCAGGACGAAAGAAAGCACAGAGCCCCAGATTTGCTGTTTCCCTGGACAGCTTGCAGAGCACTGGGGAAAGGCAGGCAGAGAATTCCCTGATAGCACCTTCTCTGTGTCCGGGAATGAGAAGTCTTCACGTTGTTACTCGGAATCGCATTTGCGTCGCTGTAGAGAACACTAACGCTTGTTCAGGACGAAAGAAAGCACAGAGCCCCAGATTTGCTGTTGCCCTGGAGAGCTTGCAGAGCACTGGGGAAAGGCAGGCAGAGAATTCCCTGATAGCACCTTCTCTGTGTCCGGGAAGGAGAAATGTTCACATTGTTTCACAGAATCGCATTTGCGTCGCTGCAGGGAACATTAACGCTTATTCAGGACGAAAGAAAGCACAGAGCCCCAGATTTGCTGTTGCCCTGGAGAGCTTGCAGAGCACTGGGGAAAGGCAGGCAGAGAATTCCCTGCTAGCACCTTCTCTGTGCCTGGGAAGGAGAAGTCTTCACGTTGTTACTCGGAATCGCATTTGCGTCGCTGTAGAGAACACTAACGCTTGTTCAGGACGAAAGAAAGCACAGAGCGCCAGATTTGCTGTTGCCCTGGAGAGCTTGCAGAGCACTGGGGAAAGGCAGGCAGAGAATTCCCCGCTAGCACCTTCTCTGTGTCCGGGAAGGAAAACTGTTCGCATTTGCTTCACAGAACCGCTTTTCTGCAGGGAACATTAACGCTTGTTCAGGACGAAAGAAAGCACAGAGCCCCAGATTTGCTGTTGCCCTGGAGAGCTTGCAGAGCACCGGGGAAAGGCAGGCAGAGAATTCCCTGCTAGCACCTTCTCTGTGTCCGGGAAGGAAAACTGTTCGCATTTGCTTTACAGAACCGCTTTTCTGCAGGGAACATTAACGCTTGTTCAGGACGAAAGAAAGCACAGAGCCCCAGATTTGCTGTTGCCCTGGAGAGCTTGCAGAGCACTGGGGAAAGGCAGGCAGAGAATTCCCTGCTAGCACCTTCTCTGTGTCCGGGAAGGAGAAATGTTCACATTGTTTCACAGAATCGCATTTGCGTAGCTGCAGGGAACATTAACGCTTGTTCAGGACGAAAGAAAGCACAGAGCCCCAGATTTGCTGTTGCCCTGGAGAGCTTGCAGAGCACTGGGGAAAGGCAGGCAGAGAATTCCCTGCTAGCACCTTCTCTGTGTCCGGGAAGGAGAAATGTTCACATTGTTTCACAGAATCGCATTTGCGTCGCTGCAGGGAACATTAACGCTTGTTCAGGACGAAAGAAAGCACAGAGCCCCAGATTTGCTGTTGCCCTGGAGAGCTTGCAGAGCACTGGGGAAAGGCAGGCAGAGAATTCCCTGCTAGCACCTTCTCTGTGTCCGGGAAGGAAAACTGTTCGCATTTGCTTCACAGAACCGCTTTTCTGCAGGGAACATTAACGCTTGTTCAGGACGAAAGAAAGCACAGAGCCCCAGATTTGCTGTTGCCCTGGAGAGCTTGCAGAGCACTGGGGAAAGGCAGGCAGAGAATTCCCTGCTAGCACCTTCTCTGTGTCCGGGAAGGAAAACTGTTCACATTTGCTTCACAGAACCGCTTTTCTGCAGAGAACACTAACGCTTGTTCAGGACGAAAGAAAGCACAGAGCCCCAGATTTGCTGTTGCCCTGGAGAGCTTGCAGAGCACTGGGGAAAGGCAGGCAGAGAATTCCCTGCTAGCACCTTCTCTGTGCCTAGGAAGGAGAAATGTTCACATTGTTTCACAGAATCGCATTTGCGTCGCTGCAGGCAACATTAACGCTTGTACAGGACGAAAGAAAGCACAGAGCCCCAGATTTGCTGTTGCCCTGCAGAGCTTGCAGAGCACTGGGGAAAGGCAGGCAGAGAATTCCCTGCTAGCATCTTCTCTGTGTCCGGGAAGGAAAACTGTTCGCATTTGCTTCACAGAACCGCTTTTCTGCAGGGAACATTAATGCTTGTTCAGGACGAAAGAAAGCACAGAGCCCCAGATTTGCTGTTGCCCTGGAGAGCTTGCAGAGCACTGGGGAAAGGCAGGCAGAGAATTCCCTGCTAGCACCTTCTCTGTGTCCGGGAAGGAAAACTGTTCGCATTTGCTTCACAGAACCGCTTTTCTGCAGAGAACACTAACGCTTGTTCAGGATGAAAGAAAGCACAGAGCCCGAGATTTGCTGTTGCCCTGGAGAGCTTGCAGAGCACTGGGGAAAGGCAGGCAGAGAATTCCCTGATAGCACCTTCTCTGTGTCCGGGAAGGAGAAGTCTTCACGTTGTTACTCGGAATCGCATTTGCGTCGCTGTAGAGAACACTAACGCTTGTTCAGGACGAAAGAAAGCACAGAGCGCCAGATTTGCTGTTGCCCTGGAGAGCTTGCAGAGCACTGGGGAAAGGCAGGCAGAGAATTCCCCGCTAGCACCTTCTCTGTGTCCGGGAAGGAAAACTGTTCGCATTTGCTTCACAGAACCGCTTTTCTGCAGGGAACATTAACGCTTGTTCAGGACGAAAGAAAGCACAGAGCCCCAGATTTGCTGTTGCCCTGGAGAGCTTGCAGAGCACTGGGGAAAGGCAGGCAGAGAATTCCCTGCTAGCACCTTCTCTGTGTCCGGGAAGGAAAACTGTTCGCATTTGCTTCACAGAACCGCTTTTCTGCAGGAAACATTAACGCTTGTTCAGGACGAAAGAAAGCACAGAGCCCCAGATTTGCTATTGCCCTGGAGAGCTTGCAGAGCACTGGGGAAAGGCAGGCAGAGAATTCCCTGCTAGCACCTTCTCTGTGTCCGGGAAGGAAAACTGTTCACATTTGCTTCACAGAACCGCTTTTCTGCAGGGAACATTAACGCTTGTTCAGGACGAAAGAAAGCACAGAGCCCCAGATTTGCTGTTGCCCTGGAGAGCTTGCAGAGCACTGGGGAAAGGCAGGCAGAGAATTCCCTGCTAGCACCTTCTCTGTGTCCGGGAAGGAGAAATGTTCACATTGTTTCACAGAATCGCATTTGCGTCGCTGCAGGGAACATTAACGCTTGTTCAGGACGAAAGAAAGCACAGAGCCCCAGATTTGCTGTTGCCCTGGAGAGCTTGCAGAGCACTGGGGAAAGGCAGGCAGAGAATTCCCTGCTAGCACCTTCTCTGTGTCCGGGAAGGAAAACTGTTCGCATTTGCTTCACAGAACCGCTTTTCTGCAGGGAACATTAACGCTTGTTCAGGACGAAAGAAAGCACAGAGCCCCAGATTTGCTGTTGCCCTGGAGAGCTTGCAGAGCACTGAGGAAAGGCAGGCAGAGAATTCCCTGCTAGCACCTTCTCTGTGTCCGGGAAGGAAAACTGTTCACATTTGCTTCACAGAACCGCTTTTCTGCAGAGAACACTAACGCTTGTTCAGGACGAAAGAAAGCACAGAGCCCCAGATTTGCTGTTGCCCTGGAGAGCTTGCAGAGCACTGGGGAAAGGCAGGCAGAGAATTCCCTGCTAGCACCTTCTCTGTGCCTAGGAAGGAGAAATGTTCACATTGTTTCACAGAATCGCATTTGCGTCGCTGCAGGCAACATTAACGCTTGTACAGGACGAAAGAAAGCACAGAGCCCCAGATTTGCTGTTGCCCTGCAGAGCTTGCAGAGCACTGGGGAAAGGCAGGCAGAGAATTCCCTGCTAGCATCTTCTCTGTGTCCGGGAAGGAAAACTGTTCGCATTTGCTTCACAGAACCGCTTTTCTGCAGGGAACATTAACGCTTGTTCAGGACGAAAGAAAGCACAGAGCCCCAGATTTGCTGTTGCCCTGGAGAGCTTGCAGAGCACTGGGGAAAGGCAGGCAGAGAATTCCCTGCTAGCACCTTCTCTGTGTCCGGGAAGGAAAACTGTTCGCATTTGCTTCACAGAACCGCTTTTCTGCAGAGAACACTAACGCTTGTTCAGGATGAAAGAAAGCACAGAGCCCCAGATTTGCTGTTGCCCTGGAGAGCTTGCAGAGCACTGGGGAAAGGCAGGCAGAGAATTCCCTGATAGCACCTTCTCTGTGTCCGGGAAGGAGAAGTCTTCACGTTGTTACTCGGAATCGCATTTGCGTCGCTGTAGAGAACACTAACGCTTGTTCAGGACGAAAGAAAGCACAGAGCGCCAGATTTGCTGTTGCCCTGGAGAGCTTGCAGAGCACTGGGGAAAGGCAGGCAGAGAATTCCCTGCTAGCACCTTCTCTGTGTCCGGGAAGGAAAACTGTTCGCATTTGCTTTACAGAACCGCTTTTCTGCAGGGAACATTAACGCTTGTTCAGGACGAAAGAAAGCACAGAGCCCCAGATTTGCTGTTGCCCTGGAGAGCTTGCAGAGCACTGATGAAAGGCAGGCAGAGAATTCCCTGCTAGCACCTTCTCTGTGTCCGGGAAGGAAAACTGTTCGCATTTGCTTCACAGAACCGCTTTTCTGCAGAGAACACTAACGCTTGTTCAGGACGAAAGAAAGCACAGAGCCCCAGATTTGCTGTTTCCCTGGACAGCTTGCAGAGCACTGGGGAAAGGCAGGCAGAGAATTCCCTGCTAGCACCTTCTCTGTGTCCGGGAAGGAGAAATGTTCACATTGTTTCACAGAATCGCATTTGCGTCGCTGCAGGGAACATTAACGCTTATTCAGGACGAAAGAAAGCACAGAGCCCCAGATTTGCTGTTGCCCTGGAGAGCTTGCAGAGCACCGGGGAAAGGCAGGCAGAGAATTCCCTGCTAGC
Organism: Strix aluco; assembly: GCF_031877795.1. Lineage (NCBI taxonomy): Eukaryota > Metazoa > Chordata > Aves > Strigiformes > Strigidae > Strix > Strix aluco. The sequence continues at coordinate 10,309,320 of NC_133932.1, forward strand.
ACCTTCTCTGTGTCCGGGAAGGAAAACTGTTCGCATTTGCTTCACAGAACCGCTTTTCTGCAGGGAACATTAACGCTTGTTCAGGACGAAAGAAAGCACAGAGCCCCAGATTTGCTGTTGCCCTGAAGAGCTTGCAGAGCACTGGGGAAAGGCAGGCAGAGAATTCCCTGCTAGCACCTTCTCTGTGTCCGTGAAGGAGAAATGTTCACATTGTTTCACAGAACCGCTTTTCTGCAGAGAACACTAACGCTTGTTCAGGACGAAAGAAAGCACAGAGCCCCAGATTTGCTGTTGCCCTGAAGAGCTTGCAGAGCACTGGGGAAAGGCAGGCAGAGAATTCCCTGCTAGCACCTTCTCTGTGTCCGTGAAGGAGAAATGTTCACATTGTTTCACAGAATCGCATTTGCGTCGCTGCAGGGAACATTAACGCTTATTCAGGACGAAAGAAAGCACAGAGCCCCAGATTTGCTGTTGCCCTGGAGAGCTTGCAGAGCACCGGGGAAAGGCAGGCAGAGAATTCCCCGCTAGCACCTTCTCTGTGTCCGGGAAGGAAAACTGTTCGCATTTGCTTCACAGAACCGCTTTTCAGCAGGGAACATTAACGCTTGTTCAGGACGAAAGAAAGCACAGAGCCCCAGATTTGCTGTTGCCCTGGAGAGCTTGCAGAGCACTGGGGAAAGGCAGGCAGAGAATTCCCTGCTAGCACCTTCTCTGTGTCCGGGAAGGAAAACTGTTCACATTTGCTTCACAGAACCGCCTTCTGCAGAGAACACTAACGCTTGTTCAGGACGAAAGAAAGCACAGAGCCCCAGATTGGCTGTTGCCCTGGAGAGCTTGCAGAGCACTAGGGAAAGGCAGGCAGAGAATTCCCTGCTAGCACCTTCTCTGTGTCCGGGAAGGAAAACTGTTCGCATTTGCTTCACAGAACCGCTTTTCTGCAGGGAACATTAACGCTTCTTCAGGACGAAAGAAAGCACAGAGCCCCAGATTTGCTGTTGCCCTGGAGAGCTTGCAGAGCACTGGGGAAAGGCAGGCAGAGAATTCCCTGCTAGCACCTTCTCTGTGTCCGGGAAGGAAAACTGTTCGCATTTGCTTCACAGAACCGCTTTTCTGCAGGGAACATTAACGCTTGTTCAGGACGAAAGAAAGCACAGAGCGCCAGATTTGCTGTTGCCCTGGAGAGCTTGCAGAGCACTGGGGAAAGGCAGGCAGAGAATTCCCTGCTAGCACCTTCTCTGTGTCCGGGAAGGAGAAGTCTTCACGTTGTTACTCGGAATCGCATTTGCGTCGCTGTAGAGAACACTAACGCTTGTTCAGGACGAAAGAAAGCACAGAGCGCCAGATTTGCTGTTGCCCTGGAGAGCTTGCAGAGCACTGGGGAAAGGCAGGCAGAGAATTCCCCGCTAGCACCTTCTCTGTGTCCGGGAAGGAAAACTGTTCGCATTTGCTTCACAGAACCGCTTTTCTGCAGGGAACATTAACGCTTCTTCCGGACGAAAGAAAGCACAGAGCCCCAGATTTGCTGTTGCCCTGGAGAGCTTGCAGAGCACCGGGGAAAGGCAGGCAGAGAATTCCCTGCTAGCACCTTCTCTGTGTCCGGGAAGGAGAAATGTTCACATTGTTTCACAGAATCGCATTTGCGTCGCTGCAGGGAACATTAACGCTTGTTCAGGACGAAAGAAAGCACAGAGCCCCAGATTTGCTGTTGCCCTGGAGAGCTTGCAGAGCACTGGGGAAAGGCAGGCAGAGAATTCCCCGCTAGCACCTTCTCTGTGTCCGGGAAGGAAAACTGTTCGCATTTGCTTCACAGAACCGCTTTTCTGCAGGGAACATTAACGCTTGTTCAGGACGAAAGAAAGCACAGAGCCCCAGATTTGCTGTTGCCCTGGAGAGCTTGCAGAGCACCGGGGAAAGGCAGGCAGAGAATTCCCTGCTAGCACCTTCTCTGTGTCCGGGAAGGAAAACTGTTCGCATTTGCTTTACAGAACCGCTTTTCTGCAGGGAACATTAACGCTTGTTCAGGACGAAAGAAAGCACAGAGCCCCAGATTTGCTGTTGCCCTGGAGAGCTTGCAGAGCACTGGGGAAAGGCAGGCAGAGAATTCCCTGCTAGCACCTTCTCTGTGTCCGGGAAGGAAAACTGTTCGCATTTGCTTCACAGAATCGCATTTGCGTAGCTGCAGGGAACATTAACGATTGTTCAGGACGAAAGAAAGCACAGAGCCCCAGATTTGCTGTTGCCCTGGAGAGCTTGCAGAGCACTGGGGAAAGGCAGGCAGAGAATTCCCTGCTAGCACCTTCTCTGTGTCCGGGAAGGAAAACTGTTCGCATTTGCTTCACAGAACCGCTTTTCTGCAGAGAACACTAACGCTTGTTCAGGACGAAAGAAAGCACAGAGCCCCAGATTTGCTGTTTCCCTGGACAGCTTGCAGAGCACTGGGGAAAGGCAGGCAGAGAATTCCCTGCTAGCACCTTCTCTGTGTCCGGGAAGGAGAAATGTTCACATTGTTTCACAGAATCGCATTTGCGTCGCTGCAGGGAACATTAACGCTTATTCAGGACGAAAGAAAGCACAGAGCCCCAGATTTGCTGTTGCCCTGGAGAGCTTGCAGAGCACTGGGGAAAGGCAGGCAGAGAATTCCCTGCTAGCACCTTCTCTGTGCCTGGGAAGGAGAAGTCTTCACGTTGTTACTCGGAATCGCATTTGCGTCGCTGTAGAGAACACTAACGCTTGTTCAGGACGAAAGAAAGCACAGAGCGCCAGATTTGCTGTTGCCCTGGAGAGCTTGCAGAGCACTGGGGAAAGGCAGGCAGAGAATTCCCCGCTAGCACCTTCTCTGTGTCCGGGAAGGAAAACTGTTCGCATTTGCTTCACAGAACCGCTTTTCTGCAGGGAACATTAACGCTTGTTCAGGACGAAAGAAAGCACAGAGCGCCAGATTTGCTGTTGCCCTGGAGAGCTTGCAGAGCACCGGGGAAAGGCAGGCAGAGAATTCCCTGCTAGCACCTTCTCTGTGTCCGGGAAGGAAAACTGTTCGCATTTGCTTTACAGAACCGCTTTTCTGCAGGGAACATTAACGCTTGTTCAGGACGAAAGAAAGCACAGAGCCCCAGATTTGCTGTTGCCCTGGAGAGCTTGCAGAGCACTGGGGAAAGGCAGGCAGAGAATTCCCTGCTAGCACCTTCTCTGTGTCCGGGAAGGAGAAATGTTCACATTGTTTCACAGAATCGCATTTGCGTAGCTGCAGGGAACATTAACGCTTGTTCAGGACGAAAGAAAGCACAGAGCCCCAGATTTGCTGTTGCCCTGGAGAGCTTGCAGAGCACCGGGGAAAGGCAGGCAGAGAATTCCCTGCTAGCACCTTCTCTGTGTCCGGGAAGGAAAACTGTTCGCATTTGCTTCACAGAACCGCTTTTCTGCAGAGAACACTAACGCTTGTTCAGGACGAAAGAAAGCACAGAGCCCCAGATTGGCTGTTGCCCTGGAGAGCTTGCAGAGCACTGGGGAAAGGCAGGCAGAGAATTCCCTGCTAGCACCTTCTCTGTGTCCGGGAAGGAAAACTGTTCGCATTTGCTTCACAGAACCGCTTTTCTGCAGAGAACACTAACGCTTGTTCAGGACAAAAGAAAGCACAGAGCCCCAGATTTGCTGTTTCCCTGGACAGCTTGCAGAGCACTGGGGAAAGGCAGGCAGAGAATTCCCTGCTAGCACCTTCTCTGTGTCCGGGAAGGAGAAATGTTCACATTGTTTCACAGAATCGCATTTGCGTCGCTGCAGGGAACATTAACGCTTATTCAGGACGAAAGAAAGCACAGAGCCCCAGATTTGCTGTTGCCCTGGAGAGCTTGCAGAGCACTGGGGAAAGGCAGGCAGAGAATTCCCTGCTAGCACCTTCTCTGTGTCCGGGAAGGAAAACTGTTCGCATTTGCTTCACAGAACCGCTTTTCTGCAGAGAACACTAACGCTTGTTCAGGACGAAAGAAAGCACAGAGCCCCAGATTTGCTGTTGCCCTGGAGAGCTTGCAGAGCACTGTGGAAAGGCAGGCAGAGAATTCCCTGCTAGCACCTTCTCTGTGTCCGGGAAGGAAAACTGTTCGCATTTGCTTCACAGAACCGCTTTTCTGCAGGGAACATTAACGCTTGTTCAGGACGAAAGAAAGCACAGAGCCCCAGATTTGCTGTTGCCCTGGAGAGCTTGCAGAGCACTGGGGAAAGGCAGGCAGAGAATTCCCTGCTAGCACCTTCTCTGTGTCCGGGAAGGAAAACTGTTCACATTTGCTTCACAGAACCGCTTTTCTGCAGAGAACACTAACGCTTGTTCAGGACGAAAGAAAGCACAGAGCCCCAGATTTGCTGTTTCCCTGGACAGCTTGCAGAGCACTGGGGAAAGGCAGGCAGAGAATTCCCTGCTAGCACCTTCTCTGTGTCCGGGAAGGAGAAATGTTCACATTGTTTCACAGAATCGCATTTGCGTCGCTGCAGGGAACATTAACGCTTATTCAGGACGAAAGAAAACACAGAGCCCCAGATTTGCTGTTGCCCTGGACAGCTTGCAGAGCACTGGGGAAAGGCAGGCAGAGAATTCCCTGCTAGCACCTTCTCTGTGTCCGGGAAGGAAAACTGTTCGCATTTGCTTCACAGAACCGCTTTTCTGCAGAGAACACTAACGCTTGTTCAGGACGAAAGAAAGCACAGAGCGCCAGATTTGCTGTTGCCCTGGAGATCTTGCAGAGCACTGGGGAAAGGCAGGCAGAGAATTCCCTGCTAGCACCTTCTCTGTGTCCGGGAAGGAGAAATGTTCACATTGTTTCACAGAATCGCATTTGCGCCGCTGCAGGGAACATTAACGCTTATTCAGGACGAAAGAAAGCACAGAGCCCCAGATTTGCTGTTGCCCTGGAGAGCTTGCAGAGCACTGGGGAAAGGCAGGCAGAGAATTCCCTGCTAGCATCTTCTCTGTGCCTAGGAAGGAGAAATGTTCACATTGTTTCACAGAATCGCATTTGCGTCGCTGTAGAGAACACTAACGCTTGTTCAGGACGAAAGAAAGCACAGAGCGCCAGATTTGCTGTTGCCCTGGAGAGCTTGCAGAGCACTGGGGAAAGGCAGGCAGAGAATTCCCTGCTAGCACCTTCTCTGTGTCCAGGAAGGAAAACTGTTCGCATTTGCTTCACAGAACCGCTTTTCTGCAGGGAACATTAACGCTTATTCAGGACGAAAGAAAGCACAGAGCGCCAGATTTGCTGTTGCCCTGGAGAGCTTGCAGAGCACTGGGGAAAGGCAGGCAGAGAATTCCCTGCTAGCACCTTCTCTGTGTCCAGGAAGGAAAACTGTTCGCATTTGCTTCACAGAACCGCTTTTCTGCAGGGACCATTAACGCTTGTTCAGGACGAAAGAAAGCACGGAGCCCCAGATTTGCTGTTGCCCTGGAGAGCTTGCAGAGCACTGGGGAAAGGCAGGCAGAGAATTCCCTGCTAGCACCTTCTCTGTGTCCGAGAAGGAAAACTGTTCACATTTGCTTCACAGAACCGCTTTTCTGCAGAGAACACTAACGCTTGTTCAGGACGAAAGAAAGCACAGAGCCCCAGATTTGCTGTTGCCCTGGAGAGCTTGCAGAGCACTGGGGAAAGGCAGGCAGAGAATTCCCTGCTAGCACCTTCTCTGTGCCTAGGAAGGAGAAATGTTCACATTGTTTCACAGAATCGCATTTGCGTCGCTGCAGGGAACATTAACGCTTGTTCAGGACGAAAGAAAGCACAGAGCCCCAGATTTGCTGTTGCCCTGGAGAGCTTGCAGAGCACTGGGGAAAGGCAGGCAGAGAATTCCCTGCTAGCACCTTCTCTGTGTCCGGGAAGGAGAAATGTTCACATTGTTTCACAGAATCGCATTTGCGTCGCTGCAGGGAACATTAACGCTTGTTCAGGACGAAAGAAAGCACAGAGCCCCAGATTTGCTGTTGCCCTGGAGAGCTTGCAGAGCACTGGGGAAAGGCAGGCAGAGAATTCCCTGCTAGCACCTTCTCTGTGTCCGGGAAGGAAAACTGTTCGCATTTGCTTCACAGAACCGCTTTTCTGCAGAGAACACTAACGCTTGTTCAGGACGAAAGAAAGCACAGAGCCCCAGATTTGCTGTTGCCCTGGAGAGCTTGCAGAGCACTGGGGAAAGGCAGGCAGAGAATTCCCTGATAGCACCTTCTCTGTGTCCGGGAATGAGAAGTCTTCACGTTGTTACTCGGAATCGCATTTGCGTCGCTGTAGAGAACACTAACGCTTGTTCAGGACGAAAGAAAGCACAGAGCGCCAGATTTGCTGTTGCCCTGGAGAGCTTGCAGAGCACTGGGGAAAGGCAGGCAGAGAATTCCCCGCTAGCACCTTCTCTGTGTCCGGGAAGGAGAAATGTTCACATTGTTTCACAGAATCGCATTTGCGTCGCTGCAGGGAACATTAACGCTTGTTCAGGACGAAAGAAAGCACAGAGCCCCAGATTTGCTGTTGCCCTGGAGAGCTTGCAGAGCACTGGGGAAAGGCAGGCAGAGAATTCCCCGCTAGCACCTTCTCTGTGTCCGGGAAGGAAAACTGTTCGCATTTGCTTCACAGAACCGCTTTTCTGCAGGGAACATTAACGCTTGTTCAGGACGAAAGAAAGCACAGAGCCCCAGATTTGCTGTTGCCCTGGAGAGCTTGCAGAGCACCGGGGAAAGGCAGGCAGAGAATTCCCTGCTAGCACCTTCTCTGTGTCCGGGAAGGAAAACTGTTCGCATTTGCTTTACAGAACCGCTTTTCTGCAGGGAACATTAACGCTTGTTCAGGACGAAAGAAAGCACAGAGCCCCAGATTGGCTGTTGCCCTGGAGAGCTTGCAGAGCACTGGGGAAAGGCAGGCAGAGAATTCCCTGCTAGCACCTTCTCTGTGTCCGGGAAGGAAAACTGTTCGCATTTGCTTCACAGAATCGCATTTGCGTAGCTGCAGGGAACATTAACGATTGTTCAGGACGAAAGAAAGCACAGAGCCCCAGATTTGCTGTTGCCCTGGAGAGCTTGCAGAGCACTGGGGAAAGGCAGGCAGAGAATTCCCTGCTAGCACCTTCTCTGTGTCCGGGAAGGAAAACTGTTCGCATTTGCTTCACAGAACCGCTTTTCTGCAGAGAACACTAACGCTTGTTCAGGACGAAAGAAAGCACAGAGCCCCAGATTTGCTGTTTCCCTGGACAGCTTGCAGAGCACTGGGGAAAGGCAGGCAGAGAATTCCCTGCTAGCACCTTCTCTGTGTCCAGGAAGGAAAACTGTTCGCATTTGCTTCACAGAACCGCTTTTCTGCAGGGACCATTAACGCTTGTTCAGGACGAAAGAAAGCACGGAGCCCCAGATTTGCTGTTGCCCTGGAGAGCTTGCAGAGCACTGGGGAAAGGCAGGCAGAGAATTCCCTGCTAGCACCTTCTCTGTGCCTAGGAAGGAGAAATGTTCACATTGTTTCACAGAATCGCATTTGCGTCGCTGCAGGGAACATTAACGCTTGTTCAGGACGAAAGAAAGCACAGAGCCCCAGATTTGCTGTTGCCCTGGAGAGCTTGCAGAGCACTGGGGAAAGGCAGGCAGAGAATTCCCTGCTAGCACCTTCTCTGTGTCCGGGAAGGAGAAATGTTCACATTGTTTCACAGAATCGCATTTGCGTCGCTGCAGGGAACATTAACGCTTGTTCAGGACGAAAGAAAGCACAGAGCCCCAGATTTGCTGTTGCCCTGGAGAGCTTGCAGAGCACTGGGGAAAGGCAGGCAGAGAATTCCCTGCTAGCACCTTCTCTGTGTCCGGGAAGGAAAACTGTTCGCATTTGCTTCACAGAACCGCTTTTCTGCAGAGAACACTAACGCTTGTTCAGGACGAAAGAAAGCACAGAGCCCCAGATTTGCTGTTGCCCTGGAGAGCTTGCAGAGCACTGGGGAAAGGCAGGCAGAGAATTCCCTGATAGCACCTTCTCTGTGTCCGGGAATGAGAAGTCTTCACGTTGTTACTCGGAATCGCATTTGCGTCGCTGTAGAGAACACTAACGCTTGTTCAGGACGAAAGAAAGCACAGAGCGCCAGATTTGCTGTTGCCCTGGAGAGCTTGCAGAGCACTGGGGAAAGGCAGGCAGAGAATTCCCCGCTAGCACCTTCTCTGTGTCCGGGAAGGAAAACTGTTCGCATTTGCTTCACAGAACCGCTTTTCTGCAGGGAACATTAACGCTTCTTCCGGACGAAAGAAAGCACAGAGCCCCAGATTTGCTGTTGCCCTGGAGAGCTTGCAGAGCACCGGGGAAAGGCAGGCAGAGAATTCCCTGCTAGCACCTTCTCTGTGTCCGGGAAGGAAAACTGTTTGCATTTGCTTTACAGAACCGCTTTTCTGCAGGGAACATTAACGCTTGTTCAGGACGAAAGAAAGCACAGAGCCCCAGATTTGCTGTTGCCCTGGAGAGCTTGCAGAGCACTGGGGAAAGGCAGGCAGAGAATTCCCTGCTAGCACCTTCTCTGTGTCCGGGAAGGAAAACTGTTCGCATTTGCTTCACAGAATCGCATTTGCGTAGCTGCAGGGAACATTAACGATTGTTCAGGATGAAAGAAAGCACAGAGCCCCAGATTTGCTGTTGCCCTGGAGAGCTTGCAGAGCACTGGGGAAAGGCAGGCAGAGAATTCCCTGCTAGCACCTTCTCTGTGTCCGGGAAGGAAAACTGTTCGCATTTGCTTCACAGAACCGCTTTTCTGCAGAGAACACTAACGCTTGTTCAGGACGAAAGAAAGCACAGAGCCCCAGATTTGCTGTTTCCCTGGACAGCTTGCAGAGCACTGGGGAAAGGCAGGCAGAGAATTCCCTGCTAGCACCTTCTCTGTGTCCGGGAAGGAGAAATGTTCACATTGTTTCACAGAATCGCATTTGCGTCGCTGCAGGGAACATTAACGCTTATTCAGGACGAAAGAAAGCACAGAGCCCCAGATTTGCTGTTGCCCTGGAGAGCTTGCAGAGCACTGGGGAAAGGCAGGCAGAGAATTCCCTGCTAGCACCTTCTCTGTGTCCGGGAAGGAAAACTGTTCGCATTTGCTTCACAGAACCGCTTTTCTGCAGGGAACATTAACGCTTGTTCAGGATGAAAGAAAGCACAGAGCCCCAGATTTGCTGTTGCCCTGGAGAGCTTGCAGAGCACTGGGGAAAGGCAGGCAGAGAATTCCCTGCTAGCACCTTCTCTGTGTCCGGGAAGGAAAACTGTTCGCATTTGCTTCACAGAACCGCTTTTCTGCAGAGAACACTAACGCTTGTTCAGGACGAAAGAAAGCACAGAGCCCCAGATTTGCTGTTTCCCTGGACAGCTTGCAGAGCACTGGGGAAAGGCAGGCAGAGAATTCCCTGCTAGCACCTTCTCTGTGTCCGGGAAGGAGAAATGTTCACATTGTTTCACAGAATCGCATTTGCGTCGCTGCAGGGAACATTAACGCTTATTCAGGACGAAAGAAAGCACAGAGCCCCAGATTTGCTGTTGCCCTGGAGAGCTTGCAGAGCACTGGGGAAAGGCAGGCAGAGAATTCCCTGCTAGCACCTTCTCTGTGTCCGGGAAGGAAAACTGTTCGCATTTGCTTCACAGAACCGCTTTTCTGCAGGGAACATTAACGCTTGTTCAGGACGAAAGAAAGCACAGAGCCCCAGATTTGCTGTTGCCCTGGAGAGCTTGCAGAGCACTGGGGAAAGGCAGGCAGAGAATTCCCTGCTAGCGCCTTCTCTGTGTCCGGGAAGGAAAACTGTTCGCATTTGCTTCACAGAACCGCTTTTCTGCAGAGAACACTAACGCTTGTTCAGGACAAAAGAAAGCACAGAGCCCCAGATTTGCTGTTTCCCTGGACAGCTTGCAGAGCACTGGGGAAAGGCAGGCAGAGAATTCCCTGCTAGCACCTTCTCTGTGTCCGGGAAGGAGAAATGTTCACATTGTTTCACAGAATCGCATTTGCGTCGCTGCAGGGAACATTAACGCTTATTCAGGACGAAAGAAAGCACAGAGCCCCAGATTTGCTGTTGCCCTGGAGAGCTTGCAGAGCACCGGGGAAAGGCAGGCAGAGAATTCCCTGCTAGCACCTTCTCTGTGTCCGGGAAGGAAAACTGTTCGCATTTGCTTCACAGAACCGCTTTTCTGCAGGGAACATTAACGCTTGTTCAGGACGAAAGAAAGCACAGAGCCCCAGATTTGCTGTTGCCCTGGAGAGCTTGCAGAGCACTGGTGAAAGGCAGGCAGAGAATTCCCTGCTAGCACCTTCTCTGTGTCCGGGAAGGAAAACTGTTCACATTTGCTTCACAGAACCGCTTTTCTGCAGAGAACACTAACGCTTGTTCAGGACGAAAGAAAGCACAGAGCCCCAGATTTGCTGTTGCCCTGAAGAGCTTGCAGAGCACTGGGGAAAGGCAGGCAGAGAATTCCCTGCTAGCACCTTCTCTGTGTCCGTGAAGGAGAAATGTTCACATTGTTTCACAGAATCGCATTTGCGTCGCTGCAGGGAACATTAACGCTTATTCAGGACGAAAGAAAGCACAGAGCGCCAGATTTGCTGTTGCCCTGGAGAGCTTGCAGAGCACTGGGGAAAGGCAGGCAGAGAATTCCCTGCTAGCACCTTCTCTGTGTCCAGGAAGGAAAACTGTTCGCATTTGCTTCACAGAACCGCTTTTCTGCAGGGACCATTAACGCTTGTTCAGGACGAAAGAAAGCACGGAGCCCCAGATTTGCTGTTGCCCTGGAGAGCTTGCAGAGCACTGGGGAAAGGCAGGCAGAGAATTCCCTGCTAGCACCTTCTCTGTGTCCGAGAAGGAAAACTGTTCACATTTGCTTCACAGAACCGCTTTTCTGCAGAGAACACTAACGCTTGTTCAGGACGAAAGAAAGCACAGAGCCCCAGATTTGCTGTTGCCCTGGAGAGCTTGCAGAGCACTGGGGAAAGGCAGGCAGAGAATTCCCTGCTAGCACCTTCTCTGTGCCTAGGAAGGAGAAATGTTCACATTGTTTCACAGAATCGCATTTGCGTCGCTGCAGGGAACATTAACGCTTGTTCAGGACGAAAGAAAGCACAGAGCCCCAGATTTGCTGTTGCCCTGGAGAGCTTGCAGAGCACTGGGGAAAGGCAGGCAGAGAATTCCCTGCTAGCACCTTCTCTGTGTCCGGGAAGGAGAAATGTTCACATTGTTTCACAGAATCGCATTTGCGTCGCTGCAGGGAACATTAACGCTTGTTCAGGACGAAAGAAAGCACAGAGCCCCAGATTTGCTGTTGCCCTGGAGAGCTTGCAGAGCACTGGGGAAAGGCAGGCAGAGAATTCCCTGCTAGCACCTTCTCTGTGTCCGGGAAGGAAAACTGTTCGCATTTGCTTCACAGAACCGCTTTTCTGCAGAGAACACTAACGCTTGTTCAGGACGAAAGAAAGCACAGAGCCCCAGATTTGCTGTTGCCCTGGAGAGCTTGCAGAGCACTGGGGAAAGGCAGGCAGAGAATTCCCTGATAGCACCTTCTCTGTGTCCGGGAATGAGAAGTCTTCACGTTGTTACTCGGAATCGCATTTGCGTCGCTGTAGAGAACACTAACGCTTGTTCAGGACGAAAGAAAGCACAGAGCGCCAGATTTGCTGTTGCCCTGGAGAGCTTGCAGAGCACTGGGGAAAGGCAGGCAGAGAATTCCCCGCTAGCACCTTCTCTCTGTCCGGGAAGGAGAAATGTTCACATTGTTTCACAGAATCGCATTTGCGTCGCTGCAGGGAACATTAACGCTTGTTCAGGACGAAAGAAAGCACAGAGCCCCAGATTTGCTGTTGCCCTGGAGAGCTTGCAGAGCACCGGGGAAAGGCAGGCAGAGAATTCCCTGCTAGCACCTTCTCTGTGTCCGGGAAGGAAAACTGTTCGCATTTGCTTTACAGAACCGCTTTTCTGCAGGGAACATTAACGCTTGTTCAGGACGAAAGAAAGCACGGAACCCCAGATTTGCTGTTGCCCTGGAGAGCTTGCAGAGCACTGGGGAAAGGCAGGCAGAGAATTCCCTGCTAGCACCTTCTCTGTGTCCGGGAAGGAAAACTGTTCGCATTTGCTTCACAGAATCGCATTTGCGTAGCTGCAGGGAACATTAACGATTGTTCAGGACGAAAGAAAGCACAGAGCCCCAGATTTGCTGTTGCCCTGGAGAGCTTGCAGAGCACTGGGGAAAGGCAGGCAGAGAATTCCCTGCTAGCACCTTCTCTGTGTCCGGGAAGGAAAACTGTTCGCATTTGCTTCACAGAACCGCTTTTCTGCAGAGAACACTAACGCTTGTTCAGGACGAAAGAAAGCACAGAGCCCCAGATTTGCTGTTTCCCTGGACAGCTTGCAGAGCACTGGGGAAAGGCAGGCAGAGAATTCCCTGCTAGCACCTTCTCTGTGTCCAGGAAGGAAAACTGTTCGCATTTGCTTCACAGAACCGCTTTTCTGCAGGGACCATTAACGCTTGTTCAGGACGAAAGAAAGCACGGAGCCCCAGATTTGCTGTTGCCCTGGAGAGCTTGCAGAGCACTGGGGAAAGGCAGGCAGAGAATTCCCTGCTAGCACCTTCTCTGTGTCCGAGAAGGAAAACTGTTCACATTTGCTTCACAGAACCGCTTTTCTGCAGAGAACACTAACGCTTGTTCAGGACGAAAGAAAGCACAGAGCCCCAGATTTGCTGTTGCCCTGGAGAGCTTGCAGAGCACTGGGGAAAGGCAGGCAGAGAATTCCCTGCTAGCACCTTCTCTGTGCCTAGGAAGGAGAAATGTTCACATTGTTTCACAGAATCGCATTTGCGTCGCTGCAGGGAACATTAACGCTTGTTCAGGACGAAAGAAAGCACAGAGCCCCAGATTTGCTGTTGCCCTGGAGAGCTTGCAGAGCACTGGGGAAAGGCAGGCAGAGAATTCCCTGCTAGCACCTTCTCTGTGTCCGGGAAGGAGAAATGTTCACATTGTTTCACAGAATCGCATTTGCGTCGCTGCAGGGAACATTAACGCTTGTTCAGGACGAAAGAAAGCACAGAGCCCCAGATTTGCTGTTGCCCTGGAGAGCTTGCAGAGCACTGGGGAAAGGCAGGCAGAGAATTCCCTGCTAGCACCTTCTCTGTGTCCGGGAAGGAAAACTGTTCGCATTTGCTTCACAGAACCGCTTTTCTGCAGAGAACACTAACGCTTGTTCAGGACGAAAGAAAGCACAGAGCCCCAGATTTGCTGTTGCCCTGGAGAGCTTGCAGAGCACTGGGGAAAGGCAGGCAGAGAATTCCCTGATAGCACCTTCTCTGTGTCCGGGAATGAGAAGTCTTCACGTTGTTACTCGGAATCGCATTTGCGTCGCTGTAGAGAACACTAACGCTTGTTCAGGACGAAAGAAAGCACAGAGCGCCAGATTTGCTGTTGCCCTGGAGAGCTTGCAGAGCACTGGGGAAAGGCAGGCAGAGAATTCCCCGCTAGCACCTTCTCTGTGTCCGGGAAGGAAAACTGTTCGCATTTGCTTCACAGAACCGCTTTTCTGCAGGGAACATTAACGCTTCTTCCGGACGAAAGAAAGCACAGAGCCCCAGATTTGCTGTTGCCCTGGAGAGCTTGCAGAGCACCGGGGAAAGGCAGGCAGAGAATTCCCTGCTAGCACCTTCTCTGTGTCCGGGAAGGAAAACTGTTTGCATTTGCTTTACAGAACCGCTTTTCTGCAGGGAACATTAACGCTTGTTCAGGACGAAAGAAAGCACAGAGCCCCAGATTTGCTGTTGCCCTGGAGAGCTTGCAGAGCACTGGGGAAAGGCAGGCAGAGAATTCCCTGCTAGCACCTTCTCTGTGTCCGGGAAGGAAAACTGTTCGCATTTGCTTCACAGAATCGCATTTGCGTAGCTGCAGGGAACATTAACGATTGTTCAGGATGAAAGAAAGCACAGAGCCCCAGATTTGCTGTTGCCCTGGAGAGCTTGCAGAGCACTGGGGAAAGGCAGGCAGAGAATTCCCTGCTAGCACCTTCTCTGTGTCCGGGAAGGAAAACTGTTCGCATTTGCTTCACAGAACCGCTTTTCTGCAGAGAACACTAACGCTTGTTCAGGACGAAAGAAAGCACAGAGCCCCAGATTTGCTGTTTCCCTGGACAGCTTGCAGAGCACTGGGGAAAGGCAGGCAGAGAATTCCCTGCTAGCACCTTCTCTGTGTCCGGGAAGGAGAAATGTTCACATTGTTTCACAGAATCGCATTTGCGTCGCTGCAGGGAACATTAACGCTTATTCAGGACGAAAGAAAGCACAGAGCCCCAGATTTGCTGTTGCCCTGGAGAGCTTGCAGAGCACTGGGGAAAGGCAGGCAGAGAATTCCCTGCTAGCACCTTCTCTGTGTCCGGGAAGGAAAACTGTTCGCATTTGCTTCACAGAACCGCTTTTCTGCAGGGAACATTAACGCTTGTTCAGGACGAAAGAAAGCACAGAGCCCCAGATTTGCTGTTGCCCTGGAGAGCTTGCAGAGCACTGGGGAAAGGCAGGCAGAGAATTCCCTGCTAGCGCCTTCTCTGTGTCCGGGAAGGAAAACTGTTCGCATTTGCTTCACAGAACCGCTTTTCTGCAGAGAACACTAACGCTTGTTCAGGACAAAAGAAAGCACAGAGCCCCAGATTTGCTGTTTCCCTGGACAGCTTGCAGAGCACTGGGGAAAGGCAGGCAGAGAATTCCCTGCTAGCACCTTCTCTGTGTCCGGGAAGGAGAAATGTTCACATTGTTTCACAGAATCGCATTTGCGTCGCTGCAGGGAACATTAACGCTTATTCAGGACGAAAGAAAGCACAGAGCCCCAGATTTGCTGTTGCCCTGGAGAGCTTGCAGAGCACCGGGGAAAGGCAGGCAGAGAATTCCCTGCTAGCACCTTCTCTGTGTCCGGGAAGGAAAACTGTTCGCATTTGCTTCACAGAACCGCTTTTCGGCAGGGAACATTAACGCTTGTTCAGGACGAAAGAAAGCACAGAGCCCCAGATTTGCTGTTGCCCTGGAGAGCTTGCAGAGCACTGGTGAAAGGCAGGCAGAGAATTCCCTGCTAGCACCTTCTCTGTGTCCGGGAAGGAAAACTGTTCACATTTGCTTCACAGAACCGCTTTTCTGCAGAGAACACTAACGCTTGTTCAGGACGAAAGAAAGCACAGAGCCCCAGATTTGCTGTTGCCCTGAAGAGCTTGCAGAGCACTGGGGAAAGGCAGGCAGAGAATTCCCTGCTAGCACCTTCTCTGTGTCCGTGAAGGAGAAATGTTCACATTGTTTCACAGAATCGCATTTGCGTCGCTGCAGGGAACATTAACGCTTATTCAGGACGAAAGAAAGCACAGAGCCCCAGATTTGCTGTTGCCCTGGAGAGCTTGCAGAGCACTGGGGAAAGGCAGGCAGAGAATTCCCTGATAGCACCTTCTCTGTGTCCGGGAATGAGAAGTCTTCACGTTGTTACTCGGAATCGCATTTGCGTCGCTGTAGAGAACACTAACGCTTGTTCAGGACGAAAGAAAGCACAGAGCCCCAGATTTGCTGTTGCCCTGGAGAGCTTGCAGAGCACTGGGGAAAGGCAGGCAGAGAATTCCCTGCTAGCACCTTCTCTGTGTCCGGGAAGGAGAAATGTTCACATTGTTTCACAGAATCGCATTTGCGTCGCTGCAGGGAACATTAACGCTTATTCAGGACGAAAGAAAGCACAGAGCCCCAGATTTGCTGTTGCCCTGGAGAGCTTGCAGAGCACTGGGGAAAGGCAGGCAGAGAATTCCCTGCTAGCACCTTCTCTGTACCTGGGAAGGAGAAGTCTTCACGTTGTTACTCGGAATCGCATTTGCGTCGCTGTAGAGAACACTAACGCTTGTTCAGGACGAAAGAAAGCACAGAGCGCCAGATTTGCTGTTGCCCTGGAGAGCTTGCAGAGCACTGGGGAAAGGCAGGCAGAGAATTCCCCGCTAGCACCTTCTCTGTGTCCGGGAAGGAAAACTGTTCGCATTTGCTTCACAGAACCGCTTTTCTGCAGGGAACATTAACGCTTGTTCAGGACGAAAGAAAGCACAGAGCCCCAGATTTGCTGTTGCCCTGGAGAGCTTGCAGAGCACCGGGGAAAGGCAGGCAGAGAATTCCCTGCTAGCACCTTCTCTGTGTCCGGGAAGGAAAACTGTTCGCATTTGCTTTACAGAACCGCTTTTCTGCAGGGAACATTAACGCTTGTTCAGGACGAAAGAAAGCACAGAGCCCCAGATTTGCTGTTGCCCTGGAGAGCTTGCAGAGCACTGGGGAAAGGCAGGCAGAGAATTCCCTGCTAGCACCTTCTCTGTGTCCGGGAAGGAGAAATGTTCACATTGTTTCACAGAATCGCATTTGCGTAGCTGCAGGGAACATTAACGATTGTTCAGGACGAAAGAAAGCACAGAGCGCCAGATTTGCTGTTGCCCTGGAGAGCTTGCAGAGCACTGGGGAAAGGCAGGCAGAGAATTCCCTGCTAGCACCTTCTCTGTGTCCGGGAAGGAAAACTGTTCGCATTTGCTTCACAGAACCCATTTTCTGCAGAGAACACTAACGCTTGTTCAGGACGAAAGAAAGCACAGAGCCCCAGATTTGCTGTTGCCCTGAAGAGCTTGCAGAGCACTGGGGAAAGGCAGGCAGAGAATTCCCTGCTAGCACCTTCTCTGTGTCCGGGAAGGAAAACTGTTCGCATTTGCTTCACAGAACCGCTTTTCTGCAGAGAACACTAACGCTTGTTCAGGACAAAAGAAAGCACAGAGCCCCAGATTTGCTGTTTCCCTGGACAGCTTGCAGAGCACTGGGGAAAGGCAGGCAGAGAATTCCCTGCTAGCACCTTCTCTGTGTCCGGGAAGGAGAAATGTTCACATTGTTTCACAGAATCGCATTTGCGTCGCTGCAGGGAACATTAACGCTTATTCAGGACGAAAGAAAGCACAGAGCCCCAGATTTGCTGTTGCCCTGGAGAGCTTGCAGAGCACTGGGGAAAGGCAGGCAGAGAATTCCCTGCTAGCACCTTCTCTGTGTCCGGGAAGGAAAACTGTTCGCATTTGCTTCACAGAACCGCTTTTCTGCAGGGAACATTAACGCTTGTTCAGGACGAAAGAAAGCACAGAGCCCCAGATTTGCTGTTGCCCTGGAGAGCTTGCAGAGCACTGGGGAAAGGCAGGCAGAGAATTCCCTGTTAGCGCCTTCTCTGTGTCCGGGAAGGAAAACTGTTCGCATTTGCTTCACAGAACCGCTTTTCTGCAGAGAACACTAACGCTTGTTCAGGACAAAAGAAAGCACAGAGCCCCAGATTTGCTGTTTCCCTGGACAGCTTGCAGAGCACTGGGGAAAGGCAGGCAGAGAATTCCCTGCTAGCACCTTCTCTGTGTCCGGGAAGGAGAAATATTCACATTGTTTCACAGAATCGCATTTGCGTCGCTGCAGGGAACATTAACGCTTATTCAGGACGAAAGAAAGCACAGAGCCCCAGATTTGCTGTTGCCCTGGAGAGCTTGCAGAGCACTGGGGAAAGGCAGGCAGAGAATTCCCTGCTAGCACCTTCTCTGTGTCCGGGAAGGAAAACTGTTCGCATTTGCTTCACAGAACCGCTTTTCTGCAGAGAACACTAACGCTTGTTCAGGACGAAAGAAAGCACAGAGCCCCAGATTTGCTGTTGCCCTGGAGAGCTTGCAGAGCACTGGGGAAAGGCAGGCAGAGAATTCCCTGCTAGCACCTTCTCTGTGTCCGGGAAGGAAAACTGTTCGCATTTGCTTCACAGAACCGCTTTTCTGCAGGGACCATTAACGCTTGTTCAGGACGAAAGAAAGCACGGAGCCCCAGATTTGCTGTTGCCCTGGAGAGCTTGCAGAGCACTGGGGAAAGGCAGGCAGAGAATTCCCTGCTAGCACCTTCTCTGTGTCCGGGAAGGAAAACTGTTCACATTTGCTTCACAGAACCGCTTTTCTGCAGAGAACACTAACGCTTCTTCAGGACGAAAGAAAGCACAGAGCCCCAGATTTGCTGTTGCCCTGCAGAGCTTGCAGAGCACTGGGGAAAGGCAGGCAGAGAATTCCCTGCTAGCATCTTCTCTGTGTCCGGGAAGGAGAAATGTTCACATTGTTTCACAGAACCGCTTTTCTGCAGGGAACATTAACGCTTGTTCAGGACGAAAGAAAGCACAGAGCCCCAGATTTGCTGTTGCCCTGGAGAGCTTGCAGAGCACTGGGGAAAGGCAGGCAGAGAATTCCCTGCTAGCACCTTCTCTGTGTCCGGGAAGGAAAACTGTTCGCATTTGCTTCACAGAACCGCTTTTCTGCAGAGAACACTAACGCTTGTTCAGGACGAAAGAAAGCACAGAGCCCCAGATTTGCTGTTTCCCTGGACAGCTTGCAGAGCACTGGGGAAAGGCAGGCAGAGAATTCCCTGATAGCACCTTCTCTGTGTCCGGGAATGAGAAGTCTTCACGTTGTTACTCGGAATCGCATTTGCGTCGCTGTAGAGAACACTAACGCTTGTTCAGGACGAAAGAAAGCACAGAGCGCCAGATTTGCTGTTGCCCTGGAGAGCTTGCAGAGCACTGGGGAAAGGCAGGCAGAGAATTCCCTGCTAGCACCTTCTCTGTGCCTGGGAAGGAGAAGTCTTCACGTTGTTACTCGGAATCGCATTTGCGTCGCTGTAGAGAACACTAACGCTTGTTCAGGACGAAAGAAAGCACAGAGCGCCAGATTTGCTGTTGCCCTGGAGAGCTTGCAGAGCACTGGGGAAAGGCAGGCAGAGAATTCCCCGCTAGCACCTTCTCTGTGTCCGGGAAGGAAAACTGTTCGCATTTGCTTCACAGAACCGCTTTTCTGCAGGGAACATTAACGCTTGTTCAGGACGAAAGAAAGCACAGAGCCCCAGATTTGCTGTTGCCCTGGAGAGCTTGCAGAGCACCGGGGAAAGGCAGGCAGAGAATTCCCTGCTAGCACCTTCTCTGTGTCCGGGAAGGAAAACTGTTCGCATTTGCTTTACAGAACCGCTTTTCTGCAGGGAACATTAACGCTTGTTCAGGACGAAAGAAAGCACAGAGCCCCAGATTTGCTGTTGCCCTGGAGAGCTTGCAGAGCACTGGGGAAAGGCAGGCAGAGAATTCCCTGCTAGCACCTTCTCTGTGTCCGGGAAGGAGAAATGTTCACATTGTTTCACAGAATCGCATTTGCGTCGCTGCAGGGAACATTAACGCTTGTTCAGGACGAAAGAAAGCACAGAGCCCCAGATTTGCTGTTGCCCTGGAGAGCTTGCAGAGCACTGGGGAAAGGCAGGCAGAGAACTCCCTGCTAGCACCTTCTCTGTGTCCGGGAAGGAAAACTGTTCGCATTTGCTTCACAGAACCGCTTTTCTGCAGGGAACATTAACGCTTGTTCAGGACGAAAGAAAGCACAGAGCCCCAGATTTGCTGTTGCCCTGGAGAGCTTGCAGAGCACTGGGGAAAGGCAGGCAGAGAATTCCCTGCTAGCACCTTCTCTGTGTCCGGGAAGGAAAACTGTTCACATTTGCTTCACAGAACCGCTTTTCTGCAGAGAACACTAACGCTTGTTCAGGACGAAAGAAAGCACAGAGCCCCAGATTTGCTGTTGCCCTGGAGAGCTTGCAGAGCACTGGGGAAAGGCAGGCAGAGAATTCCCTGCTAGCACCTTCTCTGTGCCTAGGAAGGAGAAATGTTCACATTGTTTCACAGAATCGCATTTGCGTCGCTGCAGGCAACATTAACGCTTGTACAGGACGAAAGAAAGCACAGAGCCCCAGATTTGCTGTTGCCCTGGAGAGCTTGCAGAGCACTGGGGAAAGGCAGGCAGAGAATTCCCTGCTAGCATCTTCTCTGTGTCCGGGAAGGAAAACTGTTCGCATTTGCTTCACAGAACCGCTTTTCTGCAGGGAACATTAACGCTTGTTCAGGACGAAAGAAAGCACAGAGCCCCAGATGTGCTGTTGCCCTGGAGAGCTTGCAGATCACTGGGGAAAGGCAGGCAGAGAATTCCCTGCTAGCACCTTCTCTGTGTCCGGGAAGGAAAACTGTTCGCATTTGCTTCACAGAACCGCTTTTCTGCAGAGAACACTAACGCTTGTTCAGGACGAAAGAAAGCACAGAGCCCCAGATTTGCTGTTGCCCTGGAGAGCTTGCAGAGCACTGGGGAAAGGCAGGCAGAGAATTCCCTGATAGCACCTTCTCTGTGTCCGGGAAGGAGAAATGTTCACATTGTTTCACAGAATCGCATTTGCGTCGCTGCAGGGAACATTAACGCTTATTCAGGACGAAAGAAAGCACAGAGCCCCAGATTTGCTGTTGCCCTGGAGAGCTTGCAGAGCACTGGGGAAAGGCAGGCAGAGAATTCCCCGCTAGCACCTTCTCTGTGTCCGGGAAGGAAAACTGTTCGCATTTGCTTCACAGAACCGCTTTTCTGCAGGGAACATTAACGCTTGTTCAGGACGAAAGAAAGCACAGAGCCCCAGATTTGCTGTTGCCCTGGAGAGCTTGCAGAGCACCGGGGAAAGGCAGGCAGAGAATTCCCTGCTAGCACCTTCTCTGTGTCCGGGAAGGAAAACTGTTCGCATTTGCTTTACAGAACCGCTTTTCTGCAGGGAACATTAACGCTTGTTCAGGACGAAAGAAAGCACAGAGCCCCAGATTTGCTGTTGCCCTGGAGAGCTTGCAGAGCACTGGGGAAAGGCAGGCAGAGAATTCCCTGCTAGCACCTTCTCTGTGTCCGGGAAGGAGAAATGTTCACATTGTTTCACAGAATCGCATTTGCGTAGCTGCAGGGACCATTAACGCTTGTTCAGGACGAAAGAAAGCACAGAGCCCCAGATTTGCTGTTGCCCTGGAGAGCTTGCAGAGCACTGGGGAAAGGCAGGCAGAGAATTCCCTGCTAGCACCTTCTCTGTGTCCGGGAAGGAAAACTGTTCGCATTTGCTTCACAGAACCGCTTTTCTGCAGAGAACACTAACGCTTGTTCAGGACGAAAGAAAGCACAGAGCCCCAGATTTGCTGTTGCCCTGGAGAGCTTGCAGAGCACTGGGGAAAGGCAGGCAGAGAATTCCCTGCTAGCACCTTCTCTGTGTCCGGGAAGGAGAGATGTTCACATTGTTTCACAGAATCGCATTTGCGTCGCTGCAGGGAACATTAACGCTTATTCAGGACGAAAGAAAGCACAGAGCCCCAGATTTGCTGTTGCCCTGGAGAGCTTGCAGAGCACTGGGGAAAGGCAGGCAGAGAATTCCCTGCTAGCACCTTCTCTGTGTCCGGGAAGGAGAAATGTTCACATTGTTTCACAGAATCGCATTTGCGTCGCTGCAGGGAACATTAACGCTTATTCAGGACGAAAGAAAGCACAGAGCCCCAGATTTGCTGTTGCCCTGGAGAGCTTGCAGAGCACTGGGGAAAGGCAGGCAGAGAATTCCCTGCTAGCACCTTCTCTGTGTCCGGGAAGGAAAACTGTTCGCATTTGCTTCACAGAACCGCTTTTCTGCAGGGAACATTAACGCTTGTTCAGGACGAAAGAAAGCACAGAGCGCCAGATTTCTGTTGCCCTGGAGAGCTTGCAGAGCACTGGGGAAAGGCAGGCAGAGAATTCCCTGCTAGCACCTTCTCTGTGTCCGGGAAGGAAAACTGTTCGCATTTGCTTCACAGAACCACTTTTCTGCAGAGAACACTAACGCTTGTTCAGGACGAAAGAAAGCACAGAGCCCCAGATTTGCTGTTGCCCTGGAGAGCTTGCAGAGCACTGGGGAAAGGCAGGCAGAGAATTCCCTGCTAGCACCTTCTCTGTGTCCGGGAAGGAGAAGTCTTCACGTTGTTACTCGGAATCGCATTTGCGTCGCTGTAGAGAACACTAACGCTTGTTCAGGACGAAAGAAAGCACAGAGCGCCAGATTTGCTGTTGCCCTGGAGAGCTTGCAGAGCACCGGGGAAAGGCAGGCAGAGAATTCCCTGCTAGCACCTTCTCTGTGTCCGGGAAGGAAAACTGTTCGCATTTGCTTCACAGAACCGCTTTTCTGCAGGGAACATTAACGCTTGTTCAGGATGAAAGAAAGCACAGAGCCCCAGATTTGCTGTTGCCCTGGAGAGCTTGCAGAGCACTGGGGAAAGGCAGGCAGAGAATTCCCTGCTAGCACCTTCTCTGTGCCTAGGAAGGAGAAATGTTCACATTGTTTCACAGAATCGCATTTGCGTCGCTGCAGGGAACATTAACGCTTGTTCAGGACGAAAGAAAGCACAGAGCCCCAGATTTGCTGTTGCCCTGGAGAGCTTGCAGAGCACTGGGGAAAGGCAGGCAGAGAATTCCCTGCTAGCACCTTCTCTGTGTCCGGGAAGGAAAACTGTTCGCATTTGCTTCACAGAACCGCTTTTCTGCAGGGACCATTAACGCTTGTTCAGGACGAAAGAAAGCACGGAGCCCCAGATTTGCTGTTGCCCTGGAGAGCTTGCAGAGCACTGGGGAAAGGCAGGCAGAGAATTCCCTGCTAGCACCTTCTCTGTGTCCGGGAAGGAAAACTGTTCACATTTGCTTCACAGAACCGCTTTTCTGCAGAGAACATTAACGCTTGTTCAGGACGAAAGAAAGCACAGAGCCCCAGATTTGCTGTTGCCCTGGAGAGCTTGCAGAGCACTGGGGAAAGGCAGGCAGAGAATTCCCTGCTAGCACCTTCTCTGTGCCTAGGAAGGAGAAATGTTCACATTGTTTCACAGAATCGCATTTGCGTCGCTGCAGGCAACATTAACGCTTGTACAGGACGAAAGAAAGCACAGAGCCCCAGATTTGCTGTTGCCCTGCAGAGCTTGCAGAGCACTGGGGAAAGGCAGGCAGAGAATTCCCTGCTAGCATCTTCTCTGTGTCCGGGAAGGAAAACTGTTCGCATTTGCTTCACAGAACCGCTTTTCTGCAGGGAACATTAACGCTTGTTCAGGACGAAAGAAAGCACAGAGCCCCAGATTTGCTGTTGCCCTGGAGAGCTTGCAGAGCACTGGGGAAAGGCAGGCAGAGAATTCCCTGCTAGCACCTTCTCTGTGTCCGGGAAGGAAAACTGTTCGCATTTGCTTCACAGAACCGCTTTTCTGCAGAGAACACTAACGCTTGTTCAGGATGAAAGAAAGCACAGAGCCCCAGATTTGCTGTTGCCCTGGAGAGCTTGCAGAGCACTGGGGAAAGGCAGGCAGAGAATTCCCTGATAGCACCTTCTCTGTGTCCGGGAAGGAGAAATGTTCACATTGTTTCACAGAATCGCACTTGCGTCGCTGCAGGGAACATTAACGCTTATTCAGGACGAAAGAAAGCACAGAGCCCCAGATTTGCTGTTGCCCTGGAGAGCTTGCAGAGCACTGGGGAAAGGCAGGCAGAGAATTCCCTGCTAGCACCTTCTCTGTGCCTGGGAAGGAGAAGTCTTCACGTTGTTACTCGGAATCGCATTTGCGTCGCTGTAGAGAACACTAACGCTTGTTCAGGACGAAAGAAAGCACAGAGCGCCAGATTTGCTGTTGCCCTGGAGAGCTTGCAGAGCACTGGGGAAAGGCAGGCAGAGAATTCCCCGCTAGCACCTTCTCTGTGTCCGGGAAGGAAAACTGTTCGCATTTGCTTCACAGAACCGCTTTTCTGCAGGGAACATTAACGCTTGTTCAGGACGAAAGAAAGCACAGAGCGCCAGATTTGCTGTTGCCCTGGAGAGCTTGCAGAGCACCGGGGAAAGGCAGGCAGAGAATTCCCTGCTAGCACCTTCTCTGTGTCCGGGAAGGAAAACTGTTCGCATTTGCTTTACAGAACCGCTTTTCTGCAGGGAACATTAACGCTTGTTCAGGACGAAAGAAAGCACAGAGCCCCAGATTTGCTGTTGCCCTGGAGAGCTTGCAGAGCACTGGGGAAAGGCAGGCAGAGAATTCCCTGCTAGCACCTTCTCTGTGTCCGGGAAGGAGAAATGTTCACATTGTTTCACAGAATCGCATTTGCGTCGCTGCAGGGAACATTAACGCTTGTTCAGGACGAAAGAAAGCACAGAGCCCCAGATTTGCTGTTGCCCTGGAGAGCTTGCAGAGCACTGGGGAAAGGCAGGCAGAGAATTCCCTGCTAGCACCTTCTCTGTGTCCGGGAAGGAAAACTGTTCGCATTTGCTTCACAGAACCGCTTTTCTGCAGAGAACACTAACGCTTGTTCAGGACGAAAGAAAGCACAGAGCCCCAGATTTGCTGTTGCCCTGGAGAGCTTGCAGAGCACTGGGGAAAGGCAGGCAGAGAATTCCCTGCTAGCACCTTCTCTGTGTCCGGGAAGGAAAACTGTTCGCATTTGCTTCACAGAATCGCATTTGCGTCGCTGCAGGGAACATTAACGCTTATTCAGGACGAAAGAAAACACAGAGCCCCAGATTTGCTGTTGCCCTGGAGAGCTTGCAGAGCACTGGGGAAAGGCAGGCAGAGAATTCCCTGCTAGCACCTTCTCTGTGTCCGGGAAGGAAAACTGTTCGCATTTGCTTCACAGAACCGCTTTTCTGCAGAGAACACTAACGCTTGTTCAGGACGAAAGAAAGCACAGAGCCCCAGATTTGCTGTTGCCCTGGAGAGCTTGCAGAGCACTGGGGAAAGGCAGGCAGAGAATTCCCTGCTAGCACCTTCTCTGTGTCCGGGAAGGAGAAATGTTCACATTGTTTCACAGAATCGCATTTGCGTCGCTGCAGGGAACATTAACGCTTATTCAGGACGAAAGAAAGCACAGAGCCCCAGATTTGCTGTTGCCCTGGAGAGCTTGCAGAGCACTGGGGAAAGGCAGGCAGAGAATTCCCTGCTAGCATCTTCTCTGTGCCTAGGAAGGAGAAATGTTCACATTGTTTCACAGAATCGCATTTGCGTCGCTGCAGGGAACATTAACGCTTGTTCAGGACGAAAGAAAGCACAGAGCCCCAGATTTGCTGTTGCCCTGGAGAGCTTGCAGAGCACTGGGGAAAGGCAGGCAGAGAATTCCCCGCTAGCACCTTCTCTGTGTCCGGGAAGGAAAACTGTTCGCATTTGCTTCACAGAACCGCTTTTCTGCAGGGAACATTAACGCTTATTCAGGACGAAAGAAAGCACAGAGCGCCAGATTTGCTGTTGCCCTGGAGAGCTTGCAGAGCACCGGGGAAAGGCAGGCAGAGAATTCCCTGCTAGCACCTTCTCTGTGTCCGGGAAGGAAAACTGTTCGCATTTGCTTCACAGAACCGCTTTTCTGCAGGGAACATTAACGCTTGTTCAGGACGAAAGAAAGCACAGAGCGCCAGATTTGCTGTTTCCCTGGAGAGCTTGCAGAGCACTGGGGAAAGGCAGGCAGAGAATTCCCTGCTAGCACCTTCTCTGTGTCCAGGAAGGAAAACTGTTCGCATTTGCTTCACAGAACCGCTTTTCTGCAGGAAACATTAACGCTTGTTCAGGACGAAAGAAAGCACAGAGCCCCAGATTTGCTGTTGCCCTGGAGAGCTTGCAGAGCACTGGGGAAAGGCAGGCAGAGAATTCCCTGCTAGCACCTTCTCTGTGCCTAGGAAGGAGAAATGTTCACATTGTTTCACAGAATCGCATTTGCGTCGCTGCAGGGAACATTAACGCTTGTTCAGGACGAAAGAAAGCACAGAGCCCCAGATTTGCTGTTGCCCTGGAGAGCTTGCAGAGCACTGGGGAAAGGCAGGCAGAGAATTCCCTGCTAGCACCTTCTCTGTGTCCGGGAAGGAAAACTGTTCGCATTTGCTTCACAGAACCGCTTTTCTGCAGGGACCATTAACGCTTGTTCAGGACGAAAGAAAGCACGGAGCCCCAGATTTGCTGTTGCCCTGGAGAGCTTGCAGAGCACTGGGGAAAGGCAGGCAGAGAATTCCCTGCTAGCACCTTCTCTGTGTCCGAGAAGGAAAACTGTTCACATTTGCTTCACAGAACCGCTTTTCTGCAGAGAACACTAACGCTTGTTCAGGACGAAAGAAAGCACAGAGCCCCAGATTTGCTGTTGCCCTGGAGAGCTTGCAGAGCACCGGGGAAAGGCAGGCAGAGAATTCCCTGCTAGCACCTTCTCTGTGCCTAGGAAGGTGAAATGTTCACATTGTTTCACAGAATCGCATTTGCGTCGCTGCAGGGAACATTAACGCTTGTTCAGGACGAAAGAAAGCACAGAGCCCCAGATTTGCTGTTGCCCTGGAGAGCTTGCAGAGCACTGGGGAAAGGCAGGCAGAAAATTCCCTGTTAGCACCTTCTCTGTGTCCGGGAAGGAAAACTGTTCGCATTTGCTTCACAGAACCGCTTTTCTGCAGAGAACACTAACGCTTGTTCAGGACGAAAGAAAGCACAGAGCCCCAGATTTGCTGTTGCCCTGGAGAGCTTGCAGAGCACTGGGGAAAGGCAGGCAGAGAATTCCCTGATAGCACCTTCTCTGTGTCCGGGAATGAGAAGTCTTCACGTTGTTACTCGGAATCGCATTTGCGTCGCTGTAGAGAACACTAACGCTTGTTCAGGACGAAAGAAAGCACAGAGCCCCAGATTTGCTGTTGCCCTGGAGAGCTTGCAGAGCACTGGGGAAAGGCAGGCAGAGAATTCCCTGCTAGCACCTTCTCTGTGTCCGGGAAGGAGAAATGTTCACATTGTTTCACAGAATCGCATTTGCGTCGCTGCAGGGAACATTAACGCTTATTCAGGACGAAAGAAAGCACAGAGCCCCAGATTTGCTGTTGCCCTGGAGAGCTTGCAGAGCACTGGGGAAAGGCAGGCAGAGAATTCCCTGCTAGCACCTTCTCTGTGTCCGGGAAGGAAAACTGTTCGCATTTGCTTCACAGAACCGCTTTTCTGCAGAGAACACTAACGCTTGTTCAGGACGAAAGAAAGCACAGAGCCCCAGATTTGCTGTTGCCCTGGAGAGCTTGCAGAGCACTGGGGAAAGGCAGGCAGAGAATTCCCTGCTAGCACCTTCTCTGTGTCCGGGAAGGAAAACTGTTCGCATTTACTTCACAGAACCGCTTTTCTGCAGAGAACACTAACGCTTGTTCAGGACAAAAGAAAGCACAGAGCCCCAGATTTGCTGTTTCCCTGGACAGCTTGCAGAGCACTGGGGAAAGGCAGGCAGAGAATTCCCTGCTAGCACCTTCTCTGTGTCCGGGAAGGAGAAATGTTCACATTGTTTCACAGAATCGCATTTGCGTCGCTGCAGGGAACATTAACGCTTGTTCAGGACGAAAGAAAGCACAGAGCCCCAGATTTGCTGTTGCCCTGGAGAGCTTGCAGAGCACTGGGGAAAGGCAGGCAGAGAATTCCCTGCTAGCACCTTCTCTGTGTCCGGGAAGGAAAACTGTTCGCATTTGCTTCACAGAACCGCTTTTCTGCAGAGAACACTAACGCTTGTTCAGGACGAAAGAAAGCACAGAGCCCCAGATTTGCTGTTGCCCTGGAGAGCTTGCAGAGCACTGGGGAAAGGCAGGCAGAGAATTCCCTGATAGCACCTTCTCTGTGTCCGGGAATGAGAAGTCTTCACGTTGTTACTCGGAATCGCATTTGCGTCGCTGTAGAGAACACTAACGCTTGTTCAGGACGAAAGAAAGCACAGAGCCCCAGATTTGCTGTTGCCCTGGAGAGCTTGCAGAGCACTGGGGAAAGGCAGGCAGAGAATTCCCTGCTAGCACCTTCTCTGTGTCCGGGAAGGAAAATGTTCACATTGTTTCACAGAATCGCTTTTGCGTCGCTGCAGGGAACATTAACGCTTATTCAGGACGAAAGAAAGCACAGAGCCCCAGATTTGCTGTTGCCCTGGAGAGCTTGCAGAGCACTGGGGAAAGGCAGGCAGAGAATTCCCTGCTAGCACCTTCTCTGTGCCTGGGAAGGAGAAGTCTTCACGTTGTTACTCGGAATCGCATTTGCGTCGCTGTAGAGAACACTAACGCTTGTTCAGGACGAAAGAAAGCACAGAGCGCCAGATTTGCTGTTGCCCTGGAGAGCTTGCAGAGCACTGGGGAAAGGCAGGCAGAGAATTCCCCGCTAGCACCTTCTCTGTGTCCGGGAAGGAAAACTGTTCGCATTTGCTTCACAGAACCGCTTTTCTGCAGGGAACATTAACGCTTGTTCAGGACGAAAGAAAGCACAGAGCCCCAGATTTGCTGTTGCCCTGGAGAGCTTGCAGAGCACTGGGGAAAGGCAGGCAGAGAATTCCCTGCTAGCACCTTCTCTGTGTCCGGGAAGGAAAACTGTTCGCATTTGCTTCACAGAATCGCATTTGCGTAGCTGCAGGGAACATTAACGATTGTTCAGGACGAAAGAAAGCACAGAGCCCCAGATTTGCTGTTGCCCTGGAGAGCTTGCAGAGCACTGGGGAAAGGCAGGCAGAGAATTCCCTGCTAGCACCTTCTCTGTGTCCGGGAAGGAAAACTGTTCGCATTTGCTTCACAGAACCGCTTTTCTGCAGAGAACACTAACGCTTGTTCAGGACGAAAGAAAGCACAGAGCCCCAGATTTGCTGTTTCCCTGGACAGCTTGCAGAGCACTGGGGAAAGGCAGGCAGAGAATTCCCTGCTAGCACCTTCTCTGTGTCCGGGAAGGAGAAATGTTCACATTGTTTCACAGAATCGCATTTGCGTCGCTGCAGGGAACATTAACGCTTATTCAGGACGAAAGAAAGCACAGAGCCCCAGATTTGCTGTTGCCCTGGAGAGCTTGCAGAGCACTGGGGAAAGGCAGGCAGAGAATTCCCTGCTAGCACCTTCTCTGTGCCTGGGAAGGAAAACTGTTCGCATTTGCTTCACAGAACCGCTTTTCTGCAGAGAACACTAACGCTTGTTCAGGACGAAAGAAAGCACAGAGCCCCAGATTTGCTGTTTCCCTGGACAGCTTGCAGAGCACTGGGGAAAGGCAGGCAGAGAATTCCCTGCTAGCACCTTCTCTGTGTCCGGGAAGGAGAAGTGTTCACATTGTTTCACAGAATCGCATTTGCGTCGCTGCAGGGAACATTAACGCTTATTCAGGACGAAAGAAAGCACAGAGCCCCAGATTTGCTGTTGCCCTGGAGAGCTTGCAGAGCACTGGGGAAAGGCAGGCAGAGAATTCCCTGCTAGCACCTTCTCTGTGCCTGGGAAGGAGAAGTCTTCACGTTGTTACTCGGAATCGCATTTGCGTCGCTGTAGAGAACACTAACGCTTGTTCAGGACGAAAGAAAGCACAGAGCGCCAGATTTGCTGTTGCCCTGGAGAGCTTGCAGAGCACTGGGGAAAGGCAGGCAGAGAACTCCCCGCTAGCACCTTCTCTGTGTCCGGGAAGGAAAACTGTTCGCATTTGCTTCACAGAACCGCTTTTCTGCAGGGAACATTAACGCTTGTTCAGGACGAAAGAAAGCACAGAGCGCCAGATTTGCTGTTGCCCTGGAGAGCTTGCAGAGCACCGGGGAAAGGCAGGCAGAGAATTCCCTGCTAGCACCTTCTCTGTGTCCGGGAAGGAAAACTGTTCGCATTTGCTTTACAGAACCGCTTTTCTGCAGGGAACATTAACGCTTGTTCAGGACGAAAGAAAGCACAGAGCCCCAGATTTGCTGTTGCCCTGGAGAGCTTGCAGAGCACTGGGGAAAGGCAGGCAGAGAATTCCCTGCTAGCACCTTCTCTGTGTCCGGGAAGGAAAACTGTTCGCATTTGCTTCACAGAACCGCTTTTCTGCAGAGAACACTAACGCTTGTTCAGGACGAAAGAAAGCACAGAGCCCCAGATTTGCTGTTGCCCTGGAGAGCTTGCAGAGCACTGGGGAAAGGCAGGCAGAGAATTCCCTGCTAGCACCTTCTCTGTGTCCGGGAAGGAAAACTGTTCGCATTTGCTTCACAGAACCGCTTTTCTGCAGAGAACACTAACGCTTGTTCAGGACAAAAGAAAGCACAGAGCCCCAGATTTGCTGTTTCCCTGGACAGCTTGCAGAGCACTGGGGAAAGGCAGGCAGAGAATTCCCTGCTAGCACCTTCTCTGTGTCCGGGAAGGAGAAATGTTCACATTGTTTCACAGAATCGCATTTGCGTCGCTGCAGGGAACATTAACGCTTATTCAGGACGAAAGAAAGCACAGAGCCCCAGATTTGCTGTTGCCCTGGAGAGCTTGCAGAGCACTGGGGAAAGGCAGGCAGAGAATTCCCTGCTAGCACCTTCTCTGTGTCCGGGAAGGAAAACTGTTCGCATTTGCTTCACAGAACCGCTTTTCTGCAGAGAACACTAACGCTTGTTCAGGACGAAAGAAAGCACAGAGCCCCAGATTTGCTGTTGCCCTGGAGAGCTTGCAGAGCACTGTGGAAAGGCAGGCAGAGAATTCCCTGCTAGCACCTTCTCTGTGTCCGGGAATGAAAACTGTTCGCATTTGCTTCACAGAACCGCTTTTCTGCAGGGAACATTAACGCTTGTTCAGGACGAAAGAAAGCACAGAGCCCCAGATTTGCTGTTGCCCTGGAGAGCTTGCAGAGCACTGGGGAAAGGCAGGCAGAGAATTCCCTGCTAGCACCTTCTCTGTGTCCGGGAAGGAAAACTGTTCACATTTGCTTCACAGAACCGCTTTTCTGCAGAGAACACTAACGCTTGTTCAGGACAAAAGAAAGCACAGAGCCCCAGATTTGCTGTTTCCCTGGACAGCTTGCAGAGCACTGGGGAAAGGCAGGCAGAGAATTCCCTGCTAGCACCTTCTCTGTGTCCGGGAAGGAGAAATGTTCACATTGTTTCACAGAATCGCATTTGCGTCGCTGCAGGGAACATTAACGCTTATTCAGGACGAAAGAAAACACAGAGCCCCAGATTTGCTGTTGCCCTGGAGAGCTTGCAGAGCACTGGGGAAAGGCAGGCAGAGAATTCCCTGCTAGCACCTTCTCTGTGTCCGGGAAGGAAAACTGTTCGCATTTGCTTCACAGAACCGCTTTTCTGCAGAGAACACTAACGCTTGTTCAGGACGAAAGAAAGCACAGAGCGCCAGATTTGCTGTTGCCCTGGAGAGCTTGCAGAGCACTGGGGAAAGGCAGGCAGAGAATTCCCTGCTAGCACCTTCTCTGTGTCCGGGAAGGAGAAATGTTCACATTGTTTCACAGAATCGCATTTGCGTCGCTGCAGGGAACATTAACGCTTATTCAGGACGAAAGAAAGCACAGAGCCCCAGATTTGCTGTTGCCCTGGAGAGCTTGCAGAGCACTGGGGAAAGGCAGGCAGAGAATTCCCTGTTAGCATCTTCTCTGTGCCTAGGAAGGAGAAATGTTCACATTGTTTCACAGAATCGCATTTGCGTCGCTGTAGAGAACACTAACGCTTGTTCAGGACGAAAGAAAGCACAGAGCGCCAGATTTGCTGTTGCCCTGGAGAGCTTGCAGAGCACTGGGGAAAGGCAGGCAGAGAATTCCCTGCTAGCACCTTCTCTGTGTCCGGGAAGGAAAACTGTTCGCATTTGCTTCACAGAACCGCTTTTCTGCAGGGAACATTAACGCTTATTCAGGACGAAAGAAAGCACAGAGCGCCAGATTTGCTGTTGCCCTGGAGAGCTTGCAGAGCACTGGGGAAAGGCAGGCAGAGAATTCCCTGCTAGCACCTTCTCTGTGTCCAGGAAGGAAAACTGTTCGCATTTGCTTCACAGAACCGCTTTTCTGCAGGGACCATTAACGCTTGTTCAGGACGAAAGAAAGCACGGAGCCCCAGATTTGCTGTTGCCCTGGAGAGCTTGCAGAGCACTGGGGAAAGGCAGGCAGAGAATTCCCTGCTAGCACCTTCTCTGTGTCCGAGAAGGAAAACTGTTCACATTTGCTTCACAGAACCGCTTTTCTGCAGAGAACACTAACGCTTGTTCAGGACGAAAGAAAGCACAGAGCCCCAGATTTGCTGTTGCCCTGGAGAGCTTGCAGAGCACTGGGGAAAGGCAGGCAGAGAATTCCCTGCTAGCACCTTCTCTGTGTCCGGGAAGGAGAAATGTTCACATTGTTTCACAGAATCGCATTTGCGTCGCTGCAGGGAACATTAACGCTTGTTCAGGACGAAAGAAAGCACAGAGCCCCAGATTTGCTGTTGCCCTGGAGAGCTTGCAGAGCACTGGGGAAAGGCAGGCAGAGAATTCCCTGCTAGCACCTTCTCTGTGTCCGGGAAGGAAAACTGTTCGCATTTGCTTCACAGAACCGCTTTTCTGCAGAGAACACTAACGCTTGTTCAGGACGAAAGAAAGCACAGAGCGCCAGATTTGCTGTTGCCCTGGAGAGCTTGCAGAGCACTGGGGAAAGGCAGGCAGAGAATTCCCTGATAGCACCTTCTCTGTGTCCGGGAATGAGAAGTCTTCACGTTGTTACTCGGAATCGCATTTGCGTCGCTGTAGAGAACACTAACGCTTGTTCAGGACGAAAGAAAGCACAGAGCCCCAGATTTGCTGTTGCCCTGGAGAGCTTGCAGAGCACTGGGGAAAGGCAGGCAGAGAATTCCCTGCTAGCACCTTCTCTGTGTCCGGGAAGGAGAAATGTTCACATTGTTTCACAGAACCGCTTTTCTGCAGAGAACACTAACGCTTGTTCAGGACGAAAGAAAGCACAGAGCCCCAGATTTGCTGTTGCCCTGGAGAGCTTGCAGAGCACTGGGGAAAGGCAGGCAGAGAATTCCCTGCTAGCACCTTCTCTGTGTCCGGGAAGGAGAAGTCTTCACGTTGTTACTCGGAATCGCATTTGCGTCGCTGTAGAGAACACTAACGCTTGTTCAGGACGAAAGAAAGCACAGAGCGCCAGATTTGCTGTTGCCCTGGAGAGCTTGCAGAGCACTGGGGAAAGGCAGGTAGAGAATTCCCTGCTAGCACCTTCTCTGTGTCCGGGAAGGAAAACTGTTCGCATTTGCTTCACAGAACCGCTTTTCTGCAGAGAACACTAACGCTTGTTCAGGACAAAAGAAAGCACAGAGCCCCAGATTTGCTGTTTCCCTGGACAGCTTGCAGAGCACTGGGGAAAGGCAGGCAGAGAATTCCCTGCTAGCACCTTCTCTGTGTCCGGGAAGGAGAAATGTTCACATTGTTTCACAGAATCGCATTTGCGTCGCTGCAGGGAACATTAACGCTTATTCAGGACGAAAGAAAGCACAGAGCCCCAGATTTGCTGTTGCCCTGGAGAGCTTGCAGAGCACTGGGGAAAGGCAGGCAGAGAATTCCCTGCTAGCACCTTCTCTGTGTCCGGGAAGGAAAACTGTTCGCATTTGCTTCACAGAACCGCTTTTCTGCAGAGAACACTAACGCTTGTTCAGGATGAAAGAAAGCACAGAGCCCCAGATTTGCTGTTGCCCTGGAGAGCTTGCAGAGCACTGGGGAAAGGCAGGCAGAGAATTCCCTGATAGCACCTTCTCTGTGTCCGGGAATGAGAAGTCTTCACGTTGTTACTCGGAATCGCATTTGCGTCGCTGTAGAGAACACTAACGCTTGTTCAGGACGAAAGAAAGCACAGAGCCCCAGATTTGCTGTTGCCCTGGAGAGCTTGCAGAGCACTGGGGAAAGGCAGGCAGAGAATTCCCTGATAGCACCTTCTCTGTGTCCGGGAAGGAGAAGTGTTCACATTGTTTCACAGAATCGCATTTGCGTCGCTGCAGGGAACATTAACGCTTATTCAGGACGAAAGAAAGCACAGAGCCCCAGATTTGCTGTTGCCCTGGAGAGCTTGCAGAGCACTGGGGAAAGGCAGGCAGAGAATTCCCTGCTAGCACCTTCTCTGTGCCTGGGAAGGAGAAGTCTTCACGTTGTTACTCGGAATCGCATTTGCGTCGCTGTAGAGAACACTAACGCTTGTTCAGGACGAAAGAAAGCACAGAGCGCCAGATTTGCTGTTGCCCTGGAGAGCTTGCAGAGCACTGGGGAAAGGCAGGCAGAGAATTCCCCGCTAGCACCTTCTCTGTGTCCGGGAAGGAAAACTGTTCGCATTTGCTTCACAGAACCGCTTTTCTGCAGGGAACATTAACGCTTGTTCAGGACGAAAGAAAGCACAGAGCGCCAGATTTGCTGTTGCCCTGGAGAGCTTGCAGAGCACCGGGGAAAGGCAGGCAGAGAATTCCCTGCTAGCACCTTCTCTGTGTCCGGGAAGGAAAACTGTTCGCATTTGCTTTACAGAACCGCTTTTCTGCAGGGAACATTAACGCTTGTTCAGGACGAAAGAAAGCACAGAGCCCCAGATTTGCTGTTGCCCTGGAGAGCTTGCAGAGCACTGGGGAAAGGCAGGCAGAGAATTCCCTGCTAGCACCTTCTCTGTGTCCGGGAAGGAGAAATGTTCACATTGTTTCACAGAATCGCATTTGCGTCGCTGCAGGGAACATTAACGCTTGTTCAGGACGAAAGAAAGCACAGAGCCCCAGATTTGCTGTTGCCCTGGAGAGCTTGCAGAGCACTGGGGAAAGGCAGGCAGAGAATTCCCTGCTAGCACCTTCTCTGTGTCCGGGAAGGAAAACTGTTCGCATTTGCTTCACAGAACCGCTTTTCTGCAGAGAACACTAACGCTTGTTCAGGACGAAAGAAAGCACAGAGCCCCAGATTTGCTGTTGCCCTGGAGAGCTTGCAGAGCACTGGGGAAAGGCAGGCAGAGAATTCCCTGCTAGCACCTTCTCTGTGTCCGGGAAGGAAAACTGTTCGCATTTGCTTCACAGAATCGCATTTGCGTCGCTGCAGGGAACATTAACGCTTATTCAGGACGAAAGAAAACACAGAGCCCCAGATTTGCTGTTGCCCTGGAGAGCTTGCAGAGCACTGGGGAAAGGCAGGCAGAGAATTCCCTGCTAGCACCTTCTCTGTGTCCGGGAAGGAAAACTGTTCGCATTTGCTTCACAGAACCGCTTTTCTGCAGAGAACACTAACGCTTGTTCAGGACGAAAGAAAGCACAGAGCCCCAGATTTGCTGTTGCCCTGGAGAGCTTGCAGAGCACTGGGGAAAGGCAGGCAGAGAATTCCCTGCTAGCACCTTCTCTGTGTCCGGGAAGGAGAAATGTTCACATTGTTTCACAGAATCGCATTTGCGTCGCTGCAGGGAACATTAACGCTTATTCAGGACGAAAGAAAGCACAGAGCCCCAGATTTGCTGTTGCCCTGGAGAGCTTGCAGAGCACTGGGGAAAGGCAGGCAGAGAATTCCCTGCTAGCATCTTCTCTGTGCCTAGGAAGGAGAAATGTTCACATTGTTTCACAGAATCGCATTTGCGTCGCTGCAGGGAACATTAACGCTTGTTCAGGACGAAAGAAAGCACAGAGCCCCAGATTTGCTGTTGCCCTGGAGAGCTTGCAGAGCACTGGGGAAAGGCAGGCAGAGAATTCCCCGCTAGCACCTTCTCTGTGTCCAGGAAGGAAAACTGTTCGCATTTGCTTCACAGAACCGCTTTTCTGCAGGGAACATTAACGCTTATTCAGGACGAAAGAAAGCACAGAGCGCCAGATTTGCTGTTGCCCTGGAGAGCTTGCAGAGCACCGGGGAAAGGCAGGCAGAGAATTCCCTGCTAGCACCTTCTCTGTGTCCGGGAAGGAAAACTGTTCGCATTTGCTTCACAGAACCGCTTTTCTGCAGGGAACATTAACGCTTGTTCAGGACGAAAGAAAGCACAGAGCGCCAGATTTGCTGTTTCCCTGGAGAGCTTGCAGAGCACTGGGGAAAGGCAGGCAGAGAATTCCCTGCTAGCACCTTCTCTGTGTCCAGGAAGGAAAACTGTTCGCATTTGCTTCACAGAACCGCTTTTCTGCAGGAAACATTAACGCTTGTTCAGGACGAAAGAAAGCACAGAGCCCCAGATTTGCTGTTGCCCTGGAGAGCTTGCAGAGCACTGGGGAAAGGCAGGCAGAGAATTCCCTGCTAGCACCTTCTCTGTGCCTAGGAAGGAGAAATGTTCACATTGTTTCACAGAATCGCATTTGCGTCGCTGCAGGGAACATTAACGCTTGTTCAGGACGAAAGAAAGCACAGAGCCCCAGATTTGCTGTTGCCCTGGAGAGCTTGCAGAGCACTGGGGAAAGGCAGGCAGAGAATTCCCTGCTAGCACCTTCTCTGTGTCCGGGAAGGAAAACTGTTCGCATTTGCTTCACAGAACCGCTTTTCTGCAGGGACCATTAACGCTTGTTCAGGACGAAAGAAAGCACGGAGCCCCAGATTTGCTGTTGCCCTGGAGAGCTTGCAGAGCACTGGGGAAAGGCAGGCAGAGAATTCCCTGCTAGCACCTTCTCTGTGTCCGAGAAGGAAAACTGTTCACATTTGCTTCACAGAACCGCTTTTCTGCAGAGAACACTAACGCTTGTTCAGGACGAAAGAAAGCACAGAGCCCCAGATTTGCTGTTGCCCTGGAGAGCTTGCAGAGCACTGGGGAAAGGCAGGCAGAGAATTCCCTGCTAGCACCTTCTCTGTGCCTAGGAAGGTGAAATGTTCACATTGTTTCACAGAATCGCATTTGCGTCGCTGCAGGGAACATTAACGCTTGTTCAGGACGAAAGAAAGCACAGAGCCCCAGATTTGCTGTTGCCCTGGAGAGCTTGCAGAGCACTGGGGAAAGGCAGGCAGAAAATTCCCTGTTAGCACCTTCTCTGTGTCCGGGAAGGAAAACTGTTCGCATTTGCTTCACAGAACCGCTTTTCTGCAGAGAACACTAACGCTTGTTCAGGACGAAAGAAAGCACAGAGCCCCAGATTTGCTGTTGCCCTGGAGAGCTTGCAGAGCACTGGGGAAAGGCAGGCAGAGAATTCCCTGATAGCACCTTCTCTGTGTCCGGGAATGAGAAGTCTTCACGTTGTTACTCGGAATCGCATTTGCGTCGCTGTAGAGAACACTAACGCTTGTTCAGGACGAAAGAAAGCACAGAGCCCCAGATTTGCTGTTGCCCTGGAGAGCTTGCAGAGCACTGGGGAAAGGCAGGCAGAGAATTCCCTGCTAGCACCTTCTCTGTGTCCGGGAAGGAGAAATGTTCACATTGTTTCACAGAATCGCATTTGCGTCGCTGCAGGGAACATTAACGCTTATTCAGGACGAAAGAAAGCACAGAGCCCCAGATTTGCTGTTGCCCTGGAGAGCTTGCAGAGCACTGGGGAAAGGCAGGCAGAGAATTCCCTGCTAGCACCTTCTCTGTGTCCGGGAAGGAAAACTGTTCGCATTTGCTTCACAGAACCGCTTTTCTGCAGAGAACACTAACGCTTGTTCAGGACGAAAGAAAGCACAGAGCCCCAGATTTGCTGTTGCCCTGGAGAGCTTGCAGAGCACTGGGGAAAGGCAGGCAGAGAATTCCCTGCTAGCACCTTCTCTGTGTCCGGGAAGGAAAACTGTTCGCATTTACTTCACAGAACCGCTTTTCTGCAGAGAACACTAACGCTTGTTCAGGACAAAAGAAAGCACAGAGCCCCAGATTTGCTGTTTCCCTGGACAGCTTGCAGAGCACTGGGGAAAGGCAGGCAGAGAATTCCCTGCTAGCACCTTCTCTGTGTCCGGGAAGGAGAAATGTTCACATTGTTTCACAGAATCGCATTTGCGTCGCTGCAGGGAACATTAACGCTTGTTCAGGACGAAAGAAAGCACAGAGCCCCAGATTTGCTGTTGCCCTGGAGAGCTTGCAGAGCACTGGGGAAAGGCAGGCAGAGAATTCCCTGCTAGCACCTTCTCTGTGTCCGGGAAGGAAAACTGTTCGCATTTGCTTCACAGAACCGCTTTTCTGCAGAGAACACTAACGCTTGTTCAGGACGAAAGAAAGCACAGAGCCCCAGATTTGCTGTTGCCCTGGAGAGCTTGCAGAGCACTGGGGAAAGGCAGGCAGAGAATTCCCTGATAGCACCTTCTCTGTGTCCGGGAATGAGAAGTCTTCACGTTGTTACTCGGAATCGCATTTGCGTCGCTGTAGAGAACACTAACGCTTGTTCAGGACGAAAGAAAGCACAGAGCCCCAGATTTGCTGTTGCCCTGGAGAGCTTGCAGAGCACTGGGGAAAGGCAGGCAGAGAATTCCCTGCTAGCACCTTCTCTGTGTCCGGGAAGGAAAATGTTCACATTGTTTCACAGAATCGCATTTGCGTCGCTGCAGGGAACATTAACGCTTATTCAGGACGAAAGAAAGCACAGAGCCCCAGATTTGCTGTTGCCCTGGAGAGCTTGCAGAGCACTGGGGAAAGGCAGGCAGAGAATTCCCTGCTAGCACCTTCTCTGTGCCTGGGAAGGAGAAGTCTTCACGTTGTTACTCGGAATCGCGTTTGCGTCGCTGTAGAGAACACTAACGCTTGTTCAGGACGAAAGAAAGCACAGAGCGCCAGATTTGCTGTTGCCCTGGAGAGCTTGCAGAGCACTGGGGAAAGGCAGGCAGAGAATTCCCCGCTAGCACCTTCTCTGTGTCCGGGAAGGAAAACTGTTCGCATTTGCTTCACAGAACCGCTTTTCTGCAGGGAACATTAACGCTTGTTCAGGACGAAAGAAAGCACAGAGCCCCAGATTTGCTGTTGCCCTGGAGAGCTTGCAGAGCACTGGGGAAAGGCAGGCAGAGAATTCCCTGCTAGCACCTTCTCTGTGTCCGGGAAGGAAAACTGTTCGCATTTGCTTCACAGAATCGCATTTGCGTAGCTGCAGGGAACATTAACGATTGTTCAGGACGAAAGAAAGCACAGAGCCCCAGATTTGCTGTTGCCCTGGAGAGCTTGCAGAGCACTGGGGAAAGGCAGGCAGAGAATTCCCTGCTAGCACCTTCTCTGTGTCCGGGAAGGAAAACTGTTCGCATTTGCTTCACAGAACCGCTTTTCTGCAGAGAACACTAACGCTTGTTCAGGACGAAAGAAAGCACAGAGCCCCAGATTTGCTGTTTCCCTGGACAGCTTGCAGAGCACTGGGGAAAGGCAGGCAGAGAATTCCCTGCTAGCACCTTCTCTGTGTCCGGGAAGGAGAAATGTTCACATTGTTTCACAGAATCGCATTTGCGTCGCTGCAGGGAACATTAACGCTTATTCAGGACGAAAGAAAGCACAGAGCCCCAGATTTGCTGTTGCCCTGGAGAGCTTGCAGAGCACTGGGGAAAGGCAGGCAGAGAATTCCCTGCTAGCACCTTCTCTGTGCCTGGGAAGGAAAACTGTTCGCATTTGCTTCACAGAACCGCTTTTCTGCAGAGAACACTAACGCTTGTTCAGGACGAAAGAAAGCACAGAGCCCCAGATTTGCTGTTTCCCTGGACAGCTTGCAGAGCACTGGGGAAAGGCAGGCAGAGAATTCCCTGCTAGCACCTTCTCTGTGTCCGGGAAGGAGAAGTGTTCACATTGTTTCACAGAATCGCATTTGCGTCGCTGCAGGGAACATTAACGCTTATTCAGGACGAAAGAAAGCACAGAGCCCCAGATTTGCTGTTGCCCTGGAGAGCTTGCAGAGCACTGGGGAAAGGCAGGCAGAGAATTCCCTGCTAGCACCTTCTCTGTGCCTGGGAAGGAGAAGTCTTCACGTTGTTACTCGGAATCGCATTTGCGTCGCTGTAGAGAACACTAACGCTTGTTCAGGACGAAAGAAAGCACAGAGCGCCAGATTTGCTGTTGCCCTGGAGAGCTTGCAGAGCACTGGGGAAAGGCAGGCAGAGAATTCCCCGCTAGCACCTTCTCTGTGTCCGGGAAGGAAAACTGTTCGCATTTGCTTCACAGAACCGCTTTTCTGCAGGGAACATTAACGCTTGTTCAGGACGAAAGAAAGCACAGAGCGCCAGATTTGCTGTTGCCCTGGAGAGCTTGCAGAGCACCGGGGAAAGGCAGGCAGAGAATTCCCTGCTAGCACCTTCTCTGTGTCCGGGAAGGAAAACTGTTCGCATTTGCTTTACAGAACCGCTTTTCTGCAGGGAACATTAACGCTTGTTCAGGACGAAAGAAAGCACAGAGCCCCAGATTTGCTGTTGCCCTGGAGAGCTTGCAGAGCACTGGGGAAAGGCAGGCAGAGAATTCCCTGCTAGCACCTTCTCTGTGTCCGGGAAGGAAAACTGTTCGCATTTGCTTCACAGAACCGCTTTTCTGCAGAGAACACTAACGCTTGTTCAGGACGAAAGAAAGCACAGAGCCCCAGATTTGCTGTTGCCCTGGAGAGCTTGCAGAGCACTGGGGAAAGGCAGGCAGAGAATTCCCTGCTAGCACCTTCTCTGTGTCCGGGAAGGAAAACTGTTCGCATTTGCTTCACAGAACCGCTTTTCTGCAGAGAACACTAACGCTTGTTCAGGACAAAAGAAAGCACAGAGCCCCAGATTTGCTGTTTCCCTGGACAGCTTGCAGAGCACTGGGGAAAGGCAGGCAGAGAATTCCCTGCTAGCACCTTCTCTGTGTCCGGGAAGGAGAAATGTTCACATTGTTTCACAGAATCGCATTTGCGTCGCTGCAGGGAACATTAACGCTTATTCAGGACGAAAGAAAGCACAGAGCCCCAGATTTGCTGTTGCCCTGGAGAGCTTGCAGAGCACTGGGGAAAGGCAGGCAGAGAATTCCCTGCTAGCACCTTCTCTGTGTCCGGGAAGGAAAACTGTTCGCATTTGCTTCACAGAACCGCTTTTCTGCAGAGAACACTAACGCTTGTTCAGGACGAAAGAAAGCACAGAGCCCCAGATTTGCTGTTGCCCTGGAGAGCTTGCAGAGCACTGTGGAAAGGCAGGCAGAGAATTCCCTGCTAGCACCTTCTCTGTGTCCGGGAATGAAAACTGTTCGCATTTGCTTCACAGAACCGCTTTTCTGCAGGGAACATTAACGCTTGTTCAGGACGAAAGAAAGCACAGAGCCCCAGATTTGCTGTTGCCCTGGAGAGCTTGCAGAGCACTGGGGAAAGGCAGGCAGAGAAT
The DNA here is from genome assembly GCF_031877795.1 of Strix aluco. Taxonomy (NCBI): domain Eukaryota; kingdom Metazoa; phylum Chordata; class Aves; order Strigiformes; family Strigidae; genus Strix; species Strix aluco. The sequence goes on from NC_133932.1 coordinate 10,350,056, forward strand.
TCCCTGCTAGCACCTTCTCTGTGTCCGGGAAGGAAAACTGTTCACATTTGCTTCACAGAACCGCTTTTCTGCAGAGAACACTAACGCTTGTTCAGGACAAAAGAAAGCACAGAGCCCCAGATTTGCTGTTTCCCTGGACAGCTTGCAGAGCACTGGGGAAAGGCAGGCAGAGAATTCCCTGCTAGCACCTTCTCTGTGTCCGGGAAGGAGAAATGTTCACATTGTTTCACAGAATCGCATTTGCGTCGCTGCAGGGAACATTAACGCTTATTCAGGACGAAAGAAAACACAGAGCCCCAGATTTGCTGTTGCCCTGGAGAGCTTGCAGAGCACTGGGGAAAGGCAGGCAGAGAATTCCCTGCTAGCACCTTCTCTGTGTCCGGGAAGGAAAACTGTTCGCATTTGCTTCACAGAACCGCTTTTCTGCAGAGAACACTAACGCTTGTTCAGGACGAAAGAAAGCACAGAGCGCCAGATTTGCTGTTGCCCTGGAGAGCTTGCAGAGCACTGGGGAAAGGCAGGCAGAGAATTCCCTGCTAGCACCTTCTCTGTGTCCGGGAAGGAGAAATGTTCACATTGTTTCACAGAATCGCATTTGCGTCGCTGCAGGGAACATTAACGCTTATTCAGGACGAAAGAAAGCACAGAGCCCCAGATTTGCTGTTGCCCTGGAGAGCTTGCAGAGCACTGGGGAAAGGCAGGCAGAGAATTCCCTGTTAGCATCTTCTCTGTGCCTAGGAAGGAGAAATGTTCACATTGTTTCACAGAATCGCATTTGCGTCGCTGTAGAGAACACTAACGCTTGTTCAGGACGAAAGAAAGCACAGAGCGCCAGATTTGCTGTTGCCCTGGAGAGCTTGCAGAGCACTGGGGAAAGGCAGGCAGAGAATTCCCTGCTAGCACCTTCTCTGTGTCCGGGAAGGAAAACTGTTCGCATTTGCTTCACAGAACCGCTTTTCTGCAGGGAACATTAACGCTTATTCAGGACGAAAGAAAGCACAGAGCGCCAGATTTGCTGTTGCCCTGGAGAGCTTGCAGAGCACTGGGGAAAGGCAGGCAGAGAATTCCCTGCTAGCACCTTCTCTGTGTCCAGGAAGGAAAACTGTTCGCATTTGCTTCACAGAACCGCTTTTCTGCAGGGACCATTAACGCTTGTTCAGGACGAAAGAAAGCACGGAGCCCCAGATTTGCTGTTGCCCTGGAGAGCTTGCAGAGCACTGGGGAAAGGCAGGCAGAGAATTCCCTGCTAGCACCTTCTCTGTGTCCGAGAAGGAAAACTGTTCACATTTGCTTCACAGAACCGCTTTTCTGCAGAGAACACTAACGCTTGTTCAGGACGAAAGAAAGCACAGAGCCCCAGATTTGCTGTTGCCCTGGAGAGCTTGCAGAGCACTGGGGAAAGGCAGGCAGAGAATTCCCTGCTAGCACCTTCTCTGTGTCCGGGAAGGAGAAATGTTCACATTGTTTCACAGAATCGCATTTGCGTCGCTGCAGGGAACATTAACGCTTGTTCAGGACGAAAGAAAGCACAGAGCCCCAGATTTGCTGTTGCCCTGGAGAGCTTGCAGAGCACTGGGGAAAGGCAGGCAGAGAATTCCCTGCTAGCACCTTCTCTGTGTCCGGGAAGGAAAACTGTTCGCATTTGCTTCACAGAACCGCTTTTCTGCAGAGAACACTAACGCTTGTTCAGGACGAAAGAAAGCACAGAGCCCCAGATTTGCTGTTGCCCTGGAGAGCTTGCAGAGCACTGGGGAAAGGCAGGCAGAGAATTCCCTGATAGCACCTTCTCTGTGTCCGGGAATGAGAAGTCTTCACGTTGTTACTCGGAATCGCATTTGCGTCGCTGTAGAGAACACTAACGCTTGTTCAGGACGAAAGAAAGCACAGAGCCCCAGATTTGCTGTTGCCCTGGAGAGCTTGCAGAGCACTGGGGAAAGGCAGGCAGAGAATTCCCTGCTAGCACCTTCTCTGTGTCCGGGAAGGAGAAATGTTCACATTGTTTCACAGAATCGCATTTGCGTCGCTGCAGGGAACATTAACGCTTATTCAGGACGAAAGAAAGCACAGAGCCCCAGATTTGCTGTTGCCCTGGAGAGCTTGCAGAGCACTGGGGAAAGGCAGGCAGAGAATTCCCTGCTAGCACCTTCTCTGTGCCTGGGAAGGAGAAGTCTTCACGTTGTTACTCGGAATCGCATTTGCGTCGCTGTAGAGAACACTAACGCTTGTTCAGGACGAAAGAAAGCACAGAGCGCCAGATTTGCTGTTGCCCTGGAGCGCTTGCAGAGCACTGGGGAAAGGCAGGCAGAGAATTCCCCGCTAGCACCTTCTCTGTGTCCGGGAAGGAAAACTGTTCGCATTTGCTTCACAGAACCGCTTTTCTGCAGGGAACATTAACGCTTGTTCAGGACGAAAGAAAGCACAGAGCCCCAGATTTGCTGTTGCCCTGGAGAGCTTGCAGAGCACCGGGGAAAGGCAGGCAGAGAATTCCCTGCTAGCACCTTCTCTGTGTCCGGGAAGGAAAACTGTTTGCATTTGCTTTACAGAACCGCTTTTCTGCAGGGAACATTAACGCTTGTTCAGGACGAAAGAAAGCACAGAGCCCCAGATTTGCTGTTGCCCTGGAGAGCTTGCAGAGCACTGGGGAAAGGCAGGCAGAGAATTCCCTGCTAGCACCTTCTCTGTGTCCGGGAAGGAAAACTGTTCGCATTTGCTTCACAGAATCGCATTTGCGTAGCTGCAGGGAACATTAACGATTGTTCAGGATGAAAGAAAGCACAGAGCGCCAGATTTGCTGTTGCCCTGGAGAGCTTGCAGAGCACTGGGGAAAGGCAGGCAGAGAATTCCCTGCTAGCACCTTCTCTGTGTCCGGGAAGGAAAACTGTTCGCATTTGCTTCACAGAACCGCTTTTCTGCAGAGAACACTAACGCTTGTTCAGGACGAAAGAAAGCACAGAGCCCCAGATTTGCTGTTTCCCTGGACAGCTTGCAGAGCACTGGGGAAAGGCAGGCAGAGAATTCCCTGCTAGCACCTTCTCTGTGTCCGGGAAGGAGAAATGTTCACATTGTTTCACAGAATCGCATTTGCGTCGCTGCAGGGAACATTAACGCTTCTTCAGGACGAAAGAAAGCACAGAGCCCCAGATTTGCTGTTGCCCTGGAGAGCTTGCAGAGCACTGGGGAAAGGCAGGCAGAGAATTCCCCGCTAGCACCTTCTCTGTGTCCGGGAAGGAAAACTGTTCGCATTTGCTTCACAGAACCGCTTTTCTGCAGGGAACATTAACGCTTATTCAGGACGAAAGAAAGCACAGAGCCCCAGATTTGCTGTTGCCCTGGAGACCTTGCTGAGCACTGGGGAAAGGCAGGCAGAGAATTCCCTGCTAGCACCTTCTCTGTGTCCGGGAAGGAAAACTGTTCGCATTTGCTTCACAGAACCGCTTTTCTGCAGGGAACATTAACGCTTGTTCAGGACGAAAGAAAGCACAGAGCCCCAGATTTGCTGTTGCCCTGGAGAGCTTGCAGAGCACTGGGGAAAGGCAGGCAGAGAATTCCCCGCTAGCACCTTCTCTGTGCCTAGGAAGGAGAAATGTTCACATTGTATCACAGAATCGCATTTGCGTCGCTGCAGGGAACATTAACGCTTGTTCAGGACGAAAGAAAGCACAGAGCCCCAGATTTGCTGTTGCCCTGGAGAGCTTGCAGAGCACTGGGGAAAGGCAGGCAGAGAATTCCCCGCTAGCACCTTCTCTGTGTCCGGGAAGGAAAACTGTTCGCATTTGCTTCACAGAACCGCTTTTCTGCAGAGAACACTAACGCTTGTTCAGGACGAAAGAAAGCACAGAGCCCCAGATTTGCTGTTGCCCTGGAGAGCTTGCAGAGCACTGGGGAAAGGCAGGCAGAGAATTCCCTGCTAGCACCTTCTCTGTGTCCGGGAAGGAAAACTGTTCACATTTGCTTCACAGAACCGCTTTTCTGCAGGGAACATTAACGCTTGTTCAGGACGAAAGAAAGCACAGAGCCCCAGATTGGCTGTTGCCCTGGAGAGCTTGCAGAGCACTGGGGAAAGGCAGGCAGAGAATTCCCCGCTAGCACCTTCTCTGTATCCGGGAAGGAAAACTGTTCGCATTTGCTTCACAGAACCGCTTTTCTGCAGGGAACATTAACGCTTGTTCAGGACGAAAGAAAGCACAGAGCCCCAGATTTGCTGTTGCCCTGGAGAGCTTGCAGAGCACTGGGGAAAGGCAGGCAGAGAATTCCCTGCTAGCACCTTCTCTGTGTCCGGGAAGGAAAACTGTTCACATTTGCTTCGCAGAATCGCTTTTGTGCAGAAAACATTAACGCTTGTCCAGAACGAAAGAAAGCACAGAGCCCCAGATTGGCTGTTGCCCTGGAGAGCTTGCAGAGCACTGGGGAAAGGCAGGCAGAGAATTCCCTGCTAGCATCTTCTCTGTGCCTAGGAAGGAGAAATGTTCACATTGTTTCACAGAACCACTTTTCTGCAGGGAACATTAACGCTTGTTCAGGACGAAAGAAAGCACAGAGCCCCAGATTTGCTGTTGCCCTGGAGAGCTTGCAGAGCACCGGGGAAAGGCAGGCAGAGAATTCCCTGCTAGCACCTTCTCTGTGCCTAGGAAGGAGAAATGTTCACATTGTTTCACAGAATCGCATTTGCGTCGTTGCAGGGAACATTAACTCTTGTTCAGGACGAAAGAAAGCACAGAGCCCCAGATTTGCTGTTGCCCTGGAGAGCTTGCAGAGCACTAGGGAAAGGCAGGCAGAGAATTCCCTGATAGCATCTTCTCTGTGTCCAGGAAGGAAAACTGTTCGCATTTGCTTCACAGAACCGCTTTTCTGCAGAGAACACTAACGCTTGTTCAGGACGAAAGAAAGCACAGAGCCCCAGATTTGCTGTTGCCGTGGAGAGCTTGCAGAGCACTGGGGAAAGGCAGGCAGAGAATTCCCTGCTAGCACCTTCTCTGTGCCTAGGAAGGAGAAATGTTCACATTGTTTCACAGAATCGCATTTGCGTCGCTGCAGGGAACATTAACGCTTGTTCAGGACGAAAGAAAGCACAGAGCGCCAGATTTGCTGTTGCCCTGGAGAGCTTGCAGAGCACTGGGGAAAGGCAGGCAGAGAATTCCCTGCTAGCACCTTCTCTGTGCCTGGGAAGGAGAAGTCTTCACGTTGTTACTCGGAATCGCATTTGCGTCGCTGTAGAGAACACTAACGCTTGTTCAGGACAAAAGAAAGCACAGAGCGCCAGATTTGCTGTTGCCCTAGAGAGCTTGCAGAGCACCGGGGAAAGGCAGGCAGAGAATTCCCCGCTAGCACCTTCTCTGTGTCCGGGAAGGAAAACTGTTCGCATTTGCTTCACAGAACCGCTTTTCTGCAGGGAACATTAACGCTTGTTCAGGACGAAAGAAAGCACAGAGCCCCAGATTTGCTGTTGCCCTGGAGAGCTTGCAGAGCACTGGGGAAAGGCAGGCAGAGAATTCCCTGCTAGCACCTTCTCTGTGTCCAGGAAGGAAAACTGTTCGCATTTGCTTCACAGAACCGCTTTTCTGCAGGGAACATTAACGCTTGTTCAGGACGAAAGAAAGCACAGAGCCCCAGATTTGCTGTTGCCCTGGAGAGCTTGCAGAGCACTGGGGAAAGGCAGGCAGAGAATTCCCTGCTAGCACCTTCTCTGTGCCTAGGAAGGAGAAATGTTCACATTGTTTCACAGAATCGCATTTGCGTCGCTGCAGGGAACATTAACGCTTGTTCAGGATGAAAGAAAGCACAGAGCCCCAGATTTGCTGTTGCCCTGGAGAGCTTGCAGAGCACTGGGGAAAGGCAGGCAGAGAATTCCCTGCTAGCACCTTCTCTGTGCCTAGGAAGGAGATATGTTCACATTGTTTCACAGAATCGCATTTGCGTCGCTGCAGGGAACATTAACGCTTATTCAGGACGAAAGAAAGCACAGAGCCCCAGATTTGCTGTTGCCCTGGAGAGCTTGCAGAGCACTGGGGAAAGGCAGGCAGAGAATTCCCCGCTAGCACCTTCTCTGTGTCCGGGAAGGAAAACTGTTCGCATTTGCTTCACAGAACCGCTTTTCTTCAGGGAACATTAATGCTTATTCAGGACGAAAGAAAGCACAGAGCCCCAGATTTGCTGTTGCCCTGGAGAGCTTGCAGAGCACCGGGGAAAGGCAGGCAGAGAATTCCCTGCTAGCACCTTCTCTGTGTCCGGGAAGGAAAACTGTTCGCATTTGCTTCACAGAACCGCTTTTCTGCAGGGAACATTAACGCTTGTTCAGGACGAAAGAAAGCACAGAGCCCCAGATTTGCTGTTGCCCTGGAGAGCTTGCAGAGCACTGGGGAAAGGCAGGCAGAGAATTCCCTGCTAGCACCTTCTCTGTGTCCGGGAAGGAAAACTGTTCGCATTTGCTTCACAGAACCGCTTTTCTGCAGGGAACATTAACGCTTGTTCAGGACGAAAGAAAGCACAGAGCCCCAGATTTGCTGTTGCCCTGGAGAGCTTGCAGAGCACTGGGGAAAGGCAGGCAGAGAATTCCCCGCTAGCACCTTCTCTGTGCCTAGGAAGGAGAAATGTTCACATTGTATCACAGAATCGCATTTGCGTCGCTGCAGGGAACATTAACGCTTGTTCAGGACGAAAGAAAGCACAGAGCCCCAGATTTGCTGTTGCCCTGGAGAGCTTGCAGAGCACTGGGGAAAGGCAGGCAGAGAATTCCCCGCTAGCACCTTCTCTGTGTCCGGGAAGGAAAACTGTTCGCATTTGCTTCACAGAACCGCTTTTCTGCAGAGAACACTAACGCTTGTTCAGGACGAAAGAAAGCACAGAGCCCCAGATTTGCTGTTGCCCTGGAGAGCTTGCAGAGCACTGGGGAAAGGCAGGCAGAGAATTCCCTGCTAGCATCTTCTCTGTGTCCGGGAAGGAAAACTGTTCACATTTGCTTCACAGAACCGCTTTTCTGCAGGGAACATTAACGCTTGTTCAGGACGAAAGAAAGCACAGAGCCCCAGATTGGCTGTTGCCCTGGAGAGCTTGCAGAGCACTGGGGAAAGGCAGGCAGAGAATTCCCCGCTAGCACCTTCTCTGTATCCGGGAAGGAAAACTGTTCGCATTTGCTTCACAGAACCGCTTTTCTGCAGGGAACATTAACGCTTGTTCAGGACGAAAGAAAGCACAGAGCCCCAGATTTGCTGTTGCCCTGGAGAGCTTGCAGAGCACTGGGGAAAGGCAGGCAGAGAATTCCCTGCTAGCACCTTCTCTGTGTCCGGGAAGGAAAACTGTTCACATTTCTTCGCAGAATCGCTTTTGTGCAGAAAACATTAACGCTTGTCCAGAACGAAAGAAAGCACAGAGCCCCAGATTGGCTGTTGCCCTGGAGAGCTTGCAGAGCACTGGGGAAAGGCAGGCAGAGAATTCCCTGCTAGCATCTTCTCTGTGCCTAGGAAGGAGAAATGTTCACATTGTTTCACAGAACCACTTTTCTGCAGGGAACATTAACGCTTGTTCAGGACGAAAGAAAGCACAGAGCCCCAGATTTGCTGTTGCCCTGGAGAGCTTGCAGAGCACCGGGGAAAGGCAGGCAGAGAATTCCCTGCTAGCACCTTCTCTGTGCCTAGGAAGGAGAAATGTTCACATTGTTTCACAGAATCGCATTTGCGTCGTTGCAGGGAACATTAACTCTTGTTCAGGACGAAAGAAAGCACAGAGCCCCAGATTTGCTGTTGCCCTGGAGAGCTTGCAGAGCACTAGGGAAAGGCAGGCAGAGAATTCCCTGATAGCATCTTCTCTGTGTCCAGGAAGGAAAACTGTTCGCATTTGCTTCACAGAACCGCTTTTCTGCAGAGAACACTAACGCTTGTTCAGGACGAAAGAAAGCACAGAGCCCCAGATTTGCTGTTGCCGTGGAGAGCTTGCAGAGCACTGGGGAAAGGCAGGCAGAGAATTCCCTGCTAGCACCTTCTCTGTGCCTAGGAAGGAGAAATGTTCACATTGTTTCACAGAATCGCATTTGCGTCGCTGCAGGGAACATTAACGCTTGTTCAGGACGAAAGAAAGCACAGAGCGCCAGATTTGCTGTTGTCCTGGAGAGCTTGCAGAGCACTGGGGAAAGGCAGGCAGAGAATTCCCTGCTAGCACCTTCTCTGTGTCCGGGAAGGAAAACTGTTCGCGTTTGCTTCACAGAACCGCTTTTCTGCAGGGAACATTAACGCTTGTTCAGGAAGGAAAGCACAGAGCCCCAGATTTGCTGTTGCCCTGGAGAGCTTGCAGAGCACTGGGGAAAGGCAGGCAGAGAATTCCCTGCTAGCACCTTCTCTGTGTCCGGGAAGGAAAACTGTTCGCATTTGCTTCACAGAACCGCTTTTCTGCAGGAAACATTAACGCTTGTTCAGGACGAAAGAAAGCACAGAGCCCCAGATTTGCTGTTGCCCTGGAGAGCTTGCAGAGCACTGGAGAAAGGCAGGCAGAGAATTCCCCGCTAGCACCTTCTCTGTGTCCGGGAAGGAAAACTGTTCGCATTTGCTTCACAGAACCGCTTTTCTGCAGGGAACATTAACGCTTGTTCAGGACGAAAGAAAGCACAGAGCCCCAGATTTGCTGTTGCCCTGGAGAGCTTGCAGAGCACTGGGGAAAGGCAGGCAGAGAATTCCCTGCTAGCACCTTCTCTGTGTCCGGGAAGGAAAACTGTTCACATTTGCTTCACAGAACCGCTTTTCTGCAGAGAACACTAACGCTTGTTCAGGACGAAAGAAAGCACAGAGCCCCAGATTTGCTGTTGCCCTGGAGAGCTTGCAGAGCACTGGGGAAAGGCAGGCAGAGAATTCCCTGCTAGCACCTTCTCTGTGTCCGGGAAGGAAAACTGTTCGCATTTGCTTCACAGAACCGCTTTTCTGCAGGGAACATTAACGCTTATTCAGGACGAAAGAAAGCACAGAGCCCCAGATTTGCTGTTGCCCTGGAGAGCTTGCAGAGCACTGGGGAAAGGCAGGCAGAGAATTCCCTGCTAGCACCTTCTCTGTGCCTAGGAAGGAGAAATGTTCACATTGTTTCACAGAATCGCATTTGCGTCGCTGCAGGGACCATTAACGCTTGTTCAGGACGAAAGAAAGCACAGAGCGCCAGATTTGCTGTTGCCCTGGAGAGCTTGCAGAGCACTGGGGAAAGGCAGGCAGAGAATTCCCTGCTAGCACCTTCTCTGTGTCCGGGAAGGAAAACTGTTCGCATTTGCTTCACAGAACCGCTTTTCTGCAGGGACCATTAACGCTTGTTCAGGACGAAAGAAAGCACAGAGCCCCAGATTTGCTGTTGCCCTGGAGAGCTTGCAGAGCACTGGGGAAAGGCAGGCAGAGAATTCCCTGCTAGCACCTTCTCTGTGTCCGGGAAGGAAAACTGTTCGCATTTGCTTCACAGAACCGCTTTTCTGCAGGAAACATTAACGCTTGTTCAGGACGAAAGAAAGCACAGAGCCCCAGATTTGCTGTTGCCCTGGAGAGCTTGCAGAGCACTGGGGAAAGGCAGGCAGAGAATTCCCTGCTAGCACCTTCTCTGTGCCTAGGAAGGAGAAATGTTCACATTGTTTCACAGAATCGCATTTGCGTCGCTGCAGGGAACATTAACTGTTGTTCAGGACGAAAGAAAGCACAGAGCCCCAGATTTGCTGTTGCCCTGGAGAACTTGCAGAGCACTGGGGAAAGGCAGGCAGAGAATTCCCTGCTAGCACCTTCTCTGTGTCCGGGAAGGAAAACTGTTCGCATTTGCTTCACAGAACTGCTTTTCTGCAGGGAACATTAACGCTTGTTCAGGACGAAAGAAAGCACAGAGCCCCAGATTTGCTGTTGCCCTGGAGAGCTTGCAGAGCACTGGGGAAAGGCAGGCAGAGAATTCCCTGCTAGCACCTTCTCTGTGTCCGGGAAGGAAAACTGTTCGCATTTGCTTCACAGAACCGCTTTTCTGCAGAGAACACTAACGCTTGTTCAGGACGAAAGAAAGCACAGAGCCCCAGATTTGCTGTTGTCCTGGAGAGCTTGCAGAGCACTGGGGAAAGGCAGGCAGAGAATTCCCTGCTAGCATCTTCTCTGTGCCTAGGAAGGAGAAATGTTCACATTGTTTCACAGAATCGCATTTGCGTCGCTGCAGGGAACACTAACGCTTGTTCAGGACGAAAGAAAGCACAGAGCCCCAGATTTGCTGTTGCCCTGGAGAGCTTGCAGAGCACTGGGGAAAGGCAGGCAGAGAATTCCCTGCTAGCACCTTCTCTGTGTCCGGGAAGGAAAACTGTTCGCATTTGCTTCACAGAATCGCATTTGCGTCGCTGCAGGGAACATTAACGCTTATTCAGGACGAAAGAAAGCACAGAGCCCCAGATTTGCTGTTGCCCTGGAGAGCTTGCAGAGCACTGGGGAAAGGCAGGCAGAGAATTCCCTGCTAGCACCTTCTCTGTGCCTGGGAAGGAGAAGTCTTCACTTTGTTACTCGGAATCGCATTTGCGTCGCTGTAGAGAACACTAACGCTTGTTCAGGACGAAAGAAAGCACAGAGCGCCAGATTTGCTGTTGCCCTGGAGAGCTTGCAGAGCACTGGGGAAAGGCATGCAGAGAATTCCCCGCTAGCACCTTCTCTGTGTCCGCGAAGGAAAACTGTTCGCATTTGCTTCACAGAACCGCTTTTCTGAAGGGAACATTAACGCTTCTTCAGGACGAAAGAAAGCACAGAGCCCCAGATTTGCTGTTGCCCTGGAGAGCTTGCAGAGCACTGGGGAAAGGCAGGCAGAGAATTCCCTGCTAGCACCTTCTCTGTGTCCGGGAAGGAAAACTGTTCGCATTTGCTTCACAGAACCGCTTTTCTGCAGGGAACATTAACGCTTGTTCAGGACGAAAGAAAGCACAGAGCCCCAGATTTGCTGTTGCCCTGGAGAGCTTGCAGAGCACTGGGGAAAGGCAGGCAGAGAATTCCCTGCTAGCACCTTCTCTGTGTCCGGGAAGGAGAAATGTTCACATTGTTTCACAGAATCGCATTTGCGTCGCTGCAGGGAACATTAACGCTTATTCAGGACGAAAGAAAGCACAGAGCCCCAGATTTGCTGTTGCCCTGGAGAGCTTGCAGAGCACTGGGGAAAGGCAGGCAGAGAATTCCCTGCTAGCACCTTCTCTGTGCCTGGGAAGGAGAAGTCTTCACTTTGTTACTCGGAATCGCATTTGTGTCGCTGTAGAGAACACTAACGCTTGTTCAGGACGAAAGAAAGCACAGAGCGCCAGATTTGCTGTTGCCCTGGAGAGCTTGCAGAGCACTGGGGAAAGGCATGCAGAGAATTCCCCGCTAGCACCTTCTCTGTGTCCGGGAAGGAAAACTGTTCGCATTTGCTTCACAGAACCGCTTTTCTGAAGGGAACATTAACGCTTATTCAGGACGAAAGAAAGCACAGAGCCCCAGATTTGCTGTTGCCCTGGAGAGCTTGCAGAGCACTGGGGAAAGGCAGGCAGAGAATTCCCTGCTAGCACCTTCTCTGTGCCTGGGAAAGAGAAGTCTTCACTTTGTTACTCGGAATCGCATTTGCGTCGCTGTAGAGAACACTAACGCTTGTTCAGGACGAAAGAAAGCACAGAGCCCCAGATTTGCTGTTGCCCTGGAGAGCTTGCAGAGCACTGGGGAAAGGCATGCAGAGAATTCCCCGCTAGCACCTTCTCTGTGTCCGGGAAGGAAAACTGTTCGCATTTGCTTCACAGAACCGCTTTTCTGAAGGGAACATTAACGCTTATTCAGGACGAAAGAAAGCACAGAGCCCCAGATTTGCTGTTGCCCTGGAGAGCTTGCAGAGCACCGGGGAAAGGCAGGCAGAGAATTCCCTGCTAGCACCTTCTCTGTGTCCGGGAAGGAAAACTGTTCGCATTTGCTTCACAGAACCGCTTTTCTGCAGGGAACATTAACGCTTGTTCAGGACGAAAGAAAGCACAGAGCCCCAGATTTGCTGTTGCCCTGGAGAGCTTGCAGAGCACCGGGGAAAGGCAGGCAGAGAATTCCCTGCTAGCACCTTCTCTGTGTCCGGGAAGGAAAACTGTTCGCATTTGCTTCACAGAACCGCTTTTCTGCAGGGAACATTAACGCTTGTTCAGGATGAAAGAAAGCACAGAGCCCCAGATTGGCTATTGCCCTGGAGAGCTTGCAGAGCACTGGGGAAAGGCAGGCAGAGAATTCCCTGCTAGCACCTTCTCTGTGTCCGGGAAGGAAAAGTGTTCGCATTTGCTTCACAGAACCGCTTTTCTGCAGGGAACATTAACGCTTGTTCAGGACGAAAGAAAGCACAGAGCCCCAGATTGGCTGTTGCCCTGGAGAGCTTGCAGAGCACCGGGGAAAGGCAGGCAGAGAATTCCCTGCTAGCACCTTCTCTGTGTCCGGGAAGGAAAACTGTTCGCATTTGCTTCACAGAACCGCTTTTCTGCAGGGAACATTAACGCTTGTTCAGGACGAAAGAAAGCACAGAGCCCCAGATTTGCTGTTGCCCTGGAGAGCTTGCAGAGCACTGGGGAAAGGCAGGCAGAGAATTCCCTGCTAGCACCTTCTCTGTGTCCGGGAAGGAAAACTGTTCACATTTGCTTCACAGAACCGCTTTTCTGCAGAGAACACTAATGCTTGTTCAGGACGAAAGAAAGCACAGAGCCCCAGATTTGCTGTTGCCCTGGAGACCTTGCTGAGCACTGGGGAAAGGCAGGCAGAGAATTCCCTGCTAGCACCTTCTCTGTGTCCGGGAAGGAAAACTGTTCGCATTTGCTTCACAGAACCGCTTTTCTGCAGGGAACATTAACGCTTGTTCAGGACGATAGAAAGCACAGAGCGCCAGATTTGCTGTTTCCCTGGAGAGCTTGCAGAGCACTGGGGAAAGGCAGGCAGAGAATTCCCTGCTAGCACCTTCTCTGTGTCCAGGAAGGAAAACTGTTCGCATTTGCTTCACAGAACCGCTTTTCTGCAGGGAACATTAACGCTTGTTCAGGACGAAAGAAAGCACAGAGCCCCAGATTTGCTGTTGCCCTGGAGAGCTTGCAGAGCAGTGGGGAAAGGCAGGCAGAGAATTCCCTGCTAGCACCTTCTCTGTGTCCGGGAAGGAAAACTGTTCGCATTTGCTTCACAGAACCGCTTTTCTGCAGAGAACACTAACGCTTGTTCAGGACGAAAGAAAGCACAGAGCGCCAGATTTGCTGTTGCCCTGGAGAGCTTGCAGAGCACTGGGGAAAGGCAGGCAGAGAATTCCCTGCTAGCACCTTCTCTGTGTCCGGGAAGGAGAAATGTTCACATTGTTTCACAGAATCGCATTTGCGTCGCTGCAGGGAACATTAACGCTTATTCAGGACGAAAGAAAGCACAGAGCCCCAGATTTGCTGTTGCCCTGGAGAGCTTGCAGAGCACTGGGGAAAGGCAGGCAGAGAATTCCCTGCTAGCACCTTCTCTGTGCCTGGGAAGGAGAAGTCTTCACTTTGTTACTCGGAATCGCATTTGCGTCGCTGTAGAGAACACTAACGCTTGTTCAGGACGAAAGAAAGCACAGAGCGCCAGATTTGCTGTTGCCCTGGAGAGCTTGCAGAGCACTGGGGAAAGGCATGCAGAGAATTCCCCGCTAGCACCTTCTCTGTGTCCGGGAAGGAAAACTGTTCGCATTTGCTTCACAGAACCGCTTTTCTGCAGGGAACATTAACGCTTATTCAGGACGAAAGAAAGCACAGAGCCCCAGATTTGCTGTTGCCCTGGAGAGCTTGCAGAGCACCGGGGAAAGGCAGGCAGAGAATTCCCTGCTAGCACCTTCTCTGTGTCCGGGAAGGAAAACTGTTCGCATTTGCTTCACAGAACCGCTTTTCTGCAGGGAACATTAACGCTTGTTCAGGACGAAAGAAAGCACAGAGCCCCAGATTTGCTGTTGCCCTGGAGAGCTTGCAGAGCACTGGGGAAAGGCAGGCAGAGAATTCCCTGCTAGCACCTTCTCTGTGCCTGGGAAGGAGAAGTCTTCACGTTGTTACTCGGAATCGCATTTGCGTCGCAGTATAGAATACTAACGCTTGTTCAGGACGAAAGAAAGCACAGAGCGCCAGATTGGCTATTGCCCTGGAGAGCTTGCAGAGCACCGGGGAAAGGCAGGCAGAGAATTCCCTGCTAGCACCTTCTCTGTGTCCGGGAAGGAAAACTGTTCGCATTTGCTTCACAGAACCGCTTTTCTGCAGGGAACATTAACGCTTGTTCAGGACGAAAGAAAGCACAGAGCCCCAGATTTGCTGTTGCCCTGGAGAGCTTGCAGAGCACCGGGGAAAGGCAGGCAGAGAATTCCCTGCTAGCACCTTCTCTGTGTCCGGGAAGGAAAACTGTTCGCATTTGCTTCACAGAACCGCTTTTCTGCAGGGAACATTAACGCTTGTTCAGGATGAAAGAAAGCACAGAGCCCCAGATTGGCTATTGCCCTGGAGAGCTTGCAGAGCACTGGGGAAAGGCAGGCAGAGAATTCCCTGCTAGCACCTTCTCTGTGTCCGGGAAGGAAAACTGTTCGCATTTGCTTCACAGAACCGCTTTTCTGCAGGGAACATTAACGCTTGTTCAGGACGAAAGAAAGCACAGAGCCCCAGATTTGCTGTTGCCCTGGAGAGCTTGCAGAGCACCGGGGAAAGGCAGGCAGAGAATTCCCTGCTAGCACCTTCTCTGTGTCCGGGAAGGAAAACTGTTCGCATTTGCTTCACAGAACCGCTTTTCTGCAGGGAACATTAACGCTTGTTCAGGACGAAAGAAAGCACAGAGCCCCAGATTTGCTGTTGCCCTGGAGAGCTTGCAGAGCACTGGGGAAAGGCAGGCAGAGAATTCCCTGCTAGCACCTTCTCTGTGTCCGGGAAGGAAAACTGTTCACATTTGCTTCACAGAACCGCTTTTCTGCAGAGAACACTAACGCTTGTTCAGGACGAAAGAAAGCACAGAGCCCCAGATTTGCTGTTGCCCTGGAGAGCTTGCAGAGCACTGGGGAAAGGCAGGCAGAGAATTCCCTGCTAGCACCTTCTCTGTGCCTAGGAAGGAGAAATGTTCACATTGTTTCACAGAATCGCATTTGCGTCGCTGCAGGGAACATTAACGCTTGTTCAGGACGAAAGAAAGCACAGAGCCCCAGATTTGCTGTTGCCCTGGAGAGCTTGCAGAGCACTGGGGAAAGGCAGGCAGAGAATTCCCTGCTAGCACCTTCTCTGTGTCCGGGAAGGAAAAGTGTTCGCATTTGCTTCACAGAACCGCTTTTCTGCAGGGAACATTAACGCTTGTTCAGGACGAAAGAAAGCACAGAGCCCCAGATTTGCTGTTGCCCTGGAGAGCTTGCAGAGCACTGGGGAAAGGCAGGCAGAGAATTCCCTGCTAGCACCTTCTCTGTGTCCGGGAAGGAAAACTGTTCGCATTTGCTTCACAGAACCGCTTTTCTGCAGGGAACATTAACGCTTGTTCAGGACGAAAGAAAGCACAGAGCCCCAGATTTGCTGTTGCCCTGGAGAGCTTGCAGAGCACTGGGGAAAGGCAGGCAGAGAATTCCCTGCTAGCACCTTCTCTGTGTCCGGGAAGGAAAACTGTTCGCATTTGCTTCACAGAACCGCTTTTCTGCAGGGAACATTAACGCTTGTTCAGGACGATAGAAAGCACAGAGCGCCAGATTTGCTGTTTCCCTGGAGAGCTTGCAGAGCACTGGGGAAAGGCAGGCAGAGAATTCCCTGCTAGCACCTTCTCTGTGTCCGGGAAGGAAAACTGTTCGCATTTGCTTCACAGAACCGCTTTTCTGCAGGGAACATTAACGCTTGTTCAGGACGAAAGAAAGCACAGAGCCCCAGATTGGCTGTTGCCCTGGAGAGCTTGCAGAGCACTGGGGAAAGGCAGGCAGAGAATTCCCTGCTAGCACCTTCTCTGTGTCCGGGAAGGAAAACTGTTTGCATTTGCTTCACAGAACCGCTTTTCTGCAGGGAACATTAACGCTTGTTCAGGACGAAAGAAAGCACAGAGCCCCAGATTTGCTGTTGCCCTGGAGAGCTTGCAGAGCACTGGGGAAAGGCAGGCAGAGAATTCCCTGCTAGCACCTTCTCTGTGTCCGGGAAGGAAAACTGTTCGCATTTGCTTCACAGAACCGCTTTTCTGCAGGGAACATTAATGCTTGTTCAGGACGAAAGAAAGCACAGAGCCCCAGATTTGCTGTTGCCCTGGAGAGCTTGCAGAGCACTGGGGAAAGGCAGGCAGAGAATTCCCTGCTAGCACCTTCTCTGTGTCCAGGAAGGAAAACTGTTCGCTTTTGCTTCACAGAACCGCTTTTCTGCAGGAAACATTAACGCTTGTTCAGGACGAAAGAAAGCACAGAGCCCCAGATTTGCTGTTGCCCTGGAGAGCTTGCAGAGCACTGGGGAAAGGCAGGCAGAGAATTCCCTGCTAGCACCTTCTCTGTGCCTAGGAAGGAGAAATGTTCACATCGTTTCACAGAATCGCATTTGCGTCGCTGCAGGGAACATTAACGCTTGTTCAGGACGAAAGAAAGCACAGAGCCCCGGATTTGCTGTTGCCCTGGAGAGCTTGCAGAGCACTGGGGAAAGGCAGGCAGAGAATTCCCTGCTAGCACCTTCTCTGTGTCCGGGAAGGAAAACTGTTCGCATTTGCTTCACAGAACCGCTTTTCTGCAGGGAACACTAACGCTTGTTCAGGACGAAAGAAAGCACAGAGCCCCAGATTTGCTGTTGCCCTGGAGAGCTTGCAGAGCACTGGGGAAAGGCAGGCAGAGAATTCCCTGCTAGCACCTTCTCTGTGTCCGGGAAGGAGAAATGTTCACATTGTTTCACAGAATCGCATTTGCGTCGCTGCAGGGAACATTAACGCTTATTCAGGACGAAAGAAAGCACAGAGCCCCAGATTTGCTGTTGCCCTGGAGAGCTTGCAGAGCACTGGGGAAAGGCAGGCAGAGAATTCCCTGCTAGCACATTCTCTGTGTCCGGGAAGGAAAACTGTTCGCATTTGCTTCACAGAACCGCTTTTCTGCAGGGAACATTAACGCTTGTTCAGGACGAAAGAAAGCACAGAGCCCCAGATTTGCTGTTGCCCTGGAGAGCTTGCAGAGCACTGGGGAAAGGCAGGCAGAGAATTCCCTGCTAGCACCTTCTCTGTGTCCGGGAAGGAGAAATGTTCACATTGTTTCACAGAATCGCATTTGCGTCGCTGCAGGGAACATTAACGCTTATTCAGGACGAAAGAAAGCACAGAGCCCCAGATTTGCTGTTGCCCTGGAGAGCTTGCAGAGCACTGGGGAAAGGCAGGCAGAGAATTCCCTGCTAGCACCTTCTCTGTGCCTTGGAAGGAGAAGTCTTCACGTTGTTACTCGGAATCTCATTTGCGTCGCTGTAGAGAACACTAACGCTTGTTCAGGACGAAAGAAAGCACAGAGCGCCAGATTTGCTGTTGCCCTGGAGAGCTTGCAGAGCACTGGGGAAAGGCAGGCAGAGAATTCCCTGCTAGCACCTTCTCTGTGTCCGGGAAGGAAAACTGTTCGCATTTGCTTCACAGAACCGCTTTTCTGCAGGGAACATTAACGCTTGTTCAGGACGAAAGAAAGCACAGAGCGCCAGATTTGCTGTTGCCCTGGAGAGCTTGCAGAGCACTGGGGAAAGGCAGGCAGAGAATTCCCTGCTAGCACCTTCTCTGTGCCTAGGAAGGAGAAATGTTCACATTGTTTCACAGAATCGCATTTGCGTCGCTGCAGGGAACATTAACGCTTGTTCAGGACGAAAGAAAGCACAGAGCGCCAGATTTGCTGTTGCCCTGGAGAGCTTGCAGAGCACTGGGGAAAGGCAGGCAGAGAATTCCCTGCTAGCACCTTCTCTGTGCCTAGGAAGGAGAAATGTTCGCATTTGCTTCAGGGAACCGCTTTTCTGCAGGGAACATTAACGCTTGTTCAGGACGAAAGAAAGCACAGAGCCCCAGATTTGCTGTTGCCCTGGAGAGCTTGCAGAGCACTGGGGAAAGGCAGGCAGAGAATTCCCTGCTAGCACCTTCTCTGTGTCCAGGAAGGAAAACTGTTCGCATTTGCTTCACAGAACCGCTTTTCTGCAGGGAACATTAACGCTTGTTCAGGACGAAAGAAAGCACAGAGCCCCAGATTGGCTGTTGCCCTGGAGAGCTTGCAGAGCACTGGGGAAAGGCAGGCAGAGAATTCCCTGCTAGCACCTTCTCTGTGTCCGGGAAGGAGAAATGTTCACATTGTTTCACAGAATCGCATTTGCGTCGCTGCAGGGAACATTAACGCTTATTCAGGACGAAAGAAAGCACAGAGCCCCGGATTTGCTGTTGCCCTGGAGAGCTTGCAGAGCACTGGGGAAAGGCAGGCAGAGAAATCCCTGCTAGCACCTTCTCTGTGTCCGGGAAGGAGAAGTCTTCACGTTGTTACTCGGAATCGCATTTGCGTCGCTGTAGAGAACACTAACGCTTGTTCAGGACGAAAGAAAGCACAGAGCCCCAGATTTGCTGTTGCCCTGGAGAGCTTGCAGAGCACTGGGGAAAGGCAGGCAGAGAATTCCCTGCTAGCACCTTCTCCGTGTCCGGGAAGGAAAACTGTTCGCATTTGCTTCACAGAACCGCTTTTCTGCAGGGAACGTTAACGCTTGTTCAGGACGAAAGAAAGCACAGAGCCCCAGATTTGCTGTTGCCCTGGAGAGCTTGCAGAGCACTGGGGAAAGGCAGGCAGAGAATTCCCTGCTAGCACCTTCTCTGTGTCCGGGAACGAAAACTGTTCGCATTTGCTTCACAGAACCGCTTTTCTGCAGAGAACACTAACGCTTGTTCAGGACGAAAGAAAGCACAGAGCGCCAGATTTGCTGTTGCCCTGGAGAGCTTGCAGAGCACCGGGGAAAGGCAGGCAGAGAATTCCCTGCTAGCACCTTCTCTGTGTCCGGGAAGGAAAACTGTTCGCATTTGCTTCACAGAACCGCTTTTCTGCAGGGAACATTAACGCTTGTTCAGGACGAAAGAAAGCACAGAGCCCCAGATTGGCTATTGCCCTGGAGAGCTTGCAGAGCACTGGGGAAAGGCAGGCAGAGAATTCCCTGCTAGCACCTTCTCTGTGTCCGGGAAGGAAAACTGTTCGCATTTGCTTCACAGAACCGCTTTTCTGCAGAGAACACTAACGCTTGTTCAGGACGAAAGAAAGCACAGAGCCCCAGATTTGCTGTTGCCCTGGAGAGCTTGCAGAGCACTGGGGAAAGGCAGGCAGAGAATTCCCTGCTAGCACCTTCTCTGTGTCCGGGAAGGAGAAATGTTCACATTGTTTCACAGAATCGCATTTGCGTCGCTGCAGGGAACATTAAAGCTTGTTCAGGACGAAAGAAAGCACAGAGTCCTATATTTGCTGTTTCCCTGGACAGCTTGCAGAGCACTGGGGAAAGGCAGGCAGAGAATTCCCTGCTAGCACCTTCTCTGTGCCTGGGAAGGAGAATTCTTCACGTTGTTACTCGGAATCGCATTTGCGTCGCTGTAGAGAACACTAACGCTTGTTCAGGACGAAAGAAAGCACAGAGCGCCAGATTTGCTGTTTCCCTGGAGAGCTTGCAGAGCACTGGGGAAAGGCAGGCAGAGAATTCCCTGCTAGCACCTTCTCTGTGTCCAGGAAGGAAAACTGTTCGCATTTGCTTCACAGAACCGCTTTTCTGCAGAGAACACTAACGCTTGTTCAGGACGAAAGAAAGCACAGAGCCCCAGATTTGCTGTTGTCCTGGAGAGCTTGCAGAGCACTGGGGAAAGGCAGGCAGAGAATTCCCTGCTAGCATCTTCTCTGTACCTAGGAAGGAGAAATGTTCACACTGTTTCTCAGAATCGCATTTGCGTCGCTGCAGGGAACACTAACGCTTGTTCAGGACGAAAGAAAGCACAGAGCCCCAGATTTGCTGTTGCCCTGGAGAGCTTGCAGAGCACTGGGGAAAGGCAGGCAGAGAATTCCCTGCTAGCACCTTCTCTGTGTCCGGGAAGGAAAACTGTTCGCATTTGCTTCACAGAACCGCTTTTCTGCAGAGAACACTAACGCTTGTTCAGGACGAAAGAAAGCACAGAGCCCCAGATTTGCTGTTGCCCTGGAGAGCTTGCAGAGCACTGGGGAAAGGCAGGCAGAGAATTCCCTGATAGCACCTTCTCTGTGTCCGGGAAGGAGAAATGTTCACATTGTTTCACAGAATCGCATTTGCGTCGCTGCAGGGAACATTAACGCTTGTTCAGGACGAAAGAAAGCACAGAGCCCCAGATTTGCTGTTGCCCTGGAGAGCTTGCAGAGCACTGGGGAAAGGCAGGCAGAGAATTCCCTGCTAGCACCTTCTCTGTGCCTGGGAAGGAGAAATGTTCACATTGTTTCACAGAATCGCATTTGCGTCGCTGCAGGGAACATTAACGCTTGTTCAGGACGAAAGAAAGCACAGAGCCCCAGATTTGCTGTTGCCCTGGAGAGCTTGCAGAGCACTGGGGAAAGGCAGGCAGAGAATTCCCTGCTAGCACCTTCTCTGTGTCCGGGAAGGAAAACTGTTCGCATTTGCTTCACAGAACCGCTTTTCTGCAGGGAACATTAACGCTTGTTCAGGACGAAAGAAAGCACAGAGCCCCAGATTTGCTGTTGCCCTGGAGAGCTTGCAGAGCACTGGGGAAAGGCAGGCAGAGAATTCCCTGCTAGCACCTTCTCTGTGTCCGGGAAGGAAAACTGTTCACATTTGCTTCACAGAACCGCTTTTCTGCAGAGAACACTAACGCTTGTTCAGGACGAAAGAAAGCACAGAGCCCCAGATTTGCTGTTGCCCTGGAGAGCTTGCAGAGCACTGGGGAAAGGCAGGCAGAGAATTCCCTGATAGCACCTTCTCTGTGTCCGGGAATGAGAAGTCTTCACGTTGTTACTCGGAATCGCATTTGCGTCGCTGTAGAGAACACTAACGCTTGTTCAGGACGAAAGAAAGCACAGAGCCCCAGATTTGCTGTTGCCCTGGAGAGCTTGCAGAGCACTGGGGAAAGGCAGGCAGAGAATTCCCTGATAGCACCTTCTCTGTGTCCGGGAAGGAGAAATGTTCACATTGTTTCACAGAATCGCATTTGCGTCGCTGCAGGGAACATTAACGCTTATTCAGGACGAAAGAAAGCACAGAGCCCCAGATTTGCTGTTGCCCTGGAGAGCTTGCAGAGCACTGGGGAAAGGCAGGCAGAGAATTCCCCGCTAGCACCTTCTCTGTGTCCGGGAAGGAAAACTGTTCGCATTTGCTTCACAGAACCGCTTTTCTGCAGGGAACATTAACGCTTGTTCAGGACGAAAGAAAGCACAGAGCCCCAGATTTGCTGTTGCCCTGGAGAGCTTGCAGAGCACCGGGGAAAGGCAGGCAGAGAATTCCCTGCTAGCACCTTCTCTGTGTCCGGGAAGGAGAAATGTTCACATTGTTTCACAGAATCGCATTTGCGTAGCTGCAGGGACCATTAACGCTTGTTCAGGACGAAAGAAAGCACAGAGCCCCAGATTTGCTGTTGCCCTGGAGAGCTTGCAGAGCACTGGGGAAAGGCAGGCAGAGAATTCCCTGCTAGCACCTTCTCTGTGTCCGGGAAGGAAAACTGTTCACATTTGCTTCACAGAACCGCTTTTCTGCAGAGAACACTAACGCTTGTTCAGGACGAAAGAAAGCACAGAGCCCCAGATTTGCTGTTGCCCTGGAGAGCTTGCAGAGCACTGGGGAAAGGCAGGCAGAGAATTCCCTGCTAGCACCTTCTCTGTGTCCGGGAAGGAGAAGTCTTCACGTTGTTACTCGGAATCGCATTTGCGTCGCTGTAGAGAACACTAACGCTTGTTCAGGACGAAAGAAAGCACAGAGCGCCAGATTTGCTGTTGCCCTGGAGAGCTTGCAGAGCACCGGGGAAAGGCAGGCAGAGAATTCCCTGCTAGCACCTTCTCTGTGTCCGGGAAGGAAAACTGTTCGCATTTGCTTTACAGAACCGCTTTTCTGCAGGGAACATTAACGCTTGTTCAGGACGAAAGAAAGCACAGAGCCCCAGATTTGCTGTTGCCCTGGAGAGCTTGCAGAGCACTGGGGAAAGGCAGGCAGAGAATTCCCTGCTAGCACCTTCTCTGTGTCCGGGAAGGAGAAATGTTCACATTGTTTCACAGAATCGCATTTGCGTAGCTGCAGGGAACATTAACGATTGTACAGGACGAAAGAAAGCACAGAGCGCCAGATTTGCTGTTGTCCTGGAGAGCTTGCAGAGCACTGGGGAAAGGCAGGCAGAGAATTCCCTGCTAGCACCTTCTCTGTGTCCGGGAAGGAAAACTGTTCGCATTTGCTTCACAGAACCGCTTTTCTGCAGGGAACATTAACGCTTGTTCAGGACGAAAGAAAGCACAGAGCCCCAGATTTGCTGTTGCCCTGGAGAGCTTGCAGAGCACTGGGGAAAGGCAGGCAGAGAATTCCCTGCTAGCGCCTTCTCTGTGTCCGGGAAGGAAAACTGTTCGCATTTGCTTCACAGAACCGCTTTTCTGCAGAGAACACTAACGCTTGTTCAGGACAAAAGAAAGCACAGAGCCCCAGATTTGCTGTTTCCCTGGACAGCTTGCAGAGCACTGGGGAAAGGCAGGCAGAGAATTCCCTGCTAGCACCTTCTCTGTGTCCGGGAAGGAGAAATATTCACATTGTTTCACAGAATCGCATTTGCGTCGCTGCAGGGAACATTAACGCTTATTCAGGACGAAAGAAAGCACAGAGCCCCAGATTTGCTGTTGCCCTGGAGAGCTTGCAGAGCACTGGGGAAAGGCAGGCAGAGAATTCCCTGCTAGCACCTTCTCTGTGTCCGGGAAGGAAAACTGTTCGCATTTGCTTCACAGAACCGCTTTTCTGCAGAGAACACTAACGCTTGTTCAGGACGAAAGAAAGCACAGAGCCCCAGATTTGCTGTTGCCCTGGAGAGCTTGCAGAGCACTGGGGAAAGGCAGGCAGAGAATTCCCTGCTAGCACCTTCTCTGTGTCCGGGAAGGAAAACTGTTCGCATTTGCTTCACAGAACCGCTTTTCTGCAGGGACCATTAACGCTTGTTCAGGACGAAAGAAAGCACGGAGCCCCAGATTTGCTGTTGCCCTGGAGAGCTTGCAGAGCACTGGGGAAAGGCAGGCAGAGAATTCCCTGCTAGCACCTTCTCTGTGTCCGGGAAGGAAAACTGTTCACATTTGCTTCACAGAACCGCTTTTCTGCAGAGAACACTAACGCTTGTTCAGGACGAAAGAAAGCACAGAGCCCCAGATTTGCTGTTGCCCTGCAGAGCTTGCAGAGCACTGGGGAAAGGCAGGCAGAGAATTCCCTGCTAGCATCTTCTCTGTGTCCGGGAAGGAGAAATGTTCACATTGTTTCACAGAACCGCTTTTCTGCAGGGAACATTAACGCTTGTTCAGGACGAAAGAAAGCACAGAGCCCCAGATTTGCTGTTGCCCTGGAGAGCTTGCAGAGCACTGGGGAAAGGCAGGCAGAGAATTCCCTGATAGCACCTTCTCTGTGTCCGGGAAGGAAAACTGTTCGCATTTGCTTCACAGAACCGCTTTTCTGCAGAGAACACTAACGCTTGTTCAGGACGAAAGAAAGCACAGAGCCCCAGATTTGCTGTTTCCCTGGACAGCTTGCAGAGCACTGGGGAAAGGCAGGCAGAGAATTCCCTGATAGCACCTTCTCTGTGTCCGGGAATGAGAAGTCTTCACGTTGTTACTCGGAATCGCATTTGCGTCGCTGTAGAGAACACTAACGCTTGTTCAGGACGAAAGAAAGCACAGAGCCCCAGATTTGCTGTTGCCCTGGAGAGCTTGCAGAGCACTGGGGAAAGGCAGGCAGAGAATTCCCTGATAGCACCTTCTCTGTGTCCGGGAAGGAGAAATGTTCACATTGTTTCACAGAATCGCATTTGCGTCGCTGCAGGGAACATTAACGCTTATTCAGGACGAAAGAAAGCACAGAGCCCCAGATTTGCTGTTGCCCTGGAGAGCTTGCAGAGCACTGGGGAAAGGCAGGCAGAGAATTCCCTGCTAGCACCTTCTCTGTGCCTGGGAAGGAGAAGTCTTCACGTTGTTACTCGGAATCGCATTTGCGTCGCTGTAGAGAACACTAACGCTTGTTCAGGACGAAAGAAAGCACAGAGCGCCAGATTTGCTGTTGCCCTGGAGAGCTTGCAGAGCACTGGGGAAAGGCAGGCAGAGAATTCCCCGCTAGCACCTTCTCTGTGTCCGGGAAGGAAAACTGTTCGCATTTGCTTCACAGAACCGCTTTTCTGCAGGGAACATTAACGCTTGTTCAGGACGAAAGAAAGCACAGAGCCCCAGATTTGCTGTTGCCCTGGAGAGCTTGCAGAGCACCGGGGAAAGGCAGGCAGAGAATTCCCTGCTAGCACCTTCTCTGTGTCCGGGAAGGAAAACTGTTCGCATTTGCTTTACAGAACCGCTTTTCTGCAGGGAACATTAACGCTTGTTCAGGACGAAAGAAAGCACAGAGCCCCAGATTTGCTGTTGCCCTGGAGAGCTTGCAGAGCACTGGGGAAAGGCAGGCAGAGAATTCCCTGCTAGCACCTTCTCTGTGTCCGGGAAGGAGAAATGTTCACATTGTTTCACAGAATCGCATTTGCGTAGCTGCAGGGAACATTAACGCTTGTTCAGGACGAAAGAAAGCACAGAGCCCCAGATTTGCTGTTGCCCTGGAGAGCTTGCAGAGCACTGGGGAAAGGCAGGCAGAGAATTCCCTGCTAGCACCTTCTCTGTGTCCGGGAAGGAGAAATGTTCACATTGTTTCACAGAATCGCATTTGCGTCGCTGCAGGGAACATTAACGCTTGTTCAGGACGAAAGAAAGCACAGAGCCCCAGATTTGCTGTTGCCCTGGAGAGCTTGCAGAGCACTGGGGAAAGGCAGGCAGAGAATTCCCTGCTAGCACCTTCTCTGTGTCCGGGAAGGAAAACTGTTCGCATTTGCTTCACAGAACCGCTTTTCTGCAGGGAACATTAACGCTTGTTCAGGACGAAAGAAAGCACAGAGCCCCAGATTTGCTGTTGCCCTGGAGAGCTTGCAGAGCACTGGGGAAAGGCAGGCAGAGAATTCCCTGCTAGCACCTTCTCTGTGTCCGGGAAGGAAAACTGTTCACATTTGCTTCACAGAACCGCTTTTCTGCAGAGAACACTAACGCTTGTTCAGGACGAAAGAAAGCACAGAGCCCCAGATTTGCTGTTGCCCTGGAGAGCTTGCAGAGCACTGGGGAAAGGCAGGCAGAGAATTCCCTGCTAGCACCTTCTCTGTGCCTAGGAAGGAGAAATGTTCACATTGTTTCACAGAATCGCATTTGCGTCGCTGCAGGCAACATTAACGCTTGTACAGGACGAAAGAAAGCACAGAGCCCCAGATTTGCTGTTGCCCTGCAGAGCTTGCAGAGCACTGGGGAAAGGCAGGCAGAGAATTCCCTGCTAGCATCTTCTCTGTGTCCGGGAAGGAAAACTGTTCGCATTTGCTTCACAGAACCGCTTTTCTGCAGGGAACATTAATGCTTGTTCAGGACGAAAGAAAGCACAGAGCCCCAGATTTGCTGTTGCCCTGGAGAGCTTGCAGAGCACTGGGGAAAGGCAGGCAGAGAATTCCCTGCTAGCACCTTCTCTGTGTCCGGGAAGGAAAACTGTTCGCATTTGCTTCACAGAACCGCTTTTCTGCAGAGAACACTAACGCTTGTTCAGGATGAAAGAAAGCACAGAGCCCGAGATTTGCTGTTGCCCTGGAGAGCTTGCAGAGCACTGGGGAAAGGCAGGCAGAGAATTCCCTGATAGCACCTTCTCTGTGTCCGGGAAGGAGAAGTCTTCACGTTGTTACTCGGAATCGCATTTGCGTCGCTGTAGAGAACACTAACGCTTGTTCAGGACGAAAGAAAGCACAGAGCGCCAGATTTGCTGTTGCCCTGGAGAGCTTGCAGAGCACTGGGGAAAGGCAGGCAGAGAATTCCCCGCTAGCACCTTCTCTGTGTCCGGGAAGGAAAACTGTTCGCATTTGCTTCACAGAACCGCTTTTCTGCAGGGAACATTAACGCTTGTTCAGGACGAAAGAAAGCACAGAGCCCCAGATTTGCTGTTGCCCTGGAGAGCTTGCAGAGCACTGGGGAAAGGCAGGCAGAGAAATCCCTGCTAGCACCTTCTCTGTGTCCGGGAAGGAGAAGTCTTCACGTTGTTACTCGGAATCGCATTTGCGTCGCTGTAGAGAACACTAACGCTTGTTCAGGACGAAAGAAAGCACAGAGCGCCAGATTTGCTGTTGCCCTGGAGAGCTTGCAGAGCACTGGGGAAAGGCAGGCAGAGAATTCCCCGCTAGCACCTTCTCTGTGTCCGGGAAGGAAAACTGTTCGCATTTGCTTCACAGAACCGCTTTTCTGCAGGGAACATTAACGCTTCTTCCGGACGAAAGAAAGCACAGAGCCCCAGATTTGCTGTTGCCCTGGAGAGCTTGCAGAGCACCGGGGAAAGGCAGGCAGAGAATTCCCTGCTAGCACCTTCTCTGTGTCCGGGAAGGAGAAATGTTCACATTGTTTCACAGAATCGCATTTGCGTCGCTGCAGGGAACATTAACGCTTGTTCAGGACGAAAGAAAGCACAGAGCCCCAGATTTGCTGTTGCCCTGGAGAGCTTGCAGAGCACTGGGGAAAGGCAGGCAGAGAATTCCCCGCTAGCACCTTCTCTGTGTCCGGGAAGGAAAACTGTTCGCATTTGCTTCACAGAACCGCTTTTCTGCAGGGAACATTAACGCTTGTTCAGGACGAAAGAAAGCACAGAGCCCCAGATTTGCTGTTGCCCTGGAGAGCTTGCAGAGCACCGGGGAAAGGCAGGCAGAGAATTCCCTGCTAGCACCTTCTCTGTGTCCGGGAAGGAAAACTGTTCGCATTTGCTTTACAGAACCGCTTTTCTGCAGGGAACATTAACGCTTGTTCAGGACGAAAGAAAGCACAGAGCCCCAGATTTGCTGTTGCCCTGGAGAGCTTGCAGAGCACTGGGGAAAGGCAGGCAGAGAATTCCCTGCTAGCACCTTCTCTGTGTCCGTGAAGGAGAAATGTTCACATTGTTTCACAGAATCGCATTTGCGTCGCTGCAGGGAACATTAACGCTTATTCAGGACGAAAGAAAGCACAGAGCCCCAGATTTGCTGTTGCCCTGGAGAGCTTGCAGAGCACCGGGGAAAGGCAGGCAGAGAATTCCCCGCTAGCACCTTCTCTGTGTCCGGGAAGGAAAACTGTTCGCATTTGCTTCACAGAACCGCTTTTCAGCAGGGAACATTAACGCTTGTTCAGGACGAAAGAAAGCACAGAGCCCCAGATTTGCTGTTGCCCTGGAGAGCTTGCAGAGCACTGGGGAAAGGCAGGCAGAGAATTCCCTGCTAGCACCTTCTCTGTGTCCGGGAAGGAAAACTGTTCGCATTTGCTTCACAGAACCGCTTTTCTGCAGGGAACATTAACGCTTGTTCAGGACGAAAGAAAGCACAGAGCCCCAGATTTGCTGTTGCCCTGAAGAGCTTGCAGAGCACTGGGGAAAGGCAGGCAGAGAATTCCCTGCTAGCACCTTCTCTGTGTCCGTGAAGGAGAAATGTTCACATTGTTTCACAGAACCGCTTTTCTGCAGAGAACACTAACGCTTGTTCAGGACGAAAGAAAGCACAGAGCCCCAGATTTGCTGTTGCCCTGAAGAGCTTGCAGAGCACTGGGGAAAGGCAGGCAGAGAATTCCCTGCTAGCACCTTCTCTGTGTCCGTGAAGGAGAAATGTTCACATTGTTTCACAGAATCGCATTTGCGTCGCTGCAGGGAACATTAACGCTTATTCAGGACGAAAGAAAGCACAGAGCCCCAGATTTGCTGTTGCCCTGGAGAGCTTGCAGAGCACCGGGGAAAGGCAGGCAGAGAATTCCCCGCTAGCACCTTCTCTGTGTCCGGGAAGGAAAACTGTTCGCATTTGCTTCACAGAACCGCTTTTCAGCAGGGAACATTAACGCTTGTTCAGGACGAAAGAAAGCACAGAGCCCCAGATTTGCTGTTGCCCTGGAGAGCTTGCAGAGCACTGGGGAAAGGCAGGCACAGAATTCCCTGCTAGCACCTTCTCTGTGTCCGGGAAGGAGAAATGTTCACATTGTTTCACAGAACCGCCTTCTGCAGAGAACACTAACGCTTGTTCAGGACGAAAGAAAGCACAGAGCCCCAGATTGGCTGTTGCCCTGGAGAGCTTGCAGAGCACTAGGGAAAGGCAGGCAGAGAATTCCCTGCTAGCACCTTCTCTGTGTCCGGGAAGGAAAACTGTTCGCATTTGCTTCACAGAACCGCTTTTCTGCAGGGAACATTAACGCTTCTTCAGGACGAAAGAAAGCACAGAGCCCCAGATTTGCTGTTGCCCTGGAGAGCTTGCAGAGCACTGGGGAAAGGCAGGCAGAGAATTCCCTGCTAGCACCTTCTCTGTGTCCGGGAAGGAAAACTGTTCGCATTTGCTTCACAGAACCGCTTTTCTGCAGGGAACATTAACGCTTGTTCAGGACGAAAGAAAGCACAGAGCGCCAGATTTGCTGTTGCCCTGGAGAGCTTGCAGAGCACTGGGGAAAGGCAGGCAGAGAATTCCCTGCTAGCACCTTCTCTGTGTCCGGGAAGGAGAAGTCTTCACGTTGTTACTCGGAATCGCATTTGCGTCGCTGTAGAGAACACTAACGCTTGTTCAGGACGAAAGAAAGCACAGAGCGCCAGATTTGCTGTTGCCCTGGAGAGCTTGCAGAGCACTGGGGAAAGGCAGGCAGAGAATTCCCCGCTAGCACCTTCTCTGTGTCCGGGAAGGAAAACTGTTCGCATTTGCTTCACAGAACCGCTTTTCTGCAGGGAACATTAACGCTTCTTCCGGACGAAAGAAAGCACAGAGCCCCAGATTTGCTGTTGCCCTGGAGAGCTTGCAGAGCACCGGGGAAAGGCAGGCAGAGAATTCCCTGCTAGCACCTTCTCTGTGTCCGGGAAGGAGAAATGTTCACATTGTTTCACAGAATCGCATTTGCGTCGCTGCAGGGAACATTAACGCTTGTTCAGGACGAAAGAAAGCACAGAGCCCCAGATTTGCTGTTGCCCTGGAGAGCTTGCAGAGCACTGGGGAAAGGCAGGCAGAGAATTCCCCGCTAGCACCTTCTCTGTGTCCGGGAAGGAAAACTGTTCGCATTTGCTTCACAGAACCGCTTTTCTGCAGGGAACATTAACGCTTGTTCAGGACGAAAGAAAGCACAGAGCCCCAGATTTGCTGTTGCCCTGGAGAGCTTGCAGAGCACCGGGGAAAGGCAGGCAGAGAATTCCCTGCTAGCACCTTCTCTGTGTCCGGGAAGGAAAACTGTTCGCATTTGCTTTACAGAACCGCTTTTCTGCAGGGAACATTAACGCTTGTTCAGGACGAAAGAAAGCACAGAGCCCCAGATTTGCTGTTGCCCTGGAGAGCTTGCAGAGCACTGGGGAAAGGCAGGCAGAGAATTCCCTGCTAGCACCTTCTCTGTGTCCGGGAAGGAAAACTGTTCGCATTTGCTTCACAGAATCGCATTTGCGTAGCTGCAGGGAACATTAACGATTGTTCAGGACGAAAGAAAGCACAGAGCCCCAGATTTGCTGTTGCCCTGGAGAGCTTGCAGAGCACTGGGGAAAGGCAGGCAGAGAATTCCCTGCTAGCACCTTCTCTGTGTCCGGGAAGGAAAACTGTTCGCATTTGCTTCACAGAACCGCTTTTCTGCAGAGAACACTAACGCTTGTTCAGGACGAAAGAAAGCACAGAGCCCCAGATTTGCTGTTTCCCTGGACAGCTTGCAGAGCACTGGGGAAAGGCAGGCAGAGAATTCCCTGCTAGCACCTTCTCTGTGTCCGGGAAGGAGAAATGTTCACATTGTTTCACAGAATCGCATTTGCGTCGCTGCAGGGAACATTAACGCTTATTCAGGACGAAAGAAAGCACAGAGCCCCAGATTTGCTGTTGCCCTGGAGAGCTTGCAGAGCACTGGGGAAAGGCAGGCAGAGAATTCCCTGCTAGCACCTTCTCTGTGCCTGGGAAGGAGAAGTCTTCACGTTGTTACTCGGAATCGCATTTGCGTCGCTGTAGAGAACACTAACGCTTGTTCAGGACGAAAGAAAGCACAGAGCGCCAGATTTGCTGTTGCCCTGGAGAGCTTGCAGAGCACTGGGGAAAGGCAGGCAGAGAATTCCCCGCTAGCACCTTCTCTGTGTCCGGGAAGGAAAACTGTTCGCATTTGCTTCACAGAACCGCTTTTCTGCAGGGAACATTAACGCTTGTTCAGGACGAAAGAAAGCACAGAGCGCCAGATTTGCTGTTGCCCTGGAGAGCTTGCAGAGCACCGGGGAAAGGCAGGCAGAGAATTCCCTGCTAGCACCTTCTCTGTGTCCGGGAAGGAAAACTGTTCGCATTTGCTTTACAGAACCGCTTTTCTGCAGGGAACATTAACGCTTGTTCAGGACGAAAGAAAGCACAGAGCCCCAGATTTGCTGTTGCCCTGGAGAGCTTGCAGAGCACTGGGGAAAGGCAGGCAGAGAATTCCCTGCTAGCACCTTCTCTGTGTCCGGGAAGGAGAAATGTTCACATTGTTTCACAGAATCGCATTTGCGTAGCTGCAGGGAACATTAACGCTTGTTCAGGACGAAAGAAAGCACAGAGCCCCAGATTTGCTGTTGCCCTGGAGAGCTTGCAGAGCACCGGGGAAAGGCAGGCAGAGAATTCCCTGCTAGCACCTTCTCTGTGTCCGGGAAGGAAAACTGTTCGCATTTGCTTCACAGAACCGCTTTTCTGCAGAGAACACTAACGCTTGTTCAGGACGAAAGAAAGCACAGAGCCCCAGATTGGCTGTTGCCCTGGAGAGCTTGCAGAGCACTGGGGAAAGGCAGGCAGAGAATTCCCTGCTAGCACCTTCTCTGTGTCCGGGAAGGAAAACTGTTCGCATTTGCTTCACAGAACCGCTTTTCTGCAGAGAACACTAACGCTTGTTCAGGACAAAAGAAAGCACAGAGCCCCAGATTTGCTGTTTCCCTGGACAGCTTGCAGAGCACTGGGGAAAGGCAGGCAGAGAATTCCCTGCTAGCACCTTCTCTGTGTCCGGGAAGGAGAAATGTTCACATTGTTTCACAGAATCGCATTTGCGTCGCTGCAGGGAACATTAACGCTTATTCAGGACGAAAGAAAGCACAGAGCCCCAGATTTGCTGTTGCCCTGGAGAGCTTGCAGAGCACTGGGGAAAGGCAGGCAGAGAATTCCCTGCTAGCACCTTCTCTGTGTCCGGGAAGGAAAACTGTTCGCATTTGCTTCACAGAACCGCTTTTCTGCAGAGAACACTAACGCTTGTTCAGGACGAAAGAAAGCACAGAGCCCCAGATTTGCTGTTGCCCTGGAGAGCTTGCAGAGCACTGTGGAAAGGCAGGCAGAGAATTCCCTGCTAGCACCTTCTCTGTGTCCGGGAAGGAAAACTGTTCGCATTTGCTTCACAGAACCGCTTTTCTGCAGGGAACATTAACGCTTGTTCAGGACGAAAGAAAGCACAGAGCCCCAGATTTGCTGTTGCCCTGGAGAGCTTGCAGAGCACTGGGGAAAGGCAGGCAGAGAATTCCCTGCTAGCACCTTCTCTGTGTCCGGGAAGGAAAACTGTTCACATTTGCTTCACAGAACCGCTTTTCTGCAGAGAACACTAACGCTTGTTCAGGACGAAAGAAAGCACAGAGCCCCAGATTTGCTGTTTCCCTGGACAGCTTGCAGAGCACTGGGGAAAGGCAGGCAGAGAATTCCCTGCTAGCACCTTCTCTGTGTCCGGGAAGGAGAAATGTTCACATTGTTTCACAGAATCGCATTTGCGTCGCTGCAGGGAACATTAACGCTTATTCAGGACGAAAGAAAACACAGAGCCCCAGATTTGCTGTTGCCCTGGACAGCTTGCAGAGCACTGGGGAAAGGCAGGCAGAGAATTCCCTGCTAGCACCTTCTCTGTGTCCGGGAAGGAAAACTGTTCGCATTTGCTTCACAGAACCGCTTTTCTGCAGAGAACACTAACGCTTGTTCAGGACGAAAGAAAGCACAGAGCGCCAGATTTGCTGTTGCCCTGGAGAGCTTGCAGAGCACTGGGGAAAGGCAGGCAGAGAATTCCCTGCTAGCACCTTCTCTGTGTCCGGGAAGGAGAAATGTTCACATTGTTTCACAGAATCGCATTTGCGCCGCTGCAGGGAACATTAACGCTTATTCAGGACGAAAGAAAGCACAGAGCCCCAGATTTGCTGTTGCCCTGGAGAGCTTGCAGAGCACTGGGGAAAGGCAGGCAGAGAATTCCCTGCTAGCATCTTCTCTGTGCCTAGGAAGGAGAAATGTTCACATTGTTTCACAGAATCGCATTTGCGTCGCTGTAGAGAACACTAACGCTTGTTCAGGACGAAAGAAAGCACAGAGCGCCAGATTTGCTGTTGCCCTGGAGAGCTTGCAGAGCACTGGGGAAAGGCAGGCAGAGAATTCCCTGCTAGCACCTTCTCTGTGTCCAGGAAGGAAAACTGTTCGCATTTGCTTCACAGAACCGCTTTTCTGCAGGGAACATTAACGCTTATTCAGGACGAAAGAAAGCACAGAGCGCCAGATTTGCTGTTGCCCTGGAGAGCTTGCAGAGCACTGGGGAAAGGCAGGCAGAGAATTCCCTGCTAGCACCTTCTCTGTGTCCAGGAAGGAAAACTGTTCGCATTTGCTTCACAGAACCGCTTTTCTGCAGGGACCATTAACGCTTGTTCAGGACGAAAGAAAGCACGGAGCCCCAGATTTGCTGTTGCCCTGGAGAGCTTGCAGAGCACTGGGGAAAGGCAGGCAGAGAATTCCCTGCTAGCACCTTCTCTGTGTCCGAGAAGGAAAACTGTTCACATTTGCTTCACAGAACCGCTTTTCTGCAGAGAACACTAACGCTTGTTCAGGACGAAAGAAAGCACAGAGCCCCAGATTTGCTGTTGCCCTGGAGAGCTTGCAGAGCACTGGGGAAAGGCAGGCAGAGAATTCCCTGCTAGCACCTTCTCTGTGCCTAGGAAGGAGAAATGTTCACATTGTTTCACAGAATCGCATTTGCGTCGCTGCAGGGAACATTAACGCTTGTTCAGGACGAAAGAAAGCACAGAGCCCCAGATTTGCTGTTGCCCTGGAGAGCTTGCAGAGCACTGGGGAAAGGCAGGCAGAGAATTCCCTGCTAGCACCTTCTCTGTGTCCGGGAAGGAGAAATGTTCACATTGTTTCACAGAATCGCATTTGCGTCGCTGCAGGGAACATTAACGCTTGTTCAGGACGAAAGAAAGCACAGAGCCCCAGATTTGCTGTTGCCCTGGAGAGCTTGCAGAGCACTGGGGAAAGGCAGGCAGAGAATTCCCTGCTAGCACCTTCTCTGTGTCCGGGAAGGAAAACTGTTCGCATTTGCTTCACAGAACCGCTTTTCTGCAGAGAACACTAACGCTTGTTCAGGACGAAAGAAAGCACAGAGCCCCAGATTTGCTGTTGCCCTGGAGAGCTTGCAGAGCACTGGGGAAAGGCAGGCAGAGAATTCCCTGATAGCACCTTCTCTGTGTCCGGGAATGAGAAGTCTTCACGTTGTTACTCGGAATCGCATTTGCGTCGCTGTAGAGAACACTAACGCTTGTTCAGGACGAAAGAAAGCACAGAGCGCCAGATTTGCTGTTGCCCTGGAGAGCTTGCAGAGCACTGGGGAAAGGCAGGCAGAGAATTCCCCGCTAGCACCTTCTCTGTGTCCGGGAAGGAGAAATGTTCACATTGTTTCACAGAATCGCATTTGCGTCACTGCAGGGAACATTAACGCTTGTTCAGGACGAAAGAAAGCACAGAGCCCCAGATTTGCTGTTGCCCTGGAGAGCTTGCAGAGCACTGGGGAAAGGCAGGCAGAGAATTCCCCGCTAGCACCTTCTCTGTGTCCGGGAAGGAAAACTGTTCGCATTTGCTTCACAGAACCGCTTTTCTGCAGGGAACATTAACGCTTGTTCAGGACGAAAGAAAGCACAGAGCCCCAGATTTGCTGTTGCCCTGGAGAGCTTGCAGAGCACCGGGGAAAGGCAGGCAGAGAATTCCCTGCTAGCACCTTCTCTGTGTCCGGGAAGGAAAACTGTTCGCATTTGCTTTACAGAACCGCTTTTCTGCAGGGAACATTAACGCTTGTTCAGGACGAAAGAAAGCACAGAGCCCCAGATTGGCTGTTGCCCTGGAGAGCTTGCAGAGCACTGGGGAAAGGCAGGCAGAGAATTCCCTGCTAGCACCTTCTCTGTGTCCGGGAAGGAAAACTGTTCGCATTTGCTTCACAGAATCGCATTTGCGTAGCTGCAGGGAACATTAACGATTGTTCAGGACGAAAGAAAGCACAGAGCCCCAGATTTGCTGTTGCCCTGGAGAGCTTGCAGAGCACTGGGGAAAGGCAGGCAGAGAATTCCCTGCTAGCACCTTCTCTGTGTCCGGGAAGGAAAACTGTTCGCATTTGCTTCACAGAACCGCTTTTCTGCAGAGAACACTAACGCTTGTTCAGGACGAAAGAAAGCACAGAGCCCCAGATTTGCTGTTTCCCTGGACAGCTTGCAGAGCACTGGGGAAAGGCAGGCAGAGAATTCCCTGCTAGCACCTTCTCTGTGTCCAGGAAGGAAAACTGTTCGCATTTGCTTCACAGAACCGCTTTTCTGCAGGGACCATTAACGCTTGTTCAGGACGAAAGAAAGCACGGAGCCCCAGATTTGCTGTTGCCCTGGAGAGCTTGCAGAGCACTGGGGAAAGGCAGGCAGAGAATTCCCTGCTAGCACCTTCTCTGTGCCTAGGAAGGAGAAATGTTCACATTGTTTCACAGAATCGCATTTGCGTCGCTGCAGGGAACATTAACGCTTGTTCAGGACGAAAGAAAGCACAGAGCCCCAGATTTGCTGTTGCCCTGGAGAGCTTGCAGAGCACTGGGGAAAGGCAGGCAGAGAATTCCCTGCTAGCACCTTCTCTGTGTCCGGGAAGGAGAAATGTTCACATTGTTTCACAGAATCGCATTTGCGTCGCTGCAGGGAACATTAACGCTTGTTCAGGACGAAAGAAAGCACAGAGCCCCAGATTTGCTGTTGCCCTGGAGAGCTTGCAGAGCACTGGGGAAAGGCAGGCAGAGAATTCCCTGCTAGCACCTTCTCTGTGTCCGGGAAGGAAAACTGTTCGCATTTGCTTCACAGAACCGCTTTTCTGCAGAGAACACTAACGCTTGTTCAGGACGAAAGAAAGCACAGAGCCCCAGATTTGCTGTTGCCCTGGAGAGCTTGCAGAGCACTGGGGAAAGGCAGGCAGAGAATTCCCTGATAGCACCTTCTCTGTGTCCGGGAATGAGAAGTCTTCACGTTGTTACTCGGAATCGCATTTGCGTCGCTGTAGAGAACACTAACGCTTGTTCAGGACGAAAGAAAGCACAGAGCGCCAGATTTGCTGTTGCCCTGGAGAGCTTGCAGAGCACTGGGGAAAGGCAGGCAGAGAATTCCCCGCTAGCACCTTCTCTGTGTCCGGGAAGGAAAACTGTTCGCATTTGCTTCACAGAACCGCTTTTCTGCAGGGAACATTAACGCTTCTTCCGGACGAAAGAAAGCACAGAGCCCCAGATTTGCTGTTGCCCTGGAGAGCTTGCAGAGCACCGGGGAAAGGCAGGCAGAGAATTCCCTGCTAGCACCTTCTCTGTGTCCGGGAAGGAAAACTGTTTGCATTTGCTTTACAGAACCGCTTTTCTGCAGGGAACATTAACGCTTGTTCAGGACGAAAGAAAGCACAGAGCCCCAGATTTGCTGTTGCCCTGGAGAGCTTGCAGAGCACTGGGGAAAGGCAGGCAGAGAATTCCCTGCTAGCACCTTCTCTGTGTCCGGGAAGGAAAACTGTTCGCATTTGCTTCACAGAATCGCATTTGCGTAGCTGCAGGGAACATTAACGATTGTTCAGGATGAAAGAAAGCACAGAGCCCCAGATTTGCTGTTGCCCTGGAGAGCTTGCAGAGCACTGGGGAAAGGCAGGCAGAGAATTCCCTGCTAGCACCTTCTCTGTGTCCGGGAAGGAAAACTGTTCGCATTTGCTTCACAGAACCGCTTTTCTGCAGAGAACACTAACGCTTGTTCAGGACGAAAGAAAGCACAGAGCCCCAGATTTGCTGTTTCCCTGGACAGCTTGCAGAGCACTGGGGAAAGGCAGGCAGAGAATTCCCTGCTAGCACCTTCTCTGTGTCCGGGAAGGAGAAATGTTCACATTGTTTCACAGAATCGCATTTGCGTCGCTGCAGGGAACATTAACGCTTATTCAGGACGAAAGAAAGCACAGAGCCCCAGATTTGCTGTTGCCCTGGAGAGCTTGCAGAGCACTGGGGAAAGGCAGGCAGAGAATTCCCTGCTAGCACCTTCTCTGTGTCCGGGAAGGAAAACTGTTCGCATTTGCTTCACAGAACCGCTTTTCTGCAGGGAACATTAACGCTTGTTCAGGACGAAAGAAAGCACAGAGCCCCAGATTTGCTGTTGCCCTGGAGAGCTTGCAGAGCACTGGGGAAAGGCAGGCAGAGAATTCCCTGCTAGCGCCTTCTCTGTGTCCGGGAAGGAAAACTGTTCGCATTTGCTTCACAGAACCGCTTTTCTGCAGAGAACACTAACGCTTGTTCAGGACAAAAGAAAGCACAGAGCCCCAGATTTGCTGTTTCCCTGGACAGCTTGCAGAGCACTGGGGAAAGGCAGGCAGAGAATTCCCTGCTAGCACCTTCTCTGTGTCCGGGAAGGAGAAATGTTCACATTGTTTCACAGAATCGCATTTGCGTCGCTGCAGGGAACATTAACGCTTATTCAGGACGAAAGAAAGCACAGAGCCCCAGATTTGCTGTTGCCCTGGAGAGCTTGCAGAGCACCGGGGAAAGGCAGGCAGAGAATTCCCTGCTAGCACCTTCTCTGTGTCCGGGAAGGAAAACTGTTCGCATTTGCTTCACAGAACCGCTTTTCTGCAGGGAACATTAACGCTTGTTCAGGACGAAAGAAAGCACAGAGCCCCAGATTTGCTGTTGCCCTGGAGAGCTTGCAGAGCACTGGTGAAAGGCAGGCAGAGAATTCCCT
The DNA here is from genome assembly GCF_031877795.1 of Strix aluco. Taxonomy (NCBI): domain Eukaryota; kingdom Metazoa; phylum Chordata; class Aves; order Strigiformes; family Strigidae; genus Strix; species Strix aluco. The sequence continues at coordinate 10,387,206 of NC_133932.1, forward strand.
GCTAGCACCTTCTCTGTGTCCGGGAAGGAAAACTGTTCACATTTGCTTCACAGAACCGCTTTTCTGCAGAGAACACTAACGCTTGTTCAGGACGAAAGAAAGCACAGAGCCCCAGATTTGCTGTTGCCCTGAAGAGCTTGCAGAGCACTGGGGAAAGGCAGGCAGAGAATTCCCTGCTAGCACCTTCTCTGTGTCCGTGAAGGAGAAATGTTCACATTGTTTCACAGAATCGCATTTGCGTCGCTGCAGGGAACATTAACGCTTATTCAGGACGAAAGAAAGCACAGAGCGCCAGATTTGCTGTTGCCCTGGAGAGCTTGCAGAGCACTGGGGAAAGGCAGGCAGAGAATTCCCTGCTAGCACCTTCTCTGTGTCCAGGAAGGAAAACTGTTCGCATTTGCTTCACAGAACCGCTTTTCTGCAGGGACCATTAACGCTTGTTCAGGACGAAAGAAAGCACGGAGCCCCAGATTTGCTGTTGCCCTGGAGAGCTTGCAGAGCACTGGGGAAAGGCAGGCAGAGAATTCCCTGCTAGCACCTTCTCTGTGTCCGAGAAGGAAAACTGTTCACATTTGCTTCACAGAACCGCTTTTCTGCAGAGAACACTAACGCTTGTTCAGGACGAAAGAAAGCACAGAGCCCCAGATTTGCTGTTGCCCTGGAGAGCTTGCAGAGCACTGGGGAAAGGCAGGCAGAGAATTCCCTGCTAGCACCTTCTCTGTGCCTAGGAAGGAGAAATGTTCACATTGTTTCACAGAATCGCATTTGCGTCGCTGCAGGGAACATTAACGCTTGTTCAGGACGAAAGAAAGCACAGAGCCCCAGATTTGCTGTTGCCCTGGAGAGCTTGCAGAGCACTGGGGAAAGGCAGGCAGAGAATTCCCTGCTAGCACCTTCTCTGTGTCCGGGAAGGAGAAATGTTCACATTGTTTCACAGAATCGCATTTGCGTCGCTGCAGGGAACATTAACGCTTGTTCAGGACGAAAGAAAGCACAGAGCCCCAGATTTGCTGTTGCCCTGGAGAGCTTGCAGAGCACTGGGGAAAGGCAGGCAGAGAATTCCCTGCTAGCACCTTCTCTGTGTCCGGGAAGGAAAACTGTTCGCATTTGCTTCACAGAACCGCTTTTCTGCAGAGAACACTAACGCTTGTTCAGGACGAAAGAAAGCACAGAGCCCCAGATTTGCTGTTGCCCTGGAGAGCTTGCAGAGCACTGGGGAAAGGCAGGCAGAGAATTCCCTGATAGCACCTTCTCTGTGTCCGGGAATGAGAAGTCTTCACGTTGTTACTCGGAATCGCATTTGCGTCGCTGTAGAGAACACTAACGCTTGTTCAGGACGAAAGAAAGCACAGAGCGCCAGATTTGCTGTTGCCCTGGAGAGCTTGCAGAGCACTGGGGAAAGGCAGGCAGAGAATTCCCCGCTAGCACCTTCTCTGTGTCCGTGAAGGAAAACTGTTCGCATTTGCTTCACAGAACCGCTTTTCTGCAGGGAACATTAACGCTTCTTCCGGACGAAAGAAAGCACAGAGCCCCAGATTTGCTGTTGCCCTGGAGAGCTTGCAGAGCACCGGGGAAAGGCAGGCAGAGAATTCCCTGCTAGCACCTTCTCTGTGTCCGGGAAGGAAAACTGTTTGCATTTGCTTTACAGAACCGCTTTTCTGCAGGGAACATTAACGCTTGTTCAGGACGAAAGAAAGCACAGAGCCCCAGATTTGCTGTTGCCCTGGAGAGCTTGCAGAGCACTGGGGAAAGGCAGGCAGAGAATTCCCTGCTAGCACCTTCTCTGTGTCCGGGAAGGAAAACTGTTCGCATTTGCTTCACAGAATCGCATTTGCGTAGCTGCAGGGAACATTAACGATTGTTCAGGATGAAAGAAAGCACAGAGCCCCAGATTTGCTGTTGCCCTGGAGAGCTTGCAGAGCACTGGGGAAAGGCAGGCAGAGAATTCCCTGCTAGCACCTTCTCTGTGTCCGGGAAGGAAAACTGTTCGCATTTGCTTCACAGAACCGCTTTTCTGCAGAGAACACTAACGCTTGTTCAGGACGAAAGAAAGCACAGAGCCCCAGATTTGCTGTTTCCCTGGACAGCTTGCAGAGCACTGGGGAAAGGCAGGCAGAGAATTCCCTGCTAGCACCTTCTCTGTGTCCGGGAAGGAGAAATGTTCACATTGTTTCACAGAATCGCATTTGCGTCGCTGCAGGGAACATTAACGCTTATTCAGGACGAAAGAAAGCACAGAGCCCCAGATTTGCTGTTGCCCTGGAGAGCTTGCAGAGCACTGGGGAAAGGCAGGCAGAGAATTCCCTGCTAGCACCTTCTCTGTGTCCGGGAAGGAAAACTGTTCGCATTTGCTTCACAGAACCGCTTTTCTGCAGGGAACATTAACGCTTGTTCAGGACGAAAGAAAGCACAGAGCCCCAGATTTGCTGTTGCCCTGGAGAGCTTGCAGAGCACTGGGGAAAGGCAGGCAGAGAATTCCCTGCTAGCGCCTTCTCTGTGTCCGGGAAGGAAAACTGTTCGCATTTGCTTCACAGAACCGCTTTTCTGCAGAGAACACTAACGCTTGTTCAGGACAAAAGAAAGCACAGAGCCCCAGATTTGCTGTTTCCCTGGACAGCTTGCAGAGCACTGGGGAAAGGCAGGCAGAGAATTCCCTGCTAGCACCTTCTCTGTGTCCGGGAAGGAGAAATGTTCACATTGTTTCACAGAATCGCATTTGCGTCGCTGCAGGGAACATTAACGCTTATTCAGGACGAAAGAAAGCACAGAGCCCCAGATTTGCTGTTGCCCTGGAGAGCTTGCAGAGCACCGGGGAAAGGCAGGCAGAGAATTCCCTGCTAGCACCTTCTCTGTGTCCGGGAAGGAAAACTGTTCGCATTTGCTTCACAGAACCGCTTTTCGGCAGGGAACATTAACGCTTGTTCAGGACGAAAGAAAGCACAGAGCCCCAGATTTGCTGTTGCCCTGGAGAGCTTGCAGAGCACTGGTGAAAGGCAGGCAGAGAATTCCCTGCTAGCACCTTCTCTGTGTCCGGGAAGGAAAACTGTTCACATTTGCTTCACAGAACCGCTTTTCTGCAGAGAACACTAACGCTTGTTCAGGACGAAAGAAAGCACAGAGCCCCAGATTTGCTGTTGCCCTGAAGAGCTTGCAGAGCACTGGGGAAAGGCAGGCAGAGAATTCCCTGCTAGCACCTTCTCTGTGTCCGTGAAGGAGAAATGTTCACATTGTTTCACAGAATCGCATTTGCGTCGCTGCAGGGAACATTAACGCTTATTCAGGACGAAAGAAAGCACAGAGCCCCAGATTTGCTGTTGCCCTGGAGAGCTTGCAGAGCACTGGGGAAAGGCAGGCAGAGAATTCCCTGATAGCACCTTCTCTGTGTCCGGGAATGAGAAGTCTTCACGTTGTTACTCGGAATCGCATTTGCGTCGCTGTAGAGAACACTAACGCTTGTTCAGGACGAAAGAAAGCACAGAGCCCCAGATTTGCTGTTGCCCTGGAGAGCTTGCAGAGCACTGGGGAAAGGCAGGCAGAGAATTCCCTGCTAGCACCTTCTCTGTGTCCGGGAAGGAGAAATGTTCACATTGTTTCACAGAATCGCATTTGCGTCGCTGCAGGGAACATTAACGCTTATTCAGGACGAAAGAAAGCACAGAGCCCCAGATTTGCTGTTGCCCTGGAGAGCTTGCAGAGCACTGGGGAAAGGCAGGCAGAGAATTCCCTGCTAGCACCTTCTCTGTACCTGGGAAGGAGAAGTCTTCACGTTGTTACTCGGAATCGCATTTGCGTCGCTGTAGAGAACACTAACGCTTGTTCAGGACGAAAGAAAGCACAGAGCGCCAGATTTGCTGTTGCCCTGGAGAGCTTGCAGAGCACTGGGGAAAGGCAGGCAGAGAATTCCCCGCTAGCACCTTCTCTGTGTCCGGGAAGGAAAACTGTTCGCATTTGCTTCACAGAACCGCTTTTCTGCAGGGAACATTAACGCTTGTTCAGGACGAAAGAAAGCACAGAGCCCCAGATTTGCTGTTGCCCTGGAGAGCTTGCAGAGCACCGGGGAAAGGCAGGCAGAGAATTCCCTGCTAGCACCTTCTCTGTGTCCGGGAAGGAAAACTGTTTGCATTTGCTTTACAGAACCGCTTTTCTGCAGGGAACATTAACGCTTGTTCAGGACGAAAGAAAGCACAGAGCCCCAGATTTGCTGTTGCCCTGGAGAGCTTGCAGAGCACTGGGGAAAGGCAGGCAGAGAATTCCCTGCTAGCACCTTCTCTGTGTCCGGGAAGGAGAAATGTTCACATTGTTTCACAGAATCGCATTTGCGTAGCTGCAGGGAACATTAACGATTGTTCAGGACGAAAGAAAGCACAGAGCGCCAGATTTGCTGTTGCCCTGGAGAGCTTGCAGAGCACTGGGGAAAGGCAGGCAGAGAATTCCCTGCTAGCACCTTCTCTGTGTCCGGGAAGGAAAACTGTTCGCATTTGCTTCACAGAACCCATTTTCTGCAGAGAACACTAACGCTTGTTCAGGACGAAAGAAAGCACAGAGCCCCAGATTTGCTGTTGCCCTGAAGAGCTTGCAGAGCACTGGGGAAAGGCAGGCAGAGAATTCCCTGCTAGCACCTTCTCTGTGTCCGGGAAGGAAAACTGTTCGCATTTGCTTCACAGAACCGCTTTTCTGCAGAGAACACTAACGCTTGTTCAGGACAAAAGAAAGCACAGAGCCCCAGATTTGCTGTTTCCCTGGACAGCTTGCAGAGCACTGGGGAAAGGCAGGCAGAGAATTCCCTGCTAGCACCTTCTCTGTGTCCGGGAAGGAGAAATGTTCACATTGTTTCACAGAATCGCATTTGCGTCGCTGCAGGGAACATTAACGCTTATTCAGGACGAAAGAAAGCACAGAGCCCCAGATTTGCTGTTGCCCTGGAGAGCTTGCAGAGCACTGGGGAAAGGCAGGCAGAGAATTCCCTGCTAGCACCTTCTCTGTGTCCGGGAAGGAAAACTGTTCGCATTTGCTTCACAGAACCGCTTTTCTGCAGGGAACATTAACGCTTGTTCAGGACGAAAGAAAGCACAGAGCCCCAGATTTGCTGTTGCCCTGGAGAGCTTGCAGAGCACTGGGGAAAGGCAGGCAGAGAATTCCCTGTTAGCGCCTTCTCTGTGTCCGGGAAGGAAAACTGTTCGCATTTGCTTCACAGAACCGCTTTTCTGCAGAGAACACTAACGCTTGTTCAGGACAAAAGAAAGCACAGAGCCCCAGATTTGCTGTTTCCCTGGACAGCTTGCAGAGCACTGGGGAAAGGCAGGCAGAGAATTCCCTGCTAGCACCTTCTCTGTGTCCGGGAAGGAGAAATATTCACATTGTTTCACAGAATCGCATTTGCGTCGCTGCAGGGAACATTAACGCTTATTCAGGACGAAAGAAAGCACAGAGCCCCAGATTTGCTGTTGCCCTGGAGAGCTTGCAGAGCACTGGGGAAAGGCAGGCAGAGAATTCCCTGCTAGCACCTTCTCTGTGTCCGGGAAGGAAAACTGTTCGCATTTGCTTCACAGAACCGCTTTTCTGCAGAGAACACTAACGCTTGTTCAGGACGAAAGAAAGCACAGAGCCCCAGATTTGCTGTTGCCCTGGAGAGCTTGCAGAGCACTGGGGAAAGGCAGGCAGAGAATTCCCTGCTAGCACCTTCTCTGTGTCCGGGAAGGAAAACTGTTCGCATTTGCTTCACAGAACCGCTTTTCTGCAGGGACCATTAACGCTTGTTCAGGACGAAAGAAAGCACGGAGCCCCAGATTTGCTGTTGCCCTGGAGAGCTTGCAGAGCACTGGGGAAAGGCAGGCAGAGAATTCCCTGCTAGCACCTTCTCTGTGTCCGGGAAGGAAAACTGTTCACATTTGCTTCACAGAACCGCTTTTCTGCAGAGAACACTAACGCTTCTTCAGGACGAAAGAAAGCACAGAGCCCCAGATTTGCTGTTGCCCTGCAGAGCTTGCAGAGCACTGGGGAAAGGCAGGCAGAGAATTCCCTGCTAGCATCTTCTCTGTGTCCGGGAAGGAGAAATGTTCACATTGTTTCACAGAACCGCTTTTCTGCAGGGAACATTAACGCTTGTTCAGGACGAAAGAAAGCACAGAGCCCCAGATTTGCTGTTGCCCTGGAGAGCTTGCAGAGCACTGGGGAAAGGCAGGCAGAGAATTCCCTGCTAGCACCTTCTCTGTGTCCGGGAAGGAAAACTGTTCGCATTTGCTTCACAGAACCGCTTTTCTGCAGAGAACACTAACGCTTGTTCAGGACGAAAGAAAGCACAGAGCCCCAGATTTGCTGTTTCCCTGGACAGCTTGCAGAGCACTGGGGAAAGGCAGGCAGAGAATTCCCTGATAGCACCTTCTCTGTGTCCGGGAATGAGAAGTCTTCACGTTGTTACTCGGAATCGCATTTGCGTCGCTGTAGAGAACACTAACGCTTGTTCAGGACGAAAGAAAGCACAGAGCGCCAGATTTGCTGTTGCCCTGGAGAGCTTGCAGAGCACTGGGGAAAGGCAGGCAGAGAATTCCCTGCTAGCACCTTCTCTGTGTCCGGGAAGGAGAGATGTTCACATTGTTTCACAGAATCGCATTTGCGTCGCTGCAGGGAACATTAACGCTTATTCAGGACGAAAGAAAGCACAGAGCCCCAGATTTGCTGTTGCCCTGGAGAGCTTGCAGAGCACTGGGGAAAGGCAGGCAGAGAATTCCCTGCTAGCACCTTCTCTGTGCCTGGGAAGGAGAAGTCTTCACGTTGTTACTCGGAATCGCATTTGCGTCGCTGTAGAGAACACTAACGCTTGTTCAGGACGAAAGAAAGCACAGAGCGCCAGATTTGCTGTTGCCCTGGAGAGCTTGCAGAGCACTGGGGAAAGGCAGGCAGAGAATTCCCCGCTAGCACCTTCTCTGTGTCCGGGAAGGAAAACTGTTCGCATTTGCTTCACAGAACCGCTTTTCTGCAGGGAACATTAACGCTTGTTCAGGACGAAAGAAAGCACAGAGCCCCAGATTTGCTGTTGCCCTGGAGAGCTTGCAGAGCACCGGGGAAAGGCAGGCAGAGAATTCCCTGCTAGCACCTTCTCTGTGTCCGGGAAGGAAAACTGTTCGCATTTGCTTTACAGAACCGCTTTTCTGCAGGGAACATTAACGCTTGTTCAGGACGAAAGAAAGCACAGAGCCCCAGATTTGCTGTTGCCCTGGAGAGCTTGCAGAGCACTGGGGAAAGGCAGGCAGAGAATTCCCTGCTAGCACCTTCTCTGTGTCCGGGAAGGAGAAATGTTCACATTGTTTCACAGAATCGCATTTGCGTCGCTGCAGGGAACATTAACGCTTGTTCAGGACGAAAGAAAGCACAGAGCCCCAGATTTGCTGTTGCCCTGGAGAGCTTGCAGAGCACTGGGGAAAGGCAGGCAGAGAACTCCCTGCTAGCACCTTCTCTGTGTCCGGGAAGGAAAACTGTTCGCATTTGCTTCACAGAACCGCTTTTCTGCAGGGAACATTAACGCTTGTTCAGGACGAAAGAAAGCACAGAGCCCCAGATTTGCTGTTGCCCTGGAGAGCTTGCAGAGCACTGGGGAAAGGCAGGCAGAGAATTCCCTGCTAGCACCTTCTCTGTGTCCGGGAAGGAAAACTGTTCACATTTGCTTCACAGAACCGCTTTTCTGCAGAGAACACTAACGCTTGTTCAGGACGAAAGAAAGCACAGAGCCCCAGATTTGCTGTTGCCCTGGAGAGCTTGCAGAGCACTGGGGAAAGGCAGGCAGAGAATTCCCTGCTAGCACCTTCTCTGTGCCTAGGAAGGAGAAATGTTCACATTGTTTCACAGAATCGCATTTGCGTCGCTGCAGGCAACATTAACGCTTGTACAGGACGAAAGAAAGCACAGAGCCCCAGATTTGCTGTTGCCCTGGAGAGCTTGCAGAGCACTGGGGAAAGGCAGGCAGAGAATTCCCTGCTAGCATCTTCTCTGTGTCCGGGAAGGAAAACTGTTCGCATTTGCTTCACAGAACCGCTTTTCTGCAGGGAACATTAACGCTTGTTCAGGACGAAAGAAAGCACAGAGCCCCAGATGTGCTGTTGCCCTGGAGAGCTTGCAGATCACTGGGGAAAGGCAGGCAGAGAATTCCCTGCTAGCACCTTCTCTGTGTCCGGGAAGGAAAACTGTTCGCATTTGCTTCACAGAACCGCTTTTCTGCAGAGAACACTAACGCTTGTTCAGGACGAAAGAAAGCACAGAGCCCCAGATTTGCTGTTGCCCTGGAGAGCTTGCAGAGCACTGGGGAAAGGCAGGCAGAGAATTCCCTGATAGCACCTTCTCTGTGTCCGGGAATGAGAAGTCTTCACGTTGTTACTCGGAATCGCATTTGCGTCGCTGTAGAGAACACTAACGCTTGTTCAGGACGAAAGAAAGCACAGAGCGCCAGATTTGCTGTTGCCCTGGAGAGCTTGCAGAGCACTGGGGAAAGGCAGGCAGAGAATTCCCTGCTAGCACCTTCTCTGTGTCCGGGAAGGAGAGATGTTCACATTGTTTCACAGAATCGCATTTGCGTCGCTGCAGGGAACATTAACGCTTATTCAGGACGAAAGAAAGCACAGAGCCCCAGATTTGCTGTTGCCCTGGAGAGCTTGCAGAGCACTGGGGAAAGGCAGGCAGAGAATTCCCTGCTAGCACCTTCTCTGTGCCTGGGAAGGAGAAGTCTTCACGTTGTTACTCGGAATCGCATTTGCGTCGCTGTAGAGAACACTAACGCTTGTTCAGGACGAAAGAAAGCACAGAGCGCCAGATTTGCTGTTGCCCTGGAGAGCTTGCAGAGCACTGGGGAAAGGCAGGCAGAGAATTCCCCGCTAGCACCTTCTCTGTGTCCGGGAAGGAAAACTGTTCGCATTTGCTTCACAGAACCGCTTTTCTGCAGGGAACATTAACGCTTGTTCAGGACGAAAGAAAGCACAGAGCCCCAGATTTGCTGTTGCCCTGGAGAGCTTGCAGAGCACCGGGGAAAGGCAGGCAGAGAATTCCCTGCTAGCACCTTCTCTGTGTCCGGGAAGGAAAACTGTTCGCATTTGCTTTACAGAACCGCTTTTCTGCAGGGAACATTAACGCTTGTTCAGGACGAAAGAAAGCACAGAGCCCCAGATTTGCTGTTGCCCTGGAGAGCTTGCAGAGCACTGGGGAAAGGCAGGCAGAGAATTCCCTGCTAGCACCTTCTCTGTGTCCGGGAAGGAGAAATGTTCACATTGTTTCACAGAATCGCATTTGCGTCGCTGCAGGGAACATTAACGCTTGTTCAGGACGAAAGAAAGCACAGAGCCCCAGATTTGCTGTTGCCCTGGAGAGCTTGCAGAGCACTGGGGAAAGGCAGGCAGAGAACTCCCTGCTAGCACCTTCTCTGTGTCCGGGAAGGAAAACTGTTCGCATTTGCTTCACAGAACCGCTTTTCTGCAGGGAACATTAACGCTTGTTCAGGACGAAAGAAAGCACAGAGCCCCAGATTTGCTGTTGCCCTGGAGAGCTTGCAGAGCACTGGGGAAAGGCAGGCAGAGAATTCCCTGCTAGCACCTTCTCTGTGTCCGGGAAGGAAAACTGTTCACATTTGCTTCACAGAACCGCTTTTCTGCAGAGAACACTAACGCTTGTTCAGGACGAAAGAAAGCACAGAGCCCCAGATTTGCTGTTGCCCTGGAGAGCTTGCAGAGCACTGGGGAAAGGCAGGCAGAGAATTCCCTGCTAGCACCTTCTCTGTGCCTAGGAAGGAGAAATGTTCACATTGTTTCACAGAATCGCATTTGCGTCGCTGCAGGCAACATTAACGCTTGTACAGGACGAAAGAAAGCACAGAGCCCCAGATTTGCTGTTGCCCTGGAGAGCTTGCAGAGCACTGGGGAAAGGCAGGCAGAGAATTCCCTGCTAGCATCTTCTCTGTGTCCGGGAAGGAAAACTGTTCGCATTTGCTTCACAGAACCGCTTTTCTGCAGGGAACATTAACGCTTGTTCAGGACGAAAGAAAGCACAGAGCCCCAGATGTGCTGTTGCCCTGGAGAGCTTGCAGATCACTGGGGAAAGGCAGGCAGAGAATTCCCTGCTAGCACCTTCTCTGTGTCCGGGAAGGAAAACTGTTCGCATTTGCTTCACAGAACCGCTTTTCTGCAGAGAACACTAACGCTTGTTCAGGACGAAAGAAAGCACAGAGCCCCAGATTTGCTGTTGCCCTGGAGAGCTTGCAGAGCACTGGGGAAAGGCAGGCAGAGAATTCCCTGATAGCACCTTCTCTGTGTCCGGGAAGGAGAAATGTTCACATTGTTTCACAGAATCGCATTTGCGTCGCTGCAGGGAACATTAACGCTTATTCAGGACGAAAGAAAGCACAGAGCCCCAGATTTGCTGTTGCCCTGGAGAGCTTGCAGAGCACTGGGGAAAGGCAGGCAGAGAATTCCCCGCTAGCACCTTCTCTGTGTCCGGGAAGGAAAACTGTTCGCATTTGCTTCACAGAACCGCTTTTCTGCAGGGAACATTAACGCTTGTTCAGGACGAAAGAAAGCACAGAGCCCCAGATTTGCTGTTGCCCTGGAGAGCTTGCAGAGCACCGGGGAAAGGCAGGCAGAGAATTCCCTGCTAGCACCTTCTCTGTGTCCGGGAAGGAAAACTGTTCGCATTTGCTTTACAGAACCGCTTTTCTGCAGGGAACATTAACGCTTGTTCAGGACGAAAGAAAGCACAGAGCCCCAGATTTGCTGTTGCCCTGGAGAGCTTGCAGAGCACTGGGGAAAGGCAGGCAGAGAATTCCCTGCTAGCACCTTCTCTGTGTCCGGGAAGGAGAAATGTTCACATTGTTTCACAGAATCGCATTTGCGTAGCTGCAGGGACCATTAACGCTTGTTCAGGACGAAAGAAAGCACAGAGCCCCAGATTTGCTGTTGCCCTGGAGAGCTTGCAGAGCACTGGGGAAAGGCAGGCAGAGAATTCCCTGCTAGCACCTTCTCTGTGTCCGGGAAGGAAAACTGTTCGCATTTGCTTCACAGAACCGCTTTTCTGCAGAGAACACTAACGCTTGTTCAGGACGAAAGAAAGCACAGAGCCCCAGATTTGCTGTTGCCCTGGAGAGCTTGCAGAGCACTGGGGAAAGGCAGGCAGAGAATTCCCTGCTAGCACCTTCTCTGTGTCCGGGAAGGAGAGATGTTCACATTGTTTCACAGAATCGCATTTGCGTCGCTGCAGGGAACATTAACGCTTATTCAGGACGAAAGAAAGCACAGAGCCCCAGATTTGCTGTTGCCCTGGAGAGCTTGCAGAGCACTGGGGAAAGGCAGGCAGAGAATTCCCTGCTAGCACCTTCTCTGTGTCCGGGAAGGAGAAATGTTCACATTGTTTCACAGAATCGCATTTGCGTCGCTGCAGGGAACATTAACGCTTATTCAGGACGAAAGAAAGCACAGAGCCCCAGATTTGCTGTTGCCCTGGAGAGCTTGCAGAGCACTGGGGAAAGGCAGGCAGAGAATTCCCTGCTAGCACCTTCTCTGTGTCCGGGAAGGAAAACTGTTCGCATTTGCTTCACAGAACCGCTTTTCTGCAGGGAACATTAACGCTTGTTCAGGACGAAAGAAAGCACAGAGCGCCAGATTTCTGTTGCCCTGGAGAGCTTGCAGAGCACTGGGGAAAGGCAGGCAGAGAATTCCCTGCTAGCACCTTCTCTGTGTCCGGGAAGGAAAACTGTTCGCATTTGCTTCACAGAACCACTTTTCTGCAGAGAACACTAACGCTTGTTCAGGACGAAAGAAAGCACAGAGCCCCAGATTTGCTGTTGCCCTGGAGAGCTTGCAGAGCACTGGGGAAAGGCAGGCAGAGAATTCCCTGCTAGCACCTTCTCTGTGTCCGGGAAGGAGAAGTCTTCACGTTGTTACTCGGAATCGCATTTGCGTCGCTGTAGAGAACACTAACGCTTGTTCAGGACGAAAGAAAGCACAGAGCGCCAGATTTGCTGTTGCCCTGGAGAGCTTGCAGAGCACCGGGGAAAGGCAGGCAGAGAATTCCCTGCTAGCACCTTCTCTGTGTCCGGGAAGGAAAACTGTTCGCATTTGCTTCACAGAACCGCTTTTCTGCAGGGAACATTAACGCTTGTTCAGGATGAAAGAAAGCACAGAGCCCCAGATTTGCTGTTGCCCTGGAGAGCTTGCAGAGCACTGGGGAAAGGCAGGCAGAGAATTCCCTGCTAGCACCTTCTCTGTGCCTAGGAAGGAGAAATGTTCACATTGTTTCACAGAATCGCATTTGCGTCGCTGCAGGGAACATTAACGCTTGTTCAGGACGAAAGAAAGCACAGAGCCCCAGATTTGCTGTTGCCCTGGAGAGCTTGCAGAGCACTGGGGAAAGGCAGGCAGAGAATTCCCTGCTAGCACCTTCTCTGTGTCCGGGAAGGAAAACTGTTCGCATTTGCTTCACAGAACCGCTTTTCTGCAGGGACCATTAACGCTTGTTCAGGACGAAAGAAAGCACGGAGCCCCAGATTTGCTGTTGCCCTGGAGAGCTTGCAGAGCACTGGGGAAAGGCAGGCAGAGAATTCCCTGCTAGCACCTTCTCTGTGTCCGGGAAGGAAAACTGTTCACATTTGCTTCACAGAACCGCTTTTCTGCAGAGAACATTAACGCTTGTTCAGGACGAAAGAAAGCACAGAGCCCCAGATTTGCTGTTGCCCTGGAGAGCTTGCAGAGCACTGGGGAAAGGCAGGCAGAGAATTCCCTGCTAGCACCTTCTCTGTGCCTAGGAAGGAGAAATGTTCACATTGTTTCACAGAATCGCATTTGCGTCGCTGCAGGCAACATTAACGCTTGTACAGGACGAAAGAAAGCACAGAGCCCCAGATTTGCTGTTGCCCTGCAGAGCTTGCAGAGCACTGGGGAAAGGCAGGCAGAGAATTCCCTGCTAGCATCTTCTCTGTGTCCGGGAAGGAAAACTGTTCGCATTTGCTTCACAGAACCGCTTTTCTGCAGGGAACATTAACGCTTGTTCAGGACGAAAGAAAGCACAGAGCCCCAGATTTGCTGTTGCCCTGGAGAGCTTGCAGAGCACTGGGGAAAGGCAGGCAGAGAATTCCCTGCTAGCACCTTCTCTGTGTCCGGGAAGGAAAACTGTTCGCATTTGCTTCACAGAACCGCTTTTCTGCAGAGAACACTAACGCTTGTTCAGGATGAAAGAAAGCACAGAGCCCCAGATTTGCTGTTGCCCTGGAGAGCTTGCAGAGCACTGGGGAAAGGCAGGCAGAGAATTCCCTGCTAGCACCTTCTCTGTGCCTGGGAAGGAGAAGTCTTCACGTTGTTACTCGGAATCGCATTTGCGTCGCTGTAGAGAACACTAACGCTTGTTCAGGACGAAAGAAAGCACAGAGCGCCAGATTTGCTGTTGCCCTGGAGAGCTTGCAGAGCACTGGGGAAAGGCAGGCAGAGAATTCCCCGCTAGCACCTTCTCTGTGTCCGGGAAGGAAAACTGTTCGCATTTGCTTCACAGAACCGCTTTTCTGCAGGGAACATTAACGCTTGTTCAGGACGAAAGAAAGCACAGAGCGCCAGATTTGCTGTTGCCCTGGAGAGCTTGCAGAGCACCGGGGAAAGGCAGGCAGAGAATTCCCTGCTAGCACCTTCTCTGTGTCCGGGAAGGAAAACTGTTCGCATTTGCTTTACAGAACCGCTTTTCTGCAGGGAACATTAACGCTTGTTCAGGACGAAAGAAAGCACAGAGCCCCAGATTTGCTGTTGCCCTGGAGAGCTTGCAGAGCACTGGGGAAAGGCAGGCAGAGAATTCCCTGCTAGCACCTTCTCTGTGTCCGGGAAGGAGAAATGTTCACATTGTTTCACAGAATCGCATTTGCGTCGCTGCAGGGAACATTAACGCTTGTTCAGGACGAAAGAAAGCACAGAGCCCCAGATTTGCTGTTGCCCTGGAGAGCTTGCAGAGCACTGGGGAAAGGCAGGCAGAGAATTCCCTGCTAGCACCTTCTCTGTGTCCGGGAAGGAAAACTGTTCGCATTTGCTTCACAGAACCGCTTTTCTGCAGAGAACACTAACGCTTGTTCAGGACGAAAGAAAGCACAGAGCCCCAGATTTGCTGTTGCCCTGGAGAGCTTGCAGAGCACTGGGGAAAGGCAGGCAGAGAATTCCCTGCTAGCACCTTCTCTGTGTCCGGGAAGGAAAACTGTTCGCATTTGCTTCACAGAATCGCATTTGCGTCGCTGCAGGGAACATTAACGCTTATTCAGGACGAAAGAAAACACAGAGCCCCAGATTTGCTGTTGCCCTGGAGAGCTTGCAGAGCACTGGGGAAAGGCAGGCAGAGAATTCCCTGCTAGCACCTTCTCTGTGTCCGGGAAGGAAAACTGTTCGCATTTGCTTCACAGAACCGCTTTTCTGCAGAGAACACTAACGCTTGTTCAGGACGAAAGAAAGCACAGAGCCCCAGATTTGCTGTTGCCCTGGAGAGCTTGCAGAGCACTGGGGAAAGGCAGGCAGAGAATTCCCTGCTAGCACCTTCTCTGTGTCCGGGAAGGAGAAATGTTCACATTGTTTCACAGAATCGCATTTGCGTCGCTGCAGGGAACATTAACGCTTATTCAGGACGAAAGAAAGCACAGAGCCCCAGATTTGCTGTTGCCCTGGAGAGCTTGCAGAGCACTGGGGAAAGGCAGGCAGAGAATTCCCTGCTAGCATCTTCTCTGTGCCTAGGAAGGAGAAATGTTCACATTGTTTCACAGAATCGCATTTGCGTCGCTGCAGGGAACATTAACGCTTGTTCAGGACGAAAGAAAGCACAGAGCCCCAGATTTGCTGTTGCCCTGGAGAGCTTGCAGAGCACTGGGGAAAGGCAGGCAGAGAATTCCCCGCTAGCACCTTCTCTGTGTCCGGGAAGGAAAACTGTTCGCATTTGCTTCACAGAACCGCTTTTCTGCAGGGAACATTAACGCTTATTCAGGACGAAAGAAAGCACAGAGCGCCAGATTTGCTGTTGCCCTGGAGAGCTTGCAGAGCACCGGGGAAAGGCAGGCAGAGAATTCCCTGCTAGCACCTTCTCTGTGTCCGGGAAGGAAAACTGTTCGCATTTGCTTCACAGAACCGCTTTTCTGCAGGGAACATTAACGCTTGTTCAGGACGAAAGAAAGCACAGAGCGCCAGATTTGCTGTTTCCCTGGAGAGCTTGCAGAGCACTGGGGAAAGGCAGGCAGAGAATTCCCTGCTAGCACCTTCTCTGTGTCCAGGAAGGAAAACTGTTCGCATTTGCTTCACAGAACCGCTTTTCTGCAGGAAACATTAACGCTTGTTCAGGACGAAAGAAAGCACAGAGCCCCAGATTTGCTGTTGCCCTGGAGAGCTTGCAGAGCACTGGGGAAAGGCAGGCAGAGAATTCCCTGCTAGCACCTTCTCTGTGCCTAGGAAGGAGAAATGTTCACATTGTTTCACAGAATCGCATTTGCGTCGCTGCAGGGAACATTAACGCTTGTTCAGGACGAAAGAAAGCACAGAGCCCCAGATTTGCTGTTGCCCTGGAGAGCTTGCAGAGCACTGGGGAAAGGCAGGCAGAGAATTCCCTGCTAGCACCTTCTCTGTGTCCGGGAAGGAAAACTGTTCGCATTTGCTTTACAGAACCGCTTTTCTGCAGGGAACATTAACGCTTGTTCAGGACGAAAGAAAGCACAGAGCCCCAGATTTGCTGTTGCCCTGGAGAGCTTGCAGAGCACTGGGGAAAGGCAGGCAGAGAATTCCCTGCTAGCACCTTCTCTGTGTCCGGGAAGGAAAACTGTTCGCATTTGCTTCACAGAACCGCTTTTCTGCAGAGAACACTAACGCTTGTTCAGGACGAAAGAAAGCACAGAGCCCCAGATTTGCTGTTGCCCTGGAGAGCTTGCAGAGCACTGGGGAAAGGCAGGCAGAGAATTCCCTGCTAGCACCTTCTCTGTGTCCGGGAAGGAAAACTGTTCGCATTTGCTTCACAGAACCGCTTTTCTGCAGAGAACACTAACGCTTGTTCAGGACAAAAGAAAGCACAGAGCCCCAGATTTGCTGTTTCCCTGGACAGCTTGCAGAGCACTGGGGAAAGGCAGGCAGAGAATTCCCTGCTAGCACCTTCTCTGTGTCCGGGAAGGAGAAATGTTCACATTGTTTCACAGAATCGCATTTGCGTCGCTGCAGGGAACATTAACGCTTATTCAGGACGAAAGAAAGCACAGAGCCCCAGATTTGCTGTTGCCCTGGAGAGCTTGCAGAGCACTGGGGAAAGGCAGGCAGAGAATTCCCTGCTAGCACCTTCTCTGTGTCCGGGAAGGAAAACTGTTCGCATTTGCTTCACAGAACCGCTTTTCTGCAGAGAACACTAACGCTTGTTCAGGACGAAAGAAAGCACAGAGCCCCAGATTTGCTGTTGCCCTGGAGAGCTTGCAGAGCACTGTGGAAAGGCAGGCAGAGAATTCCCTGCTAGCACCTTCTCTGTGTCCGGGAATGAAAACTGTTCGCATTTGCTTCACAGAACCGCTTTTCTGCAGGGAACATTAACGCTTGTTCAGGACGAAAGAAAGCACAGAGCCCCAGATTTGCTGTTGCCCTGGAGAGCTTGCAGAGCACTGGGGAAAGGCAGGCAGAGAATTCCCTGCTAGCACCTTCTCTGTGTCCGGGAAGGAAAACTGTTCACATTTGCTTCACAGAACCGCTTTTCTGCAGAGAACACTAACGCTTGTTCAGGACAAAAGAAAGCACAGAGCCCCAGATTTGCTGTTTCCCTGGACAGCTTGCAGAGCACTGGGGAAAGGCAGGCAGAGAATTCCCTGCTAGCACCTTCTCTGTGTCCGGGAAGGAGAAATGTTCACATTGTTTCACAGAATCGCATTTGCGTCGCTGCAGGGAACATTAACGCTTATTCAGGACGAAAGAAAACACAGAGCCCCAGATTTGCTGTTGCCCTGGAGAGCTTGCAGAGCACTGGGGAAAGGCAGGCAGAGAATTCCCTGCTAGCACCTTCTCTGTGTCCGGGAAGGAAAACTGTTCGCATTTGCTTCACAGAACCGCTTTTCTGCAGAGAACACTAACGCTTGTTCAGGACGAAAGAAAGCACAGAGCGCCAGATTTGCTGTTGCCCTGGAGAGCTTGCAGAGCACTGGGGAAAGGCAGGCAGAGAATTCCCTGCTAGCACCTTCTCTGTGTCCGGGAAGGAGAAATGTTCACATTGTTTCACAGAATCGCATTTGCGTCGCTGCAGGGAACATTAACGCTTATTCAGGACGAAAGAAAGCACAGAGCCCCAGATTTGCTGTTGCCCTGGAGAGCTTGCAGAGCACTGGGGAAAGGCAGGCAGAGAATTCCCTGTTAGCATCTTCTCTGTGCCTAGGAAGGAGAAATGTTCACATTGTTTCACAGAATCGCATTTGCGTCGCTGTAGAGAACACTAACGCTTGTTCAGGACGAAAGAAAGCACAGAGCGCCAGATTTGCTGTTGCCCTGGAGAGCTTGCAGAGCACTGGGGAAAGGCAGGCAGAGAATTCCCTGCTAGCACCTTCTCTGTGTCCGGGAAGGAAAACTGTTCGCATTTGCTTCACAGAACCGCTTTTCTGCAGGGAACATTAACGCTTATTCAGGACGAAAGAAAGCACAGAGCGCCAGATTTGCTGTTGCCCTGGAGAGCTTGCAGAGCACTGGGGAAAGGCAGGCAGAGAATTCCCTGCTAGCACCTTCTCTGTGTCCAGGAAGGAAAACTGTTCGCATTTGCTTCACAGAACCGCTTTTCTGCAGGGACCATTAACGCTTGTTCAGGACGAAAGAAAGCACGGAGCCCCAGATTTGCTGTTGCCCTGGAGAGCTTGCAGAGCACTGGGGAAAGGCAGGCAGAGAATTCCCTGCTAGCACCTTCTCTGTGTCCGAGAAGGAAAACTGTTCACATTTGCTTCACAGAACCGCTTTTCTGCAGAGAACACTAACGCTTGTTCAGGACGAAAGAAAGCACAGAGCCCCAGATTTGCTGTTGCCCTGGAGAGCTTGCAGAGCACTGGGGAAAGGCAGGCAGAGAATTCCCTGCTAGCACCTTCTCTGTGTCCGGGAAGGAGAAATGTTCACATTGTTTCACAGAATCGCATTTGCGTCGCTGCAGGGAACATTAACGCTTGTTCAGGACGAAAGAAAGCACAGAGCCCCAGATTTGCTGTTGCCCTGGAGAGCTTGCAGAGCACTGGGGAAAGGCAGGCAGAGAATTCCCTGCTAGCACCTTCTCTGTGTCCGGGAAGGAAAACTGTTCGCATTTGCTTCACAGAACCGCTTTTCTGCAGAGAACACTAACGCTTGTTCAGGACGAAAGAAAGCACAGAGCCCCAGATTTGCTGTTGCCCTGGAGAGCTTGCAGAGCACTGGGGAAAGGCAGGCAGAGAATTCCCTGATAGCACCTTCTCTGTGTCCGGGAATGAGAAGTCTTCACGTTGTTACTCGGAATCGCATTTGCGTCGCTGTAGAGAACACTAACGCTTGTTCAGGACGAAAGAAAGCACAGAGCCCCAGATTTGCTGTTGCCCTGGAGAGCTTGCAGAGCACTGGGGAAAGGCAGGCAGAGAATTCCCTGCTAGCACCTTCTCTGTGTCCGGGAAGGAGAAATGTTCACATTGTTTCACAGAACCGCTTTTCTGCAGAGAACACTAACGCTTGTTCAGGACGAAAGAAAGCACAGAGCCCCAGATTTGCTGTTGCCCTGGAGAGCTTGCAGAGCACTGGGGAAAGGCAGGCAGAGAATTCCCTGCTAGCACCTTCTCTGTGTCCGGGAAGGAGAAGTCTTCACGTTGTTACTCGGAATCGCATTTGCGTCGCTGTAGAGAACACTAACGCTTGTTCAGGACGAAAGAAAGCACAGAGCGCCAGATTTGCTGTTGCCCTGGAGAGCTTGCAGAGCACTGGGGAAAGGCAGGTAGAGAATTCCCTGCTAGCACCTTCTCTGTGTCCGGGAAGGAAAACTGTTCGCATTTGCTTCACAGAACCGCTTTTCTGCAGAGAACACTAACGCTTGTTCAGGACAAAAGAAAGCACAGAGCCCCAGATTTGCTGTTTCCCTGGACAGCTTGCAGAGCACTGGGGAAAGGCAGGCAGAGAATTCCCTGCTAGCACCTTCTCTGTGTCCGGGAAGGAGAAATGTTCACATTGTTTCACAGAATCGCATTTGCGTCGCTGCAGGGAACATTAACGCTTATTCAGGACGAAAGAAAGCACAGAGCCCCAGATTTGCTGTTGCCCTGGAGAGCTTGCAGAGCACTGGGGAAAGGCAGGCAGAGAATTCCCTGCTAGCACCTTCTCTGTGTCCGGGAAGGAAAACTGTTCGCATTTGCTTCACAGAACCGCTTTTCTGCAGAGAACACTAACGCTTGTTCAGGATGAAAGAAAGCACAGAGCCCCAGATTTGCTGTTGCCCTGGAGAGCTTGCAGAGCACTGGGGAAAGGCAGGCAGAGAATTCCCTGATAGCACCTTCTCTGTGTCCGGGAATGAGAAGTCTTCACGTTGTTACTCGGAATCGCATTTGCGTCGCTGTAGAGAACACTAACGCTTGTTCAGGACGAAAGAAAGCACAGAGCCCCAGATTTGCTGTTGCCCTGGAGAGCTTGCAGAGCACTGGGGAAAGGCAGGCAGAGAATTCCCTGATAGCACCTTCTCTGTGTCCGGGAAGGAGAAGTGTTCACATTGTTTCACAGAATCGCATTTGCGTCGCTGCAGGGAACATTAACGCTTATTCAGGACGAAAGAAAGCACAGAGCCCCAGATTTGCTGTTGCCCTGGAGAGCTTGCAGAGCACTGGGGAAAGGCAGGCAGAGAATTCCCTGCTAGCACCTTCTCTGTGCCTGGGAAGGAGAAGTCTTCACGTTGTTACTCGGAATCGCATTTGCGTCGCTGTAGAGAACACTAACGCTTGTTCAGGACGAAAGAAAGCACAGAGCGCCAGATTTGCTGTTGCCCTGGAGAGCTTGCAGAGCACTGGGGAAAGGCAGGCAGAGAATTCCCCGCTAGCACCTTCTCTGTGTCCGGGAAGGAAAACTGTTCGCATTTGCTTCACAGAACCGCTTTTCTGCAGGGAACATTAACGCTTGTTCAGGACGAAAGAAAGCACAGAGCGCCAGATTTGCTGTTGCCCTGGAGAGCTTGCAGAGCACCGGGGAAAGGCAGGCAGAGAATTCCCTGCTAGCACCTTCTCTGTGTCCGGGAAGGAAAACTGTTCGCATTTGCTTTACAGAACCGCTTTTCTGCAGGGAACATTAACGCTTGTTCAGGACGAAAGAAAGCACAGAGCCCCAGATTTGCTGTTGCCCTGGAGAGCTTGCAGAGCACTGGGGAAAGGCAGGCAGAGAATTCCCTGCTAGCACCTTCTCTGTGTCCGGGAAGGAGAAATGTTCACATTGTTTCACAGAATCGCATTTGCGTCGCTGCAGGGAACATTAACGCTTGTTCAGGACGAAAGAAAGCACAGAGCCCCAGATTTGCTGTTGCCCTGGAGAGCTTGCAGAGCACTGGGGAAAGGCAGGCAGAGAATTCCCTGCTAGCACCTTCTCTGTGTCCGGGAAGGAAAACTGTTCGCATTTGCTTCACAGAACCGCTTTTCTGCAGAGAACACTAACGCTTGTTCAGGACGAAAGAAAGCACAGAGCCCCAGATTTGCTGTTGCCCTGGAGAGCTTGCAGAGCACTGGGGAAAGGCAGGCAGAGAATTCCCTGCTAGCACCTTCTCTGTGTCCGGGAAGGAAAACTGTTCGCATTTGCTTCACAGAATCGCATTTGCGTCGCTGCAGGGAACATTAACGCTTATTCAGGACGAAAGAAAACACAGAGCCCCAGATTTGCTGTTGCCCTGGAGAGCTTGCAGAGCACTGGGGAAAGGCAGGCAGAGAATTCCCTGCTAGCACCTTCTCTGTGTCCGGGAAGGAAAACTGTTCGCATTTGCTTCACAGAACCGCTTTTCTGCAGAGAACACTAACGCTTGTTCAGGACGAAAGAAAGCACAGAGCCCCAGATTTGCTGTTGCCCTGGAGAGCTTGCAGAGCACTGGGGAAAGGCAGGCAGAGAATTCCCTGCTAGCACCTTCTCTGTGTCCGGGAAGGAGAAATGTTCACATTGTTTCACAGAATCGCATTTGCGTCGCTGCAGGGAACATTAACGCTTATTCAGGACGAAAGAAAGCACAGAGCCCCAGATTTGCTGTTGCCCTGGAGAGCTTGCAGAGCACTGGGGAAAGGCAGGCAGAGAATTCCCTGCTAGCATCTTCTCTGTGCCTAGGAAGGAGAAATGTTCACATTGTTTCACAGAATCGCATTTGCGTCGCTGCAGGGAACATTAACGCTTGTTCAGGACGAAAGAAAGCACAGAGCCCCAGATTTGCTGTTGCCCTGGAGAGCTTGCAGAGCACTGGGGAAAGGCAGGCAGAGAATTCCCCGCTAGCACCTTCTCTGTGTCCGGGAAGGAAAACTGTTCGCATTTGCTTCACAGAACCGCTTTTCTGCAGGGAACATTAACGCTTATTCAGGACGAAAGAAAGCACAGAGCGCCAGATTTGCTGTTGCCCTGGAGAGCTTGCAGAGCACCGGGGAAAGGCAGGCAGAGAATTCCCTGCTAGCACCTTCTCTGTGTCCGGGAAGGAAAACTGTTCGCATTTGCTTCACAGAACCGCTTTTCTGCAGGGAACATTAACGCTTGTTCAGGACGAAAGAAAGCACAGAGCGCCAGATTTGCTGTTTCCCTGGAGAGCTTGCAGAGCACTGGGGAAAGGCAGGCAGAGAATTCCCTGCTAGCACCTTCTCTGTGTCCAGGAAGGAAAACTGTTCGCATTTGCTTCACAGAACCGCTTTTCTGCAGGAAACATTAACGCTTGTTCAGGACGAAAGAAAGCACAGAGCCCCAGATTTGCTGTTGCCCTGGAGAGCTTGCAGAGCACTGGGGAAAGGCAGGCAGAGAATTCCCTGCTAGCACCTTCTCTGTGCCTAGGAAGGAGAAATGTTCACATTGTTTCACAGAATCGCATTTGCGTCGCTGCAGGGAACATTAACGCTTGTTCAGGACGAAAGAAAGCACAGAGCCCCAGATTTGCTGTTGCCCTGGAGAGCTTGCAGAGCACTGGGGAAAGGCAGGCAGAGAATTCCCTGCTAGCACCTTCTCTGTGTCCGGGAAGGAAAACTGTTCGCATTTGCTTCACAGAACCGCTTTTCTGCAGGGACCATTAACGCTTGTTCAGGACGAAAGAAAGCACGGAGCCCCAGATTTGCTGTTGCCCTGGAGAGCTTGCAGAGCACTGGGGAAAGGCAGGCAGAGAATTCCCTGCTAGCACCTTCTCTGTGTCCGAGAAGGAAAACTGTTCACATTTGCTTCACAGAACCGCTTTTCTGCAGAGAACACTAACGCTTGTTCAGGACGAAAGAAAGCACAGAGCCCCAGATTTGCTGTTGCCCTGGAGAGCTTGCAGAGCACTGGGGAAAGGCAGGCAGAGAATTCCCTGCTAGCACCTTCTCTGTGCCTAGGAAGGTGAAATGTTCACATTGTTTCACAGAATCGCATTTGCGTCGCTGCAGGGAACATTAACGCTTGTTCAGGACGAAAGAAAGCACAGAGCCCCAGATTTGCTGTTGCCCTGGAGAGCTTGCAGAGCACTGGGGAAAGGCAGGCAGAAAATTCCCTGTTAGCACCTTCTCTGTGTCCGGGAAGGAAAACTGTTCGCATTTGCTTCACAGAACCGCTTTTCTGCAGAGAACACTAACGCTTGTTCAGGACGAAAGAAAGCACAGAGCCCCAGATTTGCTGTTGCCCTGGAGAGCTTGCAGAGCACTGGGGAAAGGCAGGCAGAGAATTCCCTGATAGCACCTTCTCTGTGTCCGGGAATGAGAAGTCTTCACGTTGTTACTCGGAATCGCATTTGCGTCGCTGTAGAGAACACTAACGCTTGTTCAGGACGAAAGAAAGCACAGAGCCCCAGATTTGCTGTTGCCCTGGAGAGCTTGCAGAGCACTGGGGAAAGGCAGGCAGAGAATTCCCTGCTAGCACCTTCTCTGTGTCCGGGAAGGAGAAATGTTCACATTGTTTCACAGAATCGCATTTGCGTCGCTGCAGGGAACATTAACGCTTATTCAGGACGAAAGAAAGCACAGAGCCCCAGATTTGCTGTTGCCCTGGAGAGCTTGCAGAGCACTGGGGAAAGGCAGGCAGAGAATTCCCTGCTAGCACCTTCTCTGTGTCCGGGAAGGAAAACTGTTCGCATTTGCTTCACAGAACCGCTTTTCTGCAGAGAACACTAACGCTTGTTCAGGACGAAAGAAAGCACAGAGCCCCAGATTTGCTGTTGCCCTGGAGAGCTTGCAGAGCACTGGGGAAAGGCAGGCAGAGAATTCCCTGCTAGCACCTTCTCTGTGTCCGGGAAGGAAAACTGTTCGCATTTACTTCACAGAACCGCTTTTCTGCAGAGAACACTAACGCTTGTTCAGGACAAAAGAAAGCACAGAGCCCCAGATTTGCTGTTTCCCTGGACAGCTTGCAGAGCACTGGGGAAAGGCAGGCAGAGAATTCCCTGCTAGCACCTTCTCTGTGTCCGGGAAGGAGAAATGTTCACATTGTTTCACAGAATCGCATTTGCGTCGCTGCAGGGAACATTAACGCTTGTTCAGGACGAAAGAAAGCACAGAGCCCCAGATTTGCTGTTGCCCTGGAGAGCTTGCAGAGCACTGGGGAAAGGCAGGCAGAGAATTCCCTGCTAGCACCTTCTCTGTGTCCGGGAAGGAAAACTGTTCGCATTTGCTTCACAGAACCGCTTTTCTGCAGAGAACACTAACGCTTGTTCAGGACGAAAGAAAGCACAGAGCCCCAGATTTGCTGTTGCCCTGGAGAGCTTGCAGAGCACTGGGGAAAGGCAGGCAGAGAATTCCCTGATAGCACCTTCTCTGTGTCCGGGAATGAGAAGTCTTCACGTTGTTACTCGGAATCGCATTTGCGTCGCTGTAGAGAACACTAACGCTTGTTCAGGACGAAAGAAAGCACAGAGCCCCAGATTTGCTGTTGCCCTGGAGAGCTTGCAGAGCACTGGGGAAAGGCAGGCAGAGAATTCCCTGCTAGCACCTTCTCTGTGTCCGGGAAGGAAAATGTTCACATTGTTTCACAGAATCGCATTTGCGTCGCTGCAGGGAACATTAACGCTTATTCAGGACGAAAGAAAGCACAGAGCCCCAGATTTGCTGTTGCCCTGGAGAGCTTGCAGAGCACTGGGGAAAGGCAGGCAGAGAATTCCCTGCTAGCACCTTCTCTGTGCCTGGGAAGGAGAAGTCTTCACGTTGTTACTCGGAATCGCGTTTGCGTCGCTGTAGAGAACACTAACGCTTGTTCAGGACGAAAGAAAGCACAGAGCGCCAGATTTGCTGTTTCCCTGGAGAGCTTGCAGAGCACTGGGGAAAGGCAGGCAGAGAATTCCCCGCTAGCACCTTCTCTGTGTCCGGGAAGGAAAACTGTTCGCATTTGCTTCACAGAACCGCTTTTCTGCAGGGAACATTAACGCTTGTTCAGGACGAAAGAAAGCACAGAGCCCCAGATTTGCTGTTGCCCTGGAGAGCTTGCAGAGCACTGGGGAAAGGCAGGCAGAGAATTCCCTGCTAGCACCTTCTCTGTGTCCGGGAAGGAAAACTGTTCGCATTTGCTTCACAGAATCGCATTTGCGTAGCTGCAGGGAACATTAACGATTGTTCAGGACGAAAGAAAGCACAGAGCCCCAGATTTGCTGTTGCCCTGGAGAGCTTGCAGAGCACTGGGGAAAGGCAGGCAGAGAATTCCCTGCTAGCACCTTCTCTGTGTCCGGGAAGGAAAACTGTTCGCATTTGCTTCACAGAACCGCTTTTCTGCAGAGAACACTAACGCTTGTTCAGGACGAAAGAAAGCACAGAGCCCCAGATTTGCTGTTTCCCTGGACAGCTTGCAGAGCACTGGGGAAAGGCAGGCAGAGAATTCCCTGCTAGCACCTTCTCTGTGTCCGGGAAGGAGAAATGTTCACATTGTTTCACAGAATCGCATTTGCGTCGCTGCAGGGAACATTAACGCTTATTCAGGACGAAAGAAAGCACAGAGCCCCAGATTTGCTGTTGCCCTGGAGAGCTTGCAGAGCACTGGGGAAAGGCAGGCAGAGAATTCCCTGCTAGCACCTTCTCTGTGCCTGGGAAGGAAAACTGTTCGCATTTGCTTCACAGAACCGCTTTTCTGCAGAGAACACTAACGCTTGTTCAGGACGAAAGAAAGCACAGAGCCCCAGATTTGCTGTTTCCCTGGACAGCTTGCAGAGCACTGGGGAAAGGCAGGCAGAGAATTCCCTGCTAGCACCTTCTCTGTGTCCGGGAAGGAGAAGTGTTCACATTGTTTCACAGAATCGCATTTGCGTCGCTGCAGGGAACATTAACGCTTATTCAGGACGAAAGAAAGCACAGAGCCCCAGATTTGCTGTTGCCCTGGAGAGCTTGCAGAGCACTGGGGAAAGGCAGGCAGAGAATTCCCTGCTAGCACCTTCTCTGTGCCTGGGAAGGAGAAGTCTTCACGTTGTTACTCGGAATCGCATTTGCGTCGCTGTAGAGAACACTAACGCTTGTTCAGGACGAAAGAAAGCACAGAGCGCCAGATTTGCTGTTGCCCTGGAGAGCTTGCAGAGCACTGGGGAAAGGCAGGCAGAGAATTCCCCGCTAGCACCTTCTCTGTGTCCGGGAAGGAAAACTGTTCGCATTTGCTTCACAGAACCGCTTTTCTGCAGGGAACATTAACGCTTGTTCAGGACGAAAGAAAGCACAGAGCGCCAGATTTGCTGTTGCCCTGGAGAGCTTGCAGAGCACCGGGGAAAGGCAGGCAGAGAATTCCCTGCTAGCACCTTCTCTGTGTCCGGGAAGGAAAACTGTTCGCATTTGCTTTACAGAACCGCTTTTCTGCAGGGAACATTAACGCTTGTTCAGGACGAAAGAAAGCACAGAGCCCCAGATTTGCTGTTGCCCTGGAGAGCTTGCAGAGCACTGGGGAAAGGCAGGCAGAGAATTCCCTGCTAGCACCTTCTCTGTGTCCGGGAAGGAAAACTGTTCGCATTTGCTTCACAGAACCGCTTTTCTGCAGAGAACACTAACGCTTGTTCAGGACGAAAGAAAGCACAGAGCCCCAGATTTGCTGTTGCCCTGGAGAGCTTGCAGAGCACTGGGGAAAGGCAGGCAGAGAATTCCCTGCTAGCACCTTCTCTGTGTCCGGGAAGGAAAACTGTTCGCATTTGCTTCACAGAACCGCTTTTCTGCAGAGAACACTAACGCTTGTTCAGGACAAAAGAAAGCACAGAGCCCCAGATTTGCTGTTTCCCTGGACAGCTTGCAGAGCACTGGGGAAAGGCAGGCAGAGAATTCCCTGCTAGCACCTTCTCTGTGTCCGGGAAGGAGAAATGTTCACATTGTTTCACAGAATCGCATTTGCGTCGCTGCAGGGAACATTAACGCTTATTCAGGACGAAAGAAAGCACAGAGCCCCAGATTTGCTGTTGCCCTGGAGAGCTTGCAGAGCACTGGGGAAAGGCAGGCAGAGAATTCCCTGCTAGCACCTTCTCTGTGTCCGGGAAGGAAAACTGTTCGCATTTGCTTCACAGAACCGCTTTTCTGCAGAGAACACTAACGCTTGTTCAGGACGAAAGAAAGCACAGAGCCCCAGATTTGCTGTTGCCCTGGAGAGCTTGCAGAGCACTGTGGAAAGGCAGGCAGAGAATTCCCTGCTAGCACCTTCTCTGTGTCCGGGAATGAAAACTGTTCGCATTTGCTTCACAGAACCGCTTTTCTGCAGGGAACATTAACGCTTGTTCAGGACGAAAGAAAGCACAGAGCCCCAGATTTGCTGTTGCCCTGGAGAGCTTGCAGAGCACTGGGGAAAGGCAGGCAGAGAATTCCCTGCTAGCACCTTCTCTGTGTCCGGGAAGGAAAACTGTTCACATTTGCTTCACAGAACCGCTTTTCTGCAGAGAACACTAACGCTTGTTCAGGACAAAAGAAAGCACAGAGCCCCAGATTTGCTGTTTCCCTGGACAGCTTGCAGAGCACTGGGGAAAGGCAGGCAGAGAATTCCCTGCTAGCACCTTCTCTGTGTCCGGGAAGGAGAAATGTTCACATTGTTTCACAGAATCGCATTTGCGTCGCTGCAGGGAACATTAACGCTTATTCAGGACGAAAGAAAACACAGAGCCCCAGATTTGCTGTTGCCCTGGAGAGCTTGCAGAGCACTGGGGAAAGGCAGGCAGAGAATTCCCTGCTAGCACCTTCTCTGTGTCCGGGAAGGAAAACTGTTCGCATTTGCTTCACAGAACCGCTTTTCTGCAGAGAACACTAACGCTTGTTCAGGACGAAAGAAAGCACAGAGCGCCAGATTTGCTGTTGCCCTGGAGAGCTTGCAGAGCACTGGGGAAAGGCAGGCAGAGAATTCCCTGCTAGCACCTTCTCTGTGTCCGGGAAGGAGAAATGTTCACATTGTTTCACAGAATCGCATTTGCGTCGCTGCAGGGAACATTAACGCTTATTCAGGACGAAAGAAAGCACAGAGCCCCAGATTTGCTGTTGCCCTGGAGAGCTTGCAGAGCACTGGGGAAAGGCAGGCAGAGAATTCCCTGTTAGCATCTTCTCTGTGCCTAGGAAGGAGAAATGTTCACATTGTTTCACAGAATCGCATTTGCGTCGCTGTAGAGAACACTAACGCTTGTTCAGGACGAAAGAAAGCACAGAGCGCCAGATTTGCTGTTGCCCTGGAGAGCTTGCAGAGCACTGGGGAAAGGCAGGCAGAGAATTCCCTGCTAGCACCTTCTCTGTGTCCGGGAAGGAAAACTGTTCGCATTTGCTTCACAGAACCGCTTTTCTGCAGGGAACATTAACGCTTATTCAGGACGAAAGAAAGCACAGAGCGCCAGATTTGCTGTTGCCCTGGAGAGCTTGCAGAGCACTGGGGAAAGGCAGGCAGAGAATTCCCTGCTAGCACCTTCTCTGTGTCCAGGAAGGAAAACTGTTCGCATTTGCTTCACAGAACCGCTTTTCTGCAGGGACCATTAACGCTTGTTCAGGACGAAAGAAAGCACGGAGCCCCAGATTTGCTGTTGCCCTGGAGAGCTTGCAGAGCACTGGGGAAAGGCAGGCAGAGAATTCCCTGCTAGCACCTTCTCTGTGTCCGAGAAGGAAAACTGTTCACATTTGCTTCACAGAACCGCTTTTCTGCAGAGAACACTAACGCTTGTTCAGGACGAAAGAAAGCACAGAGCCCCAGATTTGCTGTTGCCCTGGAGAGCTTGCAGAGCACTGGGGAAAGGCAGGCAGAGAATTCCCTGCTAGCACCTTCTCTGTGTCCGGGAAGGAGAAATGTTCACATTGTTTCACAGAATCGCATTTGCGTCGCTGCAGGGAACATTAACGCTTGTTCAGGACGAAAGAAAGCACAGAGCCCCAGATTTGCTGTTGCCCTGGAGAGCTTGCAGAGCACTGGGGAAAGGCAGGCAGAGAATTCCCTGCTAGCACCTTCTCTGTGTCCGGGAAGGAAAACTGTTCGCATTTGCTTCACAGAACCGCTTTTCTGCAGAGAACACTAACGCTTGTTCAGGACGAAAGAAAGCACAGAGCCCCAGATTTGCTGTTGCCCTGGAGAGCTTGCAGAGCACTGGGGAAAGGCAGGCAGAGAATTCCCTGATAGCACCTTCTCTGTGTCCGGGAATGAGAAGTCTTCACGTTGTTACTCGGAATCGCATTTGCGTCGCTGTAGAGAACACTAACGCTTGTTCAGGACGAAAGAAAGCACAGAGCCCCAGATTTGCTGTTGCCCTGGAGAGCTTGCAGAGCACTGGGGAAAGGCAGGCAGAGAATTCCCTGCTAGCACCTTCTCTGTGTCCGGGAAGGAGAAATGTTCACATTGTTTCACAGAATCGCATTTGCGTCGCTGCAGGGAACATTAACGCTTATTCAGGACGAAAGAAAGCACAGAGCCCCAGATTTGCTGTTGCCCTGGAGAGCTTGCAGAGCACTGGGGAAAGGCAGGCAGAGAATTCCCTGCTAGCACCTTCTCTGTGCCTGGGAAGGAGAAGTCTTCACGTTGTTACTCGGAATCGCATTTGCGTCGCTGTAGAGAACACTAACGCTTGTTCAGGACGAAAGAAAGCACAGAGCGCCAGATTTGCTGTTGCCCTGGAGAGCTTGCAGAGCACTGGGGAAAGGCAGGCAGAGAATTCCCCGCTAGCACCTTCTCTGTGTCCGGGAAGGAAAACTGTTCGCATTTGCTTCACAGAACCGCTTTTCTGCAGGGAACATTAACGCTTCTTCCGGACGAAAGAAAGCACAGAGCCCCAGATTTGCTGTTGCCCTGGAGAGCTTGCAGAGCACCGGGGAAAGGCAGGCAGAGAATTCCCTGCTAGCACCTTCTCTGTGTCCGGGAAGGAAAACTGTTTGCATTTGCTTTACAGAACCGCTTTTCTGCAGGGAACATTAACGCTTGTTCAGGACGAAAGAAAGCACAGAGCCCCAGATTTGCTGTTGCCCTGGAGAGCTTGCAGAGCACTGGGGAAAGGCAGGCAGAGAATTCCCTGCTAGCACCTTCTCTGTGTCCGGGAAGGAAAACTGTTCGCATTTGCTTCACAGAATCGCATTTGCGTAGCTGCAGGGAACATTAACGATTGTTCAGGATGAAAGAAAGCACAGAGCGCCAGATTTGCTGTTGCCCTGGAGAGCTTGCAGAGCACTGGGGAAAGGCAGGCAGAGAATTCCCTGCTAGCACCTTCTCTGTGTCCGGGAAGGAAAACTGTTCGCATTTGCTTCACAGAACCGCTTTTCTGCAGAGAACACTAACGCTTGTTCAGGACGAAAGAAAGCACAGAGCCCCAGATTTGCTGTTTCCCTGGACAGCTTGCAGAGCACTGGGGAAAGGCAGGCAGAGAATTCCCTGCTAGCACCTTCTCTGTGTCCGGGAAGGAGAAATGTTCACATTGTTTCACAGAATCGCATTTGCGTCGCTGCAGGGAACATTAACGCTTCTTCAGGACGAAAGAAAGCACAGAGCCCCAGATTTGCTGTTGCCCTGGAGAGCTTGCAGAGCACTGGGGAAAGGCAGGCAGAGAATTCCCCGCTAGCACCTTCTCTGTGTCCGGGAAGGAAAACTGTTCGCATTTGCTTCACAGAACCGCTTTTCTGCAGGGAACATTAACGCTTATTCAGGACGAAAGAAAGCACAGAGCGCCAGATTTGCTGTTGCCCTGGAGAGCTTGCAGAGCACCGGGGAAAGGCAGGCAGAGAATTCCCTGCTAGCACCTTCTCTGTGTCCGGGAAGGAAAACTGTTCGCATTTGCTTCACAGAACCGCTTTTCTGCAGGGAACATTAACGCTTGTTCAGGACGAAAGAAAGCACAGAGCGCCAGATTTGCTGTTTCCCTGGAGAGCTTGCAGAGCACTGGGGAAAGGCAGGCAGAGAATTCCCTGCTAGCACCTTCTCTGTGTCCAGGAAGGAAAACTGTTCGCATTTGCTTCACAGAACCGCTTTTCTGCAGGAAACATTAACGCTTGTTCAGGACGAAAGAAAGCACAGAGCCCCAGATTTGCTGTTGCCCTGGAGAGCTTGCAGAGCACTGGGGAAAGGCAGGCAGAGAATTCCCTGCTAGCACCTTCTCTGTGCCTAGGAAGGAGAAATGTTCACATTGTTTCACAGAATCGCATTTGCGTCGCTGCAGGGAACATTAACGCTTGTTCAGGACGAAAGAAAGCACAGAGCCCCAGATTTGCTGTTGCCCTGGAGAGCTTGCAGAGCACTGGGGAAAGGCAGGCAGAGAATTCCCTGCTAGCACCTTCTCTGTGTCCGGGAAGGAAAACTGTTCGCATTTGCTTCACAGAACCGCTTTTCTGCAGGGACCATTAACGCTTGTTCAGGACGAAAGAAAGCACGGAGCCCCAGATTTGCTGTTGCCCTGGAGAGCTTGCAGAGCACTGGGGAAAGGCAGGCAGAGAATTCCCTGCTAGCACCTTCTCTGTGTCCGAGAAGGAAAACTGTTCACATTTGCTTCACAGAACCGCTTTTCTGCAGAGAACACTAACGCTTGTTCAGGACGAAAGAAAGCACAGAGCCCCAGATTTGCTGTTGCCCTGGAGAGCTTGCAGAGCACTGGGGAAAGGCAGGCAGAGAATTCCCTGCTAGCACCTTCTCTGTGCCTAGGAAGGTGAAATGTTCACATTGTTTCACAGAATCGCATTTGCGTCGCTGCAGGGAACATTAACGCTTGTTCAGGACGAAAGAAAGCACAGAGCCCCAGATTTGCTGTTGCCCTGGAGAGCTTGCAGAGCACTGGGGAAAGGCAGGCAGAGAATTCCCTGATAGCACCTTCTCTGTGTCCGGGAATGAGAAGTCTTCACGTTGTTACTCGGAATCGCATTTGCGTCGCTGTAGAGAACACTAACGCTTGTTCAGGACGAAAGAAAGCACAGAGCCCCAGATTTGCTGTTGCCCTGGAGAGCTTGCAGAGCACTGGGGAAAGGCAGGCAGAGAATTCCCTGCTAGCACCTTCTCTGTGTCCGGGAAGGAGAAATGTTCACATTGTTTCACAGAATCGCATTTGCGTCGCTGCAGGGAACATTAACGCTTATTCAGGACGAAAGAAAGCACAGAGCCCCAGATTTGCTGTTGCCCTGGAGAGCTTGCAGAGCACTGGGGAAAGGCAGGCAGAGAATTCCCTGCTAGCACCTTCTCTGTGTCCGGGAAGGAAAACTGTTCGCATTTGCTTCACAGAACCGCTTTTCTGCAGAGAACACTAACGCTTGTTCAGGACGAAAGAAAGCACAGAGCCCCAGATTTGCTGTTGCCCTGGAGAGCTTGCAGAGCACTGGGGAAAGGCAGGCAGAGAATTCCCTGATAGCACCTTCTCTGTGTCCGGGAATGAGAAGTCTTCACGTTGTTACTCGGAATCGCATTTGCGTCGCTGTAGAGAACACTAACGCTTGTTCAGGACGAAAGAAAGCACAGAGCCCCAGATTTGCTGTTGCCCTGGAGAGCTTGCAGAGCACTGGGGAAAGGCAGGCAGAGAATTCCCTGCTAGCACCTTCTCTGTGTCCGGGAAGGAAAATGTTCACATTGTTTCACAGAATCGCATTTGCGTCGCTGCAGGGAACATTAACGCTTATTCAGGACGAAAGAAAGCACAGAGCCCCAGATTTGCTGTTGCCCTGGAGAGCTTGCAGAGCACTGGGGAAAGGCAGGCAGAGAATTCCCTGCTAGCACCTTCTCTGTGCCTGGGAAGGAGAAGTCTTCACGTTGTTACTCGGAATCGCATTTGCGTCGCTGTAGAGAACACTAACGCTTGTTCAGGACGAAAGAAAGCACAGAGCCCCAGATTTGCTGTTGCCCTGGAGAGCTTGCAGAGCACTGGGGAAAGGCAGGCAGAGAATTCCCCGCTAGCACCTTCTCTGTGTCCGGGAAGGAAAACTGTTCGCATTTGCTTCACAGAACCGCTTTTCTGCAGGGAACATTAACGCTTATTCAGGACGAAAGAAAGCACAGAGCGCCAGATTTGCTGTTGCCCTGGAGAGCTTGCAGAGCACCGGGGAAAGGCAGGCAGAGAATTCCCTGCTAGCACCTTCTCTGTGTCCGGGAAGGAAAACTGTTCGCATTTGCTTCACAGAACCGCTTTTCTGCAGGGAACATTAACGCTTGTTCAGGACGAAAGAAAGCACAGAGCGCCAGATTTGCTGTTTCCCTGGAGAGCTTGCAGAGCACTGGGGAAAGGCAGGCAGAGAATTCCCTGCTAGCACCTTCTCTGTGTCCAGGAAGGAAAACTGTTCGCATTTGCTTCACAGAACCGCTTTTCTGCAGGAAACATTAACGCTTGTTCAGGACGAAAGAAAGCACAGAGCCCCAGATTTGCTGTTGCCCTGGAGAGCTTGCAGAGCACTGGGGAAAGGCAGGCAGAGAATTCCCTGCTAGCACCTTCTCTGTGCCTAGGAAGGAGAAATGTTCACATTGTTTCACAGAATCGCATTTGCGTCGCTGCAGGGAACATTAACGCTTGTTCAGGACGAAAGAAAGCACAGAGCCCCAGATTTGCTGTTGCCCTGGAGAGCTTGCAGAGCACTGGGGAAAGGCAGGCAGAGAATTCCCTGCTAGCACCTTCTCTGTGTCCGGGAAGGAAAACTGTTCGCATTTGCTTCACAGAACCGCTTTTCTGCAGGGACCATTAACGCTTGTTCAGGACGAAAGAAAGCACGGAGCCCCAGATTTGCTGTTGCCCTGGAGAGCTTGCAGAGCACTGGGGAAAGGCAGGCAGAGAATTCCCTGCTAGCACCTTCTCTGTGTCCGAGAAGGAAAACTGTTCACATTTGCTTCACAGAACCGCTTTTCTGCAGAGAACACTAACGCTTGTTCAGGACGAAAGAAAGCACAGAGCCCCAGATTTGCTGTTGCCCTGGAGAGCTTGCAGAGCACTGGGGAAAGGCAGGCAGAGAATTCCCTGCTAGCACCTTCTCTGTGCCTAGGAAGGTGAAATGTTCACATTGTTTCACAGAATCGCATTTGCGTCGCTGCAGGGAACATTAACGCTTGTTCAGGACGAAAGAAAGCACAGAGCCCCAGATTTGCTGTTGCCCTGGAGAGCTTGCAGAGCACTGGGGAAAGGCAGGCAGAGAATTCCCTGATAGCACCTTCTCTGTGTCCGGGAATGAGAAGTCTTCACGTTGTTACTCGGAATCGCATTTGCGTCGCTGTAGAGAACACTAACGCTTGTTCAGGACGAAAGAAAGCACAGAGCCCCAGATTTGCTGTTGCCCTGGAGAGCTTGCAGAGCACTGGGGAAAGGCAGGCAGAGAATTCCCTGCTAGCACCTTCTCTGTGTCCGGGAAGGAGAAATGTTCACATTGTTTCACAGAATCGCATTTGCGTCGCTGCAGGGAACATTAACGCTTATTCAGGACGAAAGAAAGCACAGAGCCCCAGATTTGCTGTTGCCCTGGAGAGCTTGCAGAGCACTGGGGAAAGGCAGGCAGAGAATTCCCTGCTAGCACCTTCTCTGTGTCCGGGAAGGAAAACTGTTCGCATTTGCTTCACAGAACCGCTTTTCTGCAGAGAACACTAACGCTTGTTCAGGACGAAAGAAAGCACAGAGCCCCAGATTTGCTGTTGCCCTGGAGAGCTTGCAGAGCACTGGGGAAAGGCAGGCAGAGAATTCCCTGATAGCACCTTCTCTGTGTCCGGGAATGAGAAGTCTTCACGTTGTTACTCGGAATCGCATTTGCGTCGCTGTAGAGAACACTAACGCTTGTTCAGGACGAAAGAAAGCACAGAGCCCCAGATTTGCTGTTGCCCTGGAGAGCTTGCAGAGCACTGGGGAAAGGCAGGCAGAGAATTCCCTGCTAGCACCTTCTCTGTGTCCGGGAAGGAAAATGTTCACATTGTTTCACAGAATCGCATTTGCGTCGCTGCAGGGAACATTAACGCTTATTCAGGACGAAAGAAAGCACAGAGCCCCAGATTTGCTGTTGCCCTGGAGAGCTTGCAGAGCACTGGGGAAAGGCAGGCAGAGAATTCCCTGCTAGCACCTTCTCTGTGCCTGGGAAGGAGAAGTCTTCACGTTGTTACTCGGAATCGCATTTGCGTCGCTGTAGAGAACACTAACGCTTGTTCAGGACGAAAGAAAGCACAGAGCGCCAGATTTGCTGTTGCCCTGGAGAGCTTGCAGAGCACTGGGGAAAGGCAGGCAGAGAATTCCCTGCTAGCACCTTCTCTGTGTCCGGGAAGGAAAACTGTTCGCATTTACTTCACAGAACCGCTTTTCTGCAGAGAACACTAACGCTTGTTCAGGACAAAAGAAAGCACAGAGCCCCAGATTTGCTGTTTCCCTGGACAGCTTGCAGAGCACTGGGGAAAGGCAGGCAGAGAATTCCCTGCTAGCACCTTCTCTGTGTCCGGGAAGGAGAAATGTTCACATTGTTTCACAGAATCGCATTTGCGTCGCTGCAGGGAACATTAACGCTTGTTCAGGACGAAAGAAAGCACAGAGCCCCAGATTTGCTGTTGCCCTGGAGAGCTTGCAGAGCACTGGGGAAAGGCAGGCAGAGAATTCCCTGCTAGCACCTTCTCTGTGTCCGGGAAGGAAAACTGTTCGCATTTGCTTCACAGAACCGCTTTTCTGCAGAGAACACTAACGCTTGTTCAGGACGAAAGAAAGCACAGAGCCCCAGATTTGCTGTTGCCCTGGAGAGCTTGCAGAGCACTGGGGAAAGGCAGGCAGAGAATTCCCTGATAGCACCTTCTCTGTGTCCGGGAATGAGAAGTCTTCACGTTGTTACTCGGAATCGCATTTGCGTCGCTGTAGAGAACACTAACGCTTGTTCAGGACGAAAGAAAGCACAGAGCCCCAGATTTGCTGTTGCCCTGGAGAGCTTGCAGAGCACTGGGGAAAGGCAGGCAGAGAATTCCCTGCTAGCACCTTCTCTGTGTCCGGGAAGGAAAATGTTCACATTGTTTCACAGAATCGCATTTGCGTCGCTGCAGGGAACATTAACGCTTATTCAGGACGAAAGAAAGCACAGAGCCCCAGATTTGCTGTTGCCCTGGAGAGCTTGCAGAGCACTGGGGAAAGGCAGGCAGAGAATTCCCTGCTAGCACCTTCTCTGTGCCTGGGAAGGAGAAGTCTTCACGTTGTTACTCGGAATCGCATTTGCGTCGCTGTAGAGAACACTAACGCTTGTTCAGGACGAAAGAAAGCACAGAGCGCCAGATTTGCTGTTGCCCTGGAGAGCTTGCAGAGCACTGGGGAAAGGCAGGCAGAGAATTCCCCGCTAGCACCTTCTCTGTGTCCGGGAAGGAAAACTGTTCGCATTTGCTTCACAGAACCGCTTTTCTGCAGGGAACATTAACGCTTGTTCAGGACGAAAGAAAGCACAGAGCCCCAGATTTGCTGTTGCCCTGGAGAGCTTGCAGAGCACTGGGGAAAGGCAGGCAGAGAATTCCCTGCTAGCACCTTCTCTGTGTCCGGGAAGGAAAACTGTTCGCATTTGCTTCACAGAATCGCATTTGCGTAGCTGCAGGGAACATTAACGATTGTTCAGGACGAAAGAAAGCACAGAGCCCCAGATTTGCTGTTGCCCTGGAGAGCTTGCAGAGCACTGGGGAAAGGCAGGCAGAGAATTCCCTGCTAGCACCTTCTCTGTGTCCGGGAAGGAAAACTGTTCGCATTTGCTTCACAGAACCGCTTTTCTGCAGAGAACACTAACGCTTGTTCAGGACGAAAGAAAGCACAGAGCCCCAGATTTGCTGTTTCCCTGGACAGCTTGCAGAGCACTGGGGAAAGGCAGGCAGAGAATTCCCTGCTAGCACCTTCTCTGTGTCCGGGAAGGAGAAATGTTCACATTGTTTCACAGAATCGCTTTTTCGTCGCTGCAGGGAACATTAACGCTTATTCAGGACGAAAGAAAGCACAGAGCCCCAGATTTGCTGTTGCCCTGGAGAGCTTGCAGAGCACTGGGGAAAGGCAGGCAGAGAATTCCCTGCTAGCACCTTCTCTGTGCCTGGGAAGGAAAACTGTTCGCATTTGCTTCACAGAACCGCTTTTCTGCAGAGAACACTAACGCTTGTTCAGGACGAAAGAAAGCACAGAGCCCCAGATTTGCTGTTTCCCTGGACAGCTTGCAGAGCACTGGGGAAAGGCAGGCAGAGAATTCCCTGCTAGCACCTTCTCTGTGTCCGGGAAGGAGAAGTGTTCACATTGTTTCACAGAATCGCATTTGCGTCGCTGCAGGGAACATTAACGCTTATTCAGGACGAAAGAAAGCACAGAGCCCCAGATTTGCTGTTGCCCTGGAGAGCTTGCAGAGCACTGGGGAAAGGCAGGCAGAGAATTCCCTGCTAGCACCTTCTCTGTGCCTGGGAAGGAGAAGTCTTCACGTTGTTACTCGGAATCGCATTTGCGTCGCTGTAGAGAACACTAACGCTTGTTCAGGACGAAAGAAAGCACAGAGCGCCAGATTTGCTGTTGCCCTGGAGAGCTTGCAGAGCACTGGGGAAAGGCAGGCAGAGAATTCCCCGCTAGCACCTTCTCTGTGTCCGGGAAGGAAAACTGTTCGCATTTGCTTCACAGAACCGCTTTTCTGCAGGGAACATTAACGCTTGTTCAGGACGAAAGAAAGCACAGAGCGCCAGATTTGCTGTTGCCCTGGAGAGCTTGCAGAGCACCGGGGAAAGGCAGGCAGAGAATTCCCTGCTAGCACCTTCTCTGTGTCCGGGAAGGAAAACTGTTCGCATTTGCTTTACAGAACCGCTTTTCTGCAGGGAACATTAACGCTTGTTCAGGACGAAAGAAAGCACAGAGCCCCAGATTTGCTGTTGCCCTGGAGAGCTTGCAGAGCACTGGGGAAAGGCAGGCAGAGAATTCCCTGCTAGCACCTTCTCTGTGTCCGGGAAGGAAAACTGTTCGCATTTGCTTCACAGAACCGCTTTTCTGCAGAGAACACTAACGCTTGTTCAGGACGAAAGAAAGCACAGAGCCCCAGATTTGCTGTTGCCCTGGAGAGCTTGCAGAGCACTGGGGAAAGGCAGGCAGAGAATTCCCTGCTAGCACCTTCTCTGTGTCCGGGAAGGAAAACTGTTCGCATTTGCTTCACAGAACCGCTTTTCTGCAGAGAACACTAACGCTTGTTCAGGACAAAAGAAAGCACAGAGCCCCAGATTTGCTGTTTCCCTGGACAGCTTGCAGAGCACTGGGGAAAGGCAGGCAGAGAATTCCCTGCTAGCACCTTCTCTGTGTCCGGGAAGGAGAAATGTTCACATTGTTTCACAGAATCGCATTTGCGTCGCTGCAGGGAACATTAACGCTTATTCAGGACGAAAGAAAGCACAGAGCCCCAGATTTGCTGTTGCCCTGGAGAGCTTGCAGAGCACTGGGGAAAGGCAGGCAGAGAATTCCCTGCTAGCACCTTCTCTGTGTCCGGGAAGGAAAACTGTTCGCATTTGCTTCACAGAACCGCTTTTCTGCAGAGAACACTAACGCTTGTTCAGGACGAAAGAAAGCACAGAGCCCCAGATTTGCTGTTGCCCTGGAGAGCTTGCAGAGCACTGTGGAAAGGCAGGCAGAGAATTCCCTGCTAGCACCTTCTCTGTGTCCGGGAATGAAAACTGTTCGCATTTGCTTCACAGAACCGCTTTTCTGCAGGGAACATTAACGCTTGTTCAGGACGAAAGAAAGCACAGAGCCCCAGATTTGCTGTTGCCCTGGAGAGCTTGCAGAGCACTGGGGAAAGGCAGGCAGAGAATTCCCTGCTAGCACCTTCTCTGTGTCCGGGAAGGAAAACTGTTCACATTTGCTTCACAGAACCGCTTTTCTGCAGAGAACACTAACGCTTGTTCAGGACAAAAGAAAGCACAGAGCCCCAGATTTGCTGTTTCCCTGGACAGCTTGCAGAGCACTGGGGAAAGGCAGGCAGAGAATTCCCTGCTAGCACCTTCTCTGTGTCCGGGAAGGAGAAATGTTCACATTGTTTCACAGAATCGCATTTGCGTCGCTGCAGGGAACATTAACGCTTATTCAGGACGAAAGAAAACACAGAGCCCCAGATTTGCTGTTGCCCTGGAGAGCTTGCAGAGCACTGGGGAAAGGCAGGCAGAGAATTCCCTGCTAGCACCTTCTCTGTGTCCGGGAAGGAAAACTGTTCGCATTTGCTTCACAGAACCGCTTTTCTGCAGAGAACACTAACGCTTGTTCAGGACGAAAGAAAGCACAGAGCGCCAGATTTGCTGTTGCCCTGGAGAGCTTGCAGAGCACTGGGGAAAGGCAGGCAGAGAATTCCCTGCTAGCACCTTCTCTGTGTCCGGGAAGGAGAAATGTTCACATTGTTTCACAGAATCGCATTTGCGTCGCTGCAGGGAACATTAACGCTTATTCAGGACGAAAGAAAGCACAGAGCCCCAGATTTGCTGTTGCCCTGGAGAGCTTGCAGAGCACTGGGGAAAGGCAGGCAGAGAATTCCCTGTTAGCATCTTCTCTGTGCCTAGGAAGGAGAAATGTTCACATTGTTTCACAGAATCGCATTTGCGTCGCTGTAGAGAACACTAACGCTTGTTCAGGACGAAAGAAAGCACAGAGCGCCAGATTTGCTGTTGCCCTGGAGAGCTTGCAGAGCACTGGGGAAAGGCAGGCAGAGAATTCCCTGCTAGCACCTTCTCTGTGTCCGGGAAGGAAAACTGTTCGCATTTGCTTCACAGAACCGCTTTTCTGCAGGGAACATTAACGCTTATTCAGGACGAAAGAAAGCACAGAGCGCCAGATTTGCTGTTGCCCTGGAGAGCTTGCAGAGCACTGGGGAAAGGCAGGCAGAGAATTCCCTGCTAGCACCTTCTCTGTGTCCAGGAAGGAAAACTGTTCGCATTTGCTTCACAGAACCGCTTTTCTGCAGGGACCATTAACGCTTGTTCAGGACGAAAGAAAGCACGGAGCCCCAGATTTGCTGTTGCCCTGGAGAGCTTGCAGAGCACTGGGGAAAGGCAGGCAGAGAATTCCCTGCTAGCACCTTCTCTGTGTCCGAGAAGGAAAACTGTTCACATTTGCTTCACAGAACCGCTTTTCTGCAGAGAACACTAACGCTTGTTCAGGACGAAAGAAAGCACAGAGCCCCAGATTTGCTGTTGCCCTGGAGAGCTTGCAGAGCACTGGGGAAAGGCAGGCAGAGAATTCCCTGCTAGCACCTTCTCTGTGTCCGGGAAGGAGAAATGTTCACATTGTTTCACAGAATCGCATTTGCGTCGCTGCAGGGAACATTAACGCTTGTTCAGGACGAAAGAAAGCACAGAGCCCCAGATTTGCTGTTGCCCTGGAGAGCTTGCAGAGCACTGGGGAAAGGCAGGCAGAGAATTCCCTGCTAGCACCTTCTCTGTGTCCGGGAAGGAAAACTGTTCGCATTTGCTTCACAGAACCGCTTTTCTGCAGAGAACACTAACGCTTGTTCAGGACGAAAGAAAGCACAGAGCCCCAGATTTGCTGTTGCCCTGGAGAGCTTGCAGAGCACTGGGGAAAGGCAGGCAGAGAATTCCCTGATAGCACCTTCTCTGTGTCCGGGAATGAGAAGTCTTCACGTTGTTACTCGGAATCGCATTTGCGTCGCTGTAGAGAACACTAACGCTTGTTCAGGACGAAAGAAAGCACAGAGCCCCAGATTTGCTGTTGCCCTGGAGAGCTTGCAGAGCACTGGGGAAAGGCAGGCAGAGAATTCCCTGCTAGCACCTTCTCTGTGTCCGGGAAGGAGAAATGTTCACATTGTTTCACAGAATCGCATTTGCGTCGCTGCAGGGAACATTAACGCTTATTCAGGACGAAAGAAAGCACAGAGCCCCAGATTTGCTGTTGCCCTGGAGAGCTTGCAGAGCACTGGGGAAAGGCAGGCAGAGAATTCCCTGCTAGCACCTTCTCTGTGCCTGGGAAGGAGAAGTCTTCACGTTGTTACTCGGAATCGCATTTGCGTCGCTGTAGAGAACACTAACGCTTGTTCAGGACGAAAGAAAGCACAGAGCGCCAGATTTGCTGTTGCCCTGGAGAGCTTGCAGAGCACTGGGGAAAGGCAGGCAGAGAATTCCCCGCTAGCACCTTCTCTGTGTCCGGGAAGGAAAACTGTTCGCATTTGCTTCACAGAACCGCTTTTCTGCAGGGAACATTAACGCTTCTTCCGGACGAAAGAAAGCACAGAGCCCCAGATTTGCTGTTGCCCTGGAGAGCTTGCAGAGCACCGGGGAAAGGCAGGCAGAGAATTCCCTGCTAGCACCTTCTCTGTGTCCGGGAAGGAAAACTGTTTGCATTTGCTTTACAGAACCGCTTTTCTGCAGGGAACATTAACGCTTGTTCAGGACGAAAGAAAGCACAGAGCCCCAGATTTGCTGTTGCCCTGGAGAGCTTGCAGAGCACTGGGGAAAGGCAGGCAGAGAATTCCCTGCTAGCACCTTCTCTGTGTCCGGGAAGGAAAACTGTTCGCATTTGCTTCACAGAATCGCATTTGCGTAGCTGCAGGGAACATTAACGATTGTTCAGGATGAAAGAAAGCACAGAGCCCCAGATTTGCTGTTGCCCTGGAGAGCTTGCAGAGCACTGGGGAAAGGCAGGCAGAGAATTCCCTGCTAGCACCTTCTCTGTGTCCGGGAAGGAAAACTGTTCGCATTTGCTTCACAGAACCGCTTTTCTGCAGAGAACACTAACGCTTGTTCAGGACGAAAGAAAGCACAGAGCCCCAGATTTGCTGTTTCCCTGGACAGCTTGCAGAGCACTGGGGAAAGGCAGGCAGAGAATTCCCTGCTAGCACCTTCTCTGTGTCCGGGAAGGAGAAATGTTCACATTGTTTCACAGAATCGCATTTGCGTCGCTGCAGGGAACATTAACGCTTATTCAGGACGAAAGAAAGCACAGAGCCCCAGATTTGCTGTTGCCCTGGAGAGCTTGCAGAGCACTGGGGAAAGGCAGGCAGAGAATTCCCTGCTAGCACCTTCTCTGTGTCCGGGAAGGAAAACTGTTCGCATTTGCTTCACAGAACCGCTTTTCTGCAGGGAACATTAACGCTTGTTCAGGACGAAAGAAAGCACAGAGCCCCAGATTTGCTGTTGCCCTGGAGAGCTTGCAGAGCACTGGGGAAAGGCAGGCAGAGAATTCCCTGCTAGCGCCTTCTCTGTGTCCGGGAAGGAAAACTGTTCGCATTTGCTTCACAGAACCGCTTTTCTGCAGAGAACACTAACGCTTGTTCAGGACAAAAGAAAGCACAGAGCCCCAGATTTGCTGTTTCCCTGGACAGCTTGCAGAGCACTGGGGAAAGGCAGGCAGAGAATTCCCTGCTAGCACCTTCTCTGTGTCCGGGAAGGAGAAATGTTCACATTGTTTCACAGAATCGCATTTGCGTCGCTGCAGGGAACATTAACGCTTATTCAGGACGAAAGAAAGCACAGAGCCCCAGATTTGCTGTTGCCCTGGAGAGCTTGCAGAGCACCGGGGAATGGCAGGCAGAGAATTCCCTGCTAGCACCTTCTCTGTGTCCGGGAAGGAAAACTGTTCGCATTTGCTTCACAGAACCGCTTTTCTGCAGGGAACATTAACGCTTGTTCAGGACGAAAGAAAGCACAGAGCCCCAGATTTGCTGTTGCCCTGGAGAGCTTGCAGAGCACTGGGGAAAGGCAGGCAGAGAATTCCCCGCTAGCACCTTCTCTGTGTCCGGGAAGGAAAACTGTTCACATTTGCTTCACAGAACCGCTTTTCTGCAGAGAACACTAACGCTTGTTCAGGACGAAAGAAAGCACAGAGCCCCAGATTTGCTGTTGCCCTGAAGAGCTTGCAGAGCACTGGGGAAAGGCAGGCAGAGAATTCCCTGCTAGCACCTTCTCTGTGTCCGTGAAGGAGAAATGTTCACATTGTTTCACAGAATCGCATTTGCGTCGCTGCAGGGAACATTAACGCTTATTCAGGACGAAAGAAAGCACAGAGCCCCAGATTTGCTGTTGCCCTGGAGAGCTTGCAGAGCACTGGGGAAAGGCAGGCAGAGAATTCCCCGCTAGCACCTTCTCTGTGTCCGGGAAGGAAAACTGTTCGCATTTGCTTCACAGAACCGCTTTTCTGCAGGGAACATTAACGCTTCTTCCGGACGAAAGAAAGCACAGAGCCCCAGATTTGCTGTTGCCCTGGAGAGCTTGCAGAGCACCGGGGAAAGGCAGGCAGAGAATTCCCTGCTAGCACCTTCTCTGTGTCCGGGAAGGAGAAATGTTCGCATTTGCTTTACAGAACCGCTTTTCTGCAGGGAACATTAACGCTTGTTCAGGACGAAAGAAAGCACAGAGCCCCAGATTTGCTGTTGCCCTGGAGAGCTTGCAGAGCACTGGGGAAAGGCAGGCAGAGAATTCCCTGCTAGCACCTTCTCTGTGTCCGGGAAGGAAAACTGTTCGCATATGCTTCACAGAATCGCATTTGCGTAGCTGCAGGGAACATTAACGATTGTTCAGGACGAAAGAAAGCACAGAGCCCCAGATTTGCTGTTGCCCTGGAGAGCTTGCAGAGCACTGGGGAAAGGCAGGCAGAGAATTCCCTGCTAGCACCTTCTCTGTGTCCGGGAAGGAAAACTGTTCGCATTTGCTTCACAGAACCGCTTTTCTGCAGAGAACACTAACGCTTGTTCAGGACGAAAGAAAGCACAGAGCCCCAGATTTGCTGTTTCCCTGGACAGCTTGCAGAGCACTGGGGAAAGGCAGGCAGAGAATTCCCTGCTAGCACCTTCTCTGTGTCCGGGAAGGAGAAATGTTCACATTGTTTCACAGAATCGCATTTGCGTCGCTGCAGGGAACATTAACGCTTATTCAGGACGAAAGAAAGCACAGAGCCCCAGATTTGCTGTTGCCCTGGAGAGCTTGCAGAGCACTGGGGAAAGGCAGGCAGAGAATTCCCTGCTAGCACCTTCTCTGTGCCTGGGAAGGAAAACTGTTCGCATTTGCTTCACAGAACCGCTTTTCTGCAGAGAACACTAACGCTTGTTCAGGACGAAAGAAAGCACAGAGCGCCAGATTTGCTGTTGCCCTGGAGAGCTTGCAGAGCACTGGGGAAAGGCAGGCAGAGAATTCCCTGCTAGCACCTTCTCTGTGTCCGGGAAGGAGAACTGTTCACATTGTTTCACAGAATCGCATTTGCGTCGCTGCAGGGAACATTAACGCTTATTCAGGACGAAAGAAAGCACAGAGCCCCAGATTTGCTGTTGCCCTGGAGAGCTTGCAGAGCACTGGGGAAAGGCAGGCAGAGAATTCCCTGCTAGCACCTTCTCTGTGCCTGGGAAGGAGAAGTCTTCACGTTGTTACTCGGAATCGCATTTGCGTCGCTGTAGAGAACACTAACGCTTGTTCAGGACGAAAGAAAGCACAGAGCGCCAGATTTGCTGTTGCCCTGGAGAGCTTGCAGAGCACTGGGGAAAGGCAGGCAGAGAATTCCCCGCTAGCACCTTCTCTGTGTCCGGGAAGGAAAACTGTTCGCATTTGCTTCACAGAACCGCTTTTCTGCAGGGAACATTAACGCTTGTTCAGGACGAAAGAAAGCACAGAGCGCCAGATTTGCTGTTGCCCTGGAGAGCTTGCAGAGCACCGGGGAAAGGCAGGCAGAGAATTCCCTGCTAGCACCTTCTCTGTGTCCGGGAAGGAAAACTGTTCGCATTTGCTTTACAGAACCGCTTTTCTGCAGGGAACATTAACGCTTGTTCAGGACGAAAGAAAGCACAGAGCCCCAGATTTGCTGTTGCCCTGGAGAGCTTGCAGAGCACTGGGGAAAGGCAGGCAGAGAATTCCCTGCTAGCACCTTCTCTGTGTCCGGGAAGGAGAAATGTTCACATTGTTTCACAGAATCGCATTTGCGTAGCTGCAGGGAACATTAACGCTTATTCAGGACGAAAGAAAGCACAGAGCGCCAGATTTGCTGTTGCCCTGGAGAGCTTGCAGAGCACTGGGGAAAGGCAGGCAGAGAATTCCCTGCTAGCACCTTCTCTGTGTCCGGGAAGGAAAACTGTTCGCATTTGCTTCACAGAACCGCTTTTCTGCAGAGAACACTAACGCTTGTTCAGGACGAAAGAAAGCACAGAGCCCCAGATTTGCTGTTGCCCTGGAGAGCTTGCAGAGCACTGGGGAAAGGCAGGCAGAGAATTCCCTGCTAGCACCTTCTCTGTGTCCGGGAAGGAAAACTGTTCG
Organism: Strix aluco; assembly: GCF_031877795.1. Taxonomy (NCBI): domain Eukaryota; kingdom Metazoa; phylum Chordata; class Aves; order Strigiformes; family Strigidae; genus Strix; species Strix aluco. The sequence goes on from NC_133932.1 coordinate 10,431,911, forward strand.
CATTTGCTTCACAGAACCGCTTTTCTGCAGAGAACACTAACGCTTGTTCAGGACAAAAGAAAGCACAGAGCCCCAGATTTGCTGTTTCCCTGGACAGCTTGCAGAGCACTGGGGAAAGGCAGGCAGAGAATTCCCTGCTAGCACCTTCTCTGTGTCCGGGAAGGAGAAATGTTCACATTGTTTCACAGAATCGCATTTGCGTCGCTGCAGGGAACATTAACGCTTATTCAGGACGAAAGAAAGCACAGAGCCCCAGATTTGCTGTTGCCCTGGAGAGCTTGCAGAGCACTGGGGAAAGGCAGGCAGAGAATTCCCTGCTAGCACCTTCTCTGTGTCCGGGAAGGAAAACTGTTCGCATTTGCTTCACAGAACCGCTTTTCTGCAGAGAACACTAACGCTTGTTCAGGACGAAAGAAAGCACAGAGCCCCAGATTTGCTGTTGCCCTGGAGAGCTTGCAGAGCACTGTGGAAAGGCAGGCAGCGAATTCCCTGCTAGCACCTTCTCTGTGTCCGGGAATGAAAACTGTTCGCATTTGCTTCACAGAACCGCTTTTCTGCAGGGAACATTAACGCTTGTTCAGGACGAAAGAAAGCACAGAGCCCCAGATTTGCTGTTGCCCTGGAGAGCTTGCAGAGCACTGGGGAAAGGCAGGCAGAGAATTCCCTGCTAGCACCTTCTCTGTGTCCGGGAAGGAAAACTGTTCACATTTGCTTCACAGAACCGCTTTTCTGCAGAGAACACTAACGCTTGTTCAGGACAAAAGAAAGCACAGAGCCCCAGATTTGCTGTTTCCCTGGACAGCTTGCAGAGCACTGGGGAAAGGCAGGCAGAGAATTCCCTGCTAGCACCTTCTCTGTGTCCGGGAAGGAGAAATGTTCACATTGTTTCACAGAATCGCATTTGCGTCGCTGCAGGGAACATTAACGCTTATTCAGGACGAAAGAAAACACAGAGCCCCAGATGTGCTGTTGCCCTGGAGAGCTTGCAGAGCACTGGGGAAAGGCAGGCAGAGAATTCCCTGCTAGCACCTTCTCTGTGTCCGGGAAGGAAAACTGTTCGCATTTGCTTCACAGAACCGCTTTTCTGCAGAGAACACTAACGCTTGTTCAGGACGAAAGAAAGCACAGAGCGCCAGATTTGCTGTTGCCCTGGAGAGCTTGCAGAGCACTGGGGAAAGGCAGGCAGAGAATTCCCTGCTAGCACCTTCTCTGTGTCCGGGAAGGAGAAATGTTCACATTGTTTCACAGAATCGCATTTGCGTCGCTGCAGGGAACATTAACGCTTATTCAGGACGAAAGAAAGCACAGAGCCCCAGATTTGCTGTTGCCCTGGAGAGCTTGCAGAGCACTGGGGAAAGGCAGGCAGAGAATTCCCTGCTAGCATCTTCTCTGTGCCTAGGAAGGAGAAATGTTCACATTGTTTCACAGAATCGCATTTGCGTCGCTGCAGAGAACACTAACGCTTGTTCAGGACGAAAGAAAGCACAGAGCGCCAGATTTGCTGTTGCCCTGGAGAGCTTGCAGAGCACTGGGGAAAGGCAGGCAGAGAATTCCCTGCTAGCACCTTCTCTGTGTCCGGGAAGGAAAACTGTTCGCATTTGCTTCACAGAACCGCTTTTCTGCAGGGAACATTAACGCTTATTCAGGACGAAAGAAAGCACAGAGCGCCAGATTTGCTGTTGCCCTGGAGAGCTTGCAGAGCACTGGGGAAAGGCAGGCAGAGAATTCCCTGCTAGCACCTTCTCTGTGTCCAGGAAGGAAAACTGTTCGCATTTGCTTCACAGAACCGCTTTTCTGCAGGGACCATTAACGCTTGTTCAGGACGAAAGAAAGCACGGAGCCCCAGATTTGCTGTTGCCCTGGAGAGCTTGCAGAGCACTGGGGAAAGGCAGGCAGAGAATTCCCTGCTAGCACCTTCTCTGTGTCCGAGAAGGAAAACTGTTCACATTTGCTTCACAGAACCGCTTTTCTGCAGAGAACACTAACGCTTGTTCAGGACGAAAGAAAGCACAGAGCCCCAGATTTGCTGTTGCCCTGGAGAGCTTGCAGAGCACTGGGGAAAGGCAGGCAGAGAATTCCCTGCTAGCACCTTCTCTGTGCCTAGGAAGGAGAAATGTTCATATTGTTTCACAGAATCGCATTTGCGTCGCTGCAGGGAACATTAACGCTTGTTCAGGACGAAAGAAAGCACAGAGCCCCAGATTTGCTGTTGCCCTGGAGAGCTTGCAGAGCACTGGGGAAAGGCAGGCAGAGAATTCCCTGCTAGCACCTTCTCTGTGTCCGGGAAGGAGAAATGTTCACATTGTTTCACAGAATCGCATTTGCGTCGCTGCAGGGAACATTAACGCTTGTTCAGGACGAAAGAAAGCACAGAGCCCCAGATTTGCTGTTGCCCTGGAGAGCTTGCAGAGCACTGGGGAAAGGCAGGCAGAGAATTCCCTGCTAGCACCTTCTCTGTGTCCGGGAAGGAAAACTGTTCGCATTTGCTTCACAGAACCGCTTTTCTGCAGAGAACACTAACGCTTGTTCAGGACGAAAGAAAGCACAGAGCCCCAGATTTGCTGTTGCCCTGGAGAGCTTGCAGAGCACTGGGGAAAGGCAGGCAGAGAATTCCCTGATAGCACCTTCTCTGTGTCCGGGAATGAGAAGTCTTCACGTTGTTACTCGGAATCGCATTTGCGTCGCTGTAGAGAACACTAACGCTTGTTCAGGACGAAAGAAAGCACAGAGCCCCAGATTTGCTGTTGCCCTGGAGAGCTTGCAGAGCACTCGGGAAAGGCAGGCAGAGAATTCCCTGCTAGCACCTTCTCTGTGTCCGGGAAGGAGAAATGTTCACATTGTTTCACAGAATCGCATTTGCGTCGCTGCAGGGAACATTAACGCTTATTCAGGACGAAAGAAAGCACAGAGCCCCAGATTTGCTGTTGCCCTGGAGAGCTTGCAGAGCACTGGGGAAAGGCAGGCAGAAAATTCCCTGCTAGCACCTTCTCTGTGCCTGGGAAGGAGAAGTCTTCACGTTGTTACTCGGAATCGCATTTGCGTCGCTGTAGAGAACACTAACGCTTGTTCAGGACGAAAGAAAGCACAGAGCGCCAGATTTGCTGTTGCCCTGGAGAGCTTGCAGAGCACTGGGGAAAGGCAGGCAGAGAATTCCCCGCTAGCACCTTCTCTGTGTCCGGGAAGGAAAACTGTTCGCATTTGCTTCACAGAACCGCTTTTCTGCAGGGAACATTAACGCTTCTTCCGGACGAAAGAAAGCACAGAGCCCCAGATTTGCTGTTGCCCTGGAGAGCTTGCAGAGCACCGGGGAAAGGCAGGCAGAGAATTCCCTGCTAGCACCTTCTCTGTGTCCGGGAAGGAAAACTGTTTGCATTTGCTTTACAGAACCGCTTTTCTGCAGGGAACATTAACGCTTGTTCAGGACGAAAGAAAGCACAGAGCCCCAGATTTGCTGTTGCCCTGGAGAGCTTGCAGAGCACTGGGGAAAGGCAGGCAGAGAATTCCCTGCTAGCACCTTCTCTGTGTCCGGGAAGGAAAACTGTTCGCATTTGCTTCACAGAACCGCTTTTCTGCAGAGAACACTAACGCTTGTTCAGGACGAAAGAAAGCACAGAGCCCCAGATTTGCTGTTGCCCTGGAGAGCTTGCAGAGCACTGGGGAAAGGCAGGCAGAGAATTCCCTGATAGCACCTTCTCTGTGTCCGGGAATGAGAAGTCTTCACGTTGTTACTCGGAATCGCATTTGCGTCGCTGTAGAGAACACTAACGCTTGTTCAGGACGAAAGAAAGCACAGAGCCCCAGATTTGCTGTTGCCCTGGAGAGCTTGCAGAGCACTGGGGAAAGGCAGGCAGAGAATTCCCTGCTAGCACCTTCTCTGTGTCCGGGAAGGAGAAATGTTCACATTGTTTCACAGAATCGCATTTGCGTCGCTGCAGGGAACATTAACGCTTATTCAGGACGAAAGAAAGCACAGAGCCCCAGATTTGCTGTTGCCCTGGAGAGCTTGCAGAGCACTGGGGAAAGGCAGGCAGAAAATTCCCTGCTAGCACCTTCTCTGTGCCTGGGAAGGAGAAGTCTTCACGTTGTTACTCGGAATCGCATTTGCGTCGCTGTAGAGAACACTAACGCTTGTTCAGGACGAAAGAAAGCACAGAGCGCCAGATTTGCTGTTGCCCTGGAGAGCTTGCAGAGCACTGGGGAAAGGCAGGCAGAGAATTCCCCGCTAGCACCTTCTCTGTGTCCGGGAAGGAAAACTGTTCGCATTTGCTTCACAGAACCGCTTTTCTGCAGGGAACATTAACGCTTCTTCCGGACGAAAGAAAGCACAGAGCCCCAGATTTGCTGTTGCCCTGGAGAGCTTGCAGAGCACCGGGGAAAGGCAGGCAGAGAATTCCCTGCTAGCACCTTCTCTGTGTCCGGGAAGGAAAACTGTTTGCATTTGCTTTACAGAACCGCTTTTCTGCAGGGAACATTAACGCTTGTTCAGGACGAAAGAAAGCACAGAGCCCCAGATTTGCTGTTGCCCTGGAGAGCTTGCAGAGCACTGGGGAAAGGCAGGCAGAGAATTCCCTGCTAGCACCTTCTCTGTGTCCGGGAAGGAAAACTGTTCGCATTTGCTTCACAGAATCGCATTTGCGTAGCTGCAGGGAACATTAACGATTGTTCAGGATGAAAGAAAGCACAGAGCCCCAGATTTGCTGTTGCCCTGGAGAGCTTGCAGAGCACCGGGGAAAGGCAGGCAGAGAATTCCCTGCTAGCACCTTCTCTGTGTCCGGGAAGGAAAACTGTTCGCATTTGCTTCACAGAACCGCTTTTCTGCAGAGAACACTAACGCTTGTTCAGGACGAAAGAAAGCACAGAGCCCCAGATTTGCTGTTTCCCTGGACAGCTTGCAGAGCACTGGGGAAAGGCAGGCAGAGAATTCCCTGCTAGCACCTTCTCTGTGTCCGGGAAGGAGAAATGTTCACATTGTTTCACAGAATCGCATTTGCGTCGCTGCAGGGAACATTAACGCTTATTCAGGACGAAAGAAAGCACAGAGCCCCAGATTTGCTGTTGCCCTGGAGAGCTTGCAGAGCACTGGGGAAAGGCAGGCAGAGAATTCCCTGCTAGCACCTTCTCTGTGTCCGGGAAGGAAAACTGTTCGCATTTGCTTCACAGAACCGCTTTTCTGCAGGGAACATTAACGCTTGTTCAGGACGAAAGAAAGCACAGAGCCCCGGATTTGCTGTTGCCCTGGAGAGCTTGCAGAGCACTGGGGAAAGGCAGGCAGAGAATTCCCTGCTAGCACCTTCTCTGTGCCTGGGAAGGAGAAGTCTTCACGTTGTTACTCGGAATCGCATTTGCGTCGCTGTAGAGAACACTAACGCTTGTTCAGGACGAAAGAAAGCACAGAGCGCCAGATTTGCTGTTGCCCTGGAGAGCTTGCAGAGCACTGGGGAAAGGCAGGCAGAGAATTCCCTGCTAGCACCTTCTCTGTGTCCGGGAAGGAAAACTGTTCGCATTTGCTTCACAGAACCGCTTTTCTGCAGGGAACATTAACGCTTGTTCAGGACGAAAGAAAGCACAGAGCCCCAGATTTGCTGTTGCCCTGGAGAGCTTGCAGAGCACTGGGGAAAGGCAGGCAGAGAATTCCCTGCTAGCACCTTCTCTGTGTCCGGGAAGGAAAACTGTTCACATTTGCTTCACAGAACCGCTTTTCTGCAGAGAACACTAACGCTTGTTCAGGACGAAAGAAAGCACAGAGCCCCAGATTTGCTGTTGCCCTGAAGAGCTTGCAGAGCACTGGGGAAAGGCAGGCAGAGAATTCCCTGCTAGCACCTTCTCTGTGTCCGTGAAGGAGAAATGTTCACATTGTTTCACAGAATCGCATTTGCGTCGCTGCAGGGAACATTAACGCTTATTCAGGACGAAAGAAAGCACAGAGCCCCAGATTTGCTGTTGCCCTGGAGAGCTTGCAGAGCACCGGGGAAAGGCAGGCAGAGAATTCCCCGCTAGCACCTTCTCTGTGTCCGGGAAGGAAAACTGTTCGCATTTGCTTCACAGAACCGCTTTTCAGCAGGGAACATTAACGCTTGTTCAGGACGAAAGAAAGCACAGAGCCCCAGATTTGCTGTTGCCCTGGAGAGCTTGCAGAGCACTGGGGAAAGGCAGGCAGAGAATTCCCTGCTAGCACCTTCTCTGTGTCCGGGAAGGAAAACTGTTCACATTTGCTTCACAGAACCGCCTTCTGCAGAGAACACTAACGCTTGTTCAGGACGAAAGAAAGCACAGAGCCCCAGATTGGCTGTTGCCCTGGAGAGCTTGCAGAGCACTAGGGAAAGGCAGGCAGAGAATTCCCTGCTAGCACCTTCTCTGTGTCCGGGAAGGAAAACTGTTCGCATTTGCTTCACAGAACCGCTTTTCTGCAGGGAACATTAACGCTTCTTCAGGACGAAAGAAAGCACAGAGCCCCAGATTTGCTGTTGCCCTGGAGAGCTTGCAGAGCACTGGGGAAAGGCAGGCAGAGAATTCCCTGCTAGCACCTTCTCTGTGTCCGGGAAGGAAAACTGTTCGCATTTGCTTCACAGAACCGCTTTTCTGCAGGGAACATTAACGCTTGTTCAGGACGAAAGAAAGCACAGAGCGCCAGATTTGCTGTTGCCCTGGAGAGCTTGCAGAGCACTGGGGAAAGGCAGGCAGAGAATTCCCTGCTAGCACCTTCTCTGTGTCCGGGAAGGAGAAGTCTTCACGTTGTTACTCGGAATCGCATTTGCGTCGCTGTAGAGAACACTAACGCTTGTTCAGGACGAAAGAAAGCACAGAGCGCCAGATTTGCTGTTGCCCTGGAGAGCTTGCAGAGCACTGGGGAAAGGCAGGCAGAGAATTCCCCGCTAGCACCTTCTCTGTGTCCGGGAAGGAAAACTGTTCGCATTTGCTTCACAGAACCGCTTTTCTGCAGGGAACATTAACGCTTCTTCCGGACGAAAGAAAGCACAGAGCCCCAGATTTGCTGTTGCCCTGGAGAGCTTGCAGAGCACCGGGGAAAGGCAGGCAGAGAATTCCCTGCTAGCACCTTCTCTGTGTCCGGGAAGGAAAACTGTTCGCATTTGCTTCACAGAACCGCTTTTCTGCAGGGAACATTAACGCTTGTTCAGGACGAAAGAAAGCACAGAGCCCCAGATTTGCTGTTGTCCTGGAGAGCTTGCAGAGCACTGGGGAAAGGCAGGCAGAGAATTCCCTGCTAGCACCTTCTCTGTGTCCGGGAAGGAAAACTGTTCGCATTTGGTTCACAGAACCGCTTTTCTACAGAGAAAACTAACGCTTGTTCAGGACGAAAGAAAGCACAGAGCCCCAGATTTGCTGTTTCCCTGGAGAGCTTGCAGAGCACTGGGGAAAGGCAGGCAGAGAATTCCCTGCTAGCACCTTCTCTGTGTCCGGGAAGGAGAAATGTTCACATTGTTTCACAGAATCGCATTTGCGTCGCTGCAGGGAACATTAATGCTTGTTCAGGACGAAAGAAAGCACAGAGCGCCAGATTTGCTGTTGCCCTGGAGAGCTTGCAGAGCACTGGGGAAAGGCAGGCAGAGAATTCCCTGCTAGCACCTTCTCTGTGCCTGGGAAGGAGAAGTCTTCACGTTGTTACTCGGAATCGCATTTGCGTCGCTGTAGAGAACACTAACGCTTGTTCAGGACGAAAGAAAGCACAGAGCGCCAGATTTGCTGTTGCCCTGGAGAGCTTGCAGAGCACTGGGGAAAGGCAGGCAGAGAATTCCCCGCTAGCACCTTCTCTGTGTCCGGGAAGGAAAACTGTTCGCATTTGCTTCACAGAACCGCTTTTCTGCAGGGAACATTAACGCTTCTTCCGGACGAAAGAAAGCACAGAGCCCCAGATTTGATGTTGCCCTGGAGAGCTTGCAGAGCACCGGGGAAAGGCAGGCAGAGAATTCCCTGCTAGCACCTTCTCTGTGTCCGGGAAGGAAAACTGTTTGCATTTGCTTTACAGAACCGCTTTTCTGCAGGGAACATTAACGCTTGTTCAGGACGAAAGAAAGCACAGAGCCCCAGATTTGCTGTTGCCCTGGAGAGCTTGCAGAGCACTGGGGAAAGGCAGGCAGAGAATTCCCTGCTAGCACCTTCTCTGTGTCCGTGAAGGAGAAATGTTCACATTGTTTCACAGAATCGCATTTGCGTCGCTGCAGGGAACATTAACGCTTATTCAGGACGAAAGAAAGCACAGAGCCCCAGATTTGCTGTTGCCCTGGAGAGCTTGCAGAGCACCGGGGAAAGGCAGGCAGAGAATTCCCTGCTAGCACCTTCTCTGTGTCCGGGAAGGAAAACTGTTCGCATTTGCTTCACAGAACCGCTTTTCTGCAGGGAACATTAACGCTTGTTCAGGACGAAAGAAAGCACAGAGCCCCAGATTTGCTGTTGCCCTGGAGAGCTTGCAGAGCACTGGGGAAAGGCAGGCAGAGAATTCCCTGCTAGCGCCTTCTCTGTGTCCGGGAAGGAAAACTGTTCGCATTTGCTTCACAGAACCGCTTTTCTGCAGAGAACACTAACGCTTGTTCAGGACAAAAGAAAGCACAGAGCCCCAGATTTGCTGTTTCCCTGGACAGCTTGCAGAGCACTGGGGAAAGGCAGGCAGAGAATTCCCTGCTAGCACCTTCTCTGTGTCCGGGAAGGAGAAATGTTCACATTGTTTCACAGAATCGCATTTGCGTCGCTGCAGGGAACATTAACGCTTATTCAGGACGAAAGAAAGCACAGAGCCCCAGATTTGCTGTTGCCCTGGAGAGCTTGCAGAGCACCGGGGAAAGGCAGGCAGAGAATTCCCTGCTAGCACCTTCTCTGTGTCCGGGAAGGAAAACTGTTCGCATTTGCTTCACAGAACCGCTTTTCTGCAGGGAACATTAACGCTTGTTCAGGACGAAAGAAAGCACAGAGCCCCAGATTTGCTGTTGCCCTGGAGAGCTTGCAGAGCACTGGTGAAAGGCAGGCAGAGAATTCCCTGCTAGCACCTTCTCTGTGTCCGGGAAGGAAAACTGTTCACATTTGCTTCACAGAACCGCTTTTCTGCAGAGAACACTAACGCTTGTTCAGGACGAAAGAAAGCACAGAGCCCCAGATTTGCTGTTGCCCTGAAGAGCTTGCAGAGCACTGGGGAAAGGCAGGCAGAGAATTCCCTGCTAGCACCTTCTCTGTGTCCGTGAAGGAGAAATGTTCACATTGTTTCACAGAATCGCATTTGCGTCGCTGCAGGGAACATTAACGCTTATTCAGGACGAAAGAAAGCACAGAGCCCCAGATTTGCTGTTGCCCTGGAGAGCTTGCAGAGCACCGGGGAAAGGCAGGCAGAGAATTCCCCGCTAGCACCTTCTCTGTGTCCGGGAAGGAAAACTGTTCGCATTTGCTTCACAGAACCGCTTTTCAGCAGGGAACATTAACGCTTGTTCAGGACGAAAGAAAGCACAGAGCCCCAGATTTGCTGTTGCCCTGGAGAGCTTGCAGAGCACTGGGGAAAGGCAGGCAGAGAATTCCCTGCTAGCACCTTCTCTGTGTCCGGGAAGGAAAACTGTTCACATTTGCTTCACAGAACCGCCTTCTGCAGAGAACACTAACGCTTGTTCAGGACGAAAGAAAGCACAGAGCCCCAGATTGGCTGTTGCCCTGGAGAGCTTGCAGAGCACTAGGGAAAGGCAGGCAGAGAATTCCCTGCTAGCACCTTCTCTGTGTCCGGGAAGGAAAACTGTTCGCATTTGCTTCACAGAACCGCTTTTCTGCAGGGAACATTAACGCTTCTTCAGGACGAAAGAAAGCACAGAGCCCCAGATTTGCTGTTGCCCTGGAGAGCTTGCAGAGCACTGGGGAAAGGCAGGCAGAGAATTCCCTGCTAGCACCTTCTCTGTGTCCGGGAAGGAAAACTGTTCGCATTTGCTTCACAGAACCGCTTTTCTGCAGGGAACATTAACGCTTGTTCAGGACGAAAGAAAGCACAGAGCGCCAGATTTGCTGTTGCCCTGGAGAGCTTGCAGAGCACTGGGGAAAGGCAGGCAGAGAATTCCCTGCTAGCACCTTCTCTGTGTCCGGGAAGGAGAAGTCTTCACGTTGTTACTCGGAATCGCATTTGCGTCGCTGTAGAGAACACTAACGCTTGTTCAGGACGAAAGAAAGCACAGAGCGCCAGATTTGCTGTTGCCCTGGAGAGCTTGCAGAGCACTGGGGAAAGGCAGGCAGAGAATTCCCCGCTAGCACCTTCTCTGTGTCCGGGAAGGAAAACTGTTCGCATTTGCTTCACAGAACCGCTTTTCTGCAGGGAACATTAACGCTTCTTCCGGACGAAAGAAAGCACAGAGCCCCAGATTTGCTGTTGCCCTGGAGAGCTTGCAGAGCACCGGGGAAAGGCAGGCAGAGAATTCCCTGCTAGCACCTTCTCTGTGTCCGGGAAGGAGAAATGTTCACATTGTTTCACAGAATCGCATTTGCGTCGCTGCAGGGAACATTAACGCTTGTTCAGGACGAAAGAAAGCACAGAGCCCCAGATTTGCTGTTGCCCTGGAGAGCTTGCAGAGCACTGGGGAAAGGCAGGCAGAGAATTCCCCGCTAGCACCTTCTCTGTGTCCGGGAAGGAAAACTGTTCGCATTTGCTTCACAGAACCGCTTTTCTGCAGGGAACATTAACGCTTGTTCAGGACGAAAGAAAGCACAGAGCCCCAGATTTGCTGTTGCCCTGGAGAGCTTGCAGAGCACCGGGGAAAGGCAGGCAGAGAATTCCCTGCTAGCACCTTCTCTGTGTCCGGGAAGGAAAACTGTTCGCATTTGCTTTACAGAACCGCTTTTCTGCAGGGAACATTAACGCTTGTTCAGGACGAAAGAAAGCACAGAGCCCCAGATTTGCTGTTGCCCTGGAGAGCTTGCAGAGCACTGGGGAAAGGCAGGCAGAGAATTCCCTGCTAGCACCTTCTCTGTGTCCGGGAAGGAAAACTGTTCGCATTTGCTTCACAGAACCGCTTTTCTGCAGAGAACACTAACGCTTGTTCAGGACGAAAGAAAGCACAGAGCCCCAGATTTGCTGTTTCCCTGGACAGCTTGCAGAGCACTGGGGAAAGGCAGGCAGAGAATTCCCTGCTAGCACCTTCTCTGTGTCCGGGAAGGAGAAGTCTTCACGTTGTTACTCGGAATCGCATTTGCGTCGCTGTAGAGAACACTAACGCTTGTTCAGGACGAAAGAAAGCACAGAGCGCCAGATTTGCTGTTGCCCTGGAGAGCTTGCAGAGCACTGGGGAAAGGCAGGCAGAGAATTCCCCGCTAGCACCTTCTCTGTGTCCGGGAAGGAAAACTGTTCGCATTTGCTTCACGGAACCGCTTTTCTGCAGGGAACATTAACGCTTCTTCCGGACGAAAGAAAGCACAGAGCCCCAGATTTGCTGTTGCCCTGGAGAGCTTGCAGAGCACCGGGGAAAGGCAGGCAGAGAATTCCCTGCTAGCACCTTCTCTGTGTCCGGGAAGGAAAACTGTTCGCATTTGCTTCACAGAACCGCTTTTCTGCAGGGAACATTAACGCTTGTTCAGGACGAAAGAAAGCACAGAGCCCCAGATTTGCTGTTGTCCTGGAGAGCTTGCAGAGCACTGGGGAAAGGCAGGCAGAGAATTCCCTGCTAGCACCTTCTCTGTGTCCGGGAAGGAAAACTGTTCGCATTTGGTTCACAGAACCGCTTTTCTACAGAGAACACTAACGCTTGTTCAGGACGAAAGAAAGCACAGAGCCCCAGATTTGCTGTTTCCCTGGAGAGCTTGCAGAGCACTGGGGAAAGGCAGGCAGAGAATTCCCTGCTAGCACCTTCTCTGTGTCCGGGAAGGAGAAATGTTCACATTGTTTCACAGAATCGCATTTGCGTCGCTGCAGGGAACATTAACGCTTGTTCAGGACGAAAGAAAGCACAGAGCGCCAGATTTGCTGTTGCCCTGGAGAGCTTGCAGAGCACTGGGGAAAGGCAGGCAGAGAATTCCCTGCTAGCACCTTCTCTGTGCCTGGGAAGGAGAAGTCTTCACGTTGTTACTCGGAATCGCATTTGCGTCGCTGTAGAGAACACTAACGCTTGTTCAGGACGAAAGAAAGCACAGAGCGCCAGATTTGCTGTTGCCCTGGAGAGCTTGCAGAGCACTGGGGAAAGGCAGGCAGAGAATTCCCCGCTAGCACCTTCTCTGTGTCCGGGAAGGAAAACTGTTCGCATTTGCTTCACAGAACCGCTTTTCTGCAGGGAACATTAACGCTTCTTCCGGACGAAAGAAAGCACAGAGCCCCAGATTTGCTGTTGCCCTGGAGAGCTTGCAGAGCACCGGGGAAAGGCAGGCAGAGAATTCCCTGCTAGCACCTTCTCTGTGTCCGGGAAGGAAAACTGTTTGCATTTGCTTTACAGAACCGCTTTTCTGCAGGGAACATTAACGCTTGTTCAGGACGAAAGAAAGCACAGAGCCCCAGATTTGCTGTTGCCCTGGAGAGCTTGCAGAGCACTGGGGAAAGGCAGGCAGAGAATTCCCTGCTAGCACCTTCTCTGTGTCCGGGAAGGAGAAATGTTCACATTGTTTCACAGAATCGCATTTGCGTCGCTGCAGGGAACATTAACGCTTATTCAGGACGAAAGAAAGCACAGAGCCCCAGATTTGCTGTTGCCCTGGAGAGCTTGCAGAGCACTGGGGAAAGGCAGGCAGAGAATTCCCTGCTAGCACCTTCTCTGTGTCCGGGAAGGAAAACTGTTCGCATTTGCTTCACAGAACCGCTTTTCTGCAGGGAACATTAACGCTTGTTCAGGACGAAAGAAAGCACAGAGCCCCAGATTTGCTGTTGCCCTGGAGAGCTTGCAGAGCACTGGGGAAAGGCAGGCAGAGAATTCCCTGCTAGCGCCTTCTCTGTGTCCGGGAAGGAAAACTGTTCGCATTTGCTTCACAGAACCGCTTTTCTGCAGAGAACACTAACGCTTGTTCAGGACGAAAGAAAGCACAGAGCCCCAGATTTGCTGTTTCCCTGGACAGCTTGCAGAGCACTGGGGAAAGGCAGGCAGAGAATTCCCTGCTAGCACCTTCTCTGTGTCCGGGAAGGAGAAATGTTCACATTGTTTCACAGAATCGCATTTGCGTCGCTGCAGGGAACATTAACGCTTATTCAGGACGAAAGAAAGCACAGAGCCCCAGATTTGCTGTTGCCCTGGAGAGCTTGCAGAGCACCGGGGAAAGGCAGGCAGAGAATTCCCTGCTAGCACCTTCTCTGTGTCCGGGAAGGAAAACTGTTCGCATTTGCTTCACAGAACCGCTTTTCTGCAGGGAACATTAACGCTTGTTCAGGACGAAAGAAAGCACAGAGCCCCAGATTTGCTGTTGCCCTGGAGAGCTTGCAGAGCACTGGTGAAAGGCAGGCAGAGAATTCCCTGCTAGCACCTTCTCTGTGTCCGGGAAGGAAAACTGTTCACATTTGCTTCACAGAACCGCTTTTCTGCAGAGAACACTAACGCTTGTTCAGGACGAAAGAAAGCACAGAGCCCCAGATTTGCTGTTGCCCTGAAGAGCTTGCAGAGCACTGGGGAAAGGCAGGCAGAGAATTCCCTGCTAGCACCTTCTCTGTGTCCGTGAAGGAGAAATGTTCACATTGTTTCACAGAATCGCATTTGCGTCGCTGCAGGGAACATTAACGCTTATTCAGGACGAAAGAAAGCACAGAGCCCCAGATTTGCTGTTGCCCTGGAGAGCTTGCAGAGCACCGGGGAAAGGCAGGCAGAGAATTCCCCGCTAGCACCTTCTCTGTGTCCGGGAAGGAAAACTGTTCGCATTTGCTTCACAGAACCGCTTTTCAGCAGGGAACATTAACGCTTGTTCAGGACGAAAGAAAGCACAGAGCCCCAGATTTGCTGTTGCCCTGGAGAGCTTGCAGAGCACTGGGGAAAGGCAGGCAGAGAATTCCCTGCTAGCACCTTCTCTGTGTCCGGGAAGGAAAACTGTTCACATTTGCTTCACAGAACCGCCTTCTGCAGAGAACACTAACGCTTGTTCAGGACGAAAGAAAGCACAGAGCCCCAGATTGGCTGTTGCCCTGGAGAGCTTGCAGAGCACTAGGGAAAGGCAGGCAGAGAATTCCCTGCTAGCACCTTCTCTGTGTCCGGGAAGGAAAACTGTTCGCATTTGCTTCTCAGAACCGCTTTTCTGCAGGGAACATTAACGCTTCTTCAGGACGAAAGAAAGCACAGAGCCCCAGATTTGCTGTTGCCCTGGAGAGCTTGCAGAGCACTGGGGAAAGGCAGGCAGAGAATTCCCTGCTAGCACCTTCTCTGTGTCCGGGAAGGAAAACTGTTCGCATTTGCTTCACAGAACCGCTTTTCTGCAGGGAACATTAACGCTTGTTCAGGACGAAAGAAAGCACAGAGCGCCAGATTTGCTGTTGCCCTGGAGAGCTTGCAGAGCACTGGGGAAAGGCAGGCAGAGAATTCCCTGCTAGCACCTTCTCTGTGTCCGGGAAGGAGAAGTCTTCACGTTGTTACTCGGAATCGCATTTGCGTCGCTGTAGAGAACACTAACGCTTGTTCAGGACGAAAGAAAGCACAGAGCGCCAGATTTGCTGTTGCCCTGGAGAGCTTGCAGAGCACTGGGGAAAGGCAGGCAGAGAATTCCCCGCTAGCACCTTCTCTGTGTCCGGGAAGGAAAACTGTTCGCATTTGCTTCACAGAACCGCTTTTCTGCAGGGAACATTAACGCTTCTTCCGGACGAAAGAAAGCACAGAGCCCCAGATTTGCTGTTGCCCTGGAGAGCTTGCAGAGCACCGGGGAAAGGCAGGCAGAGAATTCCCTGCTAGCACCTTCTCTGTGTCCGGGAAGGAGAAATGTTCACATTGTTTCACAGAATCGCATTTGCGTCGCTGCAGGGAACATTAACGCTTGTTCAGGACGAAAGAAAGCACAGAGCCCCAGATTTGCTGTTGCCCTGGAGAGCTTGCAGAGCACTGGGGAAAGGCAGGCAGAGAATTCCCCGCTAGCACCTTCTCTGTGTCCGGGAAGGAAAACTGTTCGCATTTGCTTCACAGAACCGCTTTTCTGCAGGGAACATTAACGCTTGTTCAGGACGAAAGAAAGCACAGAGCCCCAGATTTGCTGTTGCCCTGGAGAGCTTGCAGAGCACCGGGGAAAGGCAGGCAGAGAATTCCCTGCTAGCACCTTCTCTGTGTCCGGGAAGGAAAACTGTTCGCATTTGCTTTACAGAACCGCTTTTCTGCAGGGAACATTAACGCTTGTTCAGGACGAAAGAAAGCACAGAGCCCCAGATTTGCTGTTGCCCTGGAGAGCTTGCAGAGCACTGGGGAAAGGCAGGCAGAGAATTCCCTGCTAGCACCTTCTCTGTGTCCGGGAAGGAAAACTGTTCGCATTTGCTTCACAGAATCGCATTTGCGTAGCTGCAGGGAACATTAACGATTGTTCAGGACGAAAGAAAGCACAGAGCCCCAGATTTGCTGTTGCCCTGGAGAGCTTGCAGAGCACTGGGGAAAGGCAGGCAGAGAATTCCCTGCTAGCACCTTCTCTGTGTCCGGGAAGGAAAACTGTTCGCATTTGCTTCACAGAACCGCTTTTCTGCAGAGAACACTAACGCTTGTTCAGGACGAAAGAAAGCACAGAGCCCCAGATTTGCTGTTTCCCTGGACAGCTTGCAGAGCACTGGGGAAAGGCAGGCAGAGAATTCCCTGCTAGCACCTTCTCTGTGTCCGGGAAGGAGAAATGTTCACATTGTTTCACAGAATCGCATTTGCGTCGCTGCAGGGAACATTAACGCTTATTCAGGACGAAAGAAAGCACAGAGCCCCAGATTTGCTGTTGCCCTGGAGAGCTTGCAGAGCACTGGGGAAAGGCAGGCAGAGAATTCCCTGCTAGCACCTTCTCTGTGCCTGGGAAGGAGAAGTCTTCACGTTGTTACTCGGAATCGCATTTGCGTCGCTGTAGAGAACACTAACGCTTGTTCAGGACGAAAGAAAGCACAGAGCGCCAGATTTGCTGTTGCCCTGGAGAGCTTGCAGAGCACTGGGGAAAGGCAGGCAGAGAATTCCCCGCTAGCACCTTCTCTGTGTCCGGGAAGGAAAACTGTTCGCATTTGCTTCACAGAACCGCTTTTCTGCAGGGAACATTAACGCTTGTTCAGGACGAAAGAAAGCACAGAGCGCCAGATTTGCTGTTGCCCTGGAGAGCTTGCAGAGCACCGGGGAAAGGCAGGCAGAGAATTCCCTGCTAGCACCTTCTCTGTGTCCGGGAAGGAAAACTGTTCGCATTTGCTTTACAGAACCGCTTTTCTGCAGGGAACATTAACGCTTGTTCAGGACGAAAGAAAGCACAGAGCCCCAGATTTGCTGTTGCCCTGGAGAGCTTGCAGAGCACTGGGGAAAGGCAGGCAGAGAATTCCCTGCTAGCACCTTCTCTGTGTCCGGGAAGGAGAAATGTTCACATTGTTTCACAGAATCGCATTTGCGTAGCTGCAGGGAACATTAACGCTTGTTCAGGACGAAAGAAAGCACAGAGCCCCAGATTTGCTGTTGCCCTGGAGAGCTTGCAGAGCACTGGGGAAAGGCAGGCAGAGAATTCCCTGCTAGCACCTTCTCTGTGTCCGGGAAGGAAAACTGTTCGCATTTGCTTCACAGAACCGCTTTTCTGCAGAGAACACTAACGCTTGTTCAGGACGAAAGAAAGCACAGAGCCCCAGATTGGCTGTTGCCCTGGAGAGCTTGCAGAGCACTGGGGAAAGGCAGGCAGAGAATTCCCTGCTAGCACCTTCTCTGTGTCCGGGAAGGAAAACTGTTCGCATTTGCTTCACAGAACCGCTTTTCTGCAGAGAACACTAACGCTTGTTCAGGACAAAAGAAAGCACAGAGCCCCAGATTTGCTGTTTCCCTGGACAGCTTGCAGAGCACTGGGGAAAGGCAGGCAGAGAATTCCCTGCTAGCACCTTCTCTGTGTCCGGGAAGGAGAAATGTTCACATTGTTTCACAGAATCGCATTTGCGTCGCTGCAGGGAACATTAACGCTTATTCAGGACGAAAGAAAGCACAGAGCCCCAGATTTGCTGTTGCCCTGGAGAGCTTGCAGAGCACTGGGGAAAGGCAGGCAGAGAATTCCCTGCTAGCACCTTCTCTGTGTCCGGGAAGGAAAACTGTTCGCATTTGCTTCACAGAACCGCTTTTCTGCAGAGAACACTAACGCTTGTTCAGGACGAAAGAAAGCACAGAGCCCCAGATTTGCTGTTGCCCTGGAGAGCTTGCAGAGCACTGTGGAAAGGCAGGCAGAGAATTCCCTGCTAGCACCTTCTCTGTGTCCGGGAAGGAAAACTGTTCGCATTTGCTTCACAGAACCGCTTTTCTGCAGGGAACATTAACGCTTGTTCAGGACGAAAGAAAGCACAGAGCCCCAGATTTGCTGTTGCCCTGGAGAGCTTGCAGAGCACTGGGGAAAGGCAGGCAGAGAATTCCCTGCTAGCACCTTCTCTGTGTCCGGGAAGGAAAACTGTTCACATTTGCTTCACAGAACCGCTTTTCTGCAGAGAACACTAACGCTTGTTCAGGACGAAAGAAAGCACAGAGCCCCAGATTTGCTGTTTCCCTGGACAGCTTGCAGAGCACTGGGGAAAGGCAGGCAGAGAATTCCCTGCTAGCACCTTCTCTGTGTCCGGGAAGGAAAACTGTTCGCATTTGCTTCACAGAACCGCTTTTCTGCAGAGAACACTAACGCTTGTTCAGGACGAAAGAAAGCACAGAGCGCCAGATTTGCTGTTGCCCTGGAGAGCTTGCAGAGCACTGGGGAAAGGCAGGCAGAGAATTCCCTGCTAGCACCTTCTCTGTGTCCGGGAAGGAGAAATGTTCACATTGTTTCACAGAATCGCATTTGCGTCGCTGCAGGGAACATTAACGCTTATTCAGGACGAAAGAAAGCACAGAGCCCCAGATTTGCTGTTGCCCTGGAGAGCTTGCAGAGCACTGGGGAAAGGCAGGCAGAGAATTCCCTGCTAGCATCTTCTCTGTGCCTAGGAAGGAGAAATGTTCACATTGTTTCACAGAATCGCATTTGCGTCGCTGTAGAGAACACTAACGCTTGTTCAGGACGAAAGAAAGCACAGAGCGCCAGATTTGCTGTTGCCCTGGAGAGCTTGCAGAGCACTGGGGAAAGGCAGGCAGAGAATTCCCTGCTAGCACCTTCTCTGTGTCCAGGAAGGAAAACTGTTCGCATTTGCTTCACAGAACCGCTTTTCTGCAGGGAACATTAACGCTTATTCAGGACGAAAGAAAGCACAGAGCGCCAGATTTGCTGTTGCCCTGGAGAGCTTGCAGAGCACTGGGGAAAGGCAGGCAGAGAATTCCCTGCTAGCACCTTCTCTGTGTCCAGGAAGGAAAACTGTTCGCATTTGCTTCACAGAACCGCTTTTCTGCAGGGACCATTAACGCTTGTTCAGGACGAAAGAAAGCACGGAGCCCCAGATTTGCTGTTGCCCTGGAGAGCTTGCAGAGCACTGGGGAAAGGCAGGCAGAGAATTCCCTGCTAGCACCTTCTCTGTGTCCGAGAAGGAAAACTGTTCACATTTGCTTCACAGAACCGCTTTTCTGCAGAGAACACTAACGCTTGTTCAGGACGAAAGAAAGCACAGAGCCCCAGATTTGCTGTTGCCCTGGAGAGCTTGCAGAGCACTGGGGAAAGACAGGCAGAGAATTCCCTGCTAGCACCTTCTCTGTGCCTAGGAAGGAGAAATGTTCACATTGTTTCACAGAATCGCATTTGCGTCGCTGCAGGGAACATTAACGCTTGTTCAGGACGAAAGAAAGCACAGAGCGCCAGATTTGCTGTTGCCCTGGAGAGCTTGCAGAGCACTGGGGAAAGGCAGGCAGAGAATTCCCTGCTAGCACCTTCTCTGTGTCCGGGAAGGAGAAATGTTCACATTGTTTCACAGAATCGCATTTGCGTCGCTGCAGGGAACATTAACGCTTGTTCAGGACGAAAGAAAGCACAGAGCCCCAGATTTGCTGTTGCCCTGGAGAGCTTGCAGAGCACTGGGGAAAGGCAGGCAGAGAATTCCCTGCTAGCACCTTCTCTGTGTCCGGGAAGGAAAACTGTTCGCATTTGCTTCACAGAACCGCTTTTCTGCAGAGAACACTAACGCTTGTTCAGGACGAAAGAAAGCACAGAGCCCCAGATTTGCTGTTGCCCTGGAGAGCTTGCAGAGCACTGGGGAAAGGCAGGCAGAGAATTCCCTGATAGCACCTTCTCTGTGTCCGGGAATGAGAAGTCTTCACGTTGTTACTCGGAATCGCATTTGCGTCGCTGTAGAGAACACTAACGCTTGTTCAGGACGAAAGAAAGCACAGAGCGCCAGATTTGCTGTTGCCCTGGAGAGCTTGCAGAGCACCGGGGAAAGGCAGGCAGAGAATTCCCTGCTAGCACCTTCTCTGTGTCCGGGAAGGAAAACTGTTTGCATTTGCTTTACAGAACCGCTTTTCTGCAGGGAACATTAACGCTTGTTCAGGACGAAAGAAAGCACAGAGCCCCAGATTTGCTGTTGCCCTGGAGAGCTTGCAGAGCACTGGGGAAAGGCAGGCAGAGAATTCCCTGCTAGCACCTTCTCTGTGTCCGGGAAGGAAAACTGTTCGCATTTGCTTCACAGAATCGCATTTGCGTAGCTGCAGGGAACATTAACGATTGTTCAGGATGAAAGAAAGCACAGAGCCCCAGATTTGCTGTTGCCCTGGAGAGCTTGCAGAGCACTGGGGAAAGGCAGGCAGAGAATTCCCTGCTAGCACCTTCTCTGTGTCCGGGAAGGAAAACTGTTCGCATTTGCTTCACAGAACCGCTTTTCTGCAGAGAACACTAACGCTTGTTCAGGACGAAAGAAAGCACAGAGCCCCAGATTTGCTGTTTCCCTGGACAGCTTGCAGAGCACTGGGGAAAGGCAGGCAGAGAATTCCCTGCTAGCACCTTCTCTGTGTCCGGGAAGGAGAAATGTTCACATTGTTTCACAGAATCGCATTTGCGTCGCTGCAGGGAACATTAACGCTTATTCAGGACGAAAGAAAGCACAGAGCCCCAGATTTGCTGTTGCCCTGGAGAGCTTGCAGAGCACTGGGGAAAGGCAGGCAGAGAATTCCCTGCTAGCACCTTCTCTGTGTCCGGGAAGGAAAACTGTTCGCATTTGCTTCACAGAACCGCTTTTCTGCAGGGAACATTAACGCTTGTTCAGGACGAAAGAAAGCACAGAGCCCCAGATTTGCTGTTGCCCTGGAGAGCTTGCAGAGCACTGGGGAAAGGCAGGCAGAGAATTCCCTGCTAGCGCCTTCTCTGTGTCCGGGAAGGAAAACTGTTCGCATTTGCTTCACAGAACCGCTTTTCTGCAGAGAACACTAACGCTTGTTCAGGACGAAAGAAAGCACAGAGCCCCAGATTTGCTGTTTCCCTGGACAGCTTGCAGAGCACTGGGGAAAGGCAGGCAGAGAATTCCCTGCTAGCACCTTCTCTGTGTCCGGGAAGGAGAAATGTTCACATTGTTTCACAGAATCGCATTTGCGTCGCTGCAGGGAACATTAACGCTTATTCAGGACGAAAGAAAGCACAGAGCCCCAGATTTGCTGTTGCCCTGGAGAGCTTGCAGAGCACCGGGGAAAGGCAGGCAGAGAATTCCCTGCTAGCACCTTCTCTGTGTCCGGGAAGGAAAACTGTTCGCATTTGCTTCACAGAACCGCTTTTCTGCAGGGAACATTAACGCTTGTTCAGGACGAAAGAAAGCACAGAGCCCCAGATTTGCTGTTGCTCTGAAGAGCTTGCAGAGCACTGGGGAAAGGCAGGCAGAGAATTCCCTGCTAGCACCTTCTCTGTGTCCGTGAAGGAGAAATGTTCACATTGTTTCACAGAACCGCTTTTCTGCAGAGAACACTAACGCTTGTTCAGGACGAAAGAAAGCACAGAGCCCCAGATTTGCTGTTGCCCTGAAGAGCTTGCAGAGCACTGGGGAAAGGCAGGCAGAGAATTCCCTGCTAGCACCTTCTCTGTGTCCGTGAAGGAGAAATGTTCACATTGTTTCACAGAATCGCATTTGCGTCGCTGCAGGGAACATTAACGCTTATTCAGGACGAAAGAAAGCACAGAGCCCCAGATTTGCTGTTGCCCTGGAGAGCTTGCAGAGCACCGGGGAAAGGCAGGCAGAGAATTCCCCGCTAGCACCTTCTCTGTGTCCGGGAAGGAAAACTGTTCGCATTTGCTTCACAGAACCGCTTTTCAGCAGGGAACATTAACGCTTGTTCAGGACGAAAGAAAGCACAGAGCCCCAGATTTGCTGTTGCCCTGGAGAGCTTGCAGAGCACTGGGGAAAGGCAGGCAGAGAATTCCCTGCTAGCACCTTCTCTGTGTCCGGGAAGGAAAACTGTTCACATTTGCTTCACAGAACCGCCTTCTGCAGAGAACACTAACGCTTGTTCAGGACGAAAGAAAGCACAGAGCCCCAGATTGGCTGTTGCCCTGGAGAGCTTGCAGAGCACTAGGGAAAGGCAGGCAGAGAATTCCCTGCTAGCACCTTCTCTGTGTCCGGGAAGGAAAACTGTTCGCATTTGCTTCACAGAACCGCTTTTCTGCAGGGAACATTAACGCTTCTTCAGGACGAAAGAAAGCACAGAGCCCCAGATTTGCTGTTGCCCTGGAGAGCTTGCAGAGCACTGGGGAAAGGCAGGCAGAGAATTCCCTGCTAGCACCTTCTCTGTGTCCGGGAAGGAAAACTGTTCGCATTTGCTTCACAGAACCGCTTTTCTGCAGGGAACATTAACGCTTGTTCAGGACGAAAGAAAGCACAGAGCGCCAGATTTGCTGTTGCCCTGGAGAGCTTGCAGAGCACTGGGGAAAGGCAGGCAGAGAATTCCCTGCTAGCACCTTCTCTGTGTCCGGGAAGGAGAAGTCTTCACGTTGTTACTCGGAATCGCATTTGCGTCGCTGTAGAGAACACTAACGCTTGTTCAGGACGAAAGAAAGCACAGAGCGCCAGATTTGCTGTTGCCCTGGAGAGCTTGCAGAGCACTGGGGAAAGGCAGGCAGAGAATTCCCCGCTAGCACCTTCTCTGTGTCCGGGAAGGAAAACTGTTCGCATTTGCTTCACAGAAACGCTTTTCTGCAGGGAACATTAACGCTTCTTCCGGACGAAAGAAAGCACAGAGCCCCAGATTTGCTGTTGCCCTGGAGAGCTTGCAGAGCACCGGGGAAAGGCAGGCAGAGAATTCCCTGCTAGCACCTTCTCTGTGTCCGGGAAGGAGAAATGTTCACATTGTTTCACAGAATCGCATTTGCGTCGCTGCAGGGAACATTAACGCTTGTTCAGGACGAAAGAAAGCACAGAGCCCCAGATTTGCTGTTGCCCTGGAGAGCTTGCAGAGCACTGGGGAAAGGCAGGCAGAGAATTCCCCGCTAGCACCTTCTCTGTGTCCGGGAAGGAAAACTGTTCGCATTTGCTTCACAGAACCGCTTTTCTGCAGGGAACATTAACGCTTGTTCAGGACGAAAGAAAGCACAGAGCCCCAGATTTGCTGTTGCCCTGGAGAGCTTGCAGAGCACCGGGGAAAGGCAGGCAGAGAATTCCCTGCTAGCACCTTCTCTGTGTCCGGGAAGGAAAACTGTTCGCATTTGCTTCACAGAACCGCTTTTCTGCAGGGAACATTAACGCTTGTTCAGGACGAAAGAAAGCACAGAGCCCCAGATTTGCTGTTGCCCTGGAGAGCTTGCAGAGCACTGGGGAAAGGCAGGCAGAGAATTCCCTGCTAGCACCTTCTCTGTGTCCGGGAAGGAAAACTGTTCGCATTTGCTTCACAGAATCGCATTTGCGTAGCTGCAGGGAACATTAACGATTGTTCAGGACGAAAGAAAGCACAGAGCCCCAGATTTGCTGTTGCCCTGGAGAGCTTGCAGAGCACTGGGGAAAGGCAGGCAGAGAATTCCCTGCTAGCACCTTCTCTGTGTCCGGGAAGGAAAACTGTTCGCATTTGCTTCACAGAACCGCTTTTCTGCAGAGAACACTAACGCTTGTTCAGGACGAAAGAAAGCACAGAGCCCCAGATTTGCTGTTTCCCTGCACAGCTTGCAGAGCACTGGGGAAAGGCAGGCAGAGAATTCCCTGCTAGCACCTTCTCTGTGTCCGGGAAGGAGAAATGTTCACGTTGTTACTCGGAATCGCATTTGCGTCGCTGTAGAGAACACTAACGCTTGTTCAGGACGAAAGAAAGCACAGAGCGCCAGATTTGCTGTTGCCCTGGAGAGCTTGCAGAGCACTGGGGAAAGGCAGGCAGAGAATTCCCCGCTAGCACCTTCTCTGTGTCCGGGAAGGAAAACTGTTCGCATTTGCTTCACAGAACCGCTTTTCTGCAGGGAACATTAACGCTTGTTCAGGACGAAAGAAAGCACAGAGCCCCAGATTTGCTGTTGCCCTGGAGAGCTTGCAGAGCACTGGGGAAAGGCAGGCAGAGAATTCCCTGCTAGCGCCTTCTCTGTGTCCGGGAAGGAAAACTGTTCGCATTTGCTTCACAGAACCGCTTTTCTGCAGAGAACACTAACGCTTGTTCAGGACGAAAGAAAGCACAGAGCCCCAGATTGGCTGTTGCCCTGGACAGCTTGCAGAGCACTGGGGAAAGGCAGGCAGAGAATTCCCTGCTAGCACCTTCTCTGTGTCCGGGAAGGAGAAATGTTCACATTGTTTCACAGAATCGCATTTGCGTCGCTGCAGGGAACATTAACGCTTATTCAGGACGAAAGAAAGCACAGAGCCCCAGATTTGCTGTTGCCCTGGAGAGCTTGCAGAGCACCGGGGAAAGGCAGGCAGAGAATTCCCTGCTAGCACCTTCTCTGTGTCCGGGAAGGAAAACTGTTCGCATTTGCTTCACAGAACCGCTTTTCTGCAGGGAACATTAACGCTTGTTCAGGACGAAAGAAAGCACAGAGCCCCAGATTTGCTGTTGCCCTGAAGAGCTTGCAGAGCACTGGGGAAAGGCAGGCAGAGAATTCCCTGCTAGCACCTTCTCTGTGTCCGTGAAGGAGAAATGTTCACATTGTTTCACAGAACCGCTTTTCTGCAGAGAACACTAACGCTTGTTCAGGACGAAAGAAAGCACAGAGCCCCAGATTTGCTGTTGCCCTGAAGAGCTTGCAGAGCACTGGGGAAAGGCAGGCAGAGAATTCCCTGCTAGCACCTTCTCTGTGTCCGTGAAGGAGAAATGTTCACATTGTTTCACAGAATCGCATTTGCGTCGCTGCAGGGAACATTAACGCTTATTCAGGACGAAAGAAAGCACAGAGCCCCAGATTTGCTGTTGCCCTGGAGAGCTTGCAGAGCACCGGGGAAAGGCAGGCAGAGAATTCCCCGCTAGCACCTTCTCTGTGTCCGGGAAGGAAAACTGTTCGCATTTGCTTCACAGAACCGCTTTTCAGCAGGGAACATTAACGCTTGTTCAGGACGAAAGAAAGCACAGAGCCCCAGATTTGCTGTTGCCCTGGAGAGCTTGCAGAGCACTGGGGAAAGGCAGGCAGAGAATTCCCTGCTAGCACCTTCTCTGTGTCCGGGAAGGAAAACTGTTCACATTTGCTTCACAGAACCGCCTTCTGCAGAGAACACTAACGCTTGTTCAGGACGAAAGAAAGCACAGAGCCCCAGATTGGCTGTTGCCCTGGAGAGCTTGCAGAGCACTAGGGAAAGGCAGGCAGAGAATTCCCTGCTAGCACCTTCTCTGTGTCCGGGAAGGAAAACTGTTCGCATTTGCTTCACAGAACCGCTTTTCTGCAGGGAACATTAACGCTTGTTCAGGACGAAAGAAAGCACAGAGCCCCAGATTTGCTGTTGCCCTGGAGAGCTTGCAGAGCACTGGGGAAAGGCAGGCAGAGAATTCCCTGCTAGCACCTTCTCTGTGTCCGGGAAGGAAAACTGTTCGCATTTGCTTCACAGAACCGCTTTTCTGCAGGGAACATTAACGCTTGTTCAGGACGAAAGAAAGCACAGAGCGCCAGATTTGCTGTTGCCCTGGAGAGCTTGCAGAGCACTGGGGAAAGGCAGGCAGAGAATTCCCTGCTAGCACCTTCTCTGTGTCCGGGAAGGAGAAGTCTTCACGTTGTTACTCGGAATCGCATTTGCGTCGCTGTAGAGAACACTAACGCTTGTTCAGGACGAAAGAAAGCACAGAGCGCCAGATTTGCTGTTGCCCTGGAGAGCTTGCAGAGCACTGGGGAAAGGCAGGCAGAGAATTCCCCGCTAGCACCTTCTCTGTGTCCGGGAAGGAAAACTGTTCGCATTTGCTTCACAGAACCGCTTTTCTGCAGGGAACATTAACGCTTCTTCCGGACGAAAGAAAGCACAGAGCCCCAGATTTGCTGTTGCCCTGGAGAGCTTGCAGAGCACCGGGGAAAGGCAGGCAGAGAATTCCCTGCTAGCACCTTCTCTGTGTCCGGGAAGGAGAAATGTTCACATTGTTTCACAGAATCGCATTTGCGTCGCTGCAGGGAACATTAACGCTTATTCAGGACGAAAGAAAGCACAGAGCCCCAGATTTGCTGTTGCCCTGGAGAGCTTGCAGAGCACCGGGGAAAGGCAGGCAGAGAATTCCCCGCTAGCACCTTCTCTGTGTCCGGGAAGGAAAACTGTTCGCATTTGCTTCACAGAACCGCCTTCTGCAGAGAACACTAACGCTTGTTCAGGACGAAAGAAAGCACAGAGCCCCAGATTGGCTGTTGCCCTGGAGAGCTTGCAGAGCACTAGGGAAAGGCAGGCAGAGAATTCCCTGCTAGCACCTTCTCTGTGTCCGGGAAGGAAAACTGTTCGCATTTGCTTCACAGAACCGCTTTTCTGCAGGGAACATTAACGCTTCTTCAGGACGAAAGAAAGCACAGAGCCCCAGATTTGCTGTTGCCCTGGAGAGCTTGCAGAGCACTGGGGAAAGGCAGGCAGAGAATTCCCTGCTAGCACCTTCTCTGTGTCCGGGAAGGAAAACTGTTCGCATTTGCTTCACAGAACCGCTTTTCTGCAGGGAACATTAACGCTTGTTCAGGACGAAAGAAAGCACAGAGCGCCAGATTTGCTGTTGCCCTGGAGAGCTTGCAGAGCACTGGGGAAAGGCAGGCAGAGAATTCCCTGCTAGCACCTTCTCTGTGTCCGGGAAGGAGAAGTCTTCACGTTGTTACTCGGAATCGCATTTGCGTCGCTGTAGAGAACACTAACGCTTGTTCAGGACGAAAGAAAGCACAGAGCGCCAGATTTGCTGTTGCCCTGGAGAGCTTGCAGAGCACTGGGGAAAGGCAGGCAGAGAATTCCCCGCTAGCACCTTCTCTGTGTCCGGGAAGGAAAACTGTTCGCATTTGCTTCACAGAACCGCTTTTCTGCAGGGAACATTAACGCTTCTTCCGGACGAAAGAAAGCACAGAGCCCCAGATTTGCTGTTGCCCTGGAGAGCTTGCAGAGCACCGGGGAAAGGCAGGCAGAGAATTCCCTGCTAGCACCTTCTCTGTGTCCGGGAAGGAGAAATGTTCACATTGTTTCACAGAATCGCATTTGCGTCGCTGCAGGGAACATTAACGCTTGTTCAGGACGAAAGAAAGCACAGAGCCCCAGATTTGCTGTTGCCCTGGAGAGCTTGCAGAGCACTGGGGAAAGGCAGGCAGAGAATTCCCCGCTAGCACCTTCTCTGTGTCCGGGAAGGAAAACTGTTCGCATTTGCTTCACAGAACCGCTTTTCTGCAGGGAACATTAACGCTTGTTCAGGACGAAAGAAAGCACAGAGCCCCAGATTTGCTGTTGCCCTGGAGAGCTTGCAGAGCACCGGGGAAAGGCAGGCAGAGAATTCCCTGCTAGCACCTTCTCTGTGTCCGGGAAGGAAAACTGTTCGCATTTGCTTTACAGAACCGCTTTTCTGCAGGGAACATTAACGCTTGTTCAGGACGAAAGAAAGCACAGAGCCCCAGATTTGCTGTTGCCCTGGAGAGCTTGCAGAGCACTGGGGAAAGGCAGGAAGAGAATTCCCTGCTAGCACCTTCTCTGTGTCCGGGAAGGAGAAATGTTCACATTGTTTCACAGAATCGCATTTGCGTCGCTGCAGGGAACATTAACGCTTATTCAGGACGAAAGAAAGCACAGAGCCCCAGATTTGCTGTTGCCCTGGAGAGCTTGCAGAGCACTGGGGAAAGGCAGGCAGAGAATTCCCTGCTAGCACCTTCTCTGTGCCTGGGAAGGAGAAGTCTTCACGTTGTTACTCGGAATCGCATTTGCGTCGCTGTAGAGAACACTAACGCTTGTTCAGGACGAAAGAAAGCACAGAGCGCCAGATTTGCTGTTGCCCTGGAGAGCTTGCAGAGCACTGGGGAAAGGCAGGCAGAGAATTCCCCGCTAGCACCTTCTCTGTGTCCGGGAAGGAAAACTGTTCGCATTTGCTTCACAGAACCGCTTTTCTGCAGGGAACATTAACGCTTGTTCAGGACGAAAGAAAGCACAGAGCGCCAGATTTGCTGTTGCCCTGGAGAGCTTGCAGAGCACCGGGGAAAGGCAGGCAGAGAATTCCCTGCTAGCACCTTCTCTGTGTCCGGGAAGGAAAACTGTTCGCATTTGCTTTACAGAACCGCTTTTCTGCAGGGAACATTAACGCTTGTTCAGGACGAAAGAAAGCACAGAGCCCCAGATTTGCTGTTGCCCTGGAGAGCTTGCAGAGCACTGGGGAAAGGCAGGCAGAGAATTCCCTGCTAGCACCTTCTCTGTGTCCGGGAAGGAGAAATGTTCACATTGTTTCACAGAATCGCATTTGCGTCGCTGCAGGGAACATTAACGCTTGTTCAGGACGAAAGAAAGCACAGAGCCCCAGATTTGCTGTTGCCCTGGAGAGCTTGCAGAGCACTGGGGAAAGGCAGGCAGAGAATTCCCTGCTAGCACCTTCTCTGTGTCCGGGAAGGAAAACTGTTCGCATTTGCTTCACAGAACCGCTTTTCTGCAGAGAACACTAACGCTTGTTCAGGACGAAAGAAAGCACAGAGCCCCAGATTGGCTGTTGCCCTGGAGAGCTTGCAGAGCACTGGGGAAAGGCAGGCAGAGAATTCCCTGCTAGCACCTTCTCTGTGTCCGGGAAGGAAAACTGTTCGCATTTGCTTCACAGAACCGCTTTTCTGCAGAGAACACTAACGCTTGTTCAGGACAAAAGAAAGCACAGAGCCCCAGATTTGCTGTTTCCCTGGACAGCTTGCAGAGCACTGGGGAAAGGCAGGCAGAGAATTCCCTGCTAGCACCTTCTCTGTGTCCGGGAAGGAGAAATGTTCACATTGTTTCACAGAATCGCATTTGCGTCGCTGCAGGGAACATTAACGCTTATTCAGGACGAAAGAAAGCACAGAGCCCCAGATTTGCTGTTGCCCTGGAGAGCTTGCAGAGCACTGGGGAAAGGCAGGCAGAGAATTCCCTGCTAGCACCTTCTCTGTGTCCGGGAAGGAAAACTGTTCGCATTTGCTTCACAGAACCGCTTTTCTGCAGAGAACACTAACGCTTGTTCAGGACGAAAGAAAGCACAGAGCCCCAGATTTGCTGTTGCCCTGGAGAGCTTGCAGAGCACTGTGGAAAGGCAGGCAGAGAATTCCCTGCTAGCACCTTCTCTGTGTCCGGGAAGGAAAACTGTTCGCATTTGCTTCACAGAACCGCTTTTCTGCAGGGAACATTAACGCTTGTTCAGGACGAAAGAAAGCACAGAGCCCCAGATTTGCTGTTGCCCTGGAGAGCTTGCAGAGCACTGGGGAAAGGCAGGCAGAGAATTCCCTGCTAGCACCTTCTCTGTGTCTGGGAAGGAAAACTGTTCACATTTGCTTCACAGAACCGCTTTTCTGCAGAGAACACTAACGCTTGTTCAGGACGAAAGAAAGCACAGAGCCCCAGATTTGCTGTTTCCCTGGACAGCTTGCAGAGCACTGGGGAAAGGCAGGCAGAGAATTCCCTGCTAGCACCTTCTCTGTGTCCGGGAAGGAGAAATGTTCACATTGTTTCACAGAATCGCATTTGCGTCGCTGCAGGGAACATTAACGCTTATTCAGGACGAAAGAAAGCACAGAGCGCCAGATTTGCTGTTGCCCTGGAGAGCTTGCAGAGCACTGGGGAAAGGCAGGCAGAGAATTCCCTGCTAGCACCTTCTCTGTGTCCGGGAAGGAAAACTGTTCGCATTTGCTTCACAGAACCGCTTTTCTGCAGAGAACACTAACGCTTGTTCAGGACGAAAGAAAGCACAGAGCGCCAGATTTGCTGTTGCCCTGGAGAGCTTGCAGAGCACTGGGGAAAGGCAGGCAGAGAATTCCCTGCTAGCACCTTCTCTGTGTCCGGGAAGGAGAAATGTTCACATTGTTTCAAAGAATCGCATTTGCGTCGCTGCAGGGAACATTAACGCTTATTCAGGACGAAAGAAAGCACAGAGCCCCAGATTTGCTGTTGCCCTGGAGAGCTTGCAGAGCACTGGGGAAAGGCAGGCAGAGAATTCCCTGCTAGCATCTTCTCTGTGCCTAGGAAGGAGAAATGTTCACATTGTTTCACAGAATCGCATTTGCGTCGCTGTAGAGAACACTAACGCTTGTTCAGGACGAAAGAAAGCACAGAGCGCCAGATTTGCTGTTGCCCTGGAGAGCTTGCAGAGCACTGGGGAAAGGCAGGCAGAGAATTCCCTGCTAGCACCTTCTCTGTGTCCAGGAAGGAAAACTGTTCGCATTTGCTTCACAGAACCGCTTTTCTGCAGGGAACATTAACGCTTATTCAGGACGAAAGAAAGCACAGAGCGCCAGATTTGCTGTTGCCCTGGAGAGCTTGCAGAGCACTGGGGAAAGGCAGGCAGAGAATTCCCTGCTAGCACCTTCTCTGTGTCCAGGAAGGAAAACTGTTCGCATTTGCTTCACAGAACCGCTTTTCTGCAGGGACCATTAACGCTTGTTCAGGACGAAAGAAAGCACGGAGCCCCAGATTTGCTGTTGCCCTGGAGAGCTTGCAGAGCACTGGGGAAAGGCAGGCAGAGAATTCCCTGCTAGCACCTTCTCTGTGTCCGAGAAGGAAAACTGTTCACATTTGCTTCACAGAACCGCTTTTCTGCAGAGAACACTAACGCTTGTTCAGGACGAAAGAAAGCACAGAGCCCCAGATTTGCTGTTGCCCTGGAGAGCTTGCAGAGCACTGGGGAAAGGCAGGCAGAGAATTCCCTGCTAGCACCTTCTCTGTGCCTAGGAAGGAGAAATGTTCACATTGTTTCACAGAATCGCATTTGCGTCGCTGCAGGGAACATTAACGCTTGTTCAGGACGAAAGAAAGCACAGAGCCCCAGATTTGCTGTTGCCCTGAAGAGCTTGCAGAGCACTGGGGAAAGGCAGGCAGAGAATTCCCTGCTAGCACCTTCTCTGTGTCCGGGAAGGAGAAATGTT
Source organism: Strix aluco (assembly GCF_031877795.1). NCBI lineage: Eukaryota > Metazoa > Chordata > Aves > Strigiformes > Strigidae > Strix > Strix aluco. The sequence continues at coordinate 10,462,325 of NC_133932.1, forward strand.
CACATTGTTTCACAGAATCGCATTTGCGTCGCTGCAGGGAACATTAACGCTTGTTCAGGACGAAAGAAAGCACAGAGCCCCAGATTTGCTGTTGCCCTGGAGAGCTTGCAGAGCACTGGGGAAAGGCAGGCAGAGAATTCCCTGCTAGCACCTTCTCTGTGTCCGGGAAGGAAAACTGTTCGCATTTGCTTCACAGAACCGCTTTTCTGCAGAGAACACTAACGCTTGTTCAGGACGAAAGAAAGCACAGAGCCCCAGATTTGCTGTTGCCCTGGAGAGCTTGCAGAGCACTGGGGAAAGGCAGGCAGAGAATTCCCTGATAGCACCTTCTCTGTGTCCGGGAATGAGAAGTCTTCACGTTGTTACTCGGAATCGCATTTGCGTCGCTGTAGAGAACACTAACGCTTGTTCAGGACGAAAGAAAGCACAGAGCGCCAGATTTGCTGTTGCCCTGGAGAGCTTGCAGAGCACTGGGGAAAGGCAGGCAGAGAATTCCCTGCTAGCACCTTCTCTGTGTCCAGGAAGGAAAACTGTTCGCATTTGCTTCACAGAACCGCTTTTCTGCAGGGAACATTAACGCTTATTCAGGACGAAAGAAAGCACAGAGCGCCAGATTTGCTGTTGCCCTGGAGAGCTTGCAGAGCACTGGGGAAAGGCAGGCAGAGAATTCCCTGCTAGCACCTTCTCTGTGTCCAGGAAGGAAAACTGTTCGCATTTGCTTCACAGAACCGCTTTTCTGCAGGGACCATTAACGCTTGTTCAGGACGAAAGAAAGCACGGAGCCCCAGATTTGCTGTTGCCCTGGAGAGCTTGCAGAGCACTGGGGAAAGGCAGGCAGAGAATTCCCTGCTAGCACCTTCTCTGTGTCCGAGAAGGAAAACTGTTCACATTTGCTTCACAGAACCGCTTTTCTGCAGAGAACACTAACGCTTGTTCAGGACGAAAGAAAGCACAGAGCCCCAGATTTGCTGTTGCCCTGGAGAGCTTGCAGAGCACTGGGGAAAGGCAGGCAGAGAATTCCCTGCTAGCACCTTCTCTGTGCCTAGGAAGGAGAAATGTTCACATTGTTTCACAGAATCGCATTTGCGTCGCTGCAGGGAACATTAACGCTTGTTCAGGACGAAAGAAAGCACAGAGCCCCAGATTTGCTGTTGCCCTGGAGAGCTTGCAGAGCACTGGGGAAAGGCAGGCAGAGAATTCCCTGCTAGCACCTTCTCTGTGTCCGGGAAGGAGAAATGTTCACATTGTTTCACAGAATCGCATTTGCGTCGCTGCAGGGAACATTAACGCTTGTTCAGGACGAAAGAAAGCACAGAGCCCCAGATTTGCTGTTGCCCTGGAGAGCTTGCAGAGCACTGGGGAAAGGCAGGCAGAGAATTCCCTGCTAGCACCTTCTCTGTGTCCGGGAAGGAAAACTGTTCGCATTTGCTTCACAGAACCGCTTTTCTGCAGAGAACACTAACGCTTGTTCAGGACGAAAGAAAGCACAGAGCCCCAGATTTGCTGTTTCCCTGGACAGCTTGCAGAGCACTGGGGAAAGGCAGGCAGAGAATTCCCTGCTAGCACCTTCTCTGTGTCCAGGAAGGAAAACTGTTCGCATTTGCTTCACAGAACCGCTTTTCTGCAGGGACCATTAACGCTTGTTCAGGACGAAAGAAAGCACGGAGCCCCAGATTTGCTGTTGCCCTGGAGAGCTTGCAGAGCACTGGGGAAAGGCAGGCAGAGAATTCCCTGCTAGCACCTTCTCTGTGTCCGAGAAGGAAAACTGTTCACATTTGCTTCACAGAACCGCTTTTCTGCAGAGAACACTAACGCTTGTTCAGGACGAAAGAAAGCACAGAGCCCCAGATTTGCTGTTGCCCTGGAGAGCTTGCAGAGCACTGGGGAAAGGCAGGCAGAGAATTCCCTGCTAGCACCTTCTCTGTGCCTAGGAAGGAGAAATGTTCACATTGTTTCACAGAATCGCATTTGCGTCGCTGCAGGGAACATTAACGCTTATTCAGGACGAAAGAAAGCACAGAGCGCCAGATTTGCTGTTGCCCTGGAGAGCTTGCAGAGCACTGGGGAAAGGCAGGCAGAGAATTCCCTGCTAGCACCTTCTCTGTGTCCGGGAAGGAAAACTGTTCGCATTTGCTTCACAGAACCGCTTTTCTGCAGAGAACACTAACGCTTGTTCAGGACGAAAGAAAGCACAGAGCGCCAGATTTGCTGTTGCCCTGGAGAGCTTGCAGAGCACTGGGGAAAGGCAGGCAGAGAATTCCCTGCTAGCACCTTCTCTGTGTCCGGGAAGGAGAAATGTTCACATTGTTTCAAAGAATCGCATTTGCGTCGCTGCAGGGAACATTAACGCTTATTCAGGACGAAAGAAAGCACAGAGCCCCAGATTTGCTGTTGCCCTGGAGAGCTTGCAGAGCACTGGGGAAAGGCAGGCAGAGAATTCCCTGCTAGCATCTTCTCTGTGCCTAGGAAGGAGAAATGTTCACATTGTTTCACAGAATCGCATTTGCGTCTCTGTAGAGAACACTAACGCTTGTTCAGGACGAAAGAAAGCACAGAGCGCCAGATTTGCTGTTGCCCTGGAGAGCTTGCAGAGCACTGGGGAAAGGCAGGCAGAGAATTCCCTGCTAGCACCTTCTCTGTGTCCAGGAAGGAAAACTGTTCGCATTTGCTTCACAGAACCGCTTTTCTGCAGGGAACATTAACGCTTATTCAGGACGAAAGAAAGCACAGAGCGCCAGATTTGCTGTTGCCCTGGAGAGCTTGCAGAGCACTGGGGAAAGGCAGGCAGAGAATTCCCTGCTAGCACCTTCTCTGTGTCCAGGAAGGAAAACTGTTCGCATTTGCTTCACAGAACCGCTTTTCTGCAGGGACCATTAACGCTTGTTCAGGACGAAAGAAAGCACGGAGCCCCAGATTTGCTGTTGCCCTGGAGAGCTTGCAGAGCACTGGGGAAAGGCAGGCAGAGAATTCCCTGCTAGCACCTTCTCTGTGTCCGAGAAGGAAAACTGTTCACATTTGCTTCACAGAACCGCTTTTCTGCAGAGAACACTAACGCTTGTTCAGGACGAAAGAAAGCACAGAGCCCCAGATTTGCTGTTGCCCTGGAGAGCTTGCAGAGCACTGGGGAAAGGCAGGCAGAGAATTCCCTGCTAGCACCTTCTCTGTGCCTAGGAAGGAGAAATGTTCACATTGTTTCACAGAATCGCATTTGCGTCGCTGCAGGGAACATTAACGCTTGTTCAGGACGAAAGAAAGCACAGAGCCCCAGATTTGCTGTTGCCCTGGAGAGCTTGCAGAGCACTGGGGAAAGGCAGGCAGAGAATTCCCTGCTAGCACCTTCTCTGTGTCCGGGAAGGAGAAATGTTCACATTGTTTCACAGAATCGCATTTGCGTCGCTGCAGGGAACATTAACGCTTGTTCAGGACGAAAGAAAGCACAGAGCCCCAGATTTGCTGTTGCCCTGGAGAGCTTGCAGAGCACTGGGGAAAGGCAGGCAGAGAATTCCCTGCTAGCACCTTCTCTGTGTCCGGGAAGGAAAACTGTTCGCATTTGCTTCACAGAACCGCTTTTCTGCAGAGAACACTAACGCTTGTTCAGGACGAAAGAAAGCACAGAGCCCCAGATTTGCTGTTGCCCTGGAGAGCTTGCAGAGCACTGGGGAAAGGCAGGCAGAGAATTCCCTGATAGCACCTTCTCTGTGTCCGGGAATGAGAAGTCTTCACGTTGTTACTCGGAATCGCATTTGCGTCGCTGTAGAGAACACTAACGCTTGTTCAGGACGAAAGAAAGCACAGAGCGCCAGATTTGCTGTTGCCCTGGAGAGCTTGCAGAGCACTGGGGAAAGGCAGGCAGAGAATTCCCTGCTAGCACCTTCTCTGTGTCCAGGAAGGAAAACTGTTCGCATTTGCTTCACAGAACCGCTTTTCTGCAGGGAACATTAACGCTTATTCAGGACGAAAGAAAGCACAGAGCGCCAGATTTGCTGTTGCCCTGGAGAGCTTGCAGAGCACTGGGGAAAGGCAGGCAGAGAATTCCCTGCTAGCACCTTCTCTGTGTCCAGGAAGGAAAACTGTTCGCATTTGCTTCACAGAACCGCTTTTCTGCAGGGACCATTAACGCTTGTTCAGGACGAAAGAAAGCACGGAGCCCCAGATTTGCTGTTGCCCTGGAGAGCTTGCAGAGCACTGGGGAAAGGCAGGCAGAGAATTCCCTGCTAGCACCTTCTCTGTGTCCGAGAAGGAAAACTGTTCACATTTGCTTCACAGAACCGCTTTTCTGCAGAGAACACTAACGCTTGTTCAGGACGAAAGAAAGCACAGAGCCCCAGATTTGCTGTTGCCCTGGAGAGCTTGCAGAGCACTGGGGAAAGGCAGGCAGAGAATTCCCTGCTAGCACCTTCTCTGTGCCTAGGAAGGAGAAATGTTCACAATGTTTCACAGAATCGCATTTGCGTCGCTGCAGGGAACATTAACGCTTGTTCAGGACGAAAGAAAGCACAGAGCCCCAGATTTGCTGTTGCCCTGGAGAGCTTGCAGAGCACTGGGGAAAGGCAGGCAGAGAATTCCCTGCTAGCACCTTCTCTGTGTCCGGGAAGGAGAAATGTTCACATTGTTTCACAGAATCGCATTTGCGTCGCTGCAGGGAACATTAACGCTTGTTCAGGACGAAAGAAAGCACAGAGCCCCAGATTTGCTGTTGCCCTGGAGAGCTTGCAGAGCACTGGGGAAAGGCAGGCAGAGAATTCCCTGCTAGCACCTTCTCTGTGTCCGGGAAGGAAAACTGTTCGCATTTGCTTCACAGAACCGCTTTTCTGCAGAGAACACTAACGCTTGTTCAGGACGAAAGAAAGCACAGAGCCCCAGATTTGCTGTTTCCCTGGACAGCTTGCAGAGCACTGGGGAAAGGCAGGCAGAGAATTCCCTGCTAGCACCTTCTCTGTGTCCAGGAAGGAAAACTGTTCGCATTTGCTTCACAGAACCGCTTTTCTGCAGGGACCATTAACGCTTGTTCAGGACGAAAGAAAGCACGGAGCCCCAGATTTGCTGTTGCCCTGGAGAGCTTGCAGAGCACTGGGGAAAGGCAGGCAGAGAATTCCCTGCTAGCACCTTCTCTGTGTCCGAGAAGGAAAACTGTTCACATTTGCTTCACAGAACCGCTTTTCTGCAGAGAACACTAACGCTTGTTCAGGACGAAAGAAAGCACAGAGCCCCAGATTTGCTGTTGCCCTGGAGAGCTTGCAGAGCACTGGGGAAAGGCAGGCAGAGAATTCCCTGCTAGCACCTTCTCTGTGCCTAGGAAGGAGAAATGTTCACATTGTTTCACAGAATCGCATTTGCGTCGCTGCAGGGAACATTAACGCTTGTTCAGGACAAAAGAAAGCACAGAGCCCCAGATTTGCTGTTGCCCTGGAGAGCTTGCAGAGCACTGGGGAAAGGCAGGCAGAGAATTCCCTGCTAGCACCTTCTCTGTGTCCGGGAAGGAGAAATGTTCACATTGTTTCACAGAATCGCATTTGCGTCGCTGCAGGGAACATTAACGTTTGTTCAGGACGAAAGAAAGCACAGAGCCCCAGATTTGCTGTTGCCCTGGAGAGCTTGCAGAGCACTGGGGAAAGGCAGGCAGAGAATTCCCTGCTAGCACCTTCTCTGTGTCCGGGAAGGAAAACTGTTCGCATTTGCTTCACAGAACCGCTTTTCTGCAGAGAACACTAACGCTTGTTCAGGACGAAAGAAAGCACAGAGCCCCAGATTTGCTGTTGCCCTGGAGAGCTTGCAGAGCACTGGGGAAAGGCAGGCAGAGAATTCCCTGATAGCACCTTCTCTGTGTCCGGGAATGAGAAGTCTTCACGTTGTTACTCGGAATCGCATTTGCGTCGCTGTAGAGAACACTAACGCTTGTTCAGGACGAAAGAAAGCACAGAGCGCCAGATTTGCTGTTGCCCTGGAGAGCTTGCAGAGCACTGGGGAAAGGCAGGCAGAGAATTCCCCGCTAGCACCTTCTCTGTGTCCGGGAAGGAAAACTGTTCGCATTTGCTTCACAGAACCGCTTTTCTGCAGGGAACATTAACGCTTCTTCCGGACGAAAGAAAGCACAGAGCCCCAGATTTGCTGTTGCCCTGGAGAGCTTGCAGAGCACCGGGGAAAGGCAGGCAGAGAATTCCCTGCTAGCACCTTCTCTGTGTCCGGGAAGGAAAACTGTTTGCATTTGCTTTACAGAACCGCTTTTCTGCAGGGAACATTAACGCTTGTTCAGGACGAAAGAAAGCACAGAGCCCCAGATTTGCTGTTGCCCTGGAGAGCTTGCAGAGCACTGGGGAAAGGCAGGCAGAGAATTCCCTGCTAGCACCTTCTCTGTGTCCGGGAAGGAAAACTGTTCGCATTTGCTTCACAGAATCGCATTTGCGTAGCTGCAGGGAACATTAACGATTGTTCAGGATGAAAGAAAGCACAGAGCCCCAGATTTGCTGTTGCCCTGGAGAGCTTGCAGAGCACTGGGGAAAGGCAGGCAGAGAATTCCCTGCTAGCACCTTCTCTGTGTCCGGGAAGGAAAACTGTTCGCATTTGCTTCACAGAACCGCTTTTCTGCAGAGAACACTAACGCTTGTTCAGGACGAAAGAAAGCACAGAGCCCCAGATTTGCTGTTTCCCTGGACAGCTTGCAGAGCACTGGGGAAAGGCAGGCAGAGAATTCCCTGCTAGCACCTTCTCTGTGTCCGGGAAGGAGAAATGTTCACATTGTTTCACAGAATCGCATTTGCGTCGCTGCAGGGAACATTAACGCTTATTCAGGACGAAAGAAAGCACAGAGCCCCAGATTTGCTGTTGCCCTGGAGAGCTTGCAGAGCACTGGGGAAAGGCAGGCAGAGAATTCCCTGCTAGCACCTTCTCTGTGTCCGGGAAGGAAAACTGTTCGCATTTGCTTCACAGAACCGCTTTTCTGCAGGGAACATTAACGCTTGTTCAGGACGAAAGAAAGCACAGAGCCCCAGATTTGCTGTTGCCCTGGAGAGCTTGCAGAGCACTGGGGAAAGGCAGGCAGAGAATTCCCTGCTAGCGCCTTCTCTGTGTCCGGGAAGGAAAACTGTTCGCATTTGCTTCACAGAACCGCTTTTCTGCAGAGAACACTAACGCTTGTTCAGGACAAAAGAAAGCACAGAGCCCCAGATTTGCTGTTTCCCTGGACAGCTTGCAGAGCACTGGGGAAAGGCAGGCAGAGAATTCCCTGCTAGCACCTTCTCTGTGTCCGGGAAGGAGAAATGTTCACATTGTTTCACAGAATCGCATTTGCGTCGCTGCAGGGAACATTAACGCTTATTCAGGACGAAAGAAAGCACAGAGCCCCAGATTTGCTGTTGCCCTGGAGAGCTTGCAGAGCACCGGGGAAAGGCAGGCAGAGAATTCCCTGCTAGCACCTTCTCTGTGTCCGGGAAGGAAAACTGTTCGCATTTGCTTCACAGAACCGCTTTTCTGCAGGGAACATTAACGCTTGTTCAGGACGAAAGAAAGCACAGAGCCCCAGATTTGCTGTTGCCCTGGAGAGCTTGCAGAGCACTGGTGAAAGGCAGGCAGAGAATTCCCTGCTAGCACCTTCTCTGTGTCCGGGAAGGAAAACTGTTCACATTTGCTTCACAGAACCGCTTTTCTGCAGAGAACACTAACGCTTGTTCAGGACGAAAGAAAGCACAGAGCCCCAGATTTGCTGTTGCCCTGAAGAGCTTGCAGAGCACTGGGGAAAGGCAGGCAGAGAATTCCCTGCTAGCACCTTCTCTGTGTCCGTGAAGGAGAAATGTTCACATTGTTTCACAGAATCGCATTTGCGTCGCTGCAGGGAACATTAACGCTTATTCAGGACGAAAGAAAGCACAGAGCGCCAGATTTGCTGTTGCCCTGGAGAGCTTGCAGAGCACTGGGGAAAGGCAGGCAGAGAATTCCCTGCTAGCACCTTCTCTGTGTCCAGGAAGGAAAACTGTTCGCATTTGCTTCACAGAACCGCTTTTCTGCAGGGACCATTAACGCTTGTTCAGGACGAAAGAAAGCACGGAGCCCCAGATTTGCTGTTGCCCTGGAGAGCTTGCAGAGCACTGGGGAAAGGCAGGCAGAGAATTCCCTGCTAGCACCTTCTCTGTGTCCGAGAAGGAAAACTGTTCACATTTGCTTCACAGAACCGCTTTTCTGCAGAGAACACTAACGCTTGTTCAGGACGAAAGAAAGCACAGAGCCCCAGATTTGCTGTTGCCCTGGAGAGCTTGCAGAGCACTGGGGAAAGGCAGGCAGAGAATTCCCTGCTAGCACCTTCTCTGTGCCTAGGAAGGAGAAATGTTCACATTGTTTCACAGAATCGCATTTGCGTCGCTGCAGGGAACATTAACGCTTGTTCAGGACGAAAGAAAGCACAGAGCCCCAGATTTGCTGTTGCCCTGGAGAGCTTGCAGAGCACTGGGGAAAGGCAGGCAGAGAATTCCCTGCTAGCACCTTCTCTGTGTCCGGGAAGGAGAAATGTTCACATTGTTTCACAGAATCGCATTTGCGTCGCTGCAGGGAACATTAACGCTTGTTCAGGACGAAAGAAAGCACAGAGCCCCAGATTTGCTGTTGCCCTGGAGAGCTTGCAGAGCACTGGGGAAAGGCAGGCAGAGAATTCCCTGCTAGCACCTTCTCTGTGTCCGGGAAGGAAAACTGTTCGCATTTGCTTCACAGAACCGCTTTTCTGCAGAGAACACTAACGCTTGTTCAGGACGAAAGAAAGCACAGAGCCCCAGATTTGCTGTTGCCCTGGAGAGCTTGCAGAGCACTGGGGAAAGGCAGGCAGAGAATTCCCTGATAGCACCTTCTCTGTGTCCGGGAATGAGAAGTCTTCACGTTGTTACTCGGAATCGCATTTGCGTCGCTGTAGAGAACACTAACGCTTGTTCAGGACGAAAGAAAGCACAGAGCGCCAGATTTGCTGTTGCCCTGGAGAGCTTGCAGAGCACTGGGGAAAGGCAGGCAGAGAATTCCCCGCTAGCACCTTCTCTGTGTCCGGGAAGGAGAAATGTTCACATTGTTTCACAGAATCGCATTTGCGTCGCTGCAGGGAACATTAACGCTTGTTCAGGACGAAAGAAAGCACAGAGCCCCAGATTTGCTGTTGCCCTGGAGAGCTTGCAGAGCACTGGGGAAAGGCAGGCAGAGAATTCCCCGCTAGCACCTTCTCTGTGTCCGGGAAGGAAAACTGTTCGCATTTGCTTCACAGAACCGCTTTTCTGCAGGGAACATTAACGCTTCTTCCGGACGAAAGAAAGCACAGAGCCCCAGATTTGCTGTTGCCCTGGAGAGCTTGCAGAGCACCGGGGAAAGGCAGGCAGAGAATTCCCTGCTAGCACCTTCTCTGTGTCCGGGAAGGAAAACTGTTCGCATTTGCTTTACAGAACCGCTTTTCTGCAGGGAACATTAACGCTTGTTCAGGACGAAAGAAAGCACAGAGCCCCAGATTTGCTGTTGCCCTGGAGAGCTTGCAGAGCACTGGGGAAAGGCAGGCAGAGAATTCCCTGCTAGCACCTTCTCTGTGTCCGGGAAGGAAAACTGTTCGCATTTGCTTCACAGAATCGCATTTGCGTAGCTGCAGGGAACATTAACGATTGTTCAGGACGAAAGAAAGCACAGAGCCCCAGATTTGCTGTTGCCCTGGAGAGCTTGCAGAGCACTGGGGAAAGGCAGGCAGAGAATTCCCTGCTAGCACCTTCTCTGTGTCCGGGAAGGAAAACTGTTCGCATTTGCTTCACAGAACCGCTTTTCTGCAGAGAACACTAACGCTTGTTCAGGACGAAAGAAAGCACAGAGCCCCAGATTTGCTGTTGCCCTGGACAGCTTGCAGAGCACTGGGGAAAGGCAGGCAGAGAATTCCCTGCTAGCACCTTCTCTGTGTCCAGGAAGGAAAACTGTTCGCATTTGCTTCACAGAACCGCTTTTCTGCAGGGACCATTAACGCTTGTTCAGGACGAAAGAAAGCACGGAGCCCCAGATTTGCTGTTGCCCTGGAGAGCTTGCAGAGCACTGGGGAAAGGCAGGCAGAGAATTCCCTGCTAGCACCTTCTCTGTGTCCGAGAAGGAAAACTGTTCACATTTGCTTCACAGAACCGCTTTTCTGCAGAGAACACTAACGCTTGTTCAGGACGAAAGAAAGCACAGAGCCCCAGATTTGCTGTTGCCCTGGAGAGCTTGCAGAGCACTGGGGAAAGGCAGGCAGAGAATTCGCTGCTAGCACCTTCTCTGTGCCTAGGAAGGAGAAATGTTCACATTGTTTCACAGAATCGCATTTGCGTCGCTGCAGGGAACATTAACGCTTGTTCAGGACGAAAGAAAGCACAGAGCCCCAGATTTGCTGTTGCCCTGGAGAGCTTGCAGAGCACTGGGGAAAGGCAGGCAGAGAATTCCCTGCTAGCACCTTCTCTGTGTCCGGGAAGGAGAAATGTTCACATTGTTTCACAGAATCGCATTTGCGTCGCTGCAGGGAACATTAACGCTTGTTCAGGACGAAAGAAAGCACAGAGCCCCAGATTTGCTGTTGCCCTGGAGAGCTTGCAGAGCACTGGGGAAAGGCAGGCAGAGAATTCCCTGCTAGCACCTTCTCTGTGTCCGGGAAGGAAAACTGTTCGCATTTGCTTCACAGAACCGCTTTTCTGCAGAGAACACTAACGCTTGTTCAGGACGAAAGAAAGCACAGAGCCCCAGATTTGCTGTTGCCCTGGAGAGCTTGCAGAGCACTGGGGAAAGGCAGGCAGAGAATTCCCTGCTAGCACCTTCTCTGTGTCCGGGAATGAGAAGTCTTCACGTTGTTACTCGGAATCGCATTTGCGTCGCTGTAGAGAACACTAACGCTTGTTCAGGACGAAAGAAAGCACAGAGCGCCAGATTTGCTGTTGCCCTGGAGAGCTTGCAGAGCACTGGGGAAAGGCAGGCAGAGAATTCCCCGCTAGCACCTTCTCTGTGTCCGGGAAGGAAAACTGTTCGCATTTGCTTCACAGAACCGCTTTTCTGCAGGGAACATTAACGCTTCTTCCGGACGAAAGAAAGCACAGAGCCCCAGATTTGCTGTTGCCCTGGAGAGCTTGCAGAGCACCGGGGAAAGGCAGGCAGAGAATTCCCTGCTAGCACCTTCTCTGTGTCCGGGAAGGAAAACTGTTCGCATTTGCTTCACAGAACCGCTTTTCTGCAGGGAACATTAACGCTTGTTCAGGACGAAAGAAAGCACAGAGCCCCAGATTTGCTGTTGCCCTGGAGAGCTTGCAGAGCACCGGGGAAAGGCAGGCAGAGAATTCCCTGCTAGCACCTTCTCTGTGTCCGGGAAGGAAAACTGTTCGCATTTGCTTTACAGAACCGCTTTTCTGCAGGGAACATTAACGCTTGTTCAGGACGAAAGAAAGCACAGAGCCCCAGATTTGCTGTTGCCCTGGAGAGCTTGCAGAGCACTGGGGAAAGGCAGGCAGAGAATTCCCTGCTAGCACCTTCTCTGTGTCCGGGAAGGAAAACTGTTCGCATTTGCTTCACAGAATCGCATTTGCGTAGCTGCAGGGAACATTAACGATTGTTCAGGACGAAAGAAAGCACAGAGCCCCAGATTTGCTGTTGCCCTGGAGAGCTTGCAGAGCACTGGGGAAAGGCAGGCAGAGAATTCCCTGCTAGCACCTTCTCTGTGTCCGGGAAGGAAAACTGTTCGCATTTGCTTCACAGAACCGCTTTTCTGCAGAGAACACTAACGCTTCTTCAGGACGAAAGAAAGCACAGAGCCCCAGATTTGCTGTTTCCCTGGACAGCTTGCAGAGCACTGGGGAAAGGCAGGCAGAGAATTCCCTGCTAGCACCTTCTCTGTGTCCAGGAAGGAAAACTGTTCGCATTTGCTTCACAGAACCGCTTTTCTGCAGGGACCATTAACGCTTGTTCAGGACGAAAGAAAGCACGGAGCCCCAGATTTGCTGTTGCCCTGGAGAGCTTGCAGAGCACTGGGGAAAGGCAGGCAGAGAATTCCCTGCTAGCACCTTCTCTGTGTCCGAGAAGGAAAACTGTTCACATTTGCTTCACAGAACCGCTTTTCTGCAGAGAACACTAACGCTTGTTCAGGACGAAAGAAAGCACAGAGCCCCAGATTTGCTGTTGCCCTGGAGAGCTTGCAGAGCACTGGGGAAAGGCAGGCAGAGAATTCCCTGCTAGCACCTTCTCTGTGCCTAGGAAGGAGAAATGTTCACATTGTTTCACAGAATCGCATTTGCGTCGCTGCAGGGAACATTAACGCTTGTTCAGGACGAAAGAAAGCACAGAGCCCCAGATTTGCTGTTGCCCTGGAGAGCTTGCAGAGCACTGGGGAAAGGCAGGCAGAGAATTCCCTGCTAGCACCTTCTCTGTGTCCGGGAAGGAGAAATGTTCACATTGTTTCACAGAATCGCATTTGCGTCGCTGCAGGGAACATTAACGCTTGTTCAGGACGAAAGAAAGCACAGAGCCCCAGATTTGCTGTTGCCCTGGAGAGCTTGCAGAGCACTGGGGAAAGGCAGGCAGAGAATTCCCTGCTAGCACCTTCTCTGTGTCCGGGAAGGAAAACTGTTCGCATTTGCTTCACAGAACCGCTTTTCTGCAGAGAACACTAACGCTTGTTCAGGACGAAAGAAAGCACAGAGCCCCAGATTTGCTGTTGCCCTGGAGAGCTTGCAGAGCACTGGGGAAAGGCAGGCAGAGAATTCCCTGATAGCACCTTCTCTGTGTCCGGGAATGAGAAGTCTTCACGTTGTTACTCGGAATCGCATTTGCGTCGCTGTAGAGAACACTAACGCTTGTTCAGGACGAAAGAAAGCACAGAGCGCCAGATTTGCTGTTGCCCTGGAGAGCTTGCAGAGCACTGGGGAAAGGCAGGCAGAGAATTCCCCGCTAGCACCTTCTCTGTGTCCGGGAAGGAAAACTGTTTGCATTTGCTTTACAGAACCGCTTTTCTGCAGGGAACATTAACGCTTGTTCAGGACGAAAGAAAGCACAGAGCCCCAGATTTGCTGTTGCCCTGGAGAGCTTGCAGAGCACTGGGGAAAGGCAGGCAGAGAATTCCCTGCTAGCACCTTCTCTGTGTCCGGGAAGGAAAACTGTTCGCATTTGCTTCACAGAATCGCATTTGCGTAGCTGCAGGGAACATTAACGATTGTTCAGGATGAAAGAAAGCACAGAGCCCCAGATTTGCTGTTGCCCTGGAGAGCTTGCAGAGCACTGGGGAAAGGCAGGCAGAGAATTCCCTGCTAGCACCTTCTCTGTGTCCGGGAAGGAAAACTGTTCGCATTTGCTTCACAGAACCGCTTTTCTGCAGGGAACATTAACGCTTGTTCAGGACGAAAGAAAGCACAGAGCCCCAGATTTGCTGTTGCCCTGGAGAGCTTGCAGAGCACTGGGGAAAGGCAGGCAGAGAATTCCCTGCTAGCGCCTTCTCTGTGTCCGGGAAGGAAAACTGTTCGCATTTGCTTCACAGAACCGCTTTTCTGCAGAGAACACTAACGCTTGTTCAGGACAAAAGAAAGCACAGAGCCCCAGATTTGCTGTTTCCCTGGACAGCTTGCAGAGCACTGGGGAAAGGCAGGCAGAGAATTCCCTGCTAGCACCTTCTCTGTGTCCGGGAAGGAGAAATGTTCACATTGTTTCACAGAATCGCATTTGCGTCGCTGCAGGGAACATTAACGCTTATTCAGGACGAAAGAAAGCACAGAGCCCCAGATTTGCTGTTGCCCTGGAGAGCTTGCAGAGCACCGGGGAAAGGCAGGCAGAGAATTCCCTGCTAGCACCTTCTCTGTGTCCGGGAAGGAAAACTGTTCGCATTTGCTTCACAGAACCGCTTTTCTGCAGGGAACATTAACGCTTGTTCAGGACGAAAGAAAGCACAGAGCCCCAGATTTGCTGTTGCCCTGGAGAGCTTGCAGAGCACTGGTGAAAGGCAGGCAGAGAATTCCCTGCTAGCACCTTCTCTGTGTCCGGGAAGGAAAACTGTTCGCATTTGCTTCACAGAACCGCTTTTCTGCAGAGAACACTAACGCTTGTTCAGGACGAAAGAAAGCACAGAGCCCCAGATTTGCTGTTGCCCTGAAGAGCTTGCAGAGCACTGGGGAAAGGCAGGCAGAGAATTCCCTGCTAGCACCTTCTCTGTGTCCGTGAAGGAGAAATGTTCACATTGTTTCACAGAATCGCATTTGCGTCGCTGCAGGGAACATTAACGCTTATTCAGGACGAAAGAAAGCACAGAGCCCCAGATTTGCTGTTGCCCTGGAGAGCTTGCAGAGCACCGGGGAAAGGCAGGCAGAGAATTCCCCGCTAGCACCTTCTCTGTGTCCGGGAAGGAAAACTGTTCGCATTTGCTTCACAGAACCGCTTTTCAGCAGGGAACATTAACGCTTGTTCAGGACGAAAGAAAGCACAGAGCCCCAGATTTGCTGTTGCCCTGGAGAGCTTGCAGAGCACTGGGGAAAGGCAGGCAGAGAATTCCCTGCTAGCACCTTCTCTGTGTCCAGGAAGGAAAACTGTTCACATTTGCTTCACAGAACCGCCTTCTGCAGAGAACACTAACGCTTGTTCAGGACGAAAGAAAGCACAGAGCCCCAGATTGGCTGTTGCCCTGGAGAGCTTGCAGAGCACTAGGGAAAGGCAGGCAGAGAATTCCCTGCTAGCACCTTCTCTGTGTCCGGGAAGGAAAACTGTTCGCATTTGCTTCACAGAACCGCTTTTCTGCAGGGAACATTAACGCTTCTTCAGGACGAAAGAAAGCACAGAGCCCCAGATTTGCTGTTGCCCTGGAGAGCTTGCAGAGCACTGGGGAAAGGCAGGCAGAGAATTCCCTGCTAGCACCTTCTCTGTGTCCGGGAAGGAAAACTGTTCGCATTTGCTTCACAGAACCGCTTTTCTGCAGGGAACATTAACGCTTGTTCAGGACGAAAGAAAGCACAGAGCGCCAGATTTGCTGTTGCCCTGGAGAGCTTGCAGAGCACTGGGGAAAGGCAGGCAGAGAATTCCCTGCTAGCACCTTCTCTGTGTCCGGGAAGGAGAAGTCTTCACGTTGTTACTCGGAATCGCATTTGCGTCGCTGTAGAGAACACTAACGCTTGTTCAGGACGAAAGAAAGCACAGAGCGCCAGATTTGCTGTTGCCCTGGAGAGCTTGCAGAGCACTGGGGAAAGGCAGGCAGAGAATTCCCCGCTAGCACCTTCTCTGTGTCCGTGAAGGAAAACTGTTCGCATTTGCTTCACAGAACCGCTTTTCTGCAGGGAACATTAACGCTTCTTCCGGACGAAAGAAAGCACAGAGCCCCAGATTTGCTGTTGCCCTGGAGAGCTTGCAGAGCACCGGGGAAAGGCAGGCAGAGAATTCCCTGCTAGCACCTTCTCTGTGTCCGGGAAGGAGAAATGTTCACATTGTTTCACAGAATCGCATTTGCGTCGCTGCAGGGAACATTAACGCTTGTTCAGGACGAAAGAAAGCACAGAGCCCCAGATTTGCTGTTGCCCTGGAGAGCTTGCAGAGCACTGGGGAAAGGCAGGCAGAGAATTCCCCGCTAGCACCTTCTCTGTGTCCGGGAAGGAAAACTGTTCGCATTTGCTTCACAGAACCGCTTTTCTGCAGGGAACATTAACGCTTGTTCAGGACGAAAGAAAGCACAGAGCCCCAGATTTGCTGTTGCCCTGGAGAGCTTGCAGAGCACCGGGGAAAGGCAGGCAGAGAATTCCCTGCTAGCACCTTCTCTGTGTCCGGGAAGGAAAACTGTTCGCATTTGCTTCACAGAACCGCTTTTCTGCAGGGAACATTAACGCTTGTTCAGGACGAAAGAAAGCACAGAGCCCCAGATTTGCTGTTGCCCTGGAGAGCTTGCAGAGCACCGGGGAAAGGCAGGCAGAGAATTCCCTGCTAGCACCTTCTCTGTGTCCGGGAAGGAAAACTGTTCGCATTTGCTTTACAGAACCGCTTTTCTGCAGGGAACATTAACGATTGTTCAGGACGAAAGAAAGCACAGAGCCCCAGATTTGCTGTTGCCCTGGAGAGCTTGCAGAGCACTGGGGAAAGGCAGGCAGAGAATTCCCTGCTAGCACCTTCTCTGTGTCCGGGAAGGAGAAATGTTCACATTGTTTCACAGAATCGCATTTGCGTCGCTGCAGGGAACATTAACGCTTATTCAGGACGAAAGAAAGCACAGAGCCCCAGATTTGCTGTTGCCCTGGAGAGCTTGCAGAGCACTGGGGAAAGGCAGGCAGAGAATTCCCTGCTAGCACCTTCTCTGTGTCCGGGAAGGAAAACTGTTCGCATTTGCTTCACAGAACCGCTTTTCTGCAGGGAACATTAACGCTTGTTCAGGACGAAAGAAAGCACAGAGCGCCAGATTTGCTGTTGCCCTGGAGAGCTTGCAGAGCACTGGGGAAAGGCAGGCAGAGAATTCCCTGCTAGCACCTTCTCTGTGTCCGGGAAGGAGAAGTCTTCACGTTGTTACTCGGAATCGCATTTGCGTCGCTGTAGAGAACACTAACGCTTGTTCAGGACGAAAGAAAGCACAGAGCGCCAGATTTGCTGTTGCCCTGGAGAGCTTGCAGAGCACTGGGGAAAGGCAGGCAGAGAATTCCCCGCTAGCACCTTCTCTGTGTCCGTGAAGGAAAACTGTTCGCATTTGCTTCACAGAACCGCTTTTCTGCAGGGAACATTAACGCTTCTTCCGGACGAAAGAAAGCACAGAGCCCCAGATTGGCTGTTGCCCTGGAGAGCTTGCAGAGCACCGGGGAAAGGCAGGCAGAGAATTCCCTGCTAGCACCTTCTCTGTGTCCGGGAAGGAGAAATGTTCACATTGTTTCACAGAATCGCATTTGCGTCGCTGCAGGGAACATTAACGCTTGTTCAGGACGAAAGAAAGCACAGAGCCCCAGATTTGCTGTTGCCCTGGAGAGCTTGCAGAGCACTGGGGAAAGGCAGGCAGAGAATTCCCCGCTAGCACCTTCTCTGTGTCCGGGAAGGAAAACTGTTCGCATTTGCTTCACAGAACCGCTTTTCTGCAGGGAACATTAACGCTTGTTCAGGACGAAAGAAAGCACAGAGCCCCAGATTTGCTGTTGCCCTGGAGAGCTTGCAGAGCACCGGGGAAAGGCAGGCAGAGAATTCCCTGCTAGCACCTTCTCTGTGTCCGGGAAGGAAAACTGTTCGCATTTGCTTCACAGAACCGCTTTTCTGCAGGGAACATTAACGCTTGTTCAGGACGAAAGAAAGCACAGAGCCCCAGATTTGCTGTTGCCCTGGAGAGCTTGCAGAGCACCGGGGAAAGGCAGGCAGAGAATTCCCTGCTAGCACCTTCTCTGTGTCCGGGAAGGAAAACTGTTCGCATTTGCTTTACAGAACCGCTTTTCTGCAGGGAACATTAACGATTGTTCAGGACGAAAGAAAGCACAGAGCCCCAGATTTGCTGTTGCCCTGGAGAGCTTGCAGAGCACTGGGGAAAGGCAGGCAGAGAATTCCCTGCTAGCACCTTCTCTGTGTCCGGGAAGGAGAAATGTTCACATTGTTTCACAGAATCGCATTTGCGTCGCTGCAGGGAACATTAACGCTTATTCAGGACGAAAGAAAGCACAGAGCCCCAGATTTGCTGTTGCCCTGGAGAGCTTGCAGAGCACTGGGGAAAGGCAGGCAGAGAATTCCCTGCTAGCACCTTCTCTGTGCCTGGGAAGGAGAAGTCTTCACGTTGTTACTCGGAATCGCATTTGCGTCGCTGTAGAGAACACTAACGCTTGTTCAGGACGAAAGAAAGCACAGAGCGCCAGATTTGCTGTTGCCCTGGAGAGCTTGCAGAGCACTGGGGAAAGGCAGGCAGAGAATTCCCCGCTAGCACCTTCTCTGTGTCCGGGAAGGAAAACTGTTCGCATTTGCTTCACAGAACCGCTTTTCTGCAGGGAACATTAACGCTTGTTCAGGACGAAAGAAAGCACAGAGCCCCAGATTTGCTGTTGCCCTGGAGAGCTTGCAGAGCACCGGGGAAAGGCAGGCAGAGAATTCCCTGCTAGCACCTTCTCTGTGTCCGGGAAGGAAAACTGTTCGCATTTGCTTTACAGAACCGCTTTTCTGCAGGGAACATTAACGCTTGTTCAGGACGAAAGAAAGCACAGAGCCCCAGATTTGCTGTTGCCCTGGAGAGCTTGCAGAGCACTGGGGAAAGGCAGGCAGAGAATTCCCTGCTAGCACCTTCTCTGTGTCCGGGAAGGAGAAATGTTCACATTGTTTCACAGAATCGCATTTGCGTAGCTGCAGGGAACATTAACGCTTGTTCAGGACGAAAGAAAGCACAGAGCCCCAGATTTGCTGTTGCCCTGGAGAGCTTGCAGAGCACTGGGGAAAGGCAGGCAGAGAATTCCCTGCTAGCACCTTCTCTGTGTCCGGGAAGGAAAACTGTTCGCATTTGCTTCACAGAACCGCTTTTCTGCAGAGAACACTAACGCTTGTTCAGGACGAAAGAAAGCACAGAGCCCCAGATTGGCTGTTGCCCTGGAGAGCTTGCAGAGCACTGGGGAAAGGCAGGCAGAGAATTCCCTGCTAGCACCTTCTCTGTGTCCGGGAAGGAAAACTGTTCGCATTTGCTTCACAGAACCGCTTTTCTGCAGAGAACACTAACGCTTGTTCAGGACAAAAGAAAGCACAGAGCCCCAGATTTGCTGTTTCCCTGGACAGCTTGCAGAGCACTGGGGAAAGGCAGGCAGAGAATTCCCTGCTAGCACCTTCTCTGTGTCCGGGAAGGAGAAATGTTCACATTGTTTCACAGAATCGCATTTGCGTCGCTGCAGGGAACATTAACGCTTATTCAGGACGAAAGAAAGCACAGAGCCCCAGATTTGCTGTTGCCCTGGAGAGCTTGCAGAGCACTGGGGAAAGGCAGGCAGAGAATTCCCTGCTAGCACCTTCTCTGTGTCCGGGAAGGAAAACTGTTCGCATTTGCTTCACAGAACCGCTTTTCTGCAGAGAACACTAACGCTTGTTCAGGACGAAAGAAAGCACAGAGCCCCAGATTTGCTGTTGCCCTGGAGAGCTTGCAGAGCACTGTGGAAAGGCAGGCAGAGAATTCCCTGCTAGCACCTTCTCTGTGTCCGGGAAGGAAAACTGTTCGCATTTGCTTCACAGAACCGCTTTTCTGCAGGGAACATTAACGCTTGTTCAGGACGAAAGAAAGCACAGAGCCCCAGATTTGCTGTTGCCCTGGAGAGCTTGCAGAGCACTGGGGAAAGGCAGGCAGAGAATTCCCTGCTAGCACCTTCTCTGTGTCCGGGAAGGAAAACTGTTCACATTTGCTTCACAGAACCGCTTTTCTGCAGAGAACACTAACGCTTGTTCAGGACGAAAGAAAGCACAGAGCCCCAGATTTGCTGTTTCCCTGGACAGCTTGCAGAGCACTGGGGAAAGGCAGGCAGAGAATTCCCTGCTAGCACCTTCTCTGTGTCCGGGAAGGAGAAATGTTCACATTGTTTCACAGAATCGCATTTGCGTCGCTGCAGGGAACATTAACGCTTATTCAGGACGAAAGAAAACACAGAGCCCCAGATTTGCTGTTGCCCTGGAGAGCTTGCAGAGCACTGGGGAAAGGCAGGCAGAGAATTCCCTGCTAGAACCTTCTCTGTGTCCGGGAAGGAAAACTGTTCGCATTTGCTTCACAGAACCGCTTTTCTGCAGAGAACACTAACGCTTGTTCAGGACGAAAGAAAGCACAGAGCGCCAGATTTGCTGTTGCCCTGGAGAGCTTGCAGAGCACTGGGGAAAGGCAGGCAGAGAATTCCCTGCTAGCACCTTCTCTGTGTCCGGGAAGGAGAAATGTTCACATTGTTTCACAGAATCGCATTTGCGTCGCTGCAGGGAACATTAACGCTTATTCAGGACGAAAGAAAGCACAGAGCCCCAGATTTGCTGTTGCCCTGGAGAGCTTGCAGAGCACTGGGGAAAGGCAGGCAGAGAATTCCCTGCTAGCATCTTCTCTGTGCCTAGGAAGGAGAAATGTTCACATTGTTTCACAGAATCGCATTTGCGTCGCTGTAGAGAACACTAACGCTTGTTCAGGACGAAAGAAAGCACAGAGCACCAGATTTGCTGTTGCCCTGGAGAGCTTGCAGAGCACTGGGGAAAGGCAGGCAGAGAATTCCCTGCTAGCACCTTCTCTGTGTCCAGGAAGGAAAACTGTTCGCATTTGCTTCACAGAACCGCTTTTCTGTAGGGAACATTAACGCTTATTCAGGACGAAAGAAAGCACAGAGCGCCAGATTTGCTGTTGCCCTGGAGAGCTTGCAGAGCACTGGGGAAAGGCAGGCAGAGAATTCCCTGCTAGCACCTTCTCTGTGTCCAGGAAGGAGAACTGTTCGCATTTGCTTCACAGAACCGCTTTTCTGCAGGGACCATTAACGCTTGTTCAGGACGAAAGAAAGCACGGAGCCCCAGATTTGCTGTTGCCCTGGAGAGCTTGCAGAGCACTGGGGAAAGGCAGGCAGAGAATTCCCTGCTAGCAGCTTCTCTGTGTCCGAGAAGGAAAACTGTTCACATTTGCTTCACAGAACCGCTTTTCTGCAGAGAACACTAACGCTTGTTCAGGACGAAAGAAAGCACAGAGCCCCAGATTTGCTGTTGCCCTGGAGAGCTTGCAGAGCACTGGGGAAAGGCAGGCAGAGAATTCCCTGCTAGCACCTTCTCTGTGTCCGGGAAGGAGAAATGTTCACATTGTTTCACAGAATCGCATTTGCGTCGCTGCAGGGAACATTAACGCTTGTTCAGGACGAAAGAAAGCACAGAGCCCCAGATTTGCTGTTGCCCTGGAGAGCTTGCAGAGCACTGGGGAAAGGCAGGCAGAGAATTCCCTGCTAGCACCTTCTCTGTGTCCGGGAAGGAAAACTGTTCGCATTTGCTTCACAGAACCGCTTTTCTGCAGAGAACACTAACGCTTGTTCAGGACGAAAGAAAGCACAGAGCCCCAGATTTGCTGTTGCCCTGGAGAGCTTGCAGAGCACTGGGGAAAGGCAGGCAGAGAATTCCCTGATAGCACCTTCTCTGTGTCCGGGAATGAGAAGTCTTCACGTTGTTACTCGGAATCGCATTTGCGTCGCTGTAGAGAACACTAACGCTTGTTCAGGACGAAAGAAAGCACAGAGCCCCAGATTTGCTGTTGCCCTGGAGAGCTTGCAGAGCACTGGGGAAAGGCAGGCAGAGAATTCCCTGCTAGCACCTTCTCTGTGTCCGGGAAGGAGAAATGTTCACATTGTTTCACAGAATCGCATTTGCGTCGCTGCAGGGAACATTAACGCTTATTCAGGACGAAAGAAAGCACAGAGCCCCAGATTTGCTGTTGCCCTGGAGAGCTTGCAGAGCACTGGGGAAAGGCAGGCAGAGAATTCCCTGCTAGCACCTTCTCTGTGCCTGGGAAGGAGAAGTCTTCACGTTGTTACTCGGAATCGCATTTGCGTCGCTGTAGAGAACACTAACGCTTGTTCAGGACGAAAGAAAGCACAGAGCGCCAGATTTGCTGTTGCCCTGGAGAGCTTGCAGAGCACTGGGGAAAGGCAGGCAGAGAATTCCCCGCTAGCACCTTCTCTGTGTCCGGGAAGGAAAACTGTTCGCATTTGCTTCACAGAACCGCTTTTCTGCAGGGAACATTAACGCTTCTTCCGGACGAAAGAAAGCACAGAGCCCCAGATTTGCTGTTGCCCTGGAGAGCTTGCAGAGCACCGGGGAAAGGCAGGCAGAGAATTCCCTGCTAGCACCTTCTCTGTGTCCGGGAAGGAAAACTGTTTGCATTTGCTTTACAGAACCGCTTTTCTGCAGGGAACATTAACGCTTGTTCAGGACGAAAGAAAGCACAGAGCCCCAGATTTGCTGTTGCCCTGGAGAGCTTGCAGAGTACTGGGGAAAGGCAGGCAGAGAATTCCCTGCTAGCACCTTCTCTGTGTCCGGGAAGGAAAACTGTTCGCATTTGCTTCACAGAATCGCATTTGCGTAGCTGCAGGGAACATTAACGATTGTTCAGGATGAAAGAAAGCACAGAGCCCCAGATTTGCTGTTGCCCTGGAGAGCTTGCAGAGCACTGGGGAAAGGCAGGCAGAGAATTCCCTGATAGCACCTTCTCTGTGTCCGGGAAGGAAAACTGTTCGCATTTGCTTCACAGAACCGCTTTTCTGCAGAGAACACTAACGCTTGTTCAGGACGAAAGAAAGCACAGAGCCCCAGATTTGCTGTTGTCCTGGAGAGCTTGCAGAGCACTGGGGAAAGGCAGGCAGAGAATTCCCTGCTAGCATCTTCTCTGTGCCTAGGAAGGAGAAATGTTCACATTGTTTCACAGAATCGCATTTGCGTCGCTGCAGGGAACACTAACGCTTGTTCAGGACGAAAGAAAGCACAGAGCCCCAGATTTGCTGTTGCCCTGGAGAGCTTGCAGAGCACTGGGGAAAGGCAGGCAGAGAATTCCCTGCTAGCACCTTCTCTGTGTCCGGGAAGGAAAACTGTTCGCATTTGCTTCACAGAACCGCTTTTCTGCAGGGAACATTAACGCTTGTTCAGGACGAAAGAAAGCACAGAGCCCCAGATTTGCTGTTGCCCTGGAGAGCTTGCAGAGCACTGGGGAAAGGCAGGCAGAGAATTCCCTGCTAGCACCTTCTCTGTGTCCGGGAAGGAAAACTGTTCACATTTGCTTCACAGAACCGCTTTTCTGCAGAGAACACTAACGCTTGTTCAGGACGAAAGAAAGCACAGAGCCCCAGATTGGCTGTTGTCCTGGAGAGCTTGCAGAGCACTGGGGAAAGGCAGGCAGAGAATTCCCTGCTAGCACCTTCTCTGTGCCTAGGAAGGAGAAATGTTCACATTGTTTCACAGAATCGCATTTGCGTCGCTGCAGGGAACATTAACGCTTATTCAGGACGAAAGAAAGCACAGAGCCCCAGATTTGCTGTTGCCCTGGAGAGCTTGCAGAGCACTGGGGAAAGGCAGGCAGAGAATTCCCTGCTAGCACCTTCTCTGTGCCTGGGAAGGAGAAGTCTTCACGTTGTTACTCGGAATCGCATTTGCGTCGCTGTAGAGAACACTAACGCTTGTTCAGGACGAAAGAAAGCACAGAGCCCCAGATTTGCTGTTGCCCTGGAGAGCTTGCAGAGCACTGGGGAAAGGCAGGCAGAGAATTCCCCGCTAGCACCTTCTCTGTGTCCGGGAAGGAAAACTGTTCGCATTTGCTTCACAGAACCGCTTTTCTGCAGGGAACATTAACGCTTGTTCAGGACGAAAGAAAGCACAGAGCCCCAGATTTGCTGTTGCCCTGGAGAGCTTGCAGAGCACCGGGGAAAGGCAGGCAGAGAATTCCCTGCTAGCACCTTCTCTGTGTCCGGGAAGGAAAACTGTTCGCATTTGCTTCACAGAACCGCTTTTCTGCAGGGAACATTAACGCTTGTTCAGGACGAAAGAAAGCACAGAGCCCCAGATTTGCTGTTGCCCTGGAGAGCTTGCAGAGCACTGGGGAAAGGCAGGCAGAGAATTCCCTGCTAGCACCTTCTCTGTGTCCAGGAAGGAAAACTGTTCGCATTTGCTTCACAGAACCGCTTTTCTGCAGGGAACATTAACGCTTATTCAGGACGAAAGAAAGCACAGAGCCCCAGATTTGCTGTTGCCCTGGAGAGCTTGCAGAGCACTGGGGAAAGGCAGGCAGAGAATTCCCTGCTAGCACCTTCTCTGTGTCCGGGAAGGAAAACTGTTCGCATTTGCTTCACAGAACCGCTTTTCTGCAGGGAACATTAACGCTTGTTCAGGACGAAAGAAAGCACAGAGCCCCAGATTTGCTGTTGCCCTGGAGAGCTTGCAGAGCACTGGGGAAAGGCAGGCAGAGAATTCCCTGCTAGCATCTTCTCTGTGCCTAGGAAGGAGAAATGTTCACATTGTTTCACAGAATCGCATTTGCGTCGCTGCAGGGAACACTAACGCTTGTTCAGGACGAAAGAAAGCACAGAGCCCCAGATTTGCTGTTGCCCTGGAGAGCTTGCAGAGCACTGGGGAAAGGCAGGCAGAGAATTCCCTGCTAGCACCTTCTCTGTGTCCGGGAAGGAAAACTGTTCGCATTTGCTTCACAGAACCGCTTTTCTGCAGGGAACATTAACGCTTGTTCAGGACGAAAGAAAGCACAGAGCCCCAGATTTGCTGTTGCCCTGGAGAGCTTGCAGAGCACTGGGGAAAGGCAGGCAGAGAATTCCCCGCTAGCACCTTCTCTGTGTCCGGGAAGGAAAACTGTTCGCATTTGCTTCACAGAACCGCTTTTCTGCAGGGAACATTAACGCTTGTTCAGGACGAAAGAAAGCACAGAGCCCCAGATTTGCTGTTGCCCTGGAGAGCTTGCAGAGCACTGGGGAAAGGCAGGCAGAGAATTCCCTGCTAGCACCTTTTCTGTGTCCGGGAAGGAAAACTGTTCGCATTTGCTTCACAGAACCGCTTTTCTGCAGGGAACATTAACGCTTGTTCAGGACGAAAGAAAGCACAGAGCGCCAGATTTGCTGTTGCCCTGGAGAGCTTGCAGAGCACTGGGGAAAGGCAGGCAGAGAATTCCCTGCTAGCACCTTCTCTGTGTCCGGGAAGGAGAAGTCTTCACGTTGTTACTCGGAATCGCATTTGCGTCGCTGTAGAGAACACTAACGCTTGTTCAGGACGAAAGAAAGCACAGAGCGCCAGATTTGCTGTTGCCCTGGAGAGCTTGCAGAGCACTGGGGAAAGGCAGGCAGAGAATTCCCCGCTAGCACCTTCTCTGTGTCCGGGAAGGAAAACTGTTCGCATTTGCTTCACAGAACCGCTTTTCTGCAGGGAACATTAACGCTTCTTCCGGACGAAAGAAAGCACAGAGCCCCAGATTTGCTGTTGCCCTGGAGAGCTTGCAGAGCACCGGGGAAAGGCAGGCAGAGAATTCCCTGCTAGCACCTTCTCTGTGTCCGGGAAGGAGAAATGTTCACATTGTTTCACAGAATCGCATTTGCGTCGCTGCAGGGAACATTAACGCTTGTTCAGGACGAAAGAAAGCACAGAGCCCCAGATTTGCTGTTGCCCTGGAGAGCTTGCAGAGCACTGGGGAAAGGCAGGCAGAGAATTCCCCGCTAGCACCTTCTCTGTGTCCGGGAAGGAAAACTGTTCGCATTTGCTTCACAGAACCGCTTTTCTGCAGGGAACATTAACGCTTGTTCAGGACGAAAGAAAGCACAGAGCCCTAGATTTGCTGTTGCCCTGGAGAGCTTGCAGAGCACCGGGGAAAGGCAGGCAGAGAATTCCCTGCTAGCACCTTCTCTGTGTCCGGGAAGGAAAACTGTTCGCATTTGCTTCACAGAACCGCTTTTCTGCAGGGAACATTAACGCTTGTTCAGGACGAAAGAAAGCACAGAGCCCCAGATTTGCTGTTGCCCTGGAGAGCTTGCAGAGCACCGGGGAAAGGCAGGCAGAGAATTCCCTGCTAGCACCTTCTCTGTGTCCGGGAAGGAAAACTGTTCGCATTTGCTTTACAGAACCGCTTTTCTGCAGGGAACATTAACGATTGTTCAGGACGAAAGAAAGCACAGAGCCCCAGATTTGCTGTTGCCCTGGAGAGCTTGCAGAGCACTGGGGAAAGGCAGGCAGAGAATTCCCTGCTAGCACCTTCTCTGTGTCCGGGAAGGAGAAATGTTCACATTGTTTCACAGAATCGCATTTGCGTCGCTGCAGGGAACATTAACGCTTATTCAGGACGAAAGAAAGCACAGAGCCCCAGATTTGCTGTTGCCCTGGAGAGCTTGCAGAGCACTGGGGAAAGGCAGGCAGAGAATTCCCTGCTAGCACCTTCTCTGTGCCTGGGAAGGAGAAGTCTTCACGTTGTTACTCGGAATCGCATTTGCGTCGCTGTAGAGAACACTAACGCTTGTTCAGGACGAAAGAAAGCACAGAGCGCCAGATTTGCTGTTGCCCTGGAGAGCTTGCAGAGCACTGGGGAAAGGCAGGCAGAGAATTCCCCGCTAGCACCTTCTCTGTGTCCGGGAAGGAAAACTGTTCGCATTTGCTTCACAGAACCGCTTTTCTGCAGGGAACATTAACGCTTGTTCAGGACGAAAGAAAGCACAGAGCCCCAGATTTGCTGTTGCCCTGGAGAGCTTGCAGAGCACTGGGGAAAGGCAGGCAGAGAATTCCCTGCTAGCACCTTCTCTGTGTCCGGGAAGGAGAAATGTTCACATTGTTTCACAGAATCGCATTTGCGTAGCTGCAGGGAACATTAACGCTTGTTCAGGACGAAAGAAAGCACAGAGCCCCAGATTTGCTGTTGCCCTGGAGAGCTTGCAGAGCACTGGGGAAAGGCAGGCAGAGAATTCCCTGCTAGCACCTTCTCTGTGTCCGGGAAGGAAAACTGTTCGCATTTGCTTCACAGAACCGCTTTTCTGCAGAGAACACTAACGCTTGTTCAGGACGAAAGAAAGCACAGAGCCCCAGATTGGCTGTTGCCCTGGAGAGCTTGCAGAGCACTGGGGAAAGGCAGGCAGAGAATTCCCTGCTAGCACCTTCTCTGTGTCCGGGAAGGAAAACTGTTCGCATTTGCTTCACAGAACCGCTTTTCTGCAGAGAACACTAACGCTTGTTCAGGACAAAAGAAAGCACAGAGCCCCAGATTTGCTGTTTCCCTGGACAGCTTGCAGAGCACTGGGGAAAGGCAGGCAGAGAATTCCCTGCTAGCACCTTCTCTGTGTCCGGGAAGGAGAAATGTTCACATTGTTTCACAGAATCGCATTTGCGTCGCTGCAGGGAACATTAACGCTTATTCAGGACGAAAGAAAGCACAGAGCCCCAGATTTGCTGTTGCCCTGGAGAGCTTGCAGAGCACTGGGGAAAGGCAGGCAGAGAATTCCCTGCTAGCACCTTCTCTGTGTCCGGGAAGGAAAACTGTTCGCATTTGCTTCACAGAACCGCTTTTCTGCAGAGAACACTAACGCTTGTTCAGGACGAAAGAAAGCACAGAGCCCCAGATTTGCTGTTGCCCTGGAGAGCTTGCAGAGCACTGTGGAAAGGCAGGCAGAGAATTCCCTGCTAGCACCTTCTCTGTGTCCGGGAAGGAAAACTGTTCGCATTTGCTTCACAGAACCGCTTTTCTGCAGGGAACATTAACGCTTGTTCAGGACGAAAGAAAGCACAGAGCCCCAGATTTGCTGTTGCCCTGGAGAGCTTGCAGAGCACTGGGGAAAGGCAGGCAGAGAATTCCCTGCTAGCACCTTCTCTGTGTCCGGGAAGGAAAACTGTTCACATTTGCTTCACAGAACCGCTTTTCTGCAGAGAACACTAACGCTTGTTCAGGACGAAAGAAAGCACAGAGCCCCAGATTTGCTGTTTCCCTGGACAGCTTGCAGAGCACTGGGGAAAGGCAGGCAGAGAATTCCCTGCTAGCACCTTCTCTGTGTCCGGGAAGGAGAAATGTTCACATTGTTTCACAGAATCGCATTTGCGTCGCTGCAGGGAACATTAACGCTTATTCAGGACGAAAGAAAACACAGAGCCCCAGATTTGCTGTTGCCCTGGAGAGCTTGCAGAGCACTGGGGAAAGGCAGGCAGAGAATTCCCTGCTAGAACCTTCTCTGTGTCCGGGAAGGAAAACTGTTCGCATTTGCTTCACAGAACCGCTTTTCTGCAGAGAACACTAACGCTTGTTCAGGACGAAAGAAAGCACAGAGCGCCAGATTTGCTGTTGCCCTGGAGAGCTTGCAGAGCACTGGGGAAAGGCAGGCAGAGAATTCCCTGCTAGCACCTTCTCTGTGTCCGGGAAGGAGAAATGTTCACATTGTTTCACAGAATCGCATTTGCGTCGCTGCAGGGAACATTAACGCTTATTCAGGACGAAAGAAAGCACAGAGCCCCAGATTTGCTGTTGCCCTGGAGAGCTTGCAGAGCACTGGGGAAAGGCAGGCAGAGAATTCCCTGCTAGCATCTTCTCTGTGCCTAGGAAGGAGAAATGTTCACATTGTTTCACAGAATCGCATTTGCGTCGCTGTAGAGAACACTAACGCTTGTTCAGGACGAAAGAAAGCACAGAGCACCAGATTTGCTGTTGCCCTGGAGAGCTTGCAGAGCACTGGGGAAAGGCAGGCAGAGAATTCCCTGCTAGCACCTTCTCTGTGTCCAGGAAGGAAAACTGTTCGCATTTGCTTCACAGAACCGCTTTTCTGTAGGGAACATTAACGCTTATTCAGGACGAAAGAAAGCACAGAGCGCCAGATTTGCTGTTGCCCTGGAGAGCTTGCAGAGCACTGGGGAAAGGCAGGCAGAGAATTCCCTGCTAGCACCTTCTCTGTGTCCAGGAAGGAGAACTGTTCGCATTTGCTTCACAGAACCGCTTTTCTGCAGGGACCATTAACGCTTGTTCAGGACGAAAGAAAGCACGGAGCCCCAGATTTGCTGTTGCCCTGGAGAGCTTGCAGAGCACTGGGGAAAGGCAGGCAGAGAATTCCCTGCTAGCAGCTTCTCTGTGTCCGAGAAGGAAAACTGTTCACATTTGCTTCACAGAACCGCTTTTCTGCAGAGAACACTAACGCTTGTTCAGGACGAAAGAAAGCACAGAGCCCCAGATTTGCTGTTGCCCTGGAGAGCTTGCAGAGCACTGGGGAAAGGCAGGCAGAGAATTCCCTGCTAGCACCTTCTCTGTGTCCGGGAAGGAGAAATGTTCACATTGTTTCACAGAATCGCATTTGCGTCGCTGCAGGGAACATTAACGCTTGTTCAGGACGAAAGAAAGCACAGAGCCCCAGATTTGCTGTTGCCCTGGAGAGCTTGCAGAGCACTGGGGAAAGGCAGGCAGAGAATTCCCTGCTAGCACCTTCTCTGTGTCCGGGAAGGAAAACTGTTCGCATTTGCTTCACAGAACCGCTTTTCTGCAGAGAACACTAACGCTTGTTCAGGACGAAAGAAAGCACAGAGCCCCAGATTTGCTGTTGCCCTGGAGAGCTTGCAGAGCACTGGGGAAAGGCAGGCAGAGAATTCCCTGATAGCACCTTCTCTGTGTCCGGGAATGAGAAGTCTTCACGTTGTTACTCGGAATCGCATTTGCGTCGCTGTAGAGAACACTAACGCTTGTTCAGGACGAAAGAAAGCACAGAGCCCCAGATTTGCTGTTGCCCTGGAGAGCTTGCAGAGCACTGGGGAAAGGCAGGCAGAGAATTCCCTGCTAGCACCTTCTCTGTGTCCGGGAAGGAGAAATGTTCACATTGTTTCACAGAATCGCATTTGCGTCGCTGCAGGGAACATTAACGCTTATTCAGGACGAAAGAAAGCACAGAGCCCCAGATTTGCTGTTGCCCTGGAGAGCTTGCAGAGCACTGGGGAAAGGCAGGCAGAGAATTCCCTGCTAGCACCTTCTCTGTGCCTGGGAAGGAGAAGTCTTCACGTTGTTACTCGGAATCGCATTTGCGTCGCTGTAGAGAACACTAACGCTTGTTCAGGACGAAAGAAAGCACAGAGCGCCAGATTTGCTGTTGCCCTGGAGAGCTTGCAGAGCACTGGGGAAAGGCAGGCAGAGAATTCCCCGCTAGCACCTTCTCTGTGTCCGGGAAGGAAAACTGTTCGCATTTGCTTCACAGAACCGCTTTTCTGCAGGGAACATTAACGCTTGTTCAGGACGAAAGAAAGCACAGAGCCCCAGATTTGCTGTTGCCCTGGAGAGCTTGCAGAGCACCGGGGAAAGGCAGGCAGAGAATTCCCTGCTAGCACCTTCTCTGTGTCCGGGAAGGAAAACTGTTTGCATTTGCTTTACAGAATCGCATTTGCGTAGCTGCAGGGAACATTAACGATTGTTCAGGATGAAAGAAAGCACAGAGCCCCAGATTTGCTGTTGCCCTGGAGAGCTTGCAGAGCACTGGGGAAAGGCAGGCAGAGAATTCCCTGATAGCACCTTCTCTGTGTCCGGGAAGGAAAACTGTTCGCATTTGCTTCACAGAACCGCTTTTCTGCAGAGAACACTAACGCTTGTTCAGGACGAAAGAAAGCACAGAGCCCCAGATTTGCTGTTGTCCTGGAGAGCTTGCAGAGCACTGGGGAAAGGCAGGCAGAGAATTCCCTGCTAGCATCTTCTCTGTGCCTAGGAAGGAGAAATGTTCACATTGTTTCACAGAATCGCATTTGCGTCGCTGCAGGGAACACTAACGCTTGTTCAGGACGAAAGAAAGCACAGAGCCCCAGATTTGCTGTTGCCCTGGAGAGCTTGCAGAGCACTGGGGAAAGGCAGGCAGAGAATTCCCTGCTAGCACCTTCTCTGTGTCCGGGAAGGAAAACTGTTCGCATTTGCTTCACAGAACCGCTTTTCTGCAGGGAACATTAACGCTTGTTCAGGACGAAAGAAAGCACAGAGCCCCAGATTTGCTGTTGCCCTGGAGAGCTTGCAGAGCACTGGGGAAAGGCAGGCAGAGAATTCCCTGCTAGCACCTTCTCTGTGTCCGGGAAGGAAAACTGTTCACATTTGCTTCACAGAACCGCTTTTCTGCAGAGAACACTAACGCTTGTTCAGGACGAAAGAAAGCACAGAGCCCCAGATTGGCTGTTGTCCTGGAGAGCTTGCAGAGCACTGGGGAAAGGCAGGCAGAGAATTCCCTGCTAGCACCTTCTCTGTGCCTAGGAAGGAGAAATGTTCACATTGTTTCACAGAATCGCATTTGCGTCGCTGCAGGGAACATTAACGCTTATTCAGGACGAAAGAAAGCACAGAGCCCCAGATTTGCTGTTGCCCTGGAGAGCTTGCAGAGCACTGGGGAAAGGCAGGCAGAGAATTCCCTGCTAGCACCTTCTCTGTGCCTGGGAAGGAGAAGTCTTCACGTTGTTACTCGGAATCGCATTTGCGTCGCTGTAGAGAACACTAACGCTTGTTCAGGACGAAAGAAAGCACAGAGCCCCAGATTTGCTGTTGCCCTGGAGAGCTTGCAGAGCACTGGGGAAAGGCAGGCAGAGAATTCCCCGCTAGCACCTTCTCTGTGTCCGGGAAGGAAAACTGTTCGCATTTGCTTCACAGAACCGCTTTTCTGCAGGGAACATTAACGCTTGTTCAGGACGAAAGAAAGCACAGAGCCCCAGATTTGCTGTTGCCCTGGAGAGCTTGCAGAGCACCGGGGAAAGGCAGGCAGAGAATTCCCTGCTAGCACCTTCTCTGTGTCCGGGAAGGAAAACTGTTCGCATTTGCTTCACAGAACCGCTTTTCTGCAGGGAACATTAACGCTTGTTCAGGACGAAAGAAAGCACAGAGCCCCAGATTTGCTGTTGCCCTGGAGAGCTTGCAGAGCACTGGGGAAAGGCAGGCAGAGAATTCCCTGCTAGCACCTTCTCTGTGTCCAGGAAGGAAAACTGTTCGCATTTGCTTCACAGAACCGCTTTTCTGCAGGGAACATTAACGCTTATTCAGGACGAAAGAAAGCACAGAGCCCCAGATTTGCTGTTGCCCTGGAGAGCTTGCAGAGCACTGGGGAAAGGCAGGCAGAGAATTCCCTGCTAGCACCTTCTCTGTGTCCGGGAAGGAAAACTGTTCGCATTTGCTTCACAGAACCGCTTTTCTGCAGGGAACATTAACGCTTGTTCAGGACGAAAGAAAGCACAGAGCCCCAGATTTGCTGTTGCCCTGGAGAGCTTGCAGAGCACTGGGGAAAGGCAGGCAGAGAATTCCCTGCTAGCATCTTCTCTGTGCCTAGGAAGGAGAAATGTTCACATTGTTTCACAGAATCGCATTTGCGTCGCTGCAGGGAACACTAACGCTTGTTCAGGACGAAAGAAAGCACAGAGCCCCAGATTTGCTGTTGCCCTGGAGAGCTTGCAGAGCACTGGGGAAAGGCAGGCAGAGAATTCCCTGCTAGCACCTTCTCTGTGTCCGGGAAGGAAAACTGTTCGCATTTGCTTCACAGAACCGCTTTTCTGCAGGGAACATTAACGCTTGTTCAGGACGAAAGAAAGCACAGAGCCCCAGATTTGCTGTTGCCCTGGAGAGCTTGCAGAGCACTGGGGAAAGGCAGGCAGAGAATTCCCCGCTAGCACCTTCTCTGTGTCCGGGAAGGAAAACTGTTCGCATTTGCTTCACAGAACCGCTTTTCTGCAGGGAACATTAACGCTTGTTCAGGACGAAAGAAAGCACAGAGCCCCAGATTTGCTGTTGCCCTGGAGAGCTTGCAGAGCACTGGGGAAAGGCAGGCAGAGAATTCCCTGCTAGCACCTTTTCTGTGTCCGGGAAGGAAAACTGTTCGCATTTGCTTCACAGAACCGCTTTTCTGCAGGGAACATTAACGCTTGTTCAGGACGAAAGAAAGCACACAGCCCCAGATTTGCTGTTGCCCTGGAGAGCTTGCAGAGCACTGGGGAAAGGCAGGCAGAGAATTCCCTGCTAGCACCTTCTCTGTGTCCGGGAAGGAAAACTGTTCGCATTTGCTTCACAGAACCGCTTTTCTGCAGGGAACATTAACGCTTGTTCAGGACGAAAGAAAGCACAGAGCCCCAGATTTGCTGTTGCCCCGGAGAGCTTGCAGAGCACTGGGGAAAGGCAGGCAGAGAATTCCCTGCTAGCACCTTCTCTGTGCCTAGGAAGGAGAAATGTTCACATTGTTTCACAGAATCGCATTTGCGTCGCTGCAGGGAACATTAACGCTTGTTCAGGACGAAAGAAAGCACGGAGCGCCAGATTTGCTGTTGCCCTGGAGAGCTTGCAGAGCACTGGGGAAAGGCAGGCAGAGTATTCCCTGCTAGCACCTTCTCTGTGTCCGGGAAGGAAAACTGTTCGCATTTGCTTCACAGAACCGCTTTTCTGCAGGGAACATTAACGCTTGTTCAGGACGAAAGAAAGCACAGAGCCCCAGATTTGCTGTTGCCCTGGAGAGCTTGCAGAGCACTGGGGAAAGGCAGGCAGAGAATTCCCTGCTAGCACCTTCTCTGTGCCTAGGAAGGAGAAATGTTCACATTGTTTCACAGAATCGCATTTGCGTCGCTGCAGGGAACATTAACGCTTGTTCAGGACGAAAGAAAGCACAGAGCCCCAGATTTGCTGTTGCCCTGGAGAGCTTGCAGAGCACTGGGGAAAGGCAGGCAGAGAATTCCCTGCTAACACCTTCTCTGTGTCCGGGAAGGAGAAATGTTCACATTGTTTCACAGAATCGCATTTGCGTCGCTGCAGGGAACATTAACGCTTGTTCAGGACGAAAGAAAGCACAGAGCCCCAGATTTGCTGTTGCCCTGGAGAGCTTGCAGAGCACTGGGGAAAGGCAGGCAGAGAATTCCCTGCTAGCACCTTCTCTGTGTCCGGGAAGGAAAACTGTTCGCATTTGCTTCACAGAACCGCTTTTCTGCAGGGAACATTAACGCTTGTTCAGGACGAAAGAAAGCACAGAGCCCCAGATTTGCTGTTGCCCCGGAGAGCTTGCAGAGCACTGGGGAAAGGCAGGCAGAGAATTCCCTGCTAGCACCTTCTCTGTGCCTAGGAAGGAGAAATGTTCACATTGTTTCACAGAATCGCATTTGCGTCGTTGCAGGGAGCATTAACGCTTGTTCAGGACGAAAGAAAGCACAGAGCCCCAGATTTGCTGTTGCCCTGGAGAGCTTGCAGAGCACTGGGGAAAGGCAGGCAGAGAATTCCCTGCTAGCACCTTCTCTGTGCCTAGGAAGGAGAAATGTTCACATTGTTTCACAGAATCGCATTTGCGTCGCTGCAGGGAACATTAACGCTTGTTCAGGACGAAAGAAAGCACAGAGCGCCAGATTTGCTGTTGCCCTGGAGAGCTTGCAGAGCACTGGGGAAAGGCAGGCAGAGAATTCCCTGCTAGCACCTTCTCTGTGTCCGGGAAGGAAAACTGTTCGCATTTGCTTCACAGAACCGCTTTTCTGCAGGGAACACTAACGCTTGTTCAGGACGAAAGAAAGCACAGAGCCCCAGATTTGCTGTTGCCCTGGAGAGCTTGCAGAGCACTGGGGAAAGGCAGGCAGAGAATTCCCTGCTAGCACCTTCTCTGTGTCCGGGAAGGAAAACTGTTCGCATTTGCTTCACAGAACCGCTTTTCTGCAGAGAACACTAACGCTTGTTCAGGACGAAAGAAAGCACAGAGCCCCAGATTGGCTGTTGCCCTGGAGAGCTTGCAGAGCACTGGGGAAAGGCAGGCAGAGAATTCCCTGCTAGCACCTTCTCTGTGTCCGGGAAGGAAAACTGTTCGCATTTGCTTCACAGAACCGCTTTTCTGCAGGGAACATTAACGCTTGTTCAGGACGAAAGAAAGCACAGAGCGCCAGATTTGCTGTTGCCCTGGAGAGCTTGCAGAGCACCGGGGAAAGGCAAGCAGAGAATTCCCTGCTAGCACCTTCTCTGTGTCCGGGAAGGAAAACTGTTCGCATTTGCTTCACAGAACCGCTTTTCTGCAGGGAACATTAACGCTTGTTCAGGACGAAAGAAAGCACAGAGCCCCAGATTTGCTGTTGCCCTGGAGAGCTTGCAGAGCACTGGGGAAAGGCAGGCAGAGAATTCCCTGCTAGCACCTTCTCTGTGTCCGGGAAGGAAAACTGTTCACATTTGCTTCACACAACCGCTTTTCTGCAGGGAACATTAACGCTTGTTCAGGACGAAAGAAAGCACAGAGCCCCAGATTTGCTGTTGCCCTGGAGAGCTTGCAGAGCACTGGGGAAAGGCAGGCAGAGAATTCCCTGCTAGCACCTTCTCTGTGCCTAGGAAGGAGAAATGTTCACATTGTTTCACAGAATCGCATTTGCGTCACCGCAGGGAACATTAACGCCTGTTCAGGACGAAAGAAAGCACAGAGCCCCAGATTTGCTGTTGCCCTGGAGAGCTTGCAGAGCACTGGGGAAAGGCAGGCAGAGAATTCCCTGCTAGCACCTTCTCTGTGTCCGGGAAGGAAAACTGTTCACATTTGCTTCACAGAACCGCTTTTCTGCAGGGAACGTTAACGCTTGTTCAGGACGAAAGAAAGCACAGAGCGCCAGATTTGCTGTTGCCCTGGAGAGCTTGCAGAGCACTGGGGAAAGGCAGGCAGAGAATTCCCTGCTAGCACCTTCTCTGTGTCCGGGAAGGAAAACTGTTCGCATTTGCTTCACAGAACCGCTTTTCTGCAGGGAACATTAACGCTTGTTCAGGACGAAAGAAAGCACAGAGCCCCAGATTTGCTGTTGCCCCGGAGAGCTTGCAGAGCACTGGGGAAAGGCAGGCAGAGAATTCCCTGCTAGCACCTTCTCTGTGCCTAGGAAGGAGAAATGTTCACATTGTTTCACAGAATCGCATTTGCGTCGCTGCAAGGAACATTAACGCTTGTTCAGGACGAAAGAAAGC
Organism: Strix aluco; assembly: GCF_031877795.1. Lineage (NCBI taxonomy): Eukaryota > Metazoa > Chordata > Aves > Strigiformes > Strigidae > Strix > Strix aluco. Next base: position 10,497,621 of record NC_133932.1, read on the forward strand.
ACGGAGCCCCAGATTTGCTGTTGCCCTGGAGAGCTTGCAGAGCACTGGGGAAAGGCAGGCAGAGTATTCCCTGCTAGCACCTTCTCTGTGTCCGGGAAGGAAAACTGTTCACATTTGCTTCACAGAACCGCTTTTCTGCAGGGAACATTAACGCTTGTTCAGGACGAAAGAAAGCACGGAGCCCCAGATTTGCTGTTGCCCTGGAGAGCTTGCAGAGCACTGGGGAAAGGCAGGCAGAGAATTCCCTGCTAGCACCTTCTCTGTGCCTAGGAAGGAGAAATGTTCACATTGTTTCACAGAATCGCATTTGCGTCGCTGCAGGGAACATTAACGCTTGTTCAGGACGAAAGAAAGCACGGAGCCCCAGATTTGCTGTTGCCCTGGAGAGCTTGCAGAGCACTGGGGAAAGGCAGGCAGAGAATTCCCTGCTAGCACCTTCTCTGTGTCCGGGAAGGAAAACTGTTCGCATTTGCTTCACAGAACCGCTTTTCTGCAGAGAACACTAACGCTTGTTCAGGACAAAAGAAAGCACAGAGCCCCAGATTTGCTGTTGCCCTGGAGAGCTTGCAGAGCACTGAGGAAAGGCAGGCAGAGAATTCCCTGCTAGCACCTTCTCTGTGTCCGGGAAGGAAAACTGTTCGCATTTGCTTCACAGAACCGCTTTTCTGCAGGGAACATTAACGCTTGTTCAGGACGAAAGAAAGCACAGAGCGCCAGATTTGCTGTTTCCCTGGAGAGCTTGCAGAGCACTGGGGAAAGGCAGGCAGAGAATTCCCTGCTAGCACCTTCTCTGTGTCCGGGAAGGAAAACTGTTCGCATTTGCTTCACAGAACCGCTTTTATGCAGGGAACATTAACGCTTGTTCAGGACGAAAGAAAGCACAGAGCCTCAGATTTGCTGTTGCCCTGGAGAGCTTGCAGAGCACTGGGGAAAGGCAGGCAGAGAATTCCCTGCTAGCACCTTCTCTGTGTCCGGGAAGGAAAACTGTTCGCGTTTGCTTCACAGAACCGCTTTTCTGCAGGGAACATTAACGCTTGTTCAGGACGAAAGAAAGCACAGAGCCCCAGATTGGCTGTTGCCCTGGAGAGCTTGCAGAGCACTGGGGAAAGGCAGGCAGAGAATTCCCTGCTAGCACCTTCTCTGTGTCCGGGAAGGAAAACTGTTCACATTTGCTTCACAGAACCGCTTTTCTGCAGAGAACACTAACGCTTGTTCAGGACAAAAGAAAGCACAGAGCCCCAGATTTGCTGTTGCCCTGGAGAGCTTGCAGAGCACTGGGGAAAGGCAGGCAGAGAATTCCCTGCTAGCACCTTCTATGTGTCCGGGAAGGAAAACTGTTCGCATTTGCTTCACAGAACCGCTTTTCTGCAGAGAACACTAACGCTTGTTCAGGACAAAAGAAAGCACAGAGCCCCAGATTTGCTGTTGCCCTGGAGAGCTTGCAGAGCACTGGGGAAAGGCAGGCAGAGAATTCCCTGCTAGCACCTTCTCTGTGTCCGGGAAGGAAAACTGTTCGCATTTGCTTCACAGAACCGCTTTTCTGCAGGGAACATTAACGCTTGTTCAGGACGAAAGAAAGCACAGAGCCCCAGATTTGCTGTTGCCCTGGAGAGCTTGCAGAGCACTGGGGAAAGGCAGGCAGAGAATTCCCTGCTAGCACCTTCTCTGTGTCCGGGAAGGAAAACTGTTCGCATTTGCTTCACAGAACCGCTTTTCTGCAGGGAACATTAACGCTTATTCAGGACGAAAGAAAGCACAGAGCCCCAGATTTGCTGTTGCCCTGGAGAGCTTGCAGAGCACTGGGGAAAGGCAGGCAGAGAATTCCCTGCTAGCACCTTCTCTGTGTCCGGGAAGGAAAACTGTTCGCATTTGCTTCACAGAACCGCTTTTCTGCAGGAAACATTAACGCTTGTTCAGGACGAAAGAAAGCACAGAGCCCCAGATTTGCTGTTGCCCTGGAGAGCTTGCAGAGCACTGGGGAAAGGCAGGCAGAGAATTCCCTGCTAGCACCTTCTCTGTGTCCGGGAAGGAAAACTGTTCGCATTTGCTTCACAGAACCGCTTTTCTGCAGGGAACATTAACGCTTGTTCAGGACGAAAGAAAGCACAGAGCCCCAGATTTGCTGTTGCCCTGGAGAGCTTGCAGAGCACTGGGGAAAGGCAGGCAGAGAATTCCCTGCTAGCACCTTCTCTGTGCCTGGGAAGGAGATGTCTTCACGTTGTTACTCGGAATCGCATTTGCGTCGCTGTAGAGAACACTAACGCTTGTTCAGGACGAAAGAAAGCACAGAGCGCCAGATTTGCTGTTGCCCTGGAGAGCTTGCAGAGCACTGGGGAAAGGCAGGCAGAGAATTCCCCGCTAGCACCTTCTCTGTGTCCGGGAAGGAAAACTGTTCGCATTTGCTTCACAGAACCGCTTTTCTGCAGGGAACATTAACGCTTGTTCAGGACGAAAGAAAGCACAGAGCCCCAGATTTGCTGTTGCCCTGGAGAGCTTGCAGAGCACCGGGGAAAGGCAGGCAGAGAATTCCCTGCTAGCACCTTCTCTGTGTCCGGGAAAGAAAACTGTTCGCATTTGCTTTACAGAACCGCTTTTCTGCAGGGAACATTAACGCTTGTTCAGGACGAAAGAAAGCACAGAGCGCCAGATTTGCTGTTGCCCTGGAGAGCTTGCAGAGCACTGGGGAAAGGCAGGCAGAGAATTCCCTGCTAGCACCTTCTCTGTGTCCGGGAAGGAGAAATGTTCACATTGTTTCACAGAATCGCATTTGCGTAGCTGCAGGGAACATTAACGCTTATTCAGGACGAAAGAAAGCACAGAGCCCCAGATTTGCTGTTGCCCTGGAGAGCTTGCAGAGCACTGGGGAAAGGCAGGCAGAGAATTCCCTGCTAGCACCTTCTCTGTGTCCGGGAAGGAAAACTGTTCGCATTTGCTTCACAGAACCGCTTTTCTGCAGAGAACACTAACGCTTGTTCAGGACGAAAGAAAGCACAGAGCCCCAGATTTGCTGTTGCCCTGGAGAGCTTGCAGAGCACTGGGGAAAGGCAGGCAGAGAATTCCCTGCTAGCACCTTCTCTGTGTCCGGGAAGGAAAACTGTTCGCATTTGCTTCACAGAACCGCTTTTCTGCAGAGAACACTAACGCTTGTTCAGGACGAAAGAAAGCACAGAGCGCCAGATTTGCTGTTGCCCTGGAGAGCTTGCAGAGCACTGGGGAAAGGCAGGCAGAGAATTCCCTGCTAGCACCTTCTCTGTGTCCGGGAAGGAAAACTGTTCGCATTTGCTTCACACAACCGCTTTTCTGCAGGGAACATTAACGCTTGTTCAGGACGAAAGAAAGCACAGAGCCCCAGATTTGCTGTTGCCCTGGAGAGCTTGCAGAGGACTGGGGAAAGGCAGGCAGAGAATTCCCTGCTAGCACCTTCTCTGTGTCCGGGAAGGAAAACTGTTCGCATTTGCTTCACAGAACCGCTTTTCTGCAGGGAACATTAACGCTTGTTCAGGACGAAAGAAAGCACAGAGCCCCAGATTTGCTGTTGCCCTGGAGAGCTTGCAGAGCACTGGGGAAAGGCAGGCAGAGAATTCCCTGCTAGCACCTTCTCTGTGTCCGGGAAGGAAAACTGTTCGCATTTGCTTCACAGAACCGCTTTTCTGCAGGGAACATTAACGCTTGTTCAGGACGAAAGAAAGCACAGAGCCCCAGATTTGCTGTTGCCCTGGAGAGCTTGCAGAGCACTGGGGAAAGGCAGGCAGAGAATTCCCTGCTAGCACCTTCTCTGTGCCTGGGAAGGAGATGTCTTCACGTTGTTACTCGGAATCGCATTTGCGTCGCTGTAGAGAACACTAACGCTTGTTCAGGACGAAAGAAAGCACAGAGCGCCAGATTTGCTGTTGCCCTGGAGAGCTTGCAGAGCACTGGGGAAAGGCAGGCAGAGAATTCCCCGCTAGCACCTTCTCTGTGTCCGGGAAGGAAAACTGTTCGCATTTGCTTCACAGAACCGCTTTTCTGCAGGGAACATTAACGCTTGTTCAGGACGAAAGAAAGCACAGAGCCCCAGATTTGCTGTTGCCCTGGAGAGCTTGCAGAGCACCGGGGAAAGGCAGGCAGAGAATTCCCTGCTAGCACCTTCTCTGTGTCCGGGAAGGAAAACTGTTCGCATTTGCTTTACAGAACCGCTTTTCTGCAGGGAACATTAACGCTTGTTCAGGACGAAAGAAAGCACAGAGCCCCAGATTTGCTGTTGCCCTGGAGAGCTTGCAGAGGACTGGGGAAAGGCAGGCAGAGAATTCCCTGCTAGCACCTTCTCTGTGTCCGGGAAGGAAAACTGTTCGCATTTGCTTCACAGAACCGCTTTTCTGCAGGGAACATTAACGCTTGTTCAGGACGAAAGAAAGCACAGAGCCCCAGATTTGCTGTTGCCCTGGAGAGCTTGCAGAGCACTGGGGAAAGGCAGGCAGAGAATTCCCTGCTAGCACCTTCTCTGTGTCCGGGAAGGAAAACTGTTCGCATTTGCTTCACAGAACCGCTTTTCTGCAGGGAACATTAACGCTTGTTCAGGACGAAAGAAAGCACAGAGCCCCAGATTTGCTGTTGCCCTGGAGAGCTTGCAGAGCACTGGGGAAAGGCAGGCAGAGAATTCCCTGCTAGCACCTTCTCTGTGCCTGGGAAGGAGATGTCTTCACGTTGTTACTCGGAATCGCATTTGCGTCGCTGTAGAGAACACTAACGCTTGTTCAGGACGAAAGAAAGCACAGAGCGCCAGATTTGCTGTTGCCCTGGAGAGCTTGCAGAGCACTGGGGAAAGGCAGGCAGAGAATTCCCCGCTAGCACCTTCTCTGTGTCCGGGAAGGAAAACTGTTCGCATTTGCTTCACAGAACCGCTTTTCTGCAGGGAACATTAACGCTTGTTCAGGACGAAAGAAAGCACAGAGCCCCAGATTTGCTGTTGCCCTGGAGAGCTTGCAGAGCACCGGGGAAAGGCAGGCAGAGAATTCCCTGCTACCACCTTCTCTGTGTCCGGGAAGGAAAACTGTTCGCATTTGCTTTACAGAACCGCTTTTCTGCAGGGAACATTAACGCTTGTTCAGGACGAAAGAAAGCACAGAGCGCCAGATTTGCTGTTGCCCTGGAGAGCTTGCAGAGCACTGGGGAAAGGCAGGCAGAGAATTCCCTGCTAGCACCTTCTCTGTGTCCGGGAAGGAAAACTGTTCGCATTTGCTTCACAGAACCGCTTTTCTGCAGAGAACACTAACGCTTGTTCAGGACGAAAGAAAGCACAGAGCCCCAGATTTGCTGTTGCCCTGGAGAGCTTGCAGAGCACTGGGGAAAGGCAGGCAGAGAATTCCCTGCTAGCACCTTCTCTGTGTCCGGGAAGGAAAACTGTTCGCATTTGCTTCACAGAACCGCTTTTCTGCAGGGAACATTAACGCTTGTTCAGGACGAAAGAAAGCACAGAGCCCCAGATTTGCTGTTGCCCTGGAGAGCTTGCAGAGCACTGGGGAAAGGCAGGCAGAGAATTCCCTGCTAGCACCTTCTCTGTGTCCGGGAAGGAAAACTGTTCGCATTTGCTTCACAGAATCGCTTTTCTGCAGGGAACGTTAACGCTTGTTCAGGACGAAAGAAAGCACAGAGCCCCAGATTTGCTGTTGCCCTGGAGAGCTTGCAGAGCACTGGGGAAAGGCAGGCAGAGAATTCCCTGCTAGCACCTTCTCTGTGCCTAGGAAGGAGAAATGTTCACATTGTTTCACAGAATCGCATTTGCGTCGCTGCAGGGAACATTAACGCTTGTTCAGGACGAAAGAAAGCACAGAGCGCCAGATTTGCTGTTGCCCTGGAGAGCTTGCAGAGCACTGGGGAAAGGCAGGCAGAGAATTCCCTGCTAGCACCTTCTCTGTGTCCGGGAAGGAAAACTGTTCGCATTTGCTTCACAGAACCGCTTTTCTGCAGGGAACACTAACGCTTGTTCAGGACGAAAGAAAGCACAGAGCCCCAGATTTGCTGTTGCCCTGGAGAGCTTGCAGAGCACTGGGGAAAGGCAGGCAGAGAATTCCCTGCTAGCACCTTCTCTGTGTCCGGGAAGGAAAACTGTTCGCATTTGCTTCACAGAACCGCTTTTCTGCAGAGAACACTAACGCTTGTTCAGGACGAAAGAAAGCACAGAGCCCCAGATTGGCTGTTGCCCTGGAGAGCTTGCAGAGCACTGGGGAAAGGCAGGCAGAGAATTCCCTGCTAGCACCTTCTCTGTGTCCGGGAAGGAAAACTGTTCACATTTGCTTCACACAACCGCTTTTCTGCAGGGAACATTAACGCTTGTTCAGGACGAAAGAAAGCACAGAGCCCCAGATTTGCTGTTCCCCTGGAGAGCTTGCAGAGCACTGGGGAAAGGCAGGCAGAGAATTCCCTGCTAGCACCTTCTCTGTGTCCGGGAAGGAAAACTGTTCACATTTGCTTCACAGAACCGCTTTTCTGCAGAGAACACTAACGCTTGTTCAGCACAAAAGAAAGCACAGAGCCCCAGATTTGCTGTTGCCCTGGAGAGCTTGCAGAGCACTGGGGAAAGGCAGGCAGAGAATTCCCTGCTAGCACCTTCTCTGTGCCCTGGAAGGAGAAGTCTTCACGTTGTTACTCGGAATCGCATTTGCGTCGCTGTAGAGAACACTAACGCTTGTTCAGGACGAAAGAAAGCACAGAGCCCCAGATTTGCTGTTGCCCTGGAGAGCTTGCAGAGCACTGGGGAAAGGCAGGCAGAGAATTCCCTGCTAGCACCTTCTCTGTGTCCGGGAAGGAAAACTGTTCGCATTTGCTTCACAGAACCGCTTTTCTGCAGGGAACGTTAACGCTTGTTCAGGACGAAAGAAAGCACAGAGCCCCAGATTTTCTGTTGCCCTGGAGAGCTTGCAGAGCACTGGGGAAAGGCAGGCAGAGAATTCCCTGCTAGCACCTTCTCTGTGTCCAGGAAGGAAAACTGTTCGCATTTGCTTCACAGAACCGCTTTTCTGCAGAGAACACTAACGCTTGTTCAGGACGAAAGAAAGCACAGAGCCCCAGATTTGCTGTTGCCCTGGAGAGCTTGCAGAGCACTGGGGAAAGGCAGGCAGAGAATTCCCTGCTAGCACCTTCTCTGTGCCTAGGAAGGAGAAATGTTCACATTGTTTCACAGAATCGCATTTGCGTCGCTGCAGGGAACATTAACGCTTGTTCAGGACGAAAGAAAGCACAGAGCGCCAGATTTGCTGTTGCCCTGGAGAGCTTGCAGAGCACTGGGGAAAGGCAGGCAGAGAATTCCCTGCTAGCACCTTCTCTGTGTCCGGGAAGGAAAACTGTTCGCATTTGCTTCACAGAACCGCTTTTCTGCAGAGAACACTAACGCTTGTTCAGGACGAAAGAAAGCACAGAGCCCCAGATTTGCTGTTGCCCTGGAGAGCTTGCAGAGCACTGGGGAAAGGCAGGCAGAGAATTCCCTGCTAGCACCTTCTCTGTGTCCGGGAAGGAAAACTGTTCGCATTTGCTTCACAGAACCGCTTTTCTGCAGGAAACATTAACGCTTGTTCAGGACGAAAGAAAGCACAGAGCCCCAGATTTGCTGTTGCCCTGGAGAGCTTGCAGAGCACTGAGGAAAGGCAGGCAGAGAATTCCCTGCTAGCACCTTCTCTGTGTCCGGGAAGGAAAACTGTTCGCATTTGCTTCACAGAACCGCTTTTCTGCAGAGAACACTAACGCTTGTTCAGGACAAAAGAAAGCACAGAGCCCCAGATTTGCTGTTGCCCTGGAGAGCTTGCAGAGCACTGGGGAAAGGCAGGCAGAGAATTCCCTGCTAGCACCTTCTCTGTGCCTGGGAAGGAAAACTGTTCGCATTTGCTTCACAGAACCGCTTTTCTGCAGAGAACACTAACGCTTGTTCAGGACGAAAGAAAGCACAGAGCCCCAGATTTGCTGTTGCCCTGGAGAGCTTGCAGAGCACTGGGGAAAGGCAGGCAGAGAATTCCCTGCTAGCACCTTCTCTGTGTCCGGGAAGGAAAACTGTTCGCATTTGCTTCACAGAACCGCTTTTCTGCAGAGAACACTAACGCTTGTTCAGGACGAAAGAAAGCACAGAGCCCCAGATTTGCTGTTGCCCTGGAGAGCTTGCAGAGCACTGGGGAAAGGCAGGCAGAGAATTCCCTGCTAGCACCTTCTCTGTGTCCGGGAAGGAAAACTGTTCGCATTTGCTTCACAGAACCGCTTTTCTGCAGGGAACATTAACGCTTGTTCAGGACGAAAGAAAGCACAGAGCCCCAGATTTGCTGTTGCCCTGGAGAGCTTGCAGAGGACTGGGGAAAGGCAGGCAGAGAATTCCCTGCTAGCACCTTCTCTGTGTCCGGGAAGGAAAACTGTTCGCATTTGCTTCACAGAACCGCTTTTCTGCAGGGAACATTAACGCTTGTTCAGGACGAAAGAAAGCACAGAGCCCCAGATTTGCTGTTGCCCTGGAGAGCTTGCAGAGCACTGGGGAAAGGCAGGCAGAGAATTCCCTGCTAGCACCTTCTCTGTGTCCGGGAAGGAAAACTGTTCGCATTTGCTTCACAGAACCGCTTTTCTGCAGGGAACATTAACGCTTGTTCAGGACGAAAGAAAGCACAGAGCCCCAGATTTGCTGTTGCCCTGGAGAGCTTGCAGAGCACTGGGGAAAGGCAGGCAGAGAATTCCCTGCTAGCACCTTCTCTGTGTCCGGGAAGGAAAACTGTTCGCATTTGCTTCACAGAACCGCTTTTCTGCAGGGAACATTAACGCTTGTTCAGGACGAAAGAAAGCACAGAGCGCCAGATTTGCTGTTGCCCTGGAGAGCTTGCAGAGCACCGGGGAAAGGCAGGCAGAGAATTCCCTGCTAGCACCTTCTCTGTGTGCGGGAAGGAAAACTGTTCGCATTTGCTTTACAGAACCGCTTTTCTGCAGGGAACATTAACGCTTGTTCAGGACGAAAGAAAGCACAGAGCCCCAGATTTGCTGTTGCCCTGGAGAGCTTGCAGAGCACTGGGGAAAGGCAGGCAGAGAATTCCCTGCTAGCACCTTCTCTGTGTCCGGGAAGGAGAAGTCTTCACGTTGTTACTCGGAATCGCATTTGCGTCGCTGTAGAGAACACTAACGCTTGTTCAGGACGAAAGAAAGCACAGAGCGCCAGATTTGCTGTTGCCCTGGAGAGCTTGCAGAGCACCGGGGAAAGGCAGGCAGAGAATTCCCTGCTAGCACCTTCTCTGTGTCCGGGAAGGAAAACTGTTCGCATTTGCTTCACAGAACCGCTTTTCTGCAGGGAACATTAACGCTTGTTCAGGACGAAAGAAAGCACAGAGCCCCAGATTTGCTGTTGCCCTGGAGAGCTTGCAGAGCACTGGGGAAAGGCAGGCAGAGAATTCCCTGCTAGCACCTTCTCTGTGCCTAGGAAGGAGAAATGTTCACATTGTTTCACAGAATCGCATTTGCGTCGCTGCAGGGAACATTAACGCTTGTTCAGGACGAAAGAAAGCACAGAGCCCCAGATTTGCTGTTGCCCTGGAGAGCTTGCAGAGCACTGGGGAAAGGCAGGCAGAGAATTCCCTGCTAGCACCTTCTCTGTGTCCGGGAAGGAAAACTGTTCGCATTTGCTTCACAGAACCGCTTTTCTGCAGGGACCATTAACGCTTGTTCAGGACGAAAGAAAGCACGGAGCCCCAGATTTGCTGTTGCCCTGGAGAGCTTGCAGAGCACTGGGGAAAGGCAGGCAGAGAATTCCCTGCTAGCACCTTCTCTGTGTCCGGGAAGGAAAACTGTTCACATTTGCTTCACAGAACCGCTTTTCTGCAGAGAACATTAACGCTTGTTCAGGACGAAAGAAAGCACAGAGCCCCAGATTTGCTGTTGCCCTGGAGAGCTTGCAGAGCACTGGGGAAAGGCAGGCAGAGAATTCCCTGCTAGCACCTTCTCTGTGCCTAGGAAGGAGAAATGTTCACATTGTTTCACAGAATCGCATTTGCGTCGCTGCAGGCAACATTAACGCTTGTACAGGACGAAAGAAAGCACAGAGCCCCAGATTTGCTGTTGCCCTGCAGAGCTTGCAGAGCACTGGGGAAAGGCAGGCAGAGAATTCCCTGCTAGCATCTTCTCTGTGTCCGGGAAGGAAAACTGTTCGCATTTGCTTCACAGAACCGCTTTTCTGCAGGGAACATTAACGCTTGTTCAGGACGAAAGAAAGCACAGAGCCCCAGATTTGCTGTTGCCCTGGAGAGCTTGCAGAGCACTGGGGAAAGGCAGGCAGAGAATTCCCTGCTAGCACCTTCTCTGTGTCCGGGAAGGAAAACTGTTCGCATTTGCTTCACAGAACCGCTTTTCTGCAGAGAACACTAACGCTTGTTCAGGATGAAAGAAAGCACAGAGCCCCAGATTTGCTGTTGCCCTGGAGAGCTTGCAGAGCACTGGGGAAAGGCAGGCAGAGAATTCCCTGATAGCACCTTCTCTGTGTCCGGGAAGGAGAAATGTTCACATTGTTTCACAGAATCGCACTTGCGTCGCTGCAGGGAACATTAACGCTTATTCAGGACGAAAGAAAGCACAGAGCCCCAGATTTGCTGTTGCCCTGGAGAGCTTGCAGAGCACTGGGGAAAGGCAGGCAGAGAATTCCCTGCTAGCACCTTCTCTGTGCCTGGGAAGGAGAAGTCTTCACGTTGTTACTCGGAATCGCATTTGCGTCGCTGTAGAGAACACTAACGCTTGTTCAGGACGAAAGAAAGCACAGAGCGCCAGATTTGCTGTTGCCCTGGAGAGCTTGCAGAGCACTGGGGAAAGGCAGGCAGAGAATTCCCCGCTAGCACCTTCTCTGTGTCCGGGAAGGAAAACTGTTCGCATTTGCTTCACAGAACCGCTTTTCTGCAGGGAACATTAACGCTTGTTCAGGACGAAAGAAAGCACAGAGCCCCAGATTTGCTGTTGCCCTGGAGAGCTTGCAGAGCACCGGGGAAAGGCAGGCAGAGAATTCCCTGCTAGCACCTTCTCTGTGTCCGGGAAGGAAAACTGTTCGCATTTGCTTTACAGAACCGCTTTTCTGCAGGGAACATTAACGCTTGTTCAGGACGAAAGAAAGCACAGAGCCCCAGATTTGCTGTTGCCCTGGAGAGCTTGCAGAGCACTGGGGAAAGGCAGGCAGAGAATTCCCTGCTAGCACCTTCTCTGTGTCCGGGAAGGAAAACTGTTCGCATTTGCTTCACAGAACCGCTTTTCTGCAGGGAACATTAACGCTTCTTCAGGACGAAAGAAAGCACAGAGCCCCAGATTTGCTGTTGCCCTGGAGAGCTTGCAGAGCACTGGGGAAAGGCAGGCAGAGAATTCCCTGCTAGCACCTTCTCTGTGTCCGGGAAGGAAAACTGTTCGCATTTGCTTCACAGAACCGCTTTTCTGCAGAGAACACTAACGCTTGTTCAGGACGAAAGAAAGCACAGAGCCCCAGATTTGCTGTTGCCCTGGAGAGCTTGCAGAGCACTGGGGAAAGGCAGGCAGAGAATTCCCTGCTAGCACCTTCTCTGTGTCCGGGAAGGAGAGATGTTCACATTGTTTCACAGAATCGCATTTGCGTCGCTGCAGGGAACATTAACGCTTATTCAGGACGAAAGAAAGCACAGAGCCCCAGATTTGCTGTTGCCCTGGAGAGCTTGCAGAGCACTGGGGAAAGGCAGGCAGAGAATTCCCTGCTAGCACCTTCTCTGTGTCCGGGAAGGAAAACTGTTCGCATTTGCTTCACAGAACCGCTTTTCTGCAGGCAACATTAACGCTTGTTCAGGACGAAAGAAAGCACAGAGCCCCAGATTTGCTGTTGCCCTGGAGAGCTTGCAGAGCACTGGGGAAAGGCAGGCAGAGAATTCCCTGATAGCATCTTCTCTGTGCCTAGGAAGGAGAAATGTTCACATTGTTTCACAGAATCGCATTTGCGTCGCTGCAGGGAACATTAACGCTTGTTCAGGACGAAAGAAAGCACAGAGCCCCAGATTTGCTGTTGCCCTGGAGAGCTTGCAGAGCACTGGGGAAAGGCAGGCAGAGAATTCCCTGCTAGCACCTTCTCTGTGTCCGGGAAGGAAAACTGTTCGCATTTGCTTCACAGAACCGCTTTTCTGCAGAGAACACTAACGCTTGTTCAGGACGAAAGAAAGCACAGAGCGCCAGATTTGCTGTTGCCCTGGAGAGCTTGCAGAGCACTGGGGAAAGGCAGGCAGAGAATTCCCTGCTAGCACCTTCTCTGTGTCCGGGAAGGAAAACTGTTCGCATTTGCTTCACACAACCGCTTTTCTGCAGGGAACATTAACGCTTGTTCAGGACGAAAGAAAGCACAGAGCCCCAGATTTGCTGTTGCCCTGGAGAGCTTGCAGAGCACTGGGGAAAGGCAGGCAGAGAATTCCCTGCTAGCACCTTCTCTGTGTCCGGGAAGGAAAACTGTTCGCATTTGCTTCACAGAACCGCTTTTCTGCAGGGAACATTAACGCTTGTTCAGGACGAAAGAAAGCACAGAGCCCCAGATTTGCTGTTGCCCTGGAGAGCTTGCAGAGCACTGGGGAAAGGCAGGCAGAGAATTCCCTGCTAGCACCTTCTCTGTGCCTGGGAAGGAGATGTCTTCACGTTGTTACTCGGAATCGCATTTGCGTCGCTGTAGAGAACACTAACGCTTGTTCAGGACGAAAGAAAGCACAGAGCGCCAGATTTGCTGTTGCCCTGGAGAGCTTGCAGAGCACTGGGGAAAGGCAGGCAGAGAATTCCCCGCTAGCACCTTCTCTGTGTCCGGGAAGGAAAACTGTTCGCATTTGCTTCACAGAACCGCTTTTCTGCAGGGAACATTAACGCTTGTTCAGGACGAAAGAAAGCACAGAGCCCCAGATTTGCTGTTGCCCTGGAGAGCTTGCAGAGCACCGGGGAAAGGCAGGCAGAGAATTCCCTGCTAGCACCTTCTCTGTGTCCGGGAAGGAAAACTGTTCGCATTTGCTTTACAGAACCGCTTTTCTGCAGGGAACATTAACGCTTGTTCAGGACGAAAGAAAGCACAGAGCCCCAGATTTGCTGTTGCCCTGGAGAGCTTGCAGAGGACTGGGGAAAGGCAGGCAGAGAATTCCCTGCTAGCACCTTCTCTGTGTCCGGGAAGGAAAACTGTTCGCATTTGCTTCACAGAACCGCTTTTCTGCAGGGAACATTAACGCTTGTTCAGGACGAAAGAAAGCACAGAGCCCCAGATTTGCTGTTGCCCTGGAGAGCTTGCAGAGCACTGGGGAAAGGCAGGCAGAGAATTCCCTGCTAGCACCTTCTCTGTGTCCGGGAAGGAAAACTGTTCGCATTTGCTTCACAGAACCGCTTTTCTGCAGGGAACATTAACGCTTGTTCAGGACGAAAGAAAGCACAGAGCCCCAGATTTGCTGTTGCCCTGGAGAGCTTGCAGAGCACTGGGGAAAGGCAGGCAGAGAATTCCCTGCTAGCACCTTCTCTGTGCCTGGGAAGGAGATGTCTTCACGTTGTTACTCGGAATCGCATTTGCGTCGCTGTAGAGAACACTAACGCTTGTTCAGGACGAAAGAAAGCACAGAGCGCCAGATTTGCTGTTGCCCTGGAGAGCTTGCAGAGCACTGGGGAAAGGCAGGCAGAGAATTCCCCGCTAGCACCTTCTCTGTGTCCGGGAAGGAAAACTGTTCGCATTTGCTTCACAGAACCGCTTTTCTGCAGGGAACATTAACGCTTGTTCAGGACGAAAGAAAGCACAGAGCCCCAGATTTGCTGTTGCCCTGGAGAGCTTGCAGAGCACCGGGGAAAGGCAGGCAGAGAATTCCCTGCTACCACCTTCTCTGTGTCCGGGAAGGAAAACTGTTCGCATTTGCTTTACAGAACCGCTTTTCTGCAGGGAACATTAACGCTTGTTCAGGACGAAAGAAAGCACAGAGCGCCAGATTTGCTGTTGCCCTGGAGAGCTTGCAGAGCACTGGGGAAAGGCAGGCAGAGAATTCCCTGCTAGCACCTTCTCTGTGTCCGGGAAGGAAAACTGTTCGCATTTGCTTCACAGAACCGCTTTTCTGCAGAGAACACTAACGCTTGTTCAGGACGAAAGAAAGCACAGAGCCCCAGATTTGCTGTTGCCCTGGAGAGCTTGCAGAGCACTGGGGAAAGGCAGGCAGAGAATTCCCTGCTAGCACCTTCTCTGTGTCCGGGAAGGAAAACTGTTCGCATTTGCTTCACAGAACCGCTTTTCTGCAGGGAACATTAACGCTTGTTCAGGACGAAAGAAAGCACAGAGCCCCAGATTTGCTGTTGCCCTGGAGAGCTTGCAGAGCACTGGGGAAAGGCAGGCAGAGAATTCCCTGCTAGCACCTTCTCTGTGTCCGGGAAGGAAAACTGTTCGCATTTGCTTCACAGAACCGCTTTTCTGCAGGGAACATTAACGCTTGTTCAGGACGAAAGAAAGCACAGAGCCCCAGATTTGCTGTTGCCCTGGAGAGCTTGCAGAGCACTGGGGAAAGGCAGGCAGAGAATTCCCTGCTAGCACCTTCTCTGTGCCTAGGAAGGAGAAATGTTCACATTGTTTCACAGAATCGCATTTGCGTCGCTGCAGGGAACATTAACGCTTGTTCAGGACGAAAGAAAGCACAGAGCGCCAGATTTGCTGTTGCCCTGGAGAGCTTGCAGAGCACTGGGGAAAGGCAGGCAGAGAATTCCCTGCTAGCACCTTCTCTGTGTCCGGGAAGGAAAACTGTTCGCATTTGCTTCACAGAACCGCTTTTCTGCAGGGAACACTAACGCTTGTTCAGGACGAAAGAAAGCACAGAGCCCCAGATTTGCTGTTGCCCTGGAGAGCTTGCAGAGCACTGGGGAAAGGCAGGCAGAGAATTCCCTGCTAGCACCTTCTCTGTGTCCGGGAAGGAAAACTGTTCGCATTTGCTTCACAGAACCGCTTTTCTGCAGAGAACACTAACGCTTGTTCAGGACGAAAGAAAGCACAGAGCCCCAGATTGGCTGTTGCCCTGGAGAGCTTGCAGAGCACTGGGGAAAGGCAGGCAGAGAATTCCCTGCTAGCACCTTCTCTGTGTCCGGGAAGGAAAACTGTTCACATTTGCTTCACACAACCGCTTTTCTGCAGGGAACATTAACGCTTGTTCAGGACGAAAGAAAGCACAGAGCCCCAGATTTGCTGTTCCCCTGGAGAGCTTGCAGAGCACTGGGGAAAGGCAGGCAGAGAATTCCCTGCTAGCACCTTCTCTGTGTCCGGGAAGGAAAACTGTTCACATTTGCTTCACAGAACCGCTTTTCTGCAGAGAACACTAACGCTTGTTCAGCACAAAAGAAAGCACAGAGCCCCAGATTTGCTGTTGCCCTGGAGAGCTTGCAGAGCACTGGGGAAAGGCAGGCAGAGAATTCCCTGCTAGCACCTTCTCTGTGCCCTGGAAGGAGAAGTCTTCACGTTGTTACTCGGAATCGCATTTGCGTCGCTGTAGAGAACACTAACGCTTGTTCAGGACGAAAGAAAGCACAGAGCCCCAGATTTGCTGTTGCCCTGGAGAGCTTGCAGAGCACTGGGGAAAGGCAGGCAGAGAATTCCCTGCTAGCACCTTCTCTGTGTCCGGGAAGGAAAACTGTTCGCATTTGCTTCACAGAACCGCTTTTCTGCAGGGAACGTTAACGCTTGTTCAGGACGAAAGAAAGCACAGAGCCCCAGATTTTCTGTTGCCCTGGAGAGCTTGCAGAGCACTGGGGAAAGGCAGGCAGAGAATTCCCTGCTAGCACCTTCTCTGTGTCCAGGAAGGAAAACTGTTCGCATTTGCTTCACAGAACCGCTTTTCTGCAGAGAACACTAACGCTTGTTCAGGACGAAAGAAAGCACAGAGCCCCAGATTTGCTGTTGCCCTGGAGAGCTTGCAGAGCACTGGGGAAAGGCAGGCAGAGAATTCCCTGCTAGCACCTTCTCTGTGCCTAGGAAGGAGAAATGTTCACATTGTTTCACAGAATCGCATTTGCGTCGCTGCAGGGAACATTAACGCTTGTTCAGGACGAAAGAAAGCACAGAGCGCCAGATTTGCTGTTGCCCTGGAGAGCTTGCAGAGCACTGGGGAAAGGCAGGCAGAGAATTCCCTGCTAGCACCTTCTCTGTGTCCGGGAAGGAAAACTGTTCGCATTTGCTTCACAGAACCGCTTTTCTGCAGAGAACACTAACGCTTGTTCAGGACGAAAGAAAGCACAGAGCCCCAGATTTGCTGTTGCCCTGGAGAGCTTGCAGAGCACTGGGGAAAGGCAGGCAGAGAATTCCCTGCTAGCACCTTCTCTGTGTCCGGGAAGGAAAACTGTTCGCATTTGCTTCACAGAACCGCTTTTCTGCAGGAAACATTAACGCTTGTTCAGGACGAAAGAAAGCACAGAGCCCCAGATTTGCTGTTGCCCTGGAGAGCTTGCAGAGCACTGAGGAAAGGCAGGCAGAGAATTCCCTGCTAGCACCTTCTCTGTGTCCGGGAAGGAAAACTGTTCGCATTTGCTTCACAGAACCGCTTTTCTGCAGGGAACATTAACGCTTGTTCAGGACGAAAGAAAGCACAGAGCGCCAGATTTGCTGTTTCCCTGGAGAGCTTGCAGAGCACTGGGGAAAGGCAGGCAGAGAATTCCCTGCTAGCACCTTCTCTGTGTCCGGGAAGGAAAACTGTTCGCATTTGCTTCACAGAACCGCTTTTCTGCAGGGAACATTAACGCTTGTTCAGGACGAAAGAAAGCACAGAGCCTCAGATTTGCTGTTGCCCTGGAGAGCTTGCAGAGCACTGGGGAAAGGCAGGCAGAGAATTCCCTGCTAGCACCTTCTCTGTGTCCGGGAAGGAAAACTGTTCGCGTTTGCTTCACAGAACCGCTTTTCTGCAGGGAACATTAACGCTTGTTCAGGACGAAAGAAAGCACAGAGCCCCAGATTGGCTGTTGCCCTGGAGAGCTTGCAGAGCACTGGGGAAAGGCAGGCAGAGAATTCCCTGCTAGCACCTTCTATGTGTCCGGGAAGGAAAACTGTTCACATTTGCTTCACAGAACCGCTTTTCTGCAGAGAACACTAACGCTTGTTCAGGACAAAAGAAAGCACAGAGCCCCAGATTTGCTGTTGCCCTGGAGAGCTTGCAGAGCACTGGGGAAAGGCAGGCAGAGAATTCCCTGCTAGCACCTTCTCTGTGCCTGGGAAGGAAAACTGTTCGCATTTGCTTCACAGAACCGCTTTTCTGCAGAGAACACTAACGCTTGTTCAGGACGAAAGAAAGCACAGAGCCCCAGATTTGCTGTTGCCCTGGAGAGCTTGCAGAGCACTGGGGAAAGGCAGGCAGAGAATTCCCTGCTAGCACCTTCTCTGTGTCCGGGAAGGAAAACTGTTCGCATTTGCTTCACAGAACCGCTTTTCTGCAGAGAACACTAACGCTTGTTCAGGACGAAAGAAAGCACAGAGCCCCAGATTTGCTGTTGCCCTGGAGAGCTTGCAGAGCACTGGGGAAAGGCAGGCAGAGAATTCCCTGCTAGCACCTTCTCTGTGTCCGGGAAGGAAAACTGTTCGCATTTGCTTCACAGAACCGCTTTTCTGCAGGGAACATTAACGCTTGTTCAGGACGAAAGAAAGCACAGAGCCCCAGATTTGCTGTTGCCCTGGAGAGCTTGCAGAGGACTGGGGAAAGGCAGGCAGAGAATTCCCTGCTAGCACCTTCTCTGTGTCCGGGAAGGAAAACTGTTCGCATTTGCTTCACAGAACCGCTTTTCTGCAGGGAACATTAACGCTTGTTCAGGACGAAAGAAAGCACAGAGCCCCAGATTTGCTGTTGCCCTGGAGAGCTTGCAGAGCACTGGGGAAAGGCAGGCAGAGAATTCCCTGCTAGCACCTTCTCTGTGTCCGGGAAGGAAAACTGTTCGCATTTGCTTCACAGAACCGCTTTTCTGCAGGGAACATTAACGCTTGTTCAGGACGAAAGAAAGCACAGAGCCCCAGATTTGCTGTTGCCCTGGAGAGCTTGCAGAGCACTGGGGAAAGGCAGGCAGAGAATTCCCTGCTAGCACCTTCTCTGTGTCCGGGAAGGAAAACTGTTCGCATTTGCTTCACAGAACCGCTTTTCTGCAGGGAACATTAACGCTTGTTCAGGACGAAAGAAAGCACAGAGCGCCAGATTTGCTGTTGCCCTGGAGAGCTTGCAGAGCACCGGGGAAAGGCAGGCAGAGAATTCCCTGCTAGCACCTTCTCTGTGTGCGGGAAGGAAAACTGTTCGCATTTGCTTTACAGAACCGCTTTTCTGCAGGGAACATTAACGCTTGTTCAGGACGAAAGAAAGCACAGAGCCCCAGATTTGCTGTTGCCCTGGAGAGCTTGCAGAGCACTGGGGAAAGGCAGGCAGAGAATTCCCTGCTAGCACCTTCTCTGTGTCCGGGAAGGAGAAGTCTTCACGTTGTTACTCGGAATCGCATTTGCGTCGCTGTAGAGAACACTAACGCTTGTTCAGGACGAAAGAAAGCACAGAGCGCCAGATTTGCTGTTGCCCTGGAGAGCTTGCAGAGCACCGGGGAAAGGCAGGCAGAGAATTCCCTGCTAGCACCTTCTCTGTGTCCGGGAAGGAAAACTGTTCGCATTTGCTTCACAGAACCGCTTTTCTGCAGGGAACATTAACGCTTGTTCAGGACGAAAGAAAGCACAGAGCCCCAGATTTGCTGTTGCCCTGGAGAGCTTGCAGAGCACTGGGGAAAGGCAGGCAGAGAATTCCCTGCTAGCACCTTCTCTGTGCCTAGGAAGGAGAAATGTTCACATTGTTTCACAGAATCGCATTTGCGTCGCTGCAGGGAACATTAACGCTTGTTCAGGACGAAAGAAAGCACAGAGCCCCAGATTTGCTGTTGCCCTGGAGAGCTTGCAGAGCACTGGGGAAAGGCAGGCAGAGAATTCCCTGCTAGCACCTTCTCTGTGTCCGGGAAGGAAAACTGTTCGCATTTGCTTCACAGAACCGCTTTTCTGCAGGGACCATTAACGCTTGTTCAGGACGAAAGAAAGCACGGAGCCCCAGATTTGCTGTTGCCCTGGAGAGCTTGCAGAGCACTGGGGAAAGGCAGGCAGAGAATTCCCTGCTAGCACCTTCTCTGTGTCCGGGAAGGAAAACTGTTCACATTTGCTTCACAGAACCGCTTTTCTGCAGAGAACATTAACGCTTGTTCAGGACGAAAGAAAGCACAGAGCCCCAGATTTGCTGTTGCCCTGGAGAGCTTGCAGAGCACTGGGGAAAGGCAGGCAGAGAATTCCCTGCTAGCACCTTCTCTGTGCCTAGGAAGGAGAAATGTTCACATTGTTTCACAGAATCGCATTTGCGTCGCTGCAGGCAACATTAACGCTTGTACAGGACGAAAGAAAGCACAGAGCCCCAGATTTGCTGTTGCCCTGCAGAGCTTGCAGAGCACTGGGGAAAGGCAGGCAGAGAATTCCCTGCTAGCATCTTCTCTGTGTCCGGGAAGGAAAACTGTTCGCATTTGCTTCACAGAACCGCTTTTCTGCAGGGAACATTAACGCTTGTTCAGGACGAAAGAAAGCACAGAGCCCCAGATTTGCTGTTGCCCTGGAGAGCTTGCAGAGCACTGGGGAAAGGCAGGCAGAGAATTCCCTGCTAGCACCTTCTCTGTGTCCGGGAAGGAAAACTGTTCGCATTTGCTTCACAGAACCGCTTTTCTGCAGAGAACACTAACGCTTGTTCAGGATGAAAGAAAGCACAGAGCCCCAGATTTGCTGTTGCCCTGGAGAGCTTGCAGAGCACTGGGGAAAGGCAGGCAGAGAATTCCCTGATAGCACCTTCTCTGTGTCCGGGAAGGAGAAATGTTCACATTGTTTCACAGAATCGCACTTGCGTCGCTGCAGGGAACATTAACGCTTATTCAGGACGAAAGAAAGCACAGAGCCCCAGATTTGCTGTTGCCCTGGAGAGCTTGCAGAGCACTGGGGAAAGGCAGGCAGAGAATTCCCTGCTAGCACCTTCTCTGTGCCTGGGAAGGAGAAGTCTTCACGTTGTTACTCGGAATCGCATTTGCGTCGCTGTAGAGAACACTAACGCTTGTTCAGGACGAAAGAAAGCACAGAGCGCCAGATTTGCTGTTGCCCTGGAGAGCTTGCAGAGCACTGGGGAAAGGCAGGCAGAGAATTCCCCGCTAGCACCTTCTCTGTGTCCGGGAAGGAAAACTGTTCGCATTTGCTTCACAGAACCGCTTTTCTGCAGGGAACATTAACGCTTGTTCAGGACGAAAGAAAGCACAGAGCCCCAGATTTGCTGTTGCCCTGGAGAGCTTGCAGAGCACCGGGGAAAGGCAGGCAGAGAATTCCCTGCTAGCACCTTCTCTGTGTCCGGGAAGGAAAACTGTTCGCATTTGCTTTACAGAACCGCTTTTCTGCAGGGAACATTAACGCTTGTTCAGGACGAAAGAAAGCACAGAGCCCCAGATTTGCTGTTGCCCTGGAGAGCTTGCAGAGCACTGGGGAAAGGCAGGCAGAGAATTCCCTGCTAGCACCTTCTCTGTGTCCGGGAAGGAAAACTGTTCGCATTTGCTTCACAGAACCGCTTTTCTGCAGGGAACATTAACGCTTCTTCAGGACGAAAGAAAGCACAGAGCCCCAGATTTGCTGTTGCCCTGGAGAGCTTGCAGAGCACTGGGGAAAGGCAGGCAGAGAATTCCCTGCTAGCACCTTCTCTGTGTCCGGGAAGGAAAACTGTTCGCATTTGCTTCACAGAACCGCTTTTCTGCAGAGAACACTAACGCTTGTTCAGGACGAAAGAAAGCACAGAGCCCCAGATTTGCTGTTGCCCTGGAGAGCTTGCAGAGCACTGGGGAAAGGCAGGCAGAGAATTCCCTGCTAGCACCTTCTCTGTGTCCGGGAAGGAGAGATGTTCACATTGTTTCACAGAATCGCATTTGCGTCGCTGCAGGGAACATTAACGCTTATTCAGGACGAAAGAAAGCACAGAGCCCCAGATTTGCTGTTGCCCTGGAGAGCTTGCAGAGCACTGGGGAAAGGCAGGCAGAGAATTCCCTGCTAGCACCTTCTCTGTGTCCGGGAAGGAAAACTGTTCGCATTTGCTTCACAGAACCGCTTTTCTGCAGGCAACATTAACGCTTGTTCAGGACGAAAGAAAGCACAGAGCCCCAGATTTGCTGTTGCCCTGGAGAGCTTGCAGAGCACTGGGGAAAGGCAGGCAGAGAATTCCCTGATAGCATCTTCTCTGTGCCTAGGAAGGAGAAATGTTCACATTGTTTCACAGAATCGCATTTGCGTCGCTGCAGGGAACATTAACGCTTGTTCAGGACGAAAGAAAGCACAGAGCCCCAGATTTGCTGTTGCCCTGGAGAGCTTGCAGAGCACTGGGGAAAGGCAGGCAGAGAATTCCCTGCTAGCACCTTCTCTGTGTCCGGGAAGGAAAACTGTTCGCATTTGCTTCACAGAACCGCTTTTCTGCAGAGAACACTAACGCTTGTTCAGGACGAAAGAAAGCACAGAGCCCCAGATTTGCTGTTGCCCTGGAGAGCTTGCAGAGCACTGGGGAAAGGCAGGCAGAGAATTCCCTGCTAGCACCTTCTCTATGTCCGGGAAGGAAAACTGTTCGCATTTGCTTCACAGAACCGCTTTTCTGCAGAGAACACTAACGCTTGTTCAGGATGAAAGAAAGCACAGAGCCCCAGATTTGCTGTTGCCCTGGAGAGCTTGCAGAGCACTGGGGAAAGGCAGGCAGAGAATTCCCTGATAGCACCTTCTCTGTGTCCGGGAAGGAGAAATGTTCACATTGTTTCACAGAATCGCACTTGCGTCGCTGCAGGGAACATTAACGCTTATTCAGGACGAAAGAAAGCACAGAGCCCCAGATTTGCTGTTGCCCTGGAGAGCTTGCAGAGCACTGGGGAAAGGCAGGCAGAGAATTCCCTGCTAGCACCTTCTCTGTGCCTGGGAAGGAGAAGTCTTCACGTTGTTACTCGGAATCGCATTTGCGTCGCTGTAGAGAACACTAACGCTTGTTCAGGACGAAAGAAAGCACAGAGCGCCAGATTTGCTGTTGCCCTGGAGAGCTTGCAGAGCACTGGGGAAAGGCAGGCAGAGAATTCCCCGCTAGCACCTTCTCTGTGTCCGGGAAGGAAAACTGTTCGCATTTGCTTCACAGAACCGCTTTTCTGCAGGGAACATTAACGCTTGTTCAGGACGAAAGAAAGCACAGAGCCCCAGATTTGCTGTTGCCCTGGAGAGCTTGCAGAGCACCGGGGAAAGGCAGGCAGAGAATTCCCTGCTAGCACCTTCTCTGTGTCCGGGAAGGAAAACTGTTCGCATTTGCTTTACAGAACCGCTTTTCTGCAGGGAACATTAACGCTTGTTCAGGACGAAAGAAAGCACAGAGCCCCAGATTTGCTGTTGCCCTGGAGAGCTTGCAGAGCACTGGGGAAAGGCAGGCAGAGAATTCCCTGCTAGCACCTTCTCTGTGTCCGGGAAGGAAAACTGTTCGCATTTGCTTCACAGAACCGCTTTTCTGCAGAGAACACTAACGCTTGTTCAGGACGAAAGAAAGCACAGAGCCCCAGATTTGCTGTTGCCCTGGAGAGCTTGCAGAGCACTGGGGAAAGGCAGGCAGAGAATTCCCTGCTAGCACCTTCTCTGTGTCCGGGAAGGAGAGATGTTCACATTGTTTCACAGAATCGCATTTGCGTCGCTGCAGGGAACATTAACGCTTATTCAGGACGAAAGAAAGCACAGAGCCCCAGATTTGCTGTTGCCCTGGAGAGCTTGCAGAGCACTGGGGAAAGGCAGGCAGAGAATTCCCTGCTAGCACCTTCTCTGTGTCCGGGAAGGAAAACTGTTCGCATTTGCTTCACAGAACCGCTTTTCTGCAGGCAACATTAACGCTTGTTCAGGACGAAAGAAAGCACAGAGCCCCAGATTTGCTGTTGCCCTGGAGAGCTTGCAGAGCACCGGGGAAAGGCAGGCAGAGAATTCCCTGATAGCACCTTCTCTGTGCCTAGGAAGGAGAAATGTTCACATTGTTTCACAGAATCGCATTTGCGTCGCTGCAGGGAACATTAACGCTTGTTCAGGACGAAAGAAAGCACAGAGCCCCAGATTTGCTGTTGCCCTGGAGAGCTTGCAGAGCACTGGGGAAAGGCAGGCAGAGAATTCCCTGCTAGCACCTTCTCTGTGTCCGGGAAGGAAAACTGTTCGCATTTGCTTCACAGAACCGCTTTTCTGCAGAGAACACTAACGCTTGTTCAGGACGAAAGAAAGCACAGAGCCCCAGATTTGCTGTTGCCCTGGAGAGCTTGCAGAGCACTGGGGAAAGGCAGGCAGAGAATTCCCTGCTAGCACCTTCTCTGTGCCTGGGAAGGAGAAGTCTTCACGTTGTTACTCGGAATCGCATTTGCGTCGCTGTAGAGAACACTAACGCTTGTTCAGGACGAAAGAAAGCACAGAGCGCCAGATTTGCTGTTGCCCTGGAGAGCTTGCAGAGCACTGGGGAAAGGCAGGCAGAGAATTCCCCGCTAGCACCTTCTCTGTGTCCGGGAAGGAAAACTGTTCGCATTTGCTTCACAGAACCGCTTTTCTGCAGGGAACATTAACGCTTGTTCAGGACGAAAGAAAGCACAGAGCCCCAGATTTGCTGTTGCCCTGGAGAGCTTGCAGAGCACCGGGGAAAGGCAGGCAGAGAATTCCCTGCTAGCACCTTCTCTGTGTCCGGGAAGGAAAACTGTTCGCATTTGCTTTACAGAACCGCTTTTCTGCAGGGAACATTAACGCTTGTTCAGGACGAAAGAAAGCACAGAGCCCCAGATTTGCTGTTGCCCTGGAGAGCTTGCAGAGCACTGGGGAAAGGCAGGCAGAGAATTCCCTGCTAGCACCTTCTCTGTGTCCGGGAAGGAAAACTGTTCGCATTTGCTTCACAGAACCGCTTTTCTGCAGGGAACATTAACGCTTCTTCAGGACGAAAGAAAGCACAGAGCCCCAGATTTGCTGTTGCCCTGGAGAGCTTGCAGAGCACTGGGGAAAGGCAGGCAGAGAATTCCCTGCTAGCACCTTCTCTGTGTCCGGGAAGGAAAACTGTTCGCATTTGCTTCACAGAACCGCTTTTCTGCAGAGAACACTAACGCTTGTTCAGGACGAAAGAAAGCACAGAGCCCCAGATTTGCTGTTGCCCTGGAGAGCTTGCAGAGCACTGGGGAAAGGCAGGCAGAGAATTCCCTGCTAGCACCTTCTCTGTGTCCGGGAAGGAGAGATGTTCACATTGTTTCACAGAATCGCATTTGCGTCGCTGCAGGGAACATTAACGCTTATTCAGGACGAAAGAAAGCACAGAGCCCCAGATTTGCTGTTGCCCTGGAGAGCTTGCAGAGCACTGGGGAAAGGCAGGCAGAGAATTCCCTGCTAGCACCTTCTCTGTGTCCGGGAAGGAAAACTGTTCGCATTTGCTTCACAGAACCGCTTTTCTGCAGGGAACATTAACGCTTGTTCAGGACGA
Organism: Strix aluco; assembly: GCF_031877795.1. Lineage (NCBI taxonomy): Eukaryota > Metazoa > Chordata > Aves > Strigiformes > Strigidae > Strix > Strix aluco. The sequence continues at coordinate 10,522,103 of NC_133932.1, forward strand.
AAGAAAGCACAGAGCCCCAGATTTGCTGTTGCCCTGGAGAGCTTGCAGAGCACTGGGGAAAGGCAGGCAGAGAATTCCCTGCTAGCACCTTCTCTGTGCCTAGGAAGGAGAAATGTTCACATTGTTTCACAGAATCGCATTTGCGTCGCTGCAGGGAACATTAACGCTTGTTCAGGACGAAAGAAAGCACAGAGCCCCAGATTTGCTGTTGCCCTGGAGAGCTTGCAGAGCACTGGGGAAAGGCAGGCAGAGAATTCCCTGCTAGCACCTTCTCTGTGTCCGGGAAGGAAAACTGTTCGCATTTGCTTCACAGAACCGCTTTTCTGCAGAGAACACTAACGCTTGTTCAGGACGAAAGAAAGCACAGAGCCCCAGATTTGCTGTTGCCCTGGAGAGCTTGCAGAGCACTGGGGAAAGGCAGGCAGAGAATTCCCTGATAGCACCTTCTCTGTGTCCGGGAATGAGAAGTCTTCACGTTGTTACTCGGAATCGCATTTGCGTCGCTGTAGAGAACACTAACGCTTGTTCAGGACGAAAGAAAGCACAGAGCCCCAGATTTGCTGTTGCCCTGGAGAGCTTGCAGAGCACTGGGGAAAGGCAGGCAGAGAATTCCCTGCTAGCACCTTCTCTGTGTCCGGGAAGGAGAAATGTTCACATTGTTTCACAGAATCGCATTTGCGTCGCTGCAGGGAACATTAACGCTTGTTCAGGACGAAAGAAAGCACAGAGCCCCAGATTTGCTGTTGCCCTGGAGAGCTTGCAGAGCACTGGGGAAAGGCAGGCAGAGAATTCCCTGCTAGCACCTTCTCTGTACCTGGGAAGGAGAAGTCTTCACGTTGTTACTCGGAATCGCATTTGCGTCGCTGTAGAGAACACTAACGCTTGTTCAGGACGAAAGAAAGCACAGAGCGCCAGATTTGCTGTTGCCCTGGAGAGCTTGCAGAGCACTGGGGAAAGGCAGGCAGAGAATTCCCCGCTAGCACCTTCTCTGTGTCCGGGAAGGAAAACTGTTCGCATTTGCTTCACAGAACCGCTTTTCTGCAGGGAACATTAACGCTTGTTCAGGACGAAAGAAAGCACAGAGCCCCAGATTTGCTGTTGCCCTGGAGAGCTTACAGAGCACCGGGGAAAGGCAGGCAGAGAATTCCCTGCTAGCACCTTCTCTGTGTCCGGGAAGGAAAACTGTTCGCATTTGCTTTACAGAACCGCTTTTCTGCAGGGAACATTAACGCTTGTTCAGGACGAAAGAAAGCACAGAGCCCCAGATTTGCTGTTGCCCTGGAGAGCTTGCAGAGCACTGGGGAAAGGCAGGCAGAGAATTCCCTGCTAGCACCTTCTCTGTGTCCGGGAAGGAGAAATGTTCACATTGTTTCACAGAATCGCATTTGCATAGCTGCAGGGAACATTAACGATTGTTCAGGACGAAAGAAAGCACAGAGCGCCAGATTTGCTGTTGCCCTGGAGAGCTTGCAGAGCACTGGGGAAAGGCAGGCAGAGAATTCCCTGCTAGCACCTTCTCTGTGTCCGGGAAGGAAAACTGTTCGCATTTGCTTCACAGAACCCATTTTCTGCAGAGAACACTAACGCTTGTTCAGGATGAAAGAAAGCACAGAGCCCCAGATTTGCTGTTGCCCTGAAGAGCTTGCAGAGCACTGGGGAAAGGCAGGCAGAGAATTCCCTGCTAGCACCTTCTCTGTGTCCGGGAAGGAAAACTGTTCGCATTTGCTTCACAGAACCGCTTTTCTGCAGAGAACACTAACGCTTGTTCAGGACAAAAGAAAGCACAGAGCCCCAGATTTGCTGTTTCCCTGGACAGCTTGCAGAGCACTGGGGAAAGGCAGGCAGAGAATTCCCTGCTAGCACCTTCTCTGTGTCCGGGAAGGAGAAATGTTCACATTGTTTCACAGAATCGCATTTGCGTCGCTGCAGGGAACATTAACGCTTATTCAGGACGAAAGAAAGCACAGAGCCCCAGATTTGCTGTTGCCCTGGAGAGCTTGCAGAGCACTGGGGAAAGACAGGCAGAGAATTCCCTGCTAGCACCTTCTCTGTGTCCGGGAAGGAAAACTGTTCGCATTTGCTTCACAGAACCGCTTTTCTGCAGGGAACATTAACGCTTGTTCAGGACGAAAGAAAGCACAGAGCCCCAGATTTGCTGTTGCCCTGGAGAGCTTGCAGAGCACTGGGGAAAGGCAGGCAGAGAATTCCCTGCTAGCGCCTTCTCTGTGTCCGGGAAGGAAAACTGTTCGCATTTGCTTCACAGAACCGCTTTTCTGCAGAGAACACTAACGCTTGTTCAGGACAAAAGAAAGCACAGAGCCCCAGATTTGCTGTTTCCCTGGACAGCTTGCAGAGCACTGGGGAAAGGCAGGCAGAGAATTCCCTGCTAGCACCTTCTCTGTGTCCGGGAAGGAGAAATATTCACATTGTTTCACAGAATCGCATTTGCGTCGCTGCAGGGAACATTAACGCTTATTCAGGACGAAAGAAAGCACAGAGCCCCAGATTTGCTGTTGCCCTGGAGAGCTTGCAGAGCACTGGGGAAAGGCAGGCAGAGAATTCCCTGCTAGCACCTTCTCTGTGTCCGGGAAGGAAAACTGTTCGCATTTGCTTCACAGAACCGCTTTTCTGCAGAGAACACTAACGCTTGTTCAGGACGAAAGAAAGCACAGAGCCCCAGATTTGCTGTTGCCCTGGAGAGCTTGCAGAGCACTGGGGAAAGGCAGGCAGAGAATTCCCTGCTAGCACCTTCTCTGTGTCCGGGAAGGAAAACTGTTCGCATTTGCTTCACAGAACCGCTTTTCTGCAGGGAACATTAACGCTTGTTCAGGACGAAAGAAAGCACGGAGCCCCAGATTTGCTGTTGCCCTGGAGAGCTTGCAGAGCACTGGGGAAAGGCAGGCAGAGAATTCCCTGCTAGCACCTTCTCTGTGTCCGGGAAGGAAAACTGTTCACATTTGCTTCACAGAACCGCTTTTCTGCAGAGAACACTAACGCTTGTTCAGGACGAAAGAAAGCACAGAGCCCCAGATTTGCTGTTGCCCTGCAGAGCTTGCAGAGCACTGGGGAAAGGCAGGCAGAGAATTCCCTGCTAGCATCTTCTCTGTGTCCGGGAAGGAGAAATGTTCACATTGTTTCACAGAACCGCTTTTCTGCAGGGAACATTAACGCTTGTTCAGGACGAAAGAAAGCACAGAGCCCCAGATTTGCTGTTGCCCTGGAGAGCTTGCAGAGCACTGGGGAAAGGCAGGCAGAGAATTCCCTGCTAGCACCTTCTCTGTGTCCGGGAAGGAAAACTGTTCGCATTTGCTTCACAGAACCGCTTTTCTGCAGAGAACACTAACGCTTGTTCAGGACGAAAGAAAGCACAGAGCCCCAGATTTGCTGTTTCCCTGGACAGCTTGCAGAGCACTGGGGAAAGGCAGGCAGAGAATTCCCTGATAGCACCTTCTCTGTGTCCGGGAATGAGAAGTCTTCACGTTGTTACTCGGAATCGCATTTGCGTCGCTGTAGAGAACACTAACGCTTGTTCAGGACGAAAGAAAGCACAGAGCCCCAGATTTGCTGTTGCCCTGGAGAGCTTGCAGAGCACTGGGGAAAGGCAGGCAGAGAATTCCCTGATAGCACCTTCTCTGTGTCCGGGAAGGAGAAATGTTCACATTGTTTCACAGAATCGCATTTGCGTCGCTGCAGGGAACATTAACGCTTATTCAGGACGAAAGAAAGCACAGAGCCCCAGATTTGCTGTTGCCCTGGAGAGCTTGCAGAGCACTGGGGAAAGGCAGGCAGAGAATTCCCTGCTAGCACCTTCTCTGTGCCTGGGAAGGAGAAGTCTTCACGTTGTTACTCGGAATCGCATTTGCGTCGCTGTAGAGAACACTAACGCTTGTTCAGGACGAAAGAAAGCACAGAGCCCCAGATTTGCTGTTGCCCTGGAGAGCTTGCAGAGCACCGGGGAAAGGCAGGCAGAGAATTCCCTGCTAGCACCTTCTCTGTGTCCGGGAAGGAAAACTGTTCGCATTTGCTTTACAGAACCGCTTTTCTGCAGGGAACATTAACGCTTGTTCAAGACGAAAGAAAGCACAGAGCCCCAGATTTGCTGTTGCCCTGGAGAGCTTGCAGAGCACTGGGGAAAGGCAGGCAGAGAATTCCCTGCTAGCACCTTCTCTGTGTCCGGGAAGGAGAAATGTTCACATTGTTTCACAGAATCGCATTTGCGTAGCTGCAGGGAACATTAACGCTTGTTCAGGACGAAAGAAAGCACAGAGCCCCAGATTTGCTGTTGCCCTGGAGAGCTTGCAGAGCACTGGGGAAAGGCAGGCAGAGAATTCCCTGCTAGCACCTTCTCTGTGCCTAGGAAGGAGAAATGTTCACATTGTTTCACAGAATCGCATTTGCGTCGCTGCAGGGAACATTAACGCTTGTTCAGGACGAAAGAAAGCACAGAGCCCCAGATTTGCTGTTGCCCTGGAGAGCTTGCAGAGCACTGGGGAAAGGCAGGCAGAGAATTCCCTGCTAGCACCTTCTCTGTGTCCGGGAAGGAAAACTGTTCGCATTTGCTTCACAGAACCGCTTTTCTGCAGGGAACATTAACGCTTGTTCAGGACGAAAGAAAGCACAGAGCCCCAGATTTGCTGTTGCCCTGGAGAGCTTGCAGAGCACTGGGGAAAGGCAGGCAGAGAATTCCCTGCTAGCACCTTCTCTGTGTCCGGGAAGGAAAACTGTTCACATTTGCTTCACAGAACCGCTTTTCTGCAGAGAACACTAACGCTTGTTCAGGACGAAAGAAAGCACAGAGCCCCAGATTTGCTGTTGCCCTGGAGAGCTTGCAGAGCACTGGGGAAAGGCAGGCAGAGAATTCCCTGCTAGCACCTTCTCTGTGCCTAGGAAGGAGAAATGTTCACATTGTTTCACAGAATCGCATTTGCGTCGCTGCAGGCAACATTAACGCTTATTCAGGACGAAAGAAAGCACAGAGCCCCAGATTTGCTGTTGCCCTGGAGAGCTTGCAGAGCACTGGGGAAAGGCAGGCAGAGAATTCCCTGCTAGCACCTTCTCTGTGTCCGGGAAGGAGAAATGTTCACATTGTTTCACAGAATCGCATTTGCGTCGCTGCAGGGAACATTAACGCTTATTCAGGACGAAAGAAAGCACAGAGCCCCAGATTTGCTGTTGCCCTGGAGAGCTTGCAGAGCACTGGGGAAAGGCAGGCAGAGAATTCCCTGCTAGCACCTTCTCTGTGTCCGGGAAGGAAAACTGTTCGCATTTGCTTCACAGAACCGCTTTTCTGCAGGGAACATTAACGCTTCTTCAGGACGAAAGAAAGCACAGAGCCCCAGATTTGCTGTTGCCCTGGAGAGCTTGCAGAGCACTGGGGAAAGGCAGGCAGAGAATTCCCTGCTAGCACCTTCTCTGTGTCTGGGAAGGAAAACTGTTCGCATTTGCTTCACAGAACCACTTTTCTGCAGAGAACACTAACGCTTGTTCAGGACGAAAGAAAGCACAGAGCCCCAGATTTGCTGTTGCCCTGGAGAGCTTGCAGAGCACTGGGGAAAGGCAGGCAGAGAATTCCCTGCTAGCACCTTCTCTGTGTCCGGGAAGGAGAAGTCTTCACGTTGTTACTCGGAATCGCATTTGCGTCGCTGTAGAGAACACTAACGCTTGTTCAGGACGAAAGAAAGCACAGAGCGCCAGATTTGCTGTTGCCCTGGAGAGCTTGCAGAGCACCGGGGAAAGGCAGGCAGAGAATTCCCTGCTAGCACCTTCTCTGTGTCCGGGAAGGAAAACTGTTCGCATTTGCTTCACAGAACCGCTTTTCTGCAGGGAACATTAACGCTTGTTCAGGACGAAAGAAAGCACAGAGCCCCAGATTTGCTGTTGCCCTGGAGAGCTTGCAGAGCACTGGGGAAAGGCAGGCAGAGAATTCCCTGCTAGCACCTTCTCTGTGCCTAGGAAGGAGAAATGTTCACATTGTTTCACAGAATCGCATTTGCGTCGCTGCAGGGAACATTAACGCTTGTTCAGGACGAAAGAAAGCACAGAGCCCCAGATTTGCTGTTGCCCTGGAGAGCTTGCAGAGCACTGGGGAAAGGCAGGCAGAGAATTCCCTGCTAGCACCTTCTCTGTGTCCGGGAAGGAAAACTGTTCGCATTTGCTTCACAGAACCGCTTTTCTGCAGGGAACATTAACGCTTGTTCAGGACGAAAGAAAGCACAGAGCCCCAGATTTGCTGTTGCCCTGGAGAGCTTGCAGAGCACTGGGGAAAGGCAGGCAGAGAATTCCCTGCTAGCACCTTCTCTGTGTCCGGGAAGGAAAACTGTTCGCATTTGCTTCACAGAACCGCTTTTCTGCAGAGAACACTAACGCTTGTTCAGGATGAAAGAAAGCACAGAGCCCCAGATTTGCTGTTGCCCTGGAGAGCTTGCAGAGCACTGGGGAAAGGCAGGCAGAGAATTCCCTGATAGCACCTTCTCTGTGTCCGGGAAGGAGAAATGTTCACATTGTTTCACAGAATCGCACTTGCTTCGCTGCAGGGAACATTAACGCTTATTCAGGACGAAAGAAAGCACAGAGCCCCAGATTTGCTGTTGCCCTGGAGAGCTTGCAGAGCACTGGGGAAAGGCAGGCAGAGAATTCCCTGCTAGCACCTTCTCTGTGCCTGGGAAGGAGAAGTCTTCACGTTGTTACTCGGAATCGCATTTGCGTCGCTGTAGAGAACACTAACGCTTGTTCAGGACGAAAGAAAGCACAGAGCGCCAGATTTGCTGTTGCCCTGGAGAGCTTGCAGAGCACTGGGGAAAGGCAGGCAGAGAATTCCCCGCTAGCACCTTCTCTGTGTCCGGGAAGGAAAACTGTTCGCATTTGCTTCACAGAACCGCTTTTCTGCAGGGAACATTAACGCTTGTTCAGGACGAAAGAAAGCACAGAGCCCCAGATTTGCTGTTGCCCTGGAGAGCTTGCAGAGCACCGGGGAAAGGCAGGCAGAGAATTCCCTGCTAGCACCTTCTCTGTGTCCGGGAAGGAAAACTGTTCGCATTTGCTTTACAGAACCGCTTTTCTGCAGGGAACATTAACGCTTGTTCAGGACGAAAGAAAGCACAGAGCCCCAGATTTGCTGTTGCCCTGGAGAGCTTGCAGAGCACTGGGGAAAGGCAGGCAGAGAATTCCCTGCTAGCACCTTCTCTGTGTCCGGGAAGGAAAACTGTTCGCATTTGCTTCACAGAACCGCTTTTCTGCAGGGAACATTAACGCTTCTTCAGGACGAAAGAAAGCACAGAGCCCCAGATTTGCTGTTGCCCTGGAGAGCTTGCAGAGCACTGGGGAAAGGCAGGCAGAGAATTCCCTGCTAGCACCTTCTCTGTGTCCGGGAAGGAAAACTGTTCGCATTTGCTTCACAGAACCGCTTTTCTGCAGAGAACACTAACGCTTGTTCAGGACGAAAGAAAGCACAGAGCCCCAGATTTGCTGTTGCCCTGGAGAGCTTGCAGAGCACTGGGGAAAGGCAGGCAGAGAATTCCCTGCTAGCACCTTCTCTGTGTCCGGGAAGGAGAGATGTTCACATTGTTTCACAGAATCGCATTTGCGTCGCTGCAGGGAACATTAACGCTTATTCAGGACGAAAGAAAGCACAGAGCCCCAGATTTGCTGTTGCCCTGGAGAGCTTGCAGAGCACTGGGGAAAGGCAGGCAGAGAATTCCCTGCTAGCACCTTCTCTGTGTCCGGGAAGGAAAACTGTTCGCATTTGCTTCACAGAACAGCTTTTCTGCAGGCAACATTAACGCTTGTTCAGGACGAAAGAAAGCACAGAGCCCCAGATTTGCTGTTGCCCTGGAGAGCTTGCAGAGCACCGGGGAAAGGCAGGCAGAGAATTCCCTGATAGCACCTTCTCTGTGCCTAGGAAGGAGAAATGTTCACATTGTTTCACAGAATCGCATTTGCGTCGCTGCAGGGAACATTAACGCTTGTTCAGGACGAAAGAAAGCACAGAGCCCCAGATTTGCTGTTGCCCTGGAGAGCTTGCAGAGCACTGGGGAAAGGCAGGCAGAGAATTCCCTGCTAGCACCTTCTCTGTGTCCGGGAAGGAAAACTGTTCGCATTTGCTTCACAGAACCGCTTTTCTGCAGAGAACACTAACGCTTGTTCAGGACGAAAGAAAGCACAGAGCCCCAGATTTGCTGTTGCCCTGGAGAGCTTGCAGAGCACTGGGGAAAGGCAGGCAGAGAATTCCCTGATAGCACCTTCTCTGTGTCCGGGAATGAGAAGTCTTCACGTTGTTACTCGGAATCGCATTTGCGTCGCTGTAGAGAACACTAACGCTTGTTCAGGACGAAAGAAAGCACAGAGCCCCAGATTTGCTGTTGCCCTGGAGAGCTTGCAGAGCACTGGGGAAAGGCAGGCAGAGAATTCCCTGCTAGCACCTTCTCTGTGTCCGGGAAGGAGAAATGTTCACATTGTTTCACAGAATCGCATTTGCGTCGCTGCAGGGAACATTAACGCTTATTCAGGACGAAAGAAAGCACAGAGCGCCAGATTTGCTGTTGCCCTGGAGAGCTTGCAGAGCACTGGGGAAAGGCAGGCAGAGAATTCCCCGCTAGCACCTTCTCTGTGTCCGGGAAGGAAAACTGTTCGCATTTGCTTCACAGAACCGCTTTTCTGCAGGGAACATTAACGCTTGTTCAGGACGAAAGAAAGCACAGAGCCCCAGATTTGCTGTTGCCCTGGAGAGCTTGCAGAGCACCGGGGAAAGGCAGGCAGAGAATTCCCTGCTAGCACCTTCTCTGTGTCCGGGAAGGAAAACTGTTCGCATTTGCTTTACAGAACCGCTTTTCTGCAGGGAACATTAACGCTTGTTCAGGACGAAAGAAAGCACAGAGCCCCAGATTTGCTGTTGCCCTGGAGAGCTTGCAGAGCACTGGGGAAAGGCAGGCAGAGAATTCCCTGCTAGCACCTTCTCTGTGTCCGGGAAGGAGAAATGTTCACATTGTTTCACAGAATCGCATTTGCGTAGCTGCAGGGAACATTAACGATTGTTCAGGACGAAAGAAAGCACAGAGCGCCAGATTTGCTGTTGCCCTGGAGAGCTTGCAGAGCACTGGGGAAAGGCAGGCAGAGAATTCCCTGCTAGCACCTTCTCTGTGTCCGGGAAGGAAAACTGTTCACATTTGCTTCACAGAACCCATTTTCTGCAGAGAACACTAACGCTTGTTCAGGACGAAAGAAAGCACAGAGCCCCAGATTTGCTGTTGCCCTGAAGAGCTTGCAGAGCACTGGGGAAAGGCAGGCAGAGAATTCCCTGCTAGCACCTTCTCTGTGTCCGGGAAGGAAAACTGTTCGCATTTGCTTCACAGAACCGCTTTTCTGCAGAGAACACTAATGCTTGTTCAGGACAAAAGAAAGCACAGAGCCCCAGATTTGCTGTTGCCCTGGACAGCTTGCAGAGCACTGGGGAAAGGCAGGCAGAGAATTCCCTGCTAGCACCTTCTCTGTGTCCGGGAAGGAGAAATGTTCACATTGTTTCACAGAATCGCATTTGCGTCGCTGCAGGGAACATTAACGCTTATTCAGGACGAAAGAAAGCACAGAGCCCCAGATTTGCTGTTGCCCTGGAGAGCTTGCAGAGCACTGGGGAAAGGCAGGCAGAGAATTCCCTGCTAGCACCTTCTCTGTGTCCGGGAAGGAAAACTGTTCGCATTTGCTTCACAGAACCGCTTTTCTGCAGGGAACATTAACGCTTGTTCAGGACGAAAGAAAGCACAGAGCCCCAGATTTGCTGTTGCCCTGGAGAGCTTGCAGAGCACTGGGGAAAGGCAGGCAGAGAATTCCCTGCTAGCGCCTTCTCTGTGTCCGGGAAGGAAAACTGTTCGCATTTGCTTCACAGAACCGCTTTTCTGCAGAGAACACTAACGCTTGTTCAGGACAAAAGAAAGCACAGAGCCCCAGATTTGCTGTTTCCCTGGACAGCTTGCAGAGCACTGGGGAAAGGCAGGCAGAGAATTCCCTGCTAGCACCTTCTCTGTGTCCGGGAAGGAGAAATATTCACATTGTTTCACAGAATCGCATTTGCGTCGCTGCAGGGAACATTAACGCTTATTCAGGACGAAAGAAAGCACAGAGCCCCAGATTTGCTGTTGCCCTGGAGAGCTTGCAGAGCACTGGGGAAAGGCAGGCAGAGAATTCCCTGCTAGCACCTTCTCTGTGTCCGGGAAGGAAAACTGTTCGCATTTGCTTCACAGAACCGCTTTTCTGCAGAGAACACTAACGCTTGTTCAGGACGAAAGAAAGCACAGAGCCCCAGATTTGCTGTTGCCCTGGAGAGCTTGCAGAGCACTGGGGAAAGGCAGGCAGAGAATTCCCTGCTAGCACCTTCTCTGTGTCCGGGAAGGAAAACTGTTCGCATTTGCTTCACAGAACCGCTTTTCTGCAGGGACCATTAACGCTTGTTCAGGACGAAAGAAAGCACGGAGCCCCAGATTTGCTGTTGCCCTGGAGAGCTTGCAGAGCACTGGGGAAAGGCAGGCAGAGAATTCCCTGCTAGCACCTTCTCTGTGTCCGGGAAGGAAAACTGTTCACATTTGCTTCACAGAACCGCTTTTCTGCAGAGAACACTAACGCTTGTTCAGGACGAAAGAAAGCACAGAGCCCCAGATTTGCTGTTGCCCTGCAGAGCTTGCAGAGCACTGGGGAAAGGCAGGCAGAGAATTCCCTGCTAGCATCTTCTCTGTGTCCGGGAAGGAGAAATGTTCACATTGTTTCACAGAACCGCTTTTCTGCAGGGAACATTAACGCTTGTTCAGGACGAAAGAAAGCACAGAGCCCCAGATTTGCTGTTGCCCTGGAGAGCTTGCAGAGCACTGGGGAAAGGCAGGCAGAGAATTCCCTGCTAGCACCTTCTCTGTGTCCGGGAAGGAAAACTGTTCGCATTTGCTTCACAGAACCGCTTTTCTGCAGAGAACACTAACGCTTGTTCAGGACGAAAGAAAGCACAGAGCCCCAGATTTGCTGTTTCCCTGGACAGCTTGCAGAGCACTGGGGAAAGGCAGGCAGAGAATTCCCTGATAGCACCTTCTCTGTGTCCGGGAAGGAGAAGTCTTCACGTTGTTACTCGGAATCGCATTTGCGTCGCTGTAGAGAACACTAACGCTTGTTCAGGACGAAAGAAAGCACAGAGCCCCAGATTTGCTGTTGCCCTGGAGAGCTTGCAGAGCACTGGGGAAAGGCAGGCAGAGAATTCCCTGATAGCACCTTCTCTGTGTCCGGGAAGGAGAAATGTTCACATTGTTTCACAGAATCGCATTTGCGTCGCTGCAGGGAACATTAACGCTTATTCAGGACGAAAGAAAGCACAGAGCCCCAGATTTGCTGTTGCCCTGGAGAGCTTGCAGAGCACTGGGGAAAGGCAGGCAGAGAATTCCCTGCTAGCACCTTCTCTGTGCCTGGGAAGGAGAAGTCTTCACGTTGTTACTCGGAATCGCATTTGCGTCGCTGTAGAGAACACTAACGCTTGTTCAGGACGAAAGAAAGCACAGAGCGCCAGATTTGCTGTTGCCCTGGAGAGCTTGCAGAGCACTGGGGAAAGGCAGGCAGAGAATTCCCCGCTAGCACCTTCTCTGTGTCCGGGAAGGAAAACTGTTCGCATTTGCTTCACAGAACCGCTTTTCTGCAGGGAACATTAACGCTTGTTCAGGACGAAAGAAAGCACAGAGCCCCAGATTTGCTGTTGCCCTGGAGAGCTTGCAGAGCACCGGGGAAAGGCAGGCAGAGAATTCCCTGCTAGCACCTTCTCTGTGTCCGGGAAGGAAAACTGTTCGCATTTGCTTTACAGAACCGCTTTTCTGCAGGGAACATTAACGCTTGTTCAGGACGAAAGAAAGCACAGAGCCCCAGATTTGCTGTTGCCCTGGAGAACTTGCAGAGCACTGGGGAAAGGCAGGCAGAGAATTCCCTGCTAGCACCTTCTCTGTGTCCGGGAAGGAGAAGTGTTCACATTGTTTCACAGAATCGCATTTGCGTAGCTGCAGGGAACATTAACGCTTGTTCAGGACGAAAGAAAGCACAGAGCCCCAGATTTGCTGTTGCCCTGGAGAGCTTGCAGAGCACTGGGGAAAGGCAGGCAGAGAATTCCCTGCTAGCACCTTCTCTGTGTCCGGGAAGGAAAACTGTTCGCATTTGCTTCACAGAACCGCTTTTCTGCAGAGAACACTAACGCTTGTTCAGGACGAAAGAAAGCACAGAGCCCCAGATTTGCTGTTGCCCTGGAGAGCTTGCAGAGCACTGGGGAAAGGCAGGCAGAGAATTCCCTGCTAGCACCTTCTCTGTGTCCGGGAAGGAGAGATGTTCACATTGTTTCACAGAATCGCATTTGCGTCGCTGCAGGGAACATTAACGCTTATTCAGGACGAAAGAAAGCACAGAGCCCCAGATTTGCTGTTGCCCTGGAGAGCTTGCAGAGCACTGGGGAAAGGCAGGCAGAGAATTCCCTGCTAGCACCTTCTCTGTATCCGGGAAGGAAAACTGTTCGCATTTGCTTCACAGAACCGCTTTTCTGCAGGGAACATTAACGCTTGTTCAGGACGAAAGAAAGCACAGAGCCCCAGATTTGCTGTTGCCCTGGAGAGCTTGCAGAGCACTGGGGAAAGGCAGGCAGAGAATTCCCTGCTAGCGCCTTCTCTGTGTCCGGGAAGGAAAACTGTTCGCATTTGCTTCACAGAACCGCTTTTCTGCAGAGAACACTAACGCTTGTTCAGGACAAAAGAAAGCACAGAGCCCCAGATTTGCTGTTGCCCTGGAGAGCTTGCAGAGCACTGGGGAAAGGCAGGCAGAGAATTCCCTGCTAGCACCTTCTCTGTGTCCGGGAAGGAGAAATGTTCACATTGTTTCACAGAATCGCATTTGCGTCGCTGCAGGGAACATTAACGCTTGTTCAGGACGAAAGAAAGCACAGAGCCCCAGATTTGCTGTTGCCCTGGAGAGCTTGCAGAGCACTGGGGAAAGGCAGGCAGAGAATTCCCTGCTAGCACCTTCTCTGTGCCTGGGAAGCAGAAGTGTTCACATTGCTTCGCAGAATCGCTTTTGTGCAGAAAACACTAACACTTGTTCAGAACAAAAGAAAGCACAGAGCCCCAGATTTGCTGTTGTTCTGGAGAGCTTGCAGAGCACTGGGGAAAGGCAGGCAGAGAATTCCCTGCTAGCACCTTCTCTGTGCCTGGGAAGCAGAAGTGTTCACATTGCTTCGCAGAATCGCCTTTGTGCAGAAAACACTAACACTTGTTCAGAACAAAAGAAAGCACAGAGCCCCAGATTTGCTGTTGTCCTGGAGAGCTTGCAGAGCACTGGGGAAAGGCAGGCAGAGAATTCCCTGCTAGCACCTTCTCTGTGCCTGGGAAGCAGAAGTGTTCACATTGCTTCGCAGAATCGCCTTTGTGCAGAAAACACTAACACTTGTTCAGAACAAAAGAAAGCACAGAGCCCCAGATTTGCTGTTGTCCTGGAGAGCTTGCAGAGCACTGGGGAAAGGCAGGCAGAGAATTCCCCGCTAGCACCTTCTCTGTGTCCGGGAAGGAAAACTGTTCGCATTTGCTTCACAGAACCGCTTTTCTTCAGGGAACATTAACGCTTATTCAGGACGAAAGAAAGCACAGAGCCCCAGATTTGCTGTTGCCCTGGAGAGCTTGCAGAGCACTGGGGAAAGGCAGGCAGAGAATTCCCTGCTAGCACCTTCTCTGTGTCCGGGAAGGAAAACTGTTCGCATTTGCTTCACAGAACCGCTTTTCTGCAGGGAACATTAACGCTTGTTCAGGACGAAAGAAAGCACAGAGCCCCAGATTTGCTGTTGCCCTGGAGAGCTTGCAGAGCACTGGGGAAAGGCAGGCAGAGAATTCCCTGCTAGCACCTTCTCTGTGTCCGGGAAGGAAAACTGTTCGCATTTGCTTCACAGAACCGCTTTTCTGCAGAGAACAGTAACGCTTGTTCAGGACGAAAGAAAGCACAGAGCGCCAGATTTGCTGTTGCCCTGGAGAGCTTGCAGAGCACCGGGGAAAGGCAGGCAGAGAATTCCCTGCTAGCACCTTCTCTGTGTCCGGGAAGGAGAAATATTCACATTTGCTTCACAGAACCGCTTTTCTGCAGGGAACATTAACGCTTCTTCAGGACGAAAGAAAGCACAGAGCCCCAGATTTGCTGCTGCCCTGGAGAGCTTGCAGAGCACTGGGGAAAGGCAGGCAGAGAATTCCCTGCTAGCACCTTCTCTGTGTCCGGGAAGGAAAACTGTTCGCATTTGCTTCACAGAACCGCTTTTCTGCAGGGAACACTAACGCTTGTTCAGGACGAAAGAAAGCACAGAGCCCCAGATTGGCTGTTGCCCTGGAGAGCTTGCAGAGCACTGGGGAAAGGCAGGCAGAGAATTCCCTGCTAGCACCTTCTCTGTGTCCGGGAACGAAAACTGTTCGCATTTGCTTCACAGAACCGCTTTTCTGCAGGGAACATTAACGCTTGTTCAGGACGAAAGAAAGCACAGAGCCCCAGATTTGCTGTTGCCCCGGAGAGCTTGCAGAGCACTGGGGAAAGGCAGGCAGAGAATTTCCTGCTAGCACCTTCTCTGTGCCTAGGAAGGAGATATGTTCACATTGTTTCACAGAATCGCATTTGCGTCGCTGCAGGGAACATTAACGCTTGTTCAGGACGAAAGAAAGCACGGAGCCCCAGATTTGCTGTTGCCCTGGAGAGCTTGCAGAGCACTGGGGAAAGGCAGGCAGAGAATTCCCTGCTAGCACCTTCTCTGTGTCCGGGAAGGAAAACTGTTCACATTTGCTTCACAGAACCGCTTTTCTGCAGAGAACACTAACGCTTGTTCAGGACGAAAGAAAGCACAGAGCCCCAGATTTGCTGTTGCCGTGGAGAGCTTGCAGAGCACTGGGGAAAGGCAGGCAGAGAATTCCCTGCTAGCACCTTCTCTGTGTCCGGGAAGGAAAACTGTTCGCATTTGCTTCACAGAACCGCTTTTCTGCAGAGAACACTAACGCTTGTTCAGGACGAAAGAAAGCACAGAGCCCCAGATTGGCTGTTGCCCTGGAGAGCTTGCAGAGCACTGGGGAAAGGCAGGCAGAGAATTCCCTGCTAGCACCTTCTCTGTGCCTAGGAAGGAGAAATGTTCACATTGTTTCACAGAATCGCATTTGCGTCGCTGCAGGGAACATTAACGCTTGTTCAGGATGAAAGAAAGCACAGAGCCCCAGATTTGCTGTTGCCCTGGAGAGCTTGCAGAGCACTGGGGAAAGGCAGGCAGAGAATTCCCTGCTAGCACCTTCTCTGTGTCCGGGAAGGAGAAATGTTCACATTGTTTCACAGAATCGCATTTGCGTCGCTGCAGGGAACATTAACGCTTATTCAGGACGAAAGAAAGCACAGAGCCCCAGATTTGCTGTTGCCCTGGAGAGCTTGCAGAGCACCGGGGAAAGGCAGGCAGAGAATTCCCCGCTAGCACCTTCTCTGTGTCCGGGAAGGAAAACTGTTCGCATTTGCTTCACAGAACCGCTTTTCTGCAGGGAACATTAACGCTTGTTCAGGACGAAAGAAAGCACAGAGCGCCAGATTTGCTGTTGCCCTGGAGAGCTTGCAGAGCACTGGGGAAAGGCAGGCAGAGAATTCCCTGCTAGCACCTTCTCTGTGTCCGGGAAGGAGAAATGTTCACATTGTTTCAGAGAATCGCATTTGCGTCGCTGCAGGGAACATTAATGCTTATTCAGGACGAAAGAAAGCACAGAGCCCCAGATTTGCTGTTGCCCTGGAGAGCTTGCAGAGCACTGGGGAAAGGCAGGCAGAGAATTCCCCGCTAGCACCTTCTCTGTGTCCGGGAAGGAAAACTGTTCGCATTTGCTTCACAGAACCGCTTTTCTGCAGGAAACATTAACGCTTGTTCAGGACGAAAGAAAGCACAGAGCCCCAGATTTGCTGTTGCCCTGGAGAGCTTGCAGAGCACTGGGGAAAGGCAGGCAGAGAATTCCCTGCTAGCACCTTCTCTGTGCCTGGGAAGGAGAAGTCTTCACGTTGTTACTCGGAATCGCATTTGCGTCGCTGTAGAGAACACTAACGCTTGTTCAGGACGAAAGAAAGCACAGAGCGCCAGATTTGCTGTTGCCCTGGAGAGCTTGCAGAGCACTGGGGAAAGGCAGGCAGAGAATTCCCCGCTAGCACCTTCTCTGTGTCCGGGAAGGAAAACTGTTCGCATTTGCTTCACAGAACCGCTTTTCTGCAGGGAACATTAACGCTTGTTCAGGACGAAAGAAAGCACAGAGCCCCAGATTTGCTGTTGCCCTGGAGAGCTTGCAGAGCACCGGGGAAAGGCAGGCAGAGAATTCCCTGCTAGCACCTTCTCTGTGTCCGGGAAGGAAAACTGTTCGCATTTGCTTTACAGAACCGCTTTTCTGCAGGGAACATTAACGCTTGTTCAGGACGAAAGAAAGCACAGAGCCCCAGATTTGCTGTTGCCCTGGAGAACTTGCAGAGCACTGGGGAAAGGCAGGCAGAGAATTCCCTGCTAGCACCTTCTCTGTGTCCGGGAAGGAGAAGTGTTCACATTGTTTCACAGAATCGCATTTGCGTAGCTGCAGGGAACATTAACGCTTGTTCAGGACGAAAGAAAGCACAGAGCCCCAGATTTGCTGTTGCCCTGGAGAGCTTGCAGAGCACTGGGGAAAGGCAGGCAGAGAATTCCCTGCTAGCACCTTCTCTGTGTCCGGGAAGGAAAACTGTTCGCATTTGCTTCACAGAACCGCTTTTCTGCAGAGAACACTAACGCTTGTTCAGGACGAAAGAAAGCACAGAGCCCCAGATTTGCTGTTGCCCTGGAGAGCTTGCAGAGCACTGGGGAAAGGCAGGCAGAGAATTCCCTGCTAGCACCTTCTCTGTGTCCGGGAAGGAGAGATGTTCACATTGTTTCACAGAATCGCATTTGCGTCGCTGCAGGGAACATTAACGCTTATTCAGGACGAAAGAAAGCACAGAGCCCCAGATTTGCTGTTGCCCTGGAGAGCTTGCAGAGCACTGGGGAAAGGCAGGCAGAGAATTCCCTGCTAGCACCTTCTCTGTATCCGGGAAGGAAAACTGTTCGCATTTGCTTCACAGAACCGCTTTTCTGCAGGGAACATTAACGCTTGTTCAGGACGAAAGAAAGCACAGAGCCCCAGATTTGCTGTTGCCCTGGAGAGCTTGCAGAGCACTGGGGAAAGGCAGGCAGAGAATTCCCTGCTAGCGCCTTCTCTGTGTCCGGGAAGGAAAACTGTTCGCATTTGCTTCACAGAACCGCTTTTCTGCAGAGAACACTAACGCTTGTTCAGGACAAAAGAAAGCACAGAGCCCCAGATTTGCTGTTGCCCTGGAGAGCTTGCAGAGCACTGGGGAAAGGCAGGCAGAGAATTCCCTGCTAGCACCTTCTCTGTGTCCGGGAAGGAGAAATGTTCACATTGTTTCACAGAATCGCATTTGCGTCGCTGCAGGGAACATTAACGCTTGTTCAGGACGAAAGAAAGCACAGAGCCCCAGATTTGCTGTTGCCCTGGAGAGCTTGCAGAGCACTGGGGAAAGGCAGGCAGAGAATTCCCTGCTAGCACCTTCTCTGTGCCTGGGAAGCAGAAGTGTTCACATTGCTTCGCAGAATCGCTTTTGTGCAGAAAACACTAACACTTGTTCAGAACAAAAGAAAGCACAGAGCCCCAGATTTGCTGTTGTTCTGGAGAGCTTGCAGAGCACTGGGGAAAGGCAGGCAGAGAATTCCCTGCTAGCACCTTCTCTGTGCCTGGGAAGCAGAAGTGTTCACATTGCTTCGCAGAATCGCCTTTGTGCAGAAAACACTAACACTTGTTCAGAACAAAAGAAAGCACAGAGCCCCAGATTTGCTGTTGTCCTGGAGAGCTTGCAGAGCACTGGGGAAAGGCAGGCAGAGAATTCCCTGCTAGCACCTTCTCTGTGCCTGGGAAGCAGAAGTGTTCACATTGCTTCGCAGAATCGCCTTTGTGCAGAAAACACTAACACTTGTTCAGAACAAAAGAAAGCACAGAGCCCCAGATTTGCTGTTGTCCTGGAGAGCTTGCAGAGCACTGGGGAAAGGCAGGCAGAGAATTCCCCGCTAGCACCTTCTCTGTGTCCGGGAAGGAAAACTGTTCGCATTTGCTTCACAGAACCGCTTTTCTTCAGGGAACATTAACGCTTATTCAGGACGAAAGAAAGCACAGAGCCCCAGATTTGCTGTTGCCCTGGAGAGCTTGCAGAGCACTGGGGAAAGGCAGGCAGAGAATTCCCTGCTAGCACCTTCTCTGTGTCCGGGAAGGAAAACTGTTCGCATTTGCTTCACAGAACCGCTTTTCTGCAGGGAACATTAACGCTTGTTCAGGACGAAAGAAAGCACAGAGCCCCAGATTTGCTGTTGCCCTGGAGAGCTTGCAGAGCACTGGGGAAAGGCAGGCAGAGAATTCCCTGCTAGCACCTTCTCTGTGTCCGGGAAGGAAAACTGTTCGCATTTGCTTCACAGAACCGCTTTTCTGCAGAGAACAGTAACGCTTGTTCAGGACGAAAGAAAGCACAGAGCGCCAGATTTGCTGTTGCCCTGGAGAGCTTGCAGAGCACCGGGGAAAGGCAGGCAGAGAATTCCCTGCTAGCACCTTCTCTGTGTCCGGGAAGGAGAAATATTCACATTTGCTTCACAGAACCGCTTTTCTGCAGGGAACATTAACGCTTCTTCAGGACGAAAGAAAGCACAGAGCCCCAGATTTGCTGCTGCCCTGGAGAGCTTGCAGAGCACTGGGGAAAGGCAGGCAGAGAATTCCCTGCTAGCACCTTCTCTGTGTCCGGGAAGGAAAACTGTTCGCATTTGCTTCACAGAACCGCTTTTCTGCAGGGAACACTAACGCTTGTTCAGGACGAAAGAAAGCACAGAGCCCCAGATTGGCTGTTGCCCTGGAGAGCTTGCAGAGCACTGGGGAAAGGCAGGCAGAGAATTCCCTGCTAGCACCTTCTCTGTGTCCGGGAACGAAAACTGTTCGCATTTGCTTCACAGAACCGCTTTTCTGCAGGGAACATTAACGCTTGTTCAGGACGAAAGAAAGCACAGAGCCCCAGATTTGCTGTTGCCCCGGAGAGCTTGCAGAGCACTGGGGAAAGGCAGGCAGAGAATTTCCTGCTAGCACCTTCTCTGTGCCTAGGAAGGAGATATGTTCACATTGTTTCACAGAATCGCATTTGCGTCGCTGCAGGGAACATTAACGCTTGTTCAGGACGAAAGAAAGCACGGAGCCCCAGATTTGCTGTTGCCCTGGAGAGCTTGCAGAGCACTGGGGAAAGGCAGGCAGAGAATTCCCTGCTAGCACCTTCTCTGTGTCCGGGAAGGAAAACTGTTCACATTTGCTTCACAGAACCGCTTTTCTGCAGAGAACACTAACGCTTGTTCAGGACGAAAGAAAGCACAGAGCCCCAGATTTGCTGTTGCCGTGGAGAGCTTGCAGAGCACTGGGGAAAGGCAGGCAGAGAATTCCCTGCTAGCACCTTCTCTGTGTCCGGGAAGGAAAACTGTTCGCATTTGCTTCACAGAACCGCTTTTCTGCAGAGAACACTAACGCTTGTTCAGGACGAAAGAAAGCACAGAGCCCCAGATTGGCTGTTGCCCTGGAGAGCTTGCAGAGCACTGGGGAAAGGCAGGCAGAGAATTCCCTGCTAGCACCTTCTCTGTGCCTAGGAAGGAGAAATGTTCACATTGTTTCACAGAATCGCATTTGCGTCGCTGCAGGGAACATTAACGCTTGTTCAGGATGAAAGAAAGCACAGAGCCCCAGATTTGCTGTTGCCCTGGAGAGCTTGCAGAGCACTGGGGAAAGGCAGGCAGAGAATTCCCTGCTAGCACCTTCTCTGTGTCCGGGAAGGAGAAATGTTCACATTGTTTCACAGAATCGCATTTGCGTCGCTGCAGGGAACATTAACGCTTATTCAGGACGAAAGAAAGCACAGAGCCCCAGATTTGCTGTTGCCCTGGAGAGCTTGCAGAGCACCGGGGAAAGGCAGGCAGAGAATTCCCCGCTAGCACCTTCTCTGTGTCCGGGAAGGAAAACTGTTCGCATTTGCTTCACAGAACCGCTTTTCTGCAGGGAACATTAACGCTTGTTCAGGACGAAAGAAAGCACAGAGCGCCAGATTTGCTGTTGCCCTGGAGAGCTTGCAGAGCACTGGGGAAAGGCAGGCAGAGAATTCCCTGCTAGCACCTTCTCTGTGTCCGGGAAGGAGAAATGTTCACATTGTTTCAGAGAATCGCATTTGCGTCGCTGCAGGGAACATTAATTCTTATTCAGGACGAAAGAAAGCACAGAGCCCCAGATTTGCTGTTGCCCTGGAGAGCTTGCAGAGCACTGGGGAAAGGCAGGCAGAGAATTCCCCGCTAGCACCTTCTCTGTGTCCGGGAAGGAAAACTGTTCGCATTTGCTTCACAGAACCGCTTTTCTGCAGGAAACATTAACGCTTGTTCAGGACGAAAGAAAGCACAGAGCCCCAGATTTGCTGTTGCCCTGGAGAGCTTGCAGAGCACTGGGGAAAGGCAGGCAGAGAATTCCCCGCTAGCACCTTCTCTGTGTCCGGGAAGGAAAACTGTTCGCATTTGCTTCACAGAACCGCTTTTCTTCAGGGAACATTAACGCTTATTCAGGACGAAAGAAAGCACAGAGCCCCAGATTTGCTGTTGCCCTGGAGAGCTTGCAGAGCACCGGGGAAAGGCAGGCAGAGAATTCCCTGCTAGCACCTTCTCTGTGTCCGGGAAGGAAAACTGTTCGCATTTGCTTCACAGAACCGCTTTTCTGCAGGGAACATTAACGCTTCTTCAGGACGAAAGAAAGCACAGAGCCCCAGATTTGCTGTTGCCCTGGAGAGCTTGCAGAGCACTGGGGAAAGGCAGGCAGAGAATTCCCTGCTAGCACCTTCTCTGTGTCCGGGAAGGAAAACTGTTCGCATTTGCTTCACAGAACCGCTTTTCTGCAGAGAACACTAACGCTTGTTCAGGACGAAAGAAAGCACAGAGCCCCAGATTTGCTGTTGCCCTGGAGAGCTTGCAGAGCACTGGGGAAAGGCAGGCAGAGAATTCCCTGCTAGCACCTTCTCTGTGTCCGGGAAGGAGAAATATTCACATTTGCTTCACAGAACCGCTTTTCTGCAGGAAACATTAACGCTTGTTCAGGACAAAAGAAAGCACAGAGCCCCAGATTTGCTGTTTCCCTGGACAGCTTGCAGAGCACTGGGGAAAGGCAGGCAGAGAATTCCCCGCTAGCACCTTCTCTGTGTCCGGGAAGGAAAACTGTTCGCATTTGCTTCACAGAACCGATTTTCTGCAGGGAACATTAACGCTTCTTCAGGACGAAAGAAAGCACAGAGCCCCAGATTTGCTGTTGCCCTGGAGAGCTTGCAGAGCACTGGGGAAAGGCAGGCAGAGAATTCCCCGCTAGCACCTTCTCTGTGTCCGGGAAGGAAAACTGTTCGCATTTGCTTCACAGAACCGCTTTTCTGCAGGGAACATTAACGCTTGTTCAGGACGAAAGAAAGCACAGAGCCCCAGATTTGCTGTTGCCCCGGAGAGCTTGCAGAGCACTGGGGAAAGGCAGGCAGAGAATTTCCTGCTAGCACCTTCTCTGTGCCTAGGAAGGAGAAATGTTCACATTGTTTCACAGAATCGCATTTGCGTCGCTGCAGGGAACATTAACGCTTGTTCAGGACGAAAGAAAGCACGGAGCCCCAGATTTGCTGTTGCCCTGGAGAGCTTGCAGAGCACTGGGGAAAGGCAGGCAGAGAATTCCCTGCTAGCACCTTCTCTGTGTCCGGGAAGGAAAACTGTTCACATTTGCTTCACAGAACCGCTTTTCTGCAGAGAACACTAACGCTTGTTCAGGACGAAAGAAAGCACAGAGCCCCAGATTTGCTGTTGCCGTGGAGAGCTTGCAGAGCACTGGGGAAAGGCAGGCAGAGAATTCCCTGCTAGCACCTTCTCTGTGTCCGGGAAGGAAAACTGTTCGCATTTGCTTCACAGAACCGCTTTTCTGCAGAGAACACTAACGCTTGTTCAGGACGAAAGAAAGCACAGAGCCCCAGATTGGCTGTTGCCCTGGAGAGCTTGCAGAGCACTGGGGAAAGGCAGGCAGAGAATTCCCTGCTAGCACCTTCTCTGTGCCTAGGAAGGAGAAATGTTCACATTGTTTCACAGAATCGCATTTGCGTCGCTGCAGGGAACATTAACGCTTGTTCAGGATGAAAGAAAGCACAGAGCCCCAGATTTGCTGTTGCCCTGGAGAGCTTGCAGAGCACTGGGGAAAGGCAGGCAGAGAATTCCCTGCTAGCACCTTCTCTGTGTCCGGGAAGGAGAAATGTTCACATTGTTTCACAGAATCGCATTTGCGTCGCTGCAGGGAACATTAACGCTTATTCAGGACGAAAGAAAGCACAGAGCCCCAGATTTGCTGTTGCCCTGGAGAGCTTGCAGAGCACTGGGGAAAGGCAGGCAGAGAATTCCCCGCTAGCACCTTCTCTGTGTCCGGGAAGGAAAACTGTTCGCATTTGCTTCACAGAACCGCTTTTCTTCAGGGAACATTAACGCTTATTCAGGACGAAAGAAAGCACAGAGCCCCAGATTTGCTGTTGCCCTGGAGAGCTTGCAGAGCACCGGGGAAAGGCAGGCAGAGAATTCCCTGCTAGCACCTTCTCTGTGTCCGGGAAGGAAAACTGTTCGCATTTGCTTCACAGAACCGCTTTTCTGCAGGGAACATTAACGCTTGTTCAGGACGAAAGAAAGCACAGAGCCCCAGATTTGCTGTTGCCCTGGAGAGCTTGCAGAGCACTGGGGAAAGGCAGGCAGAGAATTCCCTGCTAGCACCTTCTCTGTGTCCGGGAAGGAAAACTGTTCGCATTTGCTTCACAGAACCGCTTTTCTTCAGGGAACATTAACGCTTATTCAGGACGAAAGAAAGCACAGAGCCCCAGATTTGCTGTTGCCCTGGAGAGCTTGCAGAGCACCGGGGAAAGGCAGGCAGAGAATTCCCTGCTAGCACCTTCTCTGTGTCCGGGAAGGAAAACTGTTCGCATTTGCTTCACAGAACCGCTTTTCTGCAGGGAACATTAACGCTTGTTCAGGACGAAAGAAAGCACAGAGCCCCAGATTTGCTGTTGCCCTGGAGAGCTTGCAGAGCACTGGGGAAAGGCAGGCAGAGAATTCCCTGCTAGCACCTTCTCTGTGTCCGGGAAGGAAAACTGTTCGCATTTGCTTCACAGAACCGCTTTTCTGCAGAGAACACTAACGCTTGTTCAGGACGAAAGAAAGCACAGAGCCCCAGATTTGCTGTTGCCCTGGAGAGCTTGCAGAGCACTGGGGAAAGGCAGGCAGAGAATTCCCTGCTAGCACCTTCTCTGTGTCCGGGAAGGAAAACTGTTCGCATTTGCTTCACAGAACCGCTTTTCTGCAGGGAACATTAACGCTTGTTCAGGACGAAAGAAAGCACAGAGCGCCAGATTTGCTGTTGCCCTGGAGAGCTTGCAGAGCACTGGGGAAAGGCAGGCAGAGAATTCCCTGCTAGCACCTTCTCTGTGTCCGGGAAGGAGAAATGTTCACATTGTTTCACAGAATCGCATTTGCGTCGCTGCAGGGAACATTAACGCTTCTTCAGGACGAAAGAAAGCACAGAGCCCCAGATTTGCTGCTGCCCTGGAGAGCTTGCAGAGCACTGGGGAAAGGCAGGCAGAGAATTCCCTGCTAGCACCTTCTCTGTGTCCGGGAAGGAAAACTGTTCGCATTTGCTTCACAGAACCGCTTTTCTGCAGGGAACACTAACGCTTGTTCAGGACGAAAGAAAGCACAGAGCCCCAGATTGGCTGTTGCCCTGGAGAGCTTGCAGAGCACTGGGGAAAGGCAGGCAGAGAATTCCCTGCTAGCACCTTCTCTGTGTCCGGGAACGAAAACTGTTCGCATTTGCTTCACAGAACCGCTTTTCTGCAGGGAACATTAACGCTTGTTCAGGACGAAAGAAAGCACAGAGCCCCAGATTTGCTGTTGCCCCGGAGAGCTTGCAGAGCACTGGGGAAAGGCAGGCAGAGAATTTCCTGCTAGCACCTTCTCTGTGCCTAGGAAGGAGATATGTTCACATTGTTTCACAGAATCGCATTTGCGTCGCTGCAGGGAACATTAACGCTTGTTCAGGACGAAAGAAAGCACGGAGCCCCAGATTTGCTGTTGCCCTGGAGAGCTTGCAGAGCACTGGGGAAAGGCAGGCAGAGAATTCCCTGCTAGCACCTTCTCTGTGTCCGGGAAGGAAAACTGTTCACATTTGCTTCACAGAACCGCTTTTCTGCAGAGAACACTAACGCTTGTTCAGGACGAAAGAAAGCACAGAGCCCCAGATTTGCTGTTGCCGTGGAGAGCTTGCAGAGCATTGGGGAAAGGCAGGCAGAGAATTCCCTGCTAGCACCTTCTCTGTGTCCGGGAAGGAAAACTGTTCGCATTTGCTTCACAGAACCGCTTTTCTGCAGAGAACACTAACGCTTGTTCAGGACGAAAGAAAGCACAGAGCCCCAGATTGGCTGTTGCCCTGGAGAGCTTGCAGAGCACTGGGGAAAGGCAGGCAGAGAATTCCCTGCTAGCACCTTCTCTGTGCCTAGGAAGGAGAAATGTTCACATTGTTTCACAGAATCGCATTTGCGTCGCTGCAGGGAACATTAACGCTTGTTCAGGATGAAAGAAAGCACAGAGCCCCAGATTTGCTGTTGCCCTGGAGAGCTTGCAGAGCACTGGGGAAAGGCAGGCAGAGAATTCCCTGCTAGCACCTTCTCTGTGTCCGGGAAGGAGAAATGTTCACATTGTTTCACAGAATCGCATTTGCGTCGCTGCAGGGAACATTAACGCTTGTTCAGGACGAAAGAAAGCACAGAGCCCCAGATTTGCTGTTGCCCTGGAGAGCTTGCAGAGCACTGGGGAAAGGCAGGCAGAGAATTCCCCGCTAGCACCTTCTCTGTGTCCGGGAAGGAAAACTGTTCGCATTTGCTTCACAGAACCGCTTTTCTTCAGGGAACATTAACGCTTATTCAGGACGAAAGAAAGCACAGAGCCCCAGATTTGCTGTTGCCCTGGAGAGCTTGCAGAGCACCGGGGAAAGGCAGGCAGAGAATTCCCTGCTAGCACCTTCTCTGTGTCCGGGAAGGAAAACTGTTCGCATTTGCTTCACAGAACCGCTTTTCTGCAGGGAACATTAACGCTTGTTCAGGACGAAAGAAAGCACAGAGCCCCAGATTTGCTGTTGCCCTGGAGAGCTTGCAGAGCACTGGGGAAAGGCAGGCAGAGAATTCCCTGCTAGCACCTTCTCTGTGTCCGGGAAGGAAAACTGTTCGCATTTGCTTCACAGAACCGCTTTTCTTCAGGGAACATTAACGCTTATTCAGGACGAAAGAAAGCACAGAGCCCCAGATTTGCTGTTGCCCTGGAGAGCTTGCAGAGCACCGGGGAAAGGCAGGCAGAGAATTCCCTGCTAGCACCTTCTCTGTGTCCGGGAAGGAAAACTGTTCGCATTTGCTTCACAGAACCGCTTTTCTGCAGGGAACATTAACGCTTGTTCAGGACGAAAGAAAGCACAGAGCCCCAGATTTGCTGTTGCCCTGGAGAGCTTGCAGAGCACTGGGGAAAGGCAGGCAGAGAATTCCCTGCTAGCACCTTCTCTGTGTCCGGGAAGGAAAACTGTTCGCATTTGCTTCACAGAACCGCTTTTCTGCAGAGAACACTAACGCTTGTTCAGGACGAAAGAAAGCACAGAGCCCCAGATTTGCTGTTGCCCTGGAGAGCTTGCAGAGCACTGGGGAAAGGCAGGCAGAGAATTCCCTGCTAGCACCTTCTCTGTGTCCGGGAAGGAGAAATATTCACATTTGCTTCACAGAACCGCTTTTCTGCAGGAAACATTAACGCTTGTTCAGGACAAAAGAAAGCACAGAGCCCCAGATTTGCTGTTTCCCTGGACAGCTTGCAGAGCACTGGGGAAAGGCAGGCAGAGAATTCCCCGCTAGCACCTTCTCTGTGTCCGGGAAGGAAAACTGTTCGCATTTGCTTCACAGAACCGCTTTTCTGCAGGGAACATTAACGCTTGTTCAGGACGAAAGAAAGCACAGAGCCCCAGATTTGCTGTTGCCCTGGAGAGCTTGCAGAGCACTGGGGAAAGGCAGGCAGAGAATTCCCTGCTAGCACCTTCTCTGTGTCCAGGAAGGAAAACTGTTCGCATTTGCTTCACAGAACCGCTTTTCTGCAGGAAACATTAACGCTTGTTCAGGACGAAAGAAAGCACAGAGCCCCAGATTTGCTGTTGCCCTGGAGAGCTTGCAGAGCACTGGGGAAAGGCAGGCAGAGAATTCCCTGCTAGCACCTTCTCTGTGTCCGGGAAGGAAAACTGTTCGCATTTGCTTCACAGAACCGCTTTTCTGCAGGGAACATTAACGCTTGTTCAGGACGAAAGAAAGCACAGAGCGCCAGATTTGCTGTTGCCCTGGAGAGCTTGCAGAGCACTGGGGAAAGGCAGGCAGAGAATTCCCTGCTAGCACCTTCTCTGTGTCCGGGAAGGAGAAATGTTCACATTGTTTCACAGAATCGCATTTGCGTCGCTGCAGGGAACATTAATGCTTATTCAGGACGAAAGAAAGCACAGAGCCCCAGATTTGCTGTTGCCCTGGAGAGCTTGCAGAGCACTGGGGAAAGGCAGGCAGAGAATTCCCTGCTAGCACCTTCTCTGTGTCCGGGAAGGAAAACTGTTCGCATTTGCTTCACAGAACCGCTTTTCTGCAGGGAACACTAACGCTTGTTCAGGACGAAAGAAAGCACAGAGCCCCAGATTTGCTGTTTCCCTGGACAGCTTGTAGAGCACTGGGGAAAGGCAGGCAGAGAATTCCCCGCTAGCACCTTCTCTGTGTCCGGGAAGGAAAACTGTTCGCATTTGCTTCACAGAACCGCTTTTCTGCAGGGAACATTAACGCTTCTTCAGGACGAAAGAAAGCACAGAGCCCCAGATTTGCTGTTGCCCTGGAGAGCTTGCAGAGCACTGGGGAAAGGCAGGCAGAGAATTCCCTGCTAGCACCTTCTCTGTGTCCGGGAAGGAAAACTGTTCGCATTTGCTTCACAGAACCGCTTTTCTGCAGAGAACACTAACGCTTGTTCAGGACGAAAGAAAGCACAGAGCCCCAGATTTGCTGTTGCCCTGGAGAGCTTGCAGAGCACTGGGGAAAGGCAGGCAGAGAATTCCCTGCTAGCACCTTCTCTGTGTCCGGGAAGGAGAAATATTCACATTTGCTTCACAGAACCGCTTTTCTGCAGGAAACATTAACGCTTGTTCAGGACAAAAGAAAGCACAGAGCCCCAGATTTGCTGTTTCCCTGGACAGCTTGCAGAGCACTGGGGAAAGGCAGGCAGAGAATTCCCCGCTAGCACCTTCTCTGTGTCCGGGAAGGAAAACTGTTCGCATTTGCTTCACAGAACCGCTTTTCTGCAGGGAACATTAACGCTTGTTCAGGACGAAAGAAAGCACAGAGCCCCAGATTTGCTGTTGCCCTGGAGAGCTTGCAGAGCACTGGGGAAAGGCAGGCAGAGAATTCCCTGCTAGCACCTTCTCTGTGTCCAGGAAGGAAAACTGTTCGCATTTGCTTCACAGAACCGCTTTTCTGCAGGAAACATTAACGCTTGTTCAGGACGAAAGAAAGCACAGAGCCCCAGATTTGCTGTTGCCCTGGAGAGCTTGCAGAGCACTGGGGAAAGGCAGGCAGAGAATTCCCTGCTAGCACCTTCTCTGTGTCCGGGAAGGAAAACTGTTCGCATTTGCTTCACAGAACCGCTTTTCTGCAGGGAACATTAACGCTTGTTCAGGACGAAAGAAAGCACAGAGCGCCAGATTTGCTGTTGCCCTGGAGAGCTTGCAGAGCACTGGGGAAAGGCAGGCAGAGAATTCCCTGCTAGCACCTTCTCTGTGTCCGGGAAGGAGAAATGTTCACATTGTTTCACAGAATCGCATTTGCGTCGCTGCAGGGAACATTAATGCTTATTCAGGACGAAAGAAAGCACAGAGCCCCAGATTTGCTGTTGCCCTGGAGAGCTTGCAGAGCACTGGGGAAAGGCAGGCAGAGAATTCCCTGCTAGCACCTTCTCTGTGTCCGGGAAGGAAAACTGTTCGCATTTGCTTCACAGAACCGCTTTTCTGCAGGGAACACTAACGCTTGTTCAGGACGAAAGAAAGCACAGAGCCCCAGATTTGCTGTTTCCCTGGACAGCTTGTAGAGCACTGGGGAAAGGCAGGCAGAGAATTCCCCGCTAGCACCTTCTCTGTGTCCGGGAAGGAAAACTGTTCGCATTTGCTTCACAGAACCGCTTTTCTGCAGGGAACATTAACGCTTCTTCAGGACGAAAGAAAGCACAGAGCCCCAGATTTGCTGTTGCCCTGGAGAGCTTGCAGAGCACTGGGGAAAGGCAGGCAGAGAATTCCCCGCTAGCACCTTCTCTGTGTCCGGGAAGGAAAACTGTTCGCATTTGCTTCACAGAACCGCTTTTCTGCAGGGAACATTAACGCTTGTTCAGGACGAAAGAAAGCACAGAGCCCCAGATTTGCTGTTGCCCTGGAGAGCTTGCAGAGCACTGGGGAAAGGCAGGCAGAGAATTCCCTGCTAGCACCTTCTCTGTGTCCGGGAAGGAAAACTGTTCGCATTTGCTTCACAGAACCGCTTTTCTGCAGGGAACATTAACGCTTGTTCAGGACGAAAGAAAGCACAGAGCGCCAGATTTGCTGTTGCCCTGGAGAGCTTGCAGAGCACTGGGGAAAGGCAGGCAGAGAATTCCCTGCTAGCACCTTCTCTGTGTCCGGGAAGGAGAAATGTTCACATTGTTTCACAGAATCGCATTTGCGTCGCTGCAGGGAACATTAATGCTTATTCAGGACGAAAGAAAGCACAGAGCCCCAGATTTGCTGTTGCCCTGGAGAGCTTGCAGAGCACTGGGGAAAGGCAGGCAGAGAATTCCCTGCTAGCACCTTCTCTGTGTCCGGGAAGGAAAACTGTTCGCATTTGCTTCACAGAACCGCTTTTCTGCAGGGAACACTAACGCTTGTTCAGGACGAAAGAAAGCACAGAGCCCCAGATTGGCTGTTGCCCTGGAGAGCTTGCAGAGCACTGGGGAAAGGCAGGCAGAGAATTCCCCGCTAGCACCTTCTCTGTGTCCGGGAACGAAAACTGTTCGCATTTGCTTCACAGAACCGCTTTTCTGCAGGGAACATTAACGCTTGTTCAGGACGAAAGAAAGCACAGAGCCCCAGATTTGCTGTTGCCCCGGAGAGCTTGCAGAGCACTGGGGAAAGGCAGGCAGAGAATTTCCTGCTAGCACCTTCTCTGTGCCTAGGAAGGAGATATGTTCACATTGTTTCACAGAATCGCATTTGCGTCGCTGCAGGGAACATTAACGCTTGTTCAGGATGAAAGAAAGCACAGAGCCCCAGATTTGCTGTTGCCCTGGAGAGCTTGCAGAGCACTGGGGAAAGGCAGGCAGAGAATTCCCTGCTAGCACCTTCTCTGTGTCCGGGAAGGAAAACTGTACGCCTTTGCTTCACAGACCCGCTTTTCTGCAGGGAACATTAACGCTTGTTCAGGACGAAAGAAAGCACGGAGCCCCAGATTTGCTGTTGCCCTGGAGAGCTTGCAGAGCACTGGGGAAAGGCAGGCAGAGAATTCCCTGCTAGCACCTTCTCTGTGTCCGGGAAGGAAAACTGTTCACATTTGCTTCACAGAACCGCTTTTCTGCAGAGAACACTAACGCTTGTTCAGGACGAAAGAAAGCACAGAGCCCCAGATTTGCTGTTGCCCTGGAGAGCTTGCAGAGCACTGGGGAAAGGCAGGCAGAGAATTCCCTGCTAGCACCTTCTCTGTGTCCGGGAAGGAAAACTGTTCGCATTTGCTTCACAGAACCGCTTTTCTGCAGAGAACACTAACGCTTGTTCAGGACGAAAGAAAGCACAGAGCCCCAGATTGGCTGTTGCCCTGGACAGCTTGCAGAGCACTGGGGAAAGGCAGGCAGAGAATTCCCTGCTAGCACCTTCTCTGTGCCTAGGAAGGAGAAATGTTCACATTGTTTCACAGAATCGCATTTGCGTCGCTGCAGGGAACATTAACGCTTGTTCAGGATGAAAGAAAGCACAGAGCCCCAGATTTGCTGTTGCCCTGGAGAGCTTGCAGAGCACTGGGGAAAGGCAGGCAGAGAATTCCCTGCTAGCACCTTCTCTGTGTCCGGGAAGGAGAAATGTTCACATTGTTTCACAGAATCGCATTTGCGTCGCTGCAGGGAACATTAACGCTTATTCAGGACGAAAGAAAGCACAGAGCCCCAGATTTGCTGTTGCCCTGGAGAGCTTGCAGAGCACTGGGGAAAGGCAGGCAGAGAATTCCCCGCTAGCACCTTCTCTGTGTCCGGGAAGGAAAACTGTTCGCATTTGCTTCACAGAACCGCTTTTCTTCAGGGAACATTAACGCTTATTCAGGACGAAAGAAAGCACAGAGCCCCAGATTTGCTGTTGCCCTGGAGAGCTTGCAGAGCACCGGGGAAAGGCAGGCAGAGAATTCCCTGCTAGCACCTTCTCTGTGTCCGGGAAGGAAAACTGTTCGCATTTGCTTCACAGAACCGCTTTTCTGCAGGGAACATTAACGCTTGTTCAGGACGAAAGAAAGCACAGAGCCCCAGATTTGCTGTTGCCCTGGAGAGCTTGCAGAGCACTGGGGAAAGGCAGGCAGAGAATTCCCTGCTAGCACCTTCTCTGTGTCCGGGAAGGAGAAATGTTCACATTGTTTCACAGAATCGCATTTGCGTCGCTGCAGGGAACATTAACGCTTATTCAGGACGAAAGAAAGCACAGAGCCCCAGATTTGCTGTTGCCCTGGAGAGCTTGCAGAGCACTGGGGAAAGGCAGGCAGAGAATTCCCCGCTAGCACCTTCTCTGTGTCCGGGAAGGAAAACTGTTCGCATTTGCTTCACAGAACCGCTTTTCTGCAGGAAACATTAACGCTTGTTCAGGACGAAAGAAAGCACAGAGCCCCAGATTTGCTGTTGTCCTGGAGAGCTTGCAGAGCACTGGGGAAAGGCAGGCAGAGAATTCCCCGCTAGCACCTTCTCTGTGTCCGGGAAGGAAAACTGTTCGCATTTGCTTCACAGAACCGCTTTTCTTCAGGGAACATTAACGCTTATTCAGGACGAAAGAAAGCACAGAGCCCCAGATTTGCTGTTGCCCTGGAGAGCTTGCAGAGCACCGGGGAAAGGCAGGCAGAGAATTCCCTGCTAGCACCTTCTCTGTGTCCGGGAAGGAAAACTGTTCGCATTTGCTTCACAGAACCGCTTTTCTGCAGGGAACATTAACGCTTGTTCAGGACGAAAGAAAGCACAGAGCCCCAGATTTGCTGTTGCCCTGGAGAGCTTGCAGAGCACTGGGGAAAGGCAGGCAGAGAATTCCCTGCTAGCACCTTCTCTGTGTCCGGGAAGGAAAACTGTTCGCATTTGCTTCACAGAACCGCTTTTCTGCAGAGAACACTAACGCTTGTTCAGGACGAAAGAAAGCACAGAGCCCCAGATTTGCTGTTGCCCTGGAGAGCTTGCAGAGCACTGGGGAAAGGCAGGCAGAGAATTCCCTGCTAGCACCTTCTCTGTGTCCGGGAAGGAGAAATATTCACATTTGCTTCACAGAACCGCTTTTCTGCAGGGAACATTAACGCTTGTTCAGGACGAAAGAAAGCACAGAGCCCCAGATTTGCTGTTGCCCTGGAGAGCTTGCAGAGCACTGGGGAAAGGCAGGCAGAGAATTCCCCGCTAGCACCTTCTCTGTGTCCGGGAAGGAAAACTGTTCGCATTTGCTTCACAGAACCGCTTTTCTGCAGGGAACATTAACGCTTGTTCAGGACGAAAGAAAGCACAGAGCCCCAGATTTGCTGTTGCCCTGGAGAGCTTGCAGAGCACTGGGGAAAGGCAGGCAGAGAATTCCCTGCTAGCACCTTCTCTGTGTCCGGGAAGGAAAACTGTTCGCATTTGCTTCACAGAACCGCTTTTCTGCAGGGAACACTAACGCTTGTTCAGGACGAAAGAAAGCACAGAGCCCCAGATTGGCTGTTGCCCTGGAGAGCTTGCAGAGCACTGGGGAAAGGCAGGCAGAGAATTCCCCGCTAGCACCTTCTCTGTGTCCGGGAACGAAAACTGTTCGCATTTGCTTCACAGAACCGCTTTTCTGCAGGGAACATTAACGCTTGTTCAGGACGAAAGAAAGCACAGAGCCCCAGATTTGCTGTTGCCCCGGAGAGCTTGCAGAGCACTGGGGAAAGGCAGGCAGAGAATTTCCTGCTAGCACCTTCTCTGTGCCTAGGAAGGAGAAATGTTCACATTGTTTCACAGAATCGCATTTGCGTCGCTGCAGGGAACATTAACGCTTGTTCAGGATGAAAGAAAGCACAGAGCCCCAGATTTGCTGTTGCCCTGGAGAGCTTGCAGAGCACTGGGGAAAGGCAGGCAGAGAATTCCCTGCTAGCACCTTCTCTGTGCCTGGGAAGCAGAAGTGTTCACATTGTTTCACAGAATCGCATTTGCGTCGCTGCAGGGAACATTAACGCTTATTCAGGACGAAAGAAAGCACAGAGCCCCAGATTTGCTGTTGCCCTGGAGAGCTTGCAGAGCACTGGGGAAAGGCAGGCAGAGAATTCCCCGCTAGCACCTTCTCTGTGTCCGGGAACGAAAACTGTTCGCATTTGCTTCACAGAACCGCTTTTCTTCAGGGAACATTAACGCTTATTCAGGACGAAAGAAAGCACAGAGCCCCAGATTTGCTGTTGCCCTGGAGAGCTTGCAGAGCACCGGGGAAAGGCAGGCAGAGAATTCCCTGCTAGCACCTTCTCTGTGTCCGGGAAGGAAAACTGTTCGCATTTGCTTCACAGAACCGCTTTTCTGCAGGGAACATTAACGCTTGTTCAGGACGAAAGAAAGCACAGAGCCCCAGATTTGCTGTTGCCCTGGAGAGCTTGCAGAGCACTGGGGAAAGGCAGGCAGAGAATTCCCTGCTAGCACCTTCTCTGTGTCCGGGAAGGAGAAATGTTCACATTGTTTCACAGAATCGCATTTGCGTCGCTGCAGGGAACATTAACGCTTATTCAGGACGAAAGAAAGCACAGAGCCCCAGATTTGCTGTTGCCCTGGAGAGCTTGCAGAGCACCGGGGAAAGGCAGGCAGAGAATTCCCTGCTAGCACCTTCTCTGTGTCCGGGAAGGAAAACTGTTCGCATTTGCTTCACAGAACCGCTTTTCTGCAGGGAACATTAACGCTTGTTCAGGACGAAAGAAAGCACAGAGCCCCAGATTGGCTATTGCCCAGGAGAGCTTGCAGAGCACTGGGGAAAGGCAGGCAGAGAATTCCCTGCTAGCACCTTCTCTGTGTCCGGGAAGGAAAACTGTTCGCATTTGCTTCACAGAACCGCTTTTCTGCAGGGAACACTAACGCTTGTTCAGGACGAAAGAAAGCACAGAGCCCCAGATTTGCTGTTGCCCTGGAGACCTTGCTGAGCACTGGGGAAAGGCAGGCAGAGAATTCCCTGCTAGCACCTTCTCTGTGCCTAGGAAGGAGAAATGTTCACATTGTTTCTCAGAATCGCATTTGCGTCGCTGCAGGGAACATTAACGCTTGTTCAGGACGAAAGAAAGCACAGAGCGCCAGATTTGCTGTTTCCCTGGAGAGCTTGCAGAGCACTGGGGAAAGGCAGGCAGAGAATTCCCTGCTAGCACCTTCTCTGTGTCCGGGAAGGAAAACTGTTCGCATTTGCTTCACAGAACCGCTTTTCTGCAGGGAACATTAACGCTTGTTCAGGACGAAAGAAAGCACAGAGCCCCAGATTTGCTGTTGCCCTGGAGAGCTTGCAGAGCACTGGGGAAAGGCAGGCAGAGAATTCCCTGCTAGCACCTTCTCTGTGTCCGGGAAGGAAAACTGTTCACATTTGCTTCACAGAACCGCTTTTCTGCAGAGAACACTAACGCTTGTTCAGGACGAAAGAAAGCACAGAGCCCCAGATTTGCTGTTGCCCTGGAGAGCTTGCAGAGCACTGGGGAAAGGCAGGCAGAGAATTCCCTGCTAGCACCTTCTCTGTGTCCGGGAAGGAGAAATGTTCACATTGTTTCACAGAATCGCATTTGCGTCGCTGCAGGGAACATTAACGCTTATTCAGGACGAAAGAAAGCACAGAGCCCCGGATTTGCTGTTGCCCTGGAGAGCTTGCAGAGCACTGGGGAAAGGCAGGCAGAGAATTCCCTGCTAGCACCTTCTCTGTGCCTTGGAAGGAGAAGTCTTCACGTTGTTACTCGGAATCGCATTTGCGTCGCTGTAGAGAACACTAACGCTTGTTCAGGACGGAAGAAAGCACAGAGCCCCAGATTTGCTGTTGCCCTGGAGAGCTTGCAGAGCACTGGGGAAAGGCAGGCAGAGAATTCCCCGCTAGCACCTTCTCTGTGTCCGGGAACGAAAACTGTTCGCATTTGCTTCACAGAACCGCTTTTCTTCAGGGAACATTAACGCTTATTCAGGACGAAAGAAAGCACAGAGCCCCAGATTTGCTGTTGCCCTGGAGAGCTTGCAGAGCACCGGGGAAAGGCAGGCAGAGAATTCCCTGCTAGCACCTTCTCTGTGTCCGGGAAGGAAAACTGTTCGCATTTGCTTCACAGAACCGCTTTTCTGCAGGGAACATTAACGCTTGTTCAGGACGAAAGAAAGCACAGAGCCCCAGATTTGCTGTTGCCCTGGAGAGCTTGCAGAGCACTGGGGAAAGGCAGGCAGAGAATTCCCTGCTAGCACCTTCTCTGTGTCCGGGAAGGAGAAATGTTCACATTGTTTCACAGAATCGCATTTGCGTCGCTGCAGGGAACATTAACGCTTATTCAGGACGAAAGAAAGCACAGAGCCCCAGATTTGCTGTTGCCCTGGAGAGCTTGCAGAGCACCGGGGAAAGGCAGGCAGAGAATTCCCTGCTAGCACCTTCTCTGTGTCCGGGAAGGAAAACTGTTCGCATTTGCTTCACAGAACCGCTTTTCTGCAGGGAACATTAACGCTTGTTCAGGACGAAAGAAAGCACAGAGCCCCAGATTGGCTATTGCCCTGGAGAGCTTGCAGAGCACTGGGGAAAGGCAGGCAGAGAATTCCCTGCTAGCACCTTCTCTGTGTCCGGGAAGGAAAACTGTTCGCATTTGCTTCACAGAACCGCTTTTCTGCAGGGAACACTAACGCTTGTTCAGGACGAAAGAAAGCACAGAGCCCCAGATTTGCTGTTGCCCTGGAGACCTTGCTGAGCACTGGGGAAAGGCAGGCAGAGAATTCCCTGCTAGCACCTTCTCTGTGCCTAGGAAGGAGAAATGTTCACATTGTTTCTCAGAATCGCATTTGCGTCGCTGCAGGGAACATTAACGCTTGTTCAGGACGAAAGAAAGCACAGAGCGCCAGATTTGCTGTTTCCCTGGAGAGCTTGCAGAGCACTGGGGAAAGGCAGGCAGAGAATTCCCTGCTAGCACCTTCTCTGTGTCCGGGAAGGAAAACTGTTCGCATTTGCTTCACAGAACCGCTTTTCTGCAGGGAACATTAACGCTTGTTCAGGACGAAAGAAAGCACAGAGCCCCAGATTTGCTGTTGCCCTGGAGAGCTTGCAGAGCACTGGGGAAAGGCAGGCAGAGAATTCCCTGCTAGCACCTTCTCTGTGTCCGGGAAGGAAAACTGTTCACATTTGCTTCACAGAACCGCTTTTCTGCAGAGAACACTAACGCTTGTTCAGGACGAAAGAAAGCACAGAGCCCCAGATTTGCTGTTGCCCTGGAGAGCTTGCAGAGCACTGGGGAAAGGCAGGCAGAGAATTCCCTGCTAGCACCTTCTCTGTGTCCGGGAAGGAGAAATGTTCACATTGTTTCACAGAATCGCATTTGCGTCGCTGCAGGGAACATTAACGCTTATTCAGGACGAAAGAAAGCACAGAGCCCCGGATTTGCTGTTGCCCTGGAGAGCTTGCAGAGCACTGGGGAAAGGCAGGCAGAGAATTCCCTGCTAGCACCTTCTCTGTGCCTTGGAAGGAGAAGTCTTCACGTTGTTACTCGGAATCGCATTTGCGTCGCTGTAGAGAACACTAACGCTTGTTCAGGACGGAAGAAAGCACAGAGCCCCAGATTTGCTGTTGCCCTGGAGAGCTTGCAGAGCACTGGGGAAAGGCAGGCAGAGAATTCCCTACTAGCACCTTCTCTGTGCCTGGGAAGGAGAAGTCTTCACGTTGTTACTCGGAATCGCATTTGCGTCGCTGTAGAGAACACTAACGCTTATTCAGGACGAAAGAAAGCACAGAGCGCCAGATTTGCTGTTTCCCTGGAGAGCTTGCAGAGCACTGGGGAAAGGCAGGCAGAGAATTCCCTGATAGCACCTTCTCTGTGTCCGGGAAGGAAAACTGTTCGCATTTGCTTCACAGAACCGCTTTTCTGCAGAGAACACCTAACGCTTGTTCAGGACGAAAGAAAGCACAGAGCCCCAGATTTGCTGTTGCCCTGGAGAGCTTGCAGAGCACTGGGGAAAGGCAGGCAGAGAATTCCCTGCTAGCACCTTCTCTGTGTCCGGGAAGGAAAACTGTTCGCATTTGCTTCACAGAACCGCTTTTCTGCAGGGAACATTAACGCTTGTTCAGGACGAAAGAAAGCACAGAGCGCCAGATTTGCTGTTTCCCTGGAGAGCTTGCAGAGCACTGGGGAAAGGCAGGCAGAGAATTCCCTGCTAGCACCTTCTCTGTGTCCGGGAAGGAAAACTGTTCGCATTTGCTTCACAGAACCGCTTTTCTGCAGAGAACACTAACGATTGTTCAGGACGAAAGAAAGCACAGAGCCCCAGATTTGCTGTTGCCCTGGAGACCTTGCAGACCACTGGGGAAAGGCAGGCAGAGAATTCCCTGCTAGCACCTTCTCTGTGTCCGGGAAGGAGAAATGTTCACATTGTTTCACAGAATCGCATTTGCGTCGCTGCAGGGAACATTAACGCTTGTTCAGGACGAAAGAAAGCACAGAGCCCCAGATTTGCTGTTGCCCTGGAGAGCTTGCAGAGCACTGGGGAAAGGCAGGCAGAGAATTCCCCGCTAGCACCTTCTCTGTGTCCGGGAAGGAAAACTGTTCGCATTTGCTTCACAGAACCGCTTTTCTGCAGGGAACATTAACGCTTCTTCAGGACGAAAGAAAGCACAGAGCCCCAGATTTGCTGTTGCCCTGGAGAGCTTGCAGAGCACTGGGGAAAGGCAGGCAGAGAATTCCCCGCTAGCACCTTCTCTGTGTCCGGGAAGGAAAACTGTTCGCATTTGCTTCACAGAACCGCTTTTCTGCAGGGAACATTAACGCTTGTTCAGGACGAAAGAAAGCACAGAGCCCCAGATTTGCTGTTGCCCTGGAGAGCTTGCAGAGCACTGGGGAAAGGCAGGCAGAGAATTCCCCGCTAGCACCTTCTCTGTGTCCAGGAAGGAAAACTGTTCGCATTTGCTTCACAGAACCGCTTTTCTGCAGGAAACATTAACGCTTGTTCAGGACGAAAGAAAGCACAGAGCCCCAGATTTGCTGTTGCCCTGGAGAGCTTGCAGAGCACTGGGGAAAGGCAGGCAGAGAATTCCCTGCTAGCACCTTCTCTGTGTCCGGGAAGGAAAACTGTTCGCATTTGCTTCACAGAACCGCTTTTCTGCAGGGAACATTAACGCTTGTTCAGGACGAAAGAAAGCACAGAGCCCCAGATTTGCTGTTGCCCTGGAGAGCTTGCAGAGCACTGGGGAAAGGCAGGCAGAGAATTCCCTGCTAGCACCTTCTCTGTGTCCGGGAAGGAGAAATGTTCACATTGTTTCACAGAATCGCATTTGCGTCGCTGCAGGGAACATTAATGCTTATTCAGGACGAAAGAAAGCACAGAGCCCCAGATTTGCTGTTGCCCTGGAGAGCTTGCAGAGCACTGGGGAAAGGCAGGCAGAGAATTCCCTGCTAGCACCTTCTCTGTGTCCGGGAAGGAAAACTGTTCGCATTTGCTTCACAGAACCGCTTTTCTGCAGGGAACACTAACGCTTGTTCAGGACGAAAGAAAGCACAGAGCCCCAGATTGGCTGTTGCCCTGGAGAGCTTGCAGAGCACTGGGGAAAGGCAGGCAGAGAATTCCCCGCTAGCACCTTCTCTGTGTCCGGGAACGAAAACTGTTCGCATTTGCTTCACAGAACCGCTTTTCTGCAGGGAACATTAACGCTTGTTCAGGACGAAAGAAAGCACAGAGCCCCAGATTTGCTGTTGCCCCGGAGAGCTTGCAGAGCACTGGGGAAAGGCAGGCAGAGAATTCCCTGCTAGCACCTTCTCTGTGCCTAGGAAGGAGAAATGTTCACATTGTTTCACAGAATCGCATTTGCGTCGCTGCAGGGAACATTAACGCTTGTTCAGGATGAAAGAAAGCACAGAGCCCCAGATTTGCTGTTGCCCTGGAGAGCTTGCAGAGCACTGGGGAAAGGCAGGCAGAGAATTCCCTGCTAGCACCTTCTCTGTGTCCGGGAAGGAGAAATGTTCACATTGTTTCACAGAATCGCATTTGCGTCGCTGCAGGGAACATTAACGCTTATTCAGGACGAAAGAAAGCACAGAGCCCCAGATTTGCTGTTGCCCTGGAGAGCTTGCAGAGCACTGGGGAAAGGCAGGCAGAGAATTCCCCGCTAGCACCTTCTCTGTGTCC
Organism: Strix aluco; assembly: GCF_031877795.1. NCBI lineage: Eukaryota > Metazoa > Chordata > Aves > Strigiformes > Strigidae > Strix > Strix aluco. The sequence goes on from NC_133932.1 coordinate 10,560,882, forward strand.
GGGAAGGAAAACTGTTCGCATTTGCTTCACAGAACCGCTTTTCTTCAGGGAACATTAACGCTTATTCAGGACGAAAGAAAGCACAGAGCCCCAGATTTGCTGTTGCCCTGGAGAGCTTGCAGAGCACCGGGGAAAGGCAGGCAGAGAATTCCCTGCTAGCACCTTCTCTGTGTCCGGGAAGGAAAACTGTTCGCATTTGCTTCACAGAACCGCTTTTCTGCAGGGAACATTAACGCTTGTTCAGGACGAAAGAAAGCACAGAGCCCCAGATTTGCTGTTGCCCTGGAGAGCTTGCAGAGCACTGGGGAAAGGCAGGCAGAGAATTCCCTGCTAGCACCATCTCTGTGTCCGGGAAGGAGAAATGTTCACATTGTTTCACAGAATCGCATTTGCGTCGCTGCAGGGAACATTAACGCTTATTCAGGACGAAAGAAAGCACAGAGCCCCAGATTTGCTGTTGCCCTGGAGAGCTTGCAGAGCACTGGGGAAAGGCAGGCAGAGAATTCCCCGCTAGCACCTTCTCTGTGTCCGGGAAGGAAAACTGTTCGCATTTGCTTCACAGAACCGCTTTTCTGCAGGAAACATTAACGCTTGTTCAGGACGAAAGAAAGCACAGAGCCCCAGATTTGCTGTTGTCCTGGAGAGCTTGCAGAGCACTGGGGAAAGGCAGGCAGAGAATTCCCCGCTAGCACCTTCTCTGTGTCCGGGAAGGAAAACTGTTCGCATTTGCTTCACAGAACCGCTTTTCTTCAGGGAACATTAACGCTTATTCAGGACGAAAGAAAGCACAGAGCCCCAGATTTGCTGTTGCCCTGGAGAGCTTGCAGAGCACCGGGGAAAGGCAGGCAGAGAATTCCCTGCTAGCACCTTCTCTGTGTCCGGGAAGGAAAACTGTTCGCATTTGCTTCACAGAACCGCTTTTCTGCAGGGAACATTAACGCTTGTTCAGGACGAAAGAAAGCACAGAGCCCCAGATATGCTGTTGCCCTGGAGAGCTTGCAGAGCACTGGGGAAAGGCAGGCAGAGAATTCCCTGCTAGCACCTTCTCTGTGTCCGGGAAGGAAAACTGTTCGCATTTGCTTCACAGAACCGCTTTTCTGCAGAGAACACTAACGCTTGTTCAGGACGAAAGAAAGCACAGAGCCCCAGATTTGCTGTTGCCCTGGAGAGCTTGCAGAGCACTGGGGAAAGGCAGGCAGAGAATTCCCTGCTAGCACCTTCTCTGTGTCCGGGAAGGAGAAATATTCACATTTGCTTCACAGAACCGCTTTTCTGCAGGGAACATTAACGCTTGTTCAGGACGAAAGAAAGCACAGAGCCCCAGATTTGCTGTTGCCCTGGAGAGCTTGCAGAGCACTGGGGAAAGGCAGGCAGAGAATTCCCCGCTAGCACCTTCTCTGTGTCCGGGAAGGAAAACTGTTCGCATTTGCTTCACAGAACCGCTTTTCTGCAGGGAACATTAACGCTTGTTCAGGACGAAAGAAAGCACAGAGCCCCAGATTTGCTGTTGCCCTGGAGAGCTTGCAGAGCACTGGGGAAAGGCAGGCAGAGAATTCCCTGCTAGCACCTTCTCTGTGTCCGGGAAGGAAAACTGTTCGCATTTGCTTCACAGAACCGCTTTTCTGCAGGGAACACTAACGCTTGTTCAGGACGAAAGAAAGCACAGAGCCCCAGATTGGCTGTTGCCCTGGAGAGCTTGCAGAGCACTGGGGAAAGGCAGGCAGAGAATTCCCCGCTAGCACCTTCTCTGTGTCCGGGAACGAAAACTGTTCGCATTTGCTTCACAGAACCGCTTTTCTGCAGGGAACATTAACGCTTGTTCAGGACGAAAGAAAGCACAGAGCCCCAGATTTGCTGTTGCCCCGGAGAGCTTGCAGAGCACTGGGGAAAGGCAGGCAGAGAATTTCCTGCTAGCACCTTCTCTGTGCCTAGGAAGGAGAAATGTTCACATTGTTTCACAGAATCGCATTTGCGTCGCTGCAGGGAACATTAACGCTTGTTCAGGATGAAAGAAAGCACAGAGCCCCAGATTTGCTGTTGCCCTGGAGAGCTTGCAGAGCACTGGGGAAAGGCAGGCAGAGAATTCCCTGCTAGCACCTTCTCTGTGTCCGGGAAGGAGAAATGTTCACATTGTTTCACAGAATCGCATTTGCGTCGCTGCAGGGAACATTAACGCTTATTCAGGACGAAAGAAAGCACAGAGCCCCAGATTTGCTGTTGCCCTGGAGAGCTTGCAGAGCACTGGGGAAAGGCAGGCAGAGAATTCCCCGCTAGCACCTTCTCTGTGTCCGGGAACGAAAACTGTTCGCATTTGCTTCACAGAACCGCTTTTCTTCAGGGAACATTAACGCTTATTCAGGACGAAAGAAAGCACAGAGCCCCAGATTTGCTGTTGCCCTGGAGAGCTTGCAGAGCACCGGGGAAAGGCAGGCAGAGAATTCCCTGCTAGCACCTTCTCTGTGTCCGGGAAGGAAAACTGTTCGCATTTGCTTCACAGAACCGCTTTTCTGCAGGGAACATTAACGCTTGTTCAGGACGAAAGAAAGCACAGAGCCCCAGATTTGCTGTTGCCCTGGAGAGCTTGCAGAGCACTGGGGAAAGGCAGGCAGAGAATTCCCTGCTAGCACCTTCTCTGTGTCCGGGAAGGAGAAATGTTCACATTGTTTCACAGAATCGCATTTGCGTCGCTGCAGGGAACATTAACGCTTATTCAGGACGAAAGAAAGCACAGAGCCCCAGATTTGCTGTTGCCCTGGAGAGCTTGCAGAGCACCGGGGAAAGGCAGGCAGAGAATTCCCTGCTAGCACCTTCTCTGTGTCCGGGAAGGAAAACTGTTCGCATTTGCTTCACAGAACCGCTTTTCTGCAGGGAACATTAACGCTTGTTCAGGACGAAAGAAAGCACAGAGCCCCAGATTGGCTATTGCCCTGGAGAGCTTGCAGAGCACTGGGGAAAGGCAGGCAGAGAATTCCCTGCTAGCACCTTCTCTGTGTCCGGGAAGGAAAACTGTTCGCATTTGCTTCACAGAACCGCTTTTCTGCAGGGAACACTAACGCTTGTTCAGGACGAAAGAAAGCACAGAGCCCCAGATTTGCTGTTGCCCTGGAGACCTTGCTGAGCACTGGGGAAAGGCAGGCAGAGAATTCCCTGCTAGCACCTTCTCTGTGCCTAGGAAGGAGAAATGTTCACATTGTTTCTCAGAATCGCATTTGCGTCGCTGCAGGGAACATTAACGCTTGTTCAGGACGAAAGAAAGCACAGAGCGCCAGATTTGCTGTTGCCCTGGAGAGCTTGCAGAGCACTGGGGAAAGGCAGGCAGAGAATTCCCTGCTAGCACCTTCTCTGTGTCCGGGAAGGAAAACTGTTCGCATTTGCTTCACAGAACCGCTTTTCTGCAGGGAACATTAACGCTTGTTCAGGACGAAAGAAAGCACAGAGCCCCAGATTTGCTGTTGCCCTGGAGAGCTTGCAGAGCACTGGGGAAAGGCAGGCAGAGAATTCCCTGCTAGCACCTTCTCTGTGTCCGGGAAGGAAAACTGTTCACATTTGCTTCACAGAACCGCTTTTCTGCAGAGAACACTAACGCTTGTTCAGGACGAAAGAAAGCACAGAGCCCCAGATTTGCTGTTGCCCTGGAGAGCTTGCAGAGCACTGGGGAAAGGCAGGCAGAGAATTCCCTGCTAGCACCTTCTCTGTGTCCGGGAAGGAGAAATGTTCACATTGTTTCACAGAATCGCATTTGCGTCGCTGCAGGGAACATTAACGCTTATTCAGGACGAAAGAAAGCACAGAGCCCCGGATTTGCTGTTGCCCTGGAGAGCTTGCAGAGCACTGGGGAAAGGCAGGCAGAGAATTCCCTGCTAGCACCTTCTCTGTGCCTTGGAAGGAGAAGTCTTCACGTTGTTACTCGGAATCGCATTTGCGTCGCTGTAGAGAACACTAACGCTTGTTCAGGACGGAAGAAAGCACAGAGCCCCAGATTTGCTGTTGCCCTGGAGAGCTTGCAGAGCACTGGGGAAAGGCAGGCAGAGAATTCCCTACTAGCACCTTCTCTGTGCCTGGGAAGGAGAAGTCTTCACGTTGTTACTCGGAATCGCATTTGCGTCGCTGTAGAGAACACTAACGCTTATTCAGGACGAAAGAAAGCACAGAGCGCCAGATTTGCTGTTTCCCTGGAGAGCTTGCAGAGCACTGGGGAAAGGCAGGCAGAGAATTCCCTGCTAGCACCTTCTCTGTGTCCGGGAAGGAAAACTGTTCGCATTTGCTTCACAGAACCGCTTTTCTGCAGAGAACACTAACGCTTGTTCAGGACGAAAGAAAGCACAGAGCCCCAGATTTGCTGTTGTCCTGGAGAGCTTGCAGAGCACTGGGGAAAGGCAGGCAGAGAATTCCCTGCTAGCACCTTCTCTGTGTCCGGGAAGGAAAACTGTTCGCATTTGCTTCACAGAACCGCTTTTCTGCAGGGAACATTAACGCTTGTTCAGGACGAAAGAAAGCACAGAGCGCCAGATTTGCTGTTTCCCTGGAGAGCTTGCAGAGCACTGGGGAAAGGCAGGCAGAGAATTCCCTGCTAGCACCTTCTCTGTGTCCGGGAAGGAAAACTGTTCGCATTTGCTTCACAGAACCGCTTTTCTGCAGAGAACACTAACGATTGTTCAGGACGAAAGAAAGCACAGAGCCCCAGATTTGCTGTTGCCCTGGAGACCTTGCAGACCACTGGGGAAAGGCAGGCAGAGAATTCCCTGCTAGCACCTTCTCTGTGTCCGGGAAGGAGAAATGTTCACATTGTTTCACAGAATCGCATTTGCGTCGCTGCAGGGAACATTAACGCTTGTTCAGGACGAAAGAAAGCACAGAGCCCCAGATTTGCTGTTGCCCTGGAGAGCTTGCAGAGCACTGGGGAAAGGCAGGCAGAGAATTCCCTGCTAGCACCTTCTCTGTGCCTGGGAAGGAGAAGTCTTCACGTTGTTACTCGGAATCGCATTTGCGTCGCTGTAGAGAACACTAACGCTTGTTCAGGACAAAAGAAAGCACAGAGCGCCAGATTTGCTGTTGCCCTAGAGAGCTTGCAGAGCACCGGGGAAAGGCAGGCAGAGAATTCCCCGCTAGCACCTTCTCTGTGTCCGGGAAGGAAAACTGTTCGCATTTGCTTCACAGAACCGCTTTTCTGCAGGGAACATTAACGCTTGTTCAGGACGAAAGAAAGCACAGAGCCCCAGATTTGCTGTTGCCCTGGAGAGCTTGCAGAGCACTGGGGAAAGGCAGGCAGAGAATTCCCTGCTAGCACCTTCTCTGTGTCCAGGAAGGAAAACTGTTCGCATTTGCTTCACAGAACCGCTTTTCTGCAGGGAACATTAACGCTTGTTCAGGACGAAAGAAAGCACAGAGCCCCAGATTTGCTGTTGCCCTGGAGAGCTTGCAGAGCACTGGGGAAAGGCAGGCAGAGAATTCCCTGCTAGCACCTTCTCTGTGCCTAGGAAGGAGAAATGTTCACATTGTTTCACAGAATCGCATTTGCGTCGCTGCAGGGAACATTAACGCTTGTTCAGAACGAAAGAAAGCACAGAGCCCCAGATTTGCTGTTGCCCTGGAGAGCTTGCAGAGCACTGGGGAAAGGCAGGCAGAGAATTCCCTGCTAGCACCTTCTCTGTGTCCGGGAAGGAAAACTGTTCGCATTTGCTTCACAGAACCGCTTTTCTGCAGAGAACACTAACGCTTGTTCAGGACGAAAGAAAGCACAGAGCCCCAGATTTGCTGTTGCCGTGGAGAGCTTGCAGAGCACTGGGGAAAGGCAGGCAGAGAATTCCCTGCTAGCACCTTCTCTGTGCCTAGGAAGGAGAAATGTTCACATTGTTTCACAGAATCGCATTTGCGTCGCTGCAGGGAACATTAACGCTTGTTCAGGACGAAAGAAAGCACAGAGCGCCAGATTTGCTGTTGCCCTGGAGAGCTTGCAGAGCACTGGGGAAAGGCAGGCAGAGAATTCCCTGCTAGCACCTTCTCTGTGCCTGGGAAGGAGAAGTCTTCACGTTGTTACTCGGAATCGCATTTGCGTCGCTGTAGAGAACACTAACGCTTGTTCAGGACAAAAGAAAGCACAGAGCGCCAGATTTGCTGTTGCCCTAGAGAGCTTGCAGAGCACCGGGGAAAGGCAGGCAGAGAATTCCCCGCTAGCACCTTCTCTGTGTCCGGGAAGGAAAACTGTTCGCATTTGCTTCACAGAACCGCTTTTCTGCAGGGAACATTAACGCTTGTTCAGGACGAAAGAAAGCACAGAGCCCCAGATTTGCTGTTGCCCTGGAGAGCTTGCAGAGCACTGGGGAAAGGCAGGCAGAGAATTCCCTGCTAGCACCTTCTCTGTGTCCAGGAAGGAAAACTGTTCGCATTTGCTTCACAGAACCGCTTTTCTGCAGGGAACATTAACGCTTGTTCAGGACGAAAGAAAGCACAGAGCCCCAGATTTGCTGTTGCCCTGGAGAGCTTGCAGAGCACTGGGGAAAGGCAGGCAGAGAATTCCCTGCTAGCACCTTCTCTGTGCCTAGGAAGGAGAAATGTTCACATTGTTTCACAGAATCGCATTTGCGTCGCTGCAGGGAACATTAACGCTTGTTCAGGATGAAAGAAAGCACAGAGCCCCAGATTTGCTGTTGCCCTGGAGAGCTTGCAGAGCACTGGGGAAAGGCAGGCAGAGAATTCCCTGCTAGCACCTTCTCTGTGCCTAGGAAGGAGATATGTTCACATTGTTTCACAGAATCGCATTTGCGTCGCTGCAGGGAACATTAACGCTTATTCAGGACGAAAGAAAGCACAGAGCCCCAGATTTGCTGTTGCCCTGGAGAGCTTGCAGAGCACTGGGGAAAGGCAGGCAGAGAATTCCCCGCTAGCACCTTCTCTGTGTCCGGGAAGGAAAACTGTTCGCATTTGCTTCACAGAACCGCTTTTCTTCAGGGAACATTAATGCTTATTCAGGACGAAAGAAAGCACAGAGCCCCAGATTTGCTGTTGCCCTGGAGAGCTTGCAGAGCACCGGGGAAAGGCAGGCAGAGAATTCCCTGCTAGCACCTTCTCTGTGTCCGGGAAGGAAAACTGTTCGCATTTGCTTCACAGAACCGCTTTTCTGCAGGGAACATTAACGCTTGTTCAGGACGAAAGAAAGCACAGAGCCCCAGATTTGCTGTTGCCCTGGAGAGCTTGCAGAGCACTGGGGAAAGGCAGGCAGAGAATTCCCTGCTAGCACCTTCTCTGTGTCCGGGAAGGAAAACTGTTCGCATTTGCTTCACAGAACCGCTTTTCTGCAGGGAACATTAACGCTTGTTCAGGACGAAAGAAAGCACAGAGCCCCAGATTTGCTGTTGCCCTGGAGAGCTTGCAGAGCACTGGGGAAAGGCAGGCAGAGAATTCCCCGCTAGCACCTTCTCTGTGCCTAGGAAGGAGAAATGTTCACATTGTATCACAGAATCGCATTTGCGTCGCTGCAGGGAACATTAACGCTTGTTCAGGACGAAAGAAAGCACAGAGCCCCAGATTTGCTGTTGCCCTGGAGAGCTTGCAGAGCACTGGGGAAAGGCAGGCAGAGAATTCCCCGCTAGCACCTTCTCTGTGTCCGGGAAGGAAAACTGTTCGCATTTGCTTCACAGAACCGCTTTTCTGCAGAGAACACTAACGCTTGTTCAGGACGAAAGAAAGCACAGAGCCCCAGATTTGCTGTTGCCCTGGAGAGCTTGCAGAGCACTGGGGAAAGGCAGGCAGAGAATTCCCTGCTAGCACCTTCTCTGTGTCCGGGAAGGAAAACTGTTCACATTTGCTTCACAGAACCGCTTTTCTGCAGGGAACATTAACGCTTGTTCAGGACGAAAGAAAGCACAGAGCCCCAGATTGGCTGTTGCCCTGGAGAGCTTGCAGAGCACTGGGGAAAGGCAGGCAGAGAATTCCCCGCTAGCACCTTCTCTGTATCCGGGAAGGAAAACTGTTCGCATTTGCTTCACAGAACCGCTTTTCTGCAGGGAACATTAACGCTTGTTCAGGACGAAAGAAAGCACAGAGCCCCAGATTTGCTGTTGCCCTGGAGAGCTTGCAGAGCACTGGGGAAAGGCAGGCAGAGAATTCCCTGCTAGCACCTTCTCTGTGTCCGGGAAGGAAAACTGTTCACATTTGCTTCGCAGAATCGCTTTTGTGCAGAAAACATTAACGCTTGTCCAGAACGAAAGAAAGCACAGAGCCCCAGATTGGCTGTTGCCCTGGAGAGCTTGCAGAGCACTGGGGAAAGGCAGGCAGAGAATTCCCTGCTAGCATCTTCTCTGTGCCTAGGAAGGAGAAATGTTCACATTGTTTCACAGAACCACTTTTCTGCAGGGAACATTAACGCTTGTTCAGGACGAAAGAAAGCACAGAGCCCCAGATTTGCTGTTGCCCTGGAGAGCTTGCAGAGCACCGGGGAAAGGCAGGCAGAGAATTCCCTGCTAGCACCTTCTCTGTGCCTAGGAAGGAGAAATGTTCACATTGTTTCACAGAATCGCATTTGCGTCGTTGCAGGGAACATTAACGCTTGTTCAGGACGAAAGAAAGCACAGAGCCCCAGATTTGCTGTTGCCCTGGAGAGCTTGCAGAGCACTAGGGAAAGGCAGGCAGAGAATTCCCTGATAGCATCTTCTCTGTGTCCAGGAAGGAAAACTGTTCGCATTTGCTTCACAGAACCGCTTTTCTGCAGAGAACACTAACGCTTGTTCAGGACGAAAGAAAGCACAGAGCCCCAGATTTGCTGTTGCCGTGGAGAGCTTGCAGAGCACTGGGGAAAGGCAGGCAGAGAATTCCCTGCTAGCACCTTCTCTGTGCCTAGGAAGGAGAAATGTTCACATTGTTTCACAGAATCGCATTTGCGTCGCTGCAGGGAACATTAACGCTTGTTCAGGACGAAAGAAAGCACAGAGCGCCAGATTTGCTGTTGTCCTGGAGAGCTTGCAGAGCACTGGGGAAAGGCAGGCAGAGAATTCCCTGCTAGCACCTTCTCTGTGTCCGGGAAGGAAAACTGTTCGCGTTTGCTTCACAGAACCGCTTTTCTGCAGGGAACATTAACGCTTGTTCAGGAAGGAAAGCACAGAGCCCCAGATTTGCTGTTGCCCTGGAGAGCTTGCAGAGCACTGGGGAAAGGCAGGCAGAGAATTCCCTGCTAGCACCTTCTCTGTGTCCGGGAAGGAAAACTGTTCGCATTTGCTTCACAGAACCGCTTTTCTGCAGGAAACATTAACGCTTGTTCAGGACGAAAGAAAGCACAGAGCCCCAGATTTGCTGTTGCCCTGGAGAGCTTGCAGAGCACTGGAGAAAGGCAGGCAGAGAATTCCCCGCTAGCACCTTCTCTGTGTCCGGGAAGGAAAACTGTTCGCATTTGCTTCACAGAACCGCTTTTCTGCAGGGAACATTAACGCTTGTTCAGGACGAAAGAAAGCACAGAGCCCCAGATTTGCTGTTGCCCTGGAGAGCTTGCAGAGCACTGGGGAAAGGCAGGCAGAGAATTCCCTGCTAGCACCTTCTCTGTGTCCGGGAAGGAAAACTGTTCACATTTGCTTCACAGAACCGCTTTTCTGCAGAGAACACTAACGCTTGTTCAGGACGAAAGAAAGCACAGAGCCCCAGATTTGCTGTTGCCCTGGAGAGCTTGCAGAGCACTGGGGAAAGGCAGGCAGAGAATTCCCTGCTAGCACCTTCTCTGTGTCCGGGAAGGAAAACTGTTCGCATTTGCTTCACAGAACCGCTTTTCTGCAGGGAACATTAACGCTTATTCAGGACGAAAGAAAGCACAGAGCCCCAGATTTGCTGTTGCCCTGGAGAGCTTGCAGAGCACTGGGGAAAGGCAGGCAGAGAATTCCCTGCTAGCACCTTCTCTGTGCCTAGGAAGGAGAAATGTTCACATTGTTTCACAGAATCGCATTTGCGTCGCTGCAGGGAACATTAACGCTTGTTCAGGACGAAAGAAAGCACAGAGCCCCAGATTTGCTGTTGCCCTGGAGAGCTTGCAGAGCACTGGGGAAAGGCAGGCAGAGAATTCCCTGCTAGCACCTTCTCTGTGCCTAGGAAGGAGAAATGTTCACATTGTTTCACAGAATCGCATTTGCGTCGCTGCAGGGACCATTAACGCTTGTTCAGGACGAAAGAAAGCACAGAGCGCCAGATTTGCTGTTGCCCTGGAGAGCTTGCAGAGCACTGGGGAAAGGCAGGCAGAGAATTCCCTGCTAGCACCTTCTCTGTGTCCAGGAAGGAAAACTGTTCGCATTTGCTTCACAGAACCGCTTTTCTGCAGGGACCATTAACGCTTGTTCAGGACGAAAGAAAGCACAGAGCCCCAGATTTGCTGTTGCCCTGGAGAGCTTGCAGAGCACTGGGGAAAGGCAGGCAGAGAATTCCCTGCTAGCACCTTCTCTGTGTCCGGGAAGGAAAACTGTTCGCATTTGCTTCACAGAACCGCTTTTCTGCAGGAAACATTAACGCTTGTTCAGGACGAAAGAAAGCACAGAGCCCCAGATTTGCTGTTGCCCTGGAGAGCTTGCAGAGCACTGGGGATAGGCAGGCAGAGAATTCCCTGCTAGCACCTTCTCTGTGCCTAGGAAGGAGAAATGTTCACATTGTTTCACAGAATCGCATTTGCGTCGCTGCAGGGAACATTAACTGTTGTTCAGGACGAAAGAAAGCACAGAGCCCCAGATTTGCTGTTGCCCTGGAGAACTTGCAGAGCACTGGGGAAAGGCAGGCAGAGAATTCCCTGCTAGCACCTTCTCTGTGTCCGGGAAGGAAAACTGTTCGCATTTGCTTCACAGAACTGCTTTTCTGCAGGGAACATTAACGCTTGTTCAGGACGAAAGAAAGCACAGAGCCCCAGATTTGCTGTTGCCCTGGAGAGCTTGCAGAGCACTGGGGAAAGGCAGGCAGAGAATTCCCTGCTAGCACCTTCTCTGTGTCCGGGAAGGAAAACTGTTCGCATTTGCTTCACAGAACCGCTTTTCTGCAGAGAACACTAACGCTTGTTCAGGACGAAAGAAAGCACAGAGCCCCAGATTTGCTGTTGTCCTGGAGAGCTTGCAGAGCACTGGGGAAAGGCAGGCAGAGAATTCCCTGCTAGCATCTTCTCTGTGCCTAGGAAGGAGAAATGTTCACATTGTTTCACAGAATCGCATTTGCGTCGCTGCAGGGAACACTAACGCTTGTTCAGGACGAAAGAAAGCACAGAGCCCCAGATTTGCTGTTGCCCTGGAGAGCTTGCAGAGCACTGGGGAAAGGCAGGCAGAGAATTCCCTGCTAGCACCTTCTCTGTGTCCGGGAAGGAAAACTGTTCGCATTTGCTTCACAGAATCGCATTTGCGTCGCTGCAGGGAACATTAACGCTTATTCAGGACGAAAGAAAGCACAGAGCCCCAGATTTGCTGTTGCCCTGGAGAGCTTGCAGAGCACTGGGGAAAGGCAGGCAGAGAATTCCCTGCTAGCACCTTCTCTGTGCCTGGGAAGGAGAAGTCTTCACTTTGTTACTCGGAATCGCATTTGCGTCGCTGTAGAGAACACTAACGCTTGTTCAGGACGAAAGAAAGCACAGAGCGCCAGATTTGCTGTTGCCCTGGAGAGCTTGCAGAGCACTGGGGAAAGGCATGCAGAGAATTCCCCGCTAGCACCTTCTCTGTGTCCGCGAAGGAAAACTGTTCGCATTTGCTTCACAGAACCGCTTTTCTGCAGGGACCATTAACGCTTCTTCAGGACGAAAGAAAGCACAGAGCCCCAGATTTGCTGTTGCCCTGGAGAGCTTGCAGAGCACTGGGGAAAGGCAGGCAGAGAATTCCCTGCTAGCACCTTCTCTGTGTCCGGGAAGGAAAACTGTTCGCATTTGCTTCACAGAACCGCTTTTCTGCAGGGAACATTAACGCTTGTTCAGGACGAAAGAAAGCACAGAGCCCCAGATTTGCTGTTGCCCTGGAGAGCTTGCAGAGCACTGGGGAAAGGCAGGCAGAGAATTCCCTGCTAGCACCTTCTCTGTGTCCGGGAAGGAGAAATGTTCACATTGTTTCACAGAATCGCATTTGCGTCGCTGCAGGGAACATTAACGCTTATTCAGGACGAAAGAAAGCACAGAGCCCCAGATTTGCTGTTGCCCTGGAGAGCTTGCAGAGCACTGGGGAAAGGCAGGCAGAGAATTCCCTGCTAGCACCTTCTCTGTGCCTGGGAAGGAGAAGTCTTCACTTTGTTACTCGGAATCGCATTTGCGTCGCTGTAGAGAACACTAACGCTTGTTCAGGACGAAAGAAAGCACAGAGCGCCAGATTTGCTGTTGCCCTGGAGAGCTTGCAGAGCACTGGGGAAAGGCATGCAGAGAATTCCCCGCTAGCACCTTCTCTGTGTCCGGGAAGGAAAACTGTTCGCATTTGCTTCACAGAACCGCTTTTCTGAAGGGAACATTAACGCTTCTTCAGGACGAAAGAAAGCACAGAGCCCCAGATTTGCTGTTGCCCTGGAGAGCTTGCAGAGCACTGGGGAAAGGCAGGCAGAGAATTCCCTGCTAGCACCTTCTCTGTGTCCGGGAAGGAAAACTGTTCGCATTTGCTTCACAGAACCGCTTTTCTGCAGGGAACATTAACGCTTGTTCAGGACGAAAGAAAGCACAGAGCCCCAGATTTGCTGTTGCCCTGGAGAGCTTGCAGAGCACTGGGGAAAGGCAGGCAGAGAATTCCCTGCTAGCACCTTCTCTGTGTCCGGGAAGGAGAAATGTTCACATTGTTTCACAGAATCGCATTTGCGTCGCTGCAGGGAACATTAACGCTTATTCAGGACGAAAGAAAGCACAGAGCCCCAGATTTGCTGTTGCCCTGGAGAGCTTGCAGAGCACTGGGGAAAGGCAGGCAGAGAATTCCCTGCTAGCACCTTCTCTGTGCCTGGGAAGGAGAAGTCTTCACTTTGTTACTCGGAATCGCATTTGCGTCGCTGTAGAGAACACTAACGCTTGTTCAGGACGAAAGAAAGCACAGAGCGCCAGATTTGCTGTTGCCCTGGAGAGCTTGCAGAGCACTGGGGAAAGGCATGCAGAGAATTCCCCGCTAGCACCTTCTCTGTGTCCGGGAAGGAAAACTGTTCGCATTTGCTTCACAGAACCGCTTTTCTGAAGGGAACATTAACGCTTATTCAGGACGAAAGAAAGCACAGAGCCCCAGATTTGCTGTTGCCCTGGAGAGCTTGCAGAGCACTGGGGAAAGGCAGGCAGAGAATTCCCTGCTAGCACCTTCTCTGTGCCTGGGAAAGAGAAGTCTTCACTTTGTTACTCGGAATCGCATTTGCGTCGCTGTAGAGAACACTAACGCTTGTTCAGGACGAAAGAAAGCACAGAGCCCCAGATTTGCTGTTGCCCTGGAGAGCTTGCAGAGCACTGGGGAAAGGCATGCAGAGAATTCCCCGCTAGCACCTTCTCTGTGTCCGGGAAGGAAAACTGTTCGCATTTGCTTCACAGAACCGCTTTTCTGAAGGGAACATTAACGCTTATTCAGGACGAAAGAAAGCACAGAGCCCCAGATTTGCTGTTGCCCTGGAGAGCTTGCAGAGCACCGGGGAAAGGCAGGCAGAGAATTCCCTGCTAGCACCTTCTCTGTGTCCGGGAAGGAAAACTGTTCGCATTTGCTTCACAGAACCGCTTTTCTGCAGGGAACATTAACGCTTGTTCAGGACGAAAGAAAGCACAGAGCCCCAGATTTGCTGTTGCCCTGGAGAGCTTGCAGAGCACCGGGGAAAGGCAGGCAGAGAATTCCCTGCTAGCACCTTCTCTGTGTCCGGGAAGGAAAACTGTTCGCATTTGCTTCACAGAACCGCTTTTCTGCAGGGAACATTAACGCTTGTTCAGGATGAAAGAAAGCACAGAGCCCCAGATTGGCTATTGCCCTGGAGAGCTTGCAGAGCACTGGGGAAAGGCAGGCAGAGAATTCCCTGCTAGCACCTTCTCTGTGTCCGGGAAGGAAAAGTGTTCGCATTTGCTTCACAGAACCGCTTTTCTGCAGGGAACATTAACGCTTGTTCAGGACGAAAGAAAGCACAGAGCCCCAGATTGGCTGTTGCCCTGGAGAGCTTGCAGAGCACCGGGGAAAGGCAGGCAGAGAATTCCCTGCTAGCACCTTCTCTGTGCCTAGGAAGGAGAAATGTTCACATTGTTTCACAGAATCGCATTTGCGTCGCTGCAGGGAACATTAACTGTTGTTCAGGACGAAAGAAAGCACAGAGCCCCAGATTTGCTGTTGCCCTGGAGAACTTGCAGAGCACTGGGGAAAGGCAGGCAGAGAATTCCCTGCTAGCACCTTCTCTGTGTCCGGGAAGGAAAACTGTTCGCATTTGCTTCACAGAACTGCTTTTCTGCAGGGAACATTAACGCTTGTTCAGGACGAAAGAAAGCACAGAGCCCCAGATTTGCTGTTGCCCTGGAGAGCTTGCAGAGCACTGGGGAAAGGCAGGCAGAGAATTCCCTGCTAGCACCTTCTCTGTGTCCGGGAAGGAAAACTGTTCGCATTTGCTTCACAGAACCGCTTTTCTGCAGAGAACACTAACGCTTGTTCAGGACGAAAGAAAGCACAGAGCCCCAGATTTGCTGTTGTCCTGGAGAGCTTGCAGAGCACTGGGGAAAGGCAGGCAGAGAATTCCCTGCTAGCATCTTCTCTGTGCCTAGGAAGGAGAAATGTTCACATTGTTTCACAGAATCGCATTTGCGTCGCTGCAGGGAACACTAACGCTTGTTCAGGACGAAAGAAAGCACAGAGCCCCAGATTTGCTGTTGCCCTGGAGAGCTTGCAGAGCACTGGGGAAAGGCAGGCAGAGAATTCCCTGCTAGCACCTTCTCTGTGTCCGGGAAGGAAAACTGTTCGCATTTGCTTCACAGAATCGCATTTGCGTCGCTGCAGGGAACATTAACGCTTATTCAGGACGAAAGAAAGCACAGAGCCCCAGATTTGCTGTTGCCCTGGAGAGCTTGCAGAGCACTGGGGAAAGGCAGGCAGAGAATTCCCTGCTAGCACCTTCTCTGTGCCTGGGAAGGAGAAGTCTTCACTTTGTTACTCGGAATCGCATTTGCGTCGCTGTAGAGAACACTAACGCTTGTTCAGGACGAAAGAAAGCACAGAGCGCCAGATTTGCTGTTGCCCTGGAGAGCTTGCAGAGCACTGGGGAAAGGCATGCAGAGAATTCCCCGCTAGCACCTTCTCTGTGTCCGCGAAGGAAAACTGTTCGCATTTGCTTCACAGAACCGCTTTTCTGAAGGGAACATTAACGCTTCTTCAGGACGAAAGAAAGCACAGAGCCCCAGATTTGCTGTTGCCCTGGAGAGCTTGCAGAGCACTGGGGAAAGGCAGGCAGAGAATTCCCTGCTAGCACCTTCTCTGTGTCCGGGAAGGAAAACTGTTCGCATTTGCTTCACAGAACCGCTTTTCTGCAGGGAACATTAACGCTTGTTCAGGACGAAAGAAAGCACAGAGCCCCAGATTTGCTGTTGCCCTGGAGAGCTTGCAGAGCACTGGGGAAAGGCAGGCAGAGAATTCCCTGCTAGCACCTTCTCTGTGTCCGGGAAGGAGAAATGTTCACATTGTTTCACAGAATCGCATTTGCGTCGCTGCAGGGAACATTAACGCTTATTCAGGACGAAAGAAAGCACAGAGCCCCAGATTTGCTGTTGCCCTGGAGAGCTTGCAGAGCACTGGGGAAAGGCAGGCAGAGAATTCCCTGCTAGCACCTTCTCTGTGCCTGGGAAGGAGAAGTCTTCACTTTGTTACTCGGAATCGCATTTGCGTCGCTGTAGAGAACACTAACGCTTGTTCAGGACGAAAGAAAGCACAGAGCGCCAGATTTGCTGTTGCCCTGGAGAGCTTGCAGAGCACTGGGGAAAGGCATGCAGAGAATTCCCCGCTAGCACCTTCTCTGTGTCCGGGAAGGAAAACTGTTCGCATTTGCTTCACAGAACCGCTTTTCTGAAGGGAACATTAACGCTTATTCAGGACGAAAGAAAGCACAGAGCCCCAGATTTGCTGTTGCCCTGGAGAGCTTGCAGAGCACTGGGGAAAGGCAGGCAGAGAATTCCCTGCTAGCACCTTCTCTGTGCCTGGGAAAGAGAAGTCTTCACTTTGTTACTCGGAATCGCATTTGCGTCGCTGTAGAGAACACTAACGCTTGTTCAGGACGAAAGAAAGCACAGAGCCCCAGATTTGCTGTTGCCCTGGAGAGCTTGCAGAGCACTGGGGAAAGGCATGCAGAGAATTCCCCGCTAGCACCTTCTCTGTGTCCGGGAAGGAAAACTGTTCGCATTTGCTTCACAGAACCGCTTTTCTGCAGGGAACATTAACGCTTGTTCAGGACGAAAGAAAGCACAGAGCCCCAGATTTGCTGTTGCCCTGGAGAGCTTGCAGAGCACTGGGGAAAGGCAGGCAGAGAATTCCCTGCTAGCACCTTCTCTGTGTCCGGGAAGGAGAAATGTTCACATTGTTTCACAGAATCGCATTTGCGTCGCTGCAGGGAACATTAACGCTTATTCAGGACGAAAGAAAGCACAGAGCCCCAGATTTGCTGTTGCCCTGGAGAGCTTGCAGAGCACTGGGGAAAGGCAGGCAGAGAATTCCCTGCTAGCACCTTCTCTGTGCCTGGGAAGGAGAAGTCTTCACTTTGTTACTCGGAATCGCATTTGCGTCGCTGTAGAGAACACTAACGCTTGTTCAGGACGAAAGAAAGCACAGAGCGCCAGATTTGCTGTTGCCCTGGAGAGCTTGCAGAGCACTGGGGAAAGGCATGCAGAGAATTCCCCGCTAGCACCTTCTCTGTGTCCGGGAAGGAAAACTGTTCGCATTTGCTTCACAGAACCGCTTTTCTGAAGGGAACATTAACGCTTATTCAGGACGAAAGAAAGCACAGAGCCCCAGATTTGCTGTTGCCCTGGAGAGCTTGCAGAGCACTGGGGAAAGGCAGGCAGAGAATTCCCTGCTAGCACCTTCTCTGTGCCTGGGAAAGAGAAGTCTTCACTTTGTTACTCGGAATCGCATTTGCGTCGCTGTAGAGAACACTAACGCTTGTTCAGGACGAAAGAAAGCACAGAGCCCCAGATTTGCTGTTGCCCTGGAGAGCTTGCAGAGCACTGGGGAAAGGCATGCAGAGAATTCCCCGCTAGCACCTTCTCTGTGTCCGGGAAGGAAAACTGTTCGCATTTGCTTCACAGAACCGCTTTTCTGCAGGGAACATTAACGCTTGTTCAGGACGAAAGAAAGCACAGAGCCCCAGATTTGCTGTTGCCCTGGAGAGCTTGCAGAGCACTGGGGAAAGGCAGGCAGAGAATTCCCTGCTAGCACCTTCTCTGTGTCCGGGAAGGAAAACTGTTCACATTTGCTTCACAGAACCGCTTTTCTGCAGAGAACACTAATGCTTGTTCAGGACGAAAGAAAGCACAGAGCCCCAGATTTGCTGTTGCCCTGGAGACCTTGCTGAGCACTGGGGAAAGGCAGGCAGAGAATTCCCTGCTAGCACCTTCTCTGTGTCCGGGAAGGAAAACTGTTCGCATTTGCTTCACAGAACCGCTTTTCTGCAGGGAACATTAACGCTTGTTCAGGACGAAAGAAAGCACAGAGCCCCAGATTTGCTGTTGCCCTGGAGAGCTTGCAGAGCACTGGGGAAAGGCAGGCAGAGAATTCCCCGCTAGCACCTTCTCTGTGCCTAGGAAGGAGAAATGTTCACATTGTATCACAGAATCGCATTTGCGTCGCTGCAGGGAACATTAACGCTTGTTCAGGACGAAAGAAAGCACAGAGCCCCAGATTTGCTGTTGCCCTGGAGAGCTTGCAGAGCACTGGGGAAAGGCAGGCAGAGAATTCCCCGCTAGCACCTTCTCTGTGTCCGGGAAGGAAAACTGTTCGCATTTGCTTCACAGAACCGCTTTTCTGCAGAGAACACTAACGCTTGTTCAGGACGAAAGAAAGCACAGAGCCCCAGATTTGCTGTTGCCCTGGAGAGCTTGCAGAGCACTGGGGAAAGGCAGGCAGAGAATTCCCTGCTAGCACCTTCTCTGTGTCCGGGAAGGAAAACTGTTCACATTTGCTTCACAGAACCGCTTTTCTGCAGGGAACATTAACGCTTGTTCAGGACGAAAGAAAGCACAGAGCCCCAGATTGGCTGTTGCCCTGGAGAGCTTGCAGAGCACTGGGGAAAGGCAGGCAGAGAATTCCCCGCTAGCACCTTCTCTGTATCCGGGAAGGAAAACTGTTCGCATTTGCTTCACAGAACCGCTTTTCTGCAGGGAACATTAACGCTTGTTCAGGACGAAAGAAAGCACAGAGCCCCAGATTTGCTGTTGCCCTGGAGAGCTTGCAGAGCACTGGGGAAAGGCAGGCAGAGAATTCCCTGCTAGCACCTTCTCTGTGTCCGGGAAGGAAAACTGTTCACATTTGCTTCGCAGAATCGCTTTTGTGCAGAAAACATTAACGCTTGTCCAGAACGAAAGAAAGCACAGAGCCCCAGATTGGCTGTTGCCCTGGAGAGCTTGCAGAGCACTGGGGAAAGGCAGGCAGAGAATTCCCTGCTAGCATCTTCTCTGTGCCTAGGAAGGAGAAATGTTCACATTGTTTCACAGAACCACTTTTCTGCAGGGAACATTAACGCTTGTTCAGGACGAAAGAAAGCACAGAGCCCCAGATTTGCTGTTGCCCTGGAGAGCTTGCAGAGCACCGGGGAAAGGCAGGCAGAGAATTCCCTGCTAGCACCTTCTCTGTGCCTAGGAAGGAGAAATGTTCACATTGTTTCACAGAATCGCATTTGCGTCGTTGCAGGGAACATTAACTCTTGTTCAGGACGAAAGAAAGCACAGAGCCCCAGATTTGCTGTTGCCCTGGAGAGCTTGCAGAGCACTAGGGAAAGGCAGGCAGAGAATTCCCTGATAGCATCTTCTCTGTGTCCAGGAAGGAAAACTGTTCGCATTTGCTTCACAGAACCGCTTTTCTGCAGAGAACACTAACGCTTGTTCAGGACGAAAGAAAGCACAGAGCCCCAGATTTGCTGTTGCCGTGGAGAGCTTGCAGAGCACTGGGGAAAGGCAGGCAGAGAATTCCCTGCTAGCACCTTCTCTGTGCCTAGGAAGGAGAAATGTTCACATTGTTTCACAGAATCGCATTTGCGTCGCTGCAGGGAACATTAACGCTTGTTCAGGACGAAAGAAAGCACAGAGCGCCAGATTTGCTGTTGCCCTGGAGAGCTTGCAGAGCACTGGGGAAAGGCAGGCAGAGAATTCCCTGCTAGCACCTTCTCTGTGCCTGGGAAGGAGAAGTCTTCACGTTGTTACTCGGAATCGCATTTGCGTCGCTGTAGAGAACACTAACGCTTGTTCAGGACAAAAGAAAGCACAGAGCGCCAGATTTGCTGTTGCCCTAGAGAGCTTGCAGAGCACCGGGGAAAGGCAGGCAGAGAATTCCCCGCTAGCACCTTCTCTGTGTCCGGGAAGGAAAACTGTTCGCATTTGCTTCACAGAACCGCTTTTCTGCAGGGAACATTAACGCTTGTTCAGGACGAAAGAAAGCACAGAGCCCCAGATTTGCTGTTGCCCTGGAGAGCTTGCAGAGCACTGGGGAAAGGCAGGCAGAGAATTCCCTGCTAGCACCTTCTCTGTGTCCAGGAAGGAAAACTGTTCGCATTTGCTTCACAGAACCGCTTTTCTGCAGGGAACATTAACGCTTGTTCAGGACGAAAGAAAGCACAGAGCCCCAGATTTGCTGTTGCCCTGGAGAGCTTGCAGAGCACTGGGGAAAGGCAGGCAGAGAATTCCCTGCTAGCACCTTCTCTGTGCCTAGGAAGGAGAAATGTTCACATTGTTTCACAGAATCGCATTTGCGTCGCTGCAGGGAACATTAACGCTTGTTCAGGATGAAAGAAAGCACAGAGCCCCAGATTTGCTGTTGCCCTGGAGAGCTTGCAGAGCACTGGGGAAAGGCAGGCAGAGAATTCCCTGCTAGCACCTTCTCTGTGCCTAGGAAGGAGATATGTTCACATTGTTTCACAGAATCGCATTTGCGTCGCTGCAGGGAACATTAACGCTTATTCAGGACGAAAGAAAGCACAGAGCCCCAGATTTGCTGTTGCCCTGGAGAGCTTGCAGAGCACTGGGGAAAGGCAGGCAGAGAATTCCCCGCTAGCACCTTCTCTGTGTCCGGGAAGGAAAACTGTTCGCATTTGCTTCACAGAACCGCTTTTCTTCAGGGAACATTAATGCTTATTCAGGACGAAAGAAAGCACAGAGCCCCAGATTTGCTGTTGCCCTGGAGAGCTTGCAGAGCACCGGGGAAAGGCAGGCAGAGAATTCCCTGCTAGCACCTTCTCTGTGTCCGGGAAGGAAAACTGTTCGCATTTGCTTCACAGAACCGCTTTTCTGCAGGGAACATTAACGCTTGTTCAGGACGAAAGAAAGCACAGAGCCCCAGATTTGCTGTTGCCCTGGAGAGCTTGCAGAGCACTGGGGAAAGGCAGGCAGAGAATTCCCTGCTAGCACCTTCTCTGTGTCCGGGAAGGAAAACTGTTCGCATTTGCTTCACAGAACCGCTTTTCTGCAGGGAACATTAACGCTTGTTCAGGACGAAAGAAAGCACAGAGCCCCAGATTTGCTGTTGCCCTGGAGAGCTTGCAGAGCACTGGGGAAAGGCAGGCAGAGAATTCCCCGCTAGCACCTTCTCTGTGCCTAGGAAGGAGAAATGTTCACATTGTATCACAGAATCGCATTTGCGTCGCTGCAGGGAACATTAACGCTTGTTCAGGACGAAAGAAAGCACAGAGCCCCAGATTTGCTGTTGCCCTGGAGAGCTTGCAGAGCACTGGGGAAAGGCAGGCAGAGAATTCCCCGCTAGCACCTTCTCTGTGTCCGGGAAGGAAAACTGTTCGCATTTGCTTCACAGAACCGCTTTTCTGCAGAGAACACTAACGCTTGTTCAGGACGAAAGAAAGCACAGAGCCCCAGATTTGCTGTTGCCCTGGAGAGCTTGCAGAGCACTGGGGAAAGGCAGGCAGAGAATTCCCTGCTAGCATCTTCTCTGTGTCCGGGAAGGAAAACTGTTCACATTTGCTTCACAGAACCGCTTTTCTGCAGGGAACATTAACGCTTGTTCAGGACGAAAGAAAGCACAGAGCCCCAGATTGGCTGTTGCCCTGGAGAGCTTGCAGAGCACTGGGGAAAGGCAGGCAGAGAATTCCCCGCTAGCACCTTCTCTGTATCCGGGAAGGAAAACTGTTCGCATTTGCTTCACAGAACCGCTTTTCTGCAGGGAACATTAACGCTTGTTCAGGACGAAAGAAAGCACAGAGCCCCAGATTTGCTGTTGCCCTGGAGAGCTTGCAGAGCACTGGGGAAAGGCAGGCAGAGAATTCCCTGCTAGCACCTTCTCTGTGTCCGGGAAGGAAAACTGTTCACATTTGCTTCGCAGAATCGCTTTTGTGCAGAAAACATTAACGCTTGTCCAGAACGAAAGAAAGCACAGAGCCCCAGATTGGCTGTTGCCCTGGAGAGCTTGCAGAGCACTGGGGAAAGGCAGGCAGAGAATTCCCTGCTAGCATCTTCTCTGTGCCTAGGAAGGAGAAATGTTCACATTGTTTCACAGAACCACTTTTCTGCAGGGAACATTAACGCTTGTTCAGGACGAAAGAAAGCACAGAGCCCCAGATTTGCTGTTGCCCTGGAGAGCTTGCAGAGCACCGGGGAAAGGCAGGCAGAGAATTCCCTGCTAGCACCTTCTCTGTGCCTAGGAAGGAGAAATGTTCACATTGTTTCACAGAATCGCATTTGCGTCGTTGCAGGGAACATTAACTCTTGTTCAGGACGAAAGAAAGCACAGAGCCCCAGATTTGCTGTTGCCCTGGAGAGCTTGCAGAGCACTAGGGAAAGGCAGGCAGAGAATTCCCTGATAGCATCTTCTCTGTGTCCAGGAAGGAAAACTGTTCGCATTTGCTTCACAGAACCGCTTTTCTGCAGAGAACACTAACGCTTGTTCAGGACGAAAGAAAGCACAGAGCCCCAGATTTGCTGTTGCCGTGGAGAGCTTGCAGAGCACTGGGGAAAGGCAGGCAGAGAATTCCCTGCTAGCACCTTCTCTGTGCCTAGGAAGGAGAAATGTTCACATTGTTTCACAGAATCGCATTTGCGTCGCTGCAGGGAACATTAACGCTTGTTCAGGACGAAAGAAAGCACAGAGCGCCAGATTTGCTGTTGTCCTGGAGAGCTTGCAGAGCACTGGGGAAAGGCAGGCAGAGAATTCCCTGCTAGCACCTTCTCTGTGTCCGGGAAGGAAAACTGTTCGCGTTTGCTTCACAGAACCGCTTTTCTGCAGGGAACATTAACGCTTGTTCAGGAAGGAAAGCACAGAGCCCCAGATTTGCTGTTGCCCTGGAGAGCTTGCAGAGCACTGGGGAAAGGCAGGCAGAGAATTCCCTGCTAGCACCTTCTCTGTGTCCGGGAAGGAAAACTGTTCGCATTTGCTTCACAGAACCGCTTTTCTGCAGGAAACATTAACGCTTGTTCAGGACGAAAGAAAGCACAGAGCCCCAGATTTGCTGTTGCCCTGGAGAGCTTGCAGAGCACTGGAGAAAGGCAGGCAGAGAATTCCCCGCTAGCACCTTCTCTGTGTCCGGGAAGGAAAACTGTTCGCATTTGCTTCACAGAACCGCTTTTCTGCAGGGAACATTAACGCTTGTTCAGGACGAAAGAAAGCACAGAGCCCCAGATTTGCTGTTGCCCTGGAGAGCTTGCAGAGCACTGGGGAAAGGCAGGCAGAGAATTCCCTGCTAGCACCTTCTCTGTGTCCGGGAAGGAAAACTGTTCACATTTGCTTCACAGAACCGCTTTTCTGCAGAGAACACTAACGCTTGTTCAGGACGAAAGAAAGCACAGAGCCCCAGATTTGCTGTTGCCCTGGAGAGCTTGCAGAGCACTGGGGAAAGGCAGGCAGAGAATTCCCTGCTAGCACCTTCTCTGTGTCCGGGAAGGAAAACTGTTCGCATTTGCTTCACAGAACCGCTTTTCTGCAGGGAACATTAACGCTTATTCAGGACGAAAGAAAGCACAGAGCCCCAGATTTGCTGTTGCCCTGGAGAGCTTGCAGAGCACTGGGGAAAGGCAGGCAGAGAATTCCCTGCTAGCACCTTCTCTGTGCCTAGGAAGGAGAAATGTTCACATTGTTTCACAGAATCGCATTTGCGTCGCTGCAGGGAACATTAACGCTTGTTCAGGACGAAAGAAAGCACAGAGCCCCAGATTTGCTGTTGCCCTGGAGAGCTTGCAGAGCACTGGGGAAAGGCAGGCAGAGAATTCCCTGCTAGCACCTTCTCTGTGCCTAGGAAGGAGAAATGTTCACATTGTTTCACAGAATCGCATTTGCGTCGCTGCAGGGACCATTAACGCTTGTTCAGGACGAAAGAAAGCACAGAGCGCCAGATTTGCTGTTGCCCTGGAGAGCTTGCAGAGCACTGGGGAAAGGCAGGCAGAGAATTCCCTGCTAGCACCTTCTCTGTGTCCGGGAAGGAAAACTGTTCGCATTTGCTTCACAGAACCGCTTTTCTGCAGGGACCATTAACGCTTGTTCAGGACGAAAGAAAGCACAGAGCCCCAGATTTGCTGTTGCCCTGGAGAGCTTGCAGAGCACTGGGGAAAGGCAGGCAGAGAATTCCCTGCTAGCACCTTCTCTGTGTCCGGGAAGGAAAACTGTTCGCATTTGCTTCACAGAACCGCTTTTCTGCAGGAAACATTAACGCTTGTTCAGGACGAAAGAAAGCACAGAGCCCCAGATTTGCTGTTGCCCTGGAGAGCTTGCAGAGCACTGGGGAAAGGTAGGCAGAGAATTCCCTGCTAGCACCTTCTCTGTGCCTAGGAAGGAGAAATGTTCACATTGTTTCACAGAATCGCATTTGCGTCGCTGCAGGGAACATTAACTGTTGTTCAGGACGAAAGAAAGCACAGAGCCCCAGATTTGCTGTTGCCCTGGAGAACTTGCAGAGCACTGGGAAAAGGCAGGCAGAGAATTCCCTGCTAGCACCTTCTCTGTGTCCGGGAAGGAAAACTGTTCGCATTTGCTTCACAGAACTGCTTTTCTGCAGGGAACATTAACGCTTGTTCAGGACGAAAGAAAGCACAGAGCCCCAGATTTGCTGTTGCCCTGGAGAGCTTGCAGAGCACTGGGGAAAGGCAGGCAGAGAATTCCCTGCTAGCACCTTCTCTGTGTCCGGGAAGGAAAACTGTTCGCATTTGCTTCACAGAACCGCTTTTCTGCAGAGAACACTAACGCTTGTTCAGGACGAAAGAAAGCACAGAGCCCCAGATTTGCTGTTGTCCTGGAGAGCTTGCAGAGCACTGGGGAAAGGCAGGCAGAGAATTCCCTGCTAGCATCTTCTCTGTGCCTAGGAAGGAGAAATGTTCACATTGTTTCACAGAATCGCATTTGCGTCGCTGCAGGGAACACTAACGCTTGTTCAGGACGAAAGAAAGCACAGAGCCCCAGATTTGCTGTTGCCCTGGAGAGCTTGCAGAGCACTGGGGAAAGGCAGGCAGAGAATTCCCTGCTAGCACCTTCTCTGTGTCCGGGAAGGAAAACTGTTCGCATTTGCTTCACAGAATCGCATTTGCGTCGCTGCAGGGAACATTAACGCTTATTCAGGACGAAAGAAAGCACAGAGCCCCAGATTTGCTGTTGCCCTGGAGAGCTTGCAGAGCACTGGGGAAAGGCAGGCAGAGAATTCCCTGCTAGCACCTTCTCTGTGCCTGGGAAGGAGAAGTCTTCACTTTGTTACTCGGAATCGCATTTGCGTCGCTGTAGAGAACACTAACGCTTGTTCAGGACGAAAGAAAGCACAGAGCGCCAGATTTGCTGTTGCCCTGGAGAGCTTGCAGAGCACTGGGGAAAGGCATGCAGAGAATTCCCCGCTAGCACCTTCTCTGTGTCCGCGAAGGAAAACTGTTCGCATTTGCTTCACAGAACCGCTTTTCTGAAGGGAACATTAACGCTTCTTCAGGACGAAAGAAAGCACAGAGCCCCAGATTTGCTGTTGCCCTGGAGAGCTTGCAGAGCACTGGGGAAAGGCAGGCAGAGAATTCCCTGCTAGCACCTTCTCTGTGTCCGGGAAGGAAAACTGTTCGCATTTGCTTCACAGAACCGCTTTTCTGCAGGGAACATTAACGCTTGTTCAGGACGAAAGAAAGCACAGAGCCCCAGATTTGCTGTTGCCCTGGAGAGCTTGCAGAGCACTGGGGAAAGGCAGGCAGAGAATTCCCTGCTAGCACCTTCTCTGTGTCCGGGAAGGAGAAATGTTCACATTGTTTCACAGAATCGCATTTGCGTCGCTGCAGGGAACATTAACGCTTATTCAGGACGAAAGAAAGCACAGAGCCCCAGATTTGCTGTTGCCCTGGAGAGCTTGCAGAGCACTGGGGAAAGGCAGGCAGAGAATTCCCTGCTAGCACCTTCTCTGTGCCTGGGAAGGAGAAGTCTTCACTTTGTTACTCGGAATCGCATTTGTGTCGCTGTAGAGAACACTAACGCTTGTTCAGGACGAAAGAAAGCACAGAGCGCCAGATTTGCTGTTGCCCTGGAGAGCTTGCAGAGCACTGGGGAAAGGCATGCAGAGAATTCCCCGCTAGCACCTTCTCTGTGTCCGGGAAGGAAAACTGTTCGCATTTGCTTCACAGAACCGCTTTTCTGAAGGGAACATTAACGCTTATTCAGGACGAAAGAAAGCACAGAGCCCCAGATTTGCTGTTGCCCTGGAGAGCTTGCAGAGCACTGGGGAAAGGCAGGCAGAGAATTCCCTGCTAGCACCTTCTCTGTGCCTGGGAAAGAGAAGTCTTCACTTTGTTACTCGGAATCGCATTTGCGTCGCTGTAGAGAACACTAACGCTTGTTCAGGACGAAAGAAAGCACAGAGCCCCAGATTTGCTGTTGCCCTGGAGAGCTTGCAGAGCACTGGGGAAAGGCATGCAGAGAATTCCCCGCTAGCACCTTCTCTGTGTCCGGGAAGGAAAACTGTTCGCATTTGCTTCACAGAACCGCTTTTCTGCAGGGAACATTAACGCTTGTTCAGGACGAAAGAAAGCACAGAGCCCCAGATTTGCTGTTGCCCTGGAGAGCTTGCAGAGCACTGGGGAAAGGCAGGCAGAGAATTCCCTGCTAGCACCTTCTCTGTGTCCGGGAAGGAAAACTGTTCGCATTTGCTTCACAGAACCGCTTTTCTGCAGGGAACATTAACGCTTGTTCAGGATGAAAGAAAGCACAGAGCCCCAGATTGGCTATTGCCCTGGAGAGCTTGCAGAGCACTGGGGAAAGGCAGGCAGAGAATTCCCTGCTAGCACCTTCTCTGTGTCCGGGAAGGAAAAGTGTTCGCATTTGCTTCACAGAACCGCTTTTCTGCAGGGAACATTAACGCTTGTTCAGGACGAAAGAAAGCACAGAGCCCCAGATTGGCTGTTGCCCTGGAGAGCTTGCAGAGCACCGGGGAAAGGCAGGCAGAGAATTCCCTGCTAGCACCTTCTCTGTGTCCGGGAAGGAAAACTGTTCGCATTTGCTTCACAGAACCGCTTTTCTGCAGGGAACATTAACGCTTGTTCAGGACGAAAGAAAGCACAGAGCCCCAGATTTGCTGTTGCCCTGGAGAGCTTGCAGAGCACTGGGGAAAGGCAGGCAGAGAATTCCCTGCTAGCACCTTCTCTGTGTCCGGGAAGGAAAACTGTTCACATTTGCTTCACAGAACCGCTTTTCTGCAGAGAACACTAATGCTTGTTCAGGACGAAAGAAAGCACAGAGCCCCAGATTTGCTGTTGCCCTGGAGACCTTGCTGAGCACTGGGGAAAGGCAGGCAGAGAATTCCCTGCTAGCACCTTCTCTGTGTCCGGGAAGGAAAACTGTTCGCATTTGCTTCACAGAACCGCTTTTCTGCAGGGAACATTAACGCTTGTTCAGGACGATAGAAAGCACAGAGCGCCAGATTTGCTGTTTCCCTGGAGAGCTTGCAGAGCACTGGGGAAAGGCAGGCAGAGAATTCCCTGCTAGCACCTTCTCTGTGTCCAGGAAGGAAAACTGTTCGCATTTGCTTCACAGAACCGCTTTTCTGCAGGGAACATTAACGCTTGTTCAGGACGAAAGAAAGCACAGAGCCCCAGATTTGCTGTTGCCCTGGAGAGCTTGCAGAGCAGTGGGGAAAGGCAGGCAGAGAATTCCCTGCTAGCACCTTCTCTGTGTCCGGGAAGGAAAACTGTTCGCATTTGCTTCACAGAACCGCTTTTCTGCAGAGAACACTAACGCTTGTTCAGGACGAAAAAAAGCACAGAGCGCCAGATTTGCTGTTGCCCTGGAGAGCTTGCAGAGCACTGGGGAAAGGCAGGCAGAGAATTCCCTGCTAGCACCTTCTCTGTGTCCGGGAAGGAGAAATGTTCACATTGTTTCACAGAATCGCATTTGCGTCGCTGCAGGGAACATTAACGCTTATTCAGGACGAAAGAAAGCACAGAGCCCCAGATTTGCTGTTGCCCTGGAGAGCTTGCAGAGCACTGGGGAAAGGCAGGCAGAGAATTCCCTGCTAGCACCTTCTCTGTGCCTGGGAAGGAGAAGTCTTCACTTTGTTACTCGGAATCGCATTTGCGTCGCTGTAGAGAACACTAACGCTTGTTCAGGACGAAAGAAAGCACAGAGCGCCAGATTTGCTGTTGCCCTGGAGAGCTTGCAGAGCACTGGGGAAAGGCATGCAGAGAATTCCCCGCTAGCACCTTCTCTGTGTCCGGGAAGGAAAACTGTTCGCATTTGCTTCACAGAACCGCTTTTCTGCAGGGAACATTAACGCTTATTCAGGACGAAAGAAAGCACAGAGCCCCAGATTTGCTGTTGCCCTGGAGAGCTTGCAGAGCACCGGGGAAAGGCAGGCAGAGAATTCCCTGCTAGCACCTTCTCTGTGTCCGGGAAGGAAAACTGTTCGCATTTGCTTCACAGAACCGCTTTTCTGCAGGGAACATTAACGCTTGTTCAGGACGAAAGAAAGCACAGAGCCCCAGATTTGCTGTTGCCCTGGAGAGCTTGCAGAGCACTGGGGAAAGGCAGGCAGAGAATTCCCTGCTAGCACCTTCTCTGTGCCTGGGAAGGAGAAGTCTTCACGTTGTTACTCGGAATCGCATTTGCGTCGCAGTATAGAATACTCACGCTTGTTCAGGACGAAAGAAAGCACAGAGCGCCAGATTTGCTGTTGCCCTGGAGAGCTTGCAGAGCACCGGGGAAAGGCAGGCAGAGAATTCCCCGCTAGCACCTTCTCTGTGTCCGGGAAGGAAAACTGTTCGTATTTGCTTCACAGAACCGCTTTTCTGCAGGGAACATTAACGCTTGTTCAGGACGAAAGAAAGCACAGAGCGCCAGATTTGCTGTTTCCCTGGAGAGCTTGCAGAGCACCGGGGAAAGGCAGGCAGAGAATTCCCTGCTAGCACCTTCTCTGTGTCCGGGAAGGAAAACTGTTCGCATTTGCTTCACAGAACCGCTTTTCTGCAGGGAACATTAACGCTTGTTCAGGACGAAAGAAAGAACAGAGCCCCAGATTTGCTGTTGCCCTGGAGAGCTTGCAGAGCACCGGGGAAAGGCAGGCAGAGAATTCCCTGCTAGCACCTTCTCTGTGTCCGGGAAGGAAAACTGTTCGCATTTGCTTCACAGAACCGCTTTTCTGCAGGGAACATTAACGCTTGTTCAGGATGAAAGAAAGCACAGAGCCCCAGATTGGCTATTGCCCTGGAGAGCTTGCAGAGCACTGGGGAAAGGCAGGCAGAGAATTCCCTGCTAGCACCTTCTCTGTGTCCGGGAAGGAAAACTGTTCGCATTTGCTTCACAGAACCGCTTTTCTGCAGGGAACATTAACGCTTGTTCAGGACGAAAGAAAGCACAGAGCCCCAGATTTGCTGTTGCCCTGGAGAGCTTGCAGAGCACCGGGGAAAGGCAGGCAGAGAATTCCCTGCTAGCACCTTCTCTGTGTCCGGGAAGGAAAACTGTTCGCATTTGCTTCACAGAACCGCTTTTCTGCAGGGAACATTAACGCTTGTTCAGGACGAAAGAAAGCACAGAGCCCCAGATTTGCTGTTGCCCTGGAGAGCTTGCAGAGCACTGGGGAAAGGCAGGCAGAGAATTCCCTGCTAGCACCTTCTCTGTGTCCGGGAAGGAAAACTGTTCACATTTGCTTCACAGAACCGCTTTTCTGCAGAGAACACTAACGCTTGTTCAGGACGAAAGAAAGCACAGAGCCCCAGATTTGCTGTTGCCCTGGAGAGCTTGCAGAGCACTGGGGAAAGGCAGGCAGAGAATTCCCTGCTAGCACCTTCTCTGTGCCTAGGAAGGAGAAATGTTCACATTGTTTCACAGAATCGCATTTGCGTCGCTGCAGGGAACATTAACGCTTGTTCAGGACGAAAGAAAGCACAGAGCGCCAGATTTGCTGTTGCCCTGGAGAGCTTGCAGAGCACTGGGGAAAGGCAGGCAGAGAATTCCCTGCTAGCACCTTCTCTGTGTCCGGGAAGGAAAAGTGTTCGCATTTGCTTCACAGAACCGCTTTTCTGCAGGGAACATTAACGCTTGTTCAGGACGAAAGAAAGCACAGAGCCCCAGATTTGCTGTTGCCCTGGAGAGCTTGCAGAGCACTGGGGAAAGGCAGGCAGAGAATTCCCTGCTAGCACCTTCTCTGTGTCCGGGAAGGAAAACTGTTCGCATTTGCTTCACAGAACCGCTTTTCTGCAGGGAACATTAACGCTTGTTCAGGACGAAAGAAAGCACAGAGCCCCAGATTTGCTGTTGCCCTGGAGAGCTTGCAGAGCACTGGGGAAAGGCAGGCAGAGAATTCCCTGCTAGCACCTTCTCTGTGTCCGGGAAGGAAAACTGTTCGCATTTGCTTCACAGAACCGCTTTTCTGCAGGGAACATTAACGCTTGTTCAGGACGATAGAAAGCACAGAGCGCCAGATTTGCTGTTTCCCTGGAGAGCTTGCAGAGCACTGGGGAAAGGCAGGCAGAGAATTCCCTGCTAGCACCTTCTCTGTGTCCGGGAAGGAAAACTGTTCGCATTTGCTTCACAGAACCGCTTTTCTGCAGGGAACATTAACGCTTGTTCAGGACGAAAGAAAGCACAGAGCCCCAGATTGGCTGTTGCCCTGGAGAGCTTGCAGAGCACTGGGGAAAGGCAGGCAGAGAATTCCCTGCTAGCACCTTCTCTGTGTCCGGGAAGGAAAACTGTTTGCATTTGCTTCACAGAACCGCTTTTCTGCAGGGAACATTAACGCTTGTTCAGGACGAAAGAAAGCACAGAGCCCCAGATTTGCTGTTGCCCTGGAGAGCTTGCAGAGCACTGGGGAAAGGCAGGCAGAGAATTCCCTGCTAGCACCTTCTCTGTGTCCGGGAAGGAAAACTGTTCGCATTTGCTTCACAGAACCGCTTTTCTGCAGGGAACATTAATGCTTGTTCAGGACGAAAGAAAGCACAGAGCCCCAGATTTGCTGTTGCCCTGGAGAGCTTGCAGAGCACTGGGGAAAGGCAGGCAGAGAATTCCCTGCTAGCACCTTCTCTGTGTCCAGGAAGGAAAACTGTTCGCTTTTGCTTCACAGAACCGCTTTTCTGCAGGAAACATTAACGCTTGTTCAGGACGAAAGAAAGCACAGAGCCCCAGATTTGCTGTTGCCCTGGAGAGCTTGCAGAGCACTGGGGAAAGGCAGGCAGAGAATTCCCTGCTAGCACCTTCTCTGTGCCTAGGAAGGAGAAATGTTCACATCGTTTCACAGAATCGCATTTGCGTCGCTGCAGGGAACATTAACGCTTGTTCAGGACGAAAGAAAGCACAGAGCCCCGGATTTGCTGTTGCCCTGGAGAGCTTGCAGAGCACTGGGGAAAGGCAGGCAGAGAATTCCCTGCTAGCACCTTCTCTGTGTCCGGGAAGGAAAACTGTTCGCATTTGCTTCACAGAACCGCTTTTCTGCAGGGAACACTAACGCTTGTTCAGGACGAAAGAAAGCACAGAGCCCCAGATTTGCTGTTGCCCTGGAGAGCTTGCAGAGCACTGGGGAAAGGCAGGCAGAGAATTCCCTGCTAGCACCTTCTCTGTGTCCGGGAAGGAGAAATGTTCACATTGTTTCACAGAATCGCATTTGCGTCGCTGCAGGGAACATTAACGCTTATTCAGGACGAAAGAAAGCACAGAGCCCCAGATTTGCTGTTGCCCTGGAGAGCTTGCAGAGCACTGGGGAAAGGCAGGCAGAGAATTCCCTGCTAGCACATTCTCTGTGTCCGGGAAGGAAAACTGTTCGCATTTGCTTCACAGAACCGCTTTTCTGCAGGGAACATTAACGCTTGTTCAGGACGAAAGAAAGCACAGAGCCCCAGATTTGCTGTTGCCCTGGAGAGCTTGCAGAGCACTGGGGAAAGGCAGGCAGAGAATTCCCTGCTAGCACCTTCTCTGTGTCCGGGAAGGAGAAATGTTCACATTGTTTCACAGAATCGCATTTGCGTCGCTGCAGGGAACATTAACGCTTATTCAGGACGAAAGAAAGCACAGAGCCCCAGATTTGCTGTTGCCCTGGAGAGCTTGCAGAGCACTGGGGAAAGGCAGGCAGAGAATTCCCTGCTAGCACCTTCTCTGTGCCTTGGAAGGAGAAGTCTTCACGTTGTTACTCGGAATCTCATTTGCGTCGCTGCAGGGAACATTAACGCTTGTTCAGGACGAAAGAAAGCACAGAGCCCCGGATTTGCTGTTGCCCTGGAGAGCTTGCAGAGCACTGGGGAAAGGCAGGCAGAGAATTCCCTGCTAGCACCTTCTCTGTGTCCGGGAAGGAAAACTGTTCGCATTTGCTTCACAGAACCGCTTTTCTGCAGGGAACACTAACGCTTGTTCAGGACGAAAGAAAGCACAGAGCCCCAGATTTGCTGTTGCCCTGGAGAGCTTGCAGAGCACTGGGGAAAGGCAGGCAGAGAATTCCCTGCTAGCACCTTCTCTGTGTCCGGGAAGGAGAAATGTTCACATTGTTTCACAGAATCGCATTTGCGTCGCTGCAGGGAACATTAACGCTTATTCAGGACGAAAGAAAGCACAGAGCCCCAGATTTGCTGTTGCCCTGGAGAGCTTGCAGAGCACTGGGGAAAGGCAGGCAGAGAATTCCCTGCTAGCACATTCTCTGTGTCCGGGAAGGAAAACTGTTCGCATTTGCTTCACAGAACCGCTTTTCTGCAGGGAACATTAACGCTTGTTCAGGACGAAAGAAAGCACAGAGCCCCAGATTTGCTGTTGCCCTGGAGAGCTTGCAGAGCACTGGGGAAAGGCAGGCAGAGAATTCCCTGCTAGCACCTTCTCTGTGTCCGGGAAGGAGAAATGTTCACATTGTTTCACAGAATCGCATTTGCGTCGCTGCAGGGAACATTAACGCTTATTCAGGACGAAAGAAAGCACAGAGCCCCAGATTTGCTGTTGCCCTGGAGAGCTTGCAGAGCACTGGGGAAAGGCAGGCAGAGAATTCCCTGCTAGCACCTTCTCTGTGCCTTGGAAGGAGAAGTCTTCACGTTGTTACTCGGAATCTCATTTGCGTCGCTGTAGAGAACACTAACGCTTGTTCAGGACGAAAGAAAGCACAGAGCCCCAGATTTGCTGTTGCCCTGGAGAGCTTGCAGAGCACTGGGGAAAGGCAGGCAGAGAATTCCCTGCTAGCACCTTCTCTGTGTCCGGGAAGGAAAACTGTTCGCATTTGCTTCACAGAACCGCTTTTCTGCAGGGAACATTAACGCTTGTTCAGGACGAAAGAAAGCACAGAGCGCCAGATTTGCTGTTGCCCTGGAGAGCTTGCAGAGCACTGGGGAAAGGCAGGCAGAGAATTCCCTGCTAGCACCTTCTCTGTGCCTAGGAAGGAGAAATGTTCACATTGTTTCACAGAATCGCATTTGCGTCGCTGCAGGGAACATTAACGCTTGTTCAGGACGAAAGAAAGCACAGAGCGCCAGATTTGCTGTTGCCCTGGAGAGCTTGCAGAGCACTGGGGAAAGGCAGGCAGAGAATTCCCTGCTAGCACCTTCTCTGTGCCTAGGAAGGAGAAATGTTCGCATTTGCTTCAGGGAACCGCTTTTCTGCAGGGAACATTAACGCTTGTTCAGGACGAAAGAAAGCACAGAGCCCCAGATTTGCTGTTGCCCTGGAGAGCTTGCAGAGCACTGGGGAAAGGCAGGCAGAGAATTCCCTGCTAGCACCTTCTCTGTGTCCAGGAAGGAAAACTGTTCGCATTTGCTTCACAGAACCGCTTTTCTGCAGGGAACATTAACGCTTGTTCAGGACGAAAGAAAGCACAGAGCCCCAGATTGGCTGTTGCCCTGGAGAGCTTGCAGAGCACTGGGGAAAGGCAGGCAGAGAATTCCCTGCTAGCACCTTCTCTGTGTCCGGGAAGGAGAAATGTTCACATTGTTTCACAGAATCGCATTTGCGTCGCTGCAGGGAACATTAACGCTTATTCAGGACGAAAGAAAGCACAGAGCCCCGGATTTGCTGTTGCCCTGGAGAGCTTGCAGAGCACTGGGGAAAGGCAGGCAGAGAAATCCCTGCTAGCACCTTCTCTGTGTCCGGGAAGGAGAAGTCTTCACGTTGTTACTCGGAATCGCATTTGCGTCGCTGTAGAGAACACTAACGCTTGTTCAGGACGAAAGAAAGCACAGAGCCCCAGATTTGCTGTTGCCCTGGAGAGCTTGCAGAGCACTGGGGAAAGGCAGGCAGAGAATTCCCTGCTAGCACCTTCTCCGTGTCCGGGAAGGAAAACTGTTCGCATTTGCTTCACAGAACCGCTTTTCTGCAGGGAACGTTAACGCTTGTTCAGGACGAAAGAAAGCACAGAGCCCCAGATTTGCTGTTGCCCTGGAGAGCTTGCAGAGCACTGGGGAAAGGCAGGCAGAGAATTCCCTGCTAGCACCTTCTCTGTGTCCGGGAACGAAAACTGTTCGCATTTGCTTCACAGAACCGCTTTTCTGCAGAGAACACTAACGCTTGTTCAGGACGAAAGAAAGCACAGAGCGCCAGATTTGCTGTTGCCCTGGAGAGCTTGCAGAGCACCGGGGAAAGGCAGGCAGAGAATTCCCTGCTAGCACCTTCTCTGTGTCCGGGAAGGAAAACTGTTCGCATTTGCTTCACAGAACCGCTTTTCTGCAGGGAACATTAACGCTTGTTCAGGACGAAAGAAAGCACAGAGCCCCAGATTGGCTATTGCCCTGGAGAGCTTGCAGAGCACTGGGGAAAGGCAGGCAGAGAATTCCCTGCTAGCACCTTCTCTGTGTCCGGGAAGGAAAACTGTTCGCATTTGCTTCACAGAACCGCTTTTCTGCAGAGAACACTAACGCTTGTTCAGGACGAAAGAAAGCACAGAGCCCCAGATTTGCTGTTGCCCTGGAGAGCTTGCAGAGCACTGGGGAAAGGCAGGCAGAGAATTCCCTGCTAGCACCTTCTCTGTGTCCGGGAAGGAGAAATGTTCACATTGTTTCACAGAATCGCATTTGCGTCGCTGCAGGGAACATTAAAGCTTGTTCAGGACGAAAGAAAGCACAGAGTCCTATATTTGCTGTTTCCCTGGACAGCTTGCAGAGCACTGGGGAAAGGCAGGCAGAGAATTCCCTGCTAGCACCTTCTCTGTGCCTGGGAAGGAGAATTCTTCACGTTGTTACTCGGAATCGCATTTGCGTCGCTGTAGAGAACACTAACGCTTGTTCAGGACGAAAGAAAGCACAGAGCGCCAGATTTGCTGTTTCCCTGGAGAGCTTGCAGAGCACTGGGGAAAGGCAGGCAGAGAATTCCCTGCTAGCACCTTCTCTGTGTCCAGGAAGGAAAACTGTTCGCATTTGCTTCACAGAACCGCTTTTCTGCAGAGAACACTAACGCTTGTTCAGGACGAAAGAAAGCACAGAGCCCCAGATTTGCTGTTGTCCTGGAGAGCTTGCAGAGCACTGGGGAAAGGCAGGCAGAGAATTCCCTGCTAGCATCTTCTCTGTACCTAGGAAGGAGAAATGTTCACACTGTTTCACAGAATCGCATTTGCGTCGCTGCAGGGAACACTAACGCTTGTTCAGGACGAAAGAAAGCACAGAGCCCCAGATTTGCTGTTGCCCTGGAGAGCTTGCAGAGCACTGGGGAAAGGCAGGCAGAGAATTCCCTGCTAGCACCTTCTCTGTGTCCGGGAAGGAAAACTGTTCGCATTTGCTTCACAGAACCGCTTTTCTGCAGAGAACACTAACGCTTGTTCAGGACGAAAGAAAGCACAGAGCCCCAGATTTGCTGTTGCCCTGGAGAGCTTGCAGAGCACTGGGGAAAGGCAGGCAGAGAATTCCCTGCTAGCACCTTCTCTGTGTCCGGGAAGGAGAAATGTTCACATTGTTTCACAGAATCGCATTTGCGTCGCTGCAGGGAACATTAACGCTTGTTCAGGACGAAAGAAAGCACAGAGCCCCAGATTTGCTGTTGCCCTGGAGAGCTTGCAGAGCACTGGGGAAAGGCAGGCAGAGAATTCCCTGCTAGCACCTTCTCTGTGCCTGGGAAGGAGAAATGTTCACATTGTTTCACAGAATCGCATTTGCGTCGCTGCAGGGAACATTAACGCTTGTTCAGGACGAAAGAAAGCACAGAGCCCCAGATTTGCTGTTGCCCTGGAGAGCTTGCAGAGCACTGGGGAAAGGCAGGCAGAGAATTCCCTGCTAGCACCTTCTCTGTGTCCGGGAAGGAAAACTGTTCGCATTTGCTTCACAGAACCGCTTTTCTGCAGGGA
The DNA here is from genome assembly GCF_031877795.1 of Strix aluco. Lineage (NCBI taxonomy): Eukaryota > Metazoa > Chordata > Aves > Strigiformes > Strigidae > Strix > Strix aluco. Next base: position 10,596,657 of record NC_133932.1, read on the forward strand.
ACATTAACGCTTGTTCAGGACGAAAGAAAGCACAGAGCCCCAGATTTGCTGTTGCCCTGGAGAGCTTGCAGAGCACTGGGGAAAGGCAGGCAGAGAATTCCCTGCTAGCACCTTCTCTGTGTCCGGGAAGGAAAACTGTTCACATTTGCTTCACAGAACCGCTTTTCTGCAGAGAACACTAACGCTTGTTCAGGACGAAAGAAAGCACAGAGCCCCAGATTTGCTGTTGCCCTGGAGAGCTTGCAGAGCACTGGGGAAAGGCAGGCAGAGAATTCCCTGATAGCACCTTCTCTGTGTCCGGGAATGAGAAGTCTTCACGTTGTTACTCGGAATCGCATTTGCGTCGCTGTAGAGAACACTAACGCTTGTTCAGGACGAAAGAAAGCACAGAGCCCCAGATTTGCTGTTGCCCTGGAGAGCTTGCAGAGCACTGGGGAAAGGCAGGCAGAGAATTCCCTGATAGAACCTTCTCTGTGTCCGGGAAGGAGAAATGTTCACATTGTTTCACAGAATCGCATTTGCGTCGCTGCAGGGAACATTAACGCTTATTCAGGACGAAAGAAAGCACAGAGCCCCAGATTTGCTGTTGCCCTGGAGAGCTTGCAGAGCACTGGGGAAAGGCAGGCAGAGAATTCCCCGCTAGCACCTTCTCTGTGTCCGGGAAGGAAAACTGTTCGCATTTGCTTCACAGAACCGCTTTTCTGCAGGGAACATTAACGCTTGTTCAGGACGAAAGAAAGCACAGAGCCCCAGATTTGCTGTTGCCCTGGAGAGCTTGCAGAGCACCGGGGAAAGGCAGGCAGAGAATTCCCTGCTAGCACCTTCTCTGTGTCCGGGAAGGAGAAATGTTCACATTGTTTCACAGAATCGCATTTGCGTAGCTGCAGGGAACATTAACGCTTGTTCAGGACGAAAGAAAGCACAGAGCCCCAGATTTGCTGTTGCCCTGGAGAGCTTGCAGAGCACTGGGGAAAGGCAGGCAGAGAATTCCCTGCTAGCACCTTCTCTGTGTCCGGGAAGGAAAACTGTTCGCATTTGCTTCACAGAACCGCTTTTCTGCAGAGAACACTAACGCTTGTTCAGGACGAAAGAAAGCACAGAGCCCCAGATTTGCTGTTGCCCTGGAGAGCTTGCAGAGCACTGGGGAAAGGCAGGCAGAGAATTCCCTGATAGCACCTTCTCTGTGTCCGGGAAGGAAAACTGTTCGCATTTGCTTCACAGAACCGCTTTTCTGCAGGGAACATTAACGCTTGTTCAGGACGAAAGAAAGCACAGAGCCCCAGATTTGCTGTTGCCCTGGAGAGCTTGCAGAGCACTGGGGAAAGGCAGGCAGAGAATTCCCTGCTAGCACCTTCTCTGTGTCCGGGAAGGAAAACTGTTCACATTTGCTTCACAGAACCGCTTTTCTGCAGAGAACACTAACGCTTGTTCAGGACGAAAGAAAGCACAGAGCCCCAGATTTGCTGTTGCCCTGGAGAGCTTGCAGAGCACTGGGGAAAGGCAGGCAGAGAATTCCCTGCTAGCACCTTCTCTGTGCCTAGGAAGGAGAAATGTTCACATTGTTTCACAGAATCGCATTTGCGTCGCTGCAGGCAACATTAACGCTTGTACAGGACGAAAGAAAGCACAGAGCCCCAGATTTGCTGTTGCCCTGCAGAGCTTGCAGAGCACTGGGGAAAGGCAGGCAGAGAATTCCCTGCTAGCATCTTCTCTGTGTCCGGGAAGGAAAACTGTTCGCATTTGCTTCACAGAACCGCTTTTCTGCAGGGAACATTAATGCTTGTTCAGGACGAAAGAAAGCACAGAGCCCCAGATTTGCTGTTGCCCTGGAGAGCTTGCAGAGCACTGGGGAAAGGCAGGCAGAGAATTCCCTGCTAGCACCTTCTCTGTGTCCGGGAAGGAAAACTGTTCGCATTTGCTTCACAGAACCGCTTTTCTGCAGAGAACACTAACGCTTGTTCAGGATGAAAGAAAGCACAGAGCCCCAGATTTGCTGTTGCCCTGGAGAGCTTGCAGAGCACTGGGGAAAGGCAGGCAGAGAATTCCCTGATAGCACCTTCTCTGTGTCCGGGAAGGAGAAGTCTTCACGTTGTTACTCGGAATCGCATTTGCGTCGCTGTAGAGAACACTAACGCTTGTTCAGGACGAAAGAAAGCACAGAGCGCCAGATTTGCTGTTGCCCTGGAGAGCTTGCAGAGCACTGGGGAAAGGCAGGCAGAGAATTCCCCGCTAGCACCTTCTCTGTGTCCGGGAAGGAAAACTGTTCGCATTTGCTTCACAGAACCGCTTTTCTGCAGGGAACATTAACGCTTGTTCAGGACGAAAGAAAGCACAGAGCCCCAGATTTGCTGTTGCCCTGGAGAGCTTGCAGAGCACTGGGGAAAGGCAGGCAGAGAATTCCCTGCTAGCACCTTCTCTGTGTCCGGGAAGGAAAACTGTTCGCATTTGCTTCACAGAACCGCTTTTCTGCAGGAAACATTAACGCTTGTTCAGGACGAAAGAAAGCACAGAGCCCCAGATTTGCTATTGCCCTGGAGAGCTTGCAGAGCACTGGGGAAAGGCAGGCAGAGAATTCCCTGCTAGCACCTTCTCTGTGTCCGGGAAGGAAAACTGTTCACATTTGCTTCACAGAACCGCTTTTCTGCAGGGAACATTAACGCTTGTTCAGGACGAAAGAAAGCACAGAGCCCCAGATTTGCTGTTGCCCTGGAGAGCTTGCAGAGCACTGGGGAAAGGCAGGCAGAGAATTCCCTGCTAGCACCTTCTCTGTGTCCGGGAAGGAGAAATGTTCACATTGTTTCACAGAATCGCATTTGCGTCGCTGCAGGGAACATTAACGCTTGTTCAGGACGAAAGAAAGCACAGAGCCCCAGATTTGCTGTTGCCCTGGAGAGCTTGCAGAGCACTGGGGAAAGGCAGGCAGAGAATTCCCTGCTAGCACCTTCTCTGTGTCCGGGAAGGAAAACTGTTCGCATTTGCTTCACAGAACCGCTTTTCTGCAGGGAACATTAACGCTTGTTCAGGACGAAAGAAAGCACAGAGCCCCAGATTTGCTGTTGCCCTGGAGAGCTTGCAGAGCACTGAGGAAAGGCAGGCAGAGAATTCCCTGCTAGCACCTTCTCTGTGTCCGGGAAGGAAAACTGTTCACATTTGCTTCACAGAACCGCTTTTCTGCAGAGAACACTAACGCTTGTTCAGGACGAAAGAAAGCACAGAGCCCCAGATTTGCTGTTGCCCTGGAGAGCTTGCAGAGCACTGGGGAAAGGCAGGCAGAGAATTCCCTGCTAGCACCTTCTCTGTGCCTAGGAAGGAGAAATGTTCACATTGTTTCACAGAATCGCATTTGCGTCGCTGCAGGCAACATTAACGCTTGTACAGGACGAAAGAAAGCACAGAGCCCCAGATTTGCTGTTGCCCTGCAGAGCTTGCAGAGCACTGGGGAAAGGCAGGCAGAGAATTCCCTGCTAGCATCTTCTCTGTGTCCGGGAAGGAAAACTGTTCGCATTTGCTTCACAGAACCGCTTTTCTGCAGGGAACATTAACGCTTGTTCAGGACGAAAGAAAGCACAGAGCCCCAGATTTGCTGTTGCCCTGGAGAGCTTGCAGAGCACTGGGGAAAGGCAGGCAGAGAATTCCCTGCTAGCACCTTCTCTGTGTCCGGGAAGGAAAACTGTTCGCATTTGCTTCACAGAACCGCTTTTCTGCAGAGAACACTAACGCTTGTTCAGGATGAAAGAAAGCACAGAGCCCCAGATTTGCTGTTGCCCTGGAGAGCTTGCAGAGCACTGGGGAAAGGCAGGCAGAGAATTCCCTGATAGCACCTTCTCTGTGTCCGGGAAGGAGAAGTCTTCACGTTGTTACTCGGAATCGCATTTGCGTCGCTGTAGAGAACACTAACGCTTGTTCAGGACGAAAGAAAGCACAGAGCGCCAGATTTGCTGTTGCCCTGGAGAGCTTGCAGAGCACTGGGGAAAGGCAGGCAGAGAATTCCCTGCTAGCACCTTCTCTGTGTCCGGGAAGGAAAACTGTTCGCATTTGCTTTACAGAACCGCTTTTCTGCAGGGAACATTAACGCTTGTTCAGGACGAAAGAAAGCACAGAGCCCCAGATTTGCTGTTGCCCTGGAGAGCTTGCAGAGCACTGATGAAAGGCAGGCAGAGAATTCCCTGCTAGCACCTTCTCTGTGTCCGGGAAGGAAAACTGTTCGCATTTGCTTCACAGAACCGCTTTTCTGCAGAGAACACTAACGCTTGTTCAGGACGAAAGAAAGCACAGAGCCCCAGATTTGCTGTTTCCCTGGACAGCTTGCAGAGCACTGGGGAAAGGCAGGCAGAGAATTCCCTGCTAGCACCTTCTCTGTGTCCGGGAAGGAGAAATGTTCACATTGTTTCACAGAATCGCATTTGCGTCGCTGCAGGGAACATTAACGCTTATTCAGGACGAAAGAAAGCACAGAGCCCCAGATTTGCTGTTGCCCTGGAGAGCTTGCAGAGCACCGGGGAAAGGCAGGCAGAGAATTCCCTGCTAGCACCTTCTCTGTGTCCGGGAAGGAAAACTGTTCGCATTTGCTTCACAGAACCGCTTTTCTGCAGGGAACATTAACGCTTGTTCAGGACGAAAGAAAGCACAGAGCCCCAGATTTGCTGTTGCCCTGAAGAGCTTGCAGAGCACTGGGGAAAGGCAGGCAGAGAATTCCCTGCTAGCACCTTCTCTGTGTCCGTGAAGGAGAAATGTTCACATTGTTTCACAGAACCGCTTTTCTGCAGAGAACACTAACGCTTGTTCAGGACGAAAGAAAGCACAGAGCCCCAGATTTGCTGTTGCCCTGAAGAGCTTGCAGAGCACTGGGGAAAGGCAGGCAGAGAATTCCCTGCTAGCACCTTCTCTGTGTCCGTGAAGGAGAAATGTTCACATTGTTTCACAGAATCGCATTTGCGTCGCTGCAGGGAACATTAACGCTTATTCAGGACGAAAGAAAGCACAGAGCCCCAGATTTGCTGTTGCCCTGGAGAGCTTGCAGAGCACCGGGGAAAGGCAGGCAGAGAATTCCCCGCTAGCACCTTCTCTGTGTCCGGGAAGGAAAACTGTTCGCATTTGCTTCACAGAACCGCTTTTCAGCAGGGAACATTAACGCTTGTTCAGGACGAAAGAAAGCACAGAGCCCCAGATTTGCTGTTGCCCTGGAGAGCTTGCAGAGCACTGGGGAAAGGCAGGCAGAGAATTCCCTGCTAGCACCTTCTCTGTGTCCGGGAAGGAAAACTGTTCACATTTGCTTCACAGAACCGCCTTCTGCAGAGAACACTAACGCTTGTTCAGGACGAAAGAAAGCACAGAGCCCCAGATTGGCTGTTGCCCTGGAGAGCTTGCAGAGCACTAGGGAAAGGCAGGCAGAGAATTCCCTGCTAGCACCTTCTCTGTGTCCGGGAAGGAAAACTGTTCGCATTTGCTTCACAGAACCGCTTTTCTGCAGGGAACATTAACGCTTCTTCAGGACGAAAGAAAGCACAGAGCCCCAGATTTGCTGTTGCCCTGGAGAGCTTGCAGAGCACTGGGGAAAGGCAGGCAGAGAATTCCCTGCTAGCACCTTCTCTGTGTCCGGGAAGGAAAACTGTTCGCATTTGCTTCACAGGACCGCTTTTCTGCAGGGAACATTAACGCTTGTTCAGGACGAAAGAAAGCACAGAGCGCCAGATTTGCTGTTGCCCTGGAGAGCTTGCAGAGCACTGGGGAAAGGCAGGCAGAGAATTCCCTGCTAGCACCTTCTCTGTGTCCGGGAAGGAGAAGTCTTCACGTTGTTACTCGGAATCGCATTTGCGTCGCTGTAGAGAACACTAACGCTTGTTCAGGACGAAAGAAAGCACAGAGCGCCAGATTTGCTGTTGCCCTGGAGAGCTTGCAGAGCACTGGGGAAAGGCAGGCAGAGAATTCCCCGCTAGCACCTTCTCTGTGTCCGGGAAGGAAAACTGTTCGCATTTGCTTCACAGAACCGCTTTTCTGCAGGGAACATTAACGCTTCTTCCGGACGAAAGAAAGCACAGAGCCCCAGATTTGCTGTTGCCCTGGAGAGCTTGCAGAGCACCGGGGAAAGGCAGGCAGAGAATTCCCTGCTAGCACCTTCTCTGTGTCCGGGAAGGAGAAATGTTCACATTGTTTCACAGAATCGCATTTGCGTCGCTGCAGGGAACATTAACGCTTGTTCAGGACGAAAGAAAGCACAGAGCCCCAGATTTGCTGTTGCCCTGGAGAGCTTGCAGAGCACTGGGGAAAGGCAGGCAGAGAATTCCCCGCTAGCACCTTCTCTGTGTCCGGGAAGGAAAACTGTTCGCATTTGCTTCACAGAACCGCTTTTCTGCAGGGAACATTAACGCTTGTTCAGGACGAAAGAAAGCACAGAGCCCCAGATTTGCTGTTGCCCTGGAGAGCTTGCAGAGCACCGGGGAAAGGCAGGCAGAGAATTCCCTGCTAGCACCTTCTCTGTGTCCGGGAAGGAAAACTGTTCGCATTTGCTTTACAGAACCGCTTTTCTGCAGGGAACATTAACGCTTGTTCAGGACGAAAGAAAGCACAGAGCCCCAGATTTGCTGTTGCCCTGGAGAGCTTGCAGAGCACTGGGGAAAGGCAGGCAGAGAATTCCCTGCTAGCACCTTCTCTGTGTCCGGGAAGGAAAACTGTTCGCATTTGCTTCACAGAATCGCATTTGCGTAGCTGCAGGGAACATTAACGATTGTTCAGGACGAAAGAAAGCACAGAGCCCCAGATTTGCTGTTGCCCTGGAGAGCTTGCAGAGCACTGGGGAAAGGCAGGCAGAGAATTCCCTGCTAGCACCTTCTCTGTGTCCGGGAAGGAAAACTGTTCGCATTTGCTTCACAGAACCGCTTTTCTGCAGAGAACACTAACGCTTGTTCAGGACGAAAGAAAGCACAGAGCCCCAGATTTGCTGTTTCCCTGGACAGCTTGCAGAGCACTGGGGAAAGGCAGGCAGAGAATTCCCTGCTAGCACCTTCTCTGTGTCCGGGAAGGAGAAATGTTCACATTGTTTCACAGAATCGCATTTGCGTCGCTGCAGGGAACATTAACGCTTATTCAGGACGAAAGAAAGCACAGAGCCCCAGATTTGCTGTTGCCCTGGAGAGCTTGCAGAGCACTGGGGAAAGGCAGGCAGAGAATTCCCTGCTAGCACCTTCTCTGTGCCTGGGAAGGAGAAGTCTTCACGTTGTTACTCGGAATCGCATTTGCGTCGCTGTAGAGAACACTAACGCTTGTTCAGGACGAAAGAAAGCACAGAGCGCCAGATTTGCTGTTGCCCTGGAGAGCTTGCAGAGCACTGGGGAAAGGCAGGCAGAGAATTCCCCGCTAGCACCTTCTCTGTGTCCGGGAAGGAAAACTGTTCGCATTTGCTTCACAGAACCGCTTTTCTGCAGGGAACATTAACGCTTGTTCAGGACGAAAGAAAGCACAGAGCGCCAGATTTGCTGTTGCCCTGGAGAGCTTGCAGAGCACCGGGGAAAGGCAGGCAGAGAATTCCCTGCTAGCACCTTCTCTGTGTCCGGGAAGGAAAACTGTTCGCATTTGCTTTACAGAACCGCTTTTCTGCAGGGAACATTAACGCTTGTTCAGGACGAAAGAAAGCACAGAGCCCCAGATTTGCTGTTGCCCTGGAGAGCTTGCAGAGCACTGGGGAAAGGCAGGCAGAGAATTCCCTGCTAGCACCTTCTCTGTGTCCGGGAAGGAGAAATGTTCACATTGTTTCACAGAATCGCATTTGCGTAGCTGCAGGGAACATTAACGCTTGTTCAGGACGAAAGAAAGCACAGAGCCCCAGATTTGCTGTTGCCCTGGAGAGCTTGCAGAGCACCGGGGAAAGGCAGGCAGAGAATTCCCTGCTAGCACCTTCTCTGTGTCCGGGAAGGAAAACTGTTCGCATTTGCTTCACAGAACCGCTTTTCTGCAGAGAACACTAACGCTTGTTCAGGACGAAAGAAAGCACAGAGCCCCAGATTGGCTGTTGCCCTGGAGAGCTTGCAGAGCACTGGGGAAAGGCAGGCAGAGAATTCCCTGCTAGCACCTTCTCTGTGTCCGGGAAGGAAAACTGTTCGCATTTGCTTCACAGAACCGCTTTTCTGCAGAGAACACTAACGCTTGTTCAGGACAAAAGAAAGCACAGAGCCCCAGATTTGCTGTTTCCCTGGACAGCTTGCAGAGCACTGGGGAAAGGCAGGCAGAGAATTCCCTGCTAGCACCTTCTCTGTGTCCGGGAAGGAGAAATGTTCACATTGTTTCACAGAATCGCATTTGCGTCGCTGCAGGGAACATTAACGCTTATTCAGGACGAAAGAAAGCACAGAGCCCCAGATTTGCTGTTGCCCTGGAGAGCTTGCAGAGCACTGGGGAAAGGCAGGCAGAGAATTCCCTGCTAGCACCTTCTCTGTGTCCGGGAAGGAAAACTGTTCGCATTTGCTTCACAGAACCGCTTTTCTGCAGAGAACACTAACGCTTGTTCAGGACGAAAGAAAGCACAGAGCCCCAGATTTGCTGTTGCCCTGGAGAGCTTGCAGAGCACTGTGGAAAGGCAGGCAGAGAATTCCCTGCTAGCACCTTCTCTGTGTCCGGGAAGGAAAACTGTTCGCATTTGCTTCACAGAACCGCTTTTCTGCAGGGAACATTAACGCTTGTTCAGGACGAAAGAAAGCACAGAGCCCCAGATTTGCTGTTGCCCTGGAGAGCTTGCAGAGCACTGGGGAAAGGCAGGCAGAGAATTCCCTGCTAGCACCTTCTCTGTGTCCGGGAAGGAAAACTGTTCACATTTGCTTCACAGAACCGCTTTTCTGCAGAGAACACTAACGCTTGTTCAGGACGAAAGAAAGCACAGAGCCCCAGATTTGCTGTTTCCCTGGACAGCTTGCAGAGCACTGGGGAAAGGCAGGCAGAGAATTCCCTGCTAGCACCTTCTCTGTGTCCGGGAAGGAGAAATGTTCACATTGTTTCACAGAATCGCATTTGCGTCGCTGCAGGGAACATTAACGCTTATTCAGGACGAAAGAAAACACAGAGCCCCAGATTTGCTGTTGCCCTGGACAGCTTGCAGAGCACTGGGGAAAGGCAGGCAGAGAATTCCCTGCTAGCACCTTCTCTGTGTCCGGGAAGGAAAACTGTTCGCATTTGCTTCACAGAACCGCTTTTCTGCAGAGAACACTAACGCTTGTTCAGGACGAAAGAAAGCACAGAGCGCCAGATTTGCTGTTGCCCTGGAGAGCTTGCAGAGCACTGGGGAAAGGCAGGCAGAGAATTCCCTGCTAGCACCTTCTCTGTGTCCGGGAAGGAGAAATGTTCACATTGTTTCACAGAATCGCATTTGCGCCGCTGCAGGGAACATTAACGCTTATTCAGGACGAAAGAAAGCACAGAGCCCCAGATTTGCTGTTGCCCTGGAGAGCTTGCAGAGCACTGGGGAAAGGCAGGCAGAGAATTCCCTGCTAGCATCTTCTCTGTGCCTAGGAAGGAGAAATGTTCACATTGTTTCACAGAATCGCATTTGCGTCGCTGTAGAGAACACTAACGCTTGTTCAGGACGAAAGAAAGCACAGAGCGCCAGATTTGCTGTTGCCCTGGAGAGCTTGCAGAGCACTGGGGAAAGGTAGGCAGAGAATTCCCTGCTAGCACCTTCTCTGTGTCCAGGAAGGAAAACTGTTCGCATTTGCTTCACAGAACCGCTTTTCTGCAGGGAACATTAACGCTTATTCAGGACGAAAGAAAGCACAGAGCGCCAGATTTGCTGTTGCCCTGGAGAGCTTGCAGAGCACTGGGGAAAGGCAGGCAGAGAATTCCCTGCTAGCACCTTCTCTGTGTCCAGGAAGGAAAACTGTTCGCATTTGCTTCACAGAACCGCTTTTCTGCAGGGACCATTAACGCTTGTTCAGGACGAAAGAAAGCACGGAGCCCCAGATTTGCTGTTGCCCTGGAGAGCTTGCAGAGCACTGGGGAAAGGCAGGCAGAGAATTCCCTGCTAGCACCTTCTCTGTGTCCGAGAAGGAAAACTGTTCACATTTGCTTCACAGAACCGCTTTTCTGCAGAGAACACTAACGCTTGTTCAGGACGAAAGAAAGCACAGAGCCCCAGATTTGCTGTTGCCCTGGAGAGCTTGCAGAGCACTGGGGAAAGGCAGGCAGAGAATTCCCTGCTAGCACCTTCTCTGTGCCTAGGAAGGAGAAATGTTCACATTGTTTCACAGAATCGCATTTGCGTCGCTGCAGGGAACATTAACGCTTGTTCAGGACGAAAGAAAGCACAGAGCCCCAGATTTGCTGTTGCCCTGGAGAGCTTGCAGAGCACTGGGGAAAGGCAGGCAGAGAATTCCCTGCTAGCACCTTCTCTGTGTCCGGGAAGGAGAAATGTTCACATTGTTTCACAGAATCGCATTTGCGTCGCTGCAGGGAACATTAACGCTTGTTCAGGACGAAAGAAAGCACAGAGCCCCAGATTTGCTGTTGCCCTGGAGAGCTTGCAGAGCACTGGGGAAAGGCAGGCAGAGAATTCCCTGCTAGCACCTTCTCTGTGTCCGGGAAGGAAAACTGTTCGCATTTGCTTCACAGAACCGCTTTTCTGCAGAGAACACTAACGCTTGTTCAGGACGAAAGAAAGCACAGAGCCCCAGATTTGCTGTTGCCCTGGAGAGCTTGCAGAGCACTGGGGAAAGGCAGGCAGAGAATTCCCTGATAGCACCTTCTCTGTGTCCGGGAATGAGAAGTCTTCACGTTGTTACTCGGAATCGCATTTGCGTCGCTGTAGAGAACACTAACGCTTGTTCAGGACGAAAGAAAGCACAGAGCGCCAGATTTGCTGTTGCCCTGGAGAGCTTGCAGAGCACTGGGGAAAGGCAGGCAGAGAATTCCCCGCTAGCACCTTCTCTGTGTCCGGGAAGGAGAAATGTTCACATTGTTTCACAGAATCGCATTTGCGTCGCTGCAGGGAACATTAACGCTTGTTCAGGACGAAAGAAAGCACAGAGCCCCAGATTTGCTGTTGCCCTGGAGAGCTTGCAGAGCACTGGGGAAAGGCAGGCAGAGAATTCCCCGCTAGCACCTTCTCTGTGTCCGGGAAGGAAAACTGTTCGCATTTGCTTCACAGAACCGCTTTTCTGCAGGGAACATTAACGCTTGTTCAGGACGAAAGAAAGCACAGAGCCCCAGATTTGCTGTTGCCCTGGAGAGCTTGCAGAGCACCGGGGAAAGGCAGGCAGAGAATTCCCTGCTAGCACCTTCTCTGTGTCCGGGAAGGAAAACTGTTCGCATTTGCTTTACAGAACCGCTTTTCTGCAGGGAACATTAACGCTTGTTCAGGACGAAAGAAAGCACAGAGCCCCAGATTGGCTGTTGCCCTGGAGAGCTTGCAGAGCACTGGGGAAAGGCAGGCAGAGAATTCCCTGCTAGCACCTTCTCTGTGTCCGGGAAGGAAAACTGTTCGCATTTGCTTCACAGAATCGCATTTGCGTAGCTGCAGGGAACATTAACGATTGTTCAGGACGAAAGAAAGCACAGAGCCCCAGATTTGCTGTTGCCCTGGAGAGCTTGCAGAGCACTGGGGAAAGGCAGGCAGAGAATTCCCTGCTAGCACCTTCTCTGTGTCCGGGAAGGAAAACTGTTCGCATTTGCTTCACAGAACCGCTTTTCTGCAGAGAACACTAACGCTTGTTCAGGACGAAAGAAAGCACAGAGCCCCAGATTTGCTGTTTCCCTGGACAGCTTGCAGAGCACTGGGGAAAGGCAGGCAGAGAATTCCCTGCTAGCACCTTCTCTGTGTCCAGGAAGGAAAACTGTTCGCATTTGCTTCACAGAACCGCTTTTCTGCAGGGACCATTAACGCTTGTTCAGGACGAAAGAAAGCACGGAGCCCCAGATTTGCTGTTGCCCTGGAGAGCTTGCAGAGCACTGGGGAAAGGCAGGCAGAGAATTCCCTGCTAGCACCTTCTCTGTGCCTAGGAAGGAGAAATGTTCACATTGTTTCACAGAATCGCATTTGCGTCGCTGCAGGGAACATTAACGCTTGTTCAGGACGAAAGAAAGCACAGAGCCCCAGATTTGCTGTTGCCCTGGAGAGCTTGCAGAGCACTGGGGAAAGGCAGGCAGAGAATTCCCTGCTAGCACCTTCTCTGTGTCCGGGAAGGAGAAATGTTCACATTGTTTCACAGAATCGCATTTGCGTCGCTGCAGGGAACATTAACGCTTGTTCAGGACGAAAGAAAGCACAGAGCCCCAGATTTGCTGTTGCCCTGGAGAGCTTGCAGAGCACTGGGGAAAGGCAGGCAGAGAATTCCCTGCTAGCACCTTCTCTGTGTCCGGGAAGGAAAACTGTTCGCATTTGCTTCACAGAACCGCTTTTCTGCAGAGAACACTAACGCTTGTTCAGGACGAAAGAAAGCACAGAGCCCCAGATTTGCTGTTGCCCTGGAGAGCTTGCAGAGCACTGGGGAAAGGCAGGCAGAGAATTCCCTGATAGCACCTTCTCTGTGTCCGGGAATGAGAAGTCTTCACGTTGTTACTCGGAATCGCATTTGCGTCGCTGTAGAGAACACTAACGCTTGTTCAGGACGAAAGAAAGCACAGAGCGCCAGATTTGCTGTTGCCCTGGAGAGCTTGCAGAGCACTGGGGAAAGGCAGGCAGAGAATTCCCCGCTAGCACCTTCTCTGTGTCCGGGAAGGAAAACTGTTCGCATTTGCTTCACAGAACCGCTTTTCTGCAGGGAACATTAACGCTTCTTCCGGACGAAAGAAAGCACAGAGCCCCAGATTTGCTGTTGCCCTGGAGAGCTTGCAGAGCACCGGGGAAAGGCAGGCAGAGAATTCCCTGCTAGCACCTTCTCTGTGTCCGGGAAGGAAAACTGTTTGCATTTGCTTTACAGAACCGCTTTTCTGCAGGGAACATTAACGCTTGTTCAGGACGAAAGAAAGCACAGAGCCCCAGATTTGCTGTTGCCCTGGAGAGCTTGCAGAGCACTGGGGAAAGGCAGGCAGAGAATTCCCTGCTAGCACCTTCTCTGTGTCCGGGAAGGAAAACTGTTCGCATTTGCTTCACAGAATCGCATTTGCGTAGCTGCAGGGAACATTAACGATTGTTCAGGATGAAAGAAAGCACAGAGCCCCAGATTTGCTGTTGCCCTGGAGAGCTTGCAGAGCACTGGGGAAAGGCAGGCAGAGAATTCCCTGCTAGCACCTTCTCTGTGTCCGGGAAGGAAAACTGTTCGCATTTGCTTCACAGAACCGCTTTTCTGCAGAGAACACTAACGCTTGTTCAGGACGAAAGAAAGCACAGAGCCCCAGATTTGCTGTTTCCCTGGACAGCTTGCAGAGCACTGGGGAAAGGCAGGCAGAGAATTCCCTGCTAGCACCTTCTCTGTGTCCGGGAAGGAGAAATGTTCACATTGTTTCACAGAATCGCATTTGCGTCGCTGCAGGGAACATTAACGCTTATTCAGGACGAAAGAAAGCACAGAGCCCCAGATTTGCTGTTGCCCTGGAGAGCTTGCAGAGCACTGGGGAAAGGCAGGCAGAGAATTCCCTGCTAGCACCTTCTCTGTGTCCGGGAAGGAAAACTGTTCGCATTTGCTTCACAGAACCGCTTTTCTGCAGGGAACATTAACGCTTGTTCAGGACGAAAGAAAGCACAGAGCCCCAGATTTGCTGTTGCCCTGGAGAGCTTGCAGAGCACTGGGGAAAGGCAGGCAGAGAATTCCCTGCTAGCGCCTTCTCTGTGTCCGGGAAGGAAAACTGTTCGCATTTGCTTCACAGAACCGCTTTTCTGCAGAGAACACTAACGCTTGTTCAGGACAAAAGAAAGCACAGAGCCCCAGATTTGCTGTTTCCCTGGACAGCTTGCAGAGCACTGGGGAAAGGCAGGCAGAGAATTCCCTGCTAGCACCTTCTCTGTGTCCGGGAAGGAGAAATGTTCACATTGTTTCACAGAATCGCATTTGCGTCGCTGCAGGGAACATTAACGCTTATTCAGGACGAAAGAAAGCACAGAGCCCCAGATTTGCTGTTGCCCTGGAGAGCTTGCAGAGCACCGGGGAAAGGCAGGCAGAGAATTCCCTGCTAGCACCTTCTCTGTGTCCGGGAAGGAAAACTGTTCGCATTTGCTTCACAGAACCGCTTTTCTGCAGGGAACATTAACGCTTGTTCAGGACGAAAGAAAGCACAGAGCCCCAGATTTGCTGTTGCCCTGGAGAGCTTGCAGAGCACTGGTGAAAGGCAGGCAGAGAATTCCCTGCTAGCACCTTCTCTGTGTCCGGGAAGGAAAACTGTTCACATTTGCTTCACAGAACCGCTTTTCTGCAGAGAACACTAACGCTTGTTCAGGACGAAAGAAAGCACAGAGCCCCAGATTTGCTGTTGCCCTGAAGAGCTTGCAGAGCACTGGGGAAAGGCAGGCAGAGAATTCCCTGCTAGCACCTTCTCTGTGTCCGTGAAGGAGAAATGTTCACATTGTTTCACAGAATCGCATTTGCGTCGCTGCAGGGAACATTAACGCTTATTCAGGACGAAAGAAAGCACAGAGCGCCAGATTTGCTGTTGCCCTGGAGAGCTTGCAGAGCACTGGGGAAAGGCAGGCAGAGAATTCCCTGCTAGCACCTTCTCTGTGTCCAGGAAGGAAAACTGTTCGCATTTGCTTCACAGAACCGCTTTTCTGCAGGGACCATTAACGCTTGTTCAGGACGAAAGAAAGCACGGAGCCCCAGATTTGCTGTTGCCCTGGAGAGCTTGCAGAGCACTGGGGAAAGGCAGGCAGAGAATTCCCTGCTAGCGCCTTCTCTGTGTCCGAGAAGGAAAACTGTTCACATTTGCTTCACAGAACCGCTTTTCTGCAGAGAACACTAACGCTTGTTCAGGACGAAAGAAAGCACAGAGCCCCAGATTTGCTGTTGCCCTGGAGAGCTTGCAGAGCACTGGGGAAAGGCAGGCAGAGAATTCCCTGCTAGCACCTTCTCTGTGCCTAGGAAGGAGAAATGTTCACATTGTTTCACAGAATCGCATTTGCGTCGCTGCAGGGAACATTAACGCTTGTTCAGGACGAAAGAAAGCACAGAGCCCCAGATTTGCTGTTGCCCTGGAGAGCTTGCAGAGCACTGGGGAAAGGCAGGCAGAGAATTCCCTGCTAGCACCTTCTCTGTGTCCGGGAAGGAGAAATGTTCACATTGTTTCACAGAATCGCATTTGCGTCGCTGCAGGGAACATTAACGCTTGTTCAGGACGAAAGAAAGCACAGAGCCCCAGATTTGCTGTTGCCCTGGAGAGCTTGCAGAGCACTGGGGAAAGGCAGGCAGAGAATTCCCTGCTAGCACCTTCTCTGTGTCCGGGAAGGAAAACTGTTCGCATTTGCTTCACAGAACCGCTTTTCTGCAGAGAACACTAACGCTTGTTCAGGACGAAAGAAAGCACAGAGCCCCAGATTTGCTGTTGCCCTGGAGAGCTTGCAGAGCACTGGGGAAAGGCAGGCAGAGAATTCCCTGATAGCACCTTCTCTGTGTCCGGGAATGAGAAGTCTTCACGTTGTTACTCGGAATCGCATTTGCGTCGCTGTAGAGAACACTAACGCTTGTTCAGGACGAAAGAAAGCACAGAGCGCCAGATTTGCTGTTGCCCTGGAGAGCTTGCAGAGCACTGGGGAAAGGCAGGCAGAGAATTCCCCGCTAGCACCTTCTCTGTGTCCGGGAAGGAGAAATGTTCACATTGTTTCACAGAATCGCATTTGCGTCGCTGCAGGGAACATTAACGCTTGTTCAGGACGAAAGAAAGCACAGAGCCCCAGATTTGCTGTTGCCCTGGAGAGCTTGCAGAGCACCGGGGAAAGGCAGGCAGAGAATTCCCTGCTAGCACCTTCTCTGTGTCCGGGAAGGAAAACTGTTCGCATTTGCTTTACAGAACCGCTTTTCTGCAGGGAACATTAACGCTTGTTCAGGACGAAAGAAAGCACGGAACCCCAGATTTGCTGTTGCCCTGGAGAGCTTGCAGAGCACTGGGGAAAGGCAGGCAGAGAATTCCCTGCTAGCACCTTCTCTGTGTCCGGGAAGGAAAACTGTTCGCATTTGCTTCACAGAATCGCATTTGCGTAGCTGCAGGGAACATTAACGATTGTTCAGGACGAAAGAAAGCACAGAGCCCCAGATTTGCTGTTGCCCTGGAGAGCTTGCAGAGCACTGGGGAAAGGCAGGCAGAGAATTCCCTGCTAGCACCTTCTCTGTGTCCGGGAAGGAAAACTGTTCGCATTTGCTTCACAGAACCGCTTTTCTGCAGAGAACACTAACGCTTGTTCAGGACGAAAGAAAGCACAGAGCCCCAGATTTGCTGTTTCCCTGGACAGCTTGCAGAGCACTGGGGAAAGGCAGGCAGAGAATTCCCTGCTAGCACCTTCTCTGTGTCCAGGAAGGAAAACTGTTCGCATTTGCTTCACAGAACCGCTTTTCTGCAGGGACCATTAACGCTTGTTCAGGACGAAAGAAAGCACGGAGCCCCAGATTTGCTGTTGCCCTGGAGAGCTTGCAGAGCACTGGGGAAAGGCAGGCAGAGAATTCCCTGCTAGCACCTTCTCTGTGTCCGAGAAGGAAAACTGTTCACATTTGCTTCACAGAACCGCTTTTCTGCAGAGAACACTAACGCTTGTTCAGGACGAAAGAAAGCACAGAGCCCCAGATTTGCTGTTGCCCTGGAGAGCTTGCAGAGCACTGGGGAAAGGCAGGCAGAGAATTCCCTGCTAGCACCTTCTCTGTGCCTAGGAAGGAGAAATGTTCACATTGTTTCACAGAATCGCATTTGCGTCGCTGCAGGGAACATTAACGCTTGTTCAGGACGAAAGAAAGCACAGAGCCCCAGATTTGCTGTTGCCCTGGAGAGCTTGCAGAGCACTGGGGAAAGGCAGGCAGAGAATTCCCTGCTAGCACCTTCTCTGTGTCCGGGAAGGAGAAATGTTCACATTGTTTCACAGAATCGCATTTGCGTCGCTGCAGGGAACATTAACGCTTGTTCAGGACGAAAGAAAGCACAGAGCCCCAGATTTGCTGTTGCCCTGGAGAGCTTGCAGAGCACTGGGGAAAGGCAGGCAGAGAATTCCCTGCTAGCACCTTCTCTGTGTCCGGGAAGGAAAACTGTTCGCATTTGCTTCACAGAACCGCTTTTCTGCAGAGAACACTAACGCTTGTTCAGGACGAAAGAAAGCACAGAGCCCCAGATTTGCTGTTGCCCTGGAGAGCTTGCAGAGCACTGGGGAAAGGCAGGCAGAGAATTCCCTGATAGCACCTTCTCTGTGTCCGGGAATGAGAAGTCTTCACGTTGTTACTCGGAATCGCATTTGCGTCGCTGTAGAGAACACTAACGCTTGTTCAGGACGAAAGAAAGCACAGAGCGCCAGATTTGCTGTTGCCCTGGAGAGCTTGCAGAGCACTGGGGAAAGGCAGGCAGAGAATTCCCCGCTAGCACCTTCTCTGTGTCCGGGAAGGAAAACTGTTCGCATTTGCTTCACAGAACCGCTTTTCTGCAGGGAACATTAACGCTTCTTCCGGACGAAAGAAAGCACAGAGCCCCAGATTTGCTGTTGCCCTGGAGAGCTTGCAGAGCACCGGGGAAAGGCAGGCAGAGAATTCCCTGCTAGCACCTTCTCTGTGTCCGGGAAGGAAAACTGTTTGCATTTGCTTTACAGAACCGCTTTTCTGCAGGGAACATTAACGCTTGTTCAGGACGAAAGAAAGCACAGAGCCCCAGATTTGCTGTTGCCCTGGAGAGCTTGCAGAGCACTGGGGAAAGGCAGGCAGAGAATTCCCTGCTAGCACCTTCTCTGTGTCCGGGAAGGAAAACTGTTCGCATTTGCTTCACAGAATCGCATTTGCGTAGCTGCAGGGAACATTAACGATTGTTCAGGATGAAAGAAAGCACAGAGCCCCAGATTTGCTGTTGCCCTGGAGAGCTTGCAGAGCACTGGGGAAAGGCAGGCAGAGAATTCCCTGCTAGCACCTTCTCTGTGTCCGGGAAGGAAAACTGTTCGCATTTGCTTCACAGAACCGCTTTTCTGCAGAGAACACTAACGCTTGTTCAGGACGAAAGAAAGCACAGAGCCCCAGATTTGCTGTTTCCCTGGACAGCTTGCAGAGCACTGGGGAAAGGCAGGCAGAGAATTCCCTGCTAGCACCTTCTCTGTGTCCGGGAAGGAGAAATGTTCACATTGTTTCACAGAATCGCATTTGCGTCGCTGCAGGGAACATTAACGCTTATTCAGGACGAAAGAAAGCACAGAGCCCCAGATTTGCTGTTGCCCTGGAGAGCTTGCAGAGCACTGGGGAAAGGCAGGCAGAGAATTCCCTGCTAGCACCTTCTCTGTGTCCGGGAAGGAAAACTGTTCGCATTTGCTTCACAGAACCGCTTTTCTGCAGGGAACATTAACGCTTGTTCAGGACGAAAGAAAGCACAGAGCCCCAGATTTGCTGTTGCCCTGGAGAGCTTGCAGAGCACTGGGGAAAGGCAGGCAGAGAATTCCCTGCTAGCGCCTTCTCTGTGTCCGGGAAGGAAAACTGTTCGCATTTGCTTCACAGAACCGCTTTTCTGCAGAGAACACTAACGCTTGTTCAGGACAAAAGAAAGCACAGAGCCCCAGATTTGCTGTTTCCCTGGACAGCTTGCAGAGCACTGGGGAAAGGCAGGCAGAGAATTCCCTGCTAGCACCTTCTCTGTGTCCGGGAAGGAGAAATGTTCACATTGTTTCACAGAATCGCATTTGCGTCGCTGCAGGGAACATTAACGCTTATTCAGGACGAAAGAAAGCACAGAGCCCCAGATTTGCTGTTGCCCTGGAGAGCTTGCAGAGCACCGGGGAAAGGCAGGCAGAGAATTCCCTGCTAGCACCTTCTCTGTGTCCGGGAAGGAAAACTGTTCGCATTTGCTTCACAGAACCGCTTTTCTGCAGGGAACATTAACGCTTGTTCAGGACGAAAGAAAGCACAGAGCCCCAGATTTGCTGTTGCCCTGGAGAGCTTGCAGAGCACTGGTGAAAGGCAGGCAGAGAATTCCCTGCTAGCACCTTCTCTGTGTCCGGGAAGGAAAACTGTTCACATTTGCTTCACAGAACCGCTTTTCTGCAGAGAACACTAACGCTTGTTCAGGACGAAAGAAAGCACAGAGCCCCAGATTTGCTGTTGCCCTGAAGAGCTTGCAGAGCACTGGGGAAAGGCAGGCAGAGAATTCCCTGCTAGCACCTTCTCTGTGTCCGTGAAGGAGAAATGTTCACATTGTTTCACAGAATCGCATTTGCGTCGCTGCAGGGAACATTAACGCTTATTCAGGACGAAAGAAAGCACAGAGCCCCAGATTTGCTGTTGCCCTGGAGAGCTTGCAGAGCACTGGGGAAAGGCAGGCAGAGAATTCCCTGATAGCACCTTCTCTGTGTCCGGGAATGAGAAGTCTTCACGTTGTTACTCGGAATCGCATTTGCGTCGCTGTAGAGAACACTAACGCTTGTTCAGGACGAAAGAAAGCACAGAGCCCCAGATTTGCTGTTGCCCTGGAGAGCTTGCAGAGCACTGGGGAAAGGCAGGCAGAGAATTCCCTGCTAGCACCTTCTCTGTGTCCGGGAAGGAGAAATGTTCACATTGTTTCACAGAATCGCATTTGCGTCGCTGCAGGGAACATTAACGCTTATTCAGGACGAAAGAAAGCACAGAGCCCCAGATTTGCTGTTGCCCTGGAGAGCTTGCAGAGCACTGGGGAAAGGCAGGCAGAGAATTCCCTGCTAGCACCTTCTCTGTACCTGGGAAGGAGAAGTCTTCACGTTGTTACTCGGAATCGCATTTGCGTCGCTGTAGAGAACACTAACGCTTGTTCAGGACGAAAGAAAGCACAGAGCGCCAGATTTGCTGTTGCCCTGGAGAGCTTGCAGAGCACTGGGGAAAGGCAGGCAGAGAATTCCCCGCTAGCACCTTCTCTGTGTCCGGGAAGGAAAACTGTTCGCATTTGCTTCACAGAACCGCTTTTCTGCAGGGAACATTAACGCTTGTTCAGGACGAAAGAAAGCACAGAGCCCCAGATTTGCTGTTGCCCTGGAGAGCTTGCAGAGCACCGGGGAAAGGCAGGCAGAGAATTCCCTGCTAGCACCTTCTCTGTGTCCGGGAAGGAAAACTGTTCGCATTTGCTTTACAGAACCGCTTTTCTGCAGGGAACATTAACGCTTGTTCAGGACGAAAGAAAGCACAGAGCCCCAGATTTGCTGTTGCCCTGGAGAGCTTGCAGAGCACTGGGGAAAGGCAGGCAGAGAATTCCCTGCTAGCACCTTCTCTGTGTCCGGGAAGGAGAAATGTTCACATTGTTTCACAGAATCGCATTTGCGTAGCTGCAGGGAACATTAACGATTGTTCAGGACGAAAGAAAGCACAGAGCGTCAGATTTGCTGTTGCCCTGGAGAGCTTGCAGAGCACTGGGGAAAGGCAGGCAGAGAATTCCCTGCTAGCACCTTCTCTGTGTCCGGGAAGGAAAACTGTTCGCATTTGCTTCACAGTACCCATTTTCTGCAGAGAACACTAACGCTTGTTCAGGACGAAAGAAAGCACAGAGCCCCAGATTTGCTGTTGCCCTGAAGAGCTTGCAGAGCACTGGGGAAAGGCAGGCAGAGAATTCCCTGCTAGCACCTTCTCTGTGTCCGGGAAGGAAAACTGTTCGCATTTGCTTCACAGAACCGCTTTTCTGCAGAGAACACTAACGCTTGTTCAGGACAAAAGAAAGCACAGAGCCCCAGATTTGCTGTTTCCCTGGACAGCTTGCAGAGCACTGGGGAAAGGCAGGCAGAGAATTCCCTGCTAGCACCTTCTCTGTGTCCGGGAAGGAGAAATGTTCACATTGTTTCACAGAATCGCATTTGCGTCGCTGCAGGGAACATTAACGCTTATTCAGGACGAAAGAAAGCACAGAGCCCCAGATTTGCTGTTGCCCTGGAGAGCTTGCAGAGCACTGGGGAAAGGCAGGCAGAGAATTCCCTGCTAGCACCTTCTCTGTGTCCGGGAAGGAAAACTGTTCGCATTTG
Source organism: Strix aluco (assembly GCF_031877795.1). Lineage (NCBI taxonomy): Eukaryota > Metazoa > Chordata > Aves > Strigiformes > Strigidae > Strix > Strix aluco. Next base: position 10,617,703 of record NC_133932.1, read on the forward strand.
CTTCACAGAACCGCTTTTCTGCAGGGAACATTAACGCTTGTTCAGGACGAAAGAAAGCACAGAGCCCCAGATTTGCTGTTGCCCTGGAGAGCTTGCAGAGCACTGGGGAAAGGCAGGCAGAGAATTCCCTGTTAGCGCCTTCTCTGTGTCCGGGAAGGAAAACTGTTCGCATTTGCTTCACAGAACCGCTTTTCTGCAGAGAACACTAACGCTTGTTCAGGACAAAAGAAAGCACAGAGCCCCAGATTTGCTGTTTCCCTGGACAGCTTGCAGAGCACTGGGGAAAGGCAGGCAGAGAATTCCCTGCTAGCACCTTCTCTGTGTCCGGGAAGGAGAAATATTCACATTGTTTCACAGAATCGCATTTGCGTCGCTGCAGGGAACATTAACGCTTATTCAGGACGAAAGAAAGCACAGAGCCCCAGATTTGCTGTTGCCCTGGAGAGCTTGCAGAGCACTGGGGAAAGGCAGGCAGAGAATTCCCTGCTAGCACCTTCTCTGTGTCCGGGAAGGAAAACTGTTCGCATTTGCTTCACAGAACCGCTTTTCTGCAGAGAACACTAACGCTTGTTCAGGACGAAAGAAAGCACAGAGCCCCAGATTTGCTGTTGCCCTGGAGAGCTTGCAGAGCACTGGGGAAAGGCAGGCAGAGAATTCCCTGCTAGCACCTTCTCTGTGTCCGGGAAGGAAAACTGTTCGCATTTGCTTCACAGAACCGCTTTTCTGCAGGGACCATTAACGCTTGTTCAGGACGAAAGAAAGCACGGAGCCCCAGATTTGCTGTTGCCCTGGAGAGCTTGCAGAGCACTGGGGAAAGGCAGGCAGAGAATTCCCTGCTAGCACCTTCTCTGTGTCCGGGAAGGAAAACTGTTCACATTTGCTTCACAGAACCGCTTTTCTGCAGAGAACACTAACGCTTCTTCAGGACGAAAGAAAGCACAGAGCCCCAGATTTGCTGTTGCCCTGCAGAGCTTGCAGAGCACTGGGGAAAGGCAGGCAGAGAATTCCCTGCTAGCATCTTCTCTGTGTCCGGGAAGGAGAAATGTTCACATTGTTTCACAGAACCGCTTTTCTGCAGGGAACATTAACGCTTGTTCAGGACGAAAGAAAGCACAGAGCCCCAGATTTGCTGTTGCCCTGGAGAGCTTGCAGAGCACTGGGGAAAGGCAGGCAGAGAATTCCCTGCTAGCACCTTCTCTGTGTCCGGGAAGGAAAACTGTTCGCATTTGCTTCACAGAACCGCTTTTCTGCAGAGAACACTAACGCTTGTTCAGGACGAAAGAAAGCACAGAGCCCCAGATTTGCTGTTTCCCTGGACAGCTTGCAGAGCACTGGGGAAAGGCAGGCAGAGAATTCCCTGATAGCACCTTCTCTGTGTCCGGGAATGAGAAGTCTTCACGTTGTTACTCGGAATCGCATTTGCGTCGCTGTAGAGAACACTAACGCTTGTTCAGGACGAAAGAAAGCACAGAGCGCCAGATTTGCTGTTGCCCTGGAGAGCTTGCAGAGCACTGGGGAAAGGCAGGCAGAGAATTCCCTGCTAGCACCTTCTCTGTGTCCGGGAAGGAGAGATGTTCACATTGTTTCACAGAATCGCATTTGCGTCGCTGCAGGGAACATTAACGCTTATTCAGGACGAAAGAAAGCACAGAGCCCCAGATTTGCTGTTGCCCTGGAGAGCTTGCAGAGCACTGGGGAAAGGCAGGCAGAGAATTCCCTGCTAGCACCTTCTCTGTGCCTGGGAAGGAGAAGTCTTCACGTTGTTACTCGGAATCGCATTTGCGTCGCTGTAGAGAACACTAACGCTTGTTCAGGACGAAAGAAAGCACAGAGCGCCAGATTTGCTGTTGCCCTGGAGAGCTTGCAGAGCACTGGGGAAAGGCAGGCAGAGAATTCCCCGCTAGCACCTTCTCTGTGTCCGGGAAGGAAAACTGTTCGCATTTGCTTCACAGAACCGCTTTTCTGCAGGGAACATTAACGCTTGTTCAGGACGAAAGAAAGCACAGAGCCCCAGATTTGCTGTTGCCCTGGAGAGCTTGCAGAGCACCGGGGAAAGGCAGGCAGAGAATTCCCTGCTAGCACCTTCTCTGTGTCCGGGAAGGAAAACTGTTCGCATTTGCTTTACAGAACCGCTTTTCTGCAGGGAACATTAACGCTTGTTCAGGACGAAAGAAAGCACAGAGCCCCAGATTTGCTGTTGCCCTGGAGAGCTTGCAGAGCACTGGGGAAAGGCAGGCAGAGAATTCCCTGCTAGCACCTTCTCTGTGTCCGGGAAGGAGAAATGTTCACATTGTTTCACAGAATCGCATTTGCGTCGCTGCAGGGAACATTAACGCTTGTTCAGGACGAAAGAAAGCACAGAGCCCCAGATTTGCTGTTGCCCTGGAGAGCTTGCAGAGCACTGGGGAAAGGCAGGCAGAGAACTCCCTGCTAGCACCTTCTCTGTGTCCGGGAAGGAAAACTGTTCGCATTTGCTTCACAGAACCGCTTTTCTGCAGGGAACATTAACGCTTGTTCAGGACGAAAGAAAGCACAGAGCCCCAGATTTGCTGTTGCCCTGGAGAGCTTGCAGAGCACTGGGGAAAGGCAGGCAGAGAATTCCCTGCTAGCACCTTCTCTGTGTCCGGGAAGGAAAACTGTTCACATTTGCTTCACAGAACCGCTTTTCTGCAGAGAACACTAACGCTTGTTCAGGACGAAAGAAAGCACAGAGCCCCAGATTTGCTGTTGCCCTGGAGAGCTTGCAGAGCACTGGGGAAAGGCAGGCAGAGAATTCCCTGCTAGCACCTTCTCTGTGCCTAGGAAGGAGAAATGTTCACATTGTTTCACAGAATCGCATTTGCGTCGCTGCAGGCAACATTAACGCTTGTACAGGACGAAAGAAAGCACAGAGCCCCAGATTTGCTGTTGCCCTGGAGAGCTTGCAGAGCACTGGGGAAAGGCAGGCAGAGAATTCCCTGCTAGCATCTTCTCTGTGTCCGGGAAGGAAAACTGTTCGCATTTGCTTCACAGAACCGCTTTTCTGCAGGGAACATTAACGCTTGTTCAGGACGAAAGAAAGCACAGAGCCCCAGATGTGCTGTTGCCCTGGAGAGCTTGCAGATCACTGGGGAAAGGCAGGCAGAGAATTCCCTGCTAGCACCTTCTCTGTGTCCGGGAAGGAAAACTGTTCGCATTTGCTTCACAGAACCGCTTTTCTGCAGAGAACACTAACGCTTGTTCAGGACGAAAGAAAGCACAGAGCCCCAGATTTGCTGTTGCCCTGGAGAGCTTGCAGAGCACTGGGGAAAGGCAGGCAGAGAATTCCCTGATAGCACCTTCTCTGTGTCCGGGAAGGAGAAATGTTCACATTGTTTCACAGAATCGCATTTGCGTCGCTGCAGGGAACATTAACGCTTATTCAGGACGAAAGAAAGCACAGAGCCCCAGATTTGCTGTTGCCCTGGAGAGCTTGCAGAGCACTGGGGAAAGGCAGGCAGAGAATTCCCCGCTAGCACCTTCTCTGTGTCCGGGAAGGAAAACTGTTCGCATTTGCTTCACAGAACCGCTTTTCTGCAGGGAACATTAACGCTTGTTCAGGACGAAAGAAAGCACAGAGCCCCAGATTTGCTGTTGCCCTGGAGAGCTTGCAGAGCACCGGGGAAAGGCAGGCAGAGAATTCCCTGCTAGCACCTTCTCTGTGTCCGGGAAGGAAAACTGTTCGCATTTGCTTTACAGAACCGCTTTTCTGCAGGGAACATTAACGCTTGTTCAGGACGAAAGAAAGCACAGAGCCCCAGATTTGCTGTTGCCCTGGAGAGCTTGCAGAGCACTGGGGAAAGGCAGGCAGAGAATTCCCTGCTAGCACCTTCTCTGTGTCCGGGAAGGAGAAATGTTCACATTGTTTCACAGAATCGCATTTGCGTAGCTGCAGGGACCATTAACGCTTGTTCAGGACGAAAGAAAGCACAGAGCCCCAGATTTGCTGTTGCCCTGGAGAGCTTGCAGAGCACTGGGGAAAGGCAGGCAGAGAATTCCCTGCTAGCACCTTCTCTGTGTCCGGGAAGGAAAACTGTTCGCATTTGCTTCACAGAACCGCTTTTCTGCAGAGAACACTAACGCTTGTTCAGGACGAAAGAAAGCACAGAGCCCCAGATTTGCTGTTGCCCTGGAGAGCTTGCAGAGCACTGGGGAAAGGCAGGCAGAGAATTCCCTGCTAGCACCTTCTCTGTGTCCGGGAAGGAGAGATGTTCACATTGTTTCACAGAATCGCATTTGCGTCGCTGCAGGGAACATTAACGCTTATTCAGGACGAAAGAAAGCACAGAGCCCCAGATTTGCTGTTGCCCTGGAGAGCTTGCAGAGCACTGGGGAAAGGCAGGCAGAGAATTCCCTGCTAGCACCTTCTCTGTGTCCGGGAAGGAGAAATGTTCACATTGTTTCACAGAATCGCATTTGCGTCGCTGCAGGGAACATTAACGCTTATTCAGGACGAAAGAAAGCACAGAGCCCCAGATTTGCTGTTGCCCTGGAGAGCTTGCAGAGCACTGGGGAAAGGCAGGCAGAGAATTCCCTGCTAGCACCTTCTCTGTGTCCGGGAAGGAAAACTGTTCGCATTTGCTTCACAGAACCGCTTTTCTGCAGGGAACATTAACGCTTGTTCAGGACGAAAGAAAGCACAGAGCGCCAGATTTCTGTTGCCCTGGAGAGCTTGCAGAGCACTGGGGAAAGGCAGGCAGAGAATTCCCTGCTAGCACCTTCTCTGTGTCCGGGAAGGAAAACTGTTCGCATTTGCTTCACAGAACCACTTTTCTGCAGAGAACACTAACGCTTGTTCAGGACGAAAGAAAGCACAGAGCCCCAGATTTGCTGTTGCCCTGGAGAGCTTGCAGAGCACTGGGGAAAGGCAGGCAGAGAATTCCCTGCTAGCACCTTCTCTGTGTCCGGGAAGGAGAAGTCTTCACGTTGTTACTCGGAATCGCATTTGCGTCGCTGTAGAGAACACTAACGCTTGTTCAGGACGAAAGAAAGCACAGAGCGCCAGATTTGCTGTTGCCCTGGAGAGCTTGCAGAGCACCGGGGAAAGGCAGGCAGAGAATTCCCTGCTAGCACCTTCTCTGTGTCCGGGAAGGAAAACTGTTCGCATTTGCTTCACAGAACCGCTTTTCTGCAGGGAACATTAACGCTTGTTCAGGATGAAAGAAAGCACAGAGCCCCAGATTTGCTGTTGCCCTGGAGAGCTTGCAGAGCACTGGGGAAAGGCAGGCAGAGAATTCCCTGCTAGCACCTTCTCTGTGCCTAGGAAGGAGAAATGTTCACATTGTTTCACAGAATCGCATTTGCGTCGCTGCAGGGAACATTAACGCTTGTTCAGGACGAAAGAAAGCACAGAGCCCCAGATTTGCTGTTGCCCTGGAGAGCTTGCAGAGCACTGGGGAAAGGCAGGCAGAGAATTCCCTGCTAGCACCTTCTCTGTGTCCGGGAAGGAAAACTGTTCGCATTTGCTTCACAGAACCGCTTTTCTGCAGGGACCATTAACGCTTGTTCAGGACGAAAGAAAGCACGGAGCCCCAGATTTGCTGTTGCCCTGGAGAGCTTGCAGAGCACTGGGGAAAGGCAGGCAGAGAATTCCCTGCTAGCACCTTCTCTGTGTCCGGGAAGGAAAACTGTTCACATTTGCTTCACAGAACCGCTTTTCTGCAGAGAACATTAACGCTTGTTCAGGACGAAAGAAAGCACAGAGCCCCAGATTTGCTGTTGCCCTGGAGAGCTTGCAGAGCACTGGGGAAAGGCAGGCAGAGAATTCCCTGCTAGCACCTTCTCTGTGCCTAGGAAGGAGAAATGTTCACATTGTTTCACAGAATCGCATTTGCGTCGCTGCAGGCAACATTAACGCTTGTACAGGACGAAAGAAAGCACAGAGCCCCAGATTTGCTGTTGCCCTGCAGAGCTTGCAGAGCACTGGGGAAAGGCAGGCAGAGAATTCCCTGCTAGCATCTTCTCTGTGTCCGGGAAGGAAAACTGTTCGCATTTGCTTCACAGAACCGCTTTTCTGCAGGGAACATTAACGCTTGTTCAGGACGAAAGAAAGCACAGAGCCCCAGATTTGCTGTTGCCCTGGAGAGCTTGCAGAGCACTGGGGAAAGGCAGGCAGAGAATTCCCTGCTAGCACCTTCTCTGTGTCCGGGAAGGAAAACTGTTCGCATTTGCTTCACAGAACCGCTTTTCTGCAGAGAACACTAACGCTTGTTCAGGATGAAAGAAAGCACAGAGCCCCAGATTTGCTGTTGCCCTGGAGAGCTTGCAGAGCACTGGGGAAAGGCAGGCAGAGAATTCCCTGATAGCACCTTCTCTGTGTCCGGGAAGGAGAAATGTTCACATTGTTTCACAGAATCGCACTTGCGTCGCTGCAGGGAACATTAACGCTTATTCAGGACGAAAGAAAGCACAGAGCCCCAGATTTGCTGTTGCCCTGGAGAGCTTGCAGAGCACTGGGGAAAGGCAGGCAGAGAATTCCCTGCTAGCACCTTCTCTGTGCCTGGGAAGGAGAAGTCTTCACGTTGTTACTCGGAATCGCATTTGCGTCGCTGTAGAGAACACTAACGCTTGTTCAGGACGAAAGAAAGCACAGAGCGCCAGATTTGCTGTTGCCCTGGAGAGCTTGCAGAGCACTGGGGAAAGGCAGGCAGAGAATTCCCCGCTAGCACCTTCTCTGTGTCCGGGAAGGAAAACTGTTCGCATTTGCTTCACAGAACCGCTTTTCTGCAGGGAACATTAACGCTTGTTCAGGACGAAAGAAAGCACAGAGCCCCAGATTTGCTGTTGCCCTGGAGAGCTTGCAGAGCACCGGGGAAAGGCAGGCAGAGAATTCCCTGCTAGCACCTTCTCTGTGTCCGGGAAGGAAAACTGTTCGCATTTGCTTTACAGAACCGCTTTTCTGCAGGGAACATTAACGCTTGTTCAGGACGAAAGAAAGCACAGAGCCCCAGATTTGCTGTTGCCCTGGAGAGCTTGCAGAGCACTGGGGAAAGGCAGGCAGAGAATTCCCTGCTAGCACCTTCTCTGTGTCCGGGAAGGAAAACTGTTCGCATTTGCTTCACAGAACCGCTTTTCTGCAGGGAACATTAACGCTTCTTCAGGACGAAAGAAAGCACAGAGCCCCAGATTTGCTGTTGCCCTGGAGAGCTTGCAGAGCACTGGGGAAAGGCAGGCAGAGAATTCCCTGCTAGCACCTTCTCTGTGTCCGGGAAGGAAAACTGTTCGCATTTGCTTCACAGAACCGCTTTTCTGCAGAGAACACTAACGCTTGTTCAGGACGAAAGAAAGCACAGAGCCCCAGATTTGCTGTTGCCCTGGAGAGCTTGCAGAGCACTGGGGAAAGGCAGGCAGAGAATTCCCTGCTAGCACCTTCTCTGTGTCCGGGAAGGAGAGATGTTCACATTGTTTCACAGAATCGCATTTGCGTCGCTGCAGGGAACATTAACGCTTATTCAGGACGAAAGAAAGCACAGAGCCCCAGATTTGCTGTTGCCCTGGAGAGCTTGCAGAGCACTGGGGAAAGGCAGGCAGAGAATTCCCTGCTAGCACCTTCTCTGTGTCCGGGAAGGAAAACTGTTCGCATTTGCTTCACAGAACCGCTTTTCTGCAGGGAACATTAACGCTTGTTCAGGACGAAAGAAAGCACAGAGCCCCAGATTTGCTGTTGCCCTGGAGAGCTTGCAGAGCACTGGGGAAAGGCAGGCAGAGAATTCCCTGCTAGCACCTTCTCTGTGCCTAGGAAGGAGAAATGTTCACATTGTTTCACAGAATCGCATTTGCGTCGCTGCAGGGAACATTAACGCTTGTTCAGGACGAAAGAAAGCACAGAGCCCCAGATTTGCTGTTGCCCTGGAGAGCTTGCAGAGCACTGGGGAAAGGCAGGCAGAGAATTCCCTGCTAGCACCTTCTCTGTGTCCGGGAAGGAAAACTGTTCGCATTTGCTTCACAGAACCGCTTTTCTGCAGAGAACACTAACGCTTGTTCAGGACGAAAGAAAGCACAGAGCCCCAGATTTGCTGTTGCCCTGGAGAGCTTGCAGAGCACTGGGGAAAGGCAGGCAGAGAATTCCCTGATAGCACCTTCTCTGTGTCCGGGAATGAGAAGTCTTCACGTTGTTACTCGGAATCGCATTTGCGTCGCTGTAGAGAACACTAACGCTTGTTCAGGACGAAAGAAAGCACAGAGCCCCAGATTTGCTGTTGCCCTGGAGAGCTTGCAGAGCACTGGGGAAAGGCAGGCAGAGAATTCCCTGCTAGCACCTTCTCTGTGTCCGGGAAGGAGAAATGTTCACATTGTTTCACAGAATCGCATTTGCGTCGCTGCAGGGAACATTAACGCTTATTCAGGACGAAAGAAAGCACAGAGCCCCAGATTTGCTGTTGCCCTGGAGAGCTTGCAGAGCACTGGGGAAAGGCAGGCAGAGAATTCCCTGCTAGCACCTTCTCTGTACCTGGGAAGGAGAAGTCTTCACGTTGTTACTCGGAATCGCATTTGCGTCGCTGTAGAGAACACTAACGCTTGTTCAGGACGAAAGAAAGCACAGAGCGCCAGATTTGCTGTTGCCCTGGAGAGCTTGCAGAGCACTGGGGAAAGGCAGGCAGAGAATTCCCCGCTAGCACCTTCTCTGTGTCCGGGAAGGAAAACTGTTCGCATTTGCTTCACAGAACCGCTTTTCTGCAGGGAACATTAACGCTTGTTCAGGACGAAAGAAAGCACAGAGCCCCAGATTTGCTGTTGCCCTGGAGAGCTTACAGAGCACCGGGGAAAGGCAGGCAGAGAATTCCCTGCTAGCACCTTCTCTGTGTCCGGGAAGGAAAACTGTTCGCATTTGCTTTACAGAACCGCTTTTCTGCAGGGAACATTAACGCTTGTTCAGGACGAAAGAAAGCACAGAGCCCCAGATTTGCTGTTGCCCTGGAGAGCTTGCAGAGCACTGGGGAAAGGCAGGCAGAGAATTCCCTGCTAGCACCTTCTCTGTGTCCGGGAAGGAGAAATGTTCACATTGTTTCACAGAATCGCATTTGCGTAGCTGCAGGGAACATTAACGATTGTTCAGGACGAAAGAAAGCACAGAGCGCCAGATTTGCTGTTGCCCTGGAGAGCTTGCAGAGCACTGGGGAAAGGCAGGCAGAGAATTCCCTGCTAGCACCTTCTCTGTGTCCGGGAAGGAAAACTGTTCGCATTTGCTTCACAGAACCCATTTTCTGCAGAGAACACTAACGCTTGTTCAGGACGAAAGAAAGCACAGAGCCCCAGAATTGCTGTTGCCCTGAAGAGCTTGCAGAGCACTGGGGAAAGGCAGGCAGAGAATTCCCTGCTAGCACCTTCTCTGTGTCCGGGAAGGAAAACTGTTCGCATTTGCTTCACAGAACCGCTTTTCTGCAGAGAACACTAACGCTTGTTCAGGACAAAAGAAAGCACAGAGCCCCAGATTTGCTGTTTCCCTGGACAGCTTGCAGAGCACTGGGGAAAGGCAGGCAGAGAATTCCCTGCTAGCACCTTCTCTGTGTCCGGGAAGGAGAAATGTTCACATTGTTTCACAGAATCGCATTTGCGTCGCTGCAGGGAACATTAACGCTTATTCAGGACGAAAGAAAGCACAGAGCCCCAGATTTGCTGTTGCCCTGGAGAGCTTGCAGAGCACTGGGGAAAGGCAGGCAGAGAATTCCCTGCTAGCACCTTCTCTGTGTCCGGGAAGGAAAACTGTTCGCATTTGCTTCACAGAACCGCTTTTCTGCAGGGAACATTAACGCTTGTTCAGGACGAAAGAAAGCACAGAGCCCCAGATTTGCTGTTGCCCTGGAGAGCTTGCAGAGCACTGGGGAAAGGCAGGCAGAGAATTCCCTGCTAGCGCCTTCTCTGTGTCCGGGAAGGAAAACTGTTCGCATTTGCTTCACAGAACCGCTTTTCTGCAGAGAACACTAACGCTTGTTCAGGACAAAAGAAAGCACAGAGCCCCAGATTTGCTGTTTCCCTGGACAGCTTGCAGAGCACTGGGGAAAGGCAGGCAGAGAATTCCCTGCTAGCACCTTCTCTGTGTCCGGGAAGGAGAAATATTCACATTGTTTCACAGAATCGCATTTGCGTCGCTGCAGGGAACATTAACGCTTATTCAGGACGAAAGAAAGCACAGAGCCCCAGATTTGCTGTTGCCCTGGAGAGCTTGCAGAGCACTGGGGAAAGGCAGGCAGAGAATTCCCTGCTAGCACCTTCTCTGTGTCCGGGAAGGAAAACTGTTCGCATTTGCTTCACAGAACCGCTTTTCTGCAGAGAACACTAACGCTTGTTCAGGACGAAAGAAAGCACAGAGCCCCAGATTTGCTGTTGCCCTGGAGAGCTTGCAGAGCACTGGGGAAAGGCAGGCAGAGAATTCCCTGCTAGCACCTTCTCTGTGTCCGGGAAGGAAAACTGTTCGCATTTGCTTCACAGAACCGCTTTTCTGCAGGGACCATTAACGCTTGTTCAGGACGAAAGAAAGCACGGAGCCCCAGATTTGCTGTTGCCCTGGAGAGCTTGCAGAGCACTGGGGAAAGGCAGGCAGAGAATTCCCTGCTAGCACCTTCTCTGTGTCCGGGAAGGAAAACTGTTCACATTTGCTTCACAGAACCGCTTTTCTGCAGAGAACACTAACGCTTGTTCAGGACGAAAGAAAGCACAGAGCCCCAGATTTGCTGTTGCCCTGCAGAGCTTGCAGAGCACTGGGGAAAGGCAGGCAGAGAATTCCCTGCTAGCATCTTCTCTGTGTCCGGGAAGGAGAAATGTTCACATTGTTTCACAGAACCGCTTTTCTGCAGGGAACATTAACGCTTGTTCAGGACGAAAGAAAGCACAGAGCGCCAGATTTGCTGTTGCCCTGGAGAGCTTGCAGAGCACTGGGGAAAGGCAGGCAGAGAATTCCCTGCTAGCACCTTCTCTGTGTCCGGGAAGGAAAACTGTTCGCATTTGCTTCACAGAACCGCTTTTCTGCAGAGAACACTAACGCTTGTTCAGGACGAAAGAAAGCACAGAGCCCCAGATTTGCTGTTTCCCTGGACAGCTTGCAGAGCACTGGGGAAAGGCAGGCAGAGAATTCCCTGATAGCACCTTCTCTGTGTCCGGGAATGAGAAGTCTTCACGTTGTTACTCGGAATCGCATTTGCGTCGCTGTAGAGAACACTAACGCTTGTTCAGGACGAAAGAAAGCACAGAGCCCCAGATTTGCTGTTGCCCTGGAGAGCTTGCAGAGCACTGGGGAAAGGCAGGCAGAGAATTCCCTGATAGCACCTTCTCTGTGTCCGGGAAGGAGAAATGTTCACATTGTTTCACAGAATCGCATTTGCGTCGCTGCAGGGAACATTAACGCTTATTCAGGACGAAAGAAAGCACAGAGCCCCAGATTTGCTGTTGCCCTGGAGAGCTTGCAGAGCACTGGGGAAAGGCAGGCAGAGAATTCCCTGCTAGCACCTTCTCTGTGCCTGGGAAGGAGAAGTCTTCACGTTGTTACTCGGAATCGCATTTGCGTCGCTGTAGAGAACACTAACGCTTGTTCAGGACGAAAGAAAGCACAGAGCCCCAGATTTGCTGTTGCCCTGGAGAGCTTGCAGAGCACCGGGGAAAGGCAGGCAGAGAATTCCCTGCTAGCACCTTCTCTGTGTCCGGGAAGGAAAACTGTTCGCATTTGCTTTACAGAACCGCTTTTCTGCAGGGAACATTAACGCTTGTTCAGGACGAAAGAAAGCACAGAGCCCCAGATTTGCTGTTGCCCTGGAGAGCTTGCAGAGCACTGGGGAAAGGCAGGCAGAGAATTCCCTGCTAGCACCTTCTCTGTGTCCGGGAAGGAGAAATGTTCACATTGTTTCACAGAATCGCATTTGCGTAGCTGCAGGGAACATTAACGCTTGTTCAGGACGAAAGAAAGCACAGAGCCCCAGATTTGCTGTTGCCCTGGAGAGCTTGCAGAGCACTGGGGAAAGGCAGGCAGAGAATTCCCTGCTAGCACCTTCTCTGTGCCTAGGAAGGAGAAATGTTCACATTGTTTCACAGAATCGCATTTGCGTCGCTGCAGGGAACATTAACGCTTGTTCAGGACGAAAGAAAGCACAGAGCCCCAGATTTGCTGTTGCCCTGGAGAGCTTGCAGAGCACTGGGGAAAGGCAGGCAGAGAATTCCCTGCTAGCACCTTCTCTGTGTCCGGGAAGGAAAACTGTTCGCATTTGCTTCACAGAACCGCTTTTCTGCAGGGAACATTAACGCTTGTTCAGGACGAAAGAAAGCACAGAGCCCCAGATTTGCTGTTGCCCTGGAGAGCTTGCAGAGCACTGGGGAAAGGCAGGCAGAGAATTCCCTGCTAGCACCTTCTCTGTGTCCGGGAAGGAAAACTGTTCACATTTGCTTCACAGAACCGCTTTTCTGCAGAGAACACTAACGCTTGTTCAGGACGAAAGAAAGCACAGAGCCCCAGATTTGCTGTTGCCCTGGAGAGCTTGCAGAGCACTGGGGAAAGGCAGGCAGAGAATTCCCTGCTAGCACCTTCTCTGTGCCTAGGAAGGAGAAATGTTCACATTGTTTCACAGAATCGCATTTGCGTCGCTGCAGGCAACATTAACGCTTGTACAGGACGAAAGAAAGCACAGAGCCCCAGATTTGCTGTTGCCCTGGAGAGCTTGCAGAGCACTGGGGAAAGGCAGGCAGAGAATTCCCTGCTAGCACCTTCTCTGTGTCCGGGAAGGAAAACTGTTCGCATTTGCTTCACAGAACCGCTTTTCTGCAGAGAACACTAACGCTTGTTCAGGACGAAAGAAAGCACAGAGCCCCAGATTTGCTGTTGCCCTGGAGAGCTTGCAGAGCACTGGGGAAAGGCAGGCAGAGAATTCCCTGATAGCACCTTCTCTGTGTCCGGGAATGAGAAGTCTTCACGTTGTTACTCGGAATCGCATTTGCGTCGCTGTAGAGAACACTAACGCTTGTTCAGGACGAAAGAAAGCACAGAGCCCCAGATTTGCTGTTGCCCTGGAGAGCTTGCAGAGCACTGGGGAAAGGCAGGCAGAGAATTCCCTGATAGCACCTTCTCTGTGTCCGGGAAGGAGAAATGTTCACATTGTTTCACAGAATCGCATTTGCGTCGCTGCAGGGAACATTAACGCTTATTCAGGACGAAAGAAAGCACAGAGCCCCAGATTTGCTGTTGCCCTGGAGAGCTTGCAGAGCACTGGGGAAAGGCAGGCAGAGAATTCCCCGCTAGCACCTTCTCTGTGTCCGGGAAGGAAAACTGTTCGCATTTGCTTCACAGAACCGCTTTTCTGCAGGGAACATTAACGCTTGTTCAGGACGAAAGAAAGCACAGAGCCCCAGATTTGCTGTTGCCCTGGAGAGCTTGCAGAGCACCGGGGAAAGGCAGGCAGAGAATTCCCTGCTAGCACCTTCTCTGTGTCCGGGAAGGAAAACTGTTCGCATTTGCTTTACAGAACCGCTTTTCTGCAGGGAACATTAACGCTTGTTCAGGACGAAAGAAAGCACAGAGCCCCAGATTTGCTGTTGCCCTGGAGAGCTTGCAGAGCACTGGGGAAAGGCAGGCAGAGAATTCCCTGCTAGCACCTTCTCTGTGTCCGGGAAGGAGAAATGTTCACATTGTTTCACAGAATCGCATTTGCGTAGCTGCAGGGACCATTAACGCTTGTTCAGGACGAAAGAAAGCACAGAGCCCCAGATTTGCTGTTGCCCTGGAGAGCTTGCAGAGCACTGGGGAAAGGCAGGCAGAGAATTCCCTGCTAGCACCTTCTCTGTGTCCGGGAAGGAAAACTGTTCGCATTTGCTTCACAGAACCGCTTTTCTGCAGAGAACACTAACGCTTGTTCAGGACGAAAGAAAGCACAGAGCCCCAGATTTGCTGTTGCCCTGGAGAGCTTGCAGAGCACTGGGGAAAGGCAGGCAGAGAATTCCCTGCTAGCACCTTCTCTGTGTCCGGGAAGGAGAAATGTTCACATTGTTTCACAGAATCGCATTTGCGTCGCTGCAGGGAACATTAACGCTTATTCAGGACGAAAGAAAGCACAGAGCCCCAGATTTGCTGTTGCCCTGGAGAGCTTGCAGAGCACTGGGGAAAGGCAGGCAGAGAATTCCCTGCTAGCACCTTCTCTGTGTCCGGGAAGGAAAACTGTTCGCATTTGCTTCACAGAACCGCTTTTCTGCAGGGAACATTAACGCTTGTTCAGGACGAAAGAAAGCACAGAGCGCCAGATTTGCTGTTGCCCTGGAGAGCTTGCAGAGCACTGGGGAAAGGCAGGCAGAGAATTCCCTGCTAGCACCTTCTCTGTGTCCGGGAAGGAAAACTGTTCGCATTTGCTTCACAGAACCACTTTTCTGCAGAGAACACTAACGCTTGTTCAGGACGAAAGAAAGCACAGAGCCCCAGATTTGCTGTTGCCCTGGAGAGCTTGCAGAGCACTGGGGAAAGGCAGGCAGAGAATTCCCTGCTAGCACCTTCTCTGTGTCCGGGAAGGAGAAGTCTTCACGTTGTTACTCGGAATCGCATTAGCGTCGCTGTAGAGAACACTAACGCTTGTTCAGGACGAAAGAAAGCACAGAGCGCCAGATTTGCTGTTGCCCTGGAGAGCTTGCAGAGCACCGGGGAAAGGCAGGCAGAGAATTCCCTGCTAGCACCTTCTCTGTGTCCGGGAAGGAAAACTGTTCGCATTTGCTTCACAGAACCGCTTTTCTGCAGGGAACATTAACGCTTGTTCAGGACGAAAGAAAGCACAGAGCCCCAGATTTGCTGTTGCCCTGGAGAGCTTGCAGAGCACTGGGGAAAGGCAGGCAGAGAATTCCCTGCTAGCACCTTCTCTGTGCCTAGGAAGGAGAAATGTTCACATTGTTTCACAGAATCGCATTTGCGTCGCTGCAGGGAACATTAACGCTTGTTCAGGACGAAAGAAAGCACAGAGCCCCAGATTTGCTGTTGCCCTGGAGAGCTTGCAGAGCACTGGGGAAAGGCAGGCAGAGAATTCCCTGCTAGCACCTTCTCTGTGTCCGGGAAGGAAAACTGTTCGCATTTGCTTCACAGAACCGCTTTTCTGCAGGCAACATTAACGCTTGTTCAGGACGAAAGAAAGCACAGAGCCCCAGATTTGCTGTTGCCCTGGAGAGCTTGCAGAGCACCGGGGAAAGGCAGGCAGAGAATTCCCTGATAGCACCTTCTCTGTGCCTAGGAAGGAGAAATGTTCACATTGTTTCACAGAATCGCATTTGCGTCGCTGCAGGGAACATTAACGCTTGTTCAGGACGAAAGAAAGCACAGAGCCCCAGATTTGCTGTTGCCCTGGAGAGCTTGCAGAGCACTGGGGAAAGGCAGGCAGAGAATTCCCTGCTAGCACCTTCTCTGTGTCCGGGAAGGAAAACTGTTCGCATTTGCTTCACAGAACCGCTTTTCTGCAGAGAACACTAACGCTTGTTCAGGACGAAAGAAAGCACAGAGCCCCAGATTTGCTGTTGCCCTGGAGAGCTTGCAGAGCACTGGGGAAAGGCAGGCAGAGAATTCCCTGATAGCACCTTCTCTGTGCCTGGGAAGGAGAAGTCTTCACGTTGTTACTCGGAATCGCATTTGCGTCGCTGTAGAGAACACTAACGCTTGTTCAGGACGAAAGAAAGCACAGAGCGCCAGATTTGCTGTTGCCCTGGAGAGCTTGCAGAGCACTGGGGAAAGGCAGGCAGAGAATTCCCCGCTAGCACCTTCTCTGTGTCCGGGAAGGAAAACTGTTCGCATTTGCTTCACAGAACCGCTTTTCTGCAGGGAACATTAACGCTTGTTCAGGACGAAAGAAAGCACAGAGCCCCAGATTTGCTGTTGCCCTGGAGAGCTTGCAGAGCACCGGGGAAAGGCAGGCAGAGAATTCCCTGCTAGCACCTTCTCTGTGTCCGGGAAGGAAAACTGTTCGCATTTGCTTTACAGAACCGCTTTTCTGCAGGGAACATTAACGCTTGTTCAGGACGAAAGAAAGCACAGAGCCCCAGATTTGCTGTTGCCCTGGAGAGCTTGCAGAGCACTGGGGAAAGGCAGGCAGAGAATTCCCTGCTAGCACCTTCTCTGTGTCCGGGAAGGAAAACTGTTCGCATTTGCTTCACAGAACCGCTTTTCTGCAGGGAACATTAACGCTTCTTCAGGACGAAAGAAAGCACAGAGCCCCAGATTTGCTGTTGCCCTGGAGAGCTTGCAGAGCACTGGGGAAAGGCAGGCAGAGAATTCCCTGCTAGCACCTTCTCTGTGTCCGGGAAGGAAAACTGTTCGCATTTGCTTCACAGAACCGCTTTTCTGCAGAGAACACTAACGCTTGTTCAGGACGAAAGAAAGCACAGAGCCCCAGATTTGCTGTTGCCCTGGAGAGCTTGCAGAGCACTGGGGAAAGGCAGGCAGAGAATTCCCTGCTAGCACCTTCTCTGTGTCCGGGAAGGAGAGATGTTCACATTGTTTCACAGAATCGCATTTGCGTCGCTGCAGGGAACATTAACGCTTATTCAGGACGAAAGAAAGCACAGAGCCCCAGATTTGCTGTTGCCCTGGAGAGCTTGCAGAGCACTGGGGAAAGGCAGGCAGAGAATTCCCTGCTAGCACCTTCTCTGTGTCCGGGAAGGAAAACTGTTCGCATTTGCTTCACAGAACCGCTTTTCTGCAGGGAACATTAACGCTTGTTCAGGACGAAAGAAAGCACAGAGCCCCAGATTTGCTGTTGCCCTGGAGAGCTTGCAGAGCACTGGGGAAAGGCAGGCAGAGAATTCCCCGCTAGCACCTTCTCTGTGTCCGGGAAGGAAAACTGTTCGCATTTGCTTCACAGAACCGCTTTTCTGCAGGGAACATTAACGCTTGTTCAGGACGAAAGAAAGCACAGAGCCCCAGATTTGCTGTTGCCCTGGAGAGCTTGCAGAGCACCGGGGAAAGGCAGGCAGAGAATTCCCTGCTAGCACCTTCTCTGTGTCCGGGAAGGAAAACTGTTCGCATTTGCTTTACAGAACCGCTTTTCTGCAGGGAACATTAACGCTTGTTCAGGACGAAAGAAAGCACAGAGCCCCAGATTTGCTGTTGCCCTGGAGAGCTTGCAGAGCACTGGGGAAAGGCAGGCAGAGAATTCCCTGCTAGCACCTTCTCTGTGTCCGGGAAGGAGAAATGTTCACATTGTTTCACAGAATCGCATTTGCGTAGCTGCAGGGACCATTAACGCTTGTTCAGGACGAAAGAAAGCACAGAGCCCCAGATTTGCTGTTGCCCTGGAGAGCTTGCAGAGCACTGGGGAAAGGCAGGCAGAGAATTCCCTGCTAGCACCTTCTCTGTGTCCGGGAAGGAAAACTGTTCGCATTTGCTTCACAGAACCGCTTTTCTGCAGAGAACACTAACGCTTGTTCAGGACGAAAGAAAGCACAGAGCCCCAGATTTGCTGTTGCCCTGGAGAGCTTGCAGAGCACTGGGGAAAGGCAGGCAGAGAATTCCCTGCTAGCACCTTCTCTGTGTCCGGGAAGGAGAAATGTTCACATTGTTTCACAGAATCGCATTTGCGTCGCTGCAGGGAACATTAACGCTTATTCAGGACGAAAGAAAGCACAGAGCCCCAGATTTGCTGTTGCCCTGGAGAGCTTGCAGAGCACTGGGGAAAGGCAGGCAGAGAATTCCCTGCTAGCACCTTCTCTGTGTCCGGGAAGGAAAACTGTTCGCATTTGCTTCACAGAACCGCTTTTCTGCAGGGAACATTAACGCTTGTTCAGGACGAAAGAAAGCACAGAGCGCCAGATTTGCTGTTGCCCTGGAGAGCTTGCAGAGCACTGGGGAAAGGCAGGCAGAGAATTCCCTGCTAGCACCTTCTCTGTGTCCGGGAAGGAAAACTGTTCGCATTTGCTTCACAGAACCACTTTTCTGCAGAGAACACTAACGCTTGTTCAGGACGAAAGAAAGCACAGAGCCCCAGATTTGCTGTTGCCCTGGAGAGCTTGCAGAGCACTGGGGAAAGGCAGGCAGAGAATTCCCTGCTAGCACCTTCTCTGTGTCCGGGAAGGAGAAGTCTTCACGTTGTTACTCGGAATCGCATTAGCGTCGCTGTAGAGAACACTAACGCTTGTTCAGGACGAAAGAAAGCACAGAGCGCCAGATTTGCTGTTGCCCTGGAGAGCTTGCAGAGCACCGGGGAAAGGCAGGCAGAGAATTCCCTGCTAGCACCTTCTCTGTGTCCGGGAAGGAAAACTGTTCGCATTTGCTTCACAGAACCGCTTTTCTGCAGGGAACATTAACGCTTGTTCAGGACGAAAGAAAGCACAGAGCCCCAGATTTGCTGTTGCCCTGGAGAGCTTGCAGAGCACTGGGGAAAGGCAGGCAGAGAATTCCCTGCTAGCACCTTCTCTGTGCCTAGGAAGGAGAAATGTTCACATTGTTTCACAGAATCGCATTTGCGTCGCTGCAGGGAACATTAACGCTTGTTCAGGACGAAAGAAAGCACAGAGCCCCAGATTTGCTGTTGCCCTGGAGAGCTTGCAGAGCACTGGGGAAAGGCAGGCAGAGAATTCCCTGCTAGCACCTTCTCTGTGTCCGGGAAGGAAAACTGTTCGCATTTGCTTCACAGAACCGCTTTTCTGCAGGCAACATTAACGCTTGTTCAGGACGAAAGAAAGCACAGAGCCCCAGATTTGCTGTTGCCCTGGAGAGCTTGCAGAGCACCGGGGAAAGGCAGGCAGAGAATTCCCTGATAGCACCTTCTCTGTGCCTAGGAAGGAGAAATGTTCACATTGTTTCACAGAATCGCATTTGCGTCGCTGCAGGGAACATTAACGCTTGTTCAGGACGAAAGAAAGCACAGAGCCCCAGATTTGCTGTTGCCCTGGAGAGCTTGCAGAGCACTGGGGAAAGGCAGGCAGAGAATTCCCTGCTAGCACCTTCTCTGTGTCCGGGAAGGAAAACTGTTCGCATTTGCTTCACAGAACCGCTTTTCTGCAGAGAACACTAACGCTTGTTCAGGACGAAAGAAAGCACAGAGCCCCAGATTTGCTGTTGCCCTGGAGAGCTTGCAGAGCACTGGGGAAAGGCAGGCAGAGAATTCCCTGATAGCACCTTCTCTGTGCCTGGGAAGGAGAAGTCTTCACGTTGTTACTCGGAATCGCATTTGCGTCGCTGTAGAGAACACTAACGCTTGTTCAGGACGAAAGAAAGCACAGAGCGCCAGATTTGCTGTTGCCCTGGAGAGCTTGCAGAGCACTGGGGAAAGGCAGGCAGAGAATTCCCCGCTAGCACCTTCTCTGTGTCCGGGAAGGAAAACTGTTCGCATTTGCTTCACAGAACCGCTTTTCTGCAGGGAACATTAACGCTTGTTCAGGACGAAAGAAAGCACAGAGCCCCAGATTTGCTGTTGCCCTGGAGAGCTTGCAGAGCACCGGGGAAAGGCAGGCAGAGAATTCCCTGCTAGCACCTTCTCTGTGTCCGGGAAGGAAAACTGTTCGCATTTGCTTTACAGAACCGCTTTTCTGCAGGGAACATTAACGCTTGTTCAGGACGAAAGAAAGCACAGAGCCCCAGATTTGCTGTTGCCCTGGAGAGCTTGCAGAGCACTGGGGAAAGGCAGGCAGAGAATTCCCTGCTAGCACCTTCTCTGTGTCCGGGAAGGAAAACTGTTCGCATTTGCTTCACAGAACCGCTTTTCTGCAGGGAACATTAACGCTTCTTCAGGACGAAAGAAAGCACAGAGCCCCAGATTTGCTGTTGCCCTGGAGAGCTTGCAGAGCACTGGGGAAAGGCAGGCAGAGAATTCCCTGCTAGCACCTTCTCTGTGTCCGGGAAGGAAAACTGTTCGCATTTGCTTCACAGAACCGCTTTTCTGCAGAGAACACTAACGCTTGTTCAGGACGAAAGAAAGCACAGAGCCCCAGATTTGCTGTTGCCCTGGAGAGCTTGCAGAGCACTGGGGAAAGGCAGGCAGAGAATTCCCTGCTAGCACCTTCTCTGTGTCCGGGAAGGAGAGATGTTCACATTGTTTCACAGAATCGCATTTGCGTCGCTGCAGGGAACATTAACGCTTATTCAGGACGAAAGAAAGCACAGAGCCCCAGATTTGCTGTTGCCCTGGAGAGCTTGCAGAGCACTGGGGAAAGGCAGGCAGAGAATTCCCTGCTAGCACCTTCTCTGTGTCCGGGAAGGAAAACTGTTCGCATTTGCTTCACAGAACCGCTTTTCTGCAGGGAACATTAACGCTTGTTCAGGACGAAAGAAAGCACAGAGCCCCAGATTTGCTGTTGCCCTGGAGAGCTTGCAGAGCACTGGGGAAAGGCAGGCAGAGAATTCCCTGATAGCACCTTCTCTGTGTCCGGGAATGAGAAGTCTTCACGTTGTTACTCGGAATCGCATTTGCGTCGCTGTAGAGAACACTAACGCTTGTTCAGGACGAAAGAAAGCACAGAGCCCCAGATTTGCTGTTGCCCTGGAGAGCTTGCAGAGCACTGGGGAAAGGCAGGCAGAGAATTCCCTGCTAGCACCTTCTCTGTGTCCGGGAAGGAGAAATGTTCACATTGTTTCACAGAATCGCATTTGCGTCGCTGCAGGGAACATTAACGCTTGTTCAGGACGAAAGAAAGCACAGAGCCCCAGATTTGCTGTTGCCCTGGAGAGCTTGCAGAGCACTGGGGAAAGGCAGGCAGAGAATTCCCTGCTAGCACCTTCTCTGTACCTGGGAAGGAGAAGTCTTCACGTTGTTACTCGGAATCGCATTTGCGTCGCTGTAGAGAACACTAACGCTTGTTCAGGACGAAAGAAAGCACAGAGCGCCAGATTTGCTGTTGCCCTGGAGAGCTTGCAGAGCACTGGGGAAAGGCAGGCAGAGAATTCCCCGCTAGCACCTTCTCTGTGTCCGGGAAGGAAAACTGTTCGCATTTGCTTCACAGAACCGCTTTTCTGCAGGGAACATTAACGCTTGTTCAGGACGAAAGAAAGCACAGAGCCCCAGATTTGCTGTTGCCCTGGAGAGCTTACAGAGCACCGGGGAAAGGCAGGCAGAGAATTCCCTGCTAGCACCTTCTCTGTGTCCGGGAAGGAAAACTGTTCGCATTTGCTTTACAGAACCGCTTTTCTGCAGGGAACATTAACGCTTGTTCAGGACGAAAGAAAGCACAGAGCCCCAGATTTGCTGTTGCCCTGGAGAGCTTGCAGAGCACTGGGGAAAGGCAGGCAGAGAATTCCCTGCTAGCACCTTCTCTGTGTCCGGGAAGGAGAAATGTTCACATTGTTTCACAGAATCGCATTTGCGTAGCTGCAGGGAACATTAACGATTGTTCAGGACGAAAGAAAGCACAGAGCGCCAGATTTGCTGTTGCCCTGGAGAGCTTGCAGAGCACTGGGGAAAGGCAGGCAGAGAATTCCCTGCTAGCACCTTCTCTGTGTCCGGGAAGGAAAACTGTTCGCATTTGCTTCACAGAACCCATTTTCTGCAGAGAACACTAACGCTTGTTCAGGACGAAAGAAAGCACAGAGCCCCAGATTTGCTGTTGCCCTGAAGAGCTTGCAGAGCACTGGGGAAAGGCAGGCAGAGAATTCCCTGCTAGCACCTTCTCTGTGTCCGGGAAGGAAAACTGTTCGCATTTGCTTCACAGAACCGCTTTTCTGCAGAGAACACTAACGCTTGTTCAGGACAAAAGAAAGCACAGAGCCCCAGATTTGCTGTTTCCCTGGACAGCTTGCAGAGCACTGGGGAAAGGCAGGCAGAGAATTCCCTGCTAGCACCTTCTCTGTGTCCGGGAAGGAGAAATGTTCACATTGTTTCACAGAATCGCATTTGCGTCGCTGCAGGGAACATTAACGCTTATTCAGGACGAAAGAAAGCACAGAGCCCCAGATTTGCTGTTGCCCTGGAGAGCTTGCAGAGCACTGGGGAAAGGCAGGCAGAGAATTCCCTGCTAGCACCTTCTCTGTGTCCGGGAAGGAAAACTGTTCGCATTTGCTTCACAGAACCGCTTTTCTGCAGGGAACATTAACGCTTGTTCAGGACGAAAGAAAGCACAGAGCCCCAGATTTGCTGTTGCCCTGGAGAGCTTGCAGAGCACTGGGGAAAGGCAGGCAGAGAATTCCCTGCTAGCGCCTTCTCTGTGTCCGGGAAGGAAAACTGTTCGCATTTGCTTCACAGAACCGCTTTTCTGCAGAGAACACTAACGCTTGTTCAGGACAAAAGAAAGCACAGAGCCCCAGATTTGCTGTTTCCCTGGACAGCTTGCAGAGCACTGGGGAAAGGCAGGCAGAGAATTCCCTGCTAGCACCTTCTCTGTGTCCGGGAAGGAGAAATATTCACATTGTTTCACAGAATCGCATTTGCGTCGCTGCAGGGAACATTAACGCTTATTCAGGACGAAAGAAAGCACAGAGCCCCAGATTTGCTGTTGCCCTGGAGAGCTTGCAGAGCACTGGGGAAAGGCAGGCAGAGAATTCCCTGCTAGCACCTTCTCTGTGTCCGGGAAGGAAAACTGTTCGCATTTGCTTCACAGAACCGCTTTTCTGCAGAGAACACTAACGCTTGTTCAGGACGAAAGAAAGCACAGAGCCCCAGATTTGCTGTTGCCCTGGAGAGCTTGCAGAGCACTGGGGAAAGGCAGGCAGAGAATTCCCTGCTAGCACCTTCTCTGTGTCCGGGAAGGAAAACTGTTCGCATTTGCTTCACAGAACCGCTTTTCTGCAGGGACCATTAACGCTTGTTCAGGACGAAAGAAAGCACGGAGCCCCAGATTTGCTGTTGCCCTGGAGAGCTTGCAGAGCACTGGGGAAAGGCAGGCAGAGAATTCCCTGCTAGCACCTTCTCTGTGTCCGGGAAGGAAAACTGTTCACATTTGCTTCACAGAACCGCTTTTCTGCAGAGAACACTAACGCTTGTTCAGGACGAAAGAAAGCACAGAGCCCCAGATTTGCTGTTGCCCTGCAGAGCTTGCAGAGCACTGGGGAAAGGCAGGCAGAGAATTCCCTGCTAGCATCTTCTCTGTGTCCGGGAAGGAGAAATGTTCACATTGTTTCACAGAACCGCTTTTCTGCAGGGAACATTAACGCTTGTTCAGGACGAAAGAAAGCACAGAGCCCCAGATTTGCTGTTGCCCTGGAGAGCTTGCAGAGCACTGGGGAAAGGCAGGCAGAGAATTCCCTGCTAGCACCTTCTCTGTGTCCGGGAAGGAAAACTGTTCGCATTTGCTTCACAGAACCGCTTTTCTGCAGAGAACACTAACGCTTGTTCAGGACGAAAGAAAGCACAGAGCCCCAGATTTGCTGTTTCCCTGGACAGCTTGCAGAGCACTGGGGAAAGGCAGGCAGAGAATTCCCTGATAGCACCTTCTCTGTGTCCGGGAATGAGAAGTCTTCACGTTGTTACTCGGAATCGCATTTGCGTCGCTGTAGAGAACACTAACGCTTGTTCAGGACGAAAGAAAGCACAGAGCCCCAGATTTGCTGTTGCCCTGGAGAGCTTGCAGAGCACTGGGGAAAGGCAGGCAGAGAATTCCCTGATAGCACCTTCTCTGTGTCCGGGAAGGAGAAATGTTCACATTGTTTCACAGAATCGCATTTGCGTCGCTGCAGGGAACATTAACGCTTATTCAGGACGAAAGAAAGCACAGAGCCCCAGATTTGCTGTTGCCCTGGAGAGCTTGCAGAGCACTGGGGAAAGGCAGGCAGAGAATTCCCTGCTAGCACCTTCTCTGTGCCTGGGAAGGAGAAGTCTTCACGTTGTTACTCGGAATCGCATTTGCGTCGCTGTAGAGAACACTAACGCTTGTTCAGGACGAAAGAAAGCACAGAGCCCCAGATTTGCTGTTGCCCTGGAGAGCTTGCAGAGCACCGGGGAAAGGCAGGCAGAGAATTCCCTGCTAGCACCTTCTCTGTGTCCGGGAAGGAAAACTGTTCGCATTTGCTTTACAGAACCGCTTTTCTGCAGGGAACATTAACGCTTGTTCAGGACGAAAGAAAGCACAGAGCCCCAGATTTGCTGTTGCCCTGGAGAGCTTGCAGAGCACTGGGGAAAGGCAGGCAGAGAATTCCCTGCTAGCACCTTCTCTGTGTCCGGGAAGGAGAAATGTTCACATTGTTTCACAGAATCGCATTTGCGTAGCTGCAGGGAACATTAACGCTTGTTCAGGACGAAAGAAAGCACAGAGCCCCAGATTGGCTGTTGCCCTGGAGAGCTTGCAGAGCACTGGGGAAAGGCAGGCAGAGAATTCCCTGCTAGCACCTTCTCTGTGCCTAGGAAGGAGAAATGTTCACATTGTTTCACAGAATCGCATTTGCGTCGCTGCAGGGAACATTAACGCTTGTTCAGGACGAAAGAAAGCACAGAGCCCCAGATTTGCTGTTGCCCTGGAGAGCTTGCAGAGCACTGGGGAAAGGCAGGCAGAGAATTCCCTGCTAGCACCTTCTCTGTGTCCGGGAAGGAAAACTGTTCGCATTTGCTTCACAGAACCGCTTTTCTGCAGGGAACATTAACGCTTGTTCAGGACGAAAGAAAGCACAGAGCCCCAGATTTGCTGTTGCCCTGGAGAGCTTGCAGAGCACTGGGGAAAGGCAGGCAGAGAATTCCCTGCTAGCACCTTCTCTGTGTCCGGGAAGGAAAACTGTTCACATTTGCTTCACAGAACCGCTTTTCTGCAGAGAACACTAACGCTTGTTCAGGACGAAAGAAAGCACAGAGCCCCAGATTTGCTGTTGCCCTGGAGAGCTTGCAGAGCACTGGGGAAAGGCAGGCAGAGAATTCCCTGCTAGCACCTTCTCTGTGCCTAGGAAGGAGAAATGTTCACATTGTTTCACAGAATCGCATTTGCGTCGCTGCAGGCAACATTAACGCTTATTCAGGACGAAAGAAAGCACAGAGCCCCAGATTTGCTGTTGCCCTGGAGAGCTTGCAGAGCACTGGGGAAAGGCAGGCAGAGAATTCCCTGCTAGCACCTTCTCTGTGTCCGGGAAGGAGAAATGTTCACATTGTTTCACAGAATCGCATTTGCGTCGCTGCAGGGAACATTAACGCTTATTCAGGACGAAAGAAAGCACAGAGCCCCAGATTTGCTGTTGCCCTGGAGAGCTTGCAGAGCACTGGGGAAAGGCAGGCAGAGAATTCCCTGCTAGCACCTTCTCTGTGTCCGGGAAGGAAAACTGTTCGCATTTGCTTCACAGAACCGCTTTTCTGCAGGGAACATTAACGCTTCTTCAGGACGAAAGAAAGCACAGAGCCCCAGATTTGCTGTTGCCCTGGAGAGCTTGCAGAGCACTGGGGAAAGGCAGGCAGAGAATTCCCTGCTAGCACCTTCTCTGTGTCCGGGAAGGAAAACTGTTCGCATTTGCTTCACAGAACCACTTTTCTGCAGAGAACACTAACGCTTGTTCAGGACGAAAGAAAGCACAGAGCCCCAGATTTGCTGTTGCCCTGGAGAGCTTGCAGAGCACTGGGGAAAGGCAGGCAGAGAATTCCCTGCTAGCACCTTCTCTGTGTCCGGGAAGGAGAAGTCTTCACGTTGTTACTCGGAATCGCATTTGCGTCGCTGTAGAGAACACTAACGCTTGTTCAGGACGAAAGAAAGCACAGAGCGCCAGATTTGCTGTTGCCCTGGAGAGCTTGCAGAGCACCGGGGAAAGGCAGGCAGAGAATTCCCTGCTAGCACCTTCTCTGTGTCCGGGAAGGAAAACTGTTCGCATTTGCTTCACAGAACCGCTTTTCTGCAGGGAACATTAACGCTTGTTCAGGACGAAAGAAAGCACAGAGCCCCAGATTTGCTGTTGCCCTGGAGAGCTTGCAGAGCACTGGGGAAAGGCAGGCAGAGAATTCCCTGCTAGCACCTTCTCTGTGCCTAGGAAGGAGAAATGTTCACATTGTTTCACAGAATCGCATTTGCGTCGCTGCAGGGAACATTAACGCTTGTTCAGGACGAAAGAAAGCACAGAGCCCCAGATTTGCTGTTGCCCTGGAGAGCTTGCAGAGCACTGGGGAAAGGCAGGCAGAGAATTCCCTGCTAGCACCTTCTCTGTGTCCGGGAAGGAAAACTGTTCGCATTTGCTTCACAGAACCGCTTTTCTGCAGGGAACATTAACGCTTCTTCAGGACGAAAGAAAGCACAGAGCCCCAGATTTGCTGTTGCCCTGGAGAGCTTGCAGAGCACTGGGGAAAGGCAGGCAGAGAATTCCCTGCTAGCACCTTCTCTGTGTCCGGGAAGGAAAACTGTTCGCATTTGCTTCACAGAACCGCTTTTCTGCAGAGAACACTAACGCTTGTTCAGGACGAAAGAAAGCACAGAGCCCCAGATTTGCTGTTGCCCTGGAGAGCTTGCAGAGCACTGGGGAAAGGCAGGCAGAGAATTCCCTGCTAGCACCTTCTCTGTGCCTGGGAAGGAGAAGTCTTCACGTTGTTACTCGGAATCGCATTTGCGTCGCTGTAGAGAACACTAACGCTTGTTCAGGACGAAAGAAAGCACAGAGCGCCAGATTTGCTGTTGCCCTGGAGAGCTTGCAGAGCACTGGGGAAAGGCAGGCAGAGAATTCCCCGCTAGCACCTTCTCTGTGTCCGGGAAGGAAAACTGTTCGCATTTGCTTCACAGAACCGCTTTTCTGCAGGGAACATTAACGCTTGTTCAGGACGAAAGAAAGCACAGAGCCCCAGATTTGCTGTTGCCCTGGAGAGCTTGCAGAGCACCGGGGAAAGGCAGGCAGAGAATTCCCTGCTAGCACCTTCTCTGTGTCCGGGAAGGAAAACTGTTCGCATTTGCTTTACAGAACCGCTTTTCTGCAGGGAACATTAACGCTTGTTCAGGACGAAAGAAAGCACAGAGCCCCAGATTTGCTGTTGCCCTGGAGAGCTTGCAGAGCACTGGGGAAAGGCAGGCAGAGAATTCCCTGCTAGCACCTTCTCTGTGTCCGGGAAGGAAAACTGTTCGCATTTGCTTCACAGAACCGCTTTTCTGCAGGGAACATTAACGCTTCTTCAGGACGAAAGAAAGCACAGAGCCCCAGATTTGCTGTTGCCCTGGAGAGCTTGCAGAGCACTGGGGAAAGGCAGGCAGAGAATTCCCTGCTAGCACCTTCTCTGTGTCCGGGAAGGAAAACTGTTCGCATTTGCTTCACAGAACCGCTTTTCTGCAGAGAACACTAACGCTTGTTCAGGACGAAAGAAAGCACAGAGCCCCAGATTTGCTGTTGCCCTGGAGAGCTTGCAGAGCACTGGGGAAAGGCAGGCAGAGAATTCCCTGCTAGCACCTTCTCTGTGTCCGGGAAGGAGAGATGTTCACATTGTTTCACAGAATCGCATTTGCGTCGCTGCAGGGAACATTAACGCTTATTCAGGACGAAAGAAAGCACAGAGCCCCAGATTTGCTGTTGCCCTGGAGAGCTTGCAGAGCACTGGGGAAAGGCAGGCAGAGAATTCCCTGCTAGCACCTTCTCTGTGTCCGGGAAGGAAAACTGTTCGCATTTGCTTCACAGAACCGCTTTTCTGCAGGCAACATTAACGCTTGTTCAGGACGAAAGAAAGCACAGAGCCCCAGATTTGCTGTTGCCCTGGAGAGCTTGCAGAGCACCGGGGAAAGGCAGGCAGAGAATTCCCTGATAGCACCTTCTCTGTGCCTAGGAAGGAGAAATGTTCACATTGTTTCACAGAATCGCATTTGCGTCGCTGCAGGGAACATTAACGCTTGTTCAGGACGAAAGAAAGCACAGAGCCCCAGATTTGCTGTTGCCCTGGAGAGCTTGCAGAGCACTGGGGAAAGGCAGGCAGAGAATTCCCTGCTAGCACCTTCTCTGTGTCCGGGAAGGAAAACTGTTCGCATTTGCTTCACAGAACCGCTTTTCTGCAGAGAACACTAACGCTTGTTCAGGACGAAAGAAAGCACAGAGCCCCAGATTTGCTGTTGCCCTGGAGAGCTTGCAGAGCACTGGGGAAAGGCAGGCAGAGAATTCCCTGATAGCACCTTCTCTGTGTCCGGGAATGAGAAGTCTTCACGTTGTTACTCGGAATCGCATTTGCGTCGCTGTAGAGAACACTAACGCTTGTTCAGGACGAAAGAAAGCACAGAGCCCCAGATTTGCTGTTGCCCTGGAGAGCTTGCAGAGCACTGGGGAAAGGCAGGCAGAGAATTCCCTGCTAGCACCTTCTCTGTGTCCGGGAAGGAGAAATGTTCACATTGTTTCACAGAATCGCATTTGCGTCGCTGCAGGGAACATTAACGCTTATTCAGGACGAAAGAAAGCACAGAGCGCCAGATTTGCTGTTGCCCTGGAGAGCTTGCAGAGCACTGGGGAAAGGCAGGCAGAGAATTCCCCGCTAGCACCTTCTCTGTGTCCGGGAAGGAAAACTGTTCGCATTTGCTTCACAGAACCGCTTTTCTGCAGGGAACATTAACGCTTGTTCAGGACGAAAGAAAGCACAGAGCCCCAGATTTGCTGTTGCCCTGGAGAGCTTGCAGAGCACCGGGGAAAGGCAGGCAGAGAATTCCCTGCTAGCACCTTCTCTGTGTCCGGGAAGGAAAACTGTTCGCATTTGCTTTACAGAACCGCTTTTCTGCAGGGAACATTAACGCTTGTTCAGGACGAAAGAAAGCACAGAGCCCCAGATTTGCTGTTGCCCTGGAGAGCTTGCAGAGCACTGGGGAAAGGCAGGCAGAGAATTCCCTGCTAGCACCTTCTCTGTGTCCGGGAAGGAGAAATGTTCACATTGTTTCACAGAATCGCATTTGCGTAGCTGCAGGGAACATTAACGATTGTTCAGGACGAAAGAAAGCACAGAGCGCCAGATTTGCTGTTGCCCTGGAGAGCTTGCAGAGCACTGGGGAAAGGCAGGCAGAGAATTCCCTGCTAGCACCTTCTCTGTGTCCGGGAAGGAAAACTGTTCACATTTGCTTCACAGAACCCATTTTCTGCAGAGAACACTAACGCTTGTTCAGGACGAAAGAAAGCACAGAGCCCCAGATTTGCTGTTGCCCTGAAGAGCTTGCAGAGCACTGGGGAAAGGCAGGCAGAGAATTCCCTGCTAGCACCTTCTCTGTGTCCGGGAAGGAAAACTGTTCGCATTTGCTTCACAGAACCGCTTTTCTGCAGAGAACACTAACGCTTGTTCAGGACAAAAGAAAGCACAGAGCCCCAGATTTGCTGTTGCCCTGGACAGCTTGCAGAGCACTGGGGAAAGGCAGGCAGAGAATTCCCTGCTAGCACCTTCTCTGTGTCCGGGAAGGAGAAATGTTCACATTGTTTCACAGAATCGCATTTGCGTCGCTGCAGGGAACATTAACGCTTATTCAGGACGAAAGAAAGCACAGAGCCCCAGATTTGCTGTTGCCCTGGAGAGCTTGCAGAGCACTGGGGAAAGGCAGGCAGAGAATTCCCTGCTAGCACCTTCTCTGTGTCCGGGAAGGAAAACTGTTCGCATTTGCTTCACAGAACCGCTTTTCTGCAGGGAACATTAACGCTTGTTCAGGACGAAAGAAAGCACAGAGCCCCAGATTTGCTGTTGCCCTGGAGAGCTTGCAGAGCACTGGGGAAAGGCAGGCAGAGAATTCCCTGCTAGCGCCTTCTCTGTGTCCGGGAAGGAAAACTGTTCGCATTTGCTTCACAGAACCGCTTTTCTGCAGAGAACACTAACGCTTGTTCAGGACAAAAGAAAGCACAGAGCCCCAGATTTGCTGTTTCCCTGGACAGCTTGCAGAGCACTGGGGAAAGGCAGGCAGAGAATTCCCTGCTAGCACCTTCTCTGTGTCCGGGAAGGAGAAATATTCACATTGTTTCACAGAATCGCATTTGCGTCGCTGCAGGGAACATTAACGCTTATTCAGGACGAAAGAAAGCACAGAGCCCCAGATTTGCTGTTGCCCTGGAGAGCTTGCAGAGCACTGGGGAAAGGCAGGCAGAGAATTCCCTGCTAGCACCTTCTCTGTGTCCGGGAAGGAAAACTGTTCGCATTTGCTTCACAGAACCGCTTTTCTGCAGAGAACACTAACGCTTGTTCAGGACGAAAGAAAGCACAGAGCCCCAGATTTGCTGTTGCCCTGGAGAGCTTGCAGAGCACTGGGGAAAGGCAGGCAGAGAATTCCCTGCTAGCACCTTCTCTGTGTCCGGGAAGGAAAACTGTTCGCATTTGCTTCACAGAACCGCTTTTCTGCAGGGACCATTAACGCTTGTTCAGGACGAAAGAAAGCACAGAGCGCCAGATTTGCTGTTGCCCTGGAGAGCTTGCAGAGCACTGGGGAAAGGCAGGCAGAGAATTCCCTGCTAGCACCTTCTCTGTGTCCGGGAAGGAAAACTGTTCACATTTGCTTCACAGAACCGCTTTTCTGCAGAGAACACTAACGCTTGTTCAGGACGAAAGAAAGCACAGAGCCCCAGATTTGCTGTTGCCCTGCAGAGCTTGCAGAGCACTGGGGAAAGGCAGGCAGAGAATTCCCTGCTAGCATCTTCTCTGTGTCCGGGAAGGAGAAATGTTCACATTGTTTCACAGAACCGCTTTT
This sequence comes from Strix aluco, assembly GCF_031877795.1. Classification (NCBI taxonomy): domain Eukaryota; kingdom Metazoa; phylum Chordata; class Aves; order Strigiformes; family Strigidae; genus Strix; species Strix aluco. Next base: position 10,648,156 of record NC_133932.1, read on the forward strand.
CTGCAGGGAACATTAACGCTTGTTCAGGACGAAAGAAAGCACAGAGCCCCAGATTTGCTGTTGCCCTGGAGAGCTTGCAGAGCACTGGGGAAAGGCAGGCAGAGAATTCCCTGCTAGCACCTTCTCTGTGTCCGGGAAGGAAAACTGTTCGCATTTGCTTCACAGAACCGCTTTTCTGCAGAGAACACTAACGCTTGTTCAGGACGAAAGAAAGCACAGAGCCCCAGATTTGCTGTTTCCCTGGACAGCTTGCAGAGCACTGGGGAAAGGCAGGCAGAGAATTCCCTGATAGCACCTTCTCTGTGTCCGGGAATGAGAAGTCTTCACGTTGTTACTCGGAATCGCATTTGCGTCGCTGTAGAGAACACTAACGCTTGTTCAGGACGAAAGAAAGCACAGAGCCCCAGATTTGCTGTTGCCCTGGAGAGCTTGCAGAGCACTGGGGAAAGGCAGGCAGAGAATTCCCTGCTAGCACCTTCTCTGTGTCCGGGAAGGAAAACTGTTCGCATTTGCTTCACAGAACCGCTTTTCTGCAGAGAACACTAACGCTTGTTCAGGACGAAAGAAAGCACAGAGCCCCAGATTTGCTGTTGCCCTGGAGAGCTTGCAGAGCACTGGGGAAAGGCAGGCAGAGAATTCCCTGATAGCACCTTCTCTGTGTCCGGGAATGAGAAGTCTTCACGTTGTTACTCGGAATCGCATTTGCGTCGCTGTAGAGAACACTAACGCTTGTTCAGGACGAAAGAAAGCACAGAGCCCCAGATTTGCTGTTGCCCTGGAGAGCTTGCAGAGCACTGGGGAAAGGCAGGCAGAGAATTCCCTGATAGCACCTTCTCTGTGTCCGGGAAGGAGAAATGTTCACATTGTTTCACAGAATCGCATTTGCGTCGCTGCAGGGAACATTAACGCTTATTCAGGACGAAAGAAAGCACAGAGCCCCAGATTTGCTGTTGCCCTGGAGAGCTTGCAGAGCACTGGGGAAAGGCAGGCAGAGAATTCCCTGCTAGCACCTTCTCTGTGCCTGGGAAGGAGAAGTCTTCACGTTGTTACTCGGAATCGCATTTGCGTCGCTGTAGAGAACACTAACGCTTGTTCAGGACGAAAGAAAGCACAGAGCGCCAGATTTGCTGTTGCCCTGGAGAGCTTGCAGAGCACTGGGGAAAGGCAGGCAGAGAATTCCCCGCTAGCACCTTCTCTGTGTCCGGGAAGGAAAACTGTTCGCATTTGCTTCACAGAACCGCTTTTCTGCAGGGAACATTAACGCTTGTTCAGGACGAAAGAAAGCACAGAGCCCCAGATTTGCTGTTGCCCTGGAGAGCTTGCAGAGCACCGGGGAAAGGCAGGCAGAGAATTCCCTGCTAGCACCTTCTCTGTGTCCGGGAAGGAAAACTGTTCGCATTTGCTTTACAGAACCGCTTTTCTGCAGGGAACATTAACGCTTGTTCAGGACGAAAGAAAGCACAGAGCCCCAGATTTGCTGTTGCCCTGGAGAGCTTGCAGAGCACTGGGGAAAGGCAGGCAGAGAATTCCCTGCTAGCACCTTCTCTGTGTCCGGGAAGGAGAAATGTTCACATTGTTTCACAGAATCGCATTTGCGTAGCTGCAGGGAACATTAACGCTTGTTCAGGACGAAAGAAAGCACAGAGCCCCAGATTTGCTGTTGCCCTGGAGAGCTTGCAGAGCACTGGGGAAAGGCAGGCAGAGAATTCCCTGCTAGCACCTTCTCTGTGTCCGGGAAGGAAAACTGTTCGCATTTGCTTCACAGAACCGCTTTTCTGCAGAGAACACTAACGCTTGTTCAGGACGAAAGAAAGCACAGAGCCCCAGATTTGCTGTTGCCCTGGAGAGCTTGCAGAGCACTGGGGAAAGGCAGGCAGAGAATTCCCTGCTAGCGCCTTCTCTGTGTCCGGGAAGGAAAACTGTTCGCATTTGCTTCACAGAACCGCTTTTCTGCAGAGAACACTAACGCTTGTTCAGGACAAAAGAAAGCACAGAGCCCCAGATTTGCTGTTGCCCTGGAGAGCTTGCAGAGCACTGGGGAAAGGCAGGCAGAGAATTCCCTGCTAGCACCTTCTCTGTGTCCGGGAAGGAGAAATGTTCACATTGTTTCACAGAATCGCATTTGCGTCGCTGCAGGGAACATTAACGCTTGTTCAGGACGAAAGAAAGCACAGAGCCCCAGATTTGCTGTTGCCCTGGAGAGCTTGCAGAGCACTGGGGAAAGGCAGGCAGAGAATTCCCTGCTAGCACCTTCTCTGTGTCCGGGAAGGAAAACTGTTCGCATTTGCTTCACAGAACCGCTTTTCTGCAGAGAACACTAACGCTTGTTCAGGACGAAAGAAAGCACAGAGCCCCAGATTTGCTGTTGCCCTGGAGAGCTTGCAGAGCACTGGGGAAAGGCAGGCACAGAATTCCCTGATAGCACCTTCTCTGTGTCCGGGAATGAGAAGTCTTCACGTTGTTACTCGGAATCGCATTTGCGTCGCTGTAGAGAACACTAACGCTTGTTCAGGACGAAAGAAAGCACAGAGCCCCAGATTTGCTGTTGCCCTGGACAGCTTGCAGAGCACTGGGGAAAGGCAGGCAGAGAATTCCCTGCTAGCACCTTCTCTGTGTCCGGGAAGGAGAAATGTTCACATTGTTTCACAGAATCGCATTTGCGTCGCTGCAGGGAACATTAACGCTTATTCAGGACGAAAGAAAGCACAGAGCCCCAGATTTGCTGTTGCCCTGGAGAGCTTGCAGAGCACTGGGGAAAGGCAGGCAGAGAATTCCCTGCTAGCGCCTTCTCTGTGTCCGGGAAGGAAAACTGTTCGCATTTGCTTCACAGAACCGCTTTTCTGCAGAGAACACTAACGCTTGTTCAGGACAAAAGAAAGCACAGAGCCCCAGATTTGCTGTTTCCCTGGACAGCTTGCAGAGCACTGGGGAAAGGCAGGCAGAGAATTCCCTGCTAGCACCTTCTCTGTGTCCGGGAAGGAGAAATATTCACATTGTTTCACAGAATCGCATTTGCATCGCTGCAGGGAACATTAACGCTTATTCAGGACGAAAGAAAGCACAGAGCCCCAGATTTGCTGTTGCCCTGGAGAGCTTGCAGAGCACTGGGGAAAGGCAGGCAGAGAATTCCCTGCTAGCACCTTCTCTGTGTCCGGGAAGGAAAACTGTTCGCATTTGCTTCACAGAACCGCTTTTCTGCAGAGAACACTAACGCTTGTTCAGGACGAAAGAAAGCACAGAGCCCCAGATTTGCTGTTGCCCTGGAGAGCTTGCAGAGCACTGGGGAAAGGCAGGCAGAGAATTCCCTGCTAGCACCTTCTCTGTGTCCGGGAAGGAAAACTGTTCGCATTTGCTTCACAGAACCGCTTTTCTGCAGGGACCATTAACGCTTGTTCAGGACGAAAGAAAGCACGGAGCCCCAGATTTGCTGTTGCCCTGGAGAGCTTGCAGAGCACTGGGGAAAGGCAGGCAGAGAATTCCCTGCTAGCACCTTCTCTGTGTCCGGGAAGGAAAACTGTTCACATTTGCTTCACAGAACCGCTTTTCTGCAGAGAACACTAACGCTTGTTCAGGACGAAAGAAAGCACAGAGCCCCAGATTTGCTGTTGCCCTGCAGAGCTTGCAGAGCACTGGGGAAAGGCAGGCAGAGAATTCCCTGCTAGCATCTTCTCTGTGTCCGGGAAGGAGAAATGTTCACATTGTTTCACAGAACCGCTTTTCTGCAGGGAACATTAACGCTTGTTCAGGACGAAAGAAAGCACAGAGCCCCAGATTTGCTGTTGCCCTGGAGAGCTTGCAGAGCACTGGGGAAAGGCAGGCAGAGAATTCCCTGCTAGCACCTTCTCTGTGTCCGGGAAGGAAAACTGTTCGCATTTGCTTCACAGAACCGCTTTTCTGCAGAGAACACTAACGCTTGTTCAGGACGAAAGAAAGCACAGAGCCCCAGATTTGCTGTTGCCCTGGAGAGCTTGCAGAGCACTGGGGAAAGGCAGGCAGAGAATTCCCTGCTAGCACCTTCTCTGTGTCCGGGAATGAGAAGTCTTCACGTTGTTACTCGGAATCGCATTTGCGTCGCTGTAGAGAACACTAACGCTTGTTCAGGACGAAAGAAAGCACAGAGCCCCAGATTTGCTGTTGCCCTGGAGAGCTTGCAGAGCACTGGGGAAAGGCAGGCAGAGAATTCCCTGATAGCACCTTCTCTGTGTCCGGGAAGGAGAAATGTTCACATTGTTTCACAGAATCGCATTTGCGTCGCTGCAGGGAACATTAACGCTTATTCAGGACGAAAGAAAGCACAGAGCCCCAGATTTGCTGTTGCCCTGGAGAGCTTGCAGAGCACTGGGGAAAGGCAGGCAGAGAATTCCCTGCTAGCACCTTCTCTGTGCCTGGGAAGGAGAAGTCTTCACGTTGTTACTCGGAATCGCATTTGCGTCGCTGTAGAGAACACTAACGCTTGTTCAGGACGAAAGAAAGCACAGAGCGCCAGATTTGCTGTTGCCCTGGAGAGCTTGCAGAGCACTGGGGAAAGGCAGGCAGAGAATTCCCCGCTAGCACCTTCTCTGTGTCCGGGAAGGAAAACTGTTCGCATTTGCTTCACAGAACCGCTTTTCTGCAGGGAACATTAACGCTTGTTCAGGACGAAAGAAAGCACAGAGCCCCAGATTTGCTGTTGCCCTGGAGAGCTTGCAGAGCACCGGGGAAAGGCAGGCAGAGAATTCCCTGCTAGCACCTTCTCTGTGTCCGGGAAGGAAAACTGTTCGCATTTGCTTTACAGAACCGCTTTTCTGCAGGGAACATTAACGCTTGTTCAGGACGAAAGAAAGCACAGAGCCCCAGATTTGCTGTTGCCCTGGAGAGCTTGCAGAGCACTGGGGAAAGGCAGGCAGAGAATTCCCTGCTAGCACCTTCTCTGTGTCCGGGAAGGAGAAATGTTCACATTGTTTCACAGAATCGCATTTGCGTAGCTGCAGGGAACATTAACGCTTGTTCAGGACGAAAGAAAGCACAGAGCCCCAGATTTGCTGTTGCCCTGGAGAGCTTGCAGAGCACTGGGGAAAGGCAGGCAGAGAATTCCCTGCTAGCACCTTCTCTGTGTCCGGGAAGGAAAACTGTTCGCATTTGCTTCACAGAACCGCTTTTCTGCAGAGAACACTAACGCTTGTTCAGGACGAAAGAAAGCACAGAGCCCCAGATTTGCTGTTGCCCTGGAGAGCTTGCAGAGCACTGGGGAAAGGCAGGCAGAGAATTCCCTGCTAGCACCTTCTCTGTGTCCGGGAAGGAGAGATGTTCACATTGTTTCACAGAATCGCATTTGCGTCGCTGCAGGGAACATTAACGCTTATTCAGGACGAAAGAAAGCACAGAGCCCCAGATTTGCTGTTGCCCTGGAGAGCTTGCAGAGCACTGGGGAAAGGCAGGCAGAGAATTCCCTGCTAGCACCTTCTCTGTATCCGGGAAGGAAAACTGTTCGCATTTGCTTCACAGAACCGCTTTTCTGCAGGGAACATTAACGCTTGTTCAGGACGAAAGAAAGCACAGAGCCCCAGATTTGCTGTTGCCCTGGAGAGCTTGCAGAGCACTGGGGAAAGGCAGGCAGAGAATTCCCTGCTAGCACCTTCTCTGTGTCCGGGAAGGAAAACTGTTCGCATTTGCTTCACAGAACCGCTTTTCTGCAGAGAACACTAACGCTTGTTCAGGACGAAAGAAAGCACAGAGCCCCAGATTTGCTGTTGCCCTGGAGAGCTTGCAGAGCACTGGGGAAAGGCAGGCAGAGAATTCCCTGCTAGCACCTTCTCTGTGTCCGGGAAGGAGAAATGTTCACATTGTTTCACAGAATCGCATTTGCGTCGCTGCAGGGAACATTAACGCTTATTCAGGACGAAAGAAAGCACAGAGCCCCAGATTTGCTGTTGCCCTGGAGAGCTTGCAGAGCACTGGGGAAAGGCAGGCAGAGAATTCCCTGCTAGCACCTTCTCTGTACCTGGGAAGGAGAAGTCTTCACGTTGTTACTCGGAATCGCATTTGCGTCGCTGTAGAGAACACTAACGCTTGTTCAGGACGAAAGAAAGCACAGAGCGCCAGATTTGCTGTTGCCCTGGAGAGCTTGCAGAGCACTGGGGAAAGGCAGGCAGAGAATTCCCCGCTAGCACCTTCTCTGTGTCCGGGAAGGAAAACTGTTCGCATTTGCTTCACAGAACCGCTTTTCTGCAGGGAACATTAACGCTTGTTCAGGACGAAAGAAAGCACAGAGCCCCAGATTTGCTGTTGCCCTGGAGAGCTTGCAGAGCACCGGGGAAAGGCAGGCAGAGAATTCCCTGCTAGCACCTTCTCTGTGTCCGGGAAGGAAAACTGTTCGCATTTGCTTTACAGAACCGCTTTTCTGCAGGGAACATTAACGCTTGTTCAGGACGAAAGAAAGCACAGAGCCCCAGATTTGCTGTTGCCCTGGAGAGCTTGCAGAGCACTGGGGAAAGGCAGGCAGAGAATTCCCTGCTAGCACCTTCTCTGTGTCCGGGAAGGAGAAATGTTCACATTGTTTCACAGAATCGCATTTGCGTAGCTGCAGGGAACATTAACGATTGTTCAGGACGAAAGAAAGCACAGAGCCCCAGATTTGCTGTTGCCCTGGAGAGCTTGCAGAGCACTGGGGAAAGGCAGGCAGAGAATTCCCTGCTAGCACCTTCTCTGTGTCCGGGAAGGAAAACTGTTCGCATTTGCTTCACAGAACCGCTTTTCTGCAGAGAACACTAACGCTTGTTCAGGACGAAAGAAAGCACAGAGCCCCAGATTTGCTGTTGCCCTGGAGAACTTGCAGAGCACTGGGGAAAGGCAGGCAGAGAATTCCCTGCTAGCACCTTCTCTGTGTCCGGGAAGGAAAACTGTTCGCATTTGCTTCACAGAACCGCTTTTCTGCAGAGAACACTAACGCTTGTTCAGGACAAAAGAAAGCACAGAGCCCCAGATTTGCTGTTTCCCTGGACAGCTTGCAGAGCACTGGGGAAAGGCAGGCAGAGAATTCCCTGCTAGCACCTTCTCTGTGTCTTGGAAGGAGAAATGTTCACATTGTTTCACAGAATCGCATTTGCGTCGCTGCAGGGAACATTAACGCTTATTCAGGACGAAAGAAAGCACAGAGCCCCAGATTTGCTGTTGCCCTGGAGAGCTTGCAGAGCACTGGGGAAAGGCAGGCAGAGAATTCCCTGCTAGCACCTTCTCTGTGTCCGGGAAGGAAAACTGTTCGCATTTGCTTCACAGAACCGCTTTTCTGCAGGGAACATTAACGCTTGTTCAGGACGAAAGAAAGCACAGAGCCCCAGATTTGCTGTTGCCCTGGAGAGCTTGCAGAGCACTGGGGAAAGGCAGGCAGAGAATTCCCTGCTAGCACCTTCTCTGTGTCCGGGAAGGAAAACTGTTCACATTTGCTTCACAGAACCGCTTTTCTGCAGAGAACACTAACGCTTGTTCAGGACGAAAGAAAGCACAGAGCCCCAGATATGCTGTTGCCCTGAAGAGCTTGCAGAGCACTGGGGAAAGGCAGGCAGAGAATTCCCTGCTAGCACCTTCTCTGTGTCCGTGAAGGAGAAATGTTCACATTGTTTCACAGAATCGCATTTGCGTCGCTGCAGGGAACATTAACGCTTATTCAGGACGAAAGAAAGCACAGAGCCCCAGATTTGCTGTTGCCCTGGAGAGCTTGCAGAGCACCGGGGAAAGGCAGGCAGAGAATTCCCCGCTAGCACCTTCTCTGTGTCCGGGAAGGAAAACTGTTCGCATTTGCTTCACAGAACCGCTTTTCTGCAGGGAACATTAACGCTTGTTCAGGACGAAAGAAAGCACAGAGCGCCAGATTTGCTGTTGCCCTGGAGAGCTTGCAGAGCACTGGGGAAAGGCAGGCAGAGAATTCCCTGCTAGCACCTTCTCTGTGTCCGGGAAGGAAAACTGTTCACATTTGCTTCACAGAACCGCTTTTCTGCAGAGAACACTAACGCTTGTTCAGGACGAAAGAAAGCACAGAGCCCCAGATTGGCTGTTGCCCTGGAGAGCTTGCAGAGCACTGGGGAAAGGCAGGCAGAGAATTCCCTGCTAGCACCTTCTCTGTGTCCGGGAAGGAAAACTGTTCGCATTTGCTTCACAGAACCGCTTTTCTGCAGGGAACATTAACGCTTCTTCAGGACGAAAGAAAGCACAGAGCCCCAGATTTGCTGTTGCCCTGGAGAGCTTGCAGAGCACTGGGGAAATGCAGGCAGAGAATTCCCTGATAGCACCTTCTCTGTGTCCGGGAACGAAAACTGTTCGCATTTGCTTCACAGAACCGCTTTTCTGCAGAGAACACTAACGCTTGTTCAGGACGAAAGAAAGCACAGAGCCCCAGATTTGCTGTTGCCCTGGAGAGCTTGCAGAGCACTGGGGAAAGGCAGGCAGAGAATTCCCTGCTAGCACCTTCTCTGTGTCCGGGAAGGAGAAATGTTCACGTTGTTACTCGGAATCGCATTTGCGTCGCTGTAGAGAACACTAACGCTTGTTCAGGACGAAAGAAAGCACAGAGCGCCAGATTTGCTATTGCCCTGGAGAGCTTGCAGAGCACTGGGGAAAGGCAGGCAGAGAATTCCCCGCTAGCACCTTCTCTGTGTCCGGGAAGGAAAACTGTTCGCATTTGCTTCACAGAACCGCTTTTCTGCAGGGAACATTAACGCTTGTTCAGGACGAAAGAAAGCACAGAGCCCCAGATTTGCTGTTGCCCTGGAGAGCTTGCAGAGCACCGGGGAAAGGCAGGCAGAGAATTCCCTGCTAGCACCTTCTCTGTGTCCGGGAAGGAAAACTGTTCGCATTTGCTTTACAGAACCGCTTTTCTGCAGGGAACATTAACGCTTGTTCAGGACGAAAGAAAGCACAGAGCGCCAGATTTGCTGTTGCCCTGGAGAGCTTGCAGAGCACTGGGGAAAGGCAGGCAGAGAATTCCCTGCTAGCACCTTCTCTGTGTCCGGGAAGGAAAACTGTTCACATTTGCTTCACAGAACCGCTTTTCTGCAGAGAACACTAACGCTTGTTCAGGACGAAAGAAAGCACAGAGCCCCAGATTGGCTGTTGCCCTGGAGAGCTTGCAGAGCACTGGGGAAAGGCAGGCAGAGAATTCCCTGCTAGCACCTTCTCTGTGTCCGGGAAGGAAAACTGTTCGCATTTGCTTCACAGAACCGCTTTTCTGCAGGGAACATTAACGCTTCTTCAGGACGAAAGAAAGCACAGAGCCCCAGATTTGCTGTTGCCCTGGAGAGGTTGCAGAGCACTGGGGAAAGGCAGGCAGAGAATTCCCTGCTAGCACCTTCTCTGTGTCCGGGAAGGAAAACTGTTCGCATTTGCTTCACAGAACCGCTTTTCTGCAGGGAACATTAACGCTTGTTCAGGACGAAAGAAAGCACAGAGCCCCAGATTTGCTGTTGCCCTGGAGAGCTTGCAGAGCACTGGGGAAAGGCAGGCAGAGAATTCCCTGCTAGCATCTTCTCTGTGCCTAGGAAGGAGAAATGTTCACATTGTTTCACAGAATCGCATTTGCGTCGCTGCAGGGAACACTAACCCTTGTTCAGGACAAAAGAAAGCACAGAGCCCCAGATTTGCTGTTGCCCTGGAGAGCTTGCAGAGCACTGGGGAAAGGCAGGCAGAGAATTCCCTGCTAGCACCTTCTCTGTGTCCGGGAAGGAAAACTGTTCGCATTTGCTTCACAGAACCGCTTTTCTGCAGGGAACATTAACGCTTGTTCAGGACGAAAGAAAGCACAGAGCGCCAGATTTGCTGTTGCCCTGGAGAGCTTGCAGAGCACTGGGGAAAGGCAGGCAGAGAATTCCCTGCTAGCACCTTCTCTGTGTCCGGGAAGGAGAAATGTTCACATTGTTTCACAGAATCGCATTTGCGTCGCTGCAGGGAACATTAACGCTTATTCAGGACGAAAGACAGCACAGAGCCCCAGATTTGCTGTTGCCCTGGAGAGCTTGCAGAGCACTGGGGAAAGGCAGGCAGAGAATTCCCTGCTAGCACCTTCTCTGTGCCTGGGAAGGAGAAGTCTTCACGTTGTTACTCGGAATCGCATTTGCGTCGCTGTAGAGAACACTAACGCTTGTTCAGGACGAAAGAAAGCACAGAGCGCCAGATTTGCTGTTGCCCTGGAGAGCTTGCAGAGCACTGGGGAAAGGCAGGCAGAGAATTCCCCGCTAGCACCTTCTCTGTGTCCGGGAAGGAAAACTGTTCGCATTTGCTTCACAGAACCGCTTTTCTGCAGGGAACATTAACGTTTCTTCGGGACGAAAGAAAGCACAGAGCCCCAGATTTGCTGTTGCCCTGGAGAGCTTGCAGAGCACCGGGGAAAGGCAGGCAGAGAATTCCTTGCTAGCACCTTCTCTGTGTCCGGGAAGGAAAACTGTTCGCATTTGCTTCACAGAACCGCTTTTCTGCAGGAAACATTAACGCTTGTTCAGGACGAAAGAAAGCACAGAGCCCCAGATTTGCTGTTGTCCTGGAGAGCTTGCAGAGCACTGGGGAAAGGCAGGCAGAGAATTCCCTGCTAGCACTTTCTCTGTGTCCAGGAAGGAAAATTGTTCGCATTTGGTTCACAGAACCGCTTTTCTACAGAGAACACTAACGCTTGTTCAGGACGAAAGAAAGCACAGAGCCCCAGATTTGCTGTTGCCCTGGAGAGCTTGCAGAGCACTGGGGAAAGGCAGGCAGAGAATTCCCTGCTAGCACCTTCTCTGTGTCCGGGAAGGAGAAATGTTCACATTGTTTCACAGAATCGCATTTGCGTCGCTGCAGGGAACACTAACGCTTGTTCAGGACGAAAGAAAGCACAGAGCCCCAGATTTGCTGTTGCCCTGGAGAGCTTGCAGAGCACTGGGGAAAGGCAGGCAGAGAATTCCCTGCTAGCACCTTCTCTGTGTCCGGGAAGGAAAACTGTTCACATTTGCTTCACAGAACCGCTTTTCTGCAGAGAACACTAACGCTTGTTCAGGACGAAAGAAAGCACAGAGCCCCAGATTGGCTGTTGCCCTGGAGAGCTTGCAGAGCACTGGGGAAAGGCAGGCAGAGAATTCCCTGCTAGCACCTTCTCTGTGTCCGGGAAGGAAAACTGTTCGCATTTGCTTCACAGAACCGCTTTTCTGCAGGGAACATTAACGCTTCTTCAGGACGAAAGAAAGCACAGAGCCCCAGATTTGCTGTTGCCCTGGAGAGGTTGCAGAGCACTGGGGAAAGGCAGGCAGAGAATTCCCTGCTAGCACCTTCTCTGTGTCCGGGAAGGAAAAGTGTTCGCATTTGCTTCACAGAACCGCTTTTCTGCAGGGAACATTAACGCTTGTTCAGGACGAAAGAAAGCACAGAGCCCCAGATTTGCTGTTGCCCTGGAGAGCTTGCAGAGCACTGGGGAAAGGCAGGCAGAGAATTCCCTGCTAGCATCTTCTCTGTGCCTAGGAAGGAGAAATGTTCACATTGTTTCACAGAATCGCATTTGCGTCGCTGCAGGGAACACTAACGCTTGTTCAGGACAAAAGAAAGCACAGAGCCCCAGATTTGCTGTTGCCCTGGAGAGCTTGCAGAGCACTGGGGAAAGGCAGGCAGAGAATTCCCTGCTAGCACCTTCTCTGTGTCCGGGAAGGAAAACTGTTCGCATTTGCTTCACAGAACCGCTTTTCTGCAGGGAACATTAACGCTTGTTCAGGACGAAAGAAAGCACAGAGCGCCAGATTTGCTGTTGCCCTGGAGAGCTTGCAGAGCACTGGGGAAAGGCAGGCAGAGAATTCCCTGCTAGCACCTTCTCTGTGTCCGGGAAGGAGAAATGTTCACATTGTTTCACAGAATCGCATTTGCGTCGCTGCAGGGAACATTAACGCTTATTCAGGACGAAAGACAGCACAGAGCCCCAGATTTGCTGTTGCCCTGGAGAGCTTGCAGAGCACTGGGGAAAGGCAGGCAGAGAATTCCCTGCTAGCACCTTCTCTGTGCCTGGGAAGGAGAAGTCTTCACGTTGTTACTCGGAATCGCATTTGCGTCGCTGTAGAGAACACTAACGCTTGTTCAGGACGAAAGAAAGCACAGAGCGCCAGATTTGCTGTTGCCCTGGAGAGCTTGCAGAGCACTGGGGAAAGGCAGGCAGAGAATTCCCCGCTAGCACCTTCTCTGTGTCCGGGAAGGAAAACTGTTCGCATTTGCTTCACAGAACCGCTTTTCTGCAGGGAACATTAACGTTTCTTCGGGACGAAAGAAAGCACAGAGCCCCAGATTTGCTGTTGCCCTGGAGAGCTTGCAGAGCACCGGGGAAAGGCAGGCAGAGAATTCCTTGCTAGCACCTTCTCTGTGTCCGGGAAGGAAAACTGTTCGCATTTGCTTCACAGAACCGCTTTTCTGCAGGAAACATTAACGCTTGTTCAGGACGAAAGAAAGCACAGAGCCCCAGATTTGCTGTTGTCCTGGAGAGCTTGCAGAGCACTGGGGAAAGGCAGGCAGAGAATTCCCTGCTAGCACTTTCTCTGTGTCCAGGAAGGAAAATTGTTCGCATTTGGTTCACAGAACCGCTTTTCTACAGAGAACACTAACGCTTGTTCAGGACGAAAGAAAGCACAGAGCCCCAGATTTGCTGTTGCCCTGGAGAGCTTGCAGAGCACTGGGGAAAGGCAGGCAGAGAATTCCCTGCTAGCACCTTCTCTGTGTCCGGGAAGGAGAAATGTTCACATTGTTTCACAGAATCGCATTTGCGTCGCTGCAGGGAACACTAACGCTTGTTCAGGACGAAAGAAAGCACAGAGCCCCAGATTTGCTGTTGCCCTGGAGAGCTTGCAGAGCACTGGGGAAAGGCAGGCAGAGAATTCCCTGCTAGCACCTTCTCTGTGTCCGGGAAGGAAAACTGTTCACATTTGCTTCACAGAACCGCTTTTCTGCAGAGAACACTAACGCTTGTTCAGGACGAAAGAAAGCACAGAGCCCCAGATTGGCTGTTGCCCTGGAGAGCTTGCAGAGCACTGGGGAAAGGCAGGCAGAGAATTCCCTGCTAGCACCTTCTCTGTGTCCGGGAAGGAAAACTGTTCGCATTTGCTTCACAGAACCGCTTTTCTGCAGGGAACATTAACGCTTCTTCAGGACGAAAGAAAGCACAGAGCCCCAGATTTGCTGTTGTCCTGGAGAGCTTGCAGAGCACTGGGGAAAGGCAGGCAGAGAATTCCCTGCTAGCATCTTCTCTGTGCCTAGGAAGGAAAACTGTTCGCATTTGCTTCACAGAACCGCTTTTCTGCAGAGAACACTAACGCTTGTTCAGGACGAAAGAAAGCACAGAGCCCCAGATTTGCTGTTGCCCTGGAGAGCTTGCAGAGCACTGGGGATAGGCAGGCAGAGAATTCCCTGCTAGCACCTTCTCTGTGCCTAGGAAGGAGAAATGTTCACATTGTTTCACAGAATCGCATTTGCGTCGCTGCAGGGAACATTAACGCTTGTTCAGGACGAAAGAAAGCACAGAGCGCCAGATTTGCTGTTGCCCTGGAGAGCTTGCAGAGCACTGGGGAAAGGCAGGCAGAGAATTCCCTGCTAGCACCTTCTCTGTTTCCGGGAAGGAAAACTGTTCGCGTTTGCTTCACAGAACCGCTTTTCTGCAGGGAACATTAACGCTTGTTCAGGATGAAAGAAAGCACAGAGCCCCAGATTTGCTGTTGCCCTGGAGAGCTTGCAGAGCACTGGGGAAAGGCAGGCAGAGAATTCCCTGCTAGCACCTTCTCTGTGTCCGGGAAGGAGAAATGTTCACATTGTTTCACAGAATCGCATTTGCGTCGCTGCAGGGAACATTAACGATTGTTCAGGACGAAAGAAAGCACAGAGCCCCAGATTTGCTGTTGCCCTGGAGAGCTTGCAGAGCACTGGGGAAAGGCAGGCAGAGAATTCCCTGCTAGCACCTTCTCTGTGTCCGGGAAGGAAAACTGTTCGCATTTGCTTCACAGAACCGCTTTTCTGCAGGGACCATTAACGCTTGTTCAGGACGAAAGAAAGCACGGAGCCCCAGATTTGCTGTTGCCCTGGAGAGCTTGCAGAGCACTGGGGAAAGGCAGGCAGAGAATTCCCTGCTAGCACCTTCTCTGTGTCCGGGAAGGAAAACTGTTCGCATTTGCTTCACAGAACCGCTTTTCTGCAGGGAACATTAACGCTTGTTCAGGACGAAAGAAAGCACGGAGCCCCAGATTTGCTGTTGCCCTGGAGAGCTTGCAGAGCACTGGATAAAGGCAGGCAGAGAATTCCCTGCTAGCACCTTCTCTGTGTCCGGGAAGGAGAAATGTTCACATTGTTTCACAGAATCGCATTTGCGTCGCTGCAGAGAACACTAACGCTTGTTCAGGACGAAAGAAAGCACAGAGCCCCAGATTTGCTGTTGCCCTGGAGAGCTTGCAGAGCACTGGGGAAAGGCAGGCAGAGAATTCCCTGCTAGCACCTTCTCTGTGTCCGGGAAGGAAAACTGTTCGCATTTGCTTCACAGAACCGCTTTTCTGCAGGGAACATTAACGCTTGTTCAGGACGAAAGAAAGCACAGAGCCCCAGATTTGCTGTTGCCCTGGAGAGCTTGCAGAGCACTGGGGAAAGGCAGGCAGAGAATTCCCTGCTAGCACCTTCTCTGTGCCTGGGAATGAGAAGTCTTCACGTTGTTACTCGGAATCGCATTTGCGTCGCTGAAGAGAACACTAACGCTTGTTCAGGACGAAAGAAAACACAGAGCCCCAGATTTGCTGTTGCCCTGGAGAGCTTGCAGAGCACTGGGGAAAGGCAGGCAGAGAATTCCCTGATAGCACCTTCTCTGTGTCCGGGAAGGAAAACTGTTCGCATTTGCTTCACAGAACCGCTTTTCTGCAGAGAACACTAACGCTTGTTCAGGACGAAAGAAAGCACAGAGCCCCAGATTTGCTGTTGTCCTGGAGAGCTTGCAGAGCACTGGGGAAAGGCAGGCAGAGAATTCCCTGCTAGCATCTTCTCTGTGCCTAGGAAGGAGAAATGTTCACATTGTTTCACAGAATCGCATTTGCGTCGCTGCAGGGAACACTAACGCTTGTTCAGGACGAAAGAAAGCACAGAGCCCCAGATTTGCTGTTGCCCTGGAGAGCTTGCAGAGCACTGGGGAAAGGCAGGCAGAGAATTCCCCGCTAGCACCTTCTCTGTGTCCGGGAAGGAAAACTGTTCGCATTTGCTTCACAGAACCGCTTTTCTGCAGGGAACATTAACGCTTGTTCAGGACGAAAGAAAGCACGGAGCCCCAGATTTGCTGTTGCCCTGGAGAGCTTGCAGAGCACTGGGGAAAGGCAGGCAGAGAATTCCCTGCTAGCACCTTCTCTGTGTGCGGGAAGGAAAACTGTTCGCATTTGCTTCACAGAACCGCTTTTCTGCAGGGAACATTAACGCTTGTTCAGGACGAAAGAAAGCACAGAGCGCCAGATTTGCTGTTGCCCTGGAGAGCTTGCAGAGCACTGGGGAAAGGCAGGCAGAGAATTCCCTGCTAGCACCTTCTCTGTGTCCGGGAAGGAAAACTGTTCGCATTTGCTTCACAGAACCGCTTTTCTGCAGAGAACACTAACGCTTGTTCAGGACGAAAGAAAGCACAGAGCCCAAGATTTGCTGTTGCCCTGGAGAGCTTGCAGAGCACTGGGGAAAGGCAGGCAGAGAATTCCCTGCTAGCACCTTCTCTGTGCCTAGGAAGGAGAAATGTTCACATTGTTTCACAGAATCGCATTTGCGTCGCTGCAGGGAACATTAACGCTTGTTCAGGACGAAAGAAAGCACAGAGCGCCAGATTTGCTGTTGCCCTGGAGAGCTTGCAGAGCACTGGGGAAAGGCAGGCAGAGAATTCCCTGCTAGCACCTTCTCTGTTTCCGGGAAGGAAAACTGTTCGCGTTTGCTTCACAGAACCGCTTTTCTGCAGGGAACATTAACGCTTGTTCAGGACGAAAGAAAGCACAGAGCCCCAGATTTGCTGTTGCCCTGGAGAGCTTGCAGAGCACTGGGGAAAGGCAGGCAGAGAATTCCCTGCTAGCACCTTCTCTGTGTCCGGGAAGGAGAAATGTTCACATTGTTTCACAGAATCGCATTTGCGTCGCTGCAGGGAACATTAACGCTTGTTCAGGACGAAAGAAAGCACAGAGCCCCAGATTTGCTGTTGCCCTGGAGAGCTTGCAGAGCACTGGGGAAAGGCAGGCAGAGAATTCCCTGCTAGCACCTTCTCTGTGTCCGGGAAGGAAAACTGTTCGCATTTGCTTCACAGAACCGCTTTTCTGCAGGGACCATTAACGCTTGTTCAGGACGAAAGAAAGCACGGAGCCCCAGATTTGCTGTTGCCCTGGAGAGCTTGCAGAGCACTGGGGAAAGGCAGGCAGAGAATTCCCTGCTAGCACCTTCTCTGTGTCCGGGAAGGAAAACTGTTCGCATTTGCTTCACAGAACCGCTTTTCTGCAGGGAACATTAACGCTTGTTCAGGACGAAAGAAAGCACGGAGCCCCAGATTTGCTGTTGCCCTGGAGAGCTTGCAGAGCACTGGATAAAGGCAGGCAGAGAATTCCCTGCTAGCACCTTCTCTGTGTCCGGGAAGGAGAAATGTTCACATTGTTTCACAGAATCGCATTTGCGTCGCTGCAGAGAACACTAACGCTTGTTCAGGACGAAAGAAGCACAGAGCCCCAGATTTGCTGTTGCCCTGGAGAGCTTGCAGAGCACTGGGGAAAGGCAGGCAGAGAATTCCCTGCTAGCACCTTCTCTGTGTCCGGGAAGGAAAACTGTTCGCATTTGCTTCACAGAACCGCTTTTCTGCAGGGAACATTAACGCTTGTTCAGGACGAAAGAAAGCACAGAGCCCCAGATTTGCTGTTGCCCTGGAGAGCTTGCAGAGCACTGGGGAAAGGCAGGCAGAGAATTCCCTGCTAGCACCTTCTCTGTGCCTGGGAATGAGAAGTCTTCACGTTGTTACTCGGAATCGCATTTGCGTCGCTGAAGAGAACACTAACGCTTGTTCAGGACGAAAGAAAACACAGAGCCCCAGATTTGCTGTTGCCCTGGAGAGCTTGCAGAGCACTGGGGAAAGGCAGGCAGAGAATTCCCTGCTAGCACCTTCTCTGTGTCCGGGAAGGAAAACTGTTCGCATTTGCTTCACAGAACCGCTTTTCTGCAGGGAACATTAACGCTTGTTCAGGACGAAAGAAAGCACAGAGCCCCAGATTTGCTGTTGCCCTGGAGAGCTTGCAGAGCACTGGGGAAAGGCAGGCAGAGAATTCCCTGCTAGCGCCTTCTCTGTGTCCGGGAAGGAAAACTGTTCGCATTTGCTTCACAGAACCGCTTTTCTGCAGAGAACACTAACGCTTGTTCAGGACGAAAGAAAGCACAGAGCCCCAGATTTGCTGTTGCCCTGGAGAGCTTGCAGAGCACTGGGGAAAGGCAGGCAGAGAATTCCCTGCTAGCACCTTCTCTGTGTCCGGGAAGGAGAAATGTTCACATTGTTTCACAGAATCGCATTTGCGTCGCTGCAGGGAACATTAACGCTTATTCAGGACGAAAGAAAGCACAGAGCCCCAGATTTGCTGTTGCCCTGGAGAGCTTGCAGAGCACTGGGGAAAGGCAGGCAGAGAATTCCCTGCTAGCACCTTCTCTGTGCCTGGGAAGGAGAAGTCTTCACGTTGTTACTCGGAATCGCATTTGCGTCGCTGTAGAGAACACTAACGCTTGTTCAGGACGAAAGAAAGCACAGAGCCCCAGATTTGCTGTTGCCCTGGAGAGCTTGCAGAGCACTGGGGAAAGGCAGGCAGAGAATTCCCTGCTAGCACCTTCTCTGTGTCCGGGAAGGAAAACTGTTCGCATTTGCTTCACAGAACCGCTTTTCTGCAGGGAACATTAACGCTTGTTCAGGACGAAAGAAAGCACAGAGCCCCAGATTTGCTGTTGCCCTGGAGAGCTTGCAGAGCACTGGGGAAAGGCAGGCAGATAATTCCCTGATAGCACCTTCTCTGTGTCCGGGAACGAAAACTGTTCGCATTTGCTTCGCAGAACCGCTTTTCTGCAGAGAACACTAACGCTTGTTCAGGACGAAAGAAAGCACAGAGCCCCAGATTTGCTGTTGCCCTGGAGAGCTTGCAGAGCACTGGGGAAAGGCAGGCAGAGAATTCCCTGCTAGCACCTTCTCTGTGTCCGGGAAGGAGAAATGTTCACGTTGTTACTCGGAATCGCATATGCGTCGCTGTAGAGAACACTAACGCTTGTTCAGGACGAAAGAAAGCACAGAGCGCCAGATTTGCTATTGCCCTGGAGAGCTTGCAGAGCACTGGGGAAAGGCAGGCAGAGAATTCCCTGCTAGCACCTTCTCTGTGTCCGGGAAGGAAAACTGTTCGCATTTGCTTCACAGAACCGCTTTTCTGCAGGGAACATTAACGCTTGTTCAGGACGAAAGAAAGCACAGAGCCCCAGATTTGCTGTTGCCCTGGAGAGCTTGCAGAGCACTGGGGAAAGGCAGGCAGAGAATTCCCTGCTAGCACCTTCTCTGTGTCCGGGAAGGAAAACTGTTCGCATTTGCTTCACAGAACCGCTTTTCTGCAGAGAACACTAACGCTTTTTCAGGACAAAATAAAGCACAGAGCCCCAGATTTGCTGTTTCCCTGGACAGCTTGCAGAGCACTGGGGAAAGGCAGGCAGAGAATTCCCTGCTAGCACCTTCTCTGTGTCCGGGAAGGAGAAATGTTCACATTGTTTCACAGAATCGCATTTGCGTCGCTGCAGGGAACATTAACGCTTATTCAGGACGAAAGAAAGCACAGAGCCCCAGATTTACTGTTGCCCTGGAGAGCTTGCAGAGCACTGGGGAAAGGCAGGCAGAGAATTCCCTGCTAGCACCTTCTCTGTGTCCGGGAAGGAAAACTGTTCGCATTTGCTTCACAGAACCGCTTTTCTGCAGAGAACACTAACGCTTGTTCAGGACGAAAGAAAGCACAGAGCCCCAGATTTGCTGTTGCCCTGGAGAGCTTGCAGAGCACTGGGGAAAGGCAGGCAGAGAATTCCCTGCTAGCACCTTCTCTGTGTCCGGGAAGGAGAAGTCTTCACGTTGTTACTCGGAATCGCATTTGCGTCGCTGTAGAGAACACTAACGCTTGTTCAGGACGAAAGAAAGCACAGAGCCCCAGATTTGCTGTTGCCCTGGAGAGCTTGCAGAGCACCGGGGAAAGGCAGGCAGAGAATTCCCCGCTAGCACCTTCTCTGTGTCCGGGAAGGAAAACTGTTCGCATTTGCTTCACAGAACCGCTTTTCTGCAGGGAACATTAACGCTTGTTCAGGACGAAAGAAAGCACAGAGCCCCAGATTTGCTGTTTCCCTGGAGAGCTTGCAGAGCACTGGGGAAAGGCAGGCAGAGAATTCCCTGCTAGCACCTTCTCTGTGTCCAGGAAGGAAAACTGTTCGCATTTGCTTCACAGAACCGCTTTTCTGCAGGAAACATTAACGCTTGTTCAGGACGAAAGAAAGCACAGAGCCCCAGATTTGCTGTTGCCCTGGAGAGCTTGCAGAGCACTGGGGAAAGGCAGGCAGAGAATTCCCTGCTAGCACCTTCTCTGTGCCTGGGAAGGAGAAGTCTTCACGTTGTTACTCGGAATCGCATTTGCGTCGCTGTAGAGAACACTAACGCTTGTTCAGGACGAAAGAAAGCACAGAGCCCCAGATTTGCTGTTGCCCTGGAGAGCTTGCAGAGCACTGGGGAAAGGCAGGCAGAGAATTCCCTGCTAGCACCTTCTCTGTGTCCGGGAAGGAGAAATGTTCACGTTGTTACTCGGAATCGCATTTGCGTCGCTGTAGAGAACACTAACGCTTGTTCAGGACGAAAGAAAGCACAGAGCGCCAGATTTGCTATTGCCCTGGAGAGCTTGCAGAGCACTGGGGAAAGGCAGGCAGAGAATTCCCCGCTAGCACCTTCTCTGTGTCCGGGAAGGAAAACTGTTCGCATTTGCTTCACAGAACCGCTTTTCTGCAGGGAACATTAACGCTTGTTCAGGACGAAAGAAAGCACAGAGCCCCAGATTTGCTGTTGCCCTGGAGAGCTTGCAGAGCACCGGGGAAAGGCAGGCAGAGAATTCCCTGCTAGCACCTTCTCTGTGTCCGGGAAGGAAAACTGTTCGCATTTGCTTTACAGAACCGCTTTTCTGCAGGGAACATTAACGCTTGTTCAGGACGAAAGAAAGCACAGAGCGCCAGATTTGCTGTTGCCCTGGAGAGCTTGCAGAGCACTGGGGAAAGGCAGGCAGAGAATTCCCTGCTAGCACCTTCTCTGTGTCCGGGAAGGAAAACTGTTCACATTTGCTTCACAGAACCGCTTTTCTGCAGGGAACATTAACGCTTCTTCAGGACGAAAGAAAGCACAGAGCCCCAGATTTGCTGTTGCCCTGGAGAGGTTGCAGAGCACTGGGGAAAGGCAGGCAGAGAATTCCCTGCTAGCACCTTCTCTGTGTCCGGGAAGGAAAAGTGTTCGCATTTGCTTCACAGAACCGCTTTTCTGCAGGGAACATTAACGCTTGTTCAGGACGAAAGAAAGCACAGAGCCCCAGATTTGCTGTTGCCCTGGAGAGCTTGCAGAGCACTGGGGAAAGGCAGGCAGAGAATTCCCTGCTAGCATCTTCTCTGTGCCTAGGAAGGAGAAATGTTCACATTGTTTCACAGAATCGCATTTGCGTCGCTGCAGGGAACACTAACGCTTGTTCAGGACAAAAGAAAGCACAGAGCCCCAGATTTGCTGTTGCCCTGGAGAGCTTGCAGAGCACTGGGGAAAGGCAGGCAGAGAATTCCCTGCTAGCACCTTCTCTGTGTCCGGGAAGGAAAACTGTTCGCATTTGCTTCACAGAACCGCTTTTCTGCAGGGAACATTAACGCTTGTTCAGGACGAAAGAAAGCACAGAGCGCCAGATTTGCTGTTGCCCTGGAGAGCTTGCAGAGCACTGGGGAAAGGCAGGCAGAGAATTCCCTGCTAGCACCTTCTCTGTGTCCGGGAAGGAGAAATGTTCACATTGTTTCACAGAATCGCATTTGCGTCGCTGCAGGGAACATTAACGCTTATTCAGGACGAAAGACAGCACAGAGCCCCAGATTTGCTGTTGCCCTGGAGAGCTTGCAGAGCACTGGGGAAAGGCAGGCAGAGAATTCCCCGCTAGCACCTTCTCTGTGTCCGGGAAGGAAAACTGTTCGCATTTGCTTCACAGAACCGCTTTTCTGCAGGGAACATTAACGTTTCTTCGGGACGAAAGAAAGCACAGAGCCCCAGATTTGCTGTTGCCCTGGAGAGCTTGCAGAGCACCGGGGAAAGGCAGGCAGAGAATTCCTTGCTAGCACCTTCTCTGTGTCCGGGAAGGAAAACTGTTCGCATTTGCTTCACAGAACCGCTTTTCTGCAGGAAACATTAACGCTTGTTCAGGACGAAAGAAAGCACAGAGCCCCAGATTTGCTGTTGTCCTGGAGAGCTTGCAGAGCACTGGGGAAAGGCAGGCAGAGAATTCCCTGCTAGCACTTTCTCTGTGTCCAGGAAGGAAAACTGTTCGCATTTGGTTCACAGAACCGCTTTTCTACAGAGAACACTAACGCTTGTTCAGGACGAAAGAAAGCACAGAGCCCCAGATTTGCTGTTGCCCTGGAGAGCTTGCAGAGCACTGGGGAAAGGCAGGCAGAGAATTCCCTGCTAGCACCTTCTCTGTGTCCGGGAAGGAGAAATGTTCACATTGTTTCACAGAATCGCATTTGCGTCGCTGCAGGGAACATTAACGCTTGTTCAGGACGAAAGAAAGCACAGAGCCCCAGATTTGCTGTTGCCCTGGAGAGCTTGCAGAGCACTGGGGAAAGGCAGGCAGAGAATTCCCTGCTAGCACCTTCTCTGTGTCCGGGAAGGAAAACTGTTCGCATTTGCTTCACAGAACCGCTTTTCTGCAGGGAACATTAACGCTTGTTCAGGACGAAAGAAAGCACAGAGCCCCAGATTTGCTGTTGCCCTGGAGAGCTTGCAGAGCACTGGGGAAAGGCAGGCAGAGAATTCCCTGCTAGCAGCTTGTCTGTGTGCGGGAAGGAAAACTGTTCGCATTTGCTTCACAGAACCACTTTTCTGCAGGGAACATTAACGCTTGTTCAGGACGAAAGAAAGCACAGAGCGCCAGATTTGCTGTTGCCCTGGAGAGCTTGCAGAGCACTGGGGAAAGGCAGGCAGAGAATTCCCTGATAGCACCTTCTCTGTGTCCGGGAAGGAAAACTGTTCGCATTTGCTTCACAGAACCGCTTTTCTGCAGAGAACACTAACGCTTGTTCAGGACGAAAGAAAGCACAGAGCCCCAGATTTGCTGTTGTCCTGGAGAGCTTGCAGAGCACTGGGGAAAGGCAGGCAGAGAATTCCCTGCTAGCATCTTCTCTGTGCCTAGGAAGGAGAAATGTTCATATTGTTTCACAGAATCGCATTTGCGTCGCTGCAGGGAACATTAACGCTTATTCAGGACGAAAGAAAGCACAGAGCCCCAGATTTGCTGTTGCCCTGGAGAGCTTGCAGAGCACTGGGGAAAGGCAGGCAGAGAATTCCCTGCTAGCACCTTCTCTGTGTCCGGGAATGAGAAGTCTTCACGTTGTTACTCGGAATCGCATTTGCGTCGCTGTAGAGAACACTAACGCTTGTTCAGGACGAAAGAAAGCACAGAGCCCCAGATTTGCTGTTGCCCTGGAGAGCTTGCAGAGCACTGGGGAAAGGCAGGCAGAGAATTCCCTGCTAGCACCTTCTCTGTGTCCGGGAAGGAGAAATGTTCACATTGTTTCACAGAATCGCATTTGCGTCGCTGCAGGGAACATTAACGCTTATTCAGGACGAAAGAAAGCACAGAGCCCCAGATTTGCTGTTGCCCTGGAGAGCTTGCAGAGCACTGGGGAAAGGCAGGCAGAGAATTCCCCGCTAGCACCTTCTCTGTGTCCGGGAAGGAAAACTGTTCGCATTTGCTTCACAGAACCGCTTTTCTGCAGGGAACATTAACGCTTGTTCAGGACGAAAGAAAGCACAGAGCCCCAGATTTGCTGTTGCCCTGGAGAGCTTGCAGAGCACCGGGGAAAGGCAGGCAGAGAATTCCCTGCTAGCACCTTCTCTGTGTCCGGGAAGGAAAACTGTTCGCATTTGCTTTACAGAACCGCTTTTCTGCAGGGAACATTAACGCTTGTTCAGGACGAAAGAAAGCACAGAGCCCCAGATTTGCTGTTGCCCTGGAGAGCTTGCAGAGCACTGGGGAAAGGCAGGCAGAGAATTCCCTGCTAGCACCTTCTCTGTGTCCGGGAAGGAGAAATGTTCACATTGTTTCACAGAATCGCATTTGCGTAGCTGCAGGGAACATTAACGATTGTTCAGGACGAAAGAAAGCACAGAGCCCCAGATTTGCTGTTGCCCTGGAGAGCTTGCAGAGCACTGGGGAAAGGCAGGCAGAGAATTCCCTGCTAGCACCTTCTCTGTGTCCGGGAAGGAAAACTGTTCGCATTTGCTTCACAGAACCGCTTTTCTGCAGAGAACACTAACGCTTGTTCAGGACGAAAGAAAGCACAGAGCCCCAGATTTGCTGTTGCCCTGGAGAGCTTGCAGAGCACTGGGGAAAGGCAGGCAGAGAATTCCCTGCTAGCACCTTCTCTGTGTCCGGGAAGGAAAACTGTTCGCATTTGCTTCACAGAACCGCTTTTCTGCAGAGAACACTAACGCTTGTTCAGGACAAAAGAAAGCACAGAGCCCCAGATTTGCTGTTTCCCTGGACAGCTTGCAGAGCACTGGGGAAAGGCAGGCAGAGAAT
This sequence comes from Strix aluco, assembly GCF_031877795.1. Lineage (NCBI taxonomy): Eukaryota > Metazoa > Chordata > Aves > Strigiformes > Strigidae > Strix > Strix aluco. The sequence goes on from NC_133932.1 coordinate 10,671,966, forward strand.
TCCCTGCTAGCACCTTCTCTGTGTCTTGGAAGGAGAAATGTTCACATTGTTTCACAGAATCGCATTTGCGTCGCTGCAGGGAACATTAACGCTTATTCAGGACGAAAGAAAGCACAGAGCCCCAGATTTGCTGTTGCCCTGGAGAGCTTGCAGAGCACTGGGGAAAGGCAGGCAGAGAATTCCCTGCTAGCACCTTCTCTGTGTCCGGGAAGGAAAACTGTTCGCATTTGCTTCACAGAACCGCTTTTCTGCAGGGAACATTAACGCTTGTTCAGGACGAAAGAAAGCACAGAGCCCCAGATTTGCTGTTGCCCTGGAGAGCTTGCAGAGCACTGGGGAAAGGCAGGCAGAGAATTCCCTGCTAGCACCTTCTCTGTGTCCGGGAAGGAAAACTGTTCACATTTGCTTCACAGAACCGCTTTTCTGCAGAGAACACTAACGCTTGTTCAGGACGAAAGAAAGCACAGAGCCCCAGATATGCTGTTGCCCTGAAGAGCTTGCAGAGCACTGGGGAAAGGCAGGCAGAGAATTCCCTGCTAGCACCTTCTCTGTGTCCGTGAAGGAGAAATGTTCACATTGTTTCACAGAATCGCATTTGCGTCGCTGCAGGGAACATTAACGCTTATTCAGGACGAAAGAAAGCACAGAGCCCCAGATTTGCTGTTGCCCTGGAGAGCTTGCAGAGCACCGGGGAAAGGCAGGCAGAGAATTCCCCGCTAGCACCTTCTCTGTGTCCGGGAAGGAAAACTGTTCGCATTTGCTTCACAGAACCGCTTTTCTGCAGGGAACATTAACGCTTGTTCAGGACGAAAGAAAGCACAGAGCGCCAGATTTGCTGTTGCCCTGGAGAGCTTGCAGAGCACTGGGGAAAGGCAGGCAGAGAATTCCCTGCTAGCACCTTCTCTGTGTCCGGGAAGGAAAACTGTTCACATTTGCTTCACAGAACCGCTTTTCTGCAGAGAACACTAACGCTTGTTCAGGACGAAAGAAAGCACAGAGCCCCAGATTGGCTGTTGCCCTGGAGAGCTTGCAGAGCACTGGGGAAAGGCAGGCAGAGAATTCCCTGCTAGCACCTTCTCTGTGTCCGGGAAGGAAAACTGTTCGCATTTGCTTCACAGAACCGCTTTTCTGCAGGGAACATTAACGCTTCTTCAGGACGAAAGAAAGCACAGAGCCCCAGATTTGCTGTTGCCCTGGAGAGCTTGCAGAGCACTGGGGAAAGGCAGGCAGAGAATTCCCTGCTAGCACCTTCTCTGTGTCCGGGAAGGAGAAATGTTCACATTGTTTCACAGAATCGCATTTGCGTCGCTGCAGGGAACATTAACGCTTATACAGGACGAAAGACAGCACAGAGCCCCAGATTTGCTGTTGCCCTGGAGAGCTTGCAGAGCACTGGGGAAAGGCAGGCAGAGAATTCCCTGCTAGCACCTTCTCTGTGCCTGGGAAGGAGAAGTCTTCACGTTGTTACTCGGAATCGCATTTGCGTCGCTGTAGAGAACACTAACGCTTGTTCAGGACGAAAGAAAGCACAGAGCGCCAGATTTGCTGTTGCCCTGGAGAGCTTGCAGAGCACTGGGGAAAGGCAGGCAGAGAATTCCCCGCTAGCACCTTCTCTGTGTCCGGGAAGGAAAACTGTTCGCATTTGCTTCACAGAACCGCTTTTCTGCAGGGAACATTAACGCTTCTTCGGGACGAAAGAAAGCACAGAGCCCCAGATTTGCTGTTGCCCTGGAGAGCTTGCAGAGCACCGGGGAAAGGCAGGCAGAGAATTCCTTGCTAGCACCTTCTCTGTGTCCGGGAAGGAAAACTGTTCGCATTTGCTTCACAGAACCGCTTTTCTGCAGGAAACATTAACGCTTGTTCAGGACGAAAGAAAGCACAGAGCCCCAGATTTGCTGTTGTCCTGGAGAGCTTGCAGAGCACTGGGGAAAGGCAGGCAGAGAATTCCCTGCTAGCACTTTCTCTGTGTCCAGGAAGGAAAACTGTTCGCATTTGGTTCACAGAACCGCTTTTCTACAGAGAACACTAACGCTTGTTCAGGACGAAAGAAAGCACAGAGCCCCAGATTTGCTGTTGCCCTGGAGAGCTTGCAGAGCACTGGGGAAAGGCAGGCAGAGAATTCCCTGCTAGCACCTTCTCTGTGTCCGGGAAGGAGAAATGTTCACATTGTTTCACAGAATCGCATTTGCGTCGCTGCAGGGAACATTAACGCTTGTTCAGGACGAAAGAAAGCACAGAGCCCCAGATTTGCTGTTGCCCTGGAGAGCTTGCAGAGCACTGGGGAAAGGCAGGCAGAGAATTCCCTGCTAGCACCTTCTCTGTGTCCGGGAAGGAAAACTGTTCGCATTTGCTTCACAGAACCGCTTTTCTGCAGGGAACATTAACGCTTGTTCAGGACGAAAGAAAGCACAGAGCCCCAGATTTGCTGTTGCCCTGGAGAGCTTGCAGAGCACTGGGGAAAGGCAGGCAGAGAATTCCCTGCTAGCACCTTCTCTGTGTCCGGGAAGGAAAACTGTTCGCATTTGCTTCACAGAACCGCTTTTCTGCAGGGAACATTAACGCTTCTTCAGGACGAAAGAAAGCACAGAGCCCCAGATTTGCTGTTGCCCTGGAGAGCTTGCAGAGCACTGGGGAAAGGCAGGCAGAGAATTCCCTGATAGCACCTTCTCTGTGTCCGGGAAGGAAAACTGTTCGCATTTGCTTCACAGAACCGCTTTTCTGCAGAGAACACTAACGCTTGTTCAGGACGAAAGAAAGCACAGAGCCCCAGATTTGCTGTTGTCCTGGAGAGCTTGCAGAGCACTGGGGAAAGGCAGGCAGAGAATTCCCTGCTAGCATCTTCTCTGTGCCTAGGAAGGAGAAATGTTCACATTGTTTCACAGAATCGCATTTGCGTCGCTGCAGGGAACACTAACGCTTGTTCAGGACGAAAGAAAGCACAGAGCCCCAGATTTGCTGTTGCCCTGGAGAGCTTGCAGAGCACTGGGGAAAGGCAGGCAGAGAATTCCCCGCTAGCACCTTCTCTGTGTCCGGGAAGGAAAACTGTTCGCATTTGCTTCACAGAACCGCTTTTCTGCAGGGAACATTAACGCTTGTTCAGGACGAAAGAAAGCACGGAGCCCCAGATTTGCTGTTGCCCTGGAGAGCTTGCAGAGCACTGGGGAAAGGCAGGCAGAGAATTCCCTGCTAGCACCTTGTCTGTGTGCGGGAAGGAAAACTGTTCGCATTTGCTTCACAGAACCTCTTTTCTGCAGGGAACATTAACGCTTGTTCAGGACGAAAGAAAGCACAGAGCGCCAGATTTGCTGTTGCCCTGGAGAGCTTGCAGAGCACTGGGGAAAGGCAGGCAGAGAATTCCCTGCTAGCACCTTCTCTGTGTCCGGGAAGGAAAACTGTTCGCATTTGCTTCACAGAACCGCTTTTCTGCAGGGAACATTAACGCTTGTTCAGGACGAAAGAAAGCACAGAGCCCCAGATTTGCTGTTGCCCTGGAGAGCTTGCAGAGCACTGGGGAAAGGCAGGCAGAGAATTCCCTGCTAGCACCTTCTCTGTGTCCGGGAAGGAGAAATGTTCACATTGTTTCACAGAATCGCATTTGCGTCGCTGCAGGGAACATTAACGCTTGTTCAGGACGAAAGAAAGCACAGAGCCCCAGATTTGCTGTTGCCCTGGAGAGCTTGCAGAGCACTGGGGAAAGGCAGGCAGAGAATTCCCTGCTAGCACCTTCTCTGTGCCTGGGAATGAGAAGTCTTCACGTTGTTACTCGGAATCGCATTTGCGTCGCTGAAGAGAACACTAACGCTTGTTCAGGACGAAAGAAAACACAGAGCCCCAGATTTGCTGTTGCCCTGGAGAGCTTGCAGAGCACTGGGGAAAGGCAGGCAGAGAATTCCCTGATAGCACCTTCTCTGTGTCCGGGAAGGAAAACTGTTCGCATTTGCTTCACAGAACCGCTTTTCTGCAGAGAACACTAACGCTTGTTCAGGACGAAAGAAAGCACAGAGCCCCAGATTTGCTGTTGTCCTGGAGAGCTTGCAGAGCACTGGGGAAAGGCAGGCAGAGAATTCCCTGCTAGCATCTTCTCTGTGCCTAGGAAGGAGAAATGTTCACATTGTTTCACAGAATCGCATTTGCGTCGCTGCAGGGAACACTAACGCTTGTTCAGGACGAAAGAAAGCACAGAGCCCCAGATTTGCTGTTGCCCTGGAGAGCTTGCAGAGCACTGGGGAAAGGCAGGCAGAGAATTCCCCGCTAGCACCTTCTCTGTGTCCGGGAAGGAAAACTGTTCGCATTTGCTTCACAGAACCGCTTTTCTGCAGGGAACATTAACGCTTGTTCAGGACGAAAGAAAGCACGGACCCCCAGATTTGCTGTTGCCCTGGAGAGCTTGCAGAGCACTGGGGAAAGGCAGGCAGAGAATTCCCTGCTAGCACCTTCTCTGTGTCCGGGAAGGAAAACTGTTCGCATTTGCTTCACAGAACCGCTTTTCTGCAGAGAACACTAACGCTTGTTCAGGACGAAAGAAAGCACAGAGCCCCAGATTTGCTGTTGCCCTGGAGAGCTTGCAGAGCACTGGGGATAGGCAGGCAGAGAATTCCCTGCTAGCACCTTCTCTGTGCCTAGGAAGGAGAAATGTTCACATTGTTTCACAGAATCGCATTTGCGTCGCTGCAGGGAACATTAACGCTTGTTCAGGACGAAAGAAAGCACAGAGCGCCAGATTTGCTGTTGCCCTGGAGAGCTTGCAGAGCACTGGGGAAAGGCAGGCAGAGAATTCCCTGCTAGCACCTTCTCTGTTTCCGGGAAGGAAAACTGTTCGCGTTTGCTTCACAGAACCGCTTTTCTGCAGGGAACATTAACGCTTGTTCAGGACGAAAGAAAGCACAGAGCCCCAGATTTGCTGTTGCCCTGGAGAGCTTGCAGAGCACTGGGGAAAGGCAGGCAGAGAATTCCCTGCTAGCACCTTCTCTGTGTCCGGGAAGGAGAAATGTTCACATTGTTTCACAGAATCGCATTTGCGTCGCTGCAGGGAACATTAACGCTTGTTCAGGACGAAAGAAAGCACAGAGCCCCAGATTTGCTGTTGCCCTGGAGAGCTTGCAGAGCACTGGGGAAAGGCAGGCAGAGAATTCCCTGCTAGCACCTTCTCTGTGTCCGGGAAGGAAAACTGTTCGCATTTGCTTCACAGAACCGCTTTTCTGCAGGGACCATTAACGCTTGTTCAGGACGAAAGAAAGCACGGAGCCCCAGATTTGCTGTTGCCCTGGAGAGCTTGCAGAGCACTGGGGAAAGGCAGGCAGAGAATTCCCTGCTAGCACCTTCTCTGTGTCCGGGAAGGAAAAGTGTTCGCATTTGCTTCACAGAACCGCTTTTCTGCAGGGAACATTAACGCTTGTTCAGGACGAAAGAAAGCACGGAGCCCCAGATTTGCTGTTGCCCTGGAGAGCTTGCAGAGCACTGGATAAAGGCAGGCAGAGAATTCCCTGCTAGCACCTTCTCTGTGTCCGGGAAGGAGAAATGTTCACATTGTTTCACAGAATCGCATTTGCGTCGCTGCAGAGAACACTAACGCTTGTTCAGGACGAAAGAAGCACAGAGCCCCAGATTTGCTGTTGCCCTGGAGAGCTTGCAGAGCACTGGGGAAAGGCAGGCAGAGAATTCCCTGCTAGCACCTTCTCTGTGTCCGGGAAGGAAAACTGTTCGCATTTGCTTCACAGAACCGCTTTTCTGCAGGGAACATTAACGCTTGTTCAGGACGAAAGAAAGCACAGAGCCCCAGATTTGCTGTTGCCCTGGAGAGCTTGCAGAGCACTGGGGAAAGGCAGGCAGAGAATTCCCTGCTAGCACCTTCTCTGTGCCTGGGAATGAGAAGTCTTCACGTTGTTACTCGGAATCGCATTTGCGTCGCTGAAGAGAACACTAACGCTTGTTCAGGACGAAAGAAAACACAGAGCCCCAGATTTGCTGTTGCCCTGGAGAGCTTGCAGAGCACTGGGGAAAGGCAGGCAGAGAATTCCCTGCTAGCACCTTCTCTGTGTCCGGGAATGAGAAGTCTTCACGTTGTTACTCGGAATCGCATTTGCGTCGCTGAAGAGAACACTAACGCTTGTTCAGGACGAAAGAAAACACAGAGCCCCAGATTTGCTGTTGCCCTGGAGAGCTTGCAGAGCACTGGGGAAAGGCAGGCAGAGAATTCCCTGCTAGCACCTTCTCTGTGTCCGGGAAGGAAAACTGTTCGCATTTGCTTCACAGAACCGCTTTTCTGCAGGGAACATTAACGCTTGTTCAGGACGAAAGAAAGCACAGAGCCCCAGATTTGCTGTTGCCCTGGAGAGCTTGCAGAGCACTGGGGAAAGGCAGGCAGAGAATTCCCTGCTAGCACCTTCTCTGTGTCCGGGAAGGAAAACTGTTCGCATTTGCTTCACAGAACCGCTTTTCTGCAGAGAACACTAACGCTTGTTCAGGACGAAAGAAAGCACAGAGCCCCAGATTTGCTGTTGCCCTGGAGAGCTTGCAGAGCACTGGGGAAAGGCAGGCAGAGAATTCCCTGCTAGCACCTTCTCTGTGTCCGGGAAGGAGAAATGTTCACATTGTTTCACAGAATCGCATTTGCGTCGCTGCAGGGAACATTAACGCTTATTCAGGACGAAAGAAAGCACAGAGCCCCAGATTTGCTGTTGCCCTGGAGAGCTTGCAGAGCACTGGGGAAAGGCAGGCAGAGAATTCCCTGCTAGCACCTTCTCTGTGCCTGGGAAGGAGAAGTCTTCACGTTGTTACTCGGAATCGCATTTGCGTCGCTGTAGAGAACACTAACGCTTGTTCAGGACGAAAGAAAGCACAGAGCCCCAGATTTGCTGTTGCCCTGGAGAGCTTGCAGAGCACTGGGGAAAGGCAGGCAGAGAATTCCCTGCTAGCACCTTCTCTGTGTCCGGGAAGGAAAACTGTTCGCATTTGCTTCACAGAACCGCTTTTCTGCAGGGAACATTAACGCTTCTTCAGGACGAAAGAAAGCACAGAGCCCCAGATTTGCTGTTGCCCTGGAGAGCTTGCAGAGCACTGGGGAAAGGCAGGCAGATAATTCCCTGATAGCACCTTCTCTGTGTCCGGGAACGAAAACTGTTCGCATTTGCTTCGCAGAACCGCTTTTCTGCAGAGAACACTAACGCTTGTTCAGGACGAAAGAAAGCACAGAGCCCCAGATTTGCTGTTGCCCTGGAGAGCTTGCAGAGCACTGGGGAAAGGCAGGCAGAGAATTCCCTGCTAGCACCTTCTCTGTGTCCGGGAAGGAGAAATGTTCACGTTGTTACTCGGAATCGCATATGCGTCGCTGTAGAGAACACTAACGCTTGTTCAGGACGAAAGAAAGCACAGAGCGCCAGATTTGCTATTGCCCTGGAGAGCTTGCAGAGCACTGGGGAAAGGCAGGCAGAGAATTCCCCGCTAGCACCTTCTCTGTGTCCGGGAAGGAAAACTGTTCGCATTTGCTTCACAGAACCGCTTTTCTGCAGGGAACATTAACGCTTGTTCAGGACGAAAGAAAGCACAGAGCCCCAGATTTGCTGTTGCCCTGGAGAGCTTGCAGAGCACCGGGGAAAGGCAGGCAGAGAATTCCCTGCTAGCACCTTCTCTGTGTCCGGGAAGGAAAACTGTTCGCATTTGCTTTACAGAACCGCTTTTCTGCAGGGAACATTAACGCTTGTTCAGGACGAAAGAAAGCACAGAGCCCCAGATTTGCTGTTGCCCTGGAGAGCTTGCAGAGCACTGGGGAAAGGCAGGCAGAGAATTCCCTGCTAGCACCTTCTCTGTGTCCGGGAAGGAAAACTGTTCGCATTTGCTTCACAGAACCGCTTTTCTGCAGAGAACACTAACGCTTTTTCAGGACAAAATAAAGCACAGAGCCCCAGATTTGCTGTTTCCCTGGACAGCTTGCAGAGCACTGGGGAAAGGCAGGCAGAGAATTCCCTGCTAGCACCTTCTCTGTGTCCGGGAAGGAGAAATGTTCACATTGTTTCACAGAATCGCATTTGCGTCGCTGCAGGGAACATTAACGCTTATTCAGGACGAAAGAAAGCACAGAGCCCCAGATTTACTGTTGCCCTGGAGAGCTTGCAGAGCACTGGGGAAAGGCAGGCAGAGAATTCCCTGCTAGCACCTTCTCTGTGTCCGGGAAGGAAAACTGTTCGCATTTGCTTCACAGAACCGCTTTTCTGCAGAGAACACTAACGCTTGTTCAGGACGAAAGAAAGCACAGAGCCCCAGATTTGCTGTTGCCCTGGAGAGCTTGCAGAGCACTGGGGAAAGGCAGGCAGAGAATTCCCTGCTAGCACCTTCTCTGTGTCCGGGAAAGAGAAGTCTTCACGTTGTTACTCGGAATCGCATTTGCGTCGCTGTAGAGAACACTAACGCTTGTTCAGGACGAAAGAAAGCACAGAGCCCCAGATTTGCTGTTGCCCTGGAGAGCTTGCAGAGCACCGGGGAAAGGCAGGCAGAGAATTCCCCGCTAGCACCTTCTCTGTGTCCGGGAAGGAAAACTGTTCGCATTTGCTTCACAGAACCGCTTTTCTGCAGGGAACATTAACGCTTGTTCAGGACGAAAGAAAGCACAGAGCGCCAGATTTGCTGTTTCCCTGGAGAGCTTGCAGAGCACTGGGGAAAGGCAGGCAGAGAATTCCCTGCTAGCACCTTCTCTGTGTCCAGGAAGGAAAACTGTTCGCATTTGCTTCACAGAACCGCTTTTCTGCAGGAAACATTAACGCTTGTTCAGGACGAAAGAAAGCACAGAGCCCCAGATTTGCTGTTGCCCTGGAGAGCTTGCAGAGCACTGGGGAAAGGCAGGCAGAGAATTCCCTGCTAGCACCTTCTCTGTGCCTGGGAAGGAGAAGTCTTCACATTGTTACTCGGAATCGCATTTGCGTCGCTGTAGAGAACACTAACGCTTGTTCAGGACGAAAGAAAGCACAGAGCCCCAGATTTGCTGTTGCCCTGGAGAGCTTGCAGAGCACTGGGGAAAGGCAGGCAGAGAATTCCCTGCTAGCACCTTCTCTGTGTCCGGGAAGGAAAACTGTTCGCATTTGCTTCACAGAACCGCTTTTCTGCAGGGAACATTAACGCTTCTTCAGGACGAAAGAAAGCACAGAGCCCCAGATTTGCTGTTGCCCTGGAGAGCTTGCAGAGCACTGGGGAAATGCAGGCAGAGAATTCCCTGATAGCACCTTCTCTGTGTCCGGGAACGAAAACTGTTCGCATTTGCTTCACAGAACCGCTTTTCTGCAGAGAACACTAACGCTTGTTCAGGACGAAAGAAAGCACAGAGCCCCAGATTTGCTGTTGCCCTGGAGAGCTTGCAGAGCACTGGGGAAAGGCAGGCAGAGAATTCCCTGCTAGCACCTTCTCTGTGTCCGGGAAGGAGAAATGTTCACGTTGTTACTCGGAATCGCATTTGCGTCGCTGTAGAGAACACTAACGCTTGTTCAGGACGAAAGAAAGCACAGAGCGCCAGATTTGCTATTGCCCTGGAGAGCTTGCAGAGCACTGGGGAAAGGCAGGCAGAGAATTCCCCGCTAGCACCTTCTCTGTGTCCGGGAAGGAAAACTGTTCGCATTTGCTTCACAGAACCGCTTTTCTGCAGGGAACATTAACGCTTGTTCAGGACGAAAGAAAGCACAGAGCCCCAGATTTGCTGTTGCCCTGGAGAGCTTGCAGAGCACCGGGGAAAGGCAGGCAGAGAATTCCCTGCTAGCACCTTCTCTGTGTCCGGGAAGGAAAACTGTTCGCATTTGCTTTACAGAACCGCTTTTCTGCAGGGAACATTAACGCTTGTTCAGGACGAAAGAAAGCACAGAGCGCCAGATTTGCTGTTGCCCTGGAGAGCTTGCAGAGCACTGGGGAAAGGCAGGCAGAGAATTCCCTGCTAGCACCTTCTCTGTGTCCGGGAAGGAAAACTGTTCACATTTGCTTCACAGAACCGCTTTTCTGCAGAGAACACTAACGCTTGTTCAGGACGAAAGAAAGCACAGAGCCCCAGATTGGCTGTTGCCCTGGAGAGCTTGCAGAGCACTGGGGAAAGGCAGGCAGAGAATTCCCTGCTAGCACCTTCTCTGTGTCCGGGAAGGAAAACTGTTCGCATTTGCTTCACAGAACCGCTTTTCTGCAGGGAACATTAACGCTTCTTCAGGACGAAAGAAAGCACAGAGCCCCAGATTTGCTGTTGCCCTGGAGAGCTTGCAGAGCACTGGGGAAAGGCAGGCAGAGAATTCCCTGCTAGCACCTTCTCTGTGTCCGGGAAGGAAAAGTGTTCGCATTTGCTTCACAGAACCGCTTTTCTGCAGGGAACATTAACGCTTGTTCAGGACGAAAGAAAGCACAGAGCCCCAGATTTGCTGTTGCCCTGGAGAGCTTGCAGAGCACTGGGGAAAGGCAGGCAGAGAATTCCCTGCTAGCATCTTCTCTGTGCCTAGGAAGGAGAAATGTTCACATTGTTTCACAGAATCGCATTTGCGTCGCTGCAGGGAACACTAACGCTTGTTCAGGACAAAAGAAAGCACAGAGCCCCAGATTTGCTGTTGCCCTGGAGAGCTTGCAGAGCACTGGGGAAAGGCAGGCAGAGAATTCCCTGCTAGCACCTTCTCTGTGTCCGGGAAGGAAAACTGTTCGCATTTGCTTCACAGAACCGCTTTTCTGCAGGGAACATTAACGCTTGTTCAGGACGAAAGAAAGCACAGAGCGCCAGATTTGCTGTTGCCCTGGAGAGCTTGCAGAGCACTGGGGAAAGGCAGGCAGAGAATTCCCTGCTAGCACCTTCTCTGTGTCCGGGAAGGAGAAATGTTCACATTGTTTCACAGAATCGCATTTGCGTCGCTGCAGGGAACATTAACGCTTATTCAGGACGAAAGACAGCACAGAGCCCCAGATTTGCTGTTGCCCTGGAGAGCTTGCAGAGCACTGGGGAAAGGCAGGCAGAGAATTCCCTGCTAGCACCTTCTCTGTGCCTGGGAAGGAGAAGTCTTCACGTTGTTACTCGGAATCGCATTTGCGTCGCTGTAGAGAACACTAACGCTTGTTCAGGACGAAAGAAAGCACAGAGCGCCAGATTTGCTGTTGCCCTGGAGAGCTTGCAGAGCACTGGGGAAAGGCAGGCAGAGAATTCCCCGCTAGCACCTTCTCTGTGTCCGGGAAGGAAAACTGTTCGCATTTGCTTCACAGAACCGCTTTTCTGCAGGGAACATTAACGTTTCTTCGGGACGAAAGAAAGCACAGAGCCCCAGATTTGCTGTTGCCCTGGAGAGCTTGCAGAGCACCGGGGAAAGGCAGGCAGAGAATTCCTTGCTAGCACCTTCTCTGTGTCCGGGAAGGAAAACTGTTCGCATTTGCTTCACAGAACCGCTTTTCTGCAGGAAACATTAACGCTTGTTCAGGACGAAAGAAAGCACAGAGCCCCAGATTTGCTGTTGTCCTGGAGAGCTTGCAGAGCACTGGGGAAAGGCAGGCAGAGAATTCCCTGCTAGCACCTTCTCTGTGCCTGGGAATGAGAAGTCTTCACGTTGTTACTCGGAATCGCATTTGCGTCGCTGAAAAGAACACTAACGCTTGTTCAGGACGAAAGAAAACACAGAGCCCCAGATTTGCTGTTGCCCTGGAGAGCTTGCAGAGCACTGGGGAAAGGCAGGCAGAGAATTCCCTGCTAGCACCTTCTCTGTGTCCGGGAAGGAAAACTGTTCGCATTTGCTTCACAGAACCGCTTTTCTGCAGGGAACATTAACGCTTGTTCAGGACGAAAGAAAGCACAGAGCCCCAGATTTGCTGTTGCCCTGGAGAGCTTGCAGAGCACTGGGGAAAGGCAGGCAGAGAATTCCCTGCTAGCACCTTCTCTGTGTCCGGGAAGGAAAACTGTTCGCATTTGCTTCACAGAACCGCTTTTCTGCAGAGAACACTAACGCTTGTTCAGGACGAAAGAAAGCACAGAGCCCCAGATTTGCTGTTGCCCTGGAGAGCTTGCAGAGCACTGGGGAAAGGCAGGCAGAGAATTCCCTGCTAGCACCTTCTCTGTGTCCGGGAAGGAGAAATGTTCACATTGTTTCACAGAATCGCATTTGCGTCGCTGCAGGGAACATTAACGCTTATTCAGGACGAAAGAAAGCACAGAGCCCCAGATTTGCTGTTGCCCTGGAGAGCTTGCAGAGCACTGGGGAAAGGCAGGCAGAGAATTCCCTGCTAGCACCTTCTCTGTGCCTGGGAAGGAGAAGTCTTCACGTTGTTACTCGGAATCGCATTTGCGTCGCTGTAGAGAACACTAACGCTTGTTCAGGACGAAAGAAAGCACAGAGCCCCAGATTTGCTGTTGCCCTGGAGAGCTTGCAGAGCACTGGGGAAAGGCAGGCAGAGAATTCCCTGCTAGCACCTTCTCTGTGTCCGGGAAGGAAAACTGTTCGCATTTGCTTCACAGAACCGCTTTTCTGCAGGGAACATTAACGCTTCTTCAGGACGAAAGAAAGCACAGAGCCCCAGATTTGCTGTTGCCCTGGAGAGCTTGCAGAGCACTGGGGAAAGGCAGGCAGATAATTCCCTGATAGCACCTTCTCTGTGTCCGGGAACGAAAACTGTTCGCATTTGCTTCGCAGAACCGCTTTTCTGCAGAGAACACTAACGCTTGTTCAGGACGAAAGAAAGCACAGAGCCCCAGATTTGCTGTTGCCCTGGAGAGCTTGCAGAGCACTGGGGAAAGGCAGGCAGAGAATTCCCTGCTAGCACCTTCTCTGTGTCCGGGAAGGAGAAATGTTCACGTTGTTACTCGGAATCGCATATGCGTCGCTGTAGAGAACACTAACGCTTGTTCAGGACGAAAGAAAGCACAGAGCGCCAGATTTGCTATTGCCCTGGAGAGCTTGCAGAGCACCGGGGAAAGGCAGGCAGAGAATTCCCTGCTAGCACCTTCTCTGTGTCCGGGAAGGAAAACTGTTCGCATTTGCTTTACAGAACCGCTTTTCTGCAGGGAACATTAACGCTTGTTCAGGACGAAAGAAAGCACAGAGCCCCAGATTTGCTGTTGCCCTGGAGAGCTTGCAGAGCACTGGGGAAAGGCAGGCAGAGAATTCCCTGCTAGCACCTTCTCTGTGTCCGGGAAGGAAAACTGTTCGCATTTGCTTCACAGAACCGCTTTTCTGCAGAGAACACTAACGCTTTTTCAGGACAAAATAAAGCACAGAGCCCCAGATTTGCTGTTTCCCTGGACAGCTTGCAGAGCACTGGGGAAAGGCAGGCAGAGAATTCCCTGCTAGCACCTTCTCTGTGTCCGGGAAGGAGAAATGTTCACATTGTTTCACAGAATCGCATTTGCGTCGCTGCAGGGAACATTAACGCTTATTCAGGACGAAAGAAAGCACAGAGCCCAGGATTTACTGTTGCCCTGGAGAGCTTGCAGAGCACTGGGGAAAGGCAGGCAGAGAATTCCCTGCTAGCACCTTCTCTGTGTCCGGGAAGGAAAACTGTTCGCATTTGCTTCACAGAACCGCTTTTCTGCAGAGAACACTAACGCTTGTTCAGGACGAAAGAAAGCACAGAGCCCCAGATTTGCTGTTGCCCTGGAGAGCTTGCAGAGCACTGGGGAAAGGCAGGCAGAGAATTCCCTGCTAGCACCTTCTCTGTGTCCGGGAAGGAGAAGTCTTCACGTTGTTACTCGGAATCGCATTTGCGTCGCTGTAGAGAACACTAACGCTTGTTCAGGACGAAAGAAAGCACAGAGCCCCAGATTTGCTGTTGCCCTGGAGAGCTTGCAGAGCACCGGGGAAAGGCAGGCAGAGAATTCCCCGCTAGCACCTTCTCTGTGTCCGGGAAGGAAAACTGTTCGCATTTGCTTCACAGAACCGCTTTTCTGCAGGGAACATTAACGCTTGTTCAGGACGAAAGAAAGCACAGAGCGCCAGATTTGCTGTTTCCCTGGAGAGCTTGCAGAGCACTGGGGAAAGGCAGGCACAGAATTCCCTGATAGCACCTTCTCTGTGTCCAGGAAGGAAAACTGTTCGCATTTGCTTCACAGAACCGCTTTTCTGCAGGAAACATTAACGCTTGTTCAGGACGAAAGAAAGCACAGAGCCCCAGATTTGCTGTTGCCCTGGAGAGCTTGCAGAGCACTGGGGAAAGGCAGGCAGAGAATTCCCTGCTAGCACCTTCTCTGTGCCTGGGAAGGAGAAGTCTTCACGTTGTTACTCGGAATCGCATTTGCGTCGCTGTAGAGAACACTAACGCTTGTTCAGGACGAAAGAAAGCACAGAGCCCCAGATTTGCTGTTGCCCTGGAGAGCTTGCAGAGCACTGGGGAAAGGCAGGCAGAGAATTCCCTGCTAGCACCTTCTCTGTGTCCGGGAAGGAAAACTGTTCGCATTTGCTTCACAGAACCGCTTTTCTGCAGGGAACATTAACGCTTCTTCAGGACGAAAGAAAGCACAGAGCCCCAGATTTGCTGTTGCCCTGGAGAGCTTGCAGAGCACTGGGGAAATGCAGGCAGAGAATTCCCTGATAGCACCTTCTCTGTGTCCGGGAACGAAAACTGTTCGCATTTGCTTCACAGAACCGCTTTTCTGCAGAGAACACTAACGCTTGTTCAGGACGAAAGAAAGCACAGAGCCCCAGATTTGCTGTTGCCCTGGAGAGCTTGCAGAGCACTGGGGAAAGGCAGGCAGAGAATTCCCTGCTAGCACCTTCTCTGTGTCCGGGAAGGAGAAATGTTCACGTTGTTACTCGGAATCGCATTTGCGTCGCTGTAGAGAACACTAACGCTTGTTCAGGACGAAAGAAAGCACAGAGCGCCAGATTTGCTATTGCCCTGGAGAGCTTGCAGAGCACTGGGGAAAGGCAGGCAGAGAATTCCCCGCTAGCACCTTCTCTGTGTCCGGGAAGGAAAACTGTTCGCATTTGCTTCACAGAACCGCTTTTCTGCAGGGAACATTAACGCTTGTTCAGGACGAAAGAAAGCACAGAGCCCCAGATTTGCTGTTGCCCTGGAGAGCTTGCAGAGCACCGGGGAAAGGCAGGCAGAGAATTCCCTGCTAGCACCTTCTCTGTGTCCGGGAAGGAAAACTGTTCGCATTTGCTTTACAGAACCGCTTTTCTGCAGGGAACATTAACGCTTATTCAGGACGAAAGAAAGCACAGAGCGCCAGATTTGCTGTTGCCCTGGAGAGCTTGCAGAGCACTGGGGAAAGGCAGGCAGAGAATTCCCTGCTAGCACCTTCTCTGTGTCCGGGAAGGAAAACTGTTCACATTTGCTTCACAGAACCGCTTTTCTGCAGAGAACACTAACGCTTGTTCAGGACGAAAGAAAGCACAGAGCCCCAGATTGGCTGTTGCCCTGGAGAGCTTGCAGAGCACTGGGGAAAGGCAGGCAGAGAATTCCCTGCTAGCACCTTCTCTGTGTCCGGGAAGGAAAACTGTTCGCATTTGCTTCACAGAACCGCTTTTCTGCAGGGAACATTAACGCTTCTTCAGGACGAAAGAAAGCACAGAGCCCCAGATTTGCTGTTGCCCTGGAGAGCTTGCAGAGCACTGGGGAAAGGCAGGCAGAGAATTCCCTGCTAGCACCTTCTCTGTGTCCGGGAAGGAAAAGTGTTCGCATTTGCTTCACAGAACCGCTTTTCTGCAGGGAACATTAACGCTTGTTCAGGACGAAAGAAAGCACAGAGCCCCAGATTTGCTGTTGCCCTGGAGAGCTTGCAGAGCACTGGGGAAAGGCAGGCAGAGAATTCCCTGCTAGCATCTTCTCTGTGCCTAGGAAGGAGAAATGTTCACATTGTTTCACAGAATCGCATTTGCGTCGCTGCAGGGAACACTAACGCTTGTTCAGGACAAAAGAAAGCACAGAGCCCCAGATTTGCTGTTGCCCTGGAGAGCTTGCAGAGCACTGGGGAAAGGCAGGCAGAGAATTCCCTGCTAGCACCTTCTCTGTGTCCGGGAAGGAAAACTGTTCGCATTTGCTTCACAGAACCGCTTTTCTGCAGGGAACATTAACGCTTGTTCAGGACGAAAGAAAGCACAGAGCGCCAGATTTGCTGTTGCCCTGGAGAGCTTGCAGAGCACTGGGGAAAGGCAGGCAGAGAATTCCCTGCTAGCACCTTCTCTGTGTCCGGGAAGGAGAAATGTTCACATTGTTTCACAGAATAGCATTTGCGTCGCTGCAGGGAACATTAACGCTTATTCAGGACGAAAGACAGCACAGAGCCCCAGATTTGCTGTTGCCCTGGAGAGCTTGCAGAGCACTGGGGAAAGGCAGGCAGAGAATTCCCTGCTAGCACCTTCTCTGTGCCTGGGAAGGAGAAGTCTTCACGTTGTTACTCGGAATCGCATTTGCGTCGCTGTAGAGAACACTAACGCTTGTTCAGGACGAAAGAAAGCACAGAGCGCCAGATTTGCTGTTGCCCTGGAGAGCTTGCAGAGCACTGGGGAAAGGCAGGCAGAGAATTCCCCGCCAGCACCTTCTCTGTGTCCGGGAAGGAAAACTGTTCGCATTTGCTTCACAGAACCGCTTTTCTGCAGGGAACATTAACGTTTCTTCGGGACGAAAGAAAGCACAGAGCCCCAGATTTGCTGTTGCCCTGGAGAGCTTGCAGAGCACCGGGGAAAGGCAGGCAGAGAATTCCTTGCTAGCACCTTCTCTGTGTCCGGGAAGGAAAACTGTTCGCATTTGCTTCACAGAACCGCTTTTCTGCAGGAAACATTAACGCTTGTTCAGGACGAAAGAAAGCACAGAGCCCCAGATTTGCTGTTGTCCTGGAGAGCTTGCAGAGCACTGGGGAAAGGCAGGCAGAGAATTCCCTGCTAGCACTTTCTCTGTGTCCAGGAAGGAAAACTGTTCGCATTTGGTTCACAGAACCGCTTTTCTACAGAGAACACTAACGCTTGTTCAGGACGAAAGAAAGCACAGAGCCCCAGATTTGCTGTTGCCCTGGAGAGCTTGCAGAGCACTGGGGAAAGGCAGGCAGAGAATTCCCTGCTAGCACCTTCTCTGTGTCCGGGAAGGAGAAATGTTCACATTGTTTCACAGAATCGCATTTGCGTCGCTGCAGGGAACATTAACGCTTGTTCAGGACGAAAGAAAGCACAGAGCCCCAGATTTGCTGTTGCCCTGGAGAGCTTGCAGAGCACTGGGGAAAGGCAGGCAGAGAATTCCCTGCTAGCACCTTCTCTGTGTCCGGGAAGGAAAACTGTTCGCATTTGCTTCACAGAACCGCTTTTCTGCAGGGAACATTAACGCTTGTTCAGGACGAAAGAAAGCACAGAGCCCCAGATTTGCTGTTGCCCTGGAGAGCTTGCAGAGCACTGGGGAAAGGCAGGCAGAGAATTCCCTGCTAGCAGCTTGTCTGTGTGCGGGAAGGAAAACTGTTCGCATTTGCTTCACAGAACCACTTTTCTGCAGGGAACATTAACGCTTGTTCAGGACGAAAGAAAGCACAGAGCGCCAGATTTGCTGTTGCCCTGGAGAGCTTGCAGAGCACTGGGGAAAGGCAGGCAGAGAATTCCCTGCTAGCACCTTCTCTGTGTCCGGGAAGGAAAACTGTTCACATTTGCTTCACAGAACCGCTTTTCTGCAGAGAACACTAACGCTTGTTCAGGACGAAAGAAAGCACAGAGCCCCAGATTGGCTGTTGCCCTGGAGAGCTTGCAGAGCACTGGGGAAAGGCAGGCAGAGAATTCCCTGCTAGCACCTTCTCTGTGTCCGGGAAGGAAAACTGTTCGCATTTGCTTCACAGAACCGCTTTTCTGCAGGGAACATTAACGCTTCTTCAGGACGAAAGAAAGCACAGAGCCCCAGATTTGCTGTTGCCCTGGAGAGCTTGCAGAGCACTGGGGAAAGGCAGGCAGAGAATTCCCTGCTAGCATGTTCTCTGTGCCTAGGAAGGAGAAATGTTCACATTGTTTCACAGAATCGCATTTGCGTCGCTGCAGGGAACACTAACGCTTGTTCAGGACAAAAGAAAGCACAGAGCCCCAGATTTGCTGTTGCCCTGGAGAGCTTGCAGAGCACTGGGGAAAGGCAGGCAGAGAATTCCCTGCTAGCACCTTCTCTGTGTCCGGGAAGGAGAAATGTTCACATTGTTTCACAGAATCGCATTTGCGTCGCTGCAGGGAACATTAACGCTTATTCAGGACGAAAGACAGCACAGAGCCCCAGATTTGCTGTTGCCCTGGAGAGCTTGCAGAGCACTGGGGAAAGGCAGGCAGAGAATTCCCTGCTAGCACCTTCTCTGTGCCTGGGAAGGAGAAGTCTTCACGTTGTTACTCGGAATCGCATTTGCGTCGCTGTAGAGAACACTAACGCTTGTTCAGGACGAAAGAAAGCACAGAGCGCCAGATTTGCTGTTGCCCTGGAGAGCTTGCAGAGCACTGGGGAAAGGCAGGCAGAGAATTCCCCGCTAGCACCTTCTCTGTGTCCGGGAAGGAAAACTGTTCGCATTTGCTTCACAGAACCGCTTTTCTGCAGGGAACATTAACGTTTCTTCGGGACGAAAGAAAGCACAGAGCCCCAGATTTGCTGTTGCCCTGGAGAGCTTGCAGAGCACCGGGGAAAGGCAGGCAGAGAATTCCTTGCTAGCACCTTCTCTGTGTCCGGGAAGGAAAACTGTTCGCATTTGCTTCACAGAACCGCTTTTCTGCAGGAAACATTAACGCTTGTTCAGGACGAAAGAAAGCACAGAGCCCCAGATTTGCTGTTGTCCTGGAGAGCTTGCAGAGCACTGGGGAAAGGCAGGCAGAGAATTCCCTGCTAGCACTTTCTCTGTGTCCAGGAAGGAAAACTGTTCGCATTTGGTTCACAGAACCGCTTTTCTACAGAGAACACTAACGCTTGTTCAGGACGAAAGAAAGCACAGAGCCCCAGATTTGCTGTTGCCCTGGAGAGCTTGCAGAGCACTGGGGAAAGGCAGGCAGAGAATTCCCTGCTAGCACCTTCTCTGTGTCCGGGAAGGAGAAATGTTCACATTGTTTCACAGAATCGCATTTGCGTCGCTGCAGGGAACATTAACGCTTGTTCAGGACGAAAGAAAGCACAGAGCCCCAGATTTGCTGTTGCCCTGGAGAGCTTGCAGAGCACTGGGGAAAGGCAGGCAGAGAATTCCCTGCTAGCACCTTCTCTGTGTCCGGGAAGGAAAACTGTTCGCATTTGCTTCACAGAACCGCTTTTCTGCAGGGAACATTAACGCTTGTTCAGGACGAAAGAAAGCACAGAGCGCCAGATTTGCTGTTGCCCTGGAGAGCTTGCAGAGCACTGGGGAAAGGCAGGCAGAGAATTCCCTGCTAGCAGCTTGTCTGTGTGCGGGAAGGAAAACTGTTCGCATTTGCTTCACAGAACCACTTTTCTGCAGGGAACATTAACGCTTGTTCAGGACGAAAGAAAGCACAGAGCGCCAGATTTGCTGTTGCCCTGGAGAGCTTGCAGAGCACTGGGGAAAGGCAGGCAGAGAATTCCCTGATAGCACCTTCTCTGTGTCCGGGAAGGAAAACTGTTCGCATTTGCTTCACAGAACCGCTTTTCTGCAGAGAACACTAACGCTTGTTCAGGACGAAAGAAAGCACAGAGCCCCAGATTTGCTGTTGTCCTGGAGAGCTTGCAGAGCACTGGGGAAAGGCAGGCAGAGAATTCCCTGCTAGCATCTTCTCTGTGCCTAGGAAGGAGAAATGTTCACATTGTTTCACAGAATCGCATTTGCGTCGCTGCAGGGAACACTAACGCTTGTTCAGGACGAAAGAAAGCACAGAGCCCCAGATTTGCTGTTGCCCTGGAGAGCTTGCAGAGCACTGGGGAAAGGCAGGCAGAGAATTCCCCGCTAGCACCTTCTCTGTGTCCGGGAAGGAAAACTGTTCGCATTTGCTTCACAGAACCGCTTTTCTGCAGGGAACATTAACGCTTGTTCAGGACGAAAGAAAGCACGGAGCCCCAGATTTGCTGTTGCCCTGGAGAGCTTGCAGAGCACTGGGGAAAGGCAGGCAGAGAATTCCCTGCTAGCACCTTGTCTGTGTGCGGGAAGGAAAACTGTTCGCATTTGCTTCACAGAACCGCTTTTCTGCAGGGAACATTAACGCTTGTTCAGGACGAAAGAAAGCACAGAGCGCCAGATTTGCTGTTGCCCTGGAGAGCTTGCAGAGCACTGGGGAAAGGCAGGCAGAGAATTCCCTGCTAGCACCTTCTCTGTGTCCGGGAAGGAAAACTGTTCGCATTTGCTTCACAGAACCGCTTTTCTGCAGAGAACACTAACGCTTGTTCAGGACGAAAGAAAGCACAGAGCCCCAGATTTGCTGTTGCCCTGGAGAGCTTGCAGAGCACTGGGGATAGGCAGGCAGAGAATTCCCTGCTAGCACCTTCTCTGTGCCTAGGAAGGAGAAATGTTCACATTGTTTCACAGAATCGCATTTGTGTCGCTGCAGGGAACATTAACGCTTGTTCAGGACGAAAGAAAGCACAGAGCGCCAGATTTGCTGTTGCCCTGGAGAGCTTGCAGAGCACTGGGGAAAGGCAGGCAGAGAATTCCCTGCTAGCACCTTCTCTGTTTCCGGGAAGGAAAACTGTTCGCGTTTGCTTCACAGAACCGCTTTTCTGCAGGGAACATTAACGCTTGTTCAGGACGAAAGAAAGCACAGAGCCCCAGATTTGCTGTTGCCCTGGAGAGCTTGCAGAGCACTGGGGAAAGGCAGGCAGAGAATTCCCTGCTAGCAGCTTGTCTGTGTGCGGGAAGGAAAACTTTTCGCATTTGCTTCACAGAACCGCTTTTCTGCAGGGACCATTAACGCTTGTTCAGGACGAAAGAAAGCACAGAGCCCCAGATTTGCTGTTGCCCTGGAGAGCTTGCAGAGCACCGGGGAAAGGCAGGCAGAGAATTCCCTGCTAGCACCTTCTCTGTGTCCGGGAAGGAAAACTGTTCGCATTTGCTTTACAGAACCGCTTTTCTGCAGGGAACATTAACGCTTGTTCAGGACGAAAGAAAGCACAGAGCGCCAGATTTGCTGTTGCCCTGGAGAGCTTGCAGAGCACTGGGGAAAGGCAGGCAGAGAATTCCCTGCTAGCACCTTCTCTGTGTCCGGGAAGGAAAACTGTTCACATTTGCTTCACAGAACCGCTTTTCTGCAGAGAACACTAACGCTTGTTCAGGACGAAAGAAAGCACAGAGCCCCAGATTGGCTGTTGCCCTGGAGAGCTTGCAGAGCACTGGGGAAAGGCAGGCAGAGAATTCCCTGCTAGCACCTTCTCTGTGTCCGGGAAGGAAAACTGTTCGCATTTGCTTCACAGAACCGCTTTTCTGCAGGGAACATTAACGCTTCTTCAGGACGAAAGAAAGCACAGAGCCCCAGATTTGCTGTTGCCCTGGAGAGCTTGCAGAGCACTGGGGAAAGGCAGGCAGAGAATTCCCTGCTAGCACCTTCTCTGTGTCCGGGAAGGAAAAGTGTTCGCATTTGCTTCACAGAACCGCTTTTCTGCAGGGAACATTAACGCTTGTTCAGGACGAAAGAAAGCACAGAGCCCCAGATTTGCTGTTGCCCTGGAGAGCTTGCAGAGCACTGGGGAAAGGCAGGCAGAGAATTCCCTGCTAGCATCTTCTCTGTGCCTAGGAAGGAGAAATGTTCACATTGTTTCACAGAATCGCATTTGCGTCGCTGCAGGGAACACTAACGCTTGTTCAGGACAAAAGAAAGCACAGAGCCCCAGATTTGCTGTTGCCCTGGAGAGCTTGCAGAGCACTGGGGAAAGGCAGGCAGAGAATTCCCTGCTAGCACCTTCTCTGTGTCCGGGAAGGAAAACTGTTCGCATTTGCTTCACAGAACCGCTTTTCTGCAGGAAACATTAACGCTTGTTCAGGACGAAAGAAAGCACAGAGCGCCAGATTTGCTGTTGCCCTGGAGAGCTTGCAGAGCACTGGGGAAAGGCAGGCAGAGAATTCCCTGCTAGCACCTTCTCTGTGTCCGGGAAGGAGAAATGTTCACATTGTTTCACAGAATCGCATTTGCGTCGCTGCAGGGAACATTAACGCTTATTCA
Organism: Strix aluco; assembly: GCF_031877795.1. Taxonomy (NCBI): domain Eukaryota; kingdom Metazoa; phylum Chordata; class Aves; order Strigiformes; family Strigidae; genus Strix; species Strix aluco. The sequence continues at coordinate 10,693,979 of NC_133932.1, forward strand.
GGACGAAAGACAGCACAGAGCCCCAGATTTGCTGTTGCCCTGGAGAGCTTGCAGAGCACTGGGGAAAGGCAGGCAGAGAATTCCCTGCTAGCACCTTCTCTGTGCCTGGGAAGGAGAAGTCTTCACGTTGTTACTCGGAATCGCATTTGCGTCGCTGTAGAGAACACTAACGCTTGTTCAGGACGAAAGAAAGCACAGAGCGCCAGATTTGCTGTTGCCCTGGAGAGCTTGCAGAGCACTGGGGAAAGGCAGGCAGAGAATTCCCCGCTAGCACCTTCTCTGTGTCCGGGAAGGAAAACTGTTCGCATTTGCTTCACAGAACCGCTTTTCTGCAGTGAACATTAACGTTTCTTCGGGACGAAAGAAAGCACAGAGCCCCAGATTTGCTGTTGCCCTGGAGAGCTTGCAGAGCACCGGGGAAAGGCAGGCAGAGAATTCCTTGCTAGCACCTTCTCTGTGTCCGGGAAGGAAAACTGTTCGCATTTGCTTCACAGAACCGCTTTTCTGCAGGAAACATTAACGCTTGTTCAGGACGAAAGAAAGCACAGAGCCCCAGATTTGCTGTTGTCCTGGAGAGCTTGCAGAGCACTGGGGAAAGGCAGGCAGAGAATTCCCTGCTAGCACTTTCTCTGTGTCCAGGAAGGAAAACTGTTCGCATTTGGTTCACAGAACCGCTTTTCTACAGAGAACACTAACGCTTGTTCAGGACGAAAGAAAGCACAGAGCCCCAGATTTGCTGTTGCCCTGGAGAGCTTGCAGAGCACTGGGGAAAGGCAGGCAGAGAATTCCCTGCTAGCACCTTCTCTGTGTCCGGGAAGGAGAAATGTTCACATTGTTTCACAGAATCGCATTTGCGTCGCTGCAGGGAACATTAACGCTTGTTCAGGACGAAAGAAAGCACAGAGCCCCAGATTTGCTGTTGCCCTGGAGAGCTTGCAGAGCACTGGGGAAAGGCAGGCAGAGAATTCCCTGCTAGCACCTTCTCTGTGTCCGGGAAGGAAAACTGTTCGCATTTGCTTCACAGAACCGCTTTTCTGCAGGGAACATTAACGCTTGTTCAGGACGAAAGAAAGCACAGAGCCCCAGATTTGCTGTTGCCCTGGAGAGCTTGCAGAGCACTGGGGAAAGGCAGGCAGAGAATTCCCTGCTAGCAGCTTGTCTGTGTGCGGGAAGGAAAACTGTTCGCATTTGCTTCACAGAACCACTTTTCTGCAGGGAACATTAACGCTTGTTCAGGACGAAAGAAAGCACAGAGCGCCAGATTTGCTGTTGCCCTGGAGAGCTTGCAGAGCACTGGGGAAAGGCAGGCAGAGAATTCCCTGATAGCACCTTCTCTGTGTCCGGGAAGGAAAACTGTTCGCATTTGCTTCACAGAACCGCTTTTCTGCAGAGAACACTAACGCTTGTTCAGGACGAAAGAAAGCACAGAGCCCCAGATTTGCTGTTGTCCTGGAGAGCTTGCAGAGCACTGGGGAAAGGCAGGCAGAGAATTCCCTGCTAGCATCTTCTCTGTGCCTAGGAAGGAGAAATGTTCACATTGTTTCACAGAATCGCATTTGCGTCGCTGCAGGGAACACTAACGCTTGTTCAGGACGAAAGAAAGCACAGAGCCCCAGATTTGCTGTTGCCCTGGAGAGCTTGCAGAGCACTGGGGAAAGGCAGGCAGAGAATTCCCCGCTAGCACCTTCTCTGTGTCCGGGAAGGAAAACTGTTCGCATTTGCTTCACAGAACCGCTTTTCTGCAGGGAACATTAACGCTTGTTCAGGACGAAAGAAAGCACGGAGCCCCAGATTTGCTGTTGCCCTGGAGAGCTTGCAGAGCACTGGGGAAAGGCAGGCAGAGAATTCCCTGCTAGCACCTTGTCTGTGTGCGGGAAGGAAAACTGTTCGCATTTGCTTCACAGAACCGCTTTTCTGCAGGGAACATTAACGCTTGTTCAGGACGAAAGAAAGCACGGAGCCCCAGATTTGCTGTTGCCCTGGAGAGCTTGCAGAGCACTGGGGAAAGGCAGGCAGAGAATTCCCTGCTAGCACCTTCTCTGTGTCCGGGAAGGAGAAATGTTCACATTGTTTCACAGAATCGCATTTGTGTCGCTGCAGGGAACATTAACGCTTGTTCAGGACGAAAGAAAGCACAGAGCGCCAGATTTGCTGTTGCCCTGGAGAGCTTGCAGAGCACTGGGGAAAGGCAGGCAGAGAATTCCCTGCTAGCACCTTCTCTGTTTCCGGGAAGGAAAACTGTTCGCGTTTGCTTCACAGAACCGCTTTTCTGCAGGGAACATTAACGCTTGTTCAGGACGAAAGAAAGCACAGAGCCCCAGATTTGCTGTTGCCCTGGAGAGCTTGCAGAGCACTGGGGAAAGGCAGGCAGAGAATTCCCTGCTAGCACCTTCTCTGTGTCCGGGAAGGAGAAATGTTCACATTGTTTCACAGAATCGCATTTGCGTCGCTGCAGGGAACATTAACGCTTGTTCAGGACGAAAGAAAGCACAGAGCCCCAGATTTGCTGTTGCCCTGGAGAGCTTGCAGAGCACTGGGGAAAGGCAGGCAGAGAATTCCCTGCTAGCACCTTCTCTGTGTCCGGGAAGGAAAACTGTTCGCATTTGCTTCACAGAACCGCTTTTCTGCAGGGACCATTAACGCTTGTTCAGGACGAAAGAAAGCACGGAGCCCCAGATTTGCTGTTGCCCTGGAGAGCTTGCAGAGCACTGGGGAAAGGCAGGCAGAGAATTCCCTGCTAGCACCTTCTCTGTGTCCGGGAAGGAAAACTGTTCGCATTTGCTTCACAGAACCGCTTTTCTGCAGGGAACATTAACGCTTGTTCAGGACGAAAGAAAGCACGGAGCCCCAGATTTGCTGTTGCCCTGGAGAGCTTGCAGAGCACTGGATAAAGGCAGGCAGAGAATTCCCTGCTAGCACCTTCTCTGTGTCCGGGAAGGAGAAATGTTCACATTGTTTCACAGAATCGCATTTGCGTCGCTGCAGAGAACACTAACACTTGTTCAGGACGAAAGAAAGCACAGAGCCCCAGATTTGCTGTTGCCCTGGAGAGCTTGCAGAGCACTGGGGAAAGGCAGGCAGAGAATTCCCTGCTAGCACCTTCTCTGTGTCCGGGAAGGAAAACTGTTCGCATTTGCTTCACAGAACCGCTTTTCTGCAGGGAACATTAACGCTTGTTCAGGACGAAAGAAAGCACAGAGCCCCAGATTTGCTGTTGCCCTGGAGAGCTTGCAGAGCACTGGGGAAAGGCAGGCAGAGAATTCCCTGCTAGCACCTTCTCTGTGCCTGGGAATGAGAAGTCTTCACGTTGTTACTCGGAATCGCATTTGCGTCGCTGAAGAGAACACTAACGCTTGTTCAGGACGAAAGAAAACACAGAGCCCCAGATTTGCTGTTGCCCTGGAGAGCTTGCAGAGCACTGGGGAAAGGCAGGCAGAGAATTCCCTGCTAGCACCTTCTCTGTGTCCGGGAAGGAAAACTGTTCGCATTTGCTTCACAGAACCGCTTTTCTGCAGGGAACATTAACGTTTCTTCGGGACGAAAGAAAGCACAGAGCCCCAGATTTGCTGTTGCCCTGGAGAGCTTGCAGAGCACCGGGGAAAGGCAGGCAGAGAATTCCTTGCTAGCACCTTCTCTGTGTCCGGGAAGGAAAACTGTTCGCATTTGCTTCACAGAACCGCTTTTCTGCAGGGAACACTAACGCTTGTTCAGGACGAAAGAAAGCACAGAGCCCCAGATTTGCTGTTGTCCTGGAGAGCTTGCAGAGCACTGGGGAAAGGCAGGCAGAGAATTCCCTGCTAGCACTTTCTCTGTGTCCAGGAAGGAAAACTGTTCGCATTTGGTTCACAGAACCGCTTTTCTGCAGAGAACACTAACGCTTGTTCAGGACGAAAGAAAGCACAGAGCCCCAGATTTGCTGTTGCCCTGGAGAGCTTGCAGAGCACTGGGGAAAGGCAGGCAGAGAATTCCCTGCTAGCACCTTCTCTGTGTCCGGGAAGGAGAAATGTTCACATTGTTTCACAGAATCGCATTTGCGTCGCTGCAGGGAACATTAACGCTTGTTCAGGACGAAAGAAAGCACAGAGCCCCAGATTTGCTGTTGCCCTGGAGAGCTTGCAGAGCACTGGGGAAAGGCAGGCAGAGAATTCCCTGCTAGCACCTTCTCTGTGTCCGGGAAGGAAAACTGTTCGCATTTGCTTCACAGAACCGCTTTTCTGCAGGGAACATTAACGCTTGTTCAGGACGAAAGAAAGCACAGAGCGCCAGATTTGCTGTTGCCCTGGAGAGCTTGCAGAGCACTGGGGAAAGGCAGGCAGAGAATTCCCTGATAGCACCTTCTCTGTGTCCGGGAAGGAAAACTGTTCGCATTTGCTTCACAGAACCGCTTTTCTGCAGAGAACACTAACGCTTGTTCAGGACGAAAGAAAGCACAGAGCCCCAGATTTGCTGTTGTCCTGGAGAGCTTGCAGAGCACTGGGGAAAGGCAGGCAGAGAATTCCCTGCTAGCATCTTCTCTGTGCCTAGGAAGGAGAAATGTTCACATTGTTTCACAGAATCGCATTTGCGTCGCTGCAGGGAACACTAACGCTTGTTCAGGACGAAAGAAAGCACAGAGCCCCAGATTTGCTGTTGCCCTGGAGAGCTTGCAGAGCACTGGGGAAAGGCAGGCAGAGAATTCCCCGCTAGCACCTTCTCTGTGTCCGGGAAGGAAAACTGTTCGCATTTGCTTCACAGAACCGCTTTTCTGCAGGGAACATTAACGCTTGTTCAGGACGAAAGAAAGCACGGAGCCCCAGATTTGCTGTTGCCCTGGAGAGCTTGCAGAGCACTGGGGAAAGGCAGGCAGAGAATTCCCTGCTAGCACCTTGTCTGTGTGCGGGAAGGAAAACTGTTCGCATTTGCTTCACAGAACCGCTTTTCTGCAGGGAACATTAACGCTTGTTCAGGACGAAAGAAAGCACAGAGCGCCAGATTTGCTGTTGCCCTGGAGAGCTTGCAGAGCACTGGGGAAAGGCAGGCAGAGAATTCCCTGCTAGCACCTTCTCTGTGTCCGGGAAGGAAAACTGTTCGCATTTGCTTCACAGAACCGCTTTTCTGCAGAGAACACTAACGCTTGTTCAGGACGAAAGAAAGCACAGAGCCCCAGATTTGCTGTTGCCCTGGAGAGCTTGCAGAGCACTGGGGATAGGCAGGCAGAGAATTCCCTGCTAGCACCTTCTCTGTGCCTAGGAAGGAGAAATGTTCACATTGTTTCACAGAATCGCATTTGCGTCGCTGCAGGGAACATTAACGCTTGTTCAGGACGAAAGAAAGCACAGAGCGCCAGATTTGCTGTTGCCCTGGAGAGCTTGCAGAGCACTGGGGAAAGGCAGGCAGAGAATTCCCTGCTAGCACCTTCTCTGTTTCCGGGAAGGAAAACTGTTCGCGTTTGCTTCACAGAACCGCTTTTCTGCAGGGAACATTAACGCTTGTTCAGGACGAAAGAAAGCACAGAGCCCCAGATTTGCTCTTGCCCTGGAGAGCTTGCAGAGCACTGGGGAAAGGCAGGCAGAGAATTCCCTGCTAGCACCTTCTCTGTGTCCGGGAAGGAGAAATGTTCACATTGTTTCACAGAATCGCATTTGCGTCGCTGCAGGGAACATTAACGCTTGTTCAGGACGAAAGAAAGCACAGAGCCCCAGATTTGCTGTTGCCCTGGAGAGCTTGCAGAGCACTGGGGAAAGGCAGGCAGAGAATTCCCTGCTAGCACCTTCTCTGTGTCCGGGAAGGAAAACTGTTCGCATTTGCTTCACAGAACCGCTTTTCTGCAGGGACCATTAACGCTTGTTCAGGACGAAAGAAAGCACGGAGCCCCAGATTTGCTGTTGCCCTGGAGAGCTTGCAGAGCACTGGGGAAAGGCAGGCAGAGAATTCCCTGCTAGCACCTTCTCTGTGTCCGGGAAGGAAAACTGTTCGCATTTGCTTCACAGAACCGCTTTTCTGCAGGGAACATTAACGCTTGTTCAGGACGAAAGAAAGCACGGAGCCCCAGATTTGCTGTTGCCCTGGAGAGCTTGCAGAGCACTGGATAAAGGCAGGCAGAGAATTCCCTGCTAGCACCTTCTCTGTGTCCGGGAAGGAGAAATGTTCACATTGTTTCACAGAATCGCATTTGCGTCGCTGCAGAGAACACTAACGCTTGTTCAGGACGAAAGAAAGCACAGAGCCCCAGATTTGCTGTTGCCCTGGAGAGCTTGCAGAGCACTGGGGAAAGGCAGGCAGAGAATTCCCTGCTAGCACCTTCTCTGTGTCCGGGAAGGAAAACTGTTCGCATTTGCTTCACAGAACCGCTTTTCTGCAGGGAACATTAACGCTTGTTCAGGACGAAAGAAAGCACAGAGCCCCAGATTTGCTGTTGCCCTGGAGAGCTTGCAGAGCACTGGGGAAAGGCAGGCAGAGAATTCCCTGCTAGCACCTTCTCTGTGCCTGGGAATGAGAAGTCTTCACGTTGTTACTCGGAATCGCATTTGCGTCGCTGAAGAGAACACTAACGCTTGTTCAGGACGAAAGAAAACACAGAGCCCCAGATTTGCTGTTGCCCTGGAGAGCTTGCAGAGCACTGGGGAAAGGCAGGCAGAGAATTCCCCGCTAGCACCTTCTCTGTGTCCGGGAAGGAAAACTGTTCGCATTTGCTTCACAGAACCGCTTTTCTGCAGGGAACATTAACGCTTGTTCAGGACGAAAGAAAGCACAGAGCCCCAGATTTGCTGTTGCCCTGGAGAGCTTGCAGAGCACTGGGGAAAGGCAGGCAGAGAATTCCCTGCTAGCACCTTCTCTGTGTCCGGGAAGGAAAACTGTTCGCATTTGCTTCACAGAACCGCTTTTCTGCAGAGAACACTAACGCTTGTTCAGGACGAAAGAAAGCACAGAGCCCCAGATTTGCTGTTGCCCTGGAGAGCTTGCAGAGCACTGGGGAAAGGCAGGCAGAGAATTCCCTGCTAGCACCTTCTCTGTGTCCGGGAAGGAGAAATGTTCACATTGTTTCACAGAATCGCATTTGCGTCGCTGCAGGGAACATTAACGCTTATTCAGGACGAAAGAAAGCACAGAGCCCCAGATTTGCTGTTGCCCTGGAGAGCTTGCAGAGCACTGGGGAAAGGCAGGCAGAGAATTCCCTGCTAGCACCTTCTCTGTGCCTGGGAAGGAGAAGTCTTCACGTTGTTACTCGGAATCGCATTTGCGTCGCTGTAGAGAACACTAACGCTTGTTCAGGACGAAAGAAAGCACAGAGCCCCAGATTTGCTGTTGCCCTGGAGAGCTTGCAGAGCACTGGGGAAAGGCAGGCAGAGAATTCCCTGCTAGCACCTTCTCTGTGTCCGGGAAGGAAAACTGTTCGCATTTGCTTCACAGAACCGCTTTTCTGCAGGGAACATTAACGCTTCTTCAGGACGAAAGAAAGCACAGAGCCCCAGATTTGCTGTTGCCCTGGAGAGCTTGCAGAGCACTGGGGAAAGGCAGGCAGAGAATTCCCTGATAGCACCTTCTCTGTGTCCGGGAACGAAAACTGTTCGCATTTGCTTCACAGAACCGCTTTTCTGCAGAGAACACTAACGCTTGTTCAGGACGAAAGAAAGCACAGAGCCCCAGATTTGCTGTTGCCCTGGAGAGCTTGCAGAGCACTGGGGAAAGGCAGGCAGAGAATTCCCTGCTAGCACCTTCTCTGTGTCCGGGAAGGAGAAATGTTCACGTTGTTACTCGGAATCGCATATGCGTCGCTGTAGAGAACACTAACGCTTGTTCAGGACGAAAGAAAGCACAGAGCGCCAGATTTGCTATTGCCCTGGAGAGCTTGCAGAGCACTGGGGAAAGGCAGGCAGAGAATTCCCTGCTAGCACCTTCTCTGTGTCCGGGAAGGAGAAATGTTCACATTGTTTCACAGAATCGCATTTGCGTCGCTGCAGGGAACATTAACGCTTATTCAGGACGAAAGAAAGCACAGAGCCCCAGATTTACTGTTGCCCTGGAGAGCTTGCAGAGCACTGGGGAAAGGCAGGCAGAGAATTCCCTGCTAGCACCTTCTCTGTGTCCGGGAAGGAAAACTGTTCGCATTTGCTTCACAGAACCGCTTTTCTGCAGAGAACACTAACGCTTGTTCAGGACGAAAGAAAGCACAGAGCCCCAGATTTGCTGTTGCCCTGGAGAGCTTGCAGAGCACTGGGGAAAGGCAGGCAGAGAATTCCCTGCTAGCACCTTCTCTGTGTCCGGGAAGGAGAAATGTTCACATTGTTTCACAGAATCGCATTTGCGTCGCTGCAGGGAACATTAACGCTTATTCAGGACGAAAGAAAGCACAGAGCCCCAGATTTGCTGTTGCCCTGGAGAGCTTGCAGAGCACTGGGGAAAGGCAGGCAGAGAATTCCCTGCTAGCACCTTCTCTGTGCCTGGGAAGGAGAAGTCTTCACGTTGTTACTCGGAATCGCATTTGCGTCGCTGTAGAGAACACTAACGCTTGTTCAGGACGAAAGAAAGCACAGAGCCCCAGATTTGCTGTTGCCCTGGAGAGCTTGCAGAGCACTGGGGAAAGGCAGGCAGAGAATTCCCTGCTAGCACCTTCTCTGTGTCCGGGAAGGAAAACTGTTCGCATTTGCTTCACAGAACCGCTTTTCTGCAGGGAACATTAACGCTTCTTCAGGACGAAAGAAAGCACAGAGCCCCAGATTTGCTGTTGCCCTGGAGAGCTTGCAGAGCACTGGGGAAAGGCAGGCAGAGAATTCCCTGATAGCACCTTCTCTGTGTCCGGGAACGAAAACTGTTCGCATTTGCTTCACAGAACCGCTTTTCTGCAGAGAACACTAACGCTTGTTCAGGACGAAAGAAAGCACAGAGCCCCAGATTTGCTGTTGCCCTGGAGAGCTTGCAGAGCACTGGGGAAAGGCAGGCAGAGAATTCCCTGCTAGCACCTTCTCTGTGTCCGGGAAGGAGAAATGTTCACGTTGTTACTCGGAATCGCATTTGCGTCGCTGTAGAGAACACTAACGCTTGTTCAGGACGAAAGAAAGCACAGAGCGCCAGATTTGCTATTGCCCTGGAGAGCTTGCAGAGCACTGGGGAAAGGCAGGCAGAGAATTCCCTGCTAGCACCTTCTCTGTGTCCGGGAAGGAGAAGTCTTCACGTTGTTACTCGGAATCGCATTTGCGTCGCTGTAGAGAACACTAACGCTTGTTCAGGACGAAAGAAAGCACAGAGCCCCAGATTTGCTGTTGCCCTGGAGAGCTTGCAGAGCACCGGGGAAAGGCAGGCAGAGAATTCCCCGCTAGCACCTTCTCTGTGTCCGGGAAGGAAAACTGTTCGCATTTGCTTCACAGAACCGCTTTTCTGCAGGGAACATTAACGCTTGTTCAGGACGAAAGAAAGCACAGAGCGCCAGATTTGCTGTTTCCCTGGAGAGCTTGCAGAGCACTGGGGAAAGGCAGGCAGAGAATTCCCTGCTAGCACCTTCTCTGTGTCCAGGAAGGAAAACTGTTCGCATTTGCTTCACAGAACCGCTTTTCTGCAGGGAACATTAACGCTTGTTCAGGACGAAAGAAAGCACAGAGCCCCAGATTTGCTGTTGCCCTGGAGAGCTTGCAGAGCACTGGGGAAAGGCAGGCAGAGAATTCCCTGCTAGCACCTTCTCTGTGTCCGGGAAGGAAAACTGTTCGCATTTGCTTCACAGAACCGCTTTTCTGCAGGGAACATTAACGCTTGTTCAGGACGAAAGAAAGCACAGAGCCCCAGATTTGCTGTTGCCCTGGAGAGCTTGCAGAGCACTGGGGAAAGGCAGGCAGAGAATTCCCTGCTAGCACCTTCTCTGTGTCCGGGAAGGAAAACTGTTCGCATTTGCTTCACAGAACCGCTTTTCTGCAGAGAACACTAACGCTTGTTCAGGACGAAAGAAAGCACAGAGCCCCAGATTTGCTGTTGCCCTGGAGAGCTTGCAGAGCACTGGGGAAAGGCAGGCAGAGAATTCCCTGCTAGCACCTTCTCTGTGTCCGGGAATGAGAAGTCTTCACATTGTTACACGGAATCGCATTTGCGTCGCTGTAGAGAACACTAACGCTTGTTCAGGACGAAAGAAAGCACAGAGCCCCAGATTTGCTGTTGCCCTGGAGAGCTTGCAGAGCACTGGGGAAAGGCAGGCAGAGAATTCCCTGATAGCACCTTCTCTGTGTCCGGGAAGGAGAAATGTTCACATTGTTTCACAGAATCGCATTTGCGTCGCTGCAGGGAACATTAACGCTTATTCAGGACGAAAGAAAGCACAGAGCCCCAGATTTGCTGTTGCCCTGGAGAGCTTGCAGAGCACTGGGGAAAGGCAGGCAGAGAATTCCCTGCTAGCACCTTCTCTGTGTCCGGGAAGGAAAACTGTTCGCATTTGCTTCACAGAACCGCTTTTCTGCAGGGAACATTAACGCTTGTTCAGCACGAAAGAAAGCACGGAGCCCCAGATTTGCTGTTGCCCTGGAGAGCTTGCAGAGCACTGGGGAAAGGCAGGCAGAGAATTCCCTGCTAGCACCTTCTCTGTGTCCGGGAAGGAGAAATGTTCACATTGTTTCACAGAATCGCATTTGCGTCGCTGCAGAGAACACTAACGCTTGTTCAGGACGAAAGAAAGCACAGAGCCCCAGATTTGCTGTTGCCCTGGAGAGCTTGCAGAGCACCGGGGAAAGGCAGGCAGAGAATTCCCTGCTAGCACCTTCTCTGTGTCCGGGAAGGAAAACTGTTCGCATTTGCTTCACAGAACCGCTTTTCTGCAGGGAACATTAACGCTTGTTCAGGACGAAAGAAAGCACAGAGCCCCAGATTTGCTGTTGCCCTGGAGAGCTTGCAGAGCACTGGGGAAAGGCAGGCAGAGAATTCCCTGCTAGCACCTTCTCTGTGCCTGGGAATGAGAAGTCTTCACGTTGTTACTCGGAATCGCATTTGCGTCGCTGTAGAGAACACTAACGCTTGTTCAGGACGAAAGAAAGCACAGAGCCCCAGATTTGCTGTTGCCCTGGAGAGCTTGCAGAGCACTGGGGAAAGGCAGGCAGAGAATTCCCTGCTAGCACCTTCTCTGTGTCCGGGAAGGAAAACTGTTCGCATTTGCTTCACAGAACCGCTTTTCTGCAGGGAACATTAACGCTTGTTCAGGACGAAAGAAAGCACAGAGCCCCAGATTTGCTGTTGCCCTGGAGAGCTTGCAGAGCACTGGGGAAAGGCAGGCAGAGAATTCCCTGCTAGCACCTTCTCTGTGTCCGGGAAGGAAAACTGTTCGCATTTGCTTCACAGAACCGCTTTTCTGCAGGGAACATTAACGCTTCTTCAGGACGAAAGAAAGCACAGAGCCCCAGATTTGCTGTTGCCCTGGAGAGCTTGCAGAGCACTGGGGAAAGGCAGGCAGAGAATTCCCTGCTAGCACCTTCTCTGTGCCTGGGAAGGAGAAGTCTTCACGTTGTTACTCGGAATCGCATTTGCGTCGCTGTAGGGAACATTAACGCTTGTTCAGGACGAAAGAAAGCACAGAGCCCCAGATTTGCTGTTGCCCTGGAGAGCTTGCAGAGCACTGGGGAAAGGCAGGCAGAGAATTCCCTGCTAGCACCTTCTCTGTGTCCGGGAACGAAAACTGTTCGCATTTGCTTCACAGAACCGCTTTTCTGCAGAGAACACTAACGCTTGTTCAGGACGAAAGAAAGCACAGAGCCCCAGATTTGCTGTTGCCCTGGAGAGCTTGCAGAGCACTGGGGAAAGGCAGGCAGAGAATTCCCTGCTAGCACCTTCTCTGTGTCCGGGAAGGAGAAATGTTCACGTTGTTACTCGGAATCGCATTTGCGTCGCTGTAGAGAACACTAACGCTTGTTCAGGACGAAAGAAAGCACAGAGCGCCAGATTTGCTGTTGCCCTGGAGAGCTTGCAGAGCACTGGGGAAAGGCAGGCAGAGAATTCCCCGCTAGCACCTTCTCTGTGTCCGGGAAGGAAAACTGTTCGCATTTGCTTCACAGAACCGCTTTTCTGCAGGGAACATTAACGCTTGTTCAGGACGAAAGAAAGCACAGAGCCCCAGATTTGCTGTTGCCCTGGAGAGCTTGCAGAACACCGGGGAAAGGCAGGCAGAGAATTCCCTGCTAGCACCTTCTCTGTGTCCGGGAAGGAAAACTGTTCGCATTTGCTTCACAGAACCGCTTTTCTGCAGGGAACATTAACGCTTGTTCAGGACGAAAGAAAGCACAGAGCCCCAGATTTGCTGTTGCCCTGGAGAGCTTGCAGAGCACTGGGGAAAGGCAGGCAGAGAATTCCCTGCTAGCACCTTCTCTGTGTCCGGGAAGGAGAAATGTTCACATTCTTTCACAGAATCGCATTTGCGTAGCTGCAGGGAACATTAACGCTTATTCAGGACGAAAGAAAGCACAGAGCCCCAGATTTGCTGTTGCCCTGGAGAGCTTGCAGAGCACTGGGGAAAGGCATGCAGAGAATTCCCCGCTAGCACCTTCTCTGTGTCCGGGAAGGAAAACTGTTCGCATTTGCTTCACAGAACCGCTTTTCTGCAGGGAACATTAACGCTTGTTCAGGACGAAAGAAAGCACAGAGCGCCAGATTTGCTGTTGCCCTGGAGAGCTTGCAGAGCACTGGGGAAAGGCAGGCAGAGAATTCCCTGCTAGCACCTTCTCTGTGTCCGGGAAGGAGAAATGTTCACATTGTTTCACAGAATCGCATTTGCGTAGCTGCAGGGAACATTAACGATTGTTCAGGACGAAAGAAAGCACAGAGCCCCAGATTTGCTGTTGCCCTGGAGAGCTTGCAGAGCACTGGGGAAAGGCAGGCAGAGAATTCCCTGCTAGCACCTTCTCTGTGTCCGGGAAGGAAAACTGTTCGCATTTGCTTCACAGAACCGCTTTTCTGCAGAGAACACTAACGCTTGTTCAGGACGAAAGAAAGCACAGAGCCCCAGATTTGCTGTTGCCCTGGAGAGCTTGCAGAGCACTGGGGAAAGGCAGGCAGAGAATTCCCTGCTAGCACCTTCTCTGTGTCCGGGAAGGAGAAATGTTCACATTGTTTCACAGAATCGCATTTGCGTCGCTGCAGGGAACATTAACGCTTATTCAGGACGAAAGAAAGCACAGAGCCCCAGATTTGCTGTTGCCCTGGAGAGCTTGCAGAGCACTGGGGAAAGGCAGGCAGAGAATTCCCTGCTAGCACCTTCTCTGTGTCCGGGAAGGAAAACTGTTCGCATTTGCTTCACAGAACCGCTTTTCTGCAGGGAACATTAACGCTTGTTCAGGACGAAAGAAAGCACAGAGCCCCAGATTTGCTGTTGCCCTGGAGAGCTTGCAGAGCACTGGGGAAAGGCAGGCAGAGAATTCCCTGCTAGCGCCTTCTCTGTGTCCGGGAAGGAAAACTGTTCGCATTTGCTTCACAGAACCGCTTTTCTGCAGAGAACACTAACGCTTGTTCAGGACAAAAGAAAGCACAGAGCCCCAGATTTGCTGTTTCCCTGGACAGCTTGCAGAGCACTGGGGAAAGGCAGGCAGAGAATTCCCTGCTAGCACCTTCTCTGTGTCCGGGAAGGAGAAATGTTCACATTGTTTCACAGAATCGCATTTGCGTCGCTGCAGGGAACATTAACGCTTATTCAGGACGAAAGAAAGCACAGAGCCCCAGATTTGCTGTTGCCCTGGAGAGCTTGCAGAGCACTGGGGAAAGGCAGGCAGAGAATTCCCTGCTAGCACCTTCTCTGTGTCCGGGAAGGAAAACTGTTCGCATTTGCTTCACAGAACAGCTTTTCTGCAGAGAACACTAACGCTTGTTCAGGACGAAAGAAAGCACAGAGCCCCAGATTTGCTGTTGCCCTGGAGAGCTTGCAGAGCACTGGGGAAAGGCAGGCAGAGAATTCCCTGCTAGCACCTTCTCTGTGTCCGGGAAGGAAAACTGTTCACATTTGCTTCACAGAACCGCTTTTCTGCAGAGAACACTAACGCTTGTTCAGGACGAAAGAAAGCACAGAGCCCCAGATTGGCTGTTGCCCTGGAGAGCTTGCAGAGCACTGGGGAAAGGCAGGCAGAGAATTCCCTGATAGCACCTTCTCTGTGTCCGGGAAGGAAAACTGTTCGCATTTGCTTCACAGAACCGCTTTTCTGCAGGGAACATTAACGCTTCTTCAGGACGAAAGAAAGCACAGAGCCCCAGATTTGCTGTTGCCCTGGAGAGCTTGCAGAGCACTGGGGAAAGGCAGGCAGAGAATTCCCTGCTAGCACCTTCTCTGTGTCCGGGAAGGAAAACTGTTCGCATTTGCTTCACAGAACCGCTTTTCTGCAGGGAACATTAACGCTTGTTCAGGACGAAAGAAAGCACAGAGCGCCAGATTTGCTGTTTCCCTGGAGAGCTTGCAGAGCACTGGGGAAAGGCAGGCAGAGAATTCCCTGCTAGCACCTTCTCTGTGTCCAGGAAGGAAAACTGTTCGCATTTGCTTCACAGAACCGCTTTTCTGCAGAGAACACTAACGCTTGTTCAGGACGAAAGAAAGCACAGAGCCCCAGATTTGCTGTTGCCCTGGAGAGCTTGCAGAGCACTGGGGAAAGGCAGGCAGAGAATTCCCTGCTAGCACCTTCTCTGTGCCTAGGCAGGAGAAATGTTCACATTGTTTCACAGAATCGCATTTGCGTCGCTGCAGAGAACACTAACGCTTGTTCAGGACGAAAGAAAGCACAGAGCCCCAGATTTGCTGTTGCCCTGGAGAGCTTGCAGAGCACTGGGGAAAGGCAGGCAGAGAATTCCCTGCTAGCACCTTCTCTGTGTCCGGGAAGGAAAACTGTTCGCATTTGCTTCACAGAACCGCTTTTCTTCAGAGAACACTAACGCTTGTTCAGGACGAAAGAAAGCACAGAGCCCCAGATTTGCTGTTGCCCTGGAGAGCTTGCAGAGCACTGGGGAAAGGCAGGCAGAGAATTCCCTGATAGCACCTTCTCTGTGTCCGGGAATGAGAAGTCTTCACGTTGTTACTCGGAATCGCATTTGCGTCGCTGTAGAGAACACTAACGCTTGTTCAGGACGAAAGAAAGCACAGAGCCCCAGATTTGCTGTTGCCCTGGAGAGCTTGCAGAGCACTGGGGAAAGGCAGGCAGAGAATTCCCTGCTAGCACCTTCTCTGTGTCCGGGAAGGAGAAATGCTCACATTGTTTCACAGAATCGCATTTGCGTCGCTGCAGGGAACATTAACGCTTGTTCAGGACGAAAGAAAGCACAGAGCCCCAGATTTGCTGTTGCCCTGGAGAGCTTGCAGAGCACTGGGGAAAGGCAGGCAGAGAATTCCCTGCTAGCATCTTCTCTGTGTCCGGGAAGGAAAACTGTTCGCATTTGCTTCACAGAACCGCTTTTCTGCAGGGAACATTAACGCTTGTTCAGGACGAAAGAAAGCACAGAGCCCCAGATTTGCTGTTGCCCTGGAGAGCTTGCAGAGCACTGGGGAAAGGCAGGCAGAGAATTCCCTGCTAGCACCTTCTCTGTGTCCGGGAAGGAAAACTGTTCGCATTTGCTTCACAGAACCGCTTTTCTGCAGAGAACACTAACGCTTGTTCAGGACGAAAGAAAGCACAGAGCCCCAGATTTGCTGTTGCCCTGGAGAGCTTGCAGAGCACTGGGGAAAGGCAGGCAGAGAATTCCCTGATAGCACCTTCTCTGTGTCCGGGAATGAGAAGTCTTCACATTGTTACTCGGAATCGCATTTGCGTCGCTGTAGAGAACACTAACGCTTGTTCAGGACGAAAGAAAGCACAGAGCCCCAGATTTGCTGTTGCCCTGGAGAGCTTGCAGAGCATTGGGGAAAGGCAGGCAGAGAATTCCCTGATAGCACCTTCTCTGTGTCCGGGAAGGAGAAATGTTCACATTGTTTCACAGAATCGCATTTGCGTCGCTGCAGGGAACATTAACGCTTATTCAGGACGAAAGAAAGCACAGAGCCCCAGATTTGCTGTTGCCCTGGAGAGCTTGCAGAGCACCGGGGAAAGGCAGGCAGAGAATTCCCTGCTAGCACCTTCTCTGTGTCCGGGAAGGAAAACTGTTCGCATTTGCTTCACAGAACCGCTTTTCTGCAGGGAACATTAACGCTTGTTCAGGACGAAAGAAAGCACAGAGCCCCAGATTTGCTGTTGCCCTGGAGAGCTTGCAGAGCACTGGGGAAAGGCAGGCAGAGAATTCCCTGCTAGCACCTTCTCTGTGCCTGGGAATGAGAAGTCTTCACGTTGTTACTCGGAATCGCATTTGCGTCGCTGTAGAGAACACTAACGCTTGTTCAGGACGAAAGAAAGCACAGAGCCCCAGATTTGCTGTTGCCCTGGAGAGCTTGCAGAGCACTGGGGAAAGGCAGGCAGAGAATTCCCTGCTAGCACCTTCTCTGTGTCCGGGAAGGAAAACTGTTCGCATTTGCTTCACAGAACCGCTTTTCTGCAGGGAACATTAACGCTTGTTCAGGACGAAAGAAAGCACAGAGCCCCAGATTTGCTGTTGCCCTGGAGAGCTTGCAGAGCACTGGGGAAAGGCAGGCAGAGAATTCCCTGCTAGCACCTTCTCTGTGTCCGGGAAGGAAAACTGTTCGCATTTGCTTCACAGAACCGCTTTTCTGCAGGGAACATTAACGCTTCTTCAGGACGAAAGAAAGCACAGAGCCCCAGATTTGCTGTTGCCCTGGAGAGCTTGCAGAGCACTGGGGAAAGGCAGGCAGAGAATTCCCTGCTAGCACCTTCTCTGTGTCCGGGAAGGAGAAATGTTCACATTGTTTCACAGAATCGCATTTGCGTCGCTGCAGGGAACATTAACGCTTATTCAGGACGAAAGAAAGCACAGAGCCCCAGATTTGCTGTTGCCCTGGAGAGCTTGCAGAGCACTGGGGAAAGGCAGGCAGAGAATTCCCTGCTAGCACCTTCTCTGTGCCTGGGAAGGAGAAGTCTTCACGTTGTTACTCGGAATCGCATTTGCGTCGCTGTAGAGAACACTAACACTTGTTCAGGACGAAAGAAAGCACAGAGCCCCAGATTTGCTGTTGCCCTGGAGAGCTTGCAGAGCACTGGGGAAAGGCAGGCAGAGAATTCCCTGCTAGCACCTTCTCTGTGTCCGGGAACGAAAACTGTTCGCATTTGCTTCACAGAACCGCTTTTCTGCAGAGAACACTAACGCTTGTTCAGGACGAAAGAAAGCACAGAGCCCCAGATTTGCTGTTGCCCTGGAGAGCTTGCAGAGCACTGGGGAAAGGCAGGCAGAGAATTCCCTGCTAGCACCTTCTCTGTGTCCGGGAAGGAGAAATGTTCACGTTGTTACTCGGAATCGCATTTGCGTCGCTGTAGAGAACACTAACGCTTGTTCAGGACGAAAGAAAGCACAGAGCCCCAGATTTGCTGTTGCCCTGGAGAGCTTGCAGAGCACTGGGGAAAGGCAGGCAGAGAATTCCCCGCTAGCACCTTCTCTGTGTCCGGGAAGGAAAACTGTTCGCATTTGCTTCACAGAACCGCTTTTCTGCAGGGAACATTAACGCTTGTTCAGGACGAAAGAAAGCACAGAGCCCCAGATTTGCTGTTGCCCTGGAGAGCTTGCAGAGCACCGGGGAAAGGCAGGCAGAGAATTCCCTGCTAGCACCTTCTCTGTGTCCGGGAAGGAAAACTGTTCGCATTTGCTTCACAGAACCGCTTTTCTGCAGGGAACATTAACGCTTGTTCAGGACGAAAGAAAGCACAGAGCCCCAGATTTGCTGTTGCCCTGGAGAGCTTGCAGAGCACTGGGGAAAGGCAGGCAGAGAATTCCCTGCTAGCACCTTCTCTGTGTCCGGGAAGGAGAAATGTTCACATTCTTTCACAGAATCGCATTTGCGTAGCTGCAGGGAACATTAACGCTTATTCAGGACGAAAGAAAGCACAGAGCCCCAGATTTGCTGTTGCCCTGGAGAGCTTGCAGAGCACTGGGGAAAGGCAGGCAGAGAATTCCCTGCTAGCACCTTCTCTGTGTCCGGGAAGGAAAACTGTTCGCATTTGCTTCACAGAACCGCTTTTCTGCAGAGAACACTAACGCTTGTTCAGGACGAAAGAAAGCACAGAGCCCCAGATTTGCTGTTGCCCTGGAGAGCTTGCAGAGCACTGGGGAAAGGCAGGCAGAGAATTCCCTGCTAGCACCTTCTCTGTGTCCGGGAAGGAAAACTGTTCGCATTTGCTTCACAGAACCGCTTTTCTGCAGAGAACACTAACGCTTGTTCAGGACAAAAGAAAGCACAGAGCCCCAGATTTGCTGTTTCCCTGGACAGCTTGCAGAGCACTGGGGAAAGGCAGGCAGAGAATTCCCTGCTAGCACCTTCTCTGTGTCCGGGAAGGAGAAATGTTCACATTGTTTCACAGAATCGCATTTGCGTCGCTGCAGGGAACATTAACGCTTATTCAGGACGAAAGAAAGCACAGAGCCCCAGATTTGCTGTTGCCCTGGAGAGCTTGCAGAGCACTGGGGAAAGGCAGGCAGAGAATTCCCTGCTAGCACCTTCTCTGTGTCCGGGAAGGAGAAGTCTTCACGTTGTTACTCGGAATCGCATTTGCGTCGCTGTAGAGAACACTAACGCTTGTTCAGGACGAAAGAAAGCACAGAGCGCCAGATTTGCTGTTGCCCTGGAGAGCTTGCAGAGCACTGGGGAAAGGCAGGCAGAGAATTCCCCGCTAGCACCTTCTCTGTGTCCGGGAAGGAGAAATGTTCACATTGTTTCACAGAATCGCATTTGCGTAGCTGCAGGGAACATTAACGATTGTTCAGGACGAAAGAAAGCACAGAGCCCCAGATTTGCTGTTGCCCTGGAGAGCTTGCAGAGCACTGGGGAAAGGCAGGCAGAGAATTCCCTGCTAGCACCTTCTCTGTGTCCGGGAAGGAAAACTGTTCGCATTTGCTTCACAGAACCGCTTTTCTGCAGAGAACACTAACGCTTGTTCAGGACGAAAGAAAGCACAGAGCCCCAGATTTGCTGTTGCCCTGGAGAGCTTGCAGAGCACTGGGGAAAGGCAGGCAGAGAATTCCCTGCTAGCACCTTCTCTGTGTCCGGGAAGGAAAACTGTTCACATTTGCTTCACAGAACCGCTTTTCTGCAGAGAACACTAACGCTTGTTCAGGACGAAAGAAAGCACAGAGCCCCAGATTGGCTGTTGCCCTGGAGAGCTTGCAGAGCACTGGGGAAAGGCAGGCAGAGAATTCCCTGATAGCACCTTCTCTGTGTCCGGGAAGGAAAACTGTTCGCATTTGCTTCACAGAACCGCTTTTCTGCAGGGAACATTAACGCTTCTTCAGGACGAAAGAAAGCACAGAGCCCCAGATTTGCTGTTGCCCTGGAGAGCTTGCAGAGCACTGGGGAAAGGCAGGCAGAGAATTCCCTGCTAGCACCTTCTCTGTGTCCGGGACGGAAAACTGTTCGCATTTGCTTCACAGAACCGCTTTTCTGCAGGGAACATTAACGCTTGTTCAGGACGAAAGAAAGCACAGAGCCCCAGATTTGCTGTTGCCCTGGAGAGCTTGCAGAGCACTGGGGAAAGGCAGGCAGAGAATTCCCTGCTAGCATCTTCTCTGTGCCTAGGAAGGAGAAATGTTCACATTGTTTCACAGAATCGCATTTGCGTCGCTGCAGGGAACACTAACGCTTGTTCAGGACAAAAGAAAGCACAGAGCTCCAGATTTGCTGTTGCCCTGGAGAGCTTGCAGAGCACTGGGGAAAGGCAGGCAGAGAATTCCCTGCTAGCACCTTCTCTGTGTCCGGGAAGGAAAACTGTTCGCATTTGCTTCACAGAACCGCTTTTCTGCAGGGAACATTAACGCTTGTTCAGGACGAAAGAAAGCACAGAGCCCCAGATTTGCTGTTGCCCTGGAGAGCTTGCAGAGCACCGGGGAAAGGCAGGCAGAGAATTCCCTGCTAGCACCTTCTCTGTGTCCGGGAAGGAAAACTGTTCGCATTTGCTTTACAGAACCGCTTTTATGCAGGGAACATTAACGCTTGTTCAGGACGAAAGAAAGCACGGACCCCAGATTTGCTGTTGCCCTGGAGAGCTTGCAGAGCACTGGGGAAAGGCAGGCAGAGAATTCCCCGCTAGCACCTTCTCTGTGTCCGGGAAGGAAAACTGTTCGCATTTGCTTCACAGAACCGCTTTTCTGCGGAGAACACTAACGCTTGTTCAGGACGAAAGAAAGCACAGAGCCCCAGATTTGCTGTTGTCCTGGAGAGCTTGCAGAGCACTGGGGAAAGGCAGGCAGAGAATTCCCTGCTAGCATCTTCTCTGTGCCTAGGAAGGAGAAATGTTCACATTGTTTCACAGAATCGCATTTGCGTCGCTGCAGGGAACACTAACGCTTGTTCAGGACGAAAGAAAGCACAGAGCCCCAGATTTGCTGTTGCCCTGGAGAGCTTGCAGAGCACTGGGGAAAGGCAGGCAGAGAATTCCCTGCTAGCACCTTCTCTGTGTCCGGGAAGGAGAAATGTTCACATTGTTTCACAGAATCGCATTTGCGTCGCTGCAGGGAACATTAACGCTTATTCAGGACGAAAGAAAGCACAGAGCCCCAGATTTGCTGTTGCCCTGGAGAGCTTGCAGAGCACTGGGGAAAGGCAGGCAGAGAATTCCCTGCTAGCACCTTCTCTGTGCCTGGGAAGGAGAAGTCTTCACGTTGTTACTCGGAATCGCATTTGCGTCGCTGTAGAGAACACTAACGCTTGTTCAGGACGAAAGAAAGCACAGAGCCCCAGATTTGCTGTTGCCCTGGAGAGCTTGCAGAGCACTGGGGAAAGGCAGGCAGAGAATTCCCTGCTAGCACCTTCTCTGTGTCCGGGAAGGAAAACTGTTCGCATTTGCTTCACAGAACCGCTTTTCTGCAGGGAACATTAACGCTTCTTCAGGACGAAAGAAAGCACAGAGCCCCAGATTTGCTGTTGCCCTGGAGAGCTTGCAGAGCACTGGGGAAAGGCAGGCAGAGAATTCCCTGCTAGCACCTTCTCTGTGTCCGGGAACGAAAACTGTTCGCATTTGCTTCACAGAACCGCTTTTCTGCAGAGAACACTAACGCTTGTTCAGGACGAAAGAAAGCACAGAGCCCCAGATTTGCTGTTGCCCTGGAGAGCTTGCAGAGCACTGGGGAAAGGCAGGCAGAGAATTCCCTGCTAGCACCTTCTCTGTGTCCGGGAAGGAGAAATGTTCACGTTGTTACTCGGAATCGCATTTGCGTCGCTGTAGAGAACACTAACGCTTGTTCAGGACGAAAGAAAGCACAGAGCCCCAGATTTGCTGTTGCCCTGGAGAGCTTGCAGAGCACTGGGGAAAGGCAGGCAGAGAATTCCCTGCTAGCACCTTCTCTGTGTCCGGGAAGGAGAAATGCTCACATTGTTTCACAGAATCGCATTTGCGTCGCTGCAGGGAACATTAACGCTTGTTCAGGACGAAAGAAAGCACAGAGCCCCAGATTTGCTGTTGCCCTGGAGAGCTTGCAGAGCACTGGGGAAAGGCAGGCAGAGAATTCCCTGCTAGCATCTTCTCTGTGTCCGGGAAGGAAAACTGTTCGCATTTGCTTCACAGAACCGCTTTTCTGCAGGGAACATTAACGCTTGTTCAGGACGAAAGAAAGCACAGAGCCCCAGATTTGCTGTTGCCCTGGAGAGCTTGCAGAGCACTGGGGAAAGGCAGGCAGAGAATTCCCTGCTAGCACCTTCTCTGTGTCCGGGAAGGAAAACTGTTCGCATTTGCTTCACAGAACCGCTTTTCTGCAGAGAACACTAACGCTTCTTCAGGACGAAAGAAAGCACAGAGCCCCAGATTTGCTGTTGCCCTGGAGAGCTTGCAGAGCACTGGGGAAAGGCAGGCAGAGAATTCCCTGATAGCACCTTCTCTGTGTCCGGGAATGAGAAGTCTTCACATTGTTACTCGGAATCGCATTTGCGTCGCTGTAGAGAACACTAACGCTTGTTCAGGACGAAAGAAAGCACAGAGCCCCAGATTTGCTGTTGCCCTGGAGAGCTTGCAGAGCATTGGGGAAAGGCAGGCAGAGAATTCCCTGATAGCACCTTCTCTGTGTCCGGGAAGGAGAAATGTTCACATTGTTTCACAGAATCGCATTTGCGTCGCTGCAGGGAACATTAACGCTTATTCAGGACGAAAGAAAGCACAGAGCCCCAGATTTGCTGTTGCCCTGGAGAGCTTGCAGAGCACCGGGGAAAGGCAGGCAGAGAATTCCCTGCTAGCACCTTCTCTGTGTCCGGGAAGGAAAACTGTTCGCATTTGCTTCACAGAACCGCTTTTCTGCAGGGAACATTAACGCTTGTTCAGGACGAAAGAAAGCACAGAGCCCCAGATTTGCTGTTGCCCTGGAGAGCTTGCAGAGCACTGGGGAAAGGCAGGCAGAGAATTCCCTGCTAGCACCTTCTCTGTGCCTGGGAATGAGAAGTCTTCACGTTGTTACTCGGAATCGCATTTGCGTCGCTGTAGAGAACACTAACGCTTGTTCAGGACGAAAGAAAGCACAGAGCCCCAGATTTGCTGTTGCCCTGGAGAGCTTGCAGAGCACTGGGGAAAGGCAGGCAGAGAATTCCCTGCTAGCACCTTCTCTGTGTCCGGGAAGGAAAACTGTTCGCATTTGCTTCACAGAACCGCTTTTCTGCAGGGAACATTAACGCTTGTTCAGGACGAAAGAAAGCACAGAGCCCCAGATTTGCTGTTGCCCTGGAGAGCTTGCAGAGCACTGGGGAAAGGCAGGCAGAGAATTCCCTGCTAGCACCTTCTCTGTGTCCGGGAAGGAAAACTGTTCGCATTTGCTTCACAGAACCGCTTTTCTGCAGGGAACATTAACGCTTCTTCAGGACGAAAGAAAGCACAGAGCCCCAGATTTGCTGTTGCCCTGGAGAGCTTGCAGAGCACTGGGGAAAGGCAGGCAGAGAATTCCCTGCTAGCACCTTCTCTGTGTCCGGGAAGGAGAAATGTTCACATTGTTTCACAGAATCGCATTTGCGTCGCTGCAGGGAACATTAACGCTTATTCAGGACGAAAGAAAGCACAGAGCCCCAGATTTGCTGTTGCCCTGGAGAGCTTGCAGAGCACTGGGGAAAGGCAGGCAGAGAATTCCCTGCTAGCACCTTCTCTGTGCCTGGGAAGGAGAAGTCTTCACGTTGTTACTCGGAATCGCATTTGCGTCGCTGTAGAGAACACTAACACTTGTTCAGGACGAAAGAAAGCACAGAGCCCCAGATTTGCTGTTGCCCTGGAGAGCTTGCAGAGCACTGGGGAAAGGCAGGCAGAGAATTCCCTGCTAGCACCTTCTCTGTGTCCGGGAACGAAAACTGTTCGCATTTGCTTCACAGAACCGCTTTTCTGCAGAGAACACTAACGCTTGTTCAGGACGAAAGAAAGCACAGAGCCCCAGATTTGCTGTTGCCCTGGAGAGCTTGCAGAGCACTGGGGAAAGGCAGGCAGAGAATTCCCTGCTAGCACCTTCTCTGTGTCCGGGAAGGAGAAATGTTCACGTTGTTACTCGGAATCGCATTTGCGTCGCTGTAGAGAACACTAACGCTTGTTCAGGACGAAAGAAAGCACAGAGCCCCAGATTTGCTGTTGCCCTGGAGAGCTTGCAGAGCACTGGGGAAAGGCAGGCAGAGAATTCCCCGCTAGCACCTTCTCTGTGTCCGGGAAGGAAAACTGTTCGCATTTGCTTCACAGAACCGCTTTTCTGCAGGGAACATTAACGCTTGTTCAGGACGAAAGAAAGCACAGAGCCCCAGATTTGCTGTTGCCCTGGAGAGCTTGCAGAGCACCGGGGAAAGGCAGGCAGAGAATTCCCTGCTAGCACCTTCTCTGTGTCCGGGAAGGAAAACTGTTCGCATTTGCTTCACAGAACCGCTTTTCTGCAGGGAACATTAACGCTTGTTCAGGACGAAAGAAAGCACAGAGCCCCAGATTTGCTGTTGCCCTGGAGAGCTTGCAGAGCACTGGGGAAAGGCAGGCAGAGAATTCCCTGCTAGCACCTTCTCTGTGTCCGGGAAGGAGAAATGTTCACATTCTTTCACAGAATCGCATTTGCGTAGCTGCAGGGAACATTAACGCTTATTCAGGACGAAAGAAAGCACAGAGCCCCAGATTTGCTGTTGCCCTGGAGAGCTTGCAGAGCACTGGGGAAAGGCAGGCAGAGAATTCCCTGCTAGCACCTTCTCTGTGTCCGGGAAGGAAAACTGTTCGCATTTGCTTCACAGAACCGCTTTTCTGCAGAGAACACTAACGCTTGTTCAGGACGAAAGAAAGCACAGAGCCCCAGATTTGCTGTTGCCCTGGAGAGCTTGCAGAGCACTGGGGAAAGGCAGGCAGAGAATTCCCTGCTAGCACCTTCTCTGTGTCCGGGAAGGAAAACTGTTCGCATTTGCTTCACAGAACCGCTTTTCTGCAGAGAACACTAACGCTTGTTCAGGACAAAAGAAAGCACAGAGCCCCAGATTTGCTGTTTCCCTGGACAGCTTGCAGAGCACTGGGGAAAGGCAGGCAGAGAATTCCCTGCTAGCACCTTCTCTGTGTCCGGGAAGGAGAAATGTTCACATTGTTTCACAGAATCGCATTTGCGTCGCTGCAGGGAACATTAACGCTTATTCAGGACGAAAGAAAGCACAGAGCCCCAGATTTGCTGTTGCCCTGGAGAGCTTGCAGAGCACTGGGGAAAGGCAGGCAGAGAATTCCCTGCTAGCACCTTCTCTGTGTCCGGGAAGGAGAAGTCTTCACGTTGTTACTCGGAATCGCATTTGCGTCGCTGTAGAGAACACTAACGCTTGTTCAGGACGAAAGAAAGCACAGAGCGCCAGATTTGCTGTTGCCCTGGAGAGCTTGCAGAGCACTGGGGAAAGGCAGGCAGAGAATTCCCCGCTAGCACCTTCTCTGTGTCCGGGAAGGAGAAATGTTCACATTGTTTCACAGAATCGCATTTGCGTAGCTGCAGGGAACATTAACGATTGTTCAGGACGAAAGAAAGCACAGAGCCCCAGATTTGCTGTTGCCCTGGAGAGCTTGCAGAGCACTGGGGAAAGGCAGGCAGAGAATTCCCTGCTAGCACCTTCTCTGTGTCCGGGAAGGAAAACTGTTCGCATTTGCTTCACAGAACCGCTTTTCTGCAGAGAACACTAACGCTTGTTCAGGACGAAAGAAAGCACAGAGCCCCAGATTTGCTGTTGCCCTGGAGAGCTTGCAGAGCACTGGGGAAAGGCAGGCAGAGAATTCCCTGCTAGCACCTTCTCTGTGTCCGGGAAGGAAAACTGTTCACATTTGCTTCACAGAACCGCTTTTCTGCAGAGAACACTAACGCTTGTTCAGGACGAAAGAAAGCACAGAGCCCCAGATTGGCTGTTGCCCTGGAGAGCTTGCAGAGCACTGGGGAAAGGCAGGCAGAGAATTCCCTGATAGCACCTTCTCTGTGTCCGGGAAGGAAAACTGTTCGCATTTGCTTCACAGAACCGCTTTTCTGCAGGGAACATTAACGCTTCTTCAGGACGAAAGAAAGCACAGAGCCCCAGATTTGCTGTTGCCCTGGAGAGCTTGCAGAGCACTGGGGAAAGGCAGGCAGAGAATTCCCTGCTAGCACCTTCTCTGTGTCCGGGACGGAAAACTGTTCGCATTTGCTTCACAGAACCGCTTTTCTGCAGGGAACATTAACGCTTGTTCAGGACGAAAGAAAGCACAGAGCCCCAGATTTGCTGTTGCCCTGGAGAGCTTGCAGAGCACTGGGGAAAGGCAGGCAGAGAATTCCCTGCTAGCATCTTCTCTGTGCCTAGGAAGGAGAAATGTTCACATTGTTTCACAGAATCGCATTTGCGTCGCTGCAGGGAACACTAACGCTTGTTCAGGACAAAAGAAAGCACAGAGCTCCAGATTTGCTGTTGCCCTGGAGAGCTTGCAGAGCACTGGGGAAAGGCAGGCAGAGAATTCCCTGCTAGCACCTTCTCTGTGTCCGGGAAGGAAAACTGTTCGCATTTGCTTCACAGAACCGCTTTTCTGCAGGGAACATTAACGCTTGTTCAGGACGAAAGAAAGCACAGAGCCCCAGATTTGCTGTTGCCCTGGAGAGCTTGCAGAGCACCGGGGAAAGGCAGGCAGAGAATTCCCTGCTAGCACCTTCTCTGTGTCCGGGAAGGAAAACTGTTCGCATTTGCTTTACAGAACCGCTTTTATGCAGGGAACATTAACGCTTGTTCAGGACGAAAGAAAGCACGGACCCCAGATTTGCTGTTGCCCTGGAGAGCTTGCAGAGCACTGGGGAAAGGCAGGCAGAGAATTCCCCGCTAGCACCTTCTCTGTGTCCGGGAAGGAAAACTGTTCGCATTTGCTTCACAGAACCGCTTTTCTGCGGAGAACACTAACGCTTGTTCAGGACGAAAGAAAGCACAGAGCCCCAGATTTGCTGTTGTCCTGGAGAGCTTGCAGAGCACTGGGGAAAGGCAGGCAGAGAATTCCCTGCTAGCATCTTCTCTGTGCCTAGGAAGGAGAAATGTTCACATTGTTTCACAGAATCGCATTTGCGTCGCTGCAGGGAACACTAACGCTTGTTCAGGACGAAAGAAAGCACAGAGCCCCAGATTTGCTGTTGCCCTGGAGAGCTTGCAGAGCACTGGGGAAAGGCAGGCAGAGAATTCCCTGCTAGCACCTTCTCTGTGTCCGGGAAGGAGAAATGTTCACATTGTTTCACAGAATCGCATTTGCGTCGCTGCAGGGAACATTAACGCTTATTCAGGACGAAAGAAAGCACAGAGCCCCAGATTTGCTGTTGCCCTGGAGAGCTTGCAGAGCACTGGGGAAAGGCAGGCAGAGAATTCCCTGCTAGCACCTTCTCTGTGCCTGGGAAGGAGAAGTCTTCACGTTGTTACTCGGAATCGCATTTGCGTCGCTGTAGAGAACACTAACGCTTGTTCAGGACGAAAGAAAGCACAGAGCCCCAGATTTGCTGTTGCCCTGGAGAGCTTGCAGAGCACTGGGGAAAGGCAGGCAGAGAATTCCCTGCTAGCACCTTCTCTGTGTCCGGGAAGGAAAACTGTTCGCATTTGCTTCACAGAACCGCTTTTCTGCAGGGAACATTAACGCTTCTTCAGGACGAAAGAAAGCACAGAGCCCCAGATTTGCTGTTGCCCTGGAGAGCTTGCAGAGCACTGGGGAAAGGCAGGCAGAGAATTCCCTGCTAGCACCTTCTCTGTGTCCGGGAACGAAAACTGTTCGCATTTGCTTCACAGAACCGCTTTTCTGCAGAGAACACTAACGCTTGTTCAGGACGAAAGAAAGCACAGAGCCCCAGATTTGCTGTTGCCCTGGAGAGCTTGCAGAGCACTGGGGAAAGGCAGGCAGAGAATTCCCTGCTAGCACCTTCTCTGTGTCCGGGAAGGAGAAATGTTCACGTTGTTACTCGGAATCGCATTTGCGTCGCTGTAGAGAACACTAACGCTTGTTCAGGACGAAAGAAAGCACAGAGCGCCAGATTTGCTGTTGCCCTGGAGAGCTTGCAGAGCACTGGGGAAAGGCAGGCAGAGAATTCCCCGCTAGCACCTTCTCTGTGTCCGGGAAGGAAAACTGTTCGCATTTGCTTCACAGAACCGCTTTTCTGCAGGGAACATTAACGCTTGTTCAGGACGAAAGAAAGCACAGAGCCCCAGATTTGCTGTTGCCCTGGAGAGCTTGCAGAGCACTGGGGAAAGGCAGGCAGAGAATTCCCTGCTAGCACCTTCTCTGTGTCCGGGAAGGAGAAATGTTCACATTCTTTCACAGAATCGCATTTGCGTAGCTGCAGGGAACACTAACGCTTGTTCAGGACGAAAGAAAGCACAGAGCCCCAGATTTGCTGTTGCCCTGGAGAGCTTGCAGAGCACTGGGGAAAGGCAGGCAGAGAATTCCCTGCTAGCACCTTCTCTGTGTCCGGGAAGGAAAACTGTTCGCATTTGCTTCACAGAACCGCTTTTCTGCAGAGAACACTAACGCTTGTTCAGGACAAAAGAAAGCACAGAGCCCCAGATTTGCTGTTTTCCTGGACAGCTTGCAGAGCACTGGGGAAAGGCAGGCAGAGAATTCCCTGCTAGCACCTTCTCTGTGCCTAGGAAGGAGAAATGTTCACATTGTTTCACAGAATCGCATTTGCGTCGCTGCAGGGAACATTAACGCTTGTTCAGGACGAAAGAAAGCACAGAGCCCCAGATTTGCTGTTGCCCTGGAGAGCTTGCAGAGCACTGGGGAAAGGCAGGCAGAGAATTCCCTGCTAGCACCTTCTCTGTGCCTAGGAAGGAGAAATGTTCACATTGTTTCACAGAATCGCATTTGCGTCGCTGCAGGGACCATTAACGCTTGTTCAGGACGAAAGAAAGCACAGAGCGCCAGATTTGCTGTTGCCCTGGAGAGCTTGCAGAGCACTGGGGAAAGGCAGGCAGAGAATTCCCTGCTAGCACCTTCTCTGTGTCCGGGAAGGAAAACTGTTCGCATTTGCTTCACAGAACCGCTTTTCTGCAGGGACCATTAACGCTTGTTCAGGACGAAAGAAAGCACAGAGCCCCAGATTTGCTGTTGCCCTGGAGAGCTTGCAGAGCACTGGGGAAAGGCAGGCAGAGAATTCCCTGCTAGCACCTTCTCTGTGTCCGGGAAGGAAAACTGTTCGCATTTGCTTCACAGAACCGCTTTTCTGCAGGAAACATTAACGCTTGTTCAGGACGAAAGAAAGCACAGAGCCCCAGATTTGCTGTTGCCCTGGAGAGCTTGCAGAGCACTGGGGAAAGGCAGGCAGAGAATTCCCTGCTAGCACCTTCTCTGTGCCTGGGAAGGAAAACTGTTCGCATTTGCTTCACAGAACCGCTTTTCTGCAGGGAACATTAACGCTTCTTCAGGACGAAAGAAAGCACAGAGCCCCAGATTTGCTGTTGCCCTGGAGAGCTTGCAGAGCACCGGGGAAAGGCAGGCAGAGAATTCCCTGCTAGCACCTTCTCTGTGTCCGGGAAGGAAAACTGTTCGCATTTGCTTCACAGAACCGCTTTTCTGCAGGGAACATTAACGCTTGTTCAGGACGAAAGGAAGCACAGAGCCCCAGATTTGCTGTTGCCCTGGAGAGCTTGCAGAGCACTGGGGAAAGGCAGGCAGAGAATTCCCTGCTAGCACCTTCTCTGTGTCCGGGAAGGAAAACTGTTCGCATTTGCTTCACAGAACCGCTTTTCTGCAGAGAACACTAACGCTTGTTCAGGACGAAAGAAAGCACAGAGCCCCAGATTTGCTGTTGCCCTGGAGAGCTTGCAGAGCACTGGGGAAAGGCAGGCAGAGAATTCCCTGCTAGCGCCTTCTCTGTGTCCGGGAAGGAAAACTGTTCGCATTTGCTTCACAGAACCGCTTCTCTGCAGAGAACACTAACGCTTGTTCAGGACAAAAGAAAGCACAGAGCCCCAGATTTGCTGTTTCCCTGGACAGCTTGCAGAGCACTGGGGAAAGGCAGGCAGAGAATTCCCTGCTAGCACCTTCTCTGTGTCCGGGAAGGAGAAATGTTCACATTGTTTCACAGAATCGCATTTGCGTCGCTGCAGGGAACATTAATGCTTATTCAGGACGAAAGAAAGCACAGAGCCCCAGATTTGCTGTTGCCCTGGAGAGCTTGCAGAGCACTGGGGAAAGGCAGGCAGAGAATTCCCTGCTAGCACCTTCTCTGTGTCCGGGAAGGAAAACTGTTCGCATTTGCTTCACAGAACCGCTTTTCTGCAGAGAACACTAACGCTTGTTCAGGACGAAAGAAAGCACAGAGCCCCAGATTTGCTGTTGCCCTGGAGAGCTTGCAGAGCACTGGGGAAAGGCAGGCAGAGAATTCCCTGCTAGCACCTTCTCTGTGTCCGGGAAGGAGAAATGTTCACATTGTTTCACAGAATCGCATTTGCGTCGCTGCAGGGAACATTAACGCTTATTCAGGACGAAAGAAAGCACAGAGCCCCAGATTTGCTGTTGCCCTGGAGAGCTTGCAGAGCACTGGGGAAAGGCAGGCAGAGAATTCCCTGCTAGCACCTTCTCTGTGTCCGGGAAGGAAAACTGTTCGCATTTGCTTCACAGAACCGCTTTTCTGCAGGGAACATTAACGCATGTTCAGGACGAAAGAAAGCACAGAGCCCCAGATTTGCTGTTGCCCTGGAGAGCTTGCAGAGCACCGGGGAAAGGCAGGCAGAGAATTCCCTGCTAGCACCTTCTCTGTGTCCGGGAAGGAAAACTGTTCGCATTTGCTTTACAGAACCGCTTTTCTGCAGAGAACACTAACGCTTGTTCAGGACGAAAGAAAGCACAGAGCCCCAGATTTGCTGTTGCCCTGGAGAGCTTGCAGAGCACTGGGGAAAGGCAGGCAGAGAATTCCCTGCTAGCACCTTCTCTGTGTCCGGGAAGGAAAACTGTTCGCATTTGCTTCACAGAACCGCTTTTCTGCAGAGAACACTAACGCTTGTTCAGGACGAAAGAAAGCACAGAGCCCCAGATTTGCTGTTGCCCTGGAGAGCTTGCAGAGCACTGGGGAAAGGCAGGCAGAGAATTCCCTGCTAGCACCTTCTCTGTGTCCGGGAAGGAAAACTGTTCGCATTTGCTTCACAGAACCGCTTTTCTGCAGAGAACACTAACGCTTGTTCAGGACAAAAGAAAGCACAGAGCCCCAGATTTGCTGTTTCCCTGGACAGCTTGCAGAGCACTGGGGAAAGGCAGGCAGAGAATTCCCTGCTAGCACCTTCTCTGTGTCCGGGAAGGAGAAATGTTCACATTGTTTCACAGAATCGCATTTGCGTCGCTGCAGGGAACATTAACGCTTATTCAGGACGAAAGAAAGCACAGAGCCCCAGATTTGCTGTTGCCCTGGAGAGCTTGCAGAGCACTGGGGAAAGGCAGGCAGAGAATTCCCTGCTAGCACCTTCTCTGTGTCCGGGAAGGAGAAGTCTTCACGTTGTTACTCGGAATCGCATTTGCGTCGCTGTAGAGAACACTAACGCTTGTTCAGGACGAAAGAAAGCACAGAGCGCCAGATTTGCTGTTGCCCTGGAGAGCTTGCAGAGCACTGGGGAAAGGCAGGCAGAGAATTCCCCGCTAGCACCTTCTCTGTGTCCGGGAAGGAGAAATGTTCACATTGTTTCACAGAATCGCATTTGCGTAGCTGCAGGGAACATTAACGATTGTTCAGGACGAAAGAAAGCACAGAGCCCCAGATTTGCTGTTGCCCTGGAGAGCTTGCAGAGCACTGGGGAAAGGCAGGCAGAGAATTCCCTGCTAGCACCTTCTCTGTGTCCGGGAAGGAAAACTGTTCGCATTTGCTTCACAGAACCGCTTTTCTGCAGAGAACACTAACGCTTGTTCAGGACGAAAGAAAGCACAGAGCCCCAGATTTGCTGTTGCCCTGGAGAGCTTGCAGAGCACTGGGGAAAGGCAGGCAGAGAATTCCCTGCTAGCACCTTCTCTGTGTCCGGGAAGGAAAACTGTTCACATTTGCTTCACAGAACCGCTTTTCTGCAGAGAACACTAACGCTTGTTCAGGACGAAAGAAAGCACAGAGCCCCAGATTGGCTGTTGCCCTGGAGAGCTTGCAGAGCACTGGGGAAAGGCAGGCAGAGAATTCCCTGATAGCACCTTCTCTGTGTCCGGGAAGGAAAACTGTTCGCATTTGCTTCACAGAACCGCTTTTCTGCAGGGAACATTAACGCTTCTTCAGGACGAAAGAAAGCACAGAGCCCCAGATTTGCTGTTGCCCTGGAGAGCTTGCAGAGCACTGGGGAAAGGCAGGCAGAGAATTCCCTGCTAGCACCTTCTCTGTGTCCGGGACGGAAAACTGTTCGCATTTGCTTCACAGAACCGCTTTTCTGCAGGGAACATTAACGCTTGTTCAGGACGAAAGAAAGCACAGAGCCCCAGATTTGCTGTTGCCCTGGAGAGCTTGCAGAGCACTGGGGAAAGGCAGGCAGAGAATTCCCTGCTAGCATCTTCTCTGTGCCTAGGAAGGAGAAATGTTCACATTGTTTCACAGAATCGCATTTGCGTCGCTGCAGGGAACACTAACGCTTGTTCAGGACAAAAGAAAGCACAGAGCTCCAGATTTGCTGTTGCCCTGGAGAGCTTGCAGAGCACTGGGGAAAGGCAGGCAGAGAATTCCCTGCTAGCACCTTCTCTGTGTCCGGGAAGGAAAACTGTTCGCATTTGCTTCACAGAACCGCTTTTCTGCAGGGAACATTAACGCTTGTTCAGGACGAAAGAAAGCACAGAGCCCCAGATTTGCTGTTGCCCTGGAGAGCTTGCAGAGCACCGGGGAAAGGCAGGCAGAGAATTCCCTGCTAGCACCTTCTCTGTGTCCGGGAAGGAAAACTGTTCGCATTTGCTTTACAGAACCGCTTTTATGCAGGGAACATTAACGCTTGTTCAGGACGAAAGAAAGCACGGACCCCAGATTTGCTGTTGCCCTGGAGAGCTTGCAGAGCACTGGGGAAAGGCAGGCAGAGAATTCCCCGCTAGCACCTTCTCTGTGTCCGGGAAGGAAAACTGTTCGCATTTGCTTCACAGAACCGCTTTTCTGCGGAGAACACTAACGCTTGTTCAGGACGAAAGAAAGCACAGAGCCCCAGATTTGCTGTTGTCCTGGAGAGCTTGCAGAGCACTGGGGAAAGGCAGGCAGAGAATTCCCTGCTAGCATCTTCTCTGTGCCTAGGAAGGAGAAATGTTCACATTGTTTCACAGAATCGCATTTGCGTCGCTGCAGGGAACACTAACGCTTGTTCAGGACGAAAGAAAGCACAGAGCCCCAGATTTGCTGTTGCCCTGGAGAGCTTGCAGAGCACTGGGGAAAGGCAGGCAGAGAATTCCCTGCTAGCACCTTCTCTGTGTCCGGGAAGGAGAAATGTTCACATTGTTTCACAGAATCGCATTTGCGTCGCTGCAGGGAACATTAACGCTTATTCAGGACGAAAGAAAGCACAGAGCCCCAGATTTGCTGTTGCCCTGGAGAGCTTGCAGAGCACTGGGGAAAGGCAGGCAGAGAATTCCCTGCTAGCACCTTCTCTGTGCCTGGGAAGGAGAAGTCTTCACGTTGTTACTCGGAATCGCATTTGCGTCGCTGTAGAGAACACTAACGCTTGTTCAGGACGAAAGAAAGCACAGAGCCCCAGATTTGCTGTTGCCCTGGAGAGCTTGCAGAGCACTGGGGAAAGGCAGGCAGAGAATTCCCTGCTAGCACCTTCTCTGTGTCCGGGAAGGAAAACTGTTCGCATTTGCTTCACAGAACCGCTTTTCTGCAGGGAACATTAACGCTTCTTCAGGACGAAAGAAAGCACAGAGCCCCAGATTTGCTGTTGCCCTGGAGAGCTTGCAGAGCACTGGGGAAAGGCAGGCAGAGAATTCCCTGCTAGCACCTTCTCTGTGTCCGGGAACGAAAACTGTTCGCATTTGCTTCACAGAACCGCTTTTCTGCAGAGAACACTAACGCTTGTTCAGGACGAAAGAAAGCACAGAGCCCCAGATTTGCTGTTGCCCTGGAGAGCTTGCAGAGCACTGGGGAAAGGCAGGCAGAGAATTCCCTGCTAGCACCTTCTCTGTGTCCGGGAAGGAGAAATGTTCACGTTGTTACTCGGAATCGCATTTGCGTCGCTGTAGAGAACACTAACGCTTGTTCAGGACGAAAGAAAGCACAGAGCGCCAGATTTGCTGTTGCCCTGGAGAGCTTGCAGAGCACTGGGGAAAGGCAGGCAGAGAATTCCCCGCTAGCACCTTCTCTGTGTCCGGGAAGGAAAACTGTTCGCATTTGCTTCACAGAACCGCTTTTCTGCAGGGAACATTAACGCTTGTTCAGGACGAAAGAAAGCACAGAGCCCCAGATTTGCTGTTGCCCTGGAGAGCTTGCAGAGCACTGGGGAAAGGCAGGCAGAGAATTCCCTGCTAGCACCTTCTCTGTGTCCGGGAAGGAGAAATGTTCACATTCTTTCACAGAATCGCATTTGCGTAGCTGCAGGGAACACTAACGCTTGTTCAGGACGAAAGAAAGCACAGAGCCCCAGATTTGCTGTTGCCCTGGAGAGCTTGCAGAGCACTGGGGAAAGGCAGGCAGAGAATTCCCTGCTAGCACCTTCTCTGTGTCCGGGAAGGAAAACTGTTCGCATTTGCTTCACAGAACCGCTTTTCTGCAGAGAACACTAACGCTTGTTCAGGACAAAAGAAAGCACAGAGCCCCAGATTTGCTGTTTTCCTGGACAGCTTGCAGAGCACTGGGGAAAGGCAGGCAGAGAATTCCCTGCTAGCACCTTCTCTGTGCCTAGGAAGGAGAAATGTTCACATTGTTTCACAGAATCGCATTTGCGTCGCTGCAGGGAACATTAACGCTTGTTCAGGACGAAAGAAAGCACAGAGCCCCAGATTTGCTGTTGCCCTGGAGAGCTTGCAGAGCACTGGGGAAAGGCAGGCAGAGAATTCCCTGCTAGCACCTTCTCTGTGCCTAGGAAGGAGAAATGTTCACATTGTTTCACAGAATCGCATTTGCGTCGCTGCAGGGACCATTAACGCTTGTTCAGGACGAAAGAAAGCACAGAGCGCCAGATTTGCTGTTGCCCTGGAGAGCTTGCAGAGCACTGGGGAAAGGCAGGCAGAGAATTCCCTGCTAGCACCTTCTCTGTGTCCGGGAAGGAAAACTGTTCGCATTTGCTTCACAGAACCGCTTTTCTGCAGGGACCATTAACGCTTGTTCAGGACGAAAGAAAGCACAGAGCCCCAGATTTGCTGTTGCCCTGGAGAGCTTGCAGAGCACTGGGGAAAGGCAGGCAGAGAATTCCCTGCTAGCACCTTCTCTGTGTCCGGGAAGGAAAACTGTTCGCATTTGCTTCACAGAACCGCTTTTCTGCAGGAAACATTAACGCTTGTTCAGGACGAAAGAAAGCACAGAGCCCCAGATTTGCTGTTGCCCTGGAGAGCTTGCAGAGCACTGGGGAAAGGCAGGCAGAGAATTCCCTGCTAGCACCTTCTCTGTGCCTGGGAAGGAAAACTGTTCGCATTTGCTTCACAGAACCGCTTTTCTGCAGGGAACATTAACGCTTCTTCAGGACGAAAGAAAGCACAGAGCCCCAGATTTGCTGTTGCCCTGGAGAGCTTGCAGAGCACCGGGGAAAGGCAGGCAGAGAATTCCCTGCTAGCACCTTCTCTGTGTCCGGGAAGGAAAACTGTTCGCATTTGCTTCACAGAACCGCTTTTCTGCAGGGAACATTAACGCTTGTTCAGGACGAAAGGAAGCACAGAGCCCCAGATTTGCTGTTGCCCTGGAGAGCTTGCAGAGCACTGGGGAAAGGCAGGCAGAGAATTCCCTGCTAGCACCTTCTCTGTGTCCGGGAAGGAAAACTGTTCGCATTTGCTTCACAGAACCGCTTTTCTGCAGAGAACACTAACGCTTGTTCAGGACGAAAGAAAGCACAGAGCCCCAGATTTGCTGTTGCCCTGGAGAGCTTGCAGAGCACTGGGGAAAGGCAGGCAGAGAATTCCCTGCTAGCGCCTTCTCTGTGTCCGGGAAGGAAAACTGTTCGCATTTGCTTCACAGAACCGCTTCTCTGCAGAGAACACTAACGCTTGTTCAGGACAAAAGAAAGCACAGAGCCCCAGATTTGCTGTTTCCCTGGACAGCTTGCAGAGCACTGGGGAAAGGCAGGCAGAGAATTCCCTGCTAGCACCTTCTCTGTGTCCGGGAAGGAGAAATGTTCACATTGTTTCACAGAATCGCATTTGCGTCGCTGCAGGGAACATTAATGCTTATTCAGGACGAAAGAAAGCACAGAGCCCCAGATTTGCTGTTGCCCTGGAGAGCTTGCAGAGCACTGGGGAAAGGCAGGCAGAGAATTCCCTGCTAGCACCTTCTCTGTGTCCGGGAAGGAAAACTGTTCGCATTTGCTTCACAGAACCGCTTTTCTGCAGAGAACACTAACGCTTGTTCAGGACGAAAGAAAGCACAGAGCCCCAGATTTGCTGTTGCCCTGGAGAGCTTGCAGAGCACTGGGGAAAGGCAGGCAGAGAATTCCCTGCTAGCACCTTCTCTGTGTCCGGGAAGGAGAAATGTTCACATTGTTTCACAGAATCGCATTTGCGTCGCTGCAGGGAACATTAACGCTTATTCAGGACGAAAGAAAGCACAGAGCCCCAGATTTGCTGTTGCCCTGGAGAGCTTGCAGAGCACTGGGGAAAGGCAGGCAGAGAATTCCCTGCTAGCACCTTCTCTGTGTCCGGGAAGGAAAACTGTTCGCATTTGCTTCACAGAACCGCTTTTCTGCAGGGAACATTAACGCATGTTCAGGACGAAAGAAAGCACAGAGCCCCAGATTTGCTGTTGCCCTGGAGAGCTTGCAGAGCACCGGGGAAAGGCAGGCAGAGAATTCCCTGCTAGCACCTTCTCTGTGTCCGGGAAGGAAAACTGTTCGCATTTGCTTTACAGAACCGCTTTTCTGCAGGGAACATTAACGCTTGTTCAGGACGAAAGAAAGCACAGAGCCCCAGATTTGCTGTTGCCCTGGAGAGCTTGCAGAGCACTGGGGAAAGGCAGGCAGAGAATTCCCTGCTAGCACCTTCTCTGTGTCCGGGAAGGAGAAATATTCACATTTGCTTCACAGAACCGCTTTTCTGCAGGAAACATTAACGCTTGTTCAGGACAAAAGAAAGCACAGAGCCCCAGATTTGCTGTTTCCCTGGACAGCTTGCAGAGCATTGGGGAAAGGCAGGCAGAGAATTCCCTGCTAGCACCTTCTCTGTGTCCGGGAAGGAGCAATGTTCACATTGTTTCACAGAATCGCATTTGCGTCGCTGCAGGGAACATTAATGCTTATTCAGGACGAAAGAAAGCACTGAGCCCCAGATTTGCTGTTGCCCTGGAGAGCTTGCAGAGCACTGGGGAAAGGCAGGCAGAGAATTCCCTGCTAGCACCTTCTCTGTGTCCGGGAAGGAAAACTGTTCGCATTTGCTTCACAGAACCGCTTTTCTGCAGGGAACATTAACGCTTGTTCAGGACGAAAGAAAGCACAGAGCCCCAGATTTGCTGTTGCCCTGGAGAGCTTGCAGAGCACTGGGGAAAGGCAGGCAGAGAATTCCCTGCTAGCACCTTCTCTGTGTCCGGGAAGGAAAACTGTTCGCATTTGCTTCACAGAACCGCTTTTCTGCAGAGAACACTAACGCTTGTTCAGGACGAAAGAAAGCACAGAGCGCCAGATTTGCTGTTGCCCTGGAGAGCTTGCAGAGCACCGGGGAAAGGCAGGCAGAGAATTCCCTGCTAGCACCTTCTCTGTGTCCGGGAAGGAAAACTGTTCGCATTTGCTTCACAGAACCGCTTTTCTGCAGGGAACATTAACGCTTGTTCAGAACGAAAGAAAGCACAGAGCCCCAGATTTGCTGTTGCCCTGGAGAGCTTGCAGAGCACTGGGGAAAGGCAGGCAGAGAATTCCCTGCTAGCACCTTCTCTGTGTCCGGGAAGGAAAACTGTTCGCATTTGCTTCACAGAACCGCTTTTCTGCAGAGAACACTAACGCTTGTTCAGGACGAAAGAAAGCACAGAGCCCCAGATTTGCTGTTGTCCTGGAGAGCTTGCAGAGCACTGGGGAAAGGCAGGCAGAGAATTCCCTGCTAGCATCTTCTCTGTGCCTAGGAAGGAGAAATGTTCACATTGTTTCACAGAATCGCATTTGCGTCGCTGCAGGGAACACTAACGTTTGTTCAGGACGAAAGAAAGCACAGAGCCCCAGATTTGCTGTTGCCCTGGAGAGCTTGCAGAGCACTGGGGAAAGGCAGGCAGAGAATTCCCTGCTAGCACCTTCTCTGTGTCCGGGAAGGAAAACTGTTCGCATTTGCTTCACAGAATCGCATTTGCGTCGCTGCAGGGAACATTAACGCTTATTCAGGACGAAAGAAAGCACAGAGCCCCAGATTTGCTGTTGCCCTGGAGAGCTTGCAGAGCACTGGGGAAAGGCAGGCAGAGAATTCCCTGCTAGCACCTTCTCTGTGCCTGGGAAGGAGAAGTCTTCACTTTGTTACTCGGAATCGCATTTGCGTCGCTGTAGAGAACACTAACGCTTGTTCAGGACGAAAGAAAGCACAGAGCGCCAGATTTGCTGTTGCCCTGGAGAGCTTGCAGAGCACTGGGGAAAGGCATGCAGAGAATTCCCCGCTAGCACCTTCTCTGTGTCCGGGAAGGAAAACTGTTCGCATTTGCTTCACAGAACCGCTTTTCTGAAGGGAACATTAACGCTTATTCAGGACGAAAGAAAGCACAGAGCCCCAGATTTGCTGTTGCCCTGGAGAGCTTGCAGAGCACTGGGGAAAGGCAGGCAGAGAATTCCCTGATAGCACCTTCTCTGTGTCCGGGAAGGAAAACTGTTCGCATTTGCTTCACAGAACCGCTTTTCTGCAGGGAACATTAACGCTTGTTCAGGACGAAAGAAAGCACAGAGCCCCAGATTTGCTGTTGCCCTGGAGAGCTTGCAGAGCACTGGGGAAAGGCAGGCAGAGAATTCCCTGCTAGCACCTTCTCTGTGCCTGGGAAAGAGAAGTCTTCACTTTGTTACTCGGAATCGCATTTGCGTCGCTGTAGAGAACACTAACGCTTGTTCAGGACGAAAGAAAGCACAGAGCCCCAGATTTGCTGTTGCCCTGGAGAGCTTGCAGAGCACTGGGGAAAGGCATGCAGAGAATTCCCCGCTAGCACCTTCTCTGTGTCCGGGAAGGAAAACTGTTCGCATTTGCTTCACAGAACCGCTTTTCTGAAGGGAACATTAACGCTTATTCAGGACGAAAGAAAGCACAGAGCCCCAGATTTGCTGTTGCCCTGGAGAGCTTGCAGAGCACCGGGGAAAGGCAGGCAGAGAATTCCCTGCTAGCACCTTCTCTGTGTCCGGGAAGGAAAACTGTTCGCATTTGCTTCACAGAACCGCTTTTCTGCAGGGAACATTAACGCTTGTTCAGGACGAAAGAAAGCACAGAGCCCCAGATTTGCTGTTGCCCTGGAGAGCTTGCAGAGCACCGGGGAAAGGCAGGCAGAGAATTCCCTGCTAGCACCTTCTCTGTGTCCGGGAAGGAAAACTGTTCGCATTTGCTTCACAGAACCGCTTTTCTGCAGGGAACATTAACGCTTGTTCAGGATGAAAGAAAGCACAGAGCCCCAGATTGGCTATTGCCCTGGAGAGCTTGCAGAGCACTGGGGAAAGGCAGGCAGAGAATTCCCTGCTAGCACCTTCTCTGTGTCCGGGAAGGAAAACTGTTCGCATTTGCTTCACAGAACCGCTTTTCTGCAGGGAACATTAACGCTTGTTCAGGACGAAAGAAAGCACAGAGCCCCAGATTTGCTGTTGCCCTGGAGAGCTTGCAGAGCACCGGGGAAAGGCAGGCAGAGAATTCCCTGCTAGCACCTTCTCTGTGTCCGGGAAGGAAAACTGTTCGCATTTGCTTCACAGAACCGCTTTTCTGCAGGGAACATTAACGCTTGTTCAGGACGAAAGAAAGCACAGAGCCCCAGATTTGCTGTTGCCCTGGAGAGCTTGCAGAGCAGTGGGGAAAGGCAGGCAGAGAATTCCCTGCTAGCACCTTCTCTGTGTCCGGGAAGGAAAACTGTTCACATTTGCTTCACAGAACCGCTTTTCTGCAGAGAACACTAATGCTTGTTCAGGACGAAAGAAAGCACAGAGCCCCAGATTTGCTGTTGCCCTGGAGACCTTGCTGAGCACTGGGGAAAGGCAGGCAGAGAATTCCCTGCTAGCACCTTCTCTGTGCCTAGGAAGGAGAAATGTTCACATTGTTTCACAGAATCGCATTTGCGTCGCTGCAGGGAACATTAACGCTTGTTCAGGACGAAAGAAAGCACAGAGCGCCAGATTTGCTGTTGCCCTGGAGAGCTTGCAGAGCACTGGGGAAAGGCAGGCAGAGAATTCCCTGCTAGCACCTTCTCTGTGTCCGGGAAGGAAAAGTGTTCGCATTTGCTTCACAGAACCGCTTTTCTGCAGGGAACATTAACGCTTGTTCAGGACGAAAGAAAGCACAGAGCCCCAGATTTGCTGTTGCCCTGGAGAGCTTGCAGAGCACTGGGGAAAGGCAGGCAGAGAATTCCCTGCTAGCACCTTCTCTGTGTCCGGGAAGGAGAAATGTTCACATTGTTTCACAGAATCGCATTTGCGTCGCTGCAGGGAACATTAACGCTTATTCAGGACGAAAGAAAGCACAGAGCCCCAGATTTGCTGTTGCCCTGGAGAGCTTGCAGAGCACTGGGGAAAGGCAGGCAGAGAATTCCCTGCTAGCACCTTCTCTGTGCCTGGGAAGGAGAAGTCTTCACTTTGTTACTCGGAATCGCATTTGCGTCGCTGTAGAGAACACTAACGCTTGTTCAGGACGAAAGAAAGCACAGAGCGCCAGATTTGCTGTTGCCCTGGAGAGCTTGCAGAGCACTGGGGAAAGGCATGCAGAGAATTCCCCGCTAGCACCTTCTCTGTGTCCGGGAAGGAAAACTGTTCGCATTTGCTTCACAGAACCGCTTTTCTGAAGGGAACATTAACGCTTATTCAGGACGAAAGAAAGCACAGAGCCCCAGATTTGCTGTTGCCCTGGAGAGCTTGCAGAGCACCGGGGAAAGGCAGGCAGAGAATTCCCTGCTAGCACCTTCTCTGTGTCCGGGAAGGAAAACTGTTCGCATTTGCTTCACAGAACCGCTTACTGCAGGGAACATTAACGCTTGTTCAGGATGAAAGAAAGCACAGAGCCCCAGATTGGCTATTGCCCTGGAGAGCTTGCAGAGCACTGGGGAAAGGCAGGCAGAGAATTCCCTGCTAGCACCTTCTCTGTGTCCGGGAAGGAAAACTGTTCGCATTTGCTTCACAGAACCGCTTTTCTGCAGGGAACATTAACGCTTGTTCAGGACGAAAGAAAGCACAGAGCCCCAGATTTGCTGTTGCCCTGGAGAGCTTGCAGAGCACCGGGGAAAGGCAGGCAGAGAATTCCCTGCTAGCACCTTCTCTGTGTCCGGGAAGGAAAACTGTTCGCATTTGCTTCACAGAACCGCTTTTCTGCAGGGAACATTAACGCTTGTTCAGGACGAAAGAAAGCACAGAGCCCCAGATTTGCTGTTGCCCTGGAGAGCTTGCAGAGCACTGGGGAAAGGCAGGCAGAGAATTCCCTGCTAGCACCTTCTCTGTGTCCGGGAAGGAAAACTGTTCACATTTGCTTCACAGAACCGCTTTTCTGCAGAGAACACTAACGCTTGTTCAGGACGAAAGAAAGCACAGAGCCCCAGATTTGCTGTTGCCCTGGAGACCTTGCTGAGCACTGGGGAAAGGCAGGCAGAGAATTCCCTGCTAGCACCTTCTCTGTGCCTAGGAAGGAGAAATGTTCACATTGTTTCACAGAATCGCATTTGCGTCGCTGCAGGCAACATTAACGCTTGTTCAGGACGAAAGAAAGCACAGAGCGCCAGATTTGCTGTTGCCCTGGAGAGCTTGCAGAGCACTGGGGAAAGGCAGGCAGAGAATTCCCTGCTAGCACCTTCTCTGTGTCCGGGAAGGAAAAGTGTTCGCATTTGCTTCACAGAACCGCTTTTCTGCAGGGAACATTAACGCTTGTTCAGGACGAAAGAAAGCACAGAGCCCCAGATTTGCTGTTGCCCTGGAGAGCTTGCAGAGCACTGGGGAAAGGCAGGCGGAGAATTCCCTGCTAGCACCTTCTCTGTGTCCGGGAAGGAAAACTGTTCGCATTTGCTTCACAGAACCGCTTTTCTGCAGGGAACATTAACGCTTGTTCAGGACGAAAGAAAGCACAGAGCCCCAGATTTGCTGTTGCCCTGGAGAGCTTGCAGAGCACTGGGGAAAGGCAGGCAGAGAATTCCCTGCTAGCACCTTCTCTGTGTCCGGGAAGGAAAACTGTTCGCATTTGCTTCACAGAACCGCTTTTCTGCAGGGAACATTAACGCTTGTTCAGGACGATAGAAAGCACAGAGCGCCAGATTTGCTGTTTCCCTGGAGAGCTTGCAGAGCACTGGGGAAAGGCAGGCAGAGAATTCCCCGCTAGCACCTTCTCTGTGTCCAGGAAGGAAAACTGTTCGCATTTGCTTCACAGAACCGCTTTTCTGCAGGGAACATTAACGCTTGTTCAGGACGAAAGAAAGCACAGAGCCCCAGATTTGCTGTTGCCCTGGAGAGCTTGCAGAGCAGTGGGGAAAGGCAGGCAGAGAATTCCCTGCTAGCACCTTCTCTGTGTCCGGGAAGGAAAACTGTTCGCATTTGCTTCACAGAACCGCTTTTCTGCAGAGAACACTAACGCTTGTTCAGGACGAAAGAAAGAACAGAGCGCCAGATTTGCT
Organism: Strix aluco; assembly: GCF_031877795.1. NCBI lineage: Eukaryota > Metazoa > Chordata > Aves > Strigiformes > Strigidae > Strix > Strix aluco. The sequence continues at coordinate 10,736,294 of NC_133932.1, forward strand.
GTTGCCCTGGAGAGCTTGCAGAGCACTGGGGAAAGGCAGGCAGAGAATTCCCTGCTAGCACCTTCTCTGTGTCCGGGAAGGAGAAATGTTCACATTGTTTCACAGAATCGCATTTGCGTCGCTGCAGGGAACATTAACGCTTATTCAGGACGAAAGAAAGCACAGAGCCCCAGATTTGCTGTTGCCCTGGAGAGCTTGCAGAGCACTGGGGAAAGGCAGGCAGAGAATTCCCCGCTAGCACCTTCTCTGTGCCTGGGAAGGAGAAGTCTTCACTTTGTTACTCGGAATCGCATTTGCGTCGCTGTAGAGAACACTAACGCTTGTTCAGGACGAAAGAAAGCACAGAGCGCCAGATTTGCTGTTGCCCTGGAGAGCTTGCAGAGCACTGGGGAAAGGCATGCAGAGAATTCCCCGCTAGCACCTTCTCTGTGTCCGGGAAGGAAAACTGTTCGCATTTGCTTCACAGAACCGCTTTTCTGCAGGGAACATTAACGCTTATTCAGGACGAAAGAAAGCACAGAGCCCCAGATTTGCTGTTGCCCTGGAGAGCTTGCAGAGCACCGGGGAAAGGCAGGCAGAGAATTCCCTGCTAGCACCTTCTCTGTGTCCGGGAAGGAAAACTGTTCGCATTTGCTTCACAGAACCGCTTTTCTGCAGGGAACATTAACGCTTGTTCAGGACGAAAGAAAGCACAGAGCCCCAGATTTGCTGTTGCCCTGGAGAGCTTGCAGAGCACCGGGGAAAGGCAGGCAGAGAATTCCCTGCTAGCACCTTCTCTGTGTCCGGGAAGGAAAACTGTTCGCATTTGCTTCACAGAACCGCTTTTCTGCAGGGAACATTAACGCTTGTTCAGGATGAAAGAAAGCACAGAGCCCCAGATTGGCTGTTGCCCTGGAGACCTTGCTGAGCACTGGGGAAAGGCAGGCAGAGAATTCCCTGCTAGCACCTTCTCTGTGCCTAGGAAGGAGAAATGTTCACATTGTTTCACAGAATCGCATTTGCGTCGCTGCAGGGAACATTAACGCTTGTTCAGGACGAAAGAAAGCACAGAGCGCCAGATTTGCTGTTGCCCTGGAGAGCTTGCAGAGCACTGGGGAAAGGCAGGCAGAGAATTCCCTGCTAGCACCTTCTCTGTGTCCGGGAAGGAAAAGTGTTCGCATTTGCTTCACAGAACCGCTTTTCTGCAGGGAACATTAACGCTTGTTCAGGACGAAAGAAAGCACAGAGCGCCAGATTTGCTGTTGCCCTGGAGAGCTTGCAGAGCACTGGGGAAAGGCAGGCAGAGAATTCCCTGCTAGCACCTTCTCTGTGTCCGGGAAGGAAAACTGTTCGCATTTGCTTCACAGAACCGCTTTTCTGCAGGGAACATTAACGCTTGTTCAGGACGAAAGAAAGCACAGAGCCCCAGATTTGCTGTTGCCCTGGAGAGCTTGCAGAGCACTGGGGAAAGGCAGGCAGAGAATTCCCTGCTAGCACCTTCTCTGTGCCTAGGAAGGAGAAATGTTCACATTGTTTCACAGAATCGCATTTGCGTCGCTGCAGGGAACATTAACGCTTGTTCAGGACGAAAGAAAGCACAGAGCGCCAGATTTGCTGTTGCCCTGGAGAGCTTGCAGAGCACTGGGGAAAGGCAGGCAGAGAATTCCCTGCTAGCACCTTCTCTGTGTCCGGGAAGGAAAACTGTTCGCATTTGCTTCACAGAACCGCTTTTCTGCAGAGAACACTAACGCTTGTTCAGGACGAAAGAAAGCACAGAGCCCCAGATTTGCTGTTGCCCTGGAGAGCTTGCAGAGCACTGGGGAAAGGCAGGCAGAGAATTCCCTGCTAGCACCTTCTCTGTGTCCGGGAAGGAGAAATGTTCACATTGTTTCACAGAATCGCATTTGCGTCGCTGCAGGGAACATTAACGCTTATTCAGGACGAAAGAAAGCACAGAGCCCCAGATTTGCTGTTGCCCTGGAGAGCTTGCAGAGCACTGGGGAAAGGCAGGCAGAGAATTCCCTGCTAGCACCTTCTCTGTGCCTGGGAAGGAGAAGTCTTCACGTTGTTACTCGGAATCGCATTTGCATCGCTGTAGAGAACACTAACGCTTGTTCAGGACGAAAGAAAGCACAGAGCGCCAGATTTGCTGTTGCCCTGGAGAGCTTGCAGAGCACTGGGGAAAGGCATGCAGAGAATTCCCCGCTAGCACCTTCTCTGTGTCCGGGAAGGAAAACTGTTCGCATTTGCTTCACAGAACCGCTTTTCTGAAGGGAACATTAACGCTTATTCAGGACGAAAGAAAGCACAGAGCCCCAGATTTGCTGTTGCCCTGGAGAGCTTGCAGAGCACCGGGGAAAGGCAGGCAGAGAATTCCCTGCTAGCACCTTCTCTGTGTCCGGGAAGGAAAACTGTTCGCATTTGCTTCACAGAACCGCTTTTCTGCAGGGAACATTAACGCTTGTTCAGGATGAAAGAAAGCACAGAGCCCCAGATTGGCTATTGCCCTGGAGAGCTTGCAGAGCACTGGGGAAAGGCAGGCAGAGAATTCCCTGCTAGCACCTTCTCTGTGTCCGGGAAGGAGAAATGTTCACATTGTTTCACAGAATCGCATTTGCGTCGCTGCAGGGAACATTAACGCTTGTTCAGGACGAAAGAAAGCACAGAGCGCCAGATTTGCTGTTGCCCTGGAGAGCTTGCAGAGCACTGGGGAAAGGCAGGCAGAGAATTCCCTGCTAGCACCTTCTCTGTGTCCGGGAAGGAAAAGTGTTCGCATTTGCTTCACAGAACCGCTTTTCTGCAGGGAACATTAACGCTTGTTCAGGACGAAAGAAAGCACAGAGCCCCAGATTTGCTGTTGCCCTGGAGAGCTTGCAGAGCACTGGGGAAAGGCAGGCAGAGAATTCCCTGCTAGCACCTTCTCTGTGTCCGGGAAGGAAAACTGTTCGCATTTGCTTCACAGAACCGCTTTTCTGCAGGGAACACTAAAGCTTGTTCAGGACGAAAGAAAGCACAGAGCCCCAGATTTGCTGTTGCCCTGGAGAGCTTGCAGAGCACTGGGGAAAGGCAGGCAGAGAATTCCCTGCTAGCACCTTCTCTGTGCCTAGGAAGGAGAAATGTTCACATTGTTTCACAGAATCGCATTTGCGTCGCTGCAGGGAACATTAACGCTTGTTCAGGACGAAAGAAAGCACAGAGCGCCAGATTTGCTGTTGCCCTGGAGAGCTTGCAGAGCACTGGGGAAAGGCAGGCAGAGAATTCCCTGCTAGCACCTTCTCTGTGTCCAGGAAGGAAAACTGTTCGCATTTGCTTCACAGAACCGCTTTTCTGCAGGGAACATTAACGCTTGTTCAGGACGAAAGAAAGCACAGAGCGCCAGATTTGCTGTTTCCCTGGAGAGCTTGCAGAGCACTGGGGAAAGGCAGGCAGAGAATTCCCTGCTAGCACCTTCTCTGTGTCCGGGAAGGAAAACTGTTCGCATTTGCTTCACAGAACCGCTTTTCTGCAGAGAACACTAACGCTTGTTCAGGACGAAAGAAAGCACAGAGCGCCAGATTTGCTGTTGCCCTGGAGAGCTTGCAGAGCACTGGGGAAAGGCAGGCAGAGAATTCCCTGCTAGCACCTTCTCTGTGTCCGGGAAGGAGAAATGTTCACATTGTTTCACAGAATCGCATTTGCGTCGCTGCAGGGAACATTAACGCTTATTCAGGACGAAAGAAAGCACAGAGCCCCAGATTTGCTGTTGCCCTGGAGAGCTTGCAGAGCACTGGGGAAAGGCAGGCAGAGAAATCCCTGCTAGCACCTTCTCTGTGCCTGGGAAGGAGAAGTCTTCACTTTGTTACTCGGAATCGCATTTGCGTCGCTGTAGAGAACACTAACGCTTGTTCAGGACGAAAGAAAGCACAGAGCGCCAGATTTGCTGTTGCCCTGGAGAGCTTGCAGAGCACTGGGGAAAGGCAGGCAGAGAATTCCCTGCTAGCGCCTTCTCTGTGTCCGGGAAGGAAAACTGTTCGCATTTGCTTCACAGAACCGCTTTTCTGCAGAGAACACTAACGCTTGTTCAGGACAAAAGAAAGCACAGAGCCCCAGATTTGCTGTTGCCCTGGAGAGCTTGCAGAGCACTGGGGAAAGGCAGGCAGAGAATTCCCTGCTAGCACCTTCTCTGTGTCCGGGAAGGAGAAATATTCACATTGTTTCACAGAATCGCATTTGCATCGCTGCAGGGAACATTAACGCTTATTCAGGACGAAAGAAAGCACAGAGCCCCAGATTTGCTGTTGCCCTGGAGAGCTTGCAGAGCACTGGGGAAAGGCAGGCAGAGAATTCCCTGCTAGCACCTTCTCTGTGTCCGGGAAGGAAAACTGTTCGCATTTGCTTCACAGAACCGCTTTTCTGCAGAGAACACTAACGCTTGTTCAGGACGAAAGAAAGCACAGAGCCCCAGATTTGCTGTTGCCCTGGAGAGCTTGCAGAGCACTGGGGAAAGGCAGGCAGAGAATTCCCTGCTAGCACCTTCTCTGTGTCCGGGAAGGAAAACTGTTCGCATTTGCTTCACAGAACCGCTTTTCTGCAGGGACCATTAACGCTTGTTCAGGACGAAAGAAAGCACGGAGCCCCACATTTGCTGTTGCCCTGGAGAGCTTGCAGAGCACTGGGGAAAGGCAGGCAGAGAATTCCCTGCTAGCACCTTCTCTGTGTCCGGGAAGGAAAACTGTTCACATTTGCTTCACAGAACCGCTTTTCTGCAGAGAACACTAACGCTTGTTCAGGACGAAAGAAAGCACAGAGCCCCAGATTTGCTGTTGCCCTGCAGAGCTTGCAGAGCACTGGGGAAAGGCAGGCAGAGAATTCCCTGCTAGCATCTTCTCTGTGTCCGGGAAGGAGAAATGTTCACATTGTTTCACAGAACCGCTTTTCTGCAGGGAACATTAACGCTTGTTCAGGACGAAAGAAAGCACAGAGCCCCAGATTTGCTGTTGCCCTGGAGAGCTTGCAGAGCACTGGGGAAAGGCAGGCAGAGAATTCCCTGCTAGCACCTTCTCTGTGTCCGGGAAGGAAAACTGTTCGCATTTGCTTCACAGAACCGCTTTTCTGCAGAGAACACTAACGCTTGTTCAGGACGAAAGAAAGCACAGAGCCCCAGATTTGCTGTTGCCCTGGAGAGCTTGCAGAGCACTGGGGAAAGGCAGGCAGAGAATTCCCTGCTAGCACCTTCTCTGTGTCCGGGAATGAGAAGTCTTCACGTTGTTACTCGGAATCGCATTTGCGTCGCTGTAGAGAACACTAACGCTTGTTCAGGACGAAAGAAAGCACAGAGCCCCAGATTTGCTGTTGCCCTGGAGAGCTTGCAGAGCACTGGGGAAAGGCAGGCAGAGAATTCCCTGATAGCACCTTCTCTGTGTCCGGGAAGGAGAAATGTTCACATTGTTTCACAGAATCGCATTTGCGTCGCTGCAGGGAACATTAACGCTTATTCAGGACGAAAGAAAGCACAGAGCCCCAGATTTGCTGTTGCCCTGGAGAGCTTGCAGAGCACTGGGGAAAGGCAGGCAGAGAATTCCCTGCTAGCACCTTCTCTGTGCCTGGGAAGGAGAAGTCTTCACGTTGTTACTCGGAATCGCATTTGCGTCGCTGTAGAGAACACTAACGCTTGTTCAGGACGAAAGAAAGCACAGAGCGCCAGATTTGCTGTTGCCCTGGAGAGCTTGCAGAGCACTGGGGAAAGGCAGGCAGAGAATTCCCCGCTAGCACCTTCTCTGTGTCCGGGAAGGAAAACTGTTCGCATTTGCTTCACAGAACCGCTTTTCTGCAGGGAACATTAACGCTTGTTCAGGACGAAAGAAAGCACAGAGCCCCAGATTTGCTGTTGCCCTGGAGAGCTTGCAGAGCACCGGGGAAAGGCAGGCAGAGAATTCCCTGCTAGCACCTTCTCTGTGTCCGGGAAGGAAAACTGTTCGCATTTGCTTTACAGAACCGCTTTTCTGCAGGGAACATTAACGCTTGTTCAGGACGAAAGAAAGCACGGAGCCCCAGATTTGCTGTTGCCCTGGAGAGCTTGCAGAGCACTGGGGAAAGGCAGGCAGAGAATTCCCTGCTAGCACCTTCTCTGTGTCCGGGAAGGAAAACTGTTCACATTTGCTTCACAGAACCGCTTTTCTGCAGAGAACACTAACGCTTGTTCAGGACGAAAGAAAGCACAGAGCCCCAGATTTGCTGTTGCCCTGCAGAGCTTGCAGAGCACTGGGGAAAGGCAGGCAGAGAATTCCCTGCTAGCATCTTCTCTGTGTCCGGGAAGGAGAAATGTTCACATTGTTTCACAGAACCGCTTTTCTGCAGGGAACATTAACGCTTGTTCAGGACGAAAGAAAGCACAGAGCCCCAGATTTGCTGTTGCCCTGGAGAGCTTGCAGAGCACTGGGGAAAGGCAGGCAGAGAATTCCCTGCTAGCACCTTCTCTGTGTCCGGGAAGGAAAACTGTTCGCATTTGCTTCACAGAACCGCTTTTCTGCAGAGAACACTAACGCTTGTTCAGGACGAAAGAAAGCACAGAGCCCCAGATTTGCTGTTGCCCTGGAGAGCTTGCAGAGCACTGGGGAAAGGCAGGCAGAGAATTCCCTGATAGCACCTTCTCTGTGTCCGGGAATGAGAAGTCTTCACGTTGTTACTCGGAATCGCATTTGCGTCGCTGTAGAGAACACTAACGCTTGTTCAGGACGAAAGAAAGCACAGAGCCCCAGATTTGCTGTTGCCCTGGAGAGCTTGCAGAGCACTGGGGAAAGGCAGGCAGAGAATTCCCTGATAGCACCTTCTCTGTGTCCGGGAAGGAGAAATGTTCACATTGTTTCACAGAATCGCATTTGCGTCGCTGCAGGGAACATTAACGCTTATTCAGGACGAAAGAAAGCACAGAGCCCCAGATTTGCTGTTGCCCTGGAGAGCTTGCAGAGCACTGGGGAAAGGCAGGCAGAGAATTCCCTGCTAGCACCTTCTCTGTGCCTGGGAAGGAGAAGTCTTCACGTTGTTACTCGGAATCGCATTTGCGTCGCTGTAGAGAACACTAACGCTTGTTCAGGACGAAAGAAAGCACAGAGCGCCAGATTTGCTGTTGCCCTGGAGAGCTTGCAGAGCACTGGGGAAAGGCAGGCAGAGAATTCCCCGCTAGCACCTTCTCTGTGTCCGGGAAGGAAAACTGTTCGCATTTGCTTCACAGAACCGCTTTTCTGCAGGGAACATTAACGCTTGTTCAGGACGAAAGAAAGCACAGAGCCCCAGATTTGCTGTTGCCCTGGAGAGCTTGCAGAGCACCGGGGAAAGGCAGGCAGAGAATTCCCTGCTAGCACCTTCTCTGTGTCCGGGAAGGAAAACTGTTCGCATTTGCTTTACAGAACCGCTTTTCTGCAGGGAACATTAACGCTTGTTCAGGACGAAAGAAAGCACAGAGCCCCAGATTTGCTGTTGCCCTGGAGAGCTTGCAGAGCACTGGGGAAAGGCAGGCAGAGAATTCCCTGCTAGCACCTTCTCTGTGTCCGGGAAGGAGAAATGTTCACATTGTTTCACAGAATCGCATTTGCGTAGCTGCAGGGAACATTAACGCTTGTTCAGGACGAAAGAAAGCACAGAGCCCCAGATTTGCTGTTGCCCTGGAGAGCTTGCAGAGCACTGGGGAAAGGCAGGCAGAGAATTCCCTGCTAGCACCTTCTCTGTGTCCGGGAAGGAAAACTGTTCGCATTTGCTTCACAGAACCGCTTTTCTGCAGAGAACACTAACGCTTGTTCAGGACGAAAGAAAGCACAGAGCGCCAGATTTGCTGTTGCCCTGGAGAGCTTGCAGAGCACTGGGGAAAGGCAGGCAGAGAATTCCCTGCTAGCACCTTCTCTGTGTCCGGGAAGGAGAGATGTTCACATTGTTTCACAGAATCGCATTTGCGTCGCTGCAGGGAACATTAACGCTTATTCAGGACGAAAGAAAGCACAGAGCCCCAGATTTGCTGTTGCCCTGGAGAGCTTGCAGAGCACTGGGGAAAGGCAGGCAGAGAATTCCCTGCTAGCACCTTCTCTGTATCCGGGAAGGAAAACTGTTCGCATTTGCTTCACAGAACCGCTTTTCTGCAGGGAACATTAACGCTTGTTCAGGACGAAAGAAAGCACAGAGCCCCAGATTTGCTGTTGCCCTGGAGAGCTTGCAGAGCACTGGGGAAAGGCAGGCAGAGAATTCCCTGCTAGCACCTTCTCTGTGTCCGGGAAGGAAAACTGTTCGCATTTGCTTCACAGAACCGCTTTTCTGCAGGGAACATTAACGCTTGTTCAGGACGATAGAAAGCACAGAGCGCCAGATTTGCTGTTTCCCTGGAGAGCTTGCAGAGCACTGGGGAAAGGCAGGCAGAGAATTCCCCGCTAGCACCTTCTCTGTGTCCAGGAAGGAAAACTGTTCGCATTTGCTTCACAGAACCGCTTTTCTGCAGGGAACATTAACGCTTGTTCAGGACGAAAGAAAGCACAGAGCCCCAGATTTGCTGTTGCCCTGGAGAGCTTGCAGAGCAGTGGGGAAAGGCAGGCAGAGAATTCCCTGCTAGCACCTTCTCTGTGTCCGGGAAGGAAAACTGTTCGCATTTGCTTCACAGAACCGCTTTTCTGCAGAGAACACTAACGCTTGTTCAGGACGAAAGAAAGAACAGAGCGCCAGATTTGCTGTTGCCCTGGAGAGCTTGCAGAGCACTGGGGAAAGGCAGGCAGAGAATTCCCTGCTAGCACCTTCTCTGTGTCCGGGAAGGAGAAATGTTCACATTGTTTCACAGAATCGCATTTGCGTCGCTGCAGGGAACATTAACGCTTATTCAGGACGAAAGAAAGCACAGAGCCCCAGATTTGCTGTTGCCCTGGAGAGCTTGCAGAGAACTGGGGAAAGGCAGGCAGAGAATTCCCCGCTAGCACCTTCTCTGTGCCTGGGAAGGAGAAGTCTTCACTTTGTTACTCGGAATCGCATTTGCGTCGCTGTAGAGAACACTAACGCTTGTTCAGGACGAAAGAAAGCACAGAGCGCCAGATTTGCTGTTGCCCTGGAGAGCTTGCAGAGCACTGGGGAAAGGCATGCAGAGAATTCCCCGCTAGCACCTTCTCTGTGTCCGGGAAGGAAAACTGTTCGCATTTGCTTCACAGAACCGCTTTTCTGCAGGGAACATTAACGCTTATTCAGGACGAAAGAAAGCACAGAGCCCCAGATTTGCTGTTGCCCTGGAGAGCTTGCAGAGCACCGGGGAAAGGCAGGCAGAGAATTCCCTGCTAGCACCTTCTCTGTGTCCGGGAAGGAAAACTGTTCGCATTTGCTTCACAGAACCGCTTTTCTGCAGGGAACATTAACGCTTGTTCAGGACGAAAGAAAGCACAGAGCCCCAGATTTGCTGTTGCCCTGGAGAGCTTGCAGAGCACCGGGGAAAGGCAGGCAGAGAATTCCCTGCTAGCACCTTCTCTGTGTCCGGGAAGGAAAACTGTTCGCATTTGCTTCACAGAACCGCTTTTCTGCAGGGAACATTAACGCTTGTTCAGGATGAAAGAAAGCACAGAGCCCCAGATTGGCTGTTGCCCTGGAGACCTTGCTGAGCACTGGGGAAAGGCAGGCAGAGAATTCCCTGCTAGCACCTTCTCTGTGCCTAGGAAGGAGAAATGTTCACATTGTTTCACAGAATCGCATTTGCGTCGCTGCAGGGAACATTAACGCTTGTTCAGGACGAAAGAAAGCACAGAGCGCCAGATTTGCTGTTGCCCTGGAGAGCTTGCAGAGCACTGGGGAAAGGCAGGCAGAGAATTCCCTGCTAGCACCTTCTCTGTGTCCGGGAAGGAAAAGTGTTCGCATTTGCTTCACAGAACCGCTTTTCTGCAGGGAACATTAACGCTTGTTCAGGACGAAAGAAAGCACAGAGCGCCAGATTTGCTGTTGCCCTGGAGAGCTTGCAGAGCACTGGGGAAAGGCAGGCAGAGAATTCCCTGCTAGCACCTTCTCTGTGTCCGGGAAGGAAAACTGTTCGCATTTGCTTCACAGAACCGCTTTTCTGCAGGGAACATTAACGCTTGTTCAGGACGAAAGAAAGCACAGAGCCCCAGATTTGCTGTTGCCCTGGAGAGCTTGCAGAGCACTGGGGAAAGGCAGGCAGAGAATTCCCTGCTAGCACCTTCTCTGTGCCTAGGAAGGAGAAATGTTCACATTGTTTCACAGAATCGCATTTGCGTCGCTGCAGGGAACATTAACGCTTGTTCAGGACGAAAGAAAGCACAGAGCGCCAGATTTGCTGTTGCCCTGGAGAGCTTGCAGAGCACTGGGGAAAGGCAGGCAGAGAATTCCCTGCTAGCACCTTCTCTGTGTCCGGGAAGGAAAACTGTTCGCATTTGCTTCACAGAACCGCTTTTCTGCAGAGAACACTAACGCTTGTTCAGGACGAAAGAAAGCACAGAGCCCCAGATTTGCTGTTGCCCTGGAGAGCTTGCAGAGCACTGGGGAAAGGCAGGCAGAGAATTCCCTGCTAGCACCTTCTCTGTGTCCGGGAAGGAGAAATGTTCACATTGTTTCACAGAATCGCATTTGCGTCGCTGCAGGGAACATTAACGCTTATTCAGGACGAAAGAAAGCACAGAGCCCCAGATTTGCTGTTGCCCTGGAGAGCTTGCAGAGCACTGGGGAAAGGCAGGCAGAGAATTCCCTGCTAGCACCTTCTCTGTGCCTGGGAAGGAGAAGTCTTCACGTTGTTACTCGGAATCGCATTTGCATCGCTGTAGAGAACACTAACGCTTGTTCAGGACGAAAGAAAGCACAGAGCGCCAGATTTGCTGTTGCCCTGGAGAGCTTGCAGAGCACTGGGGAAAGGCATGCAGAGAATTCCCCGCTAGCACCTTCTCTGTGTCCGGGAAGGAAAACTGTTCGCATTTGCTTCACAGAACCGCTTTTCTGAAGGGAACATTAACGCTTATTCAGGACGAAAGAAAGCACAGAGCCCCAGATTTGCTGTTGCCCTGGAGAGCTTGCAGAGCACCGGGGAAAGGCAGGCAGAGAATTCCCTGCTAGCACCTTCTCTGTGTCCGGGAAGGAAAAGTGTTCGCATTTGCTTCACAGAACCGCTTTTCTGCAGGGAACATTAACGCTTGTTCAGGACGAAAGAAAGCACAGAGCCCCAGATTTGCTGTTGCCCTGGAGAGCTTGCAGAGCACTGGGGAAAGGCATGCAGAGAATTCCCCGCTAGCACCTTCTCTGTGTCCGGGAAGGAAAACTGTTCGCATTTGCTTCACAGAACCGCTTTTCTGAAGGGAACATTAACGCTTATTCAGGACGAAAGAAAGCACAGAGCCCCAGATTTGCTGTTGCCCTGGAGAGCTTGCAGAGCACCGGGGAAAGGCAGGCAGAGAATTCCCTGCTAGCACCTTCTCTGTGTCCGGGAAGGAAAAGTGTTCGCATTTGCTTCACAGAACCGCTTTTCTGCAGGGAACATTAACGCTTGTTCAGGACGAAAGAAAGCACAGAGCCCCAGATTTGCTGTTGCCCTGGAGAGCTTGCAGAGCACTGGGGAAAGGCAGGCAGAGAATTCCCTGCTAGCACCTTCTCTGTGTCCGGGAAGGAAAACTGTTCGCATTTGCTTCACAGAACCGCTTTTCTGCAGGGAACATTAACGCATGTTCAGGACGAAAGAAAGCACAGAGCCCCAGATTTGCTGTTGCCCTGGAGAGCTTGCAGAGCACTGGGGAAAGGCAGGCAGAGAATTCCCTGCTAGCACCTTCTCTGTGTCCGGGAAGGAGAAATGTTCACATTGTTTCACAGAATCGCATTTGCGTCGCTGCAGGGAACATTAACGCTTATTCAGGACGAAAGAAAGCACAGAGCCCCAGATTTGCTGTTGCCCTGGAGAGCTTGCAGAGCACTGGGGAAAGGCAGGCAGAGAATTCCCTGCTAGCACCTTCTCTGTGCCTGGGAAGGAGAACTCTTCACTTTGTTACTCGGAATCGCATTTGCGTCGCTGTAGAGAACACTAACGCTTGTTCAGGACGAAAGAAAGCACAGAGCGCCAGATTTGCTGTTGCCCTGGAGAGCTTGCAGAGCACTGGGGAAAGGCATGCAGAGAATTCCCCGCTAGCACCTTCTCTGTGTCCGGGAAGGAAAACTGTTCGCATTTGCTTCACAGAACCGCTTTTCTGAAGGGAACATTAACGCTTATTCAGGACGAAAGAAAGCACAGAGCCCCAGATTTGCTGTTGCCCTGGAGAGCTTGCAGAGCACCGGGGAAAGGCAGGCAGAGAATTCCCTGCTAGCACCTTCTCTGTGTCCGGGAAGGAAAAGTGTTCGCATTTGCTTCACAGAACCGCTTTTCTGCAGGGAACATTAACGCTTGTTCAGGATGAAAGAAAGCACAGAGCCCCAGATTGGCTATTGCCCTGGAGAGCTTGCAGAGCACTGGGGAAAGGCAGGCAGAGAATTCCCTGCTAGCACCTTCTCTGTGTCCGGGAAGGAGAAATGTTCACATTGTTTCACAGAATCGCATTTGCGTCGCTGCAGGGAACATTAACGCTTGTTCAGGACGAAAGAAAGCACAGAGCGCCAGATTTGCTGTTGCCCTGGAGAGCTTGCAGAGCACTGGGGAAAGGCAGGCAGAGAATTCCCTGCTAGCACCTTCTCTGTGTCCGGGAAGGAAAAGTGTTCGCATTTGCTTCACAGAACCGCTTTTCTGCAGGGAACATTAACGCTTGTTCAGGACGAAAGAAAGCACAGAGCCCCAGATTTGCTGTTGCCCTGGAGAGCTTGCAGAGCACTGGGGAAAGGCAGGCAGAGAATTCCCTGCTAGCACCTTCTCTGTGTCCGGGAAGGAAAACTGTTCGCATTTGCTTCACAGAACCGCTTTTCTGCAGGGAACACTAAAGCTTGTTCAGGACGAAAGAAAGCACAGAGCCCCAGATTTGCTGTTGCCCTGGAGAGCTTGCAGAGCACTGGGGAAAGGCAGGCAGAGAATTCCCTGCTAGCACCTTCTCTGTGCCTAGGAAGGAGAAATGTTCACATTGTTTCACAGAATCGCATTTGCGTCGCTGCAGGGAACATTAACGCTTGTTCAGGACGAAAGAAAGCACAGAGCGCCAGATTTGCTGTTTCCCTGGAGAGCTTGCAGAGCACTGGGGAAAGGCAGGCAGAGAATTCCCTGCTAGCACCTTCTCTGTGTCCAGGAAGGAAAACTGTTCGCATTTGCTTCACAGAACCGCTTTTCTGCAGGGAACATTAACGCTTGTTCAGGACGAAAGAAAGCACAGAGCGCCAGATTTGCTGTTTCCCTGGAGAGCTTGCAGAGCACTGGGGAAAGGCAGGCAGAGAATTCCCTGCTAGCACCTTCTCTGTGTCCGGGAAGGAAAACTGTTCGCATTTGCTTCACAGAACCGCTTTTCTGCAGAGAACACTAACGCTTGTTCAGGACGAAAGAAAGCACAGAGCGCCAGATTTGCTGTTGCCCTGGAGAGCTTGCAGAGCACTGGGGAAAGGCAGGCAGAGAATTCCCTGCTAGCACCTTCTCTGTGTCCGGGAAGGAGAAATGTTCACATTGTTTCACAGAATCGCATTTGCGTCGCTGCAGGGAACATTAACGCTTATTCAGGACGAAAGAAAGCACAGAGCCCCAGATTTGCTGTTGCCCTGGAGAGCTTGCAGAGCACTGGGGAAAGGCAGGCAGAGAAATCCCTGCTAGCACCTTCTCTGTGCCTGGGAAGGAGAAGTCTTCACTTTGTTACTCGGAATCGCATTTGCGTCGCTGTAGAGAACACTAACGCTTGTTCAGGACGAAAGAAAGCACAGAGCGCCAGATTTGCTGTTGCCCTGGAGAGCTTGCAGAGCACTGGGGAAAGGCAGGCAGAGAATTCCCTGCTAGCGCCTTCTCTGTGTCCGGGAAGGAAAACTGTTCGCATTTGCTTCACAGAACCGCTTTTCTGCAGAGAACACTAACGCTTGTTCAGGACAAAAGAAAGCACAGAGCCCCAGATTTGCTGTTTCCCTGGACAGCTTGCAGAGCACTGGGGAAAGGCAGGCAGAGAATTCCCTGCTAGCACCTTCTCTGTGTCCGGGAAGGAGAAATATTCACATTGTTTCACAGAATCGCATTTGCATCGCTGCAGGGAACATTAACGCTTATTCAGGACGAAAGAAAGCACAGAGCCCCAGATTTGCTGTTGCCCTGGAGAGCTTGCAGAGCACTGGGGAAAGGCAGGCAGAGAATTCCCTGCTAGCACCTTCTCTGTGTCCGGGAAGGAAAACTGTTCGCATTTGCTTCACAGAACCGCTTTTCTGCAGAGAACACTAACGCTTGTTCAGGACGAAAGAAAGCACAGAGCCCCAGATTTGCTGTTGCCCTGGAGAGCTTGCAGAGCACTGGGGAAAGGCAGGCAGAGAATTCCCTGCTAGCACCTTCTCTGTGTCCGGGAAGGAAAACTGTTCGCATTTGCTTCACAGAACCGCTTTTCTGCAGGGACCATTAACGCTTGTTCAGGACGAAAGAAAGCACGGAGCCCCAGATTTGCTGTTGCCCTGGAGAGCTTGCAGAGCACTGGGGAAAGGCAGGCAGAGAATTCCCTGCTAGCACCTTCTCTGTGTCCGGGAAGGAAAACTGTTCACATTTGCTTCACAGAACCGCTTTTCTGCAGAGAACACTAACGCTTGTTCAGGACGAAAGAAAGCACAGAGCCCCAGATTTGCTGTTGCCCTGCAGAGCTTGCAGAGCACTGGGGAAAGGCAGGCAGAGAATTCCCTGCTAGCATCTTCTCTGTGTCCGGGAAGGAGAAATGTTCACATTGTTTCACAGAACCGCTTTTCTGCAGGGAACATTAACGCTTGTTCAGGACGAAAGAAAGCACAGAGCCCCAGATTTGCTGTTGCCCTGGAGAGCTTGCAGAGCACTGGGGAAAGGCAGGCAGAGAATTCCCTGCTAGCACCTTCTCTGTGTCCGGGAAGGAAAACTGTTCGCATTTGCTTCACAGAACCGCTTTTCTGCAGAGAACACTAACGCTTGTTCAGGACGAAAGAAAGCACAGAGCCCCAGATTTGCTGTTGCCCTGGAGAGCTTGCAGAGCACTGGGGAAAGGCAGGCAGAGAATTCCCTGCTAGCACCTTCTCTGTGTCCGGGAATGAGAAGTCTTCACGTTGTTACTCGGAATCGCATTTGCGTCGCTGTAGAGAACACTAACGCTTGTTCAGGACGAAAGAAAGCACAGAGCCCCAGATTTGCTGTTGCCCTGGAGAGCTTGCAGAGCACTGGGGAAAGGCAGGCAGAGAATTCCCTGATAGCACCTTCTCTGTGTCCGGGAAGGAGAAATGTTCACATTGTTTCACAGAATCGCATTTGCGTCGCTGCAGGGAACATTAACGCTTATTCAGGACGAAAGAAAGCACAGAGCCCCAGATTTGCTGTTGCCCTGGAGAGCTTGCAGAGCACTGGGGAAAGGCAGGCAGAGAATTCCCTGCTAGCACCTTCTCTGTGCCTGGGAAGGAGAAGTCTTCACGTTGTTACTCGGAATCGCATTTGCGTCGCTGTAGAGAACACTAACGCTTGTTCAGGACGAAAGAAAGCACAGAGCGCCAGATTTGCTGTTGCCCTGGAGAGCTTGCAGAGCACTGGGGAAAGGCAGGCAGAGAATTCCCCGCTAGCACCTTCTCTGTGTCCGGGAAGGAAAACTGTTCGCATTTGCTTCACAGAACCGCTTTTCTGCAGGGAACATTAACGCTTGTTCAGGACGAAAGAAAGCACAGAGCCCCAGATTTGCTGTTGCCCTGGAGAGCTTGCAGAGCACCGGGGAAAGGCAGGCAGAGAATTCCCTGCTAGCACCTTCTCTGTGTCCGGGAAGGAAAACTGTTCGCATTTGCTTTACAGAACCGCTTTTCTGCAGGGAACATTAACGCTTGTTCAGGACGAAAGAAAGCACGGAGCCCCAGATTTGCTGTTGCCCTGGAGAGCTTGCAGAGCACTGGGGAAAGGCAGGCAGAGAATTCCCTGCTAGCACCTTCTCTGTGTCCGGGAAGGAAAACTGTTCACATTTGCTTCACAGAACCGCTTTTCTGCAGAGAACACTAACGCTTGTTCAGGACGAAAGAAAGCACAGAGCCCCAGATTTGCTGTTGCCCTGCAGAGCTTGCAGAGCACTGGGGAAAGGCAGGCAGAGAATTCCCTGCTAGCATCTTCTCTGTGTCCGGGAAGGAGAAATGTTCACATTGTTTCACAGAACCGCTTTTCTGCAGGGAACATTAACGCTTGTTCAGGACGAAAGAAAGCACAGAGCCCCAGATTTGCTGTTGCCCTGGAGAGCTTGCAGAGCACTGGGGAAAGGCAGGCAGAGAATTCCCTGCTAGCACCTTCTCTGTGTCCGGGAAGGAAAACTGTTCGCATTTGCTTCACAGAACCGCTTTTCTGCAGAGAACACTAACGCTTGTTCAGGACGAAAGAAAGCACAGAGCCCCAGATTTGCTGTTGCCCTGGAGAGCTTGCAGAGCACTGGGGAAAGGCAGGCAGAGAATTCCCTGATAGCACCTTCTCTGTGTCCGGGAATGAGAAGTCTTCACGTTGTTACTCGGAATCGCATTTGCGTCGCTGTAGAGAACACTAACGCTTGTTCAGGACGAAAGAAAGCACAGAGCCCCAGATTTGCTGTTGCCCTGGAGAGCTTGCAGAGCACTGGGGAAAGGCAGGCAGAGAATTCCCTGATAGCACCTTCTCTGTGTCCGGGAAGGAGAAATGTTCACATTGTTTCACAGAATCGCATTTGCGTCGCTGCAGGGAACATTAACGCTTATTCAGGACGAAAGAAAGCACAGAGCCCCAGATTTGCTGTTGCCCTGGAGAGCTTGCAGAGCACTGGGGAAAGGCAGGCAGAGAATTCCCTGCTAGCACCTTCTCTGTGCCTGGGAAGGAGAAGTCTTCACGTTGTTACTCGGAATCGCATTTGCGTCGCTGTAGAGAACACTAACGCTTGTTCAGGACGAAAGAAAGCACAGAGCGCCAGATTTGCTGTTGCCCTGGAGAGCTTGCAGAGCACTGGGGAAAGGCAGGCAGAGAATTCCCCGCTAGCACCTTCTCTGTGTCCGGGAAGGAAAACTGTTCGCATTTGCTTCACAGAACCGCTTTTCTGCAGGGAACATTAACGCTTGTTCAGGACGAAAGAAAGCACAGAGCCCCAGATTTGCTGTTGCCCTGGAGAGCTTGCAGAGCACCGGGGAAAGGCAGGCAGAGAATTCCCTGCTAGCACCTTCTCTGTGTCCGGGAAGGAAAACTGTTCGCATTTGCTTTACAGAACCGCTTTTCTGCAGGGAACATTAACGCTTGTTCAGGACGAAAGAAAGCACAGAGCCCCAGATTTGCTGTTGCCCTGGAGAGCTTGCAGAGCACTGGGGAAAGGCAGGCAGAGAATTCCCTGCTAGCACCTTCTCTGTGTCCGGGAAGGAGAAATGTTCACATTGTTTCACAGAATCGCATTTGCGTAGCTGCAGGGAACATTAACGCTTGTTCAGGACGAAAGAAAGCACAGAGCCCCAGATTTGCTGTTGCCCTGGAGAGCTTGCAGAGCACTGGGGAAAGGCAGGCAGAGAATTCCCTGCTAGCACCTTCTCTGTGTCCGGGAAGGAAAACTGTTCGCATTTGCTTCACAGAACCGCTTTTCTGCAGAGAACACTAACGCTTGTTCAGGACGAAAGAAAGCACAGAGCCCCAGATTTGCTGTTGCCCTGGAGAGCTTGCAGAGCACTGGGGAAAGGCAGGCAGAGAATTCCCTGCTAGCACCTTCTCTGTGTCCGGGAAGGAGAGATGTTCACATTGTTTCACAGAATCGCATTTGCGTCGCTGCAGGGAACATTAACGCTTATTCAGGACGAAAGAAAGCACAGAGCCCCAGATTTGCTGTTGCCCTGGAGAGCTTGCAGAGCACTGGGGAAAGGCAGGCAGAGAATTCCCTGCTAGCACCTTCTCTGTATCCGGGAAGGAAAACTGTTCGCATTTGCTTCACAGAACCGCTTTTCTGCAGGGAACATTAACGCTTGTTCAGGACGAAAGAAAGCACAGAGCCCCAGATTTGCTGTTGCCCTGGAGAGCTTGCAGAGCACTGGGGAAAGGCAGGCAGAGAATTCCCTGCTAGCACCTTCTCTGTGTCCGGGAAGGAAAACTGTTCGCATTTGCTTCACAGAACCGCTTTTCTGCAGAGAACACTAACGCTTGTTCAGGACGAAAGAAAGCACAGAGCCCCAGATTTGCTGTTGCCCTGGAGAGCTTGCAGAGCACTGGGGAAAGGCAGGCAGAGAATTCCCTGCTAGCACCTTCTCTGTGTCCGGGAAGGAGAAATGTTCACATTGTTTCACAGAATCGCATTTGCGTCGCTGCAGGGAACATTAACGCTTATTCAGGACGAAAGAAAGCACAGAGCCCCAGATTTGCTGTTGCCCTGGAGAGCTTGCAGAGCACTGGGGAAAGGCAGGCAGAGAATTCCCTGCTAGCACCTTCTCTGTACCTGGGAAGGAGAAGTCTTCACGTTGTTACTCGGAATCGCATTTGCGTCGCTGTAGAGAACACTAACGCTTGTTCAGGACGAAAGAAAGCACAGAGCGCCAGATTTGCTGTTGCCCTGGAGAGCTTGCAGAGCACTGGGGAAAGGCAGGCAGAGAATTCCCCGCTAGCACCTTCTCTGTGTCCGGGAAGGAAAACTGTTCGCATTTGCTTCACAGAACCGCTTTTCTGCAGGGAACATTAACGCTTGTTCAGGACGAAAGAAAGCACAGAGCCCCAGATTTGCTGTTGCCCTGGAGAGCTTGCAGAGCACCGGGGAAAGGCAGGCAGAGAATTCCCTGCTAGCACCTTCTCTGTGTCCGGGAAGGAAAACTGTTCGCATTTGCTTTACAGAACCGCTTTTCTGCAGGGAACATTAACGCTTGTTCAGGACGAAAGAAAGCACAGAGCCCCAGATTTGCTGTTGCCCTGGAGAGTTTGCAGAGCACTGGGGAAAGGCAGGCAGAGAATTCCCTGCTAGCACCTTCTCTGTGTCCGGGAAGGAGAAATGTTCACATTGTTTCACAGAATCGCATTTGCGTAGCTGCAGGGAACATTAACGATTGTTCAGGACGAAAGAAAGCACAGAGCCCCAGATTTGCTGTTGCCCTGGAGAGCTTGCAGAGCACTGGGGAAAGGCAGGCAGAGAATTCCCTGCTAGCACCTTCTCTGTGTCCGGGAAGGAAAACTGTTCGCATTTGCTTCACAGAACCGCTTTTCTGCAGAGAACACTAACGCTTGTTCAGGACGAAAGAAAGCACAGAGCCCCAGATTTGCTGTTGCCCTGGAGAGCTTGCAGAGCACTGGGGAAAGGCAGGCAGAGAATTCCCTGCTAGCACCTTCTCTGTGTCCGGGAAGGAAAACTGTTCGCATTTGCTTCACAGAACCGCTTTTCTGCAGAGAACACTAACGCTTGTTCAGGACAAAAGAAAGCACAGAGCCCCAGATTTGCTGTTTCCCTGGACAGCTTGCAGAGCACTGGGGAAAGGCAGGCAGAGAATTCCCTGCTAGCACCTTCTCTGTGTCTTGGAAGGAGAAATGTTCACATTGTTTCACAGAATCGCATTTGCGTCGCTGCAGGGAACATTAACGCTTATTCAGGACGAAAGAAAGCACAGAGCCCCAGATTTGCTGTTGCCCTGGAGAGCTTGCAGAGCACTGGGGAAAGGCAGGCAGAGAATTCCCTGCTAGCACCTTCTCTGTGTCCGGGAAGGAAAACTGTTCGCATTTGCTTCACAGAACCGCTTTTCTGCAGGGAACATTAACGCTTGTTCAGGACGAAAGAAAGCACAGAGCCCCAGATTTGCTGTTGCCCTGGAGAGCTTGCAGAGCACTGGGGAAAGGCAGGCAGAGAATTCCCTGCTAGCACCTTCTCTGTGTCCGGGAAGGAAAACTGTTCACATTTGCTTCACAGAACCGCTTTTCTGCAGAGAACACTAACGCTTGTTCAGGACGAAAGAAAGCACAGAGCCCCAGATATGCTGTTGCCCTGAAGAGCTTGCAGAGCACTGGGGAAAGGCAGGCAGAGAATTCCCTGCTAGCACCTTCTCTGTGTCCGTGAAGGAGAAATGTTCACATTGTTTCACAGAATCGCATTTGCGTCGCTGCAGGGAACATTAACGCTTATTCAGGACGAAAGAAAGCACAGAGCCCCAGATTTGCTGTTGCCCTGGAGAGCTTGCAGAGCACCGGGGAAAAGCAGGCAGAGAATTCCCCGCTAGCACCTTCTCTGTGTCCGGGAAGGAAAACTGTTCGCATTTGCTTCACAGAACCGCTTTTCTGCAGGGAACATTAACGCTTGTTCAGGACGAAAGAAAGCACAGAGCGCCAGATTTGCTGTTGCCCTGGAGAGCTTGCAGAGCACTGGGGAAAGGCAGGCAGAGAATTCCCTGCTAGCACCTTCTCTGTGTCCGGGAAGGAAAACTGTTCACATTTGCTTCACAGAACCGCTTTTCTGCAGAGAACACTAACGCTTGTTCAGGACGAAAGAAAGCACAGAGCCCCAGATTGGCTGTTGCCCTGGAGAGCTTGCAGAGCACTGGGGAAAGGCAGGCAGAGAATTCCCTGCTAGCACCTTCTCTGTGTCCGGGAAGGAAAACTGTTCGCATTTGCTTCACAGAACCGCTTTTCTGCAGGGAACATTAACGCTTCTTCAGGACGAAAGAAAGCACAGAGCCCCAGATTTGCTGTTGCCCTGGAGAGCTTGCAGAGCACTGGGGAAAGGCAGGCAGAGAATTCCCTGCTAGCACCTTCTCTGTGTCCGGGAAGGACAACTGTTCGCATTTGCTTCACAGAACCGCTTTTCTGCAGGGAACATTAACGCTTGTTCAGGACGAAAGAAAGCACAGAGCCCCAGATTTGCTGTTGCCCTGGAGAGCTTGCAGAGCACTGGGGAAAGGCAGGCAGAGAATTCCCTGCTAGCATCTTCTCTGTGCCTAGGAAGGAGAAATGTTCACATTGTTTCACAGAATCGCATTTGCGTCGCTGCAGGGAACACTAACGCTTGTTCAGGACAAAAGAAAGCACAGAGCCCCAGATTTGCTGTTGCCCTGGAGAGCTTGCAGAGCACCGGGGAAAGGCAGGCAGAGAATTCCTTGCTAGCACCTTCTCTGTGTCCGGGAAGGAAAACTGTTCGCATTTGCTTCACAGAACCGCTTTTCTGCAGGAAACATTAACGCTTGTTCAGGACGAAAGAAAGCACAGAGCCCCAGATTTGCTGTTGTCCTGGAGAGCTTGCAGAGCACTGGGGAAAGGCAGGCAGAGAATTCCCTGCTAGCACTTTCTCTGTGTCCAGGAAGGAAAACTGTTCGCATTTGGTTCACAGAACCGCTTTTCTACAGAGAACACTAACGCTTGTTCAGGACGAAAGAAAGCACAGAGCCCCAGATTTGCTGTTGCCCTGGAGAGCTTGCAGAGCACTGGGGAAAGGCAGGCAGAGAATTCCCTGCTAGCACCTTCTCTGTGTCCGGGAAGGAGAAATGTTCACATTGTTTCACAGAATCGCATTTGCGTCGCTGCAGGGAACATTAACGCTTGTTCAGGACGAAAGAAAGCACAGAGCCCCAGATTTGCTGTTGCCCTGGAGAGCTTGCAGAGCACTGGGGAAAGGCAGGCAGAGAATTCCCTGCTAGCACCTTCTCTGTGTCCGGGAAGGAAAACTGTTCGCATTTGCTTCACAGAACCGCTTTTCTGCAGGGAACATTAACGCTTGTTCAGGACGAAAGAAAGCACAGAGCCCCAGATTTGCTGTTGCCCTGGAGAGCTTGCAGAGCACTGGGGAAAGGCAGGCAGAGAATTCCCTGCTAGCACCTTCTCTGTGTGCGGGAAGGAAAACTGTTCGCATTTGCTTCACAGAACCGCTTTTCTGCAGAGAACACTAACGCTTGTTCAGGACGAAAGAAAGCACAGAGCCCCAGATTTGCTGTTGCCCTGGAGAGCTTGCAGAGCACTGGGGATAGGCAGGCAGAGAATTCCCTGCTAGCACCTTCTCTGTGCCTGGGAAGGAGAAGTCTTCACTTTGTTACTCGGAATCGCATTTGCGTCGCTGCAGGGAACATTAACGCTTGTTCAGGACGAAAGAAAGCACAGAGCGCCAGATTTGCTGTTGCCCTGGAGAGCTTGCAGAGCACTGGGGAAAGGCAGGCAGAGAATTCCCTGCTAGCACCTTCTCTGTTTCCGGGAAGGAAAACTGTTCGCGTTTGCTTCACAGAACCGCTTTTCTGCAGGGAACATTAACGCTTGTTCAGGACGAAAGAAAGCACAGAGCCCCAGATTTGCTGTTGCCCTGGAGAGCTTGCAGAGCACTGGGGAAAGGCAGGCAGAGAATTCCCTGCTAGCACCTTCTCTGTGTCCGGGAAGGAGAAATGTTCACATTGTTTCACAGAATCGCATTTGCGTCGCTGCAGGGAACATTAACGCTTGTTCAGGACGAAAGAAAGCACAGAGCCCCAGATTTGCTGTTGCCCTGGAGAGCTTGCAGAGCACTGGGGAAAGGCAGGCAGAGAATTCCCTGCTAGCACCTTCTCTGTGTCCGGGAAGGAAAACTGTTCGCATTTGCTTCACAGAACCGCTTTTCTGCAGGGACCATTAACGCTTGTTCAGGACGAAAGAAAGCACGGAGCCCCAGATTTGCTGTTGCCCTGGAGAGCTTGCAGAGCACTGGGGAAAGGCAGGCAGAGAATTCCCTGCTAGCACCTTCTCTGTGTCCGGGAAGGAAAACTGTTCGCATTTGCTTCACAGAACCGCTTTTCTGCAGGGAACATTAACGCTTGTTCAGGACGAAAGAAAGCACGGAGCCCCAGATTTGCTGTTGCCCTGGAGAGCTTGCAGAGCACTGGATAAAGGCAGGCAGAGAATTCCCTGCTAGCACCTTCTCTGTGTCCGGGAAGGAGAAATGTTCACATTGTTTCACAGAATCGCATTTGCGTCGCTGCAGAGAACACTAACGCTTGTTCAGGACGAAAGAAAGCACAGAGCCCCAGATTTGCTGTTGCCCTGGAGAGCTTGCAGAGCACTGGGGAAAGGCAGGCAGAGAATTCCCTGCTAGCACCTTCTCTGTGTCCGGGAAGGAAAACTGTTCGCATTTGCTTCACAGAACCGCTTTTCTGCAGGGAACATTAACGCTTGTTCAGGACGAAAGAAAGCACAGAGCCCCAGATTTGCTGTTGCCCTGGAGAGCTTGCAGAGCACTGGGGAAAGGCAGGCAGAGAATTCCCTGCTAGCACCTTCTCTGTGCCTGGGAATGAGAAGTCTTCACGTTGTTACTCGGAATCGCATTTGCGTCGCTGAAGAGAACACTAACGCTTGTTCAGGACGAAAGAAAACACAGAGCCCCAGATTTGCTGTTGCCCTGGAGAGCTTGCAGAGCACTGGGGAAAGGCAGGCAGAGAATTCCCTGATAGCACCTTCTCTGTGTCCGGGAAGGAAAACTGTTCGCATTTGCTTCACAGAACCGCTTTTCTGCAGAGAACACTAACGCTTGTTCAGGACGAAAGAAAGCACAGAGCCCCAGATTTGCTGTTGTCCTGGAGAGCTTGCAGAGCACTGGGGAAAGGCAGGCAGAGAATTCCCTGCTAGCATCTTCTCTGTGCCTAGGAAGGAGAAATGTTCACATTGTTTCACAGAATCGCATTTGCGTCGCTGCAGGGAACACTAACGCTTGTTCAGGACGAAAGAAAGCACAGAGCCCCAGATTTGCTGTTGCCCTGGAGAGCTTGCAGAGCACTGGGGAAAGGCAGGCAGAGAATTCCCCGCTAGCACCTTCTCTGTGTCCGGGAAGGAAAACTGTTCGCATTTGCTTCACAGAACCGCTTTTCTGCAGGGAACATTAACGCTTGTTCAGGACGAAAGAAAGCACGGAGCCCCAGATTTGCTGTTGCCCTGGAGAGCTTGCAGAGCACTGGGGAAAGGCAGGCAGAGAATTCCCTGCTAGCACCTTGTCTGTGTGCGGGAAGGAAAACTGTTCGCATTTGCTTCACAGAACCGCTTTTCTGCAGGGAACATTAACGCTTGTTCAGGACGAAAGAAAGCACAGAGCGCCAGATTTGCTGTTGCCCTGGAGAGCTTGCAGAGCACTGGGGAAAGGCAGGCAGAGAATTCCCTGCTAGCACCTTCTCTGTGTCCGGGAAGGAAAACTGTTCGCATTTGCTTCACAGAACCGCTTTTCTGCAGAGAACACTAACGCTTGTTCAGGACGAAAGAAAGCACAGAGCCCCAGATTTGCTGTTGCCCTGGAGAGCTTGCAGAGCACTGGGGAAAGGCAGGCAGAGAATTCCCTGCTAGCACCTTCTCTGTGCCTAGGAAGGAGAAATGTTCACATTGTTTCACAGAATCGCATTTGCGTCGCTGCAGGGAACATTAACGCTTGTTCAGGACGAAAGAAAGCACAGAGCGCCAGATTTGCTGTTGCCCTGGAGAGCTTGCAGAGCACTGGGGAAAGGCAGGCAGAGAATTCCCTGCTAGCACCTTCTCTGTTTCCGGGAAGGAAAACTGTTCGCGTTTGCTTCACAGAACCGCTTTTCTGCAGGGAACATTAACGCTTGTTCAGGACGAAAGAAAGCACAGAGCCCCAGATTTGCTGTTGCCCTGGAGAGCTTGCAGAGCACTGGGGAAAGGCAGGCAGAGAATTCCCTGCTAGCACCTTCTCTGTGTCCGGGAAGGAGAAATGTTCACATTGTTTCACAGAATCGCATTTGCATCGCTGCAGGGAACATTAACGCTTGTTCAGGACGAAAGAAAGCACAGAGCCCCAGATTTGCTGTTGCCCTGGAGAGCTTGCAGAGCACTGGGGAAAGGCAGGCAGAGAATTCCCTGCTAGCACCTTCTCTGTGTCCGGGAAGGAAAACTGTTCGCATTTGCTTCACAGAACCGCTTTTCTGCAGGGACCATTAACGCTTGTTCAGGACGAAAGAAAGCACGGAGCCCCAGATTTGCTGTTGCCCTGGAGAGCTTGCAGAGCACTGGGGAAAGGCAGGCAGAGAATTCCCTGCTAGCACCTTCTCTGTGTCCGGGAAGGAAAAGTGTTCGCATTTGCTTCACAGAACCGCTTTTCTGCAGGGAACATTAACGCTTGTTCAGGACGAAAGAAAGCACGGAGCCCCAGATTTGCTGTTGCCCTGGAGAGCTTGCAGAGCACTGGATAAAGGCAGGCAGAGAATTCCCTGCTAGCACCTTCTCTGTGTCCGGGAAGGAGAAATGTTCACGTTGTTACTCGGAATCGCATATGCGTCGCTGTAGAGAACACTAACGCTTGTTCAGGACGAAAGAAAGCACAGAGCGCCAGATTTGCTATTGCCCTGGAGAGCTTGCAGAGCACTGGGGAAAGGCAGGCAGAGAATTCCCCGCTAGCACCTTCTCTGTGTCCGGGAAGGAAAACTGTTCGCATTTGCTTCACAGAACCGCTTTTCTGCAGGGAACATTAACGCTTGTTCAGGACGAAAGAAAGCACAGAGCCCCAGATTTGCTGTTGCCCTGGAGAGCTTGCAGAGCACCGGGGAAAGGCAGGCAGAGAATTCCCTGCTAGCACCTTCTCTGTGTCCGGGAAGGAAAACTGTTCGCATTTGCTTTACAGAACCGCTTTTCTGCAGGGAACATTAACGCTTGTTCAGGACGAAAGAAAGCACAGAGCCCCAGATTTGCTGTTGCCCTGGAGAGCTTGCAGAGCACTGGGGAAAGGCAGGCAGAGAATTCCCTGCTAGCACCTTCTCTGTGTCCGGGAAGGAAAACTGTTCGCATTTGCTTCACAGAACCGCTTTTCTGCAGAGAACACTAACGCTTTTTCAGGACAAAATAAAGCACAGAGCCCCAGATTTGCTGTTTCCCTGGACAGCTTGCAGAGCACTGGGGAAAGGCAGGCAGAGAATTCCCTGCTAGCACCTTCTCTGTGTCCGGGAAGGAGAAATGTTCACATTGTTTCACAGAATCGCATTTGCGTCGCTGCAGGGAACATTAACGCTTATTCAGGACGAAAGAAAGCACAGAGCCCCAGATTTACTGTTGCCCTGGAGAGCTTGCAGAGCACTGGGGAAAGGCAGGCAGAGAATTCCCTGCTAGCACCTTCTCTGTGTCCGGGAAGGAAAACTGTTCGCATTTGCTTCACAGAACCGCTTTTCTGCAGAGAACACTAACGCTTGTTCAGGACGAAAGAAAGCACAGAGCCCCAGATTTGCTGTTGCCCTGGAGAGCTTGCAGAGCACTGGGGAAAGGCAGGCAGAGAATTCCCTGCTAGCACCTTCTCTGTGTCCGGGAAGGAGAAGTCTTCACGTTGTTACTCGGAATCGCATTTGCGTCGCTGTAGAGAACACTAACGCTTGTTCAGGACGAAAGAAAGCACAGAGCCCCAGATTTGCTGTTGCCCTGGAGAGCTTGCAGAGCACCGGGGAAAGGCAGGCAGAGAATTCCCCGCTAGCACCTTCTCTGTGTCCGGGAAGGAAAACTGTTCGCATTTGCTTCACAGAACCGCTTTTCTGCAGGGAACATTAACGCTTGTTCAGGACGAAAGAAAGCACAGAGCGCCAGATTTGCTGTTTCCCTGGAGAGCTTGCAGAGCACTGGGGAAAGGCAGGCAGAGAATTCCCTGCTAGCACCTTCTCTGTGTCCAGGAAGGAAAACTGTTCGCATTTGCTTCACAGAACCGCTTTTCTGCAGGAAACATTAACGCTTGTTCAGGACGAAAGAAAGCACAGAGCCCCAGATTTGCTGTTGCCCTGGAGAGCTTGCAGAGCACTGGGGAAAGGCAGGCAGAGAATTCCCTGCTAGCACCTTCTCTGTGCCTGGGAAGGAGAAGTCTTCACGTTGTTACTCGGAATCGCATTTGCGTCGCTGTAGAGAACACTAACGCTTGTTCAGGACGAAAGAAAGCACAGAGCCCCAGATTTGCTGTTGCCCTGGAGAGCTTGCAGAGCACTGGGGAAAGGCAGGCAGAGAATTCCCTGCTAGCACCTTCTCTGTGTCCGGGAAGGAAAACTGTTCGCATTTGCTTCACAGAACCGCTTTTCTGCAGGGAACATTAACGCTTCTTCAGGACGAAAGAAAGCACAGAGCCCCAGATTTGCTGTTGCCCTGGAGAGCTTGCAGAGCACTGGGGAAATGCAGGCAGAGAATTCCCTGCTAGCACCTTCTCTGTGTCCGGGAAGGAAAACTGTTCGCATTTGCTTCACAGAACCGCTTTTCTGCAGAGAACACTAACGCTTGTTCAGGACGAAAGAAAGCACAGAGCCCCAGATTTGCTGTTGCCCTGGAGAGCTTGCAGAGCACTGGGGAAAGGCAGGCAGAGAATTCCCTGCTAGCACCTTCTCTGTGTCCGGGAAGGAGAAATGTTCACGTTGTTACTCGGAATCGCATTTGCGTCGCTGTAGAGAACACTAACGCTTGTTCAGGACGAAAGAAAGCACAGAGCGCCAGATTTGCTATTGCCCTGGAGAGCTTGCAGAGCACTGGGGAAAGGCAGGCAGAGAATTCCCCGCTAGCACCTTCTCTGTGTCCGGGAAGGAAAACTGTTCGCATTTGCTTCACAGAACCGCTTTTCTGCAGGGAACATTAACGCTTGTTCAGGACGAAAGAAAGCACAGAGCCCCAGATTTGCTGTTGCCCTGGAGAGCTTGCAGAGCACCGGGGAAAGGCAGGCAGAGAATTCCCTGCTAGCACCTTCTCTGTGTCCGGGAAGGAAAACTGTTCGCATTTGCTTTACAGAACCGCTTTTCTGCAGGGAACATTAACGCTTGTTCAGGACGAAAGAAAGCACAGAGCGCCAGATTTGCTGTTGCCCTGGAGAGCTTGCAGAGCACTGGGGAAAGGCAGGCAGAGAATTCCCTGCTAGCACCTTCTCTGTGTCCGGGAAGGAAAACTGTTCACATTTGCTTCACAGAACCGCTTTTCTGCAGAGAACACTAACGCTTGTTCAGGACGAAAGAAAGCACAGAGCCCCAGATTGGCTGTTGCCCTGGAGAGCTTGCAGAGCACTGGGGAAAGGCAGGCAGAGAATTCCCTGCTAGCACCTTCTCTGTGTCCGGGAAGGAAAACTGTTCGCATTTGCTTCACAGAACCGCTTTTCTGCAGGGAACATTAACGCTTCTTCAGGACGAAAGAAAGCACAGAGCCCCAGATTTGCTGTTGCCCTGGAGAGGTTGCAGAGCACTGGGGAAAGGCAGGCAGAGAATTCCCTGCTAGCACCTTCTCTGTGTCCGGGAAGGAAAAGTGTTCGCATTTGCTTCACAGAACCGCTTTTCTGCAGGGAACATTAACGCTTGTTCAGGACGAAAGAAAGCACAGAGCCCCAGATTTGCTGTTGCCCTGGAGAGCTTGCAGAGCACTGGGGAAAGGCAGGCAGAGAATTCCCTGCTAGCATCTTCTCTGTGCCTAGGAAGGAGAAATGTTCACATTGTTTCACAGAATCGCATTTGCGTCGCTGCAGGGAACACTAACGCTTGTTCAGGACAAAAGAAAGCACAGAGCCCCAGATTTGCTGTTGCCCTGGAGAGCTTGCAGAGCACTGGGGAAAGGCAGGCAGAGAATTCCCTGCTAGCACCTTCTCTGTGTCCGGGAAGGAAAACTGTTCGCATTTGCTTCACAGAACCGCTTTTCTGCAGGGAACATTAACGCTTGTTCAGGACGAAAGAAAGCACAGAGCGCCAGATTTGCTGTTGCCCTGGAGAGCTTGCAGAGCACTGGGGAAAGGCAGGCAGAGAATTCCCTGCTAGCACCTTCTCTGTGTCCGGGAAGGAGAAATGTTCACATTGTTTCACAGAATCGCATTTGCGTCGCTGCAGGGAACATTAACGCTTATTCAGGACGAAAGACAGCACAGAGCCCCAGATTTGCTGTTGCCCTGGAGAGCTTGCAGAGCACTGGGGAAAGGCAGGCAGAGAATTCCCTGCTAGCACCTTCTCTGTGCCTGGGAAGGAGAAGTCTTCACGTTGTTACTCGGAATCGCATTTGCGTCGCTGTAGAGAACACTAACGCTTGTTCAGGACGAAAGAAAGCACAGAGCGCCAGATTTGCTGTTGCCCTGGAGAGCTTGCAGAGCACTGGGGAAAGGCAGGCAGAGAATTCCCCGCTAGCACCTTCTCTGTGTCCGGGAAGGAAAACTGTTCGCATTTGCTTCACAGAACCGCTTTTCTGCAGGGAACATTAACGTTTCTTCGGGACGAAAGAAAGCACAGAGCCCCAGATTTGCTGTTGCCCTGGAGAGCTTGCAGAGCACCGGGGAAAGGCAGGCAGAGAATTCCTTGCTAGCACCTTCTCTGTGTCCGGGAAGGAAAACTGTTCGCATTTGCTTCACAGAACCGCTTTTCTGCAGGAAACATTAACGCTTGTTCAGGACGAAAGAAAGCACAGAGCCCCAGATTTGCTGTTGTCCTGGAGAGCTTGCAGAGCACTGGGGAAAGGCAGGCAGAGAATTCCCTGCTAGCACTTTCTCTGTGTCCAGGAAGGAAAACTGTTCGCATTTGGTTCACAGAACCGCTTTTCTACAGAGAACACTAACGCTTGTTCAGGACGAAAGAAAGCACAGAGCCCCAGATTTGCTGTTGCCCTGGAGAGCTTGCAGAGCACTGGGGAAAGGCAGGCAGAGAATTCCCTGCTAGCACCTTCTCTGTGTCCGGGAAGGAGAAATGTTCACATTGTTTCACAGAATCGCATTTGCGTCGCTGCAGGGAACACTAACGCTTGTTCAGGACGAAAGAAAGCACAGAGCCCCAGATTTGCTGTTGCCCTGGAGAGCTTGCAGAGCACTGGGGAAAGGCAGGCAGAGAATTCCCTGCTAGCACCTTCTCTGTGTCCGGGAAGGAAAACTGTTCACATTTGCTTCACAGAACCGCTTTTCTGCAGAGAACACTAACGCTTGTTCAGGACGAAAGAAAGCACAGAGCCCCAGATTGGCTGTTGCCCTGGAGAGCTTGCAGAGCACTGGGGAAAGGCAGGCAGAGAATTCCCTGCTAGCACCTTCTCTGTGTCCGGGAAGGAAAACTGTTCGCATTTGCTTCACAGAACCGCTTTTCTGCAGGGAACATTAACGCTTCTTCAGGACGAAAGAAAGCACAGAGCCCCAGATTTGCTGTTGTCCTGGAGAGCTTGCAGAGCACTGGGGAAAGGCAGGCAGAGAATTCCCTGCTAGCATCTTCTCTGTGCCTAGGAAGGAGAAATGTTCACATTGTTTCACAGAATCGCATTTGCGTCGCTGCAGGGAACACTAACGCTTGTTCAGGACGAAAGAAAGCACAGAGCCCCAGATTTGCTGTTGCCCTGGAGAGCTTGCAGAGCACTGGGGAAAGGCAGGCAGAGAATTCCCCGCTAGCACCTTCTCTGTGTCCGGGAAGGAAAACTGTTCGCATTTGCTTCACAGAACCGCTTTTCTGCAGGGAACATTAACGCTTGTTCAGGACGAAAGAAAGCACGGAGCCCCAGATTTGCTGTTGCCCTGGAGAGCTTGCAGAGCACTGGGGAAAGGCAGGCAGAGAATTCCCTGCTAGCACCTTGTCTGTGTGCGGGAAGGAAAACTGTTCGCATTTGCTTCACAGAACCTCTTTTCTGCAGGGAACATTAACGCTTGTTCAGGACGAAAGAAAGCACAGAGCGCCAGATTTGCTGTTGCCCTGGAGAGCTTGCAGAGCACTGGGGAAAGGCAGGCAGAGAATTCCCTGCTAGCACCTTCTCTGTGTCCGGGAAGGAAAACTGTTCGCATTTGCTTCACAGAACCGCTTTTCTGCAGAGAACACTAACGCTTGTTCAGGACGAAAGAAAGCACAGAGCCCCAGATTTGCTGTTGCCCTGGAGAGCTTGCAGAGCACTGGGGATAGGCAGGCAGAGAATTCCCTGCTAGCACCTTCTCTGTGCCTAGGAAGGAGAAATGTTCACATTGTTTCACAGAATCGCATTTGCGTCGCTGCAGGGAACATTAACGCTTGTTCAGGACGAAAGAAAGCACAGAGCGCCAGATTTGCTGTTGCCCTGGAGAGCTTGCAGAGCACTGGGGAAAGGCAGGCAGAGAATTCCCTGCTAGCACCTTCTCTGTTTCCGGGAAGGAAAACTGTTCGCGTTTGCTTCACAGAACCGCTTTTCTGCAGGGAACATTAACGCTTGTTCAGGACGAAAGAAAGCACAGAGCCCCAGATTTGCTGTTGCCCTGGAGAGCTTGCAGAGCACTGGGGAAAGGCAGGCAGAGAATTCCCTGCTAGCACCTTCTCTGTGTCCGGGAAGGAGAAATGTTCACATTGTTTCACAGAATCGCATTTGCGTCGCTGCAGGGAACATTAACGATTGTTCAGGACGAAAGAAAGCACAGAGCCCCAGATTTGCTGTTGCCCTGGAGAGCTTGCAGAGCACTGGGGAAAGGCAGGCAGAGAATTCCCTGCTAGCACCTTCTCTGTGTCCGGGAAGGAAAACTGTTCGCATTTGCTTCACAGAACCGCTTTTCTGCAGGGACCATTAACGCTTGTTCAGGACGAAAGAAAGCACGGAGCCCCAGATTTGCTGTTGCCCTGGAGAGCTTGCAGAGCACTGGGGAAAGGCAGGCAGAGAATTCCCTGCTAGCACCTTCTCTGTGTCCGGGAAGGAAAACTGTTCGCATTTGCTTCACAGAACCGCTTTTCTGCAGGGAACATTAACGCTTGTTCAGGACGAAAGAAAGCACGGAGCCCCAGATTTGCTGTTGCCCTGGAGAGCTTGCAGAGCACTGGATAAAGGCAGGCAGAGAATTCCCTGCTAGCACCTTCTCTGTGTCCGGGAAGGAGAAATGTTCACATTGTTTCACAGAATCGCATTTGCGTCGCTGCAGAGAACACTAACGCTTGTTCAGGACGAAAGAAAGCACAGAGCCCCAGATTTGCTGTTGCCCTGGAGAGCTTGCAGAGCACTGGGGAAAGGCAGGCAGAGAATTCCCTGCTAGCACCTTCTCTGTGTCCGGGAAGGAAAACTGTTCGCATTTGCTTCACAGAACCGCTTTTCTGCAGGGAACATTAACGCTTGTTCAGGACGAAAGAAAGCACAGAGCCCCAGATTTGCTGTTGCCCTGGAGAGCTTGCAGAGCACTGGGGAAAGGCAGGCAGAGAATTCCCTGCTAGCACCTTCTCTGTGCCTGGGAATGAGAAGTCTTCACGTTGTTACTCGGAATCGCATTTGCGTCGCTGAAGAGAACACTAACGCTTGTTCAGGACGAAAGAAAACACAGAGCCCCAGATTTGCTGTTGCCCTGGAGAGCTTGCAGAGCACTGGGGAAAGGCAGGCAGAGAATTCCCTGATAGCACCTTCTCTGTGTCCGGGAAGGAAAACTGTTCGCATTTGCTTCACAGAACCGCTTTTCTGCAGAGAACACTAACGCTTGTTCAGGACGAAAGAAAGCACAGAGCCCCAGATTTGCTGTTGTCCTGGAGAGCTTGCAGAGCACTGGGGAAAGGCAGGCAGAGAATTCCCTGCTAGCATCTTCTCTGTGCCTAGGAAGGAGAAATGTTCACATTGTTTCACAGAATCGCATTTGCGTCGCTGCAGGGAACACTAACGCTTGTTCAGGACGAAAGAAAGCACAGAGCCCCAGATTTGCTGTTGCCCTGGAGAGCTTGCAGAGCACTGGGGAAAGGCAGGCAGAGAATTCCCCGCTAGCACCTTCTCTGTGTCCGGGAAGGAAAACTGTTCGCATTTGCTTCACAGAACCGCTTTTCTGCAGGGAACATTAACGCTTGTTCAGGACGAAAGAAAGCACGGAGCCCCAGATTTGCTGTTGCCCTGGAGAGCTTGCAGAGCACTGGGGAAAGGCAGGCAGAGAATTCCCTGCTAGCACCTTGTCTGTGTGCGGGAAGGAAAACTGTTCGCATTTGCTTCACAGAACCGCTTTTCTGCAGGGAACATTAACGCTTGTTCAGGACGAAAGAAAGCACAGAGCGCCAGATTTGCTGTTGCCCTGGAGAGCTTGCAGAGCACTGGGGAAAGGCAGGCAGAGAATTCCCTGCTAGCACCTTCTCTGTGTCCGGGAAGGAAAACTGTTCGCATTTGCTTCACAGAACCGCTTTTCTGCAGAGAACACTAACGCTTGTTCAGGACGAAAGAAAGCACAGAGCCCCAGATTTGCTGTTGCCCTGGAGAGCTTGCAGAGCACTGGGGATAGGCAGGCAGAGAATTCCCTGCTAGCACCTTCTCTGTGCCTAGGAAGGAGAAATGTTCACATTGTTTCACAGAATCGCATTTGCGTCGCTGCAGGGAACATTAACGCTTGTTCAGGACGAAAGAAAGCACAGAGCGCCAGATTTGCTGTTGCCCTGGAGAGCTTGCAGAGCACTGGGGAAAGGCAGGCAGAGAATTCCCTGCTAGCACCTTCTCTGTTTCCGGGAAGGAAAACTGTTCGCGTTTGCTTCACAGAACCGCTTTTCTGCAGGGAACATTAACGCTTGTTCAGGACGAAAGAAAGCACAGAGCCCCAGATTTGCTGTTGCCCTGGAGAGCTTGCAGAGCACTGGGGAAAGGCAGGCAGAGAATTCCCTGCTAGCACCTTCTCTGTGTCCGGGAAGGAGAAATGTTCACATTGTTTCACAGAATCGCATTTGCGTCGCTGCAGGGAACATTAACGCTTGTTCAGGACGAAAGAAAGCACAGAGCCCCAGATTTGCTGTTGCCCTGGAGAGCTTGCAGAGCACTGGGGAAAGGCAGGCAGAGAATTCCCTGCTAGCACCTTCTCTGTGTCCGGGAAGGAAAACTGTTCGCATTTGCTTCACAGAACCGCTTTTCTGCAGGGACCATTAACGCTTGTTCAGGACAAAATAAAGCACAGAGCCCCAGATTTGCTGTTTCCCTGGACAGCTTGCAGAGCACTGGGGAAAGGCAGGCAGAGAATTCCCTGCTAGCACCTTCTCTGTGTCCGGGAAGGAGAAATGTTCACATTGTTTCACAGAATCGCATTTGCGTCGCTGCAGGGAACATTAACGCTTATTCAGGACGAAAGAAAGCACAGAGCCCCAGATTTACTGTTGCCCTGGAGAGCTTGCAGAGCACTGGGGAAAGGCAGGCAGAGAATTCCCTGCTAGCACCTTCTCTGTGTCCGGGAAGGAAAACTGTTCGCATTTGCTTCACAGAACCGCTTTTCTGCAGAGAACACTAACGCTTGTTCAGGACGAAAGAAAGCACAGAGCCCCAGATTTGCTGTTGCCCTGGAGAGCTTGCAGAGCACTGGGGAAAGGCAGGCAGAGAATTCCCTGCTAGCACCTTCTCTGTGTCCGGGAAGGAGAAGTCTTCACGTTGTTACTCGGAATCGCATTTGCGTCGCTGTAGAGAACACTAACGCTTGTTCAGGACGAAAGAAAGCACAGAGCCCCAGATTTGCTGTTGCCCTGGAGAGCTTGCAGAGCACCGGGGAAAGGCAGGCAGAGAATTCCCCGCTAGCACCTTCTCTGTGTCCGGGAAGGAAAACTGTTCGCATTTGCTTCACAGAACCGCTTTTCTGCAGGGAACATTAACGCTTGTTCAGGACGAAAGAAAGCACAGAGCGCCAGATTTGCTGTTTCCCTGGAGAGCTTGCAGAGCACTGGGGAAAGGCAGGCAGAGAATTCCCTGCTAGCACCTTCTCTGTGTCCAGGAAGGAAAACTGTTCGCATTTGCTTCACAGAACCGCTTTTCTGCAGGAAACATTAACGCTTGTTCAGGACGAAAGAAAGCACAGAGCCCCAGATTTGCTGTTGCCCTGGAGAGCTTGCAGAGCACTGGGGAAAGGCAGGCAGAGAATTCCCTGCTAGCACCTTCTCTGTGCCTGGGAAGGAGAAGTCTTCACGTTGTTACTCGGAATCGCATTTGCGTCGCTGTAGAGAACACTAACGCTTGTTCAGGACGAAAGAAAGCACAGAGCCCCAGATTTGCTGTTGCCCTGGAGAGCTTGCAGAGCACTGGGGAAAGGCAGGCAGAGAATTCCCTGCTAGCACCTTCTCTGTGTCCGGGAAGGAAAACTGTTCGCATTTGCTTCACAGAACCGCTTTTCTGCAGGGAACATTAACGCTTCTTCAGGACGAAAGAAAGCACAGAGCCCCAGATTTGCTGTTGCCCTGGAGAGCTTGCAGAGCACTGGGGAAATGCAGGCAGAGAATTCCCTGATAGCACCTTCTCTGTGTCCGGGAACGAAAACTGTTCGCATTTGCTTCACAGAACCGCTTTTCTGCAGAGAACACTAACGCTTGTTCAGGACGAAAGAAAGCACAGAGCCCCAGATTTGCTGTTGCCCTGGAGAGCTTGCAGAGCACTGGGGAAAGGCAGGCAGAGAATTCCCTGCTAGCACCTTCTCTGTGTCCGGGAAGGAGAAATGTTCACGTTGTTACTCGGAATCGCATTTGCGTCGCTGTAGAGAACACTAACGCTTGTTCAGGACGAAAGAAAGCACAGAGCGCCAGATTTGCTATTGCCCTGGAGAGCTTGCAGAGCACTGGGGAAAGGCAGGCAGAGAATTCCCCGCTAGCACCTTCTCTGTGTCCGGGAAGGAAAACTGTTCGCATTTGCTTCACAGAACCGCTTTTCTGCAGGGAACATTAACGCTTGTTCAGGACGAAAGAAAGCACAGAGCCCCAGATTTGCTGTTGCCCTGGAGAGCTTGCAGAGCACCGGGGAAAGGCAGGCAGAGAATTCCCTGCTAGCACCTTCTCTGTGTCCGGGAAGGAAAACTGTTCGCATTTGCTTTACAGAACCGCTTTTCTGCAGGGAACATTAACGCTTGTTCAGGACGAAAGAAAGCACAGAGCGCCAGATTTGCTGTTGCCCTGGAGAGCTTGCAGAGCACTGGGGAAAGGCAGGCAGAGAATTCCCTGCTAGCACCTTCTCTGTGTCCGGGAAGGAAAACTGTTCACATTTGCTTCACAGAACCGCTTTTCTGCAGAGAACACTAACGCTTGTTCAGGACGAAAGAAAGCACAGAGCCCCAGATTGGCTGTTGCCCTGGAGAGCTTGCAGAGCACTGGGGAAAGGCAGGCAGAGAATTCCCTGCTAGCACCTTCTCTGTGTCCGGGAAGGAAAACTGTTCGCATTTGCTTCACAGAACCGCTTTTCTGCAGGGAACATTAACGCTTCTTCAGGACGAAAGAAAGCACAGAGCCCCAGATTTGCTGTTGCCCTGGAGAGGTTGCAGAGCACTGGGGAAAGGCAGGCAGAGAATTCCCTGCTAGCACCTTCTCTGTGTCCGGGAAGGAAAAGTGTTCGCATTTGCTTCACAGAACCGCTTTTCTGCAGGGAACATTAACGCTTGTTCAGGACGAAAGAAAGCACAGAGCCCCAGATTTGCTGTTGCCCTGGAGAGCTTGCAGAGCACTGGGGAAAGGCAGGCAGAGAATTCCCTGCTAGCATCTTCTCTGTGCCTAGGAAGGAGAAATGTTCACATTGTTTCACAGAATCGCATTTGCGTCGCTGCAGGGAACACTAACGCTTGTTCAGGACAAAAGAAAGCACAGAGCCCCAGATTTGCTGTTGCCCTGGAGAGCTTGCAGAGCACTGGGGAAAGGCAGGCAGAGAATTCCCTGCTAGCACCTTCTCTGTGTCCGGGAAGGAAAACTGTTCGCATTTGCTTCACAGAACCGCTTTTCTGCAGGGAACATTAACGCTTGTTCAGGACGAAAGAAAGCACAGAGCGCCAGATTTGCTGTTGCCCTGGAGAGCTTGCAGAGCACTGGGGAAAGGCAGGCAGAGAATTCCCTGCTAGCACCTTCTCTGTGTCCGGGAAGGAGAAATGTTCACATTGTTTCACAGAATCGCATTTGCGTCGCTGCAGGGAACATTAACGCTTATTCAGGACGAAAGACAGCACAGAGCCCCAGATTTGCTGTTGCCCTGGAGAGCTTGCAGAGCACTGGGGAAAGGCAGGCAGAGAATTCCCTGCTAGCACCTTCTCTGTGCCTGGGAAGGAGAAGTCTTCACGTTGTTACTCGGAATCGCATTTGCGTCGCTGTAGAGAACACTAACGCTTGTTCAGGACGAAAGAAAGCACAGAGCGCCAGATTTGCTGTTGCCCTGGAGAGCTTGCAGAGCACTGGGGAAAGGCAGGCAGAGAATTCCCCGCTAGCACCTTCTCTGTGTCCGGGAAGGAAAACTGTTCGCATTTGCTTCACAGAACCGCTTTTCTGCAGGGAACATTAACGTTTCTTCGGGACGAAAGAAAGCACAGAGCCCCAGATTTGCTGTTGCCCTGGAGAGCTTGCAGAGCACCGGGGAAAGGCAGGCAGAGAATTCCTTGCTAGCACCTTCTCTGTGTCCGGGAAGGAAAACTGTTCGCATTTGCTTCACAGAACCGCTTTTCTGCAGGAAACATTAACGCTTGTTCAGGACGAAAGAAAGCACAGAGCCCCAGATTTGCTGTTGTCCTGGAGAGCTTGCAGAGCACTGGGGAAAGGCAGGCAGAGAATTCCCTGCTAGCACTTTCTCTGTGTCCAGGAAGGAAAACTGTTCGCATTTGGTTCACAGAACCGCTTTTCTACAGAGAACACTAACGCTTGTTCAGGACGAAAGAAAGCACAGAGCCCCAGATTTGCTGTTGCCCTGGAGAGCTTGCAGAGCACTGGGGAAAGGCAGGCAGAGAATTCCCTGCTAGCACCTTCTCTGTGTCCGGGAAGGAGAAATGTTCACATTGTTTCACAGAATCGCATTTGCGTCGCTGCAGGGAACACTAACGCTTGTTCAGGACGAAAGAAAGCACAGAGCCCCAGATTTGCTGTTGCCCTGGAGAGCTTGCAGAGCACTGGGGAAAGGCAGGCAGAGAATTCCCTGCTAGCACCTTCTCTGTGTCCGGGAAGGAAAACTGTTCACATTTGCTTCACAGAACCGCTTTTCTGCAGAGAACACTAACGCTTGTTCAGGACGAAAGAAAGCACAGAGCCCCAGATTGGCTGTTGCCCTGGAGAGCTTGCAGAGCACTGGGGAAAGGCAGGCAGAGAATTCCCTGCTAGCACCTTCTCTGTGTCCGGGAAGGAAAACTGTTCGCATTTGCTTCACAGAACCGCTTTTCTGCAGGGAACATTAACGCTTCTTCAGGACGAAAGAAAGCACAGAGCCCCAGATTTGCTGTTGTCCTGGAGAGCTTGCAGAGCACTGGGGAAAGGCAGGCAGAGAATTCCCTGCTAGCATCTTCTCTGTGCCTAGGAAGGAGAAATGTTCACATTGTTTCACAGAATCGCATTTGCGTCGCTGCAGGGAACACTAACGCTTGTTCAGGACGAAAGAAAGCACAGAGCCCCAGATTTGCTGTTGCCCTGGAGAGCTTGCAGAGCACTGGGGAAAGGCAGGCAGAGAATTCCCCGCTAGCACCTTCTCTGTGTCCGGGAAGGAAAACTGTTCGCATTTGCTTCACAGAACCGCTTTTCTGCAGGGAACATTAACGCTTGTTCAGGACGAAAGAAAGCACGGAGCCCCAGATTTGCTGTTGCCCTGGAGAGCTTGCAGAGCACTGGGGAAAGGCAGGCAGAGAATTCCCTGCTAGCACCTTGTCTGTGTGCGGGAAGGAAAACTGTTCGCATTTGCTTCACAGAACCTCTTTTCTGCAGGGAACATTAACGCTTGTTCAGGACGAAAGAAAGCACAGAGCGCCAGATTTGCTGTTGCCCTGGAGAGCTTGCAGAGCACTGGGGAAAGGCAGGCAGAGAATTCCCTGCTAGCACCTTCTCTGTGTCCGGGAAGGAAAACTGTTCGCATTTGCTTCACAGAACCGCTTTTCTGCAGAGAACACTAACGCTTGTTCAGGACGAAAGAAAGCACAGAGCCCCAGATTTGCTGTTGCCCTGGAGAGCTTGCAGAGCACTGGGGATAGGCAGGCAGAGAATTCCCTGCTAGCACCTTCTCTGTGCCTAGGAAGGAGAAATGTTCACATTGTTTCACAGAATCGCATTTGCGTCGCTGCAGGGAACATTAACGCTTGTTCAGGACGAAAGAAAGCACAGAGCGCCAGATTTGCTGTTGCCCTGGAGAGCTTGCAGAGCACTGGGGAAAGGCAGGCAGAGAATTCCCTGCTAGCACCTTCTCTGTTTCCGGGAAGGAAAACTGTTCGCGTTTGCTTCACAGAACCGCTTTTCTGCAGGGAACATTAACGCTTGTTCAGGACGAAAGAAAGCACAGAGCCCCAGATTTGCTGTTGCCCTGGAGAGCTTGCAGAGCACTGGGGAAAGGCAGGCAGAGAATTCCCTGCTAGCACCTTCTCTGTGTCCGGGAAGGAGAAATGTTCACATTGTTTCACAGAATCGCATTTGCGTCGCTGCAGGGAACATTAACGATTGTTCAGGACGAAAGAAAGCACAGAGCCCCAGATTTGCTGTTGCCCTGGAGAGCTTGCAGAGCACTGGGGAAAGGCAGGCAGAGAATTCCCTGCTAGCACCTTCTCTGTGTCCGGGAAGGAAAACTGTTCGCATTTGCTTCACAGAACCGCTTTTCTGCAGGGACCATTAACGCTTGTTCAGGACGAAAGAAAGCACGGAGCCCCAGATTTGCTGTTGCCCTGGAGAGCTTGCAGAGCACTGGGGAAAGGCAGGCAGAGAATTCCCTGCTAGCACCTTCTCTGTGTCCGGGAAGGAAAACTGTTCGCATTTGCTTCACAGAACCGCTTTTCTGCAGGGAACATTAACGCTTGTTCAGGACGAAAGAAAGCACGGAGCCCCAGATTTGCTGTTGCCCTGGAGAGCTTGCAGAGCACTGGATAAAGGCAGGCAGAGAATTCCCTGCTAGCACCTTCTCTGTGTCCGGGAAGGAGAAATGTTCACATTGTTTCACAGAATCGCATTTGCGTCGCTGCAGAGAACACTAACGCTTGTTCAGGACGAAAGAAAGCACAGAGCCCCAGATTTGCTGTTGCCCTGGAGAGCTTGCAGAGCACTGGGGAAAGGCAGGCAGAGAATTCCCTGCTAGCACCTTCTCTGTGTCCGGGAAGGAAAACTGTTCGCATTTGCTTCACAGAACCGCTTTTCTGCAGGGAACATTAACGCTTGTTCAGGACGAAAGAAAGCACAGAGCCCCAGATTTGCTGTTGCCCTGGAGAGCTTGCAGAGCACTGGGGAAAGGCAGGCAGAGAATTCCCTGCTAGCACCTTCTCTGTGCCTGGGAATGAGAAGTCTTCACGTTGTTACTCGGAATCGCATTTGCGTCGCTGAAGAGAACACTAACGCTTGTTCAGGACGAAAGAAAACACAGAGCCCCAGATTTGCTGTTGCCCTGGAGAGCTTGCAGAGCACTGGGGAAAGGCAGGCAGAGAATTCCCTGATAGCACCTTCTCTGTGTCCGGGAAGGAAAACTGTTCGCATTTGCTTCACAGAACCGCTTTTCTGCAGAGAACACTAACGCTTGTTCAGGACGAAAGAAAGCACAGAGCCCCAGATTTGCTGTTGTCCTGGAGAGCTTGCAGAGCACTGGGGAAAGGCAGGCAGAGAATTCCCTGCTAGCATCTTCTCTGTGCCTAGGAAGGAGAAATGTTCACATTGTTTCACAGAATCGCATTTGCGTCGCTGCAGGGAACACTAACGCTTGTTCAGGACGAAAGAAAGCACAGAGCCCCAGATTTGCTGTTGCCCTGGAGAGCTTGCAGAGCACTGGGGAAAGGCAGGCAGAGAATTCCCCGCTAGCACCTTCTCTGTGTCCGGGAAGGAAAACTGTTCGCATTTGCTTCACAGAACCGCTTTTCTGCAGGGAACATTAACGCTTGTTCAGGACGAAAGAAAGCACGGAGCCCCAGATTTGCTGTTGCCCTGGAGAGCTTGCAGAGCACTGGGGAAAGGCAGGCAGAGAATTCCCTGCTAGCACCTTGTCTGTGTGCGGGAAGGAAAACTGTTCGCATTTGCTTCACAGAACCGCTTTTCTGCAGGGAACATTAACGCTTGTTCAGGACGAAAGAAAGCACAGAGCGCCAGATTTGCTGTTGCCCTGGAGAGCTTGCAGAGCACTGGGGAAAGGCAGGCAGAGAATTCCCTGCTAGCACCTTCTCTGTGTCCGGGAAGGAAAACTGTTCGCATTTGCTTCACAGAACCGCTTTTCTGCAGAGAACACTAACGCTTGTTCAGGACGAAAGAAAGCACAGAGCCCCAGATTTGCTGTTGCCCTGGAGAGCTTGCAGAGCACTGGGGATAGGCAGGCAGAGAATTCCCTGCTAGCACCTTCTCTGTGCCTAGGAAGGAGAAATGTTCACATTGTTTCACAGAATCGCATTTGCGTCGCTGCAGGGAACATTAACGCTTGTTCAGGACGAAAGAAAGCACAGAGCGCCAGATTTGCTGTTGCCCTGGAGAGCTTGCAGAGCACTGGGGAAAGGCAGGCAGAGAATTCCCTGCTAGCACCTTCTCTGTTTCCGGGAAGGAAAACTGTTCGCGTTTGCTTCACAGAACCGCTTTTCTGCAGGGAACATTAACGCTTGTTCAGGACGAAAGAAAGCACAGAGCCCCAGATTTGCTGTTGCCCTGGAGAGCTTGCAGAGCACTGGGGAAAGGCAGGCAGAGAATTCCCTGCTAGCACCTTCTCTGTGTCCGGGAAGGAGAAATGTTCACATTGTTTCACAGAATCGCATTTGCGTCGCTGCAGGGAACATTAACGCTTGTTCAGGACGAAAGAAAGCACAGAGCCCCAGATTTGCTGTTGCCCTGGAGAGCTTGCAGAGCACTGGGGAAAGGCAGGCAGAGAATTCCCTGCTAGCACCTTCTCTGTGTCCGGGAAGGAAAACTGTTCGCATTTGCTTCACAGAACCGCTTTTCTGCAGGGACCATTAACGCTTGTTCAGGACGAAAGAAAGCACGGAGCCCCAGATTTGCTGTTGCCCTGGAGAGCTTGCAGAGCACTGGGGAAAGGCAGGCAGAGAATTCCCTGCTAGCACCTTCTCTGTGTCCGGGAAGGAAAACTGTTCGCATTTGCTTCACAGAACCGCTTTTCTGCAGGGAACATTAACGCTTGTTCAGGACGAAAGAAAGCACGGAGCCCCAGATTTGCTGTTGCCCTGGAGAGCTTGCAGAGCACTGGATAAAGGCAGGCAGAGAATTCCCTGCTAGCACCTTCTCTGTGTCCGGGAAGGAGAAATGTTCACATTGTTTCACAGAATCGCATTTGCGTCGCTGCAGAGAACACTAACGCTTGTTCAGGACGAAAGAAGCACAGAGCCCCAGATTTGCTGTTGCCCTGGAGAGCTTGCAGAGCACTGGGGAAAGGCAGGCAGAGAATTCCCTGCTAGCACCTTCTCTGTGTCCGGGAAGGAAAACTGTTCGCATTTGCTTCACAGAACCGCTTTTCTGCAGGGAACATTAACGCTTGTTCAGGACGAAAGAAAGCACAGAGCCCCAGATTTGCTGTTGCCCTGGAGAGCTTGCAGAGCACTGGGGAAAGGCAGGCAGAGAATTCCCTGCTAGCACCTTCTCTGTGCCTGGGAATGAGAAGTCTTCACGTTGTTACTCGGAATCGCATTTGCGTCGCTGAAGAGAACACTAACGCTTGTTCAGGACGAAAGAAAACACAGAGCCCCAGATTTGCTGTTGCCCTGGAGAGCTTGCAGAGCACTGGGGAAAGGCAGGCAGAGAATTCCCTGCTAGCACCTTCTCTGTGTCCGGGAAGGAAAACTGTTCGCATTTGCTTCACAGAACCGCTTTTCTGCAGGGAACATTAACGCTTGTTCAGGACGAAAGAAAGCACAGAGCCCCAGATTTGCTGTTGCCCTGGAGAGCTTGCAGAGCACTGGGGAAAGGCAGGCAGAGAATTCCCTGCTAGCGCCTTCTCTGTGTCCGGGAAGGAAAACTGTTCGCATTTGCTTCACAGAACCGCTTTTCTGCAGAGAACACTAACGCTTGTTCAGGACGAAAGAAAGCACAGAGCCCCAGATTTGCTGTTGCCCTGGAGAGCTTGCAGAGCACTGGGGAAAGGCAGGCAGAGAATTCCCTGCTAGCACCTTCTCTGTGTCCGGGAAGGAGAAATGTTCACATTGTTTCACAGAATCGCATTTGCGTCGCTGCAGGGAACATTAACGCTTATTCAGGACGAAAGAAAGCACAGAGCCCCAGATTTGCTGTTGCCCTGGAGAGCTTGCAGAGCACTGGGGAAAGGCAGGCAGAGAATTCCCTGCTAGCACCTTCTCTGTGCCTGGGAAGGAGAAGTCTTCACGTTGTTACTCGGAATCGCATTTGCGTCGCTGTAGAGAACACTAACGCTTGTTCAGGACGAAAGAAAGCACAGAGCCCCAGATTTGCTGTTGCCCTGGAGAGCTTGCAGAGCACTGGGGAAAGGCAGGCAGAGAATTCCCTGCTAGCACCTTCTCTGTGTCCGGGAAGGAAAACTGTTCGCATTTGCTTCACAGAACCGCTTTTCTGCAGGGAACATTAACGCTTCTTCAGGACGAAAGAAAGCACAGAGCCCCAGATTTGCTGTTGCCCTGGAGAGCTTGCAGAGCACTGGGGAAAGGCAGGCAGATAATTCCCTGATAGCACCTTCTCTGTGTCCGGGAACGAAAACTGTTCGCATTTGCTTCGCAGAACCGCTTTTCTGCAGAGAACACTAACGCTTGTTCAGGACGAAAGAAAGCACAGAGCCCCAGATTTGCTGTTGCCCTGGAGAGCTTGCAGAGCACTGGGGAAAGGCAGGCAGAGAATTCCCTGCTAGCACCTTCTCTGTGTCCGGGAAGGAGAAATGTTCACGTTGTTACTCGGAATCGCATATGCGTCGCTGTAGAGAAC
Source organism: Strix aluco (assembly GCF_031877795.1). Lineage (NCBI taxonomy): Eukaryota > Metazoa > Chordata > Aves > Strigiformes > Strigidae > Strix > Strix aluco. Next base: position 10,779,926 of record NC_133932.1, read on the forward strand.
ACTAACGCTTGTTCAGGACGAAAGAAAGCACAGAGCGCCAGATTTGCTATTGCCCTGGAGAGCTTGCAGAGCACTGGGGAAAGGCAGGCAGAGAATTCCCCGCTAGCACCTTCTCTGTGTCCGGGAAGGAAAACTGTTCGCATTTGCTTCACAGAACCGCTTTTCTGCAGGGAACATTAACGCTTGTTCAGGACGAAAGAAAGCACAGAGCCCCAGATTTGCTGTTGCCCTGGAGAGCTTGCAGAGCACCGGGGAAAGGCAGGCAGAGAATTCCCTGCTAGCACCTTCTCTGTGTCCGGGAAGGAAAACTGTTCGCATTTGCTTTACAGAACCGCTTTTCTGCAGGGAACATTAACGCTTGTTCAGGACGAAAGAAAGCACAGAGCCCCAGATTTGCTGTTGCCCTGGAGAGCTTGCAGAGCACTGGGGAAAGGCAGGCAGAGAATTCCCTGCTAGCACCTTCTCTGTGTCCGGGAAGGAAAACTGTTCGCATTTGCTTCACAGAACCGCTTTTCTGCAGAGAACACTAACGCTTTTTCAGGACAAAATAAAGCACAGAGCCCCAGATTTGCTGTTTCCCTGGACAGCTTGCAGAGCACTGGGGAAAGGCAGGCAGAGAATTCCCTGCTAGCACCTTCTCTGTGTCCGGGAAGGAGAAATGTTCACATTGTTTCACAGAATCGCATTTGCGTCGCTGCAGGGAACATTAACGCTTATTCAGGACGAAAGAAAGCACAGAGCCCCAGATTTACTGTTGCCCTGGAGAGCTTGCAGAGCACTGGGGAAAGGCAGGCAGAGAATTCCCTGCTAGCACCTTCTCTGTGTCCGGGAAGGAAAACTGTTCGCATTTGCTTCACAGAACCGCTTTTCTGCAGAGAACACTAACGCTTGTTCAGGACGAAAGAAAGCACAGAGCCCCAGATTTGCTGTTGCCCTGGAGAGCTTGCAGAGCACTGGGGAAAGGCAGGCAGAGAATTCCCTGCTAGCACCTTCTCTGTGTCCGGGAAGGAGAAGTCTTCACGTTGTTACTCGGAATCGCATTTGCGTCGCTGTAGAGAACACTAACGCTTGTTCAGGACGAAAGAAAGCACAGAGCCCCAGATTTGCTGTTGCCCTGGAGAGCTTGCAGAGCACCGGGGAAAGGCAGGCAGAGAATTCCCCGCTAGCACCTTCTCTGTGTCCGGGAAGGAAAACTGTTCGCATTTGCTTCACAGAACCGCTTTTCTGCAGGGAACATTAACGCTTGTTCAGGACGAAAGAAAGCACAGAGCCCCAGATTTGCTGTTTCCCTGGAGAGCTTGCAGAGCACTGGGGAAAGGCAGGCAGAGAATTCCCTGCTAGCACCTTCTCTGTGTCCAGGAAGGAAAACTGTTCGCATTTGCTTCACAGAACCGCTTTTCTGCAGGAAACATTAACGCTTGTTCAGGACGAAAGAAAGCACAGAGCCCCAGATTTGCTGTTGCCCTGGAGAGCTTGCAGAGCACTGGGGAAAGGCAGGCAGAGAATTCCCTGCTAGCACCTTCTCTGTGCCTGGGAAGGAGAAGTCTTCACGTTGTTACTCGGAATCGCATTTGCGTCGCTGTAGAGAACACTAACGCTTGTTCAGGACGAAAGAAAGCACAGAGCCCCAGATTTGCTGTTGCCCTGGAGAGCTTGCAGAGCACTGGGGAAAGGCAGGCAGAGAATTCCCTGCTAGCACCTTCTCTGTGTCCGGGAAGGAAAACTGTTCGCATTTGCTTCACAGAACCGCTTTTCTGCAGGGAACATTAACGCTTCTTCAGGACGAAAGAAAGCACAGAGCCCCAGATTTGCTGTTGCCCTGGAGAGCTTGCAGAGCACTGGGGAAATGCAGGCAGAGAATTCCCTGATAGCACCTTCTCTGTGTCCGGGAACGAAAACTGTTCGCATTTGCTTCACAGAACCGCTTTTCTGCAGAGAACACTAACGCTTGTTCAGGACGAAAGAAAGCACAGAGCCCCAGATTTGCTGTTGCCCTGGAGAGCTTGCAGAGCACTGGGGAAAGGCAGGCAGAGAATTCCCTGCTAGCACCTTCTCTGTGTCCGGGAAGGAGAAATGTTCACGTTGTTACTCGGAATCGCATTTGCGTCGCTGTAGAGAACACTAACGCTTGTTCAGGACGAAAGAAAGCACAGAGCGCCAGATTTGCTATTGCCCTGGAGAGCTTGCAGAGCACTGGGGAAAGGCAGGCAGAGAATTCCCCGCTAGCACCTTCTCTGTGTCCGGGAAGGAAAACTGTTCGCATTTGCTTCACAGAACCGCTTTTCTGCAGGGAACATTAACGCTTGTTCAGGACGAAAGAAAGCACAGAGCCCCAGATTTGCTGTTGCCCTGGAGAGCTTGCAGAGCACCGGGGAAAGGCAGGCAGAGAATTCCCTGCTAGCACCTTCTCTGTGTCCGGGAAGGAAAACTGTTCGCATTTGCTTCACAGAACCGCTTTTCTGCAGGGAACATTAACGCTTGTTCAGGACGAAAGAAAGCACAGAGCGCCAGATTTGCTGTTGCCCTGGAGAGCTTGCAGAGCACTGGGGAAAGGCAGGCAGAGAATTCCCTGCTAGCACCTTCTCTGTGTCCGGGAAGGAAAACTGTTCACATTTGCTTCACAGAACCGCTTTTCTGCAGAGAACACTAACGCTTGTTCAGGACGAAAGAAAGCACAGAGCCCCAGATTGGCTGTTGCCCTGGAGAGCTTGCAGAGCACTGGGGAAAGGCAGGCAGAGAATTCCCTGCTAGCATCTTCTCTGTGCCTAGGAAGGAGAAATGTTCACATTGTTTCACAGAATCGCATTTGCGTCGCTGCAGGGAACACTAACGCTTGTTCAGGACAAAAGAAAGCACAGAGCCCCAGATTTGCTGTTGCCCTGGAGAGCTTGCAGAGCACTGGGGAAAGGCAGGCAGAGAATTCCCTGCTAGCACCTTCTCTGTGTCCGGGAAGGAAAACTGTTCGCATTTGCTTCACAGAACCGCTTTTCTGCAGGGAACATTAACGCTTGTTCAGGACGAAAGAAAGCACAGAGCGCCAGATTTGCTGTTGCCCTGGAGAGCTTGCAGAGCACTGGGGAAAGGCAGGCAGAGAATTCCCTGCTAGCACCTTCTCTGTGTCCGGGAAGGAGAAATGTTCACATTGTTTCACAGAATCGCATTTGCGTCGCTGCAGGGAACATTAACGCTTATTCAGGACGAAAGACAGCACAGAGCCCCAGATTTGCTGTTGCCCTGGAGAGCTTGCAGAGCACTGGGGAAAGGCAGGCAGAGAATTCCCTGCTAGCACCTTCTCTGTGCCTGGGAAGGAGAAGTCTTCACGTTGTTACTCGGAATCGCATTTGCGTCGCTGTAGAGAACACTAACGCTTGTTCAGGACGAAAGAAAGCACAGAGCGCCAGATTTGCTGTTGCCCTGGAGAGCTTGCAGAGCACTGGGGAAAGGCAGGCAGAGAATTCCCCGCTAGCACCTTCTCTGTGTCCGGGAAGGAAAACTGTTCGCATTTGCTTCACAGAACCGCTTTTCTGCAGGGAACATTAACGTTTCTTCGGGACGAAAGAAAGCACAGAGCCCCAGATTTGCTGTTGCCCTGGAGAGCTTGCAGAGCACCGGGGAAAGGCAGGCAGAGAATTCCTTGCTAGCACCTTCTCTGTGTCCGGGAAGGAAAACTGTTCGCATTTGCTTCACAGAACCGCTTTTCTGCAGGAAACATTAACGCTTGTTCAGGACGAAAGAAAGCACAGAGCCCCAGATTTGCTGTTGTCCTGGAGAGCTTGCAGAGCACTGGGGAAAGGCAGGCAGAGAATTCCCTGCTAGCACTTTCTCTGTGTCCAGGAAGGAAAACTGTTCGCATTTGGTTCACAGAACCGCTTTTCTACAGAGAACACTAACGCTTGTTCAGGACGAAAGAAAGCACAGAGCGCCAGATTTGCTGTTGCCCTGGAGAGCTTGCAGAGCACTGGGGAAAGGCAGGCAGAGAATTCCCTGCTAGCACCTTCTCTGTGTCCGGGAAGGAGAAATGTTCACATTGTTTCACAGAATCGCATTTGCGTCGCTGCAGGGAACATTAACGCTTGTTCAGGACGAAAGAAAGCACAGAGCCCCAGATTTGCTGTTGCCCTGGAGAGCTTGCAGAGCACTGGGGAAAGGCAGGCAGAGAATTCCCTGCTAGCACCTTCTCTGTGTCCGGGAAGGAAAACTGTTCGCATTTGCTTCACAGAACCGCTTTTCTGCAGGGAACATTAACGCTTGTTCAGGACGAAAGAAAGCACAGAGCCCCAGATTTGCTGTTGCCCTGGAGAGCTTGCAGAGCACTGGGGAAAGGCAGGCAGAGAATTCCCTGCTAGCACCTTCTCTGTTTCCGGGAAGGAAAACTGTTCGCGTTTGCTTCACAGAACCGCTTTTCTGCAGGGAACATTAACGCTTGTTCAGGACGAAAGAAAGCACAGAGCGCCAGATTTGCTGTTGCCCTGGAGAGCTTGCAGAGCACTGGGGAAAGGCAGGCAGAGAATTCCCTGCTAGCACCTTCTCTGTGTCCGGGAAGGAGAAATGTTCACATTGTTTCACAGAATCGCATTTGCGTCGCTGCAGGGAACATTAACGCTTGTTCAGGACGAAAGAAAGCACAGAGCCCCAGATTTGCTGTTGCCCTGGAGAGCTTGCAGAGCACTGGGGAAAGGCAGGCAGAGAATTCCCTGCTAGCACCTTCTCTGTGTCCGGGAAGGAAAACTGTTCGCATTTGCTTCACAGAACCGCTTTTCTGCAGGGACCATTAACGCTTGTTCAGGACGAAAGAAAGCACGGAGCCCCAGATTTGCTGTTGCCCTGGAGAGCTTGCAGAGCACTGGGGAAAGGCAGGCAGAGAATTCCCTGCTAGCACCTTCTCTGTGTCCGGGAAGGAAAACTGTTCGCATTTGCTTCACAGAACCGCTTTTCTGCAGGGAACATTAACGCTTGTTCAGGACGAAAGAAAGCACGGAGCCCCAGATTTGCTGTTGCCCTGGAGAGCTTGCAGAGCACTGGATAAAGGCAGGCAGAGAATTCCCTGCTAGCACCTTCTCTGTGTCCGGGAAGGAGAAATGTTCACATTGTTTCACAGAATCGCATTTGCGTCGCTGCAGAGAACACTAACGCTTGTTCAGGACGAAAGAAGCACAGAGCCCCAGATTTGCTGTTGCCCTGGAGAGCTTGCAGAGCACTGGGGAAAGGCAGGCAGAGAATTCCCTGCTAGCACCTTCTCTGTGTCCGGGAAGGAAAACTGTTCGCATTTGCTTCACAGAACCGCTTTTCTGCAGGGAACATTAACGCTTGTTCAGGACGAAAGAAAGCACAGAGCCCCAGATTTGCTGTTGCCCTGGAGAGCTTGCAGAGCACTGGGGAAAGGCAGGCAGAGAATTCCCTGCTAGCACCTTCTCTGTGCCTGGGAATGAGAAGTCTTCACGTTGTTACTCGGAATCGCATTTGCGTCGCTGAAGAGAACACTAACGCTTGTTCAGGACGAAAGAAAACACAGAGCCCCAGATTTGCTGTTGCCCTGGAGAGCTTGCAGAGCACTGGGGAAAGGCAGGCAGAGAATTCCCTGCTAGCACCTTCTCTGTGTCCGGGAAGGAAAACTGTTCGCATTTGCTTCACAGAACCGCTTTTCTGCAGGGAACATTAACGCTTGTTCAGGACGAAAGAAAGCACAGAGCCCCAGATTTGCTGTTGCCCTGGAGAGCTTGCAGAGCACTGGGGAAAGGCAGGCAGAGAATTCCCTGCTAGCGCCTTCTCTGTGTCCGGGAAGGAAAACTGTTCGCATTTGCTTCACAGAACCGCTTTTCTGCAGAGAACACTAACGCTTGTTCAGGACGAAAGAAAGCACAGAGCCCCAGATTTGCTGTTGCCCTGGAGAGCTTGCAGAGCACTGGGGAAAGGCAGGCAGAGAATTCCCTGCTAGCACCTTCTCTGTGTCCGGGAAGGAGAAATGTTCACATTGTTTCACAGAATCGCATTTGCGTCGCTGCAGGGAACATTAACGCTTATTCAGGACGAAAGAAAGCACAGAGCCCCAGATTTGCTGTTGCCCTGGAGAGCTTGCAGAGCACTGGGGAAAGGCAGGCAGAGAATTCCCTGCTAGCACCTTCTCTGTGCCTGGGAAGGAGAAGTCTTCACGTTGTTACTCGGAATCGCATTTGCGTCGCTGTAGAGAACACTAACGCTTGTTCAGGACGAAAGAAAGCACAGAGCCCCAGATTTGCTGTTGCCCTGGAGAGCTTGCAGAGCACTGGGGAAAGGCAGGCAGAGAATTCCCTGCTAGCACCTTCTCTGTGTCCGGGAAGGAAAACTGTTCGCATTTGCTTCACAGAACCGCTTTTCTGCAGGGAACATTAACGCTTCTTCAGGACGAAAGAAAGCACAGAGCCCCAGATTTGCTGTTGCCCTGGAGAGCTTGCAGAGCACTGGGGAAAGGCAGGCAGATAATTCCCTGATAGCACCTTCTCTGTGTCCGGGAACGAAAACTGTTCGCATTTGCTTCGCAGAACCGCTTTTCTGCAGAGAACACTAACGCTTGTTCAGGACGAAAGAAAGCACAGAGCCCCAGATTTGCTGTTGCCCTGGAGAGCTTGCAGAGCACTGGGGAAAGGCAGGCAGAGAATTCCCTGCTAGCACCTTCTCTGTGTCCGGGAAGGAGAAATGTTCACGTTGTTACTCGGAATCGCATATGCGTCGCTGTAGAGAACACTAACGCTTGTTCAGGACGAAAGAAAGCACAGAGCGCCAGATTTGCTATTGCCCTGGAGAGCTTGCAGAGCACTGGGGAAAAGCAGGCAGAGAATTCCCCGCTAGCACCTTCTCTGTGTCCGGGAAGGAAAACTGTTCGCATTTGCTTCACAGAACCGCTTTTCTGCAGGGAACATTAACGCTTGTTCAGGACGAAAGAAAGCACAGAGCCCCAGATTTGCTGTTGCCCTGGAGAGCTTGCAGAGCACCGGGGAAAGGCAGGCAGAGAATTCCCTGCTAGCACCTTCTCTGTGTCCGGGAAGGAAAACTGTTCGCATTTGCTTTACAGAACCGCTTTTCTGCAGGGAACATTAACGCTTGTTCAGGACGAAAGAAAGCACAGAGCCCCAGATTTGCTGTTGCCCTGGAGAGCTTGCAGAGCACTGGGGAAAGGCAGGCAGAGAATTCCCTGCTAGCACCTTCTCTGTGTCCGGGAAGGAAAACTGTTCGCATTTGCTTCACAGAACCGCTTTTCTGCAGAGAACACTAACGCTTTTTCAGGACAAAATAAAGCACAGAGCCCCAGATTTGCTGTTTCCCTGGACAGCTTGCAGAGCACTGGGGAAAGGCAGGCAGAGAATTCCCTGCTAGCACCTTCTCTGTGTCCGGGAAGGAGAAATGTTCACATTGTTTCACAGAATCGCATTTGCGTCGCTGCAGGGAACATTAACGCTTATTCAGGACGAAAGAAAGCACAGAGCCCCAGATTTACTGTTGCCCTGGAGAGCTTGCAGAGCACTGGGGAAAGGCAGGCAGAGAATTCCCTGCTAGCACCTTCTCTGTGTCCGGGAAGGAAAACTGTTCGCATTTGCTTCACAGAACCGCTTTTCTGCAGAGAACACTAACGCTTGTTCAGGACGAAAGAAAGCACAGAGCCCCAGATTTGCTGTTGCCCTGGAGAGCTTGCAGAGCACTGGGGAAAGGCAGGCAGAGAATTCCCTGCTAGCACCTTCTCTGTGTCCGGGAAGGAGAAGTCTTCACGTTGTTACTCGGAATCGCATTTGCGTCGCTGTAGAGAACACTAACGCTTGTTCAGGACGAAAGAAAGCACAGAGCCCCAGATTTGCTGTTGCCCTGGAGAGCTTGCAGAGCACCGGGGAAAGGCAGGCAGAGAATTCCCCGCTAGCACCTTCTCTGTGTCCGGGAAGGAAAACTGTTCGCATTTGCTTCACAGAACCGCTTTTCTGCAGGGAACATTAACGCTTGTTCAGGACGAAAGAAAGCACAGAGCCCCAGATTTGCTGTTTCCCTGGAGAGCTTGCAGAGCACTGGGGAAAGGCAGGCAGAGAATTCCCTGCTAGCACCTTCTCTGTGTCCAGGAAGGAAAACTGTTCGCATTTGCTTCACAGAACCGCTTTTCTGCAGGAAACATTAACGCTTGTTCAGGACGAAAGAAAGCACAGAGCCCCAGATTTGCTGTTGCCCTGGAGAGCTTGCAGAGCACTGGGGAAAGGCAGGCAGAGAATTCCCTGCTAGCACCTTCTCTGTGCCTGGGAAGGAGAAGTCTTCACGTTGTTACTCGGAATCGCATTTGCGTCGCTGTAGAGAACACTAACGCTTGTTCAGGACGAAAGAAAGCACAGAGCCCCAGATTTGCTGTTGCCCTGGAGAGCTTGCAGAGCACTGGGGAAAGGCAGGCAGAGAATTCCCTGCTAGCACCTTCTCTGTGTCCGGGAAGGAAAACTGTTCGCATTTGCTTCACAGAACCGCTTTTCTGCAGGGAACATTAACGCTTCTTCAGGACGAAAGAAAGCACAGAGCCCCAGATTTGCTGTTGCCCTGGAGAGCTTGCAGAGCACTGGGGAAATGCAGGCAGAGAATTCCCTGATAGCACCTTCTCTGTGTCCGGGAACGAAAACTGTTCGCATTTGCTTCACAGAACCGCTTTTCTGCAGAGAACACTAACGCTTGTTCAGGACGAAAGAAAGCACAGAGCCCCAGATTTGCTGTTGCCCTGGAGAGCTTGCAGAGCACTGGGGAAAGGCAGGCAGAGAATTCCCTGCTAGCACCTTCTCTGTGTCCGGGAAGGAGAAATGTTCACGTTGTTACTCGGAATCGCATTTGCGTCGCTGTAGAGAACACTAACGCTTGTTCAGGACGAAAGAAAGCACAGAGCGCCAGATTTGCTATTGCCCTGGAGAGCTTGCAGAGCACTGGGGAAAGGCAGGCAGAGAATTCCCCGCTAGCACCTTCTCTGTGTCCGGGAAGGAAAACTGTTCGCATTTGCTTCACAGAACCGCTTTTCTGCAGGGAACATTAACGCTTGTTCAGGACGAAAGAAAGCACAGAGCCCCAGATTTGCTGTTGCCCTGGAGAGCTTGCAGAGCACCGGGGAAAGGCAGGCAGAGAATTCCCTGCTAGCACCTTCTCTGTGTCCGGGAAGGAAAACTGTTCGCATTTGCTTCACAGAACCGCTTTTCTGCAGGGAACATTAACGCTTGTTCAGGACGAAAGAAAGCACAGAGCGCCAGATTTGCTGTTGCCCTGGAGAGCTTGCAGAGCACTGGGGAAAGGCAGGCAGAGAATTCCCTGCTAGCACCTTCTCTGTGTCCGGGAAGGAAAACTGTTCACATTTGCTTCACAGAACCGCTTTTCTGCAGAGAACACTAACGCTTGTTCAGGACGAAAGAAAGCACAGAGCCCCAGATTGGCTGTTGCCCTGGAGAGCTTGCAGAGCACTGGGGAAAGGCAGGCAGAGAATTCCCTGCTAGCATCTTCTCTGTGCCTAGGAAGGAGAAATGTTCACATTGTTTCACAGAATCGCATTTGCGTCGCTGCAGGGAACACTAACGCTTGTTCAGGACAAAAGAAAGCACAGAGCCCCAGATTTGCTGTTGCCCTGGAGAGCTTGCAGAGCACTGGGGAAAGGCAGGCAGAGAATTCCCTGCTAGCACCTTCTCTGTGTCCGGGAAGGAAAACTGTTCGCATTTGCTTCACAGAACCGCTTTTCTGCAGGGAACATTAACGCTTCTTCAGGACGAAAGAAAGCACAGAGCCCCAGATTTGCTGTTGCCCTGGAGAGCTTGCAGAGCACTGGGGAAAGGCAGGCAGAGAATTCCCTGCTAGCACCTTCTCTGTGTCCGGGAAGGAGAAATGTTCACATTGTTTCACAGAATCGCATTTGCGTCGCTGCAGGGAACATTAACGCTTATTCAGGACGAAAGACAGCACAGAGCCCCAGATTTGCTGTTGCCCTGGAGAGCTTGCAGAGCACTGGGGAAAGGCAGGCAGAGAATTCCCTGCTAGCACCTTCTCTGTGCCTGGGAAGGAGAAGTCTTCACGTTGTTACTCGGAATCGCATTTGCGTCGCTGTAGAGAACACTAACGCTTGTTCAGGACGAAAGAAAGCACAGAGCGCCAGATTTGCTGTTGCCCTGGAGAGCTTGCAGAGCACTGGGGAAAGGCAGGCAGAGAATTCCCCGCTAGCACCTTCTCTGTGTCCGGGAAGGAAAACTGTTCGCATTTGCTTCACAGAACCGCTTTTCTGCAGGGAACATTAACGTTTCTTCGGGACGAAAGAAAGCACAGAGCCCCAGATTTGCTGTTGCCCTGGAGAGCTTGCAGAGCACCGGGGAAAGGCAGGCAGAGAATTCCTTGCTAGCACCTTCTCTGTGTCCGGGAAGGAAAACTGTTCGCATTTGCTTCACAGAACCGCTTTTCTGCAGGAAACATTAACGCTTGTTCAGGACGAAAGAAAGCACAGAGCCCCAGATTTGCTGTTGTCCTGGAGAGCTTGCAGAGCACTGGGGAAAGGCAGGCAGAGAATTCCCTGCTAGCACTTTCTCTGTGTCCAGGAAGGAAAACTGTTCGCATTTGGTTCACAGAACCGCTTTTCTACAGAGAACACTAACGCTTGTTCAGGACGAAAGAAAGCACAGAGCCCCAGATTTGCTGTTGCCCTGGAGAGCTTGCAGAGCACTGGGGAAAGGCAGGCAGAGAATTCCCTGCTAGCACCTTCTCTGTGTCCGGGAAGGAGAAATGTTCACATTGTTTCACAGAATCGCATTTGCGTCGCTGCAGGGAACATTAACGCTTGTTCAGGACGAAAGAAAGCACAGAGCCCCAGATTTGCTGTTGCCCTGGAGAGCTTGCAGAGCACTGGGGAAAGGCAGGCAGAGAATTCCCTGCTAGCACCTTCTCTGTGTCCGGGAAGGAAAACTGTTCGCATTTGCTTCACAGAACCGCTTTTCTGCAGGGAACATTAACGCTTGTTCAGGACGAAAGAAAGCACAGAGCCCCAGATTTGCTGTTGCCCTGGAGAGCTTGCAGAGCACTGGGGAAAGGCAGGCAGAGAATTCCCTGCTAGCAGCTTGTCTGTGTGCGGGAAGGAAAACTGTTCGCATTTGCTTCACAGAACCACTTTTCTGCAGGGAACATTAACGCTTGTTCAGGACGAAAGAAAGCACAGAGCGCCAGATTTGCTGTTGCCCTGGAGAGCTTGCAGAGCACTGGGGAAAGGCAGGCAGAGAATTCCCTGATAGCACCTTCTCTGTGTCCGGGAAGGAAAACTGTTCGCATTTGCTTCACAGAACCGCTTTTCTGCAGAGAACACTAACGCTTGTTCAGGACGAAAGAAAGCACAGAGCCCCAGATTTGCTGTTGTCCTGGAGAGCTTGCAGAGCACTGGGGAAAGGCAGGCAGAGAATTCCCTGCTAGCATCTTCTCTGTGCCTAGGAAGGAGAAATGTTCACATTGTTTCACAGAATCGCATTTGCGTCGCTGCAGGGAACATTAACGCTTATTCAGGACGAAAGAAAGCACAGAGCCCCAGATTTGCTGTTGCCCTGGAGAGCTTGCAGAGCACTGGGGAAAGGCAGGCAGAGAATTCCCTGCTAGCACCTTCTCTGTGTCCGGGAATGAGAAGTCTTCACGTTGTTACTCGGAATCGCATTTGCGTCGCTGTAGAGAACACTAACGCTTGTTCAGGACGAAAGAAAGCACAGAGCCCCAGATTTGCTGTTGCCCTGGAGAGCTTGCAGAGCACTGGGGAAAGGCAGGCAGAGAATTCCCTGCTAGCACCTTCTCTGTGTCCGGGAAGGAGAAATGTTCACATTGTTTCACAGAATCGCATTTGCGTCGCTGCAGGGAACATTAACGCTTGTTCAGGACGAAAGAAAGCACAGAGCCCCAGATTTGCTGTTGCCCTGGAGAGCTTGCAGAGCACTGGGGAAAGGCAGGCAGAGAATTCCCTGCTAGCACCTTCTCTGTGTCCGGGAAGGAAAACTGTTCGCATTTGCTTCACAGAACCGCTTTTCTGCAGGGAACATTAACGCTTGTTCAGGACGAAAGAAAGCACAGAGCCCCAGATTTGCTGTTGCCCTGGAGAGCTTGCAGAGCACTGGGGAAAGGCAGGCAGAGAATTCCCTGCTAGCAGCTTGTCTGTGTGCGGGAAGGAAAACTGTTCGCATTTGCTTCACAGAACCACTTTTCTGCAGGGAACATTAACGCTTGTTCAGGACGAAAGAAAGCACAGAGCGCCAGATTTGCTGTTGCCCTGGAGAGCTTGCAGAGCACTGGGGAAAGGCAGGCAGAGAATTCCCTGATAGCACCTTCTCTGTGTCCGGGAAGGAAAACTGTTCGCATTTGCTTCACAGAACCGCTTTTCTGCAGAGAACACTAACGCTTGTTCAGGACGAAAGAAAGCACAGAGCCCCAGATTTGCTGTTGTCCTGGAGAGCTTGCAGAGCACTGGGGAAAGGCAGGCAGAGAATTCCCTGCTAGCATCTTCTCTGTGCCTAGGAAGGAGAAATGTTCACATTGTTTCACAGAATCGCATTTGCGTCGCTGCAGGGAACATTAACGCTTATTCAGGACGAAAGAAAGCACAGAGCCCCAGATTTGCTGTTGCCCTGGAGAGCTTGCAGAGCACTGGGGAAAGGCAGGCAGAGAATTCCCTGCTAGCACCTTCTCTGTGTCCGGGAATGAGAAGTCTTCACGTTGTTACTCGGAATCGCATTTGCGTCGCTGTAGAGAACACTAACGCTTGTTCAGGACGAAAGAAAGCACAGAGCCCCAGATTTGCTGTTGCCCTGGAGAGCTTGCAGAGCACTGGGGAAAGGCAGGCAGAGAATTCCCTGCTAGCACCTTCTCTGTGTCCGGGAAGGAGAAATGTTCACATTGTTTCACAGAATCGCATTTGCGTCGCTGCAGGGAACATTAACGCTTATTCAGGACGAAAGAAAGCACAGAGCCCCAGATTTGCTGTTGCCCTGGAGAGCTTGCAGAGCACTGGGGAAAGGCAGGCAGAGAATTCCCCGCTAGCACCTTCTCTGTGTCCGGGAAGGAAAACTGTTCGCATTTGCTTCACAGAACCGCTTTTCTGCAGGGAACATTAACGCTTGTTCAGGACGAAAGAAAGCACAGAGCCCCAGATTTGCTGTTGCCCTGGAGAGCTTGCAGAGCACCGGGGAAAGGCAGGCAGAGAATTCCCTGCTAGCACCTTCTCTGTGTCCGGGAAGGAAAACTGTTCGCATTTGCTTTACAGAACCGCTTTTCTGCAGGGAACATTAACGCTTGTTCAGGACGAAAGAAAGCACAGAGCCCCAGATTTGCTGTTGCCCTGGAGAGCTTGCAGAGCACTGGGGAAAGGCAGGCAGAGAATTCCCTGCTAGCACCTTCTCTGTGTCCGGGAAGGAGAAATGTTCACATTGTTTCACAGAATCGCATTTGCGTAGCTGCAGGGAACATTAACGATTGTTCAGGACGAAAGAAAGCACAGAGCCCCAGATTTGCTGTTGCCCTGGAGAGCTTGCAGAGCACTGGGGAAAGGCAGGCAGAGAATTCCCTGCTAGCACCTTCTCTGTGTCCGGGAAGGAAAACTGTTCGCATTTGCTTCACAGAACCGCTTTTCTGCAGAGAACACTAACGCTTGTTCAGGACGAAAGAAAGCACAGAGCCCCAGATTTGCTGTTGCCCTGGAGAGCTTGCAGAGCACTGGGGAAAGGCAGGCAGAGAATTCCCTGCTAGCACCTTCTCTGTGTCCGGGAAGGAAAACTGTTCGCATTTGCTTCACAGAACCGCTTTTCTGCAGAGAACACTAACGCTTGTTCAGGACAAAAGAAAGCACAGAGCCCCAGATTTGCTGTTTCCCTGGACAGCTTGCAGAGCACTGGGGAAAGGCAGGCAGAGAATTCCCTGCTAGCACCTTCTCTGTGTCTTGGAAGGAGAAATGTTCACATTGTTTCACAGAATCGCATTTGCGTCGCTGCAGGGAACATTAACGCTTATTCAGGACGAAAGAAAGCACAGAGCCCCAGATTTGCTGTTGCCCTGGAGAGCTTGCAGAGCACTGGGGAAAGGCAGGCAGAGAATTCCCTGCTAGCACCTTCTCTGTGTCCGGGAAGGAAAACTGTTCGCATTTGCTTCACAGAACCGCTTTTCTGCAGGGAACATTAACGCTTGTTCAGGACGAAAGAAAGCACAGAGCCCCAGATTTGCTGTTGCCCTGGAGAGCTTGCAGAGCACTGGGGAAAGGCAGGCAGAGAATTCCCTGCTAGCACCTTCTCTGTGTCCGGGAAGGAAAACTGTTCACATTTGCTTCACAGAACCGCTTTTCTGCAGAGAACACTAACGCTTGTTCAGGACGAAAGAAAGCACAGAGCCCCAGATATGCTGTTGCCCTGAAGAGCTTGCAGAGCACTGGGGAAAGGCAGGCAGAGAATTCCCTGCTAGCACCTTCTCTGTGTCCGTGAAGGAGAAATGTTCACATTGTTTCACAGAATCGCATTTGCGTCGCTGCAGGGAACATTAACGCTTATTCAGGACGAAAGAAAGCACAGAGCCCCAGATTTGCTGTTGCCCTGGAGAGCTTGCAGAGCACCGGGGAAAGGCAGGCAGAGAATTCCCCGCTAGCACCTTCTCTGTGTCCGGGAAGGAAAACTGTTCGCATTTGCTTCACAGAACCGCTTTTCTGCAGGGAACATTAACGCTTGTTCAGGACGAAAGAAAGCACAGAGCGCCAGATTTGCTGTTGCCCTGGAGAGCTTGCAGAGCACTGGGGAAAGGCAGGCAGAGAATTCCCTGCTAGCACCTTCTCTGTGTCCGGGAAGGAAAACTGTTCACATTTGCTTCACAGAACCGCTTTTCTGCAGAGAACACTAACGCTTGTTCAGGACGAAAGAAAGCACAGAGCCCCAGATTGGCTGTTGCCCTGGAGAGCTTGCAGAGCACTGGGGAAAGGCAGGCAGAGAATTCCCTGCTAGCACCTTCTCTGTGTCCGGGAAGGAAAACTGTTCGCATTTGCTTCACAGAACCGCTTTTCTGCAGGGAACATTAACGCTTCTTCAGGACGAAAGAAAGCACAGAGCCCCAGATTTGCTGTTGCCCTGGAGAGCTTGCAGAGCACTGGGGAAAGGCAGGCAGAGAATTCCCTGCTAGCACCTTCTCTGTGTCCGGGAAGGACAACTGTTCGCATTTGCTTCACAGAACCGCTTTTCTGCAGGCAACATTAACGCTTGTTCAGGACGAAAGAAAGCACAGAGCCCCAGATTTGCTGTTGCCCTGGAGAGCTTGCAGAGCACTGGGGAAAGCCAGGCAGAGAATTCCCTGCTAGCATCTTCTCTGTGCCTAGGAAGGAGAAATGTTCACATTGTTTCACAGAATCGCATTTGCGTCGCTGCAGGGAACACTAACGCTTGTTCAGGACAAAAGAAAGCACAGAGCCCCAGATTTGCTGTTGCCCTGGAGAGCTTGCAGAGCACTGGGGAAAGGCAGGCAGAGAATTCCCTGCTAGCACCTTCTCTGTGTCCGGGAAGGAAAACTGTTCGCATTTGCTTCACAGAACCGCTTTTCTGCAGGGAACATTAACGCTTGTTCAGGACGAAAGAAAGCACAGAGCGCCAGATTTGCTGTTGCCCTGGAGAGCTTGCAGAGCACTGGGGAAAGGCAGGCAGAGAATTCCCTGCTAGCACCTTCTCTGTGTCCGGGAAGGAGAAATGTTCACATTGTTTCACAGAATCGCATTTGCGTCGCTGCAGGGAACATTAACGCTTATACAGGACGAAAGACAGCACAGAGCCCCAGATTTGCTGTTGCCCTGGAGAGCTTGCAGAGCACTGGGGAAAGGCAGGCAGAGAATTCCCTGCTAGCACCTTCTCTGTGCCTGGGAAGGAGAAGTCTTCACGTTGTTACTCGGAATCGCATTTGCGTCGCTGTAGAGAACACTAACGCTTGTTCAGGACGAAAGAAAGCACAGAGCGCCAGATTTGCTGTTGCCCTGGAGAGCTTGCAGAGCACTGGGGAAAGGCAGGCAGAGAATTCCCCGCTAGCACCTTCTCTGTGTCCGGGAAGGAAAACT
Organism: Strix aluco; assembly: GCF_031877795.1. Lineage (NCBI taxonomy): Eukaryota > Metazoa > Chordata > Aves > Strigiformes > Strigidae > Strix > Strix aluco. The sequence continues at coordinate 10,795,980 of NC_133932.1, forward strand.
GTTCGCATTTGCTTCACAGAACCGCTTTTCTGCAGGGAACATTAACGCTTCTTCGGGACGAAAGAAAGCACAGAGCCCCAGATTTGCTGTTGCCCTGGAGAGCTTGCAGAGCACCGGGGAAAGGCAGGCAGAGAATTCCTTGCTAGCACCTTCTCTGTGTCCGGGAAGGAAAACTGTTCGCATTTGCTTCACAGAACCGCTTTTCTGCAGGAAACATTAACGCTTGTTCAGGACGAAAGAAAGCACAGAGCCCCAGATTTGCTGTTGTCCTGGAGAGCTTGCAGAGCACTGGGGAAAGGCAGGCAGAGAATTCCCTGCTAGCACTTTCTCTGTGTCCAGGAAGGAAAACTGTTCGCATTTGCTTCACAGAACCGCTTTTCTACAGAGAACACTAACGCTTGTTCAGGACGAAAGAAAGCACAGAGCCCCAGATTTGCTGTTGCCCTGGAGAGCTTGCAGAGCACTGGGGAAAGGCAGGCAGAGAATTCCCTGCTAGCACCTTCTCTGTGTCCGGGAAGGAGAAATGTTCACATTGTTTCACAGAATCGCATTTGCGTCGCTGCAGGGAACATTAACGCTTGTTCAGGACGAAAGAAAGCACAGAGCCCCAGATTTGCTGTTGCCCTGGAGAGCTTGCAGAGCACTGGGGAAAGGCAGGCAGAGAATTCCCTGCTAGCACCTTCTCTGTGTCCGGGAAGGAAAACTGTTCGCATTTGCTTCACAGAACCGCTTTTCTGCAGGGAACATTAACGCTTGTTCAGGACGAAAGAAAGCACAGAGCCCCAGATTTGCTGTTGCCCTGGAGAGCTTGCAGAGCACTGGGGAAAGGCAGGCAGAGAATTCCCTGCTAGCACCTTCTCTGTGTCCGGGAAGGAAAACTGTTCGCATTTGCTTCACAGAACCGCTTTTCTGCAGGGAACATTAACGCTTCTTCAGGACGAAAGAAAGCACAGAGCCCCAGATTTGCTGTTGCCCTGGAGAGCTTGCAGAGCACTGGGGAAAGGCAGGCAGAGAATTCCCTGATAGCACCTTCTCTGTGTCCGGGAAGGAAAACTGTTCGCATTTGCTTCACAGAACCGCTTTTCTGCAGAGAACACTAACGCTTGTTCAGGACGAAAGAAAGCACAGAGCCCCAGATTTGCTGTTGTCCTGGAGAGCTTGCAGAGCACTGGGGAAAGGCAGGCAGAGAATTCCCTGCTAGCATCTTCTCTGTGCCTAGGAAGGAGAAATGTTCACATTGTTTCACAGAATCGCATTTGCGTCGCTGCAGGGAACACTAACGCTTGTTCAGGACGAAAGAAAGCACAGAGCCCCAGATTTGCTGTTGCCCTGGAGAGCTTGCAGAGCACTGGGGAAAGGCAGGCAGAGAATTCCCCGCTAGCACCTTCTCTGTGTCCGGGAAGGAAAACTGTTCGCATTTGCTTCACAGAACCGCTTTTCTGCAGGGAACATTAACGCTTGTTCAGGACGAAAGAAAGCACGGAGCCCCAGATTTGCTGTTGCCCTGGAGAGCTTGCAGAGCACTGGGGAAAGGCAGGCAGAGAATTCCCTGCTAGCACCTTGTCTGTGTGCGGGAAGGAAAACTGTTCGCATTTGCTTCACAGAACCTCTTTTCTGCAGGGAACATTAACGCTTGTTCAGGACGAAAGAAAGCACAGAGCGCCAGATTTGCTGTTGCCCTGGAGAGCTTGCAGAGCACTGGGGAAAGGCAGGCAGAGAATTCCCTGCTAGCACCTTCTCTGTGTCCGGGAAGGAAAACTGTTCGCATTTGCTTCACAGAACCGCTTTTCTGCAGAGAACACTAACGCTTGTTCAGGACGAAAGAAAGCACAGAGCCCCAGATTTGCTGTTGCCCTGGAGAGCTTGCAGAGCACTGGGGATAGGCAGGCAGAGAATTCCCTGCTAGCACCTTCTCTGTGCCTAGGAAGGAGAAATGTTCACATTGTTTCACAGAATCGCATTTGCGTCGCTGCAGGGAACATTAACGCTTGTTCAGGACGAAAGAAAGCACAGAGCGCCAGATTTGCTGTTGCCCTGGAGAGCTTGCAGAGCACTGGGGAAAGGCAGGCAGAGAATTCCCTGCTAGCACCTTCTCTGTTTCCGGGAAGGAAAACTGTTCGCGTTTGCTTCACAGAACCGCTTTTCTGCAGGGAACATTAACGCTTGTTCAGGACGAAAGAAAGCACAGAGCCCCAGATTTGCTGTTGCCCTGGAGAGCTTGCAGAGCACTGGGGAAAGGCAGGCAGAGAATTCCCTGCTAGCACCTTCTCTGTGTCCGGGAAGGAGAAATGTTCACATTGTTTCACAGAATCGCATTTGCGTCGCTGCAGGGAACATTAACGCTTGTTCAGGACGAAAGAAAGCACAGAGCCCCAGATTTGCTGTTGCCCTGGAGAGCTTGCAGAGCACTGGGGAAAGGCAGGCAGAGAATTCCCTGCTAGCACCTTCTCTGTGCCTGGGAATGAGAAGTCTTCACGTTGTTACTCGGAATCGCATTTGCGTCGCTGAAGAGAACACTAACGCTTGTTCAGGACGAAAGAAAACACAGAGCCCCAGATTTGCTGTTGCCCTGGAGAGCTTGCAGAGCACTGGGGAAAGGCAGGCAGAGAATTCCCTGATAGCACCTTCTCTGTGTCCGGGAAGGAAAACTGTTCGCATTTGCTTCACAGAACCGCTTTTCTGCAGAGAACACTAACGCTTGTTCAGGACGAAAGAAAGCACAGAGCCCCAGATTTGCTGTTGTCCTGGAGAGCTTGCAGAGCACTGGGGAAAGGCAGGCAGAGAATTCCCTGCTAGCATCTTCTCTGTGCCTAGGAAGGAGAAATGTTCACATTGTTTCACAGAATCGCATTTGCGTCGCTGCAGGGAACACTAACGCTTGTTCAGGACGAAAGAAAGCACAGAGCCCCAGATTTGCTGTTGCCCTGGAGAGCTTGCAGAGCACTGGGGAAAGGCAGGCAGAGAATTCCCCGCTAGCACCTTCTCTGTGTCCGGGAAGGAAAACTGTTCGCATTTGCTTCACAGAACCGCTTTTCTGCAGGGAACATTAACGCTTGTTCAGGACGAAAGAAAGCACGGAGCCCCAGATTTGCTGTTGCCCTGGAGAGCTTGCAGAGCACTGGGGAAAGGCAGGCAGAGAATTCCCTGCTAGCACCTTCTCTGTGTCCGGGAAGGAAAACTGTTCGCATTTGCTTCACAGAACCGCTTTTCTGCAGAGAACACTAACGCTTGTTCAGGACGAAAGAAAGCACAGAGCCCCAGATTTGCTGTTGCCCTGGAGAGCTTGCAGAGCACTGGGGATAGGCAGGCAGAGAATTCCCTGCTAGCACCTTCTCTGTGCCTAGGAAGGAGAAATGTTCACATTGTTTCACAGAATCGCATTTGCGTCGCTGCAGGGAACATTAACGCTTGTTCAGGACGAAAGAAAGCACAGAGCGCCAGATTTGCTGTTGCCCTGGAGAGCTTGCAGAGCACTGGGGAAAGGCAGGCAGAGAATTCCCTGCTAGCACCTTCTCTGTTTCCGGGAAGGAAAACTGTTCGCGTTTGCTTCACAGAACCGCTTTTCTGCAGGGAACATTAACGCTTGTTCAGGACGAAAGAAAGCACAGAGCCCCAGATTTGCTGTTGCCCTGGAGAGCTTGCAGAGCACTGGGGAAAGGCAGGCAGAGAATTCCCTGCTAGCACCTTCTCTGTGTCCGGGAAGGAGAAATGTTCACATTGTTTCACAGAATCGCATTTGCGTCGCTGCAGGGAACATTAACGCTTGTTCAGGACGAAAGAAAGCACAGAGCCCCAGATTTGCTGTTGCCCTGGAGAGCTTGCAGAGCACTGGGGAAAGGCAGGCAGAGAATTCCCTGCTAGCACCTTCTCTGTGTCCGGGAAGGAAAACTGTTCGCATTTGCTTCACAGAACCGCTTTTCTGCAGGGACCATTAACGCTTGTTCAGGACGAAAGAAAGCACGGAGCCCCAGATTTGCTGTTGCCCTGGAGAGCTTGCAGAGCACTGGGGAAAGGCAGGCAGAGAATTCCCTGCTAGCACCTTCTCTGTGTCCGGGAAGGAAAACTGTTCGCATTTGCTTCACAGAACCGCTTTTCTGCAGGGAACATTAACGCTTGTTCAGGACGAAAGAAAGCACGGAGCCCCAGATTTGCTGTTGCCCTGGAGAGCTTGCAGAGCACTGGATAAAGGCAGGCAGAGAATTCCCTGCTAGCACCTTCTCTGTGTCCGGGAAGGAGAAATGTTCACATTGTTTCACAGAATCGCATTTGCGTCGCTGCAGAGAACACTAACGCTTGTTCAGGACGAAAGAAGCACAGAGCCCCAGATTTGCTGTTGCCCTGGAGAGCTTGCAGAGCACTGGGGAAAGGCAGGCAGAGAATTCCCTGCTAGCACCTTCTCTGTGTCCGGGAAGGAAAACTGTTCGCATTTGCTTCACAGAACCGCTTTTCTGCAGGGAACATTAACGCTTGTTCAGGACGAAAGAAAGCACAGAGCCCCAGATTTGCTGTTGCCCTGGAGAGCTTGCAGAGCACTGGGGAAAGGCAGGCAGAGAATTCCCTGCTAGCACCTTCTCTGTGCCTGGGAATGAGAAGTCTTCACGTTTTACTCGGAATCGCATTTGCGTCGCTGAAGAGAACACTAACGCTTGTTCAGGACGAAAGAAAACACAGAGCCCCAGATTTGCTGTTGCCCTGGAGAGCTTGCAGAGCACTGGGGAAAGGCAGGCAGAGAATTCCCTGCTAGCACCTTCTCTGTGTCCGGGAAGGAAAACTGTTCGCATTTGCTTCACAGAACCGCTTTTCTGCAGGGAACATTAACGCTTGTTCAGGACGAAAGAAAGCACAGAGCCCCAGATTTGCTGTTGCCCTGGAGAGCTTGCAGAGCACTGGGGAAAGGCAGGCAGAGAATTCCCTGCTAGCACCTTCTCTGTGTCCGGGAAGGAAAACTGTTCGCATTTGCTTCACAGAACCGCTTTTCTGCAGAGAACACTAACGCTTGTTCAGGACGAAAGAAAGCACAGAGCCCCAGATTTGCTGTTGCCCTGGAGAGCTTGCAGAGCACTGGGGAAAGGCAGGCAGAGAATTCCCTGCTAGCACCTTCTCTGTGCCTGGGAAGGAGAAGTCTTCACGTTGTTACTCGGAATCGCATTTGCGTCGCTGTAGAGAACACTAACGCTTGTTCAGGACGAAAGAAAGCACAGAGCCCCAGATTTGCTGTTGCCCTGGAGAGCTTGCAGAGCACTGGGGAAAGGCAGGCAGAGAATTCCCTGCTAGCACCTTCTCTGTGTCCGGGAAGGAAAACTGTTCGCATTTGCTTCACAGAACCGCTTTTCTGCAGGGAACATTAACGCTTCTTCAGGACGAAAGAAAGCACAGAGCCCCAGATTTGCTGTTGCCCTGGAGAGCTTGCAGAGCACTGGGGAAAGGCAGGCAGATAATTCCCTGATAGCACCTTCTCTGTGTCCGGGAAGGAAAACTGTTCGCATTTGCTTCGCAGAACCGCTTTTCTGCAGAGAACACTAACGCTTGTTCAGGACGAAAGAAAGCACAGAGCCCCAGATTTGCTGTTGCCCTGGAGAGCTTGCAGAGCACTGGGGAAAGGCAGGCAGAGAATTCCCTGCTAGCACCTTCTCTGTGTCCGGGAAGGAGAAATGTTCACGTTGTTACTCGGAATCGCATATGCGTCGCTGTAGAGAACACTAACGCTTGTTCAGGACGAAAGAAAGCACAGAGCGCCAGATTTGCTATTGCCCTGGAGAGCTTGCAGAGCACTGGGGAAAGGCAGGCAGAGAATTCCCCGCTAGCACCTTCTCTGTGTCCGGGAAGGAAAACTGTTCGCATTTGCTTCACAGAACCGCTTTTCTGCAGGGAACATTAACGCTTGTTCAGGACGAAAGAAAGCACAGAGCCCCAGATTTGCTGTTGCCCTGGAGAGCTTGCAGAGCACCGGGGAAAGGCAGGCAGAGAATTCCCTGCTAGCACCTTCTCTGTGTCCGGGAAGGAAAACTGTTCGCATTTGCTTTACAGAACCGCTTTTCTGCAGGGAACATTAACGCTTGTTCAGGACGAAAGAAAGCACAGAGCCCCAGATTTGCTGTTGCCCTGGAGAGCTTGCAGAGCACTGGGGAAAGGCAGGCAGAGAATTCCCTGCTAGCACCTTCTCTGTGTCCGGGAAGGAAAACTGTTCGCATTTGCTTCACAGAACCGCTTTTCTGCAGGGAACATTAACGCTTGTTCAGGACGAAAGAAAGCACAGAGCCCCAGATTTGCTGTTGCCCTGGAGAGCTTGCAGAGCACTGGGGAAAGGCAGGCAGAGAATTCCCTGCTAGCACCTTCTCTGTGCCTGGGAATGAGAAGTCTTCACGTTGTTACTCGGAATCGCATTTGCGTCGCTGAAGAGAACACTAACGCTTGTTCAGGACGAAAGAAAACACAGAGCCCCAGATTTGCTGTTGCCCTGGAGAGCTTGCAGAGCACTGGGGAAAGGCAGGCAGAGAATTCCCCGCTAGCACCTTCTCTGTGTCCGGGAAGGAAAACTGTTCGCATTTGCTTCACAGAACCGCTTTTCTGCAGGGAACATTAACGCTTGTTCAGGACGAAAGAAAGCACAGAGCCCCAGATTTGCTGTTGCCCTGGAGAGCTTGCAGAGCACTGGGGAAAGGCAGGCAGAGAATTCCCTGCTAGCACCTTCTCTGTGTCCGGGAAGGAAAACTGTTCGCATTTGCTTCACAGAACCGCTTTTCTGCAGAGAACACTAACGCTTGTTCAGGACGAAAGAAAGCACAGAGCCCCAGATTTGCTGTTGCCCTGGAGAGCTTGCAGAGCACTGGGGAAAGGCAGGCAGAGAATTCCCTGCTAGCACCTTCTCTGTGTCCGGGAAGGAGAAATGTTCACATTGTTTCACAGAATCGCATTTGCGTCGCTGCAGGGAACATTAACGCTTATTCAGGACGAAAGAAAGCACAGAGCCCCAGATTTGCTGTTGCCCTGGAGAGCTTGCAGAGCACTGGGGAAAGGCAGGCAGAGAATTCCCTGCTAGCACCTTCTCTGTGCCTGGGAAGGAGAAGTCTTCACGTTGTTACTCGGAATCGCATTTGCGTCGCTGTAGAGAACACTAACGCTTGTTCAGGACGAAAGAAAGCACAGAGCCCCAGATTTGCTGTTGCCCTGGAGAGCTTGCAGAGCACTGGGGAAAGGCAGGCAGAGAATTCCCTGCTAGCACCTTCTCTGTGTCCGGGAAGGAAAACTGTTCGCATTTGCTTCACAGAACCGCTTTTCTGCAGGGAACATTAACGCTTCTTCAGGACGAAAGAAAGCACAGAGCCCCAGATTTGCTGTTGCCCTGGAGAGCTTGCAGAGCACTGGGGAAAGGCAGGCAGATAATTCCCTGATAGCACCTTCTCTGTGTCCGGGAACGAAAACTGTTCGCATTTGCTTCGCAGAACCGCTTTTCTGCAGAGAACACTAACGCTTGTTCAGGACGAAAGAAAGCACAGAGCCCCAGATTTGCTGTTGCCCTGGAGAGCTTGCAGAGCACTGGGGAAAGGCAGGCAGAGAATTCCCTGCTAGCACCTTCTCTGTGTCCGGGAAGGAGAAATGTTCACGTTGTTACTCGGAATCGCATATGCGTCGCTGTAGAGAACACTAACGCTTGTTCAGGACGAAAGAAAGCACAGAGCGCCAGATTTGCTATTGCCCTGGAGAGCTTGCAGAGCACTGGGGAAAGGCAGGCAGAGAATTCCCCGCTAGCACCTTCTCTGTGTCCGGGAAGGAAAACTGTTCGCATTTGCTTCACAGAACCGCTTTTCTGCAGGGAACATTAACGCTTGTTCAGGACGAAAGAAAGCACAGAGCCCCAGATTTGCTGTTGCCCTGGAGAGCTTGCAGAGCACCGGGGAAAGGCAGGCAGAGAATTCCCTGCTAGCACCTTCTCTGTGTCCGGGAAGGAAAACTGTTCGCATTTGCTTTACAGAACCGCTTTTCTGCAGGGAACATTAACGCTTGTTCAGGACGAAAGAAAGCACAGAGCCCCAGATTTGCTGTTGCCCTGGAGAGCTTGCAGAGCACTGGGGAAAGGCAGGCAGAGAATTCCCTGCTAGCACCTTCTCTGTGTCCGGGAAGGAAAACTGTTCGCATTTGCTTCACAGAACCGCTTTTCTGCAGAGAACACTAACGCTTTTTCAGGACAAAATAAAGCACAGAGCCCCAGATTTGCTGTTTCCCTGGACAGCTTGCAGAGCACTGGGGAAAGGCAGGCAGAGAATTCCCTGCTAGCACCTTCTCTGTGTCCGGGAAGGAGAAATGTTCACATTCTTTCACAGAATCGCATTTGCGTCGCTGCAGGGAACATTAACGCTTATTCAGGACGAAAGAAAGCACAGAGCCCCAGATTTACTGTTGCCCTGGAGAGCTTGCAGAGCACTGGGGAAAGGCAGGCAGAGAATTCCCTGCTAGCACCTTCTCTGTGTCCGGGAAGGAAAACTGTTCGCATTTGCTTCACAGAACCGCTTTTCTGCAGAGAACACTAACGCTTGTTCAGGACGAAAGAAAGCACAGAGCCCCAGATTTGCTGTTGCCCTGGAGAGCTTGCAGAGCACTGGGGAAAGGCAGGCAGAGAATTCCCTGCTAGCACCTTCTCTGTGTCCGGGAAAGAGAAGTCTTCACGTTGTTACTCGGAATCGCATTTGCGTCGCTGTAGAGAACACTAACGCTTGTTCAGGACGAAAGAAAGCACAGAGCCCCAGATTTGCTGTTGCCCTGGAGAGCTTGCAGAGCACCGGGGAAAGGCAGGCAGAGAATTCCCCGCTAGCACCTTCTCTGTGTCCGGGAAGGAAAACTGTTCGCATTTGCTTCACAGAACCGCTTTTCTGCAGGGAACATTAACGCTTGTTCAGGACGAAAGAAAGCACAGAGCGCCAGATTTGCTGTTTCCCTGGAGAGCTTGCAGAGCACTGGGGAAAGGCAGGCAGAGAATTCCCTGCTAGCACCTTCTCTGTGTCCAGGAAGGAAAACTGTTCGCATTTGCTTCACAGAACCGCTTTTCTGCAGGAAACATTAACGCTTGTTCAGGACGAAAGAAAGCACAGAGCCCCAGATTTGCTGTTGCCCTGGAGAGCTTGCAGAGCACTGGGGAAAGGCAGGCAGAGAATTCCCTGCTAGCACCTTCTCTGTGCCTGGGAAGGAGAAGTCTTCACATTGTTACTCGGAATCGCATTTGCGTCGCTGTAGAGAACATTAACGCTTCTTCAGGACGAAAGAAAGCACAGAGCCCCAGATTTGCTGTTGCCCTGGAGAGCTTGCAGAGCACTGGGGAAATGCAGGCAGAGAATTCCCTGATAGCACCTTCTCTGTGTCCGGGAACGAAAACTGTTCGCATTTGCTTCACAGAACCGCTTTTCTGCAGAGAACACTAACGCTTGTTCAGGACGAAAGAAAGCACAGAGCCCCAGATTTGCTGTTGCCCTGGAGAGCTTGCAGAGCACTGGGGAAAGGCAGGCAGAGAATTCCCTGCTAGCACCTTCTCTGTGTCCGGGAAGGAGAAATGTTCACGTTGTTACTCGGAATCGCATTTGCGTCGCTGTAGAGAACACTAACGCTTGTTCAGGACGAAAGAAAGCACAGAGCGCCAGATTTGCTATTGCCCTGGAGAGCTTGCAGAGCACTGGGGAAAGGCAGGCAGAGAATTCCCCGCTAGCACCTTCTCTGTGTCCGGGAAGGAAAACTGTTCGCATTTGCTTCACAGAACCGCTTTTCTGCAGGGAACATTAACGCTTGTTCAGGACGAAAGAAAGCACAGAGCCCCAGATTTGCTGTTGCCCTGGAGAGCTTGCAGAGCACCGGGGAAAGGCAGGCAGAGAATTCCCTGCTAGCACCTTCTCTGTGTCCGGGAAGGAAAACTGTTCGCATTTGCTTTACAGAACCGCTTTTCTGCAGGGAACATTAACGCTTGTTCAGGACGAAAGAAAGCACAGAGCGCCAGATTTGCTGTTGCCCTGGAGAGCTTGCAGAGCACTGGGGAAAGGCAGGCAGAGAATTCCCTGCTAGCACCTTCTCTGTGTCCGGGAAGGAAAACTGTTCACATTTGCTTCACAGAACCGCTTTTCTGCAGAGAACACTAACGCTTGTTCAGGACGAAAGAAAGCACAGAGCCCCAGATTGGCTGTTGCCCTGGAGAGCTTGCAGAGCACTGGGGAAAGGCAGGCAGAGAATTCCCTGCTAGCACCTTCTCTGTGTCCGGGAAGGAAAACTGTTCGCATTTGCTTCACAGAACCGCTTTTCTGCAGGGAACATTAACGCTTCTTCAGGACGAAAGAAAGCACAGAGCCCCAGATTTGCTGTTGCCCTGGAGAGCTTGCAGAGCACTGGGGAAAGGCAGGCAGAGAATTCCCTGCTAGCACCTTCTCTGTGTCCGGGAAGGAAAAGTGTTCGCATTTGCTTCACAGAACCGCTTTTCTGCAGGGAACATTAACGCTTGTTCAGGACGAAAGAAAGCACAGAGCCCCAGATTTGCTGTTGCCCTGGAGAGCTTGCAGAGCACTGGGGAAAGGCAGGCAGAGAATTCCCTGCTAGCATCTTCTCTGTGCCTAGGAAGGAGAAATGTTCACATTGTTTCACAGAATCGCATTTGCGTCGCTGCAGGGAACACTAACGCTTGTTCAGGACAAAAGAAAGCACAGAGCCCCAGATTTGCTGTTGCCCTGGAGAGCTTGCAGAGCACTGGGGAAAGGCAGGCAGAGAATTCCCTGCTAGCACCTTCTCTGTGTCCGGGAAGGAAAACTGTTCGCATTTGCTTCACAGAACCGCTTTTCTGCAGGGAACATTAACGCTTGTTCAGGACGAAAGAAAGCACAGAGCGCCAGATTTGCTGTTGCCCTGGAGAGCTTGCAGAGCACTGGGGAAAGGCAGGCAGAGAATTCCCTGCTAGCACCTTCTCTGTGTCCGGGAAGGAGAAATGTTCACATTGTTTCACAGAATCGCATTTGCGTCGCTGCAGGGAACATTAACGCTTATTCAGGACGAAAGACAGCACAGAGCCCCAGATTTGCTGTTGCCCTGGAGAGCTTGCAGAGCACTGGGGAAAGGCAGGCAGAGAATTCCCTGCTAGCACCTTCTCTGTGCCTGGGAAGGAGAAGTCTTCACGTTGTTACTCGGAATCGCATTTGCGTCGCTGTAGAGAACACTAACGCTTGTTCAGGACGAAAGAAAGCACAGAGCGCCAGATTTGCTGTTGCCCTGGAGAGCTTGCAGAGCACTGGGGAAAGGCAGGCAGAGAATTCCCCGCTAGCACCTTCTCTGTGTCCGGGAAGGAAAACTGTTCGCATTTGCTTCACAGAACCGCTTTTCTGCAGGGAACATTAACGTTTCTTCGGGACGAAAGAAAGCACAGAGCCCCAGATTTGCTGTTGCCCTGGAGAGCTTGCAGAGCACCGGGGAAAGGCAGGCAGAGAATTCCTTGCTAGCACCTTCTCTGTGTCCGGGAAGGAAAACTGTTCGCATTTGCTTCACAGAACCGCTTTTCTGCAGGAAACATTAACGCTTGTTCAGGACGAAAGAAAGCACAGAGCCCCAGATTTGCTGTTGTCCTGGAGAGCTTGCAGAGCACTGGGGAAAGGCAGGCAGAGAATTCCCTGCTAGCACCTTCTCTGTGCCTGGGAATGAGAAGTCTTCACGTTGTTACTCGGAATCGCATTTGCGTCGCTGAAGAGAACACTAACGCTTGTTCAGGACGAAAGAAAACACAGAGCCCCAGATTTGCTGTTGCCCTGGAGAGCTTGCAGAGCACTGGGGAAAGGCAGGCAGAGAATTCCCTGCTAGCACCTTCTCTGTGTCCGGGAAGGAAAACTGTTCGCATTTGCTTCACAGAACCGCTTTTCTGCAGGGAACATTAACGCTTGTTCAGGACGAAAGAAAGCACAGAGCCCCAGATTTGCTGTTGCCCTGGAGAGCTTGCAGAGCACTGGGGAAAGGCAGGCAGAGAATTCCCTGCTAGCACCTTCTCTGTGTCCGGGAAGGAAAACTGTTCGCATTTGCTTCACAGAACCGCTTTTCTGCAGAGAACACTAACGCTTGTTCAGGACGAAAGAAAGCACAGAGCCCCAGATTTGCTGTTGCCCTGGAGAGCTTGCAGAGCACTGGGGAAAGGCAGGCAGAGAATTCCCTGCTAGCACCTTCTCTGTGTCCGGGAAGGAGAAATGTTCACATTGTTTCACAGAATCGCATTTGCGTCGCTGCAGGGAACATTAACGCTTATTCAGGACGAAAGAAAGCACAGAGCCCCAGATTTGCTGTTGCCCTGGAGAGCTTGCAGAGCACTGGGGAAAGGCAGGCAGAGAATTCCCTGCTAGCACCTTCTCTGTGCCTGGGAAGGAGAAGTCTTCACGTTGTTACTCGGAATCGCATTTGCGTCGCTGTAGAGAACACTAACGCTTGTTCAGGACGAAAGAAAGCACAGAGCCCCAGATTTGCTGTTGCCCTGGAGAGCTTGCAGAGCACTGGGGAAAGGCAGGCAGAGAATTCCCTGCTAGCACCTTCTCTGTGTCCGGGAAGGAAAACTGTTCGCATTTGCTTCACAGAACCGCTTTTCTGCAGGGAACATTAACGCTTCTTCAGGACGAAAGAAAGCACAGAGCCCCAGATTTGCTGTTGCCCTGGAGAGCTTGCAGAGCACTGGGGAAAGGCAGGCAGATAATTCCCTGATAGCACCTTCTCTGTGTCCGGGAACGAAAACTGTTCGCATTTGCTTCGCAGAACCGCTTTTCTGCAGAGAACACTAACGCTTGTTCAGGACGAAAGAAAGCACAGAGCCCCAGATTTGCTGTTGCCCTGGAGAGCTTGCAGAGCACTGGGGAAAGGCAGGCAGAGAATTCCCTGCTAGCACCTTCTCTGTGTCCGGGAAGGAGAAATGTTCACGTTGTTACTCGGAATCGCATATGCGTCGCTGTAGAGAACACTAACGCTTGTTCAGGACGAAAGAAAGCACAGAGCGCCAGATTTGCTATTGCCCTGGAGAGCTTGCAGAGCACTGGGGAAAGGCAGGCAGAGAATTCCCCGCTAGCACCTTCTCTGTGTCCGGGAAGGAAAACTGTTCGCATTTGCTTCACAGAACCGCTTTTCTGCAGGGAACATTAACGCTTGTTCAGGACGAAAGAAAGCACAGAGCCCCAGATTTGCTGTTGCCCTGGAGAGCTTGCAGAGCACCGGGGAAAGGCAGGCAGAGAATTCCCTGCTAGCACCTTCTCTGTGTCCGGGAAGGAAAACTGTTCGCATTTGCTTTACAGAACCGCTTTTCTGCAGGGAACATTAACGCTTGTTCAGGACGAAAGAAAGCACAGAGCCCCAGATTTGCTGTTGCCCTGGAGAGCTTGCAGAGCACTGGGGAAAGGCAGGCAGAGAATTCCCTGCTAGCACCTTCTCTGTGTCCGGGAAGGAAAACTGTTCGCATTTGCTTCACAGAACCGCTTTTCTGCAGAGAACACTAACGCTTTTTCAGGACAAAATAAAGCACAGAGCCCCAGATTTGCTGTTTCCCTGGACAGCTTGCAGAGCACTGGGGAAAGGCAGGCAGAGAATTCCCTGCTAGCACCTTCTCTGTGTCCGGGAAGGAGAAATGTTCACATTGTTTCACAGAATCGCATTTGCGTCGCTGCAGGGAACATTAACGCTTATTCAGGACGAAAGAAAGCACAGAGCCCAGGATTTACTGTTGCCCTGGAGAGCTTGCAGAGCACTGGGGAAAGGCAGGCAGAGAATTCCCTGCTAGCACCTTCTCTGTGTCCGGGAAGGAAAACTGTTCGCATTTGCTTCACAGAACCGCTTTTCTGCAGAGAACACTAACGCTTGTTCAGGACGAAAGAAAGCACAGAGCCCCAGATTTGCTGTTGCCCTGGAGAGCTTGCAGAGCACTGGGGAAAGGCAGGCAGAGAATTCCCTGCTAGCACCTTCTCTGTGTCCGGGAAGGAGAAGTCTTCACGTTGTTACTCGGAATCGCATTTGCGTCGCTGTAGAGAACACTAACGCTTGTTCAGGACGAAAGAAAGCACAGAGCCCCAGATTTGCTGTTGCCCTGGAGAGCTTGCAGAGCACCGGGGAAAGGCAGGCAGAGAATTCCCCGCTAGCACCTTCTCTGTGTCCGGGAAGGAAAACTGTTCGCATTTGCTTCACAGAACCGCTTTTCTGCAGGGAACATTAACGCTTGTTCAGGACGAAAGAAAGCACAGAGCGCCAGATTTGCTGTTTCCCTGGAGAGCTTGCAGAGCACTGGGGAAAGGCAGGCAGAGAATTCCCTGCTAGCACCTTCTCTGTGTCCAGGAAGGAAAACTGTTCGCATTTGCTTCACAGAACCGCTTTTCTGCAGGAAACATTAACGCTTGTTCAGGACGAAAGAAAGCACAGAGCCCCAGATTTGCTGTTGCCCTGGAGAGCTTGCAGAGCACTGGGGAAAGGCAGGCAGAGAATTCCCTGCTAGCACCTTCTCTGTGCCTGGGAAGGAGAAGTCTTCACGTTGTTACTCGGAATCGCATTTGCGTCGCTGTAGAGAACACTAACGCTTGTTCAGGACGAAAGAAAGCACAGAGCCCCAGATTTGCTGTTGCCCTGGAGAGCTTGCAGAGCACTGGGGAAAGGCAGGCAGAGAATTCCCTGCTAGCACCTTCTCTGTGTCCGGGAAGGAAAACTGTTCGCATTTGCTTCACAGAACCGCTTTTCTGCAGGGAACATTAACGCTTCTTCAGGACGAAAGAAAGCACAGAGCCCCAGATTTGCTGTTGCCCTGGAGAGCTTGCAGAGCACTGGGGAAATGCAGGCAGAGAATTCCCTGATAGCACCTTCTCTGTGTCCGGGAACGAAAACTGTTCGCATTTGCTTCACAGAACCGCTTTTCTGCAGAGAACACTAACGCTTGTTCAGGACGAAAGAAAGCACAGAGCCCCAGATTTGCTGTTGCCCTGGAGAGCTTGCAGAGCACTGGGGAAAGGCAGGCAGAGAATTCCCTGCTAGCACCTTCTCTGTGTCCGGGAAGGAGAAATGTTCACGTTGTTACTCGGAATCGCATTTGCGTCGCTGTAGAGAACACTAACGCTTGTTCAGGACGAAAGAAAGCACAGAGCGCCAGATTTGCTATTGCCCTGGAGAGCTTGCAGAGCACTGGGGAAAGGCAGGCAGAGAATTCCCCGCTAGCACCTTCTCTGTGTCCGGGAAGGAAAACTGTTCGCATTTGCTTCACAGAACCGCTTTTCTGCAGGGAACATTAACGCTTGTTCAGGACGAAAGAAAGCACAGAGCCCCAGATTTGCTGTTGCCCTGGAGAGCTTGCAGAGCACCGGGGAAAGGCAGGCAGAGAATTCCCTGCTAGCACCTTCTCTGTGTCCGGGAAGGAAAACTGTTCGCATTTGCTTTACAGAACCGCTTTTCTGCAGGGAACATTAACGCTTGTTCAGGACGAAAGAAAGCACAGAGCGCCAGATTTGCTGTTGCCCTGGAGAGCTTGCAGAGCACTGGGGAAAGGCAGGCAGAGAATTCCCTGCTAGCACCTTCTCTGTGTCCGGGAAGGAAAACTGTTCACATTTGCTTCACAGAACCGCTTTTCTGCAGAGAACACTAACGCTTGTTCAGGACGAAAGAAAGCACAGAGCCCCAGATTGGCTGTTGCCCTGGAGAGCTTGCAGAGCACTGGGGAAAGGCAGGCAGAGAATTCCCTGCTAGCACCTTCTCTGTGTCCGGGAAGGAAAACTGTTCGCATTTGCTTCACAGAACCGCTTTTCTGCAGGGAACATTAACGCTTCTTCAGGACGAAAGAAAGCACAGAGCCCCAGATTTGCTGTTGCCCTGGAGAGCTTGCAGAGCACTGGGGAAAGGCAGGCAGAGAATTCCCTGCTAGCACCTTCTCTGTGTCCGGGAAGGAAAACTGTTCGCATTTGCTTCACAGAACCGCTTTTCTGCAGGGAACATTAACGCTTGTTCAGGACGAAAGAAAGCACAGAGCCCCAGATTTGCTGTTGCCCTGGAGAGCTTGCAGAGCACTGGGGAAAGGCAGGCAGAGAATTCCCTGCTAGCATCTTCTCTGTGCCTAGGAAGGAGAAATGTTCACATTGTTTCACAGAATCGCATTTGCGTCGCTGCAGGGAACACTAACGCTTGTTCAGGACAAAAGAAAGCACAGAGCCCCAGATTTGCTGTTGCCCTGGAGAGCTTGCAGAGCACTGGGGAAAGGCAGGCAGAGAATTCCCTGCTAGCACCTTCTCTGTGTCCGGGAAGGAAAACTGTTCGCATTTGCTTCACAGAACCGCTTTTCTGCAGGGAACATTAACGCTTGTTCAGGACGAAAGAAAGCACAGAGCGCCAGATTTGCTGTTGCCCTGGAGAGCTTGCAGAGCACTGGGGAAAGGCAGGCAGAGAATTCCCTGCTAGCACCTTCTCTGTGTCCGGGAAGGAGAAATGTTCACATTGTTTCACAGAATCGCATTTGCGTCGCTGCAGGGAACATTAACGCTTATTCAGGACGAAAGACAGCACAGAGCCCCAGATTTGCTGTTGCCCTGGAGAGCTTGCAGAGCACTGGGGAAAGGCAGGCAGAGAATTCCCTGCTAGCACCTTCTCTGTGCCTGGGAAGGAGAAGTCTTCACGTTGTTACTCGGAATCGCATTTGCGTCGCTGTAGAGAACACTAACGCTTGTTCAGGACGAAAGAAAGCACAGAGCGCCAGATTTGCTGTTGCCCTGGAGAGCTTGCAGAGCACTGGGGAAAGGCAGGCAGAGAATTCCCCGCTAGCACCTTCTCTGTGTCCGGGAAGGAAAACTGTTCGCATTTGCTTCACAGAACCGCTTTTCTGCAGGGAACATTAACGTTTCTTCGGGACGAAAGAAAGCACAGAGCCCCAGATTTGCTGTTGCCCTGGAGAGCTTGCAGAGCACCGGGGAAAGGCAGGCAGAGAATTCCTTGCTAGCACCTTCTCTGTGTCCGGGAAGGAAAACTGTTCGCATTTGCTTCACAGAACCGCTTTTCTGCAGGAAACATTAACGCTTGTTCAGGACGAAAGAAAGCACAGAGCCCCAGATTTGCTGTTGTCCTGGAGAGCTTGCAGAGCACTGGGGAAAGGCAGGCAGAGAATTCCCTGCTAGCACTTTCTCTGTGTCCAGGAAGGAAAACTGTTCGCATTTGGTTCACAGAACCGCTTTTCTACAGAGAACACTAACGCTTGTTCAGGACGAAAGAAAGCACAGAGCCCCAGATTTGCTGTTGCCCTGGAGAGCTTGCAGAGCACTGGGGAAAGGCAGGCAGAGAATTCCCTGCTAGCACCTTCTCTGTGTCCGGGAAGGAGAAATGTTCACATTGTTTCACAGAATCGCATTTGCGTCGCTGCAGGGAACATTAACGCTTGTTCAGGACGAAAGAAAGCACAGAGCCCCAGATTTGCTGTTGCCCTGGAGAGCTTGCAGAGCACTGGGGAAAGGCAGGCAGAGAATTCCCTGCTAGCACCTTCTCTGTGTCCGGGAAGGAAAACTGTTCGCATTTGCTTCACAGAACCGCTTTTCTGCAGGGAACATTAACGCTTGTTCAGGACGAAAGAAAGCACAGAGCCCCAGATTTGCTGTTGCCCTGGAGAGCTTGCAGAGCACTGGGGAAAGGCAGGCAGAGAATTCCCTGCTAGCAGCTTGTCTGTGTGCGGGAAGGAAAACTGTTCGCATTTGCTTCACAGAACCACTTTTCTGCAGGGAACATTAACGCTTGTTCAGGACGAAAGAAAGCACAGAGCGCCAGATTTGCTGTTGCCCTGGAGAGCTTGCAGAGCACTGGGGAAAGGCAGGCAGAGAATTCCCTGCTAGCACCTTCTCTGTGTCCGGGAAGGAAAACTGTTCACATTTGCTTCACAGAACCGCTTTTCTGCAGAGAACACTAACGCTTGTTCAGGACGAAAGAAAGCACAGAGCCCCAGATTGGCTGTTGCCCTGGAGAGCTTGCAGAGCACTGGGGAAAGGCAGGCAGAGAATTCCCTGCTAGCACCTTCTCTGTGTCCGGGAAGGAAAACTGTTCGCATTTGCTTCACAGAACCGCTTTTCTGCAGGGAACATTAACGCTTATTCAGGACGAAAGAAAGCACAGAGCCCCAGATTTGCTGTTGCCCTGGAGAGCTTGCAGAGCACTGGGGAAAGGCAGGCAGAGAATTCCCTGCTAGCATGTTCTCTGTGCCTAGGAAGGAGAAATGTTCACATTGTTTCACAGAATCGCATTTGCGTCGCTGCAGGGAACACTAACGCTTGTTCAGGACAAAAGAAAGCACAGAGCCCCAGATTTGCTGTTGCCCTGGAGAGCTTGCAGAGCACTGGGGAAAGGCAGGCAGAGAATTCCCTGCTAGCACCTTCTCTGTGTCCGGGAAGGAAAACTGTTCGCATTTGCTTCACAGAACCGCTTTTCTGCAGGGAACATTAACGCTTGTTCAGGACGAAAGAAAGCACAGAGCGCCAGATTTGCTGTTGCCCTGGAGAGCTTGCAGAGCACTGGGGAAAGGCAGGCAGAGAATTCCCTGCTAGCACCTTCTCTGTGTCCGGGAAGGAGAAATGTTCACATTGTTTCACAGAATCGCATTTGCGTCGCTGCAGGGAACATTAACGCTTATTCAGGACGAAAGACAGCACAGAGCCCCAGATTTGCTGTTGCCCTGGAGAGCTTGCAGAGCACTGGGGAAAGGCAGGCAGAGAATTCCCTGCTAGCACCTTCTCTGTGCCTGGGAAGGAGAAGTCTTCACGTTGTTACTCGGAATCGCATTTGCGTCGCTGTAGAGAACACTAACGCTTGTTCAGGACGAAAGAAAGCACAGAGCGCCAGATTTGCTGTTGCCCTGGAGAGCTTGCAGAGCACTGGGGAAAGGCAGGCAGAGAATTCCCCGCTAGCACCTTCTCTGTGTCCGGGAAGGAAAACTGTTCGCATTTGCTTCACAGAACCGCTTTTCTGCAGGGAACATTAACATTTCTTCGGGACGAAAGAAAGCACAGAGCCCCAGATTTGCTGTTGCCCTGGAGAGCTTGCAGAGCACCGGGGAAAGGCAGGCAGAGAATTCCTTGCTAGCACCTTCTCTGTGTCCGGGAAGGAAAACTGTTCGCATTTGCTTCACAGAACCGCTTTTCTGCAGGAAACATTAACGCTTGTTCAGGACGAAAGAAAGCACAGAGCCCCAGATTTGCTGTTGTCCTGGAGAGCTTGCAGAGCACTGGGGAAAGGCAGGCAGAGAATTCCCTGCTAGCACTTTCTCTGTGTCCAGGAAGGAAAACTGTTCGCATTTGGTTCACAGAACCGCTTTTCTACAGAGAACACTAACGCTTGTTCAGGACGAAAGAAAGCACAGAGCCCCAGATTTGCTGTTGCCCTGGAGAGCTTGCAGAGCACTGGGGAAAGGCAGGCAGAGAATTCCCTGCTAGCACCTTCTCTGTGTCCGGGAAGGAGAAATGTTCACATTGTTTCACAGAATCGCATTTGCGTCGCTGCAGGGAACATTAACGCTTGTTCAGGACGAAAGAAAGCACAGAGCCCCAGATTTGCTGTTGCCCTGGAGAGCTTGCAGAGCACTGGGGAAAGGCAGGCAGAGAATTCCCTGCTAGCACCTTCTCTGTGTCCGGGAAGGAAAACTGTTCGCATTTGCTTCACAGAACCGCTTTTCTGCAGGGAACATTAACGCTTGTTCAGGACGAAAGAAAGCACAGAGCCCCAGATTTGCTGTTGCCCTGGAGAGCTTGCAGAGCACTGGGGAAAGGCAGGCAGAGAATTCCCTGCTAGCAGCTTGTCTGTGTGCGGGAAGGAAAACTGTTCGCATTTGCTTCACAGAACCACTTTTCTGCAGGGAACATTAACGCTTGTTCAGGACGAAAGAAAGCACAGAGCGCCAGATTTGCTGTTGCCCTGGAGAGCTTGCAGAGCACTGGGGAAAGGCAGGCAGAGAATTCCCTGATAGCACCTTCTCTGTGTCCGGGAAGGAAAACTGTTCGCATTTGCTTCACAGAACCGCTTTTCTGCAGAGAACACTAACGCTTGTTCAGGACGAAAGAAAGCACAGAGCCCCAGATTTGCTGTTGTCCTGGAGAGCTTGCAGAGCACTGGGGAAAGGCAGGCAGAGAATTCCCTGCTAGCATCTTCTCTGTGCCTAGGAAGGAGAAATGTTCACATTGTTTCACAGAATCGCATTTGCGTCGCTGCAGGGAACACTAACGCTTGTTCAGGACGAAAGAAAGCACAGAGCCCCAGATTTGCTGTTGCCCTGGAGAGCTTGCAGAGCACTGGGGAAAGGCAGGCAGAGAATTCCCCGCTAGCACCTTCTCTGTGTCCGGGAAGGAAAACTGTTCGCATTTGCTTCACAGAACCGCTTTTCTGCAGGGAACATTAACGCTTGTTCAGGACGAAAGAAAGCACGGAGCCCCAGATTTGCTGTTGCCCTGGAGAGCTTGCAGAGCACTGGGGAAAGGCAGGCAGAGAATTCCCTGCTAGCACCTTGTCTGTGTGCGGGAAGGAAAACTGTTCGCATTTGCTTCACAGAACCGCTTTTCTGCAGGGAACATTAACGCTTGTTCAGGACGAAAGAAAGCACAGAGCGCCAGATTTGCTGTTGCCCTGGAGAGCTTGCAGAGCACTGGGGAAAGGCAGGCAGAGAATTCCCTGCTAGCACCTTCTCTGTGTCCGGGAAGGAAAACTGTTCGCATTTGCTTCACAGAACCGCTTTTCTGCAGAGAACACTAACGCTTGTTCAGGACGAAAGAAAGCACAGAGCCCCAGATTTGCTGTTGCCCTGGAGAGCTTGCAGAGCACTGGGGATAGGCAGGCAGAGAATTCCCTGCTAGCACCTTCTCTGTGCCTAGGAAGGAGAAATGTTCACATTGTTTCACAGAATCGCATTTGTGTCGCTGCAGGGAACATTAACGCTTGTTCAGGACGAAAGAAAGCACAGAGCGCCAGATTTGCTGTTGCCCTGGAGAGCTTGCAGAGCACTGGGGAAAGGCAGGCAGAGAATTCCCTGCTAGCACCTTCTCTGTTTCCGGGAAGGAAAACTGTTCGCGTTTGCTTCACAGAACCGCTTTTCTGCAGGGAACATTAACGCTTGTTCAGGACGAAAGAAAGCACAGAGCCCCAGATTTGCTGTTGCCCTGGAGAGCTTGCAGAGCACTGGGGAAAGGCAGGCAGAGAATTCCCTGCTAGCAGCTTGTCTGTGTGCGGGAAGGAAAACTTTTCGCATTTGCTTCACAGAACCGCTTTTCTGCAGGGACCATTAACGCTTGTTCAGGACGAAAGAAAGCACAGAGCCCCAGATTTGCTGTTGCCCTGGAGAGCTTGCAGAGCACCGGGGAAAGGCAGGTAGAGAATTCCCTGCTAGCACCTTCTCTGTGTCCGGGAAGGAAAACTGTTCGCATTTGCTTTACAGAACCGCTTTTCTGCAGGGAACATTAACGCTTGTTCAGGACGAAAGAAAGCACAGAGCGCCAGATTTGCTGTTGCCCTGGAGAGCTTGCAGAGCACTGGGGAAAGGCAGGCAGAGAATTCCCTGCTAGCACCTTCTCTGTGTCCGGGAAGGAAAACTGTTCACATTTGCTTCACAGAACCGCTTTTCTGCAGAGAACACTAACGCTTGTTCAGGACGAAAGAAAGCACAGAGCCCCAGATTGGCTGTTGCCCTGGAGAGCTTGCAGAGCACTGGGGAAAGGCAGGCAGAGAATTCCCTGCTAGCACCTTCTCTGTGTCCGGGAAGGAAAACTGTTCGCATTTGCTTCACAGAACCGCTTTTCTGCAGGGAACATTAACGCTTCTTCAGGACGAAAGAAAGCACAGAGCCCCAGATTTGCTGTTGCCCTGGAGAGCTTGCAGAGCACTGGGGAAAGGCAGGCAGAGAATTCCCTGCTAGCACCTTCTCTGTGTCCGGGAAGGAAAAGTGTTCGCATTTGCTTCACAGAACCGCTTTTCTGCAGGGAACATTAACGCTTGTTCAGGACGAAAGAAAGCACAGAGCCCCAGATTTGCTGTTGCCCTGGAGAGCTTGCAGAGCACTGGGGAAAGGCAGGCAGAGAATTCCCTGCTAGCATCTTCTCTGTGCCTAGGAAGGAGAAATGTTCACATTGTTTCACAGAATCGCATTTGCGTCGCTGCAGGGAACACTAACGCTTGTTCAGGACAAAAGAAAGCACAGAGCCCCAGATTTGCTGTTGCCCTGGAGAGCTTGCAGAGCACTGGGGAAAGGCAGGCAGAGAATTCCCTGCTAGCACCTTCTCTGTGTCCGGGAAGGAAAACTGTTCGCATTTGCTTCACAGAACCGCTTTTCTGCAGGAAACATTAACGCTTGTTCAGGACGAAAGAAAGCACAGAGCGCCAGATTTGCTGTTGCCCTGGAGAGCTTGCAGAGCACTGGGGAAAGGCAGGCAGAGAATTCCCTGCTAGCACCTTCTCTGTGTCCGGGAAGGAGAAATGTTCACATTGTTTCACAGAATCGCATTTGCGTCGCTGCAGGGAACATTAACGCTTATTCAGGACGAAAGACAGCACAGAGCCCCAGATTTGCTGTTGCCCTGGAGAGCTTGCAGAGCACTGGGGAAAGGCAGGCAGAGAATTCCCTGCTAGCACCTTCTCTGTGCCTGGGAAGGAGAAGTCTTCACGTTGTTACTCGGAATCGCATTTGCGTCGCTGTAGAGAACACTAACGCTTGTTCAGGACGAAAGAAAGCACAGAGCGCCAGATTTGCTGTTGCCCTGGAGAGCTTGCAGAGCACTGGGGAAAGGCAGGCAGAGAATTCCCCGCTAGCACCTTCTCTGTGTCCGGGAAGGAGAAATGTTCACATTGTTTCACAGAATCGCATTTGCGTCGCTGCAGGGAACATTAACGCTTATTCAGGACGAAAGACAGCACAGAGCCCCAGATTTGCTGTTGCCCTGGAGAGCTTGCAGAGCACTGGGGAAAGGCAGGCAGAGAATTCCCTGCTAGCACCTTCTCTGTGCCTGGGAAGGAGAAGTCTTCACGTTGTTACTCGGAATCGCATTTGCGTCGCTGTAGAGAACACTAACGCTTGTTCAGGACGAAAGAAAGCACAGAGCGCCAGATTTGCTGTTGCCCTGGAGAGCTTGCAGAGCACTGGGGAAAGGCAGGCAGAGAATTCCCCGCTAGCACCTTCTCTGTGTCCGGGAAGGAAAACTGTTCGCATTTGCTTCACAGAACCGCTTTTCTGCAGGGAACATTAACGTTTCTTCGGGACGAAAGAAAGCACAGAGCCCCAGATTTGCTGTTGCCCTGGAGAGCTTGCAGAGCACCGGGGAAAGGCAGGCAGAGAATTCCTTGCTAGCACCTTCTCTGTGTCCGGGAAGGAAAACTGTTCGCATTTGCTTCACAGAACCGCTTTTCTGCAGGAAACATTAACGCTTGTTCAGGACGAAAGAAAGCACAGAGCCCCAGATTTGCTGTTGTCCTGGAGAGCTTGCAGAGCACTGGGGAAAGGCAGGCAGAGAATTCCCTGCTAGCACTTTCTCTGTGTCCAGGAAGGAAAACTGTTCGCATTTGGTTCACAGAACCGCTTTTCTACAGAGAACACTAACGCTTGTTCAGGACGAAAGAAAGCACAGAGCCCCAGATTTGCTGTTGCCCTGGAGAGCTTGCAGAGCACTGGGGAAAGGCAGGCAGAGAATTCCCTGCTAGCACCTTCTCTGTGTCCGGGAAGGAAAACTGTTCGCATTTGCTTCACAGAACCGCTTTTCTGCAGGGAACATTAACGCTTGTTCAGGACGAAAGAAAGCACAGAGCCCCAGATTTGCTGTTGCCCTGGAGAGCTTGCAGAGCACTGGGGAAAGGCAGGCAGAGAATTCCCTGCTAGCAGCTTGTCTGTGTGCGGGAAGGAAAACTGTTCGCATTTGCTTCACAGAACCACTTTTCTGAAGGGAACATTAACGCTTGTTCAGGACGAAAGAAAGCACAGAGCGCCAGATTTGCTGTTGCCCTGGAGAGCTTGCAGAGCACTGGGGAAAGGCAGGCAGAGAATTCCCTGCTAGCACCTTCTCTGTGTCCGGGAAGGAAAACTGTTCACATTTGCTTCACAGAACCGCTTTTCTGCAGAGAACACTAACGCTTGTTCAGGACGAAAGAAAGCACAGAGCCCCAGATTGGCTGTTGCCCTGGAGAGCTTGCAGAGCACTGGGGAAAGGCAGGCAGAGAATTCCCTGCTAGCACCTTCTCTGTGTCCGGGAAGGAAAACTGTTCGCATTTGCTTCACAGAACCGCTTTTCTGCAGGGAACATTAACGCTTATTCAGGACGAAAGAAAGCACAGAGCCCCAGATTTGCTGTTGCCCTGGAGAGCTTGCAGAGCACTGGGGAAAGGCAGGCAGAGAATTCCCTGCTAGCATGTTCTCTGTGCCTAGGAAGGAGAAATGTTCACATTGTTTCACAGAATCGCATTTGCGTCGCTGCAGGGAACACTAACGCTTGTTCAGGACAAAAGAAAGCACAGAGCCCCAGATTTGCTGTTGCCCTGGAGAGCTTGCAGAGCACTGGGGAAAGGCAGGCAGAGAATTCCCTGCTAGCACCTTCTCTGTGTCCGGGAAGGAAAACTGTTCGCATTTGCTTCACAGAACCGCTTTTCTGCAGGGAACATTAACGCTTGTTCAGGACGAAAGAAAGCACAGAGCGCCAGATTTGCTGTTGCCCTGGAGAGCTTGCAGAGCACTGGGGAAAGGCAGGCAGAGAATTCCCTGCTAGCACCTTCTCTGTGTCCGGGAAGGAGAAATGTTCACATTGTTTCACAGAATCGCATTTGCGTCGCTGCAGGGAACATTAACGCTTATTCAGGACGAAAGACAGCACAGAGCCCCAGATTTGCTGTTGCCCTGGAGAGCTTGCAGAGCACTGGGGAAAGGCAGGCAGAGAATTCCCTGCTAGCACCTTCTCTGTGCCTGGGAAGGAGAAGTCTTCACGTTGTTACTCGGAATCGCATTTGCGTCGCTGTAGAGAACACTAACGCTTGTTCAGGACGAAAGAAAGCACAGAGCGCCAGATTTGCTGTTGCCCTGGAGAGCTTGCAGAGCACTGGGGAAAGGCAGGCAGAGAATTCCCCGCTAGCACCTTCTCTGTGTCCGGGAAGGAAAACTGTTCGCATTTGCTTCACAGAACCGCTTTTCTGCAGGGAACATTAACGTTTCTTCGGGACGAAAGAAAGCACAGAGCCCCAGATTTGCTGTTGCCCTGGAGAGCTTGCAGAGCACCGGGGAAAGGCAGGCAGAGAATTCCTTGCTAGCACCTTCTCTGTGTCCGGGAAGGAAAACTGTTCGCATTTGCTTCACAGAACCGCTTTTCTGCAGGAAACATTAACGCTTGTTCAGGACGAAAGAAAGCACAGAGCCCCAGATTTGCTGTTGTCCTGGAGAGCTTGCAGAGCACTGGGGAAAGGCAGGCAGAGAATTCCCTGCTAGCACTTTCTCTGTGTCCAGGAAGGAAAACTGTTCGCATTTGGTTCACAGAACCGCTTTTCTACAGAGAACACTAACGCTTGTTCAGGACGAAAGAAAGCACAGAGCCCCAGATTTGCTGTTGCCCTGGAGAGCTTGCAGAGCACTGGGGAAAGGCAGGCAGAGAATTCCCTGCTAGCACCTTCTCTGTGTCCGGGAAGGAGAAATGTTCACATTGTTTCACAGAATCGCATTTGCGTCGCTGCAGGGAACATTAACGCTTGTTCAGGACGAAAGAAAGCACAGAGCCCCAGATTTGCTGTTGCCCTGGAGAGCTTGCAGAGCACTGGGGAAAGGCAGGCAGAGAATTCCCTGCTAGCACCTTCTCTGTGTCCGGGAAGGAAAACTGTTCGCATTTGCTTCACAGAACCGCTTTTCTGCAGGGAACATTAACGCTTGTTCAGGACGAAAGAAAGCACAGAGCCCCAGATTTGCTGTTGCCCTGGAGAGCTTGCAGAGCACTGGGGAAAGGCAGGCAGAGAATTCCCTGCTAGCAGCTTGTCTGTGTGCGGGAAGGAAAACTGTTCGCATTTGCTTCACAGAACCACTTTTCTGCAGGGAACATTAACGCTTGTTCAGGACGAAAGAAAGCACAGAGCGCCAGATTTGCTGTTGCCCTGGAGAGCTTGCAGAGCACTGGGGAAAGGCAGGCAGAGAATTCCCTGATAGCACCTTCTCTGTGTCCGGGAAGGAAAACTGTTCGCATTTGCTTCACAGAACCGCTTTTCTGCAGAGAACACTAACGCTTGTTCAGGACGAAAGAAAGCACAGAGCCCCAGATTTGCTGTTGTCCTGGAGAGCTTGCAGAGCACTGGGGAAAGGCAGGCAGAGAATTCCCTGCTAGCATCTTCTCTGTGCCTAGGAAGGAGAAATGTTCACATTGTTTCACAGAATCGCATTTGCGTCGCTGCAGGGAACACTAACGCTTGTTCAGGACGAAAGAAAGCACAGAGCCCCAGATTTGCTGTTGCCCTGGAGAGCTTGCAGAGCACTGGGGAAAGGCAGGCAGAGAATTCCCCGCTAGCACCTTCTCTGTGTCCGGGAAGGAAAACTGTTCGCATTTGCTTCACAGAACCGCTTTTCTGCAGGGAACATTAACGCTTGTTCAGGACGAAAGAAAGCACGGAGCCCCAGATTTGCTGTTGCCCTGGAGAGCTTGCAGAGCACTGGGGAAAGGCAGGCAGAGAATTCCCTGCTAGCACCTTGTCTGTGTGCGGGAAGGAAAACTGTTCGCATTTGCTTCACAGAACCGCTTTTCTGCAGGGAACATTAACGCTTGTTCAGGACGAAAGAAAGCACAGAGCGCCAGATTTGCTGTTGCCCTGGAGAGCTTGCAGAGCACTGGGGAAAGGCAGGCAGAGAATTCCCTGCTAGCACCTTCTCTGTGTCCGGGAAGGAAAACTGTTCGCATTTGCTTCACAGAACCGCTTTTCTGCAGAGAACACTAACGCTTGTTCAGGACGAAAGAAAGCACAGAGCCCCAGATTTGCTGTTGCCCTGGAGAGCTTGCAGAGCACTGGGGATAGGCAGGCAGAGAATTCCCTGCTAGCACCTTCTCTGTGCCTAGGAAGGAGAAATGTTCACATTGTTTCACAGAATCGCATTTGTGTCGCTGCAGGGAACATTAACGCTTGTTCAGGACGAAAGAAAGCACAGAGCGCCAGATTTGCTGTTGCCCTGGAGAGCTTGCAGAGCACTGGGGAAAGGCAGGCAGAGAATTCCCTGCTAGCACCTTCTCTGTTTCCGGGAAGGAAAACTGTTCGCGTTTGCTTCACAGAACCGCTTTTCTGCAGGGAACATTAACGCTTGTTCAGGACGAAAGAAAGCACAGAGCCCCAGATTTGCTGTTGCCCTGGAGAGCTTGCAGAGCACTGGGGAAAGGCAGGCAGAGAATTCCCTGCTAGCAGCTTGTCTGTGTGCGGGAAGGAAAACTTTTCGCATTTGCTTCACAGAACCGCTTTTCTGCAGGGACCATTAACGCTTGTTCAGGACGAAAGAAAGCACAGAGCCCCAGATTTGCTGTTGCCCTGGAGAGCTTGCAGAGCACCGGGGAAAGGCAGGTAGAGAATTCCCTGCTAGCACCTTCTCTGTGTCCGGGAAGGAAAACTGTTCGCATTTGCTTTACAGAACCGCTTTTCTGCAGGGAACATTAACGCTTGTTCAGGACGAAAGAAAGCACAGAGCGCCAGATTTGCTGTTGCCCTGGAGAGCTTGCAGAGCACTGGGGAAAGGCAGGCAGAGAATTCCCTGCTAGCACCTTCTCTGTGTCCGGGAAGGAAAACTGTTCACATTTGCTTCACAGAACCGCTTTTCTGCAGAGAACACTAACGCTTGTTCAGGACGAAAGAAAGCACAGAGCCCCAGATTGGCTGTTGCCCTGGAGAGCTTGCAGAGCACTGGGGAAAGGCAGGCAGAGAATTCCCTGCTAGCACCTTCTCTGTGTCCGGGAAGGAAAACTGTTCGCATTTGCTTCACAGAACCGCTTTTCTGCAGGGAACATTAACGCTTCTTCAGGACGAAAGAAAGCACAGAGCCCCAGATTTGCTGTTGCCCTGGAGAGCTTGCAGAGCACTGGGGAAAGGCAGGCAGAGAATTCCCTGCTAGCACCTTCTCTGTGTCCGGGAAGGAAAAGTGTTCGCATTTGCTTCACAGAACCGCTTTTCTGCAGGGAACATTAACGCTTGTTCAGGACGAAAGAAAGCACAGAGCCCCAGATTTGCTGTTGCCCTGGAGAGCTTGCAGAGCACTGGGGAAAGGCAGGCAGAGAATTCCCTGCTAGCATCTTCTCTGTGCCTAGGAAGGAGAAATGTTCACATTGTTTCACAGAATCGCATTTGCGTCGCTGCAGGGAACACTAACGCTTGTTCAGGACAAAAGAAAGCACAGAGCCCCAGATTTGCTGTTGCCCTGGAGAGCTTGCAGAGCACTGGGGAAAGGCAGGCAGAGAATTCCCTGCTAGCACCTTCTCTGTGTCCGGGAAGGAAAACTGTTCGCATTTGCTTCACAGAACCGCTTTTCTGCAGGAAACATTAACGCTTGTTCAGGACGAAAGAAAGCACAGAGCGCCAGATTTGCTGTTGCCCTGGAGAGCTTGCAGAGCACTGGGGAAAGGCAGGCAGAGAATTCCCTGCTAGCACCTTCTCTGTGTCCGGGAAGGAGAAATGTTCACATTGTTTCACAGAATCGCATTTGCGTCGCTGCAGGGAACATTAACGCTTATTCAGGACGAAAGACAGCACAGAGCCCCAGATTTGCTGTTGCCCTGGAGAGCTTGCAGAGCACTGGGGAAAGGCAGGCAGAGAATTCCCTGCTAGCACCTTCTCTGTGCCTGGGAAGGAGAAGTCTTCACGTTGTTACTCGGAATCGCATTTGCGTCGCTGTAGAGAACACTAACGCTTGTTCAGGACGAAAGAAAGCACAGAGCGCCAGATTTGCTGTTGCCCTGGAGAGCTTGCAGAGCACTGGGGAAAGGCAGGCAGAGAATTCCCCGCTAGCACCTTCTCTGTGTCCGGGAAGGAAAACTGTTCGCATTTGCTTCACAGAACCGCTTTTCTGCAGGGAACATTAACGTTTCTTCGGGACGAAAGAAAGCACAGAGCCCCAGATTTGCTGTTGCCCTGGAGAGCTTGCAGAGCACCGGGGAAAGGCAGGCAGAGAATTCCTTGCTAGCACCTTCTCTGTGTCCGGGAAGGAAAACTGTTCGCATTTGCTTCACAGAACCGCTTTTCTGCAGGAAACATTAACGCTTGTTCAGGACGAAAGAAAGCACAGAGCCCCAGATTTGCTGTTGTCCTGGAGAGCTTGCAGAGCACTGGGGAAAGGCAGGCAGAGAATTCCCTGCTAGCACTTTCTCTGTGTCCAGGAAGGAAAACTGTTCGCATTTGGTTCACAGAACCGCTTTTCTACAGAGAACACTAACGCTTGTTCAGGACGAAAGAAAGCACAGAGCCCCAGATTTGCTGTTGCCCTGGAGAGCTTGCAGAGCACTGGGGAAAGGCAGGCAGAGAATTCCCTGCTAGCACCTTCTCTGTGTCCGGGAAGGAGAAATGTTCACATTGTTTCACAGAATCGCATTTGCGTCGCTGCAGGGAACATTAACGCTTGTTCAGGACGAAAGAAAGCACAGAGCGCCAGATTTGCTGTTGCCCTGGAGAGCTTGCAGAGCACTGGGGAAAGGCAGGCAGAGAATTCCCTGCTAGCACCTTCTCTGTGTCCGGGAAGGAAAACTGTTCGCATTTGCTTCACAGAACCGCTTTTCTGCAGGGAACATTAACGCTTGTTCAGGACGAAAGAAAGCACAGAGCCCCAGATTTGCTGTTGCCCTGGAGAGCTTGCAGAGCACTGGGGAAAGGCAGGCAGAGAATTCCCTGCTAGCAGCTTGTCTGTGTGCGGGAAGGAAAACTGTTCGCATTTGCTTCACAGAACCACTTTTCTGCAGGGAACATTAACGCTTGTTCAGGACGAAAGAAAGCACAGAGCGCCAGATTTGCTGTTGCCCTGGAGAGCTTGCAGAGCACTGGGGAAAGGCAGGCAGAGAATTCCCTGATAGCACCTTCTCTGTGTCCGGGAAGGAAAACTGTTCGCATTTGCTTCACAGAACCGCTTTTCTGCAGAGAACACTAACGCTTGTTCAGGACGAAAGAAAGCACAGAGCCCCAGATTTGCTGTTGTCCTGGAGAGCTTGCAGAGCACTGGGGAAAGGCAGGCAGAGAATTCCCTGCTAGCATCTTCTCTGTGCCTAGGAAGGAGAAATGTTCACATTGTTTCACAGAATCGCATTTGCGTCGCTGCAGGGAACACTAACGCTTGTTCAGGACGAAAGAAAGCACAGAGCCCCAGATTTGCTGTTGCCCTGGAGAGCTTGCAGAGCACTGGGGAAAGGCAGGCAGAGAATTCCCCGCTAGCACCTTCTCTGTGTCCGGGAAGGAAAACTGTTCGCATTTGCTTCACAGAACCGCTTTTCTGCAGGGAACATTAACGCTTGTTCAGGACGAAAGAAAGCACGGAGCCCCAGATTTGCTGTTGCCCTGGAGAGCTTGCAGAGCACTGGGGAAAGGCAGGCAGAGAATTCCCTGCTAGCACCTTGTCTGTGTGCGGGAAGGA
This sequence comes from Strix aluco, assembly GCF_031877795.1. Lineage (NCBI taxonomy): Eukaryota > Metazoa > Chordata > Aves > Strigiformes > Strigidae > Strix > Strix aluco. The sequence goes on from NC_133932.1 coordinate 10,826,533, forward strand.
AAACTGTTCGCATTTGCTTCACAGAACCGCTTTTCTGCAGGGAACATTAACGCTTGTTCAGGACGAAAGAAAGCACGGAGCCCCAGATTTGCTGTTGCCCTGGAGAGCTTGCAGAGCACTGGGGAAAGGCAGGCAGAGAATTCCCTGCTAGCACCTTCTCTGTGCCTAGGAAGGAGAAATGTTCACATTGTTTCACAGAATCGCATTTGTGTCGCTGCAGGGAACATTAACGCTTGTTCAGGACGAAAGAAAGCACAGAGCGCCAGATTTGCTGTTGCCCTGGAGAGCTTGCAGAGCACTGGGGAAAGGCAGGCAGAGAATTCCCTGCTAGCACCTTCTCTGTTTCCGGGAAGGAAAACTGTTCGCGTTTGCTTCACAGAACCGCTTTTCTGCAGGGAACATTAACGCTTGTTCAGGACGAAAGAAAGCACAGAGCGCCAGATTTGCTGTTGCCCTGGAGAGCTTGCAGAGCACTGGGGAAAGGCAGGCAGAGAATTCCCTGCTAGCACCTTCTCTGTGTCCGGGAAGGAGAAATGTTCACATTGTTTCACAGAATCGCATTTGCGTCGCTGCAGGGAACATTAACGCTTGTTCAGGACGAAAGAAAGCACAGAGCCCCAGATTTGCTGTTGCCCTGGAGAGCTTGCAGAGCACTGGGGAAAGGCAGGCAGAGAATTCCCTGCTAGCACCTTCTCTGTGTCCGGGAAGGAAAACTGTTCGCATTTGCTTCACAGAACCGCTTTTCTGCAGGGAACATTAACGTTTCTTCGGGACGAAAGAAAGCACAGAGCCCCAGATTTGCTGTTGCCCTGGAGAGCTTGCAGAGCACCGGGGAAAGGCAGGCAGAGAATTCCTTGCTAGCACCTTCTCTGTGTCCGGGAAGGAAAACTGTTCGCATTTGCTTCACAGAACCGCTTTTCTGCAGGGAACACTAACGCTTGTTCAGGACGAAAGAAAGCACAGAGCCCCAGATTTGCTGTTGTCCTGGAGAGCTTGCAGAGCACTGGGGAAAGGCAGGCAGAGAATTCCCTGCTAGCACTTTCTCTGTGTCCAGGAAGGAAAACTGTTCGCATTTGGTTCACAGAACCGCTTTTCTGCAGAGAACACTAACGCTTGTTCAGGACGAAAGAAAGCACAGAGCCCCAGATTTGCTGTTGCCCTGGAGAGCTTGCAGAGCACTGGGGAAAGGCAGGCAGAGAATTCCCTGCTAGCACCTTCTCTGTGTCCGGGAAGGAGAAATGTTCACATTGTTTCACAGAATCGCATTTGCGTCGCTGCAGGGAACATTAACGCTTGTTCAGGACGAAAGAAAGCACAGAGCCCCAGATTTGCTGTTGCCCTGGAGAGCTTGCAGAGCACTGGGGAAAGGCAGGCAGAGAATTCCCTGCTAGCACCTTCTCTGTGTCCGGGAAGGAAAACTGTTCGCATTTGCTTCACAGAACCGCTTTTCTGCAGGGAACATTAACGCTTGTTCAGGACGAAAGAAAGCACAGAGCGCCAGATTTGCTGTTGCCCTGGAGAGCTTGCAGAGCACTGGGGAAAGGCAGGCAGAGAATTCCCTGATAGCACCTTCTCTGTGTCCGGGAAGGAAAACTGTTCGCATTTGCTTCACAGAACCGCTTTTCTGCAGAGAACACTAACGCTTGTTCAGGACGAAAGAAAGCACAGAGCCCCAGATTTGCTGTTGTCCTGGAGAGCTTGCAGAGCACTGGGGAAAGGCAGGCAGAGAATTCCCTGCTAGCATCTTCTCTGTGCCTAGGAAGGAGAAATGTTCACATTGTTTCACAGAATCGCATTTGCGTCGCTGCAGGGAACACTAACGCTTGTTCAGGACGAAAGAAAGCACAGAGCCCCAGATTTGCTGTTGCCCTGGAGAGCTTGCAGAGCACTGGGGAAAGGCAGGCAGAGAATTCCCCGCTAGCACCTTCTCTGTGTCCGGGAAGGAAAACTGTTCGCATTTGCTTCACAGAACCGCTTTTCTGCAGGGAACATTAACGCTTGTTCAGGACGAAAGAAAGCACGGAGCCCCAGATTTGCTGTTGCCCTGGAGAGCTTGCAGAGCACTGGGGAAAGGCAGGCAGAGAATTCCCTGCTAGCACCTTGTCTGTGTGCGGGAAGGAAAACTGTTCGCATTTGCTTCACAGAACCGCTTTTCTGCAGGGAACATTAACGCTTGTTCAGGACGAAAGAAAGCACAGAGCGCCAGATTTGCTGTTGCCCTGGAGAGCTTGCAGAGCACTGGGGAAAGGCAGGCAGAGAATTCCCTGCTAGCACCTTCTCTGTGTCCGGGAAGGAAAACTGTTCGCATTTGCTTCACAGAACCGCTTTTCTGCAGAGAACACTAACGCTTGTTCAGGACGAAAGAAAGCACAGAGCCCCAGATTTGCTGTTGCCCTGGAGAGCTTGCAGAGCACTGGGGATAGGCAGGCAGAGAATTCCCTGCTAGCACCTTCTCTGTGCCTAGGAAGGAGAAATGTTCACATTGTTTCACAGAATCGCATTTGCGTCGCTGCAGGGAACATTAACGCTTGTTCAGGACGAAAGAAAGCACAGAGCGCCAGATTTGCTGTTGCCCTGGAGAGCTTGCAGAGCACTGGGGAAAGGCAGGCAGAGAATTCCCTGCTAGCACCTTCTCTGTTTCCGGGAAGGAAAACTGTTCGCGTTTGCTTCACAGAACCGCTTTTCTGCAGGGAACATTAACGCTTGTTCAGGACGAAAGAAAGCACAGAGCCCCAGATTTGCTCTTGCCCTGGAGAGCTTGCAGAGCACTGGGGAAAGGCAGGCAGAGAATTCCCTGCTAGCACCTTCTCTGTGTCCGGGAAGGAGAAATGTTCACATTGTTTCACAGAATCGCATTTGCGTCGCTGCAGGGAACATTAACGCTTGTTCAGGACGAAAGAAAGCACAGAGCCCCAGATTTGCTGTTGCCCTGGAGAGCTTGCAGAGCACTGGGGAAAGGCAGGCAGAGAATTCCCTGCTAGCACCTTCTCTGTGTCCGGGAAGGAAAACTGTTCGCATTTGCTTCACAGAACCGCTTTTCTGCAGGGACCATTAACGCTTGTTCAGGACGAAAGAAAGCACGGAGCCCCAGATTTGCTGTTGCCCTGGAGAGCTTGCAGAGCACTGGGGAAAGGCAGGCAGAGAATTCCCTGCTAGCACCTTCTCTGTGTCCGGGAAGGAAAACTGTTCGCATTTGCTTCACAGAACCGCTTTTCTGCAGGGAACATTAACGCTTGTTCAGGACGAAAGAAAGCACGGAGCCCCAGATTTGCTGTTGCCCTGGAGAGCTTGCAGAGCACTGGATAAAGGCAGGCAGAGAATTCCCTGCTAGCACCTTCTCTGTGTCCGGGAAGGAGAAATGTTCACATTGTTTCACAGAATCGCATTTGCGTCGCTGCAGAGAACACTAACGCTTGTTCAGGACGAAAGAAAGCACAGAGCCCCAGATTTGCTGTTGCCCTGGAGAGCTTGCAGAGCACTGGGGAAAGGCAGGCAGAGAATTCCCTGCTAGCACCTTCTCTGTGTCCGGGAAGGAAAACTGTTCGCATTTGCTTCACAGAACCGCTTTTCTGCAGGGAACATTAACGCTTGTTCAGGACGAAAGAAAGCACAGAGCCCCAGATTTGCTGTTGCCCTGGAGAGCTTGCAGAGCACTGGGGAAAGGCAGGCAGAGAATTCCCTGCTAGCACCTTCTCTGTGCCTGGGAATGAGAAGTCTTCACGTTGTTACTCGGAATCGCATTTGCGTCGCTGAAGAGAACACTAACGCTTGTTCAGGACGAAAGAAAACACAGAGCCCCAGATTTGCTGTTGCCCTGGAGAGCTTGCAGAGCACTGGGGAAAGGCAGGCAGAGAATTCCCCGCTAGCACCTTCTCTGTGTCCGGGAAGGAAAACTGTTCGCATTTGCTTCACAGAACCGCTTTTCTGCAGGGAACATTAACGCTTGTTCAGGACGAAAGAAAGCACAGAGCCCCAGATTTGCTGTTGCCCTGGAGAGCTTGCAGAGCACTGGGGAAAGGCAGGCAGAGAATTCCCTGCTAGCACCTTCTCTGTGTCCGGGAAGGAAAACTGTTCGCATTTGCTTCACAGAACCGCTTTTCTGCAGAGAACACTAACGCTTGTTCAGGACGAAAGAAAGCACAGAGCCCCAGATTTGCTGTTGCCCTGGAGAGCTTGCAGAGCACTGGGGAAAGGCAGGCAGAGAATTCCCTGCTAGCACCTTCTCTGTGTCCGGGAAGGAGAAATGTTCACATTGTTTCACAGAATCGCATTTGCGTCGCTGCAGGGAACATTAACGCTTATTCAGGACGAAAGAAAGCACAGAGCCCCAGATTTGCTGTTGCCCTGGAGAGCTTGCAGAGCACTGGGGAAAGGCAGGCAGAGAATTCCCTGCTAGCACCTTCTCTGTGCCTGGGAAGGAGAAGTCTTCACGTTGTTACTCGGAATCGCATTTGCGTCGCTGTAGAGAACACTAACGCTTGTTCAGGACGAAAGAAAGCACAGAGCCCCAGATTTGCTGTTGCCCTGGAGAGCTTGCAGAGCACTGGGGAAAGGCAGGCAGAGAATTCCCTGCTAGCACCTTCTCTGTGTCCGGGAAGGAAAACTGTTCGCATTTGCTTCACAGAACCGCTTTTCTGCAGGGAACATTAACGCTTCTTCAGGACGAAAGAAAGCACAGAGCCCCAGATTTGCTGTTGCCCTGGAGAGCTTGCAGAGCACTGGGGAAAGGCAGGCAGAGAATTCCCTGATAGCACCTTCTCTGTGTCCGGGAACGAAAACTGTTCGCATTTGCTTCACAGAACCGCTTTTCTGCAGAGAACACTAACGCTTGTTCAGGACGAAAGAAAGCACAGAGCCCCAGATTTGCTGTTGCCCTGGAGAGCTTGCAGAGCACTGGGGAAAGGCAGGCAGAGAATTCCCTGCTAGCACCTTCTCTGTGTCCGGGAAGGAGAAATGTTCACGTTGTTACTCGGAATCGCATATGCGTCGCTGTAGAGAACACTAACGCTTGTTCAGGACGAAAGAAAGCACAGAGCGCCAGATTTGCTATTGCCCTGGAGAGCTTGCAGAGCACTGGGGAAAGGCAGGCAGAGAATTCCCTGCTAGCACCTTCTCTGTGTCCGGGAAGGAAAACTGTTCGCATTTGCTTCACAGAACCGCTTTTCTGCAGAGAACACTAACGCTTGTTCAGGACAAAATAAAGCACAGAGCCCCAGATTTGCTGTTTCCCTGGACAGCTTGCAGAGCACTGGGGAAAGGCAGGCAGAGAATTCCCTGCTAGCACCTTCTCTGTGTCCGGGAAGGAGAAATGTTCACATTGTTTCACAGAATCGCATTTGCGTCGCTGCAGGGAACATTAACGCTTATTCAGGACGAAAGAAAGCACAGAGCCCCAGATTTACTGTTGCCCTGGAGAGCTTGCAGAGCACTGGGGAAAGGCAGGCAGAGAATTCCCTGCTAGCACCTTCTCTGTGTCCGGGAAGGAAAACTGTTCGCATTTGCTTCACAGAACCGCTTTTCTGCAGAGAACACTAACGCTTGTTCAGGACGAAAGAAAGCACAGAGCCCCAGATTTGCTGTTGCCCTGGAGAGCTTGCAGAGCACTGGGGAAAGGCAGGCAGAGAATTCCCTGCTAGCACCTTCTCTGTGTCCGGGAAGGAGAAATGTTCACATTGTTTCACAGAATCGCATTTGCGTCGCTGCAGGGAACATTAACGCTTATTCAGGACGAAAGAAAGCACAGAGCCCCAGATTTGCTGTTGCCCTGGAGAGCTTGCAGAGCACTGGGGAAAGGCAGGCAGAGAATTCCCTGCTAGCACCTTCTCTGTGCCTGGGAAGGAGAAGTCTTCACGTTGTTACTCGGAATCGCATTTGCGTCGCTGTAGAGAACACTAACGCTTGTTCAGGACGAAAGAAAGCACAGAGCCCCAGATTTGCTGTTGCCCTGGAGAGCTTGCAGAGCACTGGGGAAAGGCAGGCAGAGAATTCCCTGCTAGCACCTTCTCTGTGTCCGGGAAGGAAAACTGTTCGCATTTGCTTCACAGAACCGCTTTTCTGCAGGGAACATTAACGCTTCTTCAGGACGAAAGAAAGCACAGAGCCCCAGATTTGCTGTTGCCCTGGAGAGCTTGCAGAGCACTGGGGAAAGGCAGGCAGAGAATTCCCTGATAGCACCTTCTCTGTGTCCGGGAACGAAAACTGTTCGCATTTGCTTCACAGAACCGCTTTTCTGCAGAGAACACTAACGCTTGTTCAGGACGAAAGAAAGCACAGAGCCCCAGATTTGCTGTTGCCCTGGAGAGCTTGCAGAGCACTGGGGAAAGGCAGGCAGAGAATTCCCTGCTAGCACCTTCTCTGTGTCCGGGAAGGAGAAATGTTCACGTTGTTACTCGGAATCGCATTTGCGTCGCTGTAGAGAACACTAACGCTTGTTCAGGACGAAAGAAAGCACAGAGCGCCAGATTTGCTATTGCCCTGGAGAGCTTGCAGAGCACTGGGGAAAGGCAGGCAGAGAATTCCCTGCTAGCACCTTCTCTGTGTCCGGGAAGGAGAAGTCTTCACGTTGTTACTCGGAATCGCATTTGCGTCGCTGTAGAGAACACTAACGCTTGTTCAGGACGAAAGAAAGCACAGAGCCCCAGATTTGCTGTTGCCCTGGAGAGCTTGCAGAGCACCGGGGAAAGGCAGGCAGAGAATTCCCCGCTAGCACCTTCTCTGTGTCCGGGAAGGAAAACTGTTCGCATTTGCTTCACAGAACCGCTTTTCTGCAGGGAACATTAACGCTTGTTCAGGACGAAAGAAAGCACAGAGCGCCAGATTTGCTGTTTCCCTGGAGAGCTTGCAGAGCACTGGGGAAAGGCAGGCAGAGAATTCCCTGCTAGCACCTTCTCTGTGTCCAGGAAGGAAAACTGTTCGCATTTGCTTCACAGAACCGCTTTTCTGCAGGGAACATTAACGCTTGTTCAGGACGAAAGAAAGCACAGAGCCCCAGATTTGCTGTTGCCCTGGAGAGCTTGCAGAGCACTGGGGAAAGGCAGGCAGAGAATTCCCTGCTAGCACCTTCTCTGTGTCCGGGAAGGAAAACTGTTCGCATTTGCTTCACAGAACCGCTTTTCTGCAGGGAACATTAACGCTTGTTCAGGACGAAAGAAAGCACAGAGCCCCAGATTTGCTGTTGCCCTGGAGAGCTTGCAGAGCACTGGGGAAAGGCAGGCAGAGAATTCCCTGCTAGCACCTTCTCTGTGTCCGGGAAGGAAAACTGTTCGCATTTGCTTCACAGAACCGCTTTTCTGCAGAGAACACTAACGCTTGTTCAGGACGAAAGAAAGCACAGAGCCCCAGATTTGCTGTTGCCCTGGAGAGCTTGCAGAGCACTGGGGAAAGGCAGGCAGAGAATTCCCTGCTAGCACCTTCTCTGTGTCCGGGAATGAGAAGTCTTCACATTGTTACACGGAATCGCATTTGCGTCGCTGTAGAGAACACTAACGCTTGTTCAGGACGAAAGAAAGCACAGAGCCCCAGATTTGCTGTTGCCCTGGAGAGCTTGCAGAGCACTGGGGAAAGGCAGGCAGAGAATTCCCTGATAGCACCTTCTCTGTGTCCGGGAAGGAGAAATGTTCACATTGTTTCACAGAATCGCATTTGCGTCGCTGCAGGGAACATTAACGCTTATTCAGGACGAAAGAAAGCACAGAGCCCCAGATTTGCTGTTGCCCTGGAGAGCTTGCAGAGCACTGGGGAAAGGCAGGCAGAGAATTCCCTGCTAGCACCTTCTCTGTGTCCGGGAAGGAAAACTGTTCGCATTTGCTTCACAGAACCGCTTTTCTGCAGGGAACATTAACGCTTGTTCAGGACGAAAGAAAGCACGGAGCCCCAGATTTGCTGTTGCCCTGGAGAGCTTGCAGAGCACTGGGGAAAGGCAGGCAGAGAATTCCCTGCTAGCACCTTCTCTGTGTCCGGGAAGGAGAAATGTTCACATTGTTTCACAGAATCGCATTTGCGTCGCTGCAGAGAACACTAACGCTTGTTCAGGACGAAAGAAAGCACAGAGCCCCAGATTTGCTGTTGCCCTGGAGAGCTTGCAGAGCACCGGGGAAAGGCAGGCAGAGAATTCCCTGCTAGCACCTTCTCTGTGTCCGGGAAGGAAAACTGTTCGCATTTGCTTCACAGAACTGCTTTTCTGCAGGGAGCATTAACGCTTGTTCAGGACGAAAGAAAGCACAGAGCCCCAGATTTGCTGTTGCCCTGGAGAGCTTGCAGAGCACTGGGGAAAGGCAGGCAGAGAATTCCCTGCTAGCACCTTCTCTGTGCCTGGGAATGAGAAGTCTTCACGTTGTTACTCGGAATCGCATTTGCGTCGCTGTAGAGAACACTAACGCTTGTTCAGGACGAAAGAAAGCACAGAGCCCCAGATTTGCTGTTGCCCTGGAGAGCTTGCAGAGCACTGGGGAAAGGCAGGCAGAGAATTCCCTGCTAGCACCTTCTCTGTGTCCGGGAAGGAAAACTGTTCGCATTTGCTTCACAGAACCGCTTTTCTGCAGGGAACATTAACGCTTGTTCAGGACGAAAGAAAGCACAGAGCCCCAGATTTGCTGTTGCCCTGGAGAGCTTGCAGAGCACTGGGGAAAGGCAGGCAGAGAATTCCCTGCTAGCACCTTCTCTGTGTCCGGGAAGGAAAACTGTTCGCATTTGCTTCACAGAACCGCTTTTCTGCAGGGAACATTAACGCTTCTTCAGGACGAAAGAAAGCACAGAGCCCCAGATTTGCTGTTGCCCTGGAGAGCTTGCAGAGCACTGGGGAAAGGCAGGCAGAGAATTCCCTGCTAGCACCTTCTCTGTGCCTGGGAAGGAGAAGTCTTCACGTTGTTACTCGGAATCGCATTTGCGTCGCTGTAGGGAACATTAACGCTTGTTCAGGACGAAAGAAAGCACAGAGCCCCAGATTTGCTGTTGCCCTGGAGAGCTTGCAGAGCACTGGGGAAAGGCAGGCAGAGAATTCCCTGCTAGCACCTTCTCTGTGTCCGGGAACGAAAACTGTTCGCATTTGCTTCACAGAACCGCTTTTCTGCAGAGAACACTAACGCTTGTTCAGGACGAAAGAAAGCACAGAGCCCCAGATTTGCTGTTGCCCTGGAGAGCTTGCAGAGCACTGGGGAAAGGCAGGCAGAGAATTCCCTGCTAGCACCTTCTCTGTGTCCGGGAAGGAGAAATGTTCACGTTGTTACTCGGAATCGCATTTGCGTCGCTGTAGAGAACACTAACGCTTGTTCAGGACGAAAGAAAGCACAGAGCGCCAGATTTGCTGTTGCCCTGGAGAGCTTGCAGAGCACTGGGGAAAGGCAGGCAGAGAATTCCCCGCTAGCACCTTCTCTGTGTCCGGGAAGGAAAACTGTTCGCATTTGCTTCACAGAACCGCTTTTCTGCAGGGAACATTAACGCTTGTTCAGGACGAAAGAAAGCACAGAGCCCCAGATTTGCTGTTGCCCTGGAGAGCTTGCAGAACACCGGGGAAAGGCAGGCAGAGAATTCCCTGCTAGCACCTTCTCTGTGTCCGGGAAGGAAAACTGTTCGCATTTGCTTCACAGAACCGCTTTTCTGCAGGGAACATTAACGCTTGTTCAGGACGAAAGAAAGCACAGAGCCCCAGATTTGCTGTTGCCCTGGAGAGCTTGCAGAGCACTGGGGAAAGGCAGGCAGAGAATTCCCTGCTAGCACCTTCTCTGTGTCCGGGAAGGAGAAATGTTCACATTCTTTCACAGAATCGCATTTGCGTAGCTGCAGGGAACATTAACGCTTATTCAGGACGAAAGAAAGCACAGAGCCCCAGATTTGCTGTTGCCCTGGAGAGCTTGCAGAGCACTGGGGAAAGGCAGGCAGAGAATTCCCTGCTAGCACCTTCTCTGTGTCCGGGAAGGAAAACTGTTCGCATTTGCTTCACAGAACCGCTTTTCTGCAGAGAACACTAACGCTTGTTCAGGACGAAAGAAAGCACAGAGCGCCAGATTTGCTGTTGCCCTGGAGAGCTTGCAGAGCACTGGGGAAAGGCATGCAGAGAATTCCCCGCTAGCACCTTCTCTGTGTCCGGGAAGGAAAACTGTTCGCATTTGCTTCACAGAACCGCTTTTCTGCAGGGAACATTAACGCTTGTTCAGGACGAAAGAAAGCACAGAGCGCCAGATTTGCTGTTGCCCTGGAGAGCTTGCAGAGCACTGGGGAAAGGCAGGCAGAGAATTCCCTGCTAGCACCTTCTCTGTGTCCGGGAAGGAGAAATGTTCACATTGTTTCACAGAATCGCATTTGCGTAGCTGCAGGGAACATTAACGATTGTTCAGGACGAAAGAAAGCACAGAGCCCCAGATTTGCTGTTGCCCTGGAGAGCTTGCAGAGCACTGGGGAAAGGCAGGCAGAGAATTCCCTGCTAGCACCTTCTCTGTGTCCGGGAAGGAAAACTGTTCGCATTTGCTTCACAGAACCGCTTTTCTGCAGAGAACACTAACGCTTGTTCAGGACGAAAGAAAGCACAGAGCCCCAGATTTGCTGTTGCCCTGGAGAGCTTGCAGAGCACTGGGGAAAGGCAGGCAGAGAATTCCCTGCTAGCACCTTCTCTGTGTCCGGGAAGGAGAAATGTTCACATTGTTTCACAGAATCGCATTTGCGTCGCTGCAGGGAACATTAACGCTTATTCAGGACGAAAGAAAGCACAGAGCCCCAGATTTGCTGTTGCCCTGGAGAGCTTGCAGAGCACTGGGGAAAGGCAGGCAGAGAATTCCCTGCTAGCACCTTCTCTGTGTCCGGGAAGGAAAACTGTTCGCATTTGCTTCACAGAACCGCTTTTCTGCAGGGAACATTAACGCTTGTTCAGGACGAAAGAAAGCACAGAGCCCCAGATTTGCTGTTGCCCTGGAGAGCTTGCAGAGCACTGGGGAAAGGCAGGCAGAGAATTCCCTGCTAGCGCCTTCTCTGTGTCCGGGAAGGAAAACTGTTCGCATTTGCTTCACAGAACCGCTTTTCTGCAGAGAACACTAACGCTTGTTCAGGACAAAAGAAAGCACAGAGCCCCAGATTTGCTGTTTCCCTGGACAGCTTGCAGAGCACTGGGGAAAGGCAGGCAGAGAATTCCCTGCTAGCACCTTCTCTGTGTCCGGGAAGGAGAAATGTTCACATTGTTTCACAGAATCGCATTTGCGTCGCTGCAGGGAACATTAACGCTTATTCAGGACGAAAGAAAGCACAGAGCCCCAGATTTGCTGTTGCCCTGGAGAGCTTGCAGAGCACTGGGGAAAGGCAGGCAGAGAATTCCCTGCTAGCACCTTCTCTGTGTCCGGGAAGGAAAACTGTTCGCATTTGCTTCACAGAACAGCTTTTCTGCAGAGAACACTAACGCTTGTTCAGGACGAAAGAAAGCACAGAGCCCCAGATTTGCTGTTGCCCTGGAGAGCTTGCAGAGCACTGGGGAAAGGCAGGCAGAGAATTCCCTGCTAGCACCTTCTCTGTGTCCGGGAAGGAAAACTGTTCACATTTGCTTCACAGAACCGCTTTTCTGCAGAGAACACTAACGCTTGTTCAGGACGAAAGAAAGCACAGAGCCCCAGATTGGCTGTTGCCCTGGAGAGCTTGCAGAGCACTGGGGAAAGGCAGGCAGAGAATTCCCTGATAGCACCTTCTCTGTGTCCGGGAAGGAAAACTGTTCGCATTTGCTTCACAGAACCGCTTTTCTGCAGGGAACATTAACGCTTCTTCAGGACGAAAGAAAGCACAGAGCCCCAGATTTGCTGTTGCCCTGGAGAGCTTGCAGAGCACTGGGGAAAGGCAGGCAGAGAATTCCCTGCTAGCACCTTCTCTGTGTCCGGGAAGGAAAACTGTTCGCATTTGCTTCACAGAACCGCTTTTCTGCAGGGAACATTAACGCTTGTTCAGGACGAAAGAAAGCACAGAGCGCCAGATTTGCTGTTTCCCTGGAGAGCTTGCAGAGCACTGGGGAAAGGCAGGCAGAGAATTCCCTGCTAGCACCTTCTCTGTGTCCAGGAAGGAAAACTGTTCGCATTTGCTTCACAGAACCGCTTTTCTGCAGGAAACATTAACGCTTGTTCAGGACGAAAGAAAGCACAGAGCCCCAGATTTGCTGTTGCCCTGGAGAGCTTGCAGAGCACTGGGGAAAGGCAGGCAGAGAATTCCCTGCTAGCACCTTCTCTGTGCCTAGGAAGGAGAAATGTTCACATTGTTTCACAGAATCGCATTTGCGTCGCTGCAGGGAACATTAACGCTTGTTCAGAACGAAAGAAAGCACAGAGCCCCAGATTTGCTGTTGCCCTGGAGAGCTTGCAGAGCACTGGGGAAAGGCAGGCAGAGAATTCCCTGCTAGCACCTTCTCTGTGTCCGGGAAGGAAAACTGTTCGCATTTGCTTCACAGAACCGCTTTTCTGCAGAGAACACTAACGCTTGTTCAGGACGAAAGAAAGCACAGAGCCCCAGATTTGCTGTTGCCCTGGAGAGCTTGCAGAGCACTGGGGAAAGGCAGGCAGAGAATTCCCTGCTAGCACCTTCTCTGTGCCTAGGCAGGAGAAATGTTCACATTGTTTCACAGAATCGCATTTGCGTCGCTGCAGAGAACACTAACGCTTGTTCAGGACGAAAGAAAGCACAGAGCCCCAGATTTGCTGTTGCCCTGGAGAGCTTGCAGAGCACTGGGGAAAGGCAGGCAGAGAATTCCCTGCTAGCACCTTCTCTGTGTCCGGGAAGGAAAACTGTTCGCATTTGCTTCACAGAACCGCTTTTCTTCAGAGAACACTAACGCTTGTTCAGGACGAAAGAAAGCACAGAGCCCCAGATTTGCTGTTGCCCTGGAGAGCTTGCAGAGCACTGGGGAAAGGCAGGCAGAGAATTCCCTGATAGCACCTTCTCTGTGTCCGGGAATGAGAAGTCTTCACGTTGTTACTCGGAATCGCATTTGCGTCGCTGTAGAGAACACTAACGCTTGTTCAGGACGAAAGAAAGCACAGAGCCCCAGATTTGCTGTTGCCCTGGAGAGCTTGCAGAGCACTGGGGAAAGGCAGGCAGAGAATTCCCTGCTAGCACCTTCTCTGTGTCCGGGAAGGAGAAATGCTCACATTGTTTCACAGAATCGCATTTGCGTCGCTGCAGGGAACATTAACGCTTGTTCAGGACGAAAGAAAGCACAGAGCCCCAGATTTGCTGTTGCCCTGGAGAGCTTGCAGAGCACTGGGGAAAGGCAGGCAGAGAATTCCCTGCTAGCATCTTCTCTGTGTCCGGGAAGGAAAACTGTTCGCATTTGCTTCACAGAACCGCTTTTCTGCAGGGAACATTAACGCTTGTTCAGGACGAAAGAAAGCACAGAGCCCCAGATTTGCTGTTGCCCTGGAGAGCTTGCAGAGCACTGGGGAAAGGCAGGCAGAGAATTCCCTGCTAGCACCTTCTCTGTGTCCGGGAAGGAAAACTGTTCGCATTTGCTTCACAGAACCGCTTTTCTGCAGAGAACACTAACGCTTGTTCAGGACGAAAGAAAGCACAGAGCCCCAGATTTGCTGTTGCCCTGGAGAGCTTGCAGAGCACTGGGGAAAGGCAGGCAGAGAATTCCCTGATAGCACCTTCTCTGTGTCCGGGAATGAGAAGTCTTCACATTGTTACTCGGAATCGCATTTGCGTCGCTGTAGAGAACACTAACGCTTGTTCAGGACGAAAGAAAGCACAGAGCCCCAGATTTGCTGTTGCCCTGGAGAGCTTGCAGAGCATTGGGGAAAGGCAGGCAGAGAATTCCCTGATAGCACCTTCTCTGTGTCCGGGAAGGAGAAATGTTCACATTGTTTCACAGAATCGCATTTGCGTCGCTGCAGGGAACATTAACGCTTATTCAGGACGAAAGAAAGCACAGAGCCCCAGATTTGCTGTTGCCCTGGAGAGCTTGCAGAGCACCGGGGAAAGGCAGGCAGAGAATTCCCTGCTAGCACCTTCTCTGTGTCCGGGAAGGAAAACTGTTCGCATTTGCTTCACAGAACCGCTTTTCTGCAGGGAACATTAACGCTTGTTCAGGACGAAAGAAAGCACAGAGCCCCAGATTTGCTGTTGCCCTGGAGAGCTTGCAGAGCACTGGGGAAAGGCAGGCAGAGAATTCCCTGCTAGCACCTTCTCTGTGCCTGGGAATGAGAAGTCTTCACATTGTTACTCGGAATCGCATTTGCGTCGCTGTAGAGAACACTAACGCTTGTTCAGGACGAAAGAAAGCACAGAGCCCCAGATTTGCTGTTGCCCTGGAGAGCTTGCAGAGCACTGGGGAAAGGCAGGCAGAGAATTCCCTGCTAGCACCTTCTCTGTGTCCGGGAAGGAAAACTGTTCGCATTTGCTTCACAGAACCGCTTTTCTGCAGGGAACATTAACGCTTGTTCAGGACGAAAGAAAGCACAGAGCCCCAGATTTGCTGTTGCCCTGGAGAGCTTGCAGAGCACTGGGGAAAGGCAGGCAGAGAATTCCCTGCTAGCACCTTCTCTGTGTCCGGGAAGGAAAACTGTTCGCATTTGCTTCACAGAACCGCTTTTCTGCAGGGAACATTAACGCTTCTTCAGGACGAAAGAAAGCACAGAGCCCCAGATTTGCTGTTGCCCTGGAGAGCTTGCAGAGCACTGGGGAAAGGCAGGCAGAGAATTCCCTGCTAGCACCTTCTCTGTGTCCGGGAAGGAGAAATGTTCACATTGTTTCACAGAATCGCATTTGCGTCGCTGCAGGGAACATTAACGCTTATTCAGGACGAAAGAAAGCACAGAGCCCCAGATTTGCTGTTGCCCTGGAGAGCTTGCAGAGCACTGGGGAAAGGCAGGCAGAGAATTCCCTGCTAGCACCTTCTCTGTGCCTGGGAAGGAGAAGTCTTCACGTTGTTACTCGGAATCGCATTTGCGTCGCTGTAGAGAACACTAACACTTGTTCAGGACGAAAGAAAGCACAGAGCCCCAGATTTGCTGTTGCCCTGGAGAGCTTGCAGAGCACTGGGGAAAGGCAGGCAGAGAATTCCCTGCTAGCACCTTCTCTGTGTCCGGGAACGAAAACTGTTCGCATTTGCTTCACAGAACCGCTTTTCTGCAGAGAACACTAATGCTTGTTCAGGACGAAAGAAAGCACAGAGCCCCAGATTTGCTGTTGCCCTGGAGAGCTTGCAGAGCACTGGGGAAAGGCAGGCAGAGAATTCCCTGCTAGCACCTTCTCTGTGTCCGGCAAGGAGAAATGTTCACGTTGTTACTCGGAATCGCATTTGCGTCGCTGTAGAGAACACTAACGCTTGTTCAGGACGAAAGAAAGCACAGAGCCCCAGATTTGCTGTTGCCCTGGAGAGCTTGCAGAGCACTGGGGAAAGGCAGGCAGAGAATTCCCCGCTAGCACCTTCTCTGTGTCCGGGAAGGAAAACTGTTCGCATTTGCTTCACAGAACCGCTTTTCTGCAGGGAACATTAACGCTTGTTCAGGACGAAAGAAAGCACAGAGCCCCAGATTTGCTGTTGCCCTGGAGAGCTTGCAGAGCACCGGGGAAAGGCAGGCAGAGAATTCCCTGCTAGCACCTTCTCTGTGTCCGGGAAGGAAAACTGTTCGCATTTGCTTCACAGAACCGCTTTTCTGCAGGGAACATTAACGCTTGTTCAGGACGAAAGAAAGCACAGAGCCCCAGATTTGCTGTTGCCCTGGAGAGCTTGCAGAGCACTGGGGAAAGGCAGGCAGAGAATTCCCTGCTAGCACCTTCTCTGTGTCCGGGAAGGAGAAATGTTCACATTCTTTCACAGAATCGCATTTGCGTAGCTGCAGGGAACATTAACGTTTCTTCGGGACGAAAGAAAGCACAGAGCCCCAGATTTGCTGTTGCCCTGGAGAGCTTGCAGAGCACCGGGGAAAGGCAGGCAGAGAATTCCTTGCTAGCACCTTCTCTGTGTCCGGGAAGGAAAACTGTTCGCATTTGCTTCACAGAACCGCTTTTCTGCAGGGAACACTAACGCTTGTTCAGGACGAAAGAAAGCACAGAGCCCCAGATTTGCTGTTGTCCTGGAGAGCTTGCAGAGCACTGGGGAAAGGCAGGCAGAGAATTCCCTGCTAGCACTTTCTCTGTGTCCAGGAAGGAAAACTGTTCGCATTTGGTTCACAGAACCGCTTTTCTGCAGAGAACACTAACGCTTGTTCAGGACGAAAGAAAGCACAGAGCCCCAGATTTGCTGTTGCCCTGGAGAGCTTGCAGAGCACTGGGGAAAGGCAGGCAGAGAATTCCCTGCTAGCACCTTCTCTGTGTCCGGGAAGGAGAAATGTTCACATTGTTTCACAGAATCGCATTTGCGTCGCTGCAGGGAACATTAACGCTTGTTCAGGACGAAAGAAAGCACAGAGCCCCAGATTTGCTGTTGCCCTGGAGAGCTTGCAGAGCACTGGGGAAAGGCAGGCAGAGAATTCCCTGCTAGCACCTTCTCTGTGTCCGGGAAGGAAAACTGTTCGCATTTGCTTCACAGAACCGCTTTTCTGCAGGGAACATTAACGCTTGTTCAGGACGAAAGAAAGCACAGAGCGCCAGATTTGCTGTTGCCCTGGAGAGCTTGCAGAGCACTGGGGAAAGGCAGGCAGAGAATTCCCTGATAGCACCTTCTCTGTGTCCGGGAAGGAAAACTGTTCGCATTTGCTTCACAGAACCGCTTTTCTGCAGAGAACACTAACGCTTGTTCAGGACGAAAGAAAGCACAGAGCCCCAGATTTGCTGTTGTCCTGGAGAGCTTGCAGAGCACTGGGGAAAGGCAGGCAGAGAATTCCCTGCTAGCATCTTCTCTGTGCCTAGGAAGGAGAAATGTTCACATTGTTTCACAGAATCGCATTTGCGTCGCTGCAGGGAACACTAACGCTTGTTCAGGACGAAAGAAAGCACAGAGCCCCAGATTTGCTGTTGCCCTGGAGAGCTTGCAGAGCACTGGGGAAAGGCAGGCAGAGAATTCCCCGCTAGCACCTTCTCTGTGTCCGGGAAGGAAAACTGTTCGCATTTGCTTCACAGAACCGCTTTTCTGCAGGGAACATTAACGCTTGTTCAGGACGAAAGAAAGCACGGAGCCCCAGATTTGCTGTTGCCCTGGAGAGCTTGCAGAGCACTGGGGAAAGGCAGGCAGAGAATTCCCTGCTAGCACCTTGTCTGTGTGCGGGAAGGAAAACTGTTCGCATTTGCTTCACAGAACCGCTTTTCTGCAGGGAACATTAACGCTTGTTCAGGACGAAAGAAAGCACAGAGCGCCAGATTTGCTGTTGCCCTGGAGAGCTTGCAGAGCACTGGGGAAAGGCAGGCAGAGAATTCCCTGCTAGCACCTTCTCTGTGTCCGGGAAGGAAAACTGTTCGCATTTGCTTCACAGAACCGCTTTTCTGCAGAGAACACTAACGCTTGTTCAGGACGAAAGAAAGCACAGAGCCCCAGATTTGCTGTTGCCCTGGAGAGCTTGCAGAGCACTGGGGATAGGCAGGCAGAGAATTCCCTGCTAGCACCTTCTCTGTGCCTAGGAAGGAGAAATGTTCACATTGTTTCACAGAATCGCATTTGCGTCGCTGCAGGGAACATTAACGCTTGTTCAGGACGAAAGAAAGCACAGAGCGCCAGATTTGCTGTTGCCCTGGAGAGCTTGCAGAGCACTGGGGAAAGGCAGGCAGAGAATTCCCTGCTAGCACCTTCTCTGTGTCCGGGAAGGAAAACTGTTCGCATTTGCTTCACAGAACCGCTTTTCTGCAGGGACCATTAACGCTTGTTCAGGACGAAAGAAAGCACAGAGCCCCAGATTTGCTGTTGCCCTGGAGAGCTTGCAGAGCACTGGGGAAAGGCAGGCAGAGAATTCCCTGCTAGCACCTTCTCTGTGTCCGGGAAGGAAAACTGTTCGCATTTGCTTCACAGAACCGCTTTTCTGCAGGAAACATTAACGCTTGTTCAGGACGAAAGAAAGCACAGAGCCCCAGATTTGCTGTTGCCCTGGAGAGCTTGCAGAGCACTGGGGAAAGGCAGGCAGAGAATTCCCTGCTAGCACCTTCTCTGTGCCTGGGAAGGAAAACTGTTCGCATTTGCTTCACAGAACCGCTTTTCTGCAGGGAACATTAACGCTTCTTCAGGACGAAAGAAAGCACAGAGCCCCAGATTTGCTGTTGCCCTGGAGAGCTTGCAGAGCACCGGGGAAAGGCAGGCAGAGAATTCCCTGCTAGCACCTTCTCTGTGTCCGGGAAGGAAAACTGTTCGCATTTGCTTCACAGAACCGCTTTTCTGCAGGGAACATTAACGCTTGTTCAGGACGAAAGGAAGCACAGAGCCCCAGATTTGCTGTTGCCCTGGAGAGCTTGCAGAGCACTGGGGAAAGGCAGGCAGAGAATTCCCTGCTAGCACCTTCTCTGTGTCCGGGAAGGAAAACTGTTCGCATTTGCTTCACAGAACCGCTTTTCTGCAGAGAACACTAACGCTTGTTCAGGACGAAAGAAAGCACAGAGCCCCAGATTTGCTGTTGCCCTGGAGAGCTTGCAGAGCACTGGGGAAAGGCAGGCAGAGAATTCCCTGCTAGCGCCTTCTCTGTGTCCGGGAAGGAAAACTGTTCGCATTTGCTTCACAGAACCGCTTTTCTGCAGGGAACATTAACGCATGTTCAGGACGAAAGAAAGCACAGAGCCCCAGATTTGCTGTTGCCCTGGAGAGCTTGCAGAGCACCGGGGAAAGGCAGGCAGAGAATTCCCTGCTAGCACCTTCTCTGTGTCCGGGAAGGAAAACTGTTCGCATTTGCTTTACAGAACCGCTTTTCTGCAGGGAACATTAACGCTTGTTCAGGACGAAAGAAAGCACAGAGCCCCAGATTTGCTGTTGCCCTGGAGAGCTTGCAGAGCACTGGGGAAAGGCAGGCAGAGAATTCCCTGCTAGCACCTTCTCTGTGTCCGGGAAGGAGAAATATTCACATTTGCTTCACAGAACCGCTTTTCTGCAGGAAACATTAACGCTTGTTCAGGACAAAAGAAAGCACAGAGCCCCAGATTTGCTGCTTCCCTGGACAGCTTGCAGAGCATTGGGGAAAGGCAGGCAGAGAATTCCCTGCTAGCACCTTCTCTGTGTCCGGGAAGGAGCAATGTTCACATTGTTTCACAGAATCGCATTTGCGTCGCTGCAGGGAACATTAATGCTTATTCAGGACGAAAGAAAGCACTGAGCCCCAGATTTGCTGTTGCCCTGGAGAGCTTGCAGAGCACTGGGGAAAGGCAGGCAGAGAATTCCCTGCTAGCACCTTCTCTGTGTCCGGGAAGGAAAACTGTTCGCATTTGCTTCACAGAACCGCTTTTCTGCAGGGAACATTAACGCTTGTTCAGGACGAAAGAAAGCACAGAGCCCCAGATTTGCTGTTGCCCTGGAGAGCTTGCAGAGCACTGGGGAAAGGCAGGCAGAGAATTCCCTGCTAGCACCTTCTCTGTGTCCGGGAAGGAAAACTGTTCGCATTTGCTTCACAGAACCGCTTTTCTGCAGAGAACACTAACGCTTGTTCAGGACGAAAGAAAGCACAGAGCGCCAGATTTGCTGTTGCCCTGGAGAGCTTGCAGAGCACCGGGGAAAGGCAGGCAGAGAATTCCCTGCTAGCACCTTCTCTGTGTCCGGGAAGGAAAACTGTTCGCATTTGCTTCACAGAACCGCTTTTCTGCAGGGAACATTAACGCTTGTTCAGAACGAAAGAAAGCACAGAGCCCCAGATTTGCTGTTGCCCTGGAGAGCTTGCAGAGCACTGGGGAAAGGCAGGCAGAGAATTCCCTGCTAGCACCTTCTCTGTGTCCGGGAAGGAAAACTGTTCGCATTTGCTTCACAGAACCGCTTTTCTGCAGAGAACACTAACGCTTGTTCAGGACGAAAGAAAGCACAGAGCCCCAGATTTGCTGTTGTCCTGGAGAGCTTGCAGAGCACTGGGGAAAGGCAGGCAGAGAATTCCCTGCTAGCATCTTCTCTGTGCCTAGGAAGGAGAAATGTTCACATTGTTTCACAGAATCGCATTTGCGTCGCTGCAGGGAACACTAACGCTTGTTCAGGACGAAAGAAAGCACAGAGCGCCAGATTTGCTGTTGCCCTGGAGAGCTTGCAGAGCACTGGGGAAAGGCAGGCAGAGAATTCCCTGCTAGCACCTTCTCTGTGTCCGGGAAGGAAAACTGTTCGCATTTGCTTCACAGAATCGCATTTGCGTCGCTGCAGGGAACATTAACGCTTATTCAGGACGAAAGAAAGCACAGAGCCCCAGATTTGCTGTTGCCCTGGAGAGCTTGCAGAGCACTGGGGAAAGGCAGGCAGAGAATTCCCTGCTAGCACCTTCTCTGTGCCTGGGAAGGAGAAGTCTTCACTTTGTTACTCGGAATCGCATTTGCGTCGCTGTAGAGAACACTAACGCTTGTTCAGGACGAAAGAAAGCACAGAGCGCCAGATTTGCTGTTGCCCTGGAGAGCTTGCAGAGCACTGGGGAAAGGCATGCAGAGAATTCCCCGCTAGCACCTTCTCTGTGTCCGGGAAGGAAAACTGTTCGCATTTGCTTCACAGAACCGCTTTTCTGAAGGGAACATTAACGCTTATTCAGGACGAAAGAAAGCACAGAGCCCCAGATTTGCTGTTGCCCTGGAGAGCTTGCAGAGCACTGGGGAAAGGCAGGCAGAGAATTCCCTGATAGCACCTTCTCTGTGTCCGGGAAGGAAAACTGTTCGCATTTGCTTCACAGAACCGCTTTTCTGCAGGGAACATTAACGCTTGTTCAGGACGAAAGAAAGCACAGAGCCCCAGATTTGCTGTTGCCCTGGAGAGCTTGCAGAGCACTGGGGAAAGGCAGGCAGAGAATTCCCTGCTAGCACCTTCTCTGTGCCTGGGAAAGAGAAGTCTTCACTTTGTTACTCGGAATCGCATTTGCGTCGCTGTAGAGAACACTAACGCTTGTTCAGGACGAAAGAAAGCACAGAGCCCCAGATTTGCTGTTGCCCTGGAGAGCTTGCAGAGCACTGGGGAAAGGCATGCAGAGAATTCCCCGCTAGCACCTTCTCTGTGTCCGGGAAGGAAAACTGTTCGCATTTGCTTCACAGAACCGCTTTTCTGAAGGGAACATTAACGCTTATTCAGGACGAAAGAAAGCACAGAGCCCCAGATTTGCTGTTGCCCTGGAGAGCTTGCAGAGCACCGGGGAAAGGCAGGCAGAGAATTCCCTGCTAGCACCTTCTCTGTGTCCGGGAAGGAAAACTGTTCGCATTTGCTTCACAGAACCGCTTTTCTGCAGGGAACATTAACGCTTGTTCAGGACGAAAGAAAGCACAGAGCCCCAGATTTGCTGTTGCCCTGGAGAGCTTGCAGAGCACCGGGGAAAGGCAGGCAGAGAATTCCCTGCTAGCACCTTCTCTGTGTCCGGGAAGGAAAACTGTTCGCATTTGCTTCACAGAACCGCTTTTCTGCAGGGAACATTAACGCTTGTTCAGGATGAAAGAAAGCACAGAGCCCCAGATTGGCTATTGCCCTGGAGAGCTTGCAGAGCACTGGGGAAAGGCAGGCAGAGAATTCCCTGCTAGCACCTTCTCTGTGTCCGGGAAGGAAAACTGTTCGCATTTGCTTCACAGAACCGCTTTTCTGCAGGGAACATTAACGCTTGTTCAGGACGAAAGAAAGCACAGAGCCCCAGATTTGCTGTTGCCCTGGAGAGCTTGCAGAGCACCGGGGAAAGGCAGGCAGAGAATTCCCTGCTAGCACCTTCTCTGTGTCCGGGAAGGAAAACTGTTCGCATTTGCTTCACAGAACCGCTTTTCTGCAGGGAACATTAACGCTTGTTCAGGACGAAAGAAAGCACAGAGCCCCAGATTTGCTGTTGCCCTGGAGAGCTTGCAGAGCAGTGGGGAAAGGCAGGCAGAGAATTCCCTGCTAGCACCTTCTCTGTGTCCGGGAAGGAAAACTGTTCACATTTGCTTCACAGAACCGCTTTTCTGCAGAGAACACTAATGCTTGTTCAGGACGAAAGAAAGCACAGAGCCCCAGATTTGCTGTTGCCCTGGAGACCTTGCTGAGCACTGGGGAAAGGCAGGCAGAGAATTCCCTGCTAGCACCTTCTCTGTGCCTAGGAAGGAGAAATGTTCACATTGTTTCACAGAATCGCATTTGCGTCGCTGCAGGGAACATTAACGCTTGTTCAGGACGAAAGAAAGCACAGAGCACCAGATTTGCTGTTGCCCTGGAGAGCTTGCAGAGCACTGGGGAAAGGCAGGCAGAGAATTCCCTGCTAGCACCTTCTCTGTGTCCGGGAAGGAAAAGTGTTCGCATTTGCTTCACAGAACCGCTTTTCTGCAGGGAACATTAACGCTTGTTCAGGACGAAAGAAAGCACAGAGCCCCAGATTTGCTGTTGCCCTGGAGAGCTTGCAGAGCACTGGGGAAAGGCAGGCAGAGAATTCCCTGCTAGCACCTTCTCTGTGTCCGGGAAGGAGAGATGTTCACATTGTTTCACAGAATCGCATTTGCGTCGCTGCAGGGAACATTAACGCTTATTCAGGACGAAAGAAAGCACAGAGCCCCAGATTTGCTGTTGCCCTGGAGAGCTTGCAGAGCACTGGGGAAAGGCAGGCAGAGAATTCCCTGCTAGCACCTTCTCTGTGCCTGGGAAGGAGAAGTCTTCACTTTGTTACTCGGAATCGCATTTGCGTCGCTGTAGAGAACACTAACGCTTGTTCAGGACGAAAGAAAGCACAGAGCGCCAGATTTGCTGTTGCCCTGGAGAGCTTGCAGAGCACTGGGGAAAGGCATGCAGAGAATTCCCCGCTAGCACCTTCTCTGTGTCCGGGAAGGAAAACTGTTCGCATTTGCTTCACAGAACCGCTTTTCTGAAGGGAACATTAACGCTTATTCAGGACGAAAGAAAGCACAGAGCCCCAGATTTGCTGTTGCCCTGGAGAGCTTGCAGAGCACCGGGGAAAGGCAGGCAGAGAATTCCCTGCTAGCACCTTCTCTGTGTCCGGGAAGGAAAACTGTTCGCATTTGCTTCACAGAACCGCTTTTCTGCAGGGAACATTAACGCTTGTTCAGGATGAAAGAAAGCACAGAGCCCCAGATTGGCTATTGCCCTGGAGAGCTTGCAGAGCACTGGGGAAAGGCAGGCAGAGAATTCCCTGCTAGCACCTTCTCTGTGTCCGGGAAGGAAAACTGTTCGCATTTGCTTCACAGAACCCCTTTTCTGCAGGGAACATTAACGCTTGTTCAGGACGAAAGAAAGCACAGAGCCCCAGATTTGCTGTTGCCCTGGAGAGCTTGCAGAGCACCGGGGAAAGGCAGGCAGAGAATTCCCTGCTAGCACCTTCTCTGTGTCCGGGAAGGAAAACTGTTCGCATTTGCTTCACAGAACCGCTTTTCTGCAGGGAACATTAACGCTTGTTCAGGACGAAAGAAAGCACAGAGCCCCAGATTTGCTGTTGCCCTGGAGAGCTTGCAGAGCACTGGGGAAAGGCAGGCAGAGAATTCCCTGCTAGCACCTTCTCTGTGTCCGGGAAGGAAAACTGTTCACATTTGCTTCACAGAACCGCTTTTCTGCAGAGAACACTAACGCTTGTTCAGGACGAAAGAAAGCACAGAGCCCCAGATTTGCTGTTGCCCTGGAGACCTTGCTGAGCACTGGGGAAAGGCAGGCAGAGAATTCCCTGCTAGCACCTTCTCTGTGCCTAGGAAGGAGAAATGTTCACATTGTTTCACAGAATCGCATTTGCGTCGCTGCAGGCAACATTAACGCTTGTTCAGGACGAAAGAAAGCACAGAGCGCCAGATTTGCTGTTGCCCTGGAGAGCTTGCAGAGCACTGGGGAAAGGCAGGCAGAGAATTCCCTGCTAGCACCTTCTCTGTGTCCGGGAAGGAAAACTGTTCGCATTTGCTTCACAGAACCGCTTTTCTGCAGAGAACACTAACGCTTGTTCAGGACGAAAGAAAGCACAGAGCCCCAGATTTGCTGTTGCCCTGGAGAGCTTGCAGAGCACTGGGGAAAGGCAGGCAGAGAATTCCCTGCTAGCGCCTTCTCTGTGTCCGGGAAGGAAAACTGTTCGCATTTGCTTCACAGAACCGCTTTTCTGCAGGGAACATTAACGCTTGTTCAGGACGAAAGAAAGCACAGAGCCCCAGATTTGCTGTTGCCCTGGAGAGCTTGCAGAGCACTGGGGAAAGGCAGGCAGAGAATTCCCTGCTAGCACCTTCTCTGTGTCCGGGAAGGAAAACTGTTCGCATTTGCTTCACAGAACCGCTTTTCTGCAGGGAACATTAACGCTTGTTCAGGACGATAGAAAGCACAGAGCGCCAGATTTGCTGTTTCCCTGGAGAGCTTGCAGAGCACTGGGGAAAGGCAGGCAGAGAATTCCCCGCTAGCACCTTCTCTGTGTCCAGGAAGGAAAACTGTTCGCATTTGCTTCACAGAACCGCTTTTCTGCAGGGAACATTAACGCTTGTTCAGGACGAAAGAAAGCACAGAGCCCCAGATTTGCTGTTGCCCTGGAGAGCTTGCAGAGCAGTGGGGAAAGGCAGGCAGAGAATTCCCTGCTAGCACCTTCTCTGTGTCCGGGAAGGAAAACTGTTCGCATTTGCTTCACAGAACCGCTTTTCTGCAGAGAACACTAACGCTTGTTCAGGACGAAAGAAAGAACAGAGCGCCAGATTTGCTGTTGCCCTGGAGAGCTTGCAGAGCACTGGGGAAAGGCAGGCAGAGAATTCCCTGCTAGCACCTTCTCTGTGTCCGGGAAGGAGAAATGTTCACATTGTTTCACAGAATCGCATTTGCGTCGCTGCAGGGAACATTAACGCTTATTCAGGACGAAAGAAAGCACAGAGCCCCAGATTTGCTGTTGCCCTGGAGAGCTTGCAGAGCACTGGGGAAAGGCAGGCAGAGAATTCCCCGCTAGCACCTTCTCTGTGCCTGGGAAGGAGAAGTCTTCACTTTGTTACTCGGAATCGCATTTGCGTCGCTGTAGAGAACACTAACGCTTGTTCAGGACGAAAGAAAGCACAGAGCGCCAGATTTGCTGTTGCCCTGGAGAGCTTGCAGAGCACTGGGGAAAGGCATGCAGAGAATTCCCCGCTAGCACCTTCTCTGTGTCCGGGAAGGAAAACTGTTCGCATTTGCTTCACAGAACCGCTTTTCTGCAGGGAACATTAACGCTTATTCAGGACGAAAGAAAGCACAGAGCCCCAGATTTGCTGTTGCCCTGGAGAGCTTGCAGAGCACCGGGGAAAGGCAGGCAGAGAATTCCCTGCTAGCACCTTCTCTGTGTCCGGGAAGGAAAACTGTTCGCATTTGCTTCACAGAACCGCTTTTCTGCAGGGAACATTAACGCTTGTTCAGGACGAAAGAAAGCACAGAGCCCCAGATTTGCTGTTGCCCTGGAGAGCTTGCAGAGCACCGGGGAAAGGCAGGCAGAGAATTCCCTGCTAGCACCTTCTCTGTGTCCGGGAAGGAAAACTGTTCGCATTTGCTTCACAGAACCGCTTTTCTGCAGGGAACATTAACGCTTGTTCAGGATGAAAGAAAGCACAGAGCCCCAGATTGGCTGTTGCCCTGGAGACCTTGCTGAGCACTGGGGAAAGGCAGGCAGAGAATTCCCTGCTAGCACCTTCTCTGTGCCTAGGAAGGAGAAATGTTCACATTGTTTCACAGAATCGCATTTGCGTCGCTGCAGGGAACATTAACGCTTGTTCAGGACGAAAGAAAGCACAGAGCGCCAGATTTGCTGTTGCCCTGGAGAGCTTGCAGAGCACTGGGGAAAGGCAGGCAGAGAATTCCCTGCTAGCACCTTCTCTGTGTCCGGGAAGGAAAAGTGTTCGCATTTGCTTCACAGAACCGCTTTTCTGCAGGGAACATTAACGCTTGTTCAGGACGAAAGAAAGCACAGAGCGCCAGATTTGCTGTTGCCCTGGAGAGCTTGCAGAGCACTGGGGAAAGGCAGGCAGAGAATTCCCTGCTAGCACCTTCTCTGTGTCCGGGAAGGAAAACTGTTCGCATTTGCTTCACAGAACCGCTTTTCTGCAGGGAACATTAACGCTTGTTCAGGACGAAAGAAAGCACAGAGCCCCAGATTTGCTGTTGCCCTGGAGAGCTTGCAGAGCACTGGGGAAAGGCAGGCAGAGAATTCCCTGCTAGCACCTTCTCTGTGCCTAGGAAGGAGAAATGTTCACATTGTTTCACAGAATCGCATTTGCGTCGCTGCAGGGAACATTAACGCTTGTTCAGGACGAAAGAAAGCACAGAGCGCCAGATTTGCTGTTTCCCTGGAGAGCTTGCAGAGCACTGGGGAAAGGCAGGCAGAGAATTCCCTGCTAGCACCTTCTCTGTGTCCGGGAAGGAAAACTGTTCGCATTTGCTTCACAGAACCGCTTTTCTGCAGAGAACACTAACGCTTGTTCAGGACGAAAGAAAGCACAGAGCCCCAGATTTGCTGTTGCCCTGGAGAGCTTGCAGAGCACTGGGGAAAGGCAGGCAGAGAATTCCCTGCTAGCACCTTCTCTGTGTCCGGGAAGGAGAAATGTTCACATTGTTTCACAGAATCGCATTTGCGTCGCTGCAGGGAACATTAACGCTTATTCAGGACGAAAGAAAGCACAGAGCCCCAGATTTGCTGTTGCCCTGGAGAGCTTGCAGAGCACTGGGGAAAGGCAGGCAGAGAATTCCCTGCTAGCACCTTCTCTGTGCCTGGGAAGGAGAAGTCTTCACGTTGTTACTCGGAATCGCATTTGCATCGCTGTAGAGAACACTAACGCTTGTTCAGGACGAAAGAAAGCACAGAGCGCCAGATTTGCTGTTGCCCTGGAGAGCTTGCAGAGCACTGGGGAAAGGCATGCAGAGAATTCCCCGCTAGCACCTTCTCTGTGTCCGGGAAGGAAAACTGTTCGCATTTGCTTCACAGAACCGCTTTTCTGAAGGGAACATTAACGCTTATTCAGGACGAAAGAAAGCACAGAGCCCCAGATTTGCTGTTGCCCTGGAGAGCTTGCAGAGCACCGGGGAAAGGCAGGCAGAGAATTCCCTGCTAGCACCTTCTCTGTGTCCGGGAAGGAAAAGTGTTCGCATTTGCTTCACAGAACCGCTTTTCTGCAGGGAACATTAACGCTTGTTCAGGACGAAAGAAAGCACAGAGCCCCAGATTTGCTGTTGCCCTGGAGAGCTTGCAGAGCACTGGGGAAAGGCATGCAGAGAATTCCCCGCTAGCACCTTCTCTGTGTCCGGGAAGGAAAACTGTTCGCATTTGCTTCACAGAACCGCTTTTCTGAAGGGAACATTAACGCTTATTCAGGACGAAAGAAAGCACAGAGCCCCAGATTTGCTGTTGCCCTGGAGAGCTTGCAGAGCACCGGGGAAAGGCAGGCAGAGAATTCCCTGCTAGCACCTTCTCTGTGTCCGGGAAGGAAAAGTGTTCGCATTTGCTTCACAGAACCGCTTTTCTGCAGGGAACATTAACGCTTGTTCAGGACGAAAGAAAGCACAGAGCCCCAGATTTGCTGTTGCCCTGGAGAGCTTGCAGAGCACTGGGGAAAGGCAGGCAGAGAATTCCCTGCTAGCACCTTCTCTGTGTCCGGGAAGGAAAACTGTTCGCATTTGCTTCACAGAACCGCTTTTCTGCAGGGAACATTAACGCATGTTCAGGACGAAAGAAAGCACAGAGCCCCAGATTTGCTGTTGCCCTGGAGAGCTTGCAGAGCACTGGGGAAAGGCAGGCAGAGAATTCCCTGCTAGCACCTTCTCTGTGTCCGGGAAGGAGAAATGTTCACATTGTTTCACAGAATCGCATTTGCGTCGCTGCAGGGAACATTAACGCTTATTCAGGACGAAAGAAAGCACAGAGCCCCAGATTTGCTGTTGCCCTGGAGAGCTTGCAGAGCACTGGGGAAAGGCAGGCAGAGAATTCCCTGCTAGCACCTTCTCTGTGCCTGGGAAGGAGAACTCTTCACTTTGTTACTCGGAATCGCATTTGCGTCGCTGTAGAGAACACTAACGCTTGTTCAGGACGAAAGAAAGCACAGAGCGCCAGATTTGCTGTTGCCCTGGAGAGCTTGCAGAGCACTGGGGAAAGGCATGCAGAGAATTCCCCGCTAGCACCTTCTCTGTGTCCGGGAAGGAAAACTGTTCGCATTTGCTTCACAGAACCGCTTTTCTGAAGGGAACATTAACGCTTATTCAGGACGAAAGAAAGCACAGAGCCCCAGATTTGCTGTTGCCCTGGAGAGCTTGCAGAGCACCGGGGAAAGGCAGGCAGAGAATTCCCTGCTAGCACCTTCTCTGTGTCCGGGAAGGAAAACTGTTCGCATTTGCTTCACAGAACCGCTTTTCTGCAGGGAACATTAACGCTTGTTCAGGATGAAAGAAAGCACAGAGCCCCAGATTGGCTATTGCCCTGGAGAGCTTGCAGAGCACTGGGGAAAGGCAGGCAGAGAATTCCCTGCTAGCACCTTCTCTGTGTCCGGGAAGGAGAAATGTTCACATTGTTTCACAGAATCGCATTTGCGTCGCTGCAGGGAACATTAACGCTTGTTCAGGACGAAAGAAAGCACAGAGCGCCAGATTTGCTGTTGCCCTGGAGAGCTTGCAGAGCACTGGGGAAAGGCAGGCAGAGAATTCCCTGCTAGCACCTTCTCTGTGTCCGGGAAGGAAAAGTGTTCGCATTTGCTTCACAGAACCGCTTTTCTGCAGGGAACATTAACGCTTGTTCAGGACGAAAGAAAGCACAGAGCCCCAGATTTGCTGTTGCCCTGGAGAGCTTGCAGAGCACTGGGGAAAGGCAGGCAGAGAATTCCCTGCTAGCACCTTCTCTGTGTCCGGGAAGGAAAACTGTTCGCATTTGCTTCACAGAACCGCTTTTCTGCAGGGAACACTAAAGCTTGTTCAGGACGAAAGAAAGCACAGAGCCCCAGATTTGCTGTTGCCCTGGAGAGCTTGCAGAGCACTGGGGAAAGGCAGGCAGAGAATTCCCTGCTAGCACCTTCTCTGTGCCTAGGAAGGAGAAATGTTCACATTGTTTCACAGAATCGCATTTGCGTCGCTGCAGGGAACATTAACGCTTGTTCAGGACGAAAGAAAGCACAGAGCGCCAGATTTGCTGTTTCCCTGGAGAGCTTGCAGAGCACTGGGGAAAGGCAGGCAGAGAATTCCCTGCTAGCACCTTCTCTGTGTCCAGGAAGGAAAACTGTTCGCATTTGCTTCACAGAACCGCTTTTCTGCAGGGAACATTAACGCTTGTTCAGGACGAAAGAAAGCACAGAGCGCCAGATTTGCTGTTTCCCTGGAGAGCTTGCAGAGCACTGGGGAAAGGCAGGCAGAGAATTCCCTGCTAGCACCTTCTCTGTGTCCGGGAAGGAAAACTGTTCGCATTTGCTTCACAGAACCGCTTTTCTGCAGAGAACACTAACGCTTGTTCAGGACGAAAGAAAGCACAGAGCCCCAGATTTGCTGTTGCCCTGGAGAGCTTGCAGAGCACTGGGGAAAGGCAGGCAGAGAATTCCCTGCTAGCACCTTCTCTGTGTCCGGGAAGGAGAAATGTTCACATTGTTTCACAGAATCGCATTTGCGTCGCTGCAGGGAACATTAACGCTTATTCAGGACGAAAGAAAGCACAGAGCCCCAGATTTGCTGTTGCCCTGGAGAGCTTGCAGAGCACTGGGGAAAGGCAGGCAGAGAAATCCCTGCTAGCACCTTCTCTGTGCCTGGGAAGGAGAAGTCTTCACTTTGTTACTCGGAATCGCATTTGCGTCGCTGTAGAGAACACTAACGCTTGTTCAGGACGAAAGAAAGCACAGAGCGCGAGATTTGCTGTTGCCCTGGAGAGCTTGCAGAGCACTGGGGAAAGGCATGCAGAGAATTCCCCGCTAGCACCTTCTCTGTGACCGGGAAGGAAAACTGTTCGCATTTGCTTCACAGAACCGCTTTTCTGCAGGGAACATTAACGCTTATTCAGGACGAAAGAAAGCACAGAGCCCCAGATTTGCTGTTGCCCTGGAGAGCTTGCAGAGCACCGGGGAAAGGCAGGCAGAGAATTCCCTGCTAGCACCTTCTCTGTGTCCGGGAAGGAAAACTGTTCGCATTTGCTTCACAGAACCGCTTTTCTGCAGGGAACATTAACGCTTGTTCAGGACGAAAGAAAGCACAGAGCCCCAGATTTGCTGTTGCCCTGGAGAGCTTGCAGAGCACCGGGGAAAGGCAGGCAGAGAATTCCCTGCTAGCACCTTCTCTGTGTCCGGGAAGGAAAACTGTTCGCATTTGCTTCACAGAATCGCATTTGCGTCGCTGCAGGGAACATTAACGCTTGTTCAGGATGAAAGAAAGCACAGAGCCCCAGATTGGCTGTTGCCCTGGAGAGCTTGCAGAGCACTGGGGAAAGGCAGGCAGAGAATTCCCTGCTAGCATCTTCTCTGTGCCTAGGAAGGAGAAATGTTCACATTGTTTCACAGAATCGCATTTGCGTCGCTGCAGGGAACACTAACGCTTGTTCAGGACGAAAGAAAGCACAGAGCCCCAGATTTGCTGTTGCCCTGGAGAGCTTGCAGAGCACTGGGGAAAGGCAGGCAGAGAATTCCCTGCTAGCACCTTCTCTGTGTCCGGGAAGGAAAACTGTTCGCATTTGCTTCACAGAATCGCATTTGCGTCGCTGCAGGGAACATTAACGCTTATTCAGGACGAAAGAAAGCACAGAGCCCCAGATTTGCTGTTGCCCTGGAGAGCTTGCAGAGCACTGGGGAAAGGCAGGCAGAGAATTCCCTGCTAGCACCTTCTCTGTGCCTGGGAAGGAGAAGTCTTCACTTTGTTACTCGGAATCGCATTTGCGTCGCTGTAGAGAACACTAACGCTTGTTCAGGACGAAAGAAAGCACAGAGCGCCAGATTTGCTGTTGCCCTGGAGAGCTTGCAGAGCACTGGGGAAAGGCATGCAGAGAATTCCCCGCTAGCACCTTCTCTGTGACCGGGAAGGAAAACTGTTCGCATTTGCTTCACAGAACCGCTTTTCTGAAGGGAACATTAAAGCTTATTCAGGACGAAAGAAAGCACAGAGCCCCAGATTTGCTGTTGCCCTGGAGAGCTTGCAGAGCACTGGGGAAAGGCAGGCAGAGAATTCCCTGCTAGCACCTTCTCTGTGTCCGGGAAGGAAAACTGTTCGCCTTTGCTTCACAGAACCGCTTTTCTGCAGGGAACATTAACGCTTATTCAGGACGAAAGAAAGCACAGAGCGCCAGATTTGCTGTTGCCCTGGAGAGCTTGCAGAGCACTGGGGAAAGGCAGGCAGAGAATTCCCTGCTAGCACCTTCTCTGTGTCCGGGAAGGAGAAATGTTCACATTGTTTCACAGAATCGCATTTGCGTCGCTGCAGGGAACATTAACGCTTCTTCAGGACGAAAGAAAGCACAGAGCCCCAGATTTGCTGTTGCCCTGGAGAGCTTGCAGAGCACTGGGGAAAGGCAGGCAGAGAATTCCCTGCTAGCACCTTCTCTGTGTCCGGGAAGGAAAACTGTTCGCATTTGCTTCACAGAACCGCTTTTCTGCAGGGAACACTAACGCTTGTTCAGGACGAAAGAAAGCACAGAGCCCCAGATTCTATGTTGTCCTGGACAGCTTGCAGAGCACTGGGGAAAGGCAGGCAGAGAATTCCCCGCTAGCACCTTCTCTGTGTCCGGGAACGAAAACTGTTCGCATTTGCTTCACAGAACCTCTTTTCTGCAGGGAACATTAACGCTTGTTCAGGACGAAAGAAAGCACAGAGCCCCAGATTTGCTGTTGCCCCGGAGAGCTTGCAGAGCACTGGGGAAAGGCAGGCAGAGAATTCCCTGCTAGCACCTTCTCTGTGCCTAGGAAGGAGAAATGTTCACATTGTTTCACAGAATCGCATTTGCGTCGCTGCAGGGAACATTAACGCTTGTTCAGGATGAAAGAAAGCACAGAGCCCCAGATTTGCTGTTGCCCTGGAGAGCTTGCAGAGCACTGGGGAAAGGCAGGCAGAGAATTCCCTGCTAGCACCTTCTCTGTGTCCGGGAAGGAGAAATGTTCACATTGTTTCACAGAATCGCATTTGCGTCGCTGCAGGGAACATTAACGCTTATTCAGGACGAAAGAAAGCACAGAGCCCCAGATTTGCTGTTGCCCTGGAGAGCTTGCAGAGCACTGGGGAAAGGCAGGCAGAGAATTCACTGCTAGCACCTTCTCTGTGTCCGGGAAGGAGAAATGTTCACATTGTTTCACAGAATCGCATTTGCGTCGCTGCAGGGAACATTAACGCTTATTCAGGACGAAAGAAAGCACAGAGCCCCAGATTTGCTGTTGCCCTGGAGAGCTTGCAGAGCACTGGGGAAAGGCAGGCAGAGAATTCCCTGCTAGCACCTTCTCTGTGTCCGGGAAGGAAAACTGTTCGCATTTGCTTCACAGAACCGCTTTTCTGCAGGGAACACTAACGCTTGTTCAGGACGAAAGAAAGCACAGAGCCCCAGATTGGCTGTTGCCCTGGAGAGCTTGCAGAGCACTGGGGAAAGGCAGGCAGAGAATTCCCCGCTAGCACCTTCTCTGTGTCCGGGAACGAAAACTGTTCGCATTTGCTTCACAGAACCGCTTTTCTGCAGGGAACATTAACGCTTGTTCAGGACGAAAGAAAGCACAGAGCCCCAGATTTGCTGTTGCCCCGGAGAGCTTGCAGAGCACTGGGGAAAGGCAGGCAGAGAATTCCCTGCTAGCACCTTCTCTGTGCCTAGGAAGGAGAAATGTTCACATTGTTTCACAGAATCGCATTTGCGTCGCTGCAGGGAACATTAACGCTTGTTCAGGATGAAAGAAAGCACAGAGCCCCAGATTTGCTGTTGCCCTGGAGAGCTTGCAGAGCACTGGGGAAAGGCAGGCAGAGAATTCCCTGCTAGCACCTTCTCTGTGTCCGGGAAGGAGAAATGTTCACATTGTTTCACAGAATCGCATTTGCGTCGCTGCAGGGAACATTAACGCTTGTTCAGGACGAAAGAAAGCACAGAGCCCCAGATTTGCTGTTGCCCTGGAGAGCTTGCAGAGCACCGGGGAAAGGCAGGCAGAGAATTCCCTGCTAGCACCTTCTCTGTGTCCGGGAAGGAAAACTGTTCGCATTTGCTTCACAGAACCGCTTTTCTGCAGGGAACATTAACGCTTGTTCAGGACGAAAGAAAGCACAGAGCCCCAGATTTGCTGTTGCCCTGGAGAGCTTGCAGAGCACTGGGGAAAGGCAGGCAGAGAATTCCCTGCTAGCACCTTCTCTGTGTCCGGGAAGGAAAACTGTTCGCATTTGCTTCACAGAACCGCTTTTCTGCAGGGAACATTAACGCTTGTTCAGGACGAAAGAAAGCACAGAGCCCCAGATTTGCTGTTGCCCTGGAGAGCTTGCAGAGCACTGGGGAAAGGCAGGCAGAGAATTCCCTGCTAGCACCTTCTCTGTGTCCGGGAAGGAGAAATGTTCACATTGTTTCACAGAATCGCATTTCCGTCGCTGCAGGGAACATTAACGCTTATTCAGGACGAAAGAAAGCACAGAGCCCCAGATTTGCTGTTTCCCTGGAGAGCTTGCAGAGCACTGGGGAAAGGCAGGCAGAGAATTCCCCGCTAGCACCTTCTCTGTGTCCGGGAAGGAAAACTGTTCGCATTTGCTTCACAGAACCGCTTTTCTGCAGGAAACATTAACGCTTGTTCAGGACGAAAGAAAGCACAGAGCCCCAGATTTGCTGTTGCCCTGGAGAGCTTGCAGAGCACTGGGGAAAGGCAGGCAGAGAATTCCCTGCTAGCATCTTCTCTGTGTCCGGGAAGGAAAACTGTTCGCATTTGCTTCACAGAACCGCTTTTCTTCAGGGAACATTAACGCTTATTCAGGACGAAAGAAAGCACAGAGCCCCAGATTTGCTGTTGCCCTGGAGAGCTTGCAGAGCACCGGGGAAAGGCAGGCAGAGAATTCCCTGCTAGCACCTTCTCTGTGTCCGGGAAGGAAAACTGTTCGCATTTGCTTCACAGAACCGCTTTTCTGCAGGGAACATTAACGCTTGTTCAGGACGAAAGAAAGCACAGAGCCCCAGATTTGCTGTTGCCCTGGAGAGCTTGCAGAGCACTGGGGAAAGGCAGGCAGAGAATTCCCTGCTAGCACCTTCTCTGTGTCCGGGAAGGAAAACTGTTCGCATTTGCTTCACAGAACCGCTTTTCTGCAGAGAACACTAACGCTTGTTCAGGACGAAAGAAAGCACAGAGCCCCAGATTTGCTGTTGCCCTGGAGAGCTTGCAGAGCACTGGGGAAAGGCAGGCAGAGAATTCCCTGCTAGCACCTTCTCTGTGTCCGGGAAGGAGAAATATTCACATTTGCTTCACAGAACCGCTTTTCTGCAGGAAACATTAACGCTTGTTCAGGACAAAAGAAAGCACAGAGCCCCAGATTTGCTGTTTCCCTGGACAGCTTGCAGAGCACTGGGGAAAGGCAGGCAGAGAATTCCCCGCTAGCACCTTCTCTGTGTCCGGGAAGGAAAACTGTTCGCATTTGCTTCACAGAACCGCTTTTCTGCAGGGAACATTAACGCTTCTTCAGGACGAAAGAAAGCACAGAGCCCCAGATTTGCTGTTGCCCTGGAGAGCTTGCAGAGCACTGGGGAAAGGCAGGCAGAGAATTCCCCGCTAGCACCTTCTCTGTGTCCGGGAAGGAAAACTGTTCGCATTTGCTTCACAGAACCGCTTTTCTGCAGGGAACATTAACGCTTATTCAGGACGAAAGAAAGCACAGAGCCCCAGATTTGCTGTTGCCCTGGAGAGCTTGCAGAGCACTGGGGAAAGGCAGGCAGAGAATTCCCTGCTAGCACCTTCTCTGTGTCCAGGAAGGAAAACTGTTCGCATTTGCTTCACAGAACCGCTTTTCTGCAGGAAACATTAACGCTTGTTCAGGACGAAAGAAAGCACAGAGCCCCAGATTTGCTGTTGCCCTGGAGAGCTTGCAGAGCACTGGGGAAAGGCAGGCAGAGAATTCCCTGCTAGCACCTTCTCTGTGTCCGGGAAGGAAAACTGTTCGCATTTGCTTCACAGAACCGCTTTTCTGCAGGGAACATTAACGCTTGTTCAGGACGAAAGAAAGCACAGAGCGCCAGATTTGCTGTTGCCCTGGAGAGCTTGCAGAGCACTGGGGAAAGGCAGGCAGAGAATTCCCTGCTAGCACCTTCTCTGTGTCCGGGAAGGAGAAATGTTCACATTGTTTCACAGAATCGCATTTGCGTCGCTGCAGGGAACATTAACGCTTGTTCAGGACGAAAGAAAGCACAGAGCCCCAGATTTGCTGTTGCCCCGGAGAGCTTGCAGAGCACTGGGGAAAGGCAGGCAGAGAATTTCCTGCTAGCACCTTCTCTGTGCCTAGGAAGGAGATATGTTCACATTGTTTCACAGAATCGCATTTGCGTCGCTGCAGGAAACATTAACGCTTGTTCAGGACGAAAGAAAGCACAGAGCCCCAGATTTGCTGTTGCCCTGGAGAGCTTGCAGAGCACTGGGGAAAGGCAGGCAGAGAATTCCCTGCTAGCACCTTCTCTGTGTCCGGGAAGGAAAACTGTTCGCATTTGCTTCACAGAACCGCTTTTCTGCAGAGAACACTAACGCTTGTTCAGGACGAAAGAAAGCACAGAGCCCCAGATTTGCTGTTGCCCTGGAGAGCTTGCAGAGCACTGGGGAAAGGCAGGCAGAGAATTCCCTGCTAGCGCATTCTCTGTGTCCGGGAAGGAAAACTGTTCGCATTTGCTTCACAGAACCGCTTCTCTGCAGAGAACACTAACGCTTGTTCAGGACGAAAGAAAGCACAGAGCCCCAGATTTGCTGTTTCCCTGGACAGCTTGCAGAGCACTGGGGAAAGGCAGGCAGAGAATTCCCTGCTAGCACCTTCTCTGTGTCCGGGAAGGAGAAATGTTCACATTGTTTCACAGAATCGCATTTGCGTCGCTGCAGGGAACATTAATGCTTATTCAGGACGAAAGAAAGCACAGAGCCCCAGATTTGCTGTTGCCCTGGAGAGCTTGCAGAGCACTGGGGAAAGGCAGGCAGAGAATTCCCTGCTAGCACCTTCTCTGTGTCCGGGAAGGAAAACTGTTCGCATTTGCTTCACAGAACCGCTTTTCTGCAGAGAACACTAACGCTTGTTCAGGACGAAAGAAAGCACAGAGCCCCAGATTTGCTGTTGCCCTGGAGAGCTTGCAGAGCACTGGGGAAAGGCAGGCAGAGAATTCCCTGCTAGCACCTTCTCTGTGTCCGGGAAGGAG
The DNA here is from genome assembly GCF_031877795.1 of Strix aluco. NCBI lineage: Eukaryota > Metazoa > Chordata > Aves > Strigiformes > Strigidae > Strix > Strix aluco. The sequence continues at coordinate 10,862,787 of NC_133932.1, forward strand.
AAATGTTCACGTTGTTACTCGGAATCGCATTTGCGTCGCTGTAGAGAACACTAACGCTTGTTCAGGACGAAAAAAAGCACAGAGCGCCAGATTTGCTATTGCCCTGGAGAGCCTGCAGAGCACTGGGGAAAGGCAGGCAGAGAATTCCCCGCTAGCACCTTCTCTGTGTCCGGGAAGGAAAACTGTTCGCATTTGCTTCACAGAACCGCTTTTCTGCAGGGAACATTAACGCTTGTTCAGGACGAAAGAAAGCACAGAGCCCCAGATTTGCTGTTGCCCTGGAGAGCTTGCAGAGCACTGGGGAAAGGCAGGCAGAGAATTCCCTGCTAGCACCTTCTCTGTGTCCGGGAAGGAGAAATGTTCACATTGTTTCACAGAATCGCATTTGCGTAGCTGCAGGGAACATTAACGCTTATTCAGGACGAAAGAAAGCACAGAGCCCCAGATTTGCTGTTGCCCTGGAGAGCTTGCAGAGAACTGGGGAAAGGCAGGCAGAGAATTCCCTGCTAGCACCTTCTCTGTGTCCGGGAAGGAAAACTGTTCGCATTTGCTTCACAGAACCGCTTTTCTGCAGAGAACACTAACGCTTGTTCAGGACGAAAGAAAGCACAGAGCCCCAGATTTGCTGTTGCCCTGGAGAGCTTGCAGAGCACTGGGGAAAGGCAGGCAGAGAATTCCCTGCTAGCACCTTCTCTGTGTCCGGGAAGGAAAACTGTTCGCATTTGCTTCACAGAACCGCTTTTCTGCAGAGAACACTAACGCTTGTTCAGGACAAAAGAAAGCACAGAGCCCCAGATTTGCTGTTTCCCTGGACAGCTTGCAGAGCACTGGGGAAAGGCAGGCAGAGAATTCCCTGCTAGCACCTTCTCTGTGTCCGGGAAGGAGAAATGTTCACATTGTTTCACAGAATCGCATTTGCGTCGCTGCAGGGAACATTAACGCTTATTCAGGACGAAAGAAAGCACAGAGCCCCAGATTTACTGTTGCCCTGGAGAGCTTGCAGAGCACTGGGGAAAGGCAGGCAGAGAATTCCCTGCTAGCACCTTCTCTGTGTCCGGGAAGGAAAACTGTTCGCATTTGCTTCACAGAACCGCTTTTCTGCAGAGAACACTAACGCTTGTTCAGGACGAAAGAAAGCACAGAGCCCCAGATTTGCTGTTGCCCTGGAGAGCTTGCAGAGCACTGGGGAAAGGCAGGCAGAGAATTCCCTGCTAGCACCTTCTCTGTGTCCGGGAAGGAGAAGTCTTCACGTTGTTACTCGGAATCGCATTTGCGTCGCTGTAGAGAACACTAACGCTTGTTCAGGACGAAAGAAAGCACAGAGCGCCAGATTTGCTGTTGCCCTGGAGAGCTTGCAGAGCACTGGGGAAAGGCAGACAGAGAATTCCCCGCTAGCACCTTCTCTGTGTCCGGGAAGGAAAACTGTTCGCATTTGCTTCACAGAACCGCTTTTCTGCAGGGAACATTAACGCTTATTCAGGACGAAAGAAAGCACAGAGCGCCAGATTTGCTGTTGCCCTGGAGAGCTTGCAGAGCACCGGGGAAAGGCAGGCAGAGAATTCCCTGCTAGCACCTTCTCTGTGTCCAGGAAGGAAAACTGTTCGCATTTGCTTCACAGAACCGCTTTTCTGCAGGGAACATTAACGCTTGTTCAGGACGAAAGAAAGCACAGAGCCCCAGATTTGCTGTTGCCCTGGAGAGCTTGCAGAGCACTGGGGAAAGGCAGGCAGAGAATTCCCTGCTAGCACCTTCTCTGTGCCTAGGAAGGAGAAATGTTCACATTGTTTCACAGAATCGCATTTGCGTCGCTGCAGGGAACATTAACGCTTGTTCAGGACGAAAGAAAGCACAGAGCCCCAGATTTGCTGTTTCCCTGGAGAGCTTGCAGAGCACTGGGGAAAGGCAGGCAGAGAATTCCCCGCTAGCACCTTCTCTGTGTCCGGGAAGGAAAACTGTTCGCATTTGCTTCACAGAACCGCTTTTCTGCAGGAAACATTAACGCTTGTTCAGGACGAAAGAAAGCACAGAGCCCCAGATTTGCTGTTGCCCTGGAGAGCTTGCAGAGCACTGGGGAAAGGCAGGCAGAGAATTCCCTGCTAGCATCTTCTCTGTGTCCGGGAAGGAAAACTGTTCGCATTTGCTTCACAGAACCGCTTTTCTTCAGGGAACATTAACGCTTATTCAGGACGAAAGAAAGCACAGAGCCCCAGATTTGCTGTTGCCCTGGAGAGCTTGCAGAGCACCGGGGAAAGGCAGGCAGAGAATTCCCTGCTAGCACCTTCTCTGTGTCCGGGAAGGAAAACTGTTCGCATTTGCTTCACAGAACCGCTTTTCTGCAGGGAACATTAACGCTTGTTCAGGACGAAAGAAAGCACAGAGCCCCAGATTTGCTGTTGCCCTGGAGAGCTTGCAGAGCACTGGGGAAAGGCAGGCAGAGAATTCCCTGCTAGCACCTTCTCTGTGTCCGGGAAGGAAAACTGTTCGCATTTGCTTCACAGAACCGCTTTTCTGCAGAGAACACTAACGCTTGTTCAGGACGAAAGAAAGCACAGAGCCCCAGATTTGCTGTTGCCCTGGAGAGCTTGCAGAGCACTGGGGAAAGGCAGGCAGAGAATTCCCTGCTAGCACCTTCTCTGTGTCCGGGAAGGAGAAATATTCACATTTGCTTCACAGAACCGCTTTTCTGCAGGAAACATTAACGCTTGTTCAGGACAAAAGAAAGCACAGAGCCCCAGATTTGCTGTTTCCCTGGACAGCTTGCAGAGCACTGGGGAAAGGCAGGCAGAGAATTCCCCGCTAGCACCTTCTCTGTGTCCGGGAAGGAAAACTGTTCGCATTTGCTTCACAGAACCGCTTTTCTGCAGGGAACATTAACGCTTCTTCAGGACGAAAGAAAGCACAGAGCCCCAGATTTGCTGTTGCCCTGGAGAGCTTGCAGAGCACTGGGGAAAGGCAGGCAGAGAATTCCCCGCTAGCACCTTCTCTGTGTCCGGGAAGGAAAACTGTTCGCATTTGCTTCACAGAACCGCTTTTCTGCAGGGAACATTAACGCTTATTCAGGACGAAAGAAAGCACAGAGCCCCAGATTTGCTGTTGCCCTGGAGAGCTTGCAGAGCACTGGGGAAAGGCAGGCAGAGAATTCCCTGCTAGCACCTTCTCTGTGTCCAGGAAGGAAAACTGTTCGCATTTGCTTCACAGAACCGCTTTTCTGCAGGAAACATTAACGCTTGTTCAGGACGAAAGAAAGCACAGAGCCCCAGATTTGCTGTTGCCCTGGAGAGCTTGCAGAGCACTGGGGAAAGGCAGGCAGAGAATTCCCTGCTAGCACCTTCTCTGTGTCCGGGAAGGAAAACTGTTCGCATTTGCTTCACAGAACCGCTTTTCTGCAGGGAACATTAACGCTTGTTCAGGACGAAAGAAAGCACAGAGCGCCAGATTTGCTGTTGCCCTGGAGAGCTTGCAGAGCACTGGGGAAAGGCAGGCAGAGAATTCCCTGCTAGCACCTTCTCTGTGTCCGGGAAGGAGAAATGTTCACATTGTTTCACAGAATCGCATTTGCGTCGCTGCAGGGAACATTAACGCTTGTTCAGGACGAAAGAAAGCACAGAGCCCCAGATTTGCTGTTGCCCCGGAGAGCTTGCAGAGCACTGGGGAAAGGCAGGCAGAGAATTTCCTGCTAGCACCTTCTCTGTGCCTAGGAAGGAGATATGTTCACATTGTTTCACAGAATCGCATTTGCGTCGCTGCAGGAAACATTAACGCTTGTTCAGGACGAAAGAAAGCACAGAGCCCCAGATTTGCTGTTGCCCTGGAGAGCTTGCAGAGCACTGGGGAAAGGCAGGCAGAGAATTCCCTGCTAGCACCTTCTCTGTGTCCGGGAAGGAAAACTGTTCGCATTTGCTTCACAGAACCGCTTTTCTGCAGAGAACACTAACGCTTGTTCAGGACGAAAGAAAGCACAGAGCCCCAGATTTGCTGTTGCCCTGGAGAGCTTGCAGAGCACTGGGGAAAGGCAGGCAGAGAATTCCCTGCTAGCGCATTCTCTGTGTCCGGGAAGGAAAACTGTTCGCATTTGCTTCACAGAACCGCTTCTCTGCAGAGAACACTAACGCTTGTTCAGGACGAAAGAAAGCACAGAGCCCCAGATTTGCTGTTTCCCTGGACAGCTTGCAGAGCACTGGGGAAAGGCAGGCAGAGAATTCCCTGCTAGCACCTTCTCTGTGTCCGGGAAGGAGAAATGTTCACATTGTTTCACAGAATCGCATTTGCGTCGCTGCAGGGAACATTAATGCTTATTCAGGACGAAAGAAAGCACAGAGCCCCAGATTTGCTGTTGCCCTGGAGAGCTTGCAGAGCACTGGGGAAAGGCAGGCAGAGAATTCCCTGCTAGCACCTTCTCTGTGTCCGGGAAGGAAAACTGTTCGCATTTGCTTCACAGAACCGCTTTTCTGCAGAGAACACTAACGCTTGTTCAGGACGAAAGAAAGCACAGAGCCCCAGATTTGCTGTTGCCCTGGAGAGCTTGCAGAGCACTGGGGAAAGGCAGGCAGAGAATTCCCTGCTAGCACCTTCTCTGTGTCCGGGAAGGAGAAATGTTCACGTTGTTACTCGGAATCGCATTTGCGTCGCTGTAGAGAACACTAACGCTTGTTCAGGACGAAAAAAAGCACAGAGCGCCAGATTTGCTATTGCCCTGGAGAGCCTGCAGAGCACTGGGGAAAGGCAGGCAGAGAATTCCCCGCTAGCACCTTCTCTGTGTCCGGGAAGGAAAACTGTTCGCATTTGCTTCACAGAACCGCTTTTCTGCAGGGAACATTAACGCTTGTTCAGGACGAAAGAAAGCACAGAGCCCCAGATTTGCTGTTGCCCTGGAGAGCTTGCAGAGCACTGGGGAAAGGCAGGCAGAGAATTCCCTGCTAGCACCTTCTCTGTGTCCGGGAAGGAGAAATGTTCACATTGTTTCACAGAATCGCATTTGCGTAGCTGCAGGGAACATTAACGCTTATTCAGGACGAAAGAAAGCACAGAGCCCCAGATTTGCTGTTGCCCTGGAGAGCTTGCAGAGAACTGGGGAAAGGCAGGCAGAGAATTCCCTGCTAGCACCTTCTCTGTGTCCGGGAAGGAAAACTGTTCGCATTTGCTTCACAGAACCGCTTTTCTGCAGAGAACACTAACGCTTGTTCAGGACGAAAGAAAGCACAGAGCCCCAGATTTGCTGTTGCCCTGGAGAGCTTGCAGAGCACTGGGGAAAGGCAGGCAGAGAATTCCCTGCTAGCACCTTCTCTGTGTCCGGGAAGGAAAACTGTTCGCATTTGCTTCACAGAACCGCTTTTCTGCAGAGAACACTAACGCTTGTTCAGGACAAAAGAAAGCACAGAGCCCCAGATTTGCTGTTTCCCTGGACAGCTTGCAGAGCACTGGGGAAAGGCAGGCAGAGAATTCCCTGCTAGCACCTTCTCTGTGTCCGGGAAGGAGAAATGTTCACATTGTTTCACAGAATCGCATTTGCGTCGCTGCAGGGAACATTAACGCTTATTCAGGACGAAAGAAAGCACAGAGCCCCAGATTTACTGTTGCCCTGGAGAGCTTGCAGAGCACTGGGGAAAGGCAGGCAGAGAATTCCCTGCTAGCACCTTCTCTGTGTCCGGGAAGGAAAACTGTTCGCATTTGCTTCACAGAACCGCTTTTCTGCAGAGAACACTAACGCTTGTTCAGGACGAAAGAAAGCACAGAGCCCCAGATTTGCTGTTGCCCTGGAGAGCTTGCAGAGCACTGGGGAAAGGCAGGCAGAGAATTCCCTGCTAGCACCTTCTCTGTGTCCGGGAAGGAGAAGTCTTCACGTTGTTACTCGGAATCGCATTTGCGTCGCTGTAGAGAACACTAACGCTTGTTCAGGACGAAAGAAAGCACAGAGCGCCAGATTTGCTGTTGCCCTGGAGAGCTTGCAGAGCACTGGGGAAAGGCAGACAGAGAATTCCCCGCTAGCACCTTCTCTGTGTCCGGGAAGGAAAACTGTTCGCATTTGCTTCACAGAACCGCTTTTCTGCAGGGAACATTAACGCTTATTCAGGACGAAAGAAAGCACAGAGCGCCAGATTTGCTGTTGCCCTGGAGAGCTTGCAGAGCACCGGGGAAAGGCAGGCAGAGAATTCCCTGCTAGCACCTTCTCTGTGTCCAGGAAGGAAAACTGTTCGCATTTGCTTCACAGAACCGCTTTTCTGCAGGGAACATTAACGCTTGTTCAGGACGAAAGAAAGCACAGAGCCCCAGATTTGCTGTTGCCCTGGAGAGCTTGCAGAGCACTGGGGAAAGGCAGGCAGAGAATTCCCTGCTAGCACCTTCTCTGTGCCTAGGAAGGAGAAATGTTCACATTGTTTCACAGAATCGCATTTGCGTCGCTGCAGGGAACATTAACGCTTGTTCAGGACGAAAGAAAGCACAGAGCCCCAGATTTGCTGTTGCCCTGGAGAGCTTGCAGAGCACTGGGGAAAGGCAGGCAGAGAATTCCCTGCTAGCACCTTCTCTGTGTCCGGGAAGGAAAACTGTTCGCATTTGCTTCACAGAACCGCTTTTCTGCAGGGAACATTAACGCTTGTTCAGGACGAAAGAAAGCACAGAGCCCCAGATTTGCTGTTGCCCTGGAGAGCTTGCAGAGCACTGGGGAAAGGCAGGCAGAGAATTCCCTGCTAGCACCTTCTCTGTGTCCGGGAAGGAAAACTGTTCACATTTGCTTCACAGAACCGCTTTTCTGCAGAGAACACTAACGCTTGTTCAGGACGAAAGAAAGCACAGAGCCCCAGATTTGCTGTTGCCCTGGAGAGCTTGCAGAGCACTGGGGAAAGGCAGGCAGAGAATTCCCTGATAGCACCTTCTCTGTGTCCGGGAATGAGAAGTCTTCACGTTGTTACTCGGAATCGCATTTGCGTCGCTGTAGAGAACACTAACGCTTGTTCAGGACGAAAGAAAGCACAGAGCCCCAGATTTGCTGTTGCCCTGGAGAGCTTGCAGAGCACTGGGGAAAGGCAGGCAGAGAATTCCCTGATAGCACCTTCTCTGTGTCCGGGAAGGAGAAATGTTCACATTGTTTCACAGAATCGCATTTGCGTCGCTGCAGGGAACATTAACGCTTATTCAGGACGAAAGAAAGCACAGAGCCCCAGATTTGCTGTTGCCCTGGAGAGCTTGCAGAGCACTGGGGAAAGGCAGGCAGAGAATTCCCCGCTAGCACCTTCTCTGTGTCCGGGAAGGAAAACTGTTCGCATTTGCTTCACAGAACCGCTTTTCTGCAGGGAACATTAACGCTTGTTCAGGACGAAAGAAAGCACAGAGCCCCAGATTTGCTGTTGCCCTGGAGAGCTTGCAGAGCACCGGGGAAAGGCAGGCAGAGAATTCCCTGCTAGCACCTTCTCTGTGTCCGGGAAGGAAAACTGTTCGCATTTGCTTTACAGAACCGCTTTTCTGCAGGGAACATTAACGCTTGTTCAGGACGAAAGAAAGCACAGAGCCCCAGATTTGCTGTTGCCCTGGAGAGCTTGCAGAGCACTGGGGAAAGGCAGGCAGAGAATTCCCTGCTAGCACCTTCTCTGTGTCCGGGAAGGAGAAATGTTCACATTGTTTCACAGAATCGCATTTGCGTAGCTGCAGGGACCATTAACGCTTGCTCAGGACGAAAGAAAGCACAGAGCCCCAGATTTGCTGTTGCCCTGGAGAGCTTGCAGAGCACTGGGGAAAGGCAGGCAGAGAATTCCCTGCTAGCACCTTCTCTGTGTCCGGGAAGGAAAACTGTTCGCATTTGCTTCACAGAACCGCTTTTCTGCAGAGAACACTAACGCTTGTTCAGGACGAAAGAAAGCACAGAGCCCCAGATTTGCTGTTGCCCTGGAGAGCTTGCAGAGCACTGGGGAAAGGCAGGCAGAGAATTCCCTGCTAGCACCTTCTCTGTGTCCGGGAAGGAGAAGTCTTCACGTTGTTACTCGGAATCGCATTTGCGTCGCTGTAGAGAACACTAACGCTTGTTCAGGACGAAAGAAAGCACAGAGCGCCAGATTTGCTGTTGCCCTGGAGAGCTTGCAGAGCACTGGGGAAAGGCAGGCAGAGAATTCCCTGCTAGCACCTTCTCTGTGTCCGGGAAGGAAAACTGTTCGCATTTGCTTCACAGAACCGCTTTTCTGCAGGGACCATTAACGCTTGTTCAGGACGAAAGAAAGCACGGAGCCCCAGATTTGCTGTTGCCCTGGAGAGCTTGCAGAGCACTGGGGAAAGGCAGGCAGAGAATTCCCTGCTAGCACCTTCTCTGTGTCCGGGAAGGAAAACTGTTCACATTTGCTTCACAGAACCGCTTTTCTGCAGAGAACATTAACGCTTGTTCAGGACGAAAGAAAGCACAGAGCCCCAGATTTGCTGTTGCCCTGGAGAGCTTGCAGAGCACTGGGGAAAGGCAGGCAGAGAATTCCCTGATAGCACCTTCTCTGTGTCCGGGAAGGAGAAGTCTTCACGTTGTTACTCGGAATCGCATTTGCGTCGCTGTAGAGAACACTAACGCTTGTTCAGGACGAAAGAAAGCACAGAGCGCCAGATTTGCTGTTGCCCTGGAGAGCTTGCAGAGCACTGGGGAAAGGCAGGCAGAGAATTCCCCGCTAGCACCTTCTCTGTGTCCGGGAAGGAAAACTGTTCGCATTTGCTTCACAGAACCGCTTTTCTGCAGGGAACATTAACGCTTGTTCAGGACGAAAGAAAGCACAGAGCCCCAGATTTGCTGTTGCCCTGGAGAGCTTGCAGAGCACCGGGGAAAGGCAGGCAGAGAATTCCCTGCTAGCACCTTCTCTGTGTCCGGGAAGGAAAACTGTTCGCATTTGCTTTACAGAACCGCTTTTCTGCAGGGAACATTAACGCTTGTTCAGGACGAAAGAAAGCACAGAGCCCCAGATTTGCTGTTGCCCTGGAGAGCTTGCAGAGCACTGATGAAAGGCAGGCAGAGAATTCCCTGCTAGCACCTTCTCTGTGTCCGGGAAGGAAAACTGTTCGCATTTGCTTCACAGAACCGCTTTTCTGCAGGGAACATTAACGCTTCTTCAGGACGAAAGAAAGCACAGAGCCCCAGATTTGCTGTTGCCCTGGAGAGCTTGCAGAGCACTGGGGAAAGGCAGGCAGAGAATTCCCTGCTAGCACCTTCTCTGTGTCCGGGAAGGAAAACTGTTCGCATTTGCTTCACAGAACCGCTTTTCTGCAGAGAACACTAACGCTTGTTCAGGACGAAAGAAAGCACAGAGCGCCAGATTTGCTGTTGCCCTGGAGAGCTTGCAGAGCACTGGGGAAAGGCAGGCAGAGAATTCCCTGCTAGCACCTTCTCTGTGTCCGGGAAGGAGAGATGTTCACATTGTTTCACAGAATCGCATTTGCGTCGCTGCAGGGAACATTAACGCTTATTCAGGACGAAAGAAAGCACAGAGCCCCAGATTTGCTGTTGCCCTGGAGAGCTTGCAGAGCACTGGGGAAAGGCAGGCAGAGAATTCCCTGCTAGCACCTTCTCTGTGTCCGGGAAGGAAAACTGTTCGCATTTGCTTCACAGAACCGCTTTTCTGCAGGGAACATTAACGCTTGTTCAGGACGAAAGAAAGCACAGAGCCCCAGATTTGCTGTTGCCCTGGAGAGCTTGCAGAGCACTGGGGAAAGGCAGGCAGAGAATTCCCTGCTAGCACCTTCTCTGTGCCTAGGAAGGAGAAATGTTCACATTGTTTCACAGAATCGCATTTGCGTCGCTGTAGAGAACACTAACGCTTGTTCAGGACGAAAGAAAGCACAGAGCGCCAGATTTGCTGTTGCCCTGGAGAGCTTGCAGAGCACTGGGGAAAGGCAGGCAGAGAATTCCCCGCTAGCACCTTCTCTGTGTCCGGGAAGGAAAACTGTTCGCATTTGCTTCACAGAACCGCTTTTCTGCAGGGAACATTAACGCTTGTTCAGGACGAAAGAAAGCACAGAGCCCCAGATTTGCTGTTGCCCTGGAGAGCTTGCAGAGCACCGGGGAAAGGCAGGCAGAGAATTCCCTGCTAGCACCTTCTCTGTGTCCGGGAAGGAAAACTGTTCGCATTTGCTTTACAGAACCGCTTTTCTGCAGGGAACATTAACGCTTGTTCAGGACGAAAGAAAGCACAGAGCCCCAGATTTGCTGTTGCCCTGGAGAGCTTGCAGAGCACTGGGGAAAGGCAGGCAGAGAATTCCCTGCTAGCACCTTCTCTGTGTCCGGGAAGGAGAAATGTTCACATTGTTTCACAGAATCGCATTTGCGTAGCTGCAGGGAACATTAACGATTGTTCAGGACGAAAGAAAGCACAGAGCGCCAGATTTGCTGTTGCCCTGGAGAGCTTGCAGAGCACTGGGGAAAGGCAGGCAGAGAATTCCCTGCTAGCACCTTCTCTGTGTCCGGGAAGGAAAACTGTTCGCATTTGCTTCACAGAACCGCTTTTCTGCAGGGAACATTAACGCTTGTTCAGGACGAAAGAAAGCACAGAGCCCCAGATTTGCTGTTGCCCTGGAGAGCTTGCAGAGCACTGGGGAAAGGCAGGCAGAGAATTCCCTGCTAGCGCCTTCTCTGTGTCCGGGAAGGAAAACTGTTCGCATTTGCTTCACAGAACCGCTTTTCTGCAGAGAACACTAACGCTTGTTCAGGACAAAAGAAAGCACAGAGCCCCAGATTTGCTGTTTCCCTGGACAGCTTGCAGAGCACTGGGGAAAGGCAGGCAGAGAATTCCCTGCTAGCACCTTCTCTGTGTCCGGGAAGGAGAAATATTCACATTGTTTCACAGAATCGCATTTGCGTCGCTGCAGGGAAAATTAACGCTTATTCAGGACGAAAGAAAGCACAGAGCCCCAGATTTGCTGTTGCCCTGGAGAGCTTGCAGAGCACTGGGGAAAGGCAGGCAGAGAATTCCCTGCTAGCACCTTCTCTGTGTCCGGGAAGGAAAACTGTTCGCATTTGCTTCACAGAACCGCTTTTCTGCAGAGAACACTAACGCTTGTTCAGGACGAAAGAAAGCACAGAGCCCCAGATTTGCTGTTGCCCTGGAGAGCTTGCAGAGCACTGGGGAAAGGCAGGCAGAGAATTCCCTGCTAGCACCTTCTCTGTGTCCGGGAAGGAAAACTGTTCGCATTTGCTTCACAGAACCGCTTTTCTGCAGGGACCATTAACGCTTGTTCAGGACGAAAGAAAGCACGGAGCCCCAGATTTGCTGTTGCCCTGGAGAGCTTGCAGAGCACTGGGGAAAGGCAGGCAGAGAATTCCCTGCTAGCACCTTCTCTGTGTCCGGGAAGGAAAACTGTTCACATTTGCTTCACAGAACCGCTTTTCTGCAGAGAACACTAACGCTTGTTCAGGACGAAAGAAAGCACAGAGCCCCAGATTTGCTGTTGCCCTGCAGAGCTTGCAGAGCACTGGGGAAAGGCAGGCAGAGAATTCCCTGCTAGCATCTTCTCTGTGTCCGGGAAGGAGAAATGTTCACATTGTTTCACAGAACCGCTTTTCTGCAGGGAACATTAACGCTTGTTCAGGACGAAAGAAAGCACAGAGCCCCAGATTTGCTGTTGCCCTGGAGAGCTTGCAGAGCACTGGGGAAAGGCAGGCAGAGAATTCCCTGCTAGCACCTTCTCTGTGTCCGGGAAGGAAAACTGTTCGCATTTGCTTCACAGAACCGCTTTTCTGCAGAGAACACTAACGCTTGTTCAGGACGAAAGAAAGCACAGAGCCCCAGATTTGCTGTTTCCCTGGACAGCTTGCAGAGCACTGGGGAAAGGCAGGCAGAGAATTCCCTGATAGCACCTTCTCTGTGTCCGGAAATGAGAGGTCTTCACGTTGTTACTCGGAATCGCATTTGCGTCGCTGTAGAGAACACTAACGCTTGTTCAGGACGAAAGAAAGCACAGAGCCCCAGATTTGCTGTTGCCCTGGAGAGCTTGCAGAGCACTGGGGAAAGGCAGGCAGAGAATTCCCTGCTAGCACCTTCTCTGTGTCCAGGAAGGAGAAATGTTCACATTGTTTCACAGAATCGCATTTGCGTCGCTGCAGGGAACATTAACGCTTATTCAGGACGAAAGAAAGCACAGAGCCCCAGATTTGCTGTTGCCCTGGAGAGCTTGCAGAGCACTGGGGAAAGGCAGGCAGAGAATTCCCTGCTAGCACCTTCTCTGTGTCCGGGAAGGAAAACTGTTCGCATTTGCTTCACAGAACCGCTTTTCTGCAGGGAACATTAACGCTTGTTCAGGACGAAAGAAAGCACAGAGCCCCAGATTTGCTGTTGCCCTGGAGAGCTTGCAGAGCACTGGGGAAAGGCAGGCAGAGAATTCCCTGCTAGCACCTTCTCTGTGCCTAGGAAGGAGAAATGTTCACATTGTTTCACAGAATCGCATTTGCGTCGCTGCAGGGAACATTAACGCTTGTTCAGGACGAAAGAAAGCACAGAGCCCCAGATTTGCTGTTGCCCTGGAGAGCTTGCAGAGCACTGGGGAAAGGCAGGCAGAGAATTCCCTGCTAGCACCTTCTCTGTGTCCGGGAAGGAAAACTGTTCGCATTTGCTTCACAGAACCGCTTTTCTGCAGAGAACACTAACGCTTGTTCAGGACGAAAGAAAGCACAGAGCCCCAGATTTGCTGTTGCCCTGGAGAGCTTGCAGAGCACTGGGGAAAGGCAGGCAGAGAATTCCCTGATAGCACCTTCTCTGTGTCCGGGAATGAGAAGTCTTCACGTTGTTACTCGGAATCGCATTTGCGTCGCTGTAGAGAACACTAACGCTTGTTCAGGACGAAAGAAAGCACAGAGCGCCAGATTTGCTGTTGCCCTGGAGAGCTTGCAGAGCACTGGGGAAAGGCAGGCAGAGAATTCCCTGCTAGCACCTTCTCTGTGTCCGGGAAGGAGAAATGTTCACATTGTTTCACAGAATCGCATTTGCGTCGCTGCAGGGAACATTAACGCTTATTCAGGACGAAAGAAAGCACAGAGCCCCAGATTTGCTGTTGCCCTGGAGAGCTTGCAGAGCACTGGGGAAAGGCAGGCAGAGAATTCCCTGCTAGCACCTTCTCTGTACCTGGGAAGGAGAAGTCTTCACGTTGTTACTCGGAATCGCATTTGCGTCGCTGTAGAGAACACTAACGCTTGTTCAGGACGAAAGAAAGCACAGAGCGCCAGATTTGCTGTTGCCCTGGAGAGCTTGCAGAGCACTGGGGAAAGGCAGGCAGAGAATTCCCCGCTAGCACCTTCTCTGTGTCCGGGAAGGAAAACTGTTCGCATTTGCTTCACAGAACCGCTTTTCTGCAGGGAACATTAACGCTTGTTCAGGACGAAAGAAAGCACAGAGCCCCAGATTTGCTGTTGCCCTGGAGAGCTTGCAGAGCACCGGGGAAAGGCAGGCAGAGAATTCCCTGCTAGCACCTTCTCTGTGTCCGGGAAGGAAAACTGTTCGCATTTGCTTTACAGAACCGCTTTTCTGCAGGGAACATTAACGCTTGTTCAGGACGAAAGAAAGCACAGAGCCCCAGATTTGCTGTTGCCCTGGAGAGCTTGCAGAGCACTGGGGAAAGGCAGGCAGAGAATTCCCTGCTAGCACCTTCTCTGTGTCCGGGAAGGAGAAATGTTCACATTGTTTCACAGAATCGCATTTGCGTAGCTGCAGGGAACATTAACGATTGTTCAGGACGAAAGAAAGCACAGAGCGCCAGATTTGCTGTTGCCCTGGAGAGCTTGCAGAGCACTGGGGAAAGGCAGGCAGAGAATTCCCTGCTAGCACCTTCTCTGTGTCCGGGAAGGAAAACTGTTCGCATTTGCTTCACAGAACCCATTTTCTGCAGAGAACACTAACGCTTGTTCAGGACGAAAGAAAGCACAGAGCCCCAGATTTGCTGTTGCCCTGAAGAGCTTGCAGAGCACTGGGGAAAGGCAGGCAGAGAATTCCCTGCTAGCACCTTCTCTGTGTCCGGGAAGGAAAACTGTTCGCATTTGCTTCACAGAACCGCTTTTCTGCAGAGAACACTAACGCTTGTTCAGGACAAAAGAAAGCACAGAGCCCCAGATTTGCTGTTGCCCTGGAGAGCTTGCAGAGCACTGGGGAAAGGCAGGCAGAGAATTCCCCGCTAGCACCTTCTCTGTGTCCGGGAAGGAAAACTGTTCGCATTTGCTTCACAGAACCGCTTTTCTGCAGGGAACATTAACGCTTGTTCAGGACGAAAGAAAGCACAGAGCCCCAGATTTGCTGTTGCCCTGGAGAGCTTGCAGAGCACTGGGGAAAGGCAGGCAGAGAATTCCCTGCTAGCACCTTCTCTGTGTCCGGGAAGGAAAACTGTTCGCATTTGCTTCACAGAACCGCTTTTCTGCAGAGAACACTAACGCTTGTTCAGGACAAAAGAAAGCACAGAGCCCCAGATTTGCTGTTTCCCTGGACAGCTTGCAGAGCACTGGGGAAAGGCAGGCAGAGAATTCCCTGCTAGCACCTTCTCTGTGTCCGGGAAGGAGAAATGTTCACATTGTTTCACAGAATCGCATTTGCATCGCTGCAGGGAACATTAACGCTTATTCAGGACGAAAGAAAGCACAGAGCCCCAGATTTGCTGTTGCCCTGGAGAGCTTGCAGAGCACTGGGGAAAGGCAGGCAGAGAATTCCCTGCTAGCACCTTCTCTGTGTCCGGGAAGGAAAACTGTTCGCATTTGCTTCACAGAACCGCTTTTCTGCAGGGAACATTAACGCTTGTTCAGGACGAAAGAAAGCACAGAGCCCCAGATTTGCTGTTGCCCTGGAGAGCTTGCAGAGCACTGGGGAAAGGCAGGCAGAGAATTCCCTGCTAGCGCCTTCTCTGTGTCCGGGAAGGAAAACTGTTCGCATTTGCTTCACAGAACCGCTTTTCTGCAGAGAACACTAACGCTTGTTCAGGACAAAAGAAAGCACAGAGCCCCAGATTTGCTGTTTCCCTGGACAGCTTGCAGAGCACTGGGGAAAGGCAGGCAGAGAATTCCCTGCTAGCACCTTCTCTGTGTCCGGGAAGGAGAAATATTCACATTGTTTCACAGAATCGCATTTGCGTCGCTGCAGGGAACATTAACGCTTATTCAGGACGAAAGAAAGCACAGAGCCCCAGATTTGCTGTTGCCCTGGAGAGCTTGCAGAGCACTGGGGAAAGGCAGGCAGAGAATTCCCTGCTAGCACCTTCTCTGTGTCCGGGAAGGAAAACTGTTCGCATTTGCTTCACAGAACCGCTTTTCTGCAGAGAACACTAACGCTTGTTCAGGACGAAAGAAAGCACAGAGCCCCAGATTTGCTGTTGCCCTGGAGAGCTTGCAGAGCACTGGGGAAAGGCAGGCAGAGAATTCCCTGCTAGCACCTTCTCTGTGTCCGGGAAGGAAAACTGTTCGCATTTGCTTCACAGATCCGCTTTTCTGCAGGGAACATTAACGCTTGTTCAGGACGAAAGAAAGCACGGAGCCCCAGATTTGCTGTTGCCCTGGAGAGCTTGCAGAGCACTGGGGAAAGGCAGGCAGAGAATTCCCTGCTAGCACCTTCTCTGTGTCCGGGAAGGAAAACTGTTCACATTTGCTTCACAGAACCGCTTTTCTGCAGAGAACACTAACGCTTATTCAGGACGAAAGAAAGCACAGAGCCCCAGATTTGCTGTTGCCCTGCAGAGCTTGCAGAGCACTGGGGAAAGGCAGGCAGAGAATTCCCTGCTAGCATCTTCTCTGTGTCCGGGAAGGAGAAATGTTCACATTGTTTCACAGAACCGCTTTTCTGCAGGGAACATTAACGCTTGTTCAGGACGAAAGAAAGCACAGAGCCCCAGATTTGCTGTTGCCCTGGAGAGCTTGCAGAGCACTGGGGAAAGGCAGGCAGAGAATTCCCTGCTAGCACCTTCTCTGTGTCCGGGAAGGAAAACTGTTCGCATTTGCTTCACAGAACCGCTTTTCTGCAGAGAACACTAACGCTTGTTCAGGACGAAAGAAAGCACAGAGCCCCAGATTTGCTGTTTCCCTGGACAGCTTGCAGAGCACTGGGGAAAGAAGGCAGAGAATTCCCTGATAGCACCTTCTCTGTGTCCGGGAATGAGAAGTCTTCACGTTGTTACTCGGAATCGCATTTGCGTCGCTGTAGAGAACACTAACGCTTGTTCAGGACGAAAGAAAGCACAGAGCCCCAGATTTGCTGTTGCCCTGGAGAGCTTGCAGAGCACTGGGGAAAGGCAGGCAGAGAATTCCCTGATAGCACCTTCTCTGTGTCCGGGAAGGAGAAATGTTCACATTGTTTCACAGAATCGCATTTGCGTCGCTGCAGGGAACATTAACGCTTATTCAGGACGAAAGAAAGCACAGAGCCCCAGATTTGCTGTTGCCCTGGAGAGCTTGCAGAGCACTGGGGAAAGGCAGGCAGAGAATTCCCTGCTAGCACCTTCTCTGTGCCTGGGAAGGAGAAGTCTTCACGTTGTTACTCGGAATCGCATTTGCGTCGCTGTAGAGAACACTAACGCTTGTTCAGGACGAAAGAAAGCACAGAGCGCCAGATTTGCTGTTGCCCTGGAGAGCTTGCAGAGCACTGGGGAAAGGCAGGCAGAGAATTCCCCGCTAGCACCTTCTCTGTGTCCGGGAAGGAAAACTGTTCGCATTTGCTTCACAGAACCGCTTTTCTGCAGGGAACATTAACGCTTGTTCAGGACGAAAGAAAGCACAGAGCCCCAGATTTGCTGTTGCCCTGGAGAGCTTGCAGAGCACCGGGGAAAGGCAGGCAGAGAATTCCCTGCTAGCACCTTCTCTGTGTCCGGGAAGGAAAACTGTTCGCATTTGCTTTACAGAACCGCTTTTCTGCAGGGAACATTAACGCTTGTTCAGGACGAAAGAAAGCACAGAGCCCCAGATTTGCTGTTGCCCTGGAGAGCTTGCAGAGCACTGGGGAAAGGCAGGCAGAGAATTCCCTGCTAGCACCTTCTCTGTGTCCGGGAAGGAGAAATGTTCACATTGTTTCACAGAATCGCATTTGCGTAGCTGCAGGGAACATTAACGCTTGTTCAGGACGAAAGAAAGCACAGAGCCCCAGATTTGCTGTTGCCCTGGAGAGCTTGCAGAGCACTGGGGAAAGGCAGGCAGAGAATTCCCTGCTAGCACCTTCTCTGTGCCTAGGAAGGAGAAATGTTCACATTGTTTCACAGAATCGCATTTGCGTCGCTGCAGGGAACATTAACGCTTGTTCAGGACGAAAGAAAGCACAGAGCCCCAGATTTGCTGTTGCCCTGGAGAGCTTGCAGAGCACTGGGGAAAGGCAGGCAGAGAATTCCCTGCTAGCACCTTCTCTGTGTCCGGGAAGGAAAACTGTTCGCATTTGCTTCACAGAACCGCTTTTCTGCAGGGAACATTAACGCTTGTTCAGGACGAAAGAAAGCACAGAGCCCCAGATTTGCTGTTGCCCTGGAGAGCTTGCAGAGCACTGGGGAAAGGCAGGCAGAGAATTCCCTGCTAGCACCTTCTCTGTGTCCGGGAAGGAAAACTGTTCACATTTGCTTCACAGAACCGCTTTTCTGCAGAGAACACTAACGCTTGTTCAGGACGAAAGAAAGCACAGAGCCCCAGATTTGCTGTTGCCCTGGAGAGCTTGCAGAGCACTGGGGAAAGGCAGGCAGAGAATTCCCTGCTAGCACCTTCTCTGTGCCTAGGAAGGAGAAATGTTCACATTGTTTCACAGAATCGCATTTGCGTCGCTGCAGGCAACATTAACGCTTGTACAGGACGAAAGAAAGCACAGAGCCCCAGATTTGCTGTTGCCCTGGAGAGCTTGCAGAGCACTGGGGAAAGGCAGGCAGAGAATTCCCTGCTAGCATCTTCTCTGTGTCCGGGAAGGAAAACTGTTCGCATTTGCTTCACAGAACCGCTTTTCTGCAGGGAACATTAACGCTTGTTCAGGACGAAAGAAAGCACAGAGCCCCAGATGTGCTGTTGCCCTGGAGAGCTTGCAGATCACTGGGGAAAGGCAGGCAGAGAATTCCCTGCTAGCACCTTCTCTGTGTCCGGGAAGGAAAACTGTTCGCATTTGCTTCACAGAACCGCTTTTCTGCAGAGAACACTAACGCTTGTTCAGGACGAAAGAAAGCACAGAGCCCCAGATTTGCTGTTGCCCTGGAGAGCTTGCAGAGCACTGGGGAAAGGCAGGCAGAGAATTCCCTGATAGCACCTTCTCTGTGTCCGGGAATGAGAAGTCTTCACGTTGTTACTCGGAATCGCATTTGCGTCGCTGTAGAGAACACTAACGCTTGTTCAGGACGAAAGAAAGCACAGAGCCCCAGATTTGCTGTTGCCCTGGAGAGCTTGCAGAGCACTGGGGAAAGGCAGGCAGAGAATTCCCTGATAGCACCTTCTCTGTGTCCGGGAAGGAGAAATGTTCACATTGTTTCACAGAATCGCATTTGCGTCGCTGCAGGGAACATTAACGCTTATTCAGGACGAAAGAAAGCACAGAGCCCCAGATTTGCTGTTGCCCTGGAGAGCTTGCAGAGCACTGGGGAAAGGCAGGCAGAGAATTCCCCGCTAGCACCTTCTCTGTGTCCGGGAAGGAAAACTGTTCGCATTTGCTTCACAGAACCGCTTTTCTGCAGGGAACATTAACGCTTGTTCAGGACGAAAGAAAGCACAGAGCCCCAGATTTGCTGTTGCCCTGGAGAGCTTGCAGAGCACCGGGGAAAGGCAGGCAGAGAATTCCCTGCTAGCACCTTCTCTGTGTCCGGGAAGGAAAACTGTTCGCATTTGCTTTACAGAACCGCTTTTCTGCAGGGAACATTAACGCTTGTTCAGGACGAAAGAAAGCACAGAGCCCCAGATTTGCTGTTGCCCTGGAGAGCTTGCAGAGCACTGGGGAAAGGCAGGCAGAGAATTCCCTGCTAGCACCTTCTCTGTGTCCGGGAAGGAGAAATGTTCACATTGTTTCACAGAATCGCATTTGCGTAGCTGCAGGGACCATTAACGCTTGTTCAGGACGAAAGAAAGCACAGAGCCCCAGATTTGCTGTTGCCCTGGAGAGCTTGCAGAGCACTGGGGAAAGGCAGGCAGAGAATTCCCTGCTAGCACCTTCTCTGTGTCCGGGAAGGAAAACTGTTCGCATTTGCTTCACAGAACCGCTTTTCTGCAGAGAACACTAACGCTTGTTCAGGACGAAAGAAAGCACAGAGCCCCAGATTTGCTGTTGCCCTGGAGAGCTTGCAGAGCACTGGGGAAAGGCAGGCAGAGAATTCCCTGCTAGCACCTTCTCTGTGTCCGGGAAGGAGAAATGTTCACATTGTTTCACAGAATCGCATTTGCGTCGCTGCAGGGAACATTAACGCTTATTCAGGACGAAAGAAAGCACAGAGCCCCAGATTTGCTGTTGCCCTGGAGAGCTTGCAGAGCACTGGGGAAAGGCAGGCAGAGAATTCCCTGCTAGCACCTTCTCTGTGTCCGGGAAGGAAAACTGTTCGCATTTGCTTCACAGAACCACTTTTCTGCAGAGAACACTAACGCTTGTTCAGGACGAAAGAAAGCACAGAGCCCCAGATTTGCTGTTGCCCTGGAGAGCTTGCAGAGCACTGGGGAAAGGCAGGCAGAGAATTCCCTGCTAGCACCTTCTCTGTGTCCGGGAAGGAGAAGTCTTCACGTTGTTACTCGGAATCGCATTTGCGTCGCTGTAGAGAACACTAACGCTTGTTCAGGACGAAAGAAAGCACAGAGCGCCAGATTTGCTGTTGCCCTGGAGAGCTTGCAGAGCACCGGGGAAAGGCAGGCAGAGAATTCCCTGCTAGCACCTTCTCTGTGTCCGGGAAGGAAAACTGTTCGCATTTGCTTCACAGAACCGCTTTTCTGCAGGGAACATTAACGCTTGTTCAGGATGAAAGAAAGCACAGAGCCCCAGATTTGCTGTTGCCCTGGAGAGCTTGCAGAGCACTGGGGAAAGGCAGGCAGAGAATTCCCTGCTAGCACCTTCTCTGTGCCTAGGAAGGAGAAATGTTCACATTGTTTCACAGAATCGCATTTGCGTCGCTGCAGGGAACATTAACGCTTGTTCAGGACGAAAGAAAGCACAGAGCCCCAGATTTGCTGTTGCCCTGGAGAGCTTGCAGAGCACTGGGGAAAGGCAGGCAGAGAATTCCCTGCTAGCACCTTCTCTGTGTCCGGGAAGGAAAACTGTTCGCATTTGCTTCACAGAACCGCTTTTCTGCAGGGACCATTAACGCTTGTTCAGGACGAAAGAAAGCACGGAGCCCCAGATTTGCTGTTGCCCTGGAGAGCTTGCAGAGCACTGGGGAAAGGCAGGCAGAGAATTCCCTGCTAGCACCTTCTCTGTGTCCGGGAAGGAAAACTGTTCACATTTGCTTCACAGAACCGCTTTTCTGCAGAGAACATTAACGCTTGTTCAGGACGAAAGAAAGCACAGAGCCCCAGATTTGCTGTTGCCCTGCAGAGCTTGCAGAGCACTGGGGAAAGGCAGGCAGAGAATTCCCTGCTAGCACCTTCTCTGTGCCTAGGAAGGAGAAATGTTCACATTGTTTCACAGAATCGCATTTGCGTCGCTGCAGGCAACATTAACGCTTGTACAGGACGAAAGAAAGCACAGAGCCCCAGATTTGCTGTTGCCCTGCAGAGCTTGCAGAGCACTGGGGAAAGGCAGGCAGAGAATTCCCTGCTAGCATCTTCTCTGTGTCCGGGAAGGAAAACTGTTCGCATTTGCTTCACAGAACCGCTTTTCTGCAGGGAACATTAACGCTTGTTCAGGACGAAAGAAAGCACAGAGCCCCAGATTTGCTGTTGCCCTGGAGAGCTTGCAGAGCACTGGGGAAAGGCAGGCAGAGAATTCCCTGCTAGCACCTTCTCTGTGTCCGGGAAGGAAAACTGTTCGCATTTGCTTCACAGAACCGCTTTTCTGCAGAGAACACTAACGCTTGTTCAGGATGAAAGAAAGCACAGAGCCCCAGATTTGCTGTTGCCCTGGAGAGCTTGCAGAGCACTGGGGAAAGGCAGGCAGAGAATTCCCTGATAGCACCTTCTCTGTGTCCGGGAAGGAGAAATGTTCACATTGTTTCACAGAATCGCACTTGCGTCGCTGCAGGGAACATTAACGCTTATTCAGGACGAAAGAAAGCACAGAGCCCCAGATTTGCTGTTGCCCTGGAGAGCTTGCAGAGCACTGGGGAAAGGCAGGCAGAGAATTCCCTGCTAGCACCTTCTCTGTGCCTGGGAAGGAGAAGTCTTCACGTTGTTACTCGGAATCGCATTTGCGTCGCTGTAGAGAACACTAACGCTTGTTCAGGACGAAAGAAAGCACAGAGCGCCAGATTTGCTGTTGCCCTGGAGAGCTTGCAGAGCACTGGGGAAAGGCAGGCAGAGAATTCCCCGCTAGCACCTTCTCTGTGTCCGGGAAGGAAAACTGTTCGCATTTGCTTCACAGAACCGCTTTTCTGCAGGGAACATTAACGCTTGTTCAGGACGAAAGAAAGCACAGAGCCCCAGATTTGCTGTTGCCCTGGAGAGCTTGCAGAGCACCGGGGAAAGGCAGGCAGAGAATTCCCTGCTAGCACCTTCTCTGTGTCCGGGAAGGAAAACTGTTCGCTTTTGCTTTACAGAACCGCTTTTCTGCAGGGAACATTAACGCTTGTTCAGGACGAAAGAAAGCACAGAGCCCCAGATTTGCTGTTGCCCTGGAGAGCTTGCAGAGCACTGGGGAAAGGCAGGCAGAGAATTCCCTGCTAGCACCTTCTCTGTGTCCGGGAAGGAAAACTGTTCGCATTTGCTTCACAGAACCGCTTTTCTGCAGAGAACACTAACGCTTGTTCAGGACGAAAGAAAGCACAGAGCCCCAGATTTGCTGTTGCCCTGGAGAGCTTGCAGAGCACTGGGGAAAGGCAGGCAGAGAATTCCCTGCTAGCACCTTCTCTGTGTCCGGGAAGGAGAGATGTTCACATTGTTTCACAGAATCGCATTTGCGTCGCTGCAGGGAACATTAACGCTTATTCAGGACGAAAGAAAGCACAGAGCCCCAGATTTGCTGTTGCCCTGGAGAGCTTGCAGAGCACTGGGGAAAGGCAGGCAGAGAATTCCCTGCTAGCACCTTCTCTGTGTCCGGGAAGGAAAACTGTTCGCATTTGCTTCACAGAACCGCTTTTCTGCAGGGAACATTAACGCTTGTTCAGGACGAAAGAAAGCACAGAGCCCCAGATTTGCTGTTGCCCTGGAGAGCTTGCAGAGCACTGGGGAAAGGCAGGCAGAGAATTCCCTGCTAGCACCTTCTCTGTGCCTAGGAAGGAGAAATGTTCACATTGTTTCACAGAATCGCATTTGCGTCGCTGCAGGGAACATTAACGCTTGTTCAGGACGAAAGAAAGCACAGAGCCCCAGATTTGCTGTTGCCCTGGAGAGCTTGCAGAGCACTGGGGAAAGGCAGGCAGAGAATTCCCTGCTAGCACCTTCTCTGTGTCCGGGAAGGAAAACTGTTCGCATTTGCTTCACAGAATCGCATTTGCGTCGCTGCAGGGAACATTAACGCTTATTCAGGACGAAAGAAAGCACAGAGCCCCAGATTTGCTGTTGCCCTGGAGAGCTTGCAGAGCACTGGGGAAAGGCAGGCAGAGAATTCCCTGCTAGCACCTTCTCTGTGCCTGGGAAGGAGAAGTCTTCACGTTGTTACTCGGAATCGCATTTGCGTCGCTGTAGAGAACACTAACGCTTGTTCAGGACGAAAGAAAGCACAGAGCGCCAGATTTGCTGTTGCCCTGGAGAGCTTGCAGAGCACTGGGGAAAGGCAGGCAGAGAATTCCCCGCTAGCACCTTCTCTGTGTCCGGGAAGGAAAACTGTTCGCATTTGCTTCACAGAACCGCTTTTCTGCAGGGAACATTAACGCTTGTTCAGGACAAAAGAAAGCACAGAGCCCCAGATTTGCTGTTTCCCTGGACAGCTTGCAGAGCACTGGGGAAAGGCAGGCAGAGAATTCCCTGCTAGCACCTTCTCTGTGTCCGGGAAGGAGAAATGTTCACATTGTTTCACAGAATCGCATTTGCGTCGCTGCAGGGAACATTAACGCTTATTCAGGACGAAAGAAAGCACAGAGCCCCAGATTTGCTGTTGCCCTGGAGAGCTTGCAGAGCACTGGGGAAAGGCAGGCAGAGAATTCCCTGCTAGCACCTTCTCTGTGTCCGGGAAGGAAAACTGTTCGCATTTGCTTCACAGAACCGCTTTTCTGCAGGGAACATTAACGCTTGTTCAGGACGAAAGAAAGCACAGAGCCCCAGATTTGCTGTTGCCCTGGAGAGCTTGCAGAGCACTGGGGAAAGGCAGGCAGAGAATTCCCTGTTAGCGCCTTCTCTGTGTCCGGGAAGGAAAACTGTTCGCATTTGCTTCACAGAACCGCTTTTCTGCAGAGAACACTAACGCTTGTTCAGGACAAAAGAAAGCACAGAGCCCCAGATTTGCTGTTTCCCTGGACAGCTTGCAGAGCACTGGGGAAAGGCAGGCAGAGAATTCCCTGCTAGCACCTTCTCTGTGTCCGGGAAGGAGAAATATTCACATTGTTTCACAGAATCGCATTTGCGTCGCTGCAGGGAACATTAACGCTTATTCAGGACGAAAGAAAGCACAGAGCCCCAGATTTGCTGTTGCCCTGGAGAGCTTGCAGAGCACTGGGGAAAGGCAGGCAGAGAATTCCCTGCTAGCACCTTCTCTGTGTCCGGGAAGGAAAACTGTTCGCATTTGCTTCACAGAACCGCTTTTCTGCAGAGAACACTAACGCTTGTTCAGGACGAAAGAAAGCACAGAGCCCCAGATTTGCTGTTGCCCTGGAGAGCTTGCAGAGCACTGGGGAAAGGCAGGCAGAGAATTCCCTGCTAGCACCTTCTCTGTGTCCGGGAAGGAGAAATATTCACATTGTTTCACAGAACCGCTTTTCTGCAGGGACCATTAACGCTTGTTCAGGACGAAAGAAAGCACGGAGCCCCAGATTTGCTGTTGCCCTGGAGAGCTTGCAGAGCACTGGGGAAAGGCAGGCAGAGAATTCCCTGCTAGCACCTTCTCTGTGTCCGGGAAGGAAAACTGTTCACATTTGCTTCACAGAACCGCTTTTCTGCAGAGAACACTAACGCTTGTTCAGGACGAAAGAAAGCACAGAGCCCCAGATTTGCTGTTGCCCTGGAGAGCTTGCAGAGCACTGGGGAAAGGCAGGCAGAGAATTCCCTGCTAGCATCTTCTCTGTGTCCGGGAAGGAGAAATGTTCACATTGTTTCACAGAATCGCATTTGCGTCGCTGCAGAGAACACTAACGCTTGTTCAGGACGAAAGAAGCACAGAGCCCCAGATTTGCTGTTGCCCTGGAGAGCTTGCAGAGCACTGGGGAAAGGCAGGCAGAGAATTCCCTGCTAGCACCTTCTCTGTGTCCGGGAAGGAAAACTGTTCGCATTTGCTTCACAGAACCGCTTTTCTGCAGGGAACATTAACGCTTGTTCAGGACGAAAGAAAGCACAGAGCCCCAGATTTGCTGTTGCCCTGGAGAGCTTGCAGAGCACTGGGGAAAGGCAGGCAGAGAATTCCCTGCTAGCACCTTCTCTGTGCCTGGGAATGAGAAGTCTTCACGTTGTTACTCGGAATCGCATTTGCGTCGCTGAAGAGAACACTAACGCTTGTTCAGGACGAAAGAAAACACAGAGCCCCAGATTTGCTGTTGCCCTGGAGAGCTTGCAGAGCACTGGGGAAAGGCAGGCAGAGAATTCCCTGCTAGCACCTTCTCTGTGTCCGGGAAGGAAAACTGTTCGCATTTGCTTCACAGAACCGCTTTTCTGCAGGGAACATTAACGCTTGTTCAGGACGAAAGAAAGCACAGAGCCCCAGATTTGCTGTTGCCCTGGAGAGCTTGCAGAGCACTGGGGAAAGGCAGGCAGAGAATTCCCTGCTAGCACCTTCTCTGTGTCCGGGAAGGAAAACTGTTCGCATTTGCTTCACAGAACCGCTTTTCTGCAGAGAACACTAACGCTTGTTCAGGACGAAAGAAAGCACAGAGCCCCAGATTTGCTGTTGCCCTGGAGAGCTTGCAGAGCACTGGGGAAAGGCAGGCAGAGAATTCCCTGCTAGCACCTTCTCTGTGTCCGGGAAGGAGAAATGTTCACATTGTTTCACAGAATCGCATTTGCGTCGCTGCAGGGAACATTAACGCTTATTCAGGACGAAAGAAAGCACAGAGCCCCAGATTTGCTGTTGCCCTGGAGAGCTTGCAGAGCACTGGGGAAAGGCAGGCAGAGAATTCCCTGCTAGCACCTTCTCTGTGCCTGGGAAGGAGAAGTCTTCACGTTGTTACTCGGAATCGCATTTGCGTCGCTGTAGAGAACACTAACGCTTGTTCAGGACGAAAGAAAGCACAGAGCCCCAGATTTGCTGTTGCCCTGGAGAGCTTGCAGAGCACTGGGGAAAGGCAGGCAGAGAATTCCCTGCTAGCACCTTCTCTGTGTCCGGGAAGGAAAACTGTTCGCATTTGCTTCACAGAACCGCTTTTCTGCAGGGAACATTAACGCTTGTTCAGGACGAAAGAAAGCACAGAGCGCCAGATTTGCTGTTGCCCTGGAGAGCTTGCAGAGCACTGGGGAAAGGCAGGCAGA
The DNA here is from genome assembly GCF_031877795.1 of Strix aluco. Taxonomy (NCBI): domain Eukaryota; kingdom Metazoa; phylum Chordata; class Aves; order Strigiformes; family Strigidae; genus Strix; species Strix aluco. The sequence goes on from NC_133932.1 coordinate 10,888,399, forward strand.
GAATTCCCTGCTAGCACCTTCTCTGTGTCCGGGAAGGAAAACTGTTCACATTTGCTTCACAGAACCGCTTTTCTGCAGAGAACACTAACGCTTGTTCAGGACGAAAGAAAGCACAGAGCCCCAGATTGGCTGTTGCCCTGGAGAGCTTGCAGAGCACTGGGGAAAGGCAGGCAGAGAATTCCCTGCTAGCACCTTCTCTGTGTCCGGGAAGGAAAACTGTTCGCATTTGCTTCACAGAACCGCTTTTCTGCAGGGAACATTAACGCTTCTTCAGGACGAAAGAAAGCACAGAGCCCCAGATTTGCTGTTGCCCTGGAGAGCTTGCAGAGCACTGGGGAAAGGCAGGCAGAGAATTCCCTGCTAGCACCTTCTCTGTGTCCGGGAAGGACAACTGTTCGCATTTGCTTCACAGAACCGCTTTTCTGCAGGGAACATTAACGCTTGTTCAGGACGAAAGAAAGCACAGAGCCCCAGATTTGCTGTTGCCCTGGAGAGCTTGCAGAGCACTGGGGAAAGGCAGGCAGAGAATTCCCTGCTAGCATCTTCTCTGTGCCTAGGAAGGAGAAATGTTCACATTGTTTCACAGAATCGCATTTGCGTCGCTGCAGGGAACACTAACGCTTGTTCAGGACAAAAGAAAGCACAGAGCCCCAGATTTGCTGTTGCCCTGGAGAGCTTGCAGAGCACTGGGGAAAGGCAGGCAGAGAATTCCCTGCTAGCACCTTCTCTGTGTCCGGGAAGGAAAACTGTTCGCATTTGCTTCACAGAACCGCTTTTCTGCAGGGAACATTAACGTTTGTTCAGGACGAAAGAAAGCACAGAGCGCCAGATTTGCTGTTGCCCTGGAGAGCTTGCAGAGCACTGGGGAAAGGCAGGCAGAGAATTCCCTGCTAGCACCTTCTCTGTGTCCGGGAAGGAGAAATGTTCACATTGTTTCACAGAATCGCATTTGCGTCGCTGCAGGGAACATTAACGCTTATACAGGACGAAAGACAGCACAGAGCGCCAGATTTGCTGTTGCCCTGGAGAGCTTGCAGAGCACTGGGGAAAGGCAGGCAGAGAATTCCCCGCTAGCACCTTCTCTGTGTCCGGGAAGGAAAACTGTTCGCATTTGCTTCACAGAACCGCTTTTCTGCAGGGAACATTAACGCTTCTTCGGGACGAAAGAAAGCACAGAGCCCCAGATTTGCTGTTGCCCTGGAGAGCTTGCAGAGCACCGGGGAAAGGCAGGCAGAGAATTCCTTGCTAGCACCTTCTCTGTGTCCGGGAAGGAAAACTGTTCGCATTTGCTTCACAGAACCGCTTTTCTGCAGGAAACATTAACGCTTGTTCAGGACGAAAGAAAGCACAGAGCCCCAGATTTGCTGTTGCCCTGGAGAGCTTGCAGAGCACTGGGGAAAGGCAGGCAGAGAATTCCCTGCTAGCACCTTCTCTGTGTCCGGGAAGGAGAAATGTTCACATTGTTTCACAGAATCGCATTTGCGTCGCTGCAGGGAACATTAACGCTTGTTCAGGACGAAAGAAAGCACAGAGCCCCAGATTTGCTGTTGCCCTGGAGAGCTTGCAGAGCACTGGGGAAAGGCAGGCAGAGAATTCCCTGCTAGCACCTTCTCTGTGTCCGGGAAGGAAAACTGTTCGCATTTGCTTCACAGAACCACTTTTCTGCAGGGAACATTAACGCTTGTTCAGGACGAAAGAAAGCACAGAGCGCCAGATTTGCTGTTGCCCTGGAGAGCTTGCAGAGCACTGGGGATAGGCAGGCAGAGAATTCCCTGATAGCACCTTCTCTGTGTCCGGGAAGGAAAACTGTTCGCATTTGCTTCACAGAACCGCTTTTCTGCAGAGAACACTAACGCTTGTTCAGGACGAAAGAAAGCACAGAGCCCCAGATTTGCTGTTGTCCTGGAGAGCTTGCAGAGCACTGGGGAAAGGCAGGCAGAGAATTCCCTGCTAGCATCTTCTCTGTGCCTAGGAAGGAGAAATATTCACATTGTTTCACAGAATCGCATTTGCGTCGCTGCAGGGAACACTAACGCTTGTTCAGGACGAAAGAAAGCACAGAGCCCCAGATTTGCTGTTGCCCTGGAGAGCTTGCAGAGCACTGGGGAAAGGCAGGCAGAGAATTCCCCGCTAGCACCTTCTCTGTGTCCGGGAAGGAAAACTGTTCGCATTTGCTTCACAGAACCGCTTTTCTGCAGGGAACATTAACGCTTGTTCAGGACGAAAGAAAGCACGGAGCCCCAGATTTGCTGTTGCCCTGGAGAGCTTGCAGAGCACTGGGGAAAGGCAGGCAGAGAATTCCCTGCTAGCACCTTGTCTGTGTGCGGGAAGGAAAACTGTTCGCATTTGCTTCACAGAACCTCTTTTCTGCAGGGAACATTAACGCTTGTTCAGGACGAAAGAAAGCACAGAGCCCCAGATTTGCTGTTGCCCTGGAGAGCTTGCAGAGCACTGGGGAAAGGCAGGCAGAGAATTCCCTGCTAGCACCTTCTCTGTGTCCGGGAAGGAGAAATGTTCACATTGTTTCACAGAATCGCATTTGCGTCGCTGCAGGGAACATTAACGCTTGTTCAGGACGAAAGAAAGCACAGAGCCCCAGATTTGCTGTTGCCCTGGAGAGCTTGCAGAGCACTGGGGAAAGGCAGGCAGAGAATTCCCTGCTAGCACCTTCTCTGTGTCCGGGAAGGAAAACTGTTCGCATTTGCTTCACAGAACCGCTTTTCTGCAGGGACCATTAACGCTTGTTCAGGACGAAAGAAAGCACGGAGCCCCAGATTTGCTGTTGCCCTGGAGAGCTTGCAGAGCACTGGGGAAAGGCAGGCAGAGAATTCCCTGCTAGCACCTTCTCTGTGTCCGGGAAGGAAAACTGTTCGCATTTGCTTCACAGAACCGCTTTTCTGCAGGGAACATTAACGCTTGTTCAGGACGAAAGAAAGCACGGAGCCCCAGATTTGCTGTTGCCCTGGAGAGCTTGCAGAGCACTGGATAAAGGCAGGCAGAGAATTCCCTGCTAGCACCTTCTCTGTGTCCGGGAAGGAGAAATGTTCACATTGTTTCACAGAATCGCATTTGCGTCGCTGCAGAGAACACTAACGCTTGTTCAGGACGAAAGAAAGCACAGAGCCCCAGATTTGCTGTTGCCCTGGAGAGCTTGCAGAGCACTGGGGAAAGGCAGGCAGAGAATTCCCTGCTAGCACCTTCTCTGTGCCTGGGAATGAGAAGTCTTCACGTTGTTACTCGGAATCGCATTTGCGTCGCTGAAGAGAACACTAACGCTTGTTCAGGACGAAAGAAAACACAGAGCCCCAGATTTGCTGTTGCCCTGGAGAGCTTGCAGAGCACTGGGGAAAGGCAGGCAGAGAATTCCCTGATAGCACCTTCTCTGTGTCCGGGAAGGAAAACTGTTCGCATTTGCTTCACAGAACCGCTTTTCTGCAGAGAACACTAACGCTTGTTCAGGACGAAAGAAAGCACAGAGCCCCAGATTTGCTGTTGTCCTGGAGAGCTTGCAGAGCACTGGGGAAAGGCAGGCAGAGAATTCCCTGCTAGCATCTTCTCTGTGCCTAGGAAGGAGAAATGTTCACATTGTTTCACAGAATCGCATTTGCGTTGCTGCAGGGAACACTAACGCTTGTTCAGGACGAAAGAAAGCACAGAGCCCCAGATTTGCTGTTGCCCTGGAGAGCTTGCAGAGCACTGGGGAAAGGCAGGCAGAGAATTCCCCGCTAGCACCTTCTCTGTGTCCGGGAAGGAAAACTGTTCGCATTTGCTTCACAGAACCGCTTTTCTGCAGGGAACATTAACGCTTGTTCAGGACGAAAGAAAGCACGGAGCCCCAGATTTGCTGTTGCCCTGGAGAGCTTGCAGAGCACTGGGGAAAGGCAGGCAGAGAATTCCCTGCTAGCACCTTCTCTGTGTCCGGGAAGGAAAACTGTTCGCATTTGCTTCACAGAACCGCTTTTCTGCAGGGAACATTAACGCTTGTTCAGGACGAAAGAAAGCACAGAGCGCCAGATTTGCTGTTGCCCTGGAGAGCTTGCAGAGCACTGGGGATAGGCAGGCAGAGAATTCCCTGCTAGCACCTTCTCTGTGCCTAGGAAGGAGAAATGTTCACATTGTTTCACAGAATCGCATTTGCGTCGCTGCAGGGAACATTAACGCTTGTTCAGGACGAAAGAAAGCACAGAGCGCCAGATTTGCTGTTGCCCTGGAGAGCTTGCAGAGCACTGGGGAAAGGCAGGCAGAGAATTCCCTGCTAGCACCTTCTCTGTGTCCGGGAAGGAGAAATGTTCACATTGTTTCACAGAATCGCATTTGCGTCGCTGCAGAGAACACTAACGCTTGTTCAGGACGAAAGAAGCACAGAGCCCCAGATTTGCTGTTGCCCTGGAGAGCTTGCAGAGCACTGGGGAAAGGCAGGCAGAGAATTCCCTGCTAGCACCTTCTCTGTGTCCGGGAAGGAAAACTGTTCGCATTTGCTTCACAGAACCGCTTTTCTGCAGGGAACATTAACTCTTGTTCAGGACGAAAGAAAGCACAGAGCCCCAGATTTGCTGTTGCCCTGGAGAGCTTGCAGAGCACTGGGGAAAGGCAGGCAGAGAATTCCCTGCTAGCACCTTCTCTGTGCCTGGGAATGAGAAGTCTTCACGTTGTTACTCGGAATCGCATTTGCGTCGCTGAAGAGAACACTAACGCTTGTTCAGGACGAAAGAAAACACAGAGCCCCAGATTTGCTGTTGCCCTGGAGAGCTTGCAGAGCACTGGGGAAAGGCAGGCAGAGAATTCCCTGATAGCACCTTCTCTGTGTCCGGGAAGGAAAACTGTTCGCATTTGCTTCACAGAACCGCTTTTCTGCAGAGAACACTAACGCTTGTTCAGGACGAAAGAAAGCACAGAGCCCCAGATTTGCTGTTGTCCTGGAGAGCTTGCAGAGCACTGGGGAAAGGCAGGCAGAGAATTCCCTGCTAGCATCTTCTCTGTGCCTAGGAAGGAGAAATGTTCACATTGTTTCACAGAATCGCATTTGCGTTGCTGCAGGGAACACTAACGCTTGTTCAGGACGAAAGAAAGCACAGAGCCCCAGATTTGCTGTTGCCCTGGAGAGCTTGCAGAGCACTGGGGAAAGGCAGGCAGAGAATTCCCCGCTAGCACCTTCTCTGTGTCCGGGAAGGAAAACTGTTCGCATTTGCTTCACAGAACCGCTTTTCTGCAGGGAACATTAACGCTTGTTCAGGACGAAAGAAAGCACGGAGCCCCAGATTTGCTGTTGCCCTGGAGAGCTTGCAGAGCACTGGGGAAAGGCAGGCAGAGAATTCCCTGCTAGCACCTTGTCTGTGTGCGGGAAGGAAAACTGTTCGCATTTGCTTCACAGAACCGCTTTTCTGCAGGGAACATTAACGCTTGTTCAGGACGAAAGAAAGCACAGAGCGCCAGATTTGCTGTTGCCCTGGAGAGCTTGCAGAGCACTGGGGATAGGCAGGCAGAGAATTCCCTGCTAGCACCTTCTCTGTGCCTAGGAAGGAGAAATGTTCACATTGTTTCACAGAATCGCATTTGCGTAGCTGCAGGGAACATTAACGCTTGTTCAGGACGAAAGAAAGCACAGAGCGCCAGATTTGCTGTTGCCCTGGAGAGCTTGCAGAGCACTGGGGAAAGGCAGGCAGAGAATTCCCTGCTAGCACCTTCTCTGTGTCCGGGAAGGAGAAATGTTCACATTGTTTCACAGAATCGCATTTGCGTCGCTGCAGAGAACACTAACGCTTGTTCAGGACGAAAGAAGCACAGAGCCCCAGATTTGCTGTTGCCCTGGAGAGCTTGCAGAGCACTGGGGAAAGGCAGGCAGAGAATTCCCTGCTAGCACCTTCTCTGTGTCCGGGAAGGAAAACTGTTCGCATTTGCTTCACAGAACCGCTTTTCTGCAGGGAACATTAACTCTTGTTCAGGACGAAAGAAAGCACAGAGCCCCAGATTTGCTGTTGCCCTGGAGAGCTTGCAGAGCACTGGGGAAAGGCACGCAGAGAATTCCCTGCTAGCACCTTCTCTGTGCCTGGGAATGAGAAGTCTTCACGTTGTTACTCGGAATCGCATTTGCGTCGCTGAAGAGAACACTAACGCTTGTTCAGGACGAAAGAAAACACAGAGCCCCAGATTTGCTGTTGCCCTGGAGAGCTTGCAGAGCACTGGGGAAAGGCAGGCAGAGAATTCCCTGCTAGCACCTTCTCTGTGTCCGGGAAGGAAAACTGTTCGCATTTGCTTCACAGAACCGCTTTTCTGCAGGGAACATTAACGCTTGTTCAGGACGAAAGAAAGCACAGAGCCCCAGATTTGCTGTTGCCCTGGAGAGCTTGCAGAGCACTGGGGAAAGGCAGGCAGAGAATTCCCTGCTAGCACCTTCTCTGTGTCCGGGAAGGAAAACTGTTCGCATTTGCTTCACAGAACCGCTTTTCTGCAGAGAACACTAACGCTTGTTCAGGACGAAAGAAAGCACAGAGCCCCAGATTTGCTGTTGCCCTGGAGAGCTTGCAGAGCACTGGGGAAAGGCAGGCAGAGAATTCCCTGCTAGCACCTTCTCTGTGTCCGGGAAGGAGAAATGTTCACATTGTTTCACAGAATCGCATTTGCGTCGCTGCAGGGAACATTAACGCTTATTCAGGACGAAAGAAAGCACAGAGCCCCAGATTTGCTGTTGCCCTGGAGAGCTTGCAGAGCACTGGGGAAAGGCAGGCAGAGAATTCCCTGCTAGCACCTTCTCTGTGCCTGGGAAGGAGAGGTCTTCACGTTGTTACTCGGAATCGCATTTGCGTCGCTGTAGAGAACACTAACGCTTGTTCAGGACGAAAGAAAGCACAGAGCCCCAGATTTGCTGTTGCCCTGGAGAGCTTGCAGAGCACTGGGGAAATGCAGGCAGAGAATTCCCTGCTAGCACCTTCTCTGTGTCCGGGAAGGAAAACTGTTCGCATTTGCTTCACAGAACCGCTTTTCTGCAGGGAACATTAACGCTTCTTCAGGACGAAAGAAAGCACAGAGCCCCAGATTTGCTGTTGCCCTGGAGAGCTTGCAGAGCACTGGGGAAAGGCAGGCAGATAATTCCCTGATAGCACCTTCTCTGTGTCCGGGAACGAAAACTGTTCGCATTTGCTTCGCAGAACCGCTTTTCTGCAGAGAACACTAACGCTTGTTCAGGACGAAAGAAAGCACAGAGCCCCAGATTTGCTGTTGCCCTGGAGAGCTTGCAGAGCACTGGGGAAAGGCAGGCAGAGAATTCCCTGCTAGCACCTTCTCTGTGTCCGGGAAGGAGAAATGTTCACGTTGTTACTCGGAATCGCATATGCGTCGCTGTAGAGAACACTAACGCTTGTTCAGGACGAAAGAAAGCACAGAGCGCCAGATTTGCTATTGCCCTGGAGAGCTTGCAGAGCACTGGGGAAAGGCAGGCAGAGAATTCCCCGCTAGCACCTTCTCTGTGTCCGGGAAGGAGAAATGTTCGCATTTGCTTCACAGAACCGCTTTTCTGCAGGGAACATTAACGCTTGTTCAGGACGAAAGAAAGCACAGAGCCCCAGATTTGCTGTTGCCCTGGAGAGCTTGCAGAGCACCGGGGAAAGGCAGGCAGAGAATTCCCTGCTAGCACCTTCTCTGTGTCCGGGAAGGAAAACTGTTCGCATTTGCTTTACAGAACCGCTTTTCTGCAGGGAACATTAACGCTTGTTCAGGACGAAAGAAAGCACAGAGCCCCAGATTTGCTGTTGCCCTGGAGAGCTTGCAGAGCACTGGGGAAAGGCAGGCAGAGAATTCCCTGCTAGCACCTTCTCTGTGTCCGGGAAGGAAAACTGTTCGCATTTGCTTCACAGAACCGCTTTTCTGCAGAGAACACTAACGCTTTTTCAGGACAAAATAAAGCACAGAGCCCCAGATTTGCTGTTTCCCTGGACAGCTTGCAGAGCACTGGGGAAAGGCAGGCAGAGAATTCCCTGCTAGCACCTTCTCTGTGTCCGGGAAGGAGAAATGTTCACATTGTTTCACAGAATCGCATTTGCGTCGCTGCAGGGAACATTAACGCTTATTCAGGACGAAAGAAAGCACAGAGCCCCAGATTTACTGTTGCCCTGGAGAGCTTGCAGAGCACTGGGGAAAGGCAGGCAGAGAATTCCCTGCTAGCACCTTCTCTGTGTCCGGGAAGGAAAACTGTTCGCATTTGCTTCACAGAACCGCTTTTCTGCAGAGAACACTAACGCTTGTTCAGGACGAAAGAAAGCACAGAGCCCCAGATTTGCTGTTGCCCTGGAGAGCTTGCAGAGCACCGGGGAAAGGCAGGCAGAGAATTCCCTGCTAGCACCTTCTCTGTGTCCGGGAAGGAAAACTGTTCGCATTTGCTTTACAGAACCGCTTTTCTGCAGGGAACATTAACGCTTGTTCAGGACGAAAGAAAGCACAGAGCGCCAGATTTGCTGTTGCCCTGGAGAGCTTGCAGAGCACTGGGGAAAGGCAGGCAGAGAATTCCCTGCTAGCACCTTCTCTGTGTCCGGGAAGGAAAACTGTTCACATTTGCTTCACAGAACCGCTTTTCTGCAGAGAACACTAACGCTTGTTCAGGACGAAAGAAAGCACAGAGCCCCAGATTGGCTGTTGCCCTGGAGAGCTTGCAGAGCACTGGGGAAAGGCAGGCAGAGAATTCCCTGCTAGCACCTTCTCTGTGTCCGGGAAGGAAAACTGTTCGCATTTGCTTCACAGAACCGCTTTTCTGCAGGGAACATTAACGCTTCTTCAGGACGAAAGAAAGCACAGAGCCCCAGATTTGCTGTTGCCCTGGAGAGCTTGCAGAGCACTGGGGAAAGGCAGGCAGAGAATTCCCTGCTAGCACCTTCTCTGTGTCCGGGAAGGAAAAGTGTTCGCATTTGCTTCACAGAACCGCTTTTCTGCAGGGAACATTAACGCTTGTTCAGGACGAAAGAAAGCACAGAGCCCCAGATTTGCTGTTGCCCTGGAGAGCTTGCAGAGCACTGGGGAAAGGCAGGCAGAGAATTCCCTGCTAGCATCTTCTCTGTGCCTAGGAAGGAGAAATGTTCACATTGTTTCACAGAATCGCATTTGCGTCGCTGCAGGGAACACTAACGCTTGTTCAGGACAAAAGAAAGCACAGAGCCCCAGATTTCCTGTTGCCCTGGAGAGCTTGCAGAGCACTGGGGAAAGGCAGGCAGAGAATTCCCTGCTAGCACCTTCTCTGTGTCCGGGAAGGAAAACTGTTCGCATTTGCTTCACAGAACCGCTTTTCTGCAGGGAACATTAACGCTTGTTCAGGACGAAAGAAAGCACAGAGCGCCAGATTTGCTGTTGCCCTGGAGAGCTTGCAGAGCACTGGGGAAAGGCAGGCAGAGAATTCCCTGCTAGCACCTTCTCTGTGTCCGGGAAGGAGAAATGTTCACATTGTTTCACAGAATCGCATTTGCGTCGCTGCAGGGAACATTAACGCTTATTCAGGACGAAAGACAGCACAGAGCCCCAGATTTGCTGTTGCCCTGGAGAGCTTGCAGAGCACTGGGGAAAGGCAGGCAGAGAATTCCCTGCTAGCACCTTCTCTGTGCCTGGGAAGGAGAAGTCTTCACGTTGTTACTCGGAATCGCATTTGCGTCGCTGTAGAGAACACTAACGCTTGTTCAGGACGAAAGAAAGCACAGAGCGCCAGATTTGCTGTTGCCCTGGAGAGCTTGCAGAGCACTGGGGAAAGGCAGGCAGAGAATTCCCCGCTAGCACCTTCTCTGTGTCCGGGAAGGAAAACTGTTCGCATTTGCTTCACAGAACCGCTTTTCTGCAGGGAACATTAACGTTTCTTCGGGACGAAAGAAAGCACAGAGCCCCAGATTTGCTGTTGCCCTGGAGAGCTTGCAGAGCACCGGGGAAAGGCAGGCAGAGAATTCCTTGCTAGCACCTTCTCTGTGTCCGGGAAGGAAAACTGTTCGCATTTGCTTCACAGAACCGCTTTTCTGCAGGAAACATTAACGCTTGTTCAGGACGAAAGAAAGCACAGAGCCCCAGATTTGCTGTTGTCCTGGAGAGCTTGCAGAGCACTGGGGAAAGGCAGGCAGAGAATTCCCTGCTAGCACTTTCTCTGTGTCCAGGAAGGAAAACTGTTCGCATTTGGTTCACAGAACCGCTTTTCTACAGAGAACACTAACGCTTGTTCAGGACGAAAGAAAGCACAGAGCCCCAGATTTGCTGTTGCCCTGGAGAGCTTGCAGAGCACTGGGGAAAGGCAGGCAGAGAATTCCCTGCTAGCACCTTCTCTGTGTCCGGGAAGGAGAAATGTTCACATTGTTTCACAGAATCGCATTTGCGTCGCTGCAGGGAACATTAACGCTTGTTCAGGACGAAAGAAAGCACAGAGCCCCAGATTTGCTGTTGCCCTGGAGAGCTTGCAGAGCACTGGGGAAAGGCAGGCAGAGAATTCCCTGCTAGCACCTTCTCTGTGTCCGGGAAGGAAAACTGTTCGCATTTGCTTCACAGAACCGCTTTTCTGCAGGGAACATTAACGCTTGTTCAGGACGAAAGAAAGCACAGAGCCCCAGATTTGCTGTTGCCCTGGAGAGCTTGCAGAGCACTGGGGAAAGGCAGGCAGAGAATTCCCTGCTAGCAGCTTGTCTGTGTGCGGGAAGGAAAACTGTTCGCATTTGCTTCACAGAACCACTTTTCTGCAGGGAACATTAACGCTTGTTCAGGACGAAAGAAAGCACAGAGCGCCAGATTTGCTGTTGCCCTGGAGAGCTTGCAGAGCACTGGGGAAAGGCAGGCAGAGAATTCCCTGATAGCACCTTCTCTGTGTCCGGGAAGGAAAACTGTTCGCATTTGCTTCACAGAACCGCTTTTCTGCAGAGAACACTAACGCTTGTTCAGGACGAAAGAAAGCACAGAGCCCCAGATTTGCTGTTGTCCTGGAGAGCTTGCAGAGCACTGGGGAAAGGCAGGCAGAGAATTCCCTGCTAGCATCTTCTCTGTGCCTAGGAAGGAGAAATGTTCACATTGTTTCACAGAATCGCATTTGCGTCGCTGCAGGGAACACTAACGCTTGTTCAGGACGAAAGAAAGCACAGAGCCCCAGATTTGCTGTTGCCCTGGAGAGCTTGCAGAGCACTGGGGAAAGGCAGGCAGAGAATTCCCCGCTAGCACCTTCTCTGTGTCCGGGAAGGAAAACTGTTCGCATTTGCTTCACAGAACCGCTTTTCTGCAGGGAACATTAACGCTTGTTCAGGACGAAAGAAAGCACAGAGCGCCAGATTTGCTGTTGCCCTGGAGAGCTTGCAGAGCACTGGGGATAGGCAGGCAGAGAATTCCCTGCTAGCACCTTCTCTGTGCCTAGGAAGGAGAAATGTTCACATTGTTTCACAGAATCGCATTTGTGTCGCTGCAGGGAACATTAACGCTTGTTCAGGACGAAAGAAAGCACAGAGCGCCAGATTTGCTGTTGCCCTGGAGAGCTTGCAGAGCACTGGGGAAAGGCAGGCAGAGAATTCCCTGCTAGCACCTTCTCTGTTTCCGGGAAGGAAAACTGTTCGCGTTTGCTTCACAGAACCGCTTTTCTGCAGGGAACATTAACGCTTGTTCAGGACGAAAGAAAGCACAGAGCCCCAGATTTGCTGTTGCCCTGGAGAGCTTGCAGAGCACTGGGGAAAGGCAGGCAGAGAATTCCCTGCTAGCACCTTCTCTGTGTCCGGGAAGGAGAAATGTTCACATTGTTTCACAGAATCGCATTTGCGTCGCTGCAGGGAACATTAACGCTTGTTCAGGACGAAAGAAAGCACAGAGCCCCAGATTTGCTGTTGCCCTGGAGAGCTTGCAGAGCACTGGGGAAAGGCAGGCAGAGAATTCCCTGCTAGCACCTTCTCTGTGTCCGGGAAGGAAAACTGTTCGCATTTGCTTCACAGAACCGCTTTTCTGCAGGGACCATTAACGCTTGTTCAGGACGAAAGAAAGCACAGAGCCCCAGATTTGCTGTTGCCCTGGAGAGCTTGCAGAGCACCGGGGAAAGGCAGGCAGAGAATTCCCTGCTAGCACCTTCTCTGTGTCCGGGAAGGAAAACTGTTCGCATTTGCTTCACAGAACCGCTTTTCTGCAGAGAACACTAACTTTTGTTCAGGACGAAAGAAAGCACAGAGCCCCAGATTGGCTGTTGCCCTGGAGAGCTTGCAGAGCACTGGGGAAAGGCAGGCAGAGAATTCCCTGCTAGCACCTTCTCTGTGTCCGGGAAGGAAAACTGTTCGCATTTGCTTCACAGAACCGCTTTTCTGCAGGGAACATTAACGCTTCTTCAGGACGAAAGAAAGCACAGAGCCCCAGATTTGCTGTTGCCCTGGAGAGCTTGCAGAGCACTGGGGAAAGGCAGGCAGAGAATTCCCTGCTAGCACCTTCTCTGTGTCCGGGAAGGAAAAGTGTTCGCATTTGCTTCACAGAACCGCTTTTCTGCAGGGAACATTAACGCTTGTTCAGGACGAAAGAAAGCACAGAGCCCCAGATTTGCTGTTGCCCTGGAGAGCTTGCAGAGCACTGGGGAAAGGCAGGCAGAGAATTCCCTGCTAGCATCTTCTCTGTGCCTAGGAAGGAGAAATGTTCACATTGTTTCACAGAATCGCATTTGCGTCGCTGCAGGGAACACTAACGCTTGTTCAGGACAAAAGAAAGCACAGAGCCCCAGATTTGCTGTTGCCCTGGAGAGCTTGCAGAGCACTGGGGAAAGGCAGGCAGAGAATTCCCTGCTAGCACCTTCTCTGTGTCCGGGAAGGAAAACTGTTCGCATTTGCTTCACAGAACCGCTTTTCTGCAGGGAACATTAACGCTTGTTCAGGACGAAAGAAAGCACAGAGCGCCAGATTTGCTGTTGCCCTGGAGAGCTTGCAGAGCACTGGGGAAAGGCAGGCAGAGAATTCCCTGCTAGCACCTTCTCTGTGTCCGGGAAGGAGAAATGTTCACATTGTTTCACAGAATCGCATTTGCGTCGCTGCAGGGAACATTAACGCTTATTCAGGACGAAAGAAAGCACAGAGCGCCAGATTTGCTGTTGCCCTGGAGAGCTTGCAGAGCACTGGGGAAAGGCAGGCAGAGAATTCCCTGCTAGCACCTTCTCTGTGCCTGGGAAGGAGAAGTCTTCACGTTGTTACTCGGAATCGCATTTGCGTCGCTGTAGAGAACACTAACGCTTGTTCAGGACGAAAGAAAGCACAGAGCGCCAGATTTGCTGTTGCCCTGGAGAGCTTGCAGAGCACTGGGGAAAGGCAGGCAGAGAATTCCCCGCTAGCACCTTCTCTGTGTCCGGGAAGGAAAACTGTTCGCATTTGCTTCACAGAACCGCTTTTCTGCAGGGAACATTAACGCTTGTTCAGGACGAAAGAAAGCACAGAGCCCCAGATTTGCTGTTGTCCTGGAGAGCTTGCAGAGCACTGGGGAAAGGCAGGCAGAGAATTCCCTGCTAGCACTTTCTCTGTGTCCAGGAAGGAAAACTGTTCGCATTTGGTTCACAGAACCGCTTTTCTGCAGGGAACACTAACGCTTGTTCAGGACGAAAGAAAGCACAGAGCCCCAGATTTGCTGTTGCCCTGGAGAGCTTGCAGAGCACTGGGGAAAGGCAGGCAGAGAATTCCCTGCTAGCACCTTCTCTGTGTCCGGGAAGGAGAAATGTTCACATTGTTTCACAGAATCGCATTTGCGTCGCTGCAGGGAACATTAACGCTTGTTCAGGACGAAAGAAAGCACAGAGCCCCAGATTTGCTGTTGCCCTGGAGAGCTTGCAGAGCACTGGGGAAAGGCAGGCAGAGAATTCCCTGCTAGCACCTTCTCTGTGTCCGGGAAGGAAAACTGTTCGCATTTGCTTCACAGAACCGCTTTTCTGCAGGGACCATTAACGCTTGTTCAGGACGAAAGAAAGCACAGAGCCCCAGATTTGCTGTTGCCCTGGAGAGCTTGCAGAGCACCGGGGAAAGGCAGGCAGAGAATTCCCTGCTAGCACCTTCTCTGTGTCCGGGAAGGAAAACTGTTCGCATTTGCTTCACAGAACCGCTTTTCTGCAGAGAACACTAACGCTTGTTCAGGACGAAAGAAAGCACAGAGCCCCAGATTGGCTGTTGCCCTGGAGAGCTTGCAGAGCACTGGGGAAAGGCAGGCAGAGAATTCCCTGCTAGCACCTTCTCTGTGTCCGGGAAGGAAAACTGTTCGCATTTGCTTCACAGAACCGCTTTTCTGCAGGGAACATTAACGCTTCTTCAGGACGAAAGAAAGCACAGAGCCCCAGATTTGCTGTTGCCCTGGAGAGCTTGCAGAGCACTGGGGAAAGGCAGGCAGAGAATTCCCTGCTAGCACCTTCTCTGTGTCCGGGAAGGAAAAGTGTTCGCATTTGCTTCACAGAACCGCTTTTCTGCAGGGAACATTAACGCTTGTTCAGGACGAAAGAAAGCACAGAGCCCCAGATTTGCTGTTGCCCTGGAGAGCTTGCAGAGCACTGGGGAAAGGCAGGCAGAGAATTCCCTGCTAGCATCTTCTCTGTGCCTAGGAAGGAGAAATGTTCACATTGTTTCACAGAATCGCATTTGCGTCGCTGCAGGGAACACTAACGCTTGTTCAGGACAAAAGAAAGCACAGAGCCCCAGATTTGCTGTTGCCCTGGAGAGCTTGCAGAGCACTGGGGAAAGGCAGGCAGAGAATTCCCTGCTAGCACCTTCTCTGTGTCCGGGAAGGAAAACTGTTCGCATTTGCTTCACAGAACCGCTTTTCTGCAGGGAACATTAACGCTTGTTCAGGACGAAAGAAAGCACAGAGCGCCAGATTTGCTGTTGCCCTGGAGAGCTTGCAGAGCACTGGGGAAAGGCAGGCAGAGAATTCCCTGCTAGCACCTTCTCTGTGTCCGGGAAGGAGAAATGTTCACATTGTTTCACAGAATCGCATTTGCGTCGCTGCAGGGAACATTAACGCTTATTCAGGACGAAAGAAAGCACAGAGCGCCAGATTTGCTGTTGCCCTGGAGAGCTTGCAGAGCACTGGGGAAAGGCAGGCAGAGAATTCCCTGCTAGCACCTTCTCTGTGCCTGGGAAGGAGAAGTCTTCACGTTGTTACTCGGAATCGCATTTGCGTCGCTGTAGAGAACACTAACGCTTGTTCAGGACGAAAGAAAGCACAGAGCGCCAGATTTGCTGTTGCCCTGGAGAGCTTGCAGAGCACTGGGGAAAGGCAGGCAGAGAATTCCCCGCTAGCACCTTCTCTGTGTCCGGGAAGGAAAACTGTTCGCATTTGCTTCACAGAACCGCTTTTCTGCAGGGAACATTAACGCTTGTTCAGGACGAAAGAAAGCACAGAGCCCCAGATTTGCTGTTGTCCTGGAGAGCTTGCAGAGCACTGGGGAAAGGCAGGCAGAGAATTCCCTGCTAGCACTTTCTCTGTGTCCAGGAAGGAAAACTGTTCGCATTTGGTTCACAGAACCGCTTTTCTGCAGGGAACACTAACGCTTGTTCAGGACGAAAGAAAGCACAGAGCCCCAGATTTGCTGTTGCCCTGGAGAGCTTGCAGAGCACTGGGGAAAGGCAGGCAGAGAATTCCCTGCTAGCACCTTCTCTGTGTCCGGGAAGGAGAAATGTTCACATTGTTTCACAGAATCGCATTTGCGTCGCTGCAGGGAACATTAACGCTTGTTCAGGACGAAAGAAAGCACAGAGCCCCAGATTTGCTGTTGCCCTGGAGAGCTTGCAGAGCACTGGGGAAAGGCAGGCAGAGAATTCCCTGCTAGCACCTTCTCTGTGTCCGGGAAGGAAAACTGTTCGCATTTGCTTCACAGAACCGCTTTTCTGCAGGGAACATTAACGCTTGTTCAGGACGAAAGAAAGCACAGAGCCCCAGATTTGCTGTTGCCCTGGAGAGCTTGCAGAGCACTGGGGAAAGGCAGGCAGAGAATTCCCTGCTAGCAGCTTGTCTGTGTGCGGGAAGGAAAACTGTTCGCATTTGCTTCACAGAACCACTTTTCTGCAGGGAACATTAACGCTTGTTCAGGACGAAAGAAAGCACAGAGCGCCAGATTTGCTGTTGCCCTGGAGAGCTTGCAGAGCACTGGGGAAAGGCAGGCAGAGAATTCCCTGATAGCACCTTCTCTGTGTCCGGGAAGGAAAACTGTTCGCATTTGCTTCACAGAACCGCTTTTCTGCAGAGAACACTAACGCTTGTTCAGGACGAAAGAAAGCACAGAGCCCCAGATTTGCTGTTGTCCTGGAGAGCTTGCAGAGCACTGGGGAAAGGCAGGCAGAGAATTCCCTGCTAGCATCTTCTCTGTGCCTAGGAAGGAGAAATGTTCACATTGTTTCACAGAATCGCATTTGCGTCGCTGCAGGGAACACTAACGCTTGTTCAGGACGAAAGAAAGCACAGAGCCCCAGATTTGCTGTTGCCCTGGAGAGCTTGCAGAGCACTGGGGAAAGGCAGGCAGAGAATTCCCCGCTAGCACCTTCTCTGTGTCCGGGAAGGAAAACTGTTCGCATTTGCTTCACAGAACCGCTTTTCTGCAGGGAACATTAACGCTTGTTCAGGACGAAAGAAAGCACGGAGCCCCAGATTTGCTGTTGCCCTGGAGAGCTTGCAGAGCACTGGGGAAAGGCAGGCAGAGAATTCCCTGCTAGCACCTTGTCTGTGTGCGGGAAGGAAAACTGTTCGCATTTGCTTCACAGAACCGCTTTTCTGCAGGGAACATTAACGCTTGTTCAGGACGAAAGAAAGCACAGAGCGCCAGATTTGCTGTTGCCCTGGAGAGCTTGCAGAGCACTGGGGAAAGGCAGGCAGAGAATTCCCTGCTAGCACCTTCTCTGTGTCCGGGAAGGAAAACTGTTCGCATTTGCTTCACAGAACCGCTTTTCTGCAGAGAACACTAACGCTTGTTCAGGACGAAAGAAAGCACAGAGCCCCAGATTTGCTGTTGCCCTGGAGAGCTTGCAGAGCACTGGGGATAGGCAGGCAGAGAATTCCCTGCTAGCACCTTCTCTGTGCCTAGGAAGGAGAAATGTTCACATTGTTTCACAGAATCGCATTTGTGTCGCTGCAGGGAACATTAACGCTTGTTCAGGACGAAAGAAAGCACAGAGCGCCAGATTTGCTGTTGCCCTGGAGAGCTTGCAGAGCACTGGGGAAAGGCAGGCAGAGAATTCCCTGCTAGCACCTTCTCTGTTTCCGGGAAGGAAAACTGTTCGCGTTTGCTTCACAGAACCGCTTTTCTGCAGGGAACATTAACGCTTGTTCAGGACGAAAGAAAGCACAGAGCCCCAGATTTGCTGTTGCCCTGGAGAGCTTGCAGAGCACTGGGGAAAGGCAGGCAGAGAATTCCCTGCTAGCACCTTCTCTGTGTCCGGGAAGGAGAAATGTTCACATTGTTTCACAGAATCGCATTTGCGTCGCTGCAGGGAACATTAACGCTTGTTCAGGACGAAAGAAAGCACAGAGCCCCAGATTTGCTGTTGCCCTGGAGAGCTTGCAGAGCACTGGGGAAAGGCAGGCAGAGAATTCCCTGCTAGCACCTTCTCTGTGTCCGGGAAGGAAAACTGTTCGCATTTGCTTCACAGAACCGCTTTTCTGCAGGGACCATTAACGCTTGTTCAGGACGAAAGAAAGCACGGAGCCCCAGATTTGCTGTTGCCCTGGAGAGCTTGCAGAGCACTGGGGAAAGGCAGGCAGAGAATTCCCTGCTAGCACCTTCTCTGTGTCCGGGAAGGAAAACTGTTCGCATTTGCTTCACAGAACCGCTTTTCTGCAGGGAACATTAACGCTTGTTCAGGACGAAAGAAAGCACGGAGCCCCAGATTTGCTGTTGCCCTGGAGAGCTTGCAGAGCACTGGATAAAGGCAGGCAGAGAATTCCCTGCTAGCACCTTCTCTGTGTCCGGGAAGGAGAAATGTTCACATTGTTTCACAGAATCGCATTTGCGTCGCTGCAGAGAACACTAACGCTTGTTCAGGACGAAAGAAAGCACAGAGCCCCAGATTTGCTGTTGCCCTGGAGAGCTTGCAGAGCACTGGGGAAAGGCAGGCAGAGAATTCCCTGCTAGCACCTTCTCTGTGTCCGGGAAGGAAAACTGTTCGCATTTGCTTCACAGAACCGCTTTTCTGCAGGGAACATTAACGCTTGTTCAGGACGAAAGAAAGCACAGAGCCCCAGATTTGCTGTTGCCCTGGAGAGCTTGCAGAGCACTGGGGAAAGGCAGGCAGAGAATTCCCTGCTAGCACCTTCTCTGTGCCTGGGAATGAGAAGTCTTCACGTTGTTACTCGGAATCGCATTTGCGTCGCTGAAGAGAACACTAACGCTTGTTCAGGACGAAAGAAAACACAGAGCCCCAGATTTGCTGTTGCCCTGGAGAGCTTGCAGAGCACTGGGGAAAGGCAGGCAGAGAATTCCCTGCTAGCACCTTCTCTGTGTCCGGGAAGGAAAACTGTTCGCATTTGCTTCACAGAACCGCTTTTCTGCAGGGAACATTAACGTTTCTTCGGGACGAAAGAAAGCACAGAGCCCCAGATTTGCTGTTGCCCTGGAGAGCTTGCAGAGCACCGGGGAAAGGCAGGCAGAGAATTCCTTGCTAGCACCTTCTCTGTGTCCGGGAAGGAAAACTGTTCGCATTTGCTTCACAGAACCGCTTTTCTGCAGGGAACACTAACGCTTGTTCAGGACGAAAGAAAGCACAGAGCCCCAGATTTGCTGTTGTCCTGGAGAGCTTGCAGAGCACTGGGGAAAGGCAGGCAGAGAATTCCCTGCTAGCACCTTCTCTGTGTCCAGGAAGGAAAACTGTTCGCATTTGGTTCACAAAACCGCTTTTCTGCAGAGAACACTAACGCTTGTTCAGGACGAAAGAAAGCACAGAGCCCCAGATTTGTTGTTGCCCTGGAGAGCTTGCAGAGCACTGGGGAAAGGCAGGCAGAGAATTCCCTGCTAGCACCTTCTCTGTGTCCGGGAAGGAGAAATGTTCACATTGTTTCACAGAATCGCATTTGCGTCGCTGCAGGGAACATTAACGCTTGTTCAGGACGAAAGAAAGCACAGAGCCCCAGATTTGCTGTTGCCCTGGAGAGCTTGCAGAGCACTGGGGAAAGGCAGGCAGAGAATTCCCTGCTAGCACCTTCTCTGTGTCCGGGAAGGAAAACTGTTCGCATTTGCTTCACAGAACCGCTTTTCTGCAGGGAACATTAACGCTTGTTCAGGACGAAAGAAAGCACAGAGCCCCAGATTTGCTGTTGCCCTGGAGAGCTTGCAGAGCACTGGGGAAAGGCAGGCAGAGAATTCCCTGCTAGCAGCTTGTCTGTGTGCGGGAAGGAAAACTGTTCGCATTTGCTTCACAGAACCACTTTTCTGCAGGGAACATTAACGCTTGTTCAGGACGAAAGAAAGCACAGAGCGCCAGATTTGCTGTTGCCCTGGAGAGCTTGCAGAGCACTGGGGAAAGGCAGGCAGAGAATTCCCTGATAGCACCTTCTCTGTGTCCGGGAAGGAAAACTGTTCGCATTTGCTTCACAGAACCGCTTTTCTGCAGAGAACAGTAACGCTTGTTCAGGACGAAAGAAAGCACAGAGCCCCAGATTTGCTGTTGTCCTGGAGAGCTTGCAGAGCACTGGGGAAAGGCAGGCAGAGAATTCCCTGCTAGCATCTTCTCTGTGCCTAGGAAGGAGAAATGTTCACATTGTTTCACAGAATCGCATTTGCGTCGCTGCAGGGAACACTAACGCTTGTTCAGGACGAAAGAAAGCACAGAGCCCCAGATTTGCTGTTGCCCTGGAGAGCTTGCAGAGCACTGGGGAAAGGCAGGCAGAGAATTCCCCGCTAGCACCTTCTCTGTGTCCGGGAAGGAAAACTGTTCGCATTTGCTTCACAGAACCGCTTTTCTGCAGGGAACATTAACGCTTGTTCAGGACGAAAGAAAGCACGGAGCCCCAGATTTGCTGTTGCCCTGGAGAGCTTGCAGAGCACTGGGGAAAGGCAGGCAGAGAATTCCCTGCTAGCACCTTGTCTGTGTGCGGGAAGGAAAACTGTTCGCATTTGCTTCACAGAACCGCTTTTCTGCAGGGAACATTAACGCTTGTTCAGGACGAAAGAAAGCACAGAGCGCCAGATTTGCTGTTGCCCTGGAGAGCTTGCAGAGCACTGGGGAAAGGCAGGCAGAGAATTCCCTGCTAGCACCTTCTCTGTGTCCGGGAAGGAAAACTGTTCGCATTTGCTTCACAGAACCGCTTTTCTGCAGAGAACACTAACGCTTGTTCAGGACGAAAGAAAGCACAGAGCCCCAGATTTGCTGTTGCCCTGGAGAGCTTGCAGAGCACTGGGGATAGGCAGGCAGAGAATTCCCTGCTAGCACCTTCTCTGTGCCTAGGAAGGAGAAATGTTCACATTGTTTCACAGAATCGCATTTGCGTCGCTGCAGGGAACATTAACGCTTGTTCAGGACGAAAGAAAGCACAGAGCGCCAGATTTGCTGTTGCCCTGGAGAGCTTGCAGAGCACTGGGGAAAGGCAGGCAGAGAATTCCCTGCTAGCACCTTCTCTGTGTCCGGGAAGGAAAACTGTTCGCGTTTGCTTCACAGAACCGCTTTTCTGCAGGGAACATTAACGCTTGTTCAGGACGAAAGAAAGCACAGAGCCCCAGATTTGCTCTTGCCCTGGAGAGCTTGCAGAGCACTGGGGAAAGGCAGGCAGAGAATTCCCTGCTAGCACCTTCTCTGTGTCCGGGAAGGAGAAATGTTCACATTGTTTCACAGAATCGCATTTGCGTCGCTGCAGGGAACATTAACGCTTGTTCAGGACGAAAGAAAGCACAGAGCCCCAGATTTGCTGTTGCCCTGGAGAGCTTGCAGAGCACTGGGGAAAGGCAGGCAGAGAATTCCCTGCTAGCACCTTCTCTGTGTCCGGGAAGGAAAAGTGTTCGCATTTGCTTCACAGAACCGCTTTTCTGCAGGGACCATTAACGCTTGTTCAGGACGAAAGAAAGCACGGAGCCCCAGATTTGCTGTTGCCCTGGAGAGCTTGCAGAGCACTGGGGAAAGGCAGGCAGAGAATTCCCTGCTAGCACCTTCTCTGTGTCCGGGAAGGAAAACTGTTCGCATTTGCTTCACAGAACTGCTTTTCTGCAGGGAACATTAACGCTTGTTCAGGACGAAAGAAAGCACGGAGCCCCAGATTTGCTGTTGCCCTGGAGAGCTTGCAGAGCACTGGGGAAAGGCAGGCAGAGAATTCCCTGCTAGCACCTTCTCTGTGCCTGGGAATGTAAAGTCTTCACGTTGTTACTCGGAATCACATTTGCGTCGCTGAAGAGAACACTAACGCTTGTTCAGGACGAAAGAAAACACAGAGCCCCAGATTTGCTGTTGCCCTGGAGAGCTTGCAGAGCACTGGGGAAAGGCAGGCAGAGAATTCCCTGCTAGCACCTTCTCTGTGTCCGGGAAGGAAAACTGTTCGCATTTGCTTCACAGAACCGCTTTTCTGCAGGGAACATTAACGCTTGTTCAGGACGAAAGAAAGCACAGAGCGCCAGATTTGCTGTTGCCCTGGAGAGCTTGCAGAGCACTGGGGAAAGGCAGGCAGAGAATTCCCTGATAGCACCTTCTCTGTGTCCGGGAAGGAAAACTGTTCGCATTTGCTTCACAGAACCGCTTTTCTGCAGAGAACACTAACGCTTGTTCAGGACGAAAGAAAGCACAGAGCCCCAGATTTGCTGTTGCCCTGGAGAGCTTGCAGAGCACTGGGGAAAGGCAGTCAGAGAATTCCCTGCTAGCACCTTCTCTGTGTCCGGGAAGGAGAAATGTTCACATTGTTTCACAGAATCGCATTTGCGTCGCTGCAGGGAACATTAACGCTTATTCAGGACGAAAGAAAGCACAGAGCCCCAGATTTGCTGTTGCCCTGGAGAGCTTGCAGAGCACTGGGGAAAGGCAGGCAGAGAATTCCCTGCTAGCACCTTCTCTGTGCCTGGGAAGGAGAAGTCTTCACGTTGTTACTCGGAATCGCATTTGCGTCGCTGTAGAGAACACTAACGCTTGTTCAGGACGAAAGAAAGCACAGAGCCCCAGATTTGCTGTTGCCCTGGAGAGCTTGCAGAGCACTGGGGAAAGGCAGGCAGAGAATTCCCTGCTAGCACCTTCTCTGTGTCCGGGAAGGAAAACTGTTCGCATTTGCTTCACAGAACCGCTTTTCTGCAGGGAACATTAACGCTTCTTCAGGACGAAAGAAAGCACAGAGCCCCAGATTTGCTGTTGCCCTGGAGAGCTTGCAGAGCACTGGGGAAAGGCAGGCAGAGAATTCCCTGATAGCACCTTCTCTGTGTCCGGGAACGAAAACTGTTCGCATTTGCTTCACAGAACCGCTTTTCTGCAGAGAACACTAACGCTTGTTCAGGACGAAAGAAAGCACAGAGCCCCAGATTTGCTGTTGCCCTGGAGAGCTTGCAGAGCAC
Source organism: Strix aluco (assembly GCF_031877795.1). Taxonomy (NCBI): domain Eukaryota; kingdom Metazoa; phylum Chordata; class Aves; order Strigiformes; family Strigidae; genus Strix; species Strix aluco. The sequence continues at coordinate 10,910,834 of NC_133932.1, forward strand.
TGGGGAAAGGCAGGCAGAGAATTCCCTGCTAGCACCTTCTCTGTGTCCGGGAAGGAGAAATGTTCACGTTGTTACTCGGAATCGCATATGCGTCGCTGTAGAGAACACTAACGCTTGTTCAGGACGAAAGAAAGCACAGAGCGCCAGATTTGCTATTGCCCTGGAGAGCTTGCAGAGCACTGGGGAAAGGCAGGCAGAGAATTCCCTGCTAGCACCTTCTCTGTGTCCGGGAAGGAAAACTGTTCGCATTTGCTTCACAGAACCGCTTTTCTGCAGAGAACACTAACGCTTGTTCAGGACAAAATAAAGCACAGAGCCCCAGATTTGCTGTTTCCCTGGACAGCTTGCAGAGCACTGGGGAAAGGCAGGCAGAGAATTCCCTGCTAGCACCTTCTCTGTGTCCGGGAAGGAGAAATGTTCACATTGTTTCACAGAATCGCATTTGCGTCGCTGCAGGGAACATTAACGCTTATTCAGGACGAAAGAAAGCACAGAGCCCCAGATTTACTGTTGCCCTGGAGAGCTTGCAGAGCACTGGGGAAAGGCAGGCAGAGAATTCCCTGCTAGCACCTTCTCTGTGTCCGGGAAGGAAAACTGTTCGCATTTGCTTCACAGAACCGCTTTTCTGCAGAGAACACTAACTCTTGTTCAGGACGAAAGGAAGCACAGAGCCCCAGATTTGCTGTTGCCCTGGAGAGCTTGCAGAGCACTGGGGAAAGGCAGGCAGAGAATTCCCTGCTAGCACCTTCTCTGTGCCTGGGAATGTAAAGTCTTCACGTTGTTACTCGGAATCGCATTTGCGTCGCTGAAGAGAACACTAACGCTTGTTCAGGACGAAAGAAAACACAGAGCCCCAGATTTGCTGTTGCCCTGGAGAGCTTGCAGAGCACTGGGGAAAGGCAGGCAGAGAATTCCCTGCTAGCACCTTCTCTGTGTCCGGGAAGGAAAACTGTTCGCATTTGCTTCACAGAACCGCTTTTCTGCAGGGAACATTAACGCTTGTTCAGGACGAAAGAAAGCACAGAGCGCCAGATTTGCTGTTGCCCTGGAGAGCTTGCAGAGCACTGGGGAAAGGCAGGCAGAGAATTCCCTGATAGCACCTTCTCTGTGTCCGGGAAGGAAAACTGTTCGCATTTGCTTCACAGAACCGCTTTTCTGCAGAGAACACTAACGCTTGTTCAGGACGAAAGAAAGCACAGAGCCCCAGATTTGCTGTTGCCCTGGAGAGCTTGCAGAGCACTGGGGAAAGGCAGTCAGAGAATTCCCTGCTAGCACCTTCTCTGTGTCCGGGAAGGAGAAATGTTCACATTGTTTCACAGAATCGCATTTGCGTCGCTGCAGGGAACATTAACGCTTATTCAGGACGAAAGAAAGCACAGAGCCCCAGATTTGCTGTTGCCCTGGAGAGCTTGCAGAGCACTGGGGAAAGGCAGGCAGAGAATTCCCTGCTAGCACCTTCTCTGTGCCTGGGAAGGAGAAGTCTTCACGTTGTTACTCGGAATCGCATTTGCGTCGCTGTAGAGAACACTAACGCTTGTTCAGGACGAAAGAAAGCACAGAGCCCCAGATTTGCTGTTGCCCTGGAGAGCTTGCAGAGCACTGGGGAAAGGCAGGCAGAGAATTCCCTGCTAGCACCTTCTCTGTGTCCGGGAAGGAAAACTGTTCGCATTTGCTTCACAGAACCGCTTTTCTGCAGGGAACATTAACGCTTCTTCAGGACGAAAGAAAGCACAGAGCCCCAGATTTGCTGTTGCCCTGGAGAGCTTGCAGAGCACTGGGGAAAGGCAGGCAGAGAATTCCCTGATAGCACCTTCTCTGTGTCCGGGAACGAAAACTGTTCGCATTTGCTTCACAGAACCGCTTTTCTGCAGAGAACACTAACGCTTGTTCAGGACGAAAGAAAGCACAGAGCCCCAGATTTGCTGTTGCCCTGGAGAGCTTGCAGAGCACTGGGGAAAGGCAGGCAGAGAATTCCCTGCTAGCACCTTCTCTGTGTCCGGGAAGGAGAAATGTTCACGTTGTTACTCGGAATCGCATATGCGTCGCTGTAGAGAACACTAACGCTTGTTCAGGACGAAAGAAAGCACAGAGCGCCAGATTTGCTATTGCCCTGGAGAGCTTGCAGAGCACTGGGGAAAGGCAGGCAGAGAATTCCCTGCTAGCACCTTCTCTGTGTCCGGGAAGGAAAACTGTTCGCATTTGCTTCACAGAACCGCTTTTCTGCAGAGAACACTAACGCTTGTTCAGGACAAAATAAAGCACAGAGCCCCAGATTTGCTGTTTCCCTGGACAGCTTGCAGAGCACTGGGGAAAGGCAGGCAGAGAATTCCCTGCTAGCACCTTCTCTGTGTCCGGGAAGGAGAAATGTTCACATTGTTTCACAGAATCGCATTTGCGTCGCTGCAGGGAACATTAACGCTTATTCAGGACGAAAGAAAGCACAGAGCCCCAGATTTACTGTTGCCCTGGAGAGCTTGCAGAGCACTGGGGAAAGGCAGGCAGAGAATTCCCTGCTAGCACCTTCTCTGTGTCCGGGAAGGAAAACTGTTCGCATTTGCTTCACAGAACCGCTTTTCTGCAGAGAACACTAACTCTTGTTCAGGACGAAAGGAAGCACAGAGCCCCAGATTTGCTGTTGCCCTGGAGAGCTTGCAGAGCACTGGGGAAAGGCAGGCAGAGAATTCCCTGCTAGCACCTTCTCTGTGTCCGGGAAGGAGAAATGTTCACATTGTTTCACAGAATCGCATTTGCGTCGCTGCAGGGAACATTAACGCTTATTCAGGACGAAAGAAAGCACAGAGCCCCAGATTTGCTGTTGCCCTGGAGAGCTTGCAGAGCACTGGGGAAAGGCAGGCAGAGAATTCCCTGCTAGCACCTTCTCTGTGCCTGGGAAGGAGAAGTCTTCACGTTGTTACTCGGAATCGCATTTGCGTCGCTGTAGAGAACACTAACGCTTGTTCAGGACGAAAGAAAGCACAGAGCCCCAGATTTGCTGTTGCCCTGGAGAGCTTGCAGAGCACTGGGGAAAGGCAGGCAGAGAATTCCCTGCTAGCACCTTCTCTGTGTCCGGGAAGGAAAACTGTTCGCATTTGCTTCACAGAACCGCTTTTCTGCAGGGAACATTAACGCTTCTTCAGGACGAAAGAAAGCACAGAGCCCCAGATTTGCTGTTGCCCTGGAGAGCTTGCAGAGCACTGGGGAAAGGCAGGCAGAGAATTCCCTGATAGCACCTTCTCTGTGTCCGGGAACGAAAACTGTTCGCATTTGCTTCACAGAACCGCTTTTCTGCAGAGAACACTAACGCTTGTTCAGGACGAAAGAAAGCACAGAGCCCCAGATTTGCTGTTGCCCTGCAGAGCTTGCAGAGCACTGGGGAAAGGCAGGCAGAGAATTCCCTGCTAGCACCTTCTCTGTGTCCGGGAAGGAGAAATGTTCACGTTGTTACTCGGAATCGCATTTGCGTCGCTGTAGAGAACACTAACGCTTGTTCAGGACGAAAGAAAGCACAGAGCGCCAGATTTGCTATTGCCCTGGAGAGCTTGCAGAGCACTGGGGAAAGGCAGGCAGAGAATTCCCTGCTAGCACCTTCTCTGTGTCCGGGAAGGAGAAGTCTTCACGTTGTTACTCGGAATCGCATTTGCGTCGCTGTAGAGAACACTAACGCTTGTTCAGGACGAAAGAAAGCACAGAGCCCCAGATTTGCTGTTGCCCTGGAGAGCTTGCAGAGCACCGGGGAAAGGCAGGCAGAGAATTCCCCGCTAGCACCTTCTCTGTGTCCGGGAAGGAAAACTGTTCGCATTTGCTTCACAGAACCGCTTTTCTGCAGGGAACATTAACGCTTGTTCAGGACGAAAGAAAGCACAGAGCGCCAGATTTGCTGTTTCCCTGGAGAGCTTGCAGAGCACTGGGGAAAGGCAGGCAGAGAATTCCCTGCTAGCACCTTCTCTGTGTCCGGGAAGGAAAACTGTTCGCATTTGCTTCACAGAACCGCTTTTCTGCAGGGAACATTAACGCTTGTTCAGAACGAAAGAAAGCACAGAGCCCCAGATTTGCTGTTGCCCTGGAGAGCTTGCAGAGCACTGGGGAAAGGCAGGCAGAGAATTCCCTGCTAGCACCTTCTCTGTGTCCGGGAATGAAAACTGTTCACATTTGCTTCACAGAACCGCTTTTCTGCAGAGAAAACTAACGCTTGTTCAGGACGAAAGAAAGCACAGAGCCCCAGATTTGCTGTTGCCCTGGAGAGCTTGCAGAGCACTGGGGAAAGGCAGGCAGAGAATTCCCTGCTAGCACCTTCTCTGTGCCTAGGAAGGAGAAATGTTCACATTGTTTCACAGAATCGCATTTGCGTCGCTGCAGGGAACATTAACTGTTGTTCAGGACGAAAGAAAGCACAGAGCCCCAGATTTGCTGTTGCCCTGGAGAACTTGCAGAGCACTGGGGAAAGGCAGGCAGAGAATTCCCTGCTAGCACCTTCTCTGTGTCCGGGAAGGAAAACTGTTCGCATTTGCTTCACAGAACTGCTATTCTGCAGGGAACATTAACGCTTGTTCAGGACGAAAGAAAGCACAGAGCCCCAGATTTGCTGTTGCCCTGGAGAGCTTGCAGAGCACTGGGGAAAGGCAGGCAGAGAATTCCCTGCTAGCACCTTCTCTGTGTCCGGGAAGGAAAACTGTTCGCATTTGCTTCACAGAACCGCTTTTCTGCAGAGAACACTAACGCTTGTTCAGGACGAAAGAAAGCACAGAGCCCCAGATTTGCTGTTGTCCTGGAGAGCTTGCAGAGCACTGGGGAAAGGCAGGCAGAGAATTCCCTGCTAGCATCTTCTCTGTGCCTAGGAAGGAGAAATGTTCACATTGTTTCACAGAATCGCATTTGCGTCGCTGCAGGGAACACTAACGCTTGTTCAGGACGAAAGAAAGCACAGAGCCCCAGATTTGCTGTTGCCCTGGAGAGCTTGCAGAGCACTGGGGAAAGGCAGGCAGAGAATTCCCTGCTAGCACCTTCTCTGTGTCCGGGAAGGAAAACTGTTCGCATTTGCTTCACAGAATCGCATTTGCGTCGCTGCAGGGAACATTAACGCTTATTCAGGACGAAAGAAAGCACAGAGCCCCAGATTTGCTGTTGCCCTGGAGAGCTTGCAGAGCACTGGGGAAAGGCAGGCAGAGAATTCCCTGCTAGCACCTTCTCTGTGCCTGGGAAGGAGAAGTCTTCACTTTGTTACTCGGAATCGCATTTGCGTCGCTGTAGAGAACACTAACGCTTGTTCAGGACGAAAGAAAGCACAGAGCGCCAGATTTGCTGTTGCCCTGGAGAGCTTGCAGAGCACTGGGGAAAGGCATGCAGAGAATTCCCCGCTAGCACCTTCTCTGTGTCCGGGAAGGAAAACTGTTCGCATTTGCTTCACAGAACCGCTTTTCTGAAGGGAACATTAACGCTTATTCAGGACGAAAGAAAGCACAGAGCCCCAGATTTGCTGTTGCCCTGGAGAGCTTGCAGAGCACTGGGGAAAGGCAGGCAGAGAATTCCCTGCTAGCACCTTCTCTGTGTCCGGGAAGGAAAACTGTTCGCATTTGCTTCACAGAACCGCTTTTCTGCAGGGAACATTAACGCTTGTTCAGGACGAAAGAAAGCACAGAGCCCCAGATTTGCTGTTGCCCTGGAGAGCTTGCAGAGCACTGGGGAAAGGCAGGCAGAGAATTCCCTGCTAGCACCTTCTCTGTGTCCGGGAAGGAGAAATGTTCATATTGTTTCACAGAATCGCATTTGCATCGCTGCAGGGAACATTAACGCTTATTCAGGACGAAAGAAAGCACAGAGCCCCAGATTTGCTGTTGCCCTGGAGAGCTTGCAGAGCACTGGGGAAAGGCAGGCAGAGAATTCCCTGCTAGCACCTTCTCTGTGCCTCGGAAGGAGAAGTCTTCACTTTGTTACTCGGAATCGCATTTGCGTCGCTGTAGAGAACACTAACGCTTGTTCAGGACGAAAGAAAGCACAGAGCGCCAGATTTGCTGTTGCCCTGGAGAGCTTGCAGAGCACTGGGGAAAGGCATGCAGAGAATTCCCCGCTAGCACCTTCTCTGTGTCCGGGAAGGAAAACTGTTCGCATTTGCTTCACAGAACCGCTTTTCTGAAGGGAACATTAACGCTTATTCAGGACGAAAGAAAGCACAGAGCCCCAGATTTGCTGTTGCCCTGGAGAGCTTGCAGAGCACTGGGGAAAGGCAGGCAGAGAATTCCCTGCTAGCACCTTCTCTGTGTCCGGGAAGGAAAACTGTTCGCATTTGCTTCACAGAACCGCTTTTCTGCAGGGAACATTAACGCTTGTTCAGGACGAAAGAAAGCACAGAGCCCCAGATTTGCTGTTGCCCTGGAGAGCTTGCAGAGCACTGGGGAAAGGCAGGCAGAGAATTCCCTGCTAGCACCTTCTCTGTGCCTGGGAAAGAGAAGTCTTCACTTTGTTACTCGGAATCGCATTTGCGTCGCTGTAGAGAACACTAACGCTTGTTCAGGACGAAAGAAAGCACAGAGCCCCAGATTTGCTGTTGCCCTGGAGAGCTTGCAGAGCACTGGGGAAAGGCATGCAGAGAATTCCCCGCTAGCACCTTCTCTGTGTCCGGGAAGGAAAACTGTTCGCATTTGCTTCACAGAACCGCTTTTCTGAAGGGAACATTAACGCTTATTCAGGACGAAAGAAAGCACAGAGCCCCAGATTTGCTGTTGCCCTGGAGAGCTTGCAGAGCACCGGGGAAAGGCTGGCAGAGAATTCCCTGCTAGCACCTTCTCTGTGTCCGGGAAGGAAAACTGTTCGCATTTGCTTCACAGAACCGCTTTTCTGCAGGGAACATTAACGCTTCTTCAGGACGAAAGAAAGCACAGAGCCCCAGATTTGCTGTTGCCCTGGAGAGCTTGCAGAGCACTGGGGAAAGGCAGGCAGAGAATTCCCTGATAGCACCTTCTCTGTGTCCGGGAACGAAAACTGTTCGCATTTGCTTCACAGAACCGCTTTTCTGCAGAGAACACTAACGCTTGTTCAGGACGAAAGAAAGCACAGAGCCCCAGATTTGCTGTTGCCCTGCAGAGCTTGCAGAGCACTGGGGAAAGGCAGGCAGAGAATTCCCTGCTAGCACCTTCTCTGTGTCCGGGAAGGAGAAATGTTCACGTTGTTACTCGGAATCGCATTTGCGTCGCTGTAGAGAACACTAACGCTTGTTCAGGACGAAAGAAAGCACAGAGCGCCAGATTTGCTATTGCCCTGGAGAGCTTGCAGAGCACTGGGGAAAGGCAGGCAGAGAATTCCCTGCTAGCACCTTCTCTGTGTCCGGGAAGGAGAAGTCTTCACGTTGTTACTCGGAATCGCATTTGCGTCGCTGTAGAGAACACTAACGCTTGTTCAGGACGAAAGAAAGCACAGAGCCCCAGATTTGCTGTTGCCCTGGAGAGCTTGCAGAGCACCGGGGAAAGGCAGGCAGAGAATTCCCCGCTAGCACCTTCTCTGTGTCCGGGAAGGAAAACTGTTCGCATTTGCTTCACAGAACCGCTTTTCTGCAGGGAACATTAACGCTTGTTCAGGACGAAAGAAAGCACAGAGCGCCAGATTTGCTGTTTCCCTGGAGAGCTTGCAGAGCACTGGGGAAAGGCAGGCAGAGAATTCCCTGCTAGCACCTTCTCTGTGTCCGGGAAGGAAAACTGTTCGCATTTGCTTCACAGAACCGCTTTTCTGCAGGGAACATTAACGCTTGTTCAGAACGAAAGAAAGCACAGAGCCCCAGATTTGCTGTTGCCCTGGAGAGCTTGCAGAGCACTGGGGAAAGGCAGGCAGAGAATTCCCTGCTAGCACCTTCTCTGTGTCCGGGAATGAAAACTGTTCACATTTGCTTCACAGAACCGCTTTTCTGCAGAGAAAACTAACGCTTGTTCAGGACGAAAGAAAGCACAGAGCCCCAGATTTGCTGTTGCCCTGGAGAGCTTGCAGAGCACTGGGGAAAGGCAGGCAGAGAATTCCCTGCTAGCACCTTCTCTGTGCCTAGGAAGGAGAAATGTTCACATTGTTTCACAGAATCGCATTTGCGTCGCTGCAGGGAACATTAACTGTTGTTCAGGACGAAAGAAAGCACAGAGCCCCAGATTTGCTGTTGCCCTGGAGAACTTGCAGAGCACTGGGGAAAGGCAGGCAGAGAATTCCCTGCTAGCACCTTCTCTGTGTCCGGGAAGGAAAACTGTTCGCATTTGCTTCACAGAACTGCTATTCTGCAGGGAACATTAACGCTTGTTCAGGACGAAAGAAAGCACAGAGCCCCAGATTTGCTGTTGCCCTGGAGAGCTTGCAGAGCACTGGGGAAAGGCAGGCAGAGAATTCCCTGCTAGCACCTTCTCTGTGTCCGGGAAGGAAAACTGTTCGCATTTGCTTCACAGAACCGCTTTTCTGCAGAGAACACTAACGCTTGTTCAGGACGAAAGAAAGCACAGAGCCCCAGATTTGCTGTTGTCCTGGAGAGCTTGCAGAGCACTGGGGAAAGGCAGGCAGAGAATTCCCTGCTAGCATCTTCTCTGTGCCTAGGAAGGAGAAATGTTCACATTGTTTCACAGAATCGCATTTGCGTCGCTGCAGGGAACACTAACGCTTGTTCAGGACGAAAGAAAGCACAGAGCCCCAGATTTGCTGTTGCCCTGGAGAGCTTGCAGAGCACTGGGGAAAGGCAGGCAGAGAATTCCCTGCTAGCACCTTCTCTGTGTCCGGGAAGGAAAACTGTTCGCATTTGCTTCACAGAATCGCATTTGCGTCGCTGCAGGGAACATTAACGCTTATTCAGGACGAAAGAAAGCACAGAGCCCCAGATTTGCTGTTGCCCTGGAGAGCTTGCAGAGCACTGGGGAAAGGCAGGCAGAGAATTCCCTGCTAGCACCTTCTCTGTGCCTGGGAAGGAGAAGTCTTCACTTTGTTACTCGGAATCGCATTTGCGTCGCTGTAGAGAACACTAACGCTTGTTCAGGACGAAAGAAAGCACAGAGCGCCAGATTTGCTGTTGCCCTGGAGAGCTTGCAGAGCACTGGGGAAAGGCATGCAGAGAATTCCCCGCTAGCACCTTCTCTGTGTCCGGGAAGGAAAACTGTTCGCATTTGCTTCACAGAACCGCTTTTCTGAAGGGAACATTAACGCTTATTCAGGACGAAAGAAAGCACAGAGCCCCAGATTTGCTGTTGCCCTGGAGAGCTTGCAGAGCACTGGGGAAAGGCAGGCAGAGAATTCCCTGCTAGCACCTTCTCTGTGTCCGGGAAGGAAAACTGTTCGCATTTGCTTCACAGAACCGCTTTTCTGCAGGGAACATTAACGCTTGTTCAGGACGAAAGAAAGCACAGAGCCCCAGATTTGCTGTTGCCCTGGAGAGCTTGCAGAGCACTGGGGAAAGGCAGGCAGAGAATTCCCTGCTAGCACCTTCTCTGTGTCCGGGAAGGAGAAATGTTCACATTGTTTCACAGAATCGCATTTGCATCGCTGCAGGGAACATTAACGCTTATTCAGGACGAAAGAAAGCACAGAGCCCCAGATTTGCTGTTGCCCTGGAGAGCTTGCAGAGCACTGGGGAAAGGCAGGCAGAGAATTCCCTGCTAGCACCTTCTCTGTGCCTGGGAAGGAGAAGTCTTCACTTTGTTACTCGGAATCGCATTTGCGTCGCTGTAGAGAACACTAACGCTTGTTCAGGACGAAAGAAAGCACAGAGCGCCAGATTTGCTGTTGCCCTGGAGAGCTTGCAGAGCACTGGGGAAAGGCATGCAGAGAATTCCCCGCTAGCACCTTCTCTGTGTCCGGGAAGGAAAACTGTTCGCATTTGCTTCACAGAACCGCTTTTCTGAGGGGAACATTAACGCTTATTCAGGACGAAAGAAAGCACAGAGCCCCAGATTTGCTGTTGCCCTGGAGAGCTTGCAGAGCACTGGGGAAAGGCAGGCAGAGAATTCCCTGCTAGCACCTTCTCTGTGTCCGGGAAGGAAAACTGTTCGCATTTGCTTCACAGAACCGCTTTTCTGCAGGGAACATTAACGCTTGTTCAGGACGAAAGAAAGCACAGAGCCCCAGATTTGCTGTTGCCCTGGAGAGCTTGCAGAGCACTGGGGAAAGGCAGGCAGAGAATTCCCTGCTAGCACCTTCTCTGTGCCTGGGAAAGAGAAGTCTTCACTTTGTTACTCGGAATCGCATTTGCGTCGCTGTAGAGAACACTAACGCTTGTTCAGGACGAAAGAAAGCACAGAGCCCCAGATTTGCTGTTGCCCTGGAGAGCTTGCAGAGCACTGGGGAAAGGCATGCAGAGAATTCCCCGCTAGCACCTTCTCTGTGTCCGGGAAGGAAAACTGTTCGCATTTGCTTCACAGAACCGCTTTTCTGAAGGGAACATTAACGCTTATTCAGGACGAAAGAAAGCACAGAGCCCCAGATTTGCTGTTGCCCTGGAGAGCTTGCAGAGCACCGGGGAAAGGCTGGCAGAGAATTCCCTGCTAGCACCTTCTCTGTGTCCGGGAAGGAAAACTGTTCGCATTTGCTTCACAGAACCGCTTTTCTGCAGGGAACATTAACGCTTGTTCAGGATGAAAGAAAGCACAGAGCCCCAGATTTGCTGTTGCCCTGGAGAGCTTGCAGAGCACCGGGGAAAGGCAGGCAGAGAATTCCCTGCTAGCACCTTCTCTGTGTCCGGGAAGGAATACTGTTCGCATTTGCTTCACAGAACCGCTTTTCTGCAGGGAACATTAATGCTTGTTCAGGATGAAAGAAAGCACAGAGCCCCAGATTTGCTGTTGCCCTGGAGAGCTTGCAGAGCACTGGGGAAAGGCAGGCAGAGAATTCCCTGCTAGCACCTTCTCTGTGTCCGGGAAGGAAAACTGTTCACATTTGCTTCACAGAACCGCTTTTCTGCAGAGAACACTAACGCTTGTTCAGGACGAAAGAAAGCACAGAGCCCCAGATTTGCTGTTGCCCTGGAGACCTTGCTGAGCACTGGGGAAAGGCAGGCAGAGAATTCCCTGCTAGCACCTTCTCTGTGCCTATGAAGGAGAAATGTTCACATTGTTTCACAGAATCGCATTTGCGTCGCTGCAGGGAACATTAACGCTTGTTCAGGACGAAAGAAAGCACAGAGCGCCAGATTTGCTGTTGCCCTGGAGAGCTTGCAGAGCACTGGGGAAAGGCAGGCAGAGAATTCCCTGCTAGCACCTTCTCTGTGTCCGGGAAGGAAAAGTGTTCGCATTTGCTTCACAGAACCGCTTTTCTGCAGGGAACATTAACGCTTGTTCAGGACGAAAGAAAGCACAGAGCCCCAGATTTGCTGTTGCCCTGGAGAGCTTGCAGAGCACTGGGGAAAGGCAGGCAGAGAATTCCCTGCTAGCACCTTCTCTGTGTCCGGGAAGGAAAACTGTTCGCATTTGCTTCACAGAACCGCTTTTCTGCAGGGAACATTAACGCATGTTCAGGACGAAAGAAAGCACAGAGCCCCAGATTTGCTGTTGCCCTGGAGAGCTTGCAGAGCACTGGGGAAAGGCAGGCAGAGAATTCCCTGCTAGCACCTTCTCTGTGCCTGGGAAAGAGAAGTCTTCACTTTGTTACTCGGAATCGCATTTGCGTCGCTGTAGAGAACACTAACGCTTGTTCAGGACGAAAGAAAGCACAGAGCCCCAGATTTGCTGTTGCCCTGGAGAGCTTGCAGAGCACTGGGGAAAGGCATGCAGAGAATTCCCCGCTAGCACCTTCTCTGTGTCCGGGAAGGAAAACTGTTCGCATTTGCTTCACAGAACCGCTTTTCTGCAGGGAACATTAACGCTTATTCAGGACGAAAGAAAGCACAGAGCCCCAGATTTGCTGTTGCCCTGGAGAGCTTGCAGAGCACCGGGGAAAGGCTGGCAGAGAATTCCCTGCTAGCACCTTCTCTGTGTCCGGGAAGGAAAACTGTTCACATTTGCTTCACAGAACCGCTTTTCTGCAGGGAACATTAACGCTTGTTCAGGATGAAAGAAAGCACAGAGCCCCAGATTTGCTGTTGCCCTGGAGAGCTTGCAGAGCACCGGGGAAAGGCAGGCAGAGAATTCCCTGCTAGCACCTTCTCTGTGTCCGGGAAGGAATACTGTTCGCATTTGCTTCACAGAACCGCTTTTCTGCAGGGAACATTAATGCTTGTTCAGGATGAAAGAAAGCACAGAGCCCCAGATTTGCTGTTGCCCTGGAGAGCTTGCAGAGCACTGGGGAAAGGCAGGCAGAGAATTCCCTGCTAGCACCTTCTCTGTGTCCGGGAAGGAAAACTGTTCACATTTGCTTCACAGAACCGCTTTTCTGCAGAGAACACTAACGCTTGTTCAGGACGAAAGAAAGCACAGAGCCCCAGATTTGCTGTTGCCCTGGAGACCTTGCTGAGCACTGGGGAAAGGCAGGCAGAGAATTCCCTGCTAGCACCTTCTCTGTGCCTAGGAAGGAGAAATGTTCACATTGTTTCACAGAATCGCATTTGCGTCGCTGCAGGGAACATTAACGCTTGTTCAGGACGAAAGAAAGCACAGAGCGCCAGATTTGCTGTTGCCCTGGAGAGCTTGCAGAGCACTGGGGAAAGGCAGGCAGAGAATTCCCTGCTAGCACCTTCTCTGTGTCCGGGAAGGAAAAGTGTTCGCATTTGCTTCACAGAACCGCTTTTCTGCAGGGAACATTAACGCTTGTTCAGGACGAAAGAAAGCACAGAGCCCCAGATTTGCTGTTGCCCTGGAGAGCTTGCAGAGCACTGGGGAAAGGCAGGCAGAGAATTCCCTGCTAGCACCTTCTCTGTGTCCGGGAAGGAAAACTGTTCGCATTTGCTTCACAGAACCGCTTTTCTGCAGGGAACATTAACGCATGTTCAGGACGAAAGAAAGCACAGAGCCCCAGATTTGCTGTTGCCCTGGAGAGCTTGCAGAGCACTGGGGAAAGGCAGGCAGAGAATTCCCTGCTAGCACCTTCTCTGTGTCCGGGAAGGAGAAATGTTCACATTGTTTCACAGAATCGCATTTGCGTCGCTGCAGGGAACATTAACGCTTATTCAGGACGAAAGAAAGCACAGAGCCCCAGATTTGCTGTTGCCCTGGAGAGCTTGCAGAGCACTGGGGAAAGGCAGGCAGAGAATTCCCTGCTAGCACCTTCTCTGTGCCTGGGAAGGAGAAGTCTTCACTTTGTTACTCGGAATCGCATTTGCGTCGCTGTAGAGAACACTAACGCTTGTTCAGGACGAAAGAAAGCACAGAGCCCCAGATTTGCTGTTGCCCTGGAGAGCTTGCAGAGCACTGGGGAAAGGCATGCAGAGAATTCCCCGCTAGCACCTTCTCTGTGTCCGGGAAGGAAAACTGTTCGCATTTGCTTCACAGAACCGCTTTTCTGCAGGGAACATTAACGCTTATTCAGGACGAAAGAAAGCACAGAGCCCCAGATTTGCTGTTGCCCTGGAGAGCTTGCAGAGCACCGGGGAAAGGCTGGCAGAGAATTCCCTGCTAGCACCTTCTCTGTGTCCGGGAAGGAAAACTGTTCACATTTGCTTCACAGAACCGCTTTTCTGCAGGGAACATTAACGCTTGTTCAGGATGAAAGAAAGCACAGAGCCCCAGATTTGCTGTTGCCCTGGAGAGCTTGCAGAGCACCGGGGAAAGGCAGGCAGAGAATTCCCTGCTAGCACCTTCTCTGTGTCCGGGAAGGAATACTGTTCGCATTTGCTTCACAGAACCGCTTTTCTGCAGGGAACATTAATGCTTGTTCAGGATGAAAGAAAGCACAGAGCCCCAGATTTGCTGTTGCCCTGGAGAGCTTGCAGAGCACTGGGGAAAGGCAGGCAGAGAATTCCCTGCTAGCACCTTCTCTGTGTCCGGGAAGGAAAACTGTTCACATTTGCTTCACAGAACCGCTTTTCTGCAGAGAACACTAACGCTTGTTCAGGACGAAAGAAAGCACAGAGCCCCAGATTTGCTGTTGCCCTGGAGACCTTGCTGAGCACTGGGGAAAGGCAGGCAGAGAATTCCCTGCTAGCACCTTCTCTGTGCCTAGGAAGGAGAAATGTTCACATTGTTTCACAGAATCGCATTTGCGTCGCTGCAGGGAACATTAACGCTTGTTCAGGACGAAAGAAAGCACAGAGCGCCAGATTTGCTGTTGCCCTGGAGAGCTTGCAGAGCACTGGGGAAAGGCAGGCAGAGAATTCCCTGCTAGCACCTTCTCTGTGTCCGGGAAGGAAAAGTGTTCGCATTTGCTTCACAGAACCGCTTTTCTGCAGGGAACATTAACGCTTGTTCAGGACGAAAGAAAGCACAGAGCCCCAGATTTGCTGTTGCCCTGGAGAGCTTGCAGAGCACTGGGGAAAGGCAGGCAGAGAATTCCCTGCTAGCACCTTCTCTGTGTCCGGGAAGGAAAACTGTTCGCATTTGCTTCACAGAACCGCTTTTCTGCAGGGAACATTAACGCATGTTCAGGACGAAAGAAAGCACAGAGCCCCAGATTTGCTGTTGCCCTGGAGAGCTTGCAGAGCACTGGGGAAAGGCAGGCAGAGAATTCCCTGCTAGCACCTTCTCTGTGCCTGGGAAGGAGAAGTCTTCACTTTGTTACTCGGAATCGCATTTGCGTCGCTGTAGAGAACACTAACGCTTGTTCAGGACGAAAGAAAGCACAGAGCGCCAGATTTGCTGTTGCCCTGGAGAGCTTGCAGAGCACTGGGGAAAGGCATGCAGAGAATTCCCCGCTAGCACCTTCTCTGTGTCCGGGAAGGAAAACTGTTCGCATTTGCTTCACAGAACCGCTTTTCTGAAGGGAACATTAACGCTTATTCAGGACGAAAGAAAGCACAGAGCCCCAGATTTGCTGTTGCCCTGGAGAGCTTGCAGAGCACCGGGGAAAGGCAGGCAGAGAATTCCCTGCTAGCACCTTCTCTGTGTCCGGGAAGGAAAACTGTTCGCATTTGCTTCACAGAACCGCTTTTCTGCAGGGAACATTAACGCTTCTTCAGGACGAAAGAAAGCACAGAGCCCCAGATTTGCTGTTGCCCTGGAGAGCTTGCAGAGCACCGGGGAAAGGCAGGCAGAGAATTCCCTGCTAGCACCTTCTCTGTGTCCGGGAAGGAAAACTGTTCGCATTTGCTTCACAGAACCGCTTTTCTGCAGGGAACATTAACGCTTGTTCAGGACGAAAGAAAGCACAGAGCCCCAGATTGGCTATTGCCCTGGAGAGCTTGCAGAGCACTGGGGAAAGGCAGGCAGAGAATTCCCTGCTAGCACCTTCTCTGTGTCCGGGAAGGAAAACTGTTCGCATTTGCTTCACAGAACCGCTTTTCTGCAGGGAACACTAACGCTTGTTCAGGACGAAAGAAAGCACAGAGCCCCAGATTTGCTGTTGCCCTGGAGACCTTGCTGAGCACTGGGGAAAGGCAGGCAGAGAATTCCCTGCTAGCACCTTCTCTGTGCCTAGGAAGGAGAAATGTTCACATTGTTTCACAGAATCGCATTTGCGTCGCTGCAGGGAACATTAACGCTTGTTCAGGACGAAAGAAAGCACAGAGCGCCAGAT
Organism: Strix aluco; assembly: GCF_031877795.1. NCBI lineage: Eukaryota > Metazoa > Chordata > Aves > Strigiformes > Strigidae > Strix > Strix aluco. Next base: position 10,926,380 of record NC_133932.1, read on the forward strand.
TTGCTGTTGCCCTGGAGAGCTTGCAGAGCACTGGGGAAAGGCAGGCAGAGAATTCCCTGCTAGCACCTTCTCTGTGTCCGGGAAGGAAAAGTGTTCGCATTTGCTTCACAGAACCGCTTTTCTGCAGGGAACATTAACGCTTGTTCAGGACGAAAGAAAGCACAGAGCCCCAGATTTGCTGTTGCCCTGGAGAGCTTGCAGAGCACTGGGGAAAGGCAGGCAGAGAATTCCCTGCTAGCACCTTCTCTGTGTCCGGGAAGGAAAACTGTTCGCATTTGCTTCACAGAACCGCTTTTCTGCAGGGAACATTAACGCTTGTTCAGGACGAAAGAAAGCACAGAGCCCCAGATTTGCTGTTGCCCTGGAGAGCTTGCAGAGCACTGGGGAAAGGCAGGCAGAGAATTCCCTGCTAGCACCTTCTCTGTGTCCGGGAAGGAAAACTGTTCGCATTTGCTTCACAGAACCGCTTTTCTGCAGAGAACACTAACGCTTGTTCAGGACGAAAGAAAGCACAGAGCGCCAGATTTGCTGTTGCCCTGGAGAGCTTGCAGAGCACTGGGGAAAGGCAGGCAGAGAATTCCCTGCTAGCACCTTCTCTGTGTCCGGGAAGGAGAAATGTTCACATTGTTTCACAGAATCGCATTTGCGTCGCTGCAGGGAACATTAACGCTTATTCAGGACGAAAGAAAGCACAGAGCCCCAGATTTGCTGTTGCCCTGGAGAGCTTGCAGAGCACTGGGGAAAGGCAGGCAGAGAATTCCCTGCTAGCACCTTCTCTGTGCCTGGGAAGGAGAAGTCTTCACTTTGTTACTCGGAATCGCATTTGCGTCGCTGTAGAGAACACTAACGCTTGTTCAGGACGAAAGAAAGCACAGAGCGCCAGATTTGCTGTTGCCCTGGAGAGCTTGCAGAGCACTGGGGAAAGGCATGCAGAGAATTCCCCGCTAGCACCTTCTCTGTGTCCGGGAAGGAAAACTGTTCGCATTTGCTTCACAGAACCGCTTTTCTGCAGGGAACATTAACGCTTATTCAGGACGAAAGAAAGCACAGAGCCCCAGATTTGCTGTTGCCCTGGAGAGCTTGCAGAGCACCGGGGAAAGGCAGGCAGAGAATTCCCTGCTAGCACCTTCTCTGTGTCCGGGAAGGAAAACTGTTCGCATTTGCTTCACAGAACCGCTTTTCTGCAGGGAACATTAACGCTTGTTCAGGACGAAAGAAAGCACAGAGCCCCAGATTTGCTGTTGCCCTGGAGAGCTTGCAGAGCACCGGGGAAAGGCAGGCAGAGAATTCCCTGCTAGCACCTTCTCTGTGTCCGGGAAGGAAAACTGTTCGCATTTGCTTCACAGAACCGCTTTTCTGCAGGGAACATTAACGCTTGTTCAGGATGAAAGAAAGCACAGAGCCCCAGATTGGCTGTTGCCCTGGAGACCTTGCTGAGCACTGGGGAAAGGCAGGCAGAGAATTCCCTGCTAGCACCTTCTCTGTGCCTAGGAAGGAGAAATGTTCACATTGTTTCACAGAATCGCATTTGCGTCGCTGCAGGGAACATTAACGCTTGTTCAGGACGAAAGAAAGCACAGAGCGCCAGATTTGCTGTTGCCCTGGAGAGCTTGCAGAGCACTGGGGAAAGGCAGGCAGAGAATTCCCTGCTAGCACCTTCTCTGTGTCCGGGAAGGAGAAATGTTCACATTGTTTCACAGAATCGCATTTGCGTCGCTGCAGGGAACATTAACGCTTATTCAGGACGAAAGAAAGCACAGAGCCCCAGATTTGCTGTTGCCCTGGAGAGCTTGCAGAGCACTGGGGAAAGGCAGGCAGAGAATTCCCTGCTAGCACCTTCTCTGTGCCTGGGAAGGAGAAGTCTTCACTTTGTTACTCGGAATCGCATTTGCGTCGCTGTAGAGAACACTAACGCTTGTTCAGGACGAAAGAAAGCACAGAGCGCCAGATTTGCTGTTGCCCTGGAGAGCTTGCAGAGCACTGGGGAAAGGCATGCAGAGAATTCCCCGCTAGCACCTTCTCTGTGTCCGGGAAGGAAAACTGTTCGCATTTGCTTCACAGAACCGCTTTTCTGCAGGGAACATTAACGCTTATTCAGGACGAAAGAAAGCACAGAGCCCCAGATTTGCTGTTGCCCTGGAGAGCTTGCAGAGCACCGGGGAAAGGCAGGCAGAGAATTCCCTGCTAGCACCTTCTCTGTGTCCGGGAAGGAAAACTGTTCGCATTTGCTTCACAGAACCGCTTTTCTGCAGGGAACATTAACGCTTGTTCAGGACGAAAGAAAGCACAGAGCCCCAGATTTGCTGTTGCCCTGGAGAGCTTGCAGAGCACCGGGGAAAGGCAGGCAGAGAATTCCCTGCTAGCACCTTCTCTGTGTCCGGGAAGGAAAACTGTTCGCATTTGCTTCACAGAACCGCTTTTCTGCAGGGAACATTAACGCTTGTTCAGGATGAAAGAAAGCACAGAGCCCCAGATTGGCTGTTGCCCTGGAGACCTTGCTGAGCACTGGGGAAAGGCAGGCAGAGAATTCCCTGCTAGCACCTTCTCTGTGCCTAGGAAGGAGAAATGTTCACATTGTTTCACAGAATCGCATTTGCGTCGCTGCAGGGAACATTAACGCTTGTTCAGGACGAAAGAAAGCACAGAGCGCCAGATTTGCTGTTGCCCTGGAGAGCTTGCAGAGCACTGGGGAAAGGCAGGCAGAGAATTCCCTGCTAGCACCTTCTCTGTGTCCGGGAAGGAAAAGTGTTCGCATTTCCTTCACAGAACCGCTTTTCTGCAGGGAACATTAACGCTTGTTCAGGACGAAAGAAAGCACAGAGCCCCAGATTTGCTGTTGCCCTGGAGAGCTTGCAGAGCACTGGGGAAAGGCAGGCAGAGAATTCCCTGCTAGCACCTTCTCTGTGCCTAGGAAGGAGAAATGTTCACATTGTTTCACAGAATCGCATTTGCGTCGCTGCAGGGAACATTAACGCTTGTTCAGGACGAAAGAAAGCACAGAGCGCCAGATTTGCTGTTTCCCTGGAGAGCTTGCAGAGCACTGGGGAAAGGCAGGCAGAGAATTCCCTGCTAGCACCTTCTCTGTGTCCAGGAAGGAAAACTGTTCGCATTTGCTTCACAGAACCGCTTTTCTGCAGGGAACATTAACGCTTGTTCAGGACGAAAGAAAGCACAGAGCGCCAGATTTGCTGTTTCCCTGGAGAGCTTGCAGAGCACTGGGGAAAGGCAGGCAGAGAATTCCCTGCTAGCACCTTCTCTGTGTCCGGGAAGGAAAACTGTTCGCATTTGCTTCACAGAACCGCTTTTCTGCAGAGAACACTAACGCTTGTTCAGGACGAAAGAAAGCACAGAGCGCCAGATTTGCTGTTGCCCTGGAGAGCTTGCAGAGCACTGGGGAAAGGCAGGCAGAGAATTCCCTGCTAGCACCTTCTCTGTGTCCGGGAAGGAGAAATGTTCACATTGTTTCACAGAATCGCATTTGCGTCGCTGCAGGGAACATTAACGCTTATTCAGGACGAAAGAAAGCACAGAGCCCCAGATTTGCTGTTGCCCTGGAGAGCTTGCAGAGCACTGGGGAAAGGCAGGCAGAGAATTCCCTGCTAGCACCTTCTCTGTGCCTGGGAAGGAGAAGTTTTCACTTTGTTACTCGGAATCGCATTTGCGTCGCTGTAGAGAACACTAACGCTTGTTCAGGACGAAAGAAAGCACAGAGCGCCAGATTTGCTGTTGCCCTGGAGAGCTTGCAGAGCACTGGGGAAAGGCATGCAGAGAATTCCCCGCTAGCACCTTCTCTGTGTCCGGGAAGGAAAACTGTTCGCATTTGCTTCACAGAACCGCTTTTTTGCAGGGAACATTAACGCTTATTCAGGACGAAAGAAAGCACAGAGCCCCAGATTTGCTGTTGCCCTGGAGAGCTTGCAGAGCACCGGGGAAAGGCAGGCAGAGAATTCCCTGCTAGCACCTTCTCTGTGTCCGGGAAGGAAAACTGTTCGCATTTGCTTCACAGAACCGCTTTTCTGCAGGGAACATTAACGCTTGTTCAGGACGAAAGAAAGCACAGAGCCCCAGATTTGCTGTTGCCCTGGAGAGCTTGCAGAGCACCGGGGAAAGGCAGGCAGAGAATTCCCTGCTAGCACCTTCTCTGTGTCCGGGAAGGAAAACTGTTCGCATTTGCTTCACAGAACCGCTTTTCTGCAGGGAACATTAACGCTTGTTCAGGATGAAAGAAAGCACAGAGCCCCAGATTGGCTGTTGCCCTGGAGACCTTGCTGAGCACTGGGGAAAGGCAGGCAGAGAATTCCCTGCTAGCACCTTCTCTGTGCCTAGGAAGGAGAAATGTTCACATTGTTTCACAGAATCGCATTTGCGTCGCTGCAGGGAACATTAACGCTTGTTCAGGACGAAAGAAAGCACAGAGCGCCAGATTTGCTGTTGCCCTGGAGAGCTTGCAGAGCACTGGGGAAAGGCATGCAGAGAATTCCCCGCTAGCACCTTCTCTGTGTCCGGGAAGGAAAACTGTTCGCATTTGCTTCACAGAACCGCTTTTCTGCAGGGAACATTAACGCTTATTCAGGACGAAAGAAAGCACAGAGCCCCAGATTTGCTGTTGCCCTGGAGAGCTTGCAGAGCACCGGGGAAAGGCAGGCAGAGAATTCCCTGCTAGCACCTTCTCTGTGTCCGGGAAGGAAAACTGTTCGCATTTGCTTCACAGAACCGCTTTTCTGCAGGGAACATTAACGCTTGTTCAGGACGAAAGAAAGCACAGAGCCCCAGATTTGCTGTTGCCCTGCAGAGCTTGCAGAGCACCGGGGAAAGGCAGGCAGAGAATTCCCTGCTAGCACCTTCTCTGTGTCCGGGAAGGAAAACTGTTCGCATTTGCTTCACAGAACCGCTTTTCTGCAGGGAACATTAACGCTTGTTCAGGATGAAAGAAAGCACAGAGCCCCAGATTGGCTGTTTCCCTGGAGAGCTTGCAGAGCAGTGGGGAAAGGCAGGCAGAGAATTCCCTGCTAGCACCTTCTCTGTGTCCGGGAAGGAAAACTGTTCGCATTTGCTTCACAGAACCGCTTTTCTGCAGAGAACACTAACGCTTGTTCAGGACGAAAGAAAGCACAGAGCGCCAGATTTGCTGTTGCCCTGGAGAGCTTGCAGAGCACTGGGGAAAGGCAGGCAGAGAATTCCCTGCTAGCACCTTCTCTGTGTCCGGGAAGGAGAAATGTTCACATTTTTCACAGAATCGCATTTGCGTCGCTGCAGGGAACATTAACGCTTATTCAGGACGAAAGAAAGCACAGAGCCCCAGATTTGCTGTTGCCCTGGAGAGCTTGCAGAGCACTGGGGAAAGGCAGGCAGAGAATTCCCTGCTAGCACCTTCTCTGTGCCTGGGAAGGAGAAGTCTTCACTTTGTTACTCGGAATCGCATTTGCGTCGCTGTAGAGAACACTAACGCTTGTTCAGGACGAAAGAAAGCACAGAGCGCCAGATTTGCTGTTGCCCTGGAGAGCTTGCAGAGCACTGGGGAAAGGCAGGCAGAGAATTCCCCGCTAGCACCTTCTCTGCGTCCGGGAAGGAAAACTGTTCGCATTTGCTTCACAGAACCGCTTTTCTGCAGGGAACATTAACGCTTATTCAGGACGAAAGAAAGCACAGAGCCCCAGATTTGCTGTTGCCCTGGAGAGCTTGCAGAGCACCGGGGAAAGGCAGGCAGAGAATTCCCTGCTAGCACCTTCTCTGTGTCCGGGAAGGAAAACTGTTCGCATTTGCTTCACAGAACCGCTTTTCTGCAGGGAACATTAACGCTTGTTCAGGACGAAAGAAAGCACAGAGCCCCAGATTTGCTGTTGCCCTGGAGAGCTTGCAGAGCACCGGGGAAAGGCAGGCAGAGAATTCCCTGCTAGCACCTTCTCTGTGTCCGGGAAGGAAAACTGTTCGCATTTGCTTCACAGAACCGCTTTTCTGCAGGGAACATTAACGCTTGTTCAGGATGAAAGAAAGCACAGAGCCCCAGATTGGCTGTTGCCCTGGAGACCTTGCTGAGCACTGGGGAAAGGCAGGCAGAGAATTCCCTGCTAGCACCTTCTCTGTGCCTAGGAAGGAGAAATGTTCACATTGTTTCACAGAATCGCATTTGCGTCGCTGCAGGGAACATTAACGCTTGTTCAGGACGAAAGAAAGCACAGAGCGCCAGATTTGCTGTTGCCCTGGAGAGCTTGCAGAGCACTGGGGAAAGGCATGCAGAGAATTCCCCGCTAGCACCTTCTCTGTGTCCGGGAAGGAAAACTGTTCGCATTTGCTTCACAGAACCGCTTTTCTGCAGGGAACATTAACGCTTATTCAGGACGAAAGAAAGCACAGAGCCCCAGATTTGCTGTTGCCCTGGAGAGCTTGCAGAGCACCGGGGAAAGGCAGGCAGAGAATTCCCTGCTAGCACCTTCTCTGTGTCCGGGAAGGAAAACTGTTCGCATTTGCTTCACAGAACCGCTTTTCTGCAGGGAACATTAACGCTTGTTCAGGACGAAAGAAAGCACAGAGCCCCAGATTTGCTGTTGCCCTGCAGAGCTTGCAGAGCACCGGGGAAAGGCAGGCAGAGAATTCCCTGCTAGCACCTTCTCTGTGTCCGGGAAGGAAAACTGTTCGCATTTGCTTCACAGAACCGCTTTTCTGCAGGGAACATTAACGCTTGTTCAGGATGAAAGAAAGCACAGAGCCCCAGATTGGCTGTTTCCCTGGAGAGCTTGCAGAGCAGTGGGGAAAGGCAGGCAGAGAATTCCCTGCTAGCACCTTCTCTGTGTCCGGGAAGGAAAACTGTTCGCATTTGCTTCACAGAACCGCTTTTCTGCAGAGAACACTAACGCTTGTTCAGGACGAAAGAAAGCACAGAGCGCCAGATTTGCTGTTGCCCTGGAGAGCTTGCAGAGCACTGGGGAAAGGCAGGCAGAGAATTCCCTGCTAGCACCTTCTCTGTGTCCGGGAAGGAGAAATGTTCACATTGTTTCACAGAATCGCATTTGCGTCGCTGCAGGGAACATTAACGCTTATTCAGGACGAAAGAAAGCACAGAGCCCCAGATTTGCTGTTGCCCTGGAGAGCTTGCAGAGCACTGGGGAAAGGCAGGCAGAGAATTCCCTGCTAGCACCTTCTCTGTGCCTGGGAAGGAGAAGTCTTCACTTTGTTACTCGGAATCGCATTTGCGTCGCTGTAGAGAACACTAACGCTTGTTCAGGACGAAAGAAAGCACAGAGCGCCAGATTTGCTGTTGCCCTGGAGAGCTTGCAGAGCACTGGGGAAAGGCAGGCAGAGAATTCCCCGCTAGCACCTTCTCTGTGTCCGGGAAGGAAAACTGTTCGCATTTGCTTCACAGAACCGCTTTTCTGCAGGGAACATTAACGCTTATTCAGGACGAAAGAAAGCACAGAGCCCCAGATTTGCTGTTGCCCTGGAGAGCTTGCAGAGCACCGGGGAAAGGCAGGCAGAGAATTCCCTGCTAGCACCTTCTCTGTGTCCGGGAAGGAAAACTGTTCGCATTTGCTTCACAGAACCGCTTTTCTGCAGGGAACATTAACGCTTGTTCAGGACGAAAGAAAGCACAGAGCCCCAGATTTGCTGTTGCCCTGGAGAGCTTGCAGAGCACCGGGGAAAGGCAGGCAGAGAATTCCCTGCTAGCACCTTCTCTGTGTCCGGGAAGGAAAACTGTTCGCATTTGCTTCACAGAACCGCTTTTCTGCAGGGAACATTAACGCTTGTTCAGGATGAAAGAAAGCACAGAGCCCCAGATTGGCTGTTGCCCTGGAGAGCTTGCAGAGCACTGGGGAAAGGCAGGCAGAGAATTCCCTGCTAGCACCTTCTCTGTGCCTAGGAAGGAGAAATGTTCACATTGTTTCACAGAATCGCATTTGCGTCGCTGCAGGGAACATTAACGCTTGTTCAGGACGAAAGAAAGCACAGAGCGCCAGATTTGCTGTTGCCCTGGAGAGCTTGCAGAGCACTGGGGAAAGGCAGGCAGAGAATTCCCTGCTAGCACCTTCTCTGTGTCCGGGAAGGAGAAATGTTCACATTGTTTCACAGAATCGCATTTGCGTCGCTGCAGGGAACATTAACGCTTATTCAGGACGAAAGAAAGCACAGAGCCCCAGATTTGCTGTTGCCCTGGAGAGCTTGCAGAGCACTGGGGAAAGGCAGGCAGAGAATTCCCTGCTAGCACCTTCTCTGTGCCTGGGAAGGAGAAGTCTTCACTTTGTTACTCGGAATCGCATTTGCGTCGCTGTAGAGAACACTAACGCTTGTTCAGGACGAAAGAAAGCACAGAGCGCCAGATTTGCTGTTGCCCTGGAGAGCTTGCAGAGCACTGGGGAAAGGCATGCAGAGAATTCCCCGCTAGCACCTTCTCTGTGTCCGGGAAGGAAAACTGTTCGCATTTGCTTCACAGAACCGCTTTTCTGCAGGGAACATTAACGCTTATTCAGGACGAAAGAAAGCACAGAGCCCCAGATTTGCTGTTGCCCTGGAGAGCTTGCAGAGCACCGGGGAAAGGCAGGCAGAGAATTCCCTGCTAGCACCTTCTCTGTGTCCGGGAAGGAAAACTGTTCGCATTTGCTTCACAGAACCGCTTTTCTGCAGGGAACATTAACGCTTGTTCAGGACGAAAGAAAGCACAGAGCCCCAGATTTGCTGTTGCCCTGGAGAGCTTGCAGAGCACCGGGGAAAGGCAGGCAGAGAATTCCCTGCTAGCACCTTCTCTGTGTCCGGGAAGGAAAACTGTTCGCATTTGCTTCACAGAACCGCTTTTCTGCAGGGAACATTAACGCTTGTTCAGGATGAAAGAAAGCACAGAGCCCCAGATTGGCTGTTGCCCTGGAGACCTTGCTGAGCACTGGGGAAAGGCAGGCAGAGAATTCCCTGCTAGCACCTTCTCTGTGCCTAGGAAGGAGAAATGTTCACATTGTTTCACAGAATCGCATTTGCGTCGCTGCAGGGAACATTAACGCTTGTTCAGGACGAAAGAAAGCACAGAGCGCCAGATTTGCTGTTGCCCTGGAGAGCTTGCAGAGCACTGGGGAAAGGCAGGCAGAGAATTCCCTGCTAGCACCTTCTCTGTGTCCGGGAAGGAAAAGTGTTCGCATTTCCTTCACAGAACCGCTTTTCTGCAGGGAACATTAACGCTTGTTCAGGACGAAAGAAAGCACAGAGCCCCAGATTTGCTGTTGCCCTGGAGAGCTTGCAGAGCACTGGGGAAAGGCAGGCAGAGAATTCCCTGCTAGCACCTTCTCTGTGCCTAGGAAGGAGAAATGTTCACATTGTTTCACAGAATCGCATTTGCGTCGCTGCAGGGAACATTAACGCTTGTTCAGGACGAAAGAAAGCACAGAGCGCCAGATTTGCTGTTTCCCTGGAGAGCTTGCAGAGCACTGGGGAAAGGCAGGCAGAGAATTCCCTGCTAGCACCTTCTCTGTGTCCAGGAAGGAAAACTGTTCGCATTTGCTTCACAGAACCGCTTTTCTGCAGGGAACATTAACGCTTGTTCAGGACGAAAGAAAGCACAGAGCGCCAGATTTGCTGTTGCCCTGGAGAGCTTGCAGAGCACTGGGGAAAGGCAGGCAGAGAATTCCCTGCTAGCACCTTCTCTGTGTCCGGGAAGGAAAACTGTTCGCATTTGCTTCACAGAACCGCTTTTCTGCAGAGAACACTAACGCTTGTTCAGGACGAAAGAAAGCACAGAGCGCCAGATTTGCTGTTGCCCTGGAGAGCTTGCAGAGCACTGGGGAAAGGCAGGCAGAGAATTCCCTGCTAGCACCTTCTCTGTGTCCGGGAAGGAGAAATGTTCACATTGTTTCACAGAATCGCATTTGCGTCGCTGCAGGGAACATTAACGCTTATTCAGGACGAAAGAAAGCACAGAGCCCCAGATTTGCTGTTGCCCTGGAGAGCTTGCAGAGCACTGGGGAAAGGCAGGCAGAGAATTCCCTGCTAGCACCTTCTCTGTGCCTGGGAAGGAGAAGTCTTCACTTTGTTACTCGGAATCGCATTTGCGTCGCTGTAGAGAACACTAACGCTTGTTCAGGACGAAAGAAAGCACAGAGCGCCAGATTTGCTGTTGCCCTGGAGAGCTTGCAGAGCACTGGGGAAAGGCAGGCAGAGAATTCCCCGCTAGCACCTTCTCTGTGTCCGGGAAGGAAAACTGTTCGCATTTGCTTCACAGAACCGCTTTTCTGCAGGGAACATTAACGCTTATTCAGGACGAAAGAAAGCACAGAGCCCCAGATTTGCTGTTGCCCTGGAGAGCTTGCAGAGCACCGGGGAAAGGCAGGCAGAGAATTCCCTGCTAGCACCTTCTCTGTGTCCGGGAAGGAAAACTGTTCGGATTTGCTTCACAGAACCGCTTTTCTGCAGGGAACATTAACGCTTGTTCAGGACGAAAGAAAGCACAGAGCCCCAGATTTGCTGTTGCCCTGGAGAGCTTGCAGAGCACCGGGGAAAGGCAGGCAGAGAATTCCCTGCTAGCACCTTCTCTGTGTCCGGGAAGGAAAACTGTTCGCATTTGCTTCACAGAACCGCTTTTCTGCAGGGAACATTAACGCTTGTTCAGGATGAAAGAAAGCACAGAGCCCCAGATTGGCTGTTGCCCTGGAGACCTTGCTGAGCACTGGGGAAAGGCAGGCAGAGAATTCCCTGCTAGCACCTTCTCTGTGCCTAGGAAGGAGAAATGTTCACATTGTTTCACAGAATCGCATTTGCGTCGCTGCAGGGAACATTAACGCTTGTTCAGGACGAAAGAAAGCACAGAGCGCCAGATTTGCTGTTGCCCTGGAGAGCTTGCAGAGCACTGGGGAAAGGCAGGCAGAGAATTCCCTGCTAGCACCTTCTCTGTGTCCGGGAAGGAGAAATGTTCACATTGTTTCACAGAATCGCATTTGCGTCGCTGCAGGGAACATTAACGCTTATTCAGGACGAAAGAAAGCACAGAGCCCCAGATTTGCTGTTGCCCTGGAGAGCTTGCAGAGCACTGGGGAAAGGCAGGCAGAGAATTCCCTGCTAGCACCTTCTCTGTGCCTGGGAAGGAGAAGTCTTCATTTTGTTACTCGGAATCGCATTTGCGTCGCTGTAGAGAACACTAACGCTTGTTCAGGACGAAAGAAAGCACAGAGCCCCAGATTTGCTGTTGCCCTGGAGAGCTTGCAGAGCACTGGGGAAAGGCATGCAGAGAATTCCCCGCTAGCACCTTCTCTGTGTCCGGGAAGGAAAACTGTTCGCATTTGCTTCACAGAACCGCTTTTCTGCAGGGAACATTAACGCTTATTCAGGACGAAAGAAAGCACAGAGCCCCAGATTTGCTGTTGCCCTGGAGAGCTTGCAGAGCACCGGGGAAAGGCAGGCAGAGAATTCCCTGCTAGCACCTTCTCTGTGTCCGGGAAGGAAAACTGTTCGCATTTGCTTCACAGAACCGCTTTTCTGCAGGGAACATTAACGCTTGTTCAGGACGAAAGAAAGCACAGAGCCCCAGATTTGCTGTTGCCCTGGAGAGCTTGCAGAGCACCGGGGAAAGGCAGGCAGAGAATTCCCTGCTAGCACCTTCTCTGTGTCCGGGAAGGAAAACTGTTCGCATTTGCTTCACAGAACCGCTTTTCTGCAGGGAACATTAACGCTTGTTCAGGATGAAAGAAAGCACAGAGCCCCAGATTGGCTGTTGCCCTGGAGACCTTGCTGAGCACTGGGGAAAGGCAGGCAGAGAATTCCCTGCTAGCACCTTCTCTGTGCCTAGGAAGGAGAAATGTTCACATTGTTTCACAGAATCGCATTTGCGTCGCTGCAGGGAACATTAACGCTTGTTCAGGACGAAAGAAAGCACAGAGCGCCAGATTTGCTGTTGCCCTGGAGAGCTTGCAGAGCACTGGGGAAAGGCAGGCAGAGAATTCCCTGCTAGCACCTTCTCTGTGTCCGGGAAGGAGAAATGTTCACATTGTTTCACAGAATCGCATTTGCGTCGCTGCAGGGAACATTAACGCTTATTCAGGACGAAAGAAAGCACAGAGCCCCAGATTTGCTGTTGCCCTGGAGAGCTTGCAGAGCACTGGGGAAAGGCAGGCAGAGAATTCCCTGCTAGCACCTTCTCTGTGCCTGGGAAGGAGAAGTCTTCACTTTGTTACTCGGAATCGCATTTGCGTCGCTGTAGAGAACACTAACGCTTGTTCAGGACGAAAGAAAGCACAGAGCGCCAGATTTGCTGTTGCCCTGGAGAGCTTGCAGAGCACTGGGGAAAGGCAGGCAGAGAATTCCCCGCTAGCACCTTCTCTGTGTCCGGGAAGGAAAACTGTTCGCATTTGCTTCACAGAACCGCTTTTCTGCAGGGAACATTAACGCTTATTCAGGACGAAAGAAAGCACAGAGCCCCAGATTTGCTGTTGCCCTGGAGAGCTTGCAGAGCACCGGGGAAAGGCAGGCAGAGAATTCCCTGCTAGCACCTTCTCTGTGTCCGGGAAGGAAAACTGTTCGCATTTGCTTCACAGAACCGCTTTTCTGCAGGGAACATTAACGCTTGTTCAGGACGAAAGAAAGCACAGAGCCCCAGATTTGCTGTTGCCCTGGAGAGCTTGCAGAGCACCGGGGAAAGGCAGGCAGAGAATTCCCTGCTAGCACCTTCTCTGTGTCCGGGAAGGAAAACTGTTCGCATTTGCTTCACAGAACCGCTTTTCTGCAGGGAACATTAACGCTTGTTCAGGATGAAAGAAAGCACAGAGCCCCAGATTGGCTGTTGCCCTGGAGACCTTGCTGAGCACTGGGGAAAGGCAGGCAGAGAATTCCCTGCTAGCACCTTCTCTGTGCCTAGGAAGGAGAAATGTTCACATTGTTTCACAGAATCGCATTTGCGTCGCTGCAGGGAACATTAACGCTTGTTCAGGACGAAAGAAAGCACAGAGCGCCAGATTTGCTGTTGCCCTGGAGAGCTTGCAGAGCACTGGGGAAAGGCAGGCAGAGAATTCCCTGCTAGCACCTTCTCTGTGTCCGGGAAGGAGAAATGTTCACATTGTTTCACAGAATCGCATTTGCGTCGCTGCAGGGAACATTAACGCTTATTCAGGACGAAAGAAAGCACAGAGCCCCAGATTTGCTGTTGCCCTGGAGAGCTTGCAGAGCACTGGGGAAAGGCAGGCAGAGAATTCCCTGCTAGCACCTTCTCTGTGCCTGGGAAGGAGAAGTCTTCACTTTGTTACTCGGAATCGCATTTGCGTCGCTGTAGAGAACACTAACGCTTGTTCAGGACGAAAGAAAGCACAGAGCGCCAGATTTGCTGTTGCCCTGGAGAGCTTGCAGAGCACTGGGGAAAGGCATGCAGAGAATTCCCCGCTAGCACCTTCTCTGTGTCCGGGAAGGAAAACTGTTCGCATTTGCTTCACAGAACCGCTTTTCTGCAGGGAACATTAACGCTTATTCAGGACGAAAGAAAGCACAGAGCCCCAGATTTGCTGTTGCCCTGGAGAGCTTGCAGAGCACCGGGGAAAGGCAGGCAGAGAATTCCCTGCTAGCACCTTCTCTGTGTCCGGGAAGGAAAACTGTTCGCATTTGCTTCACAGAACCGCTTTTCTGCAGGGAACATTAACGCTTGTTCAGGACGAAAGAAAGCACAGAGCCCCAGATTTGCTGTTGCCCTGGAGAGCTTGCAGAGCACCGGGGAAAGGCAGGCAGAGAATTCCCTGCTAGCACCTTCTCTGTGTCCGGGAAGGAAAACTGTTCGCATTTGCTTCACAGAACCGCTTTTCTGCAGGGAACATTAACGCTTGTTCAGGATGAAAGAAAGCACAGAGCCCCAGATTGGCTGTTGCCCTGGAGACCTTGCTGAGCACTGGGGAAAGGCAGGCAGAGAATTCCCTGCTAGCACCTTCTCTGTGCCTAGGAAGGAGAAATGTTCACATTGTTTCACAGAATCGCATTTGCGTCGCTGCAGGGAACATTAACGCTTGTTCAGGACGAAAGAAAGCACAGAGCGCCAGATTTGCTGTTGCCCTGGAGAGCTTGCAGAGCACTGGGGAAAGGCAGGCAGAGAATTCCCTGCTAGCACCTTCTCTGTGTCCGGGAAGGAAAAGTGTTCGCATTTCCTTCACAGAACCGCTTTTCTGCAGGGAACATTAACGCTTGTTCAGGACGAAAGAAAGCACAGAGCCCCAGATTTGCTGTTGCCCTGGAGAGCTTGCAGAGCACTGGGGAAAGGCAGGCAGAGAATTCCCTGCTAGCACCTTCTCTGTGCCTAGGAAGGAGAAATGTTCACATTGTTTCACAGAATCGCATTTGCGTCGCTGCAGGGAACATTAACGCTTGTTCAGGACGAAAGAAAGCACAGAGCGCCAGATTTGCTGTTGCCCTGGAGAGCTTGCAGAGCACTGGGGAAAGGCAGGCAGAGAATTCCCTGCTAGCACCTTCTCTGTGTCCAGGAAGGAAAACTGTTCGCATTTGCTTCACAGAACCGCTTTTCTGCAGGGAACATTAACGCTTGTTCAGGACGAAAGAAAGCACAGAGCGCCAGATTTGCTGTTTCCCTGGAGAGCTTGCAGAGCACTGGGGAAAGGCAGGCAGAGAATTCCCTGCTAGCACCTTCTCTGTGTCCGGGAAGGAAAACTGTTCGCATTTGCTTCACAGAACCGCTTTTCTGCAGAGAACACTAACGCTTGTTCAGGACGAAAGAAAGCACAGAGCGCCAGATTTGCTGTTGCCCTGGAGAGCTTGCAGAGCACTGGGGAAAGGCAGGCAGAGAATTCCCTGCTAGCACCTTCTCTGTGTCCGGGAAGGAGAAATGTTCACATTGTTTCACAGAATCGCATTTGCGTCGCTGCAGGGAACATTAACGCTTATTCAGGACGAAAGAAAGCACAGAGCCCCAGATTTGCTGTTGCCCTGGAGAGCTTGCAGAGCACTGGGGAAAGGCAGGCAGAGAATTCCCTGCTAGCACCTTCTCTGTGCCTGGGAAGGAGAAGTCTTCACTTTGTTACTCGGAATCGCATTTGCGTCGCTGTAGAGAACACTAACGCTTGTTCAGGACGAAAGAAAGCACAGAGCGCCAGATTTGCTGTTGCCCTGGAGAGCTTGCAGAGCACTGGGGAAAGGCAGGCAGAGAATTCCCCGCTAGCACCTTCTCTGTGTCCGGGAAGGAAAACTGTTCGCATTTGCTTCACAGAACCGCTTTTCTGCAGGGAACATTAACGCTTATTCAGGACGAAAGAAAGCACAGAGCCCCAGATTTGCTGTTGCCCTGGAGAGCTTGCAGAGCACCGGGGAAAGGCAGGCAGAGAATTCCCTGCTAGCACCTTCTCTGTGTCCGGGAAGGAAAACTGTTCGCATTTGCTTCACAGAACCGCTTTTCTGCAGGGAACATTAACGCTTGTTCAGGACGAAAGAAAGCACAGAGCCCCAGATTTGCTGTTGCCCTGGAGAGCTTGCAGAGCACCGGGGAAAGGCAGGCAGAGAATTCCCTGCTAGCACCTTCTCTGTGTCCGGGAAGGAAAACTGTTCGCATTTGCTTCACAGAACCGCTTTTCTGCAGGGAACATTAACGCTTGTTCAGGATGAAAGAAAGCACAGAGCCCCAGATTGGCTGTTGCCCTGGAGACCTTGCTGAGCACTGGGGAAAGGCAGGCAGAGAATTCCCTGCTAGCACCTTCTCTGTGCCTAGGAAGGAGAAATGTTCACATTGTTTCACAGAATCGCATTTGCGTCGCTGCAGGGAACATTAACGCTTGTTCAGGACGAAAGAAAGCACAGAGCGCCAGATTTGCTGTTGCCCTGGAGAGCTTGCAGAGCACTGGGGAAAGGCAGGCAGAGAATTCCCTGCTAGCACCTTCTCTGTGTCCGGGAAGGAGAAATGTTCACATTGTTTCACAGAATCGCATTTGCGTCGCTGCAGGGAACATTAACGCTTATTCAGGACGAAAGAAAGCACAGAGCCCCAGATTTGCTGTTGCCCTGGAGAGCTTGCAGAGCACTGGGGAAAGGCAGGCAGAGAATTCCCTGCTAGCACCTTCTCTGTGCCTGGGAAGGAGAAGTCTTCACTTTGTTACTCGGAATCGCATTTGCGTCGCTGTAGAGAACACTAACGCTTGTTCAGGACGAAAGAAAGCACAGAGCGCCAGATTTGCTGTTGCCCTGGAGAGCTTGCAGAGCACTGGGGAAAGGCATGCAGAGAATTCCCCGCTAGCACCTTCTCTGTGTCCGGGAAGGAAAACTGTTCGCATTTGCTTCACAGAACCGCTTTTCTGCAGGGAACATTAACGCTTATTCAGGACGAAAGAAAGCACAGAGCCCCAGATTTGCTGTTGCCCTGGAGAGCTTGCAGAGCACCGGGGAAAGGCAGGCAGAGAATTCCCTGCTAGCACCTTCTCTGTGTCCGGGAAGGAAAACTGTTCGCATTTGCTTCACAGAACCGCTTTTCTGCAGGGAACATTAACGCTTGTTCAGGACGAAAGAAAGCACAGAGCCCCAGATTTGCTGTTGCCCTGGAGAGCTTGCAGAGCACCGGGGAAAGGCAGGCAGAGAATTCCCTGCTAGCACCTTCTCTGTGTCCGGGAAGGAAAACTGTTCGCATTTGCTTCACAGAACCGCTTTTCTGCAGGGAACATTAACGCTTGTTCAGGATGAAAGAAAGCACAGAGCCCCAGATTGGCTGTTGCCCTGGAGACCTTGCTGAGCACTGGGGAAAGGCAGGCAGAGAATTCCCTGCTAGCACCTTCTCTGTGCCTAGGAAGGAGAAATGTTCACATTGTTTCACAGAATCGCATTTGCGTCGCTGCAGGGAACATTAACGCTTGTTCAGGACGAAAGAAAGCACAGAGCGCCAGATTTGCTGTTGCCCTGGAGAGCTTGCAGAGCACTGGGGAAAGGCAGGCAGAGAATTCCCTGCTAGCACCTTCTCTGTGTCCGGGAAGGAAAAGTGTTCGCATTTCCTTCACAGAACCGCTTTTCTGCAGGGAACATTAACGCTTGTTCAGGACGAAAGAAAGCACAGAGCCCCAGATTTGCTGTTGCCCTGGAGAGCTTGCAGAGCACTGGGGAAAGGCAGGCAGAGAATTCCCTGCTAGCACCTTCTCTGTGCCTAGGAAGGAGAAATGTTCACATTGTTTCACAGAATCGCATTTGCGTCGCTGCAGGGAACATTAACGCTTGTTCAGGACGAAAGAAAGCACAGAGCGCCAGATTTGCTGTTTCCCTGGAGAGCTTGCAGAGCACTGGGGAAAGGCAGGCAGAGAATTCCCTGCTAGCACCTTCTCTGTGTCCAGGAAGGAAAACTGTTCGCATTTGCTTCACAGAACCGCTTTTCTGCAGGGAACATTAACGCTTGTTCAGGACGAAAGAAAGCACAGAGCCCCAGATTTGCTGTTTCCCTGGAGAGCTTGCAGAGCACTGGGGAAAGGCAGGCAGAGAATTCCCTGCTAGCACCTTCTCTGTGTCCGGGAAGGAAAACTGTTCGCATTTGCTTCACAGAACCGCTTTTCTGCAGAGAACACTAACGCTTGTTCAGGACGAAAGAAAGCACAGAGCGCCAGATTTGCTGTTGCCCTGGAGAGCTTGCAGAGCACTGGGGAAAGGCAGGCAGAGAATTCCCTGCTAGCACCTTCTCTGTGTCCGGGAAGGAGAAATGTTCACATTGTTTCACAGAATCGCATTTGCGTCGCTGCAGGGAACATTAACGCTTATTCAGGACGAAAGAAAGCACAGAGCCCCAGATTTGCTGTTGCCCTGGAGAGCTTGCAGAGCACTGGGGAAAGGCAGGCAGAGAATTCCCTGCTAGCACCTTCTCTGTGCCTGGGAAGGAGAAGTCTTCACTTTGTTACTCGGAATCGCATTTGCGTCGCTGTAGAGAACACTAACGCTTGTTCAGGACGAAAGAAAGCACAG
Organism: Strix aluco; assembly: GCF_031877795.1. Lineage (NCBI taxonomy): Eukaryota > Metazoa > Chordata > Aves > Strigiformes > Strigidae > Strix > Strix aluco. Next base: position 10,944,254 of record NC_133932.1, read on the forward strand.
AGCGCCAGATTTGCTGTTGCCCTGGAGAGCTTGCAGAGCACTGGGGAAAGGCATGCAGAGAATTCCCCGCTAGCACCTTCTCTGTGTCCGGGAAGGAAAACTGTTCGCATTTGCTTCACAGAACCGCTTTTCTGCAGGGAACATTAACGCTTATTCAGGACGAAAGAAAGCACAGAGCCCCAGATTTGCTGTTGCCCTGGAGAGCTTGCAGAGCACCGGGGAAAGGCAGGCAGAGAATTCCCTGCTAGCACCTTCTCTGTGTCCGGGAAGGAAAACTGTTCGCATTTGCTTCACAGAACCGCTTTTCTGCAGGGAACATTAACGCTTGTTCAGGACGAAAGAAAGCACAGAGCCCCAGATTGGCTGTTGCCCTGGAGAGCTTGCAGAGCACCGGGGAAAGGCAGGCAGAGAATTCCCTGCTAGCACCTTCTCTGTGTCCGGGAAGGAAAACTGTTCGCATTTGCTTCACAGAACCGCTTTTCTGCAGGGAACATTAACGCTTGTTCAGGATGAAAGAAAGCACAGAGCCCCAGATTGGCTGTTGCCCTGGAGACCTTGCTGAGCACTGGGGAAAGGCAGGCAGAGAATTCCCTGCTAGCACCTTCTCTGTGCCTAGGAAGGAGAAATGTTCACATTGTTTCACAGAATCGCATTTGCGTCGCTGCAGGGAACATTAACGCTTGTTCAGGACGAAAGAAAGCACAGAGCGCCAGATTTGCTGTTGCCCTGGAGAGCTTGCAGAGCACTGGGGAAAGGCAGGCAGAGAATTCCCTGCTAGCACCTTCTCTGTGTCCGGGAAGGAAAAGTGTTCGCATTTCCTTCACAGAACCGCTTTTCTGCAGGGAACATTAACGCTTGTTCAGGACGAAAGAAAGCACAGAGCCCCAGATTTGCTGTTGCCCTGGAGAGCTTGCAGAGCACTGGGGAAAGGCAGGCAGAGAATTCCCTGCTAGCACCTTCTCTGTGTCCGGGAAGGAAAACTGTTCGCATTTGCTTCACAGAACCGCTTTTCTGCAGGGAACATTAACGCTTGTTCAGGACGAAAGAAAGCACAGAGCCCCAGATTTGCTGTTGCCCTGGAGAGCTTGCAGAGCACTGGGGAAAGGCAGGCAGAGAATTCCCTGCTAGCACCTTCTCTGTGCCTAGGAAGGAGAAATGTTCACATTGTTTCACAGAATCGCATTTGCGTCGCTGCAGGGAACATTAACGCTTGTTCAGGACGAAAGAAAGCACAGAGCGCCAGATTTGCTGTTGCCCTGGAGAGCTTGCAGAGCACTGGGGAAAGGCAGGCAGAGAATTCCCTGCTAGCACCTTCTCTGTGTCCAGGAAGGAAAACTGTTCGCATTTGCTTCACAGAACCGCTTTTCTGCAGGGAACATTAACGCTTGTTCAGGACGAAAGAAAGCACAGAGCGCCAGATTTGCTGTTTCCCTGGAGAGCTTGCAGAGCACTGGGGAAAGGCAGGCAGAGAATTCCCTGCTAGCACCTTCTCTGTGTCCGGGAAGGAAAACTGTTCGCATTTGCTTCACAGAACCGCTTTTCTGCAGAGAACACTAACGCTTGTTCAGGACGAAAGAAAGCACAGAGCGCCAGATTTGCTGTTGCCCTGGAGAGCTTGCAGAGCACTGGGGAAAGGCAGGCAGAGAATTCCCTGCTAGCACCTTCTCTGTGTCCGGGAAGGAGAAATGTTCACATTGTTTCACAGAATCGCATTTGCGTCGCTGCAGGGAACATTAACGCTTATTCAGGACGAAAGAAAGCACAGAGCCCCAGATTTGCTGTTGCCCTGGAGAGCTTGCAGAGCACTGGGGAAAGGCAGGCAGAGAATTCCCTGATAGCACCTTCTCTGTGCCTGGGAAGGAGAAGTCTTCACTTTGTTACTCGGAATCGCATTTGCGTCGCTGTAGAGAACACTAACGCTTGTTCAGGACGAAAGAAAGCACAGAGCGCCAGATTTGCTGTTGCCCTGGAGAGCTTGCAGAGCACTGGGGAAAGGCATGCAGAGAATTCCCCGCTAGCACCTTCTCTGTGTCCGGGAAGGAAAACTGTTCGCATTTGCTTCACAGAACCGCTTTTCTGAAGGGAACATTAACGCTTATTCAGGACGAAAGAAAGCACAGAGCCCCAGATTTGCTGTTGCCCTGGAGAGCTTGCAGAGCACCGGGGAAAGGCAGGCAGAGAATTCCCTGCTAGCACCTTCTCTGTGTCCGGGAAGGAAAAGTGTTCGCATTTGCTTCACAGAACCGCTTTTCTGCAGGGAACATTAACGCTTGTTCAGGACGAAAGAAAGCACAGAGCCCCAGATTTGCTGTTGCCCTGGAGAGCTTGCAGAGCACTGGGGAAAGGCAGGCAGAGAATTCCCTGCTAGCACCTTCTCTGTGTCCGGGAAGGAAAACTGTTCGCATTTGCTTCACAGAACCGCTTTTCTGCAGGGAACATTAACGCATGTTCAGGACGAAAGAAAGCACAGAGCCCCAGATTTGCTGTTGCCCTGGAGAGCTTGCAGAGCACTGGGGAAAGGCAGGCAGAGAATTCCCTGCTAGCACCTTCTCTGTGTCCGGGAAGGAGAAATGTTCACATTGTTTCACAGAATCGCATTTGCGTCGCTGCAGGGAACATTAACGCTTATTCAGGACGAAAGAAAGCACAGAGCCCCAGATTTGCTGTTGCCCTGGAGAGCTTGCAGAGCACTGGGGAAAGGCAGGCAGAGAATTCCCTGCTAGCACCTTCTCTGTGCCTGGGAAGGAGAAGTCTTCACTTTGTTACTCGGAATCGCATTTGCGTCGCTGTAGAGAACACTAACGCTTGTTCAGGACGAAAGAAAGCACAGAGCGCCAGATTTGCTGTTGCCCTGGAGAGCTTGCAGAGCACTGGGGAAAGGCAGGCAGAGAATTCCCTGCTAGCACCTTCTCTGTGTCCGGGAAGGAAAAGTGTTCGCATTTGCTTCACAGAACCGCTTTTCTGCAGGGAACATTAACGCTTGTTCAGGACGAAAGAAAGCACAGAGCCCCAGATTTGCTGTTGCCCTGGAGAGCTTGCAGAGCACTGGGGAAAGGCAGGCAGAGAATTCCCTGCTAGCACCTTCTCTGTGTCCGGGAAGGAAAACTGTTCGCATTTGCTTCACAGAACCGCTTTTCTGCAGGGACCACTAACGCTTGTTCAGGACGAAAGAAAGCACAGAGCCCCAGATTTGCTGTTGCCCTGGAGAGCTTGCAGAGCACTGGGGAAAGGCAGGCAGAGAATTCCCTGCTAGCACCTTCTCTGTGCCTAGGAAGGAGAAATGTTCACATTGTTTCACAGAATCGCATTTGCGTCGCTGCAGGGAAAATTAACGCTTGTTCAGGACGAAAGAAAGCACAGAGCGCCAGATTTGCTGTTTCCCTGGAGAGCTTGCAGAGCACTGGGGAAAGGCAGGCAGAGAATTCCCTGCTAGCACCTTCTCTGTGTCCAGGAAGGAAAACTGTTCGCATTTGCTTCACAGAACCGCTTTTCTGCAGGGAACATTAACGCTTGTTCAGGACGAAAGAAAGCACAGAGCGCCAGATTTGCTGTTTCCCTGGAGAGCTTGCAGAGCACTGGGGAAAGGCAGGCAGAGAATTCCCTGCTAGCACCTTCTCTGTGTCCGGGAAGGAAAACTGTTCGCATTTGCTTCACAGAACCGCTTTTCTGCAGGGAACATTAACGCTTGTTCAGGACGAAAGAAAGCACAGAGCGCCAGATTTGCTGTTGCCCTGGAGAGCTTGCAGAGCACTGGGGAAAGGCAGGCAGAGAATTCCCTGCTAGCACCTTCTCTGTGTCCGGGAAGGAGAAATGTTCACATTGTTTCACAGAATCGCATTTGCGTCGCTGCAGGGAACATTAACGCTTATTCAGGACGAAAGAAAGCACAGAGCCCCAGATTTGCTGTTGCCCTGGAGAGCTTGCAGAGCACTGGGGAAAGGCAGGCAGAGAATTCCCTGCTAGCACCTTCTCTGTGCCTGGGAAGGAGAAGTCTTCACTTTGTTACTCGGAATCGCATTTGCGTCGCTGTAGAGAACACTAACGCTTGTTCAGGACGAAAGAAAGCACAGAGCGCCAGATTTGCTGTTGCCCTGGAGAGCTTGCAGAGCACCGGGGAAAGGCAGGCAGAGAATTCCCTGCTAGCACCTTCTCTGTGTCCGGGAAGGAAAACTGTTCGCATTTGCTTCACAGAACCGCTTTTCTGCAGGGAACATTAACGCTTGTTCAGGACGAAAGAAAGCACAGAGCCCCAGATTTGCTGTTGCCCTGGAGAGCTTGCAGAGCACCGGGGAAAGGCAGGCAGAGAATTCCCTGCTAGCACCTTCTCTGTGTCCGGGAAGGAAAACTGTTGGCATTTGCTTCACAGAACCGCTTTTCTGCAGGGAACATTAACGCTTGTTCAGGACGAAAGAAAGCACAGAGCCCCAGATTTGCTGTTGCCCTGCAGAGCTTGCAGAGCACTGGGGAAAGGCAGGCAGAGAATTCCCTGCTAGCACCTTCTCTGTGCCTAGGAAGGAGAAATGTTCACATTGTTTCACAGAATCGCATTTGCGTCGCTGCAGGGAACATTAACGCTTGTTCAGGACGAAAGAAAGCACAGAGCGCCAGATTTGCTGTTTCGCTGGAGAGCTTGCAGAGCACTGGGGAAAGGCAGGCAGAGAATTCCCTGCTAGCACCTTCTCTGTGTCCGGAAAGGAAAACTGTTCGCATTTGCTTCACAGAACCGCTTTTCTACAGAGAACACTAACGCTTGTTCAGGACGAAAGAAAGCACAGAGCCCCAGATTTGCTGTTGCCCTGGAGAGCTTGCAGAGCACTGGGGAAAGGCAGGCAGAGAATTCCCTGCTAGCACCTTCTCTGTGTCCGGGAAGGAGAAATGTTCACATTGTTTCACAGAATCGCATTTGCGTCTATGCAGGGAACATTAACGCTTATTCAGGACGAAAGAAAGCACAGAGCCCCAGATTTGCTGTTGCCCTGGAGAGCTTGCAGAGCACTGGGGAAAGGCAGGCAGAGAATTCCCTGCTAGCACCTTCTCTGTGCCTAGGAAGGAGAAATGTTCACATTGTTTCACAGAATCGCATTTGCGTCGCTGCAGGGAACATTAACGCTTGTTCAGGACGAAAGAAAGCACAGAGCCCCAGATTTGCTGTTGCCCTGCAGAGCTTGCAGAGCACTGGGGAAAGGCAGGCAGAGAATTCCCTGCTAGCACCTTCTCTGTGCCTAGGAAGGAGATATGTTCACATTGTTTCACAGAATCGCATTTGCGTCGCTGCAGGGAACATTAACGCTTGTTCAGGACGAAAGAAAGCACAGAGCGCCAGATTTGCTGTTGCCCTGGAGAGCTTGCAGAGCACTGGGGAAAGGCAGGCAGAGAATTCCCTGCTAGCACCTTCTCTGTGTCCGGGAAGGAAAACTGTTCGCATTTGCTTCACAGAACCGCTTTTCTGCAGGGAACATTAACGCTTGTTCAGGACGAAAGAAAGCACAGAGCCCCAGATTTGCTGTTGCCCTGGAGAGCTTTCAGAGCACCGGGGAAAGGCAGGCAGAGAATTCCCTGCTAGCACCTTCTCTGTGTCCGGGAAGGAAAACTGTTCGCATTTGCTTTACAGAACCGCTTTTCTGCAGGGAACATTAACGCTTGTTCAGGACGAAAGGAAGCACAGAGCCCCAGATTTGCTGTTGCCCTGGAGAGCTTGCAGAGCACTGGGGAAAGGCAGGCAGAGAATTCCCTGCTAGCACCTTCTCTGTGTCCGGGAAGGAAAACTGTTCGCATTTGCTTCACAGAACCGCTTTTCTGCAGAGAACACTAACGCTTGTTCAGGACGAAAGAAAGCACAGAGCCCCAGATTTGCTGTTGCCCTGGAGAGCTTGCAGAGCACTGGGGAAAGGCAGGCAGAGAATTCCCTGCTAGCGCCTTCTCTGTGTCCGGGAAGGAAAACTGTTCGCATTTGCTTCACAGAACCGCTTCTCTGCAGAGAACACTAACGCTTGTTCAGGACAAAAGAAAGCACAGAGCCCCAGATTTGCTGTTTCCCTGGACAGCTTGCAGAGCACTGGGGAAAGGCAGGCAGAGAATTCCCTGCTAGCACCTTCTCTGTGTCCGGGAAGGAGAAATGTTCACATTGTTTCACAGAATCGCATTTGCGTCGCTGCAGGGAACATTAATGCTTATTCAGGACGAAAGAAAGCACAGAGCCCCAGATTTGCTGTTGCCCTGGAGAGCTTGCAGAGCACTGGGGAAAGGCAGGCAGAGAATTCCCTGCTAGCACCTTCTCTGTGTCCGGGAAGGAAAACTGTTCGCATTTGCTTCACAGAACCGCTTTTCTGCAGAGAACACTAACGCTTGTTCAGGACGAAAGAAAGCACAGAGCCCCAGATTTGCTGTTGCCCTGGAGAGCTTGCAGAGCACTGGGGAAAGGCAGGCAGAGAATTCCCTGCTAGCACCTTCTCTGTGTCCGGGAAGGAGAAATGTTCACATTGTTTCACAGAATCGCATTTGCGTCGCTGCAGGGAACATTAACGCTTATTCAGGACGAAAGAAAGCACAGAGCCCCAGATTTGCTGTTGCCCTGGAGAGCTTGCAGAGCACTGGGGAAAGGCAGGCAGAGAATTCCCTGCTAGCACCTTCTCTGTGCCTGGGAAGGAGAAGTCTTCACGTTGTTACTCGGAATCGCATTTGCGTCGCTGTAGAGAACACTAACGCTTGTTCAGGACGAAAGAAAGCACAGAGCCCCAGATTTGCTGTTGCCCTGGAGAGCTTGCAGAGCACTGGGGAAAGGCAGGCAGAGAATTCCCTGCTAGCACCTTCTCTGTGTCCGGGAAGGAAAACTGTTCGCATTTGCTTCACAGAACCGCTTTTCTGCAGGGAACATTAACGCTTGTTCAGGACGAAAGAAAGCACAGAGCCCCAGATTTGCTGTTGCCCTGGAGAGCTTGCAGAGCACCGGGGAAAGGCAGGCAGAGAATTCCCTGCTAGCACCTTCTCTGTGTCCGGGAAGGAAAACTGTTCGCATTTGCTTTACAGAACCGCTTTTCTGCAGGGAACATTAACGCTTGTTCAGGACGAAAGAAAGCACAGAGCCCCAGATTTGCTGTTGCCCTGGAGAGCTTGCAGAGCACTGGGGAAAGGCAGGCAGAGAATTCCCTGCTAGCACCTTCTCTGTGTCCGGGAAGGAGAAATGTTCACATTGTTTCACAGAATCACATTTGCGTAGCTGCAGGGAACATTAACGCTTATTCAGGACGAAAGAAAGCACAGAGCCCCAGATTTGCTGTTGCCCTGGAGAGCTTGCAGAGCACTGGGGAAAGGCAGGCAGAGAATTCCCTGCTAGCACCTTCTCTGTGTCCGGGAAGGAAAACTGTTCGCATTTGCTTCACAGAACCGCTTTTCTGCAGAGAACACTAACGCTTGTTCAGGACGAAAGAAAGCACAGAGCGCCAGATTTGCTGTTGCCCTGGAGAGCTTGCAGAGCACTGGGGAAAGGCAGGCAGAGAATTCCCTGCTAGCACCTTCTCTGTGCCTAGGAAGGAGAAATATTCACATTTGCTTCACAGAACCGCTTTTCTGCAGGAAACATTAACGCTTGTTCAGGACAAAAGAAAGCACAGAGCCCCAGATTTGCTGTTTCCCTGGACAGCTTGCAGAGCATTGGGGAAAGGCAGGCAGAGAATTCCCTGCTAGCACCTTCTCTGTGTCCGGGAAGGAGAAATGTTCACATTGTTTCACAGAATCGCATTTGCGTCGCTGCAGGGAACATTAATGCTTATTCAGGACGAAAGAAAGCACAGAGCCCCAGATTTGCTGTTGCCCTGGAGAGCTTGCAGAGCACTGGGGAAAGGCAGGCAGAGAATTCCCTGCTAGCACCTTCTCTGTGTCCGGGAAGGAAAACTGTTCGCATTTGCTTCACAGAACCGCTTTTCTACAGGGAACATTAACGCTTGTTCAGGACGAAAGAAAGCACAGAGCCCCAGATTTGCTGTTGCCCTGGAGAGCTTGCAGAGCACTTGGGAAAGGCAGGCAGAGAATTCCCTGCTAGCACCTTCTCTGTGTCCGGGAAGGAAAACTGTTCGCATTTGCTTCACAGAACCGCTTTTCTGCAGAGAACACTAACGCTTGTTCAGGACGAAAGAAAGCACAGAGCCCCAGATTTGCTGTTGCCCTGGAGAGCTTGCAGAGCACCGGGGAAAGGCAGGCAGAGAATTCCCTGCTAGCACCTTCTCTGTGTCCGGGAAGGAAAACTGTTCGCATTTGCTTCACAGAACCGCTTTTCTGCAGGGAACATTAACGCTTGTTCAGGATGAAAGAAAGCACAGAGCCCCAGATTGGCTATTGCCCTGGAGAGCTTGCAGAGCACTGGGGAAAGGCAGGCAGAGAATTCCCTGCTAGCACCTTCTCTGTGTCCGGGAAGGAAAACTGTTCGCATTTGCTTCACAGAACCGCTTTTCTGCAGGGAACATTAACGCTTGTTCAGGACGAAAGAAAGCACAGAGCGCCAGATTTGCTGTTTCCCTGGAGAGCTTGCAGAGCACTGGGGAAAGGCAGGCAGAGAATTCCCTGCTAGCACCTTCTCTGTGTCCGGGAAGGAAAACTGTTCGCATTTGCTTCACAGAACCGCTTTTCTGCAGGGAACATTAACGCTTGTTCAGAACGAAAGAAAGCACAGAGCCCCAGATTTGCTGTTGCCCTGGAGAGCTTGCAGAGCACTGGGGAAAGGCAGGCAGAGAATTCCCTGCTAGCACCTTCTCTGTGCCTGGGAAGGAGAAGTCTTCACTTTGTTACTCGGAATCGCATTTGCGTCGCTGTAGAGAACACTAACGCTTGTTCAGGACGAAAGAAAGCACAGAGCGCCAGATTTGCTGTTGCCCTGGAGAGCTTGCAGAGCACTGGGGAAAGGCAGGCAGAGAATTCCCTGCTAGCACCTTCTCTGTGTCCGGGAAGGAAAAGTGTTCGCATTTGCTTCACAGAACCGCTTTTCTGCAGGGAACATTAACGCTTGTTCAGGACGAAAGAAAGCACAGAGCCCCAGATTTGCTGTTGCCCTGGAGAGCTTGCAGAGCACTGGGGAAAGGCAGGCAGAGAATTCCCTGCTAGCACCTTCTCTGTGTCCGGGAAGGAAAACTGTTCGCATTTGCTTCACAGAACCGCTTTTCTGCAGGGAACACTAACGCTTGTTCAGGACGAAAGAAAGCACAGAGCCCCAGATTTGCTGTTGCCCTGGAGAGCTTGCAGAGCACTGGGGAAAGGCAGGCAGAGAATTCCCTGCTAGCACCTTCTCTGTGCCTAGGAAGGAGAAATGTTCACATTGTTTCACAGAATCGCATTTGCGTCGCTGCAGGGAAAATTAACGCTTGTTCAGGACGAAAGAAAGCACAGAGCGCCAGATTTGCTGTTTCCCTGGAGAGCTTGCAGAGCACTGGGGAAAGGCAGGCAGAGAATTCCCTGCTAGCACCTTCTCTGTGTCCAGGAAGGAAAACTGTTCGCATTTGCTTCACAGAACCGCTTTTCTGCAGGGAACATTAACGCTTGTTCAGGACGAAAGAAAGCACAGAGCGCCAGATTTGCTGTTTCCCTGGAGAGCTTGCAGAGCACTGGGGAAAGGCAGGCAGAGAATTCCCTGCTAGCACCTTCTCTGTGTCCGGGAAGGAAAACTGTTCGCATTTGCTTCACAGAACCGCTTTTCTGCAGAGAACACTAACGCTTGTTCAGGACGAAAGAAAGCACAGAGCGCCAGATTTGCTGTTGCCCTGGAGAGCTTGCAGAGCACTGGGGAAAGGCAGGCAGAGAATTCCCTGCTAGCACCTTCTCTGTGTCCGGGAAGGAGAAATGTTCACATTGTTTCACAGAATCGCATTTGCGTCGCTGCAGGGAACATTAACGCTTATTCAGGACGAAAGAAAGCACAGAGCCCCAGATTTGCTGTTGCCCTGGAGAGCTTGCAGAGCACTGGGGAAAGGCAGGCAGAGAATTCCCTGCTAGCACCTTCTCTGTGCCTGGGAAGGAGAAGTCTTCACTTTGTTACTCGGAATCGCATTTGCGTCGCTGTAGAGAACACTAACGCTTGTTCAGGACGAAAGAAAGCACAGAGCGCCAGATTTGCTGTTGCCCTGGAGAGCTTGCAGAGCACCGGGGAAAGGCAGGCAGAGAATTCCCTGCTAGCACCTTCTCTGTGTCCGGGAAGGAAAACTGTTCGCATTTGCTTCACAGAACCGCTTTTCTGCAGAGAACACTAACGCTTGTTCAGGACGAAAGAAAGCACAGAGCCCCAGATTTGCTGTTGCCCTGGAGAGCTTGCAGAGCACTGGGGAAAGGCAGGCAGAGAATTCCCTGCTAGCACCTTCTCTGTGCCTAGGAAGGAGAAATGTTCACATTGTTTCACAGAATCGCATTTGCGTCGCTGCAGGGAACATTAACGCTTGTTCAGGACGAAAGAAAGCACAGAGCCCCAGATTTGCTGTTTCGCTGGAGAGCTTGCAGAGCACTGGGGAAAGGCAGGCAGAGAATTCCCTGCTAGCACCTTCTCTGTGTCCGGAAAGGAAAACTGTTCGCATTTGCTTCACAGAACCGCTTTTCTACAGAGAACACTAACGCTTGTTCAGGACGAAAGAAAGCACAGAGCCCCAGATTTGCTGTTGCCCTGGAGAGCTTGCAGAGCACTGGGGAAAGGCAGGCAGAGAATTCCCTGCTAGCACCTTCTCTGTGTCCGGGAAGGAGAAATGTTCACATTGTTTCACAGAATCGCATTTGCGTCTATGCAGGGAACATTAACGCTTATTCAGGACGAAAGAAAGCACAGAGCCCCAGATTTGCTGTTGCCCTGGAGAGCTTGCAGAGCACTGGGGAAAGGCAGGCAGAGAATTCCCTGCTAGCACCTTCTCTGTGCCTAGGAAGGAGAAATGTTCACATTGTTTCACAGAATCGCATTTGCGTCGCTGCAGGGAACATTAACGCTTGTTCAGGACGAAAGAAAGCACAGAGCGCCAGATTTGCTGTTGCCCTGGAGAGCTTGCAGAGCACTGGGGAAAGGCAGGCAGAGAATTCCCTGCTAGCACCTTCTCTGTGTCCGGGAAGGAAAACTGTTCGCATTTGCTTCACAGAACCGCTTTTCTGCAGGGAACATTAACGCTTGTTCAGGACGAAAGAAAGCACAGAGCCCCAGATTTGCTGTTGCCCTGGAGAGCTTTCAGAGCACCGGGGAAAGGCAGGCAGAGAATTCCCTGCTAGCACCTTCTCTGTGTCCGGGAAGGAAAACTGTTCGCATTTGCTTTACAGAACCGCTTTTCTGCAGGGAACATTAACGCTTGTTCAGGACGAAAGGAAGCACAGAGCCCCAGATTTGCTGTTGCCCTGGAGAGCTTGCAGAGCACTGGGGAAAGGCAGGCAGAGAATTCCCTGCTAGCACCTTCTCTGTGTCCGGGAAGGAAAACTGTTCGCATTTGCTTCACAGAACCGCTTTTCTGCAGAGAACACTAACGCTTGTTCAGGACGAAAGAAAGCACAGAGCCCCAGATTTGCTGTTGCCCTGGAGAGCTTGCAGAGCACTGGGGAAAGGCAGGCAGAGAATTCCCTGCTAGCGCCTTCTCTGTGTCCGGGAAGGAGAAATGTTCACATTGTTTCACAGAATCGCATTTGCGTCGCTGCAGGGAACATTAATGCTTATTCAGGACGAAAGAAAGCACAGAGCCCCAGATTTGCTGTTGCCCTGGAGAGCTTGCAGAGCACTGGGGAAAGGCAGGCAGAGAATTCCCTGCTAGCACCTTCTCTGTGTCCGGGAAGGAAAACTGTTCGCATTTGCTTCACAGAACCGCTTTTCTGCAGAGAACACTAACGCTTGTTCAGGACGAAAGAAAGCACAGAGCGCCAGATTTGCTGTTGCCCTGGAGAGCTTGCAGAGCACTGGGGAAAGGCAGGCAGAGAATTCCCTGCTAGCACCTTCTCTGTGTCCGGGAAGGAGAAATGTTCACATTGTTTCACAGAATCGCATTTGCGTCGCTGCAGGGAACATTAACGCTTATTCAGGACGAAAGAAAGCACAGAGCCCCAGATTTGCTGTTGCCCTGGAGAGCTTGCAGAGCACTGGGGAAAGGCAGGCAGAGAATTCCCTGCTAGCACCTTCTCTGTGCCTGGGAAGGAGAAGTCTTCACGTTGTTACTCGGAATCGCATTTGCGTCGCTGTAGAGAACACTAACGCTTGTTCAGGACGAAAGAAAGCACAGAGCCCCAGATTTGCTGTTGCCCTGGAGAGCTTGCAGAGCACTGGGGAAAGGCAGGCAGAGAATTCCCTGCTAGCACCTTCTCTGTGTCCGGGAAGGAAAACTGTTCGCATTTGCTTCACAGAACCGCTTTTCTGCAGGGAACATTAACGCTTGTTCAGGACGAAAGAAAGCACAGAGCCCCAGATTTGCTGTTGCCCTGGAGAGCTTGCAGAGCACCGGGGAAAGGCAGGCAGAGAATTCCCTGCTAGCACCTTCTCTGTGTCCGGGAAGGAAAACTGTTCGCATTTGCTTTACAGAACCGCTTTTCTGCAGGGAACATTAACGCTTGTTCAGGACGAAAGAAAGCACAGAGCCCCAGATTTGCTGTTGCCCTGGAGAGCTTGCAGAGCACTGGGGAAAGGCAGGCAGAGAATTCCCTGCTAGCACCTTCTCTGTGTCCGGGAAGGAGAAATGTTCACATTGTTTCACAGAATCACATTTGCGTAGCTGCAGGGAACATTAACGCTTATTCAGGACGAAAGAAAGCACAGAGCCCCAGATTTGCTGTTGCCCTGGAGAGCTTGCAGAGCACTGGGGAAAGGCAGGCAGAGAATTCCCTGCTAGCACCTTCTCTGTGTCCGGGAAGGAAAACTGTTCGCATTTGCTTCACAGAACCGCTTTTCTGCAGAGAACACTAACGCTTGTTCAGGACGAAAGAAAGCACAGAGCCCCAGATTTGCTGTTGCCCTGGAGAGCTTGCAGAGCACTGGGGAAAGGCAGGCAGAGAATTCCCTGCTAGCACCTTCTCTGTGTCCGGGAAGGAGAAATATTCACATTTGCTTCACAGAACCGCTTTTCTGCAGGAAACATTAACGATTGTTCAGGACAAAAGAAAGCACAGAGCCCCAGATTTGCTGTTTCCCTGGACAGCTTGCAGAGCATTGGGGAAAGGCAGGCAGAGAATTCCCTGCTAGCACCTTCTCTGTGTCCGGGAAGGAGAAATGTTCACATTGTTTCACAGAATCGCTTTTGCGTCGCTGCAGGGAACATTAACGCTTGTTCAGGACGAAAGAAAGCACAGAGCCCCAGATTTGCTGTTGCCCTGGAGAGCTTGCAGAGCACTGGGGAAAGGCAGGCAGAGAATTCCCTGCTAGCACCTTCTCTGTGTCCGGGAAGGAAAACTGTTCGCATTTGCTTCACAGAACCGCTTTTCTGCAGGGAACATTAACGCTTGTTCAGGACGAAAGAAAGCACAGAGCCCCAGATTTGCTGTTGCCCTGGAGAGCTTGTAGAGCACTGGGGAAAGGCAGGCAGAGAATTCCCTGCTAGCACCTTCTCTGTGTCCGGGAAGGAGAAATGTTCACATTGTGTCACAGAATCGCATTTGCGTCGCTGCAGGGAACATTAACGCTTATTCAGGACGAAAGAAAGCACAGAGCCCCAGATTTGCTGTTGCCCTGGAGAGCTTGCAGAGCACTGGGGAAAGGCAGGCAGAGAATTCCCTGCTAGCACCTTCTCTGTGCCTGGGAAGGAGAAGTCTTCACTTTGTTACTCGGAATCGCATTTGCGTCGCTGTAGAGAACACTAACGCTTGTTCAGGACGAAAGAAAGCACAGAGCGCCAGATTTGCTGTTGCCCTGGAGAGCTTGCAGAGCACTGGGGAATGGCATGCAGAGAATTCCCCGCTAGCACCTTCTCTGTGTCCGGGAAGGAAGACTGTTCGCATTTGCTTCACAGAACCGCTTTTCTGAAGGGAACATTAACGCTTATTCAGGACGAAAGAAAGCACAGAGCCCCAGATTTGCTGTTGCCCTGGAGAGCTTGCAGAGCACTGGGGAAAGGCAGGCAGAGAATTCCCTGCTAGCACCTTCTCTGTGTCCGGGAAGGAAAACTGTTCGCATTTGCTTCACAGAACCGCTTTTCTGCAGGGAACATTAACGCTTATTCAGGACGAAAGAAAGCACAGAGCCCCAGATTTGCTGTTGTCCTGGAGAGCTTGCAGAGCACCGGGGAAAGGCAGGCAGAGAATTCCCTGCTAGCACCTTCTCTGTGTCCGGGAAGGAAAACTGTTCGCATTTGCTTCACAGAACCGCTTTTCTGCAGGGAACATTAACGCTTGTTCAGGACGAAAGAAAGCACAGAGCCCCAGATTTGCTGTTGCCCTGGAGAGCTTGCAGAGCACTGGGGAAAGGCAGGCAGAGAATTCCCTGCTAGCACCTTCTCTGTGTCCGGGAAGGAAAACTGTTCACATTGTTTCACAGAATCGCATTTGCGTCGCTGCAGGGAACATTAACGCTTATTCAGGACGAAAGAAAGCACAGAGCCCCAGATTTGCTGTTGCCCTGGAGAGCTTGCAGAGCACTGGGGAAAGGCAGGCAGAGAATTCCCTGCTAGCACCTTCTCTGTGCCTGGGAAGGAGAAGTCTTCACTTTGTTACTCGGAATCGCATTTGCGTCGCTGTAGAGAACACTAACGCTTGTTCAGGACGAAAGAAAGCACAGAGCCCCAGATTTGCTGTTGCCCTGGAGAGCTTGCAGAGCACTGGGGAAAGGCAGGCAGAGAATTCCCTGCTAGCACCTTCTCTGTGTCCGGGAAGGAAAACTGTTCGCATTTGCTTCACAGAACCGCTTTTCTGCAGGGACCACTAACGCTTGTTCAGGACGAAAGAAAGCACAGAGCCCCAGATTTGCTGTTGCCCTGGAGAGCTTGCAGAGCACTGGGGAAAGGCAGGCAGAGAATTCCCTGCTAGCACCTTCTCTGTGCCTAGGAAGGAGAAATGTTCACATTGTTTCACAGAATCGCATTTGCGTCGCTGCAGGGAAAATTAACGCTTGTTCAGGACGAAAGAAAGCACAGAGCGCCAGATTTGCTGTTTCCCTGGAGAGCTTGCAGAGCACTGGGGAAAGGCAGGCAGAGAATTCCCTGCTAGCACCTTCTCTGTGTCCAGGAAGGAAAACTGTTCGCATTTGCTTCACAGAACCGCTTTTCTGCAGGGAACATTAACGCTTGTTCAGGACGAAAGAAAGCACAGAGCGCCAGATTTGCTGTTTCCCTGGAGAGCTTGCAGAGCACTGGGGAAAGGCAGGCAGAGAATTCCCTGCTAGCACCTTCTCTGTGTCCGGGAAGGAGAAATGTTCACATTGTTTCACAGAATCGCATTTGCGTCGCTGCAGGGAACATTAACGCTTATTCAGGACGAAAGAAAGCACAGAGCCCCAGATTTGCTGTTGCCCTGGAGAGCTTGCAGAGCACTGGGGAAAGGCAGGCAGAGAATTCCCTGCTAGCACCTTCTCTGTGCCTGGGAAGGAGAAGTCTTCACTTTGTTACTCGGAATCGCATTTGCGTCGCTGTAGAGAACACTAACGCTTGTTCAGGACGAAAGAAAGCACAGAGCGCCAGATTTGCTGTTGCCCTGGAGAGCTTGCAGAGCACCGGGGAAAGGCAGGCAGAGAATTCCCTGCTAGCACCTTCTCTGTGTCCGGGAAGGAAAACTGTTCGCATTTGCTTCACAGAACCGCTTTTCTGCAGGGAACATTAACGCTTGTTCAGGACGAAAGAAAGCACAGAGCCCCAGATTTGCTGTTGCCCTGGAGAGCTTGCAGAGCACCGGGGAAAGGCAGGCAGAGAATTCCCTGCTAGCACCTTCTCTGTGTCCGGGAAGGAAAACTGTTGGCATTTGCTTCACAGAACCGCTTTTCTGCAGGGAACATTAACGCTTGTTCAGGACGAAAGAAAGCACAGAGCCCCAGATTTGCTGTTGCCCTGCAGAGCTTGCAGAGCACTGGGGAAAGGCAGGCAGAGAATTCCCTGCTAGCACCTTCTCTGTGCCTAGGAAGGAGAAATGTTCACATTGTTTCACAGAATCGCATTTGCGTCGCTGCAGGGAACATTAACGCTTGTTCAGGACGAAAGAAAGCACAGAGCGCCAGATTTGCTGTTTCGCTGGAGAGCTTGCAGAGCACTGGGGAAAGGCAGGCAGAGAATTCCCTGCTAGCACCTTCTCTGTGTCCGGAAAGGAAAACTGTTCGCATTTGCTTCACAGAACCGCTTTTCTACAGAGAACACTAACGCTTGTTCAGGACGAAAGAAAGCACAGAGCCCCAGATTTGCTGTTGCCCTGGAGAGCTTGCAGAGCACTGGGGAAAGGCAGGCAGAGAATTCCCTGCTAGCACCTTCTCTGTGTCCGGGAAGGAGAAATGTTCACATTGTTTCACAGAATCGCATTTGCGTCTATGCAGGGAACATTAACGCTTATTCAGGACGAAAGAAAGCACAGAGCCCCAGATTTGCTGTTGCCCTGGAGAGCTTGCAGAGCACTGGGGAAAGGCAGGCAGAGAATTCCCTGCTAGCACCTTCTCTGTGCCTAGGAAGGAGAAATGTTCACATTGTTTCACAGAATCGCATTTGCGTCGCTGCAGGGAACATTAACGCTTGTTCAGGACGAAAGAAAGCACAGAGCCCCAGATTTGCTGTTGCCCTGCAGAGCTTGCAGAGCACTGGGGAAAGGCAGGCAGAGAATTCCCTGCTAGCACCTTCTCTGTGCCTAGGAAGGAGATATGTTCACATTGTTTCACAGAATCGCATTTGCGTCGCTGCAGGGAACATTAACGCTTGTTCAGGACGAAAGAAAGCACAGAGCGCCAGATTTGCTGTTGCCCTGGAGAGCTTGCAGAGCACTGGGGAAAGGCAGGCAGAGAATTCCCTGCTAGCACCTTCTCTGTGTCCGGGAAGGAAAACTGTTCGCATTTGCTTCACAGAACCGCTTTTCTGCAGGGAACATTAACGCTTGTTCAGGACGAAAGAAAGCACAGAGCCCCAGATTTGCTGTTGCCCTGGAGAGCTTTCAGAGCACCGGGGAAAGGCAGGCAGAGAATTCCCTGCTAGCACCTTCTCTGTGTCCGGGAAGGAAAACTGTTCGCATTTGCTTTACAGAACCGCTTTTCTGCAGGGAACATTAACGCTTGTTCAGGACGAAAGGAAGCACAGAGCCCCAGATTTGCTGTTGCCCTGGAGAGCTTGCAGAGCACTGGGGAAAGGCAGGCAGAGAATTCCCTGCTAGCACCTTCTCTGTGTCCGGGAAGGAAAACTGTTCGCATTTGCTTCACAGAACCGCTTTTCTGCAGAGAACACTAACGCTTGTTCAGGACGAAAGAAAGCACAGAGCCCCAGATTTGCTGTTGCCCTGGAGAGCTTGCAGAGCACTGGGGAAAGGCAGGCAGAGAATTCCCTGCTAGCGCCTTCTCTGTGTCCGGGAAGGAAAACTGTTCGCATTTGCTTCACAGAACCGCTTCTCTGCAGAGAACACTAACGCTTGTTCAGGACAAAAGAAAGCACAGAGCCCCAGATTTGCTGTTTCCCTGGACAGCTTGCAGAGCACTGGGGAAAGGCAGGCAGAGAATTCCCTGCTAGCACCTTCTCTGTGTCCGGGAAGGAGAAATGTTCACATTGTTTCACAGAATCGCATTTGCGTCGCTGCAGGGAACATTAATGCTTATTCAGGACGAAAGAAAGCACAGAGCCCCAGATTTGCTGTTGCCCTGGAGAGCTTGCAGAGCACTGGGGAAAGGCAGGCAGAGAATTCCCTGCTAGCACCTTCTCTGTGTCCGGGAAGGAAAACTGTTCGCATTTGCTTCACAGAACCGCTTTTCTGCAGAGAACACTAACGCTTGTTCAGGACGAAAGAAAGCACAGAGCCCCAGATTTGCTGTTGCCCTGGAGAGCTTGCAGAGCACTGGGGAAAGGCAGGCAGAGAATTCCCTGCTAGCACCTTCTCTGTGTCCGGGAAGGAGAAATGTTCACATTGTTTCACAGAATCGCATTTGCGTCGCTGCAGGGAACATTAACGCTTATTCAGGACGAAAGAAAGCACAGAGCCCCAGATTTGCTGTTGCCCTGGAGAGCTTGCAGAGCACTGGGGAAAGGCAGGCAGAGAATTCCCTGCTAGCACCTTCTCTGTGCCTGGGAAGGAGAAGTCTTCACGTTGTTACTCGGAATCGCATTTGCGTCGCTGTAGAGAACACTAACGCTTGTTCAGGACGAAAGAAAGCACAGAGCCCCAGATTTGCTGTTGCCCTGGAGAGCTTGCAGAGCACTGGGGAAAGGCAGGCAGAGAATTCCCTGCTAGCACCTTCTCTGTGTCCGGGAAGGAAAACTGTTCGCATTTGCTTCACAGAACCGCTTTTCTGCAGGGAACATTAACGCTTGTTCAGGACGAAAGAAAGCACAGAGCCCCAGATTTGCTGTTGCCCTGGAGAGCTTGCAGAGCACCGGGGAAAGGCAGGCAGAGAATTCCCTGCTAGCACCTTCTCTGTGTCCGGGAAGGAAAACTGTTCGCATTTGCTTTACAGAACCGCTTTTCTGCAGGGAACATTAACGCTTGTTCAGGACGAAAGAAAGCACAGAGCCCCAGATTTGCTGTTGCCCTGGAGAGCTTGCAGAGCACTGGGGAAAGGCAGGCAGAGAATTCCCTGCTAGCACCTTCTCTGTGTCCGGGAAGGAGAAATGTTCACATTGTTTCACAGAATCACATTTGCGTAGCTGCAGGGAACATTAACGCTTATTCAGGACGAAAGAAAGCACAGAGCCCCAGATTTGCTGTTGCCCTGGAGAGCTTGCAGAGCACTGGGGAAAGGCAGGCAGAGAATTCCCTGCTAGCACCTTCTCTGTGTCCGGGAAGGAAAACTGTTCGCATTTGCTTCACAGAACCGCTTTTCTGCAGAGAACACTAACGCTTGTTCAGGACGAAAGAAAGCACAGAGCCCCAGATTTGCTGTTGCCCTGGAGAGCTTGCAGAGCACTGGGGAAAGGCAGGCAGAGAATTCCCTGCTAGCACCTTCTCTGTGCCTAGGAAGGAGAAATATTCACATTTGCTTCACAGAACCGCTTTTCTGCAGGAAACATTAACGCTTGTTCAGGACAAAAGAAAGCACAGAGCCCCAGATTTGCTGTTTCCCTGGACAGCTTGCAGAGCATTGGGGAAAGGCAGGCAGAGAATTCCCTGCTAGCACCTTCTCTGTGTCCGGGAAGGAGAAATGTTCACATTGTTTCACAGAATCGCATTTGCGTCGCTGCAGGGAACATTAATGCTTATTCAGGACGAAAGAAAGCACAGAGCCCCAGATTTGCTGTTGCCCTGGAGAGCTTGCAGAGCACTGGGGAAAGGCAGGCAGAGAATTCCCTGCTAGCACCTTCTCTGTGTCCGGGAAGGAAAACTGTTCGCATTTGCTTCACAGAACCGCTTTTCTACAGGGAACATTAACGCTTGTTCAGGACGAAAGAAAGCACAGAGCCCCAGATTTGCTGTTGCCCTGGAGAGCTTGCAGAGCACTTGGGAAAGGCAGGCAGAGAATTCCCTGCTAGCACCTTCTCTGTGTCCGGGAAGGAAAACTGTTCGCATTTGCTTCACAGAACCGCTTTTCTGCAGAGAACACTAACGCTTGTTCAGGACGAAAGAAAGCACAGAGCCCCAGATTTGCTGTTGCCCTGGAGAGCTTGCAGAGCACCGGGGAAAGGCAGGCAGAGAATTCCCTGCTAGCACCTTCTCTGTGTCCGGGAAGGAAAACTGTTCGCATTTGCTTCACAGAACCGCTTTTCTGCAGGGAACATTAACGCTTGTTCAGGATGAAAGAAAGCACAGAGCCCCAGATTGGCTATTGCCCTGGAGAGCTTGCAGAGCACTGGGGAAAGGCAGGCAGAGAATTCCCTGCTAGCACCTTCTCTGTGTCCGGGAAGGAAAACTGTTCGCATTTGCTTCACAGAACCGCTTTTCTGCAGGGAACATTAACGCTTGTTCAGGACGAAAGAAAGCACAGAGCGCCAGATTTGCTGTTTCCCTGGAGAGCTTGCAGAGCACTGGGGAAAGGCAGGCAGAGAATTCCCTGCTAGCACCTTCTCTGTGTCCGGGAAGGAAAACTGTTCGCATTTGCTTCACAGAACCGCTTTTCTGCAGGGAACATTAACGCTTGTTCAGAACGAAAGAAAGCACAGAGCCCCAGATTTGCTGTTGCCCTGGAGAGCTTGCAGAGCACTGGGGAAAGGCAGGCAGAGAATTCCCTGCTAGCACCTTCTCTGTGCCTGGGAAGGAGAAGTCTTCACTTTGTTACTCGGAATCGCATTTGCGTCGCTGTAGAGAACACTAACGCTTGTTCAGGACGAAAGAAAGCACAGAGCGCCAGATTTGCTGTTGCCCTGGAGAGCTTGCAGAGCACTGGGGAAAGGCAGGCAGAGAATTCCCTGCTAGCACCTTCTCTGTGTCCGGGAAGGAAAAGTGTTCGCATTTGCTTCACAGAACCGCTTTTCTGCAGGGAACATTAACGCTTGTTCAGGACGAAAGAAAGCACAGAGCCCCAGATTTGCTGTTGCCCTGGAGAGCTTGCAGAGCACTGGGGAAAGGCAGGCAGAGAATTCCCTGCTAGCACCTTCTCTGTGTCCGGGAAGGAAAACTGTTCGCATTTGCTTCACAGAACCGCTTTTCTGCAGGGAACACTAACGCTTGTTCAGGACGAAAGAAAGCACAGAGCCCCAGATTTGCTGTTGCCCTGGAGAGCTTGCAGAGCACTGGGGAAAGGCAGGCAGAGAATTCCCTGCTAGCACCTTCTCTGTGTCCGGGAAGGAGAAATGTTCACATTGTTTCACAGAATCGCATTTGCGTCGCTGCAGGGAACATTAACGCTTATTCAGGACGAAAGAAAGCACAGAGCCCCAGATTTGCTGTTGCCCTGGAGAGCTTGCAGA
Organism: Strix aluco; assembly: GCF_031877795.1. Lineage (NCBI taxonomy): Eukaryota > Metazoa > Chordata > Aves > Strigiformes > Strigidae > Strix > Strix aluco. The sequence continues at coordinate 10,965,181 of NC_133932.1, forward strand.
GCACTGGGGAAAGGCAGGCAGAGAATTCCCTGCTAGCACCTTCTCTGTGCCTGGGAAGGAGAAGTCTTCACTTTGTTACTCGGAATCGCATTTGCGTCGCTGTAGAGAACACTAACGCTTGTTCAGGACGAAAGAAAGCACAGAGCGCCAGATTTGCTGTTGCCCTGGAGAGCTTGCAGAGCACCGGGGAAAGGCAGGCAGAGAATTCCCTGCTAGCACCTTCTCTGTGTCCGGGAAGGAAAACTGTTCGCATTTGCTTCACAGAACCGCTTTTCTGCAGAGAACACTAACGCTTGTTCAGGACGAAAGAAAGCACAGAGCCCCAGATTTGCTGTTGCCCTGGAGAGCTTGCAGAGCACTGGGGAAAGGCAGGCAGAGAATTCCCTGCTAGCACCTTCTCTGTGCCTAGGAAGGAGAAATGTTCACATTGTTTCACAGAATCGCATTTGCGTCGCTGCAGGGAACATTAACGCTTGTTCAGGACGAAAGAAAGCACAGAGCCCCAGATTTGCTGTTTCGCTGGAGAGCTTGCAGAGCACTGGGGAAAGGCAGGCAGAGAATTCCCTGCTAGCACCTTCTCTGTGTCCGGAAAGGAAAACTGTTCGCATTTGCTTCACAGAACCGCTTTTCTACAGAGAACACTAACGCTTGTTCAGGACGAAAGAAAGCACAGAGCCCCAGATTTGCTGTTGCCCTGGAGAGCTTGCAGAGCACTGGGGAAAGGCAGGCAGAGAATTCCCTGCTAGCACCTTCTCTGTGTCCGGGAAGGAGAAATGTTCACATTGTTTCACAGAATCGCATTTGCGTCTATGCAGGGAACATTAACGCTTATTCAGGACGAAAGAAAGCACAGAGCCCCAGATTTGCTGTTGCCCTGGAGAGCTTGCAGAGCACTGGGGAAAGGCAGGCAGAGAATTCCCTGCTAGCACCTTCTCTGTGCCTAGGAAGGAGAAATGTTCACATTGTTTCACAGAATCGCATTTGCGTCGCTGCAGGGAACATTAACGCTTGTTCAGGACGAAAGAAAGCACAGAGCGCCAGATTTGCTGTTGCCCTGGAGAGCTTGCAGAGCACTGGGGAAAGGCAGGCAGAGAATTCCCTGCTAGCACCTTCTCTGTGTCCGGGAAGGAAAACTGTTCGCATTTGCTTCACAGAACCGCTTTTCTGCAGGGAACATTAACGCTTGTTCAGGACGAAAGAAAGCACAGAGCCCCAGATTTGCTGTTGCCCTGGAGAGCTTTCAGAGCACCGGGGAAAGGCAGGCAGAGAATTCCCTGCTAGCACCTTCTCTGTGTCCGGGAAGGAAAACTGTTCGCATTTGCTTTACAGAACCGCTTTTCTGCAGGGAACATTAACGCTTGTTCAGGACGAAAGGAAGCACAGAGCCCCAGATTTGCTGTTGCCCTGGAGAGCTTGCAGAGCACTGGGGAAAGGCAGGCAGAGAATTCCCTGCTAGCACCTTCTCTGTGTCCGGGAAGGAAAACTGTTCGCATTTGCTTCACAGAACCGCTTTTCTGCAGAGAACACTAACGCTTGTTCAGGACGAAAGAAAGCACAGAGCCCCAGATTTGCTGTTGCCCTGGAGAGCTTGCAGAGCACTGGGGAAAGGCAGGCAGAGAATTCCCTGCTAGCGCCTTCTCTGTGTCCGGGAAGGAGAAATGTTCACATTGTTTCACAGAATCGCATTTGCGTCGCTGCAGGGAACATTAATGCTTATTCAGGACGAAAGAAAGCACAGAGCCCCAGATTTGCTGTTGCCCTGGAGAGCTTGCAGAGCACTGGGGAAAGGCAGGCAGAGAATTCCCTGCTAGCACCTTCTCTGTGTCCGGGAAGGAAAACTGTTCGCATTTGCTTCACAGAACCGCTTTTCTGCAGAGAACACTAACGCTTGTTCAGGACGAAAGAAAGCACAGAGCGCCAGATTTGCTGTTGCCCTGGAGAGCTTGCAGAGCACTGGGGAAAGGCAGGCAGAGAATTCCCTGCTAGCACCTTCTCTGTGTCCGGGAAGGAGAAATGTTCACATTGTTTCACAGAATCGCATTTGCGTCGCTGCAGGGAACATTAACGCTTATTCAGGACGAAAGAAAGCACAGAGCCCCAGATTTGCTGTTGCCCTGGAGAGCTTGCAGAGCACTGGGGAAAGGCAGGCAGAGAATTCCCTGCTAGCACCTTCTCTGTGCCTGGGAAGGAGAAGTCTTCACGTTGTTACTCGGAATCGCATTTGCGTCGCTGTAGAGAACACTAACGCTTGTTCAGGACGAAAGAAAGCACAGAGCCCCAGATTTGCTGTTGCCCTGGAGAGCTTGCAGAGCACTGGGGAAAGGCAGGCAGAGAATTCCCTGCTAGCACCTTCTCTGTGTCCGGGAAGGAAAACTGTTCGCATTTGCTTCACAGAACCGCTTTTCTGCAGGGAACATTAACGCTTGTTCAGGACGAAAGAAAGCACAGAGCCCCAGATTTGCTGTTGCCCTGGAGAGCTTGCAGAGCACCGGGGAAAGGCAGGCAGAGAATTCCCTGCTAGCACCTTCTCTGTGTCCGGGAAGGAAAACTGTTCGCATTTGCTTTACAGAACCGCTTTTCTGCAGGGAACATTAACGCTTGTTCAGGACGAAAGAAAGCACAGAGCCCCAGATTTGCTGTTGCCCTGGAGAGCTTGCAGAGCACTGGGGAAAGGCAGGCAGAGAATTCCCTGCTAGCACCTTCTCTGTGTCCGGGAAGGAGAAATGTTCACATTGTTTCACAGAATCACATTTGCGTAGCTGCAGGGAACATTAACGCTTATTCAGGACGAAAGAAAGCACAGAGCCCCAGATTTGCTGTTGCCCTGGAGAGCTTGCAGAGCACTGGGGAAAGGCAGGCAGAGAATTCCCTGCTAGCACCTTCTCTGTGTCCGGGAAGGAAAACTGTTCGCATTTGCTTCACAGAACCGCTTTTCTGCAGAGAACACTAACGCTTGTTCAGGACGAAAGAAAGCACAGAGCCCCAGATTTGCTGTTGCCCTGGAGAGCTTGCAGAGCACTGGGGAAAGGCAGGCAGAGAATTCCCTGCTAGCACCTTCTCTGTGTCCGGGAAGGAGAAATATTCACATTTGCTTCACAGAACCGCTTTTCTGCAGGAAACATTAACGATTGTACAGGACAAAAGAAAGCACAGAGCCCCAGATTTGCTGTTTCCCTGGACAGCTTGCAGAGCATTGGGGAAAGGCAGGCAGAGAATTCCCTGCTAGCACCTTCTCTGTGTCCGGGAAGGAGAAATGTTCACATTGTTTCACAGAATCGCTTTTGCGTCGCTGCAGGGAACATTAACGCTTGTTCAGGACGAAAGAAAGCACAGAGCCCCAGATTTGCTGTTGCCCTGGAGAGCTTGCAGAGCACTGGGGAAAGGCAGGCAGAGAATTCCCTGCTAGCACCTTCTCTGTGTCCGGGAAGGAAAACTGTTCGCATTTGCTTCACAGAACCGCTTTTCTGCAGGGAACATTAACGCTTGTTCAGGACGAAAGAAAGCACAGAGCCCCAGATTTGCTGTTGCCCTGGAGAGCTTGTAGAGCACTGGGGAAAGGCAGGCAGAGAATTCCCTGCTAGCACCTTCTCTGTGTCCGGGAAGGAGAAATGTTCACATTGTGTCACAGAATCGCATTTGCGTCGCTGCAGGGAACATTAACGCTTATTCAGGACGAAAGAAAGCACAGAGCCCCAGATTTGCTGTTGCCCTGGAGAGCTTGCAGAGCACTGGGGAAAGGCAGGCAGTGAATTCCCTGCTAGCACCTTCTCTGTGCCTGGGAAGGAGAAGTCTTCACTTTGTTACTCGGAATCGCATTTGCGTCGCTGTAGAGAACACTAACGCTTGTTCAGGACGAAAGAAAGCACAGAGCGCCAGATTTGCTGTTGCCCTGGAGAGCTTGCAGAGCACTGGGGAATGGCATGCAGAGAATTCCCCGCTAGCACCTTCTCTGTGTCCGGGAAGGAAGACTGTTCGCATTTGCTTCACAGAACCGCTTTTCTGAAGGGAACATTAACGCTTATTCAGGACGAAAGAAAGCACAGAGCCCCAGATTTGCTGTTGCCCTGGAGAGCTTGCAGAGCACTGGGGAAAGGCAGGCAGAGAATTCCCTGCTAGCACCTTCTCTGTGTCCGGGAAGGAAAACTGTTCGCATTTGCTTCACAGAACCGCTTTTCTGCAGGGAACATTAACGCTTATTCAGGACGAAAGAAAGCACAGAGCCCCAGATTTGCTGTTGTCCTGGAGAGCTTGCAGAGCACCGGGGAAAGGCAGGCAGAGAATTCCCTGCTAGCACCTTCTCTGTGTCCGGGAAGGAAAACTGTTCGCATTTGCTTCACAGAACCGCTTTTCTGCAGGGAACATTAACGCTTGTTCAGGACGAAAGAAAGCACAGAGCCCCAGATTTGCTGTTGCCCTGGAGAGCTTGCAGAGCACTGGGGAAAGGCAGGCAGAGAATTCCCTGCTAGCACCTTCTCTGTGTCCGGGAAGGAAAACTGTTCACATTTGCTTCACAGAACCGCTTTTCTGCAGAGAACACTAACGCTTGTTCAGGACGAAAGAAAGCACAGAGCCCCAGATTTTCTGTTGCCCTGGAGACCTTGCTGAGCACTGGGGAAAGGCAGGCAGAGAATTCCCTGCTAGCACCTTCTCTGTGCCTAGGAAGGAGAAATGTTCACATTGGTTCACAGAATCGCATTTGCGTCGCTGCAGGGAACATTAACGCTTGTTCAGGACGAAAGAAAGCACAGAGCGCCAGATTTGCTGTTGCCCTGGAGAGCTTGCAGAGCACTGGGGAAAGGCAGGCAGAGAATTCCCTGCTAGCACCTTCTCTGTGTCCGGGAAGGAAAACTGTTCGCATTTGCTTCACAGAACCGCTTTTCTGCAGGGAACATTAACGCTTGTTCAGGACGAAAGAAAGCACAGAGCCCCAGATTTGCTGTTGCCCTGGAGAGCTTGCAGAGCACCGGGGAAAGGCAGGCAGAGAATTCCCTGCTAGTACCTTCTCTGTGTCCGGGAAGGAAAACTGTTCGCATTTGCTTCACAGAACCGCTTTTCTGCAGGGAACATTAACGCTTGTTCAGGACGAAAGAAAGCACAGAGCCCCAGATTTGCTGTTGCCCTGGAGAGCTTGCAGAGCACTGGGGAAAGGCAGGCAGAGAATTCCCTGCTAGCACCTTCTCTGTGTCCGGGAAGGAAAACTGTTCACATTTGCTTCACAGAACCGCTTTTCTGCAGAGAACACTAACGCTTGTTCAGGACGAAAGAAAGCACAGAGCCCCAGATTTGCTGTTGCCCTGGAGACCTTGCTGAGCACTGGGGAAAGGCAGGCAGAGAATTCCCTGCTAGCACCTTCTCTGTGCCTAGGAAGGAGAAATGTTCACATTGTTTCACAGAATCGCATTTGCGTCGCTGCAGGGAACATTAACGCTTGTTCAGGACGAAAGAAAGCACAGAGCGCCAGATTTGCTGTTGCCCTGGAGAGCTTGCAGAGCACTGGGGAAAGGCAGGCAGAGAATTCCCTGCTAGCACCTTCTCTGTGTCCGGGAAGGAAAAGTGTTCGCATTTGCTTCACAGAACCGCTTTTCTGCAGAGAACATTAACGCTTGTTCAGGACGAAAGAAAGCACAGAGCCCCAGATTTGCTGTTGCCCTGGAGAGCTTGCAGAGCACTGGGGAAAGGCAGGCAGAGAATTCCCTGCTAGCACCTTCTCTGTGTCCGGGAAGGAGAAATGTTCACATTGTTTCACAGAATCGCATTTGCGTCGCTGCAGGGAACATTAACGCTTGTTCAGGACGAAAGAAAGCACAGAGCGCCAGATTTGCTGTTTCCCTGGAGAGCTTGCAGAGCACTGGGGAAAGGCAGGCAGAGAATTCCCTGCTAGCACCTTCTCTGTGTCCAGGAAGGAAAACTGTTCGCATTTGCTTCACAGAACCGCTTTTCTGCAGGGAATATTAACGCTTGTTCAGGACGAAAGAAAGCACAGAGCGCCAGATTTGCTGTTTCCCTGGAGAGCTTGCAGAGCACTGGGGAAAGGCAGGCAGAGAATTCCCTGCTAGCACCTTCTCTGTGTCCGGGAAGGAAAACTGTTCGCATTTGCTTCACAGAACCGCTTTTCTGCAGAGAACACTAACGCTTGTTCAGGACGAAAGAAAGCACAGAGCCCCAGATTTGCTGTTGCCCTGGAGAGCTTGCAGAGCACTGGGGAAAGGCAGGCAGAGAATTCCCTGCTAGCACCTTCTCTGTGTCCGGGAAGGAGAAATGTTCACATTGTTTCACAGAATCGCATTTGCGTCGCTGCAGGGAACATTAACGCTTATTCAGGACGAAAGAAAGCACAGAGCGCCAGATTTGCTGTTGCCCTGGAGAGCTTGCAGAGCACTGGGGAAAGGCAGGCAGAGAATTCCCTGCTAGCACCTTCTCTGTGTCCGGGAAGGAAAACTGTTCGCATTTGCTTCACAGAACCGCTTTTCTGCAGGGAACATTAACGCTTGTTCAGGACGAAAGAAAGCACAGAGCCCCAGATTTGCTGTTGCCCTGGAGAGCTTGCAGAGCACTGGGGAAAGGCAGGCAGAGAATTCCCTGCTAGCACCTTCTCTGTGTCCAGGAAGGAAAACTGTTCGCATTTGCTTCACAGAACCGCTTTTCTGCAGAGAACACTAACGCTTGTTCAGGACGAAAGAAAGCACAGAGCGCCAGATTTGCTGTTGCCCTGGAGAGCTTGCAGAGCACCGGGGAAAGGCAGGCAGAGAATTCCCTGCTAGCACCTTCTCTGTGTCTGGGAAGGAAAACTGTTCGCATTTGCTTCACAGAACCGCTTTTCTGCAGGGAACATTAACGCTTGTTCAGGATGAAAGAAAGCACAGAGCCCCAGATTGGCTATTGCCCTGGAGAGCTTGCAGAGCACCGGGGAAAGGCAGGCAGAGAATTCCCTGCTAGCACCTTCTCTGTGTCCGGGAAGGAAAACTGTTCGCATTTGCTTCACAGAACCGCTTTTCTGCAGGGAACATTAACGCTTGTTCAGGACGAAAGAAAGCACAGAGCCCCAGATTTGCTGTTGCCCTGGAGAGCTTGCAGAGCACTGGGGAAAGGCAGGCAGAGAATTCCCTGCTAGCACCTTCTCTGTGTCCGGGAAGGAGAAATGTTCACATTGTTTCACAGAATCGCATTTGCGTCGCTGCAGGGAACATTAACGCTTATTCAGGACGAAAGAAAGCACAGAGCGCCAGATTTGCTGTTGCCCTGGAGAGCTTGCAGAGCACTGGGGAAAGGCATGCAGAGAATTCCCCGCTAGCACCTTCTCTGTGTCCGGGAAGGAAAACTGTTCGCATTTGCTTCACAGAACCGCTTTTCTGAAGGGAACATTAACGCTTATTCAGGACGAAAGAAAGCACAGAGCCCCAGATTTGCTGTTGCCCTGGAGAGCTTGCAGAGCACTGGGGAAAGGCAGGCAGAGAATTCCCTGCTAGCACCTTCTCTGTGTCCGGGAAGGAAAACTGTTCGCATTTGCTTCACAGAACCGCTTTTCTGCAGGGAACATTAACGCTTGTTCAGGATGAAAGAAAGCACAGAGCCCCAGATTGGCTATTGCCCTGGAGAGCTTGCAGAGCACTGGGGAAAGGCAGGCAGAGAATTCCCTGCTAGCACCTTCTCTGTGTCCGGGAAGGAAAACTGTTCACATTTGCTTCACAGAACCGCTTTTCTGCAGAGAACACTAACGCTTGTTCAGGACGAAAGAAAGCACAGAGCCCCAGATTTGCTGTTGTCCTGGAGAGCTTGCAGAGCACTGCGGAAAGGCAGGCAGAGAATTCCCTGCTAGCACCTTCTCTGTGCCTAGGAAGGAGAAATGTTCACATTGTTTCACAGAATCGCATTTGCGTCGCTGCAGGGAACATTAACGCTTGTTCAGGACGAAAGAAAGCACAGAGCCCCAGATTTGCTGTTGCCCTGGAGAGCTTGCAGAGCACTGGGGAAAGGCAGGCAGAGAATTCCCTGCTAGCACCTTCTCTGTGTCCGGGAAGGAAAACTGTTCGCATTTGCTTCACAGAACCGCTTTTCTGCAGGGAACATTAACGCTTGTTCAGGACGAAAGAAAGCACAGAGCCCCAGATTTGCTGTTGCCCTGGAGAGCTTGCAGAGCACCGGGGAAAGGCAGGCAGAGAATTCCCTGCTAGCACCTTCTCTGTGTCCGGGAAGGAAAACTGTTCGCATTTGCTTTACAGAACCGCTTTTCTGCAGGGAACATTAACGCTTGTTCAGGACGAAAGAAAGCACAGAGCCCCAGATTTGCTGTTGCCCTGGAGAGCTTGCAGAGCACTGGGGAAAGGCAGGCAGAGAATTCCCTGCTAGCACCTTCTCTGTGTCCGGGAAGGAGAAATGTTCACATTGTTTCACAGAATCACATTTGCGTAGCTGCAGGGAACATTAACGCTTATTCAGGACGAAAGAAAGCACAGAGCCCCAGATTTGCTGTTGCCCTGGAGAGCTTGCAGAGCACTGGGGAAAGGCAGGCAGAGAATTCCCTGCTAGCACCTTCTCTGTGTCCGGGAAGGAAAACTGTTCGCATTTGCTTCACAGAACCGCTTTTCTGCAGAGAACACTAACGCTTGTTCAGGACGAAAGAAAGCACAGAGCCCCAGATTTGCTGTTGCCCTGGAGAGCTTGCAGAGCACTGGGGAAAGGCAGGCAGAGAATTCCCTGCTAGCACCTTCTCTGTGTCCGGGAAGGAGAAATATTCACATTTGCTTCACAGAACCGCTTTTCTGCAGGAAACATTAACGATTGTTCAGGACAAAAGAAAGCACAGAGCCCCAGATTTGCTGTTTCCCTGGACAGCTTGCAGAGCATTGGGGAAAGGCAGGCAGAGAATTCCCTGCTAGCACCTTCTCTGTGTCCGGGAAGGAGAAATGTTCACATTGTTTCACAGAATCGCTTTTGCGTCGCTGCAGGGAACATTAACGCTTGTTCAGGACGAAAGAAAGCACAGAGCCCCAGATTTGCTGTTGCCCTGGAGAGCTTGCAGAGCACTGGGGAAAGGCAGGCAGAGAATTCCCTGCTAGCACCTTCTCTGTGTCCGGGAAGGAAAACTGTTCGCATTTGCTTCACAGAACCGCTTTTCTGCAGGGAACATTAACGCTTGTTCAGGACGAAAGAAAGCACAGAGCCCCAGATTTGCTGTTGCCCTGGAGAGCTTGTAGAGCACTGGGGAAAGGCAGGCAGAGAATTCCCTGCTAGCACCTTCTCTGTGTCCGGGAAGGAGAAATGTTCACATTGTGTCACAGAATCGCATTTGCGTCGCTGCAGGGAACATTAACGCTTATTCAGGACGAAAGAAAGCACAGAGCCCCAGATTTGCTGTTGCCCTGGAGAGCTTGCAGAGCACTGGGGAAAGGCAGGCAGAGAATTCCCTGCTAGCACCTTCTCTGTGCCTGGGAAGGAGAAGTCTTCACTTTGTTACTCGGAATCGCATTTGCGTCGCTGTAGAGAACACTAACGCTTGTTCAGGACGAAAGAAAGCACAGAGCGCCAGATTTGCTGTTGCCCTGGAGAGCTTGCAGAGCACTGGGGAATGGCATGCAGAGAATTCCCCGCTAGCACCTTCTCTGTGTCCGGGAAGGAAGACTGTTCGCATTTGCTTCACAGAACCGCTTTTCTGAAGGGAACATTAACGCTTATTCAGGACGAAAGAAAGCACAGAGCCCCAGATTTGCTGTTGCCCTGGAGAGCTTGCAGAGCACTGGGGAAAGGCAGGCAGAGAATTCCCTGCTAGCACCTTCTCTGTGTCCGGGAAGGAAAACTGTTCGCATTTGCTTCACAGAACCGCTTTTCTGCAGGGAACATTAACGCTTATTCAGGACGAAAGAAAGCACAGAGCCCCAGATTTGCTGTTGTCCTGGAGAGCTTGCAGAGCACCGGGGAAAGGCAGGCAGAGAATTCCCTGCTAGCACCTTCTCTGTGTCCGGGAAGGAAAACTGTTCGCATTTGCTTCACAGAACCGCTTTTCTGCAGGGAACATTAACGCTTGTTCAGGACGAAAGAAAGCACAGAGCCCCAGATTTGCTGTTGCCCTGGAGAGCTTGCAGAGCACTGGGGAAAGGCAGGCAGAGAATTCCCTGCTAGCACCTTCTCTGTGTCCGGGAAGGAAAACTGTTCACATTGTTTCACAGAATCGCATTTGCGTCGCTGCAGGGAACATTAACGCTTATTCAGGACGAAAGAAAGCACAGAGCCCCAGATTTGCTGTTGCCCTGGAGAGCTTGCAGAGCACTGGGGAAAGGCAGGCAGAGAATTCCCTGCTAGCACCTTCTCTGTGCCTGGGAAGGAGAAGTCTTCACTTTGTTACTCGGAATCGCATTTGCGTCGCTGTAGAGAACACTAACGCTTGTTCAGGACGAAAGAAAGCACAGAGCCCCAGATTTGCTGTTGCCCTGGAGAGCTTGCAGAGCACTGGGGAAAGGCAGGCAGAGAATTCCCTGCTAGCACCTTCTCTGTGTCCGGGAAGGAAAACTGTTCGCATTTGCTTCACAGAACCGCTTTTCTGCAGGGACCACTAACGCTTGTTCAGGACGAAAGAAAGCACAGAGCCCCAGATTTGCTGTTGCCCTGGAGAGCTTGCAGAGCACTGGGGAAAGGCAGGCAGAGAATTCCCTGCTAGCACCTTCTCTGTGCCTAGGAAGGAGAAATGTTCACATTGTTTCACAGAATCGCATTTGCGTCGCTGCAGGGAAAATTAACGCTTGTTCAGGACGAAAGAAAGCACAGAGCGCCAGATTTGCTGTTTCCCTGGAGAGCTTGCAGAGCACTGGGGAAAGGCAGGCAGAGAATTCCCTGCTAGCACCTTCTCTGTGTCCAGGAAGGAAAACTGTTCGCATTTGCTTCACAGAACCGCTTTTCTGCAGGGAACATTAACGCTTGTTCAGGACGAAAGAAAGCACAGAGCGCCAGATTTGCTGTTTCCCTGGAGAGCTTGCAGAGCACTGGGGAAAGGCAGGCAGAGAATTCCCTGCTAGCACCTTCTCTGTGTCCGGGAAGGAAAACTGTTCGCATTTGCTTCACAGAACCGCTTTTCTGCAGGGAACATTAACGCTTGTTCAGGACGAAAGAAAGCACAGAGCGCCAGATTTGCTGTTGCCCTGGAGAGCTTGCAGAGCACTGGGGAAAGGCAGGCAGAGAATTCCCTGCTAGCACCTTCTCTGTGTCCGGGAAGGAGAAATGTTCACATTGTTTCACAGAATCGCATTTGCGTCGCTGCAGGGAACATTAACGCTTATTCAGGACGAAAGAAAGCACAGAGCCCCAGATTTGCTGTTGCCCTGGAGAGCTTGCAGAGCACTGGGGAAAGGCAGGCAGAGAATTCCCTGCTAGCACCTTCTCTGTGCCTGGGAAGGAGAAGTCTTCACTTTGTTACTCGGAATCGCATTTGCGTCGCTGTAGAGAACACTAACGCTTGTTCAGGACGAAAGAAAGCACAGAGCGCCAGATTTGCTGTTGCCCTGGAGAGCTTGCAGAGCACCGGGGAAAGGCAGGCAGAGAATTCCCTGCTAGCACCTTCTCTGTGTCCGGGAAGGAAAACTGTTCGCATTTGCTTCACAGAACCGCTTTTCTGCAGGGAACATTAACGCTTGTTCAGGACGAAAGAAAGCACAGAGCCCCAGATTTGCTGTTGCCCTGGAGAGCTTGCAGAGCACCGGGGAAAGGCAGGCAGAGAATTCCCTGCTAGCACCTTCTCTGTGTCCGGGAAGGAAAACTGTTGGCATTTGCTTCACAGAACCGCTTTTCTGCAGGGAACATTAACGCTTGTTCAGGACGAAAGAAAGCACAGAGCCCCAGATTTGCTGTTGCCCTGCAGAGCTTGCAGAGCACTGGGGAAAGGCAGGCAGAGAATTCCCTGCTAGCACCTTCTCTGTGCCTAGGAAGGAGAAATGTTCACATTGTTTCACAGAATCGCATTTGCGTCGCTGCAGGGAACATTAACGCTTGTTCAGGACGAAAGAAAGCACAGAGCCCCAGATTTGCTGTTGCCCTGGAGAGCTTGCAGAGCACTGGGGAAAGGCAGGCAGAGAATTCCCTGCTAGCACCTTCTCTGTGTCCGGAAAGGAAAACTGTTCGCATTTGCTTCACAGAACCGCTTTTCTACAGAGAACACTAACGCTTGTTCAGGACGAAAGAAAGCACAGAGCCCCAGATTTGCTGTTGCCCTGGAGAGCTTGCAGAGCACTGGGGAAAGGCAGGCAGAGAATTCCCTGCTAGCACCTTCTCTGTGTCCGGGAAGGAGAAATGTTCACATTGTTTCACAGAATCGCATTTGCGTCTATGCAGGGAACATTAACGCTTATTCAGGACGAAAGAAAGCACAGAGCCCCAGATTTGCTGTTGCCCTGGAGAGCTTGCAGAGCACTGGGGAAAGGCAGGCAGAGAATTCCCTGCTAGCACCTTCTCTGTGCCTAGGAAGGAGAAATGTTCACATTGTTTCACAGAATCGCATTTGCGTCGCTGCAGGGAACATTAACGCTTGTTCAGGACGAAAGAAAGCACAGAGCCCCAGATTTGCTGTTGCCCTGCAGAGCTTGCAGAGCACTGGGGAAAGGCAGGCAGAGAATTCCCTGCTAGCACCTTCTCTGTGCCTAGGAAGGAGATATGTTCACATTGTTTCACAGAATCGCATTTGCGTCGCTGCAGGGAACATTAACGCTTGTTCAGGACGAAAGAAAGCACAGAGCGCCAGATTTGCTGTTGCCCTGGAGAGCTTGCAGAGCACTGGGGAAAGGCAGGCAGAGAATTCCCTGCTAGCACCTTCTCTGTGTCCGGGAAGGAAAACTGTTCGCATTTGCTTCACAGAACCGCTTTTCTGCAGGGAACATTAACGCTTGTTCAGGACGAAAGAAAGCACAGAGCCCCAGATTTGCTGTTGCCCTGGAGAGCTTTCAGAGCACCGGGGAAAGGCAGGCAGAGAATTCCCTGCTAGCACCTTCTCTGTGTCCGGGAAGGAAAACTGTTCGCATTTGCTTTACAGAACCGCTTTTCTGCAGGGAACATTAACGCTTGTTCAGGACGAAAGGAAGCACAGAGCCCCAGATTTGCTGTTGCCCTGGAGAGCTTGCAGAGCACTGGGGAAAGGCAGGCAGAGAATTCCCTGCTAGCACCTTCTCTGTGTCCGGGAAGGAAAACTGTTCGCATTTGCTTCACAGAACCGCTTTTCTGCAGAGAACACTAACGCTTGTTCAGGACGAAAGAAAGCACAGAGCCCCAGATTTGCTGTTGCCCTGGAGAGCTTGCAGAGCACTGGGGAAAGGCAGGCAGAGAATTCCCTGCTAGCGCCTTCTCTGTGTCCGGGAAGGAAAACTGTTCGCATTTGCTTCACAGAACCGCTTCTCTGCAGAGAACACTAACGCTTGTTCAGGACAAAAGAAAGCACAGAGCCCCAGATTTGCTGTTTCCCTGGACAGCTTGCAGAGCACTGGGGAAAGGCAGGCAGAGAATTCCCTGCTAGCACCTTCTCTGTGTCCGGGAAGGAGAAATGTTCACATTGTTTCACAGAATCGCATTTGCGTCGCTGCAGGGAACATTAATGCTTATTCAGGACGAAAGAAAGCACAGAGCCCCAGATTTGCTGTTGCCCTGGAGAGCTTGCAGAGCACTGGGGAAAGGCAGGCAGAGAATTCCCTGCTAGCACCTTCTCTGTGTCCGGGAAGGAAAACTGTTCGCATTTGCTTCACAGAACCGCTTTTCTGCAGAGAACACTAACGCTTGTTCAGGACGAAAGAAAGCACAGAGCCCCAGATTTGCTGTTGCCCTGGAGAGCTTGCAGAGCACTGGGGAAAGGCAGGCAGAGAATTCCCTGCTAGCACCTTCTCTGTGTCCGGGAAGGAGAAATGTTCACATTGTTTCACAGAATCGCATTTGCGTCGCTGCAGGGAACATTAACGCTTATTCAGGACGAAAGAAAGCACAGAGCCCCAGATTTGCTGTTGCCCTGGAGAGCTTGCAGAGCACTGGGGAAAGGCAGGCAGAGAATTCCCTGCTAGCACCTTCTCTGTGCCTGGGAAGGAGAAGTCTTCACGTTGTTACTCGGAATCGCATTTGCGTCGCTGTAGAGAACACTAACGCTTGTTCAGGACGAAAGAAAGCACAGAGCCCCAGATTTGCTGTTGCCCTGGAGAGCTTGCAGAGCACTGGGGAAAGGCAGGCAGAGAATTCCCTGCTAGCACCTTCTCTGTGTCCGGGAAGGAAAACTGTTCGCATTTGCTTCACAGAACCGCTTTTCTGCAGGGAACATTAACGCTTGTTCAGGACGAAAGAAAGCACAGAGCCCCAGATTTGCTGTTGCCCTGGAGAGCTTGCAGAGCACCGGGGAAAGGCAGGCAGAGAATTCCCTGCTAGCACCTTCTCTGTGTCCGGGAAGGAAAACTGTTCGCATTTGCTTTACAGAACCGCTTTTCTGCAGGGAACATTAACGCTTGTTCAGGACGAAAGAAAGCACAGAGCCCCAGATTTGCTGTTGCCCTGGAGAGCTTGCAGAGCACTGGGGAAAGGCAGGCAGAGAATTCCCTGCTAGCACCTTCTCTGTGTCCGGGAAGGAGAAATGTTCACATTGTTTCACAGAATCACATTTGCGTAGCTGCAGGGAACATTAACGCTTATTCAGGACGAAAGAAAGCACAGAGCCCCAGATTTGCTGTTGCCCTGGAGAGCTTGCAGAGCACTGGGGAAAGGCAGGCAGAGAATTCCCTGCTAGCACCTTCTCTGTGTCCGGGAAGGAAAACTGTTCGCATTTGCTTCACAGAACCGCTTTTCTGCAGAGAACACTAACGCTTGTTCAGGACGAAAGAAAGCACAGAGCCCCAGATTTGCTGTTGCCCTGGAGAGCTTGCAGAGCACTGGGGAAAGGCAGGCAGAGAATTCCCTGCTAGCACCTTCTCTGTGCCTAGGAAGGAGAAATATTCACATTTGCTTCACAGAACCGCTTTTCTGCAGGAAACATTAACGCTTGTTCAGGACAAAAGAAAGCACAGAGCCCCAGATTTGCTGTTTCCCTGGACAGCTTGCAGAGCATTGGGGAAAGGCAGGCAGAGAATTCCCTGCTAGCACCTTCTCTGTGTCCGGGAAGGAGAAATGTTCACATTGTTTCACAGAATCGCATTTGCGTCGCTGCAGGGAACATTAATGCTTATTCAGGACGAAAGAAAGCACAGAGCCCCAGATTTGCTGTTGCCCTGGAGAGCTTGCAGAGCACTGGGGAAAGGCAGGCAGAGAATTCCCTGCTAGCACCTTCTCTGTGTCCGGGAAGGAAAACTGTTCGCATTTGCTTCACAGAACCGCTTTTCTACAGGGAACATTAACGCTTGTTCAGGACGAAAGAAAGCACAGAGCCCCAGATTTGCTGTTGCCCTGGAGAGCTTGCAGAGCACTTGGGAAAGGCAGGCAGAGAATTCCCTGCTAGCACCTTCTCTGTGTCCGGGAAGGAAAACTGTTCGCATTTGCTTCACAGAACCGCTTTTCTGCAGAGAACACTAACGCTTGTTCAGGACGAAAGAAAGCACAGAGCCCCAGATTTGCTGTTGCCCTGGAGAGCTTGCAGAGCACCGGGGAAAGGCAGGCAGAAAATTCCCTGCTAGCACCTTCTCTGTGTCCGGGAAGGAAAACTGTTCGCATTTGCTTCACAGAACCGCTTTTCTGCAGGGAACATTAACGCTTGTTCAGGATGAAAGAAAGCACAGAGCCCCAGATTGGCTATTGCCCTGGAGAGCTTGCAGAGCACTGGGGAAAGGCAGGCAGAGAATTCCCTGCTAGCACCTTCTCTGTGTCCGGGAAGGAAAACTGTTCGCATTTGCTTCACAGAACCGCTTTTCTGCAGGGAACATTAACGCTTGTTCAGGACGAAAGAAAGCACAGAGCGCCAGATTTGCTGTTTCCCTGGAGAGCTTGCAGAGCACTGGGGAAAGGCAGGCAGAGAATTCCCTGCTAGCACCTTCTCTGTGTCCGGGAAGGAAAACTGTTCGCATTTGCTTCACAGAACCGCTTTTCTGCAGGGAACATTAACGCTTGTTCAGAACGAAAGAAAGCACAGAGCCCCAGATTTGCTGTTGCCCTGGAGAGCTTGCAGAGCACTGGGGAAAGGCAGGCAGAGAATTCCCTGCTAGCACCTTCTCTGTGCCTGGGAAGGAGAAGTCTTCACTTTGTTACTCGGAATCGCATTTGCGTCGCTGTAGAGAACACTAACGCTTGTTCAGGACGAAAGAAAGCACAGAGCGCCAGATTTGCTGTTGCCCTGGAGAGCTTGCAGAGCACTGGGGAAAGGCAGGCAGAGAATTCCCTGCTAGCACCTTCTCTGTGTCCGGGAAGGAAAAGTGTTCGCATTTGCTTCACAGAACCGCTTTTCTGCAGGGAACATTAACGCTTGTTCAGGACGAAAGAAAGCACAGAGCCCCAGATTTGCTGTTGCCCTGGAGAGCTTGCAGAGCACTGGGGAAAGGCAGGCAGAGAATTCCCTGCTAGCACCTTCTCTGTGTCCGGGAAGGAAAACTGTTCGCATTTGCTTCACAGAACCGCTTTTCTGCAGGGAACACTAACGCTTGTTCAGGACGAAAGAAAGCACAGAGCCCCAGATTTGCTGTTGCCCTGGAGAGCTTGCAGAGCACTGGGGAAAGGCAGGCAGAGAATTCCCTGCTAGCACCTTCTCTGTGTCCGGGAAGGAGAAATGTTCACATTGTTTCACAGAATCGCATTTGCGTCGCTGCAGGGAACATTAACGCTTATTCAGGACGAAAGAAAGCACAGAGCCCCAGATTTGCTGTTGCCCTGGAGAGCTTGCAGAGCACTGGGGAAAGGCAGGCAGAGAATTCCCTGCTAGCACCTTCTCTGTGCCTGGGAAGGAGAAGTCTTCACTTTGTTACTCGGAATCGCATTTGCGTCGCTGTAGAGAACACTAACGCTTGTTCAGGACGAAAGAAAGCACAGAGCGCCAGATTTGCTGTTGCCCTGGAGAGCTTGCAGAGCACCGGGGAAAGGCAGGCAGAGAATTCCCTGCTAGCACCTTCTCTGTGTCCGGGAAGGAAAACTGTTCGCATTTGCTTCACAGAACCGCTTTTCTGCAGAGAACACTAACGCTTGTTCAGGACGAAAGAAAGCACAGAGCCCCAGATTTGCTGTTGCCCTGGAGAGCTTGCAGAGCACTGGGGAAAGGCAGGCAGAGAATTCCCTGCTAGCACCTTCTCTGTGCCTAGGAAGGAGAAATGTTCACATTGTTTCACAGAATCGCATTTGCGTCGCTGCAGGGAACATTAACGCTTGTTCAGGACGAAAGAAAGCACAGAGCCCCAGATTTGCTGTTTCGCTGGAGAGCTTGCAGAGCACTGGGGAAAGGCAGGCAGAGAATTCCCTGCTAGCACCTTCTCTGTGTCCGGAAAGGAAAACTGTTCGCATTTGCTTCACAGAACCGCTTTTCTACAGAGAACACTAACGCTTGTTCAGGACGAAAGAAAGCACAGAGCCCCAGATTTGCTGTTGCCCTGGAGAGCTTGCAGAGCACTGGGGAAAGGCAGGCAGAGAATTCCCTGCTAGCACCTTCTCTGTGTCCGGGAAGGAGAAATGTTCACATTGTTTCACAGAATCGCATTTGCGTCTATGCAGGGAACATTAACGCTTATTCAGGACGAAAGAAAGCACAGAGCCCCAGATTTGCTGTTGCCCTGGAGAGCTTGCAGAGCACTGGGGAAAGGCAGGCAGAGAATTCCCTGCTAGCACCTTCTCTGTGCCTAGGAAGGAGAAATGTTCACATTGTTTCACAGAATCGCATTTGCGTCGCTGCAGGGAACATTAACGCTTGTTCAGGACGAAAGAAAGCACAGAGCGCCAGATTTGCTGTTGCCCTGGAGAGCTTGCAGAGCACTGGGGAAAGGCAGGCAGAGAATTCCCTGCTAGCACCTTCTCTGTGTCCGGGAAGGAAAACTGTTCGCATTTGCTTCACAGAACCGCTTTTCTGCAGGGAACATTAACGCTTGTTCAGGACGAAAGAAAGCACAGAGCCCCAGATTTGCTGTTGCCCTGGAGAGCTTTCAGAGCACCGGGGAAAGGCAGGCAGAGAATTCCCTGCTAGCACCTTCTCTGTGTCCGGGAAGGAAAACTGTTCGCATTTGCTTTACAGAACCGCTTTTCTGCAGGGAACATTAACGCTTGTTCAGGACGAAAGGAAGCACAGAGCCCCAGATTTGCTGTTGCCCTGGAGAGCTTGCAGAGCACTGGGGAAAGGCAGGCAGAGAATTCCCTGCTAGCACCTTCTCTGTGTCCGGGAAGGAAAACTGTTCGCATTTGCTTCACAGAACCGCTTTTCTGCAGAGAACACTAACGCTTGTTCAGGACGAAAGAAAGCACAGAGCCCCAGATTTGCTGTTGCCCTGGAGAGCTTGCAGAGCACTGGGGAAAGGCAGGCAGAGAATTCCCTGCTAGCGCCTTCTCTGTGTCCGGGAAGGAGAAATGTTCACATTGTTTCACAGAATCGCATTTGCGTCGCTGCAGGGAACATTAATGCTTATTCAGGACGAAAGAAAGCACAGAGCCCCAGATTTGCTGTTGCCCTGGAGAGCTTGCAGAGCACTGGGGAAAGGCAGGCAGAGAATTCCCTGCTAGCACCTTCTCTGTGTCCGGGAAGGAAAACTGTTCGCATTTGCTTCACAGAACCGCTTTTCTGCAGAGAACACTAACGCTTGTTCAGGACGAAAGAAAGCACAGAGCGCCAGATTTGCTGTTGCCCTGGAGAGCTTGCAGAGCACTGGGGAAAGGCAGGCAGAGAATTCCCTGCTAGCACCTTCTCTGTGTCCGGGAAGGAGAAATGTTCACATTGTTTCACAGAATCGCATTTGCGTCGCTGCAGGGAACATTAACGCTTATTCAGGACGAAAGAAAGCACAGAGCCCCAGATTTGCTGTTGCCCTGGAGAGCTTGCAGAGCACTGGGGAAAGGCAGGCAGAGAATTCCCTGCTAGCACCTTCTCTGTGCCTGGGAAGGAGAAGTCTTCACGTTGTTACTCGGAATCGCATTTGCGTCGCTGTAGAGAACACTAACGCTTGTTCAGGACGAAAGAAAGCACAGAGCCCCAGATTTGCTGTTGCCCTGGAGAGCTTGCAGAGCACTGGGGAAAGGCAGGCAGAGAATTCCCTGCTAGCACCTTCTCTGTGTCCGGGAAGGAAAACTGTTCGCATTTGCTTCACAGAACCGCTTTTCTGCAGGGAACATTAACGCTTGTTCAGGACGAAAGAAAGCACAGAGCCCCAGATTTGCTGTTGCCCTGGAGAGCTTGCAGAGCACCGGGGAAAGGCAGGCAGAGAATTCCCTGCTAGCACCTTCTCTGTGTCCGGGAAGGAAAACTGTTCGCATTTGCTTTACAGAACCGCTTTTCTGCAGGGAACATTAACGCTTGTTCAGGACGAAAGAAAGCACAGAGCCCCAGATTTGCTGTTGCCCTGGAGAGCTTGCAGAGCACTGGGGAAAGGCAGGCAGAGAATTCCCTGCTAGCACCTTCTCTGTGTCCGGGAAGGAGAAATGTTCACATTGTTTCACAGAATCACATTTGCGTAGCTGCAGGGAACATTAACGCTTATTCAGGACGAAAGAAAGCACAGAGCCCCAGATTTGCTGTTGCCCTGGAGAGCTTGCAGAGCACTGGGGAAAGGCAGGCAGAGAATTCCCTGCTAGCACCTTCTCTGTGTCCGGGAAGGAAAACTGTTCGCATTTGCTTCACAGAACCGCTTTTCTGCAGAGAACACTAACGCTTGTTCAGGACGAAAGAAAGCACAGAGCCCCAGATTTGCTGTTGCCCTGGAGAGCTTGCAGAGCACTGGGGAAAGGCAGGCAGAGAATTCCCTGCTAGCACCTTCTCTGTGTCCGGGAAGGAGAAATATTCACATTTGCTTCACAGAACCGCTTTTCTGCAGGAAACATTAACGATTGTTCAGGACAAAAGAAAGCACAGAGCCCCAGATTTGCTGTTTCCCTGGACAGCTTGCAGAGCATTGGGGAAAGGCAGGCAGAGAATTCCCTGCTAGCACCTTCTCTGTGTCCGGGAAGGAGAAATGTTCACATTGTTTCACAGAATCGCTTTTGCGTCGCTGCAGGGAACATTAACGCTTGTTCAGGACGAAAGAAAGCACAGAGCCCCAGATTTGCTGTTGCCCTGGAGAGCTTGCAGAGCACTGGGGAAAGGCAGGCAGAGAATTCCCTGCTAGCACCTTCTCTGTGTCCGGGAAGGAAAACTGTTCGCATTTGCTTCACAGAACCGCTTTTCTGCAGGGAACATTAACGCTTGTTCAGGACGAAAGAAAGCACAGAGCCCCAGATTTGCTGTTGCCCTGGAGAGCTTGTAGAGCACTGGGGAAAGGCAGGCAGAGAATTCCCTGCTAGCACCTTCTCTGTGTCCGGGAAGGAGAAATGTTCACATTGTGTCACAGAATCGCATTTGCGTCGCTGCAGGGAACATTAACGCTTATTCAGGACGAAAGAAAGCACAGAGCCCCAGATTTGCTGTTGCCCTGGAGAGCTTGCAGAGCACTGGGGAAAGGCAGGCAGAGAATTCCCTGCTAGCACCTTCTCTGTGCCTGGGAAGGAGAAGTCTTCACTTTGTTACTCGGAATCGCATTTGCGTCGCTGTAGAGAACACTAACGCTTGTTCAGGACGAAAGAAAGCACAGAGCGCCAGATTTGCTGTTGCCCTGGAGAGCTTGCAGAGCACTGGGGAATGGCATGCAGAGAATTCCCCGCTAGCACCTTCTCTGTGTCCGGGAAGGAAGACTGTTCGCATTTGCTTCACAGAACCGCTTTTCTGAAGGGAACATTAACGCTTATTCAGGACGAAAGAAAGCACAGAGCCCCAGATTTGCTGTTGCCCTGGAGAGCTTGCAGAGCACTGGGGAAAGGCAGGCAGAGAATTCCCTGCTAGCACCTTCTCTGTGTCCGGGAAGGAAAACTGTTCGCATTTGCTTCACAGAACCGCTTTTCTGCAGGGAACATTAACGCTTATTCAGGACGAAAGAAAGCACAGAGCCCCAGATTTGCTGTTGTCCTGGAGAGCTTGCAGAGCACCGGGGAAAGGCAGGCAGAGAATTCCCTGCTAGCACCTTCTCTGTGTCCGGGAAGGAAAACTGTTCGCATTTGCTTCACAGAACCGCTTTTCTGCAGGGAACATTAACGCTTGTTCAGGACGAAAGAAAGCACAGAGCCCCAGATTTGCTGTTGCCCTGGAGAGCTTGCAGAGCACTGGGGAAAGGCAGGCAGAGAATTCCCTGCTAGCACCTTCTCTGTGTCCGGGAAGGAAAACTGTTCACATTTGCTTCACAGAACCGCTTTTCTGCAGAGAACACTAACGCTTGTTCAGGACGAAAGAAAGCACAGAGCCCCAGATTTTCTGTTGCCCTGGAGACCTTGCTGAGCACTGGGGAAAGGCAGGCAGAGAATTCCCTGCTAGCACCTTCTCTGTGCCTAGGAAGGAGAAATGTTCACATTGGTTCACAGAATCGCATTTGCGTCGCTGCAGGGAACATTAACGCTTGTTCAGGACGAAAGAAAGCACAGAGCGCCAGATTTGCTGTTGCCCTGGAGAGCTTGCAGAGCACTGGGGAAAGGCAGGCAGAGAATTCCCTGCTAGCACCTTCTCTGTGTCCGGGAAGGAAAACTGTTCGCATTTGCTTCACAGAACCGCTTTTCTGCAGGGAACATTAACGCTTGTTCAGGACGAAAGAAAGCACAGAGCCCCAGATTTGCTGTTGCCCTGGAGAGCTTGCAGAGCACCGGGGAAAGGCAGGCAGAGAATTCCCTGCTAGTACCTTCTCTGTGTCCGGGAAGGAAAACTGTTCGCATTTGCTTCACAGAACCGCTTTTCTGCAGGGAACATTAACGCTTGTTCAGGACGAAAGAAAGCACAGAGCCCCAGATTTGCTGTTGCCCTGGAGAGCTTGCAGAGCACTGGGGAAAGGCAGGCAGAGAATTCCCTGCTAGCACCTTCTCTGTGTCCGGGAAGGAAAACTGTTCACATTTGCTTCACAGAACCGCTTTTCTGCAGAGAACACTAACGCTTGTTCAGGACGAAAGAAAGCACAGAGCCCCAGATTTGCTGTTGCCCTGGAGACCTTGCTGAGCACTGGGGAAAGGCAGGCAGAGAATTCCCTGCTAGCACCTTCTCTGTGCCTAGGAAGGAGAAATGTTCACATTGTTTCACAGAATCGCATTTGCGTCGCTGCAGGGAACATTAACGCTTGTTCAGGACGAAAGAAAGCACAGAGCGCCAGATTTGCTGTTGCCCTGGAGAGCTTGCAGAGCACTGGGGAAAGGCAGGCAGAGAATTCCCTGCTAGCACCTTCTCTGTGTCCGGGAAGGAAAAGTGTTCGCATTTGCTTCACAGAACCGCTTTTCTGCAGAGAACATTAACGCTTGTTCAGGACGAAAGAAAGCACAGAGCCCCAGATTTGCTGTTGCCCTGGAGAGCTTGCAGAGCACTGGGGAAAGGCAGGCAGAGAATTCCCTGCTAGCACCTTCTCTGTGTCCGGGAAGGAGAAATGTTCACATTGTTTCACAGAATCGCATTTGCGTCGCTGCAGGGAACATTAACGCTTGTTCAGGACGAAAGAAAGCACAGAGCGCCAGATTTGCTGTTTCCCTGGAGAGCTTGCAGAGCACTGGGGAAAGGCAGGCAGAGAATTCCCTGCTAGCACCTTCTCTGTGTCCAGGAAGGAAAACTGTTCGCATTTGCTTCACAGAACCGCTTTTCTGCAGGGAATATTAACGCTTGTTCAGGACGAAAGAAAGCACAGAGCGCCAGATTTGCTGTTTCCCTGGAGAGCTTGCAGAGCACTGGGGAAAGGCAGGCAGAGAATTCCCTGCTAGCACCTTCTCTGTGTCCGGGAAGGAAAACTGTTCGCATTTGCTTCACAGAACCGCTTTTCTGCAGAGAACACTAACGCTTGTTCAGGACGAAAGAAAGCACAGAGCCCCAGATTTGCTGTTGCCCTGGAGAGCTTGCAGAGCACTGGGGAAAGGCAGGCAGAGAATTCCCTGCTAGCACCTTCTCTGTGTCCGGGAAGGAGAAATGTTCACATTGTTTCACAGAATCGCATTTGCGTCGCTGCAGGGAACATTAACGCTTATTCAGGACGAAAGAAAGCACAGAGCGCCAGATTTGCTGTTGCCCTGGAGAGCTTGCAGAGCACTGGGGAAAGGCAGGCAGAGAATTCCCTGCTAGCACCTTCTCTGTGTCCGGGAAGGAAAACTGTTCGCATTTGCTTCACAGAACCGCTTTTCTGCAGGGAACATTAACGCTTGTTCAGGACGAAAGAAAGCACAGAGCCCCAGATTTGCTGTTGCCCTGGAGAGCTTGCAGAGCACTGGGGAAAGGCAGGCAGAGAATTCCCTGCTAGCACCTTCTCTGTGTCCAGGAAGGAAAACTGTTCGCATTTGCTTCACAGAACCGCTTTTCTGCAGAGAACACTAACGCTTGTTCAGGACGAAAGAAAGCACAGAGCGCCAGATTTGCTGTTGCCCTGGAGAGCTTGCAGAGCACCGGGGAAAGGCAGGCAGAGAATTCCCTGCTAGCACCTTCTCTGTGTCTGGGAAGGAAAACTGTTCGCATTTGCTTCACAGAACCGCTTTTCTGCAGGGAACATTAACGCTTGTTCAGGATGAAAGAAAGCACAGAGCCCCAGATTGGCTATTGCCCTGGAGAGCTTGCAGAGCACCGGGGAAAGGCAGGCAGAGAATTCCCTGCTAGCACCTTCTCTGTGTCCGGGAAGGAAAACTGTTCGCATTTGCTTCACAGAACCGCTTTTCTGCAGGGAACATTAACGCTTGTTCAGGACGAAAGAAAGCACAGAGCCCCAGATTTGCTGTTGCCCTGGAGAGCTTGCAGAGCACTGGGGAAAGGCAGGCAGAGAATTCCCTGCTAGCACCTTCTCTGTGTCCGGGAAGGAGAAATGTTCACATTGTTTCACAGAATCGCATTTGCGTCGCTGCAGGGAACATTAACGCTTATTCAGGACGAAAGAAAGCACAGAGCGCCAGATTTGCTGTTGCCCTGGAGAGCTTGCAGAGCACTGGGGAAAGGCATGCAGAGAATTCCCCGCTAGCACCTTCTCTGTGTCCGGGAAGGAAAACTGTTCGCATTTGCTTCACAGAACCGCTTTTCTGAAGGGAACATTAACGCTTATTCAGGACGAAAGAAAGCACAGAGCCCCAGATTTGCTGTTGCCCTGGAGAGCTTGCAGAGCACTGGGGAAAGGCAGGCAGAGAATTCCCTGCTAGCACCTTCTCTGTGTCCGGGAAGGAAAACTGTTCGCATTTGCTTCACAGAACCGCTTTTCTGCAGGGAACATTAACGCTTGTTCAGGATGAAAGAAAGCACAGAGCCCCAGATTGGCTATTGCCCTGGAGAGCTTGCAGAGCACTGGGGAAAGGCAGGCAGAGAATTCCCTGCTAGCACCTTCTCTGTGTCCGGGAAGGAAAACTGTTCACATTTGCTTCACAGAACCGCTTTTCTGCAGAGAACACTAACGCTTGTTCAGGACGAAAGAAAGCACAGAGCCCCAGATTTGCTGTTGTCCTGGAGAGCTTGCAGAGCACTGCGGAAAGGCAGGCAGAGAATTCCCTGCTAGCACCTTCTCTGTGCCTAGGAAGGAGAAATGTTCACATTGTTTCACAGAATCGCATTTGCGTCGCTGCAGGGAACATTAACGCTTGTTCAGGACGAAAGAAAGCACAGAGCCCCAGATTTGCTGTTGCCCTGGAGAGCTTGCAGAGCACTGGGGAAAGGCAGGCAGAGAATTCCCTGCTAGCACCTTCTCTGTGTCCGGGAAGGAAAACTGTTCGCATTTGCTTCACAGAACCGCTTTTCTGCAGAGAACACTAACGCTTGTTCAGGACGAAAGAAAGCACAGAGCCCCAGATTTGCTGTTGCCCTGGAGAGCTTGTAGAGCACTGGGGAAAGGCAGGCAGAGAATTCCCTGCTAGCACCTTCTCTGTGTCCGGGAAGGAGAAATGTTCACATTGTTTCACAGAATCGCATTTGCGTCGCTGCAGGGAACATTAACGCTTATTCAGGACGAAAGAAAGCACAGAGCCCCAGATTTGCTGTTGCCCTGGAGAGCTTGCAGAGCACTGGGGAAAGGCAGGCAGAGAATTCCCTGCTAGCACCTTCTCTGTGCCTGGGAAGGAGAAGTCTTCACTTTGTTACTCGGAATCGCATTTGCGTCGCTGTAGAGAACACTAACGCTTGTTCAGGACGAAAGAAAGCACAGAGCGCCAGATTTGCTGTTGCCCTGGAGAGCTTGCAGAGCACTGGGGAATGGCATGCAGAGAATTCCCCGCTAGCACCTTCTCTGTGTCCGGGAAGGAAGACTGTTCGCATTTGCTTCACAGAACCGCTTTTCTGAAGGGAACATTAACGCTTATTCAGGACGAAAGAAAGCACAGAGCCCCAGATTTGCTGTTGCCCTGGAGAGCTTGCAGAGCACTGGGGAAAGGCAGGCAGAGAATTCCCTGCTAGCACCTTCTCTGTGTCCGGGAAGGAAAACTGTTCGCATTTGCTTCACAGAACCGCTTTTCTGCAGGGAACATTAACGCTTATTCAGGACGAAAGAAAGCACAGAGCCCCAGATTTGCTGTTGTCCTGGAGAGCTTGCAGAGCACCGGGGAAAGGCAGGCAGAGAATTCCCTGCTAGCACCTTCTCTGTGTCCGGGAAGGAAAACTGTTCGCATTTGCTTCACAGAACCGCTTTTCTGCAGGGAACATTAACGCTTGTTCAGGACGAAAGAAAGCACAGAGCCCCAGATTTGCTGTTGCCCTGGAGAGCTTGCAGAGCACTGGGGAAAGGCAGGCAGAGAATTCCCTGCTAGCACCTTCTCTGTGTCCGGGAAGGAGAAATGTTCACATTGTTTCACAGAATCGCATTTGCGTCGCTGCAGGGAACATTAACGCTTGTTCAGGACGAAAGAAAGCACAGAGCCCCAGATTTGCTGTTGCCCTGGAGAGCTTGCAGAGCACTGGGGAAAGGCAGGCAGAGAATTCCCTGCTAGCACCTTCTCTGTGTCCGGGAAGGAAAACTGTTCGCATTTGCTTCACAGAACCGCTTTTCTGCAGGGAACATTAACGCTTGTTCAGGACGAAAGAAAGCACAGAGCCCCAGATTTGCTGTTGCCCTGGAGAGCTTGCAGAGCACTGGGGAAAGGCAGGCAGAGAATTCCCTGCTAGCAGCTTGTCTGTGTGCGGGAAGGAAAACTGTTCGCATTTGCTTCACAGAACCACTTTTCTGCAGGGAACATTAACGCTTGTTCAGGACGAAAGAAAGCACAGAGCGCCAGATTTGCTGTTGCCCTGGAGAGCTTGCAGAGCACTGGGGAAAGGCAGGCAGAGAATTCCCTGATAGCACCTTCTCTGTGTCCGGGAAGGAAAACTGTTCGCATTTGCTTCACAGAACCGCTTTTCTGCAGAGAACAGTAACGCTTGTTCAGGACGAAAGAAAGCACAGAGCCCCAGATTTGCTGTTGTCCTGGAGAGCTTGCAGAGCACTGGGGAAAGGCAGGCAGAGAATTCCCTGCTAGCATCTTCTCTGTGCCTAGGAAGGAGAAATGTTCACATTGTTTCACAGAATCGCATTTGCGTCGCTGCAGGGAACACTAACGCTTGTTCAGGACGAAAGAAAGCACAGAGCCCCAGATTTGCTGTTGCCCTGGAGAGCTTGCAGAGCACTGGGGAAAGGCAGGCAGAGAATTCCCCGCTAGCACCTTCTCTGTGTCCGGGAAGGAAAACTGTTCGCATTTGCTTCACAGAACCGCTTTTCTGCAGGGAACATTAACGCTTGTTCAGGACGAAAGAAAGCACGGAGCCCCAGATTTGCTGTTGCCCTGGAGAGCTTGCAGAGCACTGGGGAAAGGCAGGCAGAGAATTCCCTGCTAGCACCTTGTCTGTGTGCGGGAAGGAAAACTGTTCGCATTTGCTTCACAGAACCGCTTTTCTGCAGGGAACATTAACGCTTGTTCAGGACGAAAGAAAGCACAGAGCCCCAGATTTGCTGTTGCCCTGGAGAGCTTGCAGAGCACTGGGGAAAGGCAGGCAGAGAATTCCCTGCTAGCACCTTCTCTGTGCCTGGGAAGGAGAACTCTTCACTTTGTTACTCGGAATCGCATTTGCGTCGCTGTAGAGAACACTAACGCTTGTTCAGGACGAAAGAAAGCACAGAGCGCCAGATTTGCTGTTGCCCTGGAGAGCTTGCAGAGCACTGGGGAAAGGCATGCAGAGAATTCCCCGCTAGCACCTTCTCTGTGTCCGAGAAGGAAAACTGTTCGCATTTGCTTCACAGAACCGCTTTTCTGAAGGGAACATTAACGCTTATTCAGGACGAAAGAAAGCACAGAGCCCCAGATTTGCTGTTGCCCTGGAGAGCTTGCAGAGCACTGGGGAAAGGCAGGCAGAGAATTCCCTGCTAGCACCTTCTCTGTGTCCGGGAAGGAAAACTGCTCGCATTTCCTTCACAGAACCACTTTTCTGCAGGGAACATTAACGCTTGTTCAGGACGAAAGAAAGCACAGAGCCCCAGATTTGCTGTTGCCCTGGAGAGCTTGCAGAGCACTGGGGAAAGGCAGGCAGAGAATTCCCTGCTAGCACCTTCTCTGTGCCTGGGAAGGAGAAATGTTCACATTGTTTCACAGAATCGCATTTGCGTCGCTGCAGGGAACATTAACGCTTGTTCAGGACGAAAGAAAGCACAGAGCCCCAGATTTGCTGTTTCCCTGGAGAGCTTGCAGAGCACTGGGGAAAGGCAGGCAGAGAATTCCCTGCTAGCACCTTCTCTGTGTCCGGGAAGGAAAACTGTTCGCATTTGCTTCACAGAACCGCTTTTCTGCAGGGAACATTAACGCTTGTTCAGGACGAAAGAAAGCACAGAGCGCCAGATTTGCTGTTTCCCTGGAGAGCTTGCAGAGCACTGGGGAAAGGCAGGCAGAGAATTCCCTGCTAGCACCTTCTCTGTGTCCAGGAAGGAAAACTGTTCGCATTTGCTTCACAGAACCGCTTTTCTGCAGAGAACACTAACGCTTGTTCAGGACGAAAGAAAGCACAGAGCGCCAGATTTGCTGTTGCCCTGGAGAGCTTGCAGAGCACCGGGGAAAGGCAGGCAGAGAATTCCCTGCTAGCACCTTCTCTGTGTCCGGGAAGGAAAACTGTTCGCATTTGCTTCACAGAACCGCTTTTCTGCAGGGAACATTAACGCTTGTTCAGGATGAAAGAAAGCACAGAGCCCCAGATTGGCTATTGCCCTGGAGAGCTTGCAGAGCACTGGGGAAAGGCAGGCAGAGAATTCCCTGCTAGCACCTTCTCTGTGTCCGGGAAGGAAAACTGTTCGCATTTGCTTCACAGAACCGCTTTTCTGCAGGGAACATTAACGCTTGTTCAGGACGAAAGAAAGCACAGAGCCCCAGATTTGCTGTTGCCCTGGAGAGCTTGCAGAGCACTGGGGAAAGGCAGGCAGAGAATTCCCTGCTAGCACCTTCTCTGTGTCCGGGAAGGAGAAATGTTCACATTGTTTCACAGAATCGCATTTGCGTCGCTGCAGGGAACATTAACGCTTATTCAGGACGAAAGAAAGCACAGAGCCCCAGATTTGCTGTTGCCCTGGAGAGCTTGCAGAGCACTGGGGAAAGGCAGGCAGAGAATTCCCTGCTAGCACCTTCTCTGTGCCTGGGAAGGAGAAGTCTTCACTTTGTTACTCGGAATCGCATTTGCGTCGCTGTAGAGAACACTAACGCTTGTTCAGGACGAAAGAAAGCACAGAGCCCCAGATTTGCTGTTGCCCTGGAGAGCTTGCAGAGCACTGGGGAAAGGCAGGCAGAGAATTCCCTGCTAGCACCTTCTCTGTGTCCGGGAAGGAAAACTGCTCGCATTTGCTTCACAGAACCAGTTTTCTGCAGGGAACATTAACGCTTGTTCAGGACGAAAGAAAGCACAGAGCCCCAGATTTGCTGTTGCCCTGGAGAGCTTGCAGAGCACCGGGGAAAGGCAGGCAGAGAATTCCCTGCTAGCACCTTCTCTGTGCCTAGGAAGGAGAAATGTTCACATTGTTTCACAGAATCGCATTTGCGTCGCTGCAGGGAACATTAACGCTTGTTCAGGACGAAAGAAAGCACAGAGCGCCAGATTTGCTGTTGCCCTGGAGAGCTTGCAGAGCACCGGGGAAAGGCAGGCAGAGAATTCCCTGCTAGCACCTTCTCTGTGTCCGGGAAGGAAAAGTGTTCGCATTTGCTTCACAGAACCGCTTTTCTGCAGGGAACATTAACGCTTGTTCAGGACGAAAGAAAGCACAGAGCCCCAGATTTGCTGTTGCCCTGGAGAGCTTGCAGAGCACTGGGGAAAGGCAGGCAGAGAATTCCCTGCTAGCACCTTCTCTGTGCCTGGGAAGGAGAAATGTTCACATTGTTTCACAGAATCGCATTTGCGTCGCTGCAGGGAACATTAACGCTTGTTCAGGACGAAAGAAAGCACAGAGCGCCAGATTTGCTGTTTCCCTGGAGAGCTTGCAGAGCACTGGGGAAAGGCAGGCAGAGAATTCCCTGCTAGCACCTTCTCTGTGTCCGGGAAGGAAAACTGTTCGCATTTGCTTCACAGAACCGCTTTTCTGCAGGGAACATTAACGCTTGTTCAGGACGAAAGAAAGCACAGAGCGCCAGATTTGCTGTTTCCCTGGAGAGCTTGCAGAGCACTGGGGAAAGGCAGGCAGAGAATTCCCTGCTAGCACCTTCTCTGTGTCCAGGAAGGAAAACTGTTCGCATTTGCTTCACAGAACCGCTTTTCTGCAGGGAACATTAACGCTTGTTCAGGATGAAAGAAAGCACAGAGCCCCAGATTGGCTATTGCCCTGGAGAGCTTGCAGAGCACTGGGGAAAGGCAGGCAGAGAATTCCCTGCTAGCACCTTCTCTGTGTCCGGGAAGAAAAACTGTTCGCATTTGCTTCACAGAACCGCTTTTCTGCAGGGAACATTAACGCTTGTTCAGGACGAAAGAAAGCACAGAGCCCCAGATTTGCTGTTGCCCTGGAGAGCTTGCAGAGCACTGGGGAAAGGCAGGCAGAGAATTCCCGGCTAGCACCTTCTCTGTGTCCGGGAAGGAGAAATGTTCACATTGTTTCACAGAATCGCATTTGCGTCGCTGCAGGGAACATTAACGCTTATTCAGGACGAAAGAAAGCACAGAGCCCCAGATTTGCTGTTGCCCTGGAGAGCTTGCAGAGCACTGGGGAAAGGCAGGCAGAGAATTCCCTGCTAGCACCTTCTCTGTGCCTGGGAAGGAGAAGTCTTCACTTTGTTACTCGGAATCGCATTTGCGTCGCTGTAGAGAACACTAACGCTTGTTCAGGACGAAAGAAAGCACAGAGCCCCAGATTTGCTGTTGCCCTGGAGAGCTTGCAGAGCACTGGGGAAAGGCATGCAGAGAATTCCCCGCTAGCACCTTCTCTGTGTCCGGGAAGGAAAACTGTTCGCATTTGCTTCACAGAACCGCTTTTCTGCAGGGAACATTAACGCTTGTTCAGGACGAAAGAAAGCACAGAGCCCCAGATTTGCTGTTGCCCTGGAGAGCTTGCAGAGCACTGGGGAAAGGCAGGCAGAGAATTCCCTGATAGCACCTTCTCTGTGTCCGGGAAGGAAAACTGTTCGCGTTTGCTTCACAGAACCGCTTTTCTGCAGGGAACATTAACGCTTGTTCAGGACGAAAGAAAGCACAGAGCCCCAGATTTGCTGTTGCCCTGGAGAGCTTGCAGAGCACTGGGGAAAGGCAGGCAGAGAATTCCCTGCTAGCACCTTCTCTGTGTCCGGGAAGGAGAAATGTTCACATTGTTTCACAGAATCGCATTTGCGTCGCTGTAGAGACCACTAACGCTTGTTCAGGACGAAAGAAAGCACAGAGCCCCAGATTTGCTGTTGCCCTGGAGAGCTTGCAGAGCACTGGGGAAAGGCAGGCAGAGAATTCCCTGCTAGCACCTGCTCTGTGTCCGGGAAGGAAAACTGTTCGCATTTGCTTCACAGAACCGCTTTTCTGCAGAGAACACTAACGCTTGTTCAGGACGAAAGAAAGCACAGAGCCCCAGATTTGCTGTTGTCCTGGAGAGCTTGCAGAGCACTGGGGAAAGGCAGGCAGAGAATTCCCTGCTAGCATCTTCTCTGTGCCTAGGAAAGAGAAATGTTCATATTGTTTCACAGAATCGCATTTGCGTCGCTGCAGGGAACACTAACGCTTGTTCAGGACGAGAGAAAGCACAGAGCCCCAGATTTGCTGTTGCCCTGGAGAGCTTGCAGAGCACTGGGGAAAGGCAGGCAGAGAATTCCCTGCTAGCACCTTCTCTGTGTCCAGGAAGGAAAACTGTTCGCATTTGCTTCACAGAACCGCTTTTCTGCAGGAAACATTAACGCTTGTTCAGGACGAAAGAAAGCACAGAGCCCCAGATTTGCTGTTGCCCTGGAGAGCTTGCAGAGCACTGGGGAAAGGCAGGCAGAGAATTCCCTGCTAGCACCTTCTCTGTGCCTGGGAAGGAGAAGTCTTCACTTTGTTACTCGGAATCGCATTTGCGTCGCTGTAGAGAACACTAACGCTTGTTCAGGACGAAAGAAAGCACAGAGCGCCAGATTTGCTGTTGCCCTGGAGAGCTTGCAGAGCACTGGGGAAAGGCATGCAGAGAATTCCCCGCTAGCACCTTCTCTGTGTCCGGGAAGGAAAACTGTTCGCATTTGCTTCACAGAACCGCTTTTCTGAAGGGAACATTAACGCTTATTCAGGACGAAAGAAAGCACAGAGCCCCAGATTTGCTGTTGCCCTGGAGAGCTTGCAGAGCACTGGGGAAAGGCAGGCAGAGAATTCCCTGCTAGCACCTTCTCTGTGTACGGGAAGGAAAACTGTTCGCATTTGCTTCACAGAACCGCTTTTCTGCAGGGAACATTAACGCTTGTTCAGGACGAAAGAAAGCACAGAGCCCCAGATTTGCTGTTGCCCTAGAGAGCTTGCAGAGCACTGGGGAAAGGCAGGCAGAGAATTCCCTGCTAGCACCTTCTCTGTGTCCGGGAAGGAGAAATGTTCACATTGTTTCACAGAATCGCATTTGCGTCGCTGCAGGGAACATTAACGCTTATTCAGGACGAAAGAAAGGACAGAGCCCCAGATTTGCTGCTGCCCTGGAGAGCTTGCAGAGCACTGGGGAAAGGCAGGCAGAGAATTCCCTGCTAGCACCTTCTCTGTGCCTGGGAAGGAGAAGTCTTCACTTTGTTACTCGGAATCGCATTTGCGTCGCTGTAGAGAACACTAACGCTTGTTCAGGACGAAAGAAAGCACAGAGCGCCAGATTTGCTGTTGCCCTGGAGAGCTTGCAGAGCACCGGGGAAAGGCAGGCAGAGAAATCCCTGCTAGCACCTTCTCTGTGTCCGGGAAGGAAAAGTGTTCGCATTTGCTTCACAGAACCGCTTTTCTGCAGGGAACATTAACGCTTGTTCAGGACGAAAGAAAGCACAGAGCCCCAGATTTGCTGTTGCCCTGGAGAGCTTGCAGAGCACTGGGGAAAGGCAGGCAGAGAATTCCCTGCTAGCACCTTCTCTGTGCCTGGGAAGGAGAAATGTTCACATTGTTTCACAGAATCGCATTTGCGTCGCTGCAGGGAACATTAACGCTTGTTCAGGACGAAAGAAAGCACAGAGCGCCAGATTTGCTGTTTCCCTGGAGAGCTTGCAGAGCACTGGGGAAAGGCAGGCAGAGAATTCCCTGCTAGCACCTTCTCTGTGTCCGGGAAGGAAAACTGTTCGCATTTGCTTCACAGAACCGCTTTTCTGCAGGGAACACTAACGCTTGTTCAGGACGAAAGAAAGCACAGAGCGCCAGATTTGCTGTTGCCCTGGAGAGCTTGCAGAGCACCGGGGAAAGGCAGGCAGAGAATTCCCTGCTAGCACCTTCTCTGTGTCCGGGAAGGAAAACTGTTCGCATTTGCTTCACAGAACCGCTTTTCTGCAGGGAACATTAACGCTTGTTCAGGATGAAAGAAAGCACAGAGCCCCAGATTTGCTGTTGCCCTGGAGAGCTTGCAGAGCACTGGGGAAAGGCAGGCAGAGAATTCCCTGCTAGCACCTTCTCTGTGTCCGGGAAGGAGAAATGTTCACATTGTTTCACAGAATCGCATTTGCGTCGCTGCAGGGAACATTAACGCTTATTCAGGACGAAAGAAAGCACAGAGCCCCAGATTTGCTGTTGCCCTGGAGAGCTTGCAGAGCACTGGGGAAAGGCAGGCAGAGAATTCCCTGCTAGCACCTTCTCTGTGCCTGGGAAGGAGAAGTCTTCACTTTCTTACTCGGAATCGCATTTGCGTCGCTGTAGAGAACACTAACGCTTGTTCAGGACGAAAGAAAGCACAGAGCCCCAGATTTGCTGTTGCCCTGGAGAGCTTGCAGAGCACTGGGGAAAGGCATGCAGAGAATTCCCCGCTAGCACCTTCTCTGTGTCCGGGAAGGAAAACTGTTCGCATTTGCTTCACAGAACCGCTTTTCTGCAGGGAACATTAACGCTTGTTCAGGACGAAAGAAAGCACAGAGCCCCAGATTTGCTGTTGCCCTGGAGAGCTTGCAGAGCACTGGGGAAAGGCAGGCAGAGAATTCCCTGCTAGCACCTTCTCTGTGTCCGGGAAGGAAAACTGTTCGCGTTTGCTTCACAGAACCGCTTTTCTGCAGGGAACATTAACGCTTGTTCAGGACGAAAGAAAGCACAGAGCCCCAGATTTGCTGTTGCCCTGGAGAGCTTGCAGAGCACTGGGGAAAGGCAGGCAGAGAATTCCCTGCTAGCACCTTCTCTGTGTCCGGGAAGGAGAAATGTTCACATTGTTTCACAGAATCGCATTTGCGTCGCTGTAGAGAACACTAACGCTTGTTCAGGACGAAAGAAAGCACAGAGCGCCAGATTTGCTGTTGCCCTGGAGAGCTTGCAGAGCACCGGGGAAAGGCAGGCAGAGAATTCCCTGCTAGCACCTTCTCTGTGTCCGGGAAGGAAAACTGTTCGCATTTGCTTCACAGAACCGCTTTTCTGCAGGGAACATTAACGCTTGTTCAGGATGAAAGAAAGCACAGAGCCCCAGATTGGCTATTGCCCTGGAGAGCTTGCAGAGCACTGGGGAAAGGCAGGCAGAGAATTCCCTGCTAGCACCTTCTCTGTGTCCGGGAAGGAAAACTGTTCGCATTTGCTTCACAGAACCGCTTTTCTGCAGGGAACATTAACGCTTGTTCAGGACGAAAGAACGCACAGAGCCCCAGATTTGCTGTTGCCCTGGAGAGCTTGCAGAGCACTGGGGAAAGGCAGGCAGAGAATTCCCTGCTAGCACCTTCTCTGTGTCCGGGAAGGAGAAATGTTCACATTGTTTCACAGAATCGCATTTGCGTCGCTGCAGGGAACATTAACGCTTATTCAGGACGAAAGAAAGCACAGAGCCCCAGATTTGCTGTTGCCCTGGAGAGCTTGCAGAGCACTGGGGAAAGGCAGGCAGAGAATTCCCTGCTAGCACCTTCTCTGTGCCTGGGAAGGAGAAGTCTTCACTTTGTTACTCGGAATCGCATTTGCGTCGCTGTAGAGAACACTAACGCTTGTTCAGGACGAAAGAAAGCACAGAGCCCCAGATTTGCTGTTGCCCTGGAGAGCTTGCAGAGCACTGGGGAAAGGCAGGCAGAGAATTCCCTGCTAGCACCTTCTCTGTGTCCGGGAAGGAAAACTGCTCGCATTTGCTTCACAGAACCAGTTTTCTGCAGGGAACATTAACGCTTGTTCAGGACGAAAGAAAGCACAGAGCCCCAGATTTGCTGTTGCCCTGGAGAGCTTGCAGAGCACCGGGGAAAGGCAGGCAGAGAATTCCCTGCTAGCACCTTCTCTGTGCCTAGGAAGGAGAAATGTTCACATTGTTTCACAGAATCGCATTTGCGTCGCTGCAGGGAACATTAACGCTTCTTCAGGACGAAAGAAAGCACAGAGCGCCAGATTTGCTGTTGCCCTGGAGAGCTTGCAGAGCACCGGGGAAAGGCAGGCAGAGAATTCCCTGCTAGCACCTTCTCTGTGTCCGGGAAGGAAAAGTGTTCGCATTTGCTTCACAGAACCGCTTTTCTGCAGGGAACATTAACGCTTGTTCAGGACGAAAGAAAGCACAGAGCCCCAGATTTGCTGTTGCCCTGGAGAGCTTGCAGAGCACTGGGGAAAGGCAGGCAGAGAATTCCCTGCTAGCACCTTCTCTGTGCCTGGGAAGGAGAAATGTTCACATTGTTTCACAGAATCGCATTTGCGTCGCTGCAGGGAACATTAACGCTTGTTCAGGACGAAAGAAAGCACAGAGCGCCAGATTTGCTGTTTCCCTGGAGAGCTTGCAGAGCACTGGGGAAAGGCAGGCAGAGAATTCCCTGCTAGCACCTTCTCTGTGTCCGGGAAGGAAAACTGTTCGCATTTGCTTCACAGAACCGCTTTTCTGCAGGGAACATTAACGCTTGTTCAGGACGAAAGAAAGCACAGAGCGCCAGATTTGCTGTTTCCCTGGAGAGCTTGCAGAGCACTGGGGAAAGGCAGGCAGAGAATTCCCTGCTAGCACCTTCTCTGTGTCCAGGAAGGAAAACTGTTCGCATTTGCTTCACAGAACCGCTTTTCTGCAGGGAACATTAACGCTTGTTCAGGATGAAAGAAAGCACAGAGCCCCAGATTGGCTATTGCCCTGGAGAGCTTGCAGAGCACTGGGGAAAGGCAGGCAGAGAATTCCCTGCTAGCACCTTCTCTGTGTCCGGGAAGGAAAACTGTTCGCATTTGCTTCACAGAACCGCTTTTCTGCAGGGAACATTAACGCTTGTTCAGGACGAAAGAAAGCACAGAGCGCCAGATTTGCTGTTGCCCTGGAGAGCTTGCAGAGCACTGGGGAAACGCAGGCAGAGAATTCCCTGCTAGCACCTTCTCTGTGTCCGGGAAGGAGAAATGTTCACATTGTTTCACAGAATCGCATTTGCGTCGCTGCAGGGAACATTAACGCTTATTCAGGACGAAAGAAAGCACAGAGCCCCAGATTTGCTGTTGCCCTGGAGAGCTTGCAGAGCACTGGGGAAAGGCAGGCAGAGAATTCCCTGCTAGCACCTTCTCTGTGCCTGGGAAGGAGAAGTCTTCACTTTGTTACTCGGAATCGCATTTGCGTCGCTGTAGAGAACACTAACGCTTGTTCAGGACGAAAGAAAGCACAGAGCCCCAGATTTGCTGTTGCCCTGGAGAGCTTGCAGAGCACTGGGGAAAGGCATGCAGAGAATTCCCCGCTAGCACCTCCTCTGTGTCCGGGAAGGAAAACTGTTCGCATTTGCTTCACAGAACCGCTTTTCTGCAGGGAACATTAACGCTTGTTCAGGACGAAAGAAAGCACAGAGCCCCAGATTTGCTGTTGCCCTGGAGAGCTTGCAGAGCACTGGGGAAAGGCAGGCAGAGAATTCCCTGCTAGCACCTTCTCTGTGTCCGGGAAGGAAAACTGTTCGCGTTTGCTTCACAGAACCGCTTTTCTGCAGGGAACATTAACGCTTGTTCAGGACGAAAGAAAGCACAGAGCCCCAGATTTGCTGTTGCCCTGGAGAGCTTGCAGAGCACTGGGGAAAGGCAGGCAGAGAATTCCCTGCTAGCACCTTCTCTGTGTCCGGGAAGGAGAAATGTTCACATTGTTTCACAGAATCGCATTTGCGTCGCTGTAGAGACCACTAACGCTTGTTCAGGACGAAAGAAAGCACAGAGCCCCAGATTTGCTGTTGCCCTGGAGAGCTTGCAGAGCACTGGGGAAAGGCAGGCAGAGAATTCCCTGCTAGCACCTGCTCTGTGTCCGGGAAGGAAAACTGTTCGCATTTGCTTCACAGAACCGCTTTTCTGCAGAGAACACTAACGCTT
Source organism: Strix aluco (assembly GCF_031877795.1). Taxonomy (NCBI): domain Eukaryota; kingdom Metazoa; phylum Chordata; class Aves; order Strigiformes; family Strigidae; genus Strix; species Strix aluco. Next base: position 11,002,106 of record NC_133932.1, read on the forward strand.
GTTCAGGACGAAAGAAAGCACAGAGCCCCAGATTTGCTGTTGTCCTGGAGAGCTTGCAGAGCACTGGGGAAAGGCAGGCAGAGAATTCCCTGCTAGCATCTTCTCTGTGCCTAGGAAAGAGAAATGTTCATATTGTTTCACAGAATCGCATTTGCGTCGCTGCAGGGAACACTAACGCTTGTTCAGGACGAGAGAAAGCACAGAGCCCCAGATTTGCTGTTGCCCTGGAGAGCTTGCAGAGCACTGGGGAAAGGCAGGCAGAGAATTCCCTGCTAGCACCTTCTCTGTGTCCAGGAAGGAAAACTGTTCGCATTTGCTTCACAGAACCGCTTTTCTGCAGGAAACATTAACGCTTGTTCAGGACGAAAGAAAGCACAGAGCCCCAGATTTGCTGTTGCCCTGGAGAGCTTGCAGAGCACTGGGGAAAGGCAGGCAGAGAATTCCCTGCTAGCACCTTCTCTGTGCCTGGGAAGGAGAAGTCTTCACTTTGTTACTCGGAATCGCATTTGCGTCGCTGTAGAGAACAATAACGCTTGTTCAGGACGAAAGAAAGCACAGAGCGCCAGATTTGCTGTTGCCCTGGAGAGCTTGCAGAGCACTGGGGAAAGGCATGCAGAGAATTCCCCGCTAGCACCTTCTCTGTGTCCGGGAAGGAAAACTGTTCGCATTTGCTTCACAGAACCGCTTTTCTGAAGGGAACATTAACGCTTATTCAGGACGAAAGAAAGCACAGAGCCCCAGATTTGCTGTTGCCCTGGAGAGCTTGCAGAGCACTGGGGAAAGGCAGGCAGAGAATTCCCTGCTAGCACCTTCTCTGTGTACGGGAAGGAAAACTGTTCGCATTTGCTTCACAGAACCGCTTTTCTGCAGGGAACATTAACGCTTGTTCAGGACGAAAGAAAGCACAGAGCCCCAGATTTGCTGTTGCCCTAGAGAGCTTGCAGAGCACTGGGGAAAGGCAGGCAGAGAATTCCCTGCTAGCACCTTCTCTGTGTCCGGGAAGGAGAAATGTTCACATTGTTTCACAGAATCGCATTTGCGTCGCTGCAGGGAACATTAACGCTTATTCAGGACGAAAGAAAGCACAGAGCCCCAGATTTGCTGTTGCCCTGGAGAGCTTGCAGAGCACTGGGGAAAGGCAGGCAGAGAATTCCCTGCTAGCACCTTCTCTGTGCCTGGGAAGGAGAAGTCTTCACTTTGTTACTCGGAATCGCATTTGCGTCGCTGTAGAGAACACTAACGCTTGTTCAGGACGAAAGAAAGCACAGAGCGCCAGATTTGCTGTTGCCCTGGAGAGCTTGCAGAGCACCGGGGAAAGGCAGGCAGAGAATTCCCTGCTAGCACCTTCTCTGTGTCCGGGAAGGAAAAGTGTTCGCATTTGCTTCACAGAACCGCTTTTCTGCAGGGAACATTAACGCTTGTTCAGGACGAAAGAAAGCACAGAGCCCCAGATTTGCTGTTGCCCTGGAGAGCTTGCAGAGCACTGGGGAAAGGCAGGCAGAGAATTCCCTGATAGCACCTTCTCTGTGCCTGGGAAGGAGAAATGTTCACATTGTTTCACAGAATCGCATTTGCGTCGCTGCAGGGAACATTAACGCTTGTTCAGGACGAAAGAAAGCACAGAGCGCCAGATTTGCTGTTTCCCTGGAGAGCTTGCAGAGCACTGGGGAAAGGCAGGCAGAGAATTCCCTGCTAGCACCTTCTCTGTGTCCGGGAAGGAAAACTGTTCGCATTTGCTTCACAGAACCGCTTTTCTGCAGGGAACACTAACGCTTGTTCAGGACGAAAGAAAGCACAGAGCGCCAGATTTGCTGTTGCCCTGGAGAGCTTGCAGAGCACCGGGGAAAGGCAGGCAGAGAATTCCCTGCTAGCACCTTCTCTGTGTCCGGGAAGGAAAACTGTTCGCATTTGCTTCACAGAACCGCTTTTCTGCAGGGAACATTAACGCTTGTTCAGGATGAAAGAAAGCACAGAGCCCCAGATTTGCTGTTGCCCTGGAGAGCTTGCAGAGCACTGGGGAAAGGCAGGCAGAGAATTCCCTGCTAGCACCTTCTCTGTGTCCGGGAAGGAGAAATGTTCACATTGTTTCACAGAATCGCATTTGCGTCGCTGCAGGGAACATTAACGCTTATTCAGGACGAAAGAAAGCACAGAGCGCCAGATTTGCTGTTGCCCTGGAGAGCTTGCAGAGCACTGGGGAAAGGCAGGCAGAGAATTCCCTGCTAGCACCTTCTCTGTGCCTGGGAAGGAGAAGTCTTCACTTTGTTACTCGGAATCGCATTTGCGTCGCTGTAGAGAACACTAACGCTTGTTCAGGACGAAAGAAAGCACAGAGCGCCAGATTTGCTGTTGCCCTGGAGAGCTTGCAGAGCACTGGGGAAAGGCATGCAGAGAATTCCCCGCTAGCACCTTCTCTGTGTCCGGGAAGGAAAACTGTTCGCATTTGCTTCACAGAACCGCTTTTCTGCAGGGAACATTAACGCTTGTTCAGGACGAAAGAAAGCACAGAGCCCCAGATTTGCTGTTGCCCTGGAGAGCTTGCAGAGCACTGGGGAAAGGCAGGCAGAGAATTCCCTGCTAGCACCTTCTCTGTGTCCGGGAAGGAAAACTGCTCGCATTTGCTTCACAGAACCACTTTTCTGCAGGGAACATTAACGCTTGTTCAGGACGAAAGAAAGCACAGAGCCCCAGATTTGCTGTTGCCCTGGAGAGCTTGCAGAGCACCGGGGAAAGGCAGGCAGAGAATTCCCTGCTAGCACCTTCTCTGTGCCTAGGAAGGAGAAATGTTCACATTGTTTCACAGAATCGCATTTGCGTCGCTGCAGGGAACATTAACGCTTGTTCAGGACGAAAGAAAGCACAGAGCGCCAGATTTGCTGTTGCCCTGGAGAGCTTGCAGAGCACCGGGGAAAGGCAGGCAGAGAATTCCCTGCTAGCACCTTCTCTGTGTCCGGGAAGGAAAACTGTTCGCATTTGCTTCACAGAACCGCTTTTCTGCAGGGAACATTAACGCTTGTTCAGGACGAAAGAAAGCACAGAGCCCCAGATTTGCTGTTGCCCTGGAGAGCTTGCAGAGCACTGGGGAAAGGCAGGCAGAGAATTCCCTGCTAGCACCTTCTCTGTGCCTGGGAAGGAGAAATGTTCACATTGTTTCACAGAATCGCATTTGCGTCGCTGCAGGGAACATTAACGCTTGTTCAGTACGAAAGAAAGCACAGAGCGCCAGATTTGCTGTTTCCCTGGAGAGCTTGCAGAGCACTGGGGAAAGGCAGGCAGAGAATTCCCTGCTAGCACCTTCTCTGTGTCCAGGAAGGAAAACTGTTCGCATTTGCTTCACAGAACCGCTTTTCTGCAGAGAACACTAACGCTTGTTCAGGACGAAAGAAAGCACAGAGCGCCAGATTTGCTGTTGCCCTGGAGAGCTTGCAGAGCACCGGGGAAAGGCAGGCAGAGAATTCCCTGCTAGCACCTTCTCTGTGTCCGGGAAGGAAAACTGTTCGCATTTGCTTCACAGAACCGCTTTTCTGCAGAGAACACTAACGCTTGTTCAGGATGAAAGAAAGCACAGAGCCCCAGATTGGCTATTGCCCTGGAGAGCTTGCAGAGCACTGGGGAAAGGCAGGCAGAGAATTCCCTGCTAGCACCTTCTCTGTGTCCGGGAAGGAAAACTGTTCGCATTTGCTTCACAGAACCGCTTTTCTGCAGGGAACATTAACGCTTGTTCAGGACGAAAGAAAGCACAGAGCCCCAGATTTGCTGTTGCCCTGGAGAGCTTGCAGAGCACTGGGGAAAGGCAGGCAGAGAATTCCCTGCTAGCACCTTCTCTGTGTCCGGGAAGGAGAAATGTTCACATTGTTTCTCAGAATCGCATTTGCGTCGCTGCAGGGAACATTAACGCTTATTCAGGACGAAAGAAAGCACAGAGCCCCAGATTTGCTGTTGCCCTGGAGAGCTTGCAGAGCACTGGGGAAAGGCAGGCAGAGAATTCCCTGCTAGCACCTTCTCTGTGCCTGGGAAGGAGAAGTCTTCACTTTGTTACTCGGAATCGCATTTGCGTCGCTGTAGAGAACACTAACGCTTGTTCAGGACGAAAGAAAGCACAGAGCCCCAGATTTGCTGTTGCCCTGGAGAGCTTGCAGAGCACTGGGGAAAGGCAGGCAGAGAATTCCCTGCTAGCACCTTCTCTGTGTCCGGGAAGGAAAACTGCTCGCATTTGCTTCACAGAACCAGTTTTCTGCAGGGAACATTAACGCTTGTTCAGGACGAAAGAAAGCACAGAGCCCCAGATTTGCTGTTGCCCTGGAGAGCTTGCAGAGCACCGGGGAAAGGCAGGCAGAGAATTCCCTGCTAGCACCTTCTCTGTGCCTAGGAAGGAGAAATGTTCACATTGTTTCACAGAATCGCATTTGCGTCGCTGCAGGGAACATTAACGCTTGTTCAGGACGAAAGAAAGCACAGAGCGCCAGATTTGCTGTTGCCCTGGAGAGCTTGCAGAGCACCGGGGAAAGGCAGGCAGAGAATTCCCTGCTAGCACCTTCTCTGTGTCCGGGAAGGAAAAGTGTTCGCATTTGCTTCACAGAACCGCTTTTCTGCAGGGAACATTAACGCTTGTTCAGGACGAAAGAAAGCACAGAGCCCCAGATTTGCTGTTACCCTGGAGAGCTTGCAGAGCACTGGGGAAAGGCAGGCAGAGAATTCCCTGCTAGCACCTTCTCTGTGCCTGGGAAGGAGAAATGTTCACATTGTTTCACAGAATCGCATTTGCGTCGCTGCAGGGAACATTAACGCTTGTTCAGGACGAAAGAAAGCACAGAGCGCCAGATTTGCTGTTTCCCTGGAGAGCTTGCAGAGCACTGGGGAAAGGCAGGCAGAGAATTCCCTGCTAGCACCTTCTCTGTGTCCGGGAAGGAAAACTGTTCGCATTTGCTTCACAGAACCGCTTTTCTGCAGGGAACATTAACGCTTGTTCAGGACGAAAGAAAGCACAGAGCGCCAGATTTGCTGTTTCCCTGGAGAGCTTGCAGAGCACTGGGGAAAGGCAGGCAGAGAATTCCCTGCTAGCACCTTCTCTGTGTCCAGGAAGGAAAACTGTTCGCATTTGCTTCACAGAACCGCTTTTCTGCAGGGAACACTAACGCTTGTTCAGGACGAAAGAAAGCACAGAGCGCCAGATTTGCTGTTGCCCTGGAGAGCTTGCAGAGCACCGGGGAAAGGCAGGCAGAGAATTCCCTGCTAGCACCTTCTCTGTGTCCGGTAAGGAAAACTGTTCGCATTTGCTTCACAGAAACGCTTTTCTGCAGGGAACATTAACGCTTGTTCAGGATGAAAGAAAGCACAGAGCCCCAGATTGGCTATTGCCCTGGAGAGCTTGCAGAGCACTGGGGAAAGGCAGGCAGAGAATTCCCTGCTAGCACCTTCTCTGTGTCCGGGAAGGAAAACTGTTCGCATTTGCTTCACAGAACCGCTTTTCTGCAGGGAACATTAACGCTTGTTCAGGACGAAAGAAAGCACAGAGCCCCAGATTTGCTGTTGCCCTGGAGAGCTTGCAGAGCACTGGGGAAAGGCAGGCAGAGAATTCCCTGCTAGCACCTTCTCTGTGTCCGGGAAGGAGAAATGTTCACATTGTTTCACAGAATCGCATTTGCGTCGCTGCAGGGAACATTAACGCTTATTCAGGACGAAAGAAAGCACAGAGCCCCAGATTTGCTGTTGCCCTGGAGAGCTTGCAGAGCACTGGGGAAAGGCAGGCAGAGAATTCCCTGCTAGCACCTTCTCTGTGCCTGGGAAGGAGAAGTCTTCACTTTGTTACTCGGAATCGCATTTGCGTCGCTGTAGAGAACACTAACGCTTGTTCAGGACGAAAGAAAGCACAGAGCCCCAGATTTGCTGTTGCCCTGGAGAGCTTGCAGAGCACTGGGGAAAGGCATGCAGAGAATTCCCCGCTAGCACCTTCTCTGTGTCCGGGAAGGAAAACTGTTCGCATTTGCTTCACAGAACCGCTTTTCTGCAGGGAACATTAACGCTTGTTCAGGACGAAAGAAAGCACAGAGCCCCAGATTTGCTGTTGCCCTGGAGAGCTTGCAGAGCACTGGGGAAAGGCAGGCAGAGAATTCCCTGCTAGCACCTTCTCTGTGTCCGGGAAGGAAAACTGTTCGCGTTTGCTTCACAGAACCGCTTTTCTGCAGGGAACATTAACGCTTGTTCAGGACGAAAGAAAGCACAGAGCCCCAGATTTGCTGTTGCCCTGGAGAGCTTGCAGAGCACTGGGGAAAGGCAGGCAGAGAATTCCCTGCTAGCACCTTCTCTGTGTCCGGGAAGGAGAAATGTTCACATTGTTTCACAGAATCGCATTTGCGTCGCTGTAGAGAACACTAACGCTTGTTCAGGACGAAAGAAAGCACAGAGCCCCAGATTTGCTGTTGCCCTGGAGAGCTTGCAGAGCACTGGGGAAAGGCAGGCAGAGAATTCCCTGCTAGCACCTGCTCTGTGTCCGGGAAGGAAAACTGTTCGCATTTGCTTCACAGAACCGCTTTTCTGCAGAGAACACTAACGCTTGTTCAGGACGAAAGAAAGCACAGAGCCCCAGATTTGCTGTTGTCCTGGAGAGCTTGCAGAGCACTGGGGAAAGGCAGGCAGAGAATTCCCTGCTAGCATCTTCTCTGTGCCTAGGAAGGAGAAATGTTCATATTGTTTCACAGAATCGCATTTGCGTCGCTGCAGGGAACACTAACGCTTGTTCAGGACGAGAGAAAGCACAGAGCCCCAGATTTGCTGTTGCCCTGGAGAGCTTGCAGAGCACTGGGGAAAGGCAGGCAGAGAATTCCCTGCTAGCACCTTCTCTGTGTCCAGGAAGGAAAACTGTTCGCATTTGCTTCACAGAACCGCTTTTCTGCAGGAAACATTAACGCTTGTTCAGGACGAAAGAAAGCACAGAGCGCCAGATTTGCTGTTGCCCTGGAGAGCTTGCAGAGCACTGGGGAAAGGCAGGCAGAGAATTCCCTGCTAGCACCTTCTCTGTGCCTGGGAAGGAGAAGTCTTCACTTTGTTACTCGGAATCGCATTTGCGTCGCTGTAGAGAACACTAACGCTTGTTCAGGACGAAAGAAAGCACAGAGCGCCAGATTTGCTGTTGCCCTGGAGAGCTTGCAGAGCACTGGGGAAAGGCATGCAGAGAATTCCCCGCTAGCACCTTCTCTGTGTCCGGGAAGGAAAACTCTTCGCATTTGCTTCACAGAACCGCTTTTCTGAAGGGAACATTAACGCTTATTCAGGACGAAAGAAAGCACAGAGCCCCAGATTTGCTGTTGCCCTGGAGAGCTTGCAGAGCACTGGGGAAAGGCAGGCAGAGAATTCCCTGCTAGCACCTTCTCTGTGTACGGGAAGGAAAACTGTTCGCATTTGCTTCACAGAACCGCTTTTCTGCAGGGAACATTAACGCTTGTTCAGGACGAAAGAAAGCACAGAGCCCCAGATTTGCTGTTGCCCTGGAGAGCTTGCAGAGCACTGGGGAAAGGCAGGCAGAGAATTCCCTGCTAGCACCTTCTCTGTGTCCGGGAAGGAGAAATGTTCACATTGTTTCACAGAATCGCATTTGCGTCGCTGCAGGGAACATTAACGCTTATTCAGGACGAAAGAAAGCACAGAGCCCCAGATTTGCTGTTGCCCTGGAGAGCTTGCAGAGCACTGGGGAAAGGCAGGCAGAGAATTCCCTGCTAGCACCTTCTCTGTGCCTGGGAAGGAGAAGTCTTCACTTTGTTACTCGGAATCGCATTTGCGTCGCTGTAGAGAACACTAACGGTTGTTCAGGACGAAAGAAAGCACAGAGCGCCAGATTTGCTGTTGCCCTGGAGAGCTTGCAGAGCACTGGGGAAAGGCAGGCAGAGAATTCCCTGCTAGCACCTTCTCTGTGTCCGGGAAGGAAAACTGTTCGCATTTGCTTCACAGAACCGCTTTTCTGCAGAGAACACTAACGCTTGTTCAGGACGAAAGAAAGCACAGAGCCCCAGATTTGCTGTTGCCCTGGAGACCTTGCTGAGCACTGGGGAAAGGCAGGCAGAGAATTCCCTGCTAGCACCTTCTCTGTGCCTAGGAAGGAGAAATGTTCACATTGTTTCACAGAATCGCATTTGCGTCGCTGCAGGGAACATTAACGCTTGTTCAGGACGAAAGAAAGCACAGAGCCCCAGATTTGCTGTTGCCCTGGAGAGCTTGCAGAGCACTGGGGAAAGGCAGGCAGAGAATTCCCTGCTAGCACCTTCTCTGTGTCCGGGAAGGAAAACTGTTCGCATTTGCTTCAGAGAACCGCTTTTCTGCAGGGAACATTAACGCTTGTTCAGGACGAAAGAAAGCACAGAGCCCCAGATTTGCTGTTGCCCTGGAGAGCTTGCAGAGCACTGGGGAAAGGCAGGCAGAGAATTCCCTGCTAGCACCTTCTCTGTGCCTAGGAAGGAGAAATGTTCACATTGTTTCACAGAATCGCATTTGCGTCGCTGCAGGGAACATTAACGCTTGTTCAGGACGAAAGAAAGCACAGAGCGCCAGATTTGCTGTTTCCCTGGAGAGCTTGCAGAGCACTGGGGAAAGGCAGGCAGAGAATTCCCTGCTAGCACCTTCTCTGTGTCCAGGAAGGAAAACTGTTCGCATTTGCTTCACAGAACCGCTTTTCTGCAGGGAACATTAACGGTTGTTCAGGACGAAAGAAAGCACAGAGCGCCAGATTTGCTGTTTCCCTGGAGAGCTTGCAGAGCACTGGGGAAAGGCAGGCAGAGAATTCCCTGCTAGCACCTTCTCTGTGTCCGGGAAGGAAAACTGTTCGCATTTGCTTCACAGAACCGCTTTTCTGCAGAGAACACTAACGCTTGTTCAGGACGAAAGAAAGCACAGAGCCCCAGATTTGCTGTTGCCCTGGAGAGCTTGCAGAGCACTGGGGAAAGGCAGGCAGAGAATTCCCTGCTAGCACCTTCTCTGTGTCCGGGAAGGAAAACTGTTCGCATTTGCTTCACAGAACCGCTTTTCTGCAGAGAACACTAACGCTTGTTCAGGACGAAAGAAAGCACAGAGCCCCAGATTTGCTGTTGCCCTGGAGAGCTTGCAGAGCACTGGGGAAAGGCAGGCAGAGAATTCCCTGCTAGCACCTTCTCTGTGTCCGTGAAGGAGAAATGTTCACATTGTTTCACAGAATCGCATTTGCGTCGCTGCAGGGAACATTAACGCTTATTCAGGACGAAAGAAAGCACAGAGCCCCAGATTTGCTGTTGCCCTGGAGAGCTTGCAGAGCACTGGGGAAAGGCAGGCAGAGAATTCCCTGCTAGCACCTTCTCTGTGCCTGGGAAGGAGAAGTCTTCACTTTGTTACTCGGAATCGCATTTGCGTCGCTGTAGAGAACACTAACGCTTGTTCAGGACGAAAGAAAGCACAGAGCGCCAGATTTGCTGTTGCCCTGGAGAGCTTGCAGAGCACTGGGGAAAGGCATGCAGAGAATTCCCCGCTAGCACCTTCTCTGTGTCCGGGAAGGAAAAATGTTCGCATTTGCTTCACAGAACCGCTTTTCTGCAGGGAACACTAACGCTTGTTCAGGACGAAAGAAAGCACAGAGCCCCAGATTTGCTGTTGCCCTGGAGAGCTTGCAGAGCACTGGGGAAAGGCAGGCAGAGAATTCCCTGGTAGCACCTTCTCTGTGCCTAGGAAGGAGAAATGTTCACATTGTTTCACAGAATCGCATTTGCGTCGCTGCAGGGAAAATTAACGCTTGTTCAGGACGAAAGAAAGCACAGAGCGCCAGATTTGCTGTTGCCCTGGAGAGCTTGCAGAGCACTGGGGAAAGGCAGGCAGAGAATTCCCTGCTAGCACCTTCTCTGTGTCCGGAAAGGAAAACTGTTCGCATTTGCTTCACAGAACCGCTTTTCTGCAGGGAACATTAACGCTTGTTCAGAACGAAAGAAAGCACAGAGCCCCAGATTTGCTGTTGCCCTGGAGAGCTTGCAGAGCACTGGGGAAAGGCAGGCAGAGAATTCCCTGCTAGCACCTTCTCTGTGTCCGGGAAGGTAAACTGTTCACATTTGCTTCACAGAACCGCTTTTCTGCAGAGAACACTAACGCTTGTTCAGGACGAAAGAAAGCACAGAGCCCCAGATTTGCTGTTGCCCTGGAGAGCTTGCAGAGCACTGGGGAAAGGCAGGCAGAGAATTCCCTGCTAGCACCTTCTCTGTGCCTAGAAAGGAGAAATGTTCACATTGTTTCACAGAATCGCATTTGCGTCGCTGCAGGGAACATTAACGCTTGTTCAGGACGAAAGAAAGCACAGAGCCCCAGATTTGCTGTTGCCCTGGAGAGCTTGCAGAGCACTGGGGAAAGGCAGGCAGAGAATTCCCTGCTAGCACCTTCTCTGTGTCCGGGAAGGAAAACTGTTCGCATTTGCTTCACAGAACTGCTTTTCTGCAGGGAACATTAACGCTTGTTCAGGACGAAAGAAAGCACAGAGCCCCAGATTTGCTGTTGCCCTGGAGAGCTTGCAGAGCACTGGGGAAAGGCAGGCAGAGAATTCCCTGCTAGCACCTTCTCTGTGTCCGGGAAGGAAAACTGTTCGCATTTGCTTCACAGAACCGCTTTTCTGCAGAGAACACTAACGCTTGTTCAGGACGAAAGAAAGCACAGAGCCCCAGATTTGCTGTTGTCCTGGAGAGCTTGCAGAGCACTGGGGAAAGGCAGGCAGAGAATTCCCTGCTAGCATCTTCTCTGTGCCTAGGAAGGAGAAATGTTCACATTGTTTCACAGAATCGCATTTGCGTCGCTGCAGGGAACACTAACGCTTGTTCAGGACGAAAGAAAGCACAGAGCCCCAGATTTGCTGTTGCCCTGGAGAGCTTGCAGAGCACTGGGGAAAGGCAGGCAGAGAATTCCCTGCTAGCACCTTCTCTGTGTCCGGGAAGGAAAACTGTTCGCATTTGCTTCACAGAACCGCTTTTCTGCAGGGAACATTAACGCTTGTTCAGGACGAAAGAAAGCACAGAGCCCCAGATTTGCTGTTGCCCTGGAGAGCTTGCAGAGCACTGGGGAAAGGCAGGCAGAGAATTCCCTGCTAGCACCTTCTCTGTGCCTGGGAAGGAGAAGTCTTCACGTTGTTACTCGGAATCGCATTTGCGTCGCTGTAGAGAACACTAACGCTTGTTCAGGACGAAAGAAAGCACAGAGCGCCAGATTTGCTGTTTCCCTGGAGAGCTTGCAGAGCACTGGGGAAAGGCAGGCAGAGAATTCCCTGCTAGCACCTTCTCTGTGTCCGGGAAGGAAAACTGTTCGCATTTGCTTCACAGAACCGCTTTTCTGCAGGGAACATTAACGCTTGTTCAGGACGAAAGAAAGCACAGAGCCCCAGATTTGCTGTTGCCCTGGAGAGCTTGCAGAGCACTGGGGAAAGGCAGGCAGAGAATTCCCTGCTAGCACCTTCTCTGTGTCCGGGAAGGAAAACTGTTCGCATTTGCTTCACAGAACCGCTTTTCTGCAGGGAACATTAACGCTTGTTCAGGACGAAAGAAAGCACAGAGCCCCAGATTTGCTGTTGCCCTGGAGAGCTTGCAGAGCACTGGGGAAAGGCAGGCAGAGAATTCCCTGCTAGCTCCTTCTCTGTGTCCGGGAAGGAGAAATGTTCACGTTGTTACTCGGAATCGCATTTGCGTCGCTGTAGAGAACACTAACGCTTGTTCAGGACGAAAGAAAGCACAGAGCGCCAGATTTGCTGTTTCCCTGGAGAGCTTGCAGAGCACTGGGGAAAGGCAGGCAGAGAATTCCCTGCTAGCACCTTCTCTGTGTCCGGGAAGGAAAACTGTTCGCATTTGCTTCACAGAACCGCTTTTCTGCAGAGAACACTAACGCTTGTTCAGGACGAAAGAAAGCACAGAGCCCCAGATTTGCTGTTGCCCTGGAGAGCTTGCAGAGCACTGGGGAAAGGCAGGCAGAGAATTCCCTGCTAGCACCTTCTCTGTGTCCAGGAAGGAAAACTGTTCGCATTTGCTTCACAGAACCGCTTTTCTGCAGAGAACACTAACGCTTGTTCAGGACGAAAGAAAGCACAGAGCGCCAGATTTGCTGTTGCCCTGGAGAGCTTGCAGAGCACCGGGGAAAGGCAGGCAGAAAATTCCCTGCTAGCACCTTCTCTGTGTCCGGGAAGGAAAACTGTTCGCATTTGCTTCACAGAACCGCTTTTCTGCAGGGAACATTAACGCTTGTTCAGGACGAAAGAAAGCACAGAGCCCCAGATTTGCTGTTTCCCTGGAGAGCTTGCAGAGCACTAGGGAAAGGCAGGCAGAGAATTCCCTGATAGCACCTTCTCTGTGTCCAGGAAGGAAAACTGTTCGCATTTGCTTCACAGAACCGCTTTTCTGCAGAGAACACTAACGCTTGTTCAGGACGAAAGAAAGCACAGAGCCCCAGATTTGCTGTTGCCCTGGAGAGCTTGCAGAGCACTGGGGAAAGGCAGGCAGAGAATTCCCTGCTAGCACCTTCTCTGTGCCTAGGAAGGAGAAATGGTCACATTGTTTCACAGAATCGCATTTGCGTCGCTGCAGGGAACATTAACGCTTGTTCAGGACGAAAGAAAGCACAGAGCGCCAGATTTGCTGTTGCCCTGGAGAGCTTGCAGAGCACTGGGGAAAGGCAGGCAGAGAATTCCCTGCTAGCACCTTCTCTGTGTCCGGGAAGGAAAACTGTTCGCGTTTGCTTCACAGAACCGCTTTTCTGCAGGGAACATTAACGCTTGTTCAGGACGAAAGAAAGCACAGAGCCCCAGATTTGCTGTTGCCCTGGAGAGCTTGCAGAGCACTGGGGAAAGGCAGGCAGAGAATTCCCTGCTAGCACCTTCTCTGTGTCCGGGAAGGAAAACTGTTCGCATTTGCTTCACAGAACCGCTTTTCTGCAGAGAACACTAACGCTTGTTCAGGACGAAAGAAAGCACAGAGCCCCAGATTTGCTGTTGCCCTGGAGAGCTTGCAGAGCACTGGGGAAAGGCAGGCAGAGAATTCCCTGCTAGCACCTTCTCTGTGCCTAGGAAGGAGAAATGTTCACATTGTTTCACAGAATCGCATTTGCGTAGCTGCAGGGAACATTAACTCTTGTTCAGGACGAAAGAAAGCACAGAGCCCCAGATTTGCTGTTTCCCTGGAGAGCTTGCAGAGCACTGGGGAAAGGCAGGCAGAGAATTCCCTGCTAGCACCTTCTCTGTGTCCAGGAAGGAAAACTGTTCGCATTTGCTTCACAGAACCGCTTTTCTGCAGGGAACATTAACGCTTGTTCAGGATGAAAGAAAGCACAGAGCCCCAGATTGGCTATTGCCCTGGAGAGCTTGCAGAGCACTGGGGAAAGGCAGGCAGAGAATTCCCTGCTAGCACCTTCTCTGTGTCCGGGAAGGAAAACTGTTCGCATTTGCTTCACAGAACCGCTTTTCTGCAGGGAACATTAACGCTTGTTCAGGACGAAAGAAAGCACAGAGCCCCAGATTTGCTGTTGCCCTGGAGAGCTTGCAGAGCACTGGGGAAAGGCAGGCAGAGAATTCCCTGCTAGCACCTTCTCTGTGTCCGGGAAGGAGAAATGTTCACATTGTTTCACAGAATCGCATTTGCGTCGCTGCAGGGAACATTAACGCTTATTCAGGACGAAAGAAAGCACAGAGCCCCAGATTTGCTGTTGCCCTGGAGAGCTTGCAGAGCACTGGGGAAAGGCAGGCAGAGAATTCCCTGCTAGCACCTTCTCTGTGCCTGGGAAGGAGAAGTCTTCACTTTGTTACTCGGAATCGCATTTGCGTCGCTGTAGAGAACACTAACGCTTGTTCAGGACGAAAGAAAGCACAGAGCCCCAGATTTGCTGTTGCACTGGAGAGCTTGCAGAGCACTGGGGAAAGGCATGCAGAGAATTCCCCGCTAGCACCTTCTCTGTGTCCGGGAAGGAAAACTGTTCGCATTTGCTTCACAGAACCGCTTTTCTGCAGGGAACATTAACGCTTGTTCAGGACGAAAGAAAGCACAGAGCCCCAGATTTGCTGTTGCCCTGGAGAGCTTGCAGAGCACTGGGGAAAGGCAGGCAGAGAATTCCCTGCTAGCACCTTCTCTGTGTCCGGGAAGGAAAACTGTTCGCGTTTGCTTCACAGAACCGCTTTTCTGCAGGGAACATTAACGCTTGTTCAGGACGAAAGAAAGCACAGAGCCCCAGATTTGCTGTTGCCCTGGAGAGCTTGCAGAGCACTGGGGAAAGGCAGGCAGAGAATTCCCTGCTAGCACCTTCTCTGTGTCCGGGAAGGAGAAATGTTCACATTGTTTCACAGAATCGCATTTGCGTCGCTGTAGAGACCACTAACGCTTGTTCAGGACGAAAGAAAGCACAGAGCCCCAGATTTGCTGTTGCCCTGGAGAGCTTGCAGAGCACTGGGGAAAGGCAGGCAGAGAATTCCCTGCTAGCACCTGCTCTGTGTCCGGGAAGGAAAACTGTTCGCATTTGCTTCACAGAACCGCTTTTCTGCAGAGAACACTAACGCTTGTTCAGGACGAAAGAAAGCACAGAGCCCCAGATTTGCTGTTGTCCTGGAGAGCTTGCAGAGCACTGGGGAAAGGCAGGCAGAGAATTCCCTGCTAGCATCTTCTCTGTGCCTAGGAAAGAGAAATGTTCATATTGTTTCACAGAATCGCATTTGCGTCGCTGCAGGGAACACTAACGCTTGTTCAGGACGAGAGAAAGCACAGAGCCCCAGATTTGCTGTGGCCCTGGAGAGCTTGCAGAGCACTGGGGAAAGGCAGGCAGAGAATTCCCTGCTAGCACCTTCTCTGTGTCCAGGAAGGAAAACTGTTCGCATTTGCTTCACAGAACCGCTTTTCTGCAGGAAACATTAACGCTTGTTCAGGACGAAAGAAAGCACAGAGCCCCAGATTTGCTGTTGCCCTGGAGAGCTTGCAGAGCACTGGGGAAAGGCAGGCAGAGAATTCCCTGCTAGCACCTTCTCTGTGCCTGGGAAGGAGAAGTCTTCACTTTGTTACTCGGAATCGCATTTGCGTCGCTGTAGAGAACACTAACGCTTGTTCAGGACGAAAGAAAGCACAGAGCGCCAGATTTGCTGTTGCCCTGGAGAGCTTGCAGAGCACTGGGGAAAGGCATGCAGAGAATTCCCCGCTAGCACCTTCTCTGTGTCCGGGAAGGAAAACTGTTCGCATTTGCTTCACAGAACCGCTTTTCTGAAGGGAACATTAACGCTTATTCAGGACGAAAGAAAGCACAGAGCCCCAGATTTGCTGTTGCCCTGGAGAGCTTGCAGAGCACTGGGGAAAGGCAGGCAGAGAATTCCCTGCTAGCACCTTCTCTGTGTCCGGGAAGGAAAACTGTTCGCATTTGCTTCACAGAACCGCTTTTCTGCAGGGAACATTAACGCTTGTTCAGGACGAAAGAAAGCACAGAGCCCCAGATTTGCTGTTGCCCTAGAGAGCTTGCAGAGCACTGGGGAAAGGCAGGCAGAGAATTCCCTGCTAGCACCTTCTCTGTGTCCGGGAAGGAGAAATGTTCACATTGTTTCACAGAATCGCATTTGCGTCGCTGCAGGGAACATTAACGCTTATTCAGGACGAAAGAAAGCACAGAGCCCCAGATTTGCTGTTGCCCTGGAGAGCTTGCAGAGCACTGGGGAAAGGCAGGCAGAGAATTCCCTGCTAGCACCTTCTCTGTGCCTGGGAAGGAGAAGTCTTCACTTTGTTACTCGGAATCGCATTTGCGTCGCTGTAGAGAACACTAACGCTTGTTCAGGACGAAAGAAAGCACAGAGCGCCAGATTTGCTGTTGCCCTGGAGAGCTTGCAGAGCACCGGGGAAAGGCAGGCAGAGAATTCCCTGCTAGCACCTTCTCTGTGTCCGGGAAGGAAAAGTGTTCGCATTTGCTTCACAGAACCGCTTTTCTGCAGGGAACATTAACGCTTGTTCAGGACGAAAGAAAGCACAGAGCCCCAGATTTGCTGTTGCCCTGGAGAGCTTGCAGAGCACTGGGGAAAGGCAGGCAGAGAATTCCCTGATAGCACCTTCTCTGTGCCTGGGAAGGAGAAATGTTCACATTGTTTCACAGAATCGCATTTGCGTCGCTGCAGGGAACATTAACGCTTGTTCAGGACGAAAGAAAGCACAGAGCGCCAGATTTGCTGTTTCCCTGGAGAGCTTGCAGAGCACTGGGGAAAGGCAGGCAGAGAATTCCCTGCTAGCACCTTCTCTGTGTCCGGGAAGGAAAACTGTTCGCATTTGCTTCACAGAACCGCTTTTCTGCAGGGAACACTAACGCTTGTTCAGGACGAAAGAAAGCACAGAGCGCCAGATTTGCTGTTGCCCTGGAGAGCTTGCAGAGCACCGGGGAAAGGCAGGCAGAGAATTCCCTGCTAGCACCTTCTCTGTGTCCGGGAAGGAAAACTGTTCGCATTTGCTTCACAGAACCGCTTTTCTGCAGGGAACATTAACGCTTGTTCAGGATGAAAGAAAGCACAGAGCCCCAGATTTGCTGTTGCCCTGGAGAGCCCCAGATTTGCTGTTGCCCTGGAGAGCTTGCAGAGCACTGGGGAAAGGCAGGCAGAGAATTCCCTGCTAGCACCTTCTCTGTGTCCGGGAAGGAGAAATGTTCACATTGTTTCACAGAATCGCATTTGCGTCGCTGCAGGGAACATTAACGCTTATTCAGGACGAAAGAAAGCACAGAGCCCCAGATTTGCTGTTGCCCTGGAGAGCTTGCAGAGCACTGGGGAAAGGCAGGCAGAGAATTCCCTGCTAGCACCTTCTCTGTGCCTGGGAAGGAGAAGTCTTCACTTTGTTACTCGGAATCGCATTTGCGTCGCTGTAGAGAACACTAACGCTTGTTCAGGACGAAAGAAAGCACAGAGCCCCAGATTTGCTGTTGCCCTGGAGAGCTTGCAGAGCACTGGGGAAAGGCATGCAGAGAATTCCCCGCTAGCACCTTCTCTGTGTCCGGGAAGGAAAACTGTTCGCATTTGCTTCACAGAGCCGCTTTTCTGCAGGGAACATTAACGCTTGTTCAGGACGAAAGAAAGCACAGAGCCCCAGATTTGCTGTTGCCCTGGAGAGCTTGCAGAGCACTGGGGAAAGGCAGGCAGAGAATTCCCTGCTAGCACCTTCTCTGTGTCCGGGAAGGAAAACTGTTCGCGTTTGCTTCACAGAACCGCTTTTCTGCAGGGAACATTAACGCTTGTTCAGGACGAAAGAAAGCACAGAGCCCCAGATTTGCTGTTGCCCTGGAGAGCTTGCAGAGCACTGGGGAAAGGCAGGCAGAGAATTCCCTGCTAGCACCTTCTCTGTGTCCGGGAAGGAGAAATGTTCACATTGTTTCACAGAATCGCATTTGCGTCGCTGTAGAGAACACTAACGCTTGTTCAGGACGAAAGAAAGCACAGAGCCCCAGATTTGCTGTTGCCCTGGAGAGCTTGCAGAGCACTGGGGAAAGGCAGGCAGAGAATTCCCTGCTAGCACCTGCTCTGTGTCCGGGAAGGAAAACTGTTCGCATTTGCTTCACAGAACCGCTTTTCTGCTGGGAACACTAACGCTTGTTCAGGACGAAAGAAAGCACAGAGCCCCAGATTTGCTGTTGCCCTAGAGAGCTTGCAGAGCACTGGGGAAAGGCAGGCAGAGAATTCCCTGCTAGCACCTTCTCTGTGTCCGGGAAGGAGAAATGTTCACATTGTTTCACAGAATCGCATTTGCGTCGCTGCAGGGAACATTAACGCTTATTCAGGACGAAAGAAAGCACAGAGCCCCAGATTTGCTGTTGCCCTGGAGAGCTTGCAGAGCACTGGGGAAAGGCAGGCAGAGAATTCCCTGCTAGCACCTTCTCTGTGCCTGGGAAGGAGAAGTCTTCACTTTGTTACTCGGAATCGCATTTGCGTCGCTGTAGAGAACACTAACGCTTGTTCAGGACGAAAGAAAGCACAGAGCGCCAGATTTGCTGTTGCCCTGGAGAGCTTGCAGAGCACCGGGGAAAGGCAGGCAGAGAATTCCCTGCTAGCACCTTCTCTGTGTCCGGGAAGGAAAACTGTTCGCATTTGCTTCACAGAACCGCTTTTCTGCAGGGAACATTAACGCTTGTTCAGGATGAAAGAAAGCACAGAGCCCCAGATTTGCTGTTGCCCTGGAGAGCTTGCAGAGCACTGGGGAAAGGCAGGCAGAGAATTCCCTGCTAGCACCTTCTCTGTGTCCGGGAAGGAGAAATGTTCACATTGTTTCACAGAATCGCATTTGCGTCGCTGCAGGGAACATTAACGCTTATTCAGGACGAAAGAAAGCACAGAGCCCCAGATTTGCTGTTGCCCTGGAGAGCTTGCAGAGCACTGGGGAAAGGCAGGCAGAGAATTCCCTGCTAGCACCTTCTCTGTGCCTGGGAAGGAGAAGTCTTCACTTTGTTACTCGGAATCGCATTTGCGTCGCTGTAGAGAACACTAACGCTTGTTCAGGACGAAAGAAAGCACAGAGCCCCAGATTTGCTGTTGCCCTGGAGAGCTTGCAGAGCACTGGGGAAAGGCATGCAGAGAATTCCCCGCTAGCACCTTCTCTGTGTCCGGGAAGGAAAACTGTTCGCATTTGCTTCACAGAACCGCTTTTCTGCAGGGAACATTAACGCTTGTTCAGGACGAAAGAAAGCACAGAGCCCCAGATTTGCTGTTGCCCTGGAGAGCTTGCAGAGCACTGGGGAAAGGCAGGCAGAGAATTCCCTGCTAGCACCTTCTCTGTGTCCGGGAAGGAAAACTGTTCGCGTTTGCTTCACAGAACCGCTTTTCTGCAGGGAACATTAACGCTTGTTCAGGACGAAAGAAAGCACAGAGCCCCAGATTTGCTGTTGCCCTGGAGAGCTTGCAGAGCACTGGGGAAAGGCAGGCAGAGAATTCCCTGCTAGCACCTTCTCTGTGTCCGGGAAGGAGAAATGTTCACATTGTTTCACAGAATCGCATTTGCGTCGCTGTAGAGAACACTAACGCTTGTTCAGGACGAAAGAAAGCACAGAGCCCCAGATTTGCTGTTGCCCTGGAGAGCTTGCAGAGCACTGGGGAAAGGCAGGCAGAGAATTCCCTGCTAGCACCTGCTCTGTGTCCGGGAAGGAAAACTGTTCGCATTTGCTTCACAGAACCGCTTTTCTGCAGAGAACACTAACGCTTGTTCAGGACGAAAGAAAGCACAGAGCCCCAGATTTGCTGTTGTCCTGGAGAGCTTGCAGAGCACTGGGGAAAGGCAGGCAGAGAATTCCCTGCTAGCATCTTCTCTGTGCCTAGGAAGGAGAAATGTTCACATTGTTTCACAGAATCGCATTTGCGTCGCTGCAGGGAACACTAACGCTTGTTCAGGACGAGAGAAAGCACAGAGCCCCAGATTTGCTGTTGCCCTGGAGAGCTTGCAGAGCACTGGGGAAAGGCAGGCAGAGAATTCCCTGCTAGCACCTTCTCTGTGTCCAGGAAGGAAAACTGTTCGCATTTGCTTCACAGAACCGCTTTTCTGCAGGAAACATTAACGCTTGTTCAGGACGAAAGAAAGCACAGAGCCCCAGATTTGCTGTTGCCCTGGAGAGCTTGCAGAGCACTGGGGAAAGGCAGGCAGAGAATTCCCTGCTAGCACCTTCTCTGTGCCTGGGAAGGAGAAGTCTTCACTTTGTTACTCGGAATCGCATTTGCGTCGCTGTAGAGAACACTAACGCTTGTTCAGGACGAAAGAAAGCACAGAGCGCCAGATTTGCTGTTGCCCTGGAGAGCTTGCAGAGCACTGGGGAAAGGCATGCAGAGAATTCCCCGCTAGCACCTTCTCTGTGTCCGGGAAGGAAAACTGTTCGCATTTGCTTCACAGAACCGCTTTTCTGAAGGGAACATTAACGCTTATTCAGGACGAAAGAAAGCACAGAGCCCCAGATTTGCTGTTGCCCTGGAGAGCTTGCAGAGCACTGGGGAAAGGCAGGCAGAGAATTCCCTGCTAGCACCTTCTCTGTGTACGGGAAGGAAAACTGTTCGCATTTGCTTCACAGAACCGCTTTTCTGCAGGGAACATTAACGCTTGTTCAGGACGAAAGAAAGCACAGAGCCCCAGATTTGCTGTTGCCCTGGAGAGCTTGCAGAGCACTGGGGAAAGGCAGGCAGAGAATTCCCTGCTAGCACCTTCTCTGTGTCCGGGAAGGAAAACTGCTCGCATTTGCTTCACAGAACCACTTTTCTGCAGGGAACATTAACGCTTGTTCAGGACGAAAGAAAGCACAGAGCCCCAGATTTGCTGTTGCCCTGGAGAGCTTGCAGAGCACCGGGGAAAGGCAGGCAGAGAATTCCCTGCTAGCACCTTCTCTGTGCCTAGGAAGGAGAAATGTTCACATTGTTTCACAGAATCGCATTTGCGTCGCTGCAGGGAACATTAACGCTTGTTCAGGACGAAAGAAAGCACAGAGCGCCAGATTTGCTGTTGCCCTGGAGAGCTTGCAGAGCACCGGGGAAAGGCAGGCAGAGAATTCCCTGCTAGCACCTTCTCTGTGTCCGGGAAGGAAAACTGTTCGCATTTGCTTCACAGAACCGCTTTTCTGCAGGGAACATTAACGCTTGTTCAGGACGAAAGAAAGCACAGAGCCCCAGATTTGCTGTTGCCCTGGAGAGCTTGCAGAGCACTGGGGAAAGGCAGGCAGAGAATTCCCTGCTAGCACCTTCTCTGTGCCTGGGAAGGAGAAATGTTCACATTGTTTCACAGAATCGCATTTGCGTCGCTGCAGGGAACATTAACGCTTGTTCAGGACGAAAGAAAGCACAGAGCGCCAGATTTGCTGTTTCCCTGGAGAGCTTGCAGAGCACTGGGGAAAGGCAGGCAGAGAATTCCCTGCTAGCACCTTCTCTGTGTCCGGGAAGGAAAACTGTTCGCATTTGCTTCACAGAACCGCTTTTCTGCAGGGAACATTAACGCTTGTTCAGGACGAAAGAAAGCACAGAGCGCCAGATTTGCTGTTTCCCTGGAGAGCTTGCAGAGCACTGGGGAAAGGCAGGCAGAGAATTCCCTGCTAGCACCTTCTCTGTGTCCAGGAAGGAAAACTGTTCGCATTTGCTTCACAGAACCGCTTTTCTGCAGAGAACACTAACGCTTGTTCAGGACGAAAGAAAGCACAGAGCGCCAGATTTGCTGTTGCCCTGGAGAGCTTGCAGAGCACCGGGGAAAGGCAGGCAGAGAATTCCCTGCTAGCACCTTCTCTGTGTCCGGGAAGGAAAACTGTTCGCATTTGCTTCACAGAACCGCTTTTCTGCAGAGAACACTAACGCTTGTTCAGGATGAAAGAAAGCACAGAGCCCCAGATTGGCTATTGCCCTGGAGAGCTTGCAGAGCACTGGGGAAAGGCAGGCAGAGAATTCCCTGCTAGCACCTTCTCTGTGTCCGGGAAGGAAAACTGTTCGCATTTGCTTCACAGAACCGCTTTTCTGCAGGGAACATTAACGCTTGTTCAGGACGAAAGAAAGCACAGAGCCCCAGATTTGCTGTTGCCCTGGAGAGCTTGCAGAGCACTGGGGAAAGGCAGGCAGAGAATTCCCTGCTAGCACCTTCTCTGTGTCCGGGAAGGAGAAATGTTCACATTGTTTCACAGAATCGCATTTGCGTCTATGCAGGGAACATTAACGCTTATTCAGGACGAAAGAAAGCACAGAGCCCCAGATTTGCTGTTGCCCTGGAGAGCTTGCAGAGCACTGGGGAAAGGCAGGCAGAGAATTCCCTGCTAGCACCTTCTCTGTGCCTGGGAAGGAGAAGTCTTCACTTTGTTACTCGGAATCGCATTTGCGTCGCTGTAGAGAACACTAACGCTTGTTCAGGACGAAAGAAAGCACAGAGCCCCAGATTTGCTGTTGCCCTGGAGAGCTTGCAGAGCACTGGGGAAAGGCAGGCAGAGAATTCCCTGCTAGCACCTTCTCTGTGTCCGGGAAGGAAAACTGCTCGCATTTGCTTCACAGAACCAGTTTTCTGTAGGGAACATTAACGCTTGTTCAGGACGAAAGAAAGCACAGAGCCCCAGATTTGCTGTTGCCCTGGAGAGCTTGCAGAGCACCGGGGAAAGGCAGGCAGAGAATTCCCTGCTAGCACCTTCTCTGTGCCTAGGAAGGAGAAATGTTCACATTGTTTCACAGAATCGCATTTGCGTCGCTGTAGAGAACACTAACGCTTGTTCAGGACGAAAGAAAGCACAGAGCCCCAGATTTGCTGTTGCCCTGGAGAGCTTGCAGAGCACTGGGGAAAGGCAGGCAGAGAATTCCCTGCTAGCACCTGCTCTGTGTCCGGGAAGGAAAACTGTTCGCATTTGCTTCACAGAACCGCTTTTCTGCAGAGAACACTAACGCTTGTTCAGGACGAAAGAAAGCACAGAGCCCCAGATTTGCTGTTGTCCTGGAGAGCTTGCAGAGCACTGGGAAAGGCAGGCAGAGAATTCCCTGCTAGCATCTTCTCTGTGCCTAGGAAGGAGAAATGTTCATATTGTTTCACAGAATCGCATTTGCGTCGCTGCAGGGAACACTAACGCTTGTTCAGGACGAGAGAAAGCACAGAGCCCCAGATTTGCTGTTGCCCTGGAGAGCTTGCAGAGCACTGGGGAAAGGCAGGCAGAGAATTCCCTGCTAGCACCTTCTCTGTGTCCAGGAAGGAAAACTGTTCGCATTTGCTTCACAGAACCGCTTTTCTGCAGGAAACATTAACGCTTGTTCAGGACGAAAGAAAGCACAGAGCCCCAGATTTGCTGTTGCCCTGGAGAGCTTGCAGAGCACTGGGGAAAGGCAGGCAGAGAATTCCCTGCTAGCACCTTCTCTGTGCCTGGGAAGGAGAAGTCTTCACTTTGTTACTCGGAA
Source organism: Strix aluco (assembly GCF_031877795.1). Lineage (NCBI taxonomy): Eukaryota > Metazoa > Chordata > Aves > Strigiformes > Strigidae > Strix > Strix aluco. The sequence continues at coordinate 11,024,952 of NC_133932.1, forward strand.
TCGCATTTGCGTCGCTGTAGAGAACACTAACGCTTGTTCAGGACGAAAGAAAGCACAGAGCGCCAGATTTGCTGTTGCCCTGGAGAGCTTGCAGAGCACTGGGGAAAGGCATGCAGAGAATTCCCCGCTAGCACCTTCTCTGTGTCCGGGAAGGAAAACTGTTCGCATTTGCTTCACAGAACCGCTTTTCTGAAGGGAACATTAACGCTTATTCAGGACGAAAGAAAGCACAGAGCCCCAGATTTGCTGTTGCCCTGGAGAGCTTGCAGAGCACTGGGGAAAGGCAGGCAGAGAATTCCCTGCTAGCACCTTCTCTGTGTACGGGAAGGAAAACTGTTCGCATTTGCTTCACAGAACCGCTTTTCTGCAGGGAACATTAACGCTTGTTCAGGACGAAAGAAAGCACAGAGCCCCAGATTTGCTGTTGCCCTGGAGAGCTTGCAGAGCACTGGGGAAAGGCAGGCAGAGAATTCCCTGCTAGCACCTTCTCTGTGTCCGGGAAGGAGAAATGTTCACATTGTTTCACAGAATCGCATTTGCGTCGCTGCAGGGAACATTAACGCTTATTCAGGACGAAAGAAAGCACAGAGCCCCAGATTTGCTGTTGCCCTGGAGAGCTTGCAGAGCACTGGGGAAAGGCAGGCAGAGAATTCCCTGCTAGCACCTTCTCTGTGCCTGGGAAGGAGAAGTCTTCACTTTGTTACTCGGAATCGCATTTGCGTCGCTGTAGAGAACACTAACGCTTGTTCAGGACGAAAGAAAGCACAGAGCGCCAGATTTGCTGTTGCCCTGGAGAGCTTGCAGAGCACTGGGGAAAGGCAGGCAGAGAATTCCCTGCTAGCACCTTCTCTGTGTCCGGGAAGGAAAACTGTTCACATTTGCTTCACAGAACCGCTTTTCTGCAGAGAACACTAACGCTTGTTCAGGACGAAAGAAAGCACAGAGCCCCAGATTTGCTGTTGCCCTGGAGACCTTGCTGAGCACTGGGGAAAGGCAGGCAGAGAATTCCCTGCTAGCACCTTCTCTGTGCCTAGGAAGGAGAAATGTTCACATTGTTTCACAGAATCGCATTTGCGTCGCTGCAGGGAACATTAACGCTTGTTCAGGACGAAAGAAAGCACAGAGCCCCAGATTTGCTGTTGCCCTGGAGAGCTTGCAGAGCACTGGGGAAAGGCAGGCAGAGAATTCCCTGCTAGCACCTTCTCTGTGTCCGGGAAGGAAAACTGTTCGCATTTGCTTCAGAGAACCGCTTTTCTGCAGGGAACATTAACGCTTGTTCAGGACGAAAGAAAGCACAGAGCCCCAGATTTGCTGTTGCCCTGGAGAGCTTGCAGAGCACTGGGGAAAGGCAGGCAGAGAATTCCCTGCTAGCACCTTCTCTGTGCCTAGGAAGGAGAAATGTTCACATTGTTTCACAGAATCGCATTTGCGTCGCTGCAGGGAACATTAACGCTTGTTCAGGACGAAAGAAAGCACAGAGCGCCAGATTTGCTGTTTCCCTGGAGAGCTTGCAGAGCACTGGGGAAAGGCAGGCAGAGAATTCCCTGCTAGCACCTTCTCTGTGTCCAGGAAGGAAAACTGTTCGCATTTGCTTCACAGAACCGCTTTTCTGCAGGGAACATTAACGGTTGTTCAGGACGAAAGAAAGCACAGAGCGCCAGATTTGCTGTTTCCCTGGAGAGCTTGCAGAGCACTGGGGAAAGGCAGGCAGAGAATTCCCTGCTAGCACCTTCTCTGTGTCCGGGAAGGAAAACTGTTCGCATTTGCTTCACAGAACCGCTTTTCTGCAGAGAACACTAACGCTTGTTCAGGACGAAAGAAAGCACAGAGCCCCAGATTTGCTGTTGCCCTGGAGAGCTTGCAGAGCACTGGGGAAAGGCAGGCAGAGAATTCCCTGCTAGCACCTTCTCTGTGTCCGGGAAGGAAAACTGTTCGCATTTGCTTCACAGAACCGCTTTTCTGCAGAGAACACTAACGCTTGTTCAGGACGAAAGAAAGCACAGAGCCCCAGATTTGCTGTTGCCCTGGAGAGCTTGCAGAGCACTGGGGAAAGGCAGGCAGAGAATTCCCTGCTAGCACCTTCTCTGTGCCTGGGAAGGAGAAGTCTTCACTTTGTTACTCGGAATCGCATTTGCGTCGCTGTAGAGAACACTAACGCTTGTTCAGGACGAAAGAAAGCACAGAGCGCCAGATTTGCTGTTGCCCTGGAGAGCTTGCAGAGCACTGGGGAAAGGCATGCAGAGAATTCCCCGCTAGCACCTTCTCTGTGTCCGGGAAGGAAAAATGTTCGCATTTGCTTCACAGAACCGCTTTTCTGCAGGGAACATTAACGCTTATTCAGGACGAAAGAAAGCACAGAGCCCCAGATTTGCTGTTGCCCTGGAGAGCTTGCAGAGCACTGGGGAAAGGCAGGCAGAGAATTCCCTGGTAGCACCTTCTCTGTGCCTAGGAAGGAGAAATGTTCACATTGTTTCACAGAATCGCATTTGCGTCGCTGCAGGGAAAATTAACGCTTGTTCAGGACGAAAGAAAGCACAGAGCGCCAGATTTGCTGTTGCCCTGGAGAGCTTGCAGAGCACTGGGGAAAGGCAGGCAGAGAATTCCCTGCTAGCACCTTCTCTGTGTCCGGAAAGGAAAACTGTTCGCATTTGCTTCACAGAACCGCTTTTCTACAGAGAACACTAACGCTTGTTCAGGACGAAAGAAAGCACAGAGCCCCAGATTTGCTGTTGCCCTGGAGAGCTTGCAGAGCACTGGGGAAAGGCAGGCAGAGAATTCCCTGGTAGCACCTTCTCTGTGCCTAGGAAGGAGAAATGTTCACATTGTTTCACAGAATCGCATTTGCGTCGCTGCAGGGAAAATTAACGCTTGTTCAGGACGAAAGAAAGCACAGAGCGCCAGATTTGCTGTTGCCCTGGAGAGCTTGCAGAGCACTGGGGAAAGGCAGGCAGAGAATTCCCTGCTAGCACCTTCTCTGTGTCCGGGAAGGAAAACTGTTCGCATTTGCTTCACAGAACCGCTTTTCTGCAGGGAACATTAACGCTTGTTCAGAACGAAAGAAAGCACAGAGCCCCAGATTTGCTGTTGCCCTGGAGAGCTTGCAGAGCACTGGGGAAAGGCAGGCAGAGAATTCCCTGCTAGCACCTTCTCTGTGTCCGGGAAGGTAAACTGTTCACATTTGCTTCACAGAACCGCTTTTCTGCAGAGAACACTAACGCTTGTTCAGGACGAAAGAAAGCACAGAGCCCCAGATTTGCTGTTGCCCTGGAGAGCTTGCAGAGCACTGGGGAAAGGCAGGCAGAGAATTCCCTGCTAGCACCTTCTCTGTGCCTAGAAAGGAGAAATGTTCACATTGTTTCACAGAATCGCATTTGCGTCGCTGCAGGGAACATTAACGCTTGTTCAGGACGAAAGAAAGCACAGAGCCCCAGATTTGCTGTTGCCCTGGAGAGCTTGCAGAGCACTGGGGAAAGGCAGGCAGAGAATTCCCTGCTAGCACCTTCTCTGTGTCCGGGAAGGAAAACTGTTCGCATTTGCTTCACAGAACTGCTTTTCTGCAGGGAACATTAACGCTTGTTCAGGACGAAAGAAAGCACAGAGCCCCAGATTTGCTGTTGCCCTGGAGAGCTTGCAGAGCACTGGGGAAAGGCAGGCAGAGAATTCCCTGCTAGCACCTTCTCTGTGCCTAGGAAGGAGAAATGTTCGCATTTGCTTCACAGAACCGCTTTTCTGCAGAGAACACTAACGCTTGTTCAGGACGAAAGAAAGCACAGAGCCCCAGATTTGCTGTTGTCCTGGAGAGCTTGCAGAGCACTGGGGAAAGGCAGGCAGAGAATTCCCTGCTAGCATCTTCTCTGTGCCTAGGAAGGAGAAATGTTCACATTGTTTCACAGAATCGCATTTGCGTCGCTGCAGGGAACACTAACGCTTGTTCAGGACGAAAGAAAGCACAGAGCCCCAGATTTGCTGTTGCCCTGGAGAGCTTGCAGAGCACTGGGGAAAGGCAGGCAGAGAATTCCCTGCTAGCACCTTCTCTGTGTCCGGGAAGGAAAACTGTTCGCATTTGCTTCACAGAACCGCTTTTCTGCAGGGAACATTAACGCTTGTTCAGGACGAAAGAAAGCACAGAGCCCCAGATTTGCTGTTGCCCTGGAGAGCTTGCAGAGCACTGGGGAAAGGCAGGCAGAGAATTCCCTGCTAGCACCTTCTCTGTGTCCGGGAAGCAGAAATGTTCACATTGTTTCACAGAATCGCATTAGCGTCGCTGCAGGGAACATTACCGCTTATTCAGGACGAAAGAAAGCACAGAGCCCCAGATTTGCTGTTGCCCTGGAGAGCTTGCAGAGCACTGGGGAAAGGCAGGCAGAGAATTCCCTGCTAGCACCTTCTCTGTGTCCGGGAAGGAGAAATGTTCACATTGTTTCACAGAATCGCATTAGCGTCGCTGCAGGGAACATTACCGCTTATTCAGGACGAAAGAAAGCACAGAGCCCCAGATTTGCTGTTGCCCTGGAGAGCTTGCAGAGCACTGGGGAAAGGCAGGCAGAGAATTCCCTGCTAGCACCTTCTCTGTGTCCGGGAAGGAAAACTGTTCGCATTTGCTTCACAGAACCGCTTTTCTGCAGGGAACATTAACGCTTGTTCAGGACGAAAGAAAGCACAGAGCCCCAGATTTGCTGTTGCCCTGGAGAGCTTGCAGAGCACCGGGGAAAGGCAGGCAGAGAATTCCCTGCTAGCACCTTCTCTGTGTCCGGGAAGGAAAACTGTTCGCATTTGCTTCACAGAACCGCTTTTCTGCAGGGAACATTAACGCTTGTTCAGGACGAAAGAAAGCACAGAGCCCCAGATTTGCTGTTTCCCTGGAGAGCTTGCAGAGCACTAGGGAAAGGCAGGCAGAGAATTCCCTGATAGCACCTTCTCTGTGTCCAGGAAGGAAAACTGTTCGCATTTGCTTCACAGAACCGCTTTTCTGCAGAGAACACTAACGCTTGTTCAGGACGAAAGAAAGCACAGAGCCCCAGATTTGCTGTTGCCCTGGAGAGCTTGCAGAGCACTGGGGAAAGGCAGGCAGAGAATTCCCTGCTAGCACCTTCTCTGTGCCTAGGAAGGAGAAATGGTCACATTGTTTCACAGAATCGCATTTGCGTCGCTGCAGGGAACATTAACGCTTGTTCAGGACGAAAGAAAGCACAGAGCGCCAGATTTGCTGTTGCCCTGGAGAGCTTGCAGAGCACTGGGGAAAGGCAGGCAGAGAATTCCCTGCTAGCACCTTCTCTGTGTCCGGGAAGGAAAACTGTTCGCATTTGCTTCACAGAACCGCTTTTCTGCAGGGAACATTAACGCTTGTTCAGGACGAAAGAAAGCACAGAGCCCCAGATTTGCTGTTGCCCTGGAGAGCTTGCAGAGCACTGGGGAAAGGCAGGCAGAGAATTCCCTGCTAGCACCTTCTCTGTGTCCGGGAAGGAAAACTGTTCGCATTTGCTTCACAGAACCGCTTTTCTGCAGAGAACACTAACGCTTGTTCAGGACGAAAGAAAGCACAGAGCCCCAGATTTGCTGTTGCCGTGGAGAGCTTGCAGAGCACTGGGGAAAGGCAGGCAGAGAATTCCCTGCTAGCACCTTCTCTGTGTCCGGGAAGGAGAAATGTTCACATTGTTTCACAGAATCACATTTGCGTAGCTGCAGGGAACATTAACGCTTGTTCAGGACGAAAGAAAGCACAGAGCGCCAGATTTGCTGTTGCCCTGGAGAGCTTGCAGAGCACTGGGGAAAGGCAGGCAGAGAATTCCCTGCTAGCACCTTCTCTGTGTCCGGGAAGGAAAACTGTTCGCGTTTGCTTCACAGAACCGCTTTTCTGCAGGGAACATTAACGCTTGTTCAGGACGAAAGAAAGCACAGAGCCCCAGATTGGCTATTGCCCTGGAGAGCTTGCAGAGCACTGGGGAAAGGCAGGCAGAGAATTCCCTGCTAGCACCTTCTCTGTGTCCGGGAAGGAAAACTATTCGCATTTGCTTCACAGAACCGCTTTTCTGCAGAGAACACTAACGCTTGTTCAGGACGAAAGAAAGCACAGAGCCCCAGATTGGCTGTTGCCCTGGAGAGCTTGCAGAGCACTGGAGAAAGGCAGGCAGAGAATTCCCTGCTAGCACCTTCTCTGTGCCTAGGAAGGAGAAATGTTCACATTGTTTCACAGAATCGCATTTGTGTAGCTGCAGGGAACATTAACTCTTGTTCAGGACGAAAGAAAGCACAGAGCCCCAGATTTGCTGTTGCCCTGGAGAGCTTGCAGAGCACTGGGGAAAGGCAGGCAGAGAATTCCCTGCTAGCACCTTCTCTGTGTCCGGGAAGGAAAACTGTTCGCATTTGCTTCACAGAACTGCTTTTCTGCAGGGAACATTAACGCTTGTTCAGGACGAAAGAAAGCACAGAGCCCCAGATTTGCTGTTGCCCTGGAGAGCTTGCAGAGCACTGGGGAAAGGCAGGCAGAGAATTCCCTGCTAGCACCTTCTCTGTGTCCGGGAAGGAAAACTGTTCGCATTTGCTTCACAGAACCGCTTTTCTGCAGAGAACACTAACGCTTGTTCAGGACGAAAGAAAGCACAGAGCCCCAGAGTTGCTGTTGTCCTGGAGAGCTTGCAGAGCACTGGGGAAAGGCAGGCAGAGAATTCCCTGCTAGCATCTTCTCTGTGCCTAGGAAGGAGAAATGTTCACATTGTTTCACAGAATCGCATTTGCGTCGCTGCAGGGAACATTAACGCTTATTCAGGACGAAAGAAAGCACAGAGCCCCAGATTTGCTGTTGCCCTGGAGAGCTTGCAGAGCACTGGGGAAAGGCAGGCAGAGAATTCCCTGCTAGCACCTTCTCTGTGCCTGGGAAGGAGAAGTCTTCACTTTGTTACTCGGAATCGCATTTGCGTCGCTGTAGAGAACACTAACGCTTGTTCAGGACGAAAGAAAGCACAGAGCGCCAGATTTGCTGTTGCCCTGGAGAGCTTGCAGAGCACTGGGGAAAGGCAGGCAGAGAATTCCCTGCTAGCACCTTCTCTGTGTCCGGGAAGGAAAACTGTTCGCATTTGCTTCACAGAACCGCTTTTCTGCAGGGAACATTAACGCTTGTTCAGGACGAAAGAAAGCACAGAGCCCCAGATTTGCTGTTGCCTTGGAGAGCTTGCAGAGCACCGGGGAAAGGCAGGCAGAGAATTCCCTGCTAGCACCTTCTCTGTGTCCGGGAAGGAAAACTGTTCGCATTTGCTTCACAGAACCGCTTTTCTGCAGGGAACATTAACGCTTGTTCAGGATGAAAGAAAGCACAGAGCCCCAGATTGGCTATTGCCCTGGAGAGCTTGCAGAGCACTGGGGAAAGGCAGGCAGAGAATTCCCTGCTAGCACCTTCTCTGTGCCTAGGAAGGAGAAATGTTCACATTGTTTCACAGAATCGCATTTGCGTCGCTGCAGGGAACATTAACGCTTATTCAGGACGAAAGAAAGCACAGAGCCCCAGATTTGCTGTTGCCCTGGAGAGCTTGCAGAGCACTGGGGAAAGGCAGGCAGAGAATTCCCTGCTAGCACCTTCTCTGTGCCTAGGAAGGAGAAATGTTCACATTGTTTCACAGAATCGCATTTGCGTCGCTGCAGGGAACATTAACGCTTGTTCAGGACGAAAGAAAGCACAGAGCCCCAGATTTGCTGTTGCCCTGGAGAGCTTGCAGAGCACTGGGGAAAGGCAGGCAGAGAATTCCCTGCTAGCACCTTCTCTGTGTCCGGGAAGGAAAACTGTTCGCATTTGCTTCACAGAATCGCATTTGCGTCGCTGCAGGGAACATTAACGCTTGTTCAGGACGAAAGAAAGCACAGAGCGCCAGATTTGCTGTTTCCCTGGAGAGCTTGCAGAGCACTGGGGAAAGGCAGGCAGAGAATTCCCTGCTAGCACCTTCTCTGTGTCCGGGAAGGAAAACTGTTCGCATTTGCTTCACAGAATCGCTTTTCTGCAGGGAACATTAACGCTTGTTCAGGACGAAAGAAAGCACAGAGCGCCAGATTTGCTGTTGCCCTGGAGAGCTTGCAGAGCACTGGGGAAAGGCAGGCAGAGAATTCCCCGCTAGCACCTTCTCTGTGTCCGGGAAGGAAAACTGTTCGCATTTGCTTCACAGAACCGCTTTTCTGCAGAGAACACTAACGCTTGTTCAGGACGAAAGAAAGCACAGAGCGCCAGATTTGCTGTTTCCCTGGAGAGCTTGCAGAGCACTGGGGAAAGGCAGGCAGAGAATTCCCTGCTAGCACCTTCTCTGTGTCCGGGAAGGAAAACTGTTCGCATTTGCTTCAGAGAACCGCTTTTCTGCAGAGAACACTAACGCTTGTTCAGGACGAAAGAAAGCACAGAGCCCCAGATTTGCTGTTGCCCTGGAGAGCTTGCAGAGCACTGGGGAAAGGCAGGCAGAGAATTCCCTGCTAGCACCTTCTCTGTGTCCAGGAAGGAAAACTGTTCGCATTTGCTTCACAGAACCGCTTTTCTGCAGAGAACACTAACGCTTGTTCAGGACGAAAGAAAGCACAGAGCGCCAGATTTGCTGTTGCCCTGGAGAGCTTGCAGAGCACCGGGGAAAGGCAGGCAGAGAATTCCCTGCTAGCACCTTCTCTGTGTCCGGGAAGGAAAACTGTTCGCATTTGCTTCACAGAACCGCTTTTCTGCAGAGAACACTAACGCTTGTTCAGGACGAAAGAAAGCACAGAGCCCCAGATTTGCTGTTGCCCTGGAGAGCTTGCAGAGCACTGGGGAAAGGCAGGCAGAGAATTCCCTGCTAGCACCTTCTCTGTGCCTAGGAAGGAGAAATGGTCACATTGTTTCACAGAATCGCATTTGCGTCGCTGCAGGGAACATTAACGCTTGTTCAGGACGAAAGAAAGCACAGAGCGCCAGATTTGCTGTTGCCCTGGAGAGCTTGCAGAGCACCGGGGAAAGGCAGGCAGAGAATTCCCTGCTAGCACCTTCTCTGTGTCCGGGAAGGAAAACTGTTCGCATTTGCTTCACAGAACCGCTTTTCTGCAGGGAACACTAACGCTTGTTCAGGACGAAAGAAAGCACAGAGCCCCAGATTTGCTGTTGCCCTGGAGAGCTTGCAGAGCACTGGGGAAAGGCAGGCAGAGAATTCCCTGCTAGCACCTTCTCTGTGCCTAGGAAGGAGAAATGGTCACATTGTTTCACAGAATCGCATTTGCGTCGCTGCAGGGAACATTAACGCTTGTTCAGGACGAAAGAAAGCACAGAGCGCCAGATTTGCTGTTGCCCTGGAGAGCTTGCAGAGCACTGGGGAAAGGCAGGCAGAGAATTCCCTGCTAGCACCTTCTCTGTGTCCGGGAAGGAAAACTGTTCGCGTTTGCTTCACAGAACCGCTTTTCTGCAGGGAACATTAACGCTTGTTCAGGACGAAAGAAAGCACAGAGCCCCAGATTGGCTATTGCCCTGGAGAGCTTGCAGAGCACTGGGGAAAGGCAGGCAGAGAATTCCCTGCTAGCACCTTCTCTGTGTCCGGGAAGGAAAACTATTCGCATTTGCTTCACAGAACCGCTTTTCTGCAGAGAACACTAACGCTTGTTCAGGACGAAAGAAAGCACAGAGCCCCAGATTTGCTGTTGCCCTGGAGAGCTTGCAGAGCACTGGGGAAAGGCAGGCAGAGAATTCCCTGCTAGCACCTTCTCTGTGCCTAGGAAGGAGAAATGTTCACATTGTTTCACAGAATCGCATTTGTGTAGCTGCAGGGAACATTAACTCTTGTTCAGGACGAAAGAAAGCACAGAGCCCCAGATTTGCTGTTGCCCTGGAGAGCTTGCAGAGCACTGGGGAAAGGCAGGCAGAGAATTCCCTGCTAGCACCTTCTCTGTGTCCGGGAAGGAAAACTGTTCGCATTTGCTTCACAGAACTGCTTTTCTGCAGGGAACATTAACGCTTGTTCAGGACGAAAGAAAGCACAGAGCCCCAGATTTGCTGTTGCCCTGGAGAGCTTGCAGAGCACTGGGGAAAGGCAGGCAGAGAATTCCCTGCTAGCACCTTCTCTGTGTCCGGGAAGGAAAACTGTTCGCATTTGCTTCACAGAACCGCTTTTCTGCAGGGAACATTAACGCTTGTTCAGGACGAAAGAAAGCACAGAGCCCCAGATTTGCTGTTGCCCTGGAGAGCTTGCAGAGCACTGGGGAAAGGCAGGCAGAGAATTCCCTGCTAGCACCTTCTCTGTGTCCGGGAAGGAAAACTGTTCGCATTTGCTTCACAGAACCGCTTTTCTGCAGAGAACACTAACGCTTGTTCAGGACGAAAGAAAGCACAGAGCCCCAGATTTGCTGTTGCCCTGGAGAGCTTGCAGAGCACTGGGGAAAGGCAGGCAGAGAATTCCCTGCTAGCACCTTCTCTGTGCCTAGGAAGGAGAAATGTTCACATTGTTTCACAGAATCGCATTTGCGTAGCTGCAGGGAACATTAACTCTTGTTCAGGACGAAAGAAAGCACAGAGCCCCAGATTTGCTGTTGCCCTGGAGAGCTTGCAGAGCACCGGGGAAAGGCAGGCAGAGAATTCCCTGCTAGCACCTTCTCTGTGTCCGGGAAGGAAAACTGTTCGCATTTGCTTCACAGAACCGCTTTTCTGCAGGGAACACTAACGCTTGTTCAGGACGAAAGAAAGCACAGAGCCCCAGATTTGCTGTTGCCCTGGAGAGCTTGCAGAGCACTGGGGAAAGGCAGGCAGAGAATTCCCTGCTAGCACCTTCTCTGTGCCTAGGAAGGAGAAATGGTCACATTGTTTCACAGAATCGCATTTGCGTCGCTGCAGGGAACATTAACGCTTGTTCAGGACGAAAGAAAGCACAGAGCGCCAGATTTGCTGTTGCCCTGGAGAGCTTGCAGAGCACTGGGGAAAGGCAGGCAGAGAATTCCCTGCTAGCACCTTCTCTGTGTCCGGGAAGGAAAACTGTTCGCGTTTGCTTCACAGAACCGCTTTTCTGCAGGGAACATTAACGCTTGTTCAGGACGAAAGAAAGCACAGAGCCCCAGATTGGCTATTGCACTGGAGAGCTTGCAGAGCACTGGGGAAAGGCAGGCAGAGAATTCCCTGCTAGCACCTTCTCTGTGTCCGGGAAGGAAAACTATTCGCATTTGCTTCACAGAACCGCTTTTCTGCAGAGAACACTAACGCTTGTTCAGGACGAAAGAAAGCACAGAGCCCCAGATTTGCTGTTGCCCTGGAGAGCTTGCAGAGCACTGGGGAAAGGCAGGCAGAGAATTCCCTGCTAGCACCTTCTCTGTGCCTAGGAAGGAGAAATGTTCACATTGTTTCACAGAATCGCATTTGTGTAGCTGCAGGGAACATTAACTCTTGTTCAGGACGAAAGAAAGCACAGAGCCCCAGATTTGCTGTTGCCCTGGAGAGCTTGCAGAGCACTGGGGAAAGGCAGGCAGAGAATTCCCTGCTAGCACCTTCTCTGTGTCCGGGAAGGAAAACTGTTCGCATTTGCTTCACAGAACTGCTTTTCTGCAGGGAACATTAACGCTTGTTCAGGACGAAAGAAAGCACAGAGCCCCAGATTTGCTGTTGCCCTGGAGAGCTTGCAGAGCACTGGGGAAAGGCAGGCAGAGAATTCCCTGCTAGCACCTTCTCTGTGTCCGGGAAGGAAAACTGTTCGCATTTGCTTCACAGAACCGCTTTTCTGCAGGGAACATTAACGCTTGTTCAGGACGAAAGAAAGCACAGAGCCCCAGATTTGCTGTTGTCCTGGAGAGCTTGCAGAGCACTGGGGAAAGGCAGGCAGAGAATTCCCTGCTAGCATCTTCTCTGTGCCTAGGAAGGAGAAATGTTCACATTGTTTCACAGAATCGCATTTGCGTCGCTGCAGGGAACACTAACGCTTGTTCAGGACGAAAGAAAGCACAGAGCCCCAGATTTGCTGTTGCCCTGGAGAGCTTGCAGAGCACTGGGGAAAGGCAGGCAGAGAATTCCCTGCTAGCACCTTCTCTGTGTCCGGGAAGGAAAACTGTTCACATTGTTTCACAGAATCGCATTTGCGTCGCTGCAGGGAACATTAACGCTTATTCAGGACGAAAGAAAGCACAGAGCCCCAGATTTGCTGTTGCCCTGGAGAGCTTGCAGAGCACTGGGGAAAGGCAGGCAGAGAATTCCCTGCTAGCACCTTCTCTGTGCCTGGGAAGGAGAAGTCTTCACTTTGTTACTCGGAATCGCATTTGCGTCGCTGTAGAGAACACTAACGCTTGTTCAGGACGAAAGAAAGCACAGAGCGCCAGATTTGCTGTTGCCCTGGAGAGCTTGCAGAGCACTGGGGAAAGGCAGGCAGAGAATTCCCTGCTAGCACCTTCTCTGTGTCCGGGAAGGAAAACTGTTCGCATTTGCTTCACAGAACCGCTTTTCTGCAGGGAACATTAACGCTTGTTCAGGACGAAAGAAAGCACAGAGCGCCAGATTTGCTGTTGCCCTGGAGAGCTTGCAGAGCACCGGGGAAAGGCAGGCAGAGAATTCCCTGCTAGCACCTTCTCTGTGTCCGGGAAGGAAAACTGTTCGCATTTGCTTCACAGAACCGCTTTTCTGCAGGGAACATTAACGCTTGTTCAGGATGAAAGAAAGCACAGAGCCCCAGATTGGCTATTGCCCTGGAGAGCTTGCAGAGCACTGGGGAAAGGCAGGCAGAGAATTCCCTGCTAGCACCTTCTCTGTGCCTAGGAAGGAGAAATGTTCACATTGTTTCACAGAATCGCATTTGCGTCGCTGCAGGGAACATTAACGCTTGTTCAGGACGAAAGAAAGCACAGAGCGCCAGATTTGCTGTTTCCCTGGAGAGCTTGCAGAGCACTGGGGAAAGGCAGGCAGAGAATTCCCTGCTAGCACCTTCTCTGTGTCCGGGAAGGAAAACTGTTCGCATTTGCTTCACAGAACCGCTTTTCTGCAGGGAACATTAACGCTTGTTCAGGACGAAAGAAAGCACAGAGCGCCAGATTTGCTGTTTACCTGGAGAGCTTGCAGAGCACTGGGGAAAGGCAGGCAGAGAATTCCCTGCTAGCACCTGCTCTGTGTCCGGGAAGGAAAACTGTTCGCATTTGCTTCACAGAACCGCTTTTCTGCAGAGAACACTAACGCTTGTTCAGGACGAAAGAAAGCACAGAGCCCCAGATTTGCTGTTGCCCTGGAGAGCTTGCAGAGCACTGGGGAAAGGCAGGCAGAGAATTCCCTGCTAGCACCTTCTCTGTGTCCGGGAAGGAAAACTGTTCGCATTTGCTTCACAGAACCGCTTTTCTGCAGAGAACACTAACGCTTGTTCAGGACGAAAGAAAGCACAGAGCCCCAGATTTGCTGTTGCCCTGGAGAGCTTGCAGAGCACTGGGGAAAGGCAGGCAGAGAATTCCCTGCTAGCACCTTCTCTGTGTCCGGGAAGGAAAACTGTTCACATTTGCTTCACAGAACCGCTTTTCTGCAGAGAACACTAACGCTTGTTCAGGACGAAAGAAAGCACAGAGCCCCAGATTTGCTGTTGCCCTGGAGAGCTTGCAGAGCACTGGGGAAAGGCAGGCAGAGAATTCCCTGCTAGCACCTTCTCTGTGCCTGGGAAAGAGAAGTCTTCACTTTGTTACTCGGAATCGCATTTGCGTCGCTGTAGAGAACACTAACGCTTGTTCAGGACGAAAGAAAGCACAGAGCCCCAGATTTGCTGTTGCCCTGGAGAGCTTGCAGAGCACTGGGGAAAGGCATGCAGAGAATTCCCCGCTAGCACCTTCTCTGTGTCCGGGAAGGAAAACTGTTCGCATTTGCTTCACAGAACCGCTTTTCTGAAGGGAACATTAACGCTTATTCAGGACGAAAGAAAGCACAGAGCCCCAGATTTGCTGTTGCCCTGGAGAGCTTGCAGAGCACTGGGGAAAGGCAGGCAGAGAATTCCCTGCTAGCACCTTCTCTGTGCCTAGGAAGGAGAAATGTTCACATTGTTTCACAGAATCGCATTTGCGTCGCTGCAGGGAACATTAACGCTTGTTCAGGACGAAAGAAAGCACAGAGCCCCAGATTTGCTGTTGCCCTGGAGAGCTTGCAGAGCACTGGGGAAAGGCAGGCAGAGAATTCCCTGCTAGCACCTTCTCTGTGTCCGGGAAGGAAAACTGTTCGCATTTGCTTCACAGAATCGCATTTGCGTCGCTGCAGGGAACATTAACGCTTGTTCAGGACGAAAGAAAGCACAGAGCGCCAGATTTGCTGTTTCCCTGGAGAGCTTGCAGAGCACTGGGGAAAGGCAGGCAGAGAATTCCCTGCTAGCACCTTCTCTGTGTCCGGGAAGGAAAACTGTTCGCATTTGCTTCACAGAATCGCTTTTCTGCAGGGAACATTAACGCTTGTTCAGGACGAAAGAAAGCACAGAGCGCCAGATTTGCTGTTGCCCTGGAGAGCTTGCAGAGCACTGGGGAAAGGCAGGCAGAGAATTCCCCGCTAGCACCTTCTCTGTGTCCGGGAAGGAAAACTGTTCGCATTTGCTTCACAGAACCGCTTTTCTGCAGAGAACACTAACGCTTGTTCAGGACGAAAGAAAGCACAGAGCCCCAGATTTGCTGTTGCCCTGGAGAGCTTGCAGAGCACTGGGGAAAGGCAGGCAGAGAATTCCCTGCTAGCACCTTCTCTGTGTCCGGGAAGGAAAACTGTTCACATTTGCTTCACAGAACCGCTTTTCTGCAGAGAACACTAACGCTTGTTCAGGACGAAAGAAAGCACAGAGCCCCAGATTTGCTGTTGCCCTGGAGACCTTGCTGAGCACTGGGGAAAGGCAGGCAGAGAATTCCCTGCTAGCACCTTCTCTGTGCCTAGGAAGGAAAACTGTTCGCATTTGTTTCACAGAATCGCATTTGCGTCGCTGCAGGGAACATTAACGCTTGTTCAGGACGAAAGAAAGCACAGAGCGCCAGATTTGCTGTTTCCCTGGAGAGCTTGCAGAGCACTGGGGAAAGGCAGGCAGAGAATTCCCTGCTAGCACCTTCTCTGTGTCCGGGAAGGAAAACTGTTCGCATTTGCTTCACAGAACCGCTTTTCTACAGAGAACACTAACGCTTGTTCAGGACGAAAGAAAGCACAGAGCCCCAGATTTGCTGTTGCCCTGGAGAGCTTGCAGAGCACTGGGGAAAGGCAGGCAGAGAATTCCCTGCTAGCACCTTCTCTGTGTCCGGGAAGGAGAAATGTTCACATTGTTTCACAGAATCGCATTTGCGTCGATGCAGGGAACATTAACGCTTATTCAGGACGAAAGAAAGCACAGAGCCCCAGATTTGCTGTTGCCCTGGAGAGCTTGCAGAGCACTGGGGAAAGGCAGGCAGAGAATTCCCTGCTAGCACCTTCTCTGTGTCCGGGAAGGAAAACTGTTCGCATTTGCTTCACAGAACCGCTTTTCTGCAGGGAACATTAACGCTTGTTCAGGACGAAAGAAAGCACAGAGCCCCAGATTGGCTGTTGCCCTGGAGAGCTTGCAGAGCACTGGGGAAAGGCAGGCAGAGAATTCCCTGCTAGCACCTTCTCTGTGCCTAGGAAGGAGAAATGTTCACATTGTTTCACAGAATCGCATTTGTGTAGCTGCAGGGAACATTAACTCTTGTTCAGGACGAAAGAAAGCACAGAGCGCCAGATTTGCTGTTTCCCTGGAGAGCTTGCAGAGCACTGGGGAAAGGCAGGCAGAGAATTCCCTGCTAGCACCTTCTCTGTGTCCGGGAAGGAAAACTGTTCGCATTTGCTTCACAGAACCGCTTTTCTGCAGGGAACATTAACGCTTGTTCAGGACGAAAGAAAGCACAGAGCGCCAGATTTGCTGTTGCCCTGGAGAGCTTGCAGAGCACTGGGGAAAGGCAGGCAGAGAATTCCCTGCTAGCACCTTCTTTGTGTCCGGGAAGGAAAACTGTTCGCGTTTGCTTCACAGAACCGCTTTTCTGCAGGGAACATTAACGCTTGTTCAGGACGAAAGAAAGCACAGAGCCCCAGATTGGCTATTGCCCTGGAGAGCTTGCAGAGCACTGGGGAAAGGCAGGCAGAGAATTCCCTGCTAGCACCTTCTCTGTGTCCGGGAAGGAAAACTGTTCGCATTTGCTTCACAGAACCGCTTTTCTGCAGAGAACACTAACGCTTGTTCAGGACGAAAGAAAGCACAGAGCCCCAGATTTGCTGTTGCCCTGGAGAGCTTGCAGAGCACTGGGGAAAGGCAGGCAGAGAATTCCCTGCTAGCACCTTCTCTGTGCCTAGGAAGGAGAAATGTTCACATTGTTTCACAGAATCGCATTTGTGTAGCTGCAGGGAACATTAACTCTTGTTCAGGACGAAAGAAAGCACAGAGCCCCAGATTTGCTGTTGCCCTGGAGAGCTTGCAGAGCACTGGGGAAAGGCAGGCAGAGAATTCCCTGCTAGCACCTTCTCTGTGTCCGGGAAGGAAAACTGTTCGCATTTGCTTCACAGAACTGCTTTTCTGCAGGGAACATTAACGCTTGTTCAGGACGAAAGAAAGCACAGAGCCCCAGATTTGCTGTTGCCCTGGAGAGCTTGCAGAGCACTGGGGAAAGGCAGGCAGAGAATTCCCTGCTAGCACCTTCTCTGTGTCCGGGAAGGAAAACTGTTCGCATTTGCTTCACAGAACCGCTTTTCTGCAGAGAACACTAACGCTTGTTCAGGACGAAAGAAAGCACAGAGCCCCAGATTTGCTGTTGTCCTGGAGAGCTTGCAGAGCACTGGGGAAAGGCAGGCAGAGAATTCCCTGCTAGCATCTTCTCTGTGCCTAGGAAGGAGAAATGTTCACATTGTTTCACAGAATCGCATTTGCGTCGCTGCAGGGAACACTAACGCTTGTTCAGGACGAAAGAAAGCACAGAGCCCCAGATTTGCTGTTGCCCTGGAGAGCTTGCAGAGCACTGGGGAAAGGCAGGCAGAGAATTCCCTGCTAGCACCTTCTCTGTGTCCGGGAAGGAAAACTGTTCGCATTTGCTTCACAGAACCGCTTTTCTGCAGGGAACATTAACGCTTGTTCAGGACGAAAGAAAGCACAGAGCCCCAGATTTGCTGTTGCCTTGGAGAGCTTGCAGAGCACTGGGGAAAGGCAGGCAGAGAATTCCCTGCTAGCACCTTCTCTGTGTCCGGGAAGGAGAAATGTTCACATTGTTTCACAGAATCGCATTTGCGTCGCTGCAGGGAACATTAACGCTTATTCAGGACGAAAGAAAGCACAGAGCCCCAGATTTGCTGTTGCCCTGGAGAGCTTGCAGAGCACTGGGGAAAGGCAGGCAGAGAATTCCCTGCTAGCACCTTCTCTGTGCCTGGGAAGGAGAAGTCTTCACTTTGTTACTCGGAATCGCATTTGCGTCGCTGTAGAGAACACTAACGCTTGTTCAGGACGAAAGAAAGCACAGAGCGCCAGATTTGCTGTTGCCCTGGAGAGCTTGCAGAGCACTGGGGAAAGGCAGGCAGAGAATTCCCTGCTAGCACCTTCTCTGTGTCCGGGAAGGAAAACTGTTCGCATTTGCTTCACAGAACCGCTTTTCTGCAGGGAACATTAACGCTTGTTCAGGACGAAAGAAAGCACAGAGCCCCAGATTTGCTGTTGCCCTGGAGAGCTTGCAGAGCACCGGGGAAAGGCAGGCAGAGAATTCCCTGCTAGCACCTTCTCTGTGTCCGGGAAGGAAAACTGTTCGCATTTGCTTCACAGAACCGCTTTTCTGCAGGGAACATTAACGCTTGTTCAGGATGAAAGAAAGCACAGAGCCCCAGATTGGCTATTGCCCTGGAGAGCTTGCAGAGCACTGGGGAAAGGCAGGCAGAGAATTCCCTGCTAGCACCTTCTCTGTGCCTAGGAAGGAGAAATGTTCACATTGTTTCACAGAATCGCATTTGCGTCGCTGCAGGGAACATTAATGCTTGTTCAGGACGAAAGAAAGCACAGAGCGCCAGATTTGCTGTTTCCCTGGAGAGCTTGCAGAGCACTGGGGAAAGGCAGGCAGAGAATTCCCTGCTAGCACCTTCTCTGTGTCCGGGAAGGAAAACTGTTCGCATTTGCTTCACATAATGGCTTTCTGCAGGGAACATTAACGCTTGTTCAGGACGAAAGAAAGCACAGAGCGCCAGATTTGCTGTTTACCTGGAGAGCTTGCAGAGCACTGGGGAAAGGCAGGCAGAGAATTCCCTGCTAGCACCTTCTCTGTGTCCGGGAAGGAAAACTGTTCGCATTTGCTTCACAGAACCGCTTTTCTGCAGAGAACACTAACGCTTGTTCAGGACGAAAGAAAGCACAGAGCCCCAGATTTGCTGTTGCCCTGGAGAGCTTGCAGAGCACTGGGGAAAGGCAGGCAGAGAATTCCCTGCTAGCACCTTCTCTGTGTCCGGGAAGGAAAACTGTTCGCATTTGCTTCACAGAACCGCTTTTCTGCAGAGAACACTAACGCTTGTTCAGGACGAAAGAAAGCAGAGAGCCCCAGATTTGCTGTTGCCCTGGAGAGCTTGCAGAGCACTGGGGAAAGGCAGGCAGAGAATTCCCTGCTAGCACCTTCTCTGTGTCCGGGAAGGAAAACTGTTCACATTTGCTTCACAGAACCGCTTTTCTGCAGAGAACACTAACGCTTGTTCAGGACGAAAGAAAGCACAGAGCCCCAGATTTGCTGTTGCCCTGGAGAGCTTGCAGAGCACTGGGGAAAGGCAGGCAGAGAATTCCCTGCTAGCACCTTCTCTGTGCCTAGGAAGGAGAAATGTTCACATTGTTTCACAGAATCGCATTTGCGTCGCTGCAGGGAACATTAACGCTTGTTCAGGACGAAAGAAAGCACAGAGCCCCAGATTTGCTGTTGCCCTGGAGAGCTTGCAGAGCACTGGGGAAAGGCAGGCAGAGAATTCCCTGCTAGCACCTTCTCTGTGTCCGGGAAGGAAAACTGTTCGCATTTGCTTCACAGAATCGCATTTGCGTCGCTGCAGGGAACATTAACGCTTGTTCAGGACGAAAGAAAGCACAGAGCGCCAGATTTGCTGTTTCCCTGGAGAGCTTGCAGAGCACTGGGGAAAGGCAGGCAGAGAATTCCCTGCTAGCACCTTCTCTGTGTCCGGGAAGGAAAACTGTTCGCATTTGCTTCACAGAATCGCTTTTCTGCAGGGAACATTAACGCTTGTTCAGGACGAAAGAAAGCACAGAGCGCCAGATTTGCTGTTGCCCTGGAGAGCTTGCAGAGCACTGGGGAAAGGCAGGCAGAGAATTCCCCGCTAGCACCTTCTCTGTGTCCGGGAAGGAAAACTGTTCGCATTTGCTTCACAGAACCGCTTTTCTGCAGAGAACACTAACGCTTGTTCAGGACGAAAGAAAGCACAGAGCCCCAGATTTGCTGTTGCCCTGGAGAGCTTGCAGAGCACTGGGGAAAGGCAGGCAGAGAATTCCCTGCTAGCACCTTCTCTGTGTCCGGGAAGGAAAACTGTTCGCATTTGCTTCACAGAACCGCTTTTCTGCAGAGAACATTAACGCTTGTTCAGGACGAAAGAAAGCACAGAGCCCCAGATTGGCTGTTGCCCTGGAGAGCTTGCAGAGCACTGGGGAAAGGCAGGCAGAGAATTCCCTGCTAGCACCTTCTCTGTGCCTAGGAAGGAGAAATGTTCACATTGTTTCACAGAATCGCATTTGCGTCGCTGCAGGGAACATTAACGCTTGTTCAGGACGAAAGAAAGCACAGAGCGCCAGATTTGCTGTTTCCCTGGAGAGCTTGCAGAGCACTGGGGAAAGGCAGGCAGAGAATTCCCTGCTAGCACCTTCTCTGTGTCCGGGAAGGAAAACTGTTCGCATTTGCTTCACAGAACCGCTTTTCTGCAGGGAACATTAACGCTTGTTCAGGACGAAAGAAAGCACAGAGCGCCAGATTTGCTGTTTCCCTGGAGAGCTTGCAGAGCACTGGGGAAAGGCAGGCAGAGAATTCCCTGCTAGCACCTTCTTTGTGTCCGGGAAGGAAAACTGTTCGCATTTGCTTCACAGAACCGCTTTTCTGCAGGAAACATTAACGCTTGTTCAGGACGAAAGAAAGCACAGAACCCCAGATTTGCTGTTGCCCTGGAGAGCTTGCAGAGCACTGGTGAAAGGCAGGCAGAGAATTCCCTGCTAGCACCTTCTCTGTGCCTAGGAAGGAGAAATGTTCACATTGTTTCACAGAATCGCATTTGCGTCGCTGCAGGGAACACTAACGCTTGTTCAGGACGAAAGAAAGCACAGAGCCCCAGATTTGCTGTTTCCCTGGAGAGCTTGCAGAGCACTGGGGAAAGGCAGGCAGAGAATTCCCTGCTAGCACCTTCTCTGTGTCCGGGAAGGAAAACTGTTCGCATTTGCTTCACAGAACCGCTTTTCTGCAGGGAACATTAACGCTTGTTCAGGACGAAAGAAAGCACAGAGCCCCAGATTTGCTGTTGCCTTGGAGAGCTTGCAGAGCACTGGGGAAAGGCAGGCAGAGAATTCCCTGCTAGCACCTTCTCTGTGTCCGGGAAGGAGAAATGTTCACATTGTTTCACAGAATCGCATTTGCGTCGCTGCAGGGAACATTAACGCTTATTCAGGACGAAAGAAAGCACAGAGCCCCAGATTTGCTGTTGCCCTGGAGAGCTTGCAGAGCACTGGGGAAAGGCAGGCAGAGAATTCCCTGCTAGCACCTTCTCTGTGCCTGGGAAGGAGAAGTCTTCACTTTGTTACTCGGAATCGCATTTGCGTCGCTGTAGAGAACACTAACGCTTGTTCAGGACGAAAGAAAGCACAGAGCGCCAGATTTGCTGTTGCCCTGGAGAGCTTGCAGAGCACTGGGGAAAGGCAGGCAGAGAATTCCCTGCTAGCACCTTCTCTGTGTCCGGGAAGGAAAACTGTTCGCATTTGCTTCACAGAACCGCTTTTCTGCAGGGAACATTAACGCTTGTTCAGGACGAAAGAAAGCACAGAGCCCCAGATTTGCTGTTGCCCTGGAGAGCTTGCAGAGCACCGGGGAAAGGCAGGCAGAGAATTCCCTGCTAGCACCTTCTCTGTGTCCGGGAAGGAAAACTGTTCGCATTTGCTTCACAGAACCGCTTTTCTGCAGGGAACATTAACGCTTGTTCAGGATGAAAGAAAGCACAGAGCCCCAGATTGGCTATTGCCCTGGAGAGCTTGCAGAGCACTGGGGAAAGGCAGGCAGAGAATTCCCTGCTAGCACCTTCTCTGTGCCTAGGAAGGAGAAATGTTCACATTGTTTCACAGAATCGCATTTGCGTCGCTGCAGGGAACATTAACGCTTGTTCAGGACGAAAGAAAGCACAGAGCGCCAGATTTGCTGTTTCCCTGGAGAGCTTGCAGAGCACTGGGGAAAGGCAGGCAGAGAATTCCCTGCTAGCACCTTCTCTGTGTCCGGGAAGGAAAACTGTTCGCATTTGCTTCACCGAACCGCTTTTCTGCAGGGAACATTAACGCTTGTTCAGGACGAAAGAAAGCACAGAGCGCCAGATTTGCTGTTTACCTGGAGAGCTTGCAGAGCACTGGGGAAAGGCAGGCAGAGAATTCCCTGCTAGCACCTGCTCTGTGTCCGGGAAGGAAAACTGTTCGCATTTGCTTCACAGAACCGCTTTTCTGCAGAGAACACTAACGCTTGTTCAGGACGAAAGAAAGCACAGAGCCCCAGATTTGCTGTTGCCCTGGAGAGCTTGCAGAGCACTGGGGAAAGGCAGGCAGAGAATTCCCTGCTAGCACCTTCTCTGTGTCCGGGAAGGAAAACTGTTCGCATTTGCTTCACAGAACCGCTTTTCTGCAGAGAACACTAACGCTTGTTCAGGACGAAAGAAAGCACAGAGCCCCAGATTTGCTGTTGCCCTGGAGAGCTTGCAGAGCACTGGGGAAAGGCAGGCAGAGAATTCCCTGCTAGCACCTTCTCTGTGTCCGGGAAGGAAAACTGTTCACATTTGCTTCACAGAACCGCTTTTCTGCAGAGAACACTAACGCTTGTTCAGGACGAAAGAAAGCACAGAGCCCCAGATTTGCTGTTGCCCTGGAGAGCTTGCAGAGCACTGGGGAAAGGCAGGCAGAGAATTCCCTGCTAGCACCTTCTCTGTGCCTAGGAAGGAGAAATGTTCACATTGTTTCACAGAATCGCATTTGCGTCGCTGCAGGGAACATTAACGCTTGTTCAGGACGAAAGAAAGCACAGAGCCCCAGATTTGCTGTTGCCCTGGAGAGCTTGCAGAGCACTGGGGAAAGGCAGGCAGAGAATTCCCTGCTAGCACCTTCTCTGTGTCCGGGAAGGAAAACTGTTCGCATTTGCTTCACAGAATCGCATTTGCGTCGCTGCAGGGAACATTAACGCTTGTTCAGGACGAAAGAAAGCACAGAGCGCCAGATTTGCTGTTTCCCTGGAGAGCTTGCAGAGCACTGGGGAAAGGCAGGCAGAGAATTCCCTGCTAGCACCTTCTCTGTGTCCGGGAAGGAAAACTGTTCGCATTTGCTTCACAGAATCGCTTTTCTGCAGGGAACATTAACGCTTGTTCAGGACGAAAGAAAGCACAGAGCGCCAGATTTGCTGTTGCCCTGGAGAGCTTGCAGAGCACTGGGGAAAGGCAGGCAGAGAATTCCCCGCTAGCACCTTCTCTGTGTCCGGGAAGGAAAACTGTTCGCATTTGCTTCACAGAACCGCTTTTCTGCAGAGAACACTAACGCTTGTTCAGGACGAAAGAAAGCACAGAGCCCCAGATTTGCTGTTGCCCTGGAGAGCTTGCAGAGCACTGGGGAAAGGCAGGCAGAGAATTCCCTGCTAGCACCTTCTCTGTGTCCGGGAAGGAAAACTGTTCACATTTGCTTCACAGAACCGCTTTTCTGCAGAGAACACTAACGCTTGTTCAGGACGAAAGAAAGCACAGAGCCCCAGATTTGCTGTTGCCCTGGAGACCTTGCTGAGCACTGGGGAAAGGCAGGCAGAGAATTCCCTGCTAGCACCTTCTCTGTGCCTAGGAAGGAGAAATGTTCACATTGTTTCACAGAATCGCATTTGCGTCGCTGCAGGGAACATTAACGCTTGTTCAGGACGAAAGAAAGCACAGAGCGCCAGATTTGCTGTTTCCCTGGAGAGCTTGCAGAGCACTGGGGAAAGGCAGGCAGAGAATTCCCTGCTAGCACCTTCTCTGTGTCCGGGAAGGAAAACTGTTCGCATTTGCTTCACAGAACCGCTTTTCTACAGAGAACACTAACGCTTGTTCAGGACGAAAGAAAGCACAGAGCCCCAGATTTGCTGTTGCCCTGGAGAGCTTGCAGAGCACTGGGGAAAGGCAGGCAGAGAATTCCCTGCTAGCACCTTCTCTGTGTCCGGGAAGGAGAAATGTTCACATTGTTTCACAGAATCGCATTTGCGTCGATGCAGGGAACATTAACGCTTATTCAGGACGAAAGAAAGCACAGAGCCCCAGATTTGCTGTTGCCCTGGAGAGCTTGCAGAGCACTGGGGAAAGGCAGGCAGAGAATTCCCTGCTAGCACCTTCTCTGTGTCCGGGAAGGAAAACTGTTCGCATTTGCTTCACAGAACCGCTTTTCTGCAGGGAACATTAACGCTTGTTCAGGACGAAAGAAAGCACAGAGCCCCAGATTGGCTGTTGCCCTGGAGAGCTTGCAGAGCACTGGGGAAAGGCAGGCAGAGAATTCCCTGCTAGCACCTTCTCTGTGCCTAGGAAGGAGAAATGTTCACATTGTTTCACAGAATCGCATTTGCGTCGCTGCAGGGAACATTAACGCTTGTTCAGGACGAAAGAAAGCACAGAGCGCCAGATTTGCTGTTTCCCTGGAGAGCTTGCAGAGCACTGGGGAAAGGCAGGCAGAGAATTCCCTGCTAGCACCTTCTCTGTGTCCGGGAAGGAAAACTGTTCGCATTTGCTTCACAGAACCGCTTTTCTGCAGGGAACATTAACGCTTGTTCAGGACGAAAGAAAGCACAGAGCGCCAGATTTGCTGTTTCCCTGGAGAGCTTGCAGAGCACTGGGGAAAGGCAGGCAGAGAATTCCCTGCTAGCACCTTCTCTGTGCCTAGGAAGGAGAAATGTTCGCATTTGCTTCACAGAACCGCTTTTCTGCAGGAAACATTAACGCTTGTTCAGGACGAAAGAAAGCACAGAACCCCAGATTTGCTGTTGCCCTGGAGAGCTTGCAGAGCACTGGGGAAAGGCAGGCAGAGAATTCCCTGCTAGCACCTTCTCTGTGTCCGGGAAGGAGAAATGTTCACATTGTTTCACAGAATCGCATTTGCGTCGCTGTAGAGAACACTAACGCTTGTTCAGGACGAAAGAAAGCACAGAGCCCCAGATTTGCTGTTGCCCTGGAGAGCTTGCAGAGCACTGGGGAAAGGCAGGCAGAGAATTCCCTGCTAGCACCTGCTCTGTGTCCGGGAAGGAAAACTGTTCGCATTTGCTTCACAGAACCGCTTTTCTGCAGAGAACACTAACGCTTGTTCAGGACGAAAGAAAGCACAGAGCCCCAGATTTGCTGTTGTCCTGGAGAGCTTGCAGAGCACTGGGGAAAGGCAGGCAGAGAATTCCCTGCTAGCATCTTCTCTGTGCCTAGGAAGGAGAAATGTTCACATTGTTTCACAGAATCGCATTTGCGTCGCTGCAGGGAACACTAACGCTTGTTCAGGACGAAAGAAAGCACAGAGCCCCAGATTTGCTGTTGCCCTGGAGAGCTTGCAGAGCACTGGGGAAAGGCAGGCAGAGAATTCCCTGCTAGCACCTTCTCTGTGTCCAGGAAGGAAAACTGTTCACATTTGCTTCACAGAACCGCTTTTCTGCAGAGAACACTAACGCTTGTTCAGGACGAAAGAAAGCACAGAGCCCCAGATTGGCTGTTGCCCTGGAGAGCTTGCAGAGCACTGGGGAAAGGCAGGCAGAGAATTCCCTGCTAGCACCTTCTCTGTGTCCGGGAAGGAAAACTGTTCGCATTTGCTTCACAGAACCGCTTTTCTGCAGGGAACATTAACGCTTCTTCAGGACGAAAGAAAGCACAGAGCCCCAGATTTGCTGTTGCCCTGGAGAGCTTGCAGAGCACTGGGGAAAGGCAGGCAGAGAATTCCCTGCTAGCACCTTCTCTGTGTCCGGGAAGGAAAAGTGTTCACATTGTTTCATAGAATCGCATTTGCGTCGCTGCAGGGAACACTAACGCTTGTTCAGGACGAAAGAAAGCACAGAGCCCCAGATTTGCTGTTGCCCTGGAGAGCTTGCAGAGCACTGGGGAAAGGCAGGCAGAGAATTCCCTGCTAGCACCTTCTCTGTGTCCGGGAAGGAAAACTGTTCGCATTTGCTTCACAGAATCGCATTTGCGTCGCTGCAGGGAACATTAACGCTTGTTCAGGACGAAAGAAAGCACAGAGCGCCAGATTTGCTGTTTCCCTGGAGAGCTTGCAGAGCACTGGGGAAAGGCAGGCAGAGAATTCCCTGCTAGCACCTTCTCTGTGTCCGGGAAGGAAAACTGTTCGCATTTGCTTCACAGAATCGCTTTTCTGCAGGGAACATTAACGCTTGTTCAGGACGAAAGAAAGCACAGAGCGCCAGATTTGCTGTTGCCCTGGAGAGCTTGCAGAGCACTGGGGAAAGGCAGGCAGAGAATTCCCCGCTAGCACCTTCTCTGTGTCCGGGAAGGAAAACTGTTCGCATTTGCTTCACAGAACCGCTTTTCTGCAGAGAACACTAACGCTTGTTCAGGACGAAAGAAAGCACAGAGCCCCAGATTTGCTGTTGCCCTGGAGAGCTTGCAGAGCACTGGGGAAAGGCAGGCAGAGAATTCCCTGCTAGCACCTTCTCTGTGTCCGGGAAGGAAAACTGTTCACATTTGCTTCACAGAACCGCTTTTCTGCAGAGAACACTAACGCTTGTTCAGGACGAAAGAAAGCACAGAGCCCCAGATTTGCTGTTGCCCTGGAGACCTTGCTGAGCACTGGGGAAAGGCAGGCAGAGAATTCCCTGCTAGCACCTTCTCTGTGCCTAGGAAGGAGAAATGTTCACATTGTTTCACAGAATCGCATTTGCGTCGCTGCAGGGAACATTAACGCTTGTTCAGGACGAAAGAAAGCACAGAGCGCCAGATTTGCTGTTTCCCTGGAGAGCTTGCAGAGCACTGGGGAAAGGCAGGCAGAGAATTCCCTGCTAGCACCTTCTCTGTGTCCGGGAAGGAAAACTGTTCGCATTTGCTTCACAGAACCGCTTTTCTACAGAGAACACTAACGCTTGTTCAGGACGAAAGAAAGCACAGAGCCCCAGATTTGCTGTTGCCCTGGAGAGCTTGCAGAGCACTGGGGAAAGGCAGGCAGAGAATTCCCTGCTAGCACCTTCTCTGTGTCCGGGAAGGAGAAATGTTCACATTGTTTCACAGAATCGCATTTGCGTCGATGCAGGGAACATTAACGCTTATTCAGGACGAAAGAAAGCACAGAGCCCCAGATTTGCTGTTGCCCTGGAGAGCTTGCAGAGCACTGGGGAAAGGCAGGCAGAGAATTCCCTGCTAGCACCTTCTCTGTGTCCGGGAAGGAAAACTGTTCGCATTTGCTTCACAGAACCGCTTTTCTGCAGGGAACATTAACGCTTGTTCAGGACGAAAGAAAGCACAGAGCCCCAGATTGGCTGTTGCCCTGGAGAGCTTGCAGAGCACTGGGGAAAGGCAGGCAGAGAATTCCCTGCTAGCACCTTCTCTGTGCCTAGGAAGGAGAAATGTTCACATTGTTTCACAGAATCGCATTTGCGTCGCTGCAGGGAACATTAACGCTTGTTCAGGACGAAAGAAAGCACAGAGCGCCAGATTTGCTGTTTCCCTGGAGAGCTTGCAGAGCACTGGGGAAAGGCAGGCAGAGAATTCCCTGCTAGCACCTTCTCTGTGTCCGGGAAGGAAAACTGTTCGCATTTGCTTCACAGAACCGCTTTTCTGCAGGGAACATTAACGCTTGTTCAGGACGAAAGAAAGCACAGAGCGCCAGATTTGCTGTTTCCCTGGAGAGCTTGCAGAGCACTGGGGAAAGGCAGGCAGAGAATTCCCTGCTAGCACCTTCTTTGTGTCCGGGAAGGAAAACTGTTCGCATTTGCTTCACAGAACCGCTTTTCTGCAGGGAACACTAACGCTTGTTCAGGACGAAAGAAAGCACAGAGCCCCAGATTGGCTGTTGCCCTGGAGAGCTTGCAGAGCACTGGGGAAAGGCAGGCAGAGAATTCCCTGTTAGCACCTTCTCTGTGTCCGGGAAGGAGAAATGTTCACATTGTTTCACAGAATCGCATTTGCGTCGATGCAGGGAACATTAACGCTTATTCAGGACGAAAGAAAGCACAGAGCCCCAGATTTGCTGTTGCCCTGGAGAGCTTGCAGAGCACTGGGGAAAGGCAGGCAGAGAATTCCCTGCTAGCACATTCTCTGTGTCCGGGAAGGAAAACTGTTCGCATTTGCTTCACAGAACCGCTTTTCTGCAGGGAACATTAACGCTTGTTCAGGACGAAAGAAAGCACAGAGCCCCAGATTGGCTGTTGCCCTGGAGAGCTTGCAGAGCACTGGGGAAAGGCAGGCAGAGAATTCCCTGGTAGCACCTTCTCTGTGTCCGGGAAGGAGAAATGTTCACATTGTTTCACAGAATCGCATTTGCGTCGCTGCAGGGAACATTAACGCTTATTCAGGACGAAAGAAAGCACAGAGCCCCGGATTTGCTGTTGCCCTGGAGAGCTTGCAGAGCACTGGGGAAAGGCAGGCAGAGAATTCCCTGCTAGCACCTTCTCTGTGCCTTGGAAGGAGAAGTCTTCACGTTGTTACTCGGAATCGCATTTGCGTCGCTGTAGAGAACACTAACGCTTGTTCAGGACGGAAGAAAGCACAGAGCCCCAGATTTGCTGTTGCCCTGGAGAGCTTGCAGAGCACTGGGGAAAGGCAGGCAGAGAATTCCCTGCTAGCACCTTCTCTGTGTCCGGGAAGGAAAACTGTTCGCATTTGCTTCACAGAACCGCTTTTCTGCAGGGAACATTAACGCTTGTTCAGGACGAAAGAAAGCACAGAGCCCCAGATTTGCTGTTGCCCTGGAGAGCTTGCAGAGCACTGGGGAAAGGCAGGCAGAGAATTCCCTGCTAGCACCTTCTCTGTGTCCGGGAAGGAAAACTGTTCGCGTTTGCTTCACAGAACCGCTTTTCTGCAGGGAACATTAACGCTTGTTCAGGACGAAAGAAAGCACAGAGCCCCAGATTTGCTGTTGCCCTGGAGAGCTTGCAGAGCACTGGGGAAAGGCAGGCAGAGAATTCCCTGCTAGCACCTTCTCTGTGTCCGGGAAGGAGAAATGTTCACATTGTTTCACAGAATCGCATTTGCGTCGCTGTAGAGAACACTAACGCTTGTTCAGGACGAAAGAAAGCACAGAGCCCCAGATTTGCTGTTGCCCTGGAGAGCTTGCAGAGCACTGGGGAAAGGCAGGCAGAGAATTCCCTGCTAGCACCTGCTCTGTGTCCGGGAAGGAAAACTGTTCGCATTTGCTTCACAGAACCGCTTTTCTGCAGAGAACACTAACGCTTGTTCAGGACGAAAGAAAGCACAGAGCCCCAGATTTGCTGTTGTCCTGGAGAGCTTGCAGAGCACTGGGGAAAGGCAGGCAGAGAATTCCCTGCTAGCATCTTCTCTGTGCCTAGGAAGGAGAAATGTTCACATTGTTTCACAGAATCGCATTTGCGTCGCTGCAGGGAACACTAACGCTTGTTCAGGACGAAAGAAAGCACAGAGCCCCAGATTTGCTGTTGCCCTGGAGAGCTTGCAGAGCACTGGGGAAAGGCAGGCAGAGAATTCCCTGCTAGCACCTTCTCTGTGTCCAGGAAGGAAAACTGTTCACATTTGCTTCACAGAACCGCTTTTCTGCAGAGAACACTAACGCTTGTTCAGGACGAAAGAAAGCACAGAGCCCCAGATTGGCTGTTGCCCTGGAGAGCTTGCAGAGCACTGGGGAAAGGCAGGCAGAGAATTCCCTGCTAGCACCTTCTCTGTGTCCGGGAAGGAAAACTGTTCGCATTTGCTTCACAGAACCGCTTTTCTGCAGGGAACATTAACGCTTCTTCAGGACGAAAGAAAGCACAGAGCCCCAGATTTGCTGTTGCCCTGGAGAGCTTGCAGAGCACTGGGGAAAGGCAGGCAGAGAATTCCCTGCTAGCACCTTCTCTGTGTCCGGGAAGGAAAAGTGTTCACATTGTTTCATAGAATCGCATTTGCGTCGCTGCAGGGAACACTAACGCTTGTTCAGGACGAAAGAAAGCACAGAGCCCCAGATTTGCTGTTGCCCTGGAGAGCTTGCAGAGCACTGGGGAAAGGCAGGCAGAGAATTCCCTGCTAGCACCTTCTCTGTGTCCGGGAAGGAAAACTGTTCGCATTTTCTTCACAGAACCGCTTTTCTGCAGGGAACATTAACGCTTGTTCAGGACGAAAGAAAGCACAGAGCCCCAGATTTGCTGTTGCCGTGGAGAGCTTGCAGAGCACTGGGGAAAGGCAGGCAGAGGATTCCGTGCTAGCACCTTCTCTGTGTCCGGGAAGGAAAACTGTTCGCATTTGCTTCACAGAACCGCTTTTCTGCAGGGAACATTAACGCTTGTTCAGGACGAAAGAAAGCACAGAGCCCCAGATTGGCTGTTGCCCTGGAGAGCTTGCAGAGCACTGGAGAAAGGCAGGCAGAGAATTCCCTGCTAGCACCTTCTCTGTGCCTAGGAAGGAGAAATGTTCACATTGTTTCACAGAATCGCATTTGTGTAGCTGCAGGGAACATTAACTCTTGTTCAGGACGAAAGAAAGCACAGAGCCCCAGATTTGCTGTTGCCCTGGAGAGCTTGCAGAGCACTGGGGAAAGGCAGGCAGAGAATTCCCTGCTAGCACCTTCTCTGTGTCCGGGAAGGAAAACTGTTCGCATTTGCTTCACAGAACTGCTTTTCTGCAGGGAACATTAACGCTTGTTCAGGACGAAAGAAAGCACAGAGCCCCAGATTTGCTGTTGCCCTGGAGAGCTTGCAGAGCACTGGGGAAAGGCAGGCAGAGAATTCCCTGCTAGCACCTTCTCTGTGTCCGGGAAGGAAAACTGTTCGCATTTGCTTCACAGAACCGCTTTTCTGCAGAGAACACTAACGCTTGTTCAGGACGAAAGAAAGCACAGAGCCCCAGATTTGCTGTTGTCCTGGAGAGCTTGCAGAGCACTGGGGAAAGGCAGGCAGAGAATTCCCTGCTAGCATCTTCTCTGTGCCTAGGAAGGAGAAATGTTCACATTGTTTCACAGAATCGCATTTGCGTCGCTGCAGGGAACACTAACGCTTGTTCAGGACGAAAGAAAGCACAGAGCCCCAGATTTGCTGTTGCCCTGGAGAGCTTGCAGAGCACTGGGGAAAGGCAGGCAGAGAATTCCCTGCTAGCACCTTCTCTGTGTCCGGGAAGGAAAACTGTTCGCATTTGCTTCACAGAACCGCTTTTCTGCAGGGAACATTAACGCTTGTTCAGGACGAAAGAAAGCACAGAGCCCCAGATTTGCTGTTGCCTTGGAGAGCTTGCAGAGCACTGGGGAAAGGCAGGCAGAGAATTCCCTGCTAGCACCTTCTCTGTGTCCGGGAAGGAGAAATGTTCACATTGTTTCACAGAATCGCTTTTGCGTCGCTGCAGGGAACATTAACGCTTATTCAGGACGAAAGAAAGCACAGAGCCCCAGATTTGCTGTTGCCCTGCAGAGCTTGCAGAGCACTGGGGAAAGGCAGGCAGAGAATTCCCTGCTAGCACCTTCTCTGTGCCTGGGAAGGAGAAGTCTTCACTTTGTTACTCGGAATCGCATTTGCGTCGCTGTAGAGAACACTAACGCTTGTTCAGGACGAAAGAAAGCACAGAGCGCCAGATTTGCTGTTGCCCTGGAGAGCTTGCAGAGCACTGGGGAAAGGCAGGCAGAGAATTCCCTGCTAGCACCTTCTCTGTGTCCGGGAAGGAAAACTGTTCGCATTTGCTTCACAGAACCGCTTTTCTGCAGGGAACATTAACGCTTGTTCAGGACGAAAGAAAGCACAGAGCCCCAGATTTGCTGTTGCCCTGGAGAGCTTGCAGAGCACCGGGGAAAGGCAGGCAGAGAATTCCCTGCTAGCACCTTCTCTGTGTCCGGGAAGGAAAACTGTTCGCATTTGCTTCACAGAACCGCTTTTCTGCAGGGAACATTAACGCTTGTTCAGGATGAAAGAAAGCACAGAGCCCCAGATTGGCTATTGCCCTGGAGAGCTTGCAGAGCACTGGGGAAAGGCAGGCAGAGAATTCCCTGCTAGCACCTTCTCTGTGCCTAGGAAGGAGAAATGTTCACATTGTTTCACAGAATCGCATTTGCGTCGCTGCAGGGAACATTAACGCTTGTTCAGGACGAAAGAAAGCACAGAGCGCCAGATTTGCTGTTTCCCTGGAGAGCTTGCAGAGCACTGGGGAAAGGCAGGCAGAGAATTCCCTGCTAGCACCTTCTCTGTGTCCGGGAAGGAAAACTGTTCGCATTTGCTTCACAGAACCGCTTTTCTGCAGGGAACATTAACGCTTGTTCAGGACGAAAGAAAGCACAGAGCGCCAGATTTGCTGTTTACCTGGAGAGCTTGCAGAGCACTGGGGAAAGGCAGGCAGAGAATTCCCTGCTAGCACCTGCTCTGTGTCCGGGAAGGAAAACTGTTCGCATTTGCTTCACAGAACCGCTTTTCTGCAGAGAACACTAACGCTTGTTCAGGACGAAAGAAAGCACAGAGCCCCAGATTTGCTGTTGCCCTGGAGAGCTTGCAGAGCACTGGGGAAAGGCAGGCAGAGAATTCCCTGCTAGCACCTTCTCTGTGTCCGGGAAGGAAAACTGTTCGCATTTGCTTCACAGAACCGCTTTTCTGCAGAGAACACTAACGCTTGTTCAGGACGAAAGAAAGCACAGAGCCCCAGATTTGCTGTTGCCCTGGAGAGCTTGCAGAGCACTGGGGAAAGGCAGGCAGAGAATTCCCTGCTAGCACCTTCTCTGTGTCCGGGAAGGAAAACTGTTCACATTTGCTTCACAGAACCGCTTTTCTGCAGAGAACACTAACGCTTGTTCAGGACGAAAGAAAGCACAGAGCCCCAGATTTGCTGTTGCCCTGGAGAGCTTGCAGAGCACTGGGGAAAGGCAGGCAGAGAATTCCCTGCTAGCACCTTCTCTGTGCCTAGGAAGGAGAAATGTTCACATTGTTTCACAGAATCGCATTTGCGTCGCTGCAGGGAACATTAACGCTTGTTCAGGACGAAAGAAAGCACAGAGCCCCAGATTTGCTGTTGCCCTGGAGAGCTTGCAGAGCACTGGGGAAAGGCAGGCAGAGAATTCCCTGCTAGCACCTTCTCTGTGTCCGGGAAGGAAAACTGTTCGCATTTGCTTCACAGAACCGCTTTTCTGCAGGGAACATTAACGCTTATTCAGGACGAAAGAAAGCACAGAGCCCCAGATTTGCTGTTGCCCTGGAGAGCTTGCAGAGCACTGGGGAAAGGCAGGCAGAGAATTCCCTGCTAGCACCTTCTCTGTGCCTAGGAAGGAGAAATGTTCACATTGTTTCACAGAATCGCATTTGCGTCGCTGCAGGGAACATTAACGCTTGTTCAGGACGAAAGAAAGCACAGAGCGCCAGATTTGCTGTTTCCCTGGAGAGCTTGCAGAGCACTGGGGAAAGGCAGGCAGAGAATTCCCTGCTAGCACCTTCTCTGTGTCCGGGAAGGAAAACTGTTCGCATTTGCTTCACAGAATCGCTTTTCTGCAGGGAACATTAACGCTTGTTCAGGACGAAAGAAAGCACAGAGCGCCAGATTTGCTGTTGCCCTGGAGAGCTTGCAGAGCACTGGGGAAAGGCAGGCAGAGAATTCCCTGCTAGCACCTTCTCTGTGTCCGGGAAGGAAAACTGTTCGCATTTGCTTCACAGAACCGCTTTTCTGCAGAGAACACTAACGCTTGTTCAGGACGAAAGAAAGCACAGAGCCCCAGATTTGCTGTTGCCCTGGAGAGCTTGCAGAGCACTGGGGAAAGGCAGGCAGAGAATTCCCTGCTAGCACCTTCTCTGTGTCCGGGAAGGAAAACTGTTCACATTTGCTTCACAGAACCGCTTTTCTGCAGAGAACACTAACGCTTGTTCAGGACGAAAGAAAGCACAGAGCCCCAGATTTGCTGTTGCCCTGGAGACCTTGCTGAGCACTGGGGAAAGGCAGGCAGAGAATTCCCTGCTAGCACCTTCTCTGTGCCTAGGAAGGAGAAATGTTCACATTGTTTCACAGAATCGCATTTGCGTCGCTGCAGGGAACATTAACGCTTGTTCAGGACGAAAGAAAGCACAGAGCGCCAGATTTGCTGTTGCCCTGGAGAGCTTGCAGAGCACTGGGGAAAGGCAGGCAGAGAATTCCCTGCTAGCACCTTCTCTGTGTCCGGGAAGGAAAACTGTTCGCATTTGCTTCACAGAACCGCTTTTCTACAGAGAACACTAACGCTTGTTCAGGACGAAAGAAAGCA
Source organism: Strix aluco (assembly GCF_031877795.1). Lineage (NCBI taxonomy): Eukaryota > Metazoa > Chordata > Aves > Strigiformes > Strigidae > Strix > Strix aluco. The sequence continues at coordinate 11,058,452 of NC_133932.1, forward strand.
CAGAGCCCCAGATTTGCTGTTGCCCTGGAGAGCTTGCAGAGCACTGGGGAAAGGCAGGCAGAGAATTCCCTGCTAGCACCTTCTCTGTGTCCGGGAAGGAGAAATGTTCACATTGTTTCACAGAATCGCATTTGCGTCGATGCAGGGAACATTAACGCTTGTTCAGGACGAAAGAAAGCACAGAGCCCCAGATTTGCTGTTGCCCTGGAGAGCTTGCAGAGCACTGGGGAAAGGCAGGCAGAGAATTCCCTGCTAGCACCTTCTCTGTGTCCGGGAAGGAAAACTGTTCGCATTTGCTTCACAGAACCGCTTTTCTGCAGGGAACATTAACGCTTGTTCAGGACGAAAGAAAGCACAGAGCCCCAGATTGGCTGTTGCCCTGGAGAGCTTGCAGAGCACTGGGGAAAGGCAGGCAGAGAATTCCCTGCTAGCACCTTCTCTGTGCCTAGGAAGGAGAAATGTTCACATTGTTTCACAGAATCGCATTTGCGTCGCTGCAGGGAACATTAACGCTTGTTCAGGACGAAAGAAAGCACAGAGCCCCAGATTTGCTGTTTCCCTGGAGAGCTTGCAGAGCACTGGGGAAAGGCAGGCAGAGAATTCCCTGCTAGCACCTTCTCTGTGTCCGGGAAGGAAAACTGTTCGCATTTGCTTCACAGAACCGCTTTTCTGCAGGGAACATTAACGCTTGTTCAGGACGAAAGAAAGCACAGAGCGCCAGATTTGCTGTTTCCCTGGAGAGCTTGCAGAGCACTGGGGAAAGGCAGGCAGAGAATTCCCTGCTAGCACCTTCTTTGTGTCCGGGAAGGAAAACTGTTCGCATTTGCTTCACAGAACCGCTTTTCTGCAGGAAACATTAACGCTTGTTCAGGACGAAAGAAAGCACAGAACCCCAGATTTGCTGTTGCCCTGGAGAGCTTGCAGAGCACTGGTGAAAGGCAGGCAGAGAATTCCCTGCTAGCACCTTCTCTGTGCCTAGGAAGGAGAAATGTTCACATTGTTTCACAGAATCGCATTTGCGTCGCTGCAGGGAACATTAACGCTTGTTCAGGACGAAAGAAAGCACAGAGCGCCAGATTTGCTGTTTCCCTGGAGAGCTTGCAGAGCACTGGGGAAAGGCAGGCAGAGAATTCCCTGCTAGCACCTTCTCTGTGTCCGGGAAGGAAAACTGTTCGCATTTGCTTCACAGAACCGCTTTTCTGCAGGAAACATTAACGCTTGTTCAGGACGAAAGAAAGCACAGAACCCCAGATTTGCTGTTGCCCTGGAGAGCTTGCAGAGCACTGGTGAAAGGCAGGCAGAGAATTCCCTGCTAGCACCTTCTCTGTGCCTAGGAAGGAGAAATGTTCACATTGTTTCACAGAATCGCATTTGCGTCGCTGCAGGGAACATTAACGCTTGTTCAGGACGAAAGAAAGCACAGAGCGCCAGATTTGCTGTTTCCCTGGAGAGCTTGCAGAGCACTGGGGAAAGGCAGGCAGAGAATTCCCTGCTAGCACCTTCTCTGTGTCCGGGAAGGAAAACTGTTCGCATTTGCTTCACAGAACCGCTTTTCTGCAGGGAACACTAACGCTTGTTCAGGACGAAAGAAAGCACAGAGCCCCAGATTGGCTGTTGCCCTGGAGAGCTTGCAGAGCACTGGGGAAAGGCAGGCAGAGAATTCCCTGTTAGCACCTTCTCTGTGTCCGGGAAGGAGAAATGTTCACATTGTTTCACAGAATCGCATTTGCGTCGATGCAGGGAACATTAACGCTTATTCAGGACGAAAGAAAGCACAGAGCCCCAGATTTGCTGTTGCCCTGGAGAGCTTGCAGAGCACTGGGGAAAGGCAGGCAGAGAATTCCCTGCTAGCACATTCTCTGTGTCCGGGAAGGAAAACTGTTCGCATTTGCTTCACAGAACCGCTTTTCTGCAGGGAACATTAACGCTTGTTCAGGACGAAAGAAAGCACAGAGCCCCAGATTGGCTGTTGCCCTGGAGAGCTTGCAGAGCACTGGGGAAAGGCAGGCAGAGAATTCCCTGTTAGCACCTTCTCTGTGTCCGGGAAGGAGAAATGTTCACATTGTTTCACAGAATCGCATTTGCGTCGCTGCAGGGAACATTAACGCTTATTCAGGACGAAAGAAAGCACAGAGCCCCGGATTTGCTGTTGCCCTGGAGAGCTTGCAGAGCACTGGGGAAAGGCAGGCAGAGAATTCCCTGCTAGCACCTTCTCTGTGCCTTGGAAGGAGAAGTCTTCACGTTGTTACTCGGAATCGCATTTGCTTCGCTGTAGAGAACACTAACGCTTGTTCAGGACGGAAGAAAGCACAGAGCCCCAGATTTGCTGTTGCCCTGGAGAGCTTGCAGAGCACTGGGGAAAGGCAGGCAGAGAATTCCCTGCTAGCACCTTCTCTGTGTCCGGGAAGGAAAACTGTTCGCATTTGCTTCACAGAACCGCTTTTCTGCAGGGAACATTAACGCTTGTTCAGGACGAAAGAAAGCACAGAGCCCCAGATTTGCTGTTGCCCTGGAGAGCTTGCAGAGCACTGGGGAAAGGCAGGCAGAGAATTCCCTGCTAGCACCTTCTCTGTGTCCGGGAAGGAAAACTGTTCGCGTTTGCTTCACAGAACCGCTTTTCTGCAGGGAACATTAACGCTTGTTCAGGACGAAAGAAAGCACAGAGCCCCAGATTTGCTGTTGCCCTGGAGAGCTTGCAGAGCACTGGGGAAAGGCAGGCAGAGAATTCCCTGCTAGCACCTTCTCTGTGTCCGGGAAGGAGAAATGTTCACATTGTTTCACAGAATCGCATTTGCGTCGCTGTAGAGAACACTAACGCTTGTTCAGGACGAAAGAAAGCACAGAGCCCCAGATTTGCTGTTGCCCTGGAGAGCTTGCAGAGCACTGGGGAAAGGCAGGCAGAGAATTCCCTGCTAGCACCTGCTCTGTGTCCGGGAAGGAAAACTGTTCGCATTTGCTTCACAGAACCGCTTTTCTGCAGAGAACACTAACGCTTGTTCAGGACGAAAGAAAGCACAGAGCCCCAGATTTGCTGTTGTCCTGGAGAGCTTGCAGAGCACTGGGGAAAGGCAGGCAGAGAATTCCCTGCTAGCATCTTCTCTGTGCCTAGGAAGGAGAAATGTTCACATTGTTTCACAGAATCGCATTTGCGTCGCTGCAGGGAACACTAACGCTTGTTCAGGACGAAAGAAAGCACAGAGCCCCAGATTTGCTGTTGCCCTGGAGAGCTTGCAGAGCACTGGGGAAAGGCAGGCAGAGAATTCCCTGCTAGCACCTTCTCTGTGTCCAGGAAGGAAAACTGTTCACATTTGCTTCACAGAACCGCTTTTCTGCAGAGAACACTAACGCTTGTTCAGGACGAAAGAAAGCACAGAGCCCCAGATTGGCTGTTGCCCTGGAGAGCTTGCAGAGCACTGGGGAAAGGCAGGCAGAGAATTCCCTGCTAGCACCTTCTCTGTGTCCGGGAAGGAAAACTGTTCGCATTTGCTTCACAGAACCGCTTTTCTGCAGGGAACATTAACGCTTCTTCAGGACGAAAGAAAGCACAGAGCCCCAGATTTGCTGTTGCCCTGGAGAGCTTGCAGAGCACTGGGGAAAGGCAGGCAGAGAATTCCCTGCTAGCACCTTCTCTGTGTCCGGGAAGGAAAAGTGTTCACATTGTTTCATAGAATCGCATTTGCGTCGCTGCAGGGAACACTAACGCTTGTTCAGGACGAAAGAAAGCACAGAGCCCCAGATTTGCTGTTGCCCTGGAGAGCTTGCAGAGCACTGGGGAAAGGCAGGCAGAGAATTCCCTGCTAGCACCTTCTCTGTGTCCGGGAAGGAAAACTGTTCGCATTTTCTTCACAGAACCGCTTTTCTGCAGGGAACATTAACGCTTGTTCAGGACGAAAGAAAGCACAGAGCCCCAGATTTGCTGTTGCCCTGGAGAGCTTGCAGAGCACTGGGGAAAGGCAGGCAGAGAATTCCCTGCTAGCACCTTCTCTGTGTCCGGGAAGGAAAACTGTTCGCATTTGCTTCACAGAACCGCTTTTCTGCAGGGAACACTAACGCTTGTTCAGGACGAAAGAAAGCACAGAGCCCCAGATTTGCTGCTGCCCTGGAGAGCTTGCAGAGCACTGGGGAAAGGCAGGCAGAGAATTCCCTGCTAGCACCTTCTCTGTGTCCGGGAAGGAAAACTGTTCGCATTTGCTTCACAGAACCGCTTTTCTGCAGGGAACATTAACGCTTGTTCAGGACGAAAGAAAGCACAGAGCCCCAGATTTGCTGTTGCCCTGGAGAGCTCGCAGAGCACTGGGGAAAGGCAGGCAGAGAATTCCCTGCTAGCACCTTCTCTGTGTCCGGGAAGGAAAACTGTTCGCATTTGCTTCACAGAACCGCTTTTCTGCAGGGAACATTAACGCTTGTTCAGGACGAAAGAAAGCACAGAGCCCCAGATTTGCTGTTGCCCTGGAGAGCTTGCAGAGCACTGGGGAAAGGCAGGCAGAGAATTCCCTGCTAGCACCTTCTCTGTGCCCGGGAAGGAGAAATGTTCACATTGTTTCACAGAATCGCATTTGCGTCGTTGCAGGGAACATTAACGCTTGTTCAGGACGAAAGAAAGCACAGAGCCCCAGATTTGCTGTTGCCCTGGAGAGCTTGCAGAGCACTGGGGAAAGGCAGGCAGAGAATTCCCTGCTAGCACCTTCTCTGTGTCCGGGAAGGAAAACTGTTCGCATTTGCTTCACAGAACCGCTTTTCTGCAGGGAACATTAACGCTTGTTCAGGACGAAAGAAAGCACAGAGCCCCAGATTTGCTGTTGCCCTGGAGAGCTTGCAGAGCACTGGGGAAAGGCAGGCAGAGAATTCCCTGCTAGCACCTTCTCTGTGTCCGGGAAGGAAAACTGTTCGCATTTGCTTCACATAATGGCTTTCTGCAAGGAACATTAACGCTTGTTCAGGACGAAAGAAAGCACAGAGCCCCAGATTTGCTGTTGCCCTGGAGAGCTTGCAGAGCACTGGGGAAAGGCAGGCAGAGAATTCCCTGCTAGCACCTTCTCTGTGCCCGGGAAGGAGAAATGTTCACATTGTTTCACAGAATCGCATTTGCGTCGTTGCAGGGAACATTAACGCTTATTCAGGACGAAAGAAAGCACAGAGCCCCAGATTTGCTGTTGCCCTGTAGAGCTTGCAGAGCACTGGGGAAAGGCAGGCAGAGAATTCCCTGCTAGCACCTTCTCTGTGTCCGGGAAGGAAAACTGTTCGCATTTGCTTCACATAATGGCTTTCTGCAGGGAACATTAACGCTTGTTCAGGACGAAAGAAAGCACAGAGCCCCAGATTTGCTGTTGCCCTGGAGAGCTTGCAGAGCACTGGGGAAAGGCAGGCAGAGAATTCCCTGCTAGCACCTTCTCTGTGTCCGGGAAGGAAAACTGTTCGCATTTGCTTCACAGAACCGCTTTTCTGCAGGGAACATTAACGCTTGTTCAGGACGAAAGAAAGCACAGAGCCCCAGATTTGCTGTTGCCCTGGAGAGCTTGCAGAGCACTGGGGAAAGGCAGGCAGAGAATTCCCTGCTAGCACCTTCTCTGTGTCCGGGAAGGAAAACTGTTCGCATTTGCTTCACAGAACCGCTTTTCTGCAGGGACCACTAACGCTTGTTCAGGACGAAAGAAAGCACAGAGCCCCAGATTTGCTGTTGCCCTGGAGAGCTTGCAGAGCACTGGGGAAAGGCAGGCAGAGAATTCCCTGCTAGCACCTTCTCTGTGTCCAGGAAGGAAAACTGTTCGCATTTGCTTCACAGAACCGCTTTTCTGCAGGGAACATTAACGCTTGTTCAGGACGAAAGAAAGCACAGAGCCCCAGATTTGCTGTTGCCCTGGAGAGCTTGCAGAGCACTGGGGAAAGGCAGGCAGAGAATTCCCTGCTAGCACCTTCTCTGTGCCCGGGAAGGAGAAATATTCACATTGTTTCACAGAATCGCATTTGCGTCGTTGCAGGGAACATTAACGCTTATTCAGGACGAAAGAAAGCACAGAGCCCCAGATTTGCTGTTGCCCTGGAGAGCTTGCAGAGCACTGGGGAAAGGCAGGCAGAGAATTCCCTGCTAGCACCTTCTCTGTGTCCGGGAAGGAAAACTGTTCGCATTTGCTTCACAGAACCGCTTTTCTGCAGGGAACATTAACGCTTGTTCAGGACGAAAGAAAGCACAGAGCCCCAGATTTGCTGCTGCCCTGGAGAGCTTGCAGAGCACTGGGGAAAGGCAGGCAGAGAATTCCCTGCTAGCACCTTCTCTGTGTCCGGGAAGGAAAATTGTTCGCATTTGCTTCACATAATGGCTTTCTGCAAGGAACATTAACGCTAGTTCAGGACGAAAGAAAGCACAGAGCCCCAGATTGGCTGTTGCCCTGGAGAGCTTGCAGAGCACTGGGGAAAGGCAGGCAGAGAATTCCCTGCTAGCACCTTCTCTGTGCCCGGGAAGGAGAAATGTTCACATTGTTTCACAGAATCGCATTTGCGTCGTTGCAGGGAACATTAACGCTTATTCAGGACGAAAGAAAGCACAGAGCCCCAGATTTGCTGTTGCCCTGGAGAGCTTGCAGAGCACTGGGGAAAGGCAGGCAGAGAATTCCCTGCTAGCACCTTCTCTGTGTCCGGGAAGGAAAACTGTTCGCATTTGCTTCACAGAACCGCTTTTCTGCAGGGAACATTAACGCTTGTTCAGGACGAAAGAAAGCACAGAGCCCCAGATTTGCTGTTGCCCTGGAGAGCTTGCAGAGCACTGGGGAAAGGCAGGCAGAGAATTCCCTGCTAGCACCTTCTCTGTGCCCGGGAAGGAGAAATGTTCACATTGTTTCACAGAATCGCATTTGCGTCGTTGCAGGGAACATTAACGCTTATTCAGGACGAAAGAAAGCACAGAGCCCCAGATTTGCTGTTGCCCTGGAGAGCTTGCAGAGCACTGGGGAAAGGCAGGCAGAGAATTCCCTGCTAGCACCTTCTCTGTGTCCGGGAAGGAAAACTGTTCGCATTTGCTTCACAGAACCGCTTTTCTGCAGGGAACATTAACGCTTGTTCAGGACGAAAGAAAGCACAGAGCCCCAGATTTGCTGTTGCCCTGGAGAGCTTGCAGAGCACTGGGGAAAGGCAGGCAGAGAATTCCCTGCTAGCACCTTCTCTGTGTCCGGGAAGGAAAACTGTTCGGATTTGCTTCACAGAACCGCTTTTCTGCAGGGAACACTAACGCTTGTTCAGGACGAAAGAAAGCACAGAGCCCCAGATTTGCTGTTGCCCTGGAGAGCTTGCAGAGCACTGGGGAAAGGCAGGCAGAGAATTCCCTGCTAGCACCTTCTCTGTGTCCGGGAAGGAAAACTGTTCGCATTTGCTTCACATAATGGCTTTCTGCAGGGAACATTAACGCTTGTTCAGGACGAAAGAAAGCACAGAGCCCCAGATTTGCTGTTGCCCTGGAGAGCTTGCAGAGCACTGGGGAAAGGCAGGCAGAGAATTCCCTGCTAGCACCTTCTCTGTGTCCGGGAAGGAAAACTGTTCGCATTTGCTTCACAGAACCGCTTTTCTGCAGGGAACATTAACGCTTGTTCAGGACGAAAGAAAGCACAGAGCCCCAGATTTGCTGTTGCCCTGGAGAGCTTGCAGAGCACTGGGGAAAGGCAGGCAGAGAATTCCCTGCTAGCACCTTCTCTGTGTCCGGGAAGGAAAACTGTTCGCATTTGCTTCACAGAACCGCTTTTCAGCAGGGAACACTAACGCTTGTTCAGGACGAAAGAAAGCACAGAGCCCCAGATTTGCTGTTGCCCTGGAGAGCTTGCAGAGCACCGGGGAAAGGCAGGCAGAGAATTCCCTGCTAGCACCTTCTCTGTGTCCGGGAAGGAGAAATGTTCACATTGATTCACAGAACCGCTTTTCTGCAGAGAACACTAACGCTTATTCAGGACGAAAGAAAGCACAGAGCCCCAGATTGGCTGTTGCCCTGGAGAGCTTGCAGAGCACTGGGGAAAGGCAGGCAGAGAATTCCCTGCTAGCACCTTCTCTGTGTCCGGGAAGGAAAACTGTTCGCATTTGCTTCACAGAACCGCTTTTCTGCAGGGAACATTAACACTTGTTCAGGACGAAAGAAAGCACAGAGCCCCAGATTTGCTGTTGTCCTGGAGAGCTTGCAGAGCACTGGGGAAAGGCAGGCAGAGAATTCCCTGCTAGCACCTTCTCTGTGTCCGGGAAGGAAAACTGTTCGCATTTGCTTCACAGAACCGCTTTTCTGCAGGGAACATTAACGCTTGTTCAGGACGAAAGAAAGCACAGAGCCCCAGATTTGCTGTTGCCCTGGAGAGCTTGCAGAGCACTGGGGAAAGGCAGGCAGAGAATTCCCTGCTAGCACCTTCTCTGTGTCCGGGAAGGAAAACTGTTCGCATTTGCTTCACATAATGGCTTTCTGCAGGGAACATTAACGCTTGTTCAGGACGAAAGAAAGCACAGAGCCCCAGATTTGCTGCTGCCCTGGAGAGCTTGCAGAGCACTGGGGAAAGGCAGGCAGAGAATTCCCTGCTAGCACCTTCTCTGTGTCCGGGAAGGAAAACTGTTCGCATTTGCTTCACAGAACCGCTTTTCAGCAGGGAACACTAACGCTTGTTCAGGACGAAAGAAAGCACAGAGCCCCAGATTTGCTGTTGCCCTGGAGAGCTTGCAGAGCACTGGGGAAAGGCAGGCAGAGAATTCCCTGCTAGCACCTTCTCTGTGTCCGGGAAGGAAAACTGTTCGCATTTGCTTCACAGAACCGCTTTTCTGCAGGGAACATTAACGCTTGTTCAGGACGAAAGAAAGCACAGAGCCCCAGATTTGCTGTTGCCCTGGAGAGCTTGCAGAGCACTGGGGAAAGGCAGGCAGAGAATTCCCTGCTAGCACCTTCTCTGTGTCCGGGAAGGAAAACTGTTCGCATTTGCTTCACAGAACCGCTTTTCAGCAGGGAACACTAACGCTTGTTCAGGACGAAAGAAAGCACAGAGCCCCAGATTTGCTGTTGCCCTGGAGAGCTTGCAGAGCACTGGGGAAAGGC